>NC_080551.1:60000-2460000 GCF_028640845.1 Ahaetulla prasina | reverse complement strand
TCCATTTCATGCTGAGTAAACTAAATTATTAATGTATTGTAAATAGAAAACTATCTTTAGATAGATTTTTACTCCAAAAACATTTTATTAAAATGAATTTCATAAAAGTAAAAAAAATCCTATTTAAATAAAAAAAATCTGATTGTTTTGATTTTTTTAAAATCAATTTTTATCCACCCTGGAACTAATCCACATGGAGGGAAGTGGGCAGTGGGGCACGTTTTAGACCTGGGTCTCTTCAGTATCGTCATAAAGGACTTAGATGAGAGAATAGAAGGGGAACGCATCAAACCTGCAGATGACGCTAAGCTGGCAGGAATAGCCAACATCCCAGAAGACAAACTCAGGATCCGAAAAGATCTTGACAGACTTGAACACTGGGACTTATTTAACAAAATAAACTTAATGTAGAGAAAAGTAAGATTTTATACTTAGGCAGGAAAAACCAAATGTACAAGTACAGATTAGGTGAAACCGAGAGAGATCTTAGAGTCCTAGTGGACAATCATTTAAATATCAGCCAACAGTGCGTGGCAGCAGCCAAAAAAGCCAATGCAATGCTAGGTTGCATTAATAGAATAGAATAGAATAGAATTTTTATTGGCCAAGTGTGATTGGACACACAAGGAATTTGTCTTGGTGCATATGCTCTCAGTGTACATAAAAGAAAAAGAAAAAAAAATACCTTCATCAAAGGTACAACATTTACAACACAATTGATGGTCAATATATCAATATAAATCATAAGGATTGCCAGCAACAAGTTATAGTCATACAGTCATAAGTGGAAAGAGATTGGTGATGGGAACTATGAAACGATTAATAGTAGTGCAGATTCAGTAAATAGTCTGAATAATAGAAGGATAGAATCAAAATCACATGAAGTATTAGTATCTCTTTACAAAGCCTGAGCATTCTACACTTGTAATGCTGCTTTCAATTTTGGTCACAATATAAAAAAGATGTGGAGGCACTGGGAAAAGTGCAAAAAAGGGCACCAGAGATGAATAATAGGGCTGGAGGCTAACATGGATGAAAAAGAGTTGCAGAAATTGGGTATGTCTAGTCTAATCAAAAGAAGCACTAGGGGAGACGTGATAGGAGCCTTCCAGTATTTGCGGGGCTGCCACAAAGACAAGGGGGTCAACCTATTTTCCAAAGCACTAGAAGGCAAGACAAGAAACAGTGAATGAAAACTAACCAAGGAGAGAAGTAACCTGGAATTAAGGAAAAACTTCCTGACTGTGAGATCAATTGAACAGTGGAATGAGTTGCTTCCAGAAGTTGCTTCTGGAAGTTGATTTTGGTCAACTTTTGTGACCAAAATTGAAACCTTCAACACTGGAGGTTTTTAAGAACAGATTGGATAGCCATTTGTTTGACATGGTATAAGGACTCCAGCTTGAGCAGGGGCTTGGACTAGAACACCTCCAAGGTCCCTTCCAACTCTATTATTCTATGTTCTGTGTTCTATTCCATTGTCCTACTGTGGGACGTGGACCATGGAAACATATTTTCTTCCTATTGCAGCCCCTCCAACCCCCAGTGCTACTGTAATGTGTCTATACTTGACACATACAGTAGCGCATGTGGGGTTGTGTTTCCTATTCTAAACTGGTTCAGGGACCTCAAAATACAGTTACAGGACCAAGTACTTGGTGTCATTTGATATTCCTGAACTGATGTACCTTATGAGATCCCAGCTTTTATCTGCTTGATTCTGATTAGTTCTTCACAATTTTATGGACCACTTCCTGGGCTGTTTGGGTTGAGTAGAATTTCCATTTGCTGAACGGTAACTATATTTTAATTGCAAACAGCATTTAATTGTTTTAGTTACTATAATGATATTCTTTTTCTTTTGTATTTTTCTTTACATATTTTATATGCCACCTAATGTAATCTTTTTCCAAGTAGGATGGCCATATAAACTTTCCAAATGTTTAACTTAATTTTCAATTCAATTTTATTTTATTACAGCCTTTAGCTAGCAGTTAAAAGGGGGAAAAAGACAAATAGATAAAACAACAAATAAACATATGTAGCAATCAGTCTTAGGGGCAGTTTGTTGGGTACTTGATATTAAATAACAGAATTTCACAGCATTGTATAGCAATAGCACTTAGACTTATATACCGCTTCATAGTGCTTTACAGTATTCTCTAAGCCAGGGGTGTCAAACTCAATTTCATTGAGGGCCACATCAGGGTTGTGTTTGACCTTGAGGGCCAGGGTGGGCATGGTCAGCTTGACTGATTGGGGGCATCTGTGGTGGCCTGAGCGCTCTGCTAGTGAAAACAGGCTCCCGAGCTCCGTTTTTGGCTGCCACTGCAACCCTCTTCCAGTGAATATGGAGCTCGGGAGGTACACTAGCAGAAGCACTGCGGGCTGGTCTGCTGTTTCCAGAGCAGCCCGGTGGGCCAGATCTAAGTACCCTGTGGGCCAAATGCAGCCCCCAGGCCTTGAGTTTGACACCACTGTTCTAAGCGGTTTACAGAATCAGCATATGTTGTGTGAAAGTCCTTACCAGGAAGCAGAAATTCAGTATGAAAGGTATCGGATAGACCAGGGATTGGTGCTAAAAGAGCAGAAACAGATTTTGGCACAATATTGTACAAAACTTATAGAGTAACAGAAGCGATGTGATTGATTCTACTTTTTCCTTGCTGCACAGGCAGGGATTATGGGCCACAGGGAGATGCAATATCTGCTCTGTGAAATGCTGACAGGAGGGCATTACAGTGATCACCAGTAAAGGCCAGTTGGTAATTTAAATGAGTCAGTGAATAAAGGTAGGGAACTCTGCCTCCCTAATTAATTGCTTATGCAAGAGCTGGGCATGCTGTTCAAATTAGATTGCCACCCATTTTCAAATAATTGTAGAGCAATCAACAATTTGCCTGAGTCCAACTTTGATGTGGTCTGGGAGATGCCACATTTTTCCAAGTATCATTTAAAACAGAGTGGAGCAACCCAGTGGGCTGATTGATGAGTTTAAGCCAATAATTAAATGTTACTAGCCAAGCTTTTGTTTTCCATATAATCAGCCTTGCTTCTAGCCTAAGAGATGCATTTGGAAGTGCAAAATAAAGAACTAGGAAGTGATTCCCAAGAACTAAAGAAATGATTCCCCAGGACTGAAACTAGAATATAGACCAAGACTGGTGGCTGCCAGAAATAGTGATAGAAAGAATAGGTGTAGTCCAAGATGTTATCTAAGACTTTGCCTGGGAAAGTTTCATGCTATGAGTAGATACCTACCCTATTACCTTGAGTAGTGATACTATAGAATTGCTGTGGTAATTCTTTGGGCTACCTAATCAGCATGAGTGCCCCTTTCCAGCATTGACTTGGAAAATAATTCCAAAATACTTGAAAGTTGCATTCGGAAGTTGTGGGAGCTTCATCACTGGAGGCTTTCAAGAAGAGACTGGTGCAGGGTCTCCTGTTTATCTGTATTAAGGAAGTAAGCAGTATATACATTTTAAATAAATAAATGAGAGAACTAAACAAAGCAGTTTGAGGCAGCGGTTAAAAGCACCAGGCTAGAAACTGAGAGACTGAGTTCTATTTCTGCTTTAGGCACTAAGACAGCTGAGTGACCTTGGGCCAGTCATTTTCAGCCTGAGGAAGGAGGCCATGGCAAACCATGCCTGAAAACTTGCCAAAAAAACTGCGGGAATGAATCCAGACAGTTATCAGAGTTAACACAGACTTGAAGGCAGAAAAATAAAATTAAAAAATGAAGCAGATGGAAATCATCAGATACTTTGCCATCCATCTCCATTTGGCTTCATCTGCCAAGAAGGTGAAACTTATCCAGAGCAGACAAAGGCAGCAGAAGAAGTGATGTGATTCTGCAGCTGAATAATGCAATTAGTCCAACACAGAATTGCATATTGCAGCGAAACAGGAAATGCTTACTGGATAATTTTTACTTTAGAAGGTGCTGACAGCATGCAACAAGTAATATTGCAACTAGCTGAAAGGGTTAGTTAGTATAATTGACAGTTTTAATAGTCTGCCTCCTTTCTTCCCTCCAATTTGTTTGCTTTAGTATACAGAACATTTTCTTATGACTCATTGAATAAAATGAGGCTCCTTAAAAACAATAGCTCTGCTGACGGTGGAAATTCCTATTCATAATCAGGGATGTCCTGATAGGTGGGACATGATTGCAAAAATGCCTGGAGTTAAATTTCAGATGGGACTGAAAGTTGACATTTTCTCTTAAGAGCTGGAGCCTAGAATTGTGCAGTGCTTTAAATTCAGTGGCAAAACAATACTTTGGAGCATACAGTTATGCACATCAGAGGTGGGTTTCATCAGGTTCTGACCAGTTCTGGAGAACTAGTAGTGGATATTGCAAGGTTTTCACTACAAATAACAAGGGAAATAGAAGAAGCTATAAATCATATGAATCTGTTATTTTGTATTCTACATATGCAAAATATTAAGAATTTCCAGTGGTGATATTTAAGGGTAGAAACTTGATAGAATTTGCAATTTCTGTCTTGGGCGGTTAATACTCAGGGTTTTTTTCCCCCTTTCAGTTTACAGTGTACATTATTTTTAGTGCCTGAAAAAAGTGCAGAGGCTTTTTCATTTCCTAAGGTGAATGTTGCATTTTTGAACAATAACTTGTAAATAGCTAAGATTTGCTTAAGCAGGGCATTTTAATGTGGACGACATCCACAAACATTTCACTACTGACAATACAAGTAGTTCTCAATTTAAAACCACAATTGAGTCCAGACTCTCAGCCACTGAGCAGAGCAGTCATTAGGTGAGATATGACATGATGCTCAGTTTGGTTATTTGTGGTCTTTAGGGGTTTATAAAAAAAGCTGCCTGAAGGACTCCCCTCCACCCGCAGAAGGGCATGGCAGGATGTCAGCATTCCTTTGTGTGCACAAGAGACTTCCTTTGGCAGATGCAGAGAGCTCAAATAATGAGGATCTGAGCTCTGTTTTTCCACCCCACCAAAGGAGTTCAGACACATATATACACAGACAGAGGCAGCTTCTTTCAGGGAGGAGAGGATTGCAACTTGCAGCTTTCCTGCTGGCTTCCCAATTTACTTTTTGGGGAAGCTGCTGGAGAAGATTGCATAATCACAGGGCACTTGGCAAGAAGTTGTAAGTTGAAACAGGTTGCCAAGCAGTCAGATTGTGATCATGTGACTGGGAGGACAGGAAATTTTATACGACAGCCAGAATGCTTTATATGGGCTATTAAGCACCCTTTCGGAGGCCATTGTAATGGTCATTAAAAGACAGGTCATGAGTTGAAGATGGTCTGCAATGCAGAAGTTTTAGAGTTCATCTAGGTTCTAGACCAAATATGTGAAAACAACATATTTTAATGGAATATACTGCCATTTCTCCATTTTAAGTAACTCAGATTGTTTAACTTTAAATATGATGGCTTAAAAACATGATTGTCAATAGATGATTCAAAGGATAACAACTCTACTTTATCAGTGATTCCCCTTCCCCAAAGTTTACCTGCTATTTTCGGTCAGAGATTGTCCCACAGGGTCAGTTTGTCAAGGATTGAACTCATCTGGGCTTTGCACCCTTCTGTGCCGATATTACACCGAAACTGAGCATCTTCGAGAGATCTCAATTGTGAGATCCAGGGAGTTGCATAATAACTTTCTAATTGTGTCCATAGTGGGTTTTTTTCCTTTATCACTTGTATTCCGCAGAGAAGTTGGAAGTCAAAAGTGATTTCACTTAGTGGTAAAGCTAAAAATAAAAAAATTCTTTCATAATATGCTGACTGTAATTTGGATGAAGGAAATCTAGAGATATGCCTTCCCAGAACAATGTCTTAATATTTTATTAATCTTCTTAAAACAATTTAAAAGTTATTAAAGTAATGACACTTTGAAGAAAATTAAGGTGTCATTACTTCAATAGCTTTTAAATCACGAAATAAGGTTCCTTTTTACAGCATTTATATTTCAATAAACCCAGCAGATTTTTATCCATTTAAAAGAGAATAGGGCACAGGTTAATTTTTCTGTAGTTCTAGAAAAAAAATAGGCTGTTATAAATTTTTTGAAAAATTTAAAAACATGAAATAAAATAGTAAGAAAAAAGTAAAAAGAAACTTTTATAAATTAGCCCTCCATTAAATGGGTCCAGGTGTTCAGATTCCTCAGCATTGTAAGCAAAGACTTGGGAGTTCAAGCAGATGAAATGGTCCTCAAACTCTCGATTTGGTGAGTTACTCTTTAGGGAAGAGCATCACTCACCTCTGCTGCAGCTTCCTCTTTTTCCGATGGGCTGTCTAGACAGGATACAGCAGGCAATCTTGAGAGAAAATAAAGCGACATGTAAATTATTTAATGACATATGATATGGAAAACAATGGAATTGCAGTAGATCATTTCATTTCATTTCCTTACTTGGTTTCCCCTTTTCGTGTCTGTGACTTTCAAGTGGATTTTTGACTCCTGGTTGCCCCCCTGGACTAGTCCCTGTAATTTTCCTGGCAAGGTTTTTCAGAAGTGGCTTGCCATTGCTTGCTTCCTAGGGCTGAGAGTGAGGGACTGGCCCAAGGTCACTCAACTGGTTTCCTGCCTAAAGCAAGATTGCAAGTCACGGTCTCTACTACCTACAATCACTTTCACATTTCTATCTAACTGCAGAGACTGCATTTTTGTCTTCTGCTATCATTTAAGAACAGCTAATCTTCAGTTGATGATTGTAATTGAGCCCACAATTTGGGTCTTAAGTTGTGACAGTTATAAAGTGGGTTACCATGTGACTGCACCCAATTTTACAACTCTTTTTGTGGCAGTTGTAAAGCAAACGCCATGGGTGTTAAGCAAACTCATTGTTCACTTTGGGGCGATTTTTGCTGGAACCCGGAAGTAAACATCAGTTTCCAGCAGAAACATCATAAATTTTTGTCACATGACTTACAGGGTTCTGCAAACTGCCATAAATTCAGTGTGGTTGCCGAGCACCCAGAATGTGGTCATGTGACCACAGCGGCAGGGTAGACATCAGCACTTCGCATTCGGCTTATAAGTCTCATTTTCATGTTTCTTGTAATTTCAGACACTTGCTAAGCGGTCGGTTGTAAGATGATTGTATCTGATTGTCTTAATTGCTTTCTTGTCTTTTCTAATAAATCTTTAACCTAATTAATTTTGTTAACTTTCACGGAGGATATCCTAAGAGGATATTAAATGTTTTCTTATTCTGCCCTATGTACTCTGGAAATGATATGATTTGGGATGTAGTAATTTATTGCCAGATTCTAAGGCTCTTACTTCATATATTTTTGTTCCATATTGCTTGTTTGTGTAAGAGAAGCATCGGGGGTTTTGCTTAATTTTATTCTATAATTTTCCCGACACAATAGGCAGTGGTTGACAGGTTTTGGCAGAGTTGCAGGCATACCACTCATTTGATGTTGAAAGGACCCTCCTCTCAAACGTTGCCCATAATAACATGTATTATTTCTGAAATGTATTATGAGATCAAGAGAAAACATGCTCCTTAATCAAGTTCTGAACTCACAACTGGGAAGGGTTTTTTCCCCAATGCAGAACAACAACAGCCATAATAATAATGATAAGATGGTGATGATGATGATGATGATGAATGTATGTTCAGTGGAGCAAAGTTATGCTTTGCTTGATTATGATTCTCTTTCTAGGGTTAACGCTCTACTCTCTCATGTTCACAGACAGCTCTGATTGAATAACTGTTGTCTTGCCTTTTTGTTTGTCTTCAAGCAAATGGTGATGAGCCTCCGAGTCTCTGAGCTGCAGGTGCTTTTGGGTTACGCAGGAAGAAACAAGCACGGCCGCAAACACGAACTCCTTACTAAAGCACTTCATTTGCTCAAGGCTGGCTGCAGTCCTGCTGTCCAAATGAAAATCAAAGAACTTTACAGGAGGCGGTTCCCGCAAAAAATAATAACCTCTGCAGACTTGTCCATCCCAAGCGTCCACTCAACGTCCATGTCATCCCCCTTGTCATCCTCTACCATTCCACAACTTGCTTTCGATGGCCACCCAGCAACCTCGCCGTTACTTCCTGTTTCTCTCCTGGGACCTAAACATGAACTGGACCTGCCCCATCTGACCTCAGCACTCCACCCAGTCCATCCAGACATAAAGCTTCAGAAGCTGCCATTTTATGACTTGTTGGATGAACTGATAAAACCAACCAGTCTAGGTAAGGGAATAATATTGTCACTTTTATAAATGCAATCATTATATGCATGAGGATGTAAGTGATACACTTAAGGATCTCATACTTTTCTTCCTTGACAACTCCCAACGTACAGATTGAAAGCCTGTTATCTCCAGTTTGGATGGAACTATTTCTTGACTCTTAAAGATGGACTGGGGCCTGGGTGCTATATTTACAGTTATTGAAAGAAATTTAGGTGGAGTGAACATCGTATGAATACAAACAGATATGGCCAGAATATGTAATTGTAAACTGTCAAATTATTCTTCAGTAGGAAACAATTTGACTAGAGATTATTTTATTAAATAAGTTATTGGACCATCGTTACAGAATGCTTCTTACTAATGAAAAAAAGTCTAAGACTTAAAAATTTTAAACATGTACTTTGGAATTCCATAAATTTTTGGTTAACAATGTGGCACTCTTGTTTTGCTAACACAAGCAGTCAAAATGACAAAATTTTGAAAGACTTTGAATGCTTGAAATTTAATTTATTTTGCACTATGGGAATCACCAGTTCACCAGAATGCTTTATTAGTCATCTTGTTACACACACAAAATTTGGGTTAACTTACAGTTTCCAAAAATCTTTTGGGCTCAAAAAGGGTGGAAAATCTGTTTATGGAATATTTTCCTTAATGTGTTTTTTTCATAATTTTGAACTAATATGTAAAGATGCTGATTAAGAGATTTATATTACTTTTTCCTAAATGCATTAGACTAAAATTTGGTTGGAAACTATAGGGATTATAGTCCAGTGTGTCCAGAACCACAAGGCTGAGAAATGATGAATACTTTTATTTGTTGATTATGGTAGTCAATGAGCAGGCATATGAGAAACAGTACAGAAACGCTAGGTAGACAATGCAACAAATAAAATAGACCACAAATAATCAAACTAGAGCGTGTGAGGAATACAGAAGCTAACTAAAATATATTACTGGCCAGAGCCTAAAATCAAATAAAATTATTGATACCGTAGTGTAGCCATAAAATAAAATGAAATGTCACTTACAGTTGAGAGCATTTTTAGGCATACGTATTTAGCTGTAAACATAAAAAAGAGATGTTTGATCATTTAAAAGATTGCAAAATGAGACAATTGGCAATCTAGAAGATGCTAAAAGTTTTATAGATGGTCCAATGTGCCAAATGTGAGCTGAAGGCAGAATCACTTAGCTGCAGAACCAAATGTAGCTGTCAGGTAACATTTCAGGCATCTAACAGAAGAAGTAAGATATATAGTATAAACTTTGGGAGAGCTGAAATTAGGGTGAGACATTTGTTGTTATTATACATGTTCCATGTTTTGAAATGTCTGAGAGTCACCTGCCTTATATGAAGGAGTGCAACTTACTTATCCATTGTCCTGTGGCTTTTTGGGTCTCTCAGGAAGATTATATTGATGTGAAGCTTTTCAGATTCTGAAAGAATCTGCCTCTCTAATGTTGCAAATCATTAACCAATTTCATGTATATTTGTGTAATATTCAGCTCTCTATTTCCTTTTCAATTAGGAAGAGGAAATAAATTGAGCTTTTCAACCTCTAATGAATTCTGGTCAGAAGCACAGAGTAAGGTAATAATGTAATATTGCAAACTCCAAATAATTTCTGCCCAAGAGAACTTTCCAAAATCCTAACACAGCCTTTAATGGCTTTCTTGAAAGAGATTACTTACCAGCACTGCTTCAGATGAACAGTGCAGCACAAATGCACACTTGAAATGATGTTTCTTAAAAAACAGAAGTGCAGATAAATGTTTTTGAGAATTAACATGCCTTGGGGTATGTTAAAATGCAGTGGTACCATAGTTAATTGTTCAAGGCTAATTGTTAAATCCTGTTAATGTATTAGGTTAACTCAAAAGCATCTGTTGAAGTCTCTTTTGTGTTTGGAGTATGCTCACATTTTTTTAAATGTTTGTTCAGACTCTAAAGGGCTGATGCAAATTCCAGTTATTTGTGACTCTTCCTGTTTGGATGACGGCCAGCCCTGCTGAGTCTCTGGCTTTTTTCTTTTCTCTCTCAGGGCCCTAATAGACATTTGGGTTTGCACACTTACAATATTGCTATCGTTTTTTGAGGGCTTGTTGAAGAGAATCAGAACTGACTTTCTTCTCCTTGAGAAATAGATGTCCTCTTGCTGTTACTCTTGAGATACAGACGTTTTTGGCAGATGGAAATAAATTCATGGACGAGAATTTTTCTCTGAAACTATATGGTTGCAGTTGTTAAGGATTTGAGGGTTTTATTTTAAATGTGTTCTTAAGATCAGCAAAATAATTTTGTCAGTGTCTTAAGACCATGAGGAACAAGTTATATCTCTGGCTGATAATTTTGAATAAATTCTTATTTTATAAATTAAATGTACAGTGGGGACACACTTTTATTTTAATCTGAAATATTGAGCTTATTCTTCTGCAGTTTTTAATGCCTTTCAATACTGAAACATAAGATAATGCCTTATGAATAAAAAAATGGACAATTTCATCCTTTAGTATTGTAAAATGACATGGGATTAATTCCCTGCTAATCCTGGATTCAGATTTTTTCTATAATAATTTTCAGCATCAAATTGTCCTCTGTCCCCCCACTGAGCCAGCCTGAAATGAAAACTCAAAAGAAACCAAGTTCTAAGATATTATTTGAAGGGAGGATCAAAATGAAGGAATATAAAGTTGGTTTGTTTTGTGACTGCAAGATGGGCAGCATATAATGTATAAATATTTTATCAAGCTTAAAACAAATATGTTGTTGTCTCTGGAATCCCTTTTGCTGACATAGGGACTGAAATGAGGCTTGAAGTATTTGTTTATAGATAAGAGGCAGGAAATGGGAAGAAGAGATTTGTTGCATTTTAAGAGAAGATCTTAAATTACTAAAATAGTTTACACTTGTGATTAGGGGAAAATCATTTCTTTATATATTTCTTTTCTTTTTCTTTCTTTTCTTAGTCTTCTTTCTTTTCTATTCTTTCTTCTTTTCTTTTTTGCACCTTCTGTGAAACTTTATGCACCAAATTCAAATGTTTGGATTTGAGAAACCAAAGTAATTATAAAAATGCAATTCATTACAGGTGCATGTGCGCATAAACACACACACACACACACTTCAAGTATATGGGACATCAAAAACCAGGACAGCTGGATTGATATTGACAAATAATTTTGTGAAGCTGAAAAGGATATTTCATGTTAGATGAGAAAGCTAAGTAGACTCATGCTTTGGAGTCAGGTTTGGTTACCCTGGCTCAGCTCTTGCCTCCAAGATCAAAAAGGTTTTGCGTCCTGTTCTTTGCAGTTGAATATGTTTTGGAATGAAAAATCCAGATTCAAATCAGAAAACGTTGCATGCATAAAAGTTATAAGAAAGCTTACCAGGGATAGCCTGAAATACAATTGTAGGACAAAAGTGCATTGTTGATACTGCACTTATATAAACCTCCTAGTTGTGGGGGGGGGAGGGGGGAGCTGAACTGCATTTCATTCTACAACTCCCCTCCCCCAATTCTTCTCCTTCTCCTCCCCCCTCCCCCCATTTTTCCTCACACGGCCACCTGCTGGGAATGAGAAATCCCCTTTCTCAGAAGTCTGAATCATTTGCAACTGAAGGATTTAGGCTGAAAGCTGCAGGCTCTGGAGAGCTGGTGGAAATACCTTTAAGAGGCCTTCAGCTCCGAATGCTGCTGGGATGGGCTTTAGGGCAGAGGGACCCAATCCCTGGCATGCCGGAAACCAGGCCACGCAAACAAGCGAAGCCCCATCCACCAGATGCAGGCAGCATGCAAAACTACACCCCCTCCGGTCCGTGGATAAAACTTTCTCCATGGAACCGGTTCTTGGGGGCCACTGCCTTAGGGTGAATGGAAGGGGAATGCTTCTGACAGCATTCAATCCTGCTCTGAGTAAACGTATTGTTTTCTCTAGCCCAGGGGTGTCAAACTCAATTTCATTGAGAACCGCATCAGGGTTATGTCTGACCTCAGGGGCCTGGGGTGGGTGTGGCCAGGGTGGGTGTGGCCAGCTCAACATCACTTGTGTCAGGGGTGCCTGTGGTGGCCTGTTGGAAGAAATATCCATCTGGGTTCAGTTCCAAGTGGGGACAAAGACACTGGAAACATGGAGGCTGCTTGGAAAGATGGTTTAATGGTGGCCAGGATCACATGGCTTGAGTTCCTGAACAGAAAAGGGTTGAGATCCTATGTGCTCCCTGGTTTTATGCTTTTTCTGAGCTTTAAACTTTCTGGGGCACAGGAAGAGTATCCTGATTGGTTGTCAAACTCCCAGGTGGTCTAGGGGTCTTAGCTAATGTTGTAGGTTGTCTCTCAAGCTTGCTTGAGCCTTGCCATGTGGTAAGATTCTGTTGCTAGATGGGTAGGGGCTAATCCTATCTTTGTCATGTAGACAATGGACTGGCTCAGGCCTTAATGGCCCATTGACAAAGGTGGGGGGAGTTGCTTTGACTTTAAAACATGTTTCTCCATTTCTCATCCAGGGAAATATATTCTGCCTTTTAAATATTTTCTAAAATATTTCATTCTTCTAGGAGGGGGGTGGGTGCTAAATTCCTACAATCCCTACTTTTTTTTTTTTTCCAAACGTGAGTTTTGAAACATGCTCTTGGCAAAAATTAAAATTGATCAAATCAGTGGGTGCTTTTAATTTTCCTGATGCAAAGGAAGCCATTGATAGAGACAACAGAAAAAAGATTCCTTCAGTGGCTCCCAAAAGCTTTCAACCATGAAGGTCTAGCAGCCAGGGGAAAAGTTCTGGTAAGAATTTTACAGTATCCAATTTTCTATGCCAATTAATTTCAGCTGTTAGATATCACTTTCTGAGAGCTTCCAGTCAGGTCAAGCAAGCACACATCCCAAAATTTTCACAGCCATGGTTTTCCTTTAAATTACAGGCTGCCCATTTCCAAGGGTTGGTTACTGAACCTGCCCTAGCTCTTACTTTAGTCTATCCAAGATTTTTTCCAGTCCAAATTGAGGTTAATCAGTGTGCAATCCAGGCTTTTTCCTTTCTTTTTTTTTTTTAAAATTACACACAATGAGCCCTGGGACTTCTACTCATGAGACCACCAGTGCAACATATCTTGCTTTACTGGGCAACTGGGCAGCATCATTTGTGAGTCATAGTCAGGGCTTGGGTTTTGGATATCACTTTTTCTGCTATCTCTTCAAGTAAGGGAATTGCCTGAGGGGGATGCCCCTCCCCCATGGAATTAGCAGGGAGATCTGACTCCTTGGGCTTTTAGTGCCACAGAGCAAAATCAACCTAGAAGTCTTGTGTGGAGGTAAGAGAAGGGAATAGTTTCAGTCTAATTCTGAATGGTGTGTCTCTGTGTGTATGCAGCTACTTTTACAATACAGGCAATACAAACATTTTGGACATATTTCCCTCCCACCAGACAAAAATCTAAGGTGTTCAGAACTTGCTGTGGTAGCCACTCAAATACAATCCTTACATGAATACTTTAGACTGATTACAATATAAAGGAGACAAGACAGAAAACCTTACAATGAATTTTCCACCCTCCCCCATAGTCTTTCCAGTTGTCTTCTGGGGATTGAAGAGAGTCTTTTAGTCTTTACTTGTACATCTCAGGGTCCTTTCTTTCATGTCTGCTGGGTGGCATGCTTGTTGGTCAGTCAGGTTTGGAAAGGTCTGCTCCATTCTGGTTGCTGTGATGACTTTCAGTGGGGGCTGGATTCAAATTCAATTCCTGGTTCCAACAAATGGAAGGTCTCCTCTGGGGGCAGCATCTGGAACCATGTGCTCTGCTTCCAGTTGCAGAGTCATCTTTTCAGGGCTGAAAGACATTAGAATAGGATCTCCTCCCCACTTTTGTGGGTAATCTTCTCAGGAAAGGCATTGTAACAGGATTAAAGGGGTGGGTGGGTGGGTAGATATCTTGCAGGCAGAGTTTGAAAAGATACAACACATCAATATTGCAGTTACTAAAAGGTAATGCAGTTTCAACAAAATGGAGACACAACTGATGAAAAAGAAAAAAAACTGGATTCACATGCTTCAGGAAGGTAAAATCTTTTAAACACACAGTAAATGCAAGACTGAATTTTTTTTTCTCTTGTAAGTGAACTTAAAACGTTTCCTCATAAACTAGAGTTGTTACTTTAAGATAAGAGAGAGAAAGAGAAAAAAAACAGAAATAAAAAATTCTCTGTACCCTATTCCCGGTGGCCACACGAAAACAGGGTAAAGGCTCTTTCTTTCCTTTTTCTCTCTCTCTCTTTTCCCTATTTTCATTGTTTCAACCTTTTGTTTTTGTTTTTCCCTAACAATTTAAAATTCTTGTCTCTAGAGATCAAATACATTTTACAGTTACAATTACCTCAAGGGCCCACAAAGACAGACATACACACATAAAAAACAAGGAGGACAAAGAGAGGAAAACAAAACTCTGAGATTTACACACACACTGATCATTCCCGCCATAAATCTCAGTTAAATTAGGGAAGGCACAAATCTTAACAGACAGACCACGTGGTTCCATAGAAGACAAAGAAACAGACAGACAAACAAACAAAACAAACAAAAACCCAAACATTCCTATTTATATATTTCCCTTTTCTTTTAAGTACCTTTATTTAGCCAAATTTGTTTCCTATTCTCATCTCTTAGCACAGTCCATTTATTACACAATTTCCTCAATTTCTTTTTTCGCATACCAGGCAAAACTGGCAGCCTGCGGGCATCCAGGGCCCCAAGCAGGTCTCCTAGGGGATTTCCCGCCACCCTCGAGCTACTGCTTCCCATGTTTCCCTCTCCGATGTGAGGTTTTATTTTTCACTTTGGCTTAGCCGGGTGGACCCTCCTACAGTTTTCAGAAAAAAAAGTTCTGGGAAGGACTTCGACTCCCTTCTGTCGAAGTATGGGCCCCTTCCTGTTAAGGGAGCTTCGTTTTGGATCAAAAAGGTGATCCCAGAGGACCTACTGCCCCTCCAGCAGGTACGAGCACCTCCTCAACACTGCTTCCTGCTTTGCTTTTTCGCATACCAGACAAAACTGGCAGCCTGCGGACATCCAGGGCCCCAAGCAGATCTCCTCCTTTTTTCTTTACTCTCTTAATTGCTTCATTCACACTTACTTTCCTCTCGCTCGGTTTCTGTTCCCAATAAACACAAAGTTCCACGTTTGGCTTCCCCCCCTTGCTTTCTCTAGCCTACTGGTCACGGCTCGGTGGAGCTAGCAGTAGGCAGAGGTGCGGCTAGAGGTTGCTCAAAGAGGTGGAATCAGATTGTTTCCTCAGGTGGAATCCCACACACACACTTCCTCCTTCCCTAACAGAAGGTCTTGTGCTCTGGCAAAACCCCCATGCTCTCCAGACTTTTGGTCTTTCTGCGGTTAGGAAATGCACAGAGGAAGCAAGATCCAGCTATGATTGGGAGAAGGGCTCTCTCATTCACACACATGCAGGCATACACATATTTCCCATGCTTTTCCATGCTTTAAAATTAAAATTTAGAGGTACTCACCTTCTTTCCAAGCAGCCTTTGAGCTGAACACTCAAAACCCGTTTAAAACCTAGTTCCAAATGGCCAAGGTCCAGAAAAACTTACCCACAGACTCAATGGGTCTGCTGCTAGCAAGGGAGGCTTACCTGGGTCAGGTCCATTGGTTAGGTTAGCTTGGAGTCCCATCTGTGGGTGCCAATTGTTGGAAGAAATATCCATCTGGGTTCAGTTCCAAGTGGGGACAAAGACACTGGAAACATGGAGGCTGCTTGGAAAGATGGTTTAATGGTGGTCAGGATCACATGGCTTGAGTTCCTGAACAGAAAAGGGCTGAGATCCTGTGTGCTCCCTGGTTTTATGCTTTTTCTGAGCTTTGAACTTTCTGGGGCACAGGAAGAGTATCCTGATTGGTTGTCAAACTCCCAGGTGGTCTAGGGGTCTTAGCTAATGTTGTAGGTTGTCTCTCAAGCTTGCTTGAGCCTTGCCATGTGGTAAGATTCTGTTGCTAGATGGGTAGGGGCTAATCCTATCTTTGTCATGTAGACAATGGACTGGCTCAGGCCTTAATGGCCCATTGACAAAGGTGGGGGGAGTTGCTTTGACTTTAAAACATGTTTCTCCATTTCTCATCCAGGGAAATATATTCTGCCTTTTAAATATTTTCTAAAATATTTCATTCTTCTAGGAGGGCGGTGGGTGCTAAATTCCTACAGGCCCAAGCGCTCCTAAGCTCCATTTTCAGCTGCAGTGGTCTCCTCTGGGGCAGCATCTGGAACCATGTGCTCTGCTTCCAGTTGCAGAGTCATCTTTTCAGGGCTGAAAGACATTAGAATAGGATCTCCTCCCCACTTTTGTGGGTAATCTTCTCAGGAAAGGCATTGTAACAGGATTAAAGGGGGGGGGGGTTAGATATCTTGCAGGCAGAGTTTGAAAAGATACAACACATCAATATTGCAGTTACTAAAAGGTAATGCAGTTTCAACAAAATGGAGACACAACTGATGAAAAAGAAAAAAAACTGGATTCACATGCTTCAGGAAGGTAAAATCTTTTAAACACACAGTAAATGCAAGACTGAATTTTTTTTTCTCTTGTAAGTGAACTTAAAACGTTTCCTCATAAACTAGAGTTGTTACTTTAAGATAAGAGAGAGAAGGAGAAAAAAAACAGAAATAAAAAATTCTCTGTACCCTATTCCCGGTGGCCACACGAAAACAGGGCAAAGGCTCTTTCTTTCCTTTTTCTCTCTCTCTCTTTTCCCATTTTCATTGCTTCAACCTTTTGTTTTTGTTTTTCCCTAACAATTTAAAATTCTTGTCTCTAGAGATCAAATAGATTTAACAGTAACAATTACCTCAACGGCACACATAGTCAGACATACACATATAAAAACAAGGAGGACAAAGAGGAAAACAAAACTGAGATTTACACACACACTGATCATTCCCGCCATAAATCTCAGTTAAATTAGGGAAGGCACAAATCTTAACAGACAGACCACGTGGTTCCATAGAAGACAGAGAAAGAGACAAACAAACAAACAAACAAAACAAAAACCCAAACATTCCTATTTATATATTTCCCTTTTCTTTTAAGTACCTTTATTTAGCCAAATTTGTTTCCTATTCTCATCTCTTAGCACAGTCCATTTATTACACAATTTCCTCAATTTCTTTTTTTGCATACCAGGCAAAACTGGCAGCCTGCGGGCATCCAGGGCCCCAAGCAGGTCTCCTAGGGGATTTCCCGCCACCCTCGAGCTACTGCTTCCCATGTTTCCCTCTCCGATGTGAGGTTTTATTTTTCACTTTGGCTTAGCCGGGTGGACCCTCCTACAGTTTTCAGAAAAAAAAGTTCTGGGAAGGACTTCGACTCCCTTCTGTCGAAGTATGGGCCCCTTTCTGTTAAGGGAGCTTCGTTTTGGATCAAAAAGGTGATCCCAGAGGACCTACTGCCCCTCCAGCAGGTACGAGCACCTCCTCAACACTGCTTCCTGCTTTGCTTTTTCGCATACCAGGCAAAACTGGCAGCCTGCGGACATCCAGGGCCCCAAGCAGATCTCCTGCTTTTTTCTTTACTCTCTTAATTGCTTCATTCACACTTACTTTCCTCTTGCTCGGCTTCCGTTCCCAATAAACACAAAGTTCCACGTTTGGCTTCCCCCCCTTGCTTTCTCTAGCCTACTGGTCACGGCTCGGTGGAGCTAGCAGTAGGCAGAGGTGCGGCTAGAGGTTGCTCAAAGAGGTGGAATCAGATTGTTTCCTCAGGTGGAATCCCACACACACACTTCCTCCTTCCCTAACAGAAGGTCCTGTGCTCTGGCAAAACCCCCATGCTCTCCAGACTTTTGGTCTTTCTGCGGTTAGGAAATGCACAGAGGAAGCAAGATCCAGCTGTGATTGGGAGAAGGGCTCTCTCATTCACACACATGCAGGCATACACATATTTCCCATGCTTTTCCATGCTTAAAATTAAAATTTAGAGGTACTCACCTTCTTTCCAAGCAGTCTTTGAGCTCAACACTCAAAACCCCTTTAAAACCTAGTTCCAAATGGCCAAGGTCCAGGAAAACTTACCCACAGACTCAATGGGTCTGCTGCTAGCAAGGGAGGCTTACCTGGGCCAGGTCCATTGGTTAGGTTAGCTTGGAGTCCCATCTGTGGGTGCCAATTGTTGGAAGAAATATCCATCTGGGTTCAGTTCCAAGTGGGGACAAAGACACTGGAAACATGGAGGCTGCTTGGAAAGATGGTTTAATGGTGGTCAGGATCACATGGCTTGAGTTCCTGAACAGAAAAGGGCTGAGATCCTGTGTGCTCCCTGGTTTTATGCTTTTTCTGAGCTTTGAACTTTCTGGGGCACAGGAAGAGTATCCTGATTGGTTGTCAAACTCCCAGGTGGTCTAGGGGTCTTAGCTAATGTTGTAGGTTGTCTCTCAAGCTTGCTTGAGCCTTGCCATGTGGTAAGATTCTGTTGCTAGATGGGTAGGGGCTAATCCTATCTTTGTCATGTAGACAATGGACTGGCTCAGGCCTTAATGGCCCATTGACAAAGGTGGGGGGAGTTGCTTTGACTTTAAAACATGTTTCTCCATTTCTCATCCAGGGAAATATATTCTGCCTTTTAAATATTTTCTAAAATATTTCATTCTTCTAGGAGAGGGGTGGGTGCTAAATTCCTACAGGCCCAAGCGCTCCTAAGCTCCATTTTCAGCTGCAGTGGTCTCCTGCGAGGCTCTGCCAGCGAAACTGGAGGCACTGCAGGCCAGTCCTTCAATGTTTCCAGGGCGGCACCACAGGCCAGATCTAAGCACCCTGTGGGCCAAATCCAGCCCCTGGGCCTTGAGTTTGACACCCCTGCTCTAACCAGTCCATGCTTTGAGACCCACTAAAATCCATGACCTGTTATTTGAAATGCAAAGAGTGTTTAGTTGTATTAAACTATAAACAATTGGCAAACATTTAATGTATTAGGCAAATTGTAGCTTTCCTTAACCTATGTAGCAATTTACTAGGAGAATTTAAAAAATAAACATTTCCAAAAGTGTAATTTCCAGAAATGTAAAAAATTTAGTTGAAAGGACTTGTTGCTTGCTTCCCTATTAAATATCCAGAAATATAGTAATGCTAGAGTGACTTGTTTGCATGAGGTCTCTTTTAATGTTCAATATCTTGAATTTTAGAACTAAAATTCAAATTAGACCTAAGCTTGTAGTTTGTACTCTGGCAGAGGGTTTTCACTTTCTTTTGTTATGAGATTACTTATTCTTACCTTTATGGAACTGCATAGATTTCTTTCCCCCAGTTTCTCTGCTATTTCTCTCCTGGTTCACTCTAAGAGTCTAAAGGAACCAGCCAGAAAGGAATATATTACCAGAGGAGGAGAATTTCAGTGATATATTTAGCCTCTGAGGGGAGGGAGGGGGGGGAAGGATGGGTCATTGAATGCTTGTTTTAACTGAAGGTAATGGAACTGTTAATATATCTGTAAATTACTGTAAGAGGATACTTGGGTTGTTTGCTCTCAAAGTTTATCTTATATGCAGATTGCAAACATTGGTCTCTACAGTTTTAATTGCATCTCTTAATCATAAACTGCTCTAATCGTAACTGTATATGTTTTATAAAAATATCCACAAGCCTCTCATAAATACAGGAGACATATATATTTGTCTTTATCACAAGAGTTTGTTTTAATGCCTCCAAAACAGAGCCCACAGCAGCTGTGCTCAATCTGCGGCCCCGGAAGCTAGTAATGCAGCCCCATAAGAACCCCCATATAAAGGAAGTTAATTATATACATTAACTATATTATATGTTTTATATGTGGCCCAAGACCATTCCTCTTCATTTTTTAAGGTGGCCCAGGCAAGCCAAAGATTTGGACACACTTGGCCCAGCAGGGGTGGTGCTGGCCCGCCAGCAGAGAGAGGTTAACTTTTTCAGACTGGTTAAAGGTGCAGATTTTCTGTCATATGTACTTTACAGGATAATTACTTTCTCTTTTATTATATTTGACTTGTCTCCCAACAACTCAGCATGCTTACTTTCTCTAAAGGCAGAAACCTCCCAAATAATCTGCAGTGTTAAACAATATGCCCCCCCACAAGGATTTCTCATGCATTTTTCAAAGAGGAATGGTTTCGGTACAGTAACCAAGTCCTGACTAGCTTCCACATTTGATCTATAATAATTTTTAGTGATACGTTTGTCTTACTTTCCTTTTCCGATTAAAATCAGAATACTTTTTTTTTGTTCTTGCTTCTTTCAAATAACGCAGTTTGTTAACCTAGCTTGGCTGAAATTCTGCTGCTTCACAAGCAGTATGCTGGGCTTAGAAACATGATGAGTTTTGCAAATCTTAGAAGAAACTTCTTTCTATCTACCTTCTTTGTGGAAGCTATCAGAGCAAGAGAAAGTATATGCTGAGCTCCTCTTTATTGCATTTCAATTAAAATATCCTCTTATTAGTTGGTAGAACATAATCCCCTTTGGCTCTGCTAATTCTTCCTTGTTTTGTTCTACAAGCATTTGTTTTATGTTATGAGAAGAGATAATTTGTATTTAATGACTCACATTTAATCAAATGACTTGAGACTTTAGGATGTAAATCAGATCTTTGTGAATGAGTTTCTACACTCTCAGTCATGCAGGAAATGTATTCTGCCTTTTAAATATTTTCTAAAATATTTCATTCTTCTAGGAGGGCGGTGGGTGCTAAATTCCTACAGGCCCAAGCGCTCCTAAGCTCCATTTTCAGCTGCAGTGGTCTCCTGCGAGGCTCTGCCAGCGAAACTGGAGGCACTGCAGGCCAGTCCTTCAATGTTTCCAGGGCGGCACCACAGGCCAAATCCAGCCCCTGGGCCTTGAGTTTGACACCCCTGCTCTAACCAGTCCATGCTTTGAGACCCACTAAAATCCATGACCTGTTATTTGAAATGCAAAGAGTGTTTAGTTGTATTAAACTATAAACAATTGGCAAACATTTAATGTATTAGGCAAATTGTAGCTTTCCTTAACCTATGTAGCAATTTACTAGGAGAATTTAAAAAATAAACATTTCCAAAAGTGTAATTTCCAGAAATGTAAAAAATTTAGTTGAAAGGACTTGTTGCTTGCTTCCCTATTAAATATCCAGAAATATAGTAATGCTAGAGTGACTTGTTTGCATGAGGTCTCTTTTAATGTTCAATATCTTGAATTTTAGAACTAAAATTCAAATTAGACCTAAGCTTGTAGTTTGTACTCTGGCAGAGGGTTTTCACTTTCTTTTGTTATGAGATTACTTATTCTTACCTTTATGGAACTGCATAGATTTCTTTCCCCCAGTTTCTCTGCTATTTCTCTCCTGGTTCACTCTAAGAGTCTAAAGGGAACCAGCCAGAAAGGAATGGCCATGGCTTTATGATAGGTACTTAAAATACAGAGACTTACTTGGCCATAAATTTTTTTGAAATTATCCTTAATGCTATGAGATATGGTTGATAACCATGTGTTTCCCAAGTATTCCTAAATCCCGCATCCATTTTGCAGGAGCAAGTTCTCTGTCCTTGAATGAGAAGGAATTGAGTGGCAAAAAAGCTTGCTATACTATAGTTTGGGATAAATTAAGAAGCTTCCATATGTCTGCATTTTTCCATGACTGTGCTCAACTTCATTGCAATCACAAGGGCAGACTAAAATCTAAATAGAGAATCCTTGTCTTCCTAGATTATTGATGTGGTTATGAGGGACAAATGGAAATTAACACATTTCACTTGTCTTTGTAGAAGTTAACAGAGGGCTCTCCTTGTTGAGTATTATAAGTCTGATAAAGGTAGCAAGTGTTACTGGCTATTACTAGTGATCATAACTTAGCAGTACTGGTGGTATTCTACAAACTGTGTATATTCAGTTAATAGAGTGCAGCAAAGATGGAGATCAAGCCGTGTTAGAAAATTATGGTAAGATTCAGTAGTGCTTTCTTGGATTAATGTAATATCTCTTACCTTAATAAATGTCCCGTAATGTAACTGTATAAAGCAAAAATGCTTCCTCGTTTTATTGTACTGTGAAATACTCCAGCAAATAGCGATTTTGCCATACAATTTATCTTGAGTTATTGCAATAAGCTGTTAATTATTTAGCATTGGCCAATTTGCAAGGAAAGATTGAAAGTGCTCTCAGTGAATAAACAGAATTGAGGAGCACTGGAACTGGGTTGGGGAGCTTGCTTGGGATAGGACGCTGCATGCTCACCCAGGACTATGTGAAAACATTTCTGAATGGTTAACTGGATTTCTTTTTCCAATTCAGAAAGGAATATATTACCAGAGGAGGAGAATTTCAGTGATATATTTAGCCTCTGAGGGGAGGGAGGGGGGGGAAGGATGGGTCATTGAATGCTTGTTTTAACTGAAGGTAATGGAACTGTTAATATATCTGTAAATTACTGTAAGAGGATACTTGGGTTGTTTGCTCTCAAAGTTTATCTTATATGCAGATTGCAAACATTGGTCTCTACAGTTTTAATTGCATCTCTTAATCATAAACTGCTCTAATCGTAACTGTATATGTTTTATAAAAATATCCACAAGCCTCTCATAAATACAGGAGACATATATATTTGTCTTTATCACAAGAGTTTGTTTTAATGCCTCCAAAACAGAGCCCACAGCAGCTGTGCTCAATCTGCGGCCCCGGAAGCTAGTAATGCAGCCCCATAAGAACCCCCATATAAAGGAAGTTAATTATATACATTAACTATATTATATGTTTTATATGTGGCCCAAGACCATTCCTCTTCATTTTTTAAGGTGGCCCAGGCAAGCCAAAGATTTGGACACACTTGGCCCAGCAGAGTGGTGCTGGCCCGCCAGCAGAGAGAGGTTAACTTTTTCAGACTGGTTAAAGGTGCAGATTTTCTGTCATATGTACTTTACAGGATAATTACTTTCTCTTTTATTATATTTGACTTGTCTCCCAACAACTCAGCATGCTTACTTTCTCTAAAGGCAGAAACCTCCCAAATAATCTGCAGTGTTAAACAATATGCCCCCCCACAAGGATTTCTCATGCATTTTTCAAAGAGGAATGGTTTCGGTACAGTAACCAAGTCCTGACTAGCTTCCACATTTGATCTATAATAATTTTTAGTGATACGTTTGTCTTACTTTCCTTTTCCGATTAAATTCAGAATACTTTTTTTTTGTTCTTGCTTCTTTCAAATAACGCAGTTTGTTAACCTAGCTTGGCTGAAATTCTGCTGCTTCACAAGCTGTATGCTGGGCTTAGAAACATGATGAGTTTTGCAAATCTTAGAAGAAACTTCTTTCTATCTACCTTCTTCGTGGAAGCTATCAGAGCAAGAGAAAGTATATGCTGAGCTCCTCTTTATTGCATTTCAATTAAAATATCCTCTTATTAGTTGGTAGAACATAATCCCCTTTGGCTCTGCTAATTCTTCCTTGTTTTGTTCTACAAGCATTTGTTTTATGTTATGAGAAGAGATAATTTGTATTTAATGACTCACATTTAATCAAATGACTTGAGACTTTAGGATGTAAATCAGATCTTTGTGAATGAGTTTCTACACTCTCAGTCATGCAGGAAATGTATACAGCGCAATAATAAGCCACACGTTGAAGTTTAATGCTTAAAATACAGATTCTCCCTCACAATTACTCCGAACTCTATTGTCAATCAGGACATTTTACTTTGTGTTCTTCATCAGTCTTTTTTTTTTTTATGGCTCAGTGTGTCAGGTTTTAGTCCAGTTATATTTTCTGTTTCTAAAATAATTTTTGAAATCAACTACCTTTTTTCCCAAGGTAAGTCTATATCCTGTGAGAAATATCAACCCCTAGGAGAGTGTTTCCCAGCACAATCTTAAAGCTGCCATGGTTGGAAACACTGCCCTAGGAGATAACCTAAGGGTGGGGGTGATGCTAAATTTCCTGAAACGATGGTGGAATTGTCTATCTAAAGAAAAATAATCATGTTCACTTAATCTCCTCTTGCCTTCTCTTTAGCATCAGATAATAGCCAGAGGTTTCGGGAAACCTGCTTTGCATTTGCCCTGACTCCACAGCAAGTGCAACAGATCAGCAGTTCCATGTAAGTGGTCATCCCACCATTTTAGTGCAATGCTTCTGATTTCCAAAATGCGATGAACTTTTTAAGAGGTGTGTTTATAATTGTGGGGCTGGACTTTTTTCAGGTTTTAACATTCCTAATGAGGCTGAGGTGGCCTTGGGGTATGATAGAGGTGCATTGTGAAGCTTTAATATTTAACGTGGCTTTGTGGAATGA
The DNA here is from genome assembly GCF_028640845.1 of Ahaetulla prasina. Classification (NCBI taxonomy): domain Eukaryota; kingdom Metazoa; phylum Chordata; class Lepidosauria; order Squamata; family Colubridae; genus Ahaetulla; species Ahaetulla prasina. The sequence goes on along the minus strand of NC_080551.1, from coordinate 2,435,512 downwards.
GCAAAGGAATAGAGATGTGGAGATGGAGCTAGAATATGCATAGGCATCATTCTGATATGACGGGAATCTGGGGAATAAGTTAATTTGAATTGAATAAGTTCTGAATTGTTGGAAATTTGAAGTTAACAGGAGCCCTTTCTGAGGATGTGTTCCTGAGCCTAAGCTGAAGAATACGAAGAAATTGTTGCAGAACACTCCATTTGGAAAGGAAGCCATTCATAATAGAGTTCTTTTGGGCGCAGAGGATGAGCTTAGCCCAGCTGCTGATAAATAGGAACAGACTAAGCATTCAGGTCCCTTGGAAGTAAAAAGATTTTTTTTTAAATTTGAATTTATATCCCGCCCTTCTCTGAAGACTCAGGGCGGCTTACACTATGTCAAGCAATAGTCTTCATCCATTTGTATATTATATACAAAGTCAACTTTATTGCCCCCAACAATCTGGGTCCTCATTTTACCTACCTTATAAAGGGTGGAAGGCTGAGTCAACCTTGGGCCTGGTGGGGCTTGAACTTGCAGTAATTGCAAGCAGCTGTGTTAATAGCAGACAGACTTAGTCTGCTGAGCCACCAGAGGCCACCAGATTAAGAAATACATGTCAGAATAACTGAATAGCAGAGTTGGGAAGGGACATTGGAGGTCTTCTAGTCCAACCTCCTGCTCAGGCAGGAAACCCTGTAGCATTTCAGAGCAGTGACTGCTTAGTCTCTTCTTAAAAAGTTCCAGTATTGGAGCAACCACAACTTCTGGCATGGAGCACTCATGCCACTGATTAATTGTTCTGTCAGGAAATTTCACCTTAGTTCTAGGTTGGATCTCTCCTTAATTAGTTTCCATCCATTGCTTCTTGTCCTGCCTTCAGGTGCTTTGGAGAATAGTTGGAGCCCCTCTTCTGTGCTCTTTGATGCCCCTTAGATATTGGAAGACTGCTATCGTGTCACCTCTAGTCCTTCTTTTCATTAAACTGGACATACCCAGTTCCGGCAACCGTTCTTTATGTTTTGGCCTCCAGTCCCCTAATCATCTTTGTTGCACTTCTCTGCACTCTTTCTCAACATCTATCATTGTATCATGTCATTTCTAACTAAACTATATCTTGAAGAGAGGAAAGAGGAAAAGAAAAAGTCACTGCATCAGCCACCATTGGCTCTGTAAGACACTGTTGCACACCGAATCACTCTTTACTCTTGTATGGTCACACCTATAACATGAATGTTCTTGGCTCTTAAATTGATCCTTTCTTTTTGTGAAAATCAGATGTAGGGGTTTGTTTGCCTGTAAAGTTTGCTATAGGCATGGCTTCATTAGCTTCAAAGTCCTGTAGCAATTTATACCTTCCCTTGGTGTCAGCCTTCAGTTTCACCTGGCTTTGTGGCTGGCCCCACTGACTAAAACATATTCAGTCTCAGTAGAGAACGGTGGTTTTATAGCTTTCTTTCTGCTGGACTAACTGGTCTACCATAATAGAAGAACAAGTCCTAGTGCAGGGGTCTCCAACCTTGGCAACTTTAAGACTTGTGGACGTCAGCTTCACTGGCTGAAGAATTCTGGGAGTTGAAGTCCACAAGTCTTAAAGTTGCCAAGGTAGGAGGCCCCTGTCCTAGTGTATAGATTTGCCATTTGATCCTGTTTGTGTCCAGTTAGTTCAGAGTTGCTCCTGGTTGAAAGTTTAAACTTCAGATCAGCACCAGATAGTTCCACAAGGGAGACCTCTCTTGCCTTGTAGCTTCTTTCTTAGCATCATGACCTGGCAGCTTTGTATCATCTCACTTCCCCTCTGACTCTGGCATCCCCTTCTCAGTGATTGGGTCCCTGTGCTAGAGCTCTGTGAATGCCATAACTGTGGATCATTTTTCACGTGCTACATGTTACCGCTACTTCTTCTGCAGCCTTAGCTTCGACATCCTCGATAAGGCTGGCTTGAAATTAAAGAGAAGGACTACAGGTAGTCCTCGACTTGAAATTTAGTGACCATCCAAAGTTACAACGGCACTGTAAAAAGAGACTTTATGACCGTTTTTTACAATTACAAACTTTGAAACATCCCCATGATCATGTGATCAAAATTCAGATGCTTGGCAGCTGGTTCACATGACCATTGCGGTGTCCTGAGGTCATGTGATCACCTTTTGCAACCTTTTGACAAGCAATGGGGCTTTAATGGGGAAGCCAGATTTACTTAACAAACAGGTAACTAACTTATCAATTGCAGTGATTCACTTAACATCTGTGGCAAGAAGGGTCGTAAAACGGGGCAAAACTCACTTTAAAAATGTTTCACTTAACCACAGGACTACTGTACTGTGGAAGGGCCTGTTCTTGTCTACAGTCCAGCCTCTTACATTTTGCTTGGAGAATGTAAGCATATTCTTTAAGTCATTTTTTGTCAACCTTGGTCACTTGAAGATGTATGGACGTCCGTTCCCAGAATTCCCCAGCCAGCATGTTTGATCTGTTTTAGATCAAAGCATATCAGTGTGATTTATACTGGGTTTTCTGTTGAACCACAGTTTATAAGAAGTGCCTTTTTAAAAAAAAAAAATGTAGGTAGTCTTATTTTGGATGTTAGCTGTTGAATAGTTTCTCTCCATCACTTTGATTGGGGCTTGAATCAATCTGCATAGTTCAAACACATGTCCAATGATCAACAATTCTTTCTTATTTATATTTTTTTCTGTTATAAAGGGATATGTTTCTTATCAATAACATAACATAACATAACATCAGAGTTGGAAGGGACCTTGGAGGCCTTCTAGTCCAACCCCCTGCCCAGGCAGGAAACCCTACACCATCTCAGTCAGATGGTTATCCAACATTTTCTTAAAAATTTCCAGTGTTGGAGCATTCACAACTTCTGAAGGCAAGTTGTTCCACTTATTAATTGTTCTAACTGTCAGGAAATTTCTCCTTAACTAAGTTGCTTCTTTCCTTGATCAGTTTCCACCCATTGCTTCTTGTTCTACCCTCAGGTGCTTTGGAGAACAGCCCGACTCCCACTTCTCTGTGGCAGCCCCTGAGATATTGGAACACTGCTATCATGTCTCCCCTGGTCCTTCTTTTTGTTAAACTAGACATACCCAGTTCCTGCAACCGTTCTTCATATGTTTTATCCTCCAGTCCCCTAATCATCTTTGTTGCTCTTCTCTGCACTCTTTCTAGAGTCTCAACATCTTTTTTACATCGTGGCGACCAAAACTGGATGCAATATTCCAAGTGTGGCCTTACCAATAATCTCATTGTTCTTTAAATAATCATAGGTCTGGTCTTTATACATTTTGCTCCATTATCAAAAATGGTTTTTTTCAGATTTATTTCTTACACAAGCAACAAATGGTCTGAAATTCTCTTCCCCCAGTGCTTTATCTGATAGAAATGGCAAAAATACTGTAGCATCCTTCAACCAAGAAATTACAGATACTTGTTTTCTCCATTTGACTCAGGGATCAGCGTATCAGAGAGCATAATAGATTTTCTTAGCCACTTATCTCACTGCTATGCTTCATTTTCTAGATTTTCCATGCTGGTTACATATTTTGTATACATATTTACATATTTTGTATATCATTTTTGAGGATATTTCAACATAAACACATAAAGCAGCACTGGTTGGCTGTTTTTTTAGTTGCAGTTTTGAATTGTATGGCCAGTTCTCTTTGTTTCAGTCTAGTTTGTTTTGTATTTCAGTGGTCTAGTTCCTGTGCTAGAATTCAGTGCAGTTTCTCCATTTACATTGTTTCATGAACTTTATAGCTCAGTTGGTTTTTCAGAAAATTCTCAGATCCTTGGGGAATGCTCTCTGAAAAGTCTAGGTTCAAACTTTGATCCTTTCAACAATGAATCTCCCACCTTACTCGTTACTGAAAAACTTCCATCAACAAATCCCACTCAGTTACCCCTTTAGGGCTACATAAGCAACACATAGTAAATTAGAATCCAAATCTGGTGAGTACAGTACATTCTTAACATGCATCGCCATTGCTTCTTTTATTAGACTCTTTGCAGACTTCCTTGACACTGCAATCTGCCCTTTGTAGCTTCTGTCAAGATCAACAAAGAAATCTTTATTTTTAAACTTTGGAGCAGTTGATTCTCTATCCAAGTAAACTGAATTTTTGCCAGCATCCTTGATGATTCTGTCTGTAAGATTTTTCCCCCTTTTTTTTTCTGAGGATGCAGTCATTTCCCACTCTCTGGGCTCCACCATTTTCTCAAGTCTTTTCTGTAGCTGCCCGTTTCTCATTCTCTTGAGAGAGAGAGTTTTTGGTTAGTTACGCCACTGTTTGCATCTTGAAGCCACTCTACAGCTTTTGATTCTTGCTAGATAAAATGCTCTGATCTGCTTTTGCAGAGTAAATAGGGTTTCTCTTTAGATTTCAAAATAGAGGTTTCTGCTTGCTCAGTTAATTTCTCTGTTCCCATTTGAGATTCCTGCTCATGGATTTTGGATCGGATTTTGGTACATTAAAATTTTAGAGCAGACACAGCAAAAAGGAAAGCAACCGTAACTTTGTCTGGCAATTCATGTCATTATTTTTAAGTAGCCTCCTCAGATCAAGTTTTTGGCTCATGTGATATGAGATTCTTGCATTCTTAAAGAGTGCATTCTTTCCGTAAGATGCACTGTAGAACCCGTGTTCTTTTCGTGATAAATTCTCTTTAATTTGGTTGAAATCTCTGTTGCTATGCACAAGCACACAGCTACTCGAGTATTGCGCATCTAGAGATACGTGCACCGCTTCTGATTTTGGGTGTTCTAAGCTCCTAGTTCCTCATCTCCAGAGAGTCTTTGTGCTTCCATAATCCAGTGGTTTTCATAAATATGGTAGGCCCATTCTTCCCAACCTGGCATTTGAAGATATAACGTATGGGCCACATTGCCTCATGCTGCCTCATCTTTTCTCCTTGTAGATGCTTGCCAAGGGCTGATACAACAACCAGACCAAAAAGCCTTTGCTGTCTGAGTGGCATTTTTACATTTGCTTTGCCACTCCTGCCCTTTATTTTTGTAACCTTTCCTCTTAGTTATCTAGTAGATCACAAGTCTGGGCCACTTACGCCACAAGTGCAATCCAAACTCTATCTTACCCCAAGTGTGGGTAACAAATGCAGGCTGTTTGCAAGTCAGTGTACCCACACTCAGCTGCTAACTGGGAGGCACATGACTGCCCTGACCCCCATGGTCAGTGTATGCGCATTTTCATAATTTAAAATGATGCCAGAACCATATGAATGCTATTTGTCAATGTATTCTGTTCAGAAAGTGGGAAGGGGCTTGAAGAAGGAGGATGCAGCCTGGAGCTGATACCATGTGCCATTTGCAGTGGATTTCAACATAGTTTGCTGTTGGAATATTCTGTTTCAAGCTTTCCGTGTTTAGATTCTGTAATGGATTATTTTAACGAACTGTATTTAATCAGTGTCTGATGTCCTTTTTAGGGATATTTCTGGAACCAAATGTGATTTCACTGTGCAGGTCCAGTTAAGGTAATTTCTTTTCCTATAATCCAATTGCAATATGGTGTTTCCCTTCTTTTTTACATTCTGTGCCAAATATTGTGTCTACAACCGGCTTAAATGATGCAAACTGATAGTGAATATGCATATAAATGTTCCCCTACGTAATTTTATTCAGTTCCCTTTATCTTTTTCTCTTCTGCCCTATAGTATAAGCCAGTCCTCCCACATTTAGATATTTAGTCCAGTGGATCTAACAGACACCAAAGTGCATAACAGCAAATAAAGCTCCATTCCTTCACCGGTTGCTTTCACACTTAGCTCCAGCAGAGAAACTGGGGTTTTCCCTGATTAATCTGCTACTGGAGGGCTCCATAGGCTGTCTCTACCTTCAAGAAGAGGATGTAGGAGCCATTGACAAGTCCTTGATGATGTTTAGTGGCTATTTTTAAATGAGCAGTTGTAGTGGTGGGTTTTTTTCTGTAAGCTTAATAATTTGCATAGGAATTTTGATGTTTAAATCCATACTGAAGTTTCAAGCTCAGCACAAAAGAAGATTGTTAAGTGCAGATCTAAGCATAATTCACCTTTCTTCTCTTGATTATAAATAAATAAGCCTGCATATAAATAAATAAATAAGCCTGCTTATTTATTGGGTTATAATTAAGTACAGGTAGTCCTTGTTTAGCGACTGACTATTTAGTGACTGTTCACAGTTACAACAACGATGAGAACCTTTGCAGGGTAAAGCAAAGGAAAATTCAAGTAAGGTCATAACAGCTGCAGTATACTTGACAACCACTTCATTTAACAACCAAGTTGCCAGTCTCAAGTGTGGCCACTAAATGAGAAAGTACCTGTATCTAATTTGTAACCACTTGTTCTCTTAAGTAATATTTGTGAGACACTAGAATCCTGCTGCCCCATGAATTCTGCAGGTAGAATTCTGTCCCTTGAGACCTGGCTCCTGTTTTGCCAACCTCTTGGATTGGCACCACCTCAGACCCTAGAGGAGACTCTATCTCAGGCTGGGTTGCAGAATAATCATTGACAAGAAACACCTAATTGTAAGTAGAGTGGAGCTACACTCTAAACTGGAGAATCTCACTTAAGGATGAACCGATGTAGCAGCAAAAATTCCCCAAAAATGTGAAAGACATTTGATATTTACGGGACCGCCTACTGCTACCAAATACCTCCCACTGACCCGTGCACTCTCACAGAGAGGGACTCCTCAGGGTGCCGTCAGCTAGGCAATGCCGTCTGGCGACACCCAGGGGAAGGGCCTTCTCTGTGGGGGCTCCCACCCTCTGGAACGAACTCCCTCCAGGACTTCGTCAACTTCCGGACCTCCGAACCTTCCGTCGCGAGCTTAAAACACACTTATTCATCTGCGCAGGACTGGATTAGATTTTAAAGTTATGGGTTTTAAGGGGTTTTTATTATTTATACTATTTTAAATTTGGGCAATAGAATAAGTTTTTTAATTGTTGTTTTTAATCTGTATTTATATGTATTTTAACTGCCTGTGAACCGCCCTGAGTCCTTAGGGAGATAGGGCGGTATATAAATTTGAAAAATAAATAAATAAATAAATAAATGTTCTCTAAAATCTGGCTGCTTTCACAATGCAGGCTTGGATGGAAGAGGCACCCAGTGTTTATCTATATTCTTAGCTGTAGTTGCTGGAATTGTGGGTGGACTTGCTTGGCATGACTCAGAATGTGGATTGCAGGTTTCTGCAAACTGCCTGATGGAGGAACCATTTCTCATGGGCTCTTTGCCTTGACCCAGGGATTGGTTGATGGCAGGGAATCATGGAGGGCACCTGACGTAATCTCACCCATCTACCCACAAGAGTCCCATTGGGTTGTGGGGCATGGGCTGTTTTTAGAAAAGGGCTGTTTCGCCGTTATCTAAAAAAACCAAGATGGCATCCATCAACAACCTAATTCAGTCCCAATTCTATTCAAGCCTTTATTGTCAGAGTACAACATGTGTACAGTGAGATTGGCTGAGCCTCCCTTTGTGCATCACCCCAACAATACAACTCACAGTGAAAGACCAAAAAAAAAATCCCTAGCCCAGTGAATCCTATTAACAACCACTCAGTCCTATTGCACCATGTAAACTTATTGCACGTTGCGCCGGCCCCGCAAGTCGATTGTACTATGTTGTTATAGAGTTATTAATTAAGTTAGTAATAAGATACCTAAGCCAGGATTCTCCGGCATTTTGATCACTAAGTATGTTTGGAATTGTGAGAGCATGTTGTCTAGGTCAGTGTTTCTCAACCTTGGCAAGTTTTCAAGATGTCTGGACTTCCAACTCCCAGAATTCCCCAGCCAGCATAAGAGTTGAATATGTGGAGCTGAAGTCCAGATATCTTCAACTTGCCAAGGTTGAGAAACACTGGCATATGTTATATCTTCCTTGGCAGTGTTGGTAACTTTCCTATTTTTATGTGCAGTCATATGTCAGGGTTCCAAGTAAAAGCCCCAACGAAAGAAGACTCTGAGGCTAGAAGTTCCTCAAAGTTCCATTTTATTTGAAATGTCATATTGGCACATCTGGGAAACCCCGAATCTGAAAGCTTCCTGGTTTCCCCCACCCGTAGGAAAGTCCAAGTCCCTGCCCCGCACCCACATTTCCATCACATGGCCCAATCAATGCACCGTCCCAGCTGGAGATGCCTCCCAGTCACGCCACTCCAGGTGCAGGGCAAATGTCCTTGACTCCCAGAGAAGAGAATGTTGTTATGGCTAGATATCTCTGCAACACCATGCAATCTCTCCTCTCAGTTTCCCACAGCACTAAGTGTGGCAGCCTTGAAGATCCAAAGAAAAAGATGGCCTCCAAGGCTGACATCACAAAGAAAAGACAAAGGGAGCATGGAACCTAGAGCAAGGGTCTCCAACCCTTTGCAACTTTAAGCCTGGAGGACTTCAACTCCCAGAATTCCCCAGCCAGCAAAGCTTCTGGGAGTTGAAGTCCTCCAGGCTTAAAGTTGCAAAGGTTGGAGACCCCTGACCTAGAGTGTCTTTAAAACTATCTTGTGGGCTTCAGATCTAATTAAGAGGAAGGGATTGGCTTAAGGTTGCCAATCTAATGTTATGTCTGCAAAAGGATATAATATGCCACCCTCCCATCTTGTTATGATAGGATAATGCAGATAGTCCTCGACTTATAACAGTTCATTTACTGACCGTTTGAAGTTACAATGGCACTGAAAAAGTGACTTACGACTGTTTCTCACACTTACAACCATTGCATCATCTCCATGGTCACATGATCAAAGTCACACACTTGGCAACTGGCTCATATTTATGAGAGTTGCAGGGTCCCAGGGTCATGTAATCGTCTTCTGTAACTTTCTGAAAAGCAAAATCAATGGGAAACCAGATTCATTTCACAACTGTGTTACCCACTTAACAACTACAGTGATTCACTTAACAATTGTGGCAAGAAATGTCGTAAAATGGGGCAAAACTCACTTAACAAACGTTTTACTTAGCAGCAGAAAGTTTGGGCTCCCTTGTGGGCGTAAGTCAAGGACTACCTGTACAGTGACTCACAGGAGATTATGATTCATATTAAAGATATATTTATTTATTTATTTATTTATTTATTTATTTTGTCACATAGTATATATAAGCATAAGCATTTTATTTATTTATTTATTTATTTATTTAATCATATTTATATACCGCCCTATCTCCCGAAGGACTCAGGGTGGTTTACAGGCACTTAAAAACACATAAATACAGTATAAAAACAATTAAAAAACTTATTCAAAAAGCCCGTTAATTAAAACATACAAATAAAACCCAATTAAAACCCATAAATTTAAAATCTAGCTCAGTCCTGCACAATTAAATAAGTGTGTTTTAAGCCCGCGGCGGAAGGTCCGAAGGTCCGGAAGCTGACGGAGTCCGGGGGGTAGTTCGTTCCAAAGGGTGGGAGCCCCCACAGAAGGCCCTTCCTGGGCGCCGCCAGACGACATTGCCTCGCTGACGGCACCCTGAGGAGACCTCTCTGTGAGAGCGCACGGTCGGTGAGAGGTATTCGGTAGCAGTAGGCGGTCCCGTAAATAACCCGCCCAATGCCATGGGCGCTTTAAAGGTGGTCACCAAAACCTTGAAGCGCACCCGGAAGGCCACAGGTAGCCAGTGCAGTCTGCGCAGGATGGGTGTTATGCGGGAGCCACGAGGGGCTCCATCTATCACCCGCGCAGCCGCATTCTGGACTAACTGTAGCCTCCGGATGCCCTTCAAGGGGAGCCCCATGTAGAGAGCATTGCAGTAATCCAGGCGAGACGTCACGAGTGCGTGAGTGACCGTGCATAGGGCATCCCGGTCCAGAAAGGGGCGCAACTGGCGTACCAGGCGAACCTGGTAGAACGCTCTCCTGGAGACGGCCGTCAAATGATCTTCTAGAGACAGCCGTTCGTCCAGGAGGACGCCTAAGTTGCGAACCCTCTCCATCGGGGCCAATGACTCGCCACCGATGGTCAGCCGCGGAATGCATGAAATAATTATACAATATATAAGCATATATACGAGTATGAGTATATAATAACTATATTAATTGGATATAACGAAAGGAAACAATAGGACAGGAATGGTAGGCACATTTGTGCTCTTATGCACGCCCCTTACAGACCTCTTAGGAATGGGGTGAGGTCAATAGTAGATAGTCTTTGGTTGAAGCTTTGGGGATTTTGGGAAGAGACCACAGAGTCAGGTAGTGCATTCCAGGCATTAACAACTCTGTTACTGAAGTCATATTTTCTGCAATCAAGATTGGAGTGGTTAACATTAAGTTAAATCTGTTGTGTGCTCATGTATTGTTGCAATTGACGCTAGAGTAGTCTCTCTTAAATTCTGAAATCTTTGCACAATATTACTAGATGTCATTCATTATATGCATACCTATACATACATGTATATCTGTAATCACAGGATTGTCGTTGGGAGGGGCAAATAGGGGAGGAAAGAATATTAGGTTTGTTTTCCACCTTTAGTTATTTTTATGGGATGAAAAATAAATGAAATATAAAATAACATATAACTGAACTTTGTAATATCCTTAGGTTTTGCTTATCTGAAACCAGTTGCCCACAAGAAGATCACTTCCCACCAAATCTTTGTGTGAAAGTTAATGGAAAACCATGTAGCCTTCCTGTAAGTATCTCCCCAAATCTGACTTTTATGGTCTTCTTTTTCATAAAATAATCCATGTGGGAACTATGTGGATAGTTTGTGGCATGACCGTCCTTACAGTGATCTTTGCATTCAGTGGTACATTGGTTGACATGCAGAAGTCATTTTTAAAAATTATTATTATTATTATTTATTAAATTTTTATACCACCCTTCTCCCGAAGGACTCAGGGAGTCCTTCATTTGAGTTAGTCTGTCAACTACATTTGAGTTAGTCTGTCTCTTTTGCTTACAGTTCTTTTGAGACAAAGTCACCTGGGAGTCAAATTCAATTTCTGGTGATATTACAAACATGATTAGTTGATGACTTTTTTTAGTTAACAGGATGGAAGTGGTTACTATTCCCTTCTTCTAGGATTCTTTGATTTCACTTCCCAGTTTAGCCCACTGCCCTGGGGTGACCTATTGGTCTCTCATCCCATACAAATTGATCTTCTATGAGTTGGTGCTCACATCCTGGTGACTTCGTGGACATATTCATTGAATCTTTTTTTACAAATAAGCATCAATAAAGCCTGATCTTTAGCTTTTGAAATAGGCAAGTTGGGTCAGCTCATCTGTTTCAAGTCCTCTGTGTATATTAAGTGGGATTTTTAAAAAATTAAACAAAAACACAAAACCTGATTTTTCTCATAGAACATATTCCATTCAACAGTGCCTGAGCATTGACTTTCTTCTCTACTTCCTTGTTTTTTTTGTAGTATGAAATGAACGGGGACCTTTGACTAGTTATAGTTATAGTTATCTGTCAGTCTCTATCATCCTATTTCATCATAAAGGGAAGTTAGGGCTATATGGATCTCATCTTAATCCCCTACCAAAAAAAGGGACATCATGATCTACTTCAAATAGTGACATGGGCCCAAGCAAGGTCATGAAAAGGAGGACAGTGCTTTACATCAGGGGTGTCAAACTCAATTTCATTGAGGGCCGCATTAGAGCTGTGGTTGGTTTTGGGGGGCCAGGTGGGCGTGGCCAACGGGGTTGGTGTGGCCAACGGGGTTGGTTGGCCAATGGGGTGGGTGTGGCTAATGGGGTGGGTGTGGCCAACTGAGTGGGCATGGCCAGCTTGATGCCACTCCCCAAATTACTGGCATGTTTCCTCTTCGTACTAGGTAGACTGGGCCAAAGCCACGTTGGCCTGATGTTTCCTCTTCGCATTGGGTAGACCGGACCAAAGCGACGCGGGCCAGCCCCTTACATTTTCCAGGCTGGCCCCACAAGCCAGATCCAGCCTACGGGCCTTGTGTTTAACACCCCTGCTTTCCATGGTCATTTTCATAATGGTAACTTGAGTTCTGGTGTTTCAGGGCTATCTTCCTCCAACTAAAAACGGGGTTGAACCAAAGCGACCAAGCAGACCAATCAACATTACTTCACTGGTGCGACTATCTACAACAGTACCAAACACAATTGTTGTCTCTTGGACTGCAGAAATAGGAAGAGTAAGTAATGTTTTCGCTACAAAGCAAAATCATCAGGAGAAGGGATTGTTACATATAGTCAGTTAATCAGAGTAGCTTTGGCTGAAAATGATTTCAAGAAATATTTCTGGGGCGTTTTGTAGATTGGCTACCTTAGTACATCTTGGCATCAGATGGAAGAGATGGATGTTAGATAACTGGGCTACGTGAAGACTGGCCAGACAAACAATTCCAATTGCATGCGTAGCAAAAGAAGAGGCAACCCTAAAAAAGTATTATTTAATTACTTGCCAAGTTGCCAGAAGCAGTGAGGTCTTGAAGGGAGTAAATGAAGACCACTCCTTGCTAGTCAAATGGAAAATAGCAAGACTAAGTAAACCTGCTGAGGCTTCTGGTGCAGATCTGGTCATTTTAAGAGCATCTTTTTTTTAGATGTTTTGATGTAAGAGTGGAACCGATTATCAAGAGAGGAGGGGAGGGACAATTTACTCTGTAGTCAAAACAGAGGCTGGGCATGTATCTGTTGGAGATGCTTAAGTCTGGATTTCAACACCTGGGTGTCAGAGTTCCAAGTAATGCACCCATAGCAAACAGAACTCTGAGGGAAGCAGTTTCCTCAAAGAACACGTTTATTAGATATCTCATATTGGAATGTCCTTGGTTCACAGGGGAAACTGTTTGGTTTTGACTACAGAACCCCAGCTATCTCCATTCCCCGCTCCCTCCCTATCCCTCAGCACCATTGTGGCAGCAGCAGGCAAGCTTCAGAGTTGACCCTTGGGGGTGGCTGAGTAGATGGTTCTGTCCAACCCTGTCATTCTATGACTTCACGGTTTCCTCCTGACGGCTAACCAAGCGATGTTTCTGGAATCTGTCAGATTCCTGTGTAAAGGTTCATCGTGCAGGGCTTCTATTTCTAGACGTTGGCTTTTCAGTCCAAGCAAAAAGGGATAAGCTTGATGGTCTGCTTTCTCTGTTGTTTATCCGATTTCTGTATAGCCAGCTGAGGTAAGTTGTTTCTTTAAGAGTTATGCTGGCAGTATGTTATTTGATAATTTTGGCTCTTGACTAAATTGAACAATTAAAGGGATGTGTGATAGAGCTCTGTGTAAGTTAGATATTTTACAGATCGTGGCAGCTTAATAAACAATGTTCCATTTAGAAAAAGAAAAAAGGGCAAATGGGATGTATATGTGTCTCTGCATCTGTATATATGCACGTATGTATGTATGCAGACAAAAGACACATGGTATTGGTACCCTTCTAGTTTGCCCCCATAGAATCACAACTTGCTGTGAAATAAGTTGAACTGGAAGCAAGTAAACAATGTTCTTTATTCCATAGTTCATAGAGCTTTTGATATATGGCTTGACATATAATTGTAAATAATAAAATAGGTGAAGATGGCATAGAGATAATTATTGTTAGCCCTTCTGAGAGTCTTTTGAGATAATCAAGACTTTATATAGTTTTGAACAAGAGTTCTACACCTCTCAACTGGCAATATATCTTAGGTTTGATGAATTCCTTCTTCCAGCTCTGAGTTGTATGTAAATTAGAATAATGAAACTGGACTGAAATGGCGTCAGAATCCAATCCAGGCATTTTTAAACAAACTTTTATCTTGAGGTATTTGGATTTGGGAAAACCAGGCTTTTAGTTTTCAGACTAATTTTTTGAAATTAAATCAAGTCAAACCAGTTTTTTTTTTTATTCAAAAAGTTTTACAAAAAATTTCCCCCCCCTTTCCCCCCAACCCCTCTCCCTTCACAAACCCCCTCCCCCCCCCTGGCTTCCCGGAACAAACACAAGGTATAGTTAAAAATAAAACAAACATATGCTAAAAAAAAATTTCCCCAAACTATTATACCAATTCTCCCTCTCTAGCTCTGACTTCCTCCTTACATAACCAAATCCTTCAAAAAATTAACAATAAACAGTAATAAAATATATAAATCAGTAGAACAAATTAATCCTAAAATATTTAAAACCAGCTAAAGCATAAAAATCCAATCCAGTTCAAAGAATATCTCCCTTATAGCTTCTATAACCATATAACCATATAATTTCCCCAAGTCTTTCTTACATAAGATCTTTCAAGAATATTCTATTTAAAATTCAATACAACAGATTATAAAATTTATAAAATTTCAATAGAAAATTACAATATTATTTAATTAATTACAATATCTATTCAACTTTAGTCCTTCCTCATCAAAATCCAGTATATCCAAATATCTAGTCTCTTATAATCACAAATTGTCTTTCGGGGACACTAATATTTTTTGTCTATTAATATTTTAAAAAAACCTTGTTTCAAGAATAATACTTTTGTCTCTTGCCATTTTTTTGGTGCATTAATCTCTGTCTTTCCTTCGTTGCTCCTTTTAAAAAGTCAATCACAATATTTCCTAGTAATTCCTTATGTCCAGAAATCCAAAAATTACTGCCGTATATTCCATCAGTCCAAAAAGAGAACTCTTGGGAAACATTAAGCTTGTGGGTCTTTTCCATTTGAGGGACAATCTCCTGTAGCACAAATTCAGGCAGCTCATCCAAACTATTTAAAGAAAACTTCTTTAGATCACCTTGTTTCTTCACGATCAAATCTTCATATTTATCCACTTTTATTTGTATGTCCTCCATTCCATTTTCCGAATAATTGCACTGGTTAATTTGCTCCAAACTCTCATCCAAAACGTCCCCATTTTTTATCAATTCGTATTTTGACATAATTAAATACATACTTTCTGTGTAGTCCTGTATAAAGTCACGAATCCATTCTTCTGAAAGAACCTCCATAACAAAATTCCTGCTGAGAATCCCCTTGTAAAGTACTTAAACAGCGTAATATAATCCAACAGTCCACAGTCAAACACAATAAGATAAAATCTCCATTCAGTTTCGATTCAACAGCAAAGCTCCCTTTGATGTATCGCTCTGCTTTCAGTTTCTCTAAAACGAAACTGAAGGGGGGGAGGAAGTCAGAAAATCAAAAATACTTGCAAACCAATAATTGTTCCTCACACTCGTTCCGCCTGCTTTTCGTATCCACAAAAAGAAATCAATTGCTAGCAGAAGTGGACACCTTCCTCTTTTCCTGCTTTTTCAGGAGCGCAGAGAATACTGGAGGTGGGGGAGGGGTAAATAAGGGGATTCGACCGTTCAGGACTTTGTATTACAAAAACAAAGCCCCTAGGGGAATCTACCCAATTCCTCCCCCTTGCTCTGTCTCTCTCTTTCAACCAGAGAGAGAAATGAAGCCGGGATCAGTTGCTAAATCCGGCTTTTACCATATTCAATGCGGAGTGCCATAAATTAGCACCCAGCGAGAAAGGTGGCGCCACCCAGAAGCCCAAGTCAAACCAGTTTTTATGTACTTAGTGTACATAAAAACCACAAGCTAAATTCACATACCAAACAAACAACAGAAAATGCGAGCAATCTTCAAAAAACAGTTTTATAATCCTTCTGACCAATCCCTGATGAATGCAACATACATTCAAAACAAATGTGGCGACTTGAGTGATATGATTGTGTTGGTTGGAAAAAACATACAAAACATAAAATCTATCAGCCAGATGTTGGCATTTGTTAGAGAAGAAAATGTGTAATGAATATTCTTCTAGTACTTACAAGAAAATGAAATATGAACTATTATTTCAATTACTTTGGAGCCACATCACCCTATCCTTCCTGTATATGGTAATTTCATATGTTTTCCTGGGAAACTGAGAAACTACAGCCTAACCCTTTATATTTGTTCTAAGTGCAAAGAATAAAAATAACTTCCATTATTTACCATATCTCCCAAAAAAACCAGTGAATTTTGCTTCTAATTCCAAACTTCATGGGGATTTGGAAATAATAAAATGCATTCCTGATATTTAGACTGAGTGGTTCTTTCTTGTGTTTCCCTGCAGTCTTATTCGATGGCCGTCTATCTTGTCAAGCAGCTCTCTTCGTCTGTGTTGCTACAGAGGTTACGAATAAAAGGCATAAGAAATCCCGACCATTCGAGAGCACTAAGTACGTCTACTGGATGTAAACTTCAAGTATAGAATAATTACAGGAGAAAGACACTGCAATAATGGCCCCCCTTATTGTTGTTTTATTGCTTTAAATTGTTTTAAGTGTCTTAATTGTAATACGTTTTTGAATTGTAAGCTGCTCAGAGTCATTGACCGAGAAAAGGAAGGGAAGGAAGGAAGGAAGGGAAGGAAGGAAAAGCTGGAACTTGGGTCAGCTTCTTATGATTCTCAAGGTGTCCGAGATGCACTTTCCCTGCAGTCAGAGAGTCCATTTTCTGGGGTGGTCAGGTTTGTTTCCTCAGTCAAGTAAGGATACCTAACAAAATAGACCTTCCTGAACTATAGCGACTGCCTCAAGGTGCCTGCTGGATTGGCCTGCTTTCTTCAATCCCTGCTTTTCTTTTGTCCGCAAGACGGCTGAGTTGAGGACTGATTCTGTCAGGCTCCGAGTTTGTCCCCTCTTTTCTCCCTCCACTCTTGCTTTCAGCATCCCACGCAGGATTTTACTGTCAGTTCTTCAAGTGATTAGCTCACCTGGAGACCTCAAAACCAGTTTCTGACTTTTAACTCAGGGAAGGCATCAACTTTCTATCCTGGCTTCCCCCTCTTCCTTTGGTTGTTATATACCTTCTAATGAAAGTTTCAATTTTGTTTTTCTCCTTCTTGACAGTCAAAGAGAAGCTAACAGCAGATCCTGACAGTGAAATAGCAACAACCAGTTTAAGAGTTTCACTTCTATGCCCAGTAAGTGTATTTTTTTAAAAAAATCCTCTTTGCATTGAGTACACAATTGCCTTGATTTATGAACACAATTGAGCCCAGAATTTTCATTTCTGTTCTGTTGTTAAGTGAGACATCTATTAAGTGAGTTTTGCCCTTTCTTATGACCCTTTTTGCCTCAGTTCTTAAGTGAATAACTGAGGTTGATAAGAGTAATCTGGTTGTTAAGTGAATCTGGCTTCCTCATTGACTTTGCTTGTCAGGAGGTCACAAAAGTGGAGCACGTGACCTTTGGACACAGCAACGGTCCTTAATATGAACCACTTGCCAATCATCTGAATTTTGAGCGCATGATCATGGGGAGGCTGCAAAGGTCATAAGTCTGAAAAACGGTCATAGGTCTCTTTTTTCCAGTGCCGTAACTTTGAATGATCACTAACTGAACTGTTGTAAGTCAAGGACTACCTGTATCTATAAAACAATGTCACTTTGAATGTTAATTCACCGTATCTGGCAAGAATGCCGCCCTGGGAAGGTGAGTCATTCTCTGCAGGAGAAGGTGAATGAATTTATTCCTGCATACATTCAAGGCAGAGTTTGCCTTCAACTCTCCTGTCCATCTTTCTGCTTTACCTAGAGAGAGGCTTTTATTTGGCCAAAAAGGACTTCTTTTGTTAAACCAAATTTTGTTTGTATGTCAGACTTAATTATTCAACTCACTTTTTTCCCCCCTTTTAAAAGCTTGGCAAAATGCGACTAGCAATACCTTGCAGGTCTCTGACTTGCTCACACCTTCAGTGTTTTGATGCCACCTTGTACATTCAGATGAATGAAAAGAAACCCACTTGGGTGTGTCCTGTCTGTGATAAGAAAGCACCCTATGAACATCTAATCATTGATGGGTGAGTACCTTTCAGAAGTTGGGAATAGTTGGGAATCAGCTGTTCTAGAGACCTCCTGCAAATGTCCAAGGCAGCATTTCTCAACCTTGGCGGCTTGAAGGTGGGTGGGCTGCAACTCCCAGTATTCTAGCTGGCGGGGAATTCTGGGAATTGAAGTCCACCCATCTTCAAGCTGCCAAGGTTGAGAAAAACTGGTCTAAGGTATGAAGTTGTACTTCGATGCTGCCTTCCCATATTAGGTCTCACAGGTTGAACATGGCTTATTAGATATACCTTCCTGTATATTCAGGATGATTTTTAAGGAAGCTTCTGTTTTATAGGTTGTTTATGGAAATTCTGAAATACTGTACAGATTGTGATGAAATTCAGTTTAAGGAAGATGGTTCATGGGCTCCTATGCGATCAAAAAAAGAGGCCCAAGAAGTGACAACATCTTTTAATGGTGTCGAAGGTGAGCTTCACAATAACTCGTTTGCCTCTTAAATGTTTTTCCTCTTTGCTGCTTTGTGTATGGTTCACAATTCTTCCTTGTGGCTTCAACTTACGGTGATTTCAACATTTGACTGTTCCTAGGCTGCTTAAGTTCTTCTGTGGATCATCAGGTGTCTTCTCATCAGTCCAACAAAAACAAGAAGGTTGAAGTCATCGACTTAACCCTTGACAGTTCATCAGATGAGGAGGAAGAGGAGCCACCTATCAAGAGGAGATGTCCATCACTGTCTCCTGTGTCACCCATTAACAGCAAGAGGTGAGATGGTGACCAATGTTTGAGGGAGACAGGTAGTTCTCGACTTACATTCAAAGATACCACAGACCTCACCCCAAAAGGTACTTGTGATCCACTCCCTTCCCCCATTGTCACATGACCGGATTTTGGCCACCAAGCAAATAGCCCACATTTACAGGTATTTGCAGTGCCCCCAAATTTACAACGTTATTGTCAAAACCTGGTGTTTAGCTCCATTTTTCAGCAAACCACCCCATATCAAACAATGGGTTCACTTAATGACCAAGACAGTTGCTTTATGACCACAGTGGGTGCCGTCGGCCAAGCAATGCCGGCTGGCGACCCCCCAGGGGAAGGGCCTTTTCTGTGGGGGCTCCTACCCTCTGGAACGAACTCCCCCCGGGACGCCGTCAACTTCCCGACCTTCGGACCTTTCACCCTGAGCTGAAGACATATTTATTTCGTCAAGCAGGACTGGCATAGGATTTTAGAATTTTAATTCTTGTTATTGGGGTTTTAATTCAATTGGTTTTATTGTTTTATATGTATTTTATATAGGGCCGTATTTGATAGGTTTTTTAATTATTGTTTTATTATATTTATTACTATGGTTTTATATGGCTGTTAACCGCCCTGAGTCCTTCGGGAGAAGGGCGGTATAAAAATCTAAATAAACAAATAAATAAATAAATAAATAAATAAATAAATGTAACTGCCACAAAGAAGTCATAAAATTTGCAACCAGCACGACTTACAACTGTAACAGGCAGGTTCCATAACGTTGTAAATCCATTATTACCTGTTCGGCAATTTGTGATTCCATGTAGGATGGGCAGATGCAGTTCTCATTTTCATTTTGGGATCCTTTATGTCTCCAAATCATGTCCACTGAATCCTGGTTTGGGGGTGACCAAATAGTGTTTCCTTCACATTCTGTGAAAATGACCGATAAACATAAGCTTGCACGAAAAGATGGCACATCTGCAGATCGCTCTGGCATAGCCCCATATTCCGAGGAAAAAAGTATGATCCAATCAGTTTTATATCCTGACAAGACTGCTGCAGAAATTCTACAGGGAATTCCACTTACCCTTTCCCACGGGAGGGAGGGAGGGAGTCCTACGGCTAGTGGCCTTTGGAGATAACAGAGGAGAAATCGATGGGTGAAATCTCTCCATTTCTGTGTGCTGTGAAAATGCTGATAGGTAACAGTACAATGAGCAAGAGAAGTAAAGACTCACAGTTTGTTTAGTGACATAGGAAGTACTTGTCACTTGGCAGAACGAGCAATCCAAGCACCCAGTTCTGAATCTCAGTGGCTGTTGGTGGAGGGTTGTGGGAGGAACCCACAGCTGCCTTTGACTTCCAGGTTTTCTTTCCTTTTCTAGCCTTTTAAGTCTGCCCCACCAAGTCTCTCCTGTTTCGAGAACTCCCAGCCTTCCAGCTGTTGACACAAGCTACATCAACACATCACTTCTGCAGGACTACAGGCACCCATTTCATATGACTCCCATGCCTTACGACCTCCAAGGTAAACTGCTGGGGATTAGAGGCCAGGATCCTTGGGGGAAGGACCAGTCTTTCTGTGGAATAAAAGATGTTGAAGATGTTGACATCTTAGGCTGAATTCTGTCATTTCTCCCCCCCACCCACCAAAAGCATTCTGTTAGTTTGCTTTTATGTTTAATAAAAGCACTGAGCCTATAGTCTGAGGGGTGGATGAGGCAAGAGGGGCTCGCTGCGATCATTTTCAGATCAGTCTAATCAAAATAAGCACCTACCTGAAAGTAAAGAATGGACCTTGCAGTGACTTTCTTAGTTCTTGGAACAGAAACAACCAAGCTGTATGGAGACAATCACACATATTGACCTGCGCTTTTTGTGGGTCAGAGTCCTTTTGTCATAGGAGAGTTGTGAGAAAAGAGAAGTATTTTATTTTCTTTATTTATTACTACAATTAATATGCTACCGTATGGGATAGTCCAAGTATTTGGGGGCACACTGTGTGCACGGAGAGGAACATTGCAGTCCATGAAGCAGCCCTTCTTGTCCAGAGCTTACTGAACAGGCTGATCCAATCTGCAGTAGGTGGGCTCAGAGGTAGACAGTCCCCAACTTTAAAGTTGACCTTTAAATTGGATTCAGAAGATAATTGTAGCTGGTGCGGCTTTTGCAGTGGGGATGTTATTCAGGTGCTGCATCCATTACTACTCAGAAGGCTGCATCTTGCATCAGCTCAAATTTTCAGATGGTTTTCATGGAGAGCCCATTGCAATAATCAAGTCACACGGTGACAAGAACATTAGTGTTAAAGCATGAGTGAAGGTGCTCCATCCAAGGTAGGCTACAGTTTACACATAAGATATAACTGTGCAAAGCAGGGCCAGACATCCAGGAAAGCCCCTGAGTTGTGAGCCAGCTCTCTCTGGGGGTCTGGGGGAGCTGCCCCATCCAGAGCCAGGTGCATCATTTCTGACCTCGGTCTGTTTCAGAATCCATAGCCAAAGTTTCTTGATAGGATTCCGTCTTAAGGCTGTGTCTCCTCTTCCTGCAGACCCTAGCAGCCTCGGGGTCCTGGATCAGAACCTCCACTGCATCTCTCTCTCCAACTGTGCTAGGTTTAAGATGGCATGGTTAGCACACTGATGCCGCCTCACCTTGTGCTTCTGGGTGGCTTCTTCCATCATTATATATGTCTTCTTCTTGTGCCATATCCTTCATCGGACGTTGGCGATCATGTTGGCAATTCTATTTTTATCAACAGCCGCACAAAAAAGTGCTGCTGAATTTTGTCCAAACCAGTCCCTTAGATTTTGAAGCCATGATGTTCTTCTTCTGCCTGGACTTCGTTTGCCTTCAATCTTTCCTTGGAGGATTAAGTGAACTATGCTGTATTTTTCTGGGTGTCGCATGACATGTCCAAAATATTCTAACTTTTGCTTTTTTAGGGGGTTTGATGATTTTGCTTGGTTTTCCCAGGCGGCTTATATATGCGCCACATGGTTAATGATGGGTGAGAAAGAGATGCAGCCGCTGATGATTTTGAGCAAGGCTGTGTTAAGTGAGATAATGTCCCAGGAGTTACAGCTAGTTCTTGACTTACAACAGTTCATTTAGTACCATTCGAAGTTACAATGGTACTGTCAGGGTTCCAAGGAACACCCCCAACGAAATAAAGCTGTGAGGCTTGAGGTTCCTCAAAGTTCCAATTTATTAGAGATGTCATGTTGGCATGTCTGGGAAAATCCAAATCTGAAAGCTTCCAGGTTTTCCACACCCAGTTGACAGTTCACAGCCCTGCCCCCACCCACAAGTTCATCACATAGTCCAATCAACTCTTCACACTCAACTGGATATAATCTTCAGGCAGTCTCCGTCAGATGCTGGATGTCCTTGAATACGGAATGCTGTTATGACTAACTTTCTACCGCTCCAACAACAGTCCCCTCCCAACTTCCCCAGCTAAAATATGTGACACTTAAGAAGCAAAAAAGAAAATTGCCTTCCAAAACTGACAGGGACTGAAAAAAGTGAACCAAGACCATTTTTCAGTTATGACCGTTGCGGCATCCCCATAGTCACATGATCAAAATTCAGATGCTTGGCAACTGGCTTGTATTTATGACAGTTGCCGTGTCCCAGAGTGATAATTTTTTGGTGACAAGCCAAGTCAGAATCTGAAGCCAAATTCACTTAGCAACCTTTACTTAGTTACTGACTTAACCACTGCAGTGATTTGCCTAACAACTGCGGCAAAAAAGATAGTAAAATGGAGCAGAATTCACTTAATAATTGTCCTGCTTAACAACACTTTGGGCTCAATTGTGGCTGTAAGTCAAGGACTTACCTGTATTTGGTTCAGCCTCAGATGTTGCCATTTTCTCTGCTCAACTCTGTTTCTATGAAGAAAGTGAAAAAAAATCTTCATTTTGTTCCCTACAGGTTTGGACTTCTTTTCCTTCTTACCAGGAGACAATCAGGTATGTTGTGTGTTAATTTATTCATGTATTCATATATTTCCAGAATCTGTAAAACATCCCAGCAGTTTAGAGTGCAGAAGTACACTTAAAAAAATACATAATATTAATGTCCCTAATTATCCACCCATCCTAGTCTTCTTTCTGGTTAAAAGTACAGGTTAAAAGTTTCCTTTAGCTACTGAGGGAATTTGACAAGTTGATTGGCAAATTCTCTTTTGCAAGACAATAAATAGCACTAAAATGCCCTCGTCTGGTGCAGGCATCCGGCGCGTGACGAAAGTGGTGTAAAACTGTGCCAGTGAACTTGCGAAAGGAGAGGTGCTCTTCCCGTTCTCTTCCCTCTTGTCATTTGATGGGTTCCCAGGGGGCCTCAGCCTTCGGTCAGAGGCTGGGACTGGCATTCCAGCCTTCCTCTGTGGCTGCTGAACATTGAAACGCACCCTGGTGCCCCGACTGCGGAGCTGATTGCAGGGCCTCTCCGTGGCCTGGGCTTGGGACGTCTCGAACTCTCACTCCAATGATCCATGTTTGGGCTGGCAGTAGGAAGCGCCGGGGTGTCCTTGAGCCTCCCCGATTTCAGCAGTTGCCTTGTTATCTTCTCCCCAGCATTACAGCACTTCCATTTTGGCGGCCGCCGCTGCCGCCGTCTCCACTTCCGATGATCAAGAACTCTTGCACTCCCGGTTTTTCCCCTACACTTCGTCGCAGATGTTCCTGGACCAGCTGAACACCGGAGGGAGTGCCACGCTCCCCGCCACGAATGGCAGCAACAGCGGCAGCAACAGCAGCCTCGTGTCCTCTACCAGTATTCGGGAGGCCCACAGCCACCCCGTGGCCAGCAGAGGTAGCACAGACCCCGCGTCTCTCTTCGGCGTCATCCCAGACATTATTTCTTTGGACTGAGCTCGGTTGAGGTATCCCTGGACTCGTGGGTGAAGAGATTTGCGATTTTATTTCACCTTATTTTTGTTTAGAAATGCAGATAAGATTTTTCCTTTTTTGTAGGGGAAAAAAAAAAGACGTGTACAGAGAACAAAACTATATTTTCAGTTGTACTTTTGTATATAAACCTAAGATAATTTGACTGGTGAAAAACAAAGAAACAAAAAAAATTACAAAAGCTCCCAACATAATTGCTTGGGATATGGAAGACTTTTCCCCTCCTGATTTATCTTGTGCGCTGGTGGGCTTGTTTTGAAGCTTTGATTCTGAACCACATAACTTTTTGTTTGTTCACAGCCGTGCTAATGGGGAAAATGGTGCGCTTGAAACACTGAACGTTATAGAGGACTTCTGATTCTTGAGGAAACAGACGGCATCCACAATAATTGGAGAGAATGTCTCCTTCCTTAGGGCCTGCTCAGTTGGGAAAGTTTGCCTGCACACTTGCTTTGAAACAAATTCAACGTTTGCAATTGAACTTCCGGCTTTTCTGCTCTTATTTGTTTATCCTGAAGTAGGACAGAGGCTGTATGAGTTACCGAAATTCCGTAGAGTTTTCTCGTGTGTCAGCTGGATGTAGGTTTTTGGAAAGTCTTTTGGCTGTTTGTTCTGATGTGGACCCATATTTCTCCTTTGGATTGTTTTGATTAGCTAGCTCTGCCTTGGTTTGCTCATAAGCTTTCTCAGTTCTCTTCTTTGCTAACTGTTTGCCATTAAGCGGTTATTCCACTCCGTTGGATGAGACCAAATGGCTTCTTAAAGTCTAGGTGCCAGTGAGGGCACACTTGGTTGAGATAGTTCCTTGGCATTACCCTGGCAATTGAAAGGTTATGGCTGGAGTGCTAGAGACAAAGAAATTGGTGGAATTCTTAGAATGTGTTTACTAAATAGAGCCAACCCATCAACATTTAAGAGAAATAATGTAATTTCAGTGAGTTTATTGTGCAGCTGACAATGTCAATTGCCATCATATGCACCAATCCCAGAAAACTTCCTTTTTTTGGCTTGGGAAAATGTGCCCTATTGAATTAAGTCAGATTTAGCAAAACTAATATTTGAGTAAACAATCCCTAGGCTTGGGCTAAAGAGTGGCCCATTAAATTATGACTAAAAGGCCTTCCTTTCATATTGCAGCTTATTGGAAAATAAACATTTACAAGATTATCGTCCCTCTCCTTTCCTTCAAAATGTGTTAAATGACTTCACCTTTTCTGATCTGTTAAATTCCTCTGACGGAGGATGTGGGCCCTTTTAGCATTTGTAAATTCCATACGAGGGATGAATATTTAGTTAGAAAGCTTTTTTTCAAGTTGGCTGATTTTTTAAAAAGCATTTCTCCCCCCCCCCAATTAAATGACAAAGCATGCAAGTTGGAAGGAGATTTTAAAAAGAAAATGACAGGGAATGAGAAGTGAAATTTGCTGCAGGCCAAAATCTGTGTTGAGATTAAAAGATTTTATAATTTGCCTTTAAAACCAAGGTTTCAAAACACTGCAGATTTCAGAAGGAGGAAGCCAAGTGCCGGCCTTTTTGTTTTGTCTTAATCAGGAGGTGCCTGAGCTGCTTCTTTCAACCATGGCTGCACAGGATTGCATTTTTTCCAAACTCTTCTTTTCAAGGCTCTCTCTCTTTCAGTGAAACTTAAATCAGTGACAAGCTACCAATTTTTAATCTTAAGTGGTTTTTTTATATTGACCTCAGAAATGTTATATTGGATTTTCTGAAATACATCCCATTTGCCATTTACATTTTAATTTGAATTTTAGGAATGTTTGTTTATATGTATATGCGTGTGTATATATGTATTTATAGATATGTGCGTGTGAGAGCGAGGGTGTGTATTCTGTTCCATGCATGTATTCTATTAATGTTTGGCCAATGTTTCCTTGCTAGTTTCTAATTTATTAAATGGCAGTAAAAGTTAAAGAAACAAGTAGAAAACAATAATATTTTCTAAATTCACTATAGCTTGGGGCATTAAAACTAATACTGGCTTAAGAATTATACCGAATGTTTAAAATTAATCCTTTCGGTGTTCCAAGTAAAATTTGGGAATAGCCAGATGGATGGCTGTAGAACAGAATTGGTACCCTTCTCTTGAAAGTCTGTGGCCTTCAATCTGACATTTTTGCATAAGTCCAAATTAATTGTTTTTGTGAAATACTTAAAATATATGTTCAAAGAACACACCATAGCACATTGCAAGATGTGCACTTTCCAGGTTGTTAAGCTAGAGAGCGCGGGCACAGCGTGTGTAAAAATGAGCTGCGGTCATGCTCTGTTTACTTGTGATGGAGAATCAGTACATGTACAGTAAATGCATCAGGCATAAGTAGCCGTGTGAAGTTTGTTTGCACTGACCGTGAATCGTACGTACTGTGATCTACATGTGTACTGGCTCCCCTGCTGCATCTACCTTAAGAAGCTGAATTTATGCACTGCTTTGAGTGGGTTTGTAGGGAGGGTGTTAAGCTCTTTTTTGGGTGTGGGTGTGTGTGTGAGTGAGACCGAGGTGCATTCTGGGCTTGAGATCTGTCAGAAGAAATTTGATCTGGCTTCCAATCTGATGAAGAATTAGACTATGTTGCTGGAAACATAGGATTTCCTCCACGTTAAATTGAGTTGATGATTATGAAACAAAAGGTACCTCCTGCTGGTACTCCAGTAAAAGCCATCTCGGGCTGTAAAGGGAGGGGAGAAGTTGCACCTGAAAGCAGCACCCGATCATTTGAATGCGAGATATTCAGTAACGGCCCAAATGAGAACTGGAGGGAGTTAATTGCAGTTCTTCTTCTCTCAATCTTTTCAACCTAAATGAGACCTGGCCAGTTAATTAAGTCAGAACATGCATCAGACTTTGGGAGTCACAGCATATTTCGACTACAGGATTTTCTTCTGTAGTGAGATGTCTTTGCCAAACTAATTTTTGACAATTGTAGAATTTTTCTGGGAAGCAAAAAAGGTCTGTTTTGCTTAATTGGACAAGGAAGATCTACGGATTTCATTTGGTATATTTGCTTTTGTGGGGGAGGAGGTTTATTCCCCCCCCAGACAGGAGAGTGTGTGGGTGTGTGCTTATTAGTTGTACGTCTTGTTTGTACTTTGTGTACCTTATGCTCTGTGCGTATACACACAGAAGCAAGAGTCTTCTATAATAAGAGTGATTTTGAATCACTTCTGTGGGCATTAACTAGATGCATTATTTTCCTGCTTAAAAACCTGAACGCAAAACCAAAATTGCAAGCAAAATTCACAGTATTTTAACTGCATTCCCACGTTTTTTCTCTACTGAAACAGAACTAACGTATCAACCTGAAGCTGATTCTTACTAGTAATTCTGCTGTATTTTGGCTAAGCTTTCCCATTATATTAAACATTTCATAGCTTTTTTCATAATTTGAAATTATGGTTCTTATTTTATTTTTCTTCGGTAAGAGCTTTGATTTCTCTTGAACTAAAACTGCCAGAGGCCCCCATGTGTGCTGCTGTTAATTGTTCTGATTAACAAAAGGGAAGAACCTGTGTATATAAAGTGAAAAACAGAAAAAGTGATTCCATAAACGCAGATCTGTGATTCATTGCCTTAAACTTTCTCCTAAGTTTCCATACAGCATGCCAAACAAGTTTTAAAAAGTGGCTTTTAAAAATGTATAGTAGACCAATGTCAGTTTGTATAAAAGTACCAAGTGAAAATATTTATTACATGCATTGGAAGAGAAATGGTTTACCCTATTGAATGTTACTTGTTTATGTAAAACATCTTTAGATGTAATAAATAACTATTATGTTCTCTCTTGTGGATTAACTTGCCGTGTATGCGCAATACATAGACTGGGTTTGCAAGAGATAAATTCTTGGTAATTTTGTAATGAAAATTCTGTTCGAAAAAACCAGTGCAAATTAAAAGGACCTTAGCTATAGCTTGCTATTTCTGCCAGGATTCTGCCTGGCTGTTTTTGAAACCAGGAGCTGCCAAGCTAGAGGCTGTACAACACTTTATGAGTACCTGGGTACATGGGTGTGGTTGTGGGATGACTGCTCAGCCCCTTGTTACAAGATGGTTCTTAAGGCCTCATGAGAACCTCTGGTTCGAGTAGCTGCTTCCGATGCTTTCCTCTCACCTAGTTCAGTGACCTGTGAGCTGAATCATATTGATTCCTTACAATGTGCTACCTCACTACATCAAACTTTATAGATTGCATGATACTGGAAATATGGTATTTCCAGTTCCTGAGCACCTTTTTGACTACTTTAAAAAAAAAAATCAAACTTAGCTGAAACAGAAAATAAGCACATTAGATTTCACACAGAAAGAGCCAACATTTCTGCTTTTTATTAATCGTTTAACATATTTCTTTTTGTTTGCAACAAAGCATTTATTTTTTAAGACCAAAAGGCAGGCAGAGCCCAGGTTCCAGGCAGAATTGATGAAGGCTGTCTGGTTGCCTTCAGCCAAGTATCTTTTTGCAATTCAATAATCATCAACTGGAAGGGTGATTGATTGAATTAAGTCTTCATACTTCACCAGTCCGTTGTGTCCTGCTCTGGCATTCTTCAAAAGGGTATCCACTGTAAGCAATGGCAGAATAATTGAACCACTTCAGGTTACAGATATCCAGACTATTTATTTCTGATCTTTAATTAGGATGTCAGATTGTGGATGGGTGGGAGATTAAATTATGGTAATGCAACAACTAAAGGAAACAGTTGATGGAGTAGGTCAGGGGTCTGCAAACTTGGTTCTTTTAAGACTTGTGGACTTCAACTCCCTGGCTGAGGAACTCTGGGAGTTGAAGTCCACAAGTCTTAAAAAAGCCAAGTTTGCAGACCCGTGGAATAGGTGGTTCCCCCATCACAAAGGCACATGGTGTAGGAACCTGGTTTGAAGCAGGTTGAGGTGTCGGATAGGACAACTCAAATACCTCCAAGTACAATATAAAGTAGTGGCGGAGGAAGAAAAAACATCAGTTATGAGAGCTGACGAATTCCATGGATGGAAATCCCAAAGGGAAAAACAATTCAACATGCTTGGGAAACTCTGAAAAATGAGATTATAAAAACCCAATTTAAGACAATACCAATTTAAGAGAAAGCAAAACAAGAGACCCTGAATGATTGATTGGATTGACTATACTCAAACCAGATATCAGACTAAGAGTTATCAGACTGCCTTTGAATGATTAGAATGTATTATTTCTGATTGTTTTGGGGGAAGTTAGGAACTGATGAGAATTGTAGGAGTATAACTGAGTTGGGAGGGAAAATTTTTTAGCATATGTTTGTTTTATTTTTAACTATACCTTGTGTTTGTTCCGGGAAGTCGGGAGGGGGGAGGGCGGTTTGTGAAGGGAGGGGGGAGGGAGGAAAGGGGGGAAAATTTTGTAAAACTTTTTCAATTAAAAAAAAAAGAGAGAGACCCTGAATGAAAGGACATGGAACTACTGTAGATCAATAGCCATAACACTTAGACTTATATACCACTCCATAGTGCTTTACAGAACTCTCTGAGCAGTTTACAAAATCAGCATTTTGACCCCAGCAATCTGGGTCTTCATTTTACCCACCTTGGAAGGATGAAAGGCCGAGTCAACCTTGAGCCCCTTCAGGATCGAATTCCTGGCTGTGCAGAGAGTTTGCCTGCAATACTACATTCTAACCACTAAGCCACCAGGCTCAGTGTTCTTAAAGCTAAGAACAAACTAGAGAGCCACCTAGATGAGTCTAACGTCTGAACCTGGAAAGTGATTATTATAAAGAGGATATCCAAGAAGGAGGAGAAATATTGAGTAACCAAGAGCTTCTTGATTGCTCCCAGCCACAAAATACATTTTTCTCCATGTTAAACCACAAAACCTCTAGCATTGCTTATTTCGTACACCTGCCCTGGTTTTGATGGAGCTGTCTTAGCCTTCCTGTTGATTTCTCCTAGCACAGAATCTGAAACCACAAAGCTCTTAAAAATAGAGAAAATAATCACGAAATGTGTCTTAATTGGTTTAATTCGAATTTAAATAAAATCACTATTAGTTTTTATCCCGAGTGCTTATTTTTTGGAAACTGGCCCTCCACCTGCTGTTGAGGATCCTAAAAGGACAATAAAGATTTTTAGGTGGTTCTTAACACTGGAGAAGACTCCTACGAGTCCCTTGGACTGCAAGGCGAACAAACAAGTCAGTTCTAGAGGAGATCAAACCTGACTGCTCTTTAGAAGGCCAGATCCTGAAGATGAAACTCAAATACTTTGGCCACCTAATGAGAAGGAAGGACTCACTGGAGAAGAGCCTAATGCTGGGAAAGATTGAGGGCAAAAGAAGAAGGGGACGACAGAGAACGAGGTGGCTGGATGGAGTCACTGAAGCAGTAGGCATGAGCTTAAATGGACTCCAGAGGATGGTAGAGGACAGGAAGGCCTGGAGGAACGTTGTCCATGGGGTTGCGATGGATCGGACACGACTTTGCAACTAACAACAACAACAAACCAATTGACAGAATCCTGGGCCAAATTACCATATCTACTATGCTGAATAGAAACGCTATGGAGTGGGGGGAAATCTGTAGGAAAAATGATGTTCTGTGGTCTCCAGCTTTATCATCATGGTATGCTGGACTGTAATATTTATATTGATACTCTGGGAGTTACAGTGATACAGCTGAATAGCATATTCCCAGCAGCTGGGAAGATTGTTGCACACTTGTTCTCTTTCTGGCTGCTGGCTTTTACCCAGTGGATTGAAAACAATGCCTATGGGAGTCTGGTACATGTACAGCAGACCCGGGCATTTTACAGCCTCTGGGCACATTCAGCCCTTTGTCTGTCTCTGTCCAGTCTGCATGAGGGCAATCAGAAATCAGAAATCAAATGTAAACAAGTGTATGCCATTCACACACTACAACTGCATTGCTTTTTATTTTGAAGGTGACTGCTATTTTCTTTTTAATTTACATAGGTGTGTGCATTCAGCCCTCTACAACATTCCCAGTTTCTCATGTGGCTCCTTGGAAAAATTAAATCACCCAGCCAGCGCAATTGGGTCGGGGAAGACTCAGGCACACAAATTAACATAGTTAATTAACAATGCTACCCTGTTTCCCTGAAAATAAGAGCCAACCAGAAAATAAGCCCTAGTATGATTTTTCAGATTGCTCATAATATAAGCCCTATCCCAAAAATAAGCCCTAGTTCGGCTTGCCAGCCAGATAGATGCATTTAGTACCATAAGACCTACCTGGAAAATAAGCCCTAATGCGTCTTGGAGCAAACAACAACAACAACAATAATAATAAGACCCGGTCTTATTTTGGGGGGGGGAAACAGGTATGTAACAGCCATTGATCGCTCCCTCTTCCCTTACATCTGCCTGTATAGTGGTACCTCGGCACTCAACTGCTTCAAACTCATCGAATTTGGTTCTGGATGCATTTTGACGTGAAAATGTTGTCCCAGTACTTGGCCTTTGTATTCAACTTGCTGCTATGGGAAGAGGGGAACCACTATGGGGAATGAATAAGGAAGTCAGCCATGCTGGGAAGGTTACTGCAAAAGGAGGGGGTCAGGAAGGCTATGCTGGGAAGGTCACCGGCATAAAAAAAGGGACAGGCAGAAAGTTCTTCCCAGCCAAAACAAAGGGTCACCTGGTAACTCACCTGGTTGGTTTGGGACTCGTCCTTTTCAGTCCCCATCGCAGCTCCCAGAATGAATTAACGCCAAGTACCGAAGGGCCACTGCATTTGAGAAAAGCCACCTTCCAAGGCTCAAGGCACAGGGATCTTTGCATGAAACTCACCCTCTTCCTTGGATAGCTTTTCTCCAAGGTTCATTAGCTTCGCCTGCAGTTCAGTCACGGAGATGAATCCAGTCCTTTGCTGGTCTACCATTAACATGGCCAGAAGGATTTCATTCCTTGGATCTTCCTGCTGTATTTGCCTGTACATGATGGTCAGGAAAGTTGAAAAATCCAGTTCTTCATTGACATCTGTAAGTGAGAAGGAAGGTGCAAGGCCAGCGCTGTATAAGGGGATACTATTAGAGCCTAGCGTGTCTAGAGTAACCTATTTTCATCCTAAGCTGGTATGGAACTCCTGTCAGTGTCATGGCTTTCTGCCACTTTGGAGTAAGGAAATGCACATTTTAAAATAGTCTTCCTACAATAAGGAGTACAATAGAAAGTTCCTGATCTCCTCAAACTCTGCCAAGAGTGAAATATTCTAGCCCTGCCTGCCTGCCTGCCAGCCTGCCTGCCTGCCCATGAGTGGAATAGCTCTGGCTATTACAGATGTCTTTGGAGTCATCCTGGTCATGGTTGCCCCAAAGATGCTTTTTCAAGAGGCAATTGGGTTTTCTTGGTTTTTTCTTGAAAACATTTCACTTCTCACCCAAGAAGCTTCTTCAGTTCTTCAGAAGGTTGAATGGGATGTGAAGCTAAACATCTTCAAGAAAAAACAAAGACAATCCAGTTGACTTTTGAAAAAGCACCTTTGGGTTAGCTTCCCAGACCTTCCTCCACTCCCAACAGTCAAGTAGGGGTCCAGGTATCAAAAGGTGAACCATTTCTGCTCCAGGCTAACATCCTAGTTTTCCATAATGACTAGATGCTTGATTTTTTTAAAAAAGGCCGAAAGATAAGTAATTTGAAGCTCTGAAGGTTTCCTCAAACTATCCCAATCATCTTTTCTCCTGCATCATTACAGGAGAATAGTTCATATCCTTGAATATGAACTATATTTCATATTTCAGCTGATCTTTCCTTAAAGTGTAGAATTGTTTTCATTTTATTTCTATTATACCAGAATAAAAAGAAAAATTTGCAGAACCAGTTCAATGATGACTTGTAGCAAGCTCTTCAAATTTAACAATTTTAGATGCTGATGAGTTCTAAAGAACCTTTGTCAATAGTGACTTTATTTGCCAATAATGACTATATTCAAGCAGAAATCCAAAAAAGCTCCAAATTCATTTAAACTGAATAAATCTGTGGAACAAAAACTGTTGAAATTTGCATTTCAAAAGCTTACCACATTCCTAGCTTAGAAAATAACCTTAGAAGGTAAAAATGCCACAAGGCAAGAAAGCAAGATTATTTTCAAAAGGATTTGTTTTCTTTAGAAAGATAACAAAACATGCAGGAGAGAATATATATAGCTCCAGACTGAACTGTGCATTCTTGGTATTCTCTGAACTGGGTTGCAGAACAGCAGCCCTCAAATTCCAGCCTGTGGCTTATTAGGAACTGGACTGCGCAAGCAATGGGCCAGCGAGTGAAGCTTCCTCTGAGCATGCAGATGGGATCTAGGATGTGTCGTGTCCCACTCCTCCGCTGACGGCCGGGTCAGGGAAATCCGAATCAGGCGTGCCTCTGCAGCTCTGCCAAAGTCCTAGCAAAGTCCTCAAGGCAGGCAGGAGACCAGAAAGTGACTTCAGCAAGATATGTTCGACTTTGCCTGACTCAACCAATGCCAGAAAACAGATCCTTTATATAGGCCATGGGGTGTGGCTCCATGACTCAGCACTTATCCAGGCCTGCCCCTCCCTTCCTTCTGACGCCGCCGCCTATCAATTCTTCTGAAGCGAGGGTCACTCCAGTCGGCAGCTGTTGGTAATTGAACTCCCTCAGGCTCACATGCTGTGGGGGAGGGGTCGGGGTCTAGTTGCTCCGTTTGCCTGGGCCTGGAGCCAGAGCTGGGGGCTGGAGGTGCTTCCTCCTCAGCCTGTCTGGGCATGGAGCCAGGGCTGGGGCCGGGAGGCATACTAGGACATTCCTCAGCGTTCGGAAGCAGATAAGAAGGTCCCGGCTGTGGTGAGAGCGGGCAAGACACAACAGGATGCTTGTGCAAAACCATTCCTATGGAAGACAATTTTTCCCCCCAAATCCGGTCCCTGGAGCCAGAAAGGTTGGGGACCGCTGCTATAGAACATTCTTGCTGGACCCAGATGGTTGGAGGTAATATGCTGACTCTTTAAATTGCTTAGAGTGGGCTGTCAAGTACCATGAAGCGCTGTATAAGTAAGTGCTATTGCTATTATTTTAGGCAGCACATCTTCCCATCACACCAACTGGGAAGCAAACTCTGCAGGGGGTGGGAGGTCAGACATGTTCCTGACATGCCTAGCTGACAACTTTGACATACAAAAGGTAGAGGAGGGAACTAGAGGGACAGCTATACTGGACCTACTTCTTACTAAAAGAAATGAAATAATTGAGGGGAGTAGACATTATAGAAACTTGCGGAAAGAGTGACCATGACATATTTGAATTCACCCTAATGCAACCCCAGGCAACTAAACCAAGTGTTTTAAGAGAGCTAACACAAAGAAGAGGGGGGTCAACTTATTTTCCAAAGCACCAGAAGGCAAGACAAGAAGCAATGGATGGAAACTAACTATTGTGTCCCACCCCCACTGCGACGAACGAGTCAAGGAAGTCCGTAACAAACTTGGCAACGAAGCCTCTGCAGCTTGCCAAGTGCCTTCGAGGTTTATCAGGGCAGGCAGGAGTCCAAGTTGTGACTTCAGCGATAGGGTCCGATATCAGCAAACTAGAGAAGACTTTGCTTGAGTCAAGGTTGGAATGCCAAAAGCAGGTCCTTTATATAGGCTATGCGGTGTGGCTCCATGACTCAGCATTTATCCAGGCCTGCCCCACCCTTCCTTCTGCTGGCGTTGCCTCTCAGATCTCCGGAAGCGAGGGTCCACCTATTCTGAATTGTCTTCAGCTGGATCTGCTGTCAGCGTCTGGGAAAGG
Source organism: Ahaetulla prasina (assembly GCF_028640845.1). Classification (NCBI taxonomy): domain Eukaryota; kingdom Metazoa; phylum Chordata; class Lepidosauria; order Squamata; family Colubridae; genus Ahaetulla; species Ahaetulla prasina. The sequence goes on along the minus strand of NC_080551.1, from coordinate 2,401,372 downwards.
GACGGGTCAGAGGGAGTAGGGCCGAGTAATTCCATCACCTGGCTGGCTTCCTGGTCTGAAGGCTGAGCCAAAGGAACACACGCTGTATGAGTGAGGTTTATTGGGCTTCTCCTTTCACTCCTTGAATCCTCTCTGGGCATGGGGCCAGGGCCGGGGGCTGGAGTCATGACAGGCCGTTCATGACAGGCCGTTCATCTTCATTATCAGACTCGGAGTCTGATAAAAGGCCCAGGTGGAGACGGAGGGGCCGGCTGAGGAGAGGAGGGTGGACGAGTCACAACACTAACCAAGGAGTGAAGCAACCTAGAACTAAGGAAACAAAACAAAACAAACAACCAGTGGAACAGCTTGCCTTCAAAAGTTGTGGGTGCTCCATCACTGAAGGCTTTTAAGAAGAGATTGGACAGTCATTTGTTTGAATTGGTATAAGGTCTCCTGTCTTAAGCAAGGGGTTGGACTTAGATGACTTCCAAGGTCACTTCCAACTCTGAGAATGTTTTATGTTCTTTAAACTCTACTTCAACAAGCTAAGAGAGAGACCAGGAAGGATTCCATGGATGGCTATCTTAAAAGGAAAAACAGGTTAAGGTGTTTGGGAAATCCTGAAAAATGAGATCATGAAGGCCGGAGCAAAATAATACCGCAGAGAAAGCAAAACAAGACACCAGACAAGACCAGCATAGTTGCATTCTCTACCAAATTGAGGGAGAAAAAGATCAAATATAAAAAATGGAACAAGGGACACATAATTAAAGCAGAAGGACAACAAACATCCTGAATCTACAAGGAGGGACTCAGGAAAGCCAAGCCCTAGAAGGAGCTAAGATTTGCAACAAATGTTAAAAATAATCTAAAAAGTTTCTTTCAATATGTAAGAAACAAAAAGGAAGTCAAGGAAATGATAGACCCAAATAATGGGAGCAGATGGCAAGAAGGTGTCAGGCAGCAGGGAGAAATTCCCATTTGGCTGAGGGAATCCGACTGTAATGTGGAGCTTGCTAGCAAAGTGGTTAGATAGTTTGTAAGCGCCTGCTTACTGTTTATACTTTTTAATTGTTTGACAGTTTTGGCTGTTGCTATTTTAAATGTGTGAGTCATACAGAGTCACATTTGCGAGATGTGTAAATGCAACAAATAAATAAAGGCAATAAACCCAGTGGAAATTTAACGTATTTTACTTTTAATTTGGAAAGATATGGAAAAATCATGCTAAGAAAATTGATTTATTTCCAGCTTTAAGTGGCATGAAGATGACAAAATGGACTCATGGGCCAAGACTGATGGCTCATCGATCCCTGAAATCTTGTTATGTTTATATTATGATCAAATTTAAATTTATAGTATGATAGAGGGATAAAATCAAGACCATGTGAAGTGTTTGTGCTGGTTTATAAAGCCTTAGTAAGACCACACTTGGAACGCCACATCCCGTTTTGGTCACCACAATGTAAAAAAGACATTGGGACTCTGAAAAGAATGCAGAAAAGAGCAACAAAGAGGATTATAGGGGGCTGGAGGCTAAAGCATACAAAGAAGGAATTGGTTATAGCTAGTCTAGTGAAAAGAAGGACTAGGGGTGACATGATAGCAGGGTTCCGGTATTTGAGGGGCTGCCACAAAGAAGAGGGGATCAAATTATTCTCCAAAGCACCACAAGGCAGGACAAGAAACAGTGGATGGAAACTAATCCAGGAGAGAAACAACCTAGAACTAAGGAGAAATGTATTGACAGTGAGAAAAATTAATCAGTGGAACGACATAACTTCAGAAATTTTGAGTGCTCCATCACTGGAGGCTTTTAAGAAGAGACTAGACAATCATTTGTCTGAAATGGTATAGACTCTCCTGCTCAAGCAGGGGGTTGGACTAAATGACCTCCAAGGTCATTTCCAACTCTGTTATTCTATGTTATTTCAGCCCCTTTATTAATGATCCATAATGTAGACCTTTCCCTTTTCTCATCTGCTGAACTTTTAAGATGAATTAATACATTTACAGCAGACCATTAGAATAGAATAGCATAATTAATATATAGAGAGAGAGAGATAGACAAATAGATATAGATACAGATCATGGGTGAAATCTATTTTTTTTTTGCTACCGGTTCTGTGGGTGTGGCTTTGTGGGGCGTGGCTTGGGGGTTCATGTGACTGGGTGGGCGTGGCTATGTGACTGGGGGATCAAACAACAGAAACTCACTAGCAATGTCCTGCTGGAGCAGGGACTAGATGACCTCCAGGGTCCTTCCAGCCCTGGATTATCCTCTGAAGCTGCGTCTAGTGCCAGGTTTGTACTTCTTCCTTCCTCTCTTCCTTCCTTCCTTCCTTCCTTCCTTGCAAGCCAAAAAACGGGGTGGGGGAGGTGGGAAGTCTGTTTCCTCTTCCAGCAGGCTTGCTAGGCAAGCCAAAAAACGGGGTGGGGGAGAGTCCGTTTTTCCTCCCAGCAAGCTTCAGGGAAACTTCAGGGAAGCCTGCTGGGAGGAAAACAGACTCCCCCCCACCCCGTTTTTTGGCTAGCACACAGCTGAGTCACGCAATCATCAGAGGCGCTTTTTTTTTTTACTTTTAAAGCATTTTTTTTTCCGGCCGAAAAAATGCTTTTAAAAATAATAAAAAAACCCTCTGATGATCGCGCAGCTGAGCTGGGCATGGGCGGGGGGGGGGGATTATTGCTACCGGTTTTCCGAACCACCCGCCGCCATCACTACCGGATCATGCGATCTGGTCCGATCCGGGAGCATTTCACCCCTGATACAGATAGATAGACATATAAGGTAAAGGTTCCCCTCACACATACGTGCTAGTTGTTCCCGACTCTAGGGGGCGGTGCTCATCTCCGTTTCCAAGCTGAAGAGCCAGCGCTGTCTGAAGACGTCTCCATGGTCATGTGGCCGGCATGACTCAATGCCAAAGGTGCATGGAACGCTGTTACCTTCCCACCAAAGGTGGTCCCTATTTTTCTACTTGCATTGTTTACGTGCTTTTGAAACTGCTAAGTTGGCAGAAGCTGGGACAAGTAACGGGAGCTCACCCCATTACACGGCAGCACTAGGGATTTGAACTGCTGAGCTGCCGACTTTTCGATCGACAAGCTCAACGTCCTAGCCCCTGAACCACCGCGTCTCCTATATAGATATAGAGATATAGAGAGATATAGAGAGAGAGCCCAAGGCAGTTCCTACTTGCTTTCACGCATATATTGTAAAGGTAAAAGGAAATTAGCCTCTGGTATCAGTGTCATACTAAAACAATGTGCTTAGCTGGAGCGATCATACATTTTCCAGGTTTGATTAAGACTTGTGGACTTCAATTCCCAGAATTCCACAGCCAGCCATGATTGCCCAGTTTGAAGACCCCTATTTTGTACCATGTATATTTAGCAGCATCCCTTGGAATCTTTGCAAATGGCGCCACTGGCACACACTTTTTCTCTGGTAGAACAACACATGACGGAATATATATGAATTACATTTAATGAATTTACATTAAATATATACATTTGGCTGATCTCCAAATGTTAAGCGGGGGGGGGGGGCGACGTGGGACAGACATCAGAGGAAAGGCCAGAGAGGGAGGGAAATCTTCCTGCCACTTACCGATTTTGTGGAGCTGAAGGTGCCTGGTCACCTCTCCGAGAGTTGGGCTGGTGCCCAAACTGCGCATGACAAGTATCAGATCGCTGGCCTTGATTCTGCCTTTCTGCCTTTTGTCATACAGGGAAAAACATTCCTTGAATTCTGTTCAGGAGAAAAGGAGAAGGACCACGGGATGATTTCTGAGGCTGGGAGGCAAGGAATGTCCTGCTCTCCTCTGGGCTCAACTCTCCACAGTAGGGAGGATAAAGCCTCAAGCTTATTTCTGGGTTTTGGCAAAAACAGCCAATGGCCGTAAATGCAGGCTGGTTGCTGTGTCTCCAAAATCTGGTCACATAACTGCCATCAGAACTATGAGTACCTTTTTTGGAGGGGTGTCTATCGTAACTTTGAAGAGTTGCTAAGCAACTGGTCATAAGTCAAGGACTTACCTGTAGTTGGTCTAAGTCAACTCCTGAGCTTCCATGGCTGATAATGGACTTGAATCTGAGTTTCTACGGTCGTGTCCAATACCTTCACCCCTGCATGTCAACCCTGAAGCTGACCTGACCGAGGCCATTTTGAAGCTTCAGTGTTGCCACACAAGCTGAGGGATAGGGAGGGGGGGGGGGGATAGAGATAGCTGGGGTTTTGTAGGCAAAACAAAATACTTTCTCCTGGGAACCAAGGACATTCTCCCACCTGGTTAGACAGAGGAGGAGTGACGTTACCAGGCAACCGAACAGCACCTTGATGGTGACTGATTGTTTTGGGAAGAGGAAAAACTTTTACTTTTAAAACCGCAAGAACCTTCAGAGTCAGTTTTCACCAGAACTGTGTCAATAGGATATATCCAATAAACCTATTCTTTGAGGAATCGACCTGCCTCAGAGTTTTGTTTGCTATGGGTGCATTACTTGGAACCCTGACACTGCACTTATTAGGTTAGCCAGTGAGGTATACAAAGCCCCAGATGCAGGTGACCTTCTAGCCCTCTGATCTTAGCTGATGGCTGGTGCCCCCTTGGCCTTGGAAGTGCCCCCCCCCACCCCCCAGAAGGACAGCTTGCTCTTCTTCCAGAAATCCTACCAGGTCCTTTCTATCCTGGCATTTATACTTCCCCCGCCCCAAGCAATATAATTGCTATCTAGCAACTCTTTGAAAGGACAATACAACAAGAGGTCACTGACACGCTAACATAGCCATGAAATGCAAGCCAAGAATTGTAGCATTTTTAAAGAATGCAAAGAGTGCAACCAACATTTTTCAGATGGGCAGGAATTTTTTACCTAGGGATCAGCTGAAGGTTTCATAGATCAGGGATTTCCAACCTTGGTCCCTTTAAGACTTGTGGACTTCAACTCCCAGAGTTTCTCAGCCAGCTTTGCTGGCTGAGGGACTCTGGGAGTTGAAGTCCACAAGTCTTAAAAGGACCAAGGTTGGAGACCCCTGTCATAGATGAAGTTGTACAAAAATATTTTCCACCACTTGTTTTTGAGATAATGAAGTTGACCCATCAATGGGCAAGAAATCTAAAACCAGGCCAAATGGAAATCGGCAGAATGATAACATGTGTCCCTCCTGGTCTTACAAATTCTTTCCTACCGAAGTGAAAAGGGCCCTGCCCTGCCCTCCCAGACAGCTGGAGGGAAGTTTTCTCAAGGAAGATCAGAACACAACAAATAATAAAAGAGAAGGGCAGGAAGCTGCCCTTTTGAATAGAGAAGGATACGTACCATTGATCTGATCCTGGGTTAGAAACTTTGCCTGAAAGACAAAAAGGAAAAACAATGATGAAACAGCGTCATTCTGCTCTGCCAAATAAGATTCCCCAACCAGCCATCCACAATCCTGGCCAAATTGTCCCCAGTCACCATTGGAAGGTTTTGGGGTGCAAATGCTGGTTCTTGCCCGGCTCGCCCGCCTGCCTGCCTGCCTGCCTGCCTTCAGCCCCCAGCTTCCTCATTGATGAAGGGGCGAAGTCCACTTATCCCAGAGAGTGGTAGCAGGTGTAATAAATACCTTTTGTTGTCATGGATACAATCCGGGTTGTGGGTCAAATTTCAGCTGAAGTGATAGCTGTTAGCCAAGCAACAGCAACCAGATCGGGACTCCTCTGTGTTTGTAGGAATTAGTTTTCAGCTCTCTCTTCTTGACTTGAATTTTTTACTGAATAGAGCCGATAAGAACACCATCTCCCCAAAGCCTTCAAGTATTCAGTTGGATGCCAGTGGCTTCACAGTCTCCAGCCTCCTTCAACACAGGTTAAGTAGGGTTCAATCCAAATGCGCTCATTTGCAAAGCCCTAACATGTTGCTTAACACAAAAAGAGGTTACTCCATTACAAGCTTGCTTTCTAGGCATTGGAACAGGCTGAAATGGCTGAATATTTAGAATGATCTACCTAAAATTTCATTTGTTTTTTTTGCAGGAGACATTTTGAATACAATTACTAACAGCAATACAAGAATATATTTTTGCTTCTGTGTCCTTTAGTTTAGTTTACTTTTATTGCCATTGCACCTCGTACAACAAAATTAAATGCCATTTTCAGTGTACATTAAAGGTAAAGGTAAAGGTTCCCCTTGCACATATGTGCTAGTTTTTCCCAACTCTAGGGGGCGGTGCTCATCTCCATTTCAAAGCCGAAGAGCTGTCTGAAGACGTCTCCGTGGTCATGTGGCTGGCATGACTCAACACCAAAGGCGCATGGAATGCTGTTCCCTTCCCACCAAAGGTGGTCCCTATTTTTCTACTTGCATTTTTTACGTGTTTTCAAACTGCTAGGTTGGCAGAAGTTGGGACAAGGAATGGGAGCTCACCCCGTTACGTGGCACTAGGGATTTGACCTTTCAATCGACCTTTCAATCGACAAGCTCAGTGTCTTAGCCCTGGCATGGAGTTATTGTCGCCACACCACGAAAGCAACCGGTCCACCTCATCTCGATAGGCACAGAGATGAAGAGAGGCTAAGCACAGTATCTCCCTTATTAATAAGAGGAAACTGCCACTATCTTTGGTTTCTGGTCCGAAGTGGCCTGGGTTAGTTCAAGGGCTGTCTAGAAGCTTGTGTATCAAGGACAACCAATAAATATAATCAATTCAGCACTAAGTAAATCTTAGATTCATGAAATGTGAGGGTTGAAAGGGATTTTGGAGATCATCTAGTCTAATCCCCTGCCTTTTGCAGGAACCTACTACTACAGCAATCCTGAGTGATAACCATCCAGTTTCTGTTGAAACATTTTGAGCAAAGGGGAGCCCACCGTCTCCTGAGGCAGTTGGTTCCATTGCTGAAGAATTTATATCAACCTTCATTGTAGGGAACCTACAATTAGTCTATAGCAGCCAAACATCAAAGGAGGCCAGTAGCACTGTGGTGGAATTCAATTTTTTATACTACCGGTTCTATGGGCATGGCTTGGTGAGCGTGGCTTGGTGGGCGTGACAAGGGAAGGATACTGCAAAATCCCCATTCCCATCCCACTCTGGGGCCAGCCAGAGGTAATATTTGCCGGTTCTCCGAACTGCTCAAAATTTCTGCTACCGGTTCTCTGGAACCTGCAGAATTTCACCCCTGCAGTAGCACTTTTTCAGTGTAACACATGTTACCAAAGGCTTAAAGTCCTGAGATCCATGAGCCCCCCCCCCACTCCAGGAGCCTGAATAGCATTCGTTTTCATGAAATTCCTCATTTTCAATTGGATCCCTCTTGGCAAAGCCTCTCCCCATGGGTTCTTGTCCTATTTCAGATAATACAGAGGATTCATTCATAAATTCATTCCTCTTTTCTGGGACAACCTTTCAAGTATTAGAAGACGGCTAGCCTGTCTCATTTTTTTTAGACTGAGCATATCTGGGTCTTGTCTACAAGCCCCTCACGATGTATGTTGCTCTTTTTTGCACAGGATTCTTTCCAGTTCTTCAGCCTCTTTATGGTCCCCCAAAGTAAAAAATATATTGACCCACGGTCCAACAGCTGCAGAGGAGAGATGGGGGCTTCCCTTGACTGTGATACTAAACTTCTGTTGATGCAGCCTTGGTGTCAGCGTTCCAGAACACACACACACACACACCCCGCACTCCAAGTAAAACTCCGAAGCAAGCATCTTTTAAAGTTCTATTTATTAGAATAGATAAACTGGTACATCTGGGAAAATCCGAATCTAAGAGGTCCGGGTTTTCCCTCAGTAAATCAAAAACCCTAAAACCATCCTGACTCCGCAGTCGATCACATGCTCCAATCGCCAACCATCCCATCTCGAGACAGCACTCCGGCCACTCCTTCTCCAGATGCAGGATCGGCCTGACCTTGACCGACAGGAAGAATGCTATTATGTCTAAAGACAACCCCTCTACTAAATCCTCTCCTCCTACTTTCCCACACATGAGAAGGTGGCAGCACAGAAGCTTCCGGCCTAGCATGGCTTCCAAAGCTGATACTTGGATTCACTAGGTGTGTGTGTGTTGCACACCAATCACACTATTGGTTCATGTTCTGTTGTGACCTCCAAGACACCCAGGTTCTTTTCATGTGTGGTCCACTGGTCTCCTCCATTCTATATTCGGGCCTTTAATTTGTTCTACCCAAATGCATTTTCCACATTGAAATCCATCTTCCTGATTTTTGCTTATTGTTCCTACTTGTCATGGGATTCTCCTGAATCTTGACACTGTTCTCTAAGCTGATGGTTATCTGCTTATTTTACGTAATCTGTGTTATTTTTTGATCATCATCCAAACTCATTTATATTGAATAGCACAGTGCCTAAAATGGAGCCCTACTGTACTCCATGTATGGTTCTTGGTACTCTCCGAGCTTGGTTGTGGTACCTACAGTAGGTGGGTAATGAAACACCTGCAAGAAAATAGCCAAGCTCAGAAAGCACTAAGGACTTAAGCAGCTCAACCCTGAACTATAAATATTCTCTTTTATTAGTAATCCCTGTGACACAACCTTGTAGCCAGATGTAGGGCTACTGATCTACTGATTCATCGGATAGGATTGTTCGAACAGCTGTCAGCCTTCCCAGATAAACAGACACGAAACAACCAGAAAAGTTAATTCTACTCTTTTATTATAAAACAGATTCTTGCAAGTCTGATAGTACAAATCTCTCCGGTTTCTTAACAGCTACAGAAGTTAGGGAGGGTTCCTTCCGGAGTCTCTTTCTCTGTCCTTATGAGCTGTGAGCTATGCCAACTCTTGCCCGATTGTTCCCTAGGCAGCATCTCTCTTTCTCTCCCCCACATCGAGTGGCATTATTATGGCCACTCACAGATCTCGCTCAGAGCATAATATGCTAGCTCAGCCTTCTCGAACTTAGCATCCTCCAGGATTCCTTCTTTCCTCAGATAATTTTATTAGAGTTCTTTTGAAAACATAAACTAATGCAACATATATAAAGATGAGGAAATAAAGAAAGCAAAGGGAAAGCAAAAAATGCAACAGAAGAAAAACGTTAGACAGAAAAAAGATACACAGCAGTGACCTGATATTCTTCACAGCATTTATCAATACAGTTACGTTTTAACCTCTCTCTAAAGTTGCATCACAATACTCTTCTTCCTATAATCTATCCTAGCTAAACATCATAAGTAAAAAAAAATAGGTTTCTCTCTTCAATTTCTGCACAAAAATTTCCTAAGAGGTCCTGTAATCAATAAATTTGGATCAGGGGTCTCCAACCGTGGCAACTTGAAGACTTGTGGACTCCAACTCCCAGAATTCAATTCTGGGAATTGAAATCCACAAGTCTTCAAGTTGCCACGGTTGGAGACCCCTGCTCCAGAATGCTGAAGCTGTTCCGTCGCAAGCTGGGAAACTTTGTGCTACTAAACAGAGACAATTCACTATTAAAAGGAAGAGACTCACTCTAGTTATTCTTGCCGACTGGGCAGAAATGTCCATGTTTTTCTTAGCAACAATATGGCCATTGTCTACCATTGACTTCCCAATGGCTAGAATAGTGAATGCCTTTCTGGGCTACAAAAGACCTGCTCTAGGTTTCCAAAATACAAGAACAGCAGCAGCATCTGAACAGGAGTAAGAGCCAAGATGGTACAATTGTGTGACAGAAGCCCTGAGGGTTGGGGTCTTGCTTAATTAATTTAATTTAGTGCATTCGTAGACCAGTGAAAGGGGCTTCGATTGGGTGCTCAGAGTCCTCTAAACTTTTTTGTCCCTCCCTGTGCACATCCCCCCAAAAGTGTTCCAGTCAAGACCTTTTTAACTTTAAAGCGGTGGTGGGATTCAGCCAGTTCGCACCACTTCGGGAGAACCAGTTATTAGCTTTCTGAGCAGTCTGGTAAACTGATTGTTGGAAGAAATCATTAAGGCAGAGAACCAGTTGTTAAATTACTTGAATCGCAGCACTGCTTTAAAGGAAATCTCTGCACATTTCTTAGGTGTGGAGTTTCCCACCTGAGTATTCAAAGGGAGGGAAGGAGAAACCATGGAAAGGTCAGGAGACAAGCAGGTGTCCAGGAAACATGAAAAGCATGACGGCCCAGATTTTCCTGGCCACAGCAGCATCTGAAGTGTTAAAATGCTTTTGAACCACAGCTCTTGTGGCCTGTGCAACCCCCGTCCAGTTTGAGAGCCTGTGTCTTCTTCCTGGCAGGATGGGCTGCGGTTTAGGCTTCCATCACTTGGGCCCTCCTCCAGATGGGCTAGGCTAACATCTGCCCATGCTGGCTGTAGAGGGTGAATAAGGTAAAGGTAAAGGTTCCCCTCGCACATACGTGCTAGTCGTTCCCGACTCTAGGGGGCGGTGCTCATCTCCGTTTCAAAGCCGAAGAGCCAGCGCTGACCGAAGACGTCTCCGTGGTCATGTGACCGGCATGACTCAACGCCAGAGGCGCACGGAACGCTGTTTCCTTCCCACCAAAGGGGGTCCCTATTTTTCTACTTGCATTTTTTATGTGCTTTCGAACTGCTAGGTTGGCAGAAGCTGGGACAAGTAACAGAAGCTCACCCCGTTATGCGGCACTAGGGATTCAAACCGCTGAACTGCCGACCTTTCGATCGACAAGATCAGCATCTTAGCCACCGCGTGCCTTTCAGAGGGTGAATACTGATCTTCAAAACATCTGGAGGGCACCAAAGGGGAGAAGGCTGGAGCAGACCAAAGGGCAGCCCAGAATCCCAACAGGAAGGAATTCTAAAAAAGTTGGGGTTTTTTTTCTCTCTTGAAGTTGTTGCCTCCCAGAGGTCTGGCCATAGATTCACTTGGCTTTCAAATGCTATAGAAAGATCAGGGACCTGCTAATTTGAATCGGATCAGTCCTCTCTCCCACAAAAAATACTTTTCTGTCCCAATTCTCAGTAATATGAGAAAACTTTTTAAAAATTATTTCTAAAAGTGATCTTCCCTTCTCCTTATTGTTTGGGGGCTGCAGGAGCAGCAGGGGCTGGGCTGGGTGGCTTGTTCTAAAGATGCAGTCAAGGAAAAACTACACCTCCTGTCATATATTTCTCTCCCCCAGACTGCAGCCCTGCATCATATTGAAGGCCAATAAATCTGTTTTGACCTTCCGCTTGTGAAATCCATTCCATTAAATTGTACCCATAATCAAGTTTGCCTCTTATCTTTATAGCCGCCACGACGACATTCCGGAGGTAGCATCCGCATATATAGTAGCTGCTACTACATCCTGGAAAGTCTTCATAGAAATGGACGTTGTTAGTAGTTTGCACAAGCTCTCTTCTTCATCCTTTGTTCGCCTCTCACATCCTCACCCTCTTGGCCAAGTGATCTCTCACTAGATGCCAGAAGTCCAGAAATTCTTCTGAAGTTTAGTTTTGGTGTATTTCTGTGTGATACCCCTAAACTTCAGAAAACATCCAGACTGCTGGCTAAATAGACAAAGGGCACTGCCCCTAGTTTAGTTCTGAGCAGGGCCTCTTTTTCCACGAGAAAAGGAGCAGAAGATGGTCTGTCTACCCGTCAGTGGATCCTTCTACCGCCATTCCCTTTGCTTAAGGTTTTAAAAGATGCTCTGAGTTATTGATAATACAACTGGCCAAGAGGTTGGCGGGCTTCATCAGTGGAAAATCATCTAATTTATAGAAGGCTGGGCTACTTTAGGACCGCAGTTCTTATTCTCTGCTGGGAAGAGATAATTTGCTAATAGGGTGTCATCATCAAAGCCAGGAACTTCCCTATGGGGGACAATAAGCTATCTATGGCTGGTCCTTGACTTACGGCCACAGTTGAGTCCAAAATTTGTGTTTGTTTTTTTGTGAATTTTGTCCTGTTTTACCATCTTTCTTGCCACAGTTGTTAAGGTTAAGGGAATCACTGCAATTGTTAAGTTAGCAACAGTTGTTGAACGTAACTGGCTTCCCCATTGACTTTGTTTGCCAGCAGGTCGCAAAAGGGGATAACGTGACTTCTGGACACTGCAATTGTCATAAATATGAGTCAGTTGCCATCTGAATTTTGATCACGTGACCAGGGGGATGCTGCAATTGTTGTGAAAAATGGTCATGTCCCTTTTTTTAGTGCTGTTGTAACTTTGAACGGTCACTAAATGAACTGTTGCAAATTGAGGACTACAGGGCCAGGCAGCCTCTTTCCACATGGCAGCTGCTCCTTGATCTCCCTTTGCAGCCTCTTTGTTTTCCGCTTCTTGCAGGTTTGCTTCTCCTAATCTCATGTTTGCAGCACCCAATGCAATGCGTTTTGCACCCCTGACCGAATCTCTCCCTTTTCCAGCTGTATCTGCCACTTGTCCATGTTAGTGGGTGCAGAACCCGGGAGGCTGGAAGTCTTTTTTCTCATTTCAAAACTCATCCACTTGCACCATGAATCTGAGGAGTAAACCATCAAGCTAGCTCTCAAAGAACTGGTTAGGAACTCAATGCAGAGACTTAGCAAGACTGAGCTGCTTGAAGCAAGCAGTTCTTCGTCTCTGCATAGATTTCCACCCAACATAGAAAGGAAAATGCAAAATTTGGATCCTCCTGGACCCTCTTCTCCATTCAACATTCTGACAAACTCTGCACAGACCAGGCATGTGGGAGCTTCATCACTTGAGACTTTCAAGAAGAGATTGGACTGCCATCTGTCAGAAATGGTGTAGGGGCTCCTGCTTGGGCAGGGTGGGTGGGTAGGTTGGACTAGATCAGGGGTCTGCAAACTTGGCTCTTTTAAGACTTGTGGACTTCAACTCTGGGAGCAGAGCTGGCTAAGGAACTCTGGGAGTTGAAGTCCAAAAGTCTTAAAAGAGCCAAGTTTGCAGACCCCTGGACTAGATGACCTACAAGGTCTCTTCCAACTCTTAATCTGTAAATGCTACATCTTTTCAATCACAGAGGACTTAAACCATGGAAAAATACAAACCCTGGTGCAAAAGGAATGTCAGATCAGTGGATTGGGTAGATTCTCATTCGAGTTCCGAGTATTCTTCCCATAACCACATCGCCTTGTTCTAGCCTAGGGATCCCCATGAACATTGATTTGGGAGGCGGCCTTCCTTGGGCAAGCCAGGCCTTCCTTGGGCACCACCCAAACTCTGCTGGCTTGCCCGAAGGACCTACCCCGTGCCCCAAACTAAAGGCAGCCAGCGCATCAAGAGCTCTCGGCCTTCGCGGACGGCAGATTCCTCAAGTGCAAGGTGTAAAAGGCCCAGGGTTCAGGAACGTAGATGATGCCGGGATATTTCTTCCGGAGGACCTGATCATTCCAGAGCCAGCCGATCCAGAGGGCCACCAGCCCCAGCGTGAGGACAAAGGAGTAAAAGAGGAAGCGGCCGTTGCTGTCCATGACGAGGCCCTTCCGCTTCTGGTGCATCACCAGCGCCACCAGGGCGAAGGTGGTGAAGATGAAGAGGGTGAAGATCTGGCCCTCCGTCACCAGGTACCTGCAAGAGAGAGGGACCGCCGGTGGATCAGGATGGTCTTCTCAAGGGGGAAGAAGGTGTAGCCACCCTCCAGAAAGGGGGGGGGGCTCTGCATGGGGGTGGGTGGGGCGAGGACAGACCTGGTGCTGAAGGCATGGTCTAACTTGACACTTTCATCCCACCTCCTCTCTTCACCTATACAGCAGTCCTCCACTTACGACCACAATTCAGCCCAAAATTTCAACTGCTAAAGGAGGTATTAAGTGAATTTTGTCCCACTTTAGTACCTTTCTTGCCACAGTTGTTAAGTGAATCACTGCAGTTGCTAACTGAGTAGCAGATCACCACCAAATGGGATCACATGATTTTGGGACACTGCAACCGTCACAAATACGAACCGACTGCCAAGTGTCTGAATTTTGATCATGTGACCCAGGGGATTCAGTCTGAAAAATGGTCATATCACTTTTGTCTGTGCTGTTGTAACTTTGAACCGTCACTAAACGAACTTGTTGTGACTCCAGCTCCCGAGCCTGTCCTCACGGAGGAAGATGACTCTGAAAGTGATGAGGAGGAGCTGGCAAGGCCTCCCTCTCCAGGACCCTCCTTTCTGGCAACGCCTCAGGTTCCAGCTGAAGACCAGGAGGAAGGCATGTTGGAGCACCCACTAATAGGGAGTGATGAAGATCAATCTTGGATTGATCCCAGGCAGCATTGGAGGGAGAGGCGTGCGCAGCAAAGGAAGAGGTGTGGACGGGCCAGAGATTGCTGAGTCACTGAGCCACGCCCACAGGGGATAAAAGTGCGTGGGGTTGCTCTGCAGGCTCTGTGATGGACAAAAACTACACATTGTGAGCAGTCCGGATATTTCTCGGACTTAAGGCTTGAACTTCAGACTATTCTTGGAACTCTTGGTTGCCCCAGCAACGGACTGCAGCTACGCTGACTCCTGGAGGTGATAAGAAACTTGGCAGGCATTTGGAGAGTAGCTGCCAGAACTTTTAGCTGCCAAAAGAAACCAGGTCGGCTTGTAAGAATAAATTACTGGCAGATGTCATTCATTCGTGTGTTTTTCCTGGGTGAGGTGGGGGGACAGAACAGAACTGCTGTATGTAGAGGGCTACTTAAAACTGTTTTCAGCAAGTTTTGAAACTGACACAGCAGAAATATTCTTGGGAGAAGGCTGCCAAAATGTGGCAGTGAAGAGCTGCAGCCAAAGTCTGCTTCTACCCCCTTAGAGGAGCTGGCCAAGGGTCCTGTAGAAAGGAAGCCTCCTTTTGGGGATTGGAAAGATGCCAGGAGAGACGTGGCTGGTGAGAACAGATGCCAGTGGCTGAAGGAACACAGGGAGAGACCCCAGGAGGCCCCACAGATACTACAGCGCCAAAAGGCAACAGAGAGCAGGCACCCATGCCGGTCCTTTTTCCCCCCAAACTTTTTAAAGTTTGAAATAGGAAAGAAACAGAACCAGAATTTGAAATGGATCAGTGGATCAGTTTGGCAGGGTTTCCTTTTCCCACCCATACTTTGCCCCACAAGATAAAGGATCACTAACTTCTCTTTAACAGTTTAAACCAGGGGTCTCCAACCTTGGTCCCTTTAAGACTTGTGGACTTCAACTCCCAGAGTCCCTCAGCCAGCAAAGACCCCTGACGTAGAGAGATGCTTTTATTTCGCTAAAAAGGACTTCTTTTGTTAAACCAATTTTTGTTTGTATGTCAGACTTAATTATTCAATTCACTTTTTTCCCCCTTTTAAAAGCTTGGCAAAATGCGACTAGCAATACCTTGCAGGTCTCTGACTTGCTCACACCTTCAGTGTTTTGATGTCAACTTTGAATGTTAATTCACCGTATCTGGCAAGAATGCCGCCCTGGGAAGGTGAGTCATTCTCTGCAGGAGAAGGTGAATGAATTTATTCCTGCATACATTCAAGGCAGAGTTTGCCTTCAACTCTCCTGTCCACCTTTCTGCTTTATCTAGAGCAGGGCTCTGCAAACTTGGCTCTTTCAAGACTTGTGGACTTCAACTCCCAGAGTGCCTCAGCCAGCAAAGGAACTGAGGAACTCTGGGAGTTGACGTCCACAAGTTTTAAAGTTGCCAAGGTTGGAGACCCCTGGACTAGAAGACCTCCAAGGCCCCTTCCAGCCCCCTTATTCTATGTTCCACTTGGGACATTCCAGACATCCAACTGCCTGACCCCTGGGAGATACCAACCGCCTCAAAAGCACATACACCTGGCTTGGTTTTGTTGCCTCCTTGTGTCACCTGGGCTGACTTACCAGTAATAGAGGCTGCTGGGCCCAATGAGCAGTAAAGCAGCCACAGGGATTCTTGGCTGCTGTTCTTTGCAGGGTATGAAACAGCCAGAAAAATATATGCACAGAATGAGGAAGAAGGGGATGTACCTGTGGAAAGAACAAAATTGCAAGAAGTGGTGAGGGGACAAGGTGGAAAAGGGCCTCCTGCTGTTTTAACAGCTTGTTTCAGGTCTCCTGGCTTGGCAAGTGGACAAAGTAGCTGCTTAACGGCCTGAAGAGACATTTTAGAGCAGGGGTCTCCAACCTTGGCCACTTTAAGCCTGGGGGACTTCAACTCCCAGAGTGCCTCAGCCAGCAAAGGAACTGAGGAACTCTGGGAGTTGACGTCCACAAGTTTTAAAGTTGCCAAGGTTGGAGACCCCTGGACTAGAAGACCTCCAAGGCCCCTTCCAGCCCCCTTATTCTATGTTCCACTTGGGACATTCCAGACATCCAACTGCCTGACCCCTGGGAGATACCAACCGCCTCAAAAGCACATACACCTGGCTTGGTTTTGTTGCCTCCTTGTGTCACCTGGGCTGACTTACCAGTAATAGAGGCTGCTGGGCCCAATGAGCAGTAAAGCAGCCACAGGAATTCTTGGCTGCTGTTCTTTGCAGGGAATGAAACAGCCAGAAAAATATATGCACAGAATGAGGAAGAAGGGGATGTACCTGTGGAAAGAACAAAATTGCAAGAGGTGGTGAGGGGACAAGGTGGAAAAGGGCCTCCTGCTGTTTTAACAGCTTGTTTCAGGTCTCCTGGCTTGGCAAGTGGACAAAGTAGCTGCTTAACGGCCTGAAGAGACATTTTAGAGCAGGGGTCTCCAACCTTGGCCACTTTAAGCCTGGCGGACTTCAACTCCCAGAATTCTGGGAGTTGAAGTCCACCAGGCTTAAAGTGGCCAAGATTGGAGACCCCTGTTTTAGAGAGCCTGGAAGCCCTCACCTTCTTTTGACCCAATAAAAATACTCCTTGATTCCTCAGTGTCTACATCCTTGAGTATCTAGTGTTCTTAACAGTGTAACCAAGCTGTGAGAGAGACCTATCCTTTTCCCTTCACCATCTTTACCCCTCAGAAACATCCAGCCATTTTGACTGGACATTTAAGCCGGAACAGGAATCCTGCTAGCCTACAGTAAACATAGACCCGTTCTCACTTGTAAGAAGAGAGCCCCTTTCATCTTTGGTGGCAAAACAATAACCTGGAGGAGGGTAGGAGAGCCTTTTCTGACTAACCCCATTTATATTCCAAGACATATGTATGACTTGAATTAAATGTGCTGGTCAGAAAAGGCGCTAACACAATATGAGTCAATCTTATCAGCTTGAAGATGTCTGGACTTCAACTCCCAAAATCCCCTTGCCAGCAGAACTGACTAGGGAATTCTTGAAGTTGAAATCCACACTGTCAGTTTTGGAAGGCAATTTTCTTTTTTGCTTCTTAACTGCCACATATTTTAGCTGGGGAAGTTGGGAGGGGGTTGTTGTTGGAGCGGTAGAAAGTTAGTCATAACAACATTCCGTATTCAAGGACTTTTGCCTGCATCTGATGGAGACTGCCTGAAGATTGCATCCAATTGAGTGTGAAGAGTTGATTGGACAATGTGATGAACTGTGGCTTTAAGGCACTGACCCATTAAAATTAATAGGATTCTTAAAAGCTGCAGCAGCAACTTTTCCTTGGGGTCATATGGAGAGCTGAAAAAAGAGGGGCCGCTTTAGTGAATCCCAGAGAGCTGGGCTGTGCACGCAAAGCCGAAAGTGCTTGCTCCAAATCCTTTTTAGAGTCCTGTTTGGCAAAAGTCCAGGCACTTCTTCTTAATGAAAACAAGGGAAATAACTAGGCTAAGAGCTTGAAACACGACCATTACCAACCAACAATATGGGGAAATGCAATAGAACAGGGGTCTCCAACCTTGGTCCCTTTAAGACTTGTGGACTTCAACTCCCAGAGTCCCTCAGCCAGCAAAGCTGGCTGAGGAACTCTGGGAGTTGAAGTCCACAAGTCTTAAAGGGACCAAGGCTGGAGACCCCTGCAATAGAAACAGAAGATTTAAAAAAGCAACCCTGCACGGAAATCCTTGATTTAACCTTTGGGTTGAGTTCAATCACAAACCACTTTTGGCCTGTTGCATCCCTCATGGTTCTCCCGGCCCACCAGGATGGCACAGGCAGGGGCAGGGGCAGGCCTACTTGGTTGAAAGTCTCACCCAGTAGCAGCTCCACAAAGGGGGGAGCAGGAGCAGGAATTCAGGGGTAACCAGACTAATTATTAAGGTTTTTAAGAAGAGACGAGTCCCTTGTCTGAAATGTTATAGGGTCTCCTGCTTGAGCAGGGGCTTGGACTGGAAGACCTCTGAGGCCCCTTCCAACTCTGTTATTCTTCTAATTCTTGGTCGATTAAAATCTTGTTACGAAGATGTCGAGTGGTGGGGAACCCACTGTGCTTTATTAAAATGTCATTATTTACTGATATATATCCAACCTTCCCAAGCAAAGCAGGGCAGCATCAGATGGCACAAAACTCTCAGACAGACAATATTACCACCAATCAAATGCATGGAAACAACGCAGCCAAGCAGGCCAATATTTCAGGATGTGAAGAAAAGGATCGCAAGTTAGATTCCATGACTTTAGGCCAGTGGTGAAATCTGAACCAGTTTACTACCGGTTTGCTGGCTGAGCATGTGCGCTGCATGTGCGTGCGCAGTGCGCACCGCGCACCAAATGTGAGGTGTGTGCGCGCAGTGCATGTCAAAAGGAGGCCCGCAAGGGGGGGGGTTATCAGCTGTGGCGCGCAACAGGCAAGTCAGCTGGGATCGTCAGAGCCTTTTAAAAGCATTTTTTTACAACCTCTTCCGCCAAATAGATTGTAAAAAATGCTTTTAAAAGTAAAAAAAAAATGTTTTTAAAAGTAAAAAAAAAATGTTTTTAAAAGTAAAAAAAAAGTAAAAAAAGAGGCTCTGATGATCAGGTGGCTCAGCTGGGCATGAGGGGGGCGTGGCAGGGATTTTTGTTACCGGTTCTCCAAACCACCCGCTGCCATCGCTACTGGATCAGGCGATCCGGTCCAAACCAGGAGTATTTCACCCCTGCTTTAGGCTCAGGAATGGCTGATCCTTTTTTGGCTGTTTCTCCTCTTTGTTTCAGAGTAGATGTAATTGTGCATTTTTGTTCTTGGGAAGGGGCTGAATATTTTGTCCCGAAGGACGGCTGCAAAATCTTTTCAGAAGGAAACAAGATGATCTAACCCTAAAGGAGGTTTAACACGATGAGCGGCAAAGCCCCATGAGGACTCCAAGGGAGGCACCTGAGCTGCCCACCCCCTGCAAATGCCGGTTGGGTCTCTCGCGCCTGCTCAGCCCACAGGTGAGGCCACTTTTCTTGCGCAGCAACAGGGAAAGGGAGCCAAGACTCACCACATTGAATGGCCCAGGTGCTCATCGTAATAGTACAGCAGTTCAAAGGAATCGATCTGGAAAGGAAGGAAATGGAAAAGTCCAGAGAGCGAAGGGGCCCAGCCGGCAGGCAGCAAAGAGCTCAGCTAGCATGGCTGTTTGTGACAGACAGTCCTCAACCTATGACCAAAGTAGAGCCCAGTTGTAATTTATTGGGGTTGTACGTCAAGGCACTGTGTGACCAAACTCGATTTTATGATAATTTTTATGCTGGTCATAAAGCATGTCCCCTGCCCTGCATTAAACAAATCAGGTGGTCGTAACTGAATCCAGCCTATCCAATGGCCTTTTTTTTTTTTGGGGGGGGGGGGGGGAGAAGGGCGTTTTCTTTTTGCAAAAGAGCAAAAAAGTAGCAAATTGCAGTCATACGACCATGGGATGCTGCAATTCACCAGTACCTTTTTTTAAAAAAAAAAATCTAACTTCCAAGAGTTGTTAAATGACCAGTCATAAGTTGAGGACTATTTGCAGTTAAGTGTTGATTGGGTCCCATTTGTTTTTAATCCCATAAATTGCCCAGAGCTGTCGCTTGGGAGAGATGGGTGCCATTTGATAAAATAAATTAAAAGATGATAGAAGATTGATAGAAGATAGATAAATAGATAGATAGATAGATAGATAGATAGATAGATAGATAGATAGATAGATAGATAGATAGATAGATAGATAGATAGATAGAAAGAGATAGATAGGCCAGAAGATACGCTCAAGATACAGAAGGATCTTGACAGACTTGAACATTGGGCGCTATCTAACAAAATGAAATTCAACAGTGAAAAAAGTAAGGTTCTACATTTAGGCAAAAAAAAAAACAAAATGCACAGGTACCGTATATGTGGTACCTTGATCAATAGTAGTAACTGTGAGAGGGATCTTGGAGTCCTAGTGGACAACCATTTAGATATGAGCCAGCAGTGTGCAGCAGCTGGCAAAAAAGCCAACACAGTTCTGGGCTGCAAAAACAGAGGGATAGAATCAAGATCACGTGAAGTGTTAATACCACTTTATAAAACCTTGGTAAGGCCACACTTGGAATACTGCATTCAGTTTTGGTCGCCACAATGTAAAAAAGATATTGAGACTCTAGAAAGAGTGCAGAGAAGAGCAACAAAGATGATTAGGGGACTGGAGACTAAAACATATGAAGAACGGTTGCAGGAACTCGGTATGTCTAGTTTAATGAAAAGGAGGACTAGGGGAGACATGAGAGCAGTGTTCCAATATCTCAGGGGTTGCCACAAAGAAGAGGGGGTCAAATTATTCTCCAAAGCACCTGAAGACAGGACAAGAAGCAATGGATGGAAACTAATCAAGGAGAGAAGCAACTTAGAACTAAGGAGAAATTTCCTGACAGTTAGAACAATCAATAAGTGGAACGACTTGCCTGCAGAAGTTGCGAATGCTCCAACACTGGAAATTTTTAAGAAAATGTTGGATAGCCATTTGTCTGAAATGGTGTAGGGTTTTCTGCCTGGGCAGGGGGTTGGACTAGAAGACCTCCAAGGTCCCTTCCAACTCTGTTATTATGTTATGTTAGATAGATAATGATGAGAGAGGGGAGGGGGGAGAGAATGGACAGACAGAGACAGACAAGAGTGTCAGGAGTCACAAGCAGAGTGAACCAGCCTCTCTCACCAGAGTCTCCGGCTTGAGATTTTTGATGATTGGATTCTCTCGGACTGACAGGTGGAGCTGGTAGCCACTGAAGATCAGTCGGTGATTGACAGAGTCCCCCACCAGGTGGATGCTGGCCCCCATGACGAATATGATGATGCAGAGATACACCATGGAGCGGGGAAGGGCCTTGGGGGAGCGCTCCATCAGCTGCACACAAAGCAATCGAGTCTGAGGCCCGGGAGCAAAGTCAACCCCTTCAGTCCCACCTCGCCCAAAAACTCCCATCAAGCAAAAGCGGGAAACCTCCTGCCCTTTCCTAAGTGGAATCCAAATCCCACAAAAACTGTCAAAAACTGTTCCTGAGAGAAAGTCTCTGTAGATGTCTGGGTGCCTTGACCTAAATCCCCTCCTTGGAATAGCAGCATCCCTCCCCCCGCTCGCCCCTACTGCAGAATGGAGGAAGTTCTCTGTGGCCCCCTTTCCTTTTAAGCTGGTGTGTAAATAACCCATTTGAAGGGGGATACGATGGAGAAGCTGATCATACCAGCCCAATTCAGCCCCTCTGCTCTCTTTGGCTTTGTCAAAAAATCGGCTACAAGTCCCAGCTCAAGGAGCTGGCTGGGGAATTCTGGGAGTTGAAGTCCACCAGGCTTAAAGTTGCCAAGGTTGGGAACCTCTGGTTTAAAAAACAGCCTTCTCTCTCCTAGATCTTATTCCGGGACTCACTCAACCATTTTTTAAACAGTGTGGAAACTGATCTTCTTGGATTAGTCATGAAGAAGAAGAAGCCTGACTAAGATATATTCTCAGAAGTGTTGCTGATTCAACCAAGGGATGTGGCTCTTGCACCTAGCAGCACTCCCAAATATTGCAATCCCTCCAAATATCTGTATTAAAAGGGGAGTCTGCCCTCCAAGTTATAGGACAAAGGACAAAGTAAAAGCGTAATGATTATTTATTTATTTATTTATTTATTTATTTATTTATTTATTTATTTATTTATTTATTATATTTGTATACCGCCCTTCTCCCGAAGGACTCACAGCCAGTAAAAGACAAAATACATATAATGCAAATTAAAAACTATATAAAAAACTGATTCGATTAGAGTTATTCAAACATTATTTGAACATTATTCGATTAATGATTCCTAGAGTTCAAACTGGGGAAGGAAAAGGAAAGCAATCCGACCCACTGATGTGTGTCCTAACCCTAGCCCAACACCAAAGCCCCCTTCCAACATTCCTCATTTTCCAAATATTTGGGAAGAAATGTGTAACAATTGTTCCCTTCCCGAGAACAAGCACCTGCCTGCCTTCGTTTAAAAAGACAACTGGGGTTCCCAGACAGGCTGGGGGGTTGCACAGTCTGGCTGGGAGAACCCCTCCAGTCTCCTTTGAGGCCCCAATCTGAGTGGAATATTCTATCATCAATCACGAGCTTCAGATACTTCAATCATACCCATTTTTTTCAAAAATCTGTGGCAAAACTCATTGTCAGTTTTGGAAGGCAATTTTTTTTTTGCTTCTTAACTGTCACATATTTTAGCTGGGGAAGTTGGGAGGGAGTTGTTGTTGGAGCAGTAGAAAGTTAGTCATAACAACAAGTTGATGCATGAAGTGTTTATCTAGATCGGAGGTGTCAAACCTGATTTCCTTGAGGGCTGCATCAGGGTTGTATTTGATCTCAGGTGGGTGTGGCCAGAATGGGCGTGGCCATCTTAATGTCATTCACATTGGCACCTGTGGTGGCCTGAGCGCTCTGCCAGCGAAAATGGGCTCCTGAGCTCCGTTTTCAGCTGCGACAGTCTCCTACAACCCCTCTGCCAGTGAAAATGGAGCTCAGGAGCCCATTTTTGCTGGCAGAGGCACCATGGGCCAGTCCTTCACAGTTTCCAGGGCAGCCCCTGGGCCTTGAGTTTGACACCCCTGATCTAGACCAATGTTCCTCAACCTTGACAATTTTAAGATGTGTGGAGTTCAAGTCCCAGAGTTCCCCAGACAGCATAGCTGGCTAGGGAATACTGGGAGTTGACATCCATGCACCTTAAAGTTCCCAAGGTTGAGGAACACTGATCTAGATCAGGGGTCTCACTTAACAACTTTAAGCCTGGAGGACTTCAACTCCCAGAATTCTGGGAGTTGAAGTCCTCCAGGCTTAAAGTTGCCAAGGTTGGAGACCCCTGATCTAAGATGGTTTTGTGGAAGAAGAAACCGAAGAATCCAGCAACTATTTTACCTTCAGGAGAATAAAGGGTGTGATGACATTATAGGCCATGTGAAAATAATCCCCAACGCTGGGCCTATTCAGGGGAAACCATTCCAGTGGAAGCACGATCTGCAGAGGGAGACACACATACACACATACACAAAAGCAAGAAACAACGTAGGGGAGACTGTGCCATCCCTTAATTATTGGTGGGCTTTCTGTTGCAGGTTTTTGTCGAGCTTGGCTATAAAGGCCATCTTTGCTTGCTGATATTTTTCTCTGTGTGTTTCTGTGGCCGAGACTGACAGAGGGAGGGAGGGGGGGGGCAACGTCAAAAGCCAATGCCAAGAAAAATTAATCTCAGAGCAATGCAAACATCCTAATCCCAAATCTTCTTTGCAAAATGCAAAATACAGGATAGGGAGGAGGATTTGCAAGCAACAAACAGCTGACACTGAAAAATTAAAGCACCACCATCCTTACACACGCATATCAACCAAGAGGCATATTTGTAGAACAGTATATAACACACAATTCTGACCTCACACTCAATGCTTATTCAAGGGCTGTACTATTTATGTTCATGGGAACAAGGATGTCAGATGGGGATAAAGAGATCAGACTGAAAGTGAATAATTCTTGATTTACTTCCAGGGTTTCTTGAAAATAAAGATGATTCTGGAAGCTTTGTAGCATGTTATCATCCCTTTTAATTTTCTTTCAAATTAAAACAATTTTCAAATATTTTAAAATGAGAACGGAGCAAGCCGACCAGCTGGACATTCAATAGAATAGAATAGAATAGAATTTTTATTGGCCAAGTGTGATTGGACACACAAGGAATTTGCCTTGGTGCATCTGCTCTCAGTGTACATAAAAGAAAAGATACCTTCATCAAGGTACAACATTTACAACACAATTGATGGTCAATATATCAATATAAATCAATATAAATCATAAGGATTGCCAGCAACAAGTTATAGTCATACAGTCATAAGTGGAAAGAGATTGGTGATGGGAACTATGAGACGATTAACAGTAGTGCAGATTCAGTAAATAGTCTGACAGTGTCCCTCTGCCAAATTGAAGTGCCTACCAACCATCTTGGGCTCGGCAGAAACCCCTCCCAGCATGAACCGGCTCCCCAGCCAGCCAGCTGCTCTGCTGCCCCTTGTTTTCCCTCCCGGGTAACAGATGTCAGAAGAGAGCAGATAGGATGCAATTTGGAGAATAGCAGAAGAAGGGAAACGCTAGTTCAGTAGCCACAGCAAAAGTCAACCTCAGCCGGTTCCGTTAGCAAGTGGGAGGGGAAGGCCACCCCAGGATGAGGGGAGGAAAAAAAGGGGGGCACGTAGGCAGCCAGGAGTGTTTGCAGGCGGGAGGTCCCTTCCAGGGAGGGGCTGAGGAGTTTGTGTTCCTGTTGTCAGCTGCCAACTTCAGTGGCCAGAATCGTCATGCAAGCCGAATGGGGGAAGCAACATGGAAGACCTGAGAGCAGAGAACTCAACATGGCTGCCCGAACCCAAAATGCTAAAGCCAGGATACAGGCAGTCCTCAACCTACGACCACAGTTGAGGGCCAAAATGTATGTTACTCAGCGAGACATTTGTTAAGTGACTTTTGTCCCATTTAACGACCTGTCTTGCCACAGTTGTTAAGTGCATCGTTGCAGTTGTTAAATTAGGAACACAGTTGTTAAGTGAATCACCTTCCCCATTAGGATTCTGACTTTGCTTGTCAGAAGGTCGCAAAAACTGATCACATGACAGGCACTGCAACCGTCATAAATATGAAGCAGCTCTAAGCGTCTGAATTTTGATCACACGACAGTCAAAAGACACAAGTCACTTTTTTCAGTGCTGTTGTGTAACCTCTGAATGGTCACTAAACGAACTGTTATAAGTAGAGCACTACCTGTATATGGGAAGGAACCTTTGCTTTTCTGTCCCAGTGCATCTTCACCCTCAACTCCTCTACCTCCTCTAAACCCTTAACACATATCAACCTCATCCCCAGGTACTCACCATGGCGATAGGCCGGCCGAAGTCCAGGACCCAGTTTTGCAGGGTGAAATAAAACCACAAGTCAAAATGGAAGCAGGAATCCCTGTAAACATCTTCCTTGAGGATTGCTCCATGCCTGGGAGTGAAAGCAGGAAGGCAACGGATGTAACGTCAGAAAGTTAGGCCAACCAACAAACACAGACACACACAGACACAAACCGAGGAAAAGGTTATCTTTCTACCAGCCTCCCTGCAAGGCAGCAGGCTCCACACCTGCTGACCAATAATTTAGTCGTTCTCTGTGAACAGCATTTTGGCCTGTCTTGGTGCATCCCGGAATGCAGGTGTGCCAACTGTTGGCCACCAAAGACTCACCTGTGCTCAGAAGGATTAAAAAATGGTCAAACAGCAGCCACAGGGGTGTGATCAAAGCTCCAGCTGTTTTTATGCACATCACATCAAAACGCCCTTATCTTGATTTTATTTTAATCATAGTCTGTGACTGATGTCTCCAACCTTGGCCACTTTAAGCCTGGAGGACTTTAACTCCCAGAATACCTCCTCTGAACCCTTAACACAATTCTGGGAGTTGAAGTCCACCAGGCTTAAAGTGGCCAATGTTGGGGACCCCTGGTTTGTGACACCCTTGCCTGACCCCAAGATGCCACAAGGATCTGGGGACGACGACACGACATCCATTAAGTCAAGACCCCGCTTTGTCTCAAACAGTGGCTGCGGTTCATGTATATTTTAACATTTTCTGATTTTTCTAAGGACACAGGTTGCTTCCTTCCCCCAATTAGCCCACTATCTTGACTTTAAATTCAGAACTTCGGAACCTAAGGCGCTTCAAAAAAGATAAGGAGTCTGTCACGTCCATCGTAAATGGCATCATAAATCACTGGAAGTTTTCAAGGACTGCCGTTTGTCAGAAATGGTGGCGGGTCTTCTGGTTGGCGGGGTTGGACTAGATCAGGGGTCCCCAACCTTTCGGATCTCAGGGACCACTAAATTCATAATTTTAAATCCCACGGACCACTGATATGATCTGCCTAATGACCGGCTGGGTAGTTATGGCTAGGTGGTCTTGTGACTGGGTGGGCGTGGCCAACTCGATGTCAATCACATCGAGGGGCGCCTCACTGGCCTCTACTCACCCCTCCCCTTCCAGCCCCTCCTCGCCTCCCCACCCAGGCTCCATAGGGCCCCAACAGGAAGCAGTTGTTGGAGCTAAGCAGCCACCACGAGAAAGAGTTGGCAAAACAGCTGGCTCAGTTCAAATTGGATCTGACCGAGAAGGAGGCTCAGCAGAAGCACCTCACTGAGGACTAGGAGCATAGGCTTTCCTGCAGGAGTGCAAGCCAGGTACCCGTGTCTGGAGGCTCAGTGGGCTGAGATGGTCAGCCGGTTCCATCCATGAATGGTCAGTCACTGGAACAAGGCCCCCTGGCTCTTTGCCACCAAAGCCCCACACCAGGAGGCTGAAGCAGACCCCAAGTCAGAATTTCTGCCCTCCTCCAACCTGCCCAAAAAGACCCCGAAGGGGGAGACTCTCTGCAGCAACACAAACAGTCATTGCACGTATGCAGCCCAGGGGCCGTAGTTTGAGGACCTCTGATTTAGGGCAATATTAAAAATGCAAGTAATTTTTCTGGGGACCACCAACATTTTCTTGCGGACCACCGGTGGTCCACAGACCACCAGTTGGTGACCACTGGACTAGATGACCTCCAAGGTCCCTTCCAACTCTTGTTAACCTGTCAAATCTGCTTCGCTTGGCATCCTGCATGCCTTAAAACGCCTGGGAGGGAGGCGAACGGGGCCGATGACAGGAACCGGAGGCGCCAATCCAGAACTCACTGAGTTCTGATCCAGAACTGGATCCAAGGAAAGGAGGGAGAAACTCCAGCAACCAGGCGCCAAAACCCTCGTGGGCTGCTCAGGGAGGGAGGGGAATATTCCGAGGCCCTTTTCCTTCAACCCCCGAGAAGGGCGGGAGGTCCCGGGAAGCCCCTCCGCCGCCAGACTCCAACGCCCAGAATTCCCAGCCACCAGGCGCCGCATCCCAGGTGCCGGGAGTTGCAGCCCTGGAAAGTTCCTGAGCTGGAGAAAATTTTGCGGGTTCCTGAGTCCCGCGCAGGAGCCGCTGCGAAGAAGAATCCCTGCCTGCCTTCCTGCCTTCCGACCGGCGGGCGGGCGCGCGGGGCGAGGGGCGCACGGAGGCGGCCCATCCTCGGGGGCTCCGAAGGGCCGCGGCCGGCCTGCGCTTCTGCCCGGGAAGCGGCGCCCTCTCTCCCACCCACCCACCCACCCAGGGGCTTCCCCGGCCCGGCGCAGGGAGTCAGAGGGGATCCCGGGGAGGGGCGACGGAGCACCTGCGGCCGGCCGGGTGGCGCCTCCTGAGGGCGGCCGGGAGTCTCGGGGCGGCGGCGGGGCTGCGGTCGCCGTTCATGGCCGCCGCCGGTCGGAAGCCGCCATGCGGGGCAGAGACGCTCCGGCGGGGCGGCCGGGACTGGTTTGGGCGGCCCCGGCCCTGGATGGAAGGTCTGCTGCCCCCTCTGGCCGCCCGACGCCCGGCTGCTCCCGCGCCCCGCTCCGCTCCCAGCCTGGCTGGGCGGAGGCCAAGGAAGCCGCCTCGCTCCGGACGGGCCTTTCGAGGCCGCCCCAAAGGAGGGGAAGGAATAGAATTTATTGGCCAAGTGGGATTGGACACACAAGGAATTTGTCTTGGTGCATAAACTCTCAGTGGACATAAAATAAAAAATACCTTCATCAAAGTACAACATTTACAACACAAATGATGGTCAATATATCAATATAAATCATAAGGATTGCCAGCAACAAGTTATAGTCATACAGTCATAAGTGGAAAGAGATTGGTGATGGGAACTATGAAACGATTAATAGTAGTGCAGATTCAGTAAATAGTCTGACAGTGTTGAGGGAATTATTTGTTTAGCAGAGTGATGGCCTTCGGGAAAAAACTGTTCTTGTGTCTAGTTGTTCTGGTGTGCAGTGCTCTATAGCGTCGTTTTGAGGGTAGGAGTTGAAACAGTTTATGTCCAGGATGCGAGGGATCTGCAAATATTTTCACGGCCCTCTTCTTGATTCGTGCAGTATACAGGTCCTCAATGGAAGGCAGGTTGGTAGCAATTATTTTTCTGTAGTTCTAATTATCCTCTGAAGTCTGTGTTTTCTTGTTGGGTTGCAGAACCGAACCAGACAGTTATAGAGGTGCAAATGACAGACTCAATAATTCCTCTGTAGAATTGGATCAGCAGCTCCTTGGGCAGTTTGAGCTTACTGAGTTGGCGCAGAAAGAACATTCTTTGTTGTCCTTTTTTAATGATGTTTTCGATGTTAGCTGTCCATTTTAGATCTTGCGATATGATAGAACCTAGAAATTTGAAGGTTTCTACTGTTGATACTGTGTTGTCTAGTATTGTGAGAGGTGGAAGTATGGAAGGGTTTCTCCTAAAGTCTACCACCATTTCTACGGTTTTGAGTGTGTTCAGTTCCAGATTGTTTTGGTTGCACCACAAGGCTAGTCGTTCGACCTCTCGTCTATATGCGGATTCGTCATTGTCTCGAATGAGACCAATCACTGTTGTGTCATCTGCAAACTTCAGTAGCTTAACAGATGGATCATTGGAGATGCAGTCATTGGTATACAGAGAGAAGAGAAGTGGGGAGAGCACACAGCCTTGGGGGGGCCCTGTGCTAATTGTACAGGTATTTGATGTGATCTTGCTTAGCTTCACCTGCTGCTTCCTGTTTGTTAGGAAGCTTGTGATCCACTTACAAGTCTGTTCAGGTACCTGTAGCTGGTTTAGCTTAGTTAGAAGAGTGTCTTGTCTTAATCTCTTGCATGCATAAAAAAAGTAATGCAATCGCACCGCAGCCCAGACAGGGACCTGTGGGCATGCTACCCAAGCAGCTTACTCTCTTGACATCCCTCTCCAATCTAGTCTGGGGGTTGGAGAAGGAAGAGAAAAAAAAGGAAGTTCTGAAGGCTGTCTCCGCATTACATGACACCCAGCCACCCACACCCACACCAAGCAAAGAGATTGGAAAGGGATTGCATGAGAGGCAGCTGTTTGCTCTTCTACACATTAAAAGGAATACAATTGCACTGGTAGCATGGAGCTGGGAGAGTGCACTACACAATTTGCAGTGTTCTCTTGAAAGCTGCCCATTTGGGGTGTGTGTGAGGGGAAGCAAGCAATTTCTGTAGGCAATCTCTCCTTTCCCCTGAGCCTTTCCTGCTGCTGGCAGGATCACACTGTTTTCAATGTGTACTATAGAAGAACAAAAAACTTAATCTCTTCAGATCTTTTTTGAGATCTTTCTCCAATCTCTCTGCTTTGTAAGGGCAGGGGAGGAAAAAAGCAACCTATTTTTGTAGGCAATATCTCCTTTTGCCTGTATTTTACTGTGTTTTTCCGTTGAATTCAGTTAGGCAGGAAAGAGTTTTTTGGTGAAAAAAACAAGTAATGGAAAACTTTCACCTTCCATATATTCATGTGTCGATAATAACACAAAACAACAAAATAAGATTGGTACCATCTAAAACCTGATCCAGTGACCAAGAGTTTTCAGACAGTTACTTTTCCTCCACTAGGATCTTACTCTTACTTTTATGATAGTTTGCAGCAGCAATTTGTGATCCAACCTCCCTTCTGATTCAAACTTTGTTCCTAATTGATAAAACATGATGGGCCAAAGAGGATGATCTGACAGTACTCTGCCTGCCTCCACATTCCAGGTATTCTGTTGCTGCCAGTAATGAAAACTGGAACAAACTGGGTGATACTGGCTTATGCATATAGCACAGCGGTTTCCAACCTTGGTCCCTTTAAGACTTGTGGACTTCAACTCCCAGAATTCCTCAGCCAGCTCCCTGACGGACTCTGGGAGTTGAAGTCCACAAGTCTTGAATAGAATAGAATAGAATTTATTGGCCAAGTGTGATTGGACACACAAGGAATTTGTTTTGGTGCATATGCTCTGTGTACATAAAAGAAAAAGAAAAAAAAACCTTCATCAAAGGTACAACATTTACAACACAAATGATAGTCATAGGTTGCAATTTAACCCTTAATGATAGCAACAAAAAGTTACAGTCATACAGTCATAAGTGGAAAGAGATTGGTGATGAAAACGATGAGAAGATTAATAGTAGTGTAGACTTAGTAAATAGTTTGACGGTGTTGAGGTTCTGGGAGTTGAAGTCCATAAGTCTTAAAGGGACCAAGGTTGGAGACCCCTGATATAGCACATTAAGAAAGGTAGAGGTTTCAATTGTATGTCTTGTGCTTGCTTTTGGGATGTGTACTTATAAATAAGCCAGTATTTTAGTCTGCTACATGTATAGCACCATTGTAAAAAACATTTGTACAGTGAAAAATCTCGGATGAAACTACAGATTTAATGAAAAAATGATGGACAATGAAGAATAGCAGAAGTTTCACTAATAAACTGGAATATGTTGAACTTTGCAAGACCATAAGAAAATGTATCCAAGAAGAAACATGTCAATTTAACGTGAAGCTTGTGAAAAAGCCAACTGAAGAAAAAAACAGGATTAATAAAGGAAAAACAAGATGGATCTACGACATCAGCAAGGATTGTGAGCCCAAGTGGCAAAAGGAAGCTCAGGACCTTATTGGTTGGAAACAGGCAGAAGAGGCTTTCATCCTGCAGAGCACAGACAATGGCTAAAATGATGATGATGATGATGAAGCCAATATTTATAAGTACACTGAAAATTGCACGAACGAGAATACACAGAAACAATCAGCTCACTCCTGAACTGAAGCAATCCAATTTATGGCCATATTTATGCACTGAGAAACTGTAACCTCAAAGAAGGGGAGATCCTCTCACTCCTGCTTTTGTGGCGTAACATCTCTGCCTGCCAGCCTGAGGAGCTTCTTCGATGCATGTTAATTGCTCATGAATTACCATATTCAGATCATCTATCCTGGGAGATTACAAGTAAAGATCCTATCAAGGACAAGTGGAAATACAATTATTTGCAGCAGAGAATCACCAATCTTTTTGCCCCTGCCTCTTTGGTGCAGGCTGTGGAAAGAGTCTCATGGTTGAATCAGGTCCGTACATAATACATGAAATTGGCCTTGTATTATTTCTACAGGTGGCGACATCTCCAGTTGCATGACTCTGAATTAATTATTCATTTTGTTACTGAAACCAGTATTGAACAGGCCTCAGGTCCAATTAGCAAGATCACGTTACTGAGGCAGCTGGTACTACAAATGACTAAGCAGGACTAAGGCTGAGTCCCCTGAAGGCCTCTGGAGCAAGTCACAGGCAGCTCTAGCAAGAGGCATGGAAAGCAACACTGCTGCTCACAATTGCTGCCAAGAGGCAACCCAAACAACAGGTGACAATTGTTGAATAGTTTCACTGTAACATAGGAAATTCCACCGGGACCCCAGAATTCACTTTTCTCTAACTTCCAAGTTTTGTATCCTGTTTAGAGTGAGCTTTTATATTCTTGTCCTAAGAAGTAAAGCTACACGTCCCCATATCATATGGTCAAACATATAGACGGAGTTTATTACTGTAAGATCCCAGAAGTTTCCCCAAGCCATTGAGATGCCAAAGAGAGTGAGACTAGAGACGAGGCTTGCAAAAAGAAGATGATTTTATTTTTGGCCAAAACAAAATATTGGGTGAAACTATATCCAGAGCACAATGCATATAAGGAATAGGAACACCTTGGGGAAAGTATGTTGTCCTTTTATACCTTCAGACATCAGCTTAGTTCCCAATTCTGGGCCCCCTGGCCCATGCCTTCCTTGTAGGCCTGCACTGGCCATGCAGCAAGGAAGGGAGGGGGGGGGGCTGGGTGCTTAGCAACACAGGTATTTGCCTGATGTAACCCTGCCAAACCATGACATATCCAGCACCAGGCACTGACTTGTACACAAAAACAAGATAACAGGGATTAGATCACTGGTAGAAGCAAATAACAGAGGCAATTCCAATTCTTAATAAAGCGATTCTTACAGAAGCAAAACAGCAAAAGTAATTCTACTGACGCTGCTATTATGTCCCACTAATTCTATCTTTTCTATTATTATTATCTCCCTTCCTTACAATCACAGACCAGGGTGAAAACACAATTTATCCAGTGAAACAAACGGAGCTGTGTATGTTCAGTTGCATTGGAGTCAGTTAATTTAACAGATTAAAGGCAGAAGGAAAGGAAGTTCTCGCTTGCCAAGCCTGGACCAAGGAAAGGACCTCATCCTGATCTCGGGTCAGGTATTGCAAAAGATCCAGCGGATTTAGTGCCAGCCACATTTTCCGCGCCAGCTGCGGGGCTGTTGGCCTGGAGGACGAGCTTTGACATTCCCAAAAAGGCTGCGGAGCCCATCAACAGCCTGAAAAGAGATTTTGACAGCTGAGCTTGCACCACTCGACCAAAACCCATCGGGTCTTAGTTTGCAATCGAAGAATTGTGGCTTGTGACACAAATCATGGATTGGCGCGTGGAGAGAGCCCGGCATGCCAGGAGCTCCATCCACGTCGCCACCCTGCCGCTCCCCACGAAGGAGACAGGCAGGACCGGCGACACCCGCACCGCTCAGCAGCCAGGACCGTTCGGGCTCCGGAACTCACTTCGTCTGAGCAGCGGTTTCCGGGACGGATTGGTTTTGCTGAGGACTGGACGGCAGCTTTTGGTTCCGGGACCATGCAAGGGCGCTAAGAACAAGTGACGCCGATTGGACGCTCGGAAGGGCGCTTCCGACGTTCCGTAGCCACCAACCCCGCCCCTTGGCAGCGATAGCGCCGCGACCCTTCCGGGCACCCGTAGCATGCCAGGAAGCGTTCCGTCCTCCTTTCTGGGCGCTCCGGGAAGGCCTCCGCGGCTCGGCCCTTCGCTGCTCCTCCGGGCGCCGCCGCCGCGGCCCGCGCCCGCCCTCCGCGGGGCTCCTGCAGGATCGCGGCCGGCGGGGAGGACGGGCGCTCCGGCGCTCCAGGCGGACGCTGCGCCCCGAGGGCCCCTTCCCGGGAGGACAGGGCCGGCCATGGGGCCCGTCTGACCGGCCGCGCATGGTGGGCGACGGGAGCGGCGGGACGACGAGGAGCGGCGGCGGCGCCCCCGCGGACCCCAAGGGGGCCGGCCCGCATGCCCGCGCCCGCTGCGGAGCCACGGAGGGGGCAGAGCGGGAGGAGCCCCGGCCGGCCCCGGCCCCTCCGGGGGAGGCCGGCGGGGCGCTGTGGCGGTCCCCGCAGGAGCAGGCGGCCATGGAGAGCCTGGCCGGCTACGTCTACAAGGCGGCCAGCGAGGGCCGGGTGCTGACCCTGGCCGCCCTGCTGCTCAACCGCTCCGAGGGCGACGTCCGCTACCTGCTGGGCCACGTCACGCACCAGGGCGGCCAGCGGTCCACGCCGCTCATCATCGCCGCGCGCAACGGGCACGCCAAGGTGGTCCGCCTGCTGCTGGAGCACTACCGGGTGCAGACGCAGCAGACCGGCACCGTCCGCTTCGATGGGTAGGTGCGCCCGCCGGCCCCGCCGGAGGCTCCCGCTGCTCCGGTCCGGTCCGTTGCAGCGGCCTTCGGGGGGCGCGCGTGTCAGTGGTGAGGCGGGCATCTTCCTTCCACCTGGAACGGCCTCTGGGTCAGTCAACGATGGTCACCAATGGCTACAAGTGGAAGAATGAGGCCGGCCAAAGAGGTTGCTCCTCTGTTCCCTGGGACGAATTTGGGTAATTCTGATCATGCTGGACTATAATTAGGAAGGGGTCTAGTATGAGGCTGGACTCCTCCTGGCCCGAAGTTTGGAGATAAGTTGCATGCAACAGGAGGTGATGTGTGCAGGATTTCCACCCTACCCATTTTCCTCCGTTCATTCCCTCTGAACCTGCTGTTATTGTTAGGGCCGGGAATGATTTTCTCTCCTGCAAGGCAGGAGTTTGTTGGGAAGTTGGGAGTCAAGAAGGCTGTGAGAAACTAAACATTTATTCAAGCGCACCTTATTTAGGCTAACGTACTAAGTCCAGATCACAGGACTGTGTCTTGCATTATATGAGGACAATAATTAGATTCAGGGATCTTAATGCTTTGTAGAAAAAGGGCTCCACCCGTTAAGAAGCACTGGCGCTTCCCACATTTTTACAGTGACTGAAAAGAAAAGACATGAAGCCTTTGAAGATTAGCCGCTCTATATTTTGGTGGAATATTGTGGGCAGAGATGAGGAAGCCTTGAAGGCCTTTTAGTGTACGGAGCTTTCTTTATGTATTAAGAAAAATGGCTTAAGATCTCATCTGAAAGAATTTGGGTGCATTTCAATTTTCTTGTTCTGTTCTTTCCAGTCAGACTGGCATTTTACTGGTTTAGAAGATCTTGTTTCAGTGAAGCTTAATTTTTTTATTTCACTTAAGGATGTCATACCAAAGGACGAATACAAACTACTTAAAGATGCAGTGCTGAGCATTTCCCCTGTACATACTCTTTCCCCTTATTTTGGGCCCCAGAATAAGCACCAGGTTTTCGAAAGACCCACTTACCTTAAGACCACCGCAGCCAGGCCACCCATATCCCAACACCTGTCGTGCCGCTGTCTGTCTTCTGTGGCTGCTCGTGGCCAGGCGCTGCATGGCTCATTGCACTAGTGCTGCCGCTCACGGTGGGAGGTTTTGTAATGTGTTGTGCTGGTGTGTGTGTGAGTGGCGGCACCGACACACTGCGCCTTATGGCGTCCTGCTGTGAGTGGTGGCACCAGCGACTTGACGCAGCCGTAGAAGAAGTCGGGCAGCGGCATAACAGGTGTCAGGTTGTGGGAGCCCTGGCTGCAATGGTCCTAAGGTAAGCGGGTGCAGGGCCCATGGGGCAGCTCCATCCCCCCCACCCCTGCCCTAGCTTCATTTTTACGCATGTGCCTTGCCCCACCTTGTATAGCCAAATGGTGGGCAGGACATAACTAGGGCTTATTTTTGGGGATAGGGCCTATATTAGGCGCAGGAGTGAAAATTGGCCTGGGGCTTGTTTTTGGGATAGGTTGTATGTTCGGGGAAACATGGTATCTGCTGTATCATTGGCCACCTCTTTCTCTCTTTTTTTGGCCAAATCTACTTGATAATTTCTTTCTGTGACATCGCTGAAGAGTTGGGTTGCTGAGAGCTGTGGGACATACCACCAAGGAGGGGAGCTTAGGCAGGCCTAAGTTCAGCCCATTTGCTCTCTGCTCCTGGTGAAATGGATTAGGTAAGATAGGACAAGTTACATTGAAACATCTAATTAGATAAAATGAAAGTGATTTTATGTTAAAATCTTTGAGTACAAAAGCTATTTTGTACTTCTGTTTTGAGAAGGAAGAATTAAACAGCAGAAATTGTCTAATTGGAGGCAGGAAGACCACTACCTTCCTCTGAAAACTCCTAATTTGAAGAGCTATCAAAGTTGGATTTTAAGTGCTGGGACTGGGAACTAGATAGGTAGAGCCTGCAGCTAAACTCCACTTGCTTTGCTTCCATCCTATTAGGCTTGTTTGTTGTTGTTGTTAGTTGCAAAGTCATGTCCGACCCATCGCGACCCCATGGACAACGTTCCTCCAGACCTTCCTATCCTCTACCATCCTCTGGAGCCCATTTAAGCTCATGCCTCCTGCTTCAGTGACTCCATTCAGCCACCTCGTTCTCTGCCATCCCCTTCTTCTTTTGCCCTTAATCTTTCCCAGCATTAGGCTCTTCTCCAGCGAGTCTTTCCTTCTCATTAGGTGGCCAAAGTATTTGAGTTTCATCTTCAGGATCTGGCCTTCTAAAGAGCAGTCAGGGTTGATCTCCTCTAGGACTGACCGCTTTGATCGCCTTGCAGTCTAAGGGACTCGCAGGAGTCTTTTCTCACCAGCACCAGAATTCAAAGGCCTCAATTCTTTGGCGCTCAGCCTTTCTTATGGTCCAACTTTCACAGGCTTTTAGGCTTGTTAAAGAAGCTCTTTTAAATTATCCTATTAGTTCACAGGGGTATCCTTAAACGACACCTTGCAGACAGTCGCTTCTGGTATCCAGAAGAAACTATTTGAGAATCTATGGAGCGTTTCAGAATACTGAAGGGGCTTCCCTGAAGCATCTGTTGCACTCAACAGATCCACTACAGATTAGAAGAGGCAAATCAAAGAGCTGCAGAATTTTTTTAAAAAATATCCAACAATTCCCTGGCAAAGCAAATTTGGATGAAGCAACTGTAAAAGGATCCTCATCGCAACCTGGAATAAATAACTTTTAGGCTCCGTTTTTTTTTTCCTTTAAGCGGCTTTGGAACCCAAGCACTTCACTGGGTCAGGAGGTTCCCTGGTGTTTTTAAACTCCCTTCCAGTAACTTTGAGACCTCCTGTGAAAGGGTGGCACGGAGGCATGGTTGCCTCTCCTAAGAAGATAAATCATGCCAAATTCCAGATACATTTGGTTGTTATTTAATTAAACGAATATTAACAAAAAACAAACTCTGCCAGAAACAAGACACACACACAAAACAGAGTAGCTGCATTTAAATTCTGCTAGGTCCACTTCTTCGTTATTTTTTTTTTTATTTACATTTATATCCCGCCCTTCTCCAAAGACTCAGGGCGGTTTACAGTGTGTAAGGCAATAGTCTCATTCTATTTGTATATTTACAAAGTCAACTTATTGCCCCCCCAAAATCTGGGTCCTCATTTTACCTACCTTATAAAGGATGGAAGGCTGAGTCAACCTTGGACCTGGTGGGACTAGAACCTGCAGTAATTGCAGGCAGCTGTGTTTTAATAACAGGCTTCTTACAGCCTGAGCCACACCGCGGCCATACATTTTGTGTATGTGTGTAATAAACTTATGTTCAGTTGATACTTTGGATTTACTAGTTCCCTTTGTTTCACTACATGAAAAGCTGTACCGTTGCATCCCTTCAATAAATGAACTTGTTTGTCTCCCTGGTTTATAGCATGGAGTCTTCCTGAGATGAGAACAACGTCTCAGGAACAACTGAGTAGGCTAAGTAAATGGCTACCACCCTTTTAAGCAAAGTGAGATGAGTAGAAGTCTTCCCCTCCCCCCAAGAACTTTTCAGGCATGCATTTGTTTAAACTTTGATGTTTGGTGGAGAAAAAAATTTCTCAGAATTTTGTGGCTTTTCCATCCAGTCATGCATGTCTTATAAGAGAACATACTTAAGGACCACAGCTGATCTATTAGAATGTGCTCATGTTTTTGATCAGTTATTGTCATTCAGCTATTGAAAGTAGGCATAGTGCTCTTTAGTATCTCTGTTGTATGCCGTGGTTGTAGCGTGTAAACTGCCTGTTAATGTCACTGGCAAATAGCTCCTACCAGCTGGCCTATTTATGGATTAGACTATTTCACTGTTGTGTGAAATTGCACTTTTACTAGCCTTGTATTCTCCAATGTATAGAACTTACGTAGCTGCCCTGTGATTGTGCCTATACAAAAGCACACTCCTTAAGGCTATCCTTGGTGTTTCATTTAATACCCGTCCTTTGCACTCTCTCTCCTCCTGAATTGTCTCTGAACAGAGAAACTCCGTCACTTATTTCTCATGGACTTATTTTTAAGCCTGTGCTAAAATTACGGCTGTTGTACACAATTTCTCTCTCTCTTTTTTCCCCCCCATAGTTATGTCATTGATGGAGCCACGGCACTGTGGTGTGCAGCTGGGGCTGGCCACTTCGAAGTTGTCAAGCTTTTGGTAAGCCATGGAGCGAATGTTAACCACACTACCGTGACCAATTCCACCCCCCTGCGGGCTGCCTGCTTTGACGGCAGGCTGGACATTGTCAAGTACCTTGTGGAGAACAATGCCAACATCAGCATCGCTAACAAGTATGACAACACTTGCCTTATGATCGCTGCTTACAAGGGCCATGTCGATGTGGTGCGCTTCCTTCTAGAGCAGCATGCTGATCCCAATGCCAAAGCACACTGTGGCGCTACAGCATTGCATTTCGCAGCAGAGGCGGGTCATTTGGAGATTGTCCGGGAGTTGGTCAAGTGGAAATCTGCCATGATGGTGAATGGCCATGGAATGACACCGCTGAAAGTAGCTGCGGAGAGCTGTAAAGCTGATGTTGTAGAGCTGTTGTTGGCACACGCGGACTGTGACCGCAAGAGCAGGATCGAAGCTTTGGAACTCCTGGGTGCCTCCTTTGCAAACGACCGGGAAAATTACGACATCATGAAAACCTATCATTATTTATATTTAGCCATGCTCGAGCGGTATAGAGATAGCGAGAACCTTATAGAGAAGGACATCCTGCCCCAGATAGAAGCGTATGGCAACCGGACGGAATGCCGAACTCCTCAGGAGCTAGAATGCATTCGCCAGGACCGAGATGCTTTGCATATGGAGGGCCTCATTGTCCGTGAGCGGATCTTGGGCTCCGATAACATCGATGTGTCACATCCAATTATTTACCGTGGTGCTGTTTATGCCGATAACATGCAGTTTGAACAATGCATTAAACTCTGGCTCCATGCTTTGCATTTGCGACAGAGAGGCAGTAGGAATACCCACAAGGACCTTCTCCGATTCGCTCAAGTTTTCTCTCAGATGATACACTTGAATGAGCCTGTGAAAGCCAAGGACATTGAGAGCGTCTTGAGATGTAGCGTCCTGGAGATAGAGCAAGGGATGGCCAGGGTCAAAAGCTCTCCAGAAGCCGAGCTTCACACAGCCATGGACAACTATGAATGCAATATCTTTACCTTCTTGTACTTGGTGTGCATCTCAACCAAAACCCAGTGTAGGGATGAGGAACAATCACGAATTAATAAACAGATTTATAACTTAATCCACCTGGATCCCAGGACACGAGATGGGTCTAGTTTGTTGCACCACGCTGTCAACTCCGGTACGCCAGTCGATGACTTCCACACCAACGACGTCTGCAGCTTCCCTAACGCCCTAGTCACCAAGCTCCTTCTGGACTGTGGCGCTGACGTCAACACTGTGGACCACGAGGGCAACACTCCACTGCATGTCATAGTCCAGTACAACAGGCCCATTAGTGACTTTTTGACCTTGCATTCTATCATCATCAGCTTGGTTGAGGCTGGTGCTCATACAGATATGACAAACAAACAGAAAAAAACTCCCCTCGACAAAAGTACGACGGGGGTGTCTGAAATCCTCTTGAAGACTCAAATGAAACTGAGCCTGAAGTGCCTGGCTGCTCGAGCTGTGCGGGTTCATCATATCACTTATCACAATCAGATCCCCAAGGCATTGGAAGAATTTGTAGAATTCCACTAGGCCGCATCTAGATGGTGATATCTCACTTTCCCTCCGTGAAGGGTCAAATAAAATGTCAGGCAGAGAGTCTGGATCTCCTTTCCTTTCCCCATTTTTTTTTCAGGTGTGAATAGACGCCAGTCAGCTCCTTGATATTTTGCTTTGATTTCCAGATAGGTCACTTGGTGGCAGGAGAAATGGGGTCTTTTTCCCTTCATGGAGAACAAAGCAAACTCTAAATTAGAATAAGGGTAAAATGTTTTGATACAGTACTCTGATGCACACGGGTTTCACCATTGACAGCCGAGAATGCTTTAAGCAGCTATCTGCCAAGTGTTTTGCATTTGATAGATTGAGCCAGTTACGTACCTATGCAGCAGCCTGGGGAGTCATCCAGTGGGGGTGGGAGGTGGGGGTGGGGCAGATGGAGGTGAGAATTATTGCTGGGATTTTATTGACACATATAACACAATCCAGGGAAATGTATTCTTCACCAGCCTATTTTTTTTTAACGTTTTTCCATTCCCACCGATATAGGCAACTTTTGTTTCTAATTTCTGCTTGAAAATAACCGATTATTTCTCATGAGACAGAAATTCAGACAAGAGAATGGGCTTGTTGATAGTATATTTTTCATTGATTTTTAGAAAAAAAATATTGACACAACTCTTCCAACTCAGTTCTTTATGCAGAAGTATTTTTTCAGTCGAGTGACATACAAAAATGATGTGGGTATTTATGTGTGTATGGGTAAGCGTGGTGGTTTTGGATAGATCCCTCACCTAGAATTTTATCTGAAATACATTTTCCTATGATCTTCCAACTAGCTGGCAAGCAAGGATTTTTTCAAAAGATGAGCTCATATTTTTTTAAAAATAATATTTGAAAATTGTAGCAGGAAGGATCAGGGAAGAATAATTGACGTTGTCCTGCCCTGAGAATAATGTTGTGTTTTCAGTCTATTGATCATGGCTCCATTTAGGATCTTCCCCCCCCCCACATGCCTCCCTCCCAAGGCCATCTTGTTAATTCTTTGTAGTAACTTGATTGTGTGAAAAAATGTTTGACCTCGAAAGCATCTCTTTAGCAGAAACGTCAGCAGCCTAGAGCTAGAGTTTTGACAGGTCTTTGGAAGCACTTGCCATTATTTTAAATGTCACTTTGTCAAAATGTGGAAGAATGGTCTCCTGTCATTTTTTTAAACATGGGTCAGTTCTATTCGGGGAAAGACATTCTGGGCACAGGTGTATGTGTTTGTACTACAAATAAAATCTTGAATGTCAAACCAGGTCTTAATTCTAATTTCTCACGTTGCAAAGATGATACGTTACTGCTGCCTCTTTGACATCAGTAAAGGCATAATATTTTTCAGGGGGAAGTGGATTCTGCCCATTGCATATAAACTTCCCATTTTTCAAATAGATGCCAAATAATGTAAAATACATGCAATGCCTCTATTTCTGATTGTTGTGCCTGCCTTCTTACCTGTTAATACACAATTTTGTAGGTTGCAACAATTGCTTTGTAAATCCTAAAATTTTTAAGAATGGCAAGTGTGTGTTAATCCAGGGCAGGGAAATATGAGTTTGAAGAACACCCAGCAGATGCCTGCATGGAGCAAGGTTTGGACCTTCCAATTCTAGAATTCAAATATAATACCTGTGCTTTCATCTATGTTTTTTTTCATGAAAGCAATGATTATTATTTATAAATTACAGTATTTTTTTTAAACACGCCATTTTCGTTGCCAAATGATGCTTGAAACATAATTACATCAGATGATGTGAAATAGAACTAATTTGTTGGCTTGTCCTCATGCTGCAATTTGTTAGCTGTGTATTACAGAGCTGGTTCAGCAGCTCAGAAACTTCAGTTCTTCAAAGCCATAACAATGCCACCTGAAAACTGTCAATGTGTAGTCCTCCTTTTATAGTGTGTCTTGGAAAATTTGGCCATGGAGTTTATTTTGAACAATGAAAACTGGGTTAAAATTCTATAAATATATACATGGTTATTTTTGATTTTGGTCTAATTTAATAAACTATAATTATCGTGTTTCTTTTAAGCACAAGTAAAAGGCTTGGAATGAACATAATACCAGGGGTTGTCCCAAGAAATTTCATTGAACAGATTTGTTGTTGTTAGTTGCGAAGTTGTGTCCGACCCATTGCGACCCCATGGACAACATTCCTCCAGGCCTTCCTGTCCTCTACCATCCTCTGGAATCCATTTAAGCTCACTCTGACTGCTTCAGTGACTCCATCCAGCCACCTCGTTCTCTGCCGTCCCCTTCTTCTTTTGCCCTCAATCTTTCCCAGCATTAGGCTCTTCTCCAGTGAGTCCTTCTTTCTCATTAGGTGGCCAAAGTATTTGAGTTTCATCTTCAGGATCTGGCCTTTTAAAGAGCAGTCAGGGTTGATCTCCTCTAGAACTGACTTGTTTGTTCGCCTTGCAGTCCAAGGGACTCGCAGGAGTCTTCTCCAGCACCAGAGTTCAAAGGCCTCAATTCTTTGGTGCTCAGCCTTTCTTATGGGCCAACCTTCACAGCCATACATTGCACCTGGGAAAACCAGAGCCTTGACTATACACACTTTTGTTGGCAGGGTGATGTCTCTGCTTTTTAGTACACTGTCTAAATTTGCCATGAACAGATTAGATTTGGAAAATAGCGGTACAAGCAATGAACTTTGTTGAGCTGATAGGCTAAAATTGAGATTTCTGATACCCTTTGCCCTTCAGTTCCACAGGAAAAGTAAATAGCTTACAATCAACTATAGACTACTGTTTGTTTCAAGAATATTTTATATGTCTTCCTAAAACAGAACATGCAAGGGCACATTGTTGCCATTGGAAAAAAGTTCCTCTTGTTGATTCCCAGTGCCTCATACGAAGAGATGTTCTGCTGCTTTTCATCTGAAGAGTATATTGCAATCTAATCCATTACATATCTAATCCACCGCAGAGCAGAGCAGAGCAGAGCAGAGCAGAGTTGGAAGGGACCTGGTAGGTCATCTAGTCCAACCCCCTGCCCAAGCAGGAAACCCTACACCATTTCTGACAGATGGCAGTCCAGTCGTCTTGAAAGCCTCCAGTGATGAAACTCCCACAACTTCCGAAGGCAGCTTCTGTTCCATTAGTTGATTGTTTTCACTGTCAGAAAATTCCTCCTTATTTCTAGGTTGAATCTCTCCTTGGTCAGTTTCCATCCCTTATTCCTTGTCTGGCCTTCAGGTGCTTTGGAAAATAGCTTGACCCCTCCCTTTATGTGGTACCCCTCAAATATTGGAAGACTGCTATCATGTCTCCCCTGGTCCTTCTCTTCACTAGACTAGCCATGCCCAGTTCCTGCAACCATTAGATATTAGATATGATATTAGTACTTCACGTGATCTTGATTGAATCCCTTCATTGATGCAATTTAGGATTGCATTGGCATTTTTTGGCTGCTGGCACACATTATTGGTTATTTATTTAACTGGTTGTCCACTAGGACTCCAAGATCCCTGTCACAGTTACTGCTGTTAAGCCTAGTTTCACCCAGTCTATATGTGTCCTTTTGGTTTGTCTTGCCTAACTTTACTTTTCTCTACACTGAGTTTCATTTTGTTAGATAGCCCAGTGTTCAAGTCTGTCAAGATCCATCCTTAGGCCAGGACTCGGATTTTGGTATAAAATGAAGTATTAGCCACTTCAGGCTTGTAAGGCAGTTGCTTGTTCAGGCTTAAAATATTCCAACAATTGAAGGAGCAAAAACATGTCGGGCTGAAGAATGAGAAACAGCATGGCAGAAATAAACAGTATTCAAGTATACAATCCATAATGTAGGCAGAATATCTATCCAAATGGAATTTATTTGAAATATTTCTAGGTTGCCTTGAAGAAGAAAAAACAACCACCTTCACAAAGCAAATTAAAAAAATAAAATCACAACAGTTGATCTTAAGAGTCCATTTTGTTTCTTCTTCTAAAGAGACTTCCTGCCTGCCTTTACACCAGCATCTGTGAAAGCAACAGCCTCACTTTATCCCCAAAATGGCCTGATACGAGGGAGTAGAGTTTTGAGAGGGTCAGTCAAGAGTCCACTTGTTTTTTTTAATGCCTCAGGCCTCAAAGTGGACAGAAAACTAATGTTGATTTGAATTAAATGTGAAATTCATTGCAATTAATAGGACTATTTCCCATCATATAATAGCCCCTCTTTTTCTTTCACATTAAGGACGATTTCTGGTGGGAACTCTAGCCAGGATGCCAAGAAACCAGGTGGCTTTTGAGGGCTTCAGGCTGCTCAGCCTCTCGCAACTCTTAACTTGTTGAGTACCAGATTCTTCCACTGAATGTCAGAGCTGAGTGTGTAATATTCAGCCAATGGGAAAATTATACTCCATTAAAAATGGCTGTAGGCAAAGGAGAATATTTAAACATATTTTAAAACTGTTTAATTTTTTGCCCTACTCTTTTAAAAAAAAACCTAGTGGTACAATTTATGTTACTGAATTCAGCCGAACTAATACCTCATTTTCACTTATCAATATTAACACTGCCATAAATAAGTATATGCAAAAGAAGAAAAACAGTCAATTAAACCTTTTCCAATATACAGAAGTATATACATATACTACAATTTTCCTCACTTGTTGATTTTGGAAATTGAACAATTTGGGGAAAATTCTCCAAACTGGTTTTCTTAAAGTCACCTTAAAAATAAGAAAGTTAAACATTTTCTAAATAAGTATATACAGCTGAGGATTGAAGATTTGCATTAAGGTGCTTATAATGATGGGTATTTGTTCAGTGCATATAAAAAAATCATTTCCATACAAAAGCTGAAAAATAGCTGGTGGGTTGTTTGTGGGGGGCTCCCTTCACGAGCACTTCTGTACTCCTTGCTTTGAGGATGGAAAGGATCCTGTAAGCAGAAGCCACTGCATTGTATCATCGGCCTGGGCCTTCAGAACCATTGGGCGCCTGGATTCACT
This sequence comes from Ahaetulla prasina, assembly GCF_028640845.1. Lineage (NCBI taxonomy): Eukaryota > Metazoa > Chordata > Lepidosauria > Squamata > Colubridae > Ahaetulla > Ahaetulla prasina. The sequence goes on along the minus strand of NC_080551.1, from coordinate 2,357,132 downwards.
GGAACAAATATAATCTGATAACATGATTACTGATCAATTCTATCCATTTTCTTCGCTCTTCAGATACCTGACGGTAAAAATGTGCTACTTGTGCCCCTCTGCAAATTAATTTCCGCTTAGTTCTAGTGATTCCCAATTTGTGCTCAGCAGGTGTGCAGATCTGATTTGAAAGCATCAACTTTTGTCCGGCAAGATTTGTGAGTCCCAAAGTAATCTGGAATAAAACACCATTTTATTATAGCAACGTGATTTGTTTTTAAGGAATGCTTCTGTCTGATTTGTTTGTCCTTGGCAGCTTGAACGAAGGACTGTGAAAGCTCAAGTATCTCTGTGAATCTTCTAGACTTTCCACTTCTTTTTATTTTAGGAGCAAAGTTTCCCCAATGAAAATGCAGACTGAAAAGCATATCCTCCCAAACAATGTTGCACGTGCCGTAGAGATGTAAAGAATTAGAGGGTCTTCCCAGGAGTCTTCTGGCATCTTTTCCATCAACCTTGTGGCCAAAGTAGGTCACTTTAAAGAGAAAGCTGCTCCTGGTGGATCTACTGTCTCCCTAGAGTTCCAATGTCTTAGGCAGAAGGAAACAAAACCTTGCTGGTGGAGGCTTCTCCTTTGCAGGACAGCACTTAGCAGCTGGGTTGCTTTCAGCCAGCAGGGAAACTGAGCAATGCAAACGGAGGCTGGCTAGGCAACAAAGGAAACTTTCTGAGAAAAAAACCAGGCCGATATGCTGAGGACCATGGAAACCTTAGTCCAAATCTTTGACGGTCTGATCCTGGCTTGCATCTCTCTTGCGGGTGGCGCTTTGAAAAAAGCCAAGCTAAAGATATAAAAGACAAAGCAGAAAATCCTCTGTAAATTTCTTGACTTGATTGAGTTTGCCAACTCAAGAACTTTCCATTGTTTAACAAACAAATCATTGAAACTGTATGTGAGAATTCAACTGTAATTTACCTATTAAGACATTGAGGCTATGTTAACTTTTCACTTTTGCTTAAAGAATGGTATGAAAAATTTCAAACATTTAAAAATTAAACAATGAAGAAATAAGGCAAAAAAGTCATTTGATCTTCTACCCTTTATACAGTATGTAAAACCTCCATTAAGGAAAAGAAGCAACCACAATGAATCATAGGAAGACCATAAGCAAGAACTGTTTTTGCTTTTTGTGCTGCTTAGAATGAGGGAGAGGCTCACTTTTTTCAGTGCTGTAACTTTGAACGGTCACTAAATGAACTTTTGTAAGTCAAGGACTACTTGTACTTAATACTGTTTTTTTCTCCCTAAGAAAAGAACCAGCTAGTTTGTTGCTATAATGAAAAATGTGTGTGTATGAATTAACTGGTAAGGTAAAGGTAAAGGTTCCCTTCGCACATATGTGCTAGCTGTTCCTGACTCTAGGGGGTGGTAATCATCTCCGTTTCCAAGCCGAAGAGCCAGCGCTGTCCGAAGATGTCTCCGTGGTCATGTGGCCGGCATGACTCAACACCAAAGGCACACGGAACGCTGTTATCTTCCCACCAAAGGCGGTCCCTATTTTTCTACTTGCATTTTTTACGTGCTTTCGAAACTGCTAGGTTGGCAGAAGCTGGGACAAGTCACGGGAGCTCACCCTGTTACACGGCAGCACCAGGGATTCAAACAGCCGAGCTGCCGACCTTTCAATCGACAAGCTCAACGTCCTAACCCCTGAGCCACCGCGTCCCCTGAATTAACTGGTAATGTAGATTAATACACAAAAATGGAAACCTAATCTGAGTTTTTGGAAAAATTTCTATTTATAGAGAGATTAAATCGTTATCTTCCGGTATTCCCAAGGGTGCCCAGTATAACTCAATGCATGTCATGCCAAGATAATGGAATGTGGGCAAGGTGAATTCAGCGTTACAAAATGCATTATGGTTTTTGGGCTCCTCCGTTCATTCTGGTTGCACGGAAAAGCTTGGCCCTAATTAATTGCTGCCTCTGAAGTGCGCCCTTCAAATGGGCAGCTTGCTTAAAGTGGTCAAAATGGTCCTGATGAGGAGCTAATCCTAATACATCCGTGCCTACCCTATTTTATTTATTTATTTATTTATTTTGTCACAACAGCATATATAAGCATAAGCATGAAAGTAACTATATAATATATAAGCATATATATAAGCATAAGTATGTAATAACTATATTAATTGGATATAATGAAAGGAAACTTTAGGACAGGAACGGTAGGCACGTTTGCGCTCTTATGCACGCCCCTTACAGACCTCTTAGGAATGGGGTGAGGTCAACCCTGGGTGACTGCAGGAAGGCTTACCTTCCAGAGGGCCAGCACTAGGAGTGCCAGCAGCAGGAAACCACCTAACGTGCTCCCAATTATGATCCAGATGGGGATGTGGGGCTCTTCGACTTTGGAGATCTCGAATGCAATCTACAAGGGGGAAAAGAATAGCGAGTCGTCACACGGAACCCTTGGAAGGCACAGGAGCTCAACTATGATTTTCAGGGAGTTCTAGAAGGTGGGTCCGGCGAGACTGCAAAATCAAGGCAGCCTCTTCTGTTGGTGGCTGCTGAGCCATGGCTGCTCAGAAGAGGGTGCTCCTGCTCCATCTGTAGTGGTTTAACGAGGTTTGTAAACAAGAAAGAAGTACTTTAGCTCTGCAATGGAAATAGGTAAGTAGTTAAAGCCAGTGGTGGGATTCAAATAATTTAACAACCGGTTCTCTGCCCTAATGATTTCTTCCAACAACCAGTTTGCCAAACTGTTCAGAAAGTTAACAACCGGTTCTCCCGAAGTGGTGCGAACTGGCTGAATCCCACCACTGGTTAAAGCCATAGCAATAATTGTTCCAGCTATTTCGGTCTGCAAAGGCTTTCTGGAAAAATAAGCGTTTATCAGCTTCTTGGAAGGTCATGAGAGGCGGAATAACTTTTGTGTCAGGGGCAAACTGCTTTAGTGCCTATTTCTGGGCTTCGTCCCACTGATGGGGGGAACTTCCGCAGGCACTCTATTCTCCCAGTTTTGGCCAGCAAAATATACTGGAATAGGTAGCCTCTAAGATACCTAACCCCCAAAGAAACAAGCTGGAGGGAAAGACTACGTCCTTAGTCATTAATACTGGCATCCCCATGGTTTTCTTCTCCCTCCTGAAACCACTGACCCAGCCTTGCCCATTCAGGAAGGAACAAAACAACCACAAATGATGTCTCTCCCTTTCAACCCTCACAGGATGACAAGAAGGACCCCGGTTGACAATATCAAAGGCCACTGAAAGATACAGCAGCAGGAGGATAGCTGTGCTCCTGCCTTCCCTCCTATGTTCCAACACCAGTGAGAGTGAGAATTGCAGATTGCATTAATCTGCTTCTTCCACAGGCCTCTGTAATTGTGTGATAGAACATCAGGAGAATGTGGAAAGTTACAAAAATAGTATTTCAGTCCTCGGGTAGTAAAAAGCAGAAACCGAAAAAGAAATTCAGATAACTCCACCTTGATTAGGTTAGGTATAAATTGAAGGGGTGTGTGTGTGACAGACTTTCAAGATGAAGTACGGTAACTTGTTAAACTATTTTTCAAGACTACTAGCAACTCCCATTTCCTGACTTTGTCTCAGAGGATTGACAAGTTGCCGCTCACTGATTTCTCAATGTTCTTCCAAAAAGAAAAGTTGGATATAAATTGGTAATTGCTGGATTGTCTTTTAAGATTGCTGAAACTTCTTCCTTCCTCAAGAATACATTGCTCAAATCCAGTCATTTTTCCCTTCTTGATCCCTCAGCCAGAAGGAATAGGAGTCAAGTTCACAAGGGATGGAATTTATGCCCTCAAGATCCTAAAGCTCAGTGAAGGTTGCTAGATGTATCCTGTGTCACCTCATAATCCTGCTGATCCAGCTTTCATTTTGAAAAAAGTACGAGTGATTTAATCTAGGAGATTACTGGCCAGATGTTTGCACATTTAGTCTAACTGGCTGTTCCAACCTACCATTACTTAAAAGGGCCTGGGTTGTTATGAACAATGAAGCTGGCTGATGGTCTCCTGCAGATGTCATAAGGGTGGGGGAGTTACATTTCAACGCCCTGATCACTAGAGAGTAGGCTTGATTCATATGCCTCAGATTCAACTTCATTTCCCACCAACATCGTTCTAGGGGTCTCTGTTTGCTTCATTTTCAATTCTTCAGAAAAGCAAAGAGTTGCCAGAGATCAATGGAGAGCTAAAGATAACTCAGGCAATCCTATCAAACATCCAGGTCACTGCGATTGATCAGAGATTAGTCAACAGAGTTCCCAATTGTTTGGAAATTCCTGAAGTGCTAATCAGAAACCCTCCAGTTCAATCTGGTGTCTGCATGGATTTAACCAGGGCTATCAAAGCACTCAGGAAGGCTGGTGGCTCACTGACATGGTAATGTTAATGAGCCACCAGCCTTCCCTAATTCTTTGATATGGTTAAATCCATTATCATGAGTTAAGTGGAAAGGTCCATGGAAAGGTCATCCCCAAACAATATCAATTTATTCTGCTTTGAGGAAAGGTGTTGCTGTGTTGATCAGGCCAGTGATGACCTGGGAGAAGCCCCTGATTGTCATGGTGGCCATTAACTCGTAAACTACCTCAAACCCCAGAAAGGGAAGTTAAAAGATATGCAATGCTATGCTAAGTTCCACTCGGTTTCTGTACATTCATTACTTCAGCGATCTGTTTCAGAATTAAAAATGTTCAAATCCATTGTTCTCCCACAAATCATTCTTCATTTCTCAGATGAGGTGCTCCTCAACATTAGATCTCACAGCACAGCCTATTTGTTTGGTTAAAGGTTGGCAACACATTGTCCTCTGGGGGTTTTGAACTTCCACATAGATGACACATACACATTGCTGTTCAAAACCACACATCCACTGAGGATATGCAGCTGATGAATGGCTGAAATAATCATCCGTTTTATTCTAGTCCTTCATGCAGATTATAATGTACCACAATTTATGAATTTGTTACAAACTTTATATCCAGCTGTTTTGGAATCAGATCTTTTCAAGGAAGCTGAGTAAGTAATGCTATTATTCCACTTTAATTTTCTTTCTTGTTAATAATGACAAGATTGTTATTATCAATAACAGAAAGACTTGGAAGCTTCATCGTGTTAAGAAATTGCTTGGCTGCTGTTACTAATGCCAGAATGACAACTGAAGCCAGGTTTCTCCAAAGGGCAAGAAGTTAGAGCTGAATGCATATTAAACTCATCAGTAGCAAGATGAGTTACACCCCTGAATGAGAGAAGAGAGGGCCAGTGCAGAGAAGAGCATGTGGACTAGTCAAATAATTCAGCCACAAGCCTCTTGTCAAAGCCCTGCCCATTTTTTATACATATGGCACATTTAAAAGAAGAGGCAGCTTTTTGAGTGCAGTCTTGACTTTTTTGTCTCTTCCTCTCTGGGTGGCCTGGAAAGAAATACTCCATTTTTTAAACCATTGGTGACAACCTAAGGTCAGGATCAGAAGAAATGTGAAAACTAGAGTTCACAGATTCCTATAATCCCAAAGTTGAGCTTCAGTTTCCATTAGCATCTTAAGGTGTGTATGACCTCCAAAGAGTCAAGTTGACTGGAGCAAGTGAGAAGAGGACCCGTGAGCTACAGGCTTACCTGGCGACTAGGATCCTCCTCCCTGAAGACAAAGGCACTACGAAACCCTCTCTGCAAGGCAGCATTGAAGATGAATCTCAGGGTCTTGAATTTCAGCTGGACAGATAGGAGAGTATCAGTAGCTCTCTTCACACATAATGCTAAGTCATGTTTGATTTTAACTATAGCTTGGTAGAAGAAACCATAAATATTAAGTTCACACAATATACAGACCCAAACCAACAAACCATTGCTTAGAGCCATATATGAACATGTCCTAATAGGGAGACAGGCCACCTAATTTAGTCAGAATTGATTCACTCTAATTAATTATTGCCTACAGAAGCTAGAATGCTCTTTTGGATCAACGCACTGATCACATCCAGAAGAATTTTGCCTCCTGACATAAGAGGAGGGCAGCAAAATACCCGGTTTGCTCTTCATAATTCTTTCCTAGTCTCTCAATGTGGCTTGATGAGCAGGGCTGTAAAACCCGCGGCCCATGGGCTGGATGCATCACATGCTGGCCATGCCCAAGCCCAGTTTAGCGCAGGGGGGGGGTGAAATCCAGATATGTCATATGACGCTGCCATGACAACACAACACAAGTTTGACATCCCTGTTATAGAGGGACTGTGACTTGGGAGATAAGGAAAGGCAGGGGTAAGGAGTATCTTGTGATTGGGGAAATATATAAAATCTGTAAAATAGGACATCACTGGTGAGACTTTTCAGTTCCATGAAGGATTCCAGCTACTTTCTTGCCAATTTCAAGACTGCTTCCATTTTTACCCTACTAATTTTTTCAGTGGTAGAGAATCACATACTTCTTTCTTTGAAATATAATCTCATTTTAAATTTCCTTGAAGTTATGTTCATCTTAAATCCCAGCTGTTCCTGCTAGGACCAGATTCTCTCTTTGCAGTTAGCCAGCAACGAATGCAGACTCTGGAAAGGCTTGTTCCCCAGCTGGACTAAGAACTCTTGCTTTGGGAGAACTATTATTATCACTGGAAGACAAGTTAGTGTGGAAGGTAAAAATCTGTCCATCGCCCCACCCACAGGAGGAAGCATGGCCTGGAAGAGCAGGACCCAACGCCCATTGCTTGTGTTGGCTGCTAGCAAAGAGGGCAATTTGCATCTTGTCCATACCACTCCTAGGGTCCTCATCCACAAATTTCCATATAAGAGAAAGCTGACTTCTTGATTGGCAGCCAGATTCACACTGCAGTCAATTGAAATCACGTCACAATTACTGTAGTTCTGGAACAAAAAAGACAAGTGAAGGTTGGTGGAATGTAAGATATTGGCCCATTTTCCCCCCTTTAACCTGGAAGTTCTTTGACTGATGAAATTTCCTTCAAAATGGCTGCATGAACTCATCTGAACATTTATCTGAGGCCAACTACATGAGGCTGTGGGTGAGGTCATCTGACAGTTTGTGCGATCGCGTGAAAAGCATGTGCACGAAGCGAACCGGTGGTAAAACTGGTTGGAGCCCACCACTGGTGAACAGAATATATGAATAATGATCAGTGAAGGTTGTGGACCCTCATCTACCAGACTGGAGAGAGTGAATGGCCCACAGTCTCCCAAAGAGCTTCTAAGGTTGAGGAGGGAACTAAACCTGGTAGGCTTTTCCATTCCTAGTCCAGCATCTTCGCCATGTTATTTTTTGCACATATGGACAGTATGTGCCTATACTATATATTATATGTTAGAGTCTATAAGCCTATGAGTGTGTTAGATTCTGTGAGCCATGGTGGCACAGTGGTGACTGCCGGCTACCTGAAATGTGGCAGTTCAAATCTCACCAGGCTCAAGTTGACTCAGCCTTCCCTCCTTCCGAGGTGGGTAAAATAAGGACCCAGATGGTTGGGGGTAAGAGGCTGACTCTGTAAACCGCTTAGAGAGGGCTGTAAAGCACAGATAAAGTGGTATATAAGTGTAAGTGCTATTGGTATTGCTACAACTTATTCAGAATCAAATGGCATTTGCTCCTCCTCTTGGATTAACCTGGCCAAATTCCAGCAGACAGATGCAAACATTTACATGTCATGAGTTGCTACAGTTAGGAGAGAAGTCTTGCTAATCTTTGAGGGTTTGGAGGGAGAGTAGACCTTTTTTTTTAAAGTACAAATTTTGTGCTCCTTGTTGAGAAACTTTCTTTTTTTATTATTGAAAATGTTTTAACAAACAAAAACATTTTTCCCCCTTTTTCCCCCCCTCCCTCCCACAAAACCCCCTTCCCCCCTCCCTTCCCCCCCCCCGCTTCCCGGGTCAATCACAAGGTATTGTTATACATAAACCAAACATAGAGTAAAATTTTCCCTTTTAATCTAATTAACCTCATCCAAATCTTTTCATTTCCCAACCCCCCCATTACATAAAATAATACTTCCTAATTATTCAAAGGCAATCTGATATTTCTTAATCTGATATCTGTTTTGTAAATAATCAATCCATTTTTTCCATTCAATTAAATATCTTTCCTGCGTATTGTCTTTCAAAAAAGCTGAGATTTTAGCCATCTCAGCCAAATTAGTAACTTTCAATATCCATTCTTTATTTATTTATTTATTTATTTATTATTCGAATTTATATACCGCCCTATCTCCCAAAGGACTCAGGGCGGTTTACAGGCATATAAAACATCAATATCAATATACAAATTAAAATAATCCTTAAAAAACTTATTCTAGCGCCCGAATTATTAAAAATATAAATATAAATATCAAATATAAATATTAAAATCAATTTAAAACCCCTCTAAATTTAAAAAATCTAAGCCAGTCCTGCACAGATGAATAAATGTGTCTTGAGCTCGCGACGGAAGGTTCGAAGGTCAGGAAGTTGACGGAGTCCTGGGGGGAGTTCGTTCCAGAGGGTGGGAGCCCCCACAGAGAAGGCCCTTCCCCTGGGCGTCGCCAACCGACACTGCCTAGCTGACGGCACCCTGAGGTAACTCTTGTTACCTATTGTAATCTATTGTATCTATTGTAGGTAACTCTTTTTTCTTCCAATATTGTCCAATCAACAGCCTTGCTGCTGTTATTAAATTCAGAATCAGTTTAGTCTCAATCCCTGTACAATTCGTTATAATTCCCAAAAGGAAAAATTGCGGCAGGAACTTTATCTTCTTCTTCAGGACATTTTGAATAATCCACCAAATTCTTATCCAAAAGGCCTTAATTTTCTTGCACGTCCACCAAATATGAAAATATGTAGCGTCATCACAGTCACACCTCCAACATTTCGCTTGGATATCAGGATACATACATGATAATTTTCTGGGATCTAAGTGCCATCTATAAAACATCTTATAAAAATTTTCCCTTAAATTCTGTGCTTGTGTAAACTTAACATTTCTAACCCAGATTTTCTCCCATGTTTCCAACATTATTGGTTCCTGAATATTCTGTGCCCATTTTATCATACAGTCCTTTACCAAATCCTTTTCCGAATCTATTTCAAGCAACACATTGTACAATCTCTTTATATGCTCCTGGGTCTGATTTCTAATTTGCTTTATTAAATTTCCCTCCCCTTGCATTATACCAATTTTTTGATCTTCTTTCCATCTAGCACTTAGTTGCCCATATTGAAACCAAGATTGAGAAACTTTCAAATGAGAGAACTGATGAAAGGTTATCAGGTTTATATCAAGCACCACTGAAGCTAATTTTGAACTGGGAAGGGAGGGAACTATCCAGGAAGTCATTTTATCAGCATCACTGGCAAGCCCTTCAAAGCTGGACTGCTCATCTGATAAACTGTGGTCAAAAAATAGGGAAATGCACATAGCAAAGGGCAAGACAGACCTCGGGATCGCTCCCTAAAGCATAGTAATTGGTTAGCCACTGATAAATACTTCCTGTCATTGGAAGATAGAATATCACTCTCCACTATATAGAAAAGGGAAAGTAATCAGGCAGAGTGCCTCTCCTTCTGCAGCTCTCCAAAGGTCTAGAGTTGGTTGTCAGTGTTTCAGAGGGTTACTCTTTGTTGTGCAGCCTGACACAGCACAGTTGCGCTCAGGACGTGGCTACAGAACCTTCACCACAATGCTGTGATACTGAATGGGCTCACCAGCTGGGGATGACGGCCTAAATCCTCATCTGAGGGTGTCATTCGATAGTCTGTGTTATTGCCTCCAATATTGCACATCATACCATTCTATAAGAGAGAGAGAGAAAGAGAGAGAGAGAGTCTGAAGTCATTAATCAAATAAACACATGCCTTGGTTTATTTTGAGGTCTGGGCCTCGAGGGGATCTGCAAAACCAACGCTGTGACTTTAAGGAGACAGGCATTCTTCCTCCACAATCACTCAAGAAAAATGTGATTACACCCTTACAATCCATTGTTAAATGCTACTTTGGCCACGAAAGCTCTTGGATCTCTTCTCTTGGGGTCTTAATAACTTCCATCTGCCCAGCTTGTACAAAGGAATACTATAGAATACAAGGGCCTTTTTCAGTTCCAAATAGCAAGAAAATCCAACTCATGGTGAGCCATTAGACAGTTTTCTGTCTATCTAGTTCCACTTTGGACCTTCTCTGACAGCTGCTGGAATTATACCTTTCAACACTGCATGATTTCATTGTTTTTTTTAAAACTATTTACTGTACTTTTTTCACAATTGTCAGATCATTTTTGGTTTTTTGAAGCGGCTCCCATCACTTTGGGGCAGAACTATTCCAAATTGTTCCAAAACACAAAACAAGAAAAAAAAATGGTTTAAATTACAAGGAAGATTTTGAATGAATATCCATGAAAGATTTCCAAATTGATAAGACTCGTTCAACAATAGAAACCGCTGCCTCAAGATGGAGTGGTGGCTTTAAACAGAGACTGGCCTGCTGCCTGTCAAAGATGGCGTAGTTGTGAATTCATTCCTCGGGCAAGGGATTAGAAGGGATTAGACCAGGTGATCTCAATACCTATCTTCCTCTCCTATGAACTGTTTGGGCAAAGCACCAGTAATTGGAGGAGGTCTGGTGGCCTGGGCACAGCTACAATAGCAGCAGGAACTTTGTGGGCATTCTAGTCCATGCCAAAACCAGCATTTCCTCTCCATTAGCATGAAGACCATCCAGAAAGAACCAGGCTGGTTATGGGCGTTGCTGGTCTCAGGAAAGATCGCCATTGGTTGGCACATTTACCAGATGAGTGACGTTGAGAATTCTTTTTTTTTTTTTTTTTTTGCAAAAATTTTTTATTTTTCCATAATAATTCCCACAATTTGACCAGTGTACAATACAATCACTTATCCAACAATCAGTCCTATACTCAAATTATACTCAGTCAGGGCTGCTCGACTGCCACTCCCCCCTTTAATCCTTTCTTCCCTTCTCATCCTTCTTAAACTTCCCCCACCACCTTCTCCTCGCTTTCCTACTTCCCCTCCTCTTTCCCACTTCTCACTACCATCCTTTCTAACCCTCTATCTCCTTCTTCTCCTCCTCCTTTCCTTTCTTCTTCCTTCCTTCTTTCCTCCCTACCCACCTACCTACCCACCTTCTTCCTTCTTTACTCCTCTTTCCTTACCCTTTCCTTCGGGAGTGTTTGCCGAGCAGTCCCGACATTACACCATTCCAACTTGTTTAATTCTACCATTATTCCTGTACAATGGCAACCAATCAATTTATAGTCTTCCCCTTCCCCGCCTCCTTCCCCCCCCCCCGAGACTTCCCAGAACAGAATACAGGGTATTGTAACTAACAAACATAATCTAAAATATAACATAAAACATATTCCATTTCACACCATCACACTATCAATTCCCTTCTTTCTTAAACTAATACATAATAATTCCTAACTTCACTCAAAAACTAATTGATATTTTTTAATCTGATACTTATTTTGAATATAATCAATCCACTTCCTCCATTCCAATATATATTTTTCTTGTGTACAGTCTTTCAAGTAGGCAGAAATTTTTGCCATTTCTGCTAAATTTGATACTTTACTAATCCATTCTCCAATTGTGGGTAAGTCTTCTTTCTTCCAATATTGTGCAATCAATAATCTTGCAGCAGTTATTAAATTCAGAACAGTTGACTTTAATTGTTTTGCTGCCATCTCTTAAAATTTCTCTTTAACTTAATATTACGTATAAACCTTTTAAGTCTTTTTTTTTTCCAGTCTCAGTATCTCTTCTCCCTTCTCATTACAATGTTTAAAAAAAAAATTTTTTTTCCAGCTGGCCTCAGCTATAAACAACAGACAGTGAGACTTGTAACACTTTCGTTTTCAACTGTGTAGCTCATTAAAGAACGATCGGCATTTTCACTTTGAAATCAGATCCAAAACTTAAAAAAAAAAATAACAGGGAATTGATTGATTACTTGCTTTTATAATTAGAGCTCTCCTGTTTCTGTTCAGTCCGGTATTATCTTCTTTAAGTTAAAATTGGTCCCGGCTAATATTATGTATAAACCTTTTAAGTCTTTTTTTTTTTTTAAATCAGTCTCAATATCTCGATTTCTTCTCCCTTCTCATTACAATGTTTTTTAAAAAAATTTCCAGCTGGCCTTCAGCAATAAACAGTAGACAGAGAATTGTAACACTTTCGTTTTCAACTGCGTAGCTCATTAAAGAACGATCGCCATTTTCACTTTGAAGTCAAGTCCAAAACTTAAAAAAAAAATAATAACAGGGAATTGATTGATTACTTGCTTTTATAATTAGAGCTCTCCTGTTTCTGTTCAGTCCGGTATTATCTTCTTTAAGTTAAAATTGGTCCCGGCTAATATTACGTATAAACCTTTTAAGTCTTTTTTTTTTTTAAATCAGTCTCAATATCTCGATTTCTTCTCCCTTCTCATTACAATGTTTTTAAAAAAATTTCCAGCTGGCCTTCAGCAATAAACAGTAGACAGAGAATTGTAACACTTTCGTTTTCAACTGCGTAGCTCATTAAAGAACGATCGCCATTTTCACTTTGAAGTCAAGTCCAAAACTTAAAAAAAAAATAATAACAGGGAATTGATTGATTACTTGCTTTTATAATTAGAGCTCTCCTGTTTCTGTTCAGTCCGGTATTATCTTCTTTAAGTTAAAATTGGTCCCGGAAGTTGGTCGCGGCAATTAGGTCTGCCGGAGCAGGAAAAAAGCCTCAGATCTGGAGCACTTTGAAGTTCTGAGGGGGCTTAACCCTTCGAGCCCCCTGGTATCTTCCAGGAGCTCTAGGGAAGCTCTACCTCTGCTTCCTTTTGCTCACCACCGCTTCTTCTCCCGAAGAGGGGGGTTTCCGAACTGCTGGACAGCTGATTGTCGCTGTCTTAGCAGTCCAACATGATCCAGAGGTTGGTGACCAGAAAGATCACCTCCATTGCCAACGGAGCCAACCAGGAAGTACGTTGAGAATTCTTATGATCTCTTTTGCTTTCCTTTTCTAGGCCTCAGAAGGCTTCAGTGCAAAGCTAAGTATACCCTAAAGTTATAAACTTGTGTATTCTAAATAAAATGGTTGATTCATATTTTCTGAAATTTGCCGTGGGCAAATTTTGAGAAGATTCTATTTTAAAGGGGAAGGGGAAACCTTGAAATCCTTGCCTGTTTTCCCTGTTCCAGAAGAAATATCTTAACATGAAATTACAAAAAAGCTAAAGCTTTGTAATTTGGGGTTTTGCTTCAATTTTTTGTAACAGTGATCTGTCATCGCTTCTGTAAATAAAACTGGGAAAGGAAAGGGAGAAGGGGCAGCCATTGGGGTGGGGACTCCAAAAGTCAAAATGGACAGCTGTGACAGTGGGATCAAAAGCCCACCTCCTTTTTACCTGCATTGTGATGCACATGAAAAAGGCAATAGGCTTTGGTCCAAAAGTTGAGGAGTGCCCTGAAGGAAAGCATCTCTCTCTTGCAGAAGCTGAGAAAGTATCCCATGGCTGGGTTCATACCATTCAATCCAGTTACTGAATTAGCTTCATTTTTTAATGGGTTTACTACATTATAAATGATAAAATGAACCAACATACTAATATACACAAACCCCCCAAAACTAAGCTAAACTAAAAAACACAATAAAAACTAACCATATCTGGCATGTTGTGTGAATGTGGCTGCTTTCACTGACCTGCATGTAGGTGGCTGGGGAAAGCGAGGCAGGGCTGTAGCCTGTCACTAAGGAGACAATGACATGTGCCCATCTGAGAAGGAAAATGCCATCTCCGACTGTCACCTGCATTCCTTAGCTAGGTAGGTGACGTGCTTTCTCTTGAGGTATCTGATTGATACCTCATATCTTGAGGTTCCCTAATACCAAAATAATAAGTAGGAACTCTGGCTACCTCTGGTCCATGGAAGCCGGTTAGCTGCAGAAGGCGATTCCCTCCTCGTGTGGCCACGGGGACTGTGATCTTGATAACTATCCCATCCACAGGGAAGAGGCCCAGATTCTGTAGCTGAAAGGAAAAAAGCAGCATGAGACCCTCTTCTGCAAGAAGCCATCTCCCCTTCCCAATAGGTTTCTTAGAACAAAAATGAATTTACCTTAAAAGTGCAATTAAACGGTGGGCCGATTCTATCATATGTCTGCAGAGAATTGTTGGGCTCGATTTCATAATAGTTCTGGCTGGAACTCCTGAACAGCAGCAAAAAAAAGGAGAACCCAATCAAAATAAAAACTGATCCCACTTCTCAGAAGGCACCACCATTTTCAGAATGATGAATTATGTCAGCACAAAACTCACTCTGTACGTATCCAAAATACCTGGTGAAAAGGAGATCAGTTTCATATTTCAGCTGAAATTTGAGGAGAGCAGAATTGTCCTCTTTCGTGGTTTCTTGTTCTTCACTGTCACTAAAATGTGGAAATGGAACCAGAGATGCATTTAGAGACCATCCCGTAAGAAAGGTACAATGTTGACTGGTCATAAAGTGATAGCTGCATCTCCTAGGGGAGGCAGTGACTCCTAACAGGATCTCACTGATTTTTACTATGAGACGTTAAACTCATAAACAGACACCCACCAACCCACCCACCCAGCTCAGTTTTTCCTTTGTGCCATTAATGCCTATATTTGCTCTGGTCTCCTTCCCAAGGGTAGCAATTTCTGTCAATTGAAGTCTTGGTGATTTTGGCAGGAGGCAGCGCATTCCCTTGCCAGTGCTATCCTGGCTTAATAAGCGCATTACAGGCATGTCAAAGCTGATCTCTGCTTCATATGAGTCAACATTCCTAGCTGAAGCAAGGAGAAAAATGTGTTTTTTTTCCACCACTGGCTGGAATTATGGATTTCATATTATCCTGGGATCTTTTCCATCTGCAATTTGCTTGACTTGCTACTTTTTCAGAAAATGCAGCTAGGGAGTTGCAACTTAAACACACCAACTTTTCTTCTTATTAGAAAAGAGAGACAAACTTGCTCTTGTGAGAGTGACATAAAATTGCATTAAGTTAAAAAAACTAAGCTGCAGCTTCTGGGGACATCATTAACACATGTTTTCCTGACAACAGTATGGCGATGGTTTGCCATGGCCTCTTCCAGCTTCAGTTATGCTGTGTGAAAAGAAACAATGTCTAGAATTTGAGAAAAAATTGGAAAGAGATCAGCCAAAACTGGATATAAATATTCACTTTCTTTTAGCTGTGATGGGCAAAACTCCTTCTTCAGCCTTATGTTTCGCTTCCCTTGTGTATTTTTATTCCTGAAAGGCAGAATACAAATAAAGGATAACTACTCTCCAAGTTGGAAAAATTGCTCAGCATTGTGAATCCCTGTTGCTTAAGAATAGAGTTAGAAGGAAGCTCAGGGGTTCTCAAGTCCTAAGGATTCTTAGTCCCATAGTTTAATGTCCCATGGTTTGTTTCACTGGTAGCAACAGTTTGCATATATTATTGTGCTGCTTTCAAATTATAACAAGGCATTATGAATATCATTGGCTGAGTATTTTCCTCATATGAGTTTGTATCTGGGAGTGGGAGATGGTTGCAAACAGCTGTGGTGGCACAGTGGTTAGAAAGCAATGGTTAGAGCCCTGGTAACTCACTGGTTGGTATGCAGCATTGCATGCTAACTGTGCCCACAGCCAACAGTTTGATCCTGACCAGCTCAAGGTTGACTCAGCTTTCCAGCTTTTCAAAGTCAGCAAAATGAGGACCCAGATTGTTGGGGGCAATATGCTGTATTGTACTGCTTAGAGAGGGCTGCCAAGCACTATGAAGGGGTGTGTAAGTCTATGTGCTATTGCTTCTTCTAGGAAAAGTGTACTGTAATTCCCTTTAGGTGAATGGCAAGGCTAATACTTCACTTCTATGAGCTTGTACACTGAACAAATTTTTAAAGAAACGAAAGCTCTGTTTCTTAATAGTGCCATCCTAAGCAATGCATTTGCATTTGAAATAGTATTTATTGCCAGCAAGTCCATTTAATGTGAAAACTTTTCCAAAGGATAAATTAGACCTCTGGGAACTGTCAGTAGGAGTCAGTACAATATCAATATTCTATAGTGGAACTGGACAAACTCCTCATTCCCCAAGAGAAATTTTAATTTCTGAGCATCTCAACAAGTAATCTATATATCCAGGTTATTTTCCAAAGCACCTGAAGGCCAGACAAGGAATAAGGGATAGAAACTGATCAAGGAGAGATTCAACCTAGAAATAAGGAGAAACTTTCTGACGTGAGAACAATCAACCAGTGGAACAGAAGTTGCCTTCAGAAGTTCTGGGAGCTTCATCACGGGAGTCTTTCAAGAAGAGACTGGACTGCCATCTATCAGAAATGGTGTAGGGTCTTCTGCTTGTGCAGGGGGGTGGTTGGACTAGATGACCTTCAAGGTACCTTCCAACTATTCTATTCCTATTCTACAATTGTCTAATTACTTTGCAGTACTTTCTTTTTAACTAGTCCTTGAGATGTAGCTTTGGCGTTCTTGGATGTATCTGCTGAACTAGGGTTTGCAGGGGTCTGATGATGTCCAGCCCAGATCAGAATTCCAGGCAGAAGACGGCATGTGGCCTATTGCCCTCCCAAACTTTTGACACCCATGTTTCCAAGAAGTGTTTTCATGGCAAAGAAAAAAAATCACCTGAGGAAGGAACATGGCTGACAGCTGTCTTGCAACAGAAGGGGGAAACCAGGAAGAGTTACAAAGGGTCAGAAATCTAATCTATGGGTTGTGAGGGGTGGGTGAGAGGAAAAAAAACCAAATGATCAGGACTGGGTGATGGAAAAAGTAAAAAAATAATTACTAACCTGCTGGCATTCAAAAATATCTCCAAGTTTTGGAGAAAAATTGACTTTTTGAACTCGAAATCCAAGCGAAAAGCAACCTGTAGAGATCAGAACAGATTTAGGACATTAAAAAAAGTACTTCTGCTAGTATTCTCTTTATATGCTACCATTATGCTACCACTTTATAATGCCTTGGTAAAACCACACATGGATTACTGCATCTAATTTTGGTCACCATAATATAAAAAAGATGACGAGACTCTGGAAAGAGTGCAGAGAAGGGCAACAAAGGTGATTGGGGGGACTGAAGACTAAAATATATGAAGAACGGTTGCAGGAATTGCGTATGTTCAGTCTAGTGAAAAGAAGGAGTAGGGGGTGACTTAGCAGTATTCCATTATTTGAGAGGCTGCCATAAAGAAGAGGGGGGGTCAACTTATTTTCCAAAGGTCCAGAAGGCAAGACAAGAAGCAATGAACAAAGAGAGGAGCAACCTAGAACTAAGGACAGTAAGAACATTCAGCCAACTGGATTGTTTGCCTTCTGAAGTTGTGGGTGCTCCATCACTGGAAGCTTTTTAGAAGGGACTGGACAACCATTTGTCTAAAATGGTCTAGGGTCTCCTGCTTGAGCAGAGAGTTGGACTAGAAGATCTCCAAGGTTCCTTCCAACCCTTATGCTGTTATAATCTCTGGTGAACCACCTTAAGTCCCAGGCTGGTAGGCCATGTGATTGTTTTTACTCTGTTTCTTAGTAGACTTACCCTGTGGTGAGTCTAACATTTGAGGGAAGGGAAGAGTGTATAACATAATTGCAAAAAGGGTTACGATAAGTATTCCTAGCCTGTTATTGGGATGAATAATGCAAAGTTCTACCCAATCTGATATAGCAGATGAAGATATCCAAAAGTGCATGACGACCTCCAAAGCTGATCTTTCTTTTTAGAAGGAACCTCAAGAAACCTTTTGGTGAGCAGGAATGTCTGCAAGAATGGGGCCAAAATAGTTATCAGTCACAACTGCGTAATTGAAGTACACCTGCAATCCAATGAAAAGGACCAGGGCTTTAATCGTGCTGCTGCAGCTGCCATCTTAACCTTTTTGGCCCACTGTGGATGCCCCTGTTTTCCTTTTAAACCCCTTTGGTTATGGAAAGTCTTTTTATTATTAATTTTTAAAGAAAGGCCTTGGGAGCATTAAGTCCCTTCTTACCTCCCCACATCACAGTCAACATTGGTCCTTTTTTCTTGTGAATTAAAGAAAAAAACCCAAATCCTATCCTGTAATAGTATCCTTCAACTTCATTTGAAGGAAACTTTAGCTAGTTGCATTTTCTGAACTCTTCTTTATTTGATTCTTTAACAAATGCACTCATTTGGAATCTGTGGTTGTTTTTCATCATAAACCTGTTTCTCATTTTTGCAATTCAGTCAAGATTGGCTTGTTGCAATTTACAGTTAAATTAATTGTTTTATTTCCCCAAACATACATAGAATATTGTACTTTTCTTTGCTGTTACAAATCATTGTACTAGCACAATGTTACATAAAATATTTAGGAAACTGTACTTAGCTTTTACAATTCATTTTCTTAATATAAGGCATTGTTGTACGTATGTCCAAGACAATAGATAGATAGATAGATAGATAGATAGATAGATAGATAGATAGATAGATAGATAGATAGAGATAATAGATTTTGGAAGTGGTTTGGTCTTGCATTCTATATCAAAGGCAAGGCCAAGTCACTTCCAAAATGTATGTATGTATGTATGTATGTATGTATGTATGTATCTATCTATCTATCTATCTATCTATCTATCTATCTATCTATCTATCTATCTATCTATCTATCTATCTATCTATATCATCTAGTGTTTTTACAGCCCTCTCTAAGTGGTTTACAGAGTGAGCCAATAGGTCCTGATTTTATTGACCTCCAAAGGATGGAAGGCTGAGTCAACCTTGAGCCGGTTAGGATCGAACTGCTGGCAGAGAGTTGAATTAGCCTGCAATGCTGCATACTAACCACTGCACCATCACAGCTCCTTCAATGCCCCTTGAAGATGGGCTAGCAATCCCTTGAAACAGGGCATGGTAGTACTTCGTTTACATCTTATTTTGAGGGAAGCAGATTGGAAAAGATGCAGTGCATTTGATTGATTTAATAGTGTTTTTATTTGCCATGGGTGGAGTTGGTTGGCAGTGGTTGCCAAAAATATGTTTTGAGTACATTTGAATTACAATAGTTTGCATATAAATGTGTGTGGGTTGGGAGAAAGCATGCATGCCATTCAGGGCTTTGAAGTAAGTTGTTTATAAATATTTTTTAAAATTAGAAATAAATGAAAAGCTGCTGTACAGTAAAAGAAGCCTTCAATCTCCAAATTCATATATTAGAATATCTGATGCCTATCTCAGTCATTCAGGTCATGGTTGTTCCACAAGTGGTTTTTTTCAAGAGGAAACTGGACTTTCTGGTTTTTCTTTGAAGACGTAGAATATCTGACATTCTGGAGCATCGGTGGATGTGTGTGTGTCAAAAAGTCAGGATGGTGACAACGGCTATGTGATTTCTTCCCACTTTTAATGGCACTGTAAAACTGATGCTGGTGGGATTTTGCTCGCCTTCACATATTTTACAGTTCCCCACCCTTGCCAAAGCAAAGCCATTCTGCCCTCCCAGGCTGCTCCACTTCAGTTCCTGTCTCTTTTTTTGCAAGTTGGAATTAAAAAGAAATAAAACCCATCACGATGCAGCTAGTTGGAGGAGGGTTCTCTTCAGATTTAATCTCTCAGGTATCTCTGGGGCTTGTTTTGAAGCCTATCCAATGGATCCAGCCTTCTTCTCCATTTACTCATGCCCTCCAGCAGGGCTGATAGGGGTTAGGTGGGTGAGTATAAAACCAAAGTAGACAGAACATCTATTTTCATTAGGATCCAGTCTCAACTTCAAGAGAAGCAAGGCTCAATTAACCTATAGCCAGTAGTTCTCACAATATCAGCGATGAGGTGTTGTGTGTTAATATAACCCTATGCAAACACGGCTGTTTAAAATTATTCTCTTCTTCTGGGGATAGTAGTTGATAAAGGATTCTACTATCCTATTGACCTAGTTAAATATGTTGTGAGAACACAGCCAATGTGTGGGCATATAACAGGAAGGAGCACACTGTAGCTCCAGCTCCTTTTTTTCACTCTGGGTGTATCTGTACAATTGTATCATTCAAAATTCCTGCAAAATGCAGAGATGTCCAGCTGACGTCGTGGTGAGATCAAATGTGAGGAGTGGGTCTCTGTGCTCCCATGCAGAGTTCTCCCTGTTGGAGAGCTCCAAAAGGAGCTAAAGCCACCCTGTAGGGATGGTGAAATAAAGAGGGGAGCCCTGCAGGTTGCAGAGAGCTGCAACTCTCCTGCCTGACTCAGGGCTTCTTCCCTCTCAGCCATGATAAGGAGAAGATGCAGCTATTATGGCTGCCATGAAGCTGTGACAGCCGAGGCAACAAAGAAATGTGCAGGAGCGGTGTAGATGAATAGTGACTGGAGCTGGGTGAGAAGATTCCTTTTTTATTTAGACCCTAACTTTAAAAAAAAGCAGAAGAAGAAAATCCAGGAAAAGAGACCTTATTTCTTAAAGTGGTGAATAACCTTAGAGAGAAAAGTCCTAAACCAGAAAGAAAGGAACTAATGGGAGAAAAGGTAAAGACCTTTTAAAACATAGAAATTTGGACTTTTAACTAGGTAAGTGTTGTTCTGGAAAGGCATTATAAAATGCTGGAACTATCTACTTGAATAACTGACTTTGCTCCTTTGCTCCCTTTAAATTTGGATTAATCAATTTGTCAGACTTAAAACAACTTTGAAACCTATACTGAGGGTGCTATCTACTGGTGAATGGAAAACATACCATAGAAGCCTCCAAAATTTCAGATAAGAGAAATAAACAACATCCATCTTAAGGACTATGGTGATACTCACTGTTCTATAACTATCTACTTTATGATTACTGGACTCTATTGTGAGAATAAGGAAGTAAAGTGACTTTTGATTTTTGGAAAGCTGCCTGGACTATTTAAATGGAACAGATTAATAATTCTGAGATGTAAAACAAAAGATTACTTACACTGGAAGGACATGATTTAAAAAAAGGATAGTGTGCCTTCTTATGAGATATTTCTTATCTCAAAAATAAATATGAGATTTATTCTTATGAGAATATATATCTCATATATATATTTTTCAACAGAATGTGAACTACCAAATAATGAAGGACTATCTCTTAATATAAACATTTGCATTAATGTATTAGGATTAGTAATGGTGGCCTGACTAGAAGCTAGAATAGAGGTAGAAATAAGAAACAGGGGGAATATTAGCATATATAATTTTTATTTAATAGACTATAATATAAGCAATAACTAGATGGAAAGACTAGAGGATGAAAGATGGTATTACTATGTATACTTAAATAATATCATTGGCATTAAAATGGAACATTGAAAGGCTACTTAGAACAAGCGTGTACTAGGATTACATAAATTTGATTAATGTAACAAATATTATTAATATTATTATCACTACTTGTATCAAAATGAATTTTACACAGAGGCCACACTGTTCATGTATGGATATTGATGTATATTTAAAAATAAAAATCCAATAAAACTTTAAAAAAAATTCCTGCAAAATGCTGAAAGTTATTTCCAGTTGATTTTCAGCAGAAATGAAATGACCAAAAAAAAAAAGAGAGAGAGAGAGATTCCTTTCTCTCCACAAATGCTTAAAATGTCAATAAAAGTCTCCCCCCTCCACACAAAAAAGCCAGGTTCCAAGGTTAACTGTTTTAACTTGGCATTACATCAAGTGTAGCTCTTGGATACTGAAAATAATAATTTAAAAAGCATGCTCCCTTAAGCCATCATGGTTTATCAATAGAGCAGAAGCAGAACCTTGGTTCTCCAAAACACGGGCATCCAATGGAACTTCAAATGAGTCACTTTTAATGGAGTCCCACAAAGGAGACCAAGACCAGGCTTCCAGCTATGGCTTTTGGGGGGCCAGCTGGCAGGGGGAATTGTTTGCCCATAGATGGGGGAAAGGGGAAGGAAAGGCATATCTGAAGTTACAAGCATGGGGAATAATCACAAGTTCCTGGTGAATTATAGCAGCCTGGCATTCAACATTTTGACTGGACAATATTTAAATCAGAGTTTCCCCAGTTGGTCAGCATTGACCCCCCCAAAGATCAATGAGACTTTCAAGGAGTCACTGTTATTAGTAGTACTATTAGTTATTAAATCATTTTTATATAATACGTACTTGAGGGTTGATGAACAATTTGAAACTTCATGAAGGGCTGATGAGCTGAAGAATTTGAGGACCTCTAACTTACATTCCAGATATCAGAAACACTAGAATAATAAATTTATCTGCTTCCTTGAATTTTGAAAGTCCACTCTCAGATTTCTCAGCTTCAGTTTCTCAAAACTGTTACTTTGTTTATATTTTATTTCAGAAGAAAATAGCACAGAATGACCACAAAATAATCATCTGCATTCTTTACTCTGCTACTGCTGGAACAGTTTCTAATATTCTGGACGAAAATTTAATCTGTGTTTAGACTTTTGGGAGGTTACAACTTTTAATTGATCCTTAATATAAACAAGGCATAGAAGATAAAGTGCTATTTAAGACTTCTGACAATCAAAACATTCAGCAACCTTTGTGTTCTTCCATTTCCCCAAAAAGTCATTAATGAGAAGGAAATGAAAGTGGGAGCCAAACTGTGAACAGTCATTCAAAAAACTCCAATTAAAAAAAATGAAATTGGTTGATTATGGAGAAAGCTATTTGGCTTTGTCTTCTAGTTTTTAACTGGCTGCCCAAAGACTGTTTGAGATGCTGGACCATCTTAATGCTGTTAAAACCTCTTGGCCAACCTATTATTTTCTTATTTGGCAATACAGACTTGGAAAAGCTAATATTAATCTGCCAATTTTTCATGGTTCTGGAATTCTTAACAAACTCTTCTGGCCTGGAAAGCAACTGCAATTACGTGGTGTGGAATCTGTGTTCAGCAGCATTACTCAGTCAATGTCTGGAGAGAGTCAGCCTTTAATTTCATACTCTGGAGTTATCTTTGGTCATCTCATGTAGTTCTTCCTAGCATACAAACCCTTGGCCAAGCTCCCATGTAATATAATGGATATTTATAAAGGCATCTATCTCAATGAGTATTAGTCATCGAGTTTTTTGGGCCTGGTTTACTAGCAGAGATCTAACAGGATACCACAAACCTATGTTCATCTGACACATCCTTTTTCTGAGCAGGACAAATAGGAAGAAGACAAGTTTTTCAGTCAAATAACAAGAGTTTCTCAGCTACTCAACAAATTATCCAATCTTATATTTGTAAGTGAAGATGTTGCTGAAAAATAACACGTAACGGGAATGGATTTTTATGTGGAGGCATGTGAGAGGTAGATTCTGGTATGAGCCCATTTAAATCAGTATTTGCCTTCTAGCTCTGACTGATGATTCTCCTAAAACTTTAAGTTGTTCCTGTCAATCTATTCTCATCCAGGATGCACTGCAGAAAGAACTTCATGACAAGATGGAAACCAAATGTACTTCTATTAGCCTTAAAAGATGCAGCTACAAAGGGCTATTTTATCTATTCTGTCAGAGAAAATGCTCTGTTTCTACTGATAGCTGTCCAGTGACGGGACAGCTGAAAGATAGCACATACATCACCCATCAGCAAGAGGGCCAAAACCATCAATTACTGTTGCTTACAAGCAAAAAATCAGCTTGGCCTAAAATGGATATAAATGTCACATTTCTGGCTATGAAATACTGGCCTCCTTTGTCTCTCTCTTTCCTTGCCATATCTCCAGAATGTGAGCCAAATTTTAATTGATGTGAGTTGTTCTGGGAAGCAGCAACAGTGTAAACAGCCAAAATCTTTAAAAATGCAGAAAAGGAATGACTTATTCAACCAAACCCTAGGCTGATAGGCATGTTTCATTTAGGAATCTCTAGTTACCTTTGCTTTGGCCCGGAAGAAGGGGTAGCTGACATTGCAAACTCTGCTGTTTGAATGTTTCTCCTCAGACATACATTCTATGTTAATGTCCAGGTCATCCTGAAATGAAAGGGAAAAGACACAGATTGCAAGTTAAAGATCATCCTGTAAATCTACATGCAACTACAATCATAGAACAGTAGAGTCTAGATGCTTACTCGAGGCACAAATGACCAGATTCAAAATAGCATAATTTGGACCCATTGTGGGATGGCCTAGCTCTTTTGAGAACTGGGAAAGCGGAAAAGGGATTGATCAGCAGCAAGATGGATGAATGACAGCTATGATGGATACACCATTGGAAGGCCAAATGATCCACTTATACCCTAGAAGAGGGTGCAGAGCATATCCACTGACTTTAGAACTTCAGGTGGCCCCTGAAACCCTTGAGTGCTGCCTATGCAGATCCAAAAATCATTGCCAACCTGAGAGATTAATGTGGCAGAAATGGGAAATTATCCACAGCATGAGAATCAATCCCAGTGAATAAAGTCTCCTTTAAATCTTGATCCCCACTGGCATCTACAGTACCCATTATTCTTGATGGGATACAGAAACGGTTTGCTATAGATTTCTTCCAGAATGTTCTCTCAGGATTCCAATCTCAGCTCCATTCTCAGAACTTTCTAGGAGTCCAACACAACTTTTCTATGACCCACCCAGTTGGATAAGGACCTCTACTGACCTCACAGACACATCTATGTAGTTTCCATGGTGGCAATATGGAACTGGTTTGTTTTCTTTCAGAATGTTCAGGGTTTTTTTTCAATTTAGTTTAGAGCCTTAATATTTCCCAGAAGTGTCCTGCCCAGGTTTCACCCTGAGATTGACTAAGGTTGTTTAGGCATTACCCCCTAGGTGGGCAATCATACCAACTGCCTTTAATTAATTTGATTTGAATGAATATGAAATCTAATTTTCCAAAAAATTAGTTTTTGTCCAGGTTTCACTCACTGTTAGCACAAAATATTCCTGGGATGAATTTCAGAGACCAAGGCTAACTTTGCAGCCTCCCAGAGAATGTCCAGCAGATAACTGGAATCATCAGATGAAGAAGAATTTGTTTTCAAAATTCTTTCAAAGGAGAAATGCTCATTAGAGGGCCACATCCACTTATTTAATAACGAGGGGCCAAAAGAAGTATATGAATGTCAAGTCGGCCATTGCATAAAGCTCTACGCAAATTCCTGGACTTTTCACACTTCCAATCATTCCCAAGGGAGCACCTAAGGAGGAAACATTTCTGTCCTTATTTTTTATTTTATTTTATTTTATTTATTTATTTGTCAAACACAACAGTGTATATAAGTATAAGCATGAAATAACCATACAAATTGGATACAATTAAAGGGAACATTAGGACAGGAATGGTAGGCACGCTGGTGCTCTTATACACGCCCCTTACAGACCTCTTAGGGAATGGGGTGAGGTCAATAGTCTTTGGTTAAAGCTTTGGGGATTTTGGGAAGAGACCACAGAGTCAGGTAGTGCATTCCAGGCATTAACAACTCTGTTACTGAAGTCATATTTTCTGCAATCAAGATTGGAGTGGTTAACATTAAGCTTAAATCTATTGTGTGCTTGTGTATTGTTGCGATTGAAGCTGAAGTAGTCTTCGACAGGAAGGACATTGTAGCAGATGATTTTATGAGTTATACTCAGGTCATGCCGGTGGAGTTCTAAATTTTCTAAACCCAGGATTTCAAGTCTGGTGGCATCAGGTATTTTGTTGTGATCAGAGGAGTGGAGAACTCTTCTTGTAAAATATTTCTGGACACGCTCAATTGTATTAATGTCTGAAATGAGGTGTGGGTTCCTGACATGCGAGCTGTGTTTGAGAATTGGTCTAGCAAATGTTTTATATACTCTGGTTAGTAGTATAATCTTTTTGGAGAAGAAGCTACGCAAGATTAAGTTTACAACTCTTAAAGCCTTTTTGGCGATGTAGTTGCAGTGGGCTTGGCACTTAGATCGTTTGATATTAAAACTCCAAGGTCTTTGACGGGGTGAGGGTCATCTACAAGGTAATGTCCATCAAGCTTGTATTTAGTGTTCTGATTCTTTTTTTCAATGTGTAAGACAGAGCATTTGCTGGTTGAGATTTAGAGTTCCCAAGGTCTTTTTGAAGGGTAGCCATTTTGAAGGGTAGCCATATACGGTAGCTGTGCATTTTGTTTTTTTTGCCTAAATGTAGAACCTTACTTTTTTCACTGTTGAAGTTCATTTTGTTAGATAGCGCCCAATGTTCAAGTCTGTCAAGATTTTTCTGTAATTTGAGCCTATCTTCTGGAGTGTTGGCTATTCCTGCCAGCTTGGTGTCATCTGCAAATTTGATGAGTTCCCCATCTATCCCCTCGTCCAAGTCATTTATTTATTTTATTTATTTATTTATTAATCAAACTTATATACCGCACCATCTCCCGTAGGACTCAGGGCGGTTCACAGGCATATTAAAACAATATAATAAATAAACATTAAGACCCAGTTAAAACTAAATATTATCATGGCCTGATCACTAAAACAATAGAAACCAATAAAAACCCCATTAAAATATGCTAAAACATTTTATCTTAGGCTAGTCCTGCATGCTGAAATAATAGAGTCTTCAGTTCACGTCTGAAGGTCCGGAGGTCGGGTAGTTGTCGTAATCCTGGAGGAAGCTCGTTCCACAGGGCTGGTGCCGCCACAGAGAAGGCCCTCCCCCTGGGGGCCGCCAACCTACATTGTTTGGTCGACGGCACCCTGAGGAGGCCCACTCTGTGGGGGCGCACAGGTCGTTGGGAGGCAATCGGCGGGAGAAGGCCGTCTCGGAGGTATCCCAGTCCTAAGCCATGGGGCGCTTTAAAGGTGGTAACCAAGACCTTGAATTGCACCGAAGACTACGGTAGGCCAGTGTAGGCCACGCAGGATAGGTGTTATATGGGAGCAACGCGGTGCTCCCTCTATCACCCGCGCGGCCGCATTCTGGACTAACTGGAGCCTCCGGGTGCTCTTCAAGGGGAGCCCCATGTAGAGAGCATTGCAATAGTCCAGGCGGGAAGTGACGAGGGCATGAGTGACTGTGCGTAAGGCGTCCCGGTCAAGGAAGGGGCGCAACTGGCGAATCAGGTGGACCTGATAAAATGCTCCCCTGGCGACGGCTGTCAAATGATTCTCTAAGGACAGCCGATCATCCAGGAGGACGCCTAAGTTGCGCACTCCCTCCCTGGGGGTCAGTACTTCCTCCCCCACAGTCAGCGATGGTGTAAGCTGACTGTACCGGGACGCCGGTACCCACAGCCACTCTGTCTTGGAAGGGTTGAGTTGGAGCCTGTTCCTCCCCATCCAGACCCGCACGGCCTCAAGACACCGGCCCATCACCTCAACGGCTTCATTGGGGTGGCTCGGGGTGGAAATGTACAGCTGCGTATCATCAGCGTACAGATGATAATCCACCCCGAAACCACGGATAACCTCACCCAGCGGCTTCATGTAGATGTTGAACAGGAGAGGCGAGAGAACAGACCCCTGAGGCACCCCACAAGTGAGGCGCCTCGGGGCCGATCTCTGCCCCCCTTTGATGCCCCCCAACATTGATGAAGATGTTGAAGAGTACTGGGCCTAAAACAGAGCCTTGGGGTACTCCACTGCATACTTCCCTCTTTGCCCTGCATACTTTGCACTGTATACTTCCCGCTTTGCCCTGGTCAAGATTTGTAGTCCATATGTTTTTGCAGTGAAGAAGTTGTAAATTACAGGATAATTTTTTTCTGAAACCAAATTGTTTATTAGAGAGTAGGTTTTTTGTTTCAAGGTGGAGGGTGATGGATTGGTTGATGATTGATTCCATTACTTTGCAGGTGACGCAGCATAAAGAAATTGGTCTGTAATTTTCAACTAGGCTGGGGTCTCCTTTTTTGAAGATAGGAATGACCGTGGCTAGTGACCATAGTTTGGGAAGGGAGCTGGTCCTGAAAGATTTTTCAAAGATTATGCTTAGGGGTTTTGCTATAACAGTGGAAAGCTTTTTTAAGAAGTATGCAATAGATAGAGATGGTTTCAGTCTGCGAAGGGCCTTTTCAACATTATCTTCTGTGAAATCTATTTGTGTTAGATCGTTGTAATCATTGTTGGTAGGACTGGGGAATGTTGGGTATGAGCCATTACTGTTAACAAAGACTGAGCCGAAGAATGTGTTAAAGAGGTTTGCTTTAACTGTTTCATCATTACATTCTTTACTGTTAGATCCTTTTAGGGGTGGGATGGATCTCTAGTCTTTAAGTTTGTTGTTTACAAAATTATAGAAAGCGCAATTGGATTTTGTGCGCAGAAGGTCTTCTTTTTGTTTGATGTGGTAATTGGTGCATTCAGTCTTTATTTGGTGGCATATATTTTTGTAGCAGTTTTTAAAGTTGGCTACATAACCAGTTTTGTTTTTTTGCTAGAGGGATTTTTTTTTTGGATTGGAGCTTTTTTTATTGAAATGGGTAGTTTGTTTTTCCTGATTTTGGTGGTGGTTTGTGGTACGTATAGTTTAATGACTCTATTGACTTCAAGTAGGAAAAGGCTATAGTGATCTTCAGCAGTGATACAGTTAGAGAATAGAATTTGCCAATCAAGAGATGAGAGGTCGGTGTCTATAAGATCATAGTTGGCTTTTTTGAAATTGTAGTTTAGTGTACCATTATTATGGAGATTATTGTAAGGGCGTATATTGAGACAAAAGTCTATCATGCTGTGGTCACTGTTGGAAAAGGGTTCTTTTTTTTGAAGTCCATAAATTGAGTTTGCATTATTGCAGAAGATGAGGTCAAGGCAGTTGTTGAGTCTTGTATTGTTAGTTACTAGTTGATCAAGACCTAGGTTTGTAACAGCATTGTACAGGGTAGTATGGATGGGTTCAGTTGCACATTCTTTTGTTATCCAATTAATAAGAGGTAGGTTGAGGTAACCCAGGAAGATGAGAGGATAAGGGCAAGAGGCAGCCCATGTTAGTAGTGTGGTTAACATGTTCGCATGTACAATGTCGTAGTCGGGGGCTCTGTAGCATAGCAAGAAGCAAAGTGTGATGTTAAGGGACAGTTCACAGACAATCGTTTCTGGAAGAGCGAGTTTATGTGCAACTTGAATATTTTTTAGATTCAGTGACTTTTTGTAAAAGATAGCCACTCCACCTCCTCTGCGGGTTTTGTGATTGGACCGGAAAACATGATATTCTCTGTCTGAAATGATGGAGTCTGGAAGGGATGAGTTCAGCCATGTTTCGCATACAAATATAATGTCGAATGTACCAGTATTTAACAAGAGGAGAAATTCAGGCATTTTGTTTACAATGCTTCTTGCATTTATCAGTTTGCATTTAAGTTCTGTAGTGGTTGGTATAGAGGAAATAAGGGGTGTGCGTACCTAGTTTTGGATGATGGCTGATTGAAAGTTCTGTACGACGGATGGTTGGATGTTTTGGGTGATGGAGGGTTGGATGTTGGGCATTTGATTGGGCATTTAATTACCACTGAAGGAAGGTCCTATTTGAAGCCATCAAACTTTATGGTACCCTTGATTCATAAAATGATACATGCATTTGTGTGACCCCATCATAAATAAAGCCAGTTTCTTTCTATCATCTCTCTCTTTCTCTCTCTCTCGTGTACATGTACAGATGAAATGTTAATTTTGGATGTTAACAGGGAAGATCTTTGTGAGCAATCTGGGTGTTGGTAAGAAGATACAGGACTTAGAGCCTGATTATTGAGGGACCAACCGTCTCCCATAGTATCTGCCCAGGCAATTTTATTTGGCAAAATTGGCTTCCTGTGAGTTCCTTTGATTAAGCAATGTCATCTGTCAGGACCCTGGAAGTGCTTTTTCTCTGTAGCAGCCGCACCCTCAGGAATCAAATTCCCCCCTGAGATCTGAATGGCCCTTGAAGGACTAGGAAGATCTGGTTCTTTGCCCAGGGGTTTGGCAAGAATGGTTGAAGCACCTTTGGACTATGTGGATTTTTTCTTCAGTCCCAACTGAAAGTCTGCAGAGATTGTCCGTCATCCAGGTCATGGTTGTCCCAAAGGTACTTTTTTCAGGCGGCAACTGGACTTCCTTGGTTTTTCTTTTGAAGACATTTCGCTTCTCATCCAAGAAGCTTCTTCGGCTCTGACACTTCCCTTCTATCCTGTCAGACTGAAGAAGCTTCTTGGATGAGAAGTGAAATGTCTTCAAAAGAAAAAACACAAAAGTCCAGTTGCCTCCTGAAAAAAGCACCTTTGGTTTAGTCCCAATTGGTTTTGTCATCTTGCCATCTTTACCCTTCTTTGTGTCTCTAGTTCTTCCTGTTTTTAACATTTTAAACAATCTGTAAACGGCTCAGAGCTGCTGGGAGTCAGGAGGCATATAAACATAATAGCTGTGGTAAAATAATCAGTTTGGACTTTGGAAATGTCAGTGATCTGCAAGGTGATAAGATCAGAGTTTTCTTGATGGCCTTTCAGGGCAATGCAAAAACTTGATTGTTGCCGTATAATTTGTACAGTTGGCTGTTAAGTGTCAGCTGCTCAGAGCTGCTTTTAATTAGAATGACATATAAATGGAGAATCTGCTATTACTGTTCGTGGACCAACTGGTTTGAAATCAAAAGGTGCCTCACATAACCAGCTCAAATTAAGTCCCAGTGAAGTTTGAAATGCTACACTGAAAATGATCAGGATTTCTGTCCTCTAATTAACTCTTGGATCCAACGTTGTAAGTATGTACTGAAAAGGTCAGCAGCCAAATACCACATCCAGCCAAATTGTATTGATGGAGGAAGAATGATTCTGTCAAAAAATACAAACCCGATGCAGATAGGAATTAAAGAGTCCTTGCAAGAGAAAATTTACTCTGTAGTCATCTTGATTCGGGAATGAAAAACTCCATCTGGCTTAGGATTTGATTGTTCTCTGCAATGTTGTAGCCCTCCATTCCTCCACAACTCCCCAAATGTTATACTCTAGAATTATAGGAGATTCCTTCTTTTAAAAAAATATGAAACAAACCTACTCTTATCAGTAGACAAAGATGGCCTTTATTACTTGCTCTGATAGTTCTTCTCCCAATATTTTTCTTTGGTTATTTCAGAGTAATCCATCAGAAAACAGAGAAGTTTTTACACTATTTTGTGGGTAGTTTGTTCCTGCAATTTTCCACTGGCAGGCTTTAAAAACCAACAAAAGGAATTCTTCATGCTGCATAGATTAGTGAGACCTCGACAGCAAGGTCAGCATCTTTACTACTAAAGAGGGATGGAAGGGCCAGGCTGTCCAAAACATACAACAAAGTGCTTACATATGCTGACAGCACATTTATACATTTTTGAGAGGAGGCGGTTTTGGAGGCCCAGCCAGGATGTAAATGCTAGGATCACCCAGTGGCTGAATGAGAGATGATGTCTTCTAAATAGCTGCATATGGTAATGTCATAAGAACATGTTTTCTGTGTCCAGGCAGAGTGTGCATTACACACACTCAGTTATTTAGTCACTGGTGATTGTTTTGCCATGAATTCAGTGAGGAAGAGAGTAATCTATTGATTATCATAAGCCAAATGCTAAAAGGAATTCCAGTGAAACATAGAGATGCAGGTGGGATGTTCTGGAGGTAGAGGTGGATGTGAGAATTGAGGTAGAAATGGATGTGCATTTGGGTGTGATGGAGGCCAACTGGTGAAGTCTCATGTAGCCAGTTATGAGAGATTCACAGGTTTGCCTCATTCCACTGCACCTCTATTTGGGGCAACAGACATGTTAGCATTCCGACATGAAGATATTTCAGAAGAGAGACTCCTCTGGAGAAGGAATCCTGCCAAGCAGATTGGACGGCATTTATTGGCTACTGGTCAACTGGCCTGCCATTTAGCTCCCCTGGAAGGAAAACTGCCTTTCTTACAGCTCAGACTTTCAGGATTCAGGATGACAAAGCTGCTGATGTGGATATTGCCATATGAAAATGATAAATCAGATTCATTTTTAAATAAAACCTTTTCAGGCATTGTCATTTGAAGCTTCCTATCATTAAAGTTTCTGGGTTTTTTCTCCCAAGTGCTTAACAGATGCTTGGCAAACCCATCTAGCTTTAACATGAGCAATTCTTAGTGTATTGGCTGTACAGTCAAAACCATCTGAGCCTCTACTTTCTTTCTCTGGGGGGGAAAAATCACCTCTTACTGGCACTTTGCCATCAACTCAAACATACTGCAGAGAGAGAAAGGAGGAGCATGGAGAAAAAACTGAAGTAAACAGATGAGGATGTTGACCACTGGTGGATTTTAGATCAGACACCTCTTTTTCGGGGATAGTCCACTGCTAGCTCTGTATCTTCTTAAGTCACCTGATGGATGGATGGCAGGAAGGAAGGAAGGAAGGAGGAAGGAAGGAACAATCACAAATGGGTATAGGTTCATACTTAATATTTCATACATCATACAAAACCAAGATCTGCTTATCTATGCTTTACTAAATAAGCCATAATTGTATGACTACAACTAGAATTACTATATAACAACCATAAACGAACATTGTATTAAGTTGCCTCTGTGTCATTTGTTACAACAACCTGTGGGCAAATCACTGTCCTTTTCCAGTTTAATGCTGCATACCGAAATCCTAACTTGCCCAAATGCCTATCAACAAAACCTGAATTTAAATCTAAATTCTCTCAAGCAAGGTCATTTCTCTTTCTTGTGGAATTCCTGCTGTTCATTTCTTGTGAGTTGGAGAACAAAAGCAGCAATTTTTGAGAGTCTCAGAGCCTTCAAATGTAAAAAGAGATGAGAAATAGAAGCTGCTGTGGGTTTTATTTGTCCCCCATTTTGTTCAGCACAGCTCTCTCTGTCACAAAAATGTCAGAAATACTTCTGCAGGGTGTTTGCCTTTTAAGTTTAAGTTTACTTCATTGTCATTGCACCTTGTAGAATGAAATTAAATGCCATCTTCAGTGTACATTATAACTATAAAAATAAAACACAAACACACATCCTTCACATGCTCTATAGTTGAATTGAAAACCTGATATTGCATTAGTATTGCACTATACAGTAGAATTCAGTATGATTACTGCCCTGGAATAGAAGCTGTTTTTCAGCCTATTTGTCCTTGTTTTTATTGTCCTGTACCATCTGCCAGATGGTAATAGTTCAAAAAAAAAAAAAAAGGGTGAGATCCAGGATGAGATGGAACTTTAAGAATATTTTGAACTTTCTTAAGGCAGCGGGAGCTATAAAGCTCTTCCAAGGAGGGGAGAGGACAACCAATGATCCTCTGAGCAATGACGTTAACCCTCTGGAGCGCTGCCCTATCTACCACTGTACAATTGGCAAACCATATAAAAGTGTATATACAAGTTACAATAATCTCTATGATGCTGCAGTAGAAGGTCACCAGCAGTTTTTCATTCAGTTGTTGTTTCCTGAGAAGTCTCAGGTAGTATAATCTCTGATGGGCCCTTTTGACCAGTGCTGCAATGTAAGCACCCCAGGTCAGGTCCTCTTTTATGATAACACCCTAAAACTTAAAACTGGCCACTTGCTCCACTCGGTCTCCATTGATAAGCAAGGGCTGGATGTCTGATCTTCTAAAAACCAAAACAATGAAAGGACAAAACTTCACAAAGAATGGAAAGGGTATGTCATAATCCATAAAGATAAATTATTCTGGTCAAAATGGCTCAGACGTAAGTTCCAATGATTAAAAAAAAAAATCAAAATTCCACATTGACTCATCAGCGAGGGCTTCCTTTTCCCTGGCATTTTCCCCAACAAGGCTCAGAAATTCCACTTGTCTTCTGTGATTATTGAACAGTCAGATGCAATTCTATATGAAATTGTTTAGAGTAGAGTAAAAACTTTATTCTAACTTTAAATGTACACTAATCAACAAACATTAACATGAAATTCCGTTGCATTTGGCTCTCAAAAGATAACCATTATGTATACCCACATGCACATACATATATGACCCAGAGAAACATCACGGTCTAATTCAGATGTATGCACATACTGTACATGGTGGGGGGAAAAAGAATCCTGCGAGTTTCCAAGACTCATATAAGGAACAAAGCTGTTCCAGAATTTAGTAATCCTGCTATAGATACTTTAAAACCTCCTCCAAGAGGAGAGCCACAGAAACAGACCATGAAGTAGGTTTGTAGGGTCTCTAACAAGGCTTTGAGCTCTAAGCACATAGCGCTTTATAAGCAGCATCTTGAATAATGGGAAGCGAGCTTCCTGTAATCTTCTCGACTGTCCTTACCACTCTCTGTATGGACTTTCTATCTGAGGCACTGCTGCCACCAAACCAATCAGGGATGCAGTTTGTTAAAACGCTCCCAATCGTGCCTCTGAAAAATGTGGCCAGGACAGAAGAAAAAAGATGTGCTCTCCTCATCTGATGCAGGAAACTCAGATGCTAGTTTGTACGCTTCCCTAAGGATGACATATGGAGAGACCAAGTCAGATTGTTAGTTATCTGCACCCCCAGATATTTAATACTGTTGACCACCTCTACAGCTGCATCCTTGATACTGAGTGGAGTATGACTAGCCAGCTTTTTCTAAAATCAACAATGATCTCCTTTGTTTTGTTAACATTCAAAATCAAGTTATTTTTATTGCACCTGTCCACCATAGTCTTCACCTCCTCCCTATAAGAAAACTTGTTTAAACTTTAAACAAACAGGCAAACTGCACTTGAATTCCCTACATGCAGAAAGAATGACAAGGCAATAGGAAGAGCAAAGCATTTCTCTCCATGCCAAACAGGAATAAGTCGGGCATTTTTTTGAGACAGGTTGTAGGGAAAGAAAGATTCCAGGGTGCAATTGGAGGAGGGTATGAGAACCTCAGGCAAAACATCACTCTCAAATCACAGGCCACAGGGTTACCCTAGGGTAAGATGGATGGCCAATAACTTTTATAAATAAATCAATATTATAAATAAATAAATCATTAAAGAGGTTTGAAATTGTGATGGGCAACCTTTTGATGACAGGCGACACACAGCAAATTTTGGGTGGTCGGGAGCTGCAGCAAAGTGCAGGTGCAGCAAAGTGTGACTTTGGTGAAATAGGTCGCGACCATATATAAATCCGATAAATGAATAAAATTAAAAAGTGGCTAAAATCAGTATGGGTGTGGGGGGACTGGAGGGATGCTTGAGTGCTTATTCTTAGATGTACAGAACACCTCATTCAATCCAAGTCAAACTTTGAAAAGTCAAAGTCAAAGTTTGAAAAAAAATGTTACATCTATTTTAAAGTATACAATACTGTTTTGAACATTTTCCAATTCAAAAGGACTCTGCTCTTAATTTTCAACTAGCAAGACAGCGGGGGCTTCAGGGACTGCCAGAAAGAGATTTTTTATCATTAGAATTATCAGCCTTCTCTCCTGCAATAGAGTGTTTAGGGAAAGCCTTACCTTCTGAATCAAGCTTGCAAACTGCAGGTTTCTTGAGAAGGAAATGTTTAGAATGGTGTTATATGCATTTTCTCCTCTGTTCTCCAACAGGGCTTCTACTGCTACCCTCCTTCTGGCACTCTCTATGACAAAAATGGAGGTATCAAAAGACAGCGTGTAGGCGGAGCAATCCGAGTGAGATTTTCTCAGGACCCGTCTGCAATATTCCCTATGAAAAGAGCAAATGTTATGGCAGCAGCCAGATAGCAGGGTCTGCAAGAGCATTAAGGAAATTCGTATGAGTTCAATCCCTTGCACACATAGACTGCAGTCAAGAGATGTGGGGGAGGGGGGGTTAGGCCAATTGGCAGCTGAGATGCCATGGTGCTGGCGGCAGCCTGAGTGAAGATGTGACCTTCACAGAGAATGATTCTGTCCTTTCAGGACAAAGGAAAAGAAAGAGATTCACCAGTTCAAGGTGATTTCCCTTCCACAAAGCTCTCAAAAATGACCTGTGCAATCTGGTTTCCCAGATCCCTCTAACTTTAGGCTCACTCCAGAAGATCTACTCACATTGCAGTTGGGACGTCTGTTTTAGCATCAAGAACCAAATTAGGGATGCAGTGCTCATCTTCGTTGCATCCATTCCAGAATGGGACCTATTGGGTGGAGGAGAAGGGTGGGTTTAGGCTGGGCATCCTCAATGCCTGAAGTTATGCATGACTCAAGGAAAGATTGGGAAATGTTGTCTTCCCCTCATGAAGACAAAGCAGAAATCCTAACAGAAATCCTCAATCTTGTCTATGGAGATTCTCAGTCATCCAAGTCATGGTTGTCCCAAAGGTGTTTTTTCAAAAGGCGTCTGAATTTATTGTTTTTCCTTGAAGAAGCTTTGCTTCTCACCAAAGAACTGAAGAAGGGTTTTGGATGAGAAGCTCAAGGAAAAATAAAATCCAGGCGCCTTTTGAAAAAGCACCGTTGGGACTAACAACCCATTATTAGCCAGAGAGAAAATGCCCGGTGATTCTGGACACACAGCATGGGCAACTCCCAGTGTCTGTACTACAGAGACATTCTTAATAGCCTCATCTCACCGTTACCTTACAAATATCCAGGGCACACAGTGCAATTCCACACTTCCCTGCTTTCAACTACTAACCGTGGTACAACATATAATGCCGCCAGGTTTTATGCAGCAGTGCTTAAAAATCTGGCAGATGATGACCTGGGCCATAAATTAATTTTAATGAGCATTTAGTTTTGTTATTTAAGAGTGTTTTATATTGTGATAGATTTAGCTAGCTGTATACTACCTTTTATGTTCCCCTACATCCATTTAATGTTTCTTCCCCTCCCTTTAGATTTTATAATACATATATATGAATATTTATATATGTATGCATGCACATGTATAATATTTTGATGTATCCCTTATGCTTTTTAATCCTGTGTACCCCAGCCTCATGTTGATGTGTGTTTGTGTGTATGAATGTCTGCATGTGTGTGTATGTATATATATCTATGTAGGTCTTGGCGTATTCGGGTCTTCTCCCATGTAAGGTTGAAAGTATCTTGGCGACGTTTTGACGAGGTCTTTGAAAGATACTTTCAATCTTACACGGGAGAAGACCCAAATACGCCAAGACTTACATACCTATACCAGTGAAAACCTACGAAAACAAATATGTATCTATAAGTACCACATACTGCATATATGTCTATGTCTATGTTTATGTCTATGTCTATATCTATTTGTTGCTGAAACTAATTTCTGAAGCCTGGAAACCATTTAGTTGTTTCAGATGCCTGTTCTTGGGCTGGAATTGAAGACCCAGAAAATTCCAGAACAAATTCTGCACCCTCCTTCAAGAATTCATAAATCCTTGCAAAATTTTATAATCATAGGGGGCATGTCATGTTCTAAAGTGGACTGGATTTAAAGATTGGGCCATTTACTTTCTGCAGATTTGGTTGTTTGTATTAGAACGATATAGTTTTGCGCCATGAAATGTAGAAACATGTGAAACAAGGGGGTCTCCGGCCTCATTCAACCAAATTTAGTGCATATTGATTTTTGTTATTTATTAATTTCACACAGATTTTAAACAACATTGTAAATATTCCACCAAAAAGGCTCTTTATCCTCTGCTCTCTGTTCTTTCTCATTCTACAATTCCTGGGTATCTTCCCTTCCTGACTCGTTCATCTCCAACGACTGTTCTTTATTCTGTGCGGAAGGAGGCTTTGAACCAGGCAGGTGATGGAGGCAAAAGCAATAAAGAAGCCGAACATTCCCTGCAATGGTTTTTAAATTTAACCCTCTTTAACCCTCACTCCAGGATCAGAAGGTCTTACGCACAGCAACTTTCAGTGAAGTTGGCCATCCATCATCCATCACTGGTCCAGTCTCAGGACTCTTTAGGGCATAATCGACAGAGAAAGTCACTGGCTTCACATAATCAGCTGTATCCTGAAAGAATAAAAAGAACAGGTAATCATCATTATCCTTCTGCTGAGTGTGCTCAACACACTTAATCTGGTTAGAGAACTAACTTTTGGGTTTAAATAGTGCATTGCACCATAAACTGTCTAAATGAACAGCATTTGTCTTGTTTTTATTTTGTTGTTTCTTTATTCATTTATTTTATACCACCCAAATTACAAAGCTCTGGATGGTTTATTACTTTTGTCTTTATGCCCGGTCTTTTATAATTATACAAATGCTCAAACTTTCTTATGACAATTTAAAACCACTTAAAGAGGGCTGTAAGGCACTGTGAAGCCTTATATATGTCTAAGTGCTATTGCTATTTTGTAAAAAAACATGCAGGAAATGTTTCACACAGATGGATTGAAAACAGGAACACCCACTAGGGAGTCAAAATTGGCACACCTGTCCAAAAGGGGCAGAGCTTCAGTGGTGCCTCCATGTCTACCACCTTGCAAAGCCTACTCCTCCAACACCTCCTGCCTACAGACATCCCTGAGAGGTGACAACCTTTTCTGCTCTTTTGAGACAAAAACAAAATTTGAGTGCAGTTACCCAACAAGAAAATCCCTACCAAGACATGAAAATCCATCTTGTCACAATGTGTCTGCCCGGCATGCAAGGTGGCTGCCTTGTGGGCAAGTCGCTCTCCATTTTCGTCCAGGTAGGCTCGCGGGATATATCGTCGTTCATCAATGGTGAGGTTGTAATTCAATACTGAAATAAAGAAAGATTGAGGCTAAATAATTTATTCCTCAATGTGAAATAAAATGTAGAACTAACTTGAGACCAGAACCTCAAGTTGTTTCAAATCTCATATTAATAAGGGAGAATATTTGTAGTTCAGGGTTGAAATGAGGGGTCCTTGGTGCTCTCTGAGTTTGTTTGTTTTCTTGCAGATGTTTCAGGACCTCCCTAGTTAACATCATCAGTGCTCTGTGAACATTTAATTAACTCCTTCTACAGCCCCATTCCTCTACCATTAAATGTGGTTCCAAAAACTGCCACAACTGTCTAATAAATATACTTCTTAAATAGGAAACTTACTTTAAATAAGCAAGGGATGATTAAATTGAAGCGATAGGAAGAAGTTAAGAGGGGCTTCCTTGTAATCCCTGGATTCTGGTGACAATTTCAGGCTTTTCTCCCCTTAAATGCTTCTTTCATCTCCCGGTTCCCTGCCCTGAGCGTCTGGGACAGGAATGTACCCTGAATAAAAGCCCCTTCCCTGGGGGAGCAATACAGTCACCCAACGGGGAGAACAGCCCTCCCGGGAGGGCAGCCCCTGCCACTTACCTACATGAGCTGTCTGAAAATGAGCGGAGAGAAAAATGGCAGTGAAGCAAACAAAGGCTGACAGACAGGTGGCCTCTTTCCCATTTCGAACACAGTCCTTGGTGAAGATGTTGATTTTGGAGGGCTCAAACTGGAGGGTGGCGTTGATTTGGACCACACTGCGGGACCTGATAGGGAAGAGGGAAAGGTGGCTGATATCTTGAGCCAGTCCAGGAATGCAGGAATGCAGGAATGGCAGGGGGCTCGGAGCTTTGGATTCGACAGGGGGAAATGCTTCCTTGCTGCAGCTGTTTGCTACAGTAGGGCAAGGTGGGACAAGGTGAAAATTATCCAATAGGGTCTAATGATGGCTTCTTGAGCCTCCTTAAAAAGCTATGGTACCACCCCCTCCCACAGGATCACTGCCAGAAGCCATCTGCACATCATCACTTGGGAAGCCTTCACAAGCCAGGAGGGGCATGGATCTAAAACATCAGTGCTTGCACTCATACTCCCCTAACCTCCTAATAATGGACACCTACTAACTCAGGATGTTGGTTAGGTTTTGTTCCCTTCCTCCTTGCCCCCCAGTTTCACTACGAATGAACCAGTCTTATATTTAATATGACCAACCATAATAGGACAGCACTTCCACGGGAGCCCACAGCAAGATCCACCAGCTTGTCTTCATTCATATCCAGGTTTCCATGGATGCTGCTCCCAAAATACATAAAGCCAGGAGAAAGGTCAGCAGCTGCAATTCTCTGGAAGACCAAGGGAAGAAATAGTTTTCGTTAAACATAGCTGCGCAAAAGCAATTATGCATTTTAACAAGTATGCACACCCAAATTACACCTCTGTGTACAAGGCCTGTTGCTTGAGTTCAGTTCCCAGAGTCCCTAAATGAGTGAGAGGAGATTGTCCTTGAAAAACTAGTTGGGTGTGGCCATGACAAAAAGCCAGTTGGCATCAATATAAGTTACTCTGGGGCCTCTGGTGGCTCAGACTGCTAAGACAGTCTGTTATTAACACAGCTGCTTGCAATTACTGCCAGGTTCAAGTCCCACCAGGCCCAAGGTTGACTCAGCCTTCCATCCTTTATAACAGGGGTGTCCAAACTTGGTCCCTTTAAGACTTTTGGACTTCAACTCCCAGAGTCCCTCAGCCAGCAAAGCTGGCTGAGGAACTCTGGGAGTTGAAGTCCAAAAGTCTTAAAGGGACCAAGTTTGGACACCCCTGCTTTATAAGGTAGGTAAAATGAGGACCCAGATTGTTGGGGGCAATAAGTTGACTTTGTATATAATATACAAATGGATGAAGACTATTGCTTGACATAGTGTAAGCCGCCCTGAGTCTTCGGAGAAGGGCGGGATATAAATGCAAAACAACAACAACAA
The DNA here is from genome assembly GCF_028640845.1 of Ahaetulla prasina. Taxonomy (NCBI): domain Eukaryota; kingdom Metazoa; phylum Chordata; class Lepidosauria; order Squamata; family Colubridae; genus Ahaetulla; species Ahaetulla prasina. The sequence continues at coordinate 2,316,705 of NC_080551.1, read as the reverse complement.
CAAAAAACCACAAACCTCTCCCTGCATTTAATATTTGCCTCCTCAGTTACATTCCACAGTTCTAATCTGGTAAATTACAATATGGTGGAACACAAAGGGGTTTGGGGCCTCTTGAGACTTTTGAGCCACTTGTTAGCCTTGGGTTCAAAACAGCCACTGTTGCAGACGCTTACTGATTGCCCTAGAGCAGGGGGTTGCAAATTTGGCTCTTTTAAGACTTGTGGACCTTCAACTCCCTTTCCTTAGCCAGCAAAGCCAAATTTGCAGACCCCTGCTCTAGGGCAATCAGTGTCAACTTATCCCAGCCTACTTGACAGGATTGTTGTGTGGATAAATAAGGAGAAAAGAGAAGAGGCCCACTTTAAATCTCACAAATATTCCGCAGCCGACAAATATATGTTGCTGTGGGGTGTAGTTGTGTAACGGGACAGGAATGTCCAAGGACAACTAACAATTCTGCCACTTGTTCCTCTTTGGGGCCTCTAGGCCTAGATGGATGCTGCCTCCCCACTCAGAAAAATGGATAATCCAGTCCCAGATTCCTTTGCAACGTTGTTATTTACAGGCACTAGATGGAATTCAATTAGAGCACAAGGCTGAAATGGTCTGAAGAGACTATTAGCGACGTGAAAGATTGTGCTGTGCCTGAGAGTAATGGTCTCAGGTTGGAATTAGGAAAGTTTGTTAAAGGAATTGCCGAGGCAGAAAGTTGCAGCTGTGATGAGTGCAACGAATGGTGACTGCCTAGCAACAAGAAATTTACAAGTTAGAAGGACTTGCTACAAGGATGCTAGCTAAGACATGCTAGCTAGATGTATAAACTTTGGTAACTGATATATTTATATTTATATTTATATATTTATATATATATATATATATATATATGTATTTATATTTATATATATATATATATATATATATATATATATATATATATATATATATATATGTCTTTGGTTGTTCGGGTTTTCTCCCGTGTAAAATTGGAAGTGTCTTGGCGACGTTTCGACGAAGTCTCATTCGTCATCTTCAGGCTTCAGCTTCGTGCTTCTGGGAGCAATGTGTGATCGCAGCTGTTTCTTCCTTTTAACTGCTAGTGGGGGTTTGAACTGATTGGGTGGGAGCTTGGCTGTGCTCTGATTGGATGGGGTTTTTTCTGTGCTCTGATTGGCTGGGGGTGTGTCCTGTGTTGGTGGGGGCTTGGTTGTGCTCAGTCTAGTCTGTGCTGCAGGGGGATTTGAGCTGGTGAGCTGCATAGCTGTTGTTTGGCTTTGTGGTCGTGCTACATCTTCATAGTGGGTGTCAGTCTGCTGCATGAATGGATTGGAGGGGTTTGAAATGGCTAATGTTGCAGCTGCGGTCTGGCTTCTGGTCCTTGGTCGTGCTTCATGATCAGTGTGGGTTTGGGTCTGCTTTCTGGGTGGATGTGCGGTGGTGACATCCTGTGTGGACCTTGTGAGTGTGGGTCTGGTGTCATTCCTCGTGTTAGGGACTCGTTTGTCAATAAGGCGGGTTTCCAAATGGCTGGTAGGCGGAGGTGTCATCTCGTTTGTTCATGCTGTGTGGGCGTTTTTCTATCTCAATGGCTTCTCTGATTATTCTGTTGTTAAAGTGTTCAGTTTTGGCGATAGTTCTGGTCTTTTTAAAGTCAATATCATGTCCTGTGACTTTAAAGTGTTGGACCAGGGAAGAAGTTAGTTCCTCTTTTTGAATGAGTTCTTGTGTTCTTCAATCGTGCACTTATTCTTCTGTTGGTTTGTCCAATGTATGTGGTGGGGCAGGCGGTGCATGGGATTTCATATACTCCTTGATTTTCTAACTCAATTTTGTCTTTGGGGTTTCTTAGGATGGTGGATATTTTTCTGTTTGTGCAGAATGCTGTCTTGATGTTGTGTTTGTGGAGGATCTTGCTGATTCTGTCTGTGGTGCCTTTTATATATGGGAGGAGGGCTGTGCCGTTTTCTTGTTCTCTGTCTTGGATTTTAGTGGGGGGTTCTTTTTGGATTAGCTTGGTAATCTTATTTGTTTGGAATCCATTGGATGTTAGTACATTAGTGAGAGTGTCCAGTTCGGGTTTTAGGTGTTGTTCATCAGCTAAGCATTTTGTTCTGGAGATGAGTGTCTTGGCTACGGAGTTGATCTGTGCTGGGTGGTGGTGTGAGAGTGCGTGCAGATAGCGGTTTGTGTGTGTTTTCTTCTGGTAGATGGTGTGTCCTAGGGAGCCATTGGGTTTTCTGTAGACTAAGACATCCAGGAAGGGAAGTTGGTTATTAACTTCTGTTTCCATGGTGAACTGTATTTTGGGGTGTAGGCTATTGAGGTGTGTGAGGAAGTTGTCAAGTTTTTCTTTCCCGTGTGGCCAGATTATGACCGTCTTTGGTTATTCGGGTTTTCTCCCGCGTAAAATTGGAAGTATTTATATTTATATCCCGCCCTTCTCCGAAGACTCAGGGCGGCTTACATTGTGTAAGGCAATAGTCTCATTCTATTTGTATATTTACAAAGTCAACTTATTGCCCCCCCAACAATCTGGGTCCTCATTTTACCTACCTTATAAAGGATGGAAGGCTGAGTCAACCTTGGGCCGGGCTTGAACCTGCAGTAATTGTAGGCTGCTGTGTTCTAATAACAGGCTCCTAACAGCCTGAGCTATTCTGGCCTATTCCGGCTAAACTTCTAGCTTATTATAATAGTAAAACACACATCCCTTTTGATAGGAAAGCTTATTAACATAAACATGCAATGAATGAAGAAGGAAGGTAAAATAGAAGAATCCAGTCAAAAGAAACGTGTCAAGAAACCAGTGAGTGATTCTGAGGGTATTAACTTCCTTCACCATAACGGTATAAAATTTGCCTATGGAGATTCTCCGTCATCCAGGTCACGATTGTCCCAAAGGTGCTTTTTTAGGAGGCAACTGGACTTTCTTGGTTTTTTTTCTTTTGAAGACATTTCGCTTCTCATCCAAGAAGCTTCTTCAGCTCTGACTGGATAGTGGGGAATGGAAGGACTGATACTCCTTGCAGACAGCTGGTCATTTGCATTTTTTTTAGAGAGTCGTTGAGGTCACTTGGAGGTTTATCTGTGCCCTCAGGATCACCTGAGTGGTGCAAATGGATGTGGAGCCTTTTGAGGAATTGTTGAAAGGACTGTCTTGTAGACTGGAGATAGGTGATGTCGTATCCCTCCCTCTACAGTCTGTTCAGTTTGGATACAGATGGTTACTTTGACCCCTCTCTGCCCAAAATGTGGACTTTGCTATTTGTCTTTTAAACGCAGGTGGATTGCTGAATCTTGTCCTGATGGGTTTGTTCTCCTAGGTTGTGCCATGCCTTTATGAAGAGGTTGTTTTGTTTTCCAATATACAGATCTGCACATATTTCACTGTATTGTACTGTATATACCATGTTGCTCATTTTCTGTCTGGCTGTTTTATCCTTAGGGTGGAGAAGCTTCTGCCTTAGTGTATTCTTGGGTTTAAATGTGCACGTATGTTGTGTTAGCTGAAGATCCTCCTGAGCTTTTCAGATATTCCTGCAATGTATGGAATGACAACATTGCTTTGTTTATTGTTTTCTTCTTTGTTTATTAAGGAGGAGCTCCTGCTGGGCCTCTTTTGAGATTTGATGAAGGCCCAGTTGGGATAGCCACATGTTCTGAGGGCTTCCTTGATGTGTTTTTAATTCTTTTTCTTTCCCATATTTACTGGCAGGCAGGCCTTCAGCTCGGTAGTATAGGGTTCTGATATCCCCCATTATATTTATATTGATCTCTGTGTGGGGGTTTTCTGTCAACTTCAGTGTTAAGGCTTCTGTCTTCCTTAATGTGTACTGGACAGTCCAGGAAGACCAGACTATTTTCCTTAACATCTTCTCGTAGGAACTTGAAGTATCTGTCCACAGAGTGGATGTGTTTGGTGAGGGCTTGCAATTCCTGTGTTTTAATCTTGACCCAAGTATCGTCCACATACCTATACCAATGAGTGGGTGGGATTCCTGTGAAGGAGTTTAGGGCTTTGGTTTCTGCCTCTTCCATGTACAGACCGGCCACAATGGGACACAGGTGAACCCATGGCACAGCCGTGTTTATTGTTTGTAGAAACCTTCATTGTATTTAAAATAGGTAGTGGTCAGGCAGAGTGGTCACATCAATCGGTATAACATTTGTGTTTTGTTTGGGATCTTGGTTCCTTTTGCTAGAATATTTCAATAAAAGAAATTGGAAATTCCTTTCCTCATGTTTGATGGTCTTTATTGGCTTTGGCGCCATTTTAGGAATAACAAGGAGGAAAAGCATCTTCAAACACAAACAATCTGAAGATGAGAAAGGGTCTGACAGGCTTAGGTAAGAAATATCCTGCAATCAGATGGGAAAGAGAGACTCAAGGCTTCAAAGAAGCCTGCCTCAAGGGGCACATTCATAAAGGGGACTTAAAGGGTTCCTATCTCCATTCCCAAGATTGGTTACTCTAATCTTTGACATTAAACACATTAAAGAAAATCCCTGTGAATCTGGCTTCCTTAATCCCGTCCTGTAGTTAAAGGACCTGGGAGCTCCAAGGAGAGTTTCTTTCCAGAGACTTGTCTGCAGCATACATTCATTTATGCACCAACAGAAGGGCCCTAGTAGCTGTAGGACAGCTGATAGCAAGAGACAATGACTGTCGAAGATAGACATCATTTTTTGAACTATGAATCTTTTGAACCCACACAGTACTAGCAGCTGCAGTGGTGGGAATTTTCATGTGTTGCGACTCATCTGCTGTCCTGCGGCTTTGCTGTTGTAAATGTTGTAAAACATGGTTCTTGTAGGCTAGAAGTGAGCTGCATTATGATATTTTCATATGGAAAATAGACCTTTTTGTGATTTTTTTCCTGCATGGATTCCCTGAGATCTGAAAATGAGCCTATATGTGCATTACAGTGTAGCTGCTGTGCTTCTTAGCCTCTAGTTGACTAATCCAGTTCTTTGGGGCAGTGCATTTTATTTTGCAACTTTCCAGCCAGGTAGGTGTGTTCTGCTGATACATCCAGAGCAATAAAGATTTGATTTTCAACTGTGACATGACATGAGCTGTGCAAATGTGGAAAAGTCCTCATTCCACCATCACTGCCCAGGACTGGCGGGAATATCTTGTTTGAAACATTTCATGTTCTGTAGGTCCTAAGCATGCAACATGTCCTCTGCACGCATAGAATGAGATCAGCGTGATGGCTATTTTGAATACTTGGGTTTTTGTTTTCAGGCATTTTCTTTCTTCCGGAAGTAACTACCATATGCTGGCAAAACCTGCTTGAACACTATTTGTATGACGATGCAACAACCGAAGATGTTCAGCCTTCCATCCTTTATAAGCTAGGTAAAATGAGGACCCAGATTGTTGGGGGCAATAAGCTGACTTTGTATATAATATACAAATGGATGAAGACTATTGCTTGACATAGTGTAAGCCGCCCTGAGTCTTCGGAGAAGGGCGGGGTATAAATAAAAAAAAAATCAGAGCCATTTGTTTGAACTCATCCACCTGCTTAACCAGATTACATCATGCATAAGAGGTGAACCGGGTACCAAATTATATTGCCAATGTGAGAAAATACAAATGCAGGTAGTCCTCATTTTATGACCATAACTGAGCCTGGAAGTAGTTGTTATGATTGTTAAATGGATCAAGGTGAATAGACCCGATTTTTCAGCATTTTTTGTGGTGATTGTTAAGTGAACATGGCTGAATGAATTGTCTCTATTTTTTTTCTTTTTGCTGGAAATTGAAAAAAAAACCATTAAAAACTGTAGTCACATGACTGCAGGATGCTGTGAGCAGCCATCAGAGTGAGCTGGTTACCAATCACCCAAAATGTGATCACATGACTGCAGAGGCTGCAGCTGTTATAACTTTGAAATGAGATAACAAGCAGCTTTTGGAGGGCTCCATCGTAACTTTGAATGGTTGTTAAGTGACTGTTTGCAAGTTGTGTATTGCTGGTATTTCCGTGCAGGTTTAAGGCACCAATTGTACAGTTTATTCAAAGTGCCAGGGCTGGCAGTTAGTTGAGGGGCACCAATGACCTGCAGCTTTATCCTTTTCTAACTAACCAGCTTCTAGGAAATACATGAGAAGGTCTATTGTTGTTCTGTTAAATCTCTCTAGTCCAGTCTCACATTCATCGCAATAGTCTGTCCTCTACTGCAGGGGTGAACCAGCTGAATCTAGGACTCCTTGGGCAAACCCCCTGGATCCCCACCCCAAAGTGCCCAAGGAGCCCTAGATATGAATAAAATGAATAATATGTCGCTAGAACAAAATTATTACATGCAGAGATTTTAACGATGTTAAATATACTGGATTAACTGAATGGAATTTCATTCAAGCCCAAAAGCCAATATAGACCCCAACCGTCACCCCTTCTCTGCCTTTGTCTCACAGAGAATCTGTACCTGCTTATATCTCCGGATCAGGTTTTCCCTATAACCATGGAAGATGTACAGAGCTCCCTGATGCTCATCCTCCAGAGGTGCTCCCACAACGACATCGCTGTAAGAATCCTGGTTCAAGTCAGGCACAGAGGCAATGCAGGACCCAAACCTGGAATTCTGATAGCCAGGCAAGTCCTTCAGGGCTCCATTAGGAACAAACCGGTTCTTTTAGAAGAGAAAAGATGAAAAAGCACATCTGTATATCAGTATGAAATTAACCATGAATACAATTTGTCAGAAAACTTGTTGCCCCTCAAAAAAAAAATGGAGAAAGTGAGAAATCCAGGCAGAAAATGCATTGAAATTGACATCACAGTTCAGAATGGGACAACAGCCAACTTGCCACAACAAACTTGCCACAGGACAATTCAACAAATACAAAAGTTAAATTAATTTCAACGAAACCGTGGCCATTAATAATAATTCAGAAACAAGAGTTATAATAATTTTGATGAAAAGATAGTCCCCAATAATAAAAGTAACTAAATAAAACTATTAATACAGCATTGAATTGACCCATAGCAAGTTGGCTGGAGCGACTTGTCCTAGACCCCACAGTTTGCTGAGAAGAATCCTTATTAAATGCGGTGGTTTTTCTTCTGCTGTTTGAGAAAGAACTTTCTCTTAGGGTTGGTGTTTGTTCTGCCAAGCTCTTTAGTGTTTTAGGATTTCTTTAATAAATTGTTGTATGTCACATTGATTTTTCTTTTAAAAAAAGTAATATTTCATTATTTTCCATCATTCCCTACCTTTTGTCACCTTCAGCTCACCACTCTCTATAATTTCAGGAAAGTAGCATGTCTTTTGAACCCAAAGAATCTTCATTTCCATTTCTACTGTTCTACTCTACCATTTCTACTGTTAAGTTAGTAGTTTCCCCAATATATATTTCAGGGAAAAAAGAACATCATTGTCACAGGCATACACTACAGGCCACCCATCTAACCAGAGGAAATAGATGAACCTTTTGTTAATCAGTTAGCTAAGGTATGTAGGAAGTACTCCTCAATAGTAATGGGAGATTTAACTACCCTAACATCAACTGGCAGACAAACTCTGCACCTGGTGGAAGATCAAACAGATTTATTATAAACCTAACAGACAACTTTGTCTCCCAAAAAGAGAAGAGAGCTAGAGGGTCAGCCATGCTGGATTAATTCTCACTAACAGAGATGAAATAATACAGAATAACAGAGTTGGAAGGGACCTTGGAGGTCTTCTAGTTCAAGCCCCTGTTTGGCCAGGAAACCCTACACTACTTCAGAGAAATGGTTATCCAATATCTTCTTAAAAACTACCAGTGTTGGAGCATTCACAACTTCTGGAGACAAGTTGTTCCACTGATTAATTGTTCTAATTGTCAGGAAATTTCTCCTTAGCTCTAGGTTGCTTCTCTCCTTGATTAGTTTCCACCCAATGCTTCTTGTCCTGCCTTCAGGTGCTTTGGAGAATAGTTTGACACTCTCTTCTTTGTGGCAGCCCATGAGATATTGGAACTCTGCTATCATATCACCCCTAGTCCTTCTTTTCATTAAACTAGACACGCCCAGTTCCTGCAACCGTTCTTCATATGTTTTAGCCTTCAGTCCAAGGGTGAAATCCAAATTTTTTTACTACTGGTTCTGTGGACGTGGCTTGGTGGGCATGGCAGGGGAAGGATACTGCAAAATCTCCAATCCCTATCCACTCCTGGGGGAAAGATATTGCAAAATCCCCATTTCCACCCCACTCTGGGGCCAGCCAGAGGTGGTATTTGCCAGTTCTCTGAACTACTCAAAATTTCCGCTGCCAGTTTTCCAAACTACTCAAAATTTCCGCTACCGGTTCTCCAGAACCTGTCGGAATCTGCTGGATTTCACCCCTGCTTCAGTCCCCTAATCATCTTTGTTGCTCTTCTTTGCACTCTTTCTAGAGTCTCCACATCTTTTTTACATCGTGGGAACCAAAACTGGATGCAGTGTATAATAGAAGGGGTTGAAGTTACAGGAAACTTGAGGGGGAGTGATCATGCAATATTAGAATTCAACATAATACAAGCATAAGCAATAGAATAAAGTCAAACTAGATTCTTGGACTTTAAGAGAGTTGATTTCAACTAACTTTTGAGAGTGCTTGGGATTCAGTGGTGGGTTTCTACCGGTTTGCCCCGGTTTGAGTGAACAAGTAGTGATGGGGGAGGCTCCGCCCACCTGCCTGGACATCATCATGGATGCTCTGCACATGCACAGAAGGTTCTGCACATGTGCAGAAGCGCTGCGCATGAGCAAAGCAAGCACTCACGCACTCACAGTTCTGAACCAGTACGGAAGGTAAGTGAAAACTACTACTGTTGGGAAGAATTCCATGGATGGAAATCCTTAAGGGGAAAACATCCCAAGAAGCTTGGGAAACTTTAAAAAGTGAGTTTATAAAAGCCCAATCTAGCACAATACTATTGAAGAAGAGAAATAAGAGATCCCAGAAGAAACCAGCATCGCTGCTCAAAGAACTCTCTGATAAATTGAAAGACATAAAGCACAAGTATAAAAAGTGGAAAACGGGGCACATAACTAAGACGGAATATCAGGATATAGCCTGAACCTGCAAAGATGAAGTCAGGAAAGCTAAAGCTCAAAGTGAACTCAAGCTTGCAACAAACTGTTGTGGCCCGCCAGCGGAGCTGGCAGCAGATTTGGACAGTGAAGAGGTTGGGGAGGAACATGGGCCAGTCCTGGAATCTGGGAAAGGCTCTGATAAGGGCTTTGTGATGGAGGCAGAGAGTGCCAGATGCCAGTTATCAGCTGCCTTCAGAGTCAGACATCAGTGAGGCAGACGAACAGCTGGAGCCTGTTCCCAGTGTGCGCATGCGCAGAGTTGCCAGATGAAGGGAACAGCTAAAGAACAAGGGCCGACTTGGGAGTAAGGCCACAGGTGGATGATGAATGGCCCCTCCCAGAGGGAATAAAAGAGGAGGGAAAGGAGAGTGGAGTTTTTAGGAGACAATTAGTTTGCTAATTGGTTTGTGACTCTCTGAGACTCTTTGCCAAGTTTTGAAGATATTGGCTTTGCAGCTCTCCAGGCCAAATGAGGTGTGTGACTGTAAATTCTCCCTTGAAGGACTTTGCTGGATGTGAATGAGAAGAATTCACAGTAACTTAATAAAAAGGGGTTTTTGTCGGGACAAGGAGTCTGCTTCGTGCTCTTGGGAACGCCTAGGTCAGAACACAAACATCAAACGCCATTAAAAAGCTTCTTTCATGTAAAAACACAAAAAACGTCAAAGACATGATTGATCCATCAATGGAAGAAAACGGCAAGAAGGTCATGAGCATTGGGGAGAAAGCAGACCTGCTTAATTCATTCTTTGCACCTGTCTTTATACATATGGACAAAACAGTCCAATCTATCAAAAACAGTATCATAAAAGACAGATTAGGAATGCAAGTCCAAAAAGGCAAGAAAATGACAAGAGGACATCTGTCCACTCTAGATGAGTTCAGATCACTGGGTCCAGGTGGATTACACCACAGATTTCTGAAGGAGCTGCCAGACATCCCAAATCTCAGAACCACTGAATCATTGAGTCTTTCAAAGATCCTGAAGCACCGTGGAACTACCAGAGAATTGGAAAAGAGCTGACATAGTTTCCATCTTCAAAAAAGGAGAAAAAAACACAAATCCAGGAAATTAGAGTCTTTTCAACCTGACATCAATACCTTGGAAGATTCTGGAAAAGATAAGCAATGAATCTGCAAACACCTAGAGGCAAGTGAAATTATAACAGAAGCCAACAGGGGTTTGTCAAACACAGATCATGCCAGACAAATGTTATTGCATTCTTTGACAAAGTGACTAAATTATTGGAGCAGCAAAATGCTGTCAACATGATTTACTTGGACTTCAGTAAGGCATTTTATAAAGTAGACCACAACCTAGAAAAATGTGGATTAGACAGCATCAGCACCAGATTTGAGGAATCTACCTGCCTCAGAGTTCTGCTGTCTTGGATTTATTACTTGGAGCCCTGACAAACTGGCTGATCAACCACACTCAGTGGGTAGTCCTCAATGGAATGACATCTACTGTATATGGAGGGAAGTAAGTAGTGGGGTACTCTTTACAACCTTCTGTGGCACACAAAGTAAACTAAGGTTAAAATTAAGTTAACTTATAAAGATATGTCTGTTAGATCTTGAACTGACCTGATTACACATGTGGTGTGAGAATAGGAATGTGGTGTAGTATTTAGACAACTTTTCTGGTACTGCAGAAATCAAAGCCCTATTTGAACATGAACCTCCCTATAAAAGTTCAGGTCAGACACAATTTCTCAGCACAACTTATCTTTAATAGTTGTTGTAAAGATAAATCAGTAACAATCCCCCTTGAGCTCCTTAGAGTAAGACACCGATCAGACTGTTTAGGGAAAACAACAACAACTTAAGATGGTGGCTGAGAATGTGTCTTTGAAGTCCTGTTTTTACATACACTGGACATGTGATGCAAAGTGGGGGGTTTCATGACGTTGTTTCAGCATTCCGCCCTAGAGAATTGCTTCGGACATCAGTGCAACAGGAGATAATAAATGAGATGCAAATACAGGTAGTTCTTGACTTTCAACAGTTCATTTAGTGACAGTTCAAAGTTACAGTGGCACTGAAAAATGTGACTTATGATTGTTTTTCACATTTATAACCTTTGCAGCATCCCCATGATCATGGGATCAAAATTCAGATGCTTGGCAACAGACTCATAATTATGACGGTCACAGTGTCCCAGGGACACATGATCCCCTTTTGCAACCTTCTGACAAGCACAGTCTTTGAGTAAGCCAGATTTACTTAAACAGCTAGGTTACTAACTTAGCAACTGTTCCCTTAACACTTAACAATTGTGGCAAGGAAGGTCTAATATGGGGCAAAACTCATTTAACAAGGTCTCACTTAACAACAGCTCAATAGTGGTTGTAAGTCGAGGACTACCTGTAATACACTTCTGGCTAGGTGTCTTGTTCTTCCTTATATATATATTTTTTTTGTTTACATTTATACCCCGCCCTTCTCCGAAGACTCAGGGCGGCTTACAGTGTATAAGGCAATAGTCTCATTCTATTTGTATATTTACAAAGTCAACTTATTGCCCCCCCAACAATCTGGGTCCTCATTTTACCTACACTGGACATGTGATGCAAAGTGGGGGGTTTCATGACGTTGTTTCAGCATTCCGCCCTAGAGAATTGCTTCGGACATCAGTGCAACAGGAGATAATAAATGAGATGCAAATACAGGTAGTTCTTGACTTTCAACAGTTCATTTAGTGACAGTTCAAAGTTACAGTGGCACTGAAAAATGTGACTTATGATTGTTTTTCACATTTATAACCTTTGCAGCATCCCCATGATCATGTGATCAAAATTCAGATGCTTGGCAACAGACTCATAATTATGACGGTCACAGTGTCCCAGGGACACATGATCCCCTTTTGCAACCTTCTGACAAGCACAGTCTTTGAGTAAGCCAGATTTACTTAAACAGCTAGGTTACTAACTTTGCAACTGTTCCCTTAACACTTAACAATTGTGGCAAGGAAGGTCTAATATGGGGCAAAACTCATTTAACAAGTCTCACTTAACAACAGCTCAATAGTGGTTGTAAGTCGAGGACTACCTGTAATACACTTCTGGCTAGGTGTCTTGTTCTTCCTTATATATATATATATTTTGTTTACATTTATACCCCGCCCTTCTCCGAAGACTCAGGGCAGCTTACAGTGTATAAGGCAATAGTCTCATTCTATTTGTATATTTATATACAAAGTCAACTTATTGCCCCCCCCAACAATCTGGGTCCTCATTTTACCTACCTTATAAAGGATGGAAGGCTGAGTCAACCTTGGGCCGGGCTTGAACCTGCAGTAATTGCAGGCTGCTGTGTTCTTAATAACAGGCTTTACCAGCCTGCGCTATTCACCGGCCCAATAATATTTGTGTTCATTACTCTAAACGTTTCCCCCCAATTCTTCTTTATCAATCTCCATGCCTTCAGCAAGATGTCTGTGGAGGTTCTCAGTCATCCAGGTCACGGTTGTCCCAAAGGGGCTTTTTTCAGGTGGCAACTGGGCTTTCTGGAAAATTGTGAAATGAATCTGTCTAATTCTTTCCTTGAGGAGGTGGAGCTGCGCTTTCTGCAGGATGTTTTCTGCCCTGTGTCCCAGCACTGTTGGGGATGAGTCTGTCCTGCCTGTATCTCAAACTGAAGGGCAAATGGTACCTGTAGTGTGCAATTTTTCTGGAAATCCATTTGTATTCCCGCACCATTCGAAGGGTGTTCATCCCAAAGTCTATTGCTCACCAAAAAGTCCAGTTGCCTCTTGAAAAAAAGCACCTTTGGGAATTTAGAAAGATGGAATCAATATCGTCCTATATTTTGGTTGAATATTCTAATCACCGGAAACCAGCTGCATCTGCTCAGTCGATAGTATGATCAGCTGTCATAGGAGACGAAGGTAGCAAATGCAAAAGGGCTTTTCCTGTCTTGAGGAAAATGCCCATTTGTCAACACAGGACCAAGAATTACCTCTTTTAAGCTGTAGATGTAGACTTTTCCTCTCTCTCGCCCTTCACTGAAATACATGGGAGCTCCAACCAACAGAATGTCTGTCATTCCGTTCCCATCAACATCTGCTGAACTGATTTCACTTCCAAAGTAGGCACCGATCTGAAAAAGGATACGCAAAATATATACAGAATGAAGACTGCAGAGCTGCATATTTCTGCATTTGTATATGCTTCTGAGAAATCAATGGCATCATTCTGTAATGATACTACTGGAATGAGAGGCATTTCTCAGAGGAAACCATCCATCATCTCCTTGTCTAGACATTGCTTCTGGAATACACTTCAGAGAGAAAGAGAGGGAAGGAGAGAATAACACTTTGATCCTGGAAGATTAGGGATCGTATTAACTTCTATTCTCAGTTGCTTTCCGTTGATTGATTCCCTTACTGAAAGTCCATGGCAAAAAAAACGATTAACTTAGTTTGAAAGAATTGAAGCCTATTTACATCAAGTAAATAGCACTCTGTGGATTCTTGATGAATGCCAAGATTTCTTTTATAGACAGAAATGTGTCTGTATAATAGGCAATTCAGCATTGCTTATTCATTCCATTTGGCCACTTCAGTCATTCTTGAAGTAGAAAAATTCATAATCAACTTCTTAAAGAAGACAATTCTTCTTATAATTTATAACCCGTCTAGGCATTTCTTCAGCACATTGTCTCAGACCCATGGACAAATGGCTTTGAAAAGGATAAAGTGAAAAACGGAAGGGTCAATCCTGAATCCTGAGTGCTGTTTTATTTTGGAATTGCTGTGGGGAAAACACCAACTTGAAGACAATAATATTTCTTTTATTATTATATGGTTATTGTTATAAATTAAGCAAACCAAGCATGTGCTTAGGTCTCCAAGGGCACCACAGAGTTTTTTTCCCCTCTAGCAGCAAGTAGTCCATAAGAGGCATGGTGACTCAGTGGCTAAGATGCTGAGCTTGTTGATCAGAAGGTTGGCAGTTCAGCGGTTCGAATCCCTAGTGCCGCATAACAGATTGAGCTCCCGTTACTTATCCCAGCTTCTGCCAGCCTAGCAGTTTGAAAGCATGTAAAAAATGCAAGTAGAAAAATAGGGACCGACTTTGGTGGGAAGGGAACAGCGTTCCGTGCACCTTTGGCATTGAGTCATGCTGGCCACATGACCACGGAGACGTCTTAATAATAATAATAATAATAATAATAATAATATTTTAATTTGTATACCGCCCTTCTCCCGAAGGACTCAGGGCGGTGAACAGGCAGATAAAATATAAATACACGCAATAATTTAAAAACAACCCTTAAAAAACTAATTTAAATGCCCAAAATGTTAAAAAACATACTCCCCTGTAAAATAACACAATTTTAAAAACCCATCCAATAAAAATAAAAATCAGGCTAGTCCAGCCATATGAAATAGATAAGTTTTAAGTTCGCGGCGAAAGGTCTTCAGACAGCGCTGGCTCTTCAGCTAAGAAACGGAGATGAGCACCGCCTTGCTAGAGCCAGAAACAACTAGCATGTATGTGTGGAAGAACCTTTACCTTTACCTTTGTAATTCCTTATCTTACAACAGTTATTTAGTGATTGTTCAAAGTTACAATGGCACTGAAAAAAGTGACTTCTGACTGATTTCCCCACTTATGACCATTATATGTGGTCAAAATTCAGATGCTTGGCAATTGACTCACATTTATGACAATTGCAATGTCCCGGGATTATGTGATAACCTTTTAAAACCTTCTGACAAGCAAAGTCAACGGGGGAGTCAGATTCACCTTAACAGCCACGATACTAACTTAACAACTGCAGTGATTCACTTAACAACTGTGGCAAGGAAGGTTGTAAAATGGGTCAAATTTCACTTAACAAATATTTTGCTTAGCAACATAAATTTTGGGCTCAGTTGTGGTCCTAAGTCGAGGATTACCTGTATTATGCCCTTAACTTTTTAATGCCCACACTCTTTAATCTTATAAACTGTTCTTATCTGCTATATTCAACTTTAATCTGCATTGGGGTAAAGAAACCATTTTCTTTGACATGGTGAACGATTAAAGTTTCAACGTTTGGCTCAAAGTTTTCATCAGATTATCCTATTTATTCCTCCTTATCGCATGAGAGTCTTGCTTCTCTCAAAGGGCACCATTGCTGGACTCTGCTTAGGCATCAGTTGGCTCTAATCCAGCCATGTGCCACTGCCTCCTTCTTTGCCAGCCTCACAGCTTCCTAAAGCAATGCTCAGACAAATATCCTTTACCTGCTCTCCGGTCAGTGACTGGTGGATGGTAAGGCTTCGATTTGTGTGCATTGTGAAAACAATCACTTTTCCAGTATGGTTGAATCGAGGGGCTCCTGCTACATAAATCCTGTTGAGTCTTGTGGACACTACCGAAGTGACGGTGTAGCCTACAAACACACACACACAAGAGATCATGCGGAGAGAGTCCCTTACAGCGACATATTTCCATAGCCAAAACTGATCATCATCACGGTCATAATCACATTTGAAGTCCTTTTCTTCAATATTGTACAGCCTTTCTTACTTTCTGACAACCTGCAACACAATTTCAATCCAGGATGTCCTTAGCTTATAGTTGTTTTATTAGTTTGATTCATTTATATGATCTCTTCTTAACCTACTGTTTTTTTAGATTACCACACTGGATTATCCACAGGCACTATTAAAATATCAACATGGAAGTAGTGGCCATGTAACTGAAACCCTACTCCTCTTTTCTGCAAATCATCCATAGGGCAAATGCCAAAAAGAAGTGGGGCTTTGAATGTACTATCTTGGTTTTTGCCCCCTGCCCTGTAAATGTGCTCCTTTCACATCTAGAGACTCATGGAGATGTCAGCCCTGGAGGCCATCTTTTCTTTTGGATCTTCAGGGCGGCCACATTTACTGCTGTGGGAAACTGGGAGGGGGGATTGCATGGAGTTGAAGAGATATCTAGCCATAATAAAATTATTTTCTCTGGGAGTTAAGGACATTCTGCCCTAGTCCTGGAGTGGTGTGACTGGGAGGCATCTCTGGTTGGGATGAGAGATTGATTGGACCATGTGATGGACATGTGGGTGCAAGGGAAGGGACTTCGACTTTCCGTTGGGTGGGGAAAACCCGGGAGGTTTCAGATTCAGATTTTTCCAGATGTGCCAATATGACATCTCTAATAAAATGAAACTTTGAGGAACTTCTGGCCTTAGAGTCTTCACTGGTTGGGGGTGTAACTTGGAACCCTGATAGGAGATTTACATTTAAAACAAATAGTTATCAAAAATACAATTACCAACAATATAATTATGCAATGATTTCATTAATATCCATTCATTTATAATGAAAATGTAACTCCTTTGTCTCCTTCTTCATCCCAATGACCAGGTCTTGATCCCTCTAGGCTTTTCTGACCATCCATGTAACTGTCTTCTTAAAGATTGGGAGAAAGGTGCCATCTGGATCTCCAGGGGGTGATTATTCCAGATGGTTGGCACCACAACTGAAAAATGGTGGGGTTGGTTTGGCTTTTTTGTGACTATCATGGGGGAGGCAATCCCACCATTCCTAGCCTACTGGAAAGGGTAGAACTACTTTGTAGCAGACCTGCAGGTACCCGGGCACCAAGCTGGGTCAGGCTGTTTAGGTTCAAAGCAGCTCCCTGAGATGGATCCAGAAATCTGATGACTGGTGCAGAGCCTGCAGCACCATTATACACCTATAGTGGCTCTCACTTGCCAACTACAACTTCTGGGTAATCTTCAAAGCCAGCCACAGAGAGAGCATATTGCAGTCATCTATAGAAGAATAACAAGTGTTTTGTCACTCTCTCCAGGGCTCTCTTCTCTAGGTGCACTGGCTCAAGTTAAGCAAAGATTCTCCTGGCCACAGTCGCCCTGCAGCCCGTCTAGCTGTAGCTGTGACTCCAGGTTGACCTCCAACTCAGAAAGATGTCCCTTCTGGGAGACTCCTGCCCCATCTAGAGTTCTTCCCAGAGGGGTTGGAGTTCCAGGCAGCTTCTGGACCAAGAGTTCCTCTGTTTTCATGCCATTCAGCTTTGGGTTTTTTCTCCTTGTCTGCATCTCAATAGGCTCCTTTCTAGATCCTATCAGTTTCTCTGTTATCTGGAATTCAGCAACAAATTGCTAGTTTTCTACTTTTCTCCAGTTAAAGTAATATTTTAAATACATACAATATGAAGTATCATTTAATTGTATTTTTGTGGCTGTTATAATTTGGGAAATGAATGTGGAAAGGTGGTATATAAACTCTAGCATTACATGTCTGAACTGCAGCTTTGATTAAGCTTTGCTGGTGCTAATCCAGAAGCTTATGTGGTCAATATGAGAAACTGGTGGCATTCCAGACATTGTTCTTACCAAGATAGGCCCCATGATTTTTCAGTTCATCTGGAAACTCTTGAAGGTAGGATTCTCGATGAGGAACAACTTTGCCACTGCTGGTCTCCTTGAGGACGGCACCATTCCAGTCATAGGCACCAACAGCTCCAAGCAGAATCCCATCCTATTCGTGGAATTAAAAAAAGCTGAGGGATAATGAAAGTAGATGGTCCAGGTCCATTATCTGTTGGTGTGTTCAAGAAGATTGGAAAATGCCTGGCTAAAACCCTGCAGAGTTCCTGCATGTCAACAGACTGGGCAACATTGGACTTTAGTCTGACTTGGCAATAGGCAGCTTCCTCTGTCCCCAGGATCCTAGCCATCCTCAGAAATGTATTAGATTTTTATATCCCCCAAGGTTACAAAATACAGAGACAGTTCTTTCAATTATTGTTCATTTTCAATTTCACTAGTTTCACCAGCTAGTGGATTTCGGGGCTTCGTGTTCCGTAGGTCCACAAGATGAACATAGAACATAGAATCATAGAGCTGGAAATGACCTCAGAGTTATTCTAGTCCAACCCCTGCTCATATTTTTGGACATTTGAATTCATCCTCTCTGTTTTGGGAGAAGAAAAGGGCAGACAGCCACTTCCTTGGAGGACAGTATTTTGGCATGACTACTGAAGAACCCCTCCTCATTTTCCTTAGAGAAAGCCTTGCCCGTATATGCAGCCGCATGAGGTAAAGAATCCTAAATTGCTAGAAGGTACTTTACCCTGAGGGACACGGTGGCTCAGGGGCTAGGATGTTGAGCTTGTCGATTGAAAGGTCGGCACCTTGGCAGTTCGAATCCCTAGTGCTGCCGTGTAACTCCCGTTACTTGTCCCAGCTTCTGCCAACCTAGCAGTTTCGAAAGCATGTAAAAATGCAAGTAGAAAATATAGGGACTACCTTTGGTGGGAAGGTAAGAGTGTTCCGTGCGCCTTTGGCATTGAGTCATGCCGGCCATATGACCACGGAGACGTCTTCGGACAGCGCTGGCTCTTCGGCTTTGAAACAGAGATGAGCACCACCCCCTAGAGTCGGCAACGACTAGCACATATGTGCAAGGGGAACCTTTACCTTTACCTTACCTCACTTTACCCTGTCAGACTGCAGGACACACTGAGATACCACAAGAATTGTCTAAAAATCATGATGGGTGGTTGTGATTGTGAAAAAGTTCTGCCTGGTTTTTATGTGCAGATGAATCTTTTCTTGTACCAGCACCTTGAATTTTTAACCACTTTTGGATGAGACAAACGTAACATTTCCACAAATCAAAATGTCATCAAGGAGAAGGACCGTTTGTACTGTAGCCTCTTCTGCCAATCTGCATTTGCAACTCATTTGAAAAAAAATCAGAGATATACTCAAAATAGGGATTTCCCATCAATAATTGAGATGGTCCTTCAACATCGTCTTTCCTCATGGCGGCTCCTGCACAGAGAAGGTCCCCAACCTTCCCTGATCCTGAGATGACTTTCGGGAGGAGCCTGCTAGCCATTATCCCTTGATTACCCATCCTAAAGACTTATCAGAAATAATACCAAAATTAGTTCTCCCTTGTCTGACTTATTTTGGACCAGTCATTTCTTGAAGAATTGAGCATTTAGTTAACAAAAAATAATTAAATGTTAATTAACAAATTAAATTTAAATAAACAAACCAGTGTTTTCTGAGGCCAATTAAATAGTAGAGCTGGGAATGTCCTGCCATAAGAAAATACTGTTATCCTAACTAATCAATTTAAGAATTTGGTCAGTCAGTTTTCTGAATGGTGAGGAATCCCTCATGCCCCAAAATATTCTACTATATTTTATTATTTACTGTAGTTTTTGAACTACAGTTACAAAAGGAGTCAATTTTCAAGAAGTTTTGGAAATGGTCAAGAAAGTCCCTTCCAAGTCAGCAAGTGTAATATTCCAAGACCAGTCATTTTGCCAAAACTATCAATTAGGACCAAACCCAACAAAAACCAAAAAACCCCAGCAACCTGCTCTTCATGAAAACAATGAAGTAAATCATATTGATTACTTCTCTAGTCAAATAGGAAACTGCTAACTACCTCTCGAACAATCCTGAATGGTGGGCAAAATTTCCATATCTGGCAAAGAGTGCAGGGAAATACTCCATATCATGCACAACATAGTTACATCAGCATAAGACTTAACTTTGCATTCACACAACATGCTAAGGTTCATTAGTTTCAACTTAGTTGATATCGATACCATATTCTACAAACCAAGAATCTTTTTAGGTCTATCTCTGTTAAATATCTGGTGTGATATGAAATCCCACTCCCCCAGTTGCTAAGTGAATTGTATGGCACAAACACAGTCTTTGCCTTAGTTGAATTCATTGAGTTTTTCCTATTTCTGCCAGTGGGACTGAAGGAGGTTTAGAATCACCAACAATACCACCAGTTTGCTCATGGTATAAATGGAAGTTGCCAGTCCTCACCTGTAATTTAAAAAAGTCAATCATTTAATTAATCAAACAATTGCTTAGGGCTGGTCTTAAGTAGAATTTGGATGCTGTGCTAGGCATTCTACCAGAAACAAATCTAGACCAGAAATGCCAAAGAATGTTTTGCTCTTAATTTTTGTCAACACATGTGCAAGAAATAAATGAACTGGCCACTTCTTAGGTTTTGTTTTCCATGAAGAGCACAGTAAAAATAGTTCAGATTTTCTGCCTATCTACTTGGAGGCTTTTTGAACATTGCATGAAGAAGCAGTTGTCTGAAACCACAGACCAGCTTAACTGTTGAGCTTCCAACTTACCGTAGACAGAGACGTCCAGGTATCTTCTACCTAATACAGGCTTTTGTTGAATCCATATATCACAAACCAAAAGCTTTTTAGGCTGAGTTATATCTATTGCATGCCAAAGTCACATGAATCATGAGATAAAATGAAAAAAAAAAAAAGAGTCAATTATTCACTTACTTCCACAATATGGGATGAAAATCCAGTCTGGGACATTTCCAGGCCAAAGGATACTTCATTTTTGTTGGTGCCTAAAACACCAAAAAGGAGATATTTTTAAAAAAACCAATGAAAGAAAGAAAAATAGGTTTATTACCTGCCATTACAGTTGTGTGATGAAATTCGATACAAATTTTTAAAAGGCCAGTAGGAAGATTTGTGAGTGTGGGCCCAGAAAATAAAAATAGAGAAAATCCTATCCATCTGTTTAAAAGTCTAAAGCTGAAAGTTGGAATCAATGGGCATGTAAATTACCACGTCCCACTTTGGCTATCAGTTCAGGCATAAAAATGCTGCATTGCATGTGAAATTAGCCCTTCTGCGACCCCATCATTCATCCCAGTGATAGGTTAATGTCCACAGCAGAAATGATGAGTGTTTCTCAACCGTGGCAAGGTGAAGATGTCTGGATTTGCTGGCTGGGGAATTCTGGGAGTTGAAGTCCAGACACCTTCACCTTGCCAAGATTGAGAAACACTGACATAAACACATGCAAGAAATTTGAGTGCCGACTGGAATTCTTGGCAGTTTTTGAGTTAGCATCCACATTTAGAAATGAATCACAGAGATTAGTCCCTTACTTATAGCAGACTCCTGCTGTTTAAGGAATCTCCTAACATTTAGAGATCTGCTGAGAGTGACTGTCATAATTAACTCGGTCACGGTAAGCACTATCTTTCAAAAGTGCTGAAATAGGATTCAACTGTAACCCAAAAAAACATTTGTTGTACTTTGCACTTTGTACTTAGTAGCCTGCTCAAAATTCAGGAAATTCAAGAATACTGTTTAAAAACAACTTTAGTTAGATAATGCAATGAGAAATGCCAGGGCCAAAGATTCTCCTTCTTATATCCATGAAAGCCACATCTGACTGCTTATCTGCAGGCTCTCAGGTAGCCAGGAAGCAGGAGTTTATCTTTTCCTCCTTCACACACAGCCCAAGGCAAATGCTTCAAGCACTGGGCACCTCTCAGGCTGAGGAGGACTAACAAAGGCAGTCAACCATAACAACTTCCAAATCAATTCAGAATTTAGACAGTTTGGTTTAAGGGATAAACAAGGCTAGAAGCCAGGAAACCATGATTGCTAGTTCTACTTTAGGCACAAAGCCAGCGAGGTGACCTTGGGCCAGTCCCTCTCTCTCAGCCCTAGAACGCATGCAATGGCAAACCACTTCTGAAATCTTGCCCAGAAACGAGTTTAGATAAAGACTTGTCCAGGCAGTCTCCAGGAGTCAAGACTGAAGGCACATGCACACACACACACACACACTGAAATGGGAGTTGCAGAATGGGACCTCTGGCTCTTGAGAAGAAGATTCCTACATGGAATTTCATACCAAACTCCTGTGCACCATATTCAAAGTTCCTCATGCTGTTGGATGGAAAAGTGAGCCTCCTACGCTGTCCTTGAATCTCTCAGAAGCTGCTCACCTTCTAAGCTGAAAATCCTCTCTCCAAGAGCATCCACAATATCTTTAAGGGCAGCCTCATCACTGACATTGAAGAAATGCTTTTCGTCTGGGTCACTTGCTATATATTTTATTTCTTTCAAAAAGGCTGCAGGGTTGATCCCTCTTCTGTTGTAATAACCAAGGACCTGGAGTGGCAAGAAAAAGCATTATTCCACAGAATTACAGTCAGGGTGGAAGTATTTACAAAAGAGTCAGTTTGGTGTGATGGTGAAGGTGCTTGGCTAGAAACTGGGAAACTGGGAGTTTTAGGCTTGCCTCAGGCACAAAGCCAGCTGTGTGACCTTGGGCCAGTCACCCCCTCTCAGCTGATGGCAAATTACTTTTGAAATCCTACAAGAAAACTGCAGGGACATGTCCAGACAATCGCCAGGAGTTACTTCTCGCTCAAAGATACCAAATTAAAAAAATAAAATTGAGCCTATCTTCTAAAGTGTTAGCTATTCTCCCCCAGCCCAGCTTAGTGTCATTGGCAAATTTGATGAGTTCCCCTTCTATTCTCTCATCTAGATCGTTTATGAAGATGTTGAGTACTGGGCCCAAGACCAAACCCTGAGGGTTCCTACTGCATGCTTCCCTCAATGTAGATATAGTTCTATTCAGCACTGCAGATTGAGTGTGATTGGTCAGCCAGTCACTAAGTAATCTGGTGGGGTTGCCCTGCCCAGCCCACATTTTTCTATCTTGCCAAGAAGCAGTACTTTGTTTACTGAAGTCCAAATATATAATGGTCACATCACTTTGCTGGTCCACTAATTTAGTCGCTTGGTCAAATAATGAAATAAAATTTGTCTGGCCTGATTGTTTTGGACAAACTCATGTTGGTTTCTAGTAATAGCTTTGCTGGTTTCTATATGCTTGCAGATCTGTTGCTTGATTATCTTTTCCAGGATCTTCCCAAGTATTGATGTGAGACATGTCTATGCTTACCTGGTTCCGTTTTCCTCCTTTCTTTTAAAGGTGGGAACCA
The DNA here is from genome assembly GCF_028640845.1 of Ahaetulla prasina. Taxonomy (NCBI): domain Eukaryota; kingdom Metazoa; phylum Chordata; class Lepidosauria; order Squamata; family Colubridae; genus Ahaetulla; species Ahaetulla prasina. The sequence continues at coordinate 2,293,851 of NC_080551.1, read as the reverse complement.
TCATCAGATATAACATAGATCTGGTCTTTTATTTTAAATCTCTATTTCCTAACAATCTCCACATGGAATTTACTTTTTTCTCAGCTGCTGCACACAAAATCGACATCTTCACTATGCTGTCTTCTATGGCCCTAAGATCTTCCTCCTGTTTAATTACAGGCAGCTTAGACCCATCAATGCCTGTATTGCCATAAATGCAAAAAGCCCCTAGGTCTATTACTTTACCCTGTTTAAGATATGATAAGCACTGATTTGAAGAAAAAATGGTGATTATTTATACCCTAAGCAAATGTAACCCAAAGAATGTCTTCCATTCATTGTTTATCTTAATAGAATAGAATAGAAGAATAGAATAGAATTTTATTGGCCAAGTGTGATTGGACACACAAGGAATTTGTCTTGGTGCATATGCTCTCAGTCTACATAAAAGAAAAGATACGTTCATCAAGGTAATATTTCATCAAGTTAATCAAGGTAATAATAATTAATAATGCATAAGTGCACTAACTTGCCTATCGTCATTGTATTTTTTTCTTTTATTCTTGTTCTCATTTTTGTTTGACAAATTCTAACAAACAAACAAATAAACAAATCCTCTGGCAGTAGTGGTGGCAATGGCCCTTCAAATACCAGTTGCAAGGAACAATGGGGATGGAGGGAAATGCCTGATTCTTGCTTAGAAGCTCCCAGAGGCATCTGGATGGCCTTTGCAAGAAGCAGAAAGTTGGGCTAAAGTGGACCGGGACCTGATCCACTTCAGTCATGTGGGTTGTCCACCAAAAATGGCAATCTATTTTTAAATGGAGGGCTTCAATCTTTTCCTAGCATGTGAACTCTGAATTCATAGCCATTTCAGTCCCTTCTGAAGATTCCAGGCAGAAAGTCTGCAGCGCCCATAAATGACTTACTGCAACGGCGTATCTGGTAACGTTGTCCTTCTCGCTGCCTTCAATGGCCTTCTCAAGATCTGGGCTGTCGTGAGACTCTCCATCGGTGATCACAATCATCACCTTCTTTGCACCCTTGCGCCCTCCTTTCTGAAATGCTTCTGAGCTGAAATTCAAGGGATGGAGAGAAGACAGTGAGAGAGAGGGTGTTTTGCAAACTAAGCATGACTACTTCTCAAGGAGGATCATTTTCAATGCCATTTTTAAGGCTACCTGAATTTTGGGGAGGATGTAGCACAAGGTGAAACAAAGACTGAGAGATAAAGAGAGGAATGGGGAACTTGCCTGTAAGAACAGTCTGCACCTCTCTTGTCCTAAAGGTGCTTTTTCAAAAGGCAACTGGAGTTTCTTGGTTTTTTCTTTGAAGACGTTTTGATTCTCATCCAAGAATCTTCTTCAGTTCTGACTGAAGTGGATAGAACTGAAGAAGCTTCTTGGATGAGAAGCAAAATGTCTTCAAGGAAAAACAAAAAAAAGTCCAGTTGCCTTTTAAAAAAGCACCGTTGGGACAACCATGACCTGACTGACTTAGAAACTCCATAGACATGCCACTCTCTTGGTTCTTGCAATGTGGGGGCATTGAGAATTTACAGCGTAAAGATTACAAAGGAACCTTTTTCTTGCCAAAAATCATGAGATATAACAAAGTATAGATTATCAAGGGAAGAACAGAATTATTATCATTCTTTGGTTGCAACTGCTTGCAATTAGAATGCTCCGTAATTTCCAGAGAAAAAAATATTTTTGTTTGTATAATATGTTAAGTAGGGGAAAGACAGAAACTCACATTACATAAACCCAGAGATACTCCCTTTTTAAAATTGCTTTGGGGCATAAGCATTCTGGGCTGTATATTCTTTAATCTTATTCTAATCACTGCCTTGTTTTAGTATTTCTCAGTAGCAAAATAGGCTCAGCGTCCTCTAAATTATAGTGCATATTAGTGTTGTCTATAATGTTTAATTTGCTTACAGTTACCTCACTGCTTTGGGCATTAGGATTTTGGAGATAATATGCATGATTGTTTTTGCTGTCTGCTTATGACGTGTTTGAATCAGAATGTGTCCATGATCTACCAGACCTGGTTAAACTGTTAAGCTCCATCGTTGCCCAACTCCATGCCTGCCTAAGAACACCTCCATTTTCATCTGAACAGAACCTGGAAAGTAGGCTTACCGAGCAAACTCTATTCCAAAGGCGGTTCGGGTTTCAGTGCCCCCTCTCTGCTCGATGTGTTTAGCAGCTTCTACCACATCCTTTACAGACCTGTAATCATTCAGGTGAAATTCATGGACAGCATCCTCTCCATACTGGACAACTCCAACCTTGTGAAAACATTGCAAATTATTGGGGTGAAAAGCCTCTTTCATGAATGAGCCTATAGAATATATTACAAGCAAATCCTACTTCTGAACACCTTTCTTGTCTGTTTGTCTTGTATTACTTTAAATCAAGACACTACTACTCCATTCAGGTCAAGTGTCCTTTGAGTGATATGTTTAGAGGTATGTACACTCAAAGAGAAAGAACCAGGATAGAAGATAGAGAACTTCACTGGAATTAGTTTAATTTAAAAGTAATGCAATTTAAATACTATGGTCACATGTCATATTTTAATAGTGTCCCTTTTTGTCATATTAACATTATAATTGGATGGCAATTTTTGAACAGTTGTTTTGTAGATCACATTCAGCCTGGGATCTCAGTTGTGCCATCCAGCTTTAAGGATAACTGTCAGTTTACCATATGGTCATATATGTGTCTACTCAGAAAATAGTCCCATTAAGTTCAGTGAGATGTCTTTCTGTGCAAATGTGTGGATTCAGCAGCATTCAAAGATTGGTGTGTGTGTATAGGTGTGTGTGTATAGGTGTGTATTGGTGTGTGTGTATAGGTCTTGTATCCAAGTCAATCTAACAAAGCAGGACTGGATCAAATTAAGTTCCAAACATCTGAAAAGGATGGATATTGTCGGGGGAGGGCATAATACTGCTATTGTCATTTTGATGTTGGCCATCATTGCTGTGGATGCCTTTCCAAACAATGTCCTAGATGCGCCAGAACTAATTTGTTACAAATTACAAACCCATTTTTCTAGTTTTTTCCCCCACACAGCAATCAACAGATGTGAGTGGTAATTTTCTGTTTTCTGATGAGAAAACTTTATTTTCACTTTGCAGTGCTTTGGATTCAATGGCCAAAATATTGTTTGGAATGTGCAAAGTTCTTAAAGCAGCTGTGCCTTTTCCTGGGTTCATACAGCAGCCCTCTGCCACTGCTGTGTAATGCTAGAAAAAGAGATGGCTATTTTACTATTTTTATTATTTTTTACAAACAACTCAAGGCATATCCAACATATACGACACACTTTCTTTCTCCTATTTTCCCTACAACAACAACCCCGTGGGATGAGTTGGGCTGAAAGTGTATGATTAGCCCAAAATCAAACAGCTGGCTTTCATGGCAAGAACTCTTAGTTTTCCACTTTCTAGCCTGGTGCCTTAACCATTAGAACAACTTTAAGGAGCTGCAGGCAGGTGCTTCAAAGCATCTTTTGCCTTCAAATCCAAATGCAGCCCAGTCTACTATTTATGACTTGGTAATTTCCCAATAAAGTTAGCTGAAGTCATTTGAAGCTCATTCCAGCGAAGTGAATCAAGGTTATAATGTCCAGCCAACACTGGTGATCTCTGCTCCAAAATATCAAGTCAAAAACCCAGTCTTATGTGAGCCTGCAAGTACTGCGAGACTGTTAATTATGCTTTTAAAAATAAATAGTGACAATTTATTCTTGAAGCAAAGGGACAAGGGAGACATATACCAGCCAAAGAAAGCTATGAAATGAAGTGCAGGATGGGCTGATGAGAGCAAAATCACCCACACATGTTTTGTCACCTGTATTTGTCCAGGTCCGATGTAAAATTTCTTCAAGATTCTTATCAGGAAATTTTGAACTTCTGCCCAGGGGTAGATGCTGTTAGATCCATCCAGTACTATAATTATATCCATGTATGTCTGGCATTCTGCAACCAGATAGACAAAGATCATTAAGGGATATCGGCTATCAAAAAGGAGTGGAATAGGCTGCCAATTCCTTTCCCCTTGGAGCAAAGGAATCTTGGAGCAAACGCCAACTGTTCCTTCTTCTACTCTGAAATCGCATTGCTTCAATTTTCTCTTGGGTCTATTGTGTTTCTACTCTATGTTATTATTAATACAACAATACCAGACATTTAACACCACTGTTCCATGTCTGACCATTGAAAACCCCCTTGAATTGGATAGCGCTTCTTTCTAGGTAAGTGTCTCCAACAGAGCTAAGTAACTTTTCCAGATCCAAGGGCCACGCTATGATCTTTTGGTCCATGCAAAAAATAAAACAGATTTATCAAAATGTAAATTTAAATAAATTTACAATGTTTCACAATGATTGCATACAATTAAATGACTGTTCCTCATGTTTAAAATTACACTGGGGTGACAGTTTTTGGAAGGATGTTGGAGGTTGTATGCAAAACTTTTTAGCAGCTAGCTATAGCTCTGAGGCTGAAGAATACACATCATTGATGTGGCTTTCATAGCTAAGGTGGGATTAGAACTCATGGTCTCAGAATGAGCTAAGACTTGCAACAAATGCCAAGGATAATAGAACATAGAACACAGAATAACAGGGTTAGAAGGGACCTTGGAGGTCTTCTAGTCCAATCCTCTGCTCAAGCAGAAGACCCTATTCCATTCCAGACAAATGGTTGTCCAACCTCTTCTTAAAAACCTCCAATGAGAAGCACCCAGAACTTCTGAAGGCAAGCCATTTCATTGATCAATTGTTCCCACCGTGAGGAAATCTCTCCTTAATTTTAAATTGGGTCTCCTTTTAATAATCTTCCACCCATTACTTCTTGTCTTGCTCTCAGGTCCTTTGTTGGAGAATAGGTTGACCCACTCAGCCAATCAAATATTGGAAAATTATGATATGCTATCATGTTAATCCTAGCCCTTCTCTTTGTTAGACTAGATATACCTAGTTCCTGCAACCATTCATCATATCGTTTAGCCTCCAGACCCTTTAATAAAAAAAAGTTTCTTTCAATATGTAAAAAGCAACAAAAAAGTCAAGGAAATGATCGATCCACTAAATGGAAGATGGCAAGGAGGTGGTGGACAGCAGGAAAAAGCAGAATTCTTGGCATTTGTCTTTACACAAAAGGAAAAAACCAGACCAACCTATCAAAAGATATGTCAAGTCTAGAGAAGAGAAGACATGGTAGCAGCCTTCCATCAAATGAGAGGCTGTTACAGAGAAGACGGGGTCAACCTATTCTCCAAAACATCTGAGAGCAAGACAAGAAATAATGAATGAATATTATTAAAATGAGAATTAAGAAGTCTGAGAATTAAGGATTAGAATGGTTTGCCTCCAGAAGTTGTGAGTTCACTGGAAGTTTTGAAGAAGCGACTGGGTGACCATTTGTCCAGAATGATATAGGGTGTGGCTGCTCCAGCAGGGGCTGCTATAAAAGACCTACAACTTCCAATCTCCTATTCTATGATTCTATGATACTCCACACATAGCCGAGCAATAGTATTCTCTTTGAATAACTGACAAGACATTAAGAATAAGTAGCAATAGGAATAGTGCTTAGACTTATATACAGCTCCAAGCCATTTACAAATGTCAGCATATTGCCTCCAACGATCTGGCTCCTCATTTTACAGACCATGGAAGGATGGCAGGTTGAGTCAACCTTGAGCAGGTCAGGATCGAATTCCTGGCAGTGAGCAGAGTTAGCTTGCAATACTGCATTCTAACCACTGCACCACCATGGCTCTTGTATTGAAAACAAAAGTCAAGCATGGCAATCAATGAAGTGCATAATAGCTGCTAAGGAGGGGGGGATTCTGTAGCATCCCATTTCCCTCTCTTGCTCTGAGAGGGACCATGTGATTATTTTGCTTCATGATTAATCTAGGGCTGCCCCAAACAGTGAAAGAGGGTCAGAAAAACATGAGCTGTTTGAGGGCACTGCAGCTTCTGATCAAGAATTAACCCTTTGAAATTCTCTAACAAATGTGTGAGCCTAGAAATAAATAGGTGGAACATTTATCTGAATTTTCCAAGGGGTAGGAGAAATTCTGCAACTATTTTCTAGGAACTCTCCCTTGGAGATTAGGGTAGAACTTTGACAAAAAGAACTTTGAGGAACTTCTCTCAAAGGCTTTTTCCTGGGATTGAATGAAAGAGAGCGGAGCCAGGGAGCCTGCAGACCTCTGCAGAGAATATGTGACACAAGAGGCAAAATATTCTCATAAATCCCGTTAGTACAGCGATTAAGTGCAAGGACATCAAACACATTTTTCTTTCCTCAGATTGAGTGAGGATTGGTAGAGTTCTCTGAGGGACATTGCCAAGAACTGTCTCTTGAGCATTTGTTTTCTTCATTTTGCTTCTTCACAGGAAAGCACGGATCAAAAACATGCCTCCTTGGTGTCTGGACGTAGAGTGTGTCCCCCAACTCCGCCCCACTGCTGCCCATCAGGAAGCCTTTTACCTACCATCAGCACAAAATTCCCATTGGACAGGCTTCTTTTCAAGAACAGACTTATTTGTTTCCCCTAAAATGGTGATTCTAAATCCCCATGCGGAGAGCAAGAGAGGGAAGGAGGAAGTGGGGGGGCGGGGGTAGAGAGAAAACGTAATAGGCTGATCTTCCTACTCTGGAGAGCTGGAGCCACTGACTTGGAGTATCTGAAGTTGGAGTTCACTCTGGAGCACATGCCTGTGGTGTAATAGGAACTTCCGCACTCATGAGACCACAGAGGGCTGCAAGCCTGTGTCAGAAAGGAAGAAAACAATGACATATTAGGAAAAGTTTTCAGAGGCTCTTCTTTCAGTTGTTCAGGAAATTGTTATTTGCCTAACTAGTTAGCCAGGCAATATATAAACTAACTATATATGTTTGTAGAAAGGCATGATATTGCTTTAAGGCTGTGCTGCATCATGCAAGCATCCTGATTGATTGAGCTCTGTAGCCAATGTATAAAAGGACTACTAAACTATGGCTTGTGGGGAATCTACAGGGACGCTACAGCATTGTAACCTGATGACATGCTGCAACTGTATATTTGCGCTTTATGATCGTTGCTTGATCATGGCTAGTTACTGATTCCTCAAGATACTGACTGTTGTGAATTGAACTGTGTTTTGCCGAACTGAAAGAAGACCTTGTTTGTTTTGCAAGTCTACATTAGTAAGAAGACTTGGTTTGTTTTATCTTTGTATTTTTTACCTAATAGTTTTAAGTATACAGCAGTTTAATTAGATTTTTAATTTTGTTATGGTATTTTAAATGGTTTTTTGTATTATTGTCGTTTTATTTGCTGTACACTGCCCTGAGTCTTCGGAGAAGGGCGGTATAAAAATGTGAATTAATAATAATAATAATAATAATAATAATAACAACAACAACAACAACAACAACAACAACATCCCTGACTGACTGACTTTATATGTGTATGACCTGGAATTGTTTTTGGACTATGACTTTGCCTTTTCCCTAAAAGTAAAGGAATATCAAACCCCAGTTTGTCTGCAAGTGACTGTTATTGTATACAACCAGTCTCAGCCGTTTTCATGCGTAGGGTACTCTGCTCAACAGTCCACACTTTTCGTTGTGAACCCAGATTACCCTTAACAAGTTGCCTGGATAATTTCTGTGGAAGTGGGGGCATTTCTCTGTGAGCAGATTGATTGCTGCTTGATGTTTGTTGAGGTGAAAGGAAATCAAAGTCAGCTGTAGGAAACAGGATCTCTGCACAGGAAGGTAGCTCTCTAGGACATGGCAATTTCTAAGCATGGTGGCAAATCAAATGATAGACAATCACGACGGGCACCAGACATTTAATTTGGTACCCTCTTAGTTCCCCATCTGGTTGAAATTTTAAAATATTATTTTTATGGAATAACACAATGAAAAGGGAAGGTGACAATGCCAAGTAAAGTATCAGCCGCCAGCATAACTTATTTCTAAAAATTCCTTTGGCCTCCCAAAGGACTCAGTGCATTTTCATAAAATCTGGAGGGACTGCATTCCAGGATTTTGTCTGGAAGAGGTGGGGAGCATTTGGGGCACTTGGGGATGTGGTGAGATGCTACCGGAGCACTTTGCCTTCTGGAAGGTTGCACCAAGTGGCAACTTATGTGAATAGACAAGTCTCCAACCCCAGGTATGAAGGCATAACCTGTTCTAAATTTCTGTGTTTTCTCCTCTATTGGAAATTTTACCATCTGGTGTCTTGATCATCCATATCTTTTTATACCTGAGGAGAATTACGAATAGCAATAGCAGTAGCACTTGGTCTTTTATACTGCTTCATAGTGCTTTACAGCCCTCTAGAAGTGGTTTACAGAGTCTGCATATGGTCCCCAACAATTTGGGTCCTCATCCATTCTAAGGATGGAAGGCTGAGTCAACCTTGAGCTGGTGAAACTCGAACTGCCAGCAGCTGGCAGTCAGCAGAAGTAGCCTGCAGTACTGCATTCTAACCACTGTGCCACCAGAGCCACCAAATAAGCCTGATCTACCTGTCAAGCGGAATGGGACTTTTTATCACCTACCCTTGGCCATGCCTCCTTCTCCGTCAGTGTTCCTCCTTGGGCGATTCTCTTCTGACTTTTCTCCTCAGCTGACATGCCCCCATTCATTCTCTCTGGGCAATGGGCCACGGCCCCTACGTCCCACGCGCTTCAGCACAGCCAATTCACCAAAGAAGAGTTCGTCTTGGGTTTTTCGCCCCCTGGGACAGTTAGCCACCAACCAATCAGCTAGCTGCCAATGCTGGCAGCCATAAGCCAAGCCAAATGTTTGTTAGGAGAAGGAATGGAAGGGTTCTAACAAGCATTTGGCTTTCCTAAAACCATTTATTGGCAGCTAGCTGATTGGTTGGTGGCTAACTGTCCCAGGCGGTGAAAAACCCAGGATGAACCCTTCTTCAGTGACTCAGCCACGCCGAAGCATGTGGGATGGAAGGGACGTGGCCCATTGCCCAGGGCAAATGACTGGGGGTGTATCAGCTAAGGAGAAAAGTCAGAGGAGGAACACTGGGGGAGAAGGAGGTGCAGTCAAGGATAGGAGACGAAAAGTCCTAGACCCCTGTCAAGGGGATAGTATAAATTATCAAGGGAAATCATTTAAAGCAGAAAATTTTAGCAACCTGTCTTCTAATTTTGGGTAATCATACAGAAAAATAATCACAAGGATTGGGTATGGTTGGTCAAATGTAAAGAAGGACCAGGGGTGCCATGATAGCAGTGTTCCCATATTTGAGGGGCTGCCACAAAAAAGAGGGAGGTCAACCTTTTCTCCAAACCACCTGAAGGCAGGACAAGAAACAATGAATGGAAAGTAACCAAGGAGAGAAGCAGCTTAGAACTAAGGAGACATTTCCTAACAGTGGGAACAATTAACCAGTGGAATGGCTTGCCTCCAGAAGTTGTGGGTGCTCCACTTCTCTGAAGTGGTATTGGGTCTTTTGCTTGAGCAAGAAGTTGGACTAAAAGATCTTCAAGGTCCCTTTCAAATCTTTTCTTCTGTTAATTTTCAAATTTGCATGAAACACAGTAACTGCAGTCTGAGGCAGCTATCTTATTCTGCCTATCAGGAGACTGAACGGTGGGCTCCGGGTCAGAAACCACTGAAGATAATCCCAGCAAAAAGAGTATTTGTAAATTATTTCACAGATAATTTCTTACCAAAAAGCTGTTGTCTTTGGGGTTGGTAGTTAAGCTGAGACCCAAGCGCATGTTATCCTTTCGTTCCGACACATTGGAAAGAGTTACTCTTCCTTGGGAAAAAAGTGTGAGAGTCAAGACATGCTGTGGAAAAATGTCACAGCCCTTGAAGACAGAGCATATTTCAGTAATACATAGAGGGTTAATATTAACCTGTCCTGGGTTAAACCCAGGCTCTTGAGATGGATACATTTCTCCTTCTGGCTTACAAGTTCTGCTCACCTGTTTAGGAAAAAAGTTGGTGAGGTGAACATACTTCACTACATTCAACTCACCAACTTTTAGTAATAGATAATAGACAACATCTACCTTGAGGTGACTTGAGTTTTGCATGTAAATATAAACCTTCCTTTGTGTAGCTTCTAATACTTTCAGAGCAATATCCAGAGACAATAAGCTCAACCCTTCCATTGCATAGCTTTACCTAGATTGAGCTTGGAACATGTACTGTTGATCTTGCCATTCACTGAACACTTGTAGACATCTCCCGTTTTCTGAGGCCCATTGATCTCATATGGAGCTCCTACCACTAGCCTGGAAAAGAAAACAAAAGCTGTAAATTTCTGGCCTTTGGGGAACAATAATTCAGGATAACAACTGAGAAATTCTGTCTCCACCAAATGCTTAGAAATGGTTTGTTCTGTCCATGCAAGGAGACTGTCCTTTGCTCCAGTGAGGTGTTTCTTGATGCAAATCATTATTTGTCTTCTTAGCCCCCTGCAAAGTCAGTAGTATAGGAAAGCGGTGTGCTATTTCTCACCATTTGTGGATGGGAAGCATAAAAAAGTGTTGTTTGAGCCTGAATGTAGACTTTACATAGTTTAAAAAGAAAAGGAAAAACATCCCTATCCCTTCCCAGAGAACTAGGACTCTCAGCTGTACCTGCATGACCCTGACTTTTTTCTTCTTCCTTGCACCCTCACTGTGGCCTTGGCTCCATAGAAAATGTTAACCTCTGTGTCCAGCTACCAAAAGATTGCCTATTCCTGTGCTAGAACAAAATAGAAAAAGCCGCAACATGAAATAGGCTACCACATCTTGTCCCCTTCTTGACCCGGCATCTGGATGTTGATACAGACCCTTATGTGCTCGCCAGGATCTTCTGGGCTGATTGAAGCTGCTGGTTGGGAAATATTTGCCAGCAGAGATGCCGAGGAGATAGCTTCTCGGCACTCAAGCATATTCAATGAACAAGCTGATCTGACTTTAGCAGCTCCCCAAAACAGTCGGGAACCAGAAAGTCTCATTCCTTTTGGAGCAAAAATATTTTTCCAATCATCCAAATCAAATGCTGGCAGGAATCAGAATTCTGATTTGATGCTGGCCCGTTTTAACGGAAGAAGAATTGCAGTAGAAAGTAAACGATAACACTTGGTGCTATTTTTGAAAGTTAAATTTGTTCTCTGCCCCCCTTCCACATGACCATTAGTTTTGTCCTATCCCCAAACCTCTGTGTCCAGCTACCAAGCCCTCAGGAGCTGCCAGCAGTAACACCAAGAGCCCAGAAGCAGAACGTGAAGGTTTGTGAATGTGAGAAACCACCTACCCTGATGTACAGAGGACTGCAGCTAATTCCTCTAGAGCAGCAGCTGACCTGATTAACGTCTGAAGTTAATTGGTTGCTTGTCTCCACAAATAAAGACCATCAGAAGTCACCACATTGGAAGAATTGCCTGTGGAAGGCCCTGAAGTAATATACTGTATAGCCTTTTAGATTAGGTCTCCTTGAACTTTGACTTTCTGTTTTTACTTCAGAAGGTAGCAGTATCCAGGAAACGTGTAGAGGAGGCTATCTCACTTTGGAAATGGATCTATTTCCCAGTCTGGCAAAGTCGCTTTGATTCACAAACAGGGACCTTGGACGTGAAAATACTGATTTGTCTGAAATGCATATATAAAGATTTCTGACTCAGGATACTATTCTCTGCATTTAATCAAATAGTATCAGGGCTGTCTCAGTTTGGGCATTTAGGAAAGAAAGACCCTCACCTCCATTTGTAGTAAAAGGTATACTTTTACTAAAGCCAGGTGGTTACAGTGTAAGCAAGCCAGATCTGAATATTCCCACGTAAACCCAGTGATTTTCCACTTCTCTCTTGCCCTCCCACCTTGGTCATTTTGTTAATGTCCAATGGTATTCAAAGTACCATGTTTTCCCCAAAATAAGTTCCTGTCTTATATTTTTTTGAACCCCGAAATAAGCGCTTGGCCTTATTGCCATGTGCTCAAAAGCCCGATGGGGCTTATTATCAGGGGATGTCTTATTTTGGGGGAAACAGGGTAGGTGTTTTGGTAACCGTTCTAAAGTTTGGCACTTCTTTGGTGGGTGTTTGCATTCCATTCTCACGCTTGTGCCCTTGGATCGTTCAACCATTGGTTCTTGCCTCCGGATGGCACCTCTGATTCCTGTCATCCCCCCTCCCTATATTCTCCTGCTTCCTCCTCTCCCCCTTTTATGGCGAGATGCCCTCAAAGCGAAGCCTTACATTTCACCAAATTTTCTGCCCTGTAAGTTTGTTAGTCTTTAAAGTGCCACAAGAGTTTTTTTTAAATTAACATTGTCCCTCTTCTAGAAAACGTTAATACAAGTCAACTTTAATGCCATTCTCTTTTTCTTTTCCCCAACATTATTGGTTTGGTTTTGCAAAGTGAATCCAAATGTTTTAATATTTCAGCTGCCATGCCTCCTAAAAACTTCTTGGAATGGCAAATACCATTGAGACATCTGAAGCAACTCATTTCAGTATTTACCATTAAAATATTTGGGAAAATATTTCTGCAGCTGCCAGGTTTCCATGCAGTTCAGTGGCCACAGATTATTAACAATTTAAAATTCAACCTACTGGGGAGAAAAGAATCCCTACTCCTTAAGGTGAAAAAAATATACTTCAGGATTCTGTCACATCTGTTGTCTTCGCTGATGTGACTTTTTGTTTCCTCTACATCTTTGAGCCTTTTCATCAATGATTCGTAAATGAGGGGATAAGCTCATCCACTTTGCGGATGACACCAAGCTGAGGGGAATTACGAACACTTTGGAAGATAGACTCAAGAAAGAACTTGGCAGACTGGAGCACTGGATTCTATCCAACAAGATGCAGTTCAGTGGTGAGAAAAGTGAGATCCTGCACATAGGCAGGAAAAACCAAGTGTGCAGTATCTGGCTCAACATAAGTGCCTGTGAGAGGGCTATAGATGTCCTGGTGGATCACAGCTTAAGTATGAGCCAGTTAATGAAGAGAAGACTTGGGGAACACATAATAGCAGTCTTCCAGTACTTGAGAGGCAGTCACAGGAAAGAGAGGCCCCAAAGACAGGAAGCACTGGGACTTTTAGCCCTATGACTGTATGACCGTGTAAGGAAGAAGACCCAGGGTGACTTTTGGTTGCCACTAACTAAAGAGATGTACTTGATCTCAATTCACTAGCATCAATACTGCATTTTCTAAAAAATTACATGGTTTATGAACGTAAGAAATGTCCTGCTGGATCAGGTTGTTGGTCCATTAGAAAAGGAATGTCAGGGAGAGTCAAAAAATTAAGATGGAAAATACAACATTGTGACTGAAATCTGTGGAGGGAGTTTATTTAATAAAAATGTGAAAGCAGCAGATTATTCAGATACTAGCAGGAAGTAAACAGCCTTGAAGAAAACTCCTGAAGTAAACTCCAGTTGACCTAATGAATTGGTACAACAACTACCTTAGTCTTTAACTGGTTGTTCTCCGCAGATAAGAGTGTCTATATAAGTTGCAAGTGGAAGAACCTTCTTCAAGAAGAAATATGTGCATTTTTATAACCATGCCTAGCTAGTCTTAATGAATAATATGAAAACTAGTTAAATGAATATGTATATTGGAAAACCATATATGTATTGTTTTTATGCAAAGCCCTTTTTCTTTACTGGAGAATTGCTGGATAATCATTTTTTTATGTTATAAAGATGTACCTTGTTAATTATCTCCAGCTTGTTGGTTGTTTTACTTGGGGCTGAATTGGGACAAATGTGATTCTTGGGGTGATATTTTATCATCACAGTTTTATGCACTACTGATGGATGAAAAATAATTGGATATCCATGAGACTGTAACAGCCTAGATGACTGAAACTCTAGAGCAGAGGTGGGGAACTATGGCCTCTTTATGACTTGTGGACTTCAGCTCCCAGAATTCCTGAGTCAGCCATGGGAGGATTCTGGGAGTTAAAATCCACAAGTCATAAAAGGGCCATAGTTCCCCATCCCTGCTCCAGAAGTATCACCAACATTTTGTTAAGCCCTCTAGCCAGAAACTGCCTTGAGATTTAAGCTAACTATGGAAAGTATTGGTTGATTGTTATATCAACAATATATTATTGAGAGCCGAATGCAACAAAATTTAGTTTTAATGTATGCTGATTAGTGTACATTTAAAATGATAATAAAGATTCTATTCTATTCTATTCTCATAGTCAGGGGAAACGGCGGTCAGGATTGGGAAAATCCTCTGGCTTGCCATAGGACCGAGTCTGGAAAGTTTAACGAGCCCCACCTCCTGCGCTGTGCTCCAGCTTTTCGACTCGGTCCTTGCCAGGACCAGACACATCGTGCCTAATTAGATTTGACAACTCTTAACAAATTTGAAATATTGCCAGTGCGAAGGAGTTTTTTAACCCGAGACCGCTGAGAGCCGGTGAAATTGGACCTTAATCAGTCGCCCGGCAGGTTCCTGGGTCAGCGACCATAGGCTTGTCCCCGAAGGCTCGCTGCTAATTAGTCCCGCAGCGAGCAGCCGACTGCTCTTCACATCCAAGCAGCGGCTAAGGCAGAGACCGCTTTTTTCGTGCCGCGGATTGTTTCCTGCTCGACTCTGCCGCGGATTGTTTCCTGCTCGACTCTGCGGCTCGCAAACAAAAATAAAAATAAAAATAAAAATAAAGGGTAAAACTAAGCTGCCTGAAGCGAGGACTTACAAAATTTCTCCTTCCTCAGATCGCGCGTTAAAGCCTTGCAGCTAGCGATCCGGCAGCGGAGGAGGAGGGATTCCCTCCCTCTTCATTAGCACTCGCCTTTCAAGCCTTTCGGCTAGCGATTCACAGCGGCGTGCCCGTGCCTCATTATTAATTCAAATTGCGCTAGCAGCCTATCGGCGAGCGATTATTGAAAGGTCTGGAGCAATTTACATCGCGTTTGCAGCCCCTTTCTTTGGCGAGCGATACCCCACGGGACGGAATCTTCAAGGTCGTGAGTAAAAGTTTTGATTATCCTAAGAGTGGTTTAATTTAGGCGGGAGTCTAAAAACAAAATGGCGGAGGCCAGCCGACCTGTAGCAACCGAAGGCTCCACAGACAAGGCACTTAGCCGCCATCTTAATGATCCTGGGGAGGGCCCCTCAGGCAACCTTTCTCAGGCACCATCGAATGGGGGCCCCTCCCACACGGTCAAAACCAAACCTCTGTCCAAAGCAGAGGAGTGGCGTCACAAGGCCCTAGAGAAAGCAATTTCAAAATCTTTAAAAAAGAAGGCCAAATCAATCACACCTCACCCTGAGGAGGATTTTCCTCAGGGAACAAGGCCTTCTCCCACTGCGGTGGTCTATCCTCCCTTTTCCACTTCCGGGGCCTGGTCTCCTGATTGCTCAGCCTTGACATCTGTGCCTAATTATTCTGAGGCTGCTCTTCTCTTCCAAGCATTACCTGGGCCATCAGAGGCAGCCAACCTTTTCCAGGCTAGGCCTCTCCTGGAATCGGCTCAATCAGCCACTCCTTCTCTTCAATCTCAGCCCTGGCCAGGGCAGTTCGAGCCTCAACCTTCATTTCTAACCGCTCCTGCCACAGTCCAAAAGAACATGTCCTCCAGCACATTGACTTCTTCACTGCCACCCTTACCTATGACTAACCCATCTCAACAGCCACAACAACAAATTATTCAATTGCCTGAATCGTTTGGGCTACTCATCTCCGAAGCTATCCGACAAGGGATGTCACAATACCACCATCAGAACTCTACTCCTTATCACCCTGAACTTCCTCAAGGCAAACACCTTCCCCAAGGCTCAGAAGTCAGGAGTGAATTATCTGGACATTCGCATCACGAGGATTCTCCTATGTCCACTGGCCAGGAGTCCCTTTCTGAGGAGGAGGATGCCAGAGAATTGGCACTGTCAGATGACGAGGGTTTAGCCCCAGACCAGCCCTCTTTCGTGGGTCTCTTCAAACCCCACCTTTTCCGCTCCCTCCTTTTCAAAGCTCAAACCTCCACGGGTCTAGGAGTCATGACATCTATTCCTACTAGCCAGGCTGTGCAAGACCCCTCAGGTCACCTTTTCGCAGAACCCACAGTAATTTCGGAGACCATTCTGGCTCCTAAACTTTTTATTGATGTTGTCCAGCGCCAGTGGCAGAACCCAAGTTCTGGGTCAAATCCCAATGCGCAGGACAAAAGATTTTACAACGTGGCAGCTGACTTGGACAAAATACTACAGGTTCCCTCTGTGGACGCTCCCGTAGCAGCTTTGATGGCAGCCTCTCACCTTGCAGGGCCAGCGGAGGAATCTCTACGACCAGAGGACAAGCGGGCTGACCACACCATTGTGAAAGGTCATCAAGCTTCAGCCTGGTCCATCAGGGCCTCTACCGCGGCTTCGTTCTTCAACAGATCAGCTCTGCTTTGGCTCAAGCAACTCCAGAGCAGGATCTCGTATTTACCAAGCTACATGGCGGACTTTCGCTGCCTGGTGTGCTGCTCATTCTAGGTCTCCGACTTCGGCTTCTGTTCTCCACGTACTGGAATTCCTGCATGACGGATTCGAATCCGGCCTCGCACCTAACACCCTGAGACGACAGCTAGCAGCTCTCTTCGTTTCCTTTCAGCCCACGACTATAGGAACGAGAGTTTCCAAATCAGTTCTCTCAAGATGGATCAGAGCCACCATAATCACAGCATATGAGAGACAGTCTCTTCCAGTCCCTAAGATGATTTCAGCACACTCCACCAGGAGTGCTTCTACTTCAGCGGCCTGGGCTACTCAGGCATCGCTGGAGGAAATATGTAGGGCTGCAGCATGGTCCAACCCGACGGCATTCGTTCGACACTATCGGCTGGACGCATACGCATCTTCTGATGCGGCCTTTGGAAGACGGGTTCTTCAGGCGATCCACGAGGATTCGGAGTGATTGGTCAGCCTTCTCCCACCCAAACGGACATCTAGCTTTGGTATGTCCCAATCCTGACCGCCGTTTCCCCTGACTATGAGAATGGGTCGTTGGCTTACTTGCCTGATACGCCCCTTCTAGGAGAGGGGGAAACGGCGGTCAGTCCCTTCCCTGTCATTCGGCCGACTGGGGGAGGGGCCGCTGGGGTGGGTGAGCTCTAATTCTTTATCGTTTCAGCACGACACGTCAGTCTGCGTCTACGTCCTCGCCGAAAAGCTGGAGCACAGCACAGGAGGCAGGGCTCGTTAAACTTTCCAGACTCGGTCCTACGGCAAGCCAGAGGATTTTCCCAATCCTGACCGCCGTTTCCCCCTCTCCTAGAAGGGGCGTATCAGGCAGGTAAGCCAACGCCCATTCTATTCTATTCTATTCTATTCTATTCTATTCTATTCTATTCTATTCTATTCTATTCTAATATGTTGCTTGTAGCAAAGCAGTTTGTTGTTTTACCTAGGGAGGTATACTGACCATGGTGTCCACTTCAAAGAAGGAAATTAAAAGGAAATTAAACCATCAGAAATAAAAGCATTCCATCAGCATGTGTTTTAATCTACTTTATTTGATGGTTATTCTACATTAAATCAGCTGTCCACTGATAAAATTAGTTGGGAAGCAGCTATAATTTTTTTTAATTGCATTTCCAGAAGAAGAAAAAAGATTCCAGTGTCTTATTATTTGGGGGAAAGTAGCAATATTTGTGGCATGAAGAAGGCAGGAAAAGTAATAAAGGATCAGGCCTTTGCAATCGATGGTACACTTAATCTCCAGCTGAGACTCAGCAACGCTAATAGGTTCAAGATGAATCTGGAGAAACAGCTCAGTATTTGGAATGTGAATTATGAGTAGATCAAGAGGAACATTTAAATAATTGGGAAAAGAGAGAGGTGTAACTCACATCTTAAATTTATAATGATTTGATAATGACAGATATCTTCAAAGTCCACAGGTGATTCAGCTGAAGAGATGCATACTCTGGGTGTCTATGATTTGATAACTGTCATATCTTTCAACAGATCAGAATTAAAAGAATACCTATATCTCAATAATAAGTATCAATGTTCAGTTTTCCTCCCTCACCGTACAGTAAAGATTATATATATTGGCTGCTGTACTTTACCTTTTGCAATTTTGCCCCACATCCATTTAAAATTGGAATGTATTTATCTTCCAGTTAGCAATACACTTGAAGGTAATAATTTTCCTGCAACAGGCAATCACTATCAAAATGAGACCCTTGCCGGCATGAGAAATGGCAGATAAAACACTGCATTCTATTCGTGCCCAAAATTTTACAGGCATATGCACCTTAGGAAGTAAAAAGATATGTGTCTTTACTTGGATGAAAAACATTGTGATGAAATGGCCTGGGGGGCCAAGGAGCCGCGGGTTCCTCCCTTGCTCATTTGACCCAATCCCTTTCTCTAGTAGGAGTTGGAGGAGGAAGAGAATGAGTGTAACTCCCCTTTCATTTGTGCAACTTAGAGTTACTAGAGAAAAAGTGGAATACAAAAGTAATACTATATGAAAACAGTCAGGGACATGAAATAATGCAGTGAAATTTTAAAGACTGAAGAATTCCAGTTAAATGTTAATACTTTATCTAGAGGAATAGCTGAAATTGAAGACCTAATAGTCCTTTATGTTGAAAGGTATTATTGATGCATACATATATGTGCGCACACTCACACAATACTAATAAAAATACATAAACAGAGACAAAAAGCAACATTCTTTAGAGGGGTGTTGTAAGGAGAAAGCCAGAGTAGAGTATCATGTTTTGCTGTATTTGCAGGAAGTACATTAGGGATAGATCATCTTCATTTCGTTCCCTTAAAAGTTCTGAGCTTTAAAAATACAGGGGAAGTGCAGAAAATTTTAACTCTTTAGTTCCACCTTGTATGTCAGTAGGACTTTTGGCAGATCTACCTTAACTAGATATCCTTACCACTAGGATATATGAATTAGTAGTTTACTTATTTCATTCCAAATAGCCATACAAATACTATTTAAAAACCTGTAGCCACAGAACTTGAGGGAAATTTTTTATAAAATGTTTTATAGGTGGCACTTAGACCCTAAGAAATTATCATGTATGTATCCAGATATGCAAGCGAAATGTTGGAGATGTAATTGTGATGATGCTACATATTTTCATATTTGGTGGACTTGTAAGAAGATTAAGGCTTTTTGGATAAGGATCTGGTGGATTATACAAAATGTTTTGAAAAAGAAGATAAAGTTCCTACCGCAATTTTTCTTATTGGGAATTATTACGGACTGTACAGTAATTGAGACTAAGTTGATTTTAAATTTAATAACAGCGGCAAGACTACTGATAGGACAATACTGGAAGAAAAAAGAGTTACCTACAATAGAAGAATGGATATTGAAAGTTGCTAATTTGGCTGAGATGGCTAAAATCTCAGACTTTACACAAGAAAAATATCTAACACAGACTTCAGAGGATAATTAGAACTGCAGAAAAAATAATTGCTACCAACTTGCCTTCCATTGAGGACCTGTATACTGCACGAATCAAGAAGAGGGCCGTGAAAATATTTGCAGATCCCTCGCATCCTGGACATAAACTGTTTCAACTCCTACCCTCAAAACAATGCTATAGAGCACTGCACACCAGAACAACTAGACACAAGAACAGTTTTTTCCTGAAGGCCATCACTCTGCTAAACAAATAATTCCCTCAACACTGTCAGACTATTTACTGAATCTGCACTACTATTAATCGTTTCATAGTTCCCATCGCCAATCTCTTTCCACTTATGACTGTATGACTATAACTTGTTGCTGCAATCCTTATGATTTATATTGATATATTGATCATCAATTGTGTTGTAAATGTTGTACCTTGATGAACGTATCTTTTCTTTTATGTACACTGAGAGCATATGCACCAAGACAAATTCCTTGTGTGTCCAATCACACTTGGCCAATAAAAAATTATATTCTATTCTATTCTATTCTATTCTATTCTATTCTATTCTATTGTAAGGCTAACTGAATGGAAAAAATGGATTGAAGATACGCAAAATAGATATCAGATTAAGAGATATCAGATTGCCTTTGAATGATTAGGATGTATTTATCTTTGATTTGTATGGGGGAAGTTAGGATTTGAGAAGAAGGGGAGGATTATCATTTGTGTTAGGGAAAATTTAGCGAATGATTGTTTTTTCTTTTGAACTGTACCCTGTGTTTGTTCTGGGAAGTGGTGGGGGGGAGGGAGGAGGGTGGTTTTGGAGGGAGGGGGGAGGGGATGGAGGGGGGAGGGGGAAAAAAGGGGTGTGTGAAAATTTTTGTAAAAACTTTTTCAATTAAAAAAAAAAACCTGTAGCAAACACTATAAGTACAATATTACTGGCAGGACAATATATCAATACTAGGCAAGTCACACTCTAACAATCACCCCAACCCTATTGCCCATCTCAAGGGGTCTAGAACAGGGGTTCCAACTCCCAACCCCTGAGCTGCAGACCACTATCAGGTTGTGGCCTGTTCGAAACCAGGCTGCAGGAGAGATGGGCAAGTGCACACACATGAAGCTCCATTTGGGTGCATGGAGGCCAGGTGCGCCTACTGCTCACACAAATGGAATTATGCACATGTGCATGTTCCTGACATTCACACACACACACCTGTGCCAGGCTAGGCTGTCAAGATGGAAAGGTTGGGGATCGCTGATCTAGAACAACACCCCATGGCTGGCTCATCGCTGCTGACTTGCTCTAGCCAACTCACCCTGGTTGATTCATTGTGGGATAACTCAATGTGAGATAACTGTACTATTATCTGTCACTGTTTATTCGACATTATTTTAATTTTTATCATTCACAGTTCATTTGGTCCCTCCTTTAGCATCCTTTCTTTAATAATTCTTTTCCACCATTTTTTCAATATCAGTGTAACTCTTGTATTTCTCAATTCACCTAGTTCCTTTTACTATGAAGAAATGGAGGAACAGAATCATTAAAGAAAGGATGCTAAAGAAGGGACAAAATGAACTGTGAATGATAAAAACTAAAATAGTCGAAGAAGTAGTGGCAGATAACAATAGAGTTATCTTGTGTTGAGTTATTCTGCACTGAATTGTTCCAAGGTGAATTGTCCTATGGTGAGTTGTCTTGGGGCAAGAGCACCATAGTGAGTTGTCCTATTCCAAATCTCCAAGATTAATCAGTAGGTGTGAGCTTAAATGGGCTCCAGAGGATGGTAGAGGATAGGAAGGCCTGGAGAAACGTTGTCCATGGGGTCGCGATGGGTCGGACATGACTTTGCAACTAACAACAACAATCTCCAAGTTTTTTTTTAAAGCAAGAAAAATGCAGAATGCATTGTCTTGTCATCACAGCTCTCTCCCTCTCCTCCCCACCCTCACCTTTCCTTTTCTCCAAAGCTCTTTCCATTTTCTAATTTCGCGCTGTAACTTTCAAAATATTTGAATCCAGAGCCAGGCTTGCTTATTTGAGAATAATGGGGTTTAAGGGAGGTTGTATCCAGGCAAATATCACAGGACTGCATCTCGGTTGCTGGGTATTAGCAAAAAAGCAATTTATTTGGCTGGAAAATGTTATGGAGGATATTTTGGAGGTTTATAACAACTAGTTTGAAGAAGGAACTTGTCTGTCTTGCAGCCATTGATAAATTCAGAACATCTTGTCTAAGATCCCTGAACACCTAGAAAACCAGACCAATGTTAATAGGAAAATGTCTCAGCTGCCTCTTAGGTTCTAAGAAAAAAATATTTAAAAAATCTTGCAAATAAAACACAGGGATCTGCTGAGGGTGGGGTGGAGATTCAAGATGTAGCCATGTCCATGTGATCAAAACTGCTCTTTTTTTAGTGCATAATAAGGATTTGATCATATGACAGCAGCCACCATCTGGGCTTTTTTGACCCCTCCCTCAGGGACACTGCTGAAGTAGAGTTGTTTAACAGCTGAACCAATGACAGAAGAAGCCATTGGCTCCGCTTTGCTCCTTCACATTTGAGGCTGAACAGACATTTTTAGGGATGGTTTAACTGGGGCTCCTGTGCAGAACAAGGCTTGAAGAATTTTCCACCCACTCTCCACTTCCCAGTATTGTTCTGGTACATTTTACATAGAGAAATCTATCCTTATACACATAAATGATACAAGGCCTGCTGACTCATCCCTTACTCGTCTCTCTTCTGACCAGTGTGTTACTTACACAATAGCCTTCCCGCAATGTGCTTTTCCAAAATCCTCATCACAGAGGGGGAAATGAGGGCGAGCAGGACTGATATGGCCTAATAGAGCTTGCCCCGTGGGTTATTATATTCCATCTGAGTGCCAAATGCTTCCACACAATAGATAGCATACTCTTCTACTCCTTGATGCTGTTTTCTCAGGGGTGGGGGTTTCTTTTCTCTTTCTCTTTTGTGACTGATCTTATGGGTAACTGTGGCTTCTGTAGACAGCTGTTGACTACCATCTGATGTCAGTTTTATGAGCACTGCTTAGAAAGGAAGAAAGGGCAACGAACATGCAAGAGTGAAGGAGTGAAGGTTTGAACCAATGCATAACAACAGGAAGAAAAGTGGATTTTTTTAAGGCATTGGCTGTATATATTACAGTAGTAAGGACAGCTTTGTAGTATAAAAACCATGGCTCGTCCATTCTGTACCTATAATGTCTGGTGCTCTCCTTATAAACAGAACAAATCGGGTCCTATGCTGTTGTATGTAATACTTTCTCCACTATTTCTCATACATGGAAGAATGTAAAAAAGACAACAATTCTTCACAAAAAGCATAATCAATTTGTGAAACTCATTGCCACATTTTATGAGGACTATTGTACCACAGTATCTGTTAAGTTCAAAAATGAGTTTTTAATTGTTTCAAATTTTACAAGTGGAAATTCTGTGCTGGCCTCTTAGTTGGCAAGGAAATTTTCTACTCGACAAAATTAAGTCTGGAAATAGATTTATTTTTTCATATGGAACCACTTTAGGATGACTAAACCTGCCTGTCCCCGTCACAGTAGCTTTGTTCAAAAAGGAGTCAACTGCATGTTGGTGTTAAACATATAACTGCTTTCAGCTTCCTTGTATTTGTGCTCAGATGTCTAGCAAAAGTTGGTATTGAGCCAGCCATCCTTTCCACACACACACACACACACACACACACACACCCCGGAACATAGTGCAGTCAGTATCTAGCCAGCCAAGATGGATGGGGATAAATGACTAATTACTTTTACAGATCAACACTGTGCAATTATTGCTGTAAATCTTCAAAGCAGATTTGATGCTGTGTCCCCTGAGGCCATTTCTTCCTTTCTTTCATGTTACTGTACAGTAGGACTGAGAACGTCATGTCTGCTCCTAGAAGCGTTATTACCTCAAGGACATGAAGGTCGGCTGCCAACTTCTCTGGCTCACATCCTCAGTGACAGTGGCAGGCATGGAAGCATGAGGCTTCTGGGTCCTGGCTGAGTCAGGCCCTCCTCACAGTTCTGCCCTTCCACAAATTCAAATTGTGTTTGTGAATAAAGGAAACAAATGAATATGTAGAAACATTTAGCAAAAAGAGTCTTAAAAGTAATCCTTGCCAGCTTAACTTTGCATCTTCCTATGAGTTCCATGATCCAAAGCAGGGGTCTCCAACCTTGGTCCCTTTAAGACTTGTGGACTTCAACTCCCAGAATTCCTCAGCCAGCTTTGCTGGCTGAGGGACTCTGGAAGTTGAAGTCCACAAGTCTTAAAGGGACCAAGGTTGGAGACCCCTGATCCAAAGGAGCAACAGGGTCACAAATGTCTACCATCTAACACAACAGTAGAAACCAACCATTTGGAGAGGAGCTGAGGCCAGACAGACTGGTTCAGAACAGCCTGCTTATTATTATTATTATTATTATTATTTGCTATGGCACCAAGATCCATGAATGCAGGGTATTGGCCAGAATGAGAGAATTTACAATTACAAAGTTACATGACAGATGATGATGATGATGATGATGATGATGATGATGATGATGATGATTATTATTATGGTTCATTGTAATGACTCCCCCGATACTTCCTCAGATACCTCTCTAGATATCAGCTGGAGGAGGATGAACCAGTTCCTGGCACATCAGGAGCTGAGTTGATTGATGGCTGCAAGCAGCTGTCTGTGAGCAAGTTGGCTGAAGCACAATTGCAGCAGAACAGCCCTGAGATTCCAGGTGAGGAAAGCAAGTGGTTGCAGACAGTCAGTGATGAGGAAGAGGAACTGCCTTCTGCACCTGATCCAAGAACATGTAGGGCAGATGAAAAGCAGGTGCAGAGAAGGTCAACCAGATTACACATGAGGAAACCTCACCCTTCTTGATGGGCTGCACTGGAAGCTGGCTATTTAGCACAGCAGAGAGATGGAGGCGCTGGGAACAAGGTGTTTGTTTCCTAGCTGTGTGTTCTCTGGTTCTTGTGATTCCTGTCTTGCTTTGGATTGACACGGTGCCTTGACTTGGATCGTGCCTTGGAAACTCTGGACTTTTCTTGCCTCTTGAGGTCTCTTGTGTTGTGGATTTAAGTTGATTGAAACTTTCAAGTGCCTTGTGGACTCCTTGGCCATTGCTCTGTGGACTAGCATTGGTCTGCTTGTGGCTGGGCTTAATTGGGACAGTTCTGGGTTTTTGGTGAAGGAAATTTCTGGGGAACATTAATAAACTTATTAAACCATAATTATGTCTGTGTGTGTGTGAGTGAGCAGCATACACAGACTGATGGATCACATATGCATATATTTCTCAACTGAAATAGTGGATATGTATATCAATGGTGGGGAAATAGGACATGCTGTTGTCCACTCCAAGCTATACTGAGTTCCTGACTTTCCTCCTGCTTCTCTCTGAATTGGTCCCATCACTCAGTGAAATACATCAGCTTTGGTGGCAGACTAGAATGGGTGGCTCCTATCCAGGAGCTGAATGGAACAGCTGCCAGATGTACTTAGGGGTGCAGCATGAGAGATGCCCACGCTGGTTTGGTGGTCTCTTTGCTAGATTCTATGGGAGCTGTTTAGATGAAAGATGTGACGCCCTTCACCTACAAGACAAGCATCCTGTCTTACAATGCATTGCTTTGGGGCCCAGCTCAGACTGCTCACCGGAGGGCTGGAGAGAGAGAAGCAGTGAGCTGTTGCTGGGAAAGGAGCAGATCTGGTTCATTCCTATGTTTCTGCGTCTTGCTCTTATTTTCATAGGTGGATCTTCTTGAGCTGTCTTGGGGAAAAAACTGAGAAAAGGATTCCAGAATGGTTTTCTTTAAATAATAGGAGACCCTAGAGCCCCTTGGCCAGATGCATAATATGACAGAAGGAGAACATTATTAAATAATAGCTGAATCTATCTAGTGGTTATTTTTGAGATCAGAGGGCCATTTGTACTATTTAACTATTCAGTGAACTCTGCTAAACTGCATCACATAAATTGGGAAACTTAAGCAGGCTTGTGAGGGATCCCAGCTAGTGGCTTATAAAATATTTTTAAATGAAGCATGAATAAATCAGATGGTATATAAAATTTAAGATTCAGAAATTTTGGAATATTTTAATATTAAGCAAAATTAGAAATGTTGAGATTTCCCATTTTCAAGAGCTGTTCAATTCACTCTGGAAAAAAAAACTCTTAACAGACTAAAATAAGTGCGGGCTTATTTTAGACACACACAAAAAAAGAGCCAAGTTCAGTAAATTAGAAAAGAACATGCCAATCTGGAAAGATAATGAAGAAAGAGGATGACCTAATGTGTTGGCTGTATTTTAGAGCATGAAAATGACTTTTCCCCTTCTCTCTTGGAATCTCTCTGAATTCTTTCTTTTCATACTTTCCACTACCACCATTACACTTGGAAGCCTTTCCCCCAAATGGGTAACATTTGGCTGCTTCCCTTGAACTTCAAAATGAAGAAAGCAGTTCTGCTGAAAAACTTTAAATAGACCTAAGCACAGACAGAAAGAGAGAGAGAAGAAATGAAGAAAGGAAGGAAGGAAGAAGGAGAAGTAGATAAATATAGACTACTTAACTTTTCCTCTGCTATAAAGAAAAGGAGTTAATGTTGACATGGAAAAATATGTTGAAAAATGAAGTCAAGAATTGTATGAAAGGGGAAGCCATGTCTTTATGGGTCAGTTAATATGGTTTTCATCTGGTTTTTTAACAGCAATGTTAAATTTGTTGCTCCCATTAATGCTTCCTTTTCTGCCAGAAGTCTAGTCCCAGCAAATGTTGTTGCCCTTATTTACTGAGTACAGGGCACATTAAGGATAGATAGAATTTTTTTATTGGCCAAGTGTGATTGGACACACAAGGAATTTGTCTTGGTGCATATGCTCTCAGTGTACATAAAAGAAAAGATATCTTCATCAAGGTACAACACTTACAACACTTAATGATAGTCATAGGGTACAAATTTAACACTTAATGATACAACACTTAATGATAGTCATAAGCTATAAATAAGCAATCAGGAAACAATCAATATCAGTATAAATCGTAAGGAGAGTGGTTGGTGGAAATTCCCTGCTTTAATTCTCCAATTCCCACCAAAATGACACCAGATATCAGGTAAATATCCATCAATCATGCTCCTTAATAGAGCCTGGGTCAGTAGAGGAAGTGGATTTTGATGGATGAAAACAAATATCTGAAAACGTGATCTGGCTTTGCACAAATGTTTACACGTGTGCATTTGGCTATCAGAGAGAAGGTGGTGAAAATGATGTTGCAATTTGATGTAATAGTTTATGTCTAGTCCTGTTTTAGGCACACAGCCAGCTAGAAGACTTTGGGCTAGTTTCTGTCTCTCAGTCTTAGGAAGAAAGCAAAGGAAAACCACGTCAGAAAAATCTTGCCAAGAAAGCTGCAGGGATTCGTCTAGGCAGTTGCCAAGAGTCAATAATGACTCATAAGAATCTCTCTCTCTCTCTCTCTCTCTCTCTCTCTCTCTCTCTCTCTCTCTCTCTCTCTCTCTCACACACACACACACACACACACACACACACACACACAGAGAGAGAGAGAGGCTTCTTTAAAAATGACTTTTACTTCTGACAACTTATCTAGCTTAATTTTATATTAAGTTGGACTTAAAGATACATAAAGAAAACATCTAGATAAATGAAAGACTTTGCATATTCTAAACAAGTTCAGGAAAAGAAGCTATGGGGACAAATTGGTAGAATCATAGAACCTTAGGGCTGGAAGAGACCTTGAGTCTTCTAGTCTAAGCCCTTGCTGAAGGCAGGACACCTTACACTGTCCCAGGCAAATAACTGTCCAGTCTTTTGAAAACCTTCATTGATGGAGCATCCACAACTCTGGGAGGCAAGTTGTTCCATTGATTGTTCTCACTGTCAGGAAATTTCTCCTTAGTTTCAGGCTGGATCTTTCTTAAAAAGAGCTTCCATCCATTGCTTCTTATCCTGTCCTCTGGTGCTTTGGAAAATAAGTTGATCCCCTTTTCTCTGTAACAGTCCTTCAAATAAAAGAAGATTGCTCTCATGTCACCCTTAATCCTTCTCTTTGTTAGGTCATCATTCCCTTAACCGTTCATTGTACAACTTAGCCTCCAGATCCCTTGTCATCTTTGTTGCTCTTCTCTGAACATTTTCTAGGGTCTCAGAATCTTTTTTGTATCACGGTGACCATAATTGGACCCAGGATTTCAAGTGGCCTCACTAGTGCAGAATAAAGCAGTACTATCGCTTCCCATAATCTTAATGTTATCTCTCTGTGGATGCAGCCCAGGACTGTATTGATTTTTTTGGCAGCTGCAGCACACTGGTGGCTCATAATTGGTGGTCTACAAGGACACCAAGATCCTTGCCACAGTTATTACTGTTGAGCCAGATGCCATCTACTCGATACCTGTGCATTTGGTTTTTCTTTCTTGCCCAAGTATAAAACCTTAATTTCTCACCATTGAACTGCCTCTTGTTGTCTAGTCCGTTAGTATCATATTGAATCTTGAGTCTATTCTCTAAGGGGTAGAAAGAATCTTAGAAGGGCTGGTTGATTTATGCAACACACCTATCAACTTTCTTTGGTAGCTGCATAATGTGCAGATTTGTTTAGTTGTAGCACGGTCTGGTATGTTGTATAACTGGGCCTGTTTCATTACTTTATGATTCACGTGATTATGGAAAGCCAGAAAATACGTTAATAAGAGGGAATACTGATAGCCAAGTAACCTTGTTGAGGCCACTTTGGATATGGTGACCCCAAAGCCTAAGAAAAGCTTTGGATGGAAAATAAGATGTAATATTTAAAGCTCCCGCATGAAGAAAAAAACCCTGTGTAATCTACAATGATGCCCACTTTGAAAATATAGATGCTGGGAAGAGCACCCAAACATACACAAAAAAGATGTCAATCTTCTCTGAGAAAAGAAGGCATAAGTGGCAAATGGCAAAGTCATCTCACTCACTCTGGTGAAGAACCTAAAATCTCAAAAGTAGGAGGAGACTCAAGGCTTGGTGCTATAATGAAGATGCATTTCCTACCTTCCTTCCAACTTGCAGACTCACCAAAGTAAGGTGCTCTTTGTATCAAAAGGTATACAAAAAATATCTGGGTGCATTATGACACCTAAAAAAAATACCCAGGGAGGGTGGGGGGAGACTGAAAGATGAATTCAAAAATGCTAAGCAAATTCATCTTTAAATATTTGGTGAAATGCCAGAGTTTGTAAAAGCTGTGATTACTTCATTTTTTTCTGCACAGACCAGGATTTTGAGACTGTCACTGAGCATTTAGAGTGCTTCCACCCTGCCCCCCCCCCGTATCTTTTACTGGAATTCTGGAATATTTGCAGTTGGCAATTCAGGATTTATCTACTTACTGCCTTAACATAAATAGCAATAGCAATAGACTTATATACCGCTTCACAGTGTTTTTATAGTCCTCTCTAAGTGGTTTACAGAATCAGCCTATGGCCCCCAGCAATCTGGGTCCTCATTTTACCCACCTCAAAAGGATGGAAGGCTGAGTCAACCTTGAGCCCGTGAGATTTGATCTGCTGAACTCCAGCTAGCAGTCAGCTGAAGTAGCCTGCAGTACTGCACTCTAACCACTGCATCACCTCGGCTAAATTTGTGGTTTTCATTGTCAAACCAGTTTAAGCCCATATGCCGTCCCCTTAACTCTCTTCAATTCTAATTCTGCAATTTTGTCTGTCTGTCACTGCTTCTATCTGACACGATACTGACATATTTTCCAAGTTGCCCTATTTTGTGCCATCATTTGTTTATCTGTCCTATCCACAGTTGAAGTTTAAAACAATCTAGACAACCCCGTGACCTAGCGGGTCATCATTTCAGAGACATTTCTTCATCAGATGCCTTAAACAAGGAAACAGCTTCTAATGTTGCAGAAAAATTCTTAAAAATTCAGGGAGCTATTCTGAAATATATCTCCTCTGAAAGAGTTGAACTGTACAGAACAATCGAACTTCAGCAGTTAACCACAGGAATTGTTTTATGAAATTTTGTATTTTGTCATAAAATGGTTTCAATAATTTTTATGTCACAAAATATTTTATAAAATGTTCTGTATTTCAGTTCCAAGAGAGTCATGGCTCCAAGATTTTGGACACATTCTGTAAGTTTGTCCATTTGAGGTTTCTTGCTTGAAAATGTTTTGTCCTATGATATATTGTTTCGCCCACTTAAAGACACAAGATTTTTAGTAATAGATAGAATTTGGTGATTGCCACTGATACTTTTACTAGTTACTATAATAATGTATTTTATATGTTATTTTTAAACTTATATAGAACATTGCATGCCTATGTGTTTTATTGCTGTGATTTCTGGCCCATAGGTTGTAATAAAAGTTTGGGGTTTTTTTACTTCTCTTTTTTCCCAGTACATCTGCTTTTTGCCAATTTCAGATTTAGCAGAGTCAGCTGAATATGGGCACCATAGACAACACTGAATTCTTTAGTAGTATGACATATGTTGGTCGACTTGTTTGTTTAGTGATTCATATTTTTACCAGATAAGTAAGACCATGTTGGCCTTACATTAGCTTATTTTAATTCTTGAATTTGCATTTTAGACATCTTTTTAAAAAGAAACAGACTGAACAGTTGGCTCAGACACTGGATATCCCTTTCCCAAAGACTGCAATAGCACTCTGATTGAGTATCCTAGGGAGAAATTTCATGCCAAGTCAAAGGCAATTTCTCTTGGCTCCATAGCTACTTCATACACTCAGCTGCCAGGGCATTAGAAAAATAGTCCGAAATGTTAGCTCCATTTGCACCAGACTTTTTCTCCCACAAATTCTGACTGAGTGCTCGGCACTCAAACTGGGAAGACAAGACACCATGCTATATAGGTTTAGGCATATTGTTCTTGAATATTTCGGATAGTGCAGCTGTGGTGCCTAGTGGTGAAGATGCTCACCTCCCAGTCAGAAGGTTGAGAGTTCAATCCTAGGCGGTGGCAGATGTCTCTCCTTCTCTCAGGGCACAAAGAGAAAATATCTGCTGCAAATATCTGGCCAGTAAATGCTCAGCTCCACCAAGTCGCCCCAACTCCACCCCAAATCAAGGGATTACAGTGTTGTAAAAAGAAAAAAATATCTTGAATATATTAGGATAATATTGCAATCTGGATTTTTAATGGAAGGTTCATAGATTTTTAAAACTTTTAATCATTTATATTTGCTACATTTTCTAGAATATGAAAAGCTTCTAGGTATCTTCTTCCTCTTTAAATCATAATGTGACTGGATGGAGAATCTGCTTTCCTTTACATAAAAAATTACCCTGCTTTTATTTTTTGACATGTAAATGATGAAAAAGAACATGTTCTTTTTCAAAATGTCACCACCACTATTTGTATTCGAGTGTCAGTAACATAATTCCTTTTTCAAACACTTTGTGTGTTCATATTTTTTCTGGATGCTGACAGATTAATGCTGGTGTTCTACTCCTTCCAAGGGCCCTGGAAATAGATTGTGAAAATCTAAGAATGTTACAGATTGCCCCTTGCTGGAGGATTCCCGGAGTTAACATTTGTGCGTGAACTGAGCAAACTTCTTTCCTTTATAAACAAAGCAATACATGAGTAGTTTGGAAAAAGAATACCTTTTAGCTTTGATATTGATAAGATCGCAAGATTAATCATTCAATAAACTACTATTGTTATTTAGCATCAACATTTCTGGTATCCACATAACAATGACAACAAAAGATTTTGTTGCAGCTCAAAAAAAAAAGGCATTTAAAAAACCTTTTGCCCTAAACTTTAAGTGACATCACAAAATAAGCCAACCTTCACTGACTGATGTGGTCAGATGTGCCTTCAGCTCTCATTATTTTCCCACCTGACAGTCATAGTCAACACATCTGGAGAGCAGCAGAATTGGAAAAGAAGCTAAACATTCAATCTCAGGCCAAGACTGTATGGCTTTACCATTTCTTCCCATTGATTTCATGCTGTTGAACGGTGTAGCCAAAGTATGCTTCTCTGGAGCCTGGGATAATTCTTGGCTTCTTTGTATCGATATTGAAGGCATCACAGACTCCTGAGACAAAATAAATATTAACAGAAATTAGTTATGCAAGAAAAGAACCAAAATTCTACATTCAGAAAAATGGATGCAACAGAACAGTAATTTGGATTTGTGATGTTAAGCTGGTCAATTGTTTAGTTTTAACATTCATTTTTATTAAAGTCTATCTGAGGTTCTGCAAGGAAGGCAAAGTTCAATGGTAGTTCTCTCAAAAAGAAAAACCTGCTCAAGAGAATGAGAAAGAGTTTCTGTGTATGGAATCCTACACTTCTACATTTAAAAAATATGTATAATTCTTGATGGTCCTGGAAGCAGTTAATCTCTGTTAATGTTTGACCTGTACTTTGCTTGGCTTAGCAGCAATTTCATAGGGCAGATGATACCACAGCAAAATTACAACTAATGAGTCAAGATGACACTAACGAAAGGGACCCAAAGTATGCTCTCCCTGCTAGATTTGGTGGCCCAAGAGAGATGATGAGAGACCAGCAGTCCCATAAATAGCCTGGCCCTATACCATGTGGGGCTTTATGGAATCATAACTTGAATCACATTCAGAAACTGACTGACAGCTGGAGCAATTCACAAAGCAGTGGTGTATATGTATATAACAAGTGGTGTATATGTATATAACAAGTATAATGAAAAATGTCAAAAACTATCTGTGCTGTCTACTTCTGGATTAGCTGCAGTTTCTGGAACATCTTCAAGGGCAGCTCCACAAAGCGAGTACTGCAGTAAACAAAAAAATGACAAAGGGCCCCCAGTCCAGGAACAGGCACAGTTGGTGTTATGTTATTCAGAATAGAATAGAATAGAATAGAATAGAATAGAATAGAATAGAATAGAATAGAATAGAATAGAATAGAATAGAATTTTTATTGGCCAAGTGTGATTGGACACACAAGGAATTTGCCTTGGTGCATCTGCTCTCAGTGTACATAAAAGAAAAGATACCTTCATCAAGATACAACATTTACAACACAAATGATGGTCAATATATCAATATAAATCATAAGGATTGCCAGCAACAAAGTTATAGTCATACAGTCATAAGTGGAAAGAGATTGGTGATGGGAATTATGAGAAGATTAATAGCAGTGCAGATTTAGTAAATAGTTTGACAGTGTTGAGGGAATTATTTGTTTAGCAGAGGGATGGCCATCGGGAAAAAACTATTCTTGTGTCTAGTTGTTCTGGTGTGCAGTGCTCTATAGCGTCGTTTTGAGGGTAGGAGTTGAAACAGTTTATGTCCTGGATGTGAGGGATCTCTAAATATTTTCACGGCCCTCTTCTTGATTTCAGCTAACCAGACCAGGAGGGTCTGGTTAGCTGAAACAGGGCCATTGGTCAGTTTCTGCAGATTACGTTAATGCTCCCAAAATTCTGCATTACAGAGTAATGAAGAAGCTGTCGATTTCTGGTTCAATCCATTTTTCAATTTTTATTTTAATTTTTACTATTATCTATGTTCCATTCTCTTTCTGCATTAATGAGGTTTGGGACACGTAAGAAACAAGCTGATAAAAAGAGAGCTCCGCAGTATGGAATGTAAAGTAAGGTTGGTCTCAAATATGTGGGTTAAGAGTTTTAAATACATCTACCCAGTTTTCCATTGCAGTCGTTTGAAACCTGTCACTGACTCAGCCTTGCATCCTGCCACGAAACTACCCCCCCTCCCTTCCTAACAGAAGGAGAACAACATTTCGTGGTTAGGGAAATTCTTCATTCTCGCCACTATAAGGGAAAGTTGCAATACCTAATTTTATGGAAGGACTTTCAGAAGGACACTGAATGGGTTGAGGCAGCTCCTGTGTGCTCCCCCCCCCACCTATTCCATGCTAAGTACCCTAACAAATCCAAATGACCCATCTGTATATGATGTGCTACTATTATTGCTTTTTGTTTCATGGCTGCATCTCTTCTATCCAAGCTTCATAAGTGGACAGCCTGACATTAGCAATGGGGGCGGGGAGGACGAGGAAAAGATTGGAATGTAAGGAAGAAGAAGGTGGGATGGAAGCCCAGCTGAGCCTTGTGAAAAGCTTCAACCATCAGTATGCAGAATTGGGAACTAAAAACCTGTTTCCTAAACAATATATAAGCACCTAATTGAACACTGAACCAGGGGATGGCCGGGATGGGGGTGGGGGGTGGGGAGGAAAATTTATGTTGTTTTGTTTGCACAGGAAAACCTCAGATTCAGCTTACACTACTTCTGTAACCATTTAAGCATCATTAAAGTGTTCTCTTGGCAAAAACAAATGACCAGGAGTCTTTCTTTGCTAAATACAAATTTTGGGGGGAGCTTTAAAAAATAGTTAATTGGGGTTTTTTTTAAGGAGTTTTTTTTAGACAGCAATTTAAAGTTAAGGAAGTTTTTGGACCAACACTCTTCATATTATACATTAATGATCTCTGTGACCATATTAAAAGTAATTGTGTTCTCTTCGCTGACGATGTCAAACTATTTAACAATGCCAACAATACAGCTACTCTTCAAAAAGACCTTGACTTTGTGTCAGAATGGTCTAAAACCTGGCAACTCCAAATTTCAACCAGCAAATGCTCTGTCTTACACACTGGAAAAAAGAATCCAAACACTAAATACAAACTCAAGGGACATTACCTTACAGATGACCCCCACCCAGTCAAAGACCTTGGAGTCTTCATATCCAATGACCTACATCGCAAAAAAGGCATTAAGAGTTGTTAACCTAAACTTACATAGCTTCTTCTCCAGAAACACTACACTATTAACCAGAGCTTATAAAACATTTGCTAGACCAATTCTTGAATACAGCAAGCCTGTCTGGAACCACATTTCAGACATCAATACAATTGAACATGTCCAGAAATATTTTACAAGAAGAGTTTTCCACTCCTCTGAATATAACAAAATACCTTATGCCACCAGACTTGAAATCTTGGGTTTAGAAAACTTAGAACTCTGCCGCCTTCGACAGGACCTATGTTTAACTCATAGAATCATCTATTGCAATGTCCTTCCTGTTGAGGATTACTTCAGCTTCAATCACAACAATGCAAGAGCAAACAATAGATTTAAACTTAATGTTAACCGCTTCAATCTTGATTGCAGAAAATATGACTTCAGTAACAGAGTTATTAATGCTTGGCACACACTACCAGACTCTGTGGTATCTACTCAAAATCCCCAAAGCTTTAACCAAAAACTGTCTACTGTTGACCTCACCACATTCCTAAGAGATCTATAAGGGGCGTGCATAAGAGCACAAACGTGCCTACCGTTCCTGTCCTACTGTTTCCTTTCATTATATGCAATTTATATAGTTATTACATACTTATACTCATATATATGCTTATATATTATATAGTTACTTCATGCTTATGCTTATATATACTGTTGTGACTAATTAAAATAAAAAAATAATAAAAAAAGTTTTAAATTTAGCTTTTATCTAAAAGTATAAATTAAATAAAATAATAAAATAAAATATTTGTGCAGCTTTCTGAGATTTGATGTGTTTCTGTAGTGTTTCACTCTAACTACACAAACACACAAAATCTCAGAAAGCTGTATGTGTCATTTTGTGCGTGTGTGTGTGAGAGAGAGTCAGTTGTGTTGTGTTGTGTGTGTGTAAAGTGTGAAAGTTGGTTTTTGAGCTTTTTGTGAGGCTGTGTGAGGTTCCTGCTTGTTGCAGGGGCCATTTTGAATGAAGTACAGCTATTTCTACAGTTGTGTTGTGTTGTGTGTGTGTGTGTGTGTAAAGTGTGAAAGTTGGTTTTTGGTACCTCTTATTGTTTTGTGTACTTTGTTTATTATTTTTATTATTTATTGTTATTGGCCACACCCACCTGGTCACCTGACCACCAAGCCATGCCCACAGAACTGGTAGGGAAAATGTTTAGATTTCACCCCTGCTGTCAGGTGCACATCTGAAGAATATGGTGAGAGTTTACTTCCCAAAAGTATTGCTAAAACCAGTTAATTTCAATCAGGAATGCTTTAAATTGAATCATGTATGAGTTAGAGGTGAAAGCTCTGAAGTAAAGATCTCATACAATATAGAACAAATAAGAGTTTTGTTGTAATTTGGCTTTTAAAACCATTAAATGAAAAATAATAATAATCACTATGCACAAGTGCTCAGGCTACAAAGATAAGCAAGATGAGCTAGTTAGTTATTTTCTTAGCAAAAGAAATTAACTATGATTTAAAAAGTAAAATGATGGTGAGCATGTCTAAGATATAGCAACTTAAGGGAATGATTTTTGCAAATGGAATAGAAATGATAAAAAGTGCTAAATATAAAAGAGATGTTGTTCTTTATATTATAAGTATCTATACCTCTATTAAAATCCAAGCAAATTAGTTTGGCAATAAAATTGAGTAGCATTAAATACTGTAAACATACTGTTTTTTATCATCATTGTCCAGAGCCAAGGAAAGAAATTGTTATACTTTCCAGAAAGAAATATAGAATTTTCATGAAGGCATGAAATAACAGAGGTGGGGGAATTTAATCAACTTTACATCTGTTAGAAGGAAAATTCTGCCAAACACAATCTTTCCAAGAAATTCCTGCCTTACTGGTAACTGGAGAAAGGAATAAGAGAAATGTCATTTATTCAACTAGATAGTAATCAATATAGAAGGTTTAGCTAATGAAATGGAAATAGTAGGACCACTGGAGGAAAGTAATCATTTAATGCTTTTTAATTTTAAGGAGGAACGTTGTCTATGGGGTCGCGATGAGTCGGATATGACTTCGCAACTAACAACAACAAATTTTAAGGAAACTAACGAGCACATACCTTTCTCTTCAACATAGAATGTTTTAATAAATTCAGATCAAAGAGAAATAGGATTTCACAGCTGAAGAAGATTAGGGGAAATGGTACCAAAAGTACTGTAGATAAGAGTCATTTAAAGGGAAGAAGGATAGTTTGTGTAAAATTTTATGTATTATTTTTGAGAAACCCTATAGAACATATGAAATTCTAGGTGAAAGCAAGCAAGCAAATTCCTTGAAAAACAGAAGGGGAAAAGAGAATCAAGGGACCTGATAAATCAGTTTAATCTCACATAATACCTGGAAAGATTCAAGAGCAAGTCACAGAGTGATCAGTCATTAAGCAGCCTGAAAACAATGTGATGATTACCCAAAACAACCTGGGTTTTTCAACAATAATTTAACAAGTTAACTTTATTTTATTTTGTGGCAGAAGGAAAGATAAAACAGTACTTTAAAAAAGCTAAAATACCTAAAATTCCAGAAAAATTTAAAAAGATGTTAGAAGAAAGAATATTGATGATGGAATTGATGGAGGGAATTAAGAAACAAAAGAATGGTAAAACATCAGGACCAGATGGATTGCCAGCAGAACTATATAAAATGTTGCAAATGTGTTAAACAAGGAGATGTTACAAGCACTTAATGATCTATTATTAGAAGCCAAAGTTTCGAATTTGTGGATGGAAGCATATATAACTCTTATACCAAAAGAAGAATTGGATTTACAACAAATAAAGAATTACAGATCAATTTCATTATTAAATGCAGATTATAAAATTTTTGTATCAATTATGGCTGAAAGATTGAAGAGACTGTTAAATGAATTTATACATCCAGACCAGAATGGTTTTCTACCTAAAAGACAGATTAAAGATAATATGTGGATTATACTGGATACATTGGAATACTATGAAGCACATCCAGAGAAGCAAATGGCATTGTTATTTTTGGATGCACAAAAAGCGTTTGACAATATGAACTGGCAATTTATGACTACACAATTGCAAATGATGGACTTCAGGGATAGGTTTATAAATATGGTTAAAACTATATATAAAGCCCAATTGGCAAAGGTGATTGTGAATGGTGAAATGACAGAAAAAGTAGATATTAGAAAAGGAACTAGACAAAGATGTCCATTATCTCCATTGCTATTTATATTGACATTAGAAATTTTAAACAGAAAGATAAGAGAAGATAAAGAAATAAAAGGGATGAAAATCAAAAAGAAGAATACAAACTACAAGCCTTTGTGAATGATTTAGTGTTTATCATGGAAGAACTGTCAGAAACAGGTCCAAAGTTAATTGAGCAAATAGAGGAATCTGGAGAAGTAGGGGGATTGAAAATTAATAAAGACAAGACAAAAATCATAGTTAAAAATATGAGACAAAAACAAAAAAAGCAATTAATGGAAAAGTTAGATATTCAAATAGTAAAGAAAGTGAAATATTTGATTATTCAATTAACTTCAAGGTATATAATGGTGAAGGAAGATAATTATTATAAATTGAGAAATCAAATTGAAATAGATTTGGAGAAATGGAAAAATCTGCAATTATCATTAATGGGAAGAATAGCACTAATTAAAATGAATATAGTACCAAGAATCTTGTTTTTTTTTTCTCAAACCATACCGATAAAGCTGGAGAAAAAATATTTTGAGAACTTGAATAAAATGATGTGGAAATATATATGGCACAGGGAAAAAACAAGAATTAATCTTAAACTGCTTCAAGATTCTAGAACTAGAGGCTGGTTTGGACTACCAAATTGGGAACTATACTATCAAGCAGTGACACTAACCTGTGTTAAAGAATGGATTTTATTGAGAAATATGAGAATACTGACTCTAGGGTGGCACATTTTTCTTTGGTACGGAAAAAATAGGATACATGGGCATTTTCAGAGACATTACATAAGGAGTGGTTTGCTAACAACATGGGAGAGAGTGAAAGAAAGACATTATATGAAGATACCAATGTAGCTTTCAACAATAAAAACTTTGACGCATCCAAATATGATTAATATGAAAAATATTATGAGATATAAGGATATTTTAACAGAGAAGAGAGAACTAAAACAGAAACAAGAACTAGAAAAACAAGGATTGAGACAGATTGGTATACACGACTGCAAATACAATCAAGATATGATAAAGATTTGAAACAGTATGGTTTTAACCTGGGAAAATCAGAATTGGATGAGATATTGACTGGGACAGATAAAAAAAATGATTAAGAAATTGCATAATTACTTATTGCAAATCAGATTAGAAGAGGAAGAGGTAAAAGAGACAATGATAGCATGGGCAAAAAACTTTGGTTACACGATAGAACTAGAGAAATGACAACAACTATGGGAAAGGAATTACATATTAACAATGGCAACTGCATCTAAAGAAAACCTATATAAAATGTTTTATAGGCGTCATATGTCACCGGAAAGATTATCAAAAATGTTTAAGGATAAAGCTAAATGTTGGAAATGTTTTCAATTGCCATGATCGTATTATCATATGTGGTAGACATGTATGGAAGCAAAAAATTATTGGGTTAGAATACAGGCACGGATAGAAGAAATGTTGTACAGAGTTAAAACCAGAGACATTTTTATTGGGTATATTACCAGAGAAATATAATAAAGCAGATACTTACTTGATATGTTGTCATATAATAACAGTGGCAAGAATTATATTTGCACAA
This sequence comes from Ahaetulla prasina, assembly GCF_028640845.1. Lineage (NCBI taxonomy): Eukaryota > Metazoa > Chordata > Lepidosauria > Squamata > Colubridae > Ahaetulla > Ahaetulla prasina. The sequence goes on along the minus strand of NC_080551.1, from coordinate 2,254,896 downwards.
AAGTGGAAGGCAGAAAAAATCCCGTCAGAAGGAGAAGTAATAAAGAAGATTTTAGAATGTGCAGAAATGAATAGGTTAATATTGAGGATAAAAGATAAAGAGGAATCAGTGTATTTCAAGACATGGGGATGATTTTATGCATGGTTAGAAAAGAAATATGAATAAAAGATTATAGAGTAATAAATTAGATAAGGTATAAGTAAATGAGAGAGAAGACAAAAACAAAAGAAATAGAAACCCAGATGACACCTGTGTAAATCTGGGGGAAAGGGGGAGAAGGAAAAAAATGTTATTATATAAATGTACATTTATGATGATATGTGTGGAATTAGTAAAATAGAAAAGAAACTGATAAGAAAGTAAAAATTGGAGTTGCTTGAATACCACTTTGGAAGATATTAAATTGAAAATGAATACAACAATGGAGAGAGAATGGAGAAAGATTGAGAGGAGGGGAGAAGAGAAGAAGGAGAGAAAGAAGAAAGGAAAAAGCAGAGGAAGAAAGAGAGGGGAAATAAGAGTAGAAGAGAAGGTTAGAAGGGAGGAAGAAGGGAGGTGTGGGGGAAAGGAAGGGGAAGTAGAGAAGGAGAAGGAGAGGAGGAAAGAAAAAAGTAGAAGAGGATAGAAGAAGGGAAGGGAAGGAAAAAAGGGGAGAAGGAGAAGAGGGATTGTTGTAAAACAAGGGAGATGAAATGATAGAAGAGCAACCCCGAATATACTTCAATTATTTAGGATAAAGATTGTATTAATATGAAAGTTAAAAGAGAATATGTATGTTAGATAAGAGAATGTACATTTAAGATATGTTCATGAAAAATAAAAATAAAAATAAACTTTTTAAAAAATTTTTATTTTATTTTGAATTGGTAATTTCTTTACTGCATAGACATCATATATTTTGATTTTATTAATTTTTCTGATGACACAAAATTGGGTGAGATAGCTAAAATCCTAGGAAATAAAATCTGAGAATCAGGGCAACCATGGCAAGTTCAGAATGGCTCAAAATGGCATGTCTGACCAGGTGATTGAAGTCCCATCCGATGTTCATCTGTGCAATGCATGGAACACATTATAAAAAGGGAGGGCTTGTTTCACCTCGTTGAGGAGTAAACATTAAGAAAATAGAATTTAATAGAGAGCAGTGTAAATAAAAATCAAATCCATGGGTATAGAATAGGGGAAACCTGTATGGCAAGTTTTTGTGAAAAAGTTTCAGATAACAATTGATTGCATATAGTATAACAGTGTGTATATAACAGTGTGATATAACTCCAGAAAATACTAATGTTGACTGTACCAATAGTTTCTAAATCACAGGAAGTAATCGTTCCATCACAATGGCCAAAGTGGAGGAAAGGGTTGACATTTGGAAAAACTTTTTTCTCTTCAGCTAGCTGGTTTCCCAGATGGTTTACAGCAGTGGTGAAATCTGAACCGGTTTACTACCAGTTTGCTGTGTGTGCGCATGCACAGTGAGCACCGTGCACCAAATGCAAGGTGTGCATGCGCAGTGCATGCCAAAAGGAGGCATGGGGTAAGAAGAATAGTGGGGGGGGGTGATTAGCTGTGGTGCGCGATCTTTTTTTTTTTTACTTTTAAAAGCATTTTTTTTTACAGTGAATAGGTTGTAAAAAATGCTTTTAAAAGTAAAAAAAAGGCTCTGACGATCAGGCAGCTCAGCTGTGATCGTCAGAGCCTTTTTTACCTTTTAAAAGCATTTTTTACAATCTATTTGACTAAATAAGTTGTAAAAATGCTTTTAAAAGTAAAAAAAGGGCTCTGACAATTGCACGGCTCAGCTGTGATTTTATCTTTTAAAAGCGTTTTTTAAAAGAAGAGGCAAGCGGGCAAGCAGACGACTGGGCAATTGGGTGGGCATGGGTGGGGGGGGCAGGGATTTTCTCCAAACCACTCACCACCATCACTACCAGACTGGCCGATCCAGTCCAAACCGGGAGCAATTCACCCCTGGTTTACAGGCAGAGTCCAGAAGCTTATGGCTGCAGTACGAAAAAGCCTGTAGACTTACAAAGGAGACTGAAGGAGTTGGGCATGTTGGTTTTGAGAAGGGAAAAGACAAAAGGAATACATACTTCTTTGTGTACCTGAAAGGAAACAACTGAGTAAAGAAGTCAAGACTTCTTGTCTCTCATTAAAGAATGCAAAATATGCCATGATAGTTTTGAGTTACAGGGGAAAAAAGTAGTTTACAGACTGCTAATGGTTTAAAATTTCCTCAGTATGATTAATTTCCATGGCATCTAATTAGAGTGTTGTTCTTGCTGACCTAGCAGAAGCACTTTAAGTGAGCATTATAGAACTCAGCCTCCACAGAGCAAATGGGAAGCGCAAACAGGTTTCAATGGGAGAGATCAACGGGAAGGAACTTTTTGTCTTCTTCATCTAATCTGGGGTGAATCTGGTCAGAAAGCAGCTTTCCAGAGCAAGCAAACAGGAATGTTTCATGGGGAAATCAGCAGGAAAAGCTCCAAGCTACCCAGAGAACACAAGGAAGCACTATCATGATCTGTAAAGTTGTGTATAAAGTTTGTGCAAAGTTTGTCATCTTGCCTGAAGAGGATCCAAACTACACTAGCTACAACTGAAAGATTGCATCCTCAATGGAAGAGGCCTGAAAAGAAAATTTCTCCACTGGAACATATAGGGAAGATGAGGCTTTCTGGGTCAAGACACCTAAAGTTCTCCAGGAGGGGCAGGGAAATGAAAAGACTATGAGAATAGAAAATCTCCATTGACCACAGGAATACAAATGGAACTATGTGATCAAAAGAAGCAAAAGGATTAGGAGGCATCGTGTGCTGGTGACTACTAGGCTCTTCCTCAAGAGGACGACTGATCTTATCTTATGGGATAAATCTTCTTGGACCACCTAGCAGGAAGGTTAAAAGAGAACAAAAATCTCTTCAACATGGGGAAAGAGGAGAATCTGAGAAACTACAGGCCTGTCTTTTTGGGCAATGTCCTTGAAAATATATCAAAAAGCATATATCTGTGAGCACCTGAACAGGCAATGCTACAGCTAACAGGAGCCAGCACAGATTTGCCACAATCCAGGTGATCACTTTATTATTCCAAAATTAACAAGTTACAGTAATTGGCTGGTCTCTTCTTGTATTCAGATGAGCCAAGAAAAATGTTATAATGCTGTAGTGAACTTGTATGTTTAATCAAAGGGAGCTTTGAAAGGAATACAATTATGTTATAGCTAATGATACAAAGTAACATAGAAATGTTGTCCATGGGGTCGCGATGGGTCAGACACAACTTTGCAACTAACAACAACAAACATAGAAAGAGAACATATCTAAATCCCCACACATCCATGTCATAAACTGTTTCAACTTCTTCCCTCAGGATGCCACTATAGGGCATTATTGCATGTCAAAACAACTCAACACAGAGACAGTTTTCCTTCCCTATGCAATCACTCTGTTAAACACCTAATTCCCACAGTACTGTCTTTTGTCTAAGGATATTTATCCATGTAGTAGGTCTGTATTACTACTATTGTTGCTTGTATATACAGAGACTTATGCATCAGAGACAAATTCCTTCTGTGTCTAATCACACTTGGCCAATAAAGATTATTCCTATTCCTATTCCTATTCCTATTCCTATTCCTATTCTTGCATGGTGGCAAATGATCTCATCCACTCATTCCTGTGGATGTTAGAAAGGAGTGGGAGAGTATTGAGTCCTGTGGTATGCCACTAAGTTCTACTATACTTTCTTGCAAAGAAACAGAGAGGTAAAAAATACAGTGTTGTGCATCCTTGAATCTTCTGCTTGTAAAATGCAAATTTCATAATCAATTATTTATTTATTTATTTATTTATTTATTTATTTTATTTGATTTTTATACCGCCCTTCTCCCGAAGGACTCAGGGCGGTGTACAGGCAAGATAAAACCAACAATACAAATATACACGTTAAAATACCTTTAAAAAACTTATTTAAAATTAGCCTGAAGTTAAAAATTACCGTCAATTAAAACCCCATTTAAAATTGCTAAAATTCACTTTTAAAATCCGATTTAAGCCAGCCCCGCGCGAATAAAAAGATGTGTCTTCAGTTCGCGACGGAATGTCCGAAGGTCAGGTATTTGACGTAAACCCGGGGGAAGCTCGTTCCAGAGTGTGGGGCCCCACAGAAGGCCCTTCCTGGGGCCGCCAGCCGACATTGTTTGGCGGACGGCACCTGAGAAGTCCCTCTCTATGGGAGCGACGGGTCGGTGGGAGGCATGTGGTAACAGCAGGCGGTCCCGTAAGTACCCAGGTCCTAAGCCATGGGCGCTTTAAAGGTCGTAACCAACACCTTAAAGTGCACTCGAAAGGCCACAGGCAGCCAGTGCAGTCTGCGCAGGAGCGGTGTTACATAGGAGCTACGCGTAGCACCCTCTATCACCCGCGCAGCTGCATTCTGGCCTAACTGCAGCCTCCGAGTGCACCTCAAGGGGAGCCCCATGTAGAGAGCATTACAGTAATCCAAGCGAGAGGTAGCAGGCGCATGAGTGACTGTGCATAAGGCATCCCGATCAAGGAAGGGGCGCAACTGCCGAACCAGGCGAACCTGGTGGAAGGCCCTCCTGGAGACGGCCGTCAAATGATCTTCAAACGACAGCCGATCATCCAGGAGGACGCCTAAGTTGCGCACCCTGTCCTTTGGGGCCAATAACTCGCCTCCGACAGCCAGCTGCGGCTGCAGCTGACTGAATCGGGATGCCGGCATCCACAGCCACTCCGTCTTGGAGGGATTAAGCTTGAGCCTGTTTCTCCCCATCCAGACCCGTACGGCTTCCAAACACCGGGACAGCACTTCAACAACTTCATTGGGGTGGCCCGGGGTGGAAAAGTACAGCTGGGTATCATCAGCGTACTGCTGGTATCTCACCCCGAAACCACTGATGATCTCACCCAACGGCTTCATGTAGATGTTGAACAGCAGGGGCGAGAGAATCGACCCCTGTGGGACCCCACAAGTGAGGCCCCTCGCGGTCGACCTCTGCCCCCCCGTCAACACCGTCTGCGTTCGGTTGGTGAGATAGGAGGAGAACCACCGATATCGGTGCCTCCCACTCCCAATCCCCCAGCCGGGCGCAGCAGATACCATGGTCGATGGTATCAACGCCGAGAGGTCTAATAGGACCAGGGCAGAGGAATAACCCCTGTCCCTGGCCCTCCAGAGATCATCCACCAATGCGACCAAAGCTGTCTCCGTGCTGTATCCGCGTCGGAAGCCGGACTGGAACGGGTCTAGATAGACATCTTCATCCAGGTATTGGGGTAGCTGTCGCGCCACGGCACTCTCTACAACCTTCGCAACAAAGCGAAGGTTGGAGACTGGACGATAATTACCCAAAATAGCTGGGTCCAGGGAGGGCTTCTTAAGGAGGGGTCTCACCACCGCCTCTTTCAAGGCGGCAGGAAAACCCTTCCAATAAAGAAGGGTTGATAATCCTCTGCAGCCAGCCTCGTGTCACCGCCTGAGTGGCCAGTACCAGCCAGGAAGGGCACGGGTCCAGTAAACATGTCGTGCCGTGCAGCCTCCCCAACAACCTGTCCACGCCCCTCGGAGCCACAGGGTCAAACTCATCCCAAATGGACTCAACAAGACGTGCCTCCTCTCCTCGCTTGATCATCCCAATTTCGGTCCAGACCGTCCCTCAGCTGAGCGATTTTATCGTATAGATAACCACTAAACTCCTCGGCTCGTCCCTGCAAGGGTCATCCCGCACCTCCTGATGTAGGAGAGCGGGTCACCCAAACAGGGCGGCCGGGCGGTTATCTGCCGACGCAATGAGGGTGGAGGCGAGGAACGCCGCTTCCCTCATTGCCACTAGGTAGGTCCTAGAATAGGACCCAACTAGTGTCCGATCAGCTCGAGCGACTGGACCTCCAGGTGCTCTCCAGGCGTCTTCTCCGGCGTTTCATCTCCTCAGCCCCTCGGAGTACCAAGGGGCCGGACGAGATCTACGCCGGGTCAGAGGTCGCAAAGGCACGACACGGTCCAAGGCCCCAGCCGCTGCCTGTTCCCAGGCCACGACCAGTTCCTCAGTCGTGCCGTGGGCCAGTTCCTCAGGGAATGGCCCAAGCTCCGTCAGGAACCTCTCGGGTCCATCAGGCGCCTGGGACGGAACCACCGATAGGTTCCACCTCCCCGCGGTGGTGAATGGCGGTTCGAAGTCTAGGCGAAGGAGAAATGATCCGACCATGACATTGGTTCTGTTACTAAATCATCTAACACCAGATCATTTAACCACTGTCCAGAGATATAAATCAGATCCAGCGTGCCTCCCCGTGTGCGAGGGGCCATCATTTACTCGAATCAGGTCCAAGGCCGTCATGGAAGCCTGAACTCCCGAGCTGCCGTCGATGACAAGCCAACTGATGGCAGGTTAAAATCCCCATGACTATAAGTCTGGGGTCTCAACCGCCACAGCAGCGAGTACCTCCAACAGCTCAGGCAGGGCTGTGGTCACGCAGCAAGGAGCCAGGTACGCGATCACCAAGCCCAACTGATTCCTATAGCCCCACCGCACATAGAGGGATTCACAGCCGGCAATCTGAGGAACAGTGGTCTCCCTCGGCTCTAGATCCTCCTTAATAACAACCGCCACCCCCCCACCCCTACCTTGGACCCTCGGCTGATGGAATGCTCGGGAACCTGGCGGGCACATCTCGACAAGGGGGACCCCCCCCTCTGGGCCCAACCAGGTTTCCGTAATACCCATAAGCTCCGCGGACTCCCCCTGAATAAGATCACAAATCAGGGGGGCCTTATTAACCACGGACCGAGCATTACATAACAATTAGTCAATGGAGATGCAATAATAAGGAATATCTCATTTATAAAAATCCTTAGGAGATGCAATATAAAAAATACAGCATGAAAATATGTATAACACCTTATTAGTAAGAGCATGCATATGATTTGAGGTCATATATATTAACCTGAATCCTATTCCAACTCTCTCACCACATTCAAATTTAAAGTACAAAAGTCCTTTTCCTAGTATTCTCTGTCTTTTTGTCTTTTGATGCTTAGGAGTTTTCTTTTTAGGTATGAGACCTCTCTGGCAATAAGGGCTGACATAAAAGAACAATAGAAAAAAGCTAAAAGAATTTACTTTTGCCCACAAAAATACTGGCATTATGCATATTGTGTCTGGAAACTGGAAATATGCAAAGCAAGACTAAATGAAGGATAAAATATTTATCCAATTTCCCATTGTCCTGGTTGAAAGTTTTTGTCCTTGGGAGTGTTCCACAAATAACAAATTTGATATTGGATCCCAAAAGAGTATGCTACTTTTCCCCAATTCCATGAACGAAGGTTCCCCCCTTTTAGCCTTATTTTTAATGGGGAATATATGAGAGTGGGTAGGGTGGGCAAAGAAGCAATAATATAAAATATCTGGTTTTTCATTTTGTTTTGGGGAGTTTCTGTAACGCTAACCCTGCCCAAAGGCTTCACATACCTTATTGAATTTGTTCCCCACCAGAAATTGGTTACAAATTGTGTCACCGTTTTCTGCTTCTAAATTTCAACAGAGCAGTCATAGAATTGCGAACCACATGGAGTTTGTGGGCTGTGAGTTGTCCGGCCTTTAACACATGTGTTCTTAGCTATCATTAGAAGTGCTAATTAATTTCATTTAATTGTCCTACAATTGGCTGTACCATTACAGAACGCAGAATGGCAGAATGGCCCATGACAAAAGCCAGTTCCTTTAATTTGGATTAACACCATTAACAAGTTAGAACCTGGGAGACTGTGAGTTCTAGTCCCACTTTAGGCATGAAAGCCAGCTGGGTGACTTTGGACCTAGTCACTCACTCTTGACCAACTCACTTCACAAGGTTGTTGTTTGGGGAAAAATAGGAGGAGGGAGGTTTTGAGTTACTATATAAGAATAATAAAGGTGGGATAAAAAGATCGGAAAAAAGACTCAGGAAGAAGACATAAAGAATGTATATAGATATATGGTTTAATTTGGCTGATCTGAAAAAGTTAACCAAGATTCATTCTGGATAGTTCTTAGACATAAAGTAAAGCCACCAGGAAATCCTTGAGAAGATTATAAACCATCTCAGAAGGTAAAAGGAAACCACACTGGTATTCTTGCCAAGAAAATTATATGGACTTCTCCAGGCATCACTACTAGATCAACCTGGACTGAAGAAGATGTTATCTTTATATATAATGTAGCATGTAGAGAGAAGTCACCGATAAAAATGGCTTCCCCACAATGATATCCACAGGATATGGTAACAAATTCAAGATGGCAACCATGATGGTGTGATGACCTTTTTTTATGTACGGTATGGCCACCATCTTATCACTGTTTGTCTTACTTTGCAGACACTACTGTTTCCCCATATCTACTGGAAATATTTGCATTGTATATTAAACACATTTATATTTATTTATTAAATTTATATGCTGCTCATCTCATCTAGAGGCAACTCTAGGCAGCTTTCAACCAAATAAAAACAACAAGATGAAACATTAAAAACAAAAAAAATATCTTATTAACATTAAAATTGACTTAAAAAATAAAGGTGGCAAGGAAAGGAGCAAATGGATATGGGGAGGTGGGATCTTATCTGAATCCATTAATCCCTTCCATTATGACATGCCCCATGGAGCCTGAGGCCAAAAGGCAGAGCTACGTTTTCGGGCCCTTTCAGAGGGTTCTTTACATCTCACTTCAGGGGGAATCATGTTCCAGAGGGTGGGAGCCAAGGCAGAAAAGCCTCTTCTCTTGGACCCCACCAGCCAGAATTCAGACTCTTACACAGAATATAAAAACAACTATATATTGTATAATTATTTCATGCTTATGCTTATATATACTGTGTGACAAAATAAATAAATAAACTAAAATATCACAATGATAGTTTGCATTATATGGAGACAAATAAAATAATAAAGAGAATGCATACCACACATACAAATAAAAAAAATGAAAATAATAAAAAGAGAAATTCCAGATGCCATTTATAAAATGAGGGAAAGACTTCCTGGGGAAAAAATCATCATTAATATCTTCCAAAATGTCAGCCAGGAGGGAATTAAGTGAACTGGGATCTCAACTAGGAGTCTGTTATATGAATCTGCAACAGAAATATGAACTGGCTCCAGTTCAAATTGACTATCCTAATGGCTTCAGAATTGGATGAAATTAGTTGAAACACTGGGTCATTGTTTTAATAGGTTGAGGTGTTTGAGTCTTTGGGATTATGTGGTTTCACCACAAATTTTGTTCCCAATGGATATTTCTGGCGCAGAAGCTAGATTAATATTATTTATGGCTTGACTTGAACTGGATTCATCCTAGTTCTTATATCTGAGCCCCAGTTATTGGAGAAGTGTTTTCCTCTGCCATAATGAGTTATGTTGAATTGACTGTGCCTCAGTTGAAGCTTTCTTATTAGAATAATAAATACCAACCCAAATTAACATGAATTATCAAGGATGTAGCAGCCATCACAGTGATTCGACTGCTTACCAATTACCAATTTACTGGAATGCATATATATATATATATATATATATATATATATATATATATATATATATATATATATATATGTTTTCTGAGGTTTTCGCGGGTGTTTGTATGTAGGTCTTTGGTTATTTGGGTTTTCTCCCACGTAAAATTGGAAGTGTCTTGGCGACGTTTCGACGAAGTCTCATTCGTCATCCTCAGGCTTCAGCTTCGTGCTTCTGGGAGCAATGTGTGATTGCAGCTGTTTCTTCCTTTTTAACTGCTAGTGGGGGTTTGAACTGATTGGGTGGGAGCTTGGCTGTGCTCTGATTGGATGGGGTTTTTTTTGTGCTCTTAACACAAGGAATGACACCAGACCCACAGTCACGAGGTCCACACAGGATGTCACCACCACACATCCACCCAGAAAGCAGACCCAAACCCACACTGATCAGGAAGCACGACCAAGGACCAGAAGCCAGACCGCAGCTGCAACATTAGCCATTTCAAACCCCTCCAATCCATACATGCAGCAGACTGACACCCACTACGAAGATGTAGCACGACCACGAACACGAAGCCAAACAGCAGCAGTGCAGCTCACCAGCTCAAATCCCCCTGCAACTCAGACTAATCTGAGCACAACCAAGCCCCCACCCAAACAGGACACACCCCCAGCCAATCAGAGCACAAAAAACCCCCCATCCAATCAGAGCACAGCCAAGCTCCCACCCAATCAGTTCAAACCCCCACTAGCAGTTAAAAAGGAAGAAACAGCTGCAATCACACATTGCTCCCAGAAGCACAAAGCTGAAGCCTGAAGATGATGAATGAGACTTCGTCGAAACGTCGCCAAGACACTTCCAATTTTACGCGGGAGAAAACCCGAACAACCAAAGACATATAGTCTTTTACTTACAACCATTCAATTAGTCACTGTTTGAAGCTACAATGACACTGAAAAAAGTGAATTATAATTGGTGAGACAGCCATTGACAGGAACCCAGGAGGCAAATGGTATAGCTGATAGTATCTATGAAGATTCTCAGTCACTCAGGTCAAGTCAAGTCAACTGGACTTTCTGTTTTTTCTTTGAAGTCATTTTGCTTCTCATCCAAGAAACTTCTTCACCTCTGAAACAAAAAGTCTTCAAAGAAAAAACAGAAAGTCCAGTTGCCTCTTGAAAAAAAGCACCTTTGGGACAACTGACCTGAGTGACTGAGAATCTCCATCGATACTATCAGCTATACCATTTCCCCCCTGGGTTCCTGTCAATGGCTGTCTCACAGCGATGGTTAAAGACTTGAAAAAGTATAGTTGATACTACTAAGACCTTTATGTGCTTCCTCAGATTTCACAGATTTGGTTGACATCACAAAACGGAGCCCCAGTTGTCTCCACTGGCACTTTCCAGCTAGAGTTCAACTTGGTTCCTATCTGGATGATTTTTATCTGCCAAATGCCTCAAGAATTTGCCACAGAAGGCACCTTCTGTCAGCAACACCACTACTCTTCTGTTGGATAAACTCTGTACAAAAAAATAACTGGATACACAGCAAAATTAAGTCATTTCACAGCAGAAATTATGTTGTCCCCGAAACAGTGATAGAACAATTCTTGAGTAGGTCTACTCAAGCACTACTGCTAATGACTTGAGTTGTGATTTCACAGAAGAAATTACATATTTTCTTAAAGATTAAATAAAACTATACTACATCTGGTAGTTATTCCATTCAGGAAAGGTTGTGTCACATCTTACTGCTGATTCGTTTTCAGCCACGTCCACAGGTAATTCTGTCTTCCCTTCTTTCTCTCCTCCCTGCTCCATGCCTTTGTGAAGAATATATATAAAAAACAATCTTTACTTTTAAGGTGTCACGAGATTTTTCACAGTTTTTAGTAAAGTATTTGAAAGAACCAACCCCTTGATGGTCTTGGGCTGGCAAAGCTTGTTTTCAACAACATTGTTGGGAAAGGGGAGGTCATTGCTGAAGGAAATCACTTCCTGACATTGCTTTAAGTTCTACAAAACTTTCTTCGCAGTCATTCTTGACTGGAGAGTTCAAGCTGGAAAGATATCTAGAATGTAAATATAAGGGAATTCTCTGGAAGGATGGGAGAATCCCTTTTTCCTTTCTCATAATCAGAACTCTGAAAAGGAATCTAGCCCTTGTATGGGCCAAACTATTTAGCAAATATTATATATTTGTAAAGTACCAACCCAGAGAAGGAAAAAGAACCCGAAATGCCTAGGTTTGTTTATATTCAGCTTGCAGTTTGTAACTGCTTCTACACATATTACTAAAAGCTGGTGGTAAATCAATGTAGCTTGAAAAAGATCCTATTTCGGGTGGAATTATTTGTTACAAATCCAGAATGTTTTTTTTTATTGGACAGGAGGTAAACGTTATTTTTATGTTTAGCTTCCTCAAATTTTTTTAGTTATGTACAGCCAGAATCTTCTGCCATCTAGTGATCACCCAGATTTTTGCTGCCCAGAGGTTGTACCCTAACTAATAGCATAAAGTGGAGGAAGGGAGGGATCTTGGATAGTAATCCTTACTGTAATTCAGTCTCTGGTTTACTGGTTCAGCATCTTGTCAGATGGCAATATGCAAAATGCATATGGCTGGAGGCCTATGGCATTTATTTATTTCCTGGCTACCTCCTAAAATCAAGATAAGCACATCTCCTTGAACAAGAATTGAGAAAATGCAATCAAGGACAATCAAGGTAAAGCTAAAGCTTTTCCCTGTCTGCTCTAGGGGAAAGTGCTCATCTCTGTTTCTTAGCTGAGGAAGTCAGCCTTCTCTGAAGACAGTTCCGTGATTGTGTGGCCAGCATGACTACACACCAAGGCACATGGAACACTGTTACCTTCCCACTGAAGGTATTTATCTATTCACATTTGTATGCTTTCAAATTGCTAAGTTGGCAGGAGTTGGGGCAAGAACAGGAGCTCTGCCTATTGTGCGGCACTCAGGTCACAAATCTAGGTTGTCAGCTTTCCAGCTGACAAGCTCAGTGTCTTTAACTGCTGAGTCTTTGTGCCCCCAAGCACAGAATCAACAAAATTAGGTCATAATACACAGAAAGGTTTGCAAAACAACTTCAGGTGCAAAACAACACTGGGATGAAAGCACCCCCGTCCCATTCAGCTGTCCTTATTTCTAATCCATGTGCCCCATCAATGACTGGGCCCTTCTTCTGGCATTGCTCCTCTTTTTTTCACTTTATTTGCATTATGGTTTTTCTATTGTTCTCCACTAGTTTCCTCTTTGCCTCCAGACTTTATGATGACCTAGACCAGGGGTCTGCAAACTTGGCTCTTTTAAGACTTGTGGACTTCAACTCCCAGAGTTCCTCAGCCAGTTTTGCTGGGAGTTGAAGTCCACAAGTCTTAAAAGAGCCAAGTTTGCAGACCCCTGATCTAGGCCAACTGGGCTATTAATGCAGCTGAATGAGTGAAGGGAGCACATATCCATTGGGCCATCCAGGAGAAGCACTCAAGAATTCAAATCTGCATCACAACTTTGAACCTGCTATTTTCTGCCCAACTACACATCTAGCCAACATTTACATAACAACCTTCTGCCCTAATGAACCATTTCTTAGGAGTTTCTAAAGACAGTCCATTTAGGCAGTCCTGGGCCACTTTGCTGAGCCATAATATTATCTGTTCAACTTTGCTTTAGCATAGTAGTTGAACCATCCAGTTATGTTTTGTTCAAGATCATGATGAAGACAAACAATTGCTTAAAGCAATGTATAAGTCAAGCAGATTTCTCTGGCTAAAATGTATCTAATGGAAGCAGCTCATGTATCCAATGCAACTAACCAAACACATTTGGGTGGCCACATTTGCAGTAATACTGAAGTTCTGACAGGGTTAAGGACATGTACAGTGACCAGAACAATCTGAAACTGAACACACTCAAAACCATAGAAATGGTGGTGGTAGACTTTAGGAGAAACCCTCCCATACTTCCACCTCTTACAATACTAGACAACACAGTATCAACAGTAGAGACCTTCAAATTTCAAGGTTCTACCATAACTCACGACCTAAAATGGACACCCAACATCAAAAATGTCATCAAAAAAGCACAACAAAGAATGTTTTTTCTGTGCCAACTCAGAAAGCTCAAACTGCCCAAGGAGCTGCTGATCCAGTTCTACAGAGGAATTATTGAGTCTGTCATCTGTACCTCTGTAACTATCTAGTTTGGTTCTGCAACCCGACAAGACAGACACAGACTTCAGAGGCTAATTAGAAATGCAGAAAAAACAGTTACTACCAACCTGCCTTCCATTGAGGACCTGTATACTGCATGAGTCAAAAAGGGGCCTGTGAAAATATTATTTTTACAAATAACTCAAGGCAGCAAACATGTGACACACCTTCCTTCTCCTATTTTCCCCACAACAACCCTTTGAGGTAAGTTGAAAGAGAATGACTGGCACAAGGTCACCCAACTGTGGATAAAACAGGACTTAATCTCAAAATCTCCTGCTTTCTAGCCTTAGCCCACCCAAAGATGTATCTTACACATTTGAATGGTGCCTACTTGGGGAAAGCAGCCCATGCAACCTGGATTGGCATATTGCTCTAAGCCAGAGGTTGTACATCAGATTGAGCTGTAAATCATAATTTGTAGAGAATGGCAGGAATCTATTTCATGGACATCACAACATACAGCCATACACCTATGAGCCCAATTCAAGAGACAGGAAGTTTAGAAGTCGTTAGAATAGAGCTCTCTAGCTGTGATGAGCAACTTGTGGCCATCCCACTGCATCACTCTCAAATATTCACAATGAGTGATTTAACTACCCTACTTCTGCAAGAATGCAGCTTCCTCTCCTAATCTCCAAGATCAGATGAAACCTGCTTCACTTCACAATTGCTATGTTGCAATCAGCAGCAAAAATGGTGGTACCAGAGCATGGAACAACTACTTCATTTTCTGAAAGCCAGCACAGTACAGCCATGTTGCCAAAAAGTCTGTTTCAGGTCCTCCATGGAAGATATCAAGGTTTCTTTCTTTTCTCTCACAGTAGCCTTGAAAACATTTGCTAATTAAAACAATGTAGTTTAATAGATAATGGGGGGCACCGTGGCTCAGCTGCTAAAGACACTGAGCTTGTCAGCTGGAAAGCTGACAGCTCAGGCTTAAGCCCAGAGTGCTGCGCAAAAGGGTCAGTTCCCATTCCTTGCCCCAGCTCCTGCCCACCTAGCAGTTTGAAAGCATGCAAATAAGTAGATAAATAGGTATTACTTTGGTGGGAAGATAATAGCATTCCATGTGCTTCAGCATATAGTCATGCTGGCCACATGTCCCAGAAATGTCTTTGGACAACACTGGCTCTATCAGCTAAGAAATGGAGATGAGCACCACTCCCTGGAGTTGGAAAGAACTAGACAAATGGAAGCCTTTACCTTTAGATTAATAGATATTATGATAATCTTTCACAGATGCCACTGTAAATACAGAATGAGCCTCCCCTTCTTTGAAACTCCCAATTTTGTTTTATTTGGGGGGGGGTGATACTTAACAATCAACTAAAGACAAAATTTGAGACATTCCTCAACCTCTTTTAGTGTTGAGCTACATAATAGTTGAACTTTAGGTTTGTTAACAAATTACCATAGCAACTCCTCAATACCAGAGATACATCCTGCTACTGAACCACCTCATAAATAGTTGAGGCACATGCAATTATGAACAGTGAATACATCAGCAGTTCTGAACTTCATGTAGGGCCAGGAAAGTTCATGGAAAATGTGTGTGAATTACTTGCTGTGGGCATTTTGAACTGATGTACAGAGAAGGAGCTCTCAGATGGGGTGCAGTTTCTTGACCATCCTTGGAAGGGTGCTTCATAACTAATTATTGTGAATTGTGTGTTAGAATTGTGGGGACTGTGATGTATTGATTTTAAAAAATTAAAATGCATAAGGTATCCTGAATGTCATTAATGAAATATTAAGTACATAAAAGCAATAACTGTTTACAGATGTTAAAAGGAATATTGATATTTTCCTCACAAGCAACAATTTTGACATTAAACCTCATAAACCTCATAACTACATTATAAATATTTATTTTGTACATAAAATATCTTAATGCTTTTAAATGCACAGAACTATAAAATACAACTCTTCAATGACTGATTATACTGCATACCTGACTCAATTAACAAAATCTATCAATATTCAGATTATCTTTTTGGCCAAACTGTTAAATATCAATCAATTCTAAAACGTGTTCTGGTCAAATATATTTTTCCTTAAATGAAAATGATGCAGTTCCTTATTTTTAATTTTCTGGCACATTCCACACTTTAAAGAACAATCTTTTTACAAAGGACCTATGAGTCTTTTCCTCTTTAGAAAGCATAATTATTTTTGCTTCTGCTTGCAAAAACCCAAGCTGATTTGTAATGGCAACTCCTCTGCCTGGATTTTATAAAATCTCATAGCAGCAGGATTAAAATGTCCCACAGCACTAGATACCCCAATGATACCTCGAATCCAAGGTCATTCACAAGGGGATGAAAAAGTGCATATGGCAGTTGTGACCATGTGAACAAAGGGTTTTTTCCTTTTCCCCCCTTTGCTTTAAAAGACATTAAAAAGAGGAGGGGCATCAAGAGCATGATCATGGCTGCCTCTAGATGATTTTTAACCACACATCCCCACCCTGTGGACAGCCCTGCGTGGGTCTTTTTCAAAAAGGTATTTCTGGCCAACATAAGCACATCTCTCACACTACTACCAAAGCAATGGTCAGATAGGAAGCTCTTGAGCTTGGGCCAAGAAGGAAATATGAGAAACATCTCAGATAAGCCCCATTTCAATACACATGAAGATAAAGAGAGGAAGGAGGGAAACATATTCAGATTTGCAAAATTCTACAGTTGTTACAATAAAAGTGGTTCTGACCTATATGGCATTAGCTACCTGGTCTGCTCTAACTTGTAGGGCTGACACAAACCAGTCGCATGTAACTGATTTTTTCCTACCAAATTGTCCGTTTCAACCAATTTGTTAATCCTCTTGAAAATTGCGCAAAGGGTGCCTCAATTTCCCAGACCAGAAATATCAGGGTATGACTGTCAATGGAGATTCTCAGTCATCCAGGTCATGGTTTTCCAAAAGGTGCTTTTTCAAAAGGCAACTAGACTTTCTTTGTTTTTGCTTGAAGACATTTCACTTCTCACCCAAGAAGTTTCTTCAGTTCTGACTGAATGTGGAGGATGGAAGGATTTATATTCTTGTAGTCATCTGGTGGTTAGCACTCTTTCTGAGATTTGTTGAGGCCACTTGGAGGTTTATCTGTGCCTCAGGGTCACCTGGATAGTGCAAATTGATGTGGAACCTTCTTGGAACTGCAGAAAGGACTGGGTTGTAAACAGGAGATAGGTGGTGTCATATCCCTCCCCTTCTGTCGAAAGAGGGCTGTTCAATCTTAATGTAGATGGCCTCTTTGACCCCTCTTTCAAACCAGGGGTCCTCTCTGTCCCAATTGTGGACTTCGCTGTTTTCAAGAATGACCTTTGTCTTTCAAATGCAGATGGACCACTGAATCTTGTCCTGGCGGGTTTGTTCTCCTGTGTTGTGCCATGCATTTGTGGCGTGATTGTTTTGTTCCTCCAATGTACAGATCTGCACATGTTTTGCTACATCGTACTGCATATATCACATTGCTCAGTTTGTGTCTGGGTCTTTTATCCTTGGGATAGACAAGCTTCTGCTTTAGTTTAAAGTTCTTGGGTTTAAAGTGGGCATGTATGTTGTATTGGTTGAAAATCCTCTTGAGCTTTTCAGATATTCCTGCACCATATGGGATGACAACATTGGTTTGTTTATTGTTCTCTTCTTTGTCTGTTGTGGAAGAGCTCCTGCTGGGTATTTTTTTAGATTTCATGAAGGCCCAGTTGGAATAGCCACAAGTTCTGAGGACTTCTCTGATGTGTTTTATTTTCAGTCAGAACTGAAGAAGCTTCTTGGATAAGAAGCGAAACATCTTCAAGCAAAAACGAAGAGAGTCCAGTTGTCTTTTGAAAAAGCAGCTTTAGGATATCGGGGTGTAACCTCTTACCCCCTTGCTGGGTAGACCATAAACTTCAAATAACTCTCCATGCACCTGCCAACTCTCTGTTTACAGCCGATGTTGCTTTGGAAGGCTGCGCCAGTGGATTTACAGTAATTTTGTTAGAATAATTTGACTCTTCCCTGCATTGCCGCTCAACAACAACCAGAATCAAACTTGCTTTTGATTCCAGAGACAATAAACAGACCACAGGCTATCAGTGATACATAATCAGTATATCAAAATGCCCTTTAAAAAAGGAAAGCACCCTAACCAGGCTGAAGGGGTGAATTTTGGCCACAACCGGGTCTAGCTAAACCATGGGAAGGGAAACCAAACTTATAATTGGGGGGGGGTGTCAATCGCTTAGCCCAGCTGACGCACAGAGAGGGATAGAAGGCCGCCAGTGCATAAAAATCTATTTTATTAGAGGCACTCAAGGAAAGACATGGTTCCACATGGTGGCACAAAAACATACCGTAGTTTAAAAAAGACAAAATGGGGGGGAAAACCCCAACGCAAATTCTGGCTACAGGCCTGCAACACTAGGCTGAGGGAGCTTCCCTCAGCCGGACTCGAACTGCCTCTCAAAGGGCCTACAGCCCTTTCCCGCCAAATCTGAGAGAGTTAGCTTCTTCTCCTTTATTGGCTTTCAGGGGGTCAGGTGACCTTCTCTGGGCCCAGTTTGTGATTTAAAGCAGGGGTCTCCAACCTTGTCAACTTTACGACTTGTGGACTTCAACTCCCAGAATTCCTCAGCCAGCGCATGCTGGCTGAGGAATTCTGGGAGTTGAAGTCCACAAGTCGTAAAGTTGACAAGGTTGGAGACCCCCCCACCCCACGATTTAAAGGGCCAGCTCAGCATCAGGGCAAAGAGCTCTCTGAGAATCAAGCTATTTTCCAAAACATCGGAAGGCCAGACAAGGAATAATGCATGGAAACTGATCGAGGAGAGATTCCGTCTAGAAATAAGGAGGAATTTTCTGACAGTGAGAGCAATCAACCCATGGAACAGAGGTTGCCTGGAAGCGTTCAAGAAGAGACTGGACTGCCATCTGTCAAAAATGGTGTAGGGTCTCTTGCTTGGGAGGGGGGTTGGACTAGATGACCTACAAGGTCCCTTCCAACTCGGTTAATCTACTAATGCCTTAAAGTGGATTAACACTCAAATCCCCTTGCAAGATGAACAAATGTGGAGAGTGATTTCCACCTGCAGGACTCAGAAATCGAGGAAGAGCCTAATCCTTTTTCCAGGTTTAAAGAGGGTAAATATCTTAAGAAGACATTTTGGTTGAAGCCAGGGAACCTAATCAAAATGACAAAGATTTCAACGCAAAAAAAAACTCCATGGAAAATTAAGAGATTTGGTAATTTTGGCAAGGTAAGAGAAATAAGAAAAGTGACGTTAAGCATCCTAAAAGCTAGGATTAAAAAAAATACAGGTAGTCCTCATTTAACAACCACAATTGAGACCAATAATTCCGTTGTTAAGTGGGAAATTAAGCAAGCACAACTGGGCTTCCCTTCCCTTGCCCTTTGGAATGCTCACCCAGTGCCAGATAATGAGGAAGAAGGGAATTAATGTTTGGATTCACATTAATTGGAGAGGAAAGGATTAGAAAAGAGTAAGCATACACATTAAACCAATGTGCTGGCACTGGCAGCCATGAGCACACTAAACTACACCAGCTTGGTGTAGTTCACATTGTGGCCCTCGTACTCTTTTATAATCCCTTTCTCTGAAAGTAAATTTTGGATGAATATTTAGATCAAAAGCCAAAGCGAGGCAATGTTGTCTGGCGACGCCCAGGGGAAGGGCCTTCTCTGTGGGGGCTCCCACCCTCTGGAACGAACTACCCCCCGGACTTCGTCAGCTTCTGGACCTTCGGACCTTCCGCCGCGAGCTTAAAACATACTTATTTAATTGCGCAGGATTGAGTTAGATTTTAAATTTATGGGTTTTAAATTGGGTTTTATTCCTATATTTTTAATTATTGGGCTTTTAGAATAAGTTTTTAAATTGTTTTTATATTGTATTTATGTGTTTTTTAAGTGCCTGTAAACCGCCCTGAGTCCTTCGGGAGATAGGGCGGTATATAAATATGATCAAATAAATAAATAAATAAATAATTCACCGTTTTTTGCCTTGAATTTTTGCGGAAGAGCGCAGCCTTTCCATCTGGACAGATGGAGCCATCTCTTGCCTTAGACCACGGAGAACTACCCCCCCCACTTTTACTATTTCAAGGCTTTCTTTGAGAAATTACTTCATAGGTTATTAATTGCTTTTACTCCTGGCTGGGAAAGGTCTTTGACAGGACAGCCCCCTGAGTCTTTCTGTTTCAGCAGTATATACAAATAAAATGAATAAATTAATTAATAAAAATAAATAATTCCTGGCAATGAGAGAAATTTCTAAGGCTCATACAGTCCATAATTTTACTTCTATGTAAACATTATTTTCAACAAATATTCTAGAAATATTTATCTCCCAACCCTGATATATATATTCCCTAAACCCACATCAGCTGGGGAATTCTGGGAATTGTAGTCAATGCAACATAAAGTTGCCTAGATTGAGAAACACTGCTGTAAAGTATTTGCGTTATTTATTACATTCTCTGGAATGTCAAGAATTAGCATTTCCAAAACCTGCCAGCAAACCACCAAAATATGAATGTATAATTATTTCCATCATTTTGGGACAAAAAAGCCAGGCAGGCAAACCATAGCTTGACATATTTAAATAAATTTCTTCCTCCTCCTTTGCAAAAAATATTTGACAGCACCCAAGAATCTATCCTACATATATATTACAAGAAAAACTGCAGTGGGAGAAACGCAGCATGGGGAAAAGGGGGCTGGGCTGGGGGCTGGAGGTGGGTGGTGGGCAGGAGGGGCTGCTGAGATCAGCCAGATGGCAGTGGGCTGCTGTTGACTTTGCTACTGGCAGGCCTGAGTCTCCCTACTGGAGAAAAGAGTCTGCCCCAGCTGTGTGTTTAGATCAGGGGTGTCCAAACTTGGTCCCTTTAAGACTTTTGGACTTCAACTCCCAGAGTTCCTCAGCCAGCTTTGCTGGCTGAGGGACTCTGGGAGTTGAAGTCCAAAAGTCTTAAAGGGACCAAGTTTGGACACCCCTGGTTTAGATCAATGTATCTCAACCTCAGCAGCTTTAAGACATCTGGATTTCAACTCCCAGAATTCGGGAGGTAGCCTTAAAGTTGCTGACGTTGAGAAGCAGAGGTTAAGTTGGTGGCCTTTGAGGGTTGCCACCTTAGAGGCTATGCCAATGGCAACAGTCTATATGGCCTTTCATAGGGCCGGAATAGCTCAGGCTGTTACAGCCTGTTATTAGAACACAATAGCCTGCAATTACTGCAGGTTCAAGCCCGGCCCAAGTTTGACTCAGCCTTCCATCCTTTATAAGGTAGGTAAAATGAGGACCCAGATTGTTGACTTTGTAAAAATATACAAATAGAATGAGACTATTGCCTTATACACTGTAAGCCGCCCTGAGTCTTCGGAGAAGGGCGGGATATAAATGTAAACAAAAAACAACAAAAAAACAACAACAACAACAAAAAACCAGATGGACAGCATGAGGGAGTTCAACCCCCTGCCCAAGGCAGGAGCCTTTATCCCATCCAAGACAAGTAAATGTCCAACCTTTTCTTGAAAACCTCTGCTGATGGAGCACCCACAATTACGGAAGGCAAGCTGCTCCATTGGTTAATTGCTTTCACTGTCAGGAAATTCCTCCTTAGTTCCAGGTTAGATCTCTTTTTAATGAACTTCAACCCATTGCTTCTTGTCCTGCCTTCTGATGCTTTGGAGAGCAAGTCAGCCCTCATCTCTATCACTGCCTGTCAAGTTTTAGAAGACTTGCTATCATGTCACCCTAATCCTTCTCTTCATTAGGCTAGACACACCTAGTTCCCTTGGCCATTCATTGTATGGCTTAGATATAAGGACTCCTTCCTTTGCAGGGATTTGAACTAGAACACCTCCCAGGTCTCTTCCAGTCCTATGATTCTACGATCTAGGACAGGTGGGTAGAGGGAATGAGCCCTGGATACCTTTTCTACAACTCATGATCACCTCCCAAGTCCTGTATGAGAATTTCTTAAATGATAATATCTGGAGCTTATTGAAGTGGTCTAAGTTATGATCAAAAGAAACATCAAATCAGATACTTTTTCTTTGTGTGTTTTATTTCGCCCATAAATTGGATTGTGAGGAGAGCCTTCAATTTACATCCTTTCGTTCTTTGTTAAAAGAACCCTTTAGATCAGTGATGGGTTTCTACTGGTTCACCCTGGTTCGGGTGAGCTGGTAGTGGCGGCAGAAGCACCATGCGCACACGCTCACAGTTCCAAACCGGTAATGAAGGTAAGTAAAAACCACTACTGCTTTAAATGTATTCTTCATTCCTTCCATACCACTTCAGACTCTGTTTGAAACTCTTCACCTACTCCCTGGAGGGAACCATACAGATCACCAAGACCTCCCCAGGCCCCACAAGCAATGCCAAGGGGGGACGTTTGGGGCAGAGGTTCTCAAACGGACCATCCACAGTTCCAGTCATTGTAATGCATGAGAAAGGAGTCCTTTCTCTATGGCAGTGATTCCCAAACTGTGAGCCGCGGCTCCCCAGGGAGCCGCGCCACCGCCACAAGGGAGCCGCGAAGAAGCAGCGTCCGCTCCACACGCGTGCCGCGAGATCCCAGACGCACAAAGCCGGACACGGCCGCAGCGACCAGGACTCGCACACCGCAACTCGGGACAACTCCAAAAGCCAAGGTACCCCTGCGCAGCTGCACCCACACCCCCCGCGGGGCAGGCCACAGCAGGCAGGAAGACGGCAGACGCCGACGACGGACCAAAGGAGAAGCGCGAGCTCCGGCCCGCCCGCCGCCTGAACCACAGCGCCCGCCCAGACCCGCCGCCTGGCGAAGCAACGGCGCACCTCCTCCAGTCTGCCCGCGGCGCCACTGGCCTCCCAGACCACCCGACACGCTGCCCAACACGGCGCGGCCACCACGCCGACGGCATCGGGAAAGAGGGCTGCGCAGAAAATAGCAAAACCACCCGTTAGTTCCTCCCAGGTGAGCCAGGCTGGGCGAGAACAGCCACCTCCTCCACAAGGCGGAGACCCGAGGAACAAGGGGATCGCGAGAGGCCAAACTCGAGACCGAAGCAGGGACCCCCACGCCTGGGAAAGTTCCACAGAGGCCGCTCCCATCAAAGGAGACGGCGCGTCCATCAGCAAAACATGAGTATGCCAAACACTTTGTAGAAACAGACTTTTTGATTAAACTCACATACCTATGTAATATCTTTGAAAAGTTGAATGTGTTGAATCTCTCTTTACAAGGAGGCAATATGCACATTTTAAAGTTAACAGAAAAGATTTCAGCTTTCAGAAAAAAATTCAGAAAAAAAGACAAAAATTAAAAAAAAAATCGGATGTACCTATTAAGGGAGCCGCGGAAAAAATCCGAAGTGTTATGGGAGCCGCAAACCGAAAAAGATTGGGAACCTCTGCTCTATGGGTCTCTTCCTCCCCCAAATGCACAAGCAGGCCTAATTATTGAAAGAGACAAGAAAGCAGAAGTGGACTGGGAAGTTTGACATATAAGATGTATCATTGGGGCTGGAAAAGCAAGCAGCCAACAATTAACACGGGTTAGTCCTGCAGATGTAAGTTTCTAAGTCACTGATTTCAGATGGGTGGGTATGCAAATTGAATAAAACAATGAAGTTGGATTTAAGTTTCTAAGGCAGCGTTTCTCAGCCTTAGAAGATGTGAGAACTGCAGCATGGCTGGCCGGGGAATTCTAGGAGCTGAAATCCACACATCTTCAAGTGGCTAAGGCTAAGGCTGAGATATCCTGCTCTAAAGAGATTCTAAGAAGCCCATTCCTAAATAACTTGGAAGAGAAAAAATTACTAGGAAGGAATATTACAGCAGATTGCCCAACTTTCTTCAACCCGGAACATCTATACGAATGAGGACATAGGCCATCCATTACCAATCCTGTAAACCTTATAGGCCGGTCCACAATCCCTTGAGCGATCCTGGCTGGCCCTTGGTGACTCTGCCTTCATAGTCAGCTCTGTTGGGGCTTCCAGAGGCGCCACAAAGTGAATATAGTAACAAATGGGGAGCAAAATAAAAATAGACTTACACCCTGTTAATCGATCCCTTGAAATAATGCATCTCTAGATAGTAAGCATGACGCAGACACTTAAAATGTAAATGCAACTCGGTCTAATTGTTACTGTGGTGGTGACAGTGCAACGTCTTTAAACACTGAATCTGCGGAATTGCTGCACCAGGAGAAAAAAGGCCAACCCTGAAATCAGGCTGGTGGCAAGCAAAACACAATCATTTGTCCACGTGGAAGCTCCTTCCCTCTCTCAGTCACAATTGGCTGTGCTCCAGCCTTCAAATTCTCCTCAGCCTGGTAAAAAATGAGGGGTCGTTTCAAATCCGTCACACAAATACAAACAGAAGACCTTCTCCAAAAACCACCACGTGTGCAGAAGACAATTTTCCACTCCCTTTTGTTCTAAAGTCTCAGAAGACAGTCTTTTTGCTCCTTGAGTTGAAACTGAGCACAAAGAGATGTCAAATATAACAGGAAAGAAAGAAAGAAAGAAAGAAAGAAAGAAAGAAAGAAAGAAAGAAAGAAAGAGAAAGGAAGGAAGGAAGGAAGGAAGGAAGGAAGGAAGGAAGGAAGAAAGAAAGAAAGAAAGAAAGAAAGAAAGAAAGAAAGAAAGAAAGAAAGTAAGTTCTGCTTTCAGCCAGAACACCCCGCCTGGCTATACAATGGTGTTTAAATTTGCAGGAACGTGGCCAATAATAAGTTGAAATTTCACCGTCTCCTCCCTCCTCTGTAATTTAATACGCTGCCTTCAGCTGTGCATTGAACCCATATGTGGGGGCCAAGCTGCCTCTTTAAAAAAAAAAAAAAAGAATCATGAGACCCCGAGAAGGTGGCTCCGGCAAATTTTATTAGCCAACTGCCTAAAAGCCTCCAGTGAGGACCCAGGCTCTGAATGAGCAGAAGCATTTTAAAAGCTCCATTAAGAACGCCTTCCTTTCCCTCCTTCAGCCAAGGAAAGTATCAAAAGCAACAAACTGAAATATCGCAAACGGGTCCAGCTGCCAAACGCCAAAGCTGCAATGCAAGAAAGAGGGAGGAAAAGAAGGAGAAGTGGCTCCCTCTTTCCCCTTTCTGCCTCTTGCAAAAAAAAAGGAGCATCTCATTCAAGCCTCTGTCAGGGAATAAATAACGGAGCAAGCGAGCCCACCTTCCTGCCACCTGCATCACCTTCTCCCTCCCAGCCAGGTCTTCTTGGCAAGATTCATGGGAGGCTCCAGAGATTAGGCAGGCTTACCTGTCAGGAGGCTAAAAGCCCAGGCCATCACCACCCCTCGGCAGGCCTCCATGGGGGACCCAGAGACGTCCAGTGCTGCCTGGTCAGACGATGCACCGAAGGCTCCAAAGCCAAGCAGAGGTCCAACTCGGTGAAAAGCAGCCTGCTTATCCCACAAGTCTCTTCCCACTCCTGACAGAAGCAGCTCTCGAGAGGAAGTGGGAGGGACGGGGCTGTAGGAGGTGCAGGAGCAGAGAAGCGGAGTGGGATGTAGTGGCTAGGAGCAGAAGCTCAGCACCCGGGGCTGTGCCAGCACAGGGATTCCCCCAGCCCTGGCTGTCAGAAGAGGCAGGCTTTTTCGTGGAAAGCGCTCCAGCCAGGACTCATCTGCAATGGCAAAACAAACTTTTCCTCCTAAGCAGCACTCGCAATTTTGAGGTGCTCTTGCCAAGAAGGAGACCACGAAAACATTGAGTATCGTATTATGTGGTTGGGGGGGTGGGGGGGATTGGGGGGGAGGAAGGAGCATTAACTCTGAAAAACTGGAAGTGAACCTGCCAACTTTGCACTGCTTTCTTCAAACAAGTCAGTATCTGATCACTTGAAAATGGTCAGATTGAAGATTTCAAAATGAATTTTTAGATTTAGACAGTGGGTTAAAAAGCCTGTTTGTCAGTCGTCTATTTTCAGTCAGCAGGTTCAAGGTGACGCCCCCTTCGTCTCTTGGCTGAGTTACAGATTTTTGAGCTGCTGCAGAAATCTGCCACATCTTCTGAATTGCTTTTATTCCAACAAAAGTTTGGTCAATTCCAACAAAATTCCAACAAAAGCATCTTTCTACTGCAAATCATTATTTCACTAGTTGCTGCAGGGCCAAAATATTCTGCAGTCCGTCAACAAAATTATTAAAAAATCCCATCAAAAAGATCAGATTGACTGAGCAAAAGTTTGCCTAACAGCTATACTACTATACAAGAGAAAAAAATCACTAATGGGTGAACAAAAAAACAAGACAAAGTGAATAAAAATGCATGTAATCCAATACTAAAATATTAAAAAAGAAACTCCAAAAGACCTAAATGCTAAATTATTAAGTATTTAAAATACTAAAATGCTAGAATACTGAAATTCTCCCTCAAAAGCTGTTGCATCAAGGAAACATCTGAGAATGCTCATCATCTTCGAGGTGATGTGTAGTGTTCAAGATGTTGGACTAGCAATGGGAAGCCCAAAGTTCAAACTGACCCTCATTTAGGAAAACTCCTTGGGTGACTTTAGGCCAGTCTCTCAGCCACAGGGCTGCTGTGGGAAAAATGCTGGAGGAAGATACCTGCCTTCATAACCGGAGCTCTTGGAAGAAATATGAGGTGCTGTACTCCGAGGCCATGAGCTTGCCTGATCTTTTTTGCTTTGCATTATCATAGTCGTCATTATCTTTATCTTCCCAAGTATTCTCCTTAGTTTGTGCAACAAATTGTGAAGTTTGCCAAATTGTGAAGCTTACAAGATGTGAAGTTTACCAAGTTCGTCAAAAACAGATCATGCCAAACAAATTTTATTTCATACTTTGACAAAGTGACTAAATTAGTGGATCAGTGAAATGCTGTGGACATAGTATACTTAGATTTCAGTAAAGCATTTGATAAAGTAGACCGCAACCTACTTCTGGCTAAGCTAGAAGAATGGGGGTTAGATAGCACCACCACCAGATGGGTTTTAACTGGCTTAAAAATCGTACCCACTGTGTAATCCTCAGCAGAACTACATCCACATGAAGGGAGGTAAGCAGTGGGGTACCCCAAGGTTTGATCTAGACAAGGGAATAGAAGGGGAATTCATCAAATATATGCAGACAACACTAAGCTGGCAGGAATAGCCCACACCCCAGAAGACAAGATTTTGACAGACTTGAACCCTGGGCTTTATCTAACAAAATGAAATTCAATTTAAATAAAAGTAAGGTTTCACACTTAGGCAAGAAAAACCAAATGTGCAAGTACAAACTAGGTGAAACTTGGCTTAATGCCAGTAACTGGGAGAGGGATCTTGGAATCCTAGTGGACAATCACTTACATAAGAGCCAGATGTTTGTGTGGCAGCAGCCAAAATCCAACCCTAGGCTGCATTAATAAATGAATAAAATCAAGATCGTGTAAAGTTATAGTAGCTCTTTAGAATGTCTTAGTAAGACCACACTTGGAATACTGCATCCAGTTCTGGTCACCACAATATTAAAAAGATGTTGAGACTCTAGAACAAGTGCAGAGAAGAGCAACAAGAATGATTAGGGGACTAGAGGCTAAAACATAGAAAGAACGGCTACAGGAACTGGGTATGTCTAGTCCAGGGGTCTGCAAACTTGGCTCTTTTAAGACTTGTGGACTTCAACTCCCAGAGTCCCACAAGTCTTAAAAGAGCCAAGTTTGCAGACCCCTGATCTAGTCTAATGAAAAGAAGGACTGAGGGAGACCGACAGTGGTTTCGGTGTGAAGTACCAGCTGTATGCGGATGACACCCAGCTGTACTTTTCCACACCGGACCACCCCAACGAAGCTATCGAAGTGCTGTCCCGGTGTCTGGAGGCCGTACGGGTCTGGATGGGGAGAAACAGGCTCAAGCTCAATCCCTCCAAGACAGAGTGGCTGTGGATGCCGGCATCCCGGTACAGTCAGCTAACCGCGGCTGACCATCGGTGGCGAGTCATTGGCCCCGATGGAGAGGTCCGCAACTTAGGCGTCCTCCTGGATGAGCGGCTGTCTCTAGAAGATCATTTGTGGCCGTCTCCAGGAGGCGTTCTACCAGGTTCGCCTGGTACGCCAGTTGCGCCTTTCTGGACCGGGATGCCCTATGCACGGTCACCACGCACTCGTGACGTCTCGCCTGGATTACTGCAATGCTCTCTACATGGGGCTCCCTTGAAGGGCATCCGGAGGCTACAGTTAGTCAGAATGCGGCTGCGCTGGTGATAGATGGAGCCCCGTGGCTCCCGTGATAACACCCATCCTGCGCAGACTGCACTGGCTACCTGTGGCCTTCCGGTCCGCTTCAAGGTTTTGGTGACCACCTTTAAAGCGCTCCATGGCATAGGGCCGGGTTATTTACGGGACCGCCTACTGCTACCGAATACCTCTCACCGACCCGTGCGCTCTCATAGAGAGGGACTCCTCAGGGTGCCGTCAGCGAGGCAATGTCGTCTGGCGGCGCCCAGGGGAAGGGCCTTCTCTGGGGGCTCCCACCCTCTGGAACGAACTACCCCCCGGACTTCGTCAGCTTCCGGACCTTCGGACCTTCCGCCGCGGGCTTAAAACATACTTATTTAATTGCGCAGGACTGAGTTAGATTTTAAATTTATGGGTTTTAAATTGGGTTTTATTTCTATATTTTTAATTATTGGGCTTTTAGAATAAGTTTTTTAATTGCTTTTATATTGTATTTATGTGTTTTTAAGTGCCTGTAAACCGCCCTGAGCCCTTCGGGAGATAGGGCGGTATATAAATATGATCAAATAAATAAATAAATAAATAAATGATAGCAGTCTTCCAATATTTGAGGGGCTCCTACAAAGACGAGGGAGTCAAACTATTTTCCAAAGCACCAAAAGGCAAGACAAAAAACAATGGATGGAAACTAACCAAGGAGAAAAGTAACCTGGAACCAAGGAGAAATATCCTAATGATGACAGCAATTAGCTAATGATATAGCTTGCCTTGCGGGTCCTCCATTAACTGGAGGCTTTCAGAAAGAGACTGGACAACTATTTGTCTGAAATGGTATAGGGTCTGCTGCTTGAGCAGGGGTTAGACTAGAAGACCTCCAAGGTCCCTTCCAATGTTATTATTTTGTGTCCGATGTTCTATCTCCCTTTCTCTGAACAAGATGGAATTAGTTTTGTTTGATCTGACTCAGTGTTGACTCCTGGCAACTCTGCAATTTTCTTGGCAACATTCTCCAGTGGTTTTTGCCTTTGCCTCTAGGGAGGGCCTGTCGTCACCCAGAGAAGGAGAGGAAAAAATACACAGAGTGAACTTGCACTGTTAGGAAATTTAAAAATTCAACCTCTTTAATTTTTTATTACATGACCTGAAGATCATACAAGTACCGTATTTTTTGGAGTATAAGAGGCACCTTTTCCCCCAAAAAAGAGGGTGAAAATCTGGGTGCGTCTTATACTCCGAATGTAGCCATGCCCAGCTTCTCAAACTGAGGTTTCAGAGGCTGAAAAAAGCATCAGAAACGGAGCTTCAGAAAAGAAGCCCCCAAACAGAGCTTCAGAGGCTTTTTTTCTGAAGTTCTGTTTTGGAGGCTTTCAGAGGCAGAAAAAAAAGCAAGGCACAGAGCTCACAACCAAGGAACCTGTTGCTAAAATTCACCTCTGGAAACAGCTGATTGGGGGTATTCCAGGAAGGCAATCCACCTGCCAATCAGCTTTTTTCTTATTTTCCTCCCCAAAAACTAAGTTGCGTCTTATACTCCAAAAAATGCTGTAACTGCATTCCAGCAACAGCTGCTATGCCTTTCTAACTGAAAGCCTATCGGGAAGAAAGTTTTGGGTCTGGTATCTGGCTTCGTGACAGGCGAACCCACGGGTTCTTTGCACTTTGGACCTTTGATCCGTGTCTACAAACAAGCCACTTCTCCCATATGATCAGCTTCAGAGGGGGCTGTTTGTTTCTTGAGGAGTTTAGCGTGAGATTGCTGCAAGCTCATAATTTTGACATTTTTTTCTGAGTTTGGTGAAGATGATGATCTTAGACAAGGGATTTCTGGACCAAACTTAATATTTGTTCCATTTTTAAACCAATTGACTGATCCTTTTGGGAGCTGAAATAGATGCATGTATCTTTGCATAATCACAAAGGTGCTTTTTCAGGAGGCAACTGGACTTTTTTTTCTTTTGAAGACGTTTCGCTTCTCATCGAAGAAGCTTCTTCAGCTCTAACAGGTTAGTGGGGAATGGAAGGATTTATACTCCTTGCAGACAGCTGCTCATTTGCATCCCTTTAGCGGGTCATTGGAGCACTTGGAGGTTTATCTGTGTCCTTAGGGCAGGGGTGTCCAAACTTGGTCCCTTTAAGACTCTTGGACTTCAACTCCCAGAGTTCCTCAGCCAGCTTTGCTGGCTGAGGGACTCTGGGAGTTGAAGTCCAAAAGTCTTAAAGGGACCAAGTTTGGACACCCCTGCCTTAGGGTCACCTCAGTGGTGCAAATGGTTCCTGTAGTCTGCAATCATCTTCAAAAGAAAAAATAAGAAAGTCCAATTGCCTCCTGAAAAAGCACCTTTGGGACAACCATGACCTGGAGAATCTCTACAGACTTTTAATCCTTGCATAATAGACACCTGGAGTGCAGATAAGGTAGTTATGCTTGTCATAATAATAAAGGTAGAATTAAGATGGAAATTAAAGATAGGTCTTTCTTAAATGGTGAGCAACTTACAGTTTTTCTTGTTTCTTGTGTTTTCCAAATACTTTTAGTAAGTATCGCAGTTGTACAGATAAGCAGTTAATACAAGCTACAAAAAAAGTATAGAAAGAAAAAATAAAAAAAGCAGAAAAGAAAAAAGAATGTAAAAGAAAGAAGAATGTAAAAGAAAGAAGAAAAGAAAAATAAGAATATAACAAAGGAATATAAAAGTGTAGCTTTCCCCTTCATCTCAAGAAGTATAAACAATTTTTTTATTAAAAAGTTTTACAAAGTTTTTGCAAGTTCTCCCACCCCTCCCTCAGCCTCTCCTCCCTTTCCCCAATCCCCACCCACCTTACCCCCGGACTTCCTGGAGCAAAATAACATTTAACAATCATAAACTAAACTACACCAACTATCCATAGGCTCCCCTGCCTCCCTTGAAACCTTAACTCCCTTTTTATATAAAGAAAAAAGAATACAAGTACAATTCTTACATTCTATTCATTCATAAGCTATTTGATACTTAGTCTGATACTTATTTTGAATGTGAGTATAAACAATTTTAACAACTAATCACTTTCTCTAAAAATGCAATCACTTCATCCCATATCATATCTCTTATTTATAGACAATTCTTTAAAACCCATATCATTCAAATCCTGATCAGCACAAGTCCACTAAGGATAATCAGAAACAACATCATCTATTTTAACCTTGATCAAATAAACCAACTTTATATTCCTTCCTTTTACTTTTAATCTTTAATTACTCCAAATAATATCCTAGAATATGATTTTTTTTCCTTTGTCCTTTCTCACTAAATCTTTCAAAACTTTTACAGATCTGTTTTGTAAAACTAATATAGGAAAATTATAGAAGTCACTCTCCTGATTGGTTGTTTGTACATGCCTTTAAATTATTACAACACCCATTGGTTTCTTTTATATATACATTATTTCATCTTTTTCCAGTTTATTCTTATAGCCTGTCACTTTAAAATCCACATTCAAATTTATTTCAGTCTTATCCAATAGAACTTACAGAATAACAGAGTTGGAAGGGACCTTGGAAGTCCCTAATCCAAATCCCTGATTAAGCAGGAATCCCTATACAATTCTGGACAAATGGCTGTCCAATCTCTTCTTAAAAACCTCCATTGATGGAGCACTCTCAATTTATAAAGGCAAGCCATTCCATTGATTAGTTGTTCTCACTGACAGGGAATTTCTTCTTAATTCTAGGTTGAATCTCTCATTGATAAACTTCCATCTGTTCCATACTTCTTGTCCTGCCTTCAGGTGTGTTGGAGAATAGATTGATCCCCTCTTCTCTGTGGCAGCCCCTCAAATATTGGAAGACTGCTATCATGTCACCCCTAGTCCTTCTCTTTGTCAGACTAGACATACCCAGCTCCTGAAACCTTTCATCGTATAGTTTAGCATCCAGTCCTCAAATCATCTTTGTTACTCTTCGCTGCACTTTTTCTAGAATTTCAACATCACAGTATTCCAACTGTGGTCCTACCAGTCTAGTACTAAAGCAGTACTAACACTTCACATGATCTAGACAGCATCCTTCTGTTGATGCGTCTAGAACTGCATTAGCCTTTTTGGCATCTGCAGCACACTTCTGGCTCATACTTAAATGGTTGTCCACCAGGACTTCTAGATCCCTCACACAGTTTCTGCTATTGAGCCAGGTACTACCTATTCTATACCTGTGTTAACATCATTCACACAGAATCTGTCTATAATGGCAGGCATTCTTGAAGTTAACTTCTAAGTCCATTGTTCACATATATCCTTCAGTACTTTCTGGGTTAAGGTATTTCTCTCCATTATGTGTTAACAAATCAAATAGGCATTCTTCATTAAATATAATTTTTATTTCCTTTAAGTTTGTTCTGTAGTTCAAACTTCAATGTCCCATCCTATCTTTTTTTTCAGCATTCAAAATACAAGCCATTTTCCCATGGGGAGGATTCATTCAATTAATTTGAAAATCCCATTTGAAGTCAATTCTAGACCTTTAGTCCATTTATAGCTTTCCAAAAACAACAGTCACTTTTACTCCCCCAAATTGCTACCGGTAAGTCACACTTAAAAGTCACACTGAATATTCCAGTGATTAAGAATAGAAAGAAATCCAGTGAATGACATCAAACTTGCCATTCTGATAGTTTTTAATATTAAAAAGCAATAAAAAGCAATATTTCAAAAAGTTATTAGAAATTAGGCTTGACCAAGCTTTACCACCATATAGGCTGCATTACAGTTGTGGAATTCAGAGAGAGAAAAGAGAGAGAGAGCAGAGAGAGCATAGCAAAGCTGGAAGGGATCTCAGAGATCTTCTAGTCCAACCTCTGCTCAAGCAGGAGACCCTATGCCATTCTGGACAAATGGCTGTCCAATCTCTTCTTGAAAACCTCCCGTGATGGGGCACCCACAACTAGATTACAGATTAACAGAGTTGGAAGGGACCTTGTGAGGTCATCTAGTCCAACCTCATGTCCAAGCAGGAGACCCTACACCATTTCTGACGAATGGCAGTCCAGTCTCTTCTTGAAAGCCTCCATTGATGAAGTTCCCACAACTTCTGTTCCATGGGTTGATTGCTCTCACTGCCAGAAAATTTCTCCTTATTTCCAGGTTGAATCTCTCAAGGATCAGTTTCCATTACAGGTGAAATTCAGCTGGTTCTCACTGGTTTGCCCAAACTGTTAGTAAATTGCTTAAGCAGTTTGGAGAATTGGTTAAAAATAAAGTGTGAGAGGTTGTTTTTTTTTCCCTCTCTCCCCCTTCAATTAATAGCTCCACTTAACAGGTGCAGCTGGAATGCAGCCGATGCACGCTGAATCAAGTCAATAAACAACAGAAACTGACAGGATTAGGGCAGAGAAACCCATCAATCACCCATCTAGGGCAGTGGTGGGTTTCAAAAAATTTTATTACCAGTTCTGTGGGTGTGGCTTGGTGGGCGTGGCAAGGCTTGGTGGGCGTGGCAGGGGAGGGATACTGTAAAATCTCTATTCCCTCCCCAATCCAGGGGAAGATTACTGCAAAATCCCCATTTCCTCCCGATCAGCTGGGACTTGGGAGGCAGAGACTAGATGGGGGCGGGGCCAGTCAGAATTTTTACTACCGGTTCTCCAGACTACTCAAAATTTCCACTACCGGCTATCCAGAACTGGTCAGAACCAGCTGAAACCCACATCTGATCTAGGATTAACCTCTTCCCTTCAGGAAGAAGGACTCGATTACAAACATTTTCATTATAAAGAGTATTAAGTAACACTTCTGTGATCAGCTGATACTCCCTGGAGTTTCCCAAGACCTTTTATAGCTGGTACAGTGTTGGCTACTTCTTGTTTCTTCCTGAGGGAAAAGATACAGGAGGGGACAATGATACAATTTGATCATACAGGCCATGAATTTAATGCATGTGTGGTCCTGCCAGCTGTATTGCTTCTGCTGTGAAGCACCCAATTTAGAACATAGAGAACATAGAATAATAGAGTGGGGAGGGTTAATGGCTTTTGACAGCACACCCAGGCTTTCAATTAGCCTGAGCAGTTGCTCTTAGTTTCCCTCTCAGCTGCTGCATTTGCTTTGGGGTTGACTTTTTTTAAAAAGGGGAATGGCTGTTTTAAGTTTTCTGCATTGTTTTAGTGGTTCCTGGCACTGTCCTCTTGGGGTGTACTTCCAGCACTCTTTTTGAAAGCTTCTAGTGATGGAGCACCCACAACTTCTGAAGGCAAGCTATTCTATTGGTTGATTGGTCTCACCCTTAGGAAATTTCTCCTTAGTCCTAGGTTTCTTCTCTCTTCGGTTAGTTTCCATCCATTGTTTCTTGTTGTGCGTTGTGCTTTGGAAAATAGATTGACTCCCTCATTTTTGTAGGGCCCCCTCAAATTTCCTGACAGAACAATTAATCAGTGGGATTAATCAACTTACCTCCAGAAGTTGTGGGTGCTCCAACACTGGAAGTTTTTAAGAAGAGATTGGATAATCATTTGTTTGAAGTGGTGTAGGGTTTCCTGCCTAAGCAGGGGGTTGGACTAGAAGACCTCCAAGGTCCTATTCTATTCTATTCTGCTCTGCTTTACTCTACTCTACTCTACTCTACTCTATTCTATTCTATTCTATATATTGGAAGTGCTATTTTATTCTGCTATTTTATTGTGAGTTGGAGAAATTTCCTAAGCATAAAACCAATCAAATTGGCCACACCCACCCAGTCACATGAACCATTTCCCACAGAAAACACCGGGAGTCACAAAACCTGGGGGGGGGGGATTTCATGTGACTGGGTAGAAGTGACATTGAGTTGGCCACGCCCACACAGTCACATGATCACCAAGCCTCACCCACCCAGTCCGGTTCTGTGGCCATGGCCCACCAAGCCATGCCCACAGAAACGGTAGGGGAAAATGTTGGATTTCACCACTGGTTTCCATCCATTATTGCTTGTTTGGCCTTCGGGTGCTTTGGAAAACTGATTGACCCCCTCCTCTCTGTGGCAGCCACTCATGTATTGGAAGACTGCTATCATGTCTCCCTTGATCCTTTTCTTCACTAGATTAGCCATGCCCAGTTCCTCAATTCCCAGCTGCTCCACTCCCCACCAACCACAAAAACCTCAGCTCTTCCAATCTTTATTTATTTATTTATTTTATTTGTCACAACAGTATATATAAGCATAAACATGAAATAACTATACAATATATAAGCATATATATAAGCATGGGTATGTAATAACTATACAAAATTGTATACAATAAAAGGAAACAATAGGACAGGAACAGTAGGCACGCTGGTGCTCTTATGCACACCCCTTACAGACCTCTTAGAAATGGGGTGAGGTCAATAGTAGACAGTTTTTGGTTGAAGCTTTGGGGATTTTGGGAAGAGACAACAGAGTCAGGTAGTGCATTCCAGGCATTAACAACTCTGTTACTGAAGTCATATTTTCTGCAATCAAGATTGGAGTGGTTCACATTAAGCTTAAATCTATTGTGTATTGTTGCAATTGAAGCTGAAGTAGTCTTCAACAGGAAGGACATTGTAATAGATGATTCTATGAGTTAAACTCAGGTCATCAATCTATTCACGAGAAGCTTTCCAGAGTACAAGTGGGGAATCCCATGATCTCTCCTTTCTCCAGAGAGACTGCAGTGATCAGCCGATCAGCCATAAATGCTGTCCCCATTCCTTCAGGGATGGCTGTCTCACCATGTCCTCATAAAAAGTCTCCATGCTGCTTTTTTTTTTTTAACTGTACATCAGATTTTGTCTTCCTAAGATTTTGAAGGAGGGAAACATACAAAAATATAGTATAATGCTAAAAGAAACTTCATGTGATTTTAACGAATGGAATAAGAGAATTAACACCCAACCATCCCACACATCTCAGAAAATCTACGGATCTCTTTGACCAAAGTTATGATACTTTTATCCATGACACAACATGTCCTGCCACCTCTTTTCTCTGCTATGTCCTTTATCTGATGGCTACCCACTATCTGAGATGCAACTCAAAAATCACCTTTAGCTCTTCATGTGGTGCCATCCTGTTTTCTGTTTTAAGTAGACAACAACCATCTATATTGTACGTACTATCTGGTCATTCTCTCAGTCTGAAGGCTCTTTAGGCTGATGGCATAATGTATGTGCCTCTTTCCGTCTGGATTTTGGACTGTGTCCTCCAGAACTACTTGGTCTGAAGCATAGGACAATCCCATTCTTTCAAACTGGACTCTCCCTGTCTCTGAGTGAGCCGAGTGATCCTTGGCTCTGAGGCTTGGACCAGCCTGACTGGCAGCTGACCGACACTCATAGGGCAATTGCTGCGCATTGGAGCAGGAGGGAAACACGGCTTTGTTCTGTCCCCCCCAACCACAACCAAGAAGACATGTGAGCTGACTATATTTGCCAGCAATTTATTCCTACGACAGATATCAGTTCTGGCAACGAACCTGCGATTGCCTGCCAAGTTCTCTTATCTCCTCAGAAGCCAGCGTAACTGCAGTTAATAAACAGAAATCCAGAAGCCAAATTCTTAGTCTCGAAATATTGCAGCCAAAGTTTCCAAGACTCAGTTTTTGTCCGTCACAAGAAGCTATAGAGCAGCTCCTCCTGCTTTTATACACTGTGGAGTGTGGCTCCGAGACTCGGCACTCTCTAGGCCTGCCCCACCCCTTCTTTTGTTGTTCCCACCTCTCCTTTCTGCGATACCTGGGATTTAACCAGGACTGATTGTCAGCAGCTGGGTCTTGAGGCGTTGCCTGGGAGGGGGAAGGTGTGGGAGAAAGAGGCCTCATCATCTCCTCTACCTGGCCTGCCTCTGGGACCTGGAGCAGAGCCAGAGAGGAAGGTCCTGCAGAGGGAAGCCCTGTCAGCTCTTCCCCCTCACTCTCTGAGTCACTCTCTGCCAGGAGGCCCGGCTCGGGAGCCGAAGACACGACAGGCTTCCTGTATACATTGGTTGTTCTTCCAACCTGCTTTTGAACCCTGGTTGATGCTCTTCTGGAACACTGTTAAACCTGGGTCCAAAGAGAGTCCCCCATCTGTGAAAACTCTCTGTCTCTCTACCTCTAGCCCATCTTAAAGAGGCTGATGAATGTTTTTCCACTGTAATGAGAGATCATGGAAATTCCATCAGTCTTTGTCCTTAATATGATGTCACCACAAAACTATGCCTTGGGGCAGTAGATTTTATCTTATAGTATCCTTTTCTGGGTCAGACGTAGAGATAAGAACCTTGCCTAGCCCATGAGAAAGAGCCGATGGCATCCTGGCCGCATACTTGAGTGGGTAGAAAACTATATGAGCATCCTCATTTCTGTCCTATTACCTCTGCCAGTGACCTGACTTCCTTCCAAGGAAATGGGAGTCAAAGCCTAATGGATTTCCCAGACAGACTGCTCTTGGATGAAATGCCAGAAGAAATGGGAGAACATTGCTTTTGCAGCCGCGTGGCTAAAGTCTGGAGGCTGCCTCACTCACAGACTGGGGTGGGATGATGAAACAAAGGCCGTGTCATGGGAATGCAGCAAAAAAAAAAGTCTTGCAAGAGCCTGCTCAGTGCGGGAATCCAGAAAGTATTCCAGACAGATGGTTGTCATCTGGAGATCAGTCCCTGCAGCTGAATGAGTTGGTGCAGAGATCTTATGTGTCACTACAGGACAACGACTCAAATTTCTCCATTGCTGCCTATTTTACATATTATCTGTAAAATTCCCCAAGTATATTTATTTGATTAGGGAAACAGAGAAAAGCCAATCCCTATTTTCACTTATTGACTTATAAGTATAGATAAGCAATGCAGACCCAAGACCTGTGCCACAAAATTTGCTGAGCCCCAAAATTCAGCGGCTACCAAGCACGCAGATTAGCATTCACAGAATTACAGGGCTGAAAGGGACCTTGGAGGTCCTCTAGTCCAACCACATTCCAAAGGCAGGAGACCTTATACCACCCTGGACAAATGGTTGTCGATCTTTTCTTAAAAACCTCCAGTGATGAAGGTGTCCCATTGATTAATTGTCGTTACTCTTAACAAGTTCCTCCTTAGTTCCGGTTTGGATCTCTCTTTAGCAAACTTCTACCCATTGCTTCTTGTCCTGCCTTCAGGCACTTTTAAGAATTTTTTTTTTTATTTGCATTTATATCTCGCCCTTCTCCGAAGACTCAGGGTGGCTTACACTATGTCAAGCAATAGTCTTCATCCATTTGTATATTATATACAAAGTCAACTTATTGCCCTCAACAATCTGGGTCCTCATTTTACCTACCTTATAAAGGATGGAAGGCTGAGTCAACCTTGGGCCTGGTGGGACTTGAACCTGCAGTAATTGCAAGCAGCTGCTGTTAATAACAGACTGCATTAGCAGTCTGAGCCACAGAGGCTCAGAATAAACCTCTTCTCTGTCATAGCCCCTCAAAAACAGCTATCATGTCACCCTAATCCTTCCCTTCATTAGTCTAGACATACCTTGTTCCCTTAGTCGTCCATCATACAATTTAGCCTCCAGACCCTTTTATTGGTCTTCTCTGCACTCCTTCTAGGGCATCTGCATCTTTTTTGAATTTTGGAGACCAGAACTGGATGCAGGATTCCAGGAGTGGTCTTAACAGTGCAATATCAAGCAGTACTCTCCCTTCTCAAGATCCTGTTGAAGCAGCCTAGGACTGCCTTGGCTCTTTCGGCAGCTGCAGCACAGTGCTGGCTCATACTTAAGTAGTGGTACACAAGGACACCAAGGTCCCTCGCATGGTTATTTCTGTTGAACCAGCTAACCATCTTTCTATAGCTGAGCGTTTGGTTCCTGACTCAGTGCAGGACCTTCTGTTCTCACCCTTGAACTGCATCTCTTTGGATAGGGCTCAATATTCAATTCTGTCAAGATCCTTCTGAAGATTGAGTCTGTCTTCGAAAGTGTTGGTAATTCCTCCCAGCTTGGTGTTGTCTGCAGATTTGATGAGTTTCCCTTCAATCCCCTCATGCAGATTTTTATGAAGATGTTTTTTTTTATAAAAATTTTTTATTTTAAACAAACAAACATATATAAAATCATCATCAATCCAAATACATTGTGTCGATGAGTTGATTCCCACTCCTATGTGCTAGATCTTTATGAAGATGTTGAAGAGTACTGGGCCTAAGACTGAACTTGAGTTACCACACTGGTTACTTCATGTAAATATAGTTCCATTGTGGACTATCTTTTGAGTGCAGTTGGTCAGCCAATTACAAATCCATCTGGTAGTGATACAGTCATTGTTTTATCTTAACAGAATAACAGAGTTGGAAGGGACTTGGAGGACTTCTAGTTCAACCCCCTGGTCAAGCAGGAAACCATATAACATTTCAGACAATGGTTGTTTAATCTCTTCTTAAAAACCTCCACTGATTGAGCACCTACAACTTCTGGAGGCAAGTTGTCCCATTGATTGTTTTAACTATCAGGAAATTACTCCTTGGTTTTAGGTTGCTTCTCTCTTTGATTAATTTCTATCCATTGCTTCTTGTTCTGTCTTCAGGTGCTTTGCAAAATAGGTTGACTCCCTCTTCTCTGTCATAGCCCCTTAGATATTGGAAGACTGCTATCATGACAAGACAGACACAGACTTCAGAGGATAATTAGAACTGCAGAAAAAACAATTACTACCAACTTGCCTTCCATTGAGGACCTGTATACTGCACGAGTCAAAAAGAGGGCTGTGTAAATATTTACAGACCCCTCGCATCCTGGACATAAATTATTTCAACTCCTACCCTCAAAACGACGCTATAGAGCACTGCACACCAGAACAACTAGACACAAGAACAGTTTTTTCCCGAATGCCATCACTCTGCTAAATAAATAATTCCCTCAACACTGTCAAACTATTCACTAAGTGTGCATTACTATTACTATTAGTCTTCTCATCATTCCTATCACCCATCTCTTCCCACTTTTGACACCATGACTGTAACTTTGTTCCTTGTATCATTACAATTTATATTGATATTGATTGTTTCCTAGTATGATTTGATTGCTTATTTGTACCCTATGGCTTAAGTGTAGTACCTATGATTCTTGACAAATGTATCTTGTCTTTTATGTACACCAGGGGTTGTCAACCTTTTTATACCTACCACCCACTTTTGTATCTCTGTTAGTAATAGAAATTTCTAACTGCCCACCGGTTCCACAGTAATGGTGATTTATAAAGTAGGTTTGGTGGGGGGCACCGGCTAC
Organism: Ahaetulla prasina; assembly: GCF_028640845.1. NCBI lineage: Eukaryota > Metazoa > Chordata > Lepidosauria > Squamata > Colubridae > Ahaetulla > Ahaetulla prasina. The sequence continues at coordinate 2,214,755 of NC_080551.1, read as the reverse complement.
CAGCTCTGCTTGTCTGTTATAGCTGGGTGGTGTGGGGGGAGATGCGCGAGCTATTCTGGGACGAGGCTCTTTTGTTTGCGGTCGCACTATAGTGCCATTTAGTTTCCCTTACATAACGTGAACTAAACTTATGTGCGGGCGATACAAATAGTATATTTTCAGAAATTTAAATTGTCATGGGGAATTTTATGAAAACCTAATGAAAATGTTTTTAAATAATGCTATGAAAATTTTTTAAAAGGTCAATTAAATAAAAAAAAAAGGAAAGTGCTTCAGTATCGGACAAAACCCCTCCCGCCTGCCATGAAAGCTGGAATGCGCACTAGTGGGCGGTAGGGACCAGGATGACTACCACTGATGTACACTGAGAGCCTATGCACCAAAGACAAATTCCTTGTGTGTCCAATCACACTTGGCCAATAAAAAATTCTATTCTATTCTATTCTATTCTATTCTATTCTATTCTATTCTATTCTATTCTATTCTATTCTATTCTATTCTATTCTATGTTGCGCCTAGTCCTTGTTTTCACTAGACATATCCAATTCCTGCAACTGTTCTTCATATCAAACTTATTTCATTCTTAAACATAGTGACTAAATTAGTAGACCAGCAAAATACTGTGGAATAATATACTTAGACTTCAGCAAGGCATTCAACAAAGTAGACCACAACCTACTTCTTCATATGCTAGAAAAAAGTGGGATAGATAGCTTCACCACCAGATGGATTCACAAACCGTACTCAACAAGTAGTCCTTCATCAGTCTAAGTCTACATGAAGAGAAGTAAGCAGTGGGGGGCCACGAGGTTCCGACTTAGGCCCAGTACTCTTCAATATCTTCATAAACGACTTAGATGAGGGAATAGAAGGGGAACTTATCAAATTTGCAGTTACTAAGCTGGCAGGAATAGTTAACACCCTAGAAGATAGGCTCAAGATCCAGATGAATCTTGACAGACTTGAACACTGGCCCTATCTAACAAAATGAAACTCAATGTAGAGAAAAGTAAAGTCTTACAGTTGGGCAAGAAAAACCAAAAGGACACATATAGACTGGGTGAAACCAGGCTTAATGGCAGTAACTGCGAGAGGGATCTTGGAGTCTTAGTGGACAATCAGCTAAATATGAGCCAGCTATGTGTAGCGGCAGCCAAAAAAGCCAATGCAATACCAAGTTGCATTAACAGAGCGATACAATCAAGATAAAATGAGGTACTAATACCACTCTATAAAGCCCTAGTAAGACCACACCTAGAGTACTGCATCCAGTTTTAGTCACCACACTATAAAAAAGATGTTGTGACTCTAGAAAAAGTGCAGAGGAAAGCAACCAGGATGATTAGCAGTCGGGAGACTAAAACATATGAAGAACAGTTACAGGAACTGGCCATTGCTAGTCTAGTGAAGAGAAGGACCAGGGGAGACATGATAGCAGTCTTCCAATATTTGAGGGGCTACCACAGAGAGGAGGGGGTCAAGCTATTTTCCAAAGCACCCAAAGGCCAGACAAGGAATAATGGATGGAAACTGACCAAGGAGAGAGTTAACCTAGAAATGAGGAGGAACTTTCTGACAGTGAGAACAACCAACCAATGGAACAGAAGTTGCCTTCGGAAGTTGTGGGAGCTTCATCACTTGAGACTTTCAAGAAGAATTGTTAAAAGAGTTCCATTTGTCAGAAATGGTGTAGGGTCTCCTGCTTGAGCCGGGGGTTGGACTAGATGATCTATAAGGTCACTTCCAACTCTGTTAATCTGTTTTAAATATGTTTTAATCTTCAGTCCTCTAATCATCTTTGTTGCTCTTCTTTGCAGTCTTTCTTTGAGTCTCAACATCTTTTTTATATCATGGCGACCAAAACTGGATGCAATATTCCAAGCATAGTCTTAACCAGTGGTGGGATTCAAATAATTTAACAACCGGTTCTGTGCCCTAATGACCAGCTGGGTAGGTGTGGCTCGGTGGTCATGTGACTGTGTGGGCGTGGCCAACTCAACCTCACTCACGTCGATGGGCATTTTGCTTTAGCTGTTACAATGTAATAGTGGTTAACCAGAGAGGCAGTTTCTGTAAGGAGGGCAGTAAAGATTAGGCTGGAAACAACATCAAAATGTTTCCTTCCTGCCTGCCTTATAGGATTAGCCCTGTAAAGTGGAAAAAAACAGAATAAGATTTCTTCCAAAAACCGGTTCTCCAAACTGCGTAGAAAGTTAACAACCGGTTCTCCCGAATAGGTGAGAACTGGCTGAATCCCACCACTGGTCTTGACAAGGCATTATAAATTGGTATTAACACTTTGTGTGACCTTGCTTCTATACCTGTGTTAATGCGGCCTAGGACTGTACTGGCTTTTTTGGCAGCACACAGCTGGCTCATATTTAAGTGATTGTCCACTCTTGCATTTACTACTATTGAGCCAGATACCACCTATTCTATACCTGTGCATTTAGTTTTCCTTGATCCATTATTATAGTCACTTTGTCAAAGAAGGCAATAAATTTCTCCTGCATGAACTTTGCTTTAACAAACCTATGCTGGAAGTCTGTAGAGATTCTCCATCATCCAGATCATGGTTGTCCCAAATGTGCTTTTTCAGGAGGCAACTGGACTTTCTTGTCTGTCTTTGAAGACGTTTCACTTCTCATCCAAGAAGCTTCTTCAGTTCTGACAGGATAGTGGGTAATGGAAGGATTTATATTCCTTGCAGAAATCCTTGGATGAGAAGCGAAATGTCTTCAAAGAAAAAGCAAGAAAGTCCAGTTGCCTCCTGAAAAAGCACATTTGGGAAAACCTCTGCGGGCTTCTAGTGATTGTCACATTCCAACTTCTTCGTAGAATCCTACACTTGGAAGGGTTCCTTGATATCATCCCATTCTACTTCCTGCTCCATGCAGGAATGCAAATTAAAGCTTTGTCAACAGTTGGCTCCCTGAACAATGAAACAAAGCCAACCACTTCTTTGGTCACTTTGGTCTTCTAATGTTTTCCCCCAGAACCTCAGACACCAGCCAAAGGACAAAGAGGCTATGGATCTGTTGCATGGAAAAAGGAGCGGACTGGAGAATAGCAAACCTTCCAAAGGGGGAAAGAAAGAGGACTTCGGAAATTACATACCTGTTAGCTTCACCCCTATAATGGACAATGCCTTTGAGTAGATTGTTAAATGGTCTTAGTATCTGAAAAAGAATGCAACAAGCACCACATGGATTTCTCCCCCAAAAAGATTAACCTGCTCTTCTTTTTTGACAGAATTACCAGCTGAATAGATATTGGGGAAACGAGATTGCAATATTGTACCTTGACCAAAGCAAAAATTTATTTATTTATTTATTTATTTATTTATTTATTTATTTATTTATTTATTTATTCGATTTTTATACCGCCCTTCTCCCGAAGGACTCAGGGCGGTGTACAGTCAAATAAAAAGCGCAATATATAAATTAAAACAAGACTAAAACAAACATATTACAAAATGGCCAAAAATTTAAAAAATTTAAAACATTTAAAATAGTTTAAAAAACCCTAAAAATATAAATAACCCCGGATTAAAATTTAATTAGGCCAGTCCCGCTTGAATAAATAGATGTGTTTTCAGCTCATGGCGAAAAGTCTGAAGATCAGGCACTTGACGTAAACCAGGGGGAAGTTCATTCCAAAGCGTAGGAGCTCCCACAGAGAAGGCCCTGCCCCTGGGGGCCACCAGCCGACATTGTCTGGCGGACGGCACCCTGAGAAGGCCCTCTCTGTGAGAGCGTACGGGTTGGTGGGAGGCATAGGGTAACAGCAGGCGGTCCCGTAAGTACCCGGGCCCTAAGCCATGGAGCGCTTTAAAGGTGGTAATCAAAATCTTAAAGCGCACCCAAAAGACCACAGGAAGCCAGTGCAAACTGCGCAGGATTGGTGTTACATGGGAGCAACGGGTTGCTCCCACTATTACCCGCGCAGCTGCATTCTGGACTAGCTGCAGCCTCCGGGTGCACTTCAAGGGCAGCCCCATGTAGAGAGCATTGCAATAATCCAAACGGGAAGTGACAAGAGCATGAGTGACCGTGCATAAGGCATCCCGGTCAAGGAAGGGGCGCAACTGGCGAACCAAGCATACTTGGTAAAAAGCCCTCTTGGAGACGGCCGCCAAGTGATCGTCAAACGACAGCCGCCCATCCGATAGGACGCCCAAGTTGCGCACCCTTTCCATTGGGGCCAATAACTTGCCCCCCACAGTCAGCCGCGGCTGCAGCTGACTGTACTGGGGTGCCGGCATCCACAGCCACTCCGTCTTGGAGGGATTGAGCTTGAGTCTGTTTCTCCCCATCCAGACCCGTACAGCTTCCAGACACCGGGACAGCACTTCGACAGCTTCATTGGTGTGGAGAAGTACAGCTGCGTATCGTCAGCGTACAGATGGTAACTCACCCCAAAACCACTAATGACCTCACCCAGCGGCTTCATGTAGATGTTGAACAGGAGGGGTGAGAGAATCGACCCCTGAGGCACCCCACAAGTAAGGCGCCTCGCGGTCGACCTCTGCCCCCCTGTCAACACCGTCTGCGACCGGTCGGAGAGATAGGAGGAGAACCACCAATAAACGGTGCCTCCCACTCCCAAGCTCTCCAACCAGTGCAGCAAGATACCATGGTCGATGGTATCAAAGGCCGCTGAGAGATCTAATAGGACTAGGGCAGAGGAGCAACCCCTATCCCTGGCCCTCCAGAGGTCATCTACCAACGCGACCAAAGCTGTCTCCGTACTATGTCCGGACCGGAAGCCGGACTGGAACGGGTCTAGATAGACAGCTTCATCCAGGTACTGGGGAAGCTGCCATGCAACCACACTCTCTACAACCTTCGCCACAAAACGAAGGTTGGAGACTGGACGATAATTTCCCAAAATAACTGGGTCCAGGGAAGGCTTCTTGAGGAGGGGTCTCACCACCGCCTCTTTCAAGGCAGCGGGGAAAATCCTCTCCAACAATGAAGCATTTATAATTCCCTGGAGCCAGCCTCGTGTCACTTCCTGAGTAGCCAGCACCAGCCAGGAAGGACACGGGTCCAGTAAACATGTGGTTGCATGCAACCTCCCCAGCAACCTGTCCACGTCCTCGAGAGCCACAGACTCAAACTCATCCCAAACAACCTCAACAAGACATGTCTCCGTCATCCCACTTGGATCATTGCAATTTTGGTCTAAGCTATCCCGAAGCTGAACGATTTTATCGTATAGATAACCATTAAACTCCTCAGCACGTCCCTGCAAGGGGTCATCCCGCCCCTCCTGGTGAAGGAGGGAGCGGGTCACCCGAAACAGGGCGGCCGGGCGGTTATCTGCCGATGCAATGAGGGTGGAAACGTAGGAACGTTTCGCCTCACTCATTGCCACTAGGTAGGTCTTAGTAAAAGATCTCACTAGTGTCCGATCAGCCTCGGAACGGCTAGACCTCCAAGTAAAAAGAAATGAAACCACTGCTTTTCATGACTTGAAAACGACGTACCTCTTGATGCAATCTAAAGTTGCATTGTGATTTTTGTGGTGCCACATCACACAGCTAGCTCATAATAATTCTGCAGTCAACTACTGTTCCAAAGATACTTTCAAAACCTGAGTTACCAAGAGCTTGGTATATCTTTGCATTTGAGTTTTGTTTTCTTTGTGAAGAACTTTGCACTAGTCTCTATGAAATTTCATTCTGTGATTTCTCTGACTTGCTGCACAGAGCTTGGTCTGACCTCTCTCTCTCTCTCTCTCTCTCTCTCTCTCTCTCTCTCTCTCCTTCCCCCAGCACACTGTGCACTCCTACACACAATCATTCTCCACATATGGTGTCCTCTCCATTCTGTTCTTAGACTCAGCTAAATAAAGCAAACATCATTTTTATCTTGTAACCGGGAGCTCCATATTTTAGCTATGCACTGGATTTCACCCCAGTTTCCATCATCAGCATCCTACACGACTACAATGCCTGGCGGTAATGACTTATTTGGAAGACACTAGTGCTAATGTCCTGCTGGTGGGAGGAGGCATCGGATTGGCTGACTTTGGGAAAGAGAATATTGGACTCCCATCAAGTTCTGGACTGACCAGCAGAGATTTCCTTCTTTTTAATGAGACAGTCAAACCAACTCTTGCGTCCCACAGCTGTGCAAACATGTTCCTCTCTATATAATGTCTGTTTCTTCCCAGTCTGTATTCTATGGCTGGAAGTCCTAAGCACAGAAAGGAAACCGGGAGAGCCCAGCTTGGCCTCCTTGTGTGGGTGGGGAAGGTCGGAAAGGAGTCTGCAGCTATATTTGACTTGACGTAGCATTTACTTGGTCAAGAATCCTTACTGCACGTGGGTCATAGATCTCACCAGTGCATTGGCTCCTTGGCTAGAGCCGCTTCTGTGTGGCAGCAGTTATCCAAAGCAAAACTCCAGCTCAGACAGTGAGTGACAAGAGGCAGGATTGGATCTGCTGTGCAGTGCCTCACAGTGCCTCAAGGCTTGCCACATATGGAATGGAATGGAATTTATTTATTTATTTATTTATTTCATCAGCATGTATTTTATGACAGATACAAGGGTAAACATAATTATAATTAACACATAAAGGACATGAATAAAAAAAACATTAGGACAGGGATGGTAGGCACCCTGGTGCGCTTATACACATCCCTTACAGACCTCTTAGGAATGGGGTGGGGTCTACAGTAGACAGTCTAAGGTTAAAGTTTTGGGGGGTTGGGAGAGAAACCAGAGTCAGGTAGTGCATTCCAGGTGTTGACAACTCTGTTACTGAAGTCGTATTTTCTGCAGTCTAGTTTGGATCGGTTTACCATGAGTTTGTATCTATTGTGTGTTCTTGTATTGTTTTGGTTGAAGCTGAAGTATTAATTGGCTGGTAGGACATTGTAGCAGATGATTTTATGTACTATGTACATAGTACTATGTACTATGCTTAGGTCAGACCGAAGACGGTGAAGTTCTAAGTTATCTATTTTGAGTCTGGTGGCATAAGATATTTTGTTGTGAGCAGAGGAGTAGAGGACTCTTCTTGCGTAATATCTCTGGACTTGTTCAATAGGGGCCGGATAGCTCAGGCTGGTAAAGCCTGTTATTAAGAACACAAAGCCTGCAATTACTGCAGGTTCAAGCCCGGCCCGAGGTTGACTCAGCCTTCCATCCTTTATAAGGTAGGTAAAATGAGGACCCAGATTGTTGGGGGGGCAATAAGTTGACTTTGTAAAAATATACAAATAGAATGAGACTATTGCCTTATACACTGTAAGCCGCCCTGAGTCTTCGGAGAAGGGCGGGGTATAAATGTAAACAAAAAAAAATAATTGTATTAGTGTCCAATATGGAATGGAATGGAATGGAATGGAATGGAATAGAATAGAATAGAATAGAATAGAATAGAATAGAATAGAATAGAATAGAATAGAATAGAATAGAATAGAATAACAGAGTTGGAGGGATCTTGGTGGTCTTATAGTCCAACCCCTAACTTAGACAGGAAACCCTGGCCTATACCATTTCAGTCAAAATGGTTATCCAATATCTTCTTTAAAACTTTCAGTGATGAAGCACCCACAGCTTCTGGAGGCAAGTTGTTCCATTGATCAATTGTTCTTAATGTCAGGAAATTTCTCTTTAGTTCTAGGTTGCTTCTCTCCTTGATCAGTTTTGACCCATTGCTTCTTGTCCTGCCCTCCTCTGCAGGTGCCAGGCACCCTTTCTCAGTCACCCTTTTAAAGACAGAACATACTTAACTCCTGCACTGTCTTCTTAGGATCTCACTTCTAGTCTCTTGATCATTGTCCTTCTCTGAATTTTCTTTGAATCCTTCTTGAGGTGTAGTGCCCAGAACTGAAAGCAGGAGAAAAAAATAGGGTAGGTAGAATAAAGTGGAACAATCATTGCCATGATTGGAAACAATATTCGGTTAATGTACCCTAAAATTGCACTTCAGTTTTTACAGCTGTATTAACATAACATGCATAAAATGCATGCAGTTTGCAGACAAGTCCATTTGTAATTTTACAAAATCAAAGTTATAATAACTCCTTTTCTCCTTATTCCAAAAGATTTTTTTTAAAAAAAATCCTTAAACTTTTATTTCAAAATTCTTTTGGTAAGGATCGAAGGAAATTCAGCCAGTGCTGCTAAAACTGCCTGTATCCAAAGTGAGCCAAAGGTTCCTAATAGCTGAAAAGATCTGGTTATTTCCCCAACCATCCAGCTAGGATGGGATTGAATCAGGGGGTCCCCAACATGGAAAGTCCGTGCCTGGCGGGAAAGGTTTGATATCTGTTTGTAGATGGTTGCCTTTATTGGTTGTTATGAGCTGCACAGGATTACCGTAGGAGGCATTCTTTAAATAGAATGTTATTATTATACCTCCAACAATCAACTGTATTTGTGTAATCTTTGTAGAGTCTGCTCCTGACCTGATCTTCCTACAAAAGCTGAGAGACGCTCTCCAGCCCTGCAACTCTATGGTCCTTGAGAACCATCCTTAGCAACAAGCAGCTCGCTTGCCTTCCGCCAATGACCCCAGGAGTTGCTGCTGCCTTGACTGAACATTGTTTGGACCAGGGGTCTCCAACCTCGGCCACTTTAAGCCTGGAGGACTTCAACTCCCAGAATTCCCCAGCCAGCAAAGCAAAGCAAAGCAAAGCAAAGCTGGCTGGGAAATCTGGGAGTTGAAGTCCTCCAAGCTTAAAGTGGCTGAGGTTGAGACCTCTGGTTTGAGATATATATATATATATATATATATATATATATATATATATATATATATATATATATATATATATATATATATATATATATATATTTATTTATTTATTTATTATATTTGTATACCGCCTTCTCCCGAAGGACTCAGGGCGGTTCACAGCCAGTGAAAGACAAAATATATATATACAAACACCCGTGAAAACCTCAGAAAACAAATATATATATATATATATATATATATATATATATATATATATATATATATATATATATATATATATATATATATATATATATATATATATATATATATATATATATATATAATTTATTTATTTATTTATTATATTTGTATACCGCCCTTCTCCCGAAGGACTCAGGGCGGTTCACAGCCAGTGAAAGACAAAATACATATATTCGATTAATGGCCTAAAATTTTTTAAATACAATTAAAACCCCATTTAAAATCCCTAATTCAAAACCCCGGTTTAAAACTATGTTCAAGCTAGTCCTGCATGTCGAAACAACAGCGTCTTCAGCTCGCGGCGGAAGGTCCGGAGGTTGGGGAGTTGACGAAGCCCCGGAGGCAGCTCGTTCCAGAGGGCGGGAGCCCCCACAGAGAAGGCCCTCCCCCTGGAGGTCGCCAGTTGACATTGTTTGGCTGACGGTATCCGGAGGAGGCCCTCTCTGTGAGAGCGCACTGGTCGATGTGAGGCTACTGGTGGCAGTAGGCGGTCCCGTAAATACCCCGGTCCTAAGCCATGGAGCGCTTTGAAGGTGATAACAAGCACCTTGGATTGGACCCGGAAGATCACTGGGAGCCAGTGCAGACTGCGCAGGAGAGGTGTCACACGGGAGCCACGAGGTGCTCCCTCTATCACCCGCGCAGCCGCATTCTGGACCAGTTGAAGCCTCTGGGTCCCCTTCAAGGGGAGCTCCATGTAGAGAGCGTTGCAGTAGTCCAGGCAAGATGTAAAAAGGGCATGAGTGACTGTGCATAAGGAAGCCCGATCCAGAAAGGGGTGCAACTGGCGGATCAGACGAACCTGATAAAAAGCTCCCCTGGTGACGGCCATCATTCGTCTCTGTCTGGAAAGGGCAAGGTGGATGTCCAATCCCATTCTCCACTCCTCCATTGTTTTTCAAGTCTTGGGTAGCATTTATCACTCTGGGTGAGTCTAAGTGGCCAGACTGGAAAGGAAGCCGAATGCTGCTCTCATGTCAGGCTGAAATAATAAGGAATGAACTTTGGGCCTCTTGAGCTCTGTGAAAAGCATTAAACCAACAGACAAGTGTGCTTTCCGCTGGAAGGGTTGGGAGCTGGTCCCAGACTCCCATTATTTCGTCTCTTCTTTTTTTCCAGGGGGAAAATCTTTTGGGAGCCTCAGACTCTTAAGCTGCTCTCTTTTACTGGCAAGGGAGAAGGCAGGGAGGGGCCACCGAGAAGAAGGCAGAGGAGGGCCTTTGTCCGCCCAGAAGAATGAAGCTGATTAGTCTTGGCCAGGAGCCCCAATGAGCTCAGCCCCCAACTCCAATTGCAAAAGGTTTTGGATTCAAGCACAGCTTTGGCAGACACTTCTCTCTCGCTCTCTCTCCAAACCACCCCAGGCCTGCCCCCTTGTGGCCAGTCCATGGACCCATCAGTAGCAACTCTGCTGCCAAAGAACCCACTAAGGCAGGGGTCTGCAAACTTGGCTCTTTTAAGACTTGTGGACTTCAACTCCCAGAGTTTGTTGAACTCCACAAGTCTTAAAAGAGCCAAGTTTGCAGATCCCTGGACTAAGGTTTCATGACAAGGAAAGAGTCCCTGGAGAAGAGCCTAATGCTGGGAAGGATTGAGGGCAAAAGAAGAATGAGGGGGCTGGATCAGTGCTGAAATCTGAACCGGTTTACTACCGGTTTGCTGGCTGCACATGCGCGCTGCGTGCATGCATGCGCAGTGCACACCATGCACCAAATGCAAGGTGCGTGCATGCACAGTGCATGCCAAAAGGAGGCATGGGGTAAGTAGACCAGCGCGCAGGGCGGGGGTGATCAGCTGTGGCACACAATCTTTTTTTTACTTTTCAAAGCATTTTTTTTACCAAAAAAGGTTGTAAAATAAATTTATTTATTTATTTATAATTTAATTTCTATACCGCCCTTCTCCCGAAGGACTCAGGGCGATTTACAGCCTTATTAAAAGTACAAATATAAATAACAATTTTAAAAACAAATCAAAACCAAATATTTAATAGGCCAAATCAGCTAAAACAGTCAAAGACCGACTTAAAACCCGTTTAAAATTACAATTAAAATTATACTTAGGCTAGTCCCACACGATGAAATAGTAGAGTCTTCAGTTCACGTTTGAAGGCCCGGAGGTTGGGGATATGTTACGCGGTGCTCCCTCTATCACCCACGCAGCCGCATTCTGGACTAGCTGGAGCCTCCTGGTGCTCTTCAAGGGGAGCCTCATGTAGAGAGCATTGCAATAGTCCAGGCGGGAAGTAACGAGGGCGTGAGTGACCGTGCGTAAGGAGTCCCGGTCAAGGAAGGGGCGCAACTGACGAATCAGGCGAACCTGATAAAATGCTTTTAAAAGTAAAAGAAAAAAGGCTCTGATGATCGTGTGGCTCAGCTGTGGTCGTCAGAGCCTTTTTTTATCTTTTAAAAGCTTTTTTTTTAAAAAAGGGGCAAGCGGACAACTGGGCAATTGGGGGGGCATGGGGGGGGCAGGAATTTTTGCTATCAGTTCTCCAAACCACCTGCCACCATCACTACCGGATCGGACGATCCAGTCCGAACCGAGAGCATTTCACCCCTGGGCTGTCACTGAGTCACTGAAGCAGTCGTCGGGAGCTTAAATGGACTCTGGGGGATGGTAGAGTCTCCCACCGACCCGTACGCTCCCATAGAGAGGGACTTCTCAGGGTGCCGTCCGCCAAACAATGTCGGCTGGCGGCCCCCAGGGGAAGGGCCTTCTCTGTGGGGGCTCCCACACTCTGGAACGAACTTCCCCCGGGTTTACGCCAAATACCCGACCTTCGGACATTTCGTCGCGAACTCAAGACTCATCTTTTTATCCGCGCAGGGCTGGCTTAAATTGGGATTTTAATGTTTAAATTTATTAATTTTAAACGGGGTTTTCTTAGTATGGTAAATTTTAATTATTGGGCTAATTTAAAATAAGTTTTTTAAATCGTATTTTAAACTTGTATATTGTATTGTCGGTTTTATTATGCCTGTACACCGCCCTGAGTCCTTCGGGAGAAGGGCGGTATAAAAATCAAATCAAATAAATAAATAAATAAATAAAATAGAGGACAGGAAGTCCTGGGGGAATGTTTCCATAGGGTCGCAATGGGTCAGACGTGACTTCGCAACTAACAACAACAACAAGGTTATTTTAGCAGTTAAGCAAGGCTGCTTGGAGGGATGGTCAGAAAAGTCAAGATGACGGCCGGGTTGGTGCAACTGAAGCCCCACAAAGCAGAGGGCAGAGTGGCAGGTAGCTTCCAGGGAGATTGCAACTCACAACCAGTTGGGTCAGTTCAATGTACAAAGACTAAAAGAGGGCGCCCCTTGCAGAATGGCTGAGTTCAAGGAGTGAGTCAGCCTGGGTTGGCCTAGCGCAGCGGTTCTCAACCTGTGGGTCGGGACCCCATTGGGGGTCGAATGACGATTTGCCAGGGGTCGCCTAAGACCATCAGGAATATGGGAAGTATACTTGCGAGTCGAAGAATTGCGCTCCAATGGTTGACTCCACAAGCTAGCTGCAGGCTCTTCAAATCGCTAGCCGAATGAGAAATCTTTGCTCTGATGTCTCCCTCTCAAGCCAGCTGCAATCACTCCCAATCGCTAGCCTAATTTGGCTTCAGGCTGATAAACTTAATAGGGGAGGAGTCTCTGCTTTAATGCCTCCGTCCTCAAGGCAATTGCAAGCAGTTCAGATCACTAGCCAATACGGCTTCAGGCACGATAAATTCAAAACAAAAATAATTTTACGGTTGGGGTCGCCACATCGTGGGGAATTGTATTAAAGGGGTCGCAGCACTATAAAGGTTGAGAACCACTGGCCTAGCGCTTCTGTTTTCCTCACAAAAGGAGACCGGCCAGCCCGCTGAGCCTGCAGCCTCACCTATAAGCCCTTCATCTCCCAAGTTACAACTTACGTATTCAAAACGGACTGTGAGTAATATATATTTGTGTATATGTGTGTTATATTATTGTATATGTATGTGCATGTGTGTGTATGGGTATATATTTTCTTTTGAGAACGGGCATCAGAATTTTATTTTTAATGTGTGTCAGTGTGTTCACGGAAAAAACTGACAATAAAGATTATCCTCTTATCTGATTGTGATTGAACAAATTGTAATTAATTGTTGCAAAGCCATAAGCATTTATAAATTACAACAGGTGGATTTGCAGAATGTGGATTTGCAAAATCAGACACAGTGGGGTCATCATCAAATAGGAGGGAAAAAATTATAGATTGGATTGTGACTGTGTGACTGAGCCTCAAGATTTATCAAATCTGTTGCATGTGTGATGCACATTAAAAATGGGCAGGGCTTTTACTGCGTGTTTATGGTTGAAAGCTGACTTTTATAACATGCTGCGGGTGCCCCAGGCCTCTTGCCATTTGTGTCTCAGACTCAGAGCTTAAAGCTTCTTTGCTAAGGGCATTTTATGCCATAACAATTTTGCGTGTGTGTGTAGAAGAGACCACAACAATCTGAGCAGCTGTTGTTACAAAATGTAGGGTTTCATTCTATTGTTAGTTCTGTTAACTTGCCTTCCACCTTTTTGACTCTTCCCTTTGGGTGAGCTGATAGGGAGGTGATGGGAAATGACAGTCTGGGGGCTATTAATTCAGCATGACCTCCCCCCCCCTCCTCTTTGTCTTTGTTGTCAGGCTGGGACAGAGGTTCCCTGGTGCAGTTGGTTCCCACCTACCCCTTCCTTTCACCACTGGGATAAATTTAGCAAATTTAGCTTTTTTAATGTAAGGTTTTTATAGGCTATAAGATAAAAACTAACAAAAATAAATAGCCAGAAAAGGGCATAGGTAGAATAAAGAAAAACATAGAGGATAGGAGCACTGGAAACAAACAAGTATACAAAAGAAATATAAAAAGTGACTTCCAACTTCTTTTATAAAAGATATAAATAAAGCTTAAATTGAACTTTTAGTTTAGGACTAGGCTATAATATCTATTTTTCCAATACTCTTTTTTTTAACCACTCATCAAACCTGTATGTCATTATTATTTTTTCCATTTCTTGCAAAAAGTCTACAAAGGCTTCAATTTAGAGTTAAATTTTATCTATAGTTTGTTTTTTTAAATTTCAGCAAACTTCTAATCATTCCTCTTTTTTGCTTCTGTCAATTTTTGGAAGCTATAAATTAAGAAAAAGTAGGTTAGGTGTGAAAAATATCCCTATAATTTACAATGAAGGGAATTGGGGATTTGTTTCTAAGAATGTCTTCAAATAGCTTGTAGTTTGAAAAAGATTTCCTTTTCATGACATCATCATCATCATCACAGAGCCCCAAGCCACATCCCAGACACCCTCCAACAATTGTTTTCTGCCACATTCATGATTCATTAGATTTGGAGTATTTACTGTACCTTTATAATACCATCACTAGACAATCCTTGCCCTTGTTGGCTTGTCATTTCAGATGTTTCCGTACCAGATTCCTCCGTGGTTTCAACCAACTCTGTTTATTCTGTTCCATTCCGTTCCGTTCCGTTTCGTCCCGTCCCGTCCCGTCCCATGCTATGCTATGCTATGCTATGCTATGCTATGCTATGCTATGATATCCCTATCCCTATCCCTATCCCTATCCCTACCCCTATTCTAGAGGTGGTGATGCAGTGGTTAGAGTGCAGTACTGCAGGCTACTTCTGCTGTCTATCAGCAGTTTGGCAGTTCGCGTCTCACCAGCTCAGGGTTGACTCATCCTTCTATCCTTCCGAGGTGAGTAAAATGAGGACCCAGATTGTTGGGGGCAATAGGCTGACTCTGTAAACCACTTAGAGAAGGCCGCAAAGCATTGTAAAGCGGTATATAAGTCTAAGAGCTATTGCTGTTGCTATTCTATTCAACAGGGACAGGACTTCTAATGTCCTGCTTTCACTGGAAACATTGGAATCCATTCAGAGGTGCGTGTGTCTTTTAAAAGTAGTCCATGTTGAACTGTATAATATAGTCAAACATCAGCACAGAAAACATTTAATGACATCTGTATTATATCACAAATATTTTACAATAACGTTTATATTATAAAATATTTTATAAAATTTTCCAAATTTCAATTACATTTCTTGGATTTTGGATGCATTCTGTAAGTTGGCCCACATAAGTTACCTTGTTCAAAAGGTTGTGCCCTGTGATGCAGCCTTTCGCCCAGTTAAAGGTTACAAGAATCGGTTTCAATGGTATAGAGAAATATGCAATATGAATTCATGGTGGGGCATAAATGCAATAAATCAATATAACGAAAATTATAACCAATAAATCATCACTTCAGCTTTAGAATATTTTTCAGCTGCAGAATATTTTTGTCCTTCCCAAAGACCGGGAATAGGCAGGGGTTCTTTAAATCTATTGTTGCACAAGGTGAGCTGTTCCAAGTAAAATTCCTTTTTGCAATTGACTGATGGTGATTCTGTCAATGCCGATGGTGTTCAAGTGGTGCTCCAGATGAATTGGCATTGCACCCAAGGTGCCTATTGCTCTCGGTTCCACCTTCGCTTTCTTTCTTCTTATTATTATTACAAAAATTATAACCAATAAATCATCACTTCAGCTTTAGAATATTTTTCAGCTGCAGAATATTTTAAATTGATTTTAATATTTATATTTCTGTTTTTTAATAATTGGGCATTATAATAAGTTTTTTAATGATTATTTTAATTTGTATATTGATGTTTTTATATGCCTGTAAACCGCCCTGAGTCCTTTGGGAGATAGGGCGGTATATAAGTTTGAATAATAAATAAATAAATAAATAAATAAATAAAACATGGTTCATTGCACAGTAAGCCAGATGTTCAGACTGGATTTGTCAGTTTTATACACCTACCAAGTGTTTGCCTTGGAATAGGCAGAGATGAACATTTGAGGATGTTAAAGGCATCAACCCAGAAGGTTGACTGTTCTGAGCAAAGCTGACTTTTGAAATTGACTGATGCTGAATTTTAAAATGCTGACCTGTGGAGTGCTGAGATTATTTGTGCCATAAGAGTGACAGCAGCCTGAAGTCAGGAGTGGCCAGGACAGTTGGGCCAGAAGACCACCAAAGTTCCCTCCAACTCTGTTATTCTGCTATTCTGATCTAATCCTAATGATGAGAGGAGGAGATCTAATCCTAAAGCCTCCTCCAGAAACAGCTGCAAATGTTTCCCAGCCAAAGGCCCCCAGACGTATCCAGCTGTAGCTATAGGCCTAGGACAGTGATGGCTAAGCTTTTACTCATTGTGTGTCAAAAGTGTGTGTGTGGGCGGGCGACATTGTGCACGCCTGCCGGCACCCATAATGCAATGCGCGCTCCCCCACACATGCGCACAGACCCCCCTGCTCCCCCTCCCCCCTGTGCATGCACATGCGACACCCCCCCCCGCCCCCTGTTTTTGACCTAGCAGGCCTCCCTGCAGCTTCTTGGGCTCAAAAATGGGCTGCGGGGGGGGCATGCTGCTCCCCACCCCCATGCATGCCTGCACGCCCCCTGTGCATGCTTGCACACCCTGCATGTGCCCCACCCCCCGCACATCCCAAAAATCAGCTGGCTGGCGGGAGGCTCACACGTGCATTCGCAGTGGAGTTGAGCTGGCCGACGGTTCATGTGTGCTATAAGTTCACCATCACAGGCCTAGGAGGATCCCCCCATCCACAGTTGTGGTCACTGCCCTTCCAGGGGAGTGTTTTTCCTCCAAAGGTATCAATGGAGGAGAGAGTGCCGCAAGGGGCTTCTGGAAATACAACAGCTCCGTCTTGCTGGGATTCAGCCTTTTGTTTCTCCAGACCTACTCCAGGTAGTAGGTCAGGACTGTGGGCTGTGCATCTGCGTGCTTCATTCCCAAACTGAGGCTGACCTTACAACAGAGCCGTTTACACTTTGCTTAGAACTTGCTCTAGATCAATGAACTCTGGGCTGAACTTTGGTGTCTTGTCATCTTCTGCAGGGACCCTCTGTTGAATTTTGATCCGGCTGAGACTATTGGGAACATTCCTTTGCAGCCTCATCGATGGACCGGGAAGGGGATTAATTACACAGTCCCTGAATGCCCTTTTCAGCCACTCATCCAGGTTGCGGAACAGGCTGTGTTTATTTCTGCAGAGCCTGAAAAGGAGCTGATCCCAAACTTTATTCAGGGCCACCTGGCATCCCCTCATGTCTTGGAGCCGTGTGGCCACTAGGGGGCCCCCTTGCCCTCCCAAGGAGCCAATGGGCACCTGCCAAACTCCACCTGGGCAGAGAAAAGGCTTCATGGTCTTTATCTGGGGGGGGGACTCGGGCAGCCCAGATTCCGGCTGATGCCAACAAAGGCTGCTTTTCTTTGTCTTAGGGAGGAAGCCCACATTTAACTGGATCCCAATGATTCCATTGTGATTGACACGACTGTACCAGTGTAGTTCCCAGCAAACTGTTTCCCTCCTGTGCCAGCTTTTTTTTTTTTTTTTGGAAAATCTTCTGTTTAACACAGTCGCAATGCCTCTTCCCCAGAAGTTTTGCCCTTCCTGATTTAGCCCCTAGAAATATAAGGAGAAAATGATTAATTGACATGATTAACTTAAAAATTTAAAAACAGATGGGAAATATCTACAGAGCCCTCATATCCTGGACATAAACTGTTTCAACTTCTACCCTCAAAACGATGTTTTAGGGCATTGCACACCAGAACAACTAGACACAAGAACATTCCCCCCCATACCATCACTCTGCTAAACAACTAATTCCCACAACACTGTCAAACTATTTACTAAGACCGTATTACTATTCTTCTTCTCATATTTCCTATTACTTATTTCCTTTTCTACTTATGACTATAACTTTGTTGCTTGTATCTTTACGATTTATATTGTTTCTTAGTTCCTAGTATGATTTATATTGATTGCTTATTTACTGTCCTTATTTATATTGATTGCTTATTTACTGCTTATTTACTGACAGTGTTGTATCATTAAGTGTTGTATCTTATGATTCATGATGAATATATTTCTGATGACTATGATCATAATTTATCACTTATATCTTTTATGTACACTGAGAGCGTATGCACCGAAGACAAATTCCTTGTGTGTCCAATCACACTTGGCCAATAAAGAATTCTATTCAAATCAATTATCTTCTCTTCTCTTCTAATTCTCTTCTAATTCTAATTCTAATTCTATTCTATTCTATTCTATTCTATTCTATTCTATTCTATTCTATTAATTCTAATTCTAATTCTAATTCTATTCTATTCTATTCTATTCTATTCTATTCTACATGGTAGCGCATAATTTGTTACATGGATTACATGGAAACACAGGGCCAGCCAGTGAAGGGATAGCATGGCACCAACTAAGGTACACCAACCATCTCCTTTTCCTCAATTGATGTATGACTGTTGTATTGTGTATTTGATAGTGTTACTTACATTTAAAGAAAAATAACACTAATTAAACTTCATGCACATAATTCCCCAACCCAGACAGAAGCCCAGTGGCAAAGACATCGTTCTGGTTCAGACCCTGTTAGCGTTTGCTTGAAATGCAGGGATGCCACTGTGAGCCTGTATGAGAGGGCAAATGGAATTATTGGATAAAAGTTGGTTTCTTAGGTGATGAGGAGAGTCAGCAGTTTTGATCATTGTTATTTTTAAAGGGATTATGAACATATACACCGGATAGGTCTTCTAATAACCAGTGGAACCTGCATCTTTAGATGCAGACTCAAACCGCCCTGAGTCCTTAGGGAGATAGGGCGGTATATAAATATGAAAAATAAATAAATAAATAAATAAATGGTTATGAGAAAGGGATTGCTGCTTTCAGGCAGAGTTTGTGAGCCTCTTTGCTACTCAAGTTTTCAAAAGAGAATGCTGACCATCGTGGAAGGACAAAGTGGGGTAGGCTCATCTAACCCACCTTCCACAGATTCCGTCATCTGCCCGAACAGCAGAGGGCCCTCACTGCATCCTGCAGAAAAGAGAACCAAGCCCTGCAAGAGGACCATCTCAGGGGTGACTTAGAGCAAGTTCTGCTTTATGAGAGTGCAGAGTTTGGGGGGGAAATGGGGTTCTCTTTCTTTCTATACTGACCATTACAAGACCAGCATTGGGGGGGAAAAGAAAGATGTCCCAGCTTCTGGCATGTTGCCTTCCAACTGAGGCCTGCTGGGTCTCTCCTGCCCCCAAAGACAACAGCCACGTGTCTCTTTTGAGAGCCATTTTTGCTGTGCATTCGTTGCATTCAGCTCATACTTGGCACAAGTAGAAACAACTCTGAATTTTTCTTTCGGTTCCCAAACCAAACAAGGATGAGATCTACTATAATCCAAACCAGATGATGATAATGCTAATGGCAGGCAATAGGAGTTCTTAAAATAAAGGCCCTGGCTTGTTGCTCACAGTTTTGAAAAGGATAACTTCCTGCTTTGAAAAGCATCCGGACAGCTCCATGAAGGGTGCCTGAGTTGCAGGAGAACATGGCACAATCGCCCATGTTCAGGAGACCCAAACAGTTCATATATTCAGATTAATAGAGTTGGAAGAGACCTTGTAGGTCATCTAGTCCAACCCCCCCGCCCAAGCAGGAGCCCCTACACCATTTCTGACAGAGGGCAGTCCAGTCTCTTCTTGAAAGCCATTGGTGATGAAGCTCCCACAACTTCTGATGGCAACTTCTGTTCCATTGGTTGATTGTTCTCACTGTCAGAAAATTTCTAGGTTGAATCTCTCCTTGATCAGGTTCCATCCATTGTTCCTTGCTTGGCCTTCAGGTGCTTTGGAAAACAGGTTGCCTCCCTCCTCTCTGTGGCAGCCCCTCAAATATTGGAAGACTGTGCTCATGTCTCCCCTGGTCCTTCTCTTTACTAGACTAGCCATGCCCAGTCCCTGCAACTGTTCATCATATGTTTTAGCATCCAGTTCCCTAATCCTCTTGGTTGCTCTTCTCTGAACTCTTTCTAGAGCTCAACATCTTTTTTATAGTGTGGTGACCAAAACTGGATGCAGTATTCTAGGTGTTGCTGCACAGTTGGCTCATATTTAATTGGTTGTCCACTAAGATTCCAAGATCCCTGTCACAGTTACTGCTGTTAAGCTTGGTTTCACCCAGTCTATATGTGTACTTTGGGGTTTTTTGCCTAAATGTAAGACTTTACTTTTCTCTATGTTGAATTTCATTTTGTTAGATAGGGCCCCATGTTCAAGTCTGTCAAGATCTGGATCTTGAGCCTATCATCTAGGGTGTTGGTTATTCCTGCCAGCTTAGTGTCATCTGCAAATTTGGTAAGTTCCCCTTCTATTCCCACAACTAAGTCATTTATGAAGATATTGAAGAGTTTAAACACCCTACAAGAATCTGAACCACTAGTGGCCAAGGGAAGTTAGCGGGAGATATGAGTCGAAGGAATTCAAGGTAGCAGGACTTAGATTTCTTACAGGCGTGAAGGGACTCATGATTTAGGCCACGTTTGACCCCGCCCTTGGGCTCAGCCTGGTCATCCCCTAAACATCCTTTTTATAGCCACAACAGACGTAAAAAGAAGAGCATCACAGGGTCACAAATACCTTGACTTTTTTGACACAACCCCTCCCCATGGACCACCTTCAACCAAAGTTAGCCCTACAATAAATAATATTGCTAATGCAGAAACTTGTAGCCAACAGAACATATTCACCAACAAAACCAGCTGCCTATTCTAAAAATCCCCCTTTCTGTCTACCATTCCCCACTATTACAAATTCTATTTATGAGTTTTAGGGGGAGAGACGCCAAGGCATGCAGATTGTCAAGTGCTAGATTTACCAAGGGAATGTGAACCTTTACTAAGAAGTTTTAAAATGCTGCCCCACCAAATTTCCAAAAGGGTATTTCAAAGCATTCACAAATGGAATGTGTGATGTTTTTGTTGCTTTGCTTTGTGGGGGAGGGCTGGTATTTCTACTGACTTCCCCGGAGACAAAGGCAGAGACAAGACAGGGCCAGCACCGTCTCTGGTTTCCTGCCAGGATCCTGGGATTCTTACAATCCCATCTGCTTTCCCAGCTCATTTGCAGATAAGGCCAAACCAATTCTCCAGCCCACTCAGCTGCTGCAATGGCCGGAAAGGACCCCGCCCAATCTGAGCGGTCCCATGGACCCTTCAGGAAACGCCAGATGTTGTTGCTGCCCCCTCCTCCAAAGAGCAGAGCAGCTTCCTCCTCTGGAGAACAGTCCAAGGAGCAGAGCCTTAAGGCCCCAGGGAGCCAGCCGTGGCTTGAGAAAGGCATCCAAAACCGAGGAAGCAGATCCCACTGGAAAAGAAAGAGATTTTGGCTCAGATTCCTTCTGGTATGAAATGATGAGAGAGAGGCCCTGCTGACAACCATTGAGTTAAACCACGGCTTACTTTAGTAATGACTTGCTGAACAAAGCACTCTTAGCTGGGACTGCGCACCATCCTAAGTCGTACTTCGTGATGCCCAAATCAGGATGGCTAAGTTCACACCAAACAATCTGTGGTCCAATCTAATCCGATTGTTCTGTCCCCCCGCCCACCTCAGTCTGGGAGGCATGAGCGATGACTTAATTAGCCGGCAATTCAGTCCACTGCAGCTATCAGCTCTGGCAGCAAAATAGCGAGCGTCTGCCAAGTTTCTCTGTTATCTTTTCTTGATGCCGGCGAGACAACCAGGAAACCAGGAACAAACAGTACTTCAGCTCAAGTTCTCTCTAAGCAGTTGATTTGTTTGCCACGGAGTAGTATAGCGGCCCCTGCTGCTTTTATACTCTGTGGGGTGTGGCTCCGTGACTCAGCACTTCCTAGGCCTGCCCCACCCCTGCTTCTGTTGTTCCCGCCTCTCCTGTCTACGAAACCTAGGGTCCAACCAGGACTGATTGTCCTCAGCTGGGTCTGGGAGCATTGCCTGGGTGGGGGGGAGATACAGGAGACAGAGGCCTCATTATTTCTTCCATCTGACATGCCTCTGGCTCCTGGAGCTGAGCCAGAGAGGCCGGCCCTGCAGAAGGGAGCCCTGACGGCCCTTCCCCCTCACTCTCTGAGTCACTCTCTGGCAGGGGGCCAGGCCCAGGGGGTGGGCTGGAGCCACAACAACGATAAAAAGAATCTGTTTGTTGACACTCTTAGAAGAAATTTCCATGCTTTATTAGTATTTTTTCAGCGTATTGAAGAGAGTCCAGGGAAGAGGCACTCAAAGAATCCAAAGTAGCTTTGAGATGAAGATACCAGGATGAAGGGCATGTGCAGAGCAAAGTGGGAATGGGGGAGAAGGGATCCCTGCACATGGACAATGCGGGTGGGGGGCCCAACTCCCCTGCCTTTCTCAGAAAGCATTTCCACTCCTGACCATAAGAGGGAGCTATGGGCATCTTTTCAAAGGCACGTTTCTTTCGCTCAGTGTCAGGCAGGGCAACGGGTGTCACTACAGATATGACAAGTCACTGATTGTCTGCGAAGGAGATACCCAGCCATATGCTTAGAAGGGCAATTCTGGACTCCAGTAGAGGACTACAGAGTCCACTCTGTTATCACAGTGATGCTACTCGGGCTGCCTCGAGTCACAAAACCCACCAAACAAAAGCCCTTCTTACTTAGGGAGAATGTTCTCTACTATGCATTAATTTATTGCAGCAGACACCAATGCTAACCAATTTCTTAAAAACATAAGAGTACCTGCGGGGCCTGGAACAGAGTGCAGAAAAGCTTGTATAAAATTTAATAAAGGTATCAGTCTTTTAAAGTATCCTGAGACTTTTCCCATTTCATTCAATACTAGCTGGAATGTGTCTTATGTCTTAAAACATATCTCTCACACACTTTTAAATTAGAGTAGAATAGAATAGAATTCTTTATTGGCCAAGTGTGATTGGACACCCAAGGAATTTGTCTTGATGCATATGCTCTCAGTGGACATAAAAGATACCTTCATCAAGAATTCTAAGGTACAACACTTAATGATAGTCATAGGCTACAAATAAGCAATCAGGAAACAATCAATATCAATATAAATCATAAGGATATAAGCAACAAAGTTACAGTCAAACAGTCATAAATGGAAGGAGATGGGTGATGGGAACGATGAGAAGGTTAATAGTAGTGCAGATTTAGTAAATAGTTTTGACAGTGTTGAGGGAATTTTTGTTTAGCCGAGTAATGGCGTTCTGGAAAAAACTGTCCTTGTGTCTAGTTGTTCTGGTGTGCAGTGCTCTGTAGCGTCGTTTTAAGAATAGGAGTTGAAACAGTTTACCTTGTTTCCCTGAAAATAAGACCCTGTCTTATATTTTTTTGAACCCCGAAATAAGCACTTGGCCTTATTTTCGGGGAGGTCTTATTATTTTGGGGCACATGGAGCAAGACAGGGCTCCTCTTGCCGTCTTACCTGATTTCCAGCTCTGCCTCCCTAACCCTAACCAGAGAAAATGGTGGAGACCAGCTGCGCATGCGTTTAAATATTTCCAGGGAGGGCTTATTTTCACGCATGTGCGCAAAGGCAGTATTGGGCTTATTATCAGGGAAATAAGCACTTATCTTATTTTCGGGAAAACAGGGTAATAATCATGTAATATAATATAAATACCACCTAACCAGATCGATTTAAGTTATATGGTTATTTATGTCATTTTTTTTAAGCAAAAGAATTCAATGTTGTCATGGTAAAAACATATAGACTATTATTTCTATTAGTTTCAAAAAATTTATTAGTTGATTAAAATATAAATATAATTTACACAGATTATTATTTCTCAACCTTAGCAACTGAAGAGGTGTGGATTTCAACTCCCAGAATTCTCCAGCCTCCACAGCACAGAAATACTGGCACAAAGAAAAATTCCCCATGGGTCAACTGAGGAGCACAGTTTCAAAGGACCACACTGTAGTCATACGTTTCTCACCTGATATGTTTACAGTGCTATAGAAATTTAATCAATAAATAATAACAGAATAAGAGTTGAAAGGGACCTTGGAGGGCTTCTAGTCCAGCAGTCACCAACTGGTGGTCCCTGGACCACTGGTGATCCGCAAGAAAATTTTGATGGTCTGGAGAAAAATTATTTGCATTTTTTATATTGCACTAAATACTAATTATCTTTTTTTAAAAATCGTATTAATGGTCCGCAGGATTTAAAGTTATGAATTTAGTGGTCCCTAAGGTCCGAAAGGTTGGCGACCCCTGTTCTAGTCCAACCCCCTGCTCAAGCAGGAGACCCTATAACATTTCGGACAGGTAGCTGTCCAGTCTTTTTTTTAAAAAAACTTGCAATGATGCAGCACCCACAACTTCTTGAGGCAAGCTGTTCCACTGGTTAATTGCCCTCACTGTTGGGAAGTTTCTCCTTAATTCTAGGTTGCTTTTCTCCTTAATAGGTTTCCATCCATTGTGCTTTGTACATGGTGCTTTAGAGCAGGGGTCTCCAACCTTGGTCCCTTTAAGACTTGTGGACTTCAACTCCCAGAGTCCCTCAGCAAAGCTGGCTGAGGAACTCTGGGAGCTGAAGTCCATAAGTCTTAAAGCAGTGGTTCTCAACCTGTGGGTCGGGACCCCGTTGGGGGTCCAATAACGATTTGCCAGGGGTCGCCTAAGACCATCAGAAATATGGGAAGTATACTGGTGAGTCGAAGAATCACGCTCCAATGCAGGCTCTTCAAATCACTAGCCGAATTCAGCTTCAGGCGTGATCAATTAAAAAAGAGAGAAATCTTTGCTCTGATGTCTTCCTCTCAAGCCAGCTGCAATCACTCCTAATCGCTAGCCTAATCTGGCTTCAGGCGCGATAAACTTAATAGGGGAGGAGTCTCTGCTTTAATGCCTCAAGGCAATCACAAGCAGTTCAGATCGCTAGCCAATACGGCTTCAGGCGCGATAAATTCAAAATGAAAATAATTTTACGGTTGGGGGTCGCCACATCATGGGGAATTGTATTAAAGGGGTTGCAGCACTATAAAGGTTGAGAACCACTGTCTTAAAGGGACCAAGGTTGGAGACCCCTGCTTTAGAGAATAGGTTGACCCAGCGGTGAAATCCTACCAGTTCACACTGGTTCAGGCGAACCGGTAGTAAAAAAACTTACTGGTTCCTCCAAACCGGTATTTCTGACGATCAGCTGTGCTGCGCGATTTAAAATTGCTAGAAAGCAGGAAATCCTGCTTTCTAGTGAATCTAAATCACGCTGCACAGCTGTTCCCCCCTTCACTGTTATACTTACCTTCCAAAGTATTTTTCCATGCTTTTGGCGCGTACTGCGCACACACGCGTGTGCAGCATGCATTTTGTGTGCACTGTGCAAGCACTGTTTAAGCTCACACCGACTGCTTCAGTGACTCCATCCAGCCACTGTAACTGTAGGTCACCTCAATTACAAAGTGACCTAATTTCAACCCAGAGTTTTTCAGAAATGAAGAAATGTAGTTCTTCAAATTTGTTCTCTGCCTTGATAACATACTTATACAAAATATTATTCAGATCACACCTCACTGGCCTTCTTTCTTTAGTTGAACGTGGAACTTTGCTGGCTAGAGCTACAATCAGAACAAATCTTATTTTGGCAGACTAGCTACTTATGCCAGTCCAAATTCAAGGTCCCTGGGACAATCTCTACCTAGTGTTTTCTTTTTGGAAAAAAGTATTTCTACAAATGTTGCCTGATTTATCTGTTGTCATCTTTGATTGATAGGGCAGTGGTGGTGCAGTGGTTAAAATACAGTACTGCAGGCTACTTCTGCTGACTGCCGATTGCCAGCAGTTCGATTCTCATCGGGCTCAAGGTTGACTCAGCCTTCCATCCTTCCACTATCAATTGGTAAAATGAGGACCCAGATTGTCGGAGGCAATAAGCCGACTCTGTAAATTGCTTAGAGAGGGCTGTAAAGCTTTATGAAGCGCTATATAATTCTAATTTGCTATAGGGCAAAGACCAATTTTTCCAGAACCAGTTTTTCTTCCAACTTTAGCCTAAGAGGAAATGTCACCTGGTTTTGGTGCAAGTCACCAGAGAATGAACGAGGCTGCTTGGATGAGCAGTGAAACGACTCAGGCTAACCAAAAAAAAATTAGTCCAGTTGCCATGATTCAACCTTTAGACACCTTTGCCTGGATGTCTTCATTGACATGTCATCAGAGAATGGTTCAGGATCCACTCACTCAGCAATTGTAGTCAAAGCTTGGATTTGTCTTGCCAGATATTAGTTGAAATCCTCCTAAGCACCATTTTTAATTATGAAGATGATAATGGTATTTTTCATAACAATACATATCAAAGACTTGTTAAAGAGAGTGAGTAGAAGCCCTCTACTGCAGGGGTCTCCAACCTTGGCAACTTTAAGCCTGGCGGACTTCAGCTCCCAGAATTGTGGGACTTGAAGTCCCCCAGGCTTAAAGTTCTCAGGGTTGGAAACCTCTGCTCTATGGAACCTTTCTTTCTAAACTTCCATTTCTAGCTGCAGCACCTGAGACCTTCAAACAGTAGTGGGAAAAACATTTTCAAGCGCAGAGCAGCAGTCCTAGTCTGTTGGCAGCTCAACGTCTCTCAAGCCCTGCGTGCCGAACGAGACACGATGTTCTTACATTGACGCCCAGGCAGATTAAAGGAGGCTCAGACGTTACTGCATGGAAGCAATTTGGAGAGAGCCTCCATTTGGCACGGCTCCCCCCTCTGTTCTCCTCTCTTCTCCTGACTCCCCTCTCCGGAGGGAAGGAGAACAAGCTGGGTCGCCTCAGCCAATTAATTGGTGCTAATTAATTCAAGCAATAATCCCTGGCCGACAGCAAAAGAAGGGAGCAGGAAGAGGAGGAGGAGGAGAGGGTTAGAATTGTGCACACAAAAAGCCAAACTGCCAGTGGCAACCAAACTTTCTTCAAGATATATTGGAGAGGCTGGGGAGCTGGGTGGGGAGGCCAAAGGCATTGGAGGCCGCCAGGACCTGCAGCACTCATGAATCAGAAGATCTTGTGGGCAGAATGAGAATTAAAGGACTTCTTCGTCCATCATACAAGGGAGGGAAAGAGGTACTTCTTGTTGTAATATCATTTGCTGCCTAGCGACAGAAATAACCAAGTTTTCTGGTTTTCTCTGCTGATTTCATGGACAGCCTTTACTTTTGCCCAATGGAGAAATAAAACATTGCAAATCTGAAATCACACACCTCTGTGACTTGCCCCTTGATTTGTCTCTGTGCACATGGCCCTCTTGGGCAGGGGTCTCCAACCTTGGTCCCTTTAAGACTTGTGGACTTCAACTCCCAGAATCCCTCAGCCAGCAAAGCTGGCTGAGGAACTCTGGGAGTTGAAGTCCACAAGTCTTACAGGGACCAAGGTTGGAGACCGCTACTCTTGGGGACACAGGGTGGGAGGGGCAGGGGGTGGTCGAAGGTATTCCTGACTGCAAACCAGCTTTATGGAAAGTAAGGTATGAAGTACTGTAAAAATCTGATTCCCCAAACTGATTAGTTTAACTGATTAGTTAAAGTTTACGGGCTGCAAAATGTAACTGAAGTTCATTTCCATATGTGTGTGTGTGTGTGTGTGTGTGTGTGTGTGTGTAGGTCTTTGGTTATTCGGGTTTTCTCCTGCGTAAAATTGGAGGTGTCTTGGCGATGTTTCGACGAAGTCTCATTCGTCATCTTCAGGCTTCTGCTTCGTCAGAGCAGAAGCCTGAAGATGACGAATGAGACTTTGTCGAAACGTCGCCAAGACACTTCTAATTTTACGTGGGAGAAAACCCGAATAACCAAAGACCTACATACAAACACCCGCGAAAACCTCAGAAAACATAAATAAATATATATATATATATATTTATATATATATAAAAAATTTAAAATAACCCCCCCAAAATTCTTATCCTTCTAACACTGTATTCTCAGTGCTCCTTTGTGACCACAAGCATCAGGGAATATAGTTGGTCCTTGACTTACAACAGTTTGTTTAGGGACCGTTTGAAATTACAACGGCACTGAAAAGAGTGACTTTTGACATTTTTCAAACTTATGACCATTGCAGCGTCCCTGTATACATGTGAGCAAAATTCATACACTTGGCAACCGACTCATATTTATGACGGTTGCAGTGTCCCGGGGGTCACGGGATCCCCTTTTGTGACCTTCTGACAAGCAAAGTCCATGGGGAAGCCCGATTCACTTAACAACCGGGTTACTAATCTAACAACTGCACTGATTCCTTTAACAACTGAGGTGAGAAAAATGGGGCAAAACTCACTTAACAAATGTCTCACTTAGCAACATAAATGTTATTTATTATTATTTATTTATTTTATTTTATTAGATTTCTAGACCGCCCTTCTCCCGAAGGACTCAGGGTGGTGTACAGCCAGGATAAAAATGAACAATGTACAATTAAAAATTAAATTAAAAGACTTATTATACAATTTGGCCGACAAATTAAAATATTTAAAATCTAAAAAACCCCAATTTAAAACTTGGGCTCAGTTGTGGTTGTTAAGTAGAGGATGACCATAATTTGTGTTGTAAATGTTGTACCTTGATGAAGGTATCTTTTCTTTTATGTACACTGAGAGCATATGCACCAAGACAAATTCCTTGTGTGTCCAATCACACTTGGCCAATAAAGAATTCTATTCTATTCTATTCTATTCTATTCTATTCTATTCTATTCTATTCTATTCTATTCTATTCTATTCTATTCTGCAACTATCATTTAGTGCTGTACCTTATGATTCTTGATGAAGGTATCTTTTCTTTTATGTACACTGAGAGCCTATGCACCGACAAATTCCTTGTGTGTCCAATCACACTTGGCCAATAAAATTCTATTCTATTCTATTCTATTCTATTCTATCTGTATGGAAAGTCACATGCTGGAATCTTTTGCAGAAGATTCTGCCAGTGTTGACAATCCAATTTTCCTTCTATTTTGCAGAGTGCTAGCTGGAGCCCCCTCACCCACCCCAGCCCAGCCCTTCCTCAACTGAATGTCCTCCTGCCTGAGAAGAGCCACTGAAAGCGGCCAAAGCCTTGCGGCCTCCCCAGCAACAGCCGCTCTTGGGGCTTTCCGAAGCAAGGAGCTCCTCCGGCCAGCGGGGAGATTTCCCTGGTCGCTGTCAAATTGAGGCTTCCTCCCCCGTAAACTCCGCACACCGGACCGTCTCCTCGGGCGCCTCTGCCCCGCCAGGCCCAGGTGGGCTCCCTCGCTCCTCCGGGCCTGGCCTGCAGAAAGGGCTGGCCGGGGGCGGCTTTCTTCATTGCGGCAGGCGGGGTGAGGCGCTCCGGGGGGCAGAAGGAGCCCGGCTGCTCTGGCCCAAAGCTTCTCCCTCTGCGAGCCCGATTCAGGGCGGCTGCTCAGGCCTTGGCACCTGCCTGGCGGCGCCGGCCGTCTGTCTCTCCGCCGGCCCTGAAAAGCCGCAGCCGCTCCTTGAAGCTGCGGCGGGAAGACCAGCGCTGGACCCCGAAAGCCTCCCGGGGTCACTCGGACGCCGGCCAGGCCTCTGCCAGCCCCCGCGGGAAGCCCCCTCCCTGGGCCTTACCCGGATGCCGCCCCCTGGTACGCCGAGCCCCGCGGAGAGCGCGGCGGCCGGTACCTCCGCTCGCGAAGGAGGGAGGCTTCGCCCGGCCAGAGGATGCCGCCGCTTGGCAGCCCGACAGCCCTGGGCATGATGGAGGAGGAGGAGGAGGAGGCGGCGGCGGCGGCCCCACGTGCGGCCCTGGAGGCTGCCCGCCCGGACTCTCCCACTCCGCGCCGCCGGCCGGCGCAGAGACCCACCCAAGGCGGCGGCAGGAGGCGGCGCTGGCGGCTGCGGAGCGCTGGGCGCGGAGGGCGCCGCCTTCCCCGCCCCGTTGGGCAGCAGAGGGCCGGCGACGCTCCCCGGGCTTAGCGGCAGTGCCAGTCCCGCCGCCGAGGCTCCGCGCGGCTCCCGAGGCGCAGGAAGGAGGGCGCGATCGGGACGGGGCGAGGCGGGGGGGGGGTGGGGAGCCTGGGCTTCCTCAGCCTCTGACGCCGATTCCTCCGCAGGGCAGCGCCGGCCGCCGCTTCTCCGGGCATTCCTTCCCGGCGCGCTCGGAATCCGGAGGGAAGGAGCCCGGCTTCCCCCGCCGGCCTTCGCCAGGGTCGCCCGCTTCGCCGAGAGAACTTTCTGCATGACGGTCTCCAAGGTAAGAGGCGGCAGGAGCGGCCGGCTCCCCTTCTGTCCCGTCCCCCCGGCTCCAAGGCCCCCCTTGGCCGGGTTCGTGGCCGGTGCTTTGTCATGGATGCTCCACTTGGCCAGGCGGCGGCTGAGGCGGCTTTGGCGACCCCCGCCGAGCCGCCCATCGTCTCCGCGGGCGGCCTGCGCGGCTCTCCGCTCCGGCTGAAGGAGAAGCCTCCCCCCCCCCGCCCCCGCTTTGCCCTTTTCGGAGCCCGAGGCAGGAGCTCTGCTGCAGTTTTAACCCTTGGACGCTCCTGCTCGGCCCCCGAGGGAGGACCTGTCCGCTGCTTGACTGCCTGCCGAACCTGTCGGGGTTCCGCCGGTCTCTGAAACGGCCCCGGCAGAGCAGGCGAGGCGAGTCCCCGGGGCCTCTCCCGCCGAAGTCCCGCACTATCGCAGGAGCCGCAGCCTCTGAGCCCGGCCCCGCCGGCAGCCCCTTCCCTCTCTACAGGTGGTGGAGGAGGAGGAGGGACGGAGCCTTGCTGGGGAAGGCGGGGGGAGAGGCTCCCGCGGGCTCAGCTACCTGGGACCCAGCAGCTCTTTCCTCCACCCGAGCATCCGAAGTGGCCGCCGGCACCTCAATTCTCCCCCGCCCCCCCGCGATTGGTCTGGAAAGCGCCTTTTGCTCTCCCGATGCCAGGATTAAAGGAAGGGGACCCAACTCCACACGCCCGAAGCTGGAAGGCTCCGGGAGGCCTTTGCAAGGAGACCCGCTGGGGTGGCTGGCCTGGGAGAGCCCTAAGCTAACCCCACGTGCAGAGAAATGCCCCGTTTTTCTTGGAATTTGGGAGCAGGCCCCACTTCTTAGCAGGTGATGGGCTACCTGCCCTCTTCACTCCTTTCCTCCCTGGTGCTGCTTTTTGCTGTGACAGAAAAGTGTTCTGGTTCTTGCCAGACCCAGCTGAGGTTCTCTTTAGCAAGGAAACCTGGGTAAAGCCGGGAGGTTGCCTTGAAAATACCTTCTCTGGCTCTGATGCTGTGCCTGACTTCCAAGAGGAGCCTCCATTGGCAGATCTCTGCCTCCTCTTCAGAGCAGATGTGATTGACGCTGGTCCTGATGAGCGGAGGCTAGAAAGAAATAGAAATAAGTAGTTTTGCGTCATCTTCATTGCATGGCTGCAGAGTACTTTCATATTTGATAACAGTCGGGATCATTCCTGCAATGTGGTGTAAAGCAACGTTTGAAACCATGAATTTTTTTACCCAAGTTTTAGTATATGCTAGCATGTATTTTAATTTATAAATCAATGTTTGCTGATAAGAGTTTAAAATAGTAGTAATAATAATAATACTTATATCATGTGACAGTACTTTTAACACCCTCAAACAATATCTGGCTACTCCAGGGAAGGACCTAGGGAAGGTGGATAAAAATGTCAAATGTAATCTAAACATATGGCTGACTGCTCAACCAACAGGAATAATAATTTATTAAACTTGTATGTCGTCTGACTATCAATGACACTGGGCGGTCTCACAGCAATCAAACATAAAGAAATTACAATCAAATCAATAATAGATAAAAGATGGCAAGGACAGTGAAAGGCGGCTCTTGTTCTTCATCGCCATGTTTGTTTGCTTCAGCCTGCAGAAATCTGAAAATCCACTAATGTGAAATCAGATTTGTATACCTGAATGTTTGTATATGTATTTTCCCCCCTCCGCCCCCAAGATCTATCCCATCCTATAGTGCGAGGATACGCAATAAAGGGGGCTTCAGATCGATATCTGATTGAAGTCAATTAGCTGCTAGGCCTAGTCAACTGCTAGGCCTGCCAATCTGTTGGGTCCTGGAAATAAACCTGCAGCTGCAGAGAAAGTCTGAGGCTTTGAGACCATCAGGCTCTGCTTCATCCCCGCAGGTGAGGCTGGGGACGGCCTTTGCATAAATAGAGGGGAGCTGTGCTTCCTTTAGTCTAATCCCCAGCAAAGGTGGTTAGAATTCCTGAGTTTAAGGCCTCCAGATGTTGCCGCTGCACAGGCCATGCTAAGGCTGGGGTCCTGTGGCCTGAGACTGTTACTTGCACCCAGGTGAAGCAGGTGGGGAAGGGGACTGGCCCCTGTGCTCTACTGGCCAGCAGAGTTGAGGGTGGACAGAGTAGATGGACCTTGCAGGGCTTCTCCGGCTTCCTTCCTGGGGTGAGGAGAGGGGAGAGGCTGTTTGCTTCTTCTGCCTCTGGCCTGGTGGTGCCCTTGGTAGCTCTGCAGCTTCTTGGGTGGAAAAGGACTGAATCTCTTCTAAAAGGCAACTGAGCATGAATCTGTCTTATGTGATTTTTTGGAGAATGCAGGAGATTAATGAAAATTATTCACTTCCTGTGTTAATTTTGATTATTGTGACCGGCCTATGTGTGTGTCCATTTCCTGGGGAGTCATTCTGAGGATAATGGATAAAAAGTGAATACTCCTTTATGTTAAATTGGACTCCTGGTGACTTCATGAAAAGTCACTGTTCCTTGGCAGTGATATGGAAGAGCCTTGCCATTGATGTCTTTTTTTTTTTCAACTTTCAGGCTACAGCCCTACAATCTCTTGCTCTGACACTAAGTCAGTGGGTGTGGCTTCCAAGTAAGAGTGCTTCCTGGACTCTGCAAAGGGATGCACCAGACACATCTCTACAATAGATTGTTTTTTAGTAATATTGAGGAGGTCAACTTAAAAACGTGTCCATGAAATTCTGAGCATTTGGGAAAGAAACTAAGTAGAACTTGTAGTAATGTCGGGGGAGGGAGCAAGGCAGGACAGGAAATGCTGTTTGTCGTGCTTAAGCTGTAATGCGGTTTGCATGATTTTGGCTTGCCTGTTATGTAAACCTTGTCATGGTGGCTTACACATGGTCACCTACAGTGTAGTGTATTCACAAATTTAGCCAGTTGCAGTTTAATAAATTGATCATGGTTAACCAAACTACGGCTTTCTGTGACATCACAGATAAAAGTTGTTTTTGCCAGTTCTTCTCTTTAGCTGAGATGGACTGTGGGGCTGCGTGGGGCTGATGTTAGGGTTTCTGCCACATGAAACAAGAATTTGAAATGTGACCCATATCTGCCTGGCCATGAATCCACAGTTGCCGAAAATAACCTAGCAAGTATACTAACCTGAAGATCTTTCTATTGATAAAGCTTATTAGAATATATTAGTATATTTATTTAAGAGTTTTATATGGCTGCTCATGTTAAGCAGCTCTATGTGACTTACAGCAACAGTAAAACCAATAAATAACAGTTATAAAAACAATGAAGTTAAAAATAGAGCAATTGATGCTTTAGCTGCGGGATGGTGAAGCTATGGCACGTGTGCTAGAGGTGGCGCGCAGTGCCCTCTTTGTGGGCACGCATGCCATCGCCAGCTGCTCTTCTGGTTTTTGACGTGTGCATGCGGCCTGCTGGTCAGCTGGTCTTCAAATTTCCAGCGCTCTGGCACACACACGCATGCACACACGTTCCGGTTTGGGCACTTGGGGCCAAAAGATTCTCCATCACTGCTTTAGCCAGTTCCAGCCTGGTGACAAAAGAATCAGGCTAGAAATCAGGGGACCCTGAGTTCCAGTCCCATCCTAGGCAGGAAAGCCATCTGGGTGAGTTCGGTCCAGTCACTCTCTCTCAGCCCAGCCCACCTCACAGGGTTATTGTTGTGGGGAAAACAGGAGGAAGGTGTGTTGAATATTTATTTATTTATTTATTTGTCAACAAGGAAACAAATAACAGAGTAGACATAGACATGGACACATGAAAAAAATTGGCACAAATTAAAGGATATAAATAGGCAAAACATAGCCATAAACACACAGAATGATTACATATAAATGGGGACAGTAGGACAGGGACGGTAGGCACGCTGGTGCACTTATGCACGCCCCAAAGTGGCCCCCTTCGCCACTTTGAGTTATTTATAAAAATAATAAAGGTTATATATATATATATTTGTTTGTTTTCTGAAGTTTTCGCGGGTGTTTGTATGTAGGTCTTTGGTTATTTGGGTTTTCTCCCGCGTAAAATTAGAAGTGTCTTGGCGACGTTTTGACGAAGTCTCATTCGTCATCTTCAGGCTTCAGCTTCGTGCTTCTGGGAGAAGTTTGTTCAGCATGAACAAACGAGATGATACCTCCCGCCTACCAGCCATGTGGAAACCCACCCTTATTGACAAACGAGTCCCTAACACGAGGAATGACACCAGACCCACACTCACGAGGTCCACACAGGATGTCACCACCACACATCCACCCAGAAAGCAGACCCAAACCCACACTGATCAGGAAGCACGACCAAGGACCAGAAGCCAGACCGCAGCTGCAACATTAGCCATTTCAAACCCCTCCAATCCATAGATACAGCAGACAGACACCCACTATGAAGATGTAGCACGACCACAAACACGAAGCCAAACAACAGCAATGCAGCTCACCAGCTCAAATCCCCCTGCAACTCAGACTAATCTGAGCACAACCAAGCCCCCACCCAAACAGGACACACCCCCAGCCAATCAGAGCACAGCCAAGCTCCCACCCAATCAGTTCAAACCCCCACTAGCAGTTAAAAAGGAAGAAACAGCTGCAATCACACATTGCTCCCAGAAGCACGAAGCTGAAGCCTGAAGATGATGAATGAGACTTCGTCAAAACGTCGCAAGACACTTCCAATTTTACGCGGGTGAAAACCCGAATAACCAAAGACCTACATACAAACACCCGCGAAAACCTCAGAAAACATATATATATATACATACATACATACATACATACATACATACATACATACATATATGTGTGTGTGTGTGTGTGTATAAATGGAAGAGTCTGTCCTTGGACATTAAGCCAGCTGGGTGACTTTGGGCTAGTCATTCTCTCTTGGTTCTTCGAAGGAAGCAGTGCAAAACACTTCTGAAAAACCTTGCCAAGGAGACTGCAGGGACTGGCCCAGGCAGTTGCCAGGACTCAAAAAGTAACTTGAAGTCACACAAAAGTTAAAGATGGTTAAAATGAAAAATAGTTAGCAAGGGGAGGTAGCAGCTGTTTGTCTATTGGACTGAGGTGTGGATCCCACACTGGGGAGTCAATCAGAATGCAGGGATGTGACCACGAAGGAGACTGATTGAGCAAATCTTGTCCTATTTTTCAAGTATGTTGAATGGAGAAAAGTGGCCTCTCTCATTTTTGATCCACGGATTTTAGACAGGTTGCAGGTACAGGAAAATTTCCACTCGTCAGGAACTGTGTAGAAAAAGCCCCAAGGTCAGCAGACTAAACCAGAAGTCCAAAGTCATTGTTCCTTGGCACGATGTGTTTCTCCTCCACATTCTCAAAACCTGGAAATGCTTCCTACCCAGGTTTTAGCACTAGAGGTAAAGGTGCACGGATACTCTTCAAAGTTAATAGAAAGCAAACACCTGGGATTGAATTCCATGACAGGTGAATTTCAGTTGATTTGCAGTGAACTTTTCACAGTTATCTGTGAATCTGTCATCTCTGGCTGGGATGGAGAAAGGAGTCGCGGCTTTCTTGTTCTTCCCAACATCCCTTGGAAGCTTCTCTTCTGCTGTGGGAACGCAAAGGACCCAGCAGGCACCACCGTTGCTGCGTCTGCTGTTCCCAAAGAGAAGCATTTGGTGGCACAAGGAGCTGTGGTTGGAAAAGGGCTCCGGTTGGCATGGCAACCCAAGAATGGAGGGGGAGGCTGAAGGCAGCTTGCAGCAGGGAACTGCAGGCTACTAATTACCCAACAGGTTTTGGGATGCCAAACTGCATCCCAAACTGTGGGTTCAGTTGTCCCCTAATGGTCTAATGGCCAATTAGCACTTTGTTATTTCATTAACGCAGCATTAAGACTGAAGATGGGAGACTAAAATTGGTTATTTGTGGTTCAGTATGTTGGGGAAATTCAGCTCCTTGATCTTTTGCATGAATTAGGTCATTATGTTAATCTATATTAAATTGGGCATAGCATCAGGGATGAAATCTAGCAGGTTCTGATAGGTTCTGGAGAACCAGTAGTGGAAATTTTGAGTAGTTCGGAGAACAGGCAAATACCACTCTGGCTGGCTCCAGAGTGGGGTGGGAATGGAGATTTTGCAGTATCCTTCCCCTTCCACGCCCATCAAGCCACGCCCACAGAACCGGTAGTAAAAAAAATTGGATTTCACCACTGCATAGCATGTCTTGTGCATAGAAGCAATGTATTTTATTAAGCTGACGACAGTGTTTTATGTGAACCCACTCTTGCAAAATGAAAGCTTTGCCTAGGCCAACCCCTATTTAATATTGCTTTCCTTTTAAGGGATCAGCAATGGATTTCCATACAGCAGGTCCAGATAGTTACCAGATTGGAGCTATAATGTACATACATAGTCAGGGACATCGTGTAGCCTGAGAGTTAAACTTCTGAGAGCAAAGTAACTTCCTTATAAATTTTAAATAGAAGGTAAAGGAGGTATTAGCTCTAAATCAACAAACTACTTTTCTAAACCTCTAGTTTTCTGTCCCAATAGCCATTTCCTCACCAAACCAACAATTTGAGGAATTTGTTAGATCTAGTCTAATGAAAATAGGACTATGGGAGACATGACAGAAGTCTTCCAATATTTGAGGGACTGCCACAAAGACAAGAGGCTCAAACTATTTCCCAAAACCACCAAAAGGCAGAACAAGAAATAATGGTTGGAAGATAACCAAGGAGAGAAGCAACCTAGAACTCAGGAGAAATTTCCTAACAGTTTAGAGCAGGGGTCTGCAACTTTAAACACTCAAAAGAGCCATTTCCCACAGAAAAGAAAACACCAGGAGCCACAAAACCTGGATGGGCGTGGCCAACTCGACATCACTCACTTCCACCAGTCACATGACTCCCCTAGTCACACCTACCCAGTCGGTCATTAGAGCAGAGAACCGGTTGTTAAAAAACAACAGGAACTACAAAAACCTTTTGACATCTCTCTCCCTCTCTCCCTCCCTCCCTCCCTCTCTGTATCTCTCTATGTCTCTCTCTCTCTCCCCCTCTCTCTGTATCTCTCTGTCTCTGCCCTGGCTGCTTCTCCATCCCCCGCTGTCACCGTTACCTTCTCAGGCCAGGCGAGGACTGGGAGGGGAGGGCGAGGCCGGCCAGTGGTGGGATCACCCGATAGGGAGCCATAGCAGAGGGCCCAAAGAGCCGCATGCAGCTCCAGAGCTGCAGGTTGCTGACACCTGGGTTAGAGCAATCAACCAGTGGAATAGCTTGCCTCCAGAAGTTGTGGGTGCTCCATCAATGGAAGCGTTCAAAAAGAGACTGGACAACCATTTATCTGAAATAGTATAGAGTCCCCTGCTTGAGCAGGGGATGGACTAGTTAATCTCCAAGGTACCTTCCAACTCTATTATTCTATGTTCAAATAAATGAGGCCCAAATAAATGAAGTCCTATGGAGCATAGCAAAGTAAGGGGGTGCTGCATGTGCTACAGATTGTGGCTGGCCGGGGGATGGGATGCCACAGAGAGTGGAATCTGGGGATTATCAGAGACAACTATTTGTAATCCGTGCATCCCTGAATTCTCTTGATTTGTTGCTTTGAACCCATCAACACCAAGCTACCTTCATTGGGCCTTGGACCTGCTTGAATCATGTTGTCATTGTCTTGCCCTGAACCCATCAAAGTCAAGTTGTCTTTTTTGTACCTTGAACTCATTGAGTCTGTGCTGCTTTCATTGTGCCTTGAACTCATGGCTGCCCACCTGCCTTCGTTGGGCTTTCATTTTATCTTGAACCTGTGGAAACTGTTTGCCTTGAACCCCGAGCACCGCAGGGCTGTTATCCTGCTGGCACCGTTCCCATCCCTTAGAGCAAAAGAGACTCTGGCCGGACGGTCCTTCTTGTCTTTGTTACATCCAGGTCAGTTGGAGCAGACTTTAAAGCAGGGGTCTCCAACCTTGGCAACTTTAGGCCTGAAGGACTTCAATTCCCAGAGATTCTGGGAGTTGAAGTCCTCCAAGCTTAAAGTTGCCAAGGTTGGAGACCCCTGCTTTAAAGGACTGCTCACACAGAGTTGGGACCTGGGGAATGACTATGGGGTTGGCTGTGTAAAATAAACATACTTAGTCCATTCATGCTGTGGACATTAAAACGAAGGATGGCCGTAGTTCTTAAGCTAACCCATTTGGCTGTTGTTTGCTATAAACCAGAAGTAAACACGAGTTACTGGCAAAAAGCTGTAGATCATGGTCTTGTGACCTTGGGATGCTGCAAATGGCTATAAATGTGGGCTTGTTGCCAAATGTACAAAATGTGGTCACATGATAGGATGAGAGGACTCAGATGTTGGAACTTTGTATCTGGTTTGTAAGTAGCTTTTTTGTGGTCTGACATAACTTCAGATGGTCACTAAGAGGTTGAAGGTGACCCATAATAATCTTGTAGCAGTTGCCATATATAAAAATGTTCTTCCGTAAACATTTTCTATCTATTAGCCTCAATAAGATGGCTTATGGAGGCTAATAATAATAATGCAATAAGAATTACATTAATTCTTGTACTGCTGTGTGCATTTGAATCCAGAATTTACTGTTTTTTTCCCAAGTCCACCAGGGAGAGTATAGTGGCTTTTGGATTGTAGCCTTATGCTTCACTAACTGCCCCTCCCTCCTTTATAATCTATAAAACAACAATCTAATTTTGTGTTCTGAACAGGAAAAATAGATTTTTTTGGAACACAGGTACTTTATTTTGATCTTGGAACAAAGAATGTCTATTTTTAGATTAAAACATTTTGAATTCAAAAACTTCTTCATGTCCCTATAAAACTCCTGCCTGTGCTGCCTAGCCATATTTATGGTGGGGGGTGGGTGGGCGAGAAGTTCAAGCTAAATATAAACACACCACAGAGAGACCCATCTGCACCACCACATTAAGTCATTCAAGATACCAAAAACAAAACAATCCCCCGCCCCACCGCCACCACCAAGGCTAGGTAAATGCTTACATGCACCACACACAGTTCATCCAGAGAGCAAAACCTCAGAGCCCACGAAAATTAAATTCTGGAGAAAAAGCTTTTCATTGTAGCTGTTCCCCCAAAGCCCAGGCAAAATTTGACATGCTCCTGCCTGCCCAAAGAAAGAAGCAAAAGAACACAATAAAATAAAATAAAACAAAATAAAATAAAATAAAATAATTAATAAATAAATATATATATATATATAAAAAAAAGAGCACACAATAGATTTAAACTTAATGTGAACCGCTCCAATCTTGATTGCAGAAAATATGACTTCAGTAACAGAGTTGTTAATGCCTGGAATGCACTACCTGACTCTGTGGTCTCTTCCCAAAATCCCCAAAGCTTCAACCAAAGACTATCTACTATTGACCTCACCCCATTCCTAAGAGGACTTATAAGGGGCGTGCATAAGAGCACCAGTGTGCCTACCGTTCCTGTCCTAATGTTCCCTTTGGTTGTATCCAATTCGTACGGTTATTTCATGCTTATACTTATATATACAGTAGTGTTGTGTTTGACAAAATAAATAAATATAAATAAATAAATAAAATAAAAAACAATCAGATGTATACTGCAGATAAAGAATTCCCAATACAATTTCAGTCTTAATCATTATGGCCTTACAGCCAGAGAAAACATACATCAAATATAAGTGCAGGATATATTTATAGACATGTACAGCTAAAATCTATACATATAAATAAAAAGTCTAACATAACATAAAATAATAGGACAATTAATGCTGGTGATCACCAAGACTAGTACCGTACTGTTCTTCGGTCAAGGAAGAAATAACAGCATAGAATGAAGCAACCTTGATTGATGCCGATCAGAGAGAAGAAATGGCAAATGCTATCAGTCTTCCAATGATTGAAGAGTTGCCACAAAGAAGAGGGAGTCAAGCTATTCTCCAAAGCACCAGAAGGCAAGACAAGAAGCAATGGATGGAAACTAAACAAGGAGTGAAGCAACCTAGAACTAAGATTTTTTTTTCCCCTGACAGGGAGAACAATTAACTTCTGGAGGGAAATTTTAATTGTGGATTAAAATTTCCATCACTGGAGGCTTTTAAGAAGAGATTGAACAGCCACTTGTCTGGAATGGTATAGGCTGGGGTCTCCTGCTTGAGGAGGAGATTGGACTAGAAGACCTCCAAGGTCCCTTCCAACTCTGTTATTCTAAGTTGCCTGCTCTCTGCCATTTCTTCAGAATGGGGTAGAGGAATGCCCACCAAGATTCCCTGCAAAAGGAGCAACAGAGGAGCCTGTCTCTGGAGATCCTCAGTCCTCCAGGCCATGCTGGTCCCAAAGGGGCTTTTCTAGGTTGCTTCGCTCCTTGGTTAGTTTCCATCTATTCTCTGCCTCCCAAGTCCCAGCTGATCAGGAGGAAATGGGGATTTTCCAGTAACCTTCTCCTGGATTTGGGGTAGGAATGGAGATTTTACAGTATCCTTTCCCTGCCACACCCACCAAGCCACAGCCACATAATTGGTAGTAAAAAAATTTGAAACCCACCACTGCCTGGCATCCTGTGAGTAAGTTATAAAGCATCCCTCTACACCAGCACATTGGCCCATGCACGGTCAGCACTGTGGAGTCCCTGAGCGATATGCTGCCCTGTTGTCCCAAAGGGGCTTTTTTTCCAAAAGGCAACTGGACTTTGTTTTTTGCTTGAAGACTTCTTTCTTCCTGAACTGAAGAAGCTTCTTGGATGGGAAGTGAAACGTCTCCAAGGAAAAACCAAGGAAGTCCAGTTGCCTTTTGGAAAAGGTTACTGGAAAATCCCCATTTCCTCCCGATCAGCTGGGACTTGGGAGGCAGAGAATAGATGGGGGTGGGGCCAGTCAGAATTTTTACTACCAGTTCTGTGGGCATGGCATGGCTTGGTGGGCATGGCTTGGTGGGTGTGGCAGGGTAAGGATACTGTAAATTCTCCATTTCCTCCCAATCAGCTGGGACCGACAGAACAGATGCCAGTCAGAATTTTTACTACCGGTTCTCCGAACTACTCAAGATTTCCACTACGGTTCTCCAGAACTGGTCAGAACCTGCTGAAACCCACCTCTGATGCCAGGTGTATGCGTTCAACCCAGCCAAAAGAAGGTCCAGCAGAACTTCAGAGCTGGGATGGAGGAAAAGTAGAACGATGGCATGTGCCCATTTGTACCCTGTAGGGTTAGACACTGTTCTGTTAGCATCCCATTAATTTGCTACTTGTGCTGTGGAAAGGGTAACACTTTATCGTTTTTTGATAATTTATTGCAAGCGATTCTTTTAGGCCAAAAGGAGTCCCTGTCCTCAAGATCCTTCTCCTTTCTGCCTGGGAAACAAAATGACTGTGCCCTCTGCATTACCACAAAGCTGGGATTGCACAGTCGGCTAATGTTGGAGGGCGATGAGCAGAAGACAGGAGAGCCTCAATGGCTGAATTAAGACATAGGTTGAAAAATAGGAGTCTAAAATAAATACCACACACAGAACAGTCCAAAGCACCCACAATGCTAGGCAGAAGTTCCTGAGGATGAGTTGAAAACTCGGAAGACAAAACCTCTGATGATTGACTCAGATTGGATCCTGCAACATTATCCTGGGACACGTATGTTCACCTCCATTGGCCAAAATGCACCTTTGCGGTAGCTTTTTCTTCGTGGGAACTGCTCCAGAAAATCCAGTACAATTTACACTGAGATATATTGAGCTGCAGAAGGAGCATCTGCAGGACAGGCGGGTTAAAAAGTTAATATAGTGGTCACGATGCCACTTTGGCTTTTATTATTATTATTATTATTATTATTATTATTATTATTATTATTATTATTATTATTATTATTATTATTATTATTTATTAGATTTTTATACCGCCCTTCTCCCGAAGGACTCAGGGCGGTGTACAGCCGAAATAAAAACAGTAACAAAATACAATTAAAATAAACAATTAAAAAACTTATTATAAAATTGGCCGAAATTTAAAACATATTAAAATCTAAAACCCAAATTAAAATACATCCAAAAATTTAAAATTTAAAATTTAAGCCAACCCCACGCGAGTAAATAAATACGTCTTCAGCTCGCGGCGAAAGGTCCGAAGGTCAGGCAATTGGCGCAAGCCAGGGGGAAGTTCGTTCCAGAGAGTAGGAGCCCCACAGAGAAGGCTCTTCCCCTGGGGGCCGCCAGCCGACATT
Organism: Ahaetulla prasina; assembly: GCF_028640845.1. NCBI lineage: Eukaryota > Metazoa > Chordata > Lepidosauria > Squamata > Colubridae > Ahaetulla > Ahaetulla prasina. The sequence goes on along the minus strand of NC_080551.1, from coordinate 2,172,534 downwards.
GCCTGGCGGACGGCACCCTGAGAAGTCCCTCTCTGTGAGGTCAGTGGGAGGCACAAGGTAACAGCAGGCGGTCCCGTAAGTACCCGGGTCCTAAGCCATGGAGCGCTTTAAAGGTAGTAACCAACACCTTAAAGTGCGCTCCTCCACCCACTGTAACCATTTGCCCCTTTTTACTTTGGAAGGCCTCTGGAGCCAGTGAAGGACACAAACAAGTCCTCTGTATTTCCTTTTCAGTTTTTAAGCTTCAGCCAGTTTCTTTTGTATATCCAGAACTGTAAAGTGCCCTTTTCCAAATCATTCTCTTGGCTTCTCATTTGTAGTTCCACTTTTGGTACTTTGTCTTATCAGGGAATTTGTTCAGTAACATCTTTTAGGCATAACCTATTCATAGAAGCAGACACCATGACAGTGGCAATATTATAGTTACTAATTTTGGGCTCTATTCTTCAAGGAACTCCTTCAATATTTCCAGTATTAACCTAACATCAAGAACAGGCTTGGATTTTTTTCCCTTCTGCTTAGAATCCCAAAGGTGCTTTTTCAGGAGGCAACTAGACTTACATGTTTTTTCTTTGAAGGCATTTCGCTTCTCACCCAAGAAGCTTCTTCAGCTCTGACAGGATAGTGGGGAATGAAAGGATTTATACTCCTTGCAGACAGCTGGTCATGTGCATCCTTTTAGAGGGTCGTTGAAGCACTTGGTGGTTTATTGAAGTTCTGGAGGTCTGCTTAGAATATTTAGTTCCCTTTAGTGTCCAGTTGTAAAAATCACAATTTATCTTTGTTTGACTTGGAATACCCAGGATAGCCAAAATAAGTCTGTTTCCCATAAGATGTTTATTTTTTTATGGTTAATTCCAAAATCTTAGAGTCACATTTAATATTCCAAATTTATCCAAATTAATCCGTTTAGAACTTTCTTGGATCAAAATTTAATGTTTTGCTGTTTATTTAATGTTTATTTTAAATTTGTTAAGTTGTTAAGCCTCTAATTATTTTTTCTTTTGTCCAGAATTGAAAATAAATTTATCCAGTGAAGATTTTTCATATTTGTCATTCCAAAGATCACTAATAGCTTTAAGATAGTTAACAGGCAATTTTGAAAGTGATTAGAAAGTGAGGCTTTCTAATTTTTCATCCTACAGTGAGCCGGTGCAGGGATCTAGGGCTTCAGTTTCTCAAAACTGAAGGGTCATGAAAGTACCATGAAAAGCAGTATTATGTGTCCAACTGTGGGGAAGCCCCAGAACGTAGGATCCCAGATAGATCTCACTGAGAATGTTAACCACAACTGTATAGAAAGAAAATTGCCAAGAGGATTTCACTTGATTTGATTATATTATATTGAGTGACTTAGAAAACGTAAGAAGCAATACATGTTTTTATGAAAGTGGCCTTAAATTGCCTAAATCCATCAAAATTTAACTGCACCAGATCAGGGGTCTCCAACCTTGGCAACTTTAAGACTTATGGCCTTCAACTCCCAGAGTTCCTCAGCCAGCTTTGTTGGCTGAGGAATTCTGGGAGTTGAAGTTCAGAAGTCTTAAAGTTGTCAAGGTTGGAGACCCCTGCACTAGATGTAATTAAGCTGCTTCTTTAAAAAGTTTTCTGGAGCAGCTTTGAGTGTTGCTTCAAGAGAACTCTTGATTTCTAAAGAAGGCCATTGAATGGGTGGCCATTCTTTTTTTCCTGGGGACAAGCAGGAGAAGTTTTAGGTTCATGACCTGAGCCTACGAAAGAACAAAAGTGGATTTTCAGGTCACAATTTATTCTTTGTTTGGTTTTGACTTAGCGTGGCGTGTGAATGCAATTACAGAACCTTGGGAGAGGATCTTAGGGATCACCCTGTCCAGTGAAGGAAACTACGGCTGCATCATCCTTGACAGATGGCCACTTTGTTTAAATATCTCCCATAAAGAAATGAGCCCCCCATCTCCCAAAGCAGCCTGTTCCATTGTGGAACAGTTCATACTGTTCCTTGTAATTGTATCTTGTCTTGTCTTCTACAACAATAGGGAATAATTCTACTCCGTTTTCTACATGACAGCACAAGGTAGTTGAAGACAGTGATTGTCTCCACCCATAGCTTCTCTTCTCCAGGATAAACGTACTCTGTGCTTCTGGTTGTTCCTGAGTTCATCTCTGGACATGTGCCAGTTTGGCACTGTCCCATACTTCATAAGCCCTGCAATGTTTTCGTGGTTGTGTCCTGCTGTTTCACATTTTTACATGTCAGTCAGTAGAGAGGGGCTTTTGAAAAAGGTCTTTTTCAAAGAGACCTTTGGGATTCTGTCCTTTAATGGGAAATGGGTGGGCCAGGCAGATATCAGGCTTTTCTTGGTAGACTATCTGGCTAATGGATTGTGCTTTGATCCCTCTCAGTAGGGAATCTCCAATTGCCACCATCCATCACTTCCTCTCTTCAGAGCAGAGGCAGGCAGGAACCCTTCCCTTGGCAGAGTCTGTAGGGTCTTCTGGGTGCTGCTGTTCATTGAGAGGTCTTGGCCGTGACTCTGAAGCTCTGCGTCTCAAAGGTGCTTCTTCAAAAGGCAACTGGACTGTTTTTTCCTTGAGGAAGAAGAAGAAGAAGAAGACATTGCGTTTCTCATCCAAGAAGGTTCATCAGTTGTAAAGCTTCTTGGATGAGAAGCGAAACATCATCTTCTTCTTCCTCAAGGGAAAAAAAACCACAGTCCAGTTGCCTTTTGAAGAACAAAGCATCTTTGAGACAACTGTGACCTGGATGACTGAGAACCTCCATAGACCTCCAAGTATGAGAGTTCTTCTTGGTGGTCTTGGGCTTTTGGGTTACATCACCTTTGCTGAGCTTTCTTCTCTCTTTTGGGACAGCTGCTACCTCTCCACATGGATTCTCTGTGTCCAGTTCAAGAATCTCACGTCTTCCCCGATGAATGAGTAGGTAGGATAGGGTAGCCTCTGGCTGCTTTAGATTCTCTTCAAGTTGGCGATTAACAAACTGCAGCACAAAAAAGAAGGCCCCTCACTTGACCTTCCCTGCCAAAGTCTTCTTTGCTTTAGAATTATTCTTTCATATAAAGCCATTACTTATGGAAGGATTGTAAGAATTGTAGCACAAGGGCCATATGCCCCTAGTCACATCCCTTTTGTTGTCCTTGCAGCCAAGTGAACAGGGTCACATTTTGGGTGTATGACCTCAAAGCCTCCCACCACCCACACTCTGGATCCTGACCATGGACCCAAACTTGGAAAGTTGCCTTGAGGTGCTCCACAAAGCCTAGGGTGGAGCTGGAACAGGTTGAAGGTGTCTAGTCTGGGCCTCCACTTTACCTGTGAACAGAGTTCTCTTCAGCAAACCAGAGCCCAACACACTGAAGAAACCCCATCATTTTGGGGCAAGTGCCAGGTTGTATTTGATTCTCTTTTCATCTGAAAACAAGAAACTGAAGGTTCAGTGGAGGAGGCTTGGTGTTAACATGAGGAGTTCCCAGTGGCTTGCCAAGTTTGCTCTTGTGCGAGGGCTCAGAGAACCCTAAGCTGGCTTCCTGAATTAAGATCTAGCTAAAAACAGAAAGTTCAGCCAGTGCAGATTTGGAGTTTCTGTAGAGCAGCTTTGCAGTCCTGCTTTAGACGTCTTAAGACTAGTTTCATTGACTGCAGGAAAGTGTGTGTGTCTTCTAGTGGAAGAACTCCCTGAAGCCCAGGGTTGAAGTATGGAGTTCTTGATACTCTTTGAGCTTGTTGTTTGGAGACATCTCATCGCCTGACTAGGTAACATCATCCAACCAAGTTAGCATGGGATTGGTTGCCTGCTTATATATAGTTTGACCTACCAGTTTTGGTGGGAAAGATATTGGAGTAGAGATAGGACTACAAATCTAAGCATTTTGGTGTTGGCTTCATTAGTAAAGTAGCTTCTAAAGGTTTCCTTTCTAAGCTTTCATTTCATGGCTTAGTTTTTATACTGTGGTTTTTGACATGTTTATCCAGAGTTGAAAAACTCTGTCAAAGAAAGGGCCTCTGTGGCTCAGACTGGTAAGACAGTCTGTTATTAACAGCAGCTGCTTGCAACTACTGCAGGTTCAAGCCCCACCAGGCCCAAGGTTGACTCAGCCTTCCATCCTTTATAAGGTAGGTAAAATGAGGACCCAGATTGTTGGGGGCAATAAATTGACTTTGTATATAATATACAAATGGATGAAGACTATTGCTTGACATGTTGTAAGCCGCCCTGAGTCTTCGGAGAAGGGCGGGATATAAATGCAAATTAAAAAAAATATCAAGCTTTATTGTGAGTTTGGCTTTTGCAGTTCTGAAGATTTGTTTTAAAGTGCCTCCGACTGAAGAGGGGCTCCTTCTGGAAATCCAGATGCCTGGGTCTTGCCTTCCTCCCCTAATGTCAATGCGCCTCAGTCACATTTGCCTGGCAATTTTAGGCATCGTCCCATAAAGGTGAGTCCAGGTTGAGAGTAAGAGGGAAGAGCTCTTTTATCCCAGAAATACAGCATATGGAGGCAATGCAGTGATATTCCAACTGATCCTGCATATCTGCGCCCAGTCTGTCCCCCTGAATTTTAGTCCTTCTCTTCATCTGGGTTGCTGGTCTTGAGTTTCTGAACCTGGTACAGTTTTTCACTCCTTGCCCCTTGTTCAGCCTGACTGACTCATTGTAAATTGCCATATAATAGGCCCAGTGTCTTCTAGACGCATCTCTCCCCTTGGAAAGGACATCGGATGTTCCCCTTCAGACTGATGAGCCTTTGGGCAAACAGGATACGGCTGGGCAAAGCATTCTGGGCTTTCCTGCCCCCCAGAAAAAAAGTATTTTTTTCTTCTGCTGAGGTTTTCTTACAAGCTGCTTTGTGCAGAAACAAAAACAAAATGAAAAAAAAGAATTCCAGCCCTACTTGGGGGCAAGACATTTTTTAAAAACATGTTAATTGTCTCATAGTATGAATAGAAAATAAGATTTCGCTCACTGGACATTGTTTCCTCTTTGTCAAGCATGTTCCATGTGGAAAATTCTGTGAATTTTATTGTTATGTGTAATAAGGAGACATGTTTCTTCCTCTGTGAGCTGCGCATCCATTTATGGTGCTGACCTCTGCCTGTGGCAGGAGACCCTATACCAGGGGTCTGCAAACTTGGCTCTTTTAAGATTTGTGGACTTCAACTCCCAGAGTTCCTCAGCCAGCTTGAAGTTGAAGTCCACAAGTCTTAAAAGAGCCAAGTTTGCAGACCCCTGCGCTATACCATTCTGGATACATGGCTGTCCAGTCTCTTCTTGAAAACCCCCAGTGATGAAGCCCCCACAGCTTCTGGGGGCAAGCTCTTCCATGGATTAATTGTTCTCACTCTCAGGAAATTAGTGCTAGGTTGGATCTCTTCTTAGTGATCTTCCTTCTTGTCCTGCCTTCAGTTGCTTTGGAGCATAAGTTGACCCCCCCCCTTCCCTGTGATAGACCCTCAGGTACTTGAAGACAGCTATCATATCACTCGGACTTTATCCCTGCAGATTCGACCTGTTTGCTGACATTCTGTTTTAGTTCAATGTCTCCAATGGTGAAATCCACATTTTTTTACTACCGATTCTGTGGGCGTGGCTCGGTGGGTGTGGTGTTGCTTGGTAGGCGTAGCTTGGTGGGTGTGGCAGGGGAAGGATACTGCAAAATCCCCATTCCCTCCCCACTCCTGGGGGAAGGATATTGCAAAATCTCCATTCCCACCCCACTCTGGGGCCAGCCAGAGGTGGTATTTGCCGGTTTTCTGAACTGCTCAAAATTCCGCTACCGGTTCTACAGAACCTGTCAGAACCTGCTGGATTTCACCCCTGCATGTCCCTCTTTTCGGTTTTTATACTTGTTCTTTTTTTCCTCTCAGTTTGTCAGAGATTTCATTGTGCAATCATGCTGACTTCATTCGGGGTCTCTTGTTTTGCTTTCTCTTAAATTGGTATTGTCTTAAATTGGGTTTTTATAATCTCATTTTTCAGAGTTTCCCAAGCATGTTGAATTGTTTTTCCCTTTGGGATTTCCATCCATGGAATTCGTCAGCTCTCATAACTGATGTTTCTTCCTCCATTTTTAAAACCACACTTACCTTTTCCTGTTCAGCACACAGGTTTAAATTAAATAATGGGAGATGTGCCTTGTTGAGCTTCTTTGCCAACCTGGAGCCTGTCTGTTTGCCGTGTTTTATCTGTACTGTGACTTCCTAACCTGTATATAAGTTTCTTAATAATAATAATAATAATAATAATAATAATAATAATAATAATAATAATAATAATAATAATAATAATAATAATATTTTAATTTGTATACCGCCCTTCTCCCGAAGGACTCAGGGCGGTGAACAGCCATATAAAAACAACAATCAAAACACACAATACAAATAAAACAATAGCTAAAAAACTTATTAAATTTGGCCCAAAATTTAAAATACATTTAAAACCCAAAAAACTAATTAAAAATTAAAACCCATAAAACCCATAAAACATCTAAAAATTCTATGCCAGCCCTGCACGGACAAATAAGTAGGTCTTAAGGTCGCGGCGAAAGGTCCGGAGGTCAGGGAGTTGTCGAAGTCCAATGTTCGTCAAATGTTCTTCAAAGGACAACCGTCCATCCAGGAGAACGCCCAAGTTGCGCACCCTCTCCATCGGGGCCAATGACTTGCCCCACTTAAGAGGACAATGAGATGTTTTGGGACTCTGGTTTCATTTTACGTGCCCCCCTACACCCAAATTGCTCCACTGCCTCATTGTGGTGGTGGTAGTGGTGGGTGTTCCTGGGAGGTCTGAGCAAAGAACATTGGGGGTATATGCCATGAGTACAGTATATATTCCTAGCAGGGTCACCCGAGGCATGAAGGTCGTCCCAACTGCCCAGCCAAAGCAAGCAGGCACCTATATTGGGTTGAAATGATACAGGAAGATGCCAATCTTTTAGTTTTAGATATTTTTGTCTGCTCTTGGATATATTAATTATGACCCAAATTAAGACCTTCAAGGCCCCTTCCAGCTCTCTTATTCTATGTTCTGTGTTCCAAGTTCTTGATTTCTGTGAGAATGTGTTTTAAAAGATTCGGGTTGGTTTGGTATTCTTTGCGCTTGATAAATGCATTGGCACATTGTGTGTGCCAAGCAATGCCTTCTTTTTTAAAGGCCCCCTCATGGGCAGCATCTCTGAGATTACAGGAAGGAGCTGTGAAATGACATCAGATTTCAGAGAGTTTGTGTGAGAAAATTGTGAAGGCTTCACTTCAGCCAGTTGGTTTCTGTTTATCCAAGATGCCTCCAAGACTGTTTGAAGGATAAAATGAGACCCCTGTGTGGCTTTCCTTTTGACCTTCAAGCGGCCATGTGAGGCACCTTGAATATGGGATGTCTTGATATCCCAGAGGAAAAGTATACAAATTAAAATATTATTATTAGAATAAAATATTATAAGTGGAATGTAAAGGGATAAAATAAATAGGTAATGATAGAAATACAGGTAATCCTCCAATAACGACAACAATTGAGCCCAAAGTTTCTGTTGCTAAGCAAGACAGTTGTTAAGTGAATTTTGCACCATTTTATGACCTTTCTAGCCATAGCTATTAAGCCAGGGGTGTCCAAACTTGGCAACTTTAAGACTTGTGGACTTCAACTCCCAGAATTCCTCAGCCAGCTAAGCTGTTGAAGTCCACAAGTCTTAAAGTTGCCAAGTTTGGGCACCCCTGTATTAAGCGAATCATTGCAGTTGTTAAGTTAGTAACATGGTGTTTTGTTTTGTTTTTTAGAATAGAATAGAATTTTATTGGCCAAGTGTGATTGGACACACAAGGAATTTGTCTTGGTGCATATGCTCTCAGTGTACATAAAAGAAAAGATACGTTCATCAAGGTACAACATTTACAACACAATTGATGGTCAATATATCAATATAAATCATAAGGATTGCCAGCAACAAGTTATAGTCATACAGTCATAAGTGGAAAGAGATTGGTGATGGGAACTATGAGACGATTAATAGTAGTGCAGATTCAGTAAATAGTTTGACAGTGTTGATGGAATTATTTGTTTAGCAGAGTGATGGCCTTCGGGAAAAAACTGTTCTTGTGTCTAGTTGTTCTGGTGTGCAGTGCTCTATAGCGTCCTTTTGAGGGTAGGAGTTGAAACAGTTTATGTCCAGGATGCGAGGGGTCTGTAAATATTTTCACGGCCCTCTTCTTGATTCGTGCAGTATACAGGTCCTCAATGGAAGGCAGGTTGGTAGCAAATATTTTCTGCAGTTCTAATTATCCTCTGAAGTCTGTGTTTTCTTGTTGGGTTGCAGAACCGAACCAGACAGTTATAGAGGTGCAAATGACAGACTCAATAATTCCTCTGTAGAACTTGGATCAGCAGCTCCTTGGGCAGTTTGAGCTTACTGAGTTGGCGCAGAAAGAACATTCTTTGTTGTCCTTTTTAATGATGTTTTGATGTTAGCTGTCCATTTGAGATCTTGCGATATGATAGAACCTAGAAATTTGAAGGTTTCTACTGTTGATACTGTGTTGTCAAGTATTGTGAGAGGTGGAAGTATGGAAGGGTTTCTCCTAAAGTCTACCACCATTTCTACGGTTTTGAGTGTGTTCAGTTCCAGATTGTTTTGGTTGCACCACAAGGCTAGTCGTTCGACCTCTCGTCTATATGCGGATTCGTCATTGTCTCGAATGAGACCAATCACTGTTGTGTCATCTGCGAACTTCAGTAGCTTAACAGATGGATCATTGGAGATGCAGTCATTGGTATACAGAGAGAAGAGAAGTGGGGAGAGCACACAGCCTTGGGGGGCCCCTGTGCTAATTGTACAGGTATTTGATGTGATCTTGCTTAGCTTCACCTGCTGCTTCCTGTTTGTTAGGAAGCTTGTGATCCACTTACAAGTCTGTTCCGGTACCTGTAGCTGGTTTAGCTTAGTTAGAAGAATGTCTGGAATGATGGTATTGAATGCAAAGTTTACAAAAAGGACCCTTGCATAGGTCTTTGGAGACTCAAGATGTTGTAGGATGTAGTGCAGAGCCATATTAACAGCATCATGTGTTGATCTATTTGCTCGGTATGCAAATTGCAAGGGGTCTAACAGCGGATCCGTGATGGTTTTCAGGTAGGAAAGCACTAGCCTTTCAAAGGTTTTCATGACTACAGATGTTAGAGCAACTGGTCTGTAGTCATTCAGTTCCTTGATGGTGGGCTTCTTCGGCACTGGGATGATGGTAGAGCGTTTGAAGCAAGAAGGAACATAGCACATCTCTAGTGATTTATTGAAAATATGGGTGAAGATGGGGGCCAATTGGTCAGCACAGACTTTTAAGCAAGAAGGAGTTATCTTGTCTGGGCCTGGAGCTTTTCCTGGCTTTTGTCTGTGAAATAGGTCCTGCACTTCCTTTTCTGTGATCACTAGGGGTTGTGAACCCAATGAAATGGGGTCAGTTGTAGGAGGCTTGGCTGTTGTTGGTGTGTCTGAGATGGGGGTTGTGGAGATAGGTGGCTGTAGTTTCCTTTCAAACCTGCAGTAAAACTCATTCAGGTCATCTGCCAGTTGTTGATTACCTTCAGCCTGGGAAGGAGGTTTGCCATAGCCGGTGATATTTTTAAGAGTTTTCCACATGTTTGCAGGTTCATTTGCTGTTGTTAAGTTGTTAAGTGAATCTGGTTGCCCCCCTTGACTTTGCTTGTCAGAAGGTTGCAAAAGGGGATCACCTGACCCTGGGATAGTGCAACCTTCATAAATATGAAAAAGTTGCCAAGCATCTGAATTTTTTTAATCACGTGACCAGGAGGACACTGCAACAGTCATGTGAAAAATGGTCATAAGTCACATTTTTCAGTGCCTTTGTGACTTCGAATGATAATTAAATGGACTGTTGTAAGTCAAGGACTGCCTGTAGCAGTCGTGTTACATGAAGAATTGCTGTAAAAGCAGACTGAGCTGTATTCAGCAAATACTGAATTAAGGACTCCGTGACTCTTCCTTCTCTACCCCTTTCCTTTTTGAGCACTGCTTGGTTTCTATGTGCAGGGATGCTGACCCCATCAGTGCCTAATTTGTGTGTGTGTGGGGGGGGGCTCTGTGTGCATGTGTACCATCCAAGCTTATGGGTTGTTCCCTCATTTTCTTAGTGCATTTGTCGCATTGTTCCCCTTTTCAAAGGAGTTTTCCAGCTGTAAGTTTGAACATTAACGCCTTCCTGTCTTTCCTGCTGCCACAGCAGTGGTTGTGTTTGCCAACTCCCTGGGAGTGAGCACAGTTTGCCAAACCATTTCTTTAAAAAAAGAAAGAAAGAAAGGGAGACAGGCGGCATGGGGGGGGGGAGGGAGTTTTCAAAGGAAAAGAGCCTTTTCTCCCTTCTGCCAGCCTGGTGCCCAGCTGCTAAATGAATCGACACAGGACTTGTTTGTGATTTGGTGAGGCCCAGCGGCTCCCCGCCAGCCACAAGACAGGATGATAAAGTCAAGGAGGAAACTGCAGCAGATAAACGCAGTTTGGACTGTTCAATTAAGCAATTTTATATTCCTATCAATAAAAATATGAAAGCAGAGAGAAATGTCATCTTATTAATTTTTGGAGCAAATATGGAAGAACAATTTAAACCCAGAGGTAATAGAGGGAAATCTGTCCCCTTGTTTTTCTGGAAAGAAGGATTTTTTAGGAGAGCAACTTCAAGTGCAAAGAAGTTGTTTTGTGGGTCTCATCACTGGCTTTGGATCCAGTTCTCTGACTTGTCTTTTTGACTGGTCATAAATAGGAGTCAGTTGCCAAGTGTCTGAATTTTGATCACGTGACCCTGGGGTACGACAACAGTCATAAGTGTGAAAAAAGGTCATAAGTAACTTTTTTCAGTGCCATTATAACTTCAAACAAACTGTTAAAAGTCAAGGAGTACCTATACTCGAACATTTCTAAACATCAGTGGCCAAATTGGTGCTTTTCAAAGTTCTTATCATGATGGGGTTCAGGGAATATTTGTACCTCTCTTCCCTAACAAAATAATGCATTATTAAGTATTTTATACAAGAGCTTTGGTGGCGCAGTGGTTAGAATGCAGTACTGCAGGCTACTTCTGCTGACTGCCCGCTGCCAGCAGTTTGAGAGTTTAACTCTCATCAGCTCAAGGTTGAATCAGCCTTCCATATTTCCGAGGAGGACAAAATGAGAACCCAGATTGTTGGGGGCAATGCGCTGACTCTGTAAAACCGCTTTGAGTGGGCTGTAAAGCAGTATATAAGTGCTATTGCTGTTTTAAATAAGGGAACAGTTTACATTCTGAATTAAATTGACTTGCCTTGCAAAATAAAAGATAATATTTCTTCAAATTGAGATCCTTTTGCATCTAATTAAAATACATGTATTGTTTTTTAATTCTGGCCAACTGCAGCAGAGGTCGAAGGCATCTGTAAATCTGGGGTCATGAGGTATCTCCAACAACTCTTAAGAGGGGAGGGGAGAATAACACAAATGTTAAGAGTGGGGGAAGATGGAGGGACAGAAAAGAGAAGGAAGGGAGGCTTTTTACTCTTCTACTGCACTTAGCAATACACAAAAAAAATTGTGTGAGACTTAATAGGGATTTCATGGAACATTGATACCAAAATATCTTGTTCAGCCCTTAGAAAATGAATTTATTCATCTATTTTATATACTGCCAGAAAAATTTTGTGCAACCGCCTAGAACCAAAATAGAAACAAACCATGAAACAATATTATTGCAAATGATTTCGAAATCTCTGGAAGCTTTGAAGATTGAAAAATCTAGGGAAAACAGCACCAGAGCCTCTTGTCTACTTTTCTAGGAACGGCTTTCTCTGACAATAATTCTTTTCCATAAAGGAACTCCAATTCATTGCAGCTCCAATATGTTTGGAGGTTGAAAAGGTTTAGTAAAAGGTCAGGCTCCAATTATCCCTCTCCTTGGCCCTGGTTCAAGTGCTTTGAGCGTCAAGGCAACAACAGTGGATGCCTGGTCAAAATTAGTTGGGAGCAGGAACCAATAAAGGAACCACATAAAAGAAACAGATTGCAGCTCTTAATCCAGACTGAAATAATTCAGATTAAAAGCAGCTAAAAGCCAAGATTTATGGGTCCCTGTGACCTCAATATTTCTTCCAAAGTCAAAGTGTATGTAGAGGGTTGTCTCGGAGGTCTCAGGCAGCTGGCAGTGAAACTTGCCCATGGCAGATGAGACCACCCTATTTCCAGATCTTTCACAGTATTTGGCACTGGTAGCTCCAAATGAAGGATATGTTGTAAGGCACATCTGAGAAATTAGATTAAAGGGCCCTAAAAAAATGTATCTTTTCTTTTATCTACACCGAGAGCGTATGCACCAAGACAAATTCCCTTTCTCTCCAATCACACTTGGCCAATAAAGTGTTCTATTCTATTCTATTCTATTCTATTCTATTCTATTCTATTCTATTCTATTCTATTGGTTAACATAGGACGGAGGTGGGAAACTGTGGCCCTTTTGCGATCTGTGAACTTCATGGCTGGCGCAGGAATTCTGGAAGTTGAAGTTCACAGATCTTAAAAGGGCCACACCTGACATAGTGGGTGGGAGAGGGAGAGAAACGTGGGGAAGAGTTTCCCAGATAAACAATTGTGACTGAGGGAGGACCAACTGGACTTCGACTATGGTGTAGTTAGCATATTAGTCTGGCTGGGTGAGGGTTAGAGCCACTGCTTGCTTGGAAAGCTACAACTGCCCTTTCCACAAAGGCTTAACCTTGCCTCATAAACAGAGATTGCTGAATATTTCTGTTTCTTGCAATGCCTGCAATGGAGGTTGAACATTTAGCTTTAGATGAGCCACAGCCTACAAAAACTCCATGAAATTTCCAGTAAAATGACATTCCCTTCAGATAGGGTTACACACTGTAACAGTAACGCACATCAGTTTTGGTCAACCATCTGAGGAAGAACAGAATAAATCAAAACAGTTTTTTATGAACCTGTTGTGAAGAAGGCAGGTTTAAATCTGTTCTGATTTTGAGTTTCCAAGAGAGAGGGGGGAGGAGAGGGAGAGAGACAGAGATCAAGAGAGATTTCCTTATCTAGGGAGGGAAGAAACTATTAGATTCGGTAATAAAGAGTTCTTACTCTGGTCACCTTTCTCTTTGCATTAAATGCTGTTGATTGCTCTACTTGTTTGTAGACATTCATTTAAAGAGTGCACGTTGGTGCATAAGAGCACCAATGTGCCTACCGTTCCTGTCCTAATGTTCCCTTTGATTGTATCCAATTCATATAGTTATTTCATACTTATGCTTATATATATGATTATATATCGTATAGTTATTTCTTGCTTATGCTTATATATACTGTTGTGATAAATAAATAAATAATAAAATAAAGAGTTTCCTGCTGCTTCATCATCAACAGTCTTCAAAGAAAGGACTTTCTTAAAGGGTTATATTAGGACTTAAAGGGTTATGTTAGGACTTGTGCTCAATGGTCAGCTCAAGTCTGGGAATTTTAAGGACAACTACAAATGTCAATTGCATTCAATCTGTTAAGAAGATCCATTTGTTCACACCATCCATCTATAATTCAAAATTGTAGCTGCAGGATGGTAAGAAAGCATTACAATTTGCAGATTTATAATATGTGGAATTATATACTTTGTAGGAATTAGTTAAATCTGTTTCTCCTCCTGGCTGCCCAACAACTGCCATCCTGACCAGAAACCCAGCTTAGGAGTTTAGTATTAATTCTATGTATGTTTGCTGAATATTGAGATACTCAACAAGTATCTCGCACGAACACATGTAAACAACGATACAGATTACTTTTACTAGATGGAGACTGATAACAATGAAATGTATCAGTTGGTTTTTTTAGTTCTGTGCAGGAGGAACAAAAAAACTCAATCAGAATCTGCTTGCCTGTGATATGACAACAAAGTAAGGCCCTGGGGACCTGAATGGTCAGCTGTAGGATGTACTTTCAAGAAATGGAAAGCAAAGCTTTTACTGATCCTTGCACTGAAATCAAAATACCCCAAGAGGGACAGAGAAAATGCTGTAAGGAGAAGAAAAGGGACAAGACCTGAGCTTAACTCATAGAGTCATCTGTTACAACGTCCTTCCTGTTGAAGACTACTTCAGCTTCAATCACAACAATACACATGCACACAATAGATTTAAGCTTAATGTGAACCGCTCCAATCTTGACTGCAGAAAATATGACTTCAGTAACAGAGTTGTTAATGCCTGGAATGCACTACTTGACTCTGGTCTCTTCCCAAAATCCCCAAAGCTTTAACCAAAAACTGTCTACTATTGACCTCACCCCATTCCTAAGAGGTCTGTAAGGGGCATGCATAAGAGCACAAGCGTGCCTATCGTTCCTGTCCTAATGTTCCCTTTGATTGTATCCAATTTCACATAGTTATTACATACTTATGATTATATATATGCTTATATATTGTATAGTTATTTCATGCTTATGCTTATATATAATGTTGTAACAAATAAAATAAAGAAAGAAAGAAACTGATCAGCACAGAGGCAGAAATGGCGGCAGAAAATAGGAGCAAAACACAGAGCAGGTGTGTCCCACAACAAACAGAACTCACAATGGCAGAGTTTCCTAGGAAGAGGCAAGGCTCAGGGCAAGCAAAGGAACGCAGTCAAGCTCATCAGGAAGGAAGCATCAGTCAAGTCCTTCAACCAGGTCCTGACAGCATCAGGAAGAGTGGTGGCCTTCTCCTCTGTTTTTAAGGCACGGAGACTGTCAAACAATACTCAGTTCCTAAAAGAAAAGATATTGCTCTATGGCAGGGGTCTGCAAACTTGGCTCTTTTAAGACTTGTGGACTTCAACTCCCAGAGCTTTGCTGGCTGAGGAACTCTGGGAGTTGAAGTCCACAAGTCTTAAAAGAGCCAAGTTTGCAGACCTCTGCTCTATGGTTTTGCTTGGAAACAACACCTCCCCCCATGGGCCCCCTAGTTCTCCTCTCGCATCTGACCTGTTTCTGTGCTTGAGGAGAAATGCTCGGAAGCCACTGAAGGGCCGGTTTGTCCATTCATGGCTTCAGTGCCAGCATGAATGGAGCCTTTCTGCCCAGAGGGCCGAAGGGGCGATTGGTCTTTATGCCATTGTAGACATCTGCTGCACACAACCCTGAGGGCTTTTGTGGAGAACAGTCTTTGCTCTGTGACCATTCGGGGCTGGTTGGTGGGTCCTATCTGGGGGCAAGTGCTGACTCTACAGATGTGAACCATACCCCACACCCATCCCTGCAGTCATTGAGCACATCAGGCTGGGCACTCACAGCTTCCCTGGGCGTGCTGAATCACAAAATGCCCAGCTCCTGGAAGGCAAACGGGTGAGAGAGAGTTTCCTGACACCTCCCCTCATCCTCTTCCCTGGTGGATGCCTTTGAGCGGGGATGCAGCCCCCTCACCTTTTGGTTTCCTAAGAATGTGCGGGGGGGGGGGGAGAAGAAGAATTGGAAGGGCAACGTTGTTTTTCAGAAGACCATCTTCCCTTTATTATGCTAAAACAACTTTAACGGAGTGGTCCCCAACCTTTCTGGCTTGGTGGCCTGGTGGGGTGGGGAGGGGAGGGTTCTGTGTGAGTGGTAGGCGCACAGCTCATTTGCACAAGTGGCAGGTGCATCCACCCACCGCTCACACAAATGGAGCTCCGTGTGTAAGCACACCCGCCCACCACCAGTGGAGCTGTGCACGTGTGAGCCTGCCACTTGCATGGCCAGGTTCCATTGTGTGGCCGCAGACCATTAGTGGTTGGGTACCCTTGCTTTAAGGCATTACTCCCTGGATGTGTCCAAGGGAAGCCCATTGGTGTCCCAGGCTCAGTTTGCTTTTCCTGTAAAGATTGTCCTTGACTTATTCCAAGGCACCTGAAGGCCAGACAAGGAATAATGGATGGAAACTGAACAAGGAGAGATTCCACCTGGAAATGAGGAGGGATTTTCTGATAGTGAGAAAAATCAACCAGTGGAACTGAAGTTGCCTCCAGAAGTTGTGGAAGCTTCATCACTGGAGGCTTTCAAAAAAAGGTTGGACTGCCTTTTGTCAGAAATAGTCTAGACCAGCGGTCTGCAAACTTGGCTCTTTTAAGACTTGTGGACTTCAACTCCCAGCAAAGCTGGCTGAGGAACTCTGGGAGTTGAAGTCCACAAGTCTTAAAAGAACCAAGTTTGCAGACCTGGTCTAGGGCAGTGATGTTAAGGGTAATCTGGGTTCACAACCAAGATTGTGGACCGTTGAGCAGAGTACCCTATGCATGAAAACGACTGAGACTGGTTGTATACAATAACAGTCACTTGCAGACAAACTGGGGTTTGATATTCCTTTAGTTTTAAGGAAAAGGCAAAGTCATAGTCCAAAAACAATTCCAGGTCATACATATATAAAGTCAGTCAGGGATGTTACAAAGTCTTCTTACCAATCATAGACTTTTTTTAAAAATTTATTTTTGTCACAACAGTATACGTAAACATTGACATAAAACAACAACACATCATAAAGAAAAGAACATATGTATGAGCAAAAGTATGTATCAACTATATTAATTAGATATAATGAAAGGGAACAATAGGACAGGAACGGTAGGCACTTTTGTGCTCTTATGCACGCCCCTTATGGTCCTTTTAGGAATGGGGTGAAGTCAATAGTAGACAGTAGTATACTTGTAGTATACAAGTATACAAGTAGTAGTATAATAGTATAAAGTATAAATAGTATAATAGTACACTTGCACAACACAAGGTCTTCTTTCAGTTTAGTTCAATTCACAACAATTAGTATCTTGAGGAATCAGTAACTAGCCATGATCAAGAAACGATCATAAAGCTCAAATATACAGTTGCAGCATGTCATCAGGTTACAATGCTGTAGCGTCCCTGTAGATTCCCCACAAGCTATAATTTAGTAGTCTTTTATACATTGGCTACAGAGCTCAACCAATCAGGATGCTTGCATGATGCAGCACAGCCTTAAAGCAATATCATGCCTTTCTACAAAAATACATGCATATTGCCTGGCCAACTAGTTAGGCAAATAACAATTTCCTGACAATGGCAAACCTAGAAATGGTCTAGGGAGCACATGCACAGCACCGAGTGCCAAAAAGAGAGCACCTCATGTGCTTGTCATGGCCGTGACCAAGAAGAGGAGCTGCCCAGGGGGCGCACCGGATAAGATACTTCCGGTTTACTGCCACGTATGCACATGTGCTGATCAGCTGGCCGGTGCACTTGCTCACGCTGGAAAACAGAAAACCAGCTATTCTGGTTTCCGGCACTGCCACACGCATGTGCACCAGAAACCCAGAAGAGGGACGGGCGATGCCGCGCGTGCCAGGCGACATGGCTCCGCTTCAGGCACTCGTGCCATAGGTTCGCCATCACAGGTCTAGGGTCTCCTGCTTGGGCAGGGAAGTTGGACTAGATTACCTACAGGGTCCCCTCTGTTAATCTGTAATTAAATAATCTATAATTATGACCCCAATTGAGACCAATGTTTCACTTATTAAGCAAGGAGTTGTTAAATGAATCGGGCCTAATTTTATCACCGTTTTTTTGTCACAGTTGTTAATCGAAGTTTTGCAGTGAAACAGATGGTTGTTAAGTGAATCCTGTAGTTATTAACCAAATCCAGCTTCCCCCATTGACTTTGCATCTCAGAATCTGGCCGGGACTGTTGCAAATGGTGACCAGGTGATCTTGGGACATTGCAACTGTCATAAATACATGCCAGTTGGCCAAATGCCCAAATTTTGATCATGTGACCATGGGGATGCTGCGACGGTTATAAGTGTGAGGACCAGATGCCAGTCATTTTTTTTCAGTGCTGTTGTAACTTGGAATAACTGTAAGTTGAGGGCTCCTTGTGGTCCCTGGCTATGTGGTGGGTAGGAATCTGCCACTGGGCTTCCACGGCCAAGTCAAGGCTGGAACAAAAGTTGGGAGCTTTACTCCAGCCCCCAAGTCTACACACCTGTTTTCTGTTTTGAATTGGAAGATGCAGGGCAGGTGGAGTTGATTTAAATTAGGTTGATTTAAGCCATGATTTAAATCATGATTTAAATCACTATTAAAAAGGCTTGATTTAAATCAACTTGATTTAAATCAGAATTTTTAAAGAGCACCTGTCATCTCTGTCCCGCAGCGGCTCCTCCTCTGACCCATTGTTGACTCACCGATAGTCCCAGTCACTTCACTGGGGCAGCTGGTGATGCAGCAGAGACACAACAAGGGGAGAGATGTGGTGGGCAGCAGGTGAATGGATGCCCACTAACAGGCCCTACCAGGATGGATCTGAAATGACAGGTGCCCTTTAATATTATATTTATAACCTGCTTAGAAGCTTTCACTTACATTTTTATTGCTTGACTTTCTTCCTCACATTTAGAGTCTGGTGGCGCAGATGCCTTTCTCTTCAAATAAACATACAGTTTGTAGTGTACACAGATTTGCAAAACAGTGGGGTAAAGGAATATTCCTGAACTTTGTTTTATGATTTATCCCATGGTTACTGTGAAATCGTGTGAATGCATCCATGCAGTGCCTGTTATCTCAGCTTGCAGAGCTTGGATTCATTGAATGACTTTACCAAAAATGTAAATATTGCAGAATATACAGCTTCATGCTACCTAACTAAGCTCCATTTCATTCTGAATAAACTAAATTATTAATGTAATTTAAATAGAAAACTATCTTTAGATATATTTTTACTCCAAAAGCATTTTATTAAAATAAATTTGATAAAAAATTTAAAAAATCCAATTTGAATTAAAAAAAATCCAAAATTTAATTTTTTAAAAAAAAATCATCTATTTTTATTATTTATTTAATCATATTTGTATCCACCCTGATGCAGGATAGACTTGACAAACTC
Source organism: Ahaetulla prasina (assembly GCF_028640845.1). NCBI lineage: Eukaryota > Metazoa > Chordata > Lepidosauria > Squamata > Colubridae > Ahaetulla > Ahaetulla prasina. Next base: position 2,153,661 of record NC_080551.1, on the reverse strand, counting down.
TGGAGCAGGGGTCTGCAGCCTTGGCAACTTTAAGCCTGGAGAACTTCAACTCCCAGAATTCCAGCTTTGCTGACTGGGGAATTCTGGGAGTTGAAGTCCACCAGGCTTAAAATTGCCAAGGTTGGAGACCCCTGCTCTAGAGGGTGCGCATGCATTCTGGAAAACCCTCAGCTGCATGCTTTTTCCTGCAGCTCTCCTCTCAAACGGCTGCCTGCGATCTGAATTCAATAGATGCAGATCAGCTGTCCAGTTGCATCACATGAGATAATCCTTCTGGAATGATCCTGCTCACCATGTCAAACCCAGTTTGAACGTCCTCCCCCCTCCCTCCCTGCCCCGAAAGTTTTTTCCCCTTGACTGATCAGCTTATGGTATAAAGTCTAGAGCAAAGCAGCCCAGAAGCAGCTTTGTTTTCATAATGGCTATGAATGCAACCCTCCTAGGCTCCACTCAGGGAGGCCAAAAGGTGAATGACTGGCTGCTGGCTTTTCTTCTACCAGAATAAACCAAAAAGGGAAAAAAAAGAAAATTCCTGCTTTGGGGAATTGTGCTTTGAGCTCATCAGACTTTTGATATTTGCCGATTTCTCTGGAGTGGCTGCCTGTCACCCCCAGCCTCCCTCTTACATGAAAATGAGCAATTTCCTTCTAGTTTATTCTTTTCTTCCAGCCGTCTCTTGAAAAAAGCACCTTTGGGATTCCTCTGCCCTGCCTTCCCAGCAACCTTCCCACCTGAGCTGCTGGATGGGCAGTGGAAGTAAAATCGCAATTATTTGTTGCAATTTTGCTGCTTTGATTTGCTGTTCTTCAGTTATCTTGGGACCACAGTTCCCAAAATTTCTAACCATAAAAAGGGAATTACAGTGGATAGAATCTTAGCATCTCTACAGGGCTTTTAAAAAAACATCTTCTACAAGTTAGTCCTGAACTTCAACCATAATGGAGCCTATCCATTATAGCTGAAAGCTGTGACGTTTGTAAAGCAGATCATCACATGATCGAGCCAATTTTATAACCTTTTTTGCATGGTAAACTCTGGGGTTTTTTGGCAAAATCGTTGTAAATCGTGGTCATGTGGCCGCAGGATGCTGCAAATGACCATAAATGAGGGCTGGTTGCCCAGCACCTTAAATGCAGTTGCATGACTTCAGGGCAGGAGTTGCCTTTGGGACTTCAGGATCAAGTTTTATGTACATTTGGGGGGATCCATCACAGGGGTGAAATCCAGCAGGTTCTGACAGGTTCTGGAGAACTGGTAGCAGAAATTTTGAGCAGTTCGGAGAACCCGCTAACCTCTGGCTGGCCCCGGGGTGGGGTGGGAATGGGGATTTTGCTATATCCTTCCCCCAGGAGTGGGGAGGAAATGGGGATTTTGCAGTATCCTTCCTCTGCCATGCTCACCAAGCCACGCCCACAGAACCGTTAGTAAAAAAAATTGGATTTCACCACTGGTCCATCGTAAGTTTGAATGGTCGCTAAGCAAATGGTCATAAGTCGAGGACTACCTGTACAACATGGCTTCATGGTCTTTGAGTTGTGAGTCAGATCTTGCACACAGATAATATTCTATTGTTCACTGTTCACTTGGGCACGCTTCAGGCAGCGGAAGCAAAATTGTAAACCCTGTGTTGTTTTGAAGTAGCTTTAGAAGGAAAAAGGGACTGGAGACATCATTATTAGGCACTGCTCTTCTGTATCTGCTAGAAATAGAATTAAGGTGGTATTTTGTCTACTAACTAATATAGCATAATTTCCCCCCTGTATCTGTTTGTGAGATTCAAAGATATACTCAGAAGGTGAAAATATGCTGCTTTTGTAGCAAATGTTTTGTATTTGCTAATATTTGGTAGCAAATCTTTTCTATTGGCTACAAAATGTGTATAGCAAATCCCATTCCTATCACTTCATTCAGAAGCAATTTTTTCACCAATTTGGCATCGGCTCCCTTCTTAATCAAAGCCCAATGAAGATTACAAAAAGCCTCCGCAGATGACCTCAACCCAGGAGCCGTTTGTGGAGGAGAAGGTTCTTCAAAGTACTTCACAAGCACTTGGGAAGGTCCTGGCAACACATAGGAGGAGCCTGACGTAGATTTTCACCAAGGAAACTGGATGCTCCCACATAGTTCAAGTCCTGCTCACAGCCCTGTGTCTGCATTTCCAAAGTAGGTTTCCAAATATCATTCTGCAGCCTTCAGAAAATGTATTGCAGAAACCCCCAACTTTCTAAGACTCTTCACAGAGATCTGCTTATACTTTGTGCTTGGAAGAAAGTGTTCTTCTCAAAGGATGTAGAATCCAACTATTTCATGATTGTTATTTTCCTTGAATGGTGAACACAAAAAGATGTTGAGACTCTGGAAAGAGTGCAGAGAAGAGCGACAAAAATGATTATAGGAGGTGGTTGGCTAAACCAGGGGTCTCCAACCTTGGCAACTTTAAGACTTGTGAACTTCAACTCCCAGAATACCTCAGCCAGCAAAGCTGGGCTAAAACATACAAAGAATGGTTGCAGGGATTGGGTATGTCTACTTTAATGAAAAGCAGACTGGGGTGTGTGGACATGATAGTAGTATTCCAATATTTGAGGGGCTGCTATAAGGACAAGGGGGGAGGGTCAAACTATTTTCCAAAGCACCAATTGGTTGCTTCTCTCCTTGGAAACTAACCAAGGAGAGACGCAACCTAGAACTAAGGAGAAATTTTCTAACGGTGAGAACAATCAACCAATGGGATGGCTTGCCTTGTCTTCCGAAGTTGTGGATGCTCCATCACTGAAGGCTTTCGAAAAGAGACTGGACAGCCACTTGTCTGGAATGCTATCCAAGGTCCCTTCCAATTTTATTATTCTGTGACAATTTATTACTATGATTGGTTGGTAGTTGTTACATTATTAGTATTACTGGAATGATAGCGTTTCAGTTAGCAATTTTGTAGGATCGATTGGTGACATTTCTTAGATTTAATTGATTTCAAAAATGTTTGGGGCAGATTTTTAAATGTATTAAAATGTAAGTGTTTTTATGTAGCTGTGATGAAGCCTTTTTAAATCATTTTTAATCATAATAACTCCTGCACTTTGATGCTCTGTACATGTGTCACAATTCGGTTACCGCAGAGTTTGCTGTCTCAGTGACAAAGGGATCACAAAGCAGTCTTCTCAGCTGTCTGTCTATCTCAGGGGTCTCCAACCTTGGTCCCTCTAAGACTTGTGGATTTCAACTTCCAGAGTTCCTCAGCCAGCAAAGCTGGCTGAGGGACTCTGGAAGTTGAAGTCCACAAGTCTTAAAGGGACCAAGATTGGAGACCCCTGGTCTATCCCACCTTCCTCCTCCTCAACCAGGCTGGTCATTCACTGAGGATTATGGCAATCATGGTACCAGATTAGAATAAATTTGGACTACAGGGAAGATTCAGATTTGAAACATGTAGAGGTGGACCATGTAGAGGTGGTCTAAAATTTTACGGAGGCAAATGGAAGGCTGTTCGGTTAGGAAATGGAAGCCAAAGGAACAAATACAGAAATGGCAGTATTTGGCCTAGCAAGAGGACTTGTGGGGGAAAAAAAAATCTTAGGGCTCTTCCATACCACCTGTTTGAAGATATCTTGCTTACTGTTTCTCAATTAGATATACTGACCATGTGGCCTCTAAGGCTAACCTGTCCAAGCTGTTCAGGCAGAAAAATAGAATTTTTGCAGAAGGAAGGAAGGAAGGAAGGAAGGAAGGAAGGAAGGAAGGAAGGAAGGAAGGAAGGAAGGCTCCACATGGATATTCTAGCATGCTTTGAGGAGGAGCTTCAAAGCTGGAAATTAGCTGAATTCCAGCTGTCCTGGCAAATCTCTGAAAGGTCCACCTTCTCCCTTCCAATTGCTGGGTGCCTGGGCTTTAAAGCATTTCCCCCCCCCCCCCCCCGCCCTAGAAGAAAACCCTGGCAAAGGGCTTCTCTACTGTTGCCAAGAAAACAGCCAGCAGGAATCCAGGTTGACTCACGGAAAAGTTGACTTTTTTTGAAATGTCTGAGCCGAAGGGCTTTGCAGTTACTTGGGTTCTATATTACTGTTCTGATTTTTGTCAGCTCAGGAGCACTTAAAATAATGAACTCTTCCATGCAGTCGATTGCCCATTCAACAGCCTATCGAGTGAATAATTGCAAAGAAGAGAGTTTGTTCAATTGAAGATCTGGGCTTCAGTTTTTGGGCTTTAATTGCCATCTGTTTTACATTGCAAGTAGCTTCCTGGGTTATTTACATTTTATAGTTTTGAGACTGCACTACAACATTATAGACGGAGAAATTTGGAACCAGGCTCAGGCTGGATTCAAACACAGTCCTCACGTAGGTTATATGGTTTGTTTGGGTTTGGATTTGTCTGTTGAGTAACTCAGCATTGTGGTTTGTAATCCATGGCTTATGTCTTAATGTGACATGTCAATCCTAACAATTGTGACTTAGGCAACAAACCATGAATAAAGACTCATTGTGTGATTCAGTAGGCTAAATTTGTACAATCTGCTTAACACGGTTACTGAATTTGCCCTTTGGGAGCACAACTCTTTGAGTTTTGACCTAATCAAATGGGTTAGGTTCTTGCAATATCAGTAGCCCAAAAGGACCTAACCAAGGCAAATGCTAACCAAACTTAGCATGTCTTGTCAATGCCATATCTAGGCATTTACTGTAGCTGAGGTTGCTGGTTGAGCTTGTTCTGTGAATCCAGCCACGGGTCAGAAGTTTGGAGAAGACTGGAATAAATTCAGTCAGACGAACTTCAATTTGATCTTGAGTCTCCAGAAGTAGTGTTCAGAAAGAACCTTGTTTCATTAATCTCCCATGCTCTCTTGACTGAATGTGTGTCCCAATAGGAGTTCTGCAAGGATCAGCAGCTCTCCACCACTTCATTGGGTGGTCGGTATTCCAAACATCACTCACAACAAATTGATGTTCCATGAAAAATGATTAGCAATTTAATTCTATGACAGGCTTCCTAAATTCAACCAAACCTAAGGATTGCCTGGATGTTCTCCTGCCTTGGAAATTGTATAGCTGATGATTTCCTGGATTGGGGAGGAAGGTTCAGCTGGAAAGCCATTTATCTGCACAATGAATAATTTAAAAATGTAGACACTTAAGAACTTTTCTGGAGGTTGTAGATCCCTTCGTATTTATACACCTATGCCTAAGCTGATTCCAGCAAGGCTGCATTGTTCCTGCCACTCCCAAATTTCATGATTTGGGAAGCCTCACACAATTCCTGCATCCTACCATGTCATTTACAGATGATAACATAGAACAACAAAGAATAAGGCCATTCCACTGATTGTTCTCACTGCCAGGATCTTCCTTCTGATCTTCCACCCGTTTCTTCTTGTCCTGTCCTCGGGTGCTTTGGAGAAGGGGCCGGCCACTTCTTCTCAAGTACTGAAAGACTGCTATCATGTCACCCCAGTCCTTCTCTTCATTTGACTAGACTGTCAGACCTGCCAACTTCCCACAACCATTCATCGTACAGTTTAGCTTCCAGAGCCCTTATCATCTTTTGAAGGAGATGTGTGGTTTAGAAATACGAAATAAAAAAAAAAAACAAAGATTGCTGGGATGGCTTTCTTAGTCGATATGCTAAAACTACAAGTAGGCAGGAAGGCATTGGAGGAACTGCCTGAGAAAAAGGACAGTAGATGTTTAAACTCAAGATTAACTCTAGGTTTTCAGCTGAAGTTGACAAAAGGCATCATATTTATATTAAGGGTTTTTTAAAGAAAGAAAAGGGACATGGTGGCTCAGTGGCTAAGACACTGACCTTGTCAATCAAAAGGTTGGCAGTTCAGTGGTTTGAATCCCTGCTGCCACATAACGGAGTGAGCTCCCGTTACTTTGTCCCAGCTTCTGCCAATCTAGCAGTTCGAAAGCACATAAAAAATGCAAGTAGAAAAATAGGGACCACCTTTGGTGGGAAGGGAACAGCATTCCGTGTGCTTTTGGCATTGAATCATGCTGGCCACATGACCACGGAGACATCTTTGGACAGCGCTGGCTCTTTGGCTTTGAAACAAAGATGAGCACTGCCCCCTAGAGTTGGGAACGACTAGCACATATGTGCGAGGGGAATGTTTACCTTTTAAAGATAGAAAACAATAAATATGGGTCCTGAACGCTGAACAGAAACTATTTATTGGCCTATACACCTGCCTAAAAAGGAGAGCTGGCTGTGCAGATCATTGGATTGCTGCTCTTGTATTCCAATGATTTGGGCAAAGGGGTTGAGGCTTTATGGCCAGGTTAGGTTTTGGCCACCAGAGCTTTTGAATGTGTTTGCTGAGATGGTGAAGTAAGAGTAGTTAATAACTCTCCCATCTTCCCCAGGAAACTCCTGACACGTATGAAGACATCTTTCTTTGCAATATTGCAATTAAGCAAAGAAGACACAGGCAGTAATAATCAAAGCCAAAGCCTTCACTCCCTAGCATTTTTTCCAATCTTCTTTGTATTGGAATTGAAACGTAAAATGAGAATCCTGAGCCAAGATTTTTGAGTAGACAAACCAGAGGACAGAATAACAGAGTTGGAAGGGACCTTGGAGGTGTTATAGTCTGACTCCTCTGCTCAAGCAGGAGACCCTATAATATTTCAGACAATGGCTCCTCTCCAGTGATGGAGCACCCACAACTTCTGAGGGCAAGCCATTCCAGTGGCTAATCGCTCTCACTGGCAGGAAATTTCTTTTTGCAACCAGCTGGTCACTTCTTGCATTTCTTATTTTTCTTTTTCAGTGGTATTGTGCAGGACTGGGCTTTTAGAATCATATTTCTTGAGTCATTCTGTTGGGCCCAGAAGGTAATTGGAAGTTGAATTACTGAACAGTTGGCTTGTTTAAAAGAAACTCTGTGCAAAAGCTATGCCTAACGTCTAATGAAAGGAAATGCTTTCAGGAAGGAAGAAGAACTCCCTTTTTTGTCAGAACTTAGGCTCTCTTAGTCTTTGCCCAGGACTAGAAGTCTCAAGGGGATGGCAGAATATGCAGGACCTTGGAGAGCTCCTACAGATTGCAAGGCTTGGCTTGGCTTGACACGGGCTTGATTCCTCCAGGGCCAGAGCACACATCTTAAGGACAGGCTCCGGGCCTTGCCCTGTGTCTCCACCCCAAGAACGTGGAGACTCATGTGGCCCTTTTGGGAGAGGAAGCTAATCATGCCGTTGAGTGATTGTCTATGGAGAGCTTCCAAGAACTTCAGTGGAATTTTCCTCACCCAGGTTGGTGTTAGGCTGGCTGCTGCTGCTCAAGAGTTGACATCATGCACAGCCACACTTTGCAGGCAGTTGCTCTTTGGGAGCCATCATGGGGTATTTCATAACCTGTAGACCAGTCCTTGCGTAAAGCATGGGGGACTCCTTGCCCAAAGAATTGAGGCAAAAATTGGAGGGAATTTTGCCTGTTTCTGTGGATGTGTCTCGTTCACAATGGGAAATATGATTCCTTGTTTCCCTAAAAATAAGACCTCCCCTGATAATAAGCCCAGTCGGGCTTTTGAGTGCATGCGCTAAAATAAGCTCCCCCTAAAATATTTAAATGCATGTGCAGCCAGTCTCCAGCATTGCCTCTGGTTAGAGAGACAGAGCAAGAGGAGCCCTTTCTTGCTCCATGCGCCCCAAAATAATAAGACCTCCTCAAAAATAAGGCCATGCATTTATTTCGGGGTTCAAAAAAATATATAAGACAGGGTCTTATTTTGGGGAAAACACGGTAGTTTAGCAAAGTGAAATGGGTGACATTACATAGAAATAATTCCTTTTTGGCATAAGAAGAGCCATTCCATGAGACAGGAGGCTTCTCTAGTCCCAAAGAAAAGAATGAAAAGGTTGGAAGGATCCAGATTGAAACCTCCCCAAGAGATGGCTGTCCAACTTTTCTCAAGCACAACCAGGACAGATTCTGCTATGTAGCTGCTCTCATTGTTAAACATTGTTTCATAATGTTCAGCCTTTGTGCCGCTGAAGACCATCGTGTCCATATATTTACCTGGCAGGGGAGATACCTTGATCACCATTATTGCCTATTTGCTTTTTGGGAAGACATGAAACAGTTATGTACCGTCTTCTAATACAGCTCAGTTCAGGTATTTGAACCATGCTAGAATCACAGGTGAGTTTCCTGCACACTGAAATTTCTACTACTTTCCCTTTTTTTTCCTGAATCTTAAATCCCAGCCCTGCTGCTTCCTTTCTCTTCTCTGTGCTGATTCCAGGTTCACTGAATCTTCATGACCTTCCAACTCTGTTACATCCTTGTTGCTTTCTGGGCAATGATACACAATTTCACAGCCTCCATGAAGGGGGTTTCAACTCTCCAGTTTACCATGGGGATTTCTTGATGGTCTTGCATCCAAATCCTAATTAGCTCCAATAATTTGCAGATCCCTCGCATCCTGGACATAAACTGTTTCAACTCCTACCCTCAAAACGACGCTATAGAGCACTGCACACCAGAACAACTAGACACAAGAACAGTTTTTTCCCGAAGGCCATCACTCTGCTAAACAAATAATTCCCTCAACACTGTCAGACTATTTACTGAATCTGCACTACTATTAATCGTTTCATAGTTCCCATCACCAATCTCTTTCCACTTATGACTGTATGACTATAACTTGTTGCTGGCAATCCTTATGATTTATATTGATATATTGATCATCAATTGTGTTGTAAATGTTGTACCTTGATGAACGTATCTTTTCTTTTATGTACACTGAGAGCATATGCACCAAGACAAATTCCTTGTGTGTCCAATCACACTTGGCCAATAAAATTCTATTCTATTCTATTCTATTCTAATGTTACTTTTTTATTTATTTATTTGTCACAACAGTATATATAAGCATAAGCATGAAATAACTATATGATATATAAGCATATATATCATAAGTATGTAATAACTATAAGAAATTAGATACAATCAAAGGGAACATTGGGACAGGAACGGTAGGCATGCTGGTGCTCTTATGCATGCCCCTTACAAACCCCTTAGGAATGGGGTGAGGTCAATAGTAGATAGTCTTTGGTTAAAGCTTTGGGGATTTTGGGAAGAGACCACAGAGTCTGGTAGTGCATTCCAGGCATTAACAACTCTGTTACTGAAGTCATATTTTCTGCAATCAAGATTGGAGCGGTTCACTTTAAGTTTGAATCTATTGTGTGCTCATGTATTGTTGCGATTGAAGCTGAAGTAACAGATGATTCTATGAGTTAAACTCAGGTCATGTCGAAGGCGGTGGAGTTCTAAATTGTCTAAAAAAAAAATTGCTGAATAAGTAGAGTTACTTTAGCATATTCTACAAAGAGGGGGAACTTGGAAGCACAGCTGCTCCAGCTGCTTGGAATTGCACTGACTGGAATTCAGTCAGTGAATTTCAGATTCTTGCAGCAGAATGCCCTCAAGCAACCCAATGACTCAGTTGATCCAAAGTTTGAGACGTACCTCATAAATCAGACTCCTCTTTCGAAAACCTCCTCTTGATTCTCCTTCATTTATTTAGAATATGATTCATGATTCGTGCTGAACAATTGCAATGTGAACAATTCCCGACTGCAACTAGCAGCTGAACAAAGGAGGCTGACACAGACAGATCAAAGCATTTCATATGCAAGGCAGCAGGAGCGGCTTTTGATATTGAAATGTTTCTGAGTGTGGATATGGCAATGTACAAATGCATCATTCATAGTGCTGAATTTAGCCAATTGCGTGAGAAACAGAACTGCTTCAGGATGGTGCAGTTCACTTTCCCTGGAAATGATCTCCTTTTGTCAGCCTCACGAAGGGACAGGCGAGATCCCAAAGCTTCAAAGGATTCAAAAGGCCAACATTGAAAGAAATGGTTGCTTGGAATTTTAAAATGTAAAAATGAATAGAACAGAACAGAACAGAACAGAACAACAGGAGCTGGAAGGAACCTTGAAGGTCTTCTAGTCTGGGCCCCCTACTTGTGCAGGAGAACCTATACCATTTCAGATAAATGGTTGTCCAATCTCTTCCAGTGTTGGAGCATTTACAACTTCTGGAAGCAAGTTGTTCCACTGATTAATTGTTCTGTCAGGAAATTTCTCCTTAGTCCTAGCTTGCTTCTCTCCTTGATTAGTTTCCATCCATTGCTTCTTGTCCTGTCCTCAGGTGCTTTGGAGAATAATTTGACCCCCTCTTCTTTGTGGCAGCTCCTCAAATACTGGAACCCTGCTATCATGTCATCCCAGTCCTTCTATCCAGTAAACCAGACATATCCAATTCCAGCAACCGTTCTTCATATGTTTTAGCCTCCAGTCCCCTAATCATCTTGGTTGTTCTTCTCTGAACACTTTCTAGAGTCTCAACATCTTTTTTACATTGTAGCAACCAAAACTGGATGCAATATTCCAAGTGTGGCCTTCCCAAGGCTTTATAAAGTGGTATTAACACTTCACGGGATCTTGATTCTATCCCTCTGTTGATGTAGCCTAGAACTGTGTTGGCTTTTTTGGCAGCTGCTGCAAAATGCTTGATTGCATCTCTCTGGTACACCGTCACCCACATTTTGGAGCATGGTGACTTCTGAATAATAGGAAGAGCGCCAGTCTAGGGATTAAGAAAGATTCAGGAGTCCTGGGCGTAAATTTGTTGCAGGAGGAAGACTCAGGTTCAAGTCCACCCCCTAACATGGAAAGGTTTCTGGGCAGCCTTAGGTTCCTCTCTTCCTCTTCCTCTTTGTGGGAATAAATCATGTAAGACATCTTGATTCTCAGGGGTGCAGAAAGCAAAATATAAATGCAAATAAGAGAATAACAGTTAATTGCAATACTGTGAATGAAGTATAATCTCTGTAGACGTCATAGTGATCAGAGTCGATTTTAAAGCACAATAAAAAAGTGGAAATTCTTTGCTAAGATTCTGGGCTAGTTGACGGAAACTTATTTGTTGATTGAGCAAATTCACAGAATCTGCTCCTGAGACAGCCAGCCAAAGCCCTCGTCTCTTGCACCTGGAGTGACTCTTTTCTTAGGTAGCATCTGACTGTTTTCAAGCTGACAGCTTTCCTCCTATTGTAATATATTGATATTTTGGCCTTCAGCAACAAATGAAATTTAATTTCCTTCCTTCCTAAGAGCCTCGCTTTAAATGATATGATCTCCTGAATTCAGGACCAGGCTTTTGAGGCTTGCAGAAAGGGGCAGAGCGGAGGTGTTTTGGGTTTGGTGGATAATCTTGGATGGAGCTGGTTCTCCTTTTTTCTCTTTTGTTTTAGTGTGTGGGAATTGTGACCCTTGGCTTAGCATGCGAGAGCTGTCTCTGTCTTGAGACTCTCCGGTGACGTCTCCCAAGGGACGTTTTTGTGCTTCATGAACTCTTGCATGTTCTTGGCCCCTGAAGGAGCCGTTCATCCCATGGAAGAGACCCGCCTCACCCAGCTTCCTTCAAAGCACTGCTGGGTCCTGCTGGCTTTGGTCATCACCAAGAGCCTTCTAGAGAAACCAGGGCAGCAGCCAGACAGCTTCTGCTTGTATTTCCAGAATAAAGGATTAGTATGGTTTACACGAAGCCCAGAGGATCAAGGGTGCACCATGACAATCCCCCAAATTACACATTCTCCTGGATTTGTTCTGCTGTTTAAGAGCGGAAGGCAGGGTATTTAGCTGAGGGTGTGTGTGTGAGAGAGGGGGGGGGGAGGGAGGTGGGTGGGTGGGGAAATAAAAGCATCCTTGCAAATCAGTTGTTTAGGCTGAGTGGTTACATTCGTTGATTTAGGTCACGTCTCTACTTAACCATATCACAAACCAGGCCCTGGAACATTTTTTCCTGTTCTGTCCTTCATCTCATTCTTTCTTCCTCCTTTCCAAACTGTCAAGGTGGAGTCTTAAGAGGGTTTTAAAACCTCACTGGGCGGAGAGCATTAAAACTCTTCACTTAGTGTGGTGTAAAAGGGTTGTTTTCGCTCAGTAGTGGGGGAAAAAAGGCAGTTAAACAAACATGAGTTTGGATTCTGAAATCAGTAATTTTAAACATGGTATTTGGGAAGACTGACCATTGGCAGAGCAACCGCGGCCAGCGTTCGTAAAAAGCTGTGCTTGGTCCATAAGGAAAAATGCTTTATGTAATTCAGCCATTTGATTTATTTCTTGATCTTAGATAGATAGTATGTTCTAGTCAGAGGTGGCTTTCAGCAGGTTCTGCCCAGTTCTGGAGAACCGGTAGCAGAAATTTTGAGTAGTTCGGAGAACCGGTAGTAAACATTCTGACTGGCCCCGCCCCCATCTATTCTCTGCCTCCCGAGTCCCAGCTGATCAGGAGGAAATGGGGATTTTGCAGTAACCTTCTCCTGGAGTGGGGTGGGAATGGAGATTCCCTTGCCACGCCCACCAAGCCACACCCACCAAGCTATGCCACGCCCACCAAGCCACACCCACAGAACCAGTAGTAAAAAAATTGAAACCAATCACTGGTTCTAGTCTTACTGAGATAAAATAATAAAGCCTAAGGCAGGGGTCTCCAACCTTGGTCCCTTTAAGACTTGTGGACTTCAACTCCCAGAGTCCCTCAGCCAGCAAAGCTGGCTGAGGAACTCTGGGAGTTGAAGTCCACAAGTCTTAAAGGGACCAAGGTTGGAGACCCCTGGTCTAAGGAAAGTTTTACAATAACAAGGGCTCCAAAGGCCAAGATTTTTAATCCTCGGGTTCCGACATAGAGAATGGCTCGGCTCCCACCCTGAAAGCCTCCTTGGCTTCAGAGAAGTCATCCTTCTGGAAGGGCAGGTAGAGCCTGTGGCTGTGAGGACCTTGCCCAGCTGATGTGCCAGTTGCAGCCCTGCTGGGAGCAGGAAGCTCTCGTGACACCAATCCCAGCTTCATCGCTGCATGGCTAGCAAGCCGGGAGGTGTATCTGGGGTTGCCGGTCACAATTAAGACATCAGCAAAATACAAAAATAAATAACGATATGGATATGAAGGTAAATACAATAATAAAAGTGCTACAATATATTACATCAAGAAATAAAGAAATGAGGGGAAGCCATTTCAGAGCAAAATAGCACCACAGCAGAAATGTGCTCCCCAATCCTTAGCTCCCAAAAAGTGTGGAACCATCAGGAGTACTTCCCTAAAAGACTTTAAGCACTGTTTCTCAACCTTGGCAATTTTAAGATGCATGGATTTCAATTCCCAGAAATCCCCAGTCAGCTTCTGGGAGTTGAAGTCTTAGAGTTGCCAAGGTTGAGAAGCACTAACCTAAAGGATCAGGCTGCTTCTGATGGGAGAAGTTGGTCCTGCAGGTATCCACAGGTGCCCAGCTAGTCCCTTAAATTAGATCCAGTAACCGATGAAGGACCCACAAAATCAGTGTTCTGGAGTCCTATCACTGGGAGTTGGCAAATACGTGGGCTGCTCATTCTGGCCCAGTTGCGGTTTCCATATAGTCTTTAAGAGCAATCCCATGGGAAGCAGTTCAGCCAGGTGGTGCTGAGGGCATGAATTACTGAAGCTGAGTCCTTCTGCATCAGATAAAAATGCAGTTGGTGCATATCTACTGGTGTAAAGATCCTAATCCTATCCTGATTAGATCCCTGTAACACTCTTTATAGTGTTCACTGCAAGAAGCATTAAAACATTTCAGTTGATAGCAAGTGAGATACTGCCTTGGCTCATGGAGTCCTGTGTGGATGGTGTCATTCCAGCCGTTTTATCTGCACTGCCTTCCAGTCTCTTTCCAAACACATCTCAAATTGCAGATCTTTCCAACATCAAAGAGTCTGGCATAAAGATATTAAGAGGCCTGTTTTCTCTCACCTGACCCTTTCCTTGTGCTCAGAGAGCTCCTACCTCTTGCAAAAATACAGTGTTGATACATTTGGCCAGGGGTGCTTCCCACCCATCTCGCGAAAGTTACTCCCTAAGATGTTTAGGCCCAGAATTCTCTTCTCTTAAGTTTTTCCAGGTGGATGAAAAATATGATTTCCATGAAGCTTTCAGTATGGGCTGAAGACTTTCTTCATGCCTCAGGCCAAATTACGAGATTCTAGGTTTTCATGTTATTATATAGCATTATTGTGATACTGAGGTTCATGACTGGACCTTTTCAAGTAGGTCATTTTGACTTTCCTTTTATAAAGAGAAGTGGAACATAAATATCTAAATACACTCAGAACTCCGAGTCTTCCTTTATGAGGGCCAGAGCTGCTGCCTTGGAGACAGGTCTAATATTGCTTTGTTAGCTTTAGTTTCCTGCAGATACCCAGGAGTATTTGAGGGCCCTAAACCCCTTGAAGTGGTATTTTCCTAAATACTTATCTAAGGTGAGTAGGGACTTTGGGTTCTGGTGGGTTGGAAGAATGTTTTTCTCTTTGATTGGGATGCTGTTTTTTTTATTGTTTTAAATTGTTGAAACTTCAATGTCAGAAGGGCAGGAATGCTTAGCCCAACTGAAATGTCTCTGAACTCTGGATTTTCTGCCTGAGAGTTGTGGGAAACAGAATGTTTTGGCCCAAACTCACTGGTTCTTTTCATCTGCTTTGGTTGGAAGGCTTTCCTACGGGGCTGTTCCACCCAAAGGAGAGTACACAGTGGTGAGATTCTACTTGTACATAATAGCATCGCTCACACAGTGTGTGTTTCCTTGGCAGATGTCATGGCGGCCACAATATCGCAGTTCCAAGTTTCGAAACGTCTACGGCAAAGTAGCCAATCGAGAGCATTGCTTTGATGGGATTCCAATTACCAGGAATGTCCATGACAACCATTTCTGTGCAGTTAATACCAGATTCCTCTCCATAGTAACGGAAAGTGCCGGTGGGGGCTCTTTCCTCGTCATTCCACTGGAACAAGTAAGTATTGCTAAAGTATTATCATTATTGGAACAGAACCGGGTTCATCTCAGTTTTCAGTCTGGGGCAGAAATTACTTTTGTTTTACCTTCTGCAAATATCTTTTTGTGGAGGGGATGAAACGTACGAAGTGGGGGTGGGCACCACATAATAGCCAGCCGAGGCTAGTCCCTGCCTGAACGCTGGGCAAAAATAGAGAGGGGACGATTGTAGAGAAGATGTGGTGGAAGTGGGCCTTTCATAAAAGATCTCTTGATAAATCAACAGTTTGCAGTGGGATGTACTTCAGGTCACTTTAAGCAGCTACTCATGTCCCAGAATAGTCAGAAAATGATTGTGAATATAACATAACTTATCCCTGGTCGCTTAGCAACTGTTTGAAGTTACAATGGATTTCCAAAAGCTACTTATGACCCGATTCCAAAGTAACGACGTCCAGAGAAAAACGCCCCATAGCCTGGGTCCGAGATGGGCTGAATTCTCACCCGCTGCCCCCTCTGTCTGCTGGCCAAAGCAGCTGCTTCTTGGCACCTTATATTGCAACTTTCCAGAATGTGTTGGTGCCCCTACCCACAGACATTCAATGGCCATCCCACCGTGCATCTCAATATCTGTTAGGGGAGTCCATGGGGCTGGCTGCACAGCAGATGGTGGCATCATCACTGGTGCCAGGAAGGAGTGCTCAGGGTCTTCAGTACCACCCTGCCACCTGCTACTTTGAACCCAAGCTGGCTGGATTAAAATTATGTCCTATATGCTGAGTGGCCCCTGAGCTTCAAAGGTGTCTTGGGTGAGGCTATGGCTTTCAAGCACTTGGAACAGCCCCTCTCTCAAACACAGGCTAACCTTCGGCCGCACTGCAGGGGTTAACATGAATAAGATCTGGAAAAGCAGAGATACTGGTATCAATACAAAAAGCAGGCTAGTTTTAGCAACAGTCTTCCCTATAAGGATATATCGGGGTGTGAGAGTCGGACACTAAGAATGGCTGATCCAAGAAGAGTTGATGTTTTTCAACTGTGGTACAGGGGTAAATTACTGCGTATACCATGGACAGCCAGAGTAACTAACACAGAGGTGTTAAATTGTATAAAACCATAAATATCACCAAAAGCTAAAATTGTAAGACTACGTCTGGTTTACTTTGGCCATGTCATGCGTGCGAATTCATCACAGAAGGAAACGATGGTAGGAATGGTTGGGGAAGAAGAAGACTGGCTAAAGAAAGAACTCGCTGGCTTGATCCCATCAAATCTGCAAAGCTGAACATCCAGCAGCCAAAAGAAGCTGTGTTTGACATGGTAGCACGAAGAGCACTTGCCTCTCTCCAAGGGTCAGACACAACTAAATGGTTAAAAACAACAAAGTGACGCTGGACTGTGTTGGCTTGACCTTTTCCTAACTCCGTGCTTTGTGGAGTATAGGATTCGTAGTCCTTCACACTTGGAGGGCCAGGCCACTTGTGGGCACCAACTCTATATCTCAGCTGCCAGATTCTATGCCCGCAATTTTATGCAAATCGTGGCAGGTAAATATTTAGCCCTTCCTGATAAGATGGAGAAAATAACCCCTGACCATTATGAGTGTCTCCTTTGCGTTAAACACTGAGGGAGGAAAAGCGGTTTCTGAAAAGCGGCTGGGGAAAGTGACCATGTCTTTAGGCCTTTTCATAATTAATGGGCGGATTGGGAAAGTAAAATGAGTTTATCTCCTTTGCAATCAACTGAAGCCTCTTGAAGTGAGCAGCTTTCTAATTAATATGCTTCTATATTTAGCAGCAATAAATTAAGGTAACCTAGAAACTACTGAAAAGAACAGATTAAACTCAGAAATCTAACTTCCTTGACATTATGTTCTTACTGGCTTTTATGAAAATGACTCCCTCATCATGATTCCCCTCCCCCCCGCAACAATATTTCTTTCTCTTGCGGGAAGGTTCTCCTGCCAAGAGATCAGAAATCTTAGCTACTTACGGTATATATATATATATATATATATATATATATATATATATATATATATATATATATATATATATATATATATATATATATATATATATATATATATATATATTTATTCCCAGCTTCCCTGTACTTAATCAGGAGCCAAAAAACACCCACTCAGCACACTGCAAGCCAACTACAGAGATATTTTAAAAAGAAAAACTCCTGCAAGAAACTCTTAAAAACGTACCCAAGAACTGCCAGTTCCTCCGCAAAGGCTGGGTCAGACAAGGATGAGGGCAAAGAACCCCCTGCAAATCCTCCGACACACAAGGATTGTGGTCTCAATTGGGCCAGGACATGGGGCAGCCTGTCAGCAGGCAGAGCTCATGCAGTATTTGGGGAAATACTTTCTTTCTTTGGAAAAATATATGCCCACATCTTATCTACCCTCCATCTTTCTTCTTTTTTTTCTTTTTTTCTTTTTTTTCTCTTTCTTTCTTTCTTTCTTTCTTTCTTTCTTTCTTTCTTTCTTCCTTCCTTCCTTCCTTCCTTCCTTCCTTCCTTCCTTCCTTCCTCTATCTATCATTATCTTTTCATCCATCACCTTTCATCTGCTTGTCTAAACTCAATGCAAACCCTCAATAGAAGCTGGCCGTTAACTTCTATTTGCTCCAGGGAGAAGCATGGTTGAATGGCAACTTGAGACAATGGATTCCTTAGACACAAAGTCACCTAAGATCTGTCCCACCGAAAGAAGGAGGGTCAAAATGTCCAGGCCCGTCATTCAAGCTATGCCTGGGGCTACTGGCTCAGGAAAAAAAAGGATAATTTGTGGCAGAGAAAGCAGCAGGAAGGAAGGAAGACAGACAGACAGACAGACAACAGACAATCTTGCAGTTGTTTGGAAGGGCTTTGGTTTGGCATAGGCTGGGCTGCCTGTTACTAACTTGAAAGTGAAGTCTCAGGATTAGACGAAGCTCTGTTCTACCAGGAGGGGTTTGTCCACCAAAGCCAGGATTAGTATCCCTAACTGCTGACAAGAAGATCCAAAGGGAACGAGATGGCTAAAATCAATTTCCTTCCTTCTAGAACAGGGGTCTGCAAACTTGGCTCTTATAAGACTTGTGGACTTCAACTCCCAGAGTTCCTCAGCCAGCTGGCTGAGGAACTCTGAGTGTTGAAGTCCACAAGTCTTATAAGAGCCAAGTTTGCAGACCCCTGTTCTAAAATATTAATCTGAACCAAATGGGGCTGAGCAATTAAAACACTGAACGTACTTCTCTCCATCTGCAGTCAGTTCAGTTACAGAAGGTACTGGGGAACCAATAGTTGAATTGGAACAGTTCTTGGTGTTTGGGAAAGAAGCGGCATGCAAGAAATCAGAATAGTTCTGCGGTTCGTATAACAGAACACCTTGCTGGTCCCTCACCATCCTGCCAATGTGGAGGGCATTAGAGAGCACAGGGTTTGCATTCATGGAACCTCAACTCAATCCATGAGGCCTCCAGTGAAAGCAGAAGCAAAATCCTGAGTTGGATTCTCACAGGTGCTCCCTTCTCTGTGAAGACAACCACATTTAGGACACAATAGGCCAGCAATGAAGTTCAGTGTCTGTTGTGAAACAAGGGATAAAGGAACGAGTGGTGTGATAAAATATTTTTGGGCTATAGCACATGCAAGCCTCTCTCAGTCAAGAGAACCATCATAAAAACAGACAGAGAAAAATAGAATACATATATACATTTATTTATTTTATTTATTTTTATTTTATTTATTTATTCGATTTTTATACCGCCCTTCTCCCGAAGGACTCAGGGCGGTGTACAGCCAAAAATAAAAACAAACAATACAATATACAATTTAAAATACAAATTAAAAAACTTATTTTATAATTGGCCTAAAAAACTTTAAAATATATAAAACTAAAACCCCATTAAAATTAATAATAGATAATTTAAAATCAATAAAATTTAAGCCAGCCCCGCATGAATGAAAAGATGTGTCTTCAGTTCGCAGCGGAAGGTCCGAAGGTCAGGTATTTGGCATAAACCCGGGGGAAGCTCGTTCCAGAGTGTGGGAGCCCCCACAGAGAAGGACCTTCCCCTGGGGGCCGCCAGCCGACATTGCTTGGCGGACGGCACCCTGAGAAGTCCCTCTCTGTGAGAGCGTACGGGTCGGTGGGAGGCATGTACATCCGTGTGTGTATGTTTGTTTGCGTATGTTTGTTTGCGTGTGTCAAACTAAATTTAAAAGAGAACAAAAAGTGCAAGAAAATAGAAAAGAGAAGGAAAAGTAGGAATAAAGAAAAAAGAAATATATACAGAAGTGACCTCCAACCTTCAACACAACTATAAACAAATTTAGTGACTATTCATCTCTTTACAAATATTTATCTCTTCACCTCAGATCAAATAAACCAACTTTATATTCTTTCCTTTTACTTAACGTTTATTCATTCAGATATTGAAGATTTGATTACATGTCTTCATTTAGCTCTTTAAGACTATCTTCTTTTATAAAGTCAACAGGAAAATTGTCCAGGCCACTCTCTTGTTTTATCATATCATCACCTTTTGAATTTTAAAACAACAATCAGTTTCTTCTTCAGAGCCAGTGAAAAATCCTTTTCTAGGTCATTTCTTGGTCTGTCAATTTCTGAAATCTACTTTCAATGCCAATTCTTATCTTGTCAGATAACATTTGTTCTACATCTGTCATTTCGTCAAAAAACATCTTTTGGACCCAGTCTATTCATAGAAGGAAACATCCTTATTGATATTTTATTCTATTTATTTATTTATTTATTTATTTATTTATTTTGCCAAATATATATTAAATAATATATATAAGCATAAATTGAAAACATAAAATGAATACAACTAAAGGGAACATTAGGACAGGAACGGTAGGCACGCTGGTGCTCTTATGCACATAGATATTGTGTCTACTATTTTCTGATTCAATTCTCCAAAATTGTTTCAGTAATTTTATTGTTATAAAGTTTTGCATCAATTTAAAGCTTTCTTCTTCCTATAAACTTTAGTCAAGAGAGAGGGGAGGGGAGGGAGGGAGGGAGCCTTAGCCTTTCACACAAGATTTGTCCTTCAGTCCCTGTCTAGAAGAAGAGACAGGGAGCAACTTTGGAGTTTCCTGCCTCAAACCCAGAACTACAACCTCAAGAAATGTTGTGCAAATCCTGAACTGCAAGTGACAGTGCAGTCTTATGTACACAGCCTCCTAAAACCACATAGAGATATAAAAGTAAATGTGTTGGGAAAAGAACTAAAGAGAAATAAGAGAAGGGAGCAATGTGACAGACACATTTCCAGGCAAACTCAATACTTTTGAGACAGAACCTTTCATGCTTCCTTCCGTGACAATGTGGTTCCATTGAGGACTACATGTTGAATGTGGTTTTTCAGCCAGGTACAAATCCATCTGGTGCTGCTGCTTTCTGTCTTACATTTTTTTATCCCACAAAGAAATAGATTGTGGTTGTCAAATGCCTTACTGAAGTCCAAGTATACTAGGTCCACAGCATTTTGCTAGTCCCTTCTCAGTCATCTGAGCCACTGTGGGGGTGTGGGAGATATGACTTTGGCCTTGTTTTCTGCTTTGGCAGGATGGCTTGACCTTCGCTGAGGGGCAGGGGCGTTTCCCCGATTCCCCTTCTGGGCTTGGGTCCTCTTACTCAGCAACAAGGGATTGTTCTGCAGCTGCAAAAGAAATCTGTCTTCTCAATAAAGGTCTCGGCTGCTACAGCGGTTTTCTATATAAACGGAGAAGAAATGGGCAGAGAACCTTTATTTCTAGTTTGAGATGATGAAGCTGATTTTGATCCAGAGGGTTGGATGACTCCAAAGTGCTGCCCCTTATAAAAGAGGGGCTGCCCATGGAGTGAATGCATGTATTTCTTTGAATGAACAAATTTGTCCTTAATGAACATTTTCCATACAACTAAGGATCTTGGAGCAAAGGGGGCAGCTATGACTGCCCAACTGAAGCCTCCCCCACCCCCCCACCCCATGCATTGCCATCCATGGTGCCTATAAAAAGGGTTTGGAGCTTTGATCACATAGATGCAGCGGCTTCCCAGTTTCTCCTTTCAAAGTGACCCTGCGAAGTGGGCTGACCCAAGAGAGAGCTTGTATCGCCCAGC
Organism: Ahaetulla prasina; assembly: GCF_028640845.1. Classification (NCBI taxonomy): domain Eukaryota; kingdom Metazoa; phylum Chordata; class Lepidosauria; order Squamata; family Colubridae; genus Ahaetulla; species Ahaetulla prasina. The sequence goes on along the minus strand of NC_080551.1, from coordinate 2,132,723 downwards.
AGGCACGTCTCCCCTATCCCAACCACAATGTCATGTTGGCATCATGTCTGCTTTTGTGGGCTAGAATTCACCTAGCAAACAAAGAAGGCTACTGCTTTTGCCCTGCATTAATGAGGACGACAGGTCTGTACCAGTAACTCCTTTTCTCATTTCAACTAGAGCAGGGGTCTGCAAACTCGGCTCTTTTAAGACAGCAAAGCTGGCTGAGGAATTCTGGGAGTTGAAGTCCACAAGTCTTAAAAGAGCCAAGTTTGCAGACCCCTGAACTAGAGCAATGCTTTATCAGAATACAGAATTAGCAGAGTTTGAAGGGACCTTGAAGGTTTTCTAGTCCACCCTCCCCCCAGCTCAGCAGGAGACCCTATACCCGTGATGGAGAACCTATGGTATGCGTGCCAGAAGTGGCACGCAGAGCCATCCCTTTGGGCACGCAAGCCATCGCCCATTGCTCTTCCGGGTTCCGGTGCGCTGGTCAGGTGATCTTCATGCATGCGAGAAACCAGAAGAGCAGCTGCCTGGTGTCCATGCACGTGGGCCTCTGTGGCTCAGACTGGTAAGACAGTCTGTTATTAACGGCAATTACTGCAGGTTCAAGCCCCACCAGGCCCAAGGTTGACTCAGCCTTCCATCCTTTATAAGGTAGGTAAAATGAGGACCCAGATTGTTGGGGGCAATAAAGTTGACTTTGTATATAATATACAAATGGATGAAGACTACTGCTTGACACAATGTAAGCCGCCCTGAGTCTTCGGAGAAGGGCGGGATATAAATGCAAATAAAAAAAAAATGCACATGCCGGGAAGATGATCTTCCTGTTTCCGGGGCACAACTGTGAACCAGCGGTGGTCTGCTCACATGCATGCGCGCCAGAAACCGGAAGATCTTCTTCTTGGCACACACATGCACAATCGGGGGGGCTGCTGTTCTGGTTTCCAGCACACACAGGTGCACACTCACACTCCCGTTTCGGCACTTTGTCAACCCTGCCCTATACAGTTCCAGACTAATGGAGCAGTAGCTTCCACTCTGTTAGAACCCTCCATGATGGAGCCCCCACAACCTCTTAAGGCAGGGGTCTCCAACCTTGGTCCCTTTAAGACTTGTGGACTTCAACTCCCAGAGTCCCTCAGCCAGCAAAGCTGGCTGAGGAACTCTGGGAGTTGAAGTCCACAAGTCTTAAAGGGACCAAGGTTGGAGACCCCTGTCTTAAGGCCACCTGCTTGTTTCAGGCCAGGCCAGGAAGGGCGTGTCCTAATCTGCTCGACATTCCCAAAATGGTGGTGGCTGGACAGGTGCTTTGGATCCCTTGGGCCCAAGAGAGTGCTCGTCCATGTTTATGGCAGGCCTAATGTGAAATTGCGCTTTGAATTAAATGCCCAGATTTCTGCAGTGGTTGCGAGCCTAATTTTCATTCAGATCGTTTCCTTCTAGGGCAATCAGGGCATTTTACCCCCAGCTTGATTTTACTTAGGTTACTCCTCAAATTTAGCAAGGTCAAGAGAAATTTGGGGCTCTGAGAAACGGAAAGGCTCAGCGGCCACAAACCTATCAGGATTCCTGTGTGGAGAAGCAAAAGGGAAGGAAGCTGGAAGGAGGGAGAATCGGCCAAGAGACGCCCTTCTCCTTCTCTAGGATTAGAAGGCTTTGCCTAAAGAAAGACGTCCCAGTCTCTGGGTGGGCTGAGGAAGCCAGTCTGAGACACTTCCTGAGGCACCCCTAGCTGTGATGGCAGTGGTGGGGGAGGCTCCTGCCATTGTCGGCAAGATTGGGAGGGAGGGAGGGAGGCCTCTTGTCTGGCTGGTGCTTAGCATAATGGTCCAAGCGAAAAGAAGCTAGATGGTGGTAGTAGATACGTTAGCCTTCCCCAAAATGGTGCCTCCCAGCAACAATCCTGGCCAGTGTTTCTCAACCTTGGCAACTTTAAGATGTGTGGACTTCAACTTCCAGAGTTCCCCAACCAGCATCGCTGACTGGAGAATTCTGGGAATTGAAGTCCATAAATCTGAAATCTGCCAAGGCTGAGAAAAACTGACCACACCTGGAATATTGTAACCAATTTTGGTCACCATACTACAAAAAAGATGTGCAGAGGAGAGCAACTAAGATGATCAAATGCCTGGAGACTAAAACACATGAAGAACAGCTGCAGGGTTTGAGTTTGGCTAGTCTAAAGAAAAGAAGAATTGGGGTGACATGATAGCTGTATTCCAGTATTTGAGGGGCTGCCACAAAGAAGAGGGGATCAAATTATTCTCCAAAGCACCTGAGGGAAGGACAAGAAACAATGGGTGGAAACTAATCAAGGAGAGAAGCCACCTGGAATTAAGGAGAAACTTCCTAACAGGAGGACAGTTAACCAGTGGAACAGCTTGCCTCCAGAAATCATAGGCCATTCTATTCTATTCTATTCTATTCTATTCTATTCTATTCTATTCTATTCTATTCTATTCTATTCTATTCTATTCTATTCCATTCCTTTCCTTTCCTATCCCTATCCCTATCCCTATCCCTATCCCTATCCCTATCCCTATTCTATTCTATTCCATTCCATTCCTTTCCTTTCCTATTCCTATCCCTATCCCTATCCCTATCCCTATCCCTATCCCTATCCCTATCCCTATCCCTATCCCTATCCCTATCCCTATTCTATTCCATTCCTTTCCTTTCCTTTCCTATCCCTATCCCTATCCCTATCCCTATCCCTATCCCTATTCCATTCCATTCCTTTCCTTTCCTTTCCTTTCCTATCCCTATCCCTATCCCTATCCCTATCCTGTCCTATCCTATCCTATCCCTATTCCATTCCTTTCCTTTCCTTCCTTTCCTTCCTTTCCTATCCTATCCCTATCCTGTCCTATCCTATCCTATCCTATCCCTATCCCTGTCCTATCCTATCCTATCCCTATCCCTATTCTATTCCATTCCTTTCCTATCCTATCCTATCCTATCCCTGTCCTATCCTATCCCTGTCCTATCCTGTTCTATTCTATTCCATTCCTTTCCTATCCTATCCCTATCCTGTCCTATCCCTATCCTGTCCTATCCCTGTCCTATCCCTATCCCTGTCCTATCCCTATTCCATTCCTTTCCTTTCCTTCCTATCCTATCCTATCCCTATCCCTATCCTATCCCTATCCCTATCCCTATCCCTATCCTGTCCTATCCTATTCTATTCTATCCTATCCTATCCTATCCTATCCTATCCCTATCCCTATCCCTATCCCTATCCCTGTCCTATCCTATCCTATCCCTATCCCTATCCCTATTCTATTCCATTCCTTTCCTTTCCTTTCCTATCCCTATCCTATCCCTGTCCTATCCCTATCCCTATTCCATTCCTTTCCTTTCCTTTCCTTTCCTATCCCTATCCCTATCCTATCCTATCCCTATCCCTATCCCTATCCCTATCCTATCCTATTCCATTCCTTTCCTTTCCTTTCCTTCCTATCCTATCCTATCCCTATCCCTATCCCTATCCCATCCCTATCCCTATCCCTATCCTATCCCTATTCTATTCTATCCTATCCTATCCTATTCTATTCTATTCCATTCCTTTCCTTTCCTTTCCTTTCTTTCCTATCCTTATCCTTATCCTTATCCCTATCCCTATCCCTATCCCTATCCCTATCCTATCCCTATCCCTATTCTATTCCATTCCATTCCTTTCCTTCCTTTCCTTCCTATCCTTATCCCTATCCCTATCCCTATCCCTATCCCTATCCCTATCCCTATCCCTATCCCTATTCCATTCCTTTCCTTTCCTTTCCTTTCCTTCCTTCCTATCCTTATCCCTATCCCTATCCCTATCCCTATCCCTATCCCTATCCCTATCCCTATCCTATCCTATCCTATCCTATTCTATTCTATTCTATTCTAATCTATTCCATTCCTTTCCTTTCCTTTCCTTTCTTTCCTATCCCTATCCCTATCCTTATCCCTATCCCTATCCCTATCCCTATCCCTATCCCTATCCCTATCCCTATTCTATTCCATTCCATTCCTTTCCTTTCCTTTCCTTCCTATCCTTATCCCTATCCCTATCCCTATCCCTATCCCTATCCCTATCCCTATCCCTATCCCTATTCTATTCTATCCTATCCTATCCTATTCTATTCTATTCTATTCCATTCCTTTCCTTTCCTTTCCTTTCTTTCCTATCCCTATCCCTATCCTTATCCCTATCCCTATCCCTATCCCTATCCCTATCCCTATCCCTATCCCTATCCCTATTCTATTCCATTCCATTCCTTTCCTTTCCTTTCCTTTCCTTTCCTTTCCTTTCCTTTCCTTTCATCCCTATCCCTATCCCTATCCCTATTCTATTCTATTCTATTCTATTCTATTCTATTCTATTCTATTCCATTCCATTCCATTCCATTCCATTCCTATTCCTATTCCTATTCCTATTCTTATCCCTATCCCTATCCCTATCCCTATCCCTTTCCCTATCCCTATCCCTATCCCTATTCCTATCCCTATCCCTATCCCTATCTCCATTCCATTCCATTCCTTTCCTTTCCTTTCCTTTCCTTTCCTTTCCTTTCCTTTCCTTTCATCCCTATCCCTATCCCTATCCCTATTCTATTCTATTCTATTCTATTCTATTCTATTCTATTCTATTCTATTCTATTCTATTCCATTCCATTCCATTCCATTCCATTCCATTCCTTTCCTTTCCTTTCCTTTCCTTTCTTTCCTATCCCTATCCCTATCCCTATCCCTATCCCTATCCCTATCCCTATCCCTATCCCTATCCCTATCCCTATCCCTATTCCATTCCTTTCCTTTCCTTTCCTTTCCTTTCCTTCCTATCCTTATCCCTATCCCTATCCCTATCCCTATCCCTATCCCTATCCCTATCCCTATCCCTATTCCATTCCTTTCCTTTCCTTTCCTTTCCTTTCCTTCCTATCCTTATCCCTATCCCTATCCCTATCCCTATCCCTATCCCTATCCCTATCCCTATCCCTATTCTATTCTATCCTATCCTATCCTATTCTATTCTATTCTATTCCATTCCTTTCCTTTCCTTTCCTTTCTTTCCTATCCCTATCCCTATCCCTATCCCTATCCCTATCCCTATCCCTATCCCTATCCCTATCCCTATCCCTATTCTATTCCATTCCTTTCCTTTCCTTTCCTTTCCTATCCCTATCCCTATCCCTATCCCTATCCCTATCCCTATCCCTATCCCTATCCCTATCCCTATTCTATTCTATCCTATCCTATCCTATTCTATTCTATTCTATTCCATTCCTTTCCTTTCCTTTCCTTTCTTTCCTATCCCTATCCCTATCCTTATCCCTATCCCTATCCCTATCCCTATCCCTATCCCTATCCCTATCCCTATCCCTATTCTATTCCATTCCATTCCTTTCCTTTCCTTTCCTTTCCTTTCCTTTCCTTTCCTTTCCTTTCCTTTCCTCCCTATCCCTATCCCTATCCCTATTCTATTCTATTCTATTCTATTCTATTCTATTCTATTCTATTCTATTCCATTCCATTCCATTCCATTCCATTCCATTCCTTTCCTTTCCTTTCCTTTCCTTTCTTTCCTATCCCTATCCCTATCCCTATCCCTATCCCTATCCCTATCCCTATCCCTATCCCTATCCCTATTCTATTCTATTCTATTCTATTCTATTCTATTCTATTCTATTCTATTCTATTCTATTCTATTCTATTCTATTCTATTCTTCTGGGCCCAAGGATGGGGCAGCACCATATGTACACATTTATGTCTTTTTTTCCCTTGCAGAACAGGACTGAATGAAAAGGATTCATTAATTCATTGTTTCCCCCCCCCCCGGACTTTCTTTTGGATTAGATAGTCTGGGTTTTAATTATTTTTTATTGTTGCATTCTGCAAGGCAGAGCTGTACAGATTGAGGTAGCCTGTCAGTCTAATGAACGAGGACTTCTGAGGAATCGAGAGGAAGGGTAGGCCCCATTTTTCTCCCCATACAAATAAGCATTTCTCCAAACCATGGGAACAGGAAATGTGGCTCTATCCTCTCTTGAGGCCTGGGTGTCAATCAGTGTGCCATTCTCACCCATTTTGCCCAGAGGCTCTATGCAGAAAAGCCAGCTCCCCTCCCTGACATGCTCTTCAATTTTTAGCACATTGATGGGAAATAGCTCTGTGATTTCACACTATTGATTGGAAGAAAACCACTGAGGCGGAAGCAGGCTAAGCTCGCTCTATCTCCTCCCCCCCATTGAAAGCCAACTTCCTGCAAACCCCACTGACCCTTTTGATGGTGTCCCCACACCGTCTCCCACCCCCTGTGCAAAAAGAAAGCCACCCAACGGTTGACCCTCCCCGCCCCCAGCCTGCCTCTCTCGGCCCATTTCACCGAATGCTTCCCAAGGCCCTGGAAAGGCATTTCTTCTTTTCAGGACTCTGCCAGGAATGGTGGTGGGAGTGAGACCTCCGCAGAGGTTGGGCAGTTTGCTCACTGCACAGCTGCTGGATGGATACGCTTGGAGTTTGAAGGCGAAAATGCCCATTTTGACAGAGAACAGTGTGAGCTAAGAAGAGGACCCAGCACTGAAGTGACTTTTGCAGGTGTGGGGTGAGGACAGCTCATGTCCTCTAACTAGTAAATCCTCCATCCTTCAGGCTGGATACAGGAAGCCAGGGAGTGAAGAAGCCAAGGCGTCTTCTGAGAAAACTGAGGACAGGAACCTTGGCTGGACATTTCCACACAGCCACCAGCTTCAGCCCTCTTGTCCACTTGCATGGCACCAGGCCAAAATGGTGCTCCTTTTTCCTATGTTGTCAGCCGGTGCTCTCTCCAGCTGTGTGTGCATCTGGGGAGACATGCACAAAAAACAGCCAGCTATGCTTGCTTCCCTTTGCTTCCCTTTGCTTGCTATGGTATCTTCTGGTAGTGGAAATGAGGGGTTCGGGTGGCACCTTCAGAAGGTCTGCCCTGGGGAGGCCTCAGAACAGAAGGCGGATGAGGCAGGAATTGATTGATTGATTGATTGATTGATTGATTGATTGATTGATTTGTCACAACATTATATATAAGCATAAGCATGAGATAACTATACAATATATAAACATATATATAATCATAAGTATGTAATAACTATGTGAAATTGGATACAATCAAAGGGTACATTGGGACAGGAACAGTAGGCATGCTTGTGCTCTTATGCACGCCCCTTACAGACCTCTTAGGAATGGGGTGAGGTCAGTAGTAGATAGTTTTTGGTTAAAGCTTTGGGGATTTTGGGAAGAGACCACAGAGTCCGGTAGTGTATTCCAACTATTAACAACTCTGTTACTGAAGTCATATTTTCTGCAATCGAGGTTGGAGCGGTTCACATTAAGCTTAAATCTATTGTGTGCTTGTATATTGAAGCTGAAGTAGTCTTCAACAGGAAGGACATTGTAGCAGATGATTCTATGAGTTAAGTTCAGGTCATGCCGAAGGTGGCGGAATTCTAAATTTTCTAAACCCAGGATTTCAAGTCTGGTGGCATCAGGTATTTTGTTGTGAACAGAGGAGTGGAGAACTCTTTTTGTAAATTTATATCGAGGGGAACCAGCCCCTTTGTGATGTTTTCCCCAAAATGTTTTAGCAGTAGATCATGTATTCTATAACCTCAGTTTAGCTGAATGGTAAGGTGACCGATCGTCCTCCTTTAGGGGGGACAGTCCTTCTTTTATAAGTTCTGTCCTCTCTCAAAAAGTCTCCTCCTACATGTCCTCCTTTTCGATATTTGAAGACTAATCTGTAAATCTCCATATTCGATTGATGCCAATCTAATCCGTTGCATGTGATGTGACATATTTGTATTCGACATGATGATTTGTCAAGGCTCGGTAGAGTGCGGCGAGGTGCGATTATGAGAGGCATGCGCTCTGCACAGGAGAATTGTTTTGAGAGAGTGCTCCATGCGCAAGTGGCTTTGTTTACTTCTTACCGAAACACGACACGGTGCACATGCATGCATTAGACTCCCTTCTTTCTCAGTGAATATTCAATCATGCACAGGTGAGCACAATAATTCTCGTTTTATTAATTCATTATCTATTTAATAATGTCCAAATATGTATAATTTTATTTACAAGTTTATTTATTCAATGGAAAAGTACTCATTTAAATAATAATTAATAGGCATGTAAGCATCATTACAATATAAAATGTTATTGTTACAAATGTTTTTTATTATGCATTTATCATATTATAGTGTATTCTGTATTATTTTTGCAATGAATAAAATGTTTCTTTTATTTACGATATTTATTTGTGTCTTCCTTCTCATTGTAAAAAAGTTGGTCACCTTATGAATGGAGCCCTCAAGACCTTAAAAGCCAAACTAGACACAAGTGTTGTGTGAATGCACCAAATGGAACTTACGTATATTGAAATAGTTGGCAGCCATAGGAAGAGAAGTTTTAAAAAGGGAGCTCTGCTTGTTGCAATAGGGCCGTTCCTGAAATGCAAATAGCATGTTTTGGAGCTATCAGGAGATTGGCAAGGGAAGAATAGTGCACTTCCTCCCCCTTCCCTTCTCTTCCCATCCCTGCTCAGCCTCTGCTCCACTACTGTTTGCATAAGAAGACTTGGGCCTCGTCCACATTGCAGAACTAAAGAGCTGGTATTTCCCGCAATCAGTGACCACTGTGGGTTTAAAGAACTGGCATCAAAGAAGCCATTCTCCTCCCCTTTCTCACGGCAAGAGAACTGGGGAGAACCAGCTTCGTTTTCCCTCCTCAGTTAACTGCCTGTGGAAAAAGCTAGCCTCAGTTGCTGCCCTGAGAGGGGAGGGGAGGGGGAGGGGTCCAGGGGGAGGCTTAAGCAACATTTCACATTGATAGCTCACAGATGCAGGAATACTGGTAAGTTGTCACTTCAGGTGGCCCTGAATCTTCCGATCATCACAAAGGTTGGCTGACCTCTGCTCCAAATAGTCCAAAGCAGCAATTCTCAACCTTGGCAGCTTTCAGATTTGGCTGGGGAATTCTGGGAGTTGAAGTCCACAAGTCTTAAAGGGACCAAGGATGGAGACACCTGCTCTGTAGGGCAGCCAGCAGGGGCAAGCAGGTCCCTCATTAGCATGCGGTGAAGTTCATGAACTGCTGATATGTGTCCAATCTGCAGGGTCCTCCTCAGGGATAGCAGCACATGTGAGGCCAGAAATGTGCTTCCATGGGCAGAGTGAAGAGTGCTCAGTCCTGCTGCCCAAGGCTAAAAGGCCCTGCAGAGCAACTCCCAAGGGTGAATGGTGGGGAGAATCTCCATACCAGCTAGTCAGTGTGGAGACTTTGCCTATGGCAAAATGACAGCCTGCACAGCATTGCTTGTGACACATTTTTTGACAGAGCTGAAGAATAACAGAATAACGGAGTTGGAAGGGACCTTGGAGGTCTTCTAGTCCAGGGTCTCCAACCTTGGCAACTTTAATTGTACCCTATGACCATCAGTTGTGTTGTAAATGTTGTACCTTGATGAAGGTATCTTTTCTTTTATGTACACTGAGAGCATATGCACCAAGACAAATTCTTTGTGTGTCCAATCACACTTGGCCAATAAAGAATTCTATTCTATTCTATTCTATTAAGCCTGGCGGACTTCAACTCCCAGAATTCCCCAGCCAGCTTTGCAGGGGATTCTGGGAGTTGAAGTCTGCCAGGCTTAAAGTTGCCAAGGTTGGAGACCCCTGGTCTAGTCCAAGCCCTTGCTCAAGCAGGAGACCCTGCACCATTTCAGACAAATAGTTGTCCAGTCTCTTCTTAAAAACTTCCAGAGTTGGAGCACCCACAACTTCTGGAGGCAAGTCGTTCTACTGGTTGATTGTTCTCACATTTCAGGAAATGTCTCCTTAGATCTACAGTAGGTTGCTTCTCTCCTTGATTAGTTTCCATCCATTGCTTCTTGTCCTGCTTTGTGTCCTGCTTTGTCCTGCTTTGCCCTCTGCTGCTCCTCGACAAAATATCCACCACATTGTGTCTGAATGTCCATCAAGAGCTTACACTGGCCCAATGTCTGATTTTTTTTCAACATAGATCATCCTGTCCTTGAATGGCTGGGTGGACATTAACATTTGAACCACTATAAGTCCATGTATTTGCCATACGCTAAAGACATAAATGTCCTGCTTTATTTGACCCTTTGATTTACACCAGAAAATAATAAGACTCTTCCAGCTAAAGAACCTTTATTTTACCAAAAAAATCCATGCAGGATTTTAATGTTAGATGTGATTACAGGTAGTCCTAGAGTTAGGACCATAATGGAGGCTGCCCATCATGGTTGTAAGCAGCGGCGGTCATCCACATGACCAACCCAATTATACAATTTTTTCTGGTGGGGTAAAGGGAATGCTGTGGTTGCTAAGCCAACAATGTGGTCATTAAGTGAACGAATGGTTCACGTTTCATGCTGAAAACTGGAAGTAAATGCCAATTTTGGGCAAAATCATCATAAAATGTGGACAGGTGATCACAAAATGCTGCAACAGCCATAAATGCAAGGAGGTTGACCATGGGGGAGGGAGAAGGAGAAAAGACAGGTAAGCCCAGCCACCCCGCCCCACCAGTTTAGGGGCAGAGTGGGGACAGAACAATGCATTGCTGTCCTTGAAAAATGGCTAGGAGGTAATCTTTGCACCAGGGAAAGCAAGTTCTCAAACCGTTTATCCATGCAACAAACTGAAAGTGCCTGAGATTTTGCTTTTGCTGCTTCTGGCAATAAAGCCTCTTTCTCTGATAGTAGCACCAACAGCTGCAGAGAGTTTGAGTGGAGGAAGGGAACAGATGGAGGGGAGACACCGTCTTTGGAGGGAAGGAGCAAAAAAAGAAAAAAACCTCCCCATAATTGCAGCTGCTCTCAAAGCTCAATAGAGGTAAGAAAAAAAACATATGGAGTGGCTGGACTGGTGTATTTCCTGCCTTTCCGAAAACTATTCCTTCTGCTGTTGCAGGAAACTGCAGGCTCTGGTGCCTCCAGAATCAGGGCCCAGAAATTCACGCCTGCAGGCCTTCTAGTCTGGGGCTGCAGCTGGCAAAAGGCAGTAGGAGCCACTGGCCCAAGCCTCCTACACATTATCCTACACTTCTGTCAATACGTCCTTCTGTAGCTTCTTAATAGCCTGTTTTAGAGGTAACGGATAAAGAAAAGAAAGGAAAAAGGAACAGCGGTGCTATAGTTGTATACTACTGGCCACCCAACCAAGCAGAAGAAAAAGATGAACATTTTGCTAAACAATTAACAAATGTATGTAGGAAACATACCACAGTAGTAATGAGAGACTTTTAACTACCCTGATATCAACTGGGAGAAAAACTGTGCAGCAAGTAGGAGATTGAAGTAGGAGATTCTTAACCAACCTAAGTGACAGTTTTGTCATCCAAAAGGTAGAGGAGGGAACTAGAGGAAAAGCCAATTCTTACTAAAAAGAAGACGTGATAGAGGGAGTTGAAGTTGCTGGAACTTTGGGGGAGAGTGACCACATCATATTGGAATTCAATATAATGCAAACACAAGCAATATAACATAATCCAGCCAGTGTCTTAAACTTTAAAAGAGCTGATTTTAACAAACTTGGAGTGTAAGAAAAATTTAGGATGAAAATCCTAAAGGGAAAAACAACTCAAGAGGCATGGGAAACTGAAAAATATGATCATAAAAGCCCAGTCCAACCAAATACTACTGAAAAAGAAAAACAAGAATGCTAAGAAGAAACCAGCATGGTTGCACAAAGATCTCTCTAATAAACTGAAAGACAGAAAGATTAAGTACAAAAAATGGAAAGGTTAATTAAGACAGAGTATCAGCAGATAGACCAAATGTGCAATGATGAAGTCAGGAAAGCAAAGGTTCAGAATGACTAAAGACTTACAACAAAAGTTAAAGATAATATTTAAAAAGTTTCTTTCAATACATAAATAACAAGAAAAAAGTCAAGGAAACAGTAGACCCATTTAAGGGAGAAGATAGCAAGGAAGTAACAGGCAGCAGAGAGAAAGCAGAGCTGCTTAACTCATTCTTTGCATCAGTCTTCATGCAAAAAGAAATTAGACCTGATGGATTACATCCTAAAGTTCTGAAGGAGCTGGCAGATGTCATCTCAGAACCATTGTACCATATCTTTCAAAAATTCTGGAACACCGGGGAATTACCTGAGGATTGGAAAAGAGCTGATGTGGTTCCCATCTTCCAAATAAAAAGGGGGGATGATAAAGTGTGTGGGGGGAAACAGACCCAGGAAACTACAGACCAATCAGCCTAACATCAATACCTCGGAAGATACTGGAAAAGATAATAAAAAACAGATCTGTGAACATCTAGAAACAAACAACTAAAAGCTATCATGGGATTGTTAAAAATAGATCATGCCAAACCAATCTTATTTCATTCTTTGACTAAAGTGACTAAATTAGTAGGCCAGCAAAATGCTATGGACATAGTATATATAGACCTCAGTAAAGGCATTCAACAAAGTAGACCACAACCTACTTTTTGGTAAGCTAGAAAAATGTGGGATACAATCCATCACCACCAGATGGATTGTAGCTGGCTGACAAACCATGCAAGTCATCCTTAATGGTACTACATCTACATGAAGGGAAGTAAGCAGTGGGGTACCACAAAGTTTGGTCTTAGGCCCAGTAGTCTTCAATATCTTTATAAATGACTTAGATCAGGGTTGTCAAACTCAAGGGCCAGGGACCGAATCTGGCCCACAGGATGCTTAGATCTGGCCCATGGGATAGTCCTGGAAACAGCAAAGGACCGGCCCACAGTGCCTCTGCCGGCAAAAATGGAGCTTGGGAGGGCCTTAAGTTTAACACCTCTGGTCTAAATCATTTATGAAGATATTGAAGAGTACTGGGCCTAAGACCAAACTTTGTGATACCCCACTGCTTACTTCCCTTCATGTAAATGAAGAAGGAAGGAAGGAAGTGGAGGAGCAGGGGAAGAAGAGGAAGAGGAGGAGGAGGAGGAGGAGGAGGAGGAGGAGGAGGAGGAGGAGGAGGAAGAAGAAGAAGAAGAAGGGGAAGGGGAAAGAAGAAGAAGAAGAAGAAGAAGAAGAAGAAGAAGAAGAAGAAGAAGAAGAAGAATCATCCATATCTGTTGTCCTAAAGAGACTATTATATTAATCTCTTCCTAATGTATTAAAACTGTCCAAAATGTACATCCTACATAGGAGTGAAATAATAAAGTTTGCAGTCCAGGCATCTATGGATGGTCAACAGCGTCAAGATGACTGCAATCAAAGCCCTCTACCTTTTTTTTGTACCTGATCCATCTAAAGCCAACTGGACATTATTTTACTCTTCTCCACAGATGCCCCTGGTTTAGAGACATAACACTGGGGGAACCAAGCAACCACTGAAGTACGAAACAGCAAATGCTCTGCTCCTGCCTCCTGTTTCTCCCACACCTGTGAGGTGTGCGTCTCACACCTTCTAAATGCTCTGTGTTTGTTGCATTCACAAATTAACAAGCATGGTTGAGCACCTATCCTTTCGACTGAAACTCTCCTGGAAGTTGTTGGGTGGGGTGGAAGAGAGGAACCAGAAAACCACATAGGTATAACACGGCGGCGTAATTGACCAACCATTTCTTGATTATGCCATAATTTGCACGTTTCACTTGATGTGTTCCAGGCCCAAGAGCGCCCTCTGCTGGTTAATGTTTCAATTGTTAAAGATAGTTTTGCTCTGTAAAGATAAGTTTTGTTTAAGATTCAGAGTGAGATATATGGAATGCTTTATTTTGACTGTGCATTGTTTGAATAAAGCCTGAGAATAATGCTTGTTTTGAAATAAGCATGCCTGGACTGTATATACTATATGGCACTTTCTTTTGTAATCTGGAGGCGCACAGTAATACTTCCTGTGTTGTGCTCTGCTGCTTATGTGGCAATTTGCCAGGAAGAACATTATTTCCATTTGAATCTGAACAAAGGACATCCTTCTTCAGCCAGCCCACTGTGGCCGCACCCAGTTCAGCATCTTTCACAACAGGGACCAGTCAGGAAATGTCTTAACGTCTCAAGGTTTTTCTCCAGCAACTCATCTTCAGGAAAATGAGAGTCAGCAGAGTGATCCTTGGGAGTAAGATAGGAGGAGGTCAGAGGTGGGTTTCAGCAGGTTCTGACCAGTTCTGGAGAACCGGTAGTGGAAATTTTGAGTAGTTTGGAAAACCGGTAGTAAAAATTCTGACTGGCCTTGCCCCCATCTATTCTCTGCCTCCCAAGTCCCAGCTGATCGGGAGGAAATGGAGATTTTACAATATCCTTCCTGTTACACCCACCAAGCCACGCCCACCAAGCCATGCCCACCAAGCCACACCCACAGAACCGGTAGTAAAAAAATTTGAAACCCACCACTGGAGGAGATGTGTGAGAGGGAGGCCCAAGCTGCTTGTTCCAGCTTGATCTCTTTCTTAGGAAGATGCCACTGAGCCTGGTTTTATTCTAAATGCTCACCAACTTATAGCTTTTCAAAGATATTCCATTAATTTCTCAATCCTGCCCATCTGCCGTATCTATGCCATCATCTTGTTTCTCTCAGCTTTGCCAAACATAATCAGTCCATCATCTGCTCACATCGCACGCCCAAAGTATCAATGGAAGATTTTATGTGGCCACCAGAGCTCAGGAACAAAAGACTAGGACCACACCCACACAGGATGTTGCGAGGCAGCCGACCAATCTGCAAATACCCACTCCATCTACCAATCAAGATGCAACCACACAGCCAACCAACCCGCTCACAGCAACACTCCCCACCTTCCCACCAGTATTTATAGAGAGATGGCAGCTCAGAGCACACTTTGCCCACAGAAGCTCGAAGCCTGAAGATGATGAGTGAGACCTCATCGAAACATCGCCAAGATACTCTCAACCTTACATGGGAAAAGACCCAAATATGCCAAGACCTACATACCTATACCCGTGAAAACCTATGAAAACATATATGTATATATGTATGTATGTATGTATATATATGTATATGTATATATGTTGGTTGGTCACAGACATTTCCTTACCCAATTAGGTAACATCATCAGTGCTAGTAAGGATGGGGTTTATTCCCTGTTTATATACAGTAGCTTGCCCTGCTATGTTGGTAGGGATGTGGTTTTCTCCTTGATAGTTCTTTCATTGGGGACTGTTTTCTGCTTGATGGTTTTTCTGGTGTTAAAGCCTGCTTATCTAGGTATTGGTTGCTGGAGGGGATGTGTTCTGGTATTTTTGTTTCCTTCTTAGCTTTTCGATTGTCTCTTTTGAATATTGTGTAAATGTGATTTATCTTTATGTGCCTGCGGAATGCCAAATTCTAGGAATTCTCTAGCATCTTTGGATTTAGTTGGGCTCAGGATGCTCAGAGTTTCCCAGTTGTGAAATTAAAGAGTTTCTATTAGGTCTTCCAACTGCTAGTTGGTATTCATGGATGTCCTACAAAGTGGCTGTTACAATCTTTACACTATATTATAGGTTATGCCTGTTCTTATTTCCATCAAAGTAAACGTAGGTATGAGGCAAAGGTTGATAAGATCTGTGATTCTTGGTATATTTGGCTAGGTCGGGTGTGTTGTGTAGCTCTGTTGCCATGGATTCTTTTGCTAGTTCTGGATCTATAGGTATAAAGGGTGCTATGACATCAAACGTAATTTTAGTTGGAACCACTGTCAAAGATCTATAAATAGAAGCTAAAACTATCATTTCATTCAATGACAAAGCATTCTTTGTGGCTGGTTGTCCCTTAAGTACCCACTGGTAGTTAGTAGAGCTTGGTAGATACATACAAAGCATTGCTTACACCTCCTTGCTTAATCTGCAAGTATCACTAAAGGAACTGAAGTGGAAAGACTGGCAAAGTGAGAGGAATGAAGCATTGGGGCCGTTGATGGAGAATCTGATGGGCTTCAGTCCAGTGAAGTCTGCAAATCATAAATAATTGGAAAAATTGTCTGAGCTGCTGTTGGGTAAGTCACTTCTGAATTCAGTGGTTGGGGCCTCAGGAGACCCCTGTTGAAAATTGGAATGGCTGCTTCCTCCATGGAGCTTTTAAGTTCAATGACATTATATTCCTGGGTTAAGCCTGACAGGGTTTTGGGGGAGAGGAGTCTTTGGCAGACTGAATGGCCCCAACCTGAATGGCCCTTCGACTTCATCTAGAGCCGTGATGGTGCAGTGGTCAGAATGCAGTACTGCAGGCTACTTCTGCTGACTGCCAGCTGCCAGAAGTTTGGCAGTTCGAATCTTATCGGCTCAAGGTTGACTCAGCCTTCCATCCTTCCGAGGTGGGTAAAAGGAGGACCCAGATAGTTGGGGGCAATAGGCTGACTGTAAGCCGCTTAGAGAGGGCTGTAAAACACTGTGAAGCAGAATATAAGTCTAAGTGCTACTGCTCTTGCTCTCTTGCAACAGAAAGAACTCATGAGCTTGGACAAGAGAAATATGGGAGTGAATGCAAAAAAATGTCAAATCACCAAACGATTTCCCCAGTGGTATTAACTTTTTCAGTTTCTTTTCACTGACTAGGAGTTTTCCATACCACTTGCTGGAAATTTTCAGGAAGACAACCTGTTTTCTTAAAAGATAGATTTTCATTCATCTCATATTCTAAATCTAAATCTAAAGCTTTTAAAAGCTAATAACTAAAAGTTATTATTCCTTTAATCAGACTGTAAAACTTCTTTTAATCTGAGAAGTACAGAAAATTCCTTGGCTCATATTGATTTGTTTTAATTTGTTTTTATTTTATTTAGAACAAAGTTAAAATACAAAATAAAAAACTTAGTAAAAATCCAAGAAGACATAAAAGAAAAAAACACAAAACAGTCAGAATACTAAAAAGGGTGCATAACCCCCCCCCCCAAAACAGCATATTACAGGTAATCCTTCAGTTACGAATGTAATAGAGCAGTGAGGGTGAACCTTTTCAGCACCAAGTGCCCAAACTGGAACGTGTGCGCGTGTGTGCGCTGGAGCACCGGAAACTCAAAGACCAGCTGGTTGGTGCACATGCATGCACCATCCACCTGGTTTTTGGGTTTCCGGCATGTGCATGTGCACCAGCCAGCTGGTCTTCATGCGCCAGAGCCCCGGAAACCCATAGACCAGCAGGTTTCTGGCAATCCAGTGTGCACAAAGATCAGCTGGCCAGCACGCATGGGTGTGCTGAAAACCCAAGAACCAAAAAAGCAGCTGCCGATGGCACATATGCCCACAGAGAGGGCTCTGCGCACCATCTCTGGCACACGTGCCATAGGTTCGCCTTCATGGTAATAGAGCCTGCCAATTACATTTGTAACCTGCGGATTCATTAATTGGATCTCGTTAAATGAACACGATCCCTCCCTGCTTTATCCAATGCTGTTGTGACTCCGCCCCCCCCCCGAGCCTGTCCTCATGGAGGATGACTCTGAGAGTGATGGGGAGGAGCTGACGCCTTCCTCTCCCGAACCCTCCTCCTCCCTGGCAATGCCTCAGGCTCCAGCTGCTGAAGATCAATCTTTTTTTTTTTTTTTTTTTTTATTGAAAGAGTTTTAAAAAAAACAAAAACATTTTCCCCCTTTTTTCCCCCTCCCTCCCAAAAAAAAAAAAAAAAACATCCCCCTCCTCCCCACCCCGGCTTCCCGGGTCAATCACAAGGTAAAGTCCAATCCAAATAACCACATCCAAAGCTTTTCGTCTCCCAACCCCTCCCATTACATAAAATAACTTTCTAATTATTCAAAGGCAATCTGATATTTCTTAATCTGATATCTGTTTTGTAGATAATCAATCCATTTTTCCATTCAATTAAATATCTTTCCTGCGTATTGTCTTTTAAAACGCTGAGATTTTAGCCATCTCAGCCAAATTAATAACTTTCAATATCCATTCTTCTATTGTAGGTATCTCTTCTTTCTTCCAGTATTGTCCAATCAACAGTCTTGCTGCTGTTATTAAGTTCAAAATCAGTTTAGTCTCAATCCCTGTACAATCCATTATAATTCCCAAAAGGAAAAATTGTGGCAGGAACTTTATCTTCTTCTTCAGTACATTTTGAATAATCCACCAAATTCTTATCCAAAAGACCTTAATTTTCTTGCAAGTCCACCAAATATGAAAATATGTAGCATCATCACAATCACACCTCCAACATTTCGCTTGGATATTAGGATACATACATGATAATTTTTTGGGATCTAAATGCCATCTATAAAACATCTTATAAAAATTTTCCCTTAAATTCTGTGCTTGTGTAAACTTAACATTTCTAACCCAAATTTTCTCCCATGTTTCCAACATTATTGGTTCCTGAATATTCTGTGCCCATTTTATCATACAATCCTTTACCAAATCCTTTTCCGAATCTATTTCAAGCAACACATTATACAATCTCTTTATATGCTCCTGGGTCTGATTTCTAATTTGCTTTATTAAATTTTCCTCCTTTGCATTATACCAATTTTTTGATCTTCTTTCCATCTAGCACTTATTTGCCCATATTGAAACCAAGTATAATTCCTCCCTTCTTCATTTAATACCTGTAATGATTTTAATTGCAATCTACCTCCTTCAGCATACAAAAGTTCTTTATATGTAATCATTTCCTGTTTCTGTTCTATATTTATATTCTCTATTGCATGTCTAGGGCTCGCCCATATAGGAATCTTATAATCTAATTTATAGGAATATTTATTCCAGACCATAAAGAGCACTTCTCAACACATGATTCTTAAAAGCCCTATCCACTTTTTCCATAAAATAAGTACGCATGCCATCCATATAACAAGTCATAACCTTCTATATTCAAAATTCTTTCCTCTGTTAAGTTAAACCAGTCACTTATTACTGAAAGGGTTACTGCTTCATAATATAGTTTAAAATTAGGCATTCTTAAACCACCTCTTTCCGTGAATCCTGTATTATTTTCATTTTAACCCTCGCCTTTTTACCCTGCCATATAAATTTATTAATCCCACTCTGCCAATCTTCCAAATTTTTATCCTTTTTAATTATAGGTATCATCTGGAACAGAAACAAAATCTACTTGAATTTATAGGAATATTTATTCCAGACCATAAAGAGCACTTCTCAACACATGATTCTTAAAAGCCCTATCCACTTTTTCCATAAAATAAGTACGCATGCCATCCATATAACAAGTCATAACCTTCTATATTCAAAATTCTTTCCTCTGTTAAGTTAAACCAGTCACTTATTACTGAAAGGGTTACTGCTTCATAATATAGTTTAAAATTAGGCATTCTTAAACCACCTCTTTCCGTGAATCCTGTATTATTTTCATTTTAACCCTCGCCTTTTTACCCTGCCATATAAATTTATTAATCCCACTCTGCCAATCTTCCAAATTTTTATCCTTTTTAATTATAGGTATCATCTGGAACAGAAACAAAATCTACTTGAATTTATAGGAATATTTATTCCAGACCATAAAGAGCACTTCTCAACACATGATTCTTAAAAGCCCTATCCACTTTTTCCATAAAATAAGTACGCATGCCATCCATATAACAAGTCATAACCTTCTATATTCAAAATTCTTTCCTCTGTTAAGTTAAACCAGTCACTTATTACTGAAAGGGTTACTGCTTCATAATATAGTTTAAAATTAGGCATTCTTAAACCACCTCTTTCCGTGAATCCTGTATTATTTTCATTTTAACCCTCGCCTTTTTACCCTGCCATATAAATTTATTAATCCCACTCTGCCAATCTTCCAAATTTTTATCCTTTTTAATTATAGGTATCATCTGGAACAGAAACAAAATCTACTTGAATTTATAGGAATATTTATTCCAGACCATAAAGAGCACTTCTCAACACATGATTCTTAAAAGCCCTATCCACTTTTTCCATAAAATAAGTACGCATGCCATCCATATAACAAGTCATAACCTTCTATATTCAAAATTCTTTCCTCTGTTAAGTTAAACCAGTCACTTATTACTGAAAGGGTTACTGCTTCATAATATAGTTTAAAATTAGGCATTCTTAAACCACCTCTTTCCGTGAATCCTGTATTATTTTCATTTTAACCCTCGCCTTTTTACCCTGCCATATAAATTTATTAATCCCACTCTGCCAATCTTCCAAATTTTTATCCTTTTTAATTATCACTTTTGTTTTATTCTGATTTATTTTAAATCCTGATACCTTTCCATATTTGCTTAGATCTGGCCCATGGGATAGTCCTGAAACAGCAAAGGACCGGCCCACAGTGCCTCTGCCGGCAAAAATGGAGCTTGGGAGGGCCTTAAGTTTAACACCTCTGGTCTAAATCATTTATGAAGATATTGAAGAGTACTGGGCCTAAGACCAAACTTTGTGATACCCCACTGCTTACTTCCCTTCATGTAAATGAAGAAGGAAGGAAGGAAGTGGAGGAGCAGGGGAAGAAGAGGAAGAGGAGGAGGAGGAGGAGGAGGAGGAGGAGGAGGAGGAGGAGGAAGAAGAAGAAGAAGAAGAAGAAGAAGAAGAAGAAGAAGAAGAAGAAGAAGAAGAAGAAGAAGAAGAAGAAGAAGAAGAAGAAGAAGAATCATCCATATCTGTTGTCCTAAAGAGACTATTATATTAATCTCTTCCTAATGTATTAAAACTGTCCAAAATGTACATCCTACATAGGAGTGAAATAATAAAGTTTGCAGTCCAGGCATCTATGGATGGTCAACAGCGTCAAGATGACTGCAATCAAAGCCCTCTACCTTTTTTTTGTACCTGATCCATCTAAAGCCAACTGGACATTATTTTACTCTTCTCCACAGATGCCCCTGGTTTAGAGACATAACACTGGGGGAACCAAGCAACCACTGAAGTACGAAACAGCAAATGCTCTGCTCCTGCCTCCTGTTTCTCCCACACCTGTGAGGTGTGCGTCTCTCACACCTTCTAAATGCTCTGTGTGTTTGTTGCATTCACAAATTAACAAGCATGGTTGAGCACCTATCCTTTCGACTGAAACTCTCCTGGAAGTTGTTGGGTGGGGTGGAAGAGAGGAACCAGAAAACCACATAGGTATAACACGGCGGCGTAATTGACCAACCATTTCTTGATTATGCCATAATTTGCACGTTTCACTTGATGTGTTCCAGGCCCAAGAGCGCCCTCTGCTGGTTAATGTTTCAATTGTTAAAGATAGTTTTGCTCTGTAAAGATAAGTTTTTGTTTAAGATTCAGAGAGTGAGATATATGGAATGCTTTATTTTGACTGTGCATTGTTTGAATAAAGCCTGAGAATAATGCTTGTTTTGAAATAAGCATGCCTGGACTGTATATACTATATGGCACTTTCTTTTGTAATCTGGAGGCGCACAGTAATACTTCCTGTGTTGTGCTCTGCTGCTTATGTGGCAATTTGCCAGGAAGAACATTATTTCCATTTGAATCTGAACAAAGGACATCCTTCTTCAGCCAGCCCACTGTGGCCGCACCCAGTTCAGCATCTTTCACAACAGGGACCAGTCAGGAAATGTCTTAACGTCTCAAGGTTTTTCTCCAGCAACTCATCTTCAGGAAAATGAGAGTCAGCAGAGTGATCCTTGGGAGTAAGATAGGAGGAGGTCAGAGGTGGGTTTCAGCAGGTTCTGACCAGTTCTGGAGAACCGGTAGTGGAAATTTTGAGTAGTTTGGAAAACCGGTAGTAAAAATTCTGACTGGCCTTGCCCCCA
Source organism: Ahaetulla prasina (assembly GCF_028640845.1). Taxonomy (NCBI): domain Eukaryota; kingdom Metazoa; phylum Chordata; class Lepidosauria; order Squamata; family Colubridae; genus Ahaetulla; species Ahaetulla prasina. Next base: position 2,111,070 of record NC_080551.1, on the reverse strand, counting down.
TCTATTCTCTGCCTCCCAAGTCCCAGCTGATCGGGAGGAAATGGAGATTTTACAATATCCTTCCTGTTACACCCACCAAGCCACGCCCACCAAGCCATGCCCACCAAGCCACACCCACAGAACCGGTAGTAAAAAAATTTGAAACCCACCACTGGAGGAGATGTGTGAGAGGGAGGCCCAAGCTGCTTGTTCCAGCTTGATCTCTTTCTTAGGAAGATGCCACTGAGCCTGGTTTTATTCTAAATGCTCACCAACTTATAGCTTTTCAAAGATATTCCATTAATTTCTCAATCCTGCCCATCTGCCGTATCTATGCCATCATCTTGTTTCTCTCAGCTTTGCCAAACATAATCAGTCCATCATCTGCTCACATCGCACGCCCAAAGTATCAATGGAAGATTTTATGTGGCCACCAAAGCTCAGGAACAAAAGATTAGGACCACACCCACACAGGATGCTGCGAGGCAGCCGACCAATCTGCAAACACCCATTCCATCTACCAATCAAGATGCAACCACACAGCCAACCAACCCGCTCACAGCAACACTCCCCACCTCCCCACCAGTATTTATAGAGAGACGGCAGCTCCGACCACGCTTTGCCCACAGAAGCTCGAAGCCGAAAGCAGCAGCCTGAAGATGATGAGTGAGACCTCATCGAAACATCGCCAAGATACTCTCAACCTTACATGGGAAAAGACCCAAATATGCCAAGACCTACATACCTATACCCGTGAAAACCTATGAAAACATATATGTATATATGTATGTATGTATGTATATATATGTATATGTATATATGTTGGTTGGTCACAGACATTTCCTTACCCAATTAGGTAACATCATCAGTGCTAGTAAGGATGGGGTTTATTCCCTGTTTATATACAGTAGCTTGCCCTGCTATGTTGGTAGGGATGTGGTTTTCTCCTTGATAGTTCTTTCATTGGGGACTGTTTTCTGCTTGATGGTTTTTCTGGTGTTAAAGCCTGCTTATCTAGGTATTGGTTGCTGGAGGGGATGTGTTCTGGTATTTTTGTTTCCTTCTTAGCTTTTCGATTGTCTCTTTTGAATATTGTGTAAATGTGATTTATCTTTATGTGCCTCATGGAATGCCAAATTCTAGGAATTCTCTAGCATCTTTGGATTTAGTTGGGCTCAGGATGCTCAGAGTTTCCCAGTTGTGAAATTAAAGAGTTTCTATTAGGTCTTCCAACTGCTAGTTGGTATTCATGGATGTCCTACAAAGTGGCTGTTACAATCTTTACACTATATTATAGGTTATGCCTGTTCTTATTTCCATCAAAGTAAACGTAGGTATGAGGCAAAGGTTGATAAGATCTGTGATTCTTGGTATATTTGGCTAGGTCGGGTGTGTTGTGTAGCTCTGTTGCCATGGATTCTTTTGCTAGTTCTGGATCTATAGGTATAAAGGGTGCTATGACATCAAACGTAATTTTAGTTGGAACCACTGTCAAAGATCTATAAATAGAAGCTAAAACTATCATTTCATTCAATGACAAAGCATTCTTTGTGGCTGGTTGTCCCTTAAGTACCCACTGGTAGTTAGTAGAGCTTGGTAGATACATACAAAGCATTGCTTACACCTCCTTGCTTAATCTGCAAGTATCACTAAAGGAACTGAAGTGGAAAGACTGGCAAAGTGAGAGGAATGAAGCATTGGGGCCGTTGATGGAGAATCTGATGGGCTTCAGTCCAGTGAAGTCTGCAAATCATAAATAATTGGAAAAATTGTCTGAGCTGCTGTTGGGTAAGTCACTTCTGAATTCAGTGGTTGGGGCCTCAGGAGACCCCTGTTGAAAATTGGAATGGCTGCTTCCTCCATGGAGCTTTTAAGTTCAATGACATTATATTCCTGGGTTAAGCCTGACAGGGTTTTGGGGGAGAGGAGTCTTTGGCAGACTGAATGGCCCCAACCTGAATGGCCCTTCGACTTCATCTAGAGCCGTGATGGTGCAGTGGTCAGAATGCAGTACTGCAGGCTACTTCTGCTGACTGCCAGCTGCCAGAAGTTTGGCAGTTCGAATCTTATCGGCTCAAGGTTGACTCAGCCTTCCATCCTTCCGAGGTGGGTAAAAGGAGGACCCAGATAGTTGGGGGCAATAGGCTGACTGTAAGCCGCTTAGAGAGGGCTGTAAAACACTGTGAAGCAGAATATAAGTCTAAGTGCTACTGCTCTTGCTCTCTTGCAACAGAAAGAACTCATGAGCTTGGACAAGAGAAATATGGGAGTGAATGCAAAAAAATGTCAAATCACCAAACGATTTCCCCAGTGGTATTAACTTTTTCAGTTTCTTTTCACTGACTAGGAGTTTTCCATACCACTTGCTGGAAATTTTCAGGAAGACAACCTGTTTTCTTAAAAGATAGATTTTCATTCATCTCATATTCTAAATCTAAATCTAAAGCTTTTAAAAGCTAATAACTAAAAGTTATTATTCCTTTAATCAGACTGTAAAACTTCTTTTAATCTGAGAAGTACAGAAAATTCCTTGGCTCATATTGATTTGTTTTAATTTGTTTTTATTTTATTTAGAACAAAGTTAAAATACAAAATAAAAAACTTAGTAAAAATCCAAGAAGACATAAAAGAAAAAAACACAAAACAGTCAGAATACTAAAAAGGGTGCATAACCCCCCCCCCCAAAACAGCATATTACAGGTAATCCTTCAGTTACGAATGTAATAGAGCAGTGAGGGTGAACCTTTTCAGCACCAAGTGCCCAAACTGGAACGTGTGCGCGTGTGTGCGCTGGAGCACCGGAAACTCAAAGACCAGCTGGTTGGTGCACATGCATGCACCATCCACCTGGTTTTGGGTTTCGGCATGTGCATGTGCACCAGCCAGCTGGTCTTCATGCGCCAGAGCCGGAAACCCATAGACCAGCAGGTTTCTGGCAATCCAGTGTGCACAAAGATCAGCTGGCCAGCACGCATGGGTGTGCTGAAAACCCAAGAACCAAAAAAGCAGCTGCCGATGGCACATATGCCCACAGAGAGGGCTCTGCGCACCATCTCTGGCACACGTGCCATAGGTTCGCCTTCATGGTAATAGAGCCTGCCAATTACATTTGTAACCTGCGGATTCATTAATTGGATCTCGTTAAATGAACACGATCCCTCCCTGCTTTATCCAATGCTGTTGTGACTCCGCCCCCCCCCCCGAGCCTGTCCTCATGGAGGATGACTCTGAGAGTGATGGGGAGGAGCTGACGCCTTCCTCTCCCGAACCCTCCTCCTCCCTGGCAATGCCTCAGGCTCCAGCTGCTGAAGATCAATCTTGGATTAACCCAAGGCAGCATCGAAAAGATAAGTGCGCGCAGCAAAGGAAGAGGTGTGGCAGGCTCAGAGATTGCTGAGTCACTGAGCCACACCCCACAGGGGATAAAAGTGGGTGGAGTTGCCATCTGGCCCTTGTGATGGACAAAAGCTACCAAATGCGAACTGCAGATCGGTCGTTTGGGAGTTAAAGGCCTGGATTGTGCAAAGGCTTTTTTTCTGTGAGCTCTTGACAACGGATCTTGGACATGTGGGCTTCTGTCTCCGTAAGAGATAAAGAACTCAGAACTTGGCAGGCCTTTGCATTGTAGCTGCCAAGGCTTCCCTGCACTACCGAAAATCAGGTCTGTTGCAAATATAAAGAACTGTGGGACATGTGTCTCTGCATCTTCTCTGTGAAGTGGAGAGGGGGACAGAACAAATGCATTCGCTAATCAAATGTGCAGGTTGTTATGTGCACATGAGTATCTCAGGGTGGGGAAGACCATGTGGGGCCTAGTGCTGGAACAGGCCACCCAAGGTCTCCTCCAATCTGCTGAGATAACTCTCACTTACAGTCTCTTGGGGTCCCCATAGTTGCCCCCCCCATCCTGCCCCGCCGGGTCTCTCCAGGCACTGGACCTACTTTTCTAGCCTCCTGGATCACTTGCTGCTCCCCATTTCCCATCGCTTGCTTACTTCTAGAAGATCTCCAGAATTCCAAAACGTGGCAAAAAAGCCGAAGTTTTTTATTCAGATGCTGGTGAAGCTTTAAGAACGTGAGATCTAAGGAAAACAACTGAATAATTTTCTGAAAAAGTGGGTCAGACTGTTTTGGAACTCTGGAGATCTTCTGAAAGTAATAAGCGATGGGAAATGCGGTGGGGAGCAGCAAGTGGAATCTGGGAGGCTAAAAAAGCAGGCCCAGTAACTGGGGAGACACGGCAGGGCGGGATCATCATCTTTTAAGGACCCCATAATCCTTTGCAGGGTGGAGTCTGGGCAACTGAATGGAGTTTGCAGAGTGTTTAATGGCCAGATGCCTTTCCTGTCGCCAGTGTGGAGTTTTGTTCAGCAGATATATTCTCATTGTGCCCAGAAAGAGAAATATCAGCCTCTACTTAGGATCAAATGGGGGAGGATGTGGGGGGGGGGATAAGGCAGGGGGGGCATATTGCAGCATCTCTGCAGTCAGTGGTAAGGGTGAACGACTGCTGTGGTGCTGCAATATACATCATTTCAGGACCAGGTCGTAAGTACTTTTTTTTATGGTGGGGGGAGATGTCGTAATTTTGAACGGTGAGTAATTGAACTGTCATAACTGAAGGAATACCTCTATACACATATTATTCCTTCTAGTTGAATACTAATTAATATATTACTACAATTAGAATAGAATAGAATAGAATTTTATTGGCCAAGTGTGATTGGACACACAAGGAATTTGTCTTGGTGTATATGCTCTCAGTGTACATTAGTTCCCACCCCTTGCAGAAAAGCCCCTCCCAAAAATTTTAAGCTACTAAATCTATTAGGAACTTGTCTTCTATATGTTATATTAATGACAAAAAGTGGTTAGCAGGAAAAACAGTAACAGTAAAACAGAACAAGATTAAAGTTTCAAATCTTTCTGTTAACAAGCTGTTATTGTAATTCACTCGTAGAAAATTTACCACGGCATCTTAACTATCCCAGATCATTCCAAAAGTTATAAATAGATTGTCGGGTCAAAAATCAATGTTTGTTTCTTAATATCCTCTCTTGTCCATTGTTGTTTAATTAAATGTAATGCATTCAGTCTCCAGAATATGTCTATCTTTGTGTCAGAGTGCAAAGCAGAAGTAGTTACCAGTTAACTGTAATAAATCCATCCAGTCTCCTTCATGTTGATTTTCTATTGATAAGAAGCAGTTATCTTATTGAAGGTAAGGCTTTGATGATCCTGGGTGTTTGTTCTTATTGCAGACTGGCCGAATTGAACCAAATTACCCCAAAGTCTGTGGCCACCAAGGCAACGTACTTGATATTAAGTGGAACCCCTTCATTGAAAACATCATTGCTTCTTGCTCAGAAGACACTTCAGTAAGTAAGGATAATTGCATAAACAATATTTTGGGGAGCTAACTGCTGAAAGGTGATACACTGAGATCTTTTCAGATTTGGTGAACCTCTTTCTTCGTGATTTAGAATAGAATAGAATGGGACGGAACGGAACGGAATGGAACAGAATGGAACAGAACAGAATAGAATTCTTTTTTTTTTAATTGAAAAAGTTTTACAAAGTTCCCCCCCCCCCCCGCTTTCAATAAAATAAAGAATTCTTTATTGGCCAAGTGTGATTGGACAGAGAAGGAATTTGTCTTGGTGCATATGCTCTCAGTGTACATAAAAGAAAAGATACATTCGTCAAGAATCATAAAGTACAACACTTAATGATAGTCATAGGGAAACAGTCAATATAAATTATAAGGATACCAGCAACAAGGTTGCAGTCATACAGTCATAAGTGGAAGGAAATGGGGATGGGAATGATGAGAAGATTAATAGTAATGCAGATTTAGTAACTAGTTTGACAGTGTTGAGGGAATTATTTGTTTAGCAGAGTGATGGCGTTGGGGAAAAAAACTCTTGTGTAGATTTGTTCTGGTGTGCAGTGCTCTGTAGCGTCGTTTTGAGGGTAGGAGTTGAAATAGTTTATGTCCAGGATGTGAGGGGTCTGTAGATACTTTCACAGCCCTCTTTTTGACTTGTGCAGTATACAACAGGGGTTTCCAACCTTGGCAACTTTAATACTTGTGGACTTCAACTCCCAGAGTTCCTCAGCCAGCAAAGGAATTCTGGGAGTTGAAGTCCACAAGTCTTAAAGTTGCCAAGGTTGGAGACCCCTGATTTACAGGACATTCAAGAGGCAGTCATCAATTTGCTGACTTCCAGGATTTTCCTGGCGCTACTTTCGTAGGCCATAAAAGATCTGAAAACAACTGATCTAAAATAATTCCAGTTATAAAAAAAAACACCATGGCTTTTGTGTAATAGTCACAAAATGGTCATTGTATTCCATTGTGGTTTATAACCTTCTTACATCACTATGACTAGAAAAGGACAACTGCAACTTTAAAAATAGTTGTTGTATAGATTTAAAGAAAGAATTTACTCAGCAGCAGCTTCGGTCCATTGCACTGGAAGAGAGCTAGAAAAAAAAGCACAAAACCTCAACTTTGTCATTGCAGCTGCCACCTTGAGTTTTTGACACCCTTAGCCTTTGCAAGCTTCTGTGATGCTTCTCAGACGTTGCTATGGAAGAGAACCCAAGGCCTCCCGTGTTCAAAGGAAGAGCAGGGCTGAGATTCTAACCCTCACCCAAACCCTCACTTCTAGCTGGGCCCAAAAGCCAAACCAATGAATCTTTGGTTTCCCTGTTAGGTTTCTGGCCCACCTTAACCTTCAGGGCCTGAGGGGGGCTTCACTTCCTCTCCCCACAAAGAACTGCATAGTAGGCAGGGCTGAGAGAGACGCCCTGCGTCCCCCAAGTGCTGCAGGTCTGGTCTTCCTGCTCCATATCTTGCACCTTAACTCTGACCTTGCTCCAATTCTACGGGGGGGCCATGGCTGCTCCGATTGGCTGGGTACTCCAAGCACCAATTCCTGCTCAAACCATCCCTGGTTTTGGATGGAGAAAAAGTGAGTGGCACCAGAGCTGGCTCAGTGGAGGTGACTCTCCCTGCCCCCCACTTTTCTCTGCCAGGTAATCCCCGCTTCCTTGGTCCTCCTCCAAGGTTTTAAATATTGGTGGCATTTTTAATGTGATGTGCACATTTGACATTTAACAGCATTTTAAAAAAATAATTGATTTTGTCCTGTGAAAAAAAATGTACGAGCTTGTTTACACATGTTGCACAAATAGCTGACAGGTGAGAGTTGAAGCCCTTGGAGAAGACCAGGGCTTTGGTACTTCTGTTTCCCCTCCTTCCCTGCCTCGTGGGACCCCTTGGCAAAATGGACCATCCTCCTCCTCTCTCATCGTTCAGCTTGCTGGGCGCCAAGGTGATGCCCCCAGTCCAACCATGGAAGTCATTTCAAAGCAGTTATAAGGCAGAACAGAAGAGATCCTGCTTGAAATGAGAGGCAGCTTCCAGCAGTTAGCTCTGCCCACTGCCAGGAGTTCGATCCTGACAGGGCTCAAGGTTGACTCATCCTTCCATCCTTCCGAGGTCAGTAAACTGAGGACCCAGATAATTGGGGGCAATGTGCTGGCTCTGTAAACCCCCTTAGAGGGGGCCGTAAAGGACTGTGAAGGGGTATATAAGTCTGCTACTGCTATGATCAGGAGCCCCCAGGGGAATAAAGATCAGGAACCTTCCAAGGAGTCAGAACAAGGAAAGAAGATGCAGCCGTTTGTGACCTCAGTCATATTGGCTTTCCAAGGCGCCTCCTTTTCCCAAGCATTTGCTGGCAGGCAAGAGGCGATTCGCTCTGCCGAGAGGGAGTTCACAGGTTACAATTTAGGACACAGCAGCCATTCCCCACATCCAAAGCCTGTGTGATAGCGCCCAGTAAAGGAGACGGTTGCCTTAAAAAGATGGGCGTTTTAATTTCTGCCCTCCCAGGGATATTCACAGCGGACAAAACATTCACAATGGCAGCCATGACTGTATGAGCCTGCCATGCACACAGCACATGTAAAAACAGATAGTGGCAATTGCATGGTTGTGGGCAGAGTTTGGATTTTTTAAAAACTCTCCCACAGATGCCCCTGTGCCAGCTCCTTATAGGTCCCAGTGGATGGTCTCCTTTGTAGTCTGAAGGGTGACTCAAGACTTTGAGTAACGATGGCAGCCCAGAAAGACTTGAACCGGCATCTCGTGGTGTTGGATAAATTGTTCTTTGTGCACCTGGCTTTTCTTTGAAGTCCCTCCTGTGCTTGAAACCCCAAACTGGGCTACTGAGTTGGACGGGGCCAGCCTTTGGCAAAACACGAAGCCATGTGCTTTTGAATCAGAATTTATTAAATAAACCCAAATGAGTTGAGTGCCACCCCATGTTAAATCATGAACTGTGCCTTTCAAATCATAAGGCAGGGATTCATGGAAGTCGCTGAACCTGAAGCCAGCGAGCCGTGAAGTGCTTTCATGCTTGTGTGAAGTTGGCTACTTTCCTGCTTTGAGAGCTGCTGCAGCAGATCCTCTCCCCCCACCCTTCCTTCCCAAGGTCACCTGCCTCTCTGCAGCAAAGGGAAGGTGGGGCTCAAAGTAAGTGATTGGCACATGCACAAGAAGGAGGAGGAGCAGGAGGAGGAGAAGGAGGAGAAGGAGAAGGAGGAGCAGGAGCTTCCCAGGGAGCACAACTGGGCAAGCCTTCTGTCCCACTCTGGCTGGCAGGGCCCTTTCCTTCCTTCCTTCCTTCCTTCCTTCCTTCCTTCCTTCCTTCCTTCCTTCCTTCCTTCCTTCCTTCTGTCAGCATCTGCAGGTGTTAACCAAAATACTGTTGAATTATCAGAGGATCAAGGACCCAGTACAGTACAAAGGAATCCAGTGAGATGTCTGGGGGAGGAAGGAAAATCTCCAGAGGCCAAATTTTTTCAGGGGATCTCTAGGTTTCCGGGAAGTCTTGACAGGGTTATTTCAAAAAGGCAGATGCTTCCAGGTGTCCAGGAATGGACAATTTAACACCACACCCCTATGAGCTTCTCCCTGAGCAGGTTTTGTCTGGTTAGGTAGAGAAGCAGAAGGCTCAGCTCACAGCAGCCTTTCGCTCTTTTGTCCTTCAAGGTTCGGATATGGGAAATTCCGGATGGAGGCTTGAAGCGCAACATGACCGAGGCTGTCCTGGAGCTGTATGGCCACAGCCGGCGTGTTGGCATCATCGAGTGGCACCCAATCACCACCAATATCCTGTTCAGTGCTGGATATGACTATAAGGTAAATGGGTAACCATCTTGAGTGGTTGGATGCTATCAGGATTTAAATCAGGGGTCTCCAACCTTGGCAACTTCAAGCCTGGAGAACTTCAACTCAGCAACTTCAGGAAGCTGGCTGGGGAATTCTGGGAGCTGAAGTCCTCGAGCTTAAAGTTGCCAAGGTTGGAGGCCCCTGATTTAAAGGAGCTGAATTAGACTCCCAAACAGCTGGAGAGGCCCATAGCAAAGAGGCTCCAGAAGTAACAGTTCTCAGCCCTTGGGATGGTACAAGGAAGAAAGGTGGTCAAGAGCCCCTCCCTCAAGAGCTGAAGGGAGTCTGTGGGCAGAGCCCACCAAAGGCCCCCCCCCTTCTTCCCTCCCCCCCACTTTGACTTGAGAAGAACGTAGCATAACAGAGTTGGGAGGGGCTTCTGGTTTCTTCCTGGGCGGTTTCCTGCCTGATTCATTGGAGCAGATCATGTCAGGAAATAAAATCAGTTTCACTCAGAAAGTCAGCATTTTCAGCCTCTCCTCTTAGCATAAAGAACCCTCCTCATCCTGAGGGAGAGGCCCCCCTTCAGGTTATTCATTGGATCCTATATTTACCCTGGAAGCTGATAGGCAAGACTTGGAGCCCATCTGTTCTTCAGGCCCCACATAGTGTGAGCCCAGGACATCCTCCGTCTGTTGAGTAGCACTCTTCAGAATGGAGACTGCAGTCTGCAGAGGCCGACTCTACTTTGAAGATGGCCCCTTCCACTGTAGCAGGAAAGTATCTGCTGTGAATTTCAACTATTTTTATCATTTTGCTTTGGCTGCTGCCAAAGTTTTGCATGTTGGGGAGGCACGTCAGGTTGGCCGGGGCAGGGGGCAGGCATGCCATGCTTAATCCTTAGTCTCTATTCGAAGAACCTTAACACAAGTCCTCTGAAATGAAAGGCTTCCAAAGGAAGATGTGATGGGGTGGATGAATCTTCAGATTGATAAAATTCAAGACACTGAAAGCAACATCCCTCACCCTTCTTCCTACCCTGATCATTTTTGCTAAGCAAGAGAAGTGGGTATTCTTTGGTTCTTCTCTTTTGAAGCCTTTTGCTTTTGTGGTGTGGTTGTGTGTCTATGTTTTAAGGACAAAAATCCTGATGCTTGTGGTTGACCTGTTTATCACTCTGGGAGATGTTCTGAACCATCAAAACATTCAAAATACCTTAAACTGAAAACAGGCAACGTTGTGCCCAATTACACCACTCTTTTCCAGAAGCATGAAAGTAACTCGACCTTCTGAGGGATCTTGAGAAAAGCTCGATTCTCTCTTGATTTCCAGAAACATTGGTGAATGTCAAAAGAGTTTAGATACCAAATGGTGAGGAGCTGGATTTTTTCTCTTGTTTACTGTTCCCCCACGATTTTAGCTATAGCAGGAGGGAGAGGACATTAAAGTATTTTCCGTGAGATATCGGTGAGCAAGCCAGGGCAGTTTCTGTTTCATCTGCGTCTTCTCCTTCTCAGGTCCTCATCTGGAACTTAGATATTGGCGAACCTGTGAAGATGATTGACTGCCACTCTGACGTCATCCTTTGCATGTCCTTCAACACAAATGGCAGTTTACTCGCCACCACTTGCAAAGACAGGAAGCTACGGGTCATTGAGCCACGTTCAGGCAAAGTCCTCCAGGTGGGAGCTTCTTTGAAGGGCCGAGAGACGGACAAGATGAAGTGGAGTTCTGGCCCCCTGACTAGGTTGTTTGAAACTGCCATCAGTACGGAATGGTGCCTGAATGGGATCACCGTGGTGGATATGGAAGAGAGGGCATGGAATCCTCTTGTTCAGATCTATCTTTCCTGCCTAATTGCTAAACTGTCTTCAGTTTGAGACAGGTTAAGGAAATGGCTGAAGGAAAAATATCTTTATTTTCCCTTACAATAAGTTTGCTGATCAAAATCAGAGAGCTGTTTGTAGCTTAAAAGGAAATAGATGGATTCTTCTGTGTTAAATTAAACAGCTGTCAGGGTTCCAAGGAACACCCCCAACGAAATAAAGCTCTGAGGCTTGAGGTTCCTCAAAGTTCCAATTTATTAGAGATGTCATGTTGGCATAGCTGGGAAAACCCGAAACTGAAAGCTTCCAGGTTTTCCACACTCAGTTGAGAGTTCACAGCCCTGCCCCCACCCACAAGTTCATCACATTGTCCAATCAACTCTTCACACTCAATTGGATACAATCTTCAGGCAGTCTACATCAGATGCAGGATGTCCTTGAATACGGAATGTTGTTATGACTAACTTTCTACCGCTCCAACAACAACCCCCTCCCAACTTCCCCAGCTAAAATATGTGGCTAAAATATGTAGTTAAGAAGCAAGAAAGAAAATTGCCTTCCAAAACTGACAACAGCTTTAAATTTTAATTTTGGCATTGGATTTAACAATAAGCCTTTCCTAAGTTTTGGAAGCAGATTGGGCATAGGTGATCTCTGTCGATAGAAAGTAAAAATGGCCCCAGCTGCAACTTTTTTTTGGGGGGGGGAGCTCCTTGCAGTCCCAGATTCAACTCTGGCCATAGGTCAGTGGGTCTGTCACTCAAGAATCTGTAGAGTGAATGTTCAAATAAAAGAATGAACATAGTTGATAATTTGATCAGAAAGTGATAGCTCTGACCACAGGCTACCCTGTATACCCCCCACCTCCCTGCATTTATTTATAAAATTTATTGGCCACCCATCTTACCCTAGGGCAGGGTTCTGCAAACTTGGCTCTTTTAAGACTTGTGGACTTCAACAAGTCTTAACAAGTCCACAGGTCTTAAAAAGAGCCAAGTTTGCAGATCCCTGGCCTAGGGTAACTCTGGGTGGCTTACAGTTACATATACAGTTAAAACATAAAAAGTTAAAAACAAACATTAAAACCAAAGACACATGGGGAGGGGGAGGGCAGAGTTGGGGGGGAGGCAGGATCTGTTATTACTTGACAACCAGCTCCAATGTGCTACTCCCCCACTGGTCCCCCCAGCCGACTGGCACAACCATGTCTTTAGGCCCTTCGAGAAAGAGAAGAGGGTTGGGGCCACCCTCACATCAAGGGGTCCAGATGTTCCAGAGGGCAGGACCATCAGCAGAGGAGGCCCTCCTCCTGGGCCCCACCAGCCGGAATAAAGGGCTGAAGGGACCCACGGCATGCCTCCTCTCCTGACACGAGTGGGACAGGCCAATCCCAGTGAGGCAAGATGGTCCCTCAAGTAACCTGGACCCCTGCCATGAAGGGCTTTAAAGGGGATCACCAACACCTTGAATTGCATCCGGTAACCGTGCAGCTCGCAGAGCAGTGGTGTTCCAGGAGTCATTCTTGGGGTGGGGGTGGGGGGCAGAACTACCCATGCTGCCACACTCTGCACCAGCTGAAATTGCTAACTGAAATCAATTTTCAGTAGAGAAAACCAAGATTTCACTGCTTCATATAATGTAAAACTGTTAAAATGTTGCTTTAATTTTTTATTTTGTATAGTATTGGGGGAAATTGTTTTAAGATCTGGGAATTTAGAATGGCGTTTTTGGAAGGTGATTCCCCCCCCCACCGCATTCCAACGAAGGAGCAACCAACTTTCTGAGTCAATGATGTGATTGTTTTCCTAGGAGGCAAACTGCAAGAATCACCGTGTGAACCGTGTGGTCTTCTTAGGGAACATCAAGAAGCTTCTAACAACTGGTGTGTCGCGCTGGAACACCAGGCAGATTGCTCTCTGGGATCAGGTTAGGAGAATAATCGCACGTTTGCGCATGCATGTGCAAGGTGCTAAGGTCCAACAAACAAAACAAAATCTCCTTTTACAACATCATTGAAGAGAAAGATTTCTGGTGGCCGTTTTCTTAGTTCACCAACAGAATTTTGAAAAAAGGGTGAGCTCAGGGTAGCAGCAGCCAGAAGCATTTCCTGCAAATGATTTTAGCTTTTCCCCATTTGGGTTGTAGCTCAATATATTAAGGAGTGCAATGGCTGATGGGGTTAGAACACTGGACTGATGAACAGCAGCCTCATGTTTGAGACCCGTTGCTGTGGAGGAGCAGGTTGAACTCCCATCACATGTTCCAGCTCCTGTCGACCCAGCAGTAGATAACTTCACAGGGTCAATTTCACAGGGATATGAAAGGGTTTGGTGTCCCCTGGGTCAGGGGTCTCCAACCTTGGTCCCTTTAAGACTTGTGGATTTCAACTCCCAGAGTTCCTCAGCCAGCTTTGCTTTGCTGGCTGAGGGATTCTGGGAGTTGAAGTCCACAAGTCTTAAAGGGACCAAGGTTGGAGACCCCTGCCCTGGGTAACAGTGATGTCACCGGTAAATCCTTCCTTTCGCTATGGAAGAACTTCTATGTTTCTGACACAGAAGTATTCGTAATAACTTAATATTTTGTGTGAGCTTAGCAGTTTGAAAATCACGATGCTGTGGCTCTATGTGTGTATGAACTTCATTTTATGAGTTAGTCAACTAACCCATAATTAAGCAAGGCATAGTTTATGGCAGTGTATGAGATCAGCTAATATGCTGAAGGTGCTGTGGAAATAAATAATAGTTTAGTTTATTTATCATATTTATATAGCTGCCCATGTCAAAATATGGGCTGTATACAATAAAAAAACAATTAAAAACTAACAATTAAAAACTCAATTAAAACACAATCAAAATTATCCAGTAGTGGTGTAGTGGAGGGAATCATTGTTATGGGCAATACAGTCACCTCACTAATTCTACCCCACCCCCCGAGACCCCAGGCCTGTTGACACAACCATGTTTTAATGGATTCCTGAAGGATATCGGGGATGGAGCCAGTTTTCACCTGAGGGAGGCTGATGTTCCACAGAGCAGGTCCCATGGCAGACAAGGCCCAGGTCCTGAGTCCCGCCAGGTGTAACTTCAACCGATAGGATCCACAGCATACCTCTTCTGCTGGACCTGATGGGACAGAGGTGTAATCAGATGGAGGGGTTCCCTCAAATGACCTGTCCCATACCATGAAGGGTTTCATAACCACCACCTTGATTTTAACCTGGAAGCAAACTGACGGCCAGGGCAGCTCATGGAGAAGAGGTGCAACGCGCCATTCTAGAGACACACTAACTGCCCATGCCGGAACAATTTGCACCAGCTGAAGCTTCCAAAAACCTTCCAAGGACTTAATATGGTCTTTGGGTTTAGCATTTGTTTTGAAAGTTGCACCATTTGCAGACAAGCTGACAAAATATTTTGCATTCCCCCAGGAGGATCTATCCATGCCACTGAAAGAGGAAGAGATTGATGGATTATCGGGCCTTCTTTTCCCATTCTATGATGCTGACACCCACATGTTGTACCTGGCTGGCAAGGTACATGAGGCTAGCTTCTGAGCATGAATGCTTGCACTGCAGAGAGCATATGGTACTCTGCAAATATTCTATACTGTCCAGATTTGCTGGGAGGGAAGCATGCAAATACACATTTATAACCACTCGAAACTGTAGTCATTCATCTAGAACTGGAGACAAGGACCAAAAACTAAGTGCAAAGACCTCATGTGAAATTTTAATCTATTTAGACAGAGGACTATCTTGGTCACTTGGGGGTACCAGGTTGTCCATCCCTGATCTAATGGGTCAATATTTAAATATGGTTTATATTTTGAAATTATTTACATGTGTTCTTAGAATTAGTTTTGTTGAAATTCATGCAACTTGTTTTCTCTGCCTTAAAGTCTTGAGGGAAGAGGCAAACTGCTTTGAGCAGATCCAGGAGAAGTAAGTTAGATGAAACTAATAAGATCATGTAAGGTGTGTAAAAACCAAGAAAGACCAATTCATGGGTGCTCAATCTTGGCCAGTTCAGCAAATTGTGGGTAGAGTTAGATGTGTTGGAGGGAGTTCTTGCTTTGGTGGGCTGACTTGTTATTTACTTCATTCTGTTGATGCTCAGGGAACTGTTTCAGAGAAATATCCACAATTTCCATAATTTAATAACATTACATTTGTTTGCCATCCATCTCACTGCAAGACAACGTAAATGGAAGGAATGTGCCTTTGGTCTGGAAAGACAGAGAAGTGAGGACCTTCCCCACTAAGTGGAATAATGTAACCCATCTGGATCTGAGTCTTCCTCAAAGCGAAGTTGGGCTTTAAAAGCAGAGATCAGAAATATGCATGGGCCACCCTCTGTTTTCTGAAAGGCATAACATTGGATTGATTCTAGCCTGGTTAGTGATAAAAAACACTTCTTTAAGTACTTTTGAGGGATAGTAACTTCTTATCACTCAGTCTTAGTTTTTCTGTCCTAAAATGAAATACCTCACAAAACTTCTGTGAGGAAAAATGACGTTCTAAAGGAAGCTGCTATAAACCTGGTGACAATATTGACCAATGAATGTCTGATTGTGAGTTCAAAAAAAAAAAATGTGTTCCAGCCTTTGGATTCTCCACAGTTCTTCATTTCAAACAGCAGAGTGTGAGAGCACACACAAGCTTGTGACATCTTTTCTGCCACTGTCCCAATAATGGTCTTATCTGATTACAGATGTCGTCTTCTCACAATCCAACAGATCTATTTTTTCCTCATAAATGTATTCCTAATATTCAGAGGGTGCCTCTGATTTATTTCTCCTCTTCTTGCCTCTCCTCCCTCAGGGAGATGGGAATATCCGATACTATGAAATCAGCACGGAGAAGCCATACCTGACCTACCTAATGGAGTTCCGTTCTCCAGCCCCACAGAAAGGCCTTGGTAAGGGGTGCTTATTGTCTGTGGAGACGTCTAAAAGAAAAGATTGAGATACAGAGGAAAATCATCCAGGGCCCTTCTGCTACAGCTCCACAAAGTTCCCGTTCCTCTGAAGAAAAGAATATCTATAGCTCAGGGTTGAACTGTGGAGTTCCTGGTGCTCACTTGCACGGATGAAGTTACCTAATTGGGTAATGAATCATCTGCAAGCAAAGAACCAAGCTCGGAGAGCATCAAGGACTCCACAGTCTCCTTCTTCCGTCACAATATATTTCACCAAAGTCATTCCAAGCTCCTGTTCTTTTAGACGGTGTTTTTCTTCTCTCTCGCCATGTTTTCCCAGTTTAGCTTTCCAGTCTTCATCTTTCCTGGCTTTATACCCACTTCCTTCCCTCCCCAACGGGTTTGGCAACTCTCAAGATTTCCTTTCACTGCTGTTCCTTTTCCTCCTTGAGCAGAAGGTTCAGGAATAGAAGAACAATAATTCAGCCAATGCAGGAGATGGAGAGGCAGAGCCTGGGGGTGAAATCAAGAGAGAAATAAGCCTAAAGTCATTACGTGGCCACAAACAATCCAAGTCCAGCCCCTCTTGAATCCCACTAACGCTTCTCCAGCACCAGTGCTGTGGTTTTGGTTGACTAGATCCTTGTGTACAGGCATGAGCAAGAAATCAGCTTAACTGGAACTTAATGCTTAGTCCTGATACTTTATGCCTGACAGTCAGCAACTGAATAGAATCGGTCATCCCAGTTCCCGTTCAAAAGTAAGGGAGCACCGACTGACAGTAGGAGAAAAACTGCAGAGAATTATTTTGGGGCTGCTGTGATGTCAGATCAAAAGTTGTTCTTACAACTTAGGCAGGAAATTTTTTTTTTTAAATTTTACACATGCAGGAGTAATGCCGAAGCATGGCCTGGATGTCTCTGCATGTGAGGTGTTTCGGTTTTACAAGCTCGTCACACTGAAGGGATTAATTGAGCCGATCTCTATGATTGTACCCAGGAGGGTGAGTAATTAGACCGGGTCTTTTCTGCTTCCAGCTGTGAGCCCAGGGGTGTCTGCAGAGGGTGTGTGTGTGTGTGTGTGTGTGATCAAATAAGGAAAGATGGCAACTGCATCATTTTAATCTATTTTTACCGTATATACTCGAATATAAGCCGATCCGAGTATAAGCCGAGGTCCCCAATTTTACCCCAAAAAACTGGGGTAAACTGGGGACTCGAGTATAAGCCGAGGGTGGGAAATGAGGCAGCTACCGGTCGGGGAAACCCTCCCTCCCTCAGCCGAGAAGGCTGGCGGCTCCCCCGCCCCGCCCTCTCACTGCACCAGCAGGGCTTCCCCGCGCTAATGCAAAAGCCCGCCAAGTTTGCGCCATCCGGTATAATGTGAAAAAAAGAAGAAAAAAAAAAACTCGAGTATAAGCCGAGGGGACGTTTTTCAGCACAAAAAACGTGCTGAAAAACTCGGCTTATACTCGAGTATATACGGTATGTTATTTTAAATTATTCTTGTTTTCTGGGTTTGGTCTGCTTATTATTTATTTATTAAAAGTATAAGCCACCCATCTCACTGATAAGGTGACTGTTATCTACCCATGGGTACCTTAAGGGATAAATTGAATTCCAGGTAGTCCTCGACTTATAACCGTTCATTTAATGACTGCTACAGTTACTAAGTTACAACAGTAGTGAAAAAAATGTGACCGTTTTTCACACATACGACCGTTGCAGCAGGTCATGTGATCATGTGATCAAAATTCAGATGCTTGGCAACTGACTCATATTTATGACGGTCGCAGTGTCCTGAGGTCACACAAGCCCCTTTTGCGACCTTCTGTCAAACAAACTCAATGGGGAAGACGGGTTTACTTAACATCCGTGTTACTGACTTAACAACCGCAGTGTTTAACAACTGTGGCAAGAAAGGTCATAAAATGAGTCAAAGTTTACTTAACAACTGTCTCATTTAGCAACAGAAATTGTGGCTGTAAGTTGAGGACTACCTGTATTGCTCTGAGGTATAAAAACCATACATCCGTATGAAAATGCAGACCACATTCACAGTGATCGATCCAGCTGAGTCAAATTTGACAGCAAATTCCATAGAATTCAATGGGGCAATGCTGAAATATAAAACTAAGTTTGCAGTGAAAAATGGCCCTTAAAACTTAAGGTATTGTGCCACTGTAGCTCGGGCAGGTTTTGTGCTTTATATCAGGGGTCTCCAACCTTAGTTACTTTAAGGTTTGTGGACTTCAACTCCCAGCTTTGCTGGCTGAGGAACTCTGGGAGTTGAAGTCCACAAGCCTTAAAGTTACTAAGGTTGGAGACCCCTGTTTTATACAGAAACTGAGGACATGTTGCCCAATTACTTTTTATTGAAAATATGCAGGTCAGTTCCATCTTTGGATCATTTTTCTTCCTGCTCTACAAACCCAAATATCATCTTGATTTCTACTTTAGATTATAAATAAAGGGAGTTGTCAATTTACCCCCTGCTCATAGCGGGAGGGAAGGGCGAAAGACTAGCAATGCCCATTGTCCTCTGCTTCCTATTCCTCTTGCTCATCAGTATCTTCATTGTCAATGACTCTTTATGTATCCAGAGCTGAGCCTGATTGAGCAATGAAGAAAACGGATCAAGCAAGCAAACTGTTGCACATCTTGCATAAAACTTGACAAAATTGGGCCACACTTAAGTAAAAAGAATCATTTGAATCTGAAAGTAAAAGTTATATATAAAATGGATCAGAGTGATTGGGATATTTAATTGGGGTGTGGGATTAATAATACTGCTAATAGGCATAGAATACTGCTCAAAGTAGAAGAGAATAATAGAGTATTGCTCATAATAGAACAGTACAAGGCCTCCTTGAAGGTACCTGGGATCCGCTTGAAAGCCAACGTCCTTGAAGGTTGCTTGATTACCTTCTCTAGCACAGGAGTGTCAAAGTCAATTTCATTGAAGGCTGCATCAGGGTTGTGTTTGACCTTGGGGTGTGTGGCCAGGATGGGTGTGACCAAAGTGGGCATGGCCAGCTCGACATCACTCATCGAGGCTCTGTTTTCAGCCATGTTGGCCTCCTGCAGCCCTCTACCAGTGAAAACTGGCTCCCCGGGCTCCGTTTTCACTAGCAGAGGGTGGCAGGAGGCCATCACAGCCAAAAATGGAGGCCAGGCGGGCCGCACGCAACCTCCCCGAGCTCCAATTTTGCTGGCAGAGGGCTGCAGGAGGCCATCGTGGCTGAAAATGTAGCCTGGGAGGGCCACACGTGGCCTTCCCGAGCTCCATTTTTGTTGGCAGAGGCACCATGGGCTGGTCCGTTGTTTCCACGGTGGCTCTGCGGGCCAGATCTAAGCACTCCACAGGCCAGGTCCGGCCCTCTGGCCTTGAGTTTGACACCCTTGCTCTAGCATGTCCACTTGAGTTAAGGAAACACTCGGAAGTTCCAACTGTTTGTGCATCAGAAAGGGCCTAGGGAGTTGGACTTGCCCAGGAGAAAAGGAGCTTAGTACAATCTTTAAAATGTATATCCAGGCACCGGATTTAATCTTTCTAATGATAGTCAAATTGCTATGCCTGAGAATATTTGAATGCACACTTCTTCCTAAATGTCTGTCTGGGGAAAAAATAACCAAACCTACCCACCACAATGAAATGGCTCTAGCTCAGGGGTCTCCAAACTTGGCAACTTTAAGCCTAGAGGACTTCAATTCCCAGAATCCCCCAGCCAGCAAAGCTGGCTGGGGAATTCTGGGAATTGAAGTCCACCAGGCTTAAAGTTGCCAAGGTTGGAGACCCCTGCTCTAGCTTGTTCCTCTCGGAATGGGATTGCCTCTGTAGGAGACATGGCCATTCCTTTTGGGTTTATTAATCCTCATTGCAAATCTCTTTTGGGTTTTAACCTGGCAAATGGGAACCAGCTCAGGGTTTCAGACAAGCTGTTTCTCTTCTTTCTGATTTAGTCTGAAACATACCAGGAAGATATCTACCCAATGACTCCGGGTCCAGAACCTGCCCTCACCCCAGACGAATGGCTGAGTGGAATGAATAGGGGTGAGCATGTTGGCACCTCCAGATGACCTTCTGGCCTTTGCCTCATCACGCATAACCTGAACTGACCCATCTTGCATGGAATTGCCAAGGCTTTGGAAAGATTCTAGGGTCAACTGCACTAAAAAAAAAAAATAGTTCCAGATTTGTCAAAAGTTTGAAATCAAAAGGCTGATATCCCTCTATAAGTCTTTTAATATCCTATGTCAATACCTGTTCAAGATAAGAGTTAAAGAATAGGAGAAATTTCCTGAAAGGGAAGAACAATTAATTGAATCAGTGGAACAGGTTAGAGGTTTCCAAGAAAAGATTGGCAGCCACTTGCTGGGATGGTGTAAGGTCTCCTGCCTTGGGCAGTGGGTTACAAAAGACCTCCAAGGCCCCTTCTAGCCCTATGATTCTGACTCTATGGATATTGCACTTCCTTCAATTACTGCTGAAATTAGGTCAATGACATAGAGGCAGATCTTTTCTGCAGTGGTACCCACGTTCTAGAATGGTGTCCTCTCCACAGAACAGCCCAACATCCTGAAAAGCACACCACTTTTCACCATGCTCAGCTATTATTTTACTAACATTTCTATTTTAATGGGTTGCTTTTTTAAAAAAAAATAATCCTGGGATGGTTGATAAGGCCCTTCCTGGTCGTATAATTTCATTTTATGGTGTTGGACTTCCTGAGCGAGAAAAAAGCAGGATTATAGCTCGGTGATTCTGCCGTGTGCACCACAAACAGTTGCTCAAAGTGGAGGTAGTGGAGAGGCTTGGATGTAAAAGCCTGTTCAAACTTTATTCCCTTGGCTCTCTGACCCTGTTGCTACAGCAAATTGACATCTGTCACAGAGAGGGACAAAGGGATCCAAGAAAGGGGAGTAGAGATGTGGCAGTGATGTTGCACTGTCCATCTCCTTCCTAGGGACAGAGCAACATCACAGGCCTGCACAAAGGGCTGGAATGCATGCCACAACACCATATAAGGCTACCGAGAAAGATGCAACTGGCTAATAAAATCTGGGGATGAACCTCAGGTAATTTATTGGTCAAGTCCAGAAACAGACATCCTTAGCTATTTCCTGAAGCCCTTGAGCAGTGTTTCTCATCTTGGCAGCTTGAAGATGCGTGGACATCAACTCCCAGAGATGATTTGGGAATTCTAGGAATTGAAGCCCATACTTCTTCAAGCTGCTGAGGTTGAGAAATACTGCAGTAGAATCCTGCTTCCATCTTGGATGGGTCCATTTGAATGCCAGATGTGGAAAACTGCTATGCTAGAAAAATCTGCCAGCACCTTGTCAAAGTCACATTTCTCCAGGTTTAGGTAGCTATTCTAACATAGGCAGGGCATGCATCTAGAGGTGTCAAAAATACATCAGAAAATTGGCCAAGTAAATAATGAGTAAATAGCATGATATTTCAGATTATGTCATTCAGAAAAGGCTAGAGCAAAAGTACACCACTTACATATGAGCCAGCACTGTGATGCAGCTGCCAAAAAAGCCAATGCAGTCCTACATCAACAGAGGGATAGTGTCAAGATTACAAGAAGGGTGAGAACCGGTCTATATCAGGGATCTCCAACCTTGGCAATTTTAAGACTTGTGGACTTCAACTGGCAGAATCCCTCAGCCAGCAAAGCTGGTCTAGACCGTACTAGTGAGGCCACACTTCGAATACTGCATCCAGTTCTGGTCACCACAGAAAGGATGCTAAGACCCTAGATAGAATGTAGAGAAGAGCAAGAAAGATAATAAGAGGTCTGGAGGCTAAACCGTATGATGAACAGTTAAGGGAATTATATAGGTCTAACCTCACAAGAACTGGAAATAATATAGTCGGAAAATGAACTGGTTCATCTTATCAGAAGGGCTTCAAACTAAAATTGGGGGAGGGGGCAATCTTCAAAACCTTTAGAGCCTAATTCCGAGCAAGAACTACTAGATAACCAATCATATAAGGAGGTAGAGAGAAAAGAGAAAGAAGAAGAAAAGGAAAAACACAATGAAGTAGAGAGCGATGGAAAGGATGGGAAATCCATTTACAAAATAGGAGATATAACAAACATATCCAAAAATATAAGAAGTATACCCAAGACCCCCAAAGGACTTAAATGCCTATACACAGATGCTCAAAGTCTAGGGAACAAACGGTGAACTTGAAGTACTAGTACATGAAGGTAGATACGATATAGTTGCGATTACTGAAACGTGGGATGAAACTCATGACTGGAATGTACTGATGGAAGGATACAAACTATTCAAAAGAAACAGACCTAACAAAAGAGAGTGGAGTTGCATTATAAGTAAGAAATTACTACATCTCTACAGAAATACATTAAAACCAAGGGTGAAAGCCTCCAAGAATCCATATGGGTTTTCCATAAAAGGAAAAAAGAATGGCACTGCTATAGGCCATCCAACCAAGCAGAAGAAAGAGACAAACTTTTTGCTAAACAATTAACAAATAACAAAGGAAACATACCACAGTAGTAATGGGAGACTTTAACTACCGTGATATCAACTGAGAGACAAATTCTAAAGCAAGTGGGAGATCGAACAGATTCTTAACCAGCCTAGGTGACAATCTTGTCATTTAAAAGGTAGAGGAGGGAACTAGAGGAAAAGCTATACTAGACTCAATTCTTACTAATACAGAAGAAGTGATAGAGGGAGTTGAAGTCACCAGAACTTTGGGCGAGAATGACCATGTCATATTGGAACTGAATATGATGCAATCACCAGCAATAGAACATAATCCAGCCAGTGTCTTAAACTTCAAAAGAGTTGATTTTAAAAAACTCAGAGAGAGCCTAAGAAAAATTCCATGGATGAAATCCTAAAGGTGAAAACAACTCAAAAAGCATGAGAAACTCTGAAAAATATGGTCATAAAAGCCCAGTCCAACACAATACCACTGAAAAATAAAAACAAGAAATCCAAGAAGAAACCAGCGTAGTTGCACAAAGATCTCTCTGATAAACTGAAAGACAGAAAGGACAAGTATTGTACAAAAAATGAAAAGAAGTACACATAACTAAGGCAGGGTATAGGCAGATAGCCTGAATCTGCAAAGATGAAGTCAGGAAAGCAAAGGCTCAGAATGAACAAAGACTTGCAACAAAAGTCAAAGATAATTTTTAAAAAGTTTATTTCAACATATGAATAACAAGAAAAAAAGTCAAGGAAACAATTGGTCCATTAAGGGAGAAGATGGCAAGGAAGTAACAGGCAGAAGAGAGAAAGAAGAGCTGCTTAACTCATTCTTTGCATCAGTCTTCATGTAAAAAGAAACTATAGCCCAACCTACCAAAAACCTAACTGTAAAAGACAGAGTAGAAATAAAAATTAAAACAAGCAAGAAAATGGTTAGAAAACACCTGTCTGATCTTGATGAATATAAATTACTGGGACCTGACAGATTACATCCCAGAGTTCTGAAGGAGCTGGCAGATGGTAGCTCAGAAACATTGTACTATATCTTTCAAAAATCCTGGAACACCAGGGAATTACCTAAGGATTGGAAAAGAGCTGATGTGGTTCCCATCTTCAAAAAAGGAAGGAAAAAACAGACCCAGGAAACTACAACCAATCAGCCTAAAATCAATATCTGGGAAGATACTGGAAACGATAATAAAAAAATAGGTCTGCGAACATCTAGAAACAAATAAAGTTATAAAAGCCAGCACAGGTTTGTTAAAATTAGATCATGCCAAACCAATCTTATTTCATTCTTTGACAAAGTGAACTAAATTAGTAGACCAGCAAAATGTTTTGGACATAGTATATTTAGACTTCAACAAGGCATTTGGCAAAGTAGATCACAACCTACTTCTTGGTAAACTAGAAAAAAGTGGGATAGATAGCTTCACCACCAGATAGATTTGTAACTGGCTGACAAACCATACTCAAAGAGTAGTCCTTAATGGTACTACATCTACGTGGAAGGAAGGAAGCAGTGGGGTACCACAGGTTTCCCTCTTAGGCGCAGTACCCTTCAATATCTTCATAAATGACTTAGATGAGGGACTAGAAGGGGAACTCATCAAATGGCAGGAATAGCCAACAGCCCAGGAGACAAGCTCAGGATCCAAAAAGACTTGAACAACGGGCTCTATCCAACAATATGAAATTTAATGTGAAGAAAAGCAAGGTTTTACACCAAGGCAGGAAAAACCAAAGGTACAGGTACAGATTAGGTGAAACCTGGCTCAAAAACAGTAACTGTGAGAGGGACCTTGGAGTCCTACTGAACGATCACTTAAACATGAGTCAGCTGTGTGCGACAGCAGCCAAAAAAGCAAATACAATTCTGGGTCGTATAAAAAGAGGCATAGACTCAAAAATCACATGAAGTACAGCTTTATACAGCCTTAGTAAGGCCACACCTGGAATACTGCAGCCAGTTTTGGTCCCCACATTACAAAAATAAGGGCCGGAATAGCTCAGGCTGTAAGGAGCCTGTTATTAGAACACAATAGCCTGCAATTACTGCAGGTTCTAGTCCCACCAGGCCCAAGGTTGACTCAGCCTTCCATCCTTTATAAGGTAGATAAAATGAGGACCCAGATTGTTGGGGGGGCAATAAGTTGACTTTGTAAATATACAAATAGAATGAGACTATTGCCTTACACACTGTAAGCCGCCCTGAGTCTTTGGAGAAGGGCGGGATATAAATGTAAATAAATTTTTTAAAAAAACAGATGTTGAGACTTTGGAAAAAGTGCAAAGAAGAGCAACTAAGATGATCAAAGGCCTGGAGACAAAAACATATGAAGAACGGTTGCAGGATTTGGGTCTGGCTAGATTAGAGAGGAAAAGGACTAGGGAGGACATGATAACAGTATTCCAGTATTTGTGGGGCTGCCACAAAGAGGAGGGGATCGACCTATTTTCCAAAGCACCAGAGGAGAGGACAAGAAACAACGGATGGAAACTAATCAAGGAGAGAAGCAACCTGGAATTAAGGAGAAACTTCCCAACAGTGAGGACGATTAACCAGTGGAACAGCTTCTCTCCAGAAGTCGTGGCTGCTCCATCACAGGAGGCTTTTAAGAAGAGACTGGACAGTCACTTATCTGAAATGGTATAGAGTCTCCTGCTTGAGCAGGGGGCTAGACTAGAAGACCTCCAAGGTCCCTTCCAACTCTATTCTGATTCTAACAAAGAGAAGGACTAGGGATAACATGATAGCAGTCTTCCAATACTTGAGGGATTGTCACAGAGAAGAGGGGACAGCCTATTCTCCAAAGCGCCAGAAGGCAGGACAAGAAACAGTGGGTAGAAGCTCATTAAAGAGAGATCTAACCTGGAACTGAGAAAATTCCTGACCATGTTAACAGTTAATCAGTGGAACACTTTGCCTCCAGAACTTGTGGGTGATCCGTCACTGGAGGTTTTCAAGAAAAGATTGGACATCCATTTGTCAGGGAAGTTACAAGGTTTCCTTGGGCAGGGAGTTGAACTAGAAGCCCTCCAAGGTCTCTTTCAGGCCTGTGATTCTGTTTCTTTCATCTCTTCCAGGTTTCTCACCTTCCTCTGATCCAGCTGGATGATTACTTTAGCCTGGGTTGTCCCTTCTGAGGGGGGAGGGGCAATTTCAATTCTTGCTTTTCTTCAACACTCAACAGTCATAAAAAACAAATAGAATTTTAAAGATATTTTATCATGCCATTGCTTTTTATAAATAACTCACTGATGAACATACCTAAACTCTTTCCGTTATCCCGCAACAATCCTGTGACCCAAAATCACCCGTTTATAAAGGGAACTGCAGGTGGGAGGACCAAATAAATCCCTTTTTAATTATTTACCACAGACAATATTTTAGGCCAATCGACTCAGTATCTTCCCCAGCACAAGGACGATCTGCTAGTCTGGCTCTTCTGAGAACATTGCCTGGGGTGGGTAGATGTCAAACTACTCATTGTTCTGGGTAACTGAGAATGCCTGCATCCCCAAGCAACAATGATCCTGATAACAGGAGGAGCCAAGAAGAACGTGTTTGACTAGATAATATAGCACCCACGTCAGCTTCAAAATTATGGGGAATGGTGGAGTAGTTGCCACGGAGAATTGGATCTACAGGTTGATATTCCAGGAGTCATGACTTACACTCGTAAAATAATCCATTTTGAAAATAGAAGTTTTCCTCCTAATCAATGTTATGGGGTGCTGCTGCTGGCAAAAATGATAGCCATACGATTGGTGGCTCTGGTAGCTATCTTTTGAATGTTTCTATTGGTGCCCATCCTGAGGTGTGGGTTTTATATTGCTTTTCAGATCCCATATTGATGTCTTTAAAGGAAGGCTATAAGAAAGAATCCAGAGTAGTTTTTAAACCACCAATAAAAGAGAAGAAAAGTGTTGTTGTCAATGGGATAGATCTCTTGGAAAATGTGCCACCCAGAACAGAGAATGAGGTAAGAAATAGCAGCTGTGTTCTTTCCAGTCTGCAAAAGGAAATTATTGCCAGCTTCTCCATCCCATAAATCTGGGGAAGTCCCCAAAGCAGTGCCAGGACTGCAGGATCACTGCAGGTTGGTCCCCAGCAGTTCCATCCCTGTGCATGCAAAGTGAAATTTCTCAGATTCTCCTGGAAAAGGTGATCCAATCCCTTGGATCCAAAGGGGGGCCATCTCAGATCCTGCAGCACATTCGTTGCAATTGTTCCAATCCAGTCAATCTGTTGATCCTTTTCTGTTTCTTGTCTTCCACAAAGCTCCTCCGAATGTTCTTCCGGCAACAAGACGAGATCCGTCGATTTAAGGTTGAGCTTTCGCAGAAAGACATCAAAATCCGACAGCTACAGTTGGAATTGAAAAACTTGCGCAATAGTCCCCAGAACAATGGACTCTGAAGGGATTTTTTTTCTAGAGAAACTCTTTGTTTATACCCACCCTTTAATTTTACTGTCTCGACTTAACACGTGATATGAGCCAGAGACCCTGTGCCAGCACACGGGTATACCTGCTAACTGGAAGCCTCTTCTTCTGTGGTCATTGCCTAGCACTAAAAAGTTATTTGTATGGTTTAACTTGAGAACTACTGCATGAAAAGAACAAGGGACGTACATATTCCAAATTTCTCTTGATGTAAGTAGAAGCGTTTGTCATTCTTGCAAAATTATGGAATCACAAAACCCTGATTATTCCAGGGATGAAAAAGGAAAACACTGTAAGCCCAGACAAAATCAACTGAATTCATTATTACTTACCTTTGTTTTCCTGAGATGATGGGAGTGGGGGGGCTGTCGATAAACAGTGAGTGTGCAATTGGAATGCAAACTCACTACACTGAAAAGAAATCTGGAAGAAAAGCAGCTTCCCTTCTCTTGGGAACCGTCCTTGTGACCTGAGCGTTCCTTGAACCCTGCAGCCAGTGTGGGCTTTGGTGTTATTGAACACTCTGCCTGTCTGGCGCCTGCTTTGCTTGGGCATCACTCTTGGGCTGGTAGCTATAGTTTATTCTGTTGAAATATACCCAATGGGCACTGGGTAATGAATACACGCAGGTTGCATCTCTAATTGGTCTCTTCAAGAGTGGTTGCGAATGTACCCATGTATACACACACACACATGCACTCACACTCACTCACACACTTGCACAGCTACAAGAGTCCTCAAGATAAACTTGACAAAGGGAAATAGATGCTGTTAAGTGGCAAGTAGATGAAAGTCTTTGAGGGAATACAATCCAAACTATAAACCCAACACATACCGGCCTACCAGAGATCATTCTCTTGATCAAGAGTGCAAATGAAAGACCCAACGGGTGTTTCAAGTGGGGAGCAGTTAATCCGGCGAAGATTAAGCACCTTTAATGTACTACGCATAAGCAGCTTATGAGTTAGGGGTATGTTTTATTCATTTTGGTAGAAGCAGTAGACGGTAGAGCTGCATATATATTTGCTAGTAAGGCACAATGCGGAAGAGTGCCAGTCAGTCCTACACGATGTTAAACTTGACTCTCCCGTCCTGACAGATTTCAAACAGATTCATAGCTCAGGGTCTTCAAGCAGCTAATGGAGCAGTTGGCAAACAGCCAATTTGTGGCAGGAAAGGGGGCTGGTAATCCTTATTGAAGCACATCCATGAAGATGGGATTGCCGTGGCCCCTCTGCCCAAATGCAGATCTGCTTATTGAGTGAATGATCTAATTATAAGGTGTGAGGCCCTGATAGCACTTACAAAACTGCAGGCCCATTCTAATTGTTTAGCCTAAAACCCCCCATCTTTTTCAGGACAGAGTTGGCAAGCTACCTGCACAACCAAGTGCCAGTCTTTAGTATCCGACAGGGGCACTCATGGAGGTTGGGGTGTGCGGACTTCAAAATCAATATAGTGGCCAGGATGCATTAGGAAAGCTTTGCATTGATTGCACTATCACGGCCATCTTGGCTTCATTTCCAAGAAAGCTGCTGGAGCTAAACATTTTGCGTGCTACCAAAGGCAGTCACGGAACAAACAACAACAACAACAAAAAAAGGGGGGGAGGAAATTTTAAACCCAAGGTACCAGGCTAGAAACCAGGCGCTTGAATTCTAGACCTATCTTGGGCATGAAAGACAACTGGGTGACTTTGGGCCAGTCTCTTTTTCAGCTCGATCCACTTCATAGAGTTGTTATGGGGAGAGGAGGAGGGAGGAGTGTTAGGTAGTCGCTGCCTTCAGTTATTTATAAAAATAATCTCAGGATAAAATCTGAAAAACAAGATTATTAAAGAGTTCTAGTAGGCAGCATCCTGCAGAAGGGCTGGTAAGTAGGTAGGGTTCCTCCATCATAGCCATTTTGGGAGATCACCCAAAGAATGCCAGCTGCTGTTCCCACGATGGCTGAGCCAGTTCTGCCTCTGCCTTCACGCCAGGCATGCAACTTAACAAATGCCTTTCTCACTAACGGCTGGTTGGTTAGGATTTCTTGAGTCTCCCAGTCTAGAAATTCTGTTAATCCCAAAGTTGTTGTTGTCTTCAAGACTGGCCCTACATATTTTGCTGCCTGAGATAAGATTTTGCGCGAATGCTGGGCAATGTGGCAGCTCATCCCAATGGGCTGCCTTATCTGGGTTGCAAAAATGCAGATGGCACAAAATGGCATCACCGGTTCAGGGTTTTGTATCTCTGAGCTGCCATCTAGTCTCCCCAGAATTTTGCTGACCAGATCTGCTTGGCCCTTTTTGGGGGCAAAGAACAGGTTACGTTATACCCCTCTGTCCTCCCAAGATTATTCTGCATCCCCTTGCTTTCTAAATCCCCATTATTAGGACTGGGCAGATACACTTTCAAGGAAGATGCAGTTGGAAGGTAAATTTTGCAAGAGGGTCGGGCAGAAATGCCTGCCAAGTGAATAAGTACAGCACAGCTTTCAGCTTGGAGTCACCTAGATATGATGAGTACCCAGAACTTCCAGCCTGTATGGCCTGGCCAATGCATCCTGAAAACATTCAGCTGGAGAATGGCTTAATATTTAATTTCCTACTTTGCTCTCCAAAATAGGCAATAGGGTAGTTGGCTGCCTTTGCAGAAAGGGAGTGTTGTTGACTGCAGTATCTTTGCTGCCGGCTCTTCTAGCATGGCTCTTCTCTCCTTCCAGAGCCACACCCTTTTCTCCTAAATAAGAAAGTGGTCATTCTCTTTGCGGAATCCTGATCAAATGACAATGGCAACTGAGTTTCAATGCCCATTGAAGAAGTCAAGCGCCTGAAACGTTGCGTACAGTATTCTAGAGTAGCCTTGTGTTCCTGAATGAGACATTTTGTATTGGGGAGTTATTTACACACTAGCTAGAGAAGCCTGCATCCAGGGACTAGCACTGGGCCCACTTACCACACCTGCTGTCATCCATCCCACAAGAAGCAGAATGCAGCCAGGACACGTGCTAAAAGGGTGAGGAGAGGCTTAGTAAATGCAAGAGTTAAATCAGAATTTGGTACTTTTGGAAGCAGGAATACAGAATGTTGCTCCTGGACCTGCCAGCACACTTAGATGCATTAGTGATCCTCCTGGCTTCGATCCAGCTCTCACTGGCTGGGAACTACCTAAGTGGTTGGCCAATTTAAAGGGACGCATTCAAAGTATTGAAGCCATACTAGTTCTGCTCTCCCTCAACTATGGTTTGGGAATCATCCCGTTCAGATGTTGTGGGGAACATTGTGATAAGCTTTTACTCTATACAGAAGAGTGGATCTGGCAGGATCAGTTTTGTCCATAAAGAGCAGGAAAAAGCTGACCTTCGGCCTTTGCCTAGTTCAACCTCTCAGGGCTTCTGGTCCTGCCGTTTCACATTTCCCACGCCAGTATATGGACAATCACTTTCCTTGAAAATCAGAGCCAGGTTGCCAGAGATTCCACTTCGTGCACCAAAGATTTCTTTGGGATCTACCGTTCACCATACCTTTCATTCACAAGGGCAGCCAGGCAGCTGGGCTCCTTTTTCTCTTTGCATCCATTTCACGTTGTATTCTGTGCCTAACACTAATTTCCCACTGCGCCACTTCAATGTTCCCATTCGCTTATTATTTATGCCGCCCTGCAGTAGCGACAAAATAAAGCTACCCAAATAGCAAACCAGTCAGTTGTGATGTCTCCTTGCCTTCTAGGTGGGATGAGGGTGCCTTCGAACGGGCGACAGGGAGGTGGGCAGGAGAGGCTCATGGTACAAACTCTGAAACAAAGCCCAGGGTTTTTTTTTTAGAAAGCAGCGATCTAGTCTTCACAACAGAGCTTGAAGGATGGTAAACGCTGGGCGCATTTTAGCCTCTTGAATTTTCCATACCTACTCTGTGAGTAGACAAACCAAGATGGTTTCCTTAAGGGAAAGAAGCCCCTGTGGAGGGAAGTTCCCAGCTACAAGACGATCTTCCCATAGGATCTCATGGATCTACCAGATACCTCGTAAGAGGTATGCAAATCTGCTTTTTCCAGAGAACTCTTGAGTTGTTCCCATTTCTCCGCTAGAATGGCCAGGTCACTGGCCCACAGGAGAAAGAGAATATCGCAGTGTTCTGAAACAGGAGTCTCCAACCTTGGCAACTTTAAGACTTGTGGACTTCAACTCCCAGAATTCCTCAGCCAGCAAAGCTGGCAGATGAATTCTGGGAGTTCAAGTCCACAAGTCTTAAAAGTTGTCAAGGTTGGAGATCCCTGTTCTGGAATGTTCTGTTCCTGGAAAAGTAGCTTCTACACATCATGGTTGCTCCCATTCTTTCAGAAGACTCCTCTGGGAAGCCTGAAAATGACACATTGGAGGTTGAGCCACACCAGGTAGAGCACCATCTTCCGTTACACCAAAGTATTTTGCATTGGTGGACTGAGCCATTGTGATTAATTCATTTTCATTTTTTTTTAAAGTTTCTTAAAATAATTACAAGTTTGTTCTTTAAAAAAAAACTTTAAAATCAAGCAGCATAATTCCCACGTGGCCCATTTACTGCAATAAGCCACAGGAAAAAAATTGTATAAAAAGATTTATTGAAATTCATAATTAACAAAGACATAAAACTCAAAAAGTTTGGCTCTTTGGGGAGCAAGAGGGAAGGTCGCAATGGTTGTGCTTGTTTATATACAGATGAGAAACTGACTAGAAAACACAAACCCACTTCTAATGCTCTAATTGAAGAGGGACATGAAATTAAATCTGTACATTCAACTAGGTACTTTGCAGTCAATTTACTGACTTTTTAAGAAAATACAACTTTTCTATCAGCAATCCATGCTCGTGTATGAAAAGAGACCCGACTGGCCTGGGCGTCCAGTACTGTCTCCTCTGGTAATTAAAAGCTTTGCAAAAATCTTCAGAGTACTGTAGACCACACGTGGAAACAGATTCTCATCACCTAATATCAAGGAGTTGTTAATATACTTTTATATATAGTATTTTACAGACCAAAATAGTACACACTTTAATTAAAAGGGTTCAAACATTTTCTTTTTTTATTACAACTGTCAAATGCAATTCACCAGTTAACTCAGGAAATTAGGAACACTTTTTATATATATTTATAGATATTTCCATGACTGCCGTTTACAGAGAACTGCTCTAGACCCCCTCAATAGTTAGAATACGAACCAACCGGGAACGGGAGCTGAACAAGGATCCTGCCGTATTCTTGAGCAGTTCCCATCCCGAGAGCTTGCCCAGTCATGCTCTACAAGATTTTTTAAAATAAAAATTTGCAAAGTCACCCCCACAAACCAAATAAAAAGGGGAGAGAGAGAGAGAGAGAGGAGAGAGAAATTACATAGTTGGTCACTATTTACAAACAGCCAAGTAAATGTTACCGATAGGAAGTGGAAGAAAAGGGGTTTCTGGGAACGGCAGCCATTCACAAAACAGGTAACAAGAAAACACTTGGTTATCAAGATGCTGCTGCTCCCCTGCGGTGGCGGCGGCTGTAATGCTCCCACGGCCAATTTTGCTGCATCCAGAAGAGAAGAAAGAAATACTTACAATATCCTCATAAACTGGTAAAAAGGGGGAGGGGGAGCCACTGAGTTTTCAGGCCCAAATTATCCCTCCGCCCTCCCTGTTCCAGCCATCGATCATTGTGGGAATCGTCCGGCTCATATTTATTTCTAAAAAGCTTTTTTTTAAAAAAAAAAAAATCCAGAGTCCAGGATGAGCCACTCCAAGAAAAACAAACTTATCTCTTGCGTTGTTTGCTACTGCGTAAACAGGAATAACAGATAAAATATTTTTTTCAGAAACAAGACGTAGCAGTCTGAGTGGCAGGTTGTTGTTTTTTTTAAAAAAATGTTATTTTAATTCCCTTGCCCATAAAACTAAGCATTTCCTTCTTGATCTCACAGCAACATTACATTCCAGGGAGGGGTGAGAAGGGGTGAAAATACAGGGTATAAACAGTCAAATCACAATAGGAAACTTATTTCCCCCCAGAACAGATTACGTTGCATTTAATCTTCCTCCTCGCCTTCATCATCAGCCTCTCGTTTTCTCTTCTCCCCCCGGGCTTCTTCTGTCAAAGCAAAAGGTTGCAGGGTCAGAACGAGGGACCTCTTTCTGCCCCACAAACTACCTCCCCCCCATGCAGGCCCCCCCCAAAGAGGAGGGCTTCTGGAATGGGGGCAAAGTATTCCTGCAAAGCAACCCACTTAAGTTTAAGCCCAACTTCCAGCTCAATAATAGCAAGAGCACTTAAGACTTATAGACCGCTTCCTAGGGCTTTTACAGCCCTCTCTAAGCAGTTTTACAGAGTCAGCCTCTTGGCCCCAACAATCTGGGTCCTCATTTTACCCACCTCAGAAGGATGGAAGGCTGAGTCAACCATGAGCCAAACTGATCAGCAGACGTAGCCTGCAATACTGCACTCTAACCGCTGCGCCAGCACGGCTCAGTGCTCAGAGCAAAGGCCAGGACAGCTATGGGGGAAAGCAGCTTCCCACACCAGCCAAATTCAGCCCCACTTCACAGGCTGCACCTTACGGTACAGGCTGCACCCAGCTGCTGAAACTGGTTAGCTAAGCACTGTTAAAAGCCCTGCACCATTTTCCCATATAAAATATGTGCAAAGAAAAGGAATAAAATAAAAATACTAACCCAGAACTCTTTACTGCCCTTAGGGGCTATTTTTTCATGCTTTTGGTTTTAAATTAGCTGGTTGGTGTCTGTTTAATTCCAACTACATATTGAAGAGTTGCAGGCTACTCTATAAGCCCTCTAGTCAATAAATAAACTAACTTTGCCCCAAAGAAATTCCCAATCGCACTAGAGAGAAGCTCCAGGCCTCGTGTTCCTCCTTTCATATCTCACGTTTCCTCTGAAGAGCTCAAGGGAGGCTCACTGGAAGCGTCTCCTAATTCCCCCCACCCAAGAGCTTCCTTCTGAGGGAGTGGTTGGCTGATGGGTCACCCAGAAAGCTCTCTGGCTGCAGGATGACTTGAACCTGGCTCCCAGGTAGAGCTTAACCCCACCACAGCGTACCAGACAATCTCTCTCAGAACTGGGCTACTGCCCCGATCGTTTAGCCTTTAAAAGAGGTTTTCTCAAGGTTTGTTTTGCACATACCAACTTCTTCTTCCTCTTCTTCATCATCTACTTCACCATCATTATAACCCTCTTCATCCTCCTGCCAGAGAGAAAAGGCAAGAATGTTTTATTGCAACTAGAACTTGTCTAAATTGGAAACATTTAGTTTGCTTTGGAAGAGGAATTGCCACAACCATATTCGGTATGAGACAATTATCTGCTCCGGCTGATCACAGATCCCACCGCCCCTCATTCCAAAGCCGGATCCCTGCAGCTGGTCTGATTCTCTCCCCCAAGTACTCCAGTCTTACCTCCTCTTCTCCACTCACGTCTTCCTCCTCTCCACTCACATCCTCCTCTTCCTCCAATTCATAGTCTCCTAACTGAGCCTCTTCATCGTAGTCCTCTTCTATAAAAACAAAACAGAAAAATCAAGCCAGTTGATCACCTTGTCCAATGAGAAAAGTCCATTTCATTTTCTTCTGGTCCCCTTCCTAAACCTTTGCTTTGTCTGTCCACAGGCCATAAAGTGCAAGAGCAACATTACAGTCAGGACCAGATGGAGTCCTGAACTTTTGCAGGAGGAATGGGGCAGTGTGTGTGTGTGTGTGCCACTGAGCATGTACAGAAATATCAGATTTCCACTCACCCTCCTTCAGCTATCTGAAAGTTGTGGCTATCAACTAAGTGTCTAAATTCTGCATCTCAGAGATTGTGTTCATCTGGAATCCATATCAGGGGCAGAATGCTGTGCATGCAGAAAGATGACAGGTCCCAAAGGCAGAAGACAGGCATTTAACAAAACAAAAGAACAAGAGAAAGAGCTTCTCTTCAGCAATGAGCAAAGTTGCTTCCAGGAAACCCAAAAGGAAGACCCAGAACATTAAGCAACCTATCACGTAGTTTTCCAACTTCTCTCACCTCATGCAAATTGAAGGAAAAATGCTCCAAACCAGCTAAACCTATTTAAAACAGCAAAACCACCCAATGTTTTTATGAGGTGGAACATAACAAGAGAAAAGAAGTGCAGGTCAGTTCCAAATATTTCTGAAGTTTAGTTTAATCAATGCTTACATACCTATCTATCATCTGCATATGTTTCATTTGTCAACTTTATTTTTTAGTATCTAGTATTTCAGACAGTAGACTTGCACGGAATCTACCTCTCCAGGAACCTAAACTGCAGGACAAGGACAGGATTCCCCACCATCCCCAGGCTGACAGTTCCTTACTTGCACGTGGCACACTCTGCACTGTGTGATGGGGCATGCCGCAAAAGTGCAGTGTGTGCCATGCATTTAAGGGAACCATGACACTAAAAAGAGCACGGATATAAGAAGCCCCCTCTGGACTGGATCCAGAGGAGTCCATCTATTTGAGAGTCACTGATTTTCAAGCCAGCAATCATGCCTGAAACTTGCTGGAAATTCAGAATCAGGGTACAGGTTGTAGGCAGCCGTTCCTGGCCTCTGCTGTTCCTTCTAAACAAAAGTCCCACTAAGCCATTGTACATATCAGCCACGGAGGACTGTCTCTTCCTCCAACTGATTGTAATCCCCTGGAAAGCAATCTGTAGGAGTGGCCATTATCATCATATTCAGAAGTTGGATTTCCAGTACTTTAAAAAGGAGTAAAATCAACCTTTAGATTCTACCTCTGCTATTCAATGGTCCTCCTATATAATTACCCCACCATTCCAGTGCAAGATACCAATGTTCATCAATATTTGGTGCCAAGGAGAAAATTCCAAGGGCACTGGAATCTAGGGATTTTTCAGGATTCATCCAGTCTCCTGCTTCCAGGGCAAACTGGAATGCTACAAACCGATACAGATAACTCTGTAGATGGTTTTACTGCATCAAATAAGGCAAAGATACGGAGTTTTGTTCTTGGGAGTCAAGTTCAAGCTAGGGATCAAGCTCACACACCATCCTCATCCTCCTCGTCATCATCCAGGCCTTCCACGTAGCCTTCTGCATCCGAATCAGGGGCCTCTTTATCATTTCGATCGTAGCCATCCAGATATGTGAGTTGAGGGAGAAGTTTGAAGACGTTGTCTCTGTAGTCATTCAAGTTAGTGACCTCACAATTGAAAAGATCTAAACTCTTCAGGTTTTCTAACTTCTCCTGAAAGAAAAAGGAAGGGGTTTCATTGTCAACCCTCAGCCCAACCCAATTGTGTCAGAACTGTAACAAAATAAATGCTCCAAATATCTAATCGAAAGGCTTCTTAACTAGAAAGCATTCTATCCTCTCAATCTAGCTAGGATCAGATTTGGTCTACAATAGGTTTGGAAGTGGCCTCATTCAGGTGGGCTGGACTGAAGCGTCAGCTGGAGCCACAGATCACTGGGAGGCTGTAAGACAGCTGCCCAAAGCCTCAATGGGAGCAAACCCCGACTGCAGATTCTCAAGGTGTGCCAGGCATTTAAATCCCACAAAGGAAGCCGCCTCCTGTTTGTTTCCAGCCTGCCGGCAACATCCCTTTTAGGCAGCCACCAGAGGGAGATGCAGAAGCCTACAACCAATTCTGCAGATGCTCCCTGGCCAAGCCACAAATAAAGCTGTATTTTATGGTGCTGGAACAGGAGAATGAGATTCAAGGCTACCTTCAGCCACAGAAGCTCACGGGATGACAGGGCAAGTTTCACTCTGTTATCCCAACCTACCCAAACCTTGTGGAAGAAGAGGCTTCCGATGCTTAAATATCAGTGTATATTAACTAAAAATACCAAATACCTCAGACTCTTCTTATCTGTTCATGTCAGCCCTGAAAAGGCTTCTATTAGATTTTTTAAAAAGGAAGATGTTTAGCCCCATACGATGGGGGAGAGGCCGCCAAAGACGTCGCACAGCACTATACTTTGCTTGTTTCCTCCTTATAGACTCTTTTTCCTTCTGTACTTTCCATTTTAAAGTGCGGTGACTTTCTCAGTAGAAAGCCAGCATGGACGAAGTGCGACAGAAGCTGCAATCTGCCAGAAGCAGATCCAAAAACGTTGCCAGTGGCCATGTTACTCAGTGAAGGCTTCAGGGCAGCTATTCACAGGGATTGAAAACAGGCAACAAGGACAATTGTTGCCCCCCAGTTTGGGGGACAGCTGTGCTACGTCTGCCTATCCTGAGCTACTACCACCCTTGAGGCACCCTGGGCTTCTATGCTCCTCCTTTCTTTTCTGACTTGTCCACAAATATTGTTTCTATGGATCTGTCTAGAAAGATAAAGAGTCAAGGAAACCGAGTTTGTTTTAAGTTTAGAAAAAGGGAGGAAAGGGGGAAATTATTTTGCCTGGCAAACTGAAGGAAGTATGGAAAAGCATCCAAGTTTAAAAATGCAACACTACCAGTATGAAGTCTAGGCCAGGGGTCTCCAACCTTGGTTCCTTTAAGACTTGTGGACTTCAACTCCCAGAGTTCCTCAGCCAAAGCTGGCTGAGGAACTCTGGGAGTTGAAGTCCACAAGTCTTAATGGGACCAAGGTTGGAGACCCCTGGTCTAGGCAGTCAAGGAGGACCAAAGGAAGCCGGGAACTCTATCCCGAATTAATTTGGAAATGTCTCCTACTCCACTGAAAGCTACAGAAATTTGTCCTTTTCATCATCAGGGCTTTTTTCTTTTTTACTGCTCAGGAATAAGGTCGGCCCCAGGAGTCCCAATGAAAGGCAGTCAAGAGTGAGTAAGAGAACCCAATGCCTTGTTCACTTGGGCCCTGTGACGGACCAGACGGTGCTTAGGGAGGAGCAGAAAAGGAACAGGGAGGCCAGAGAGGCTGCAGGGCGAATAGGCAACTACAGCAGGGGTGTCAAACTTGATTTCATTGAGGGTCGCACCAGGTTTGGGTATGACCTTGGGGGGCGGGGGTGGCATGGCCAACCTGACATCCCTCACGTCAGGGGCGCCTGTGGTGGCCAGAGCATTCTGTCATCGAAAACAGAGCTTGGGAGGAGCAGCCCTCCTGAGCCCAGTTTTCGCTGGCAAGAGGGCTGCAGGAGGCTGTCGCAGCCGAAAACAGAGCTCGGGTGGACCACACACTGCCCTCCCAAGCTCCGTTTTCACTGGCAGAGGTGCTGCAGGCCACTCCTTTGCTGTTTCCAGGGCGGCCCCGTGGGCCAGACTTAAGCATCCCGCAGGCCTTGAGTTTGACACCCTTGAACTACAGGAACAACCCCAGGAGTACCGAGAACTGATCAGCAAGGGTTCCCCCCGAAGTCTACGTGGACTCACCAGAGGTTCTATTGTACTAAGATCCTTTATTTTGTTGCCACTTAGGTTTAGATGTGTGAGGTTCGGACATTTCTCTGCCAAAACTTCCAGTCCCCCTGAGATTCTGTTGTCACTCAACTCGAGCTGAGGAGATAAATATTGAGACAATTAAAAAACTACACTACTGTGCACATACGTCACCTCACAGAGGACATATCCCTTTCCTGAGGTCCCAACAATCTGAAATTCCACCCTGATGCCCCCCAAAAGAATGAGTAAAAGTACATGGCATTGTTCCAGACACAGAGGGTTTAGGAGAGGTTTGGAAGGAAATGAAAACAGCACCATCACAAAGATGCTTGGAGAAAGTGAGGAGCTGGAGAAGTAAAAGAGAATGAAAAAGGAGAGGGAGCTTGGAGAGGAGAGCTGGTGAAAAGTTTTGGAGTGGAAGACGCAGAGCTTGTCTGAATCCAAAAACAGATTGGGAGCCAACAGTAGGGCTGGTGATTAATGGCCATCATTAATGGCAGCCATCAAAACAGTTGTACAAAAGAAACCCCAAGGTATGGGGCAAATATAGCACAACTGGAAGTCAAAATAAAGCTAAGCAGGCAACATCTGCAGAGGGAAGGTGGGCTGTGAGATGATCATTCATTCATTCATTCATTCATTCATTCATTCATTCATTCATTCATTCATTCATTCATTCATAATAGGAGAACAAGGAAAGTCACAAAAATAATGATGGAGCGGAAAGAAGGCAGAATGGGGA
Source organism: Ahaetulla prasina (assembly GCF_028640845.1). Classification (NCBI taxonomy): domain Eukaryota; kingdom Metazoa; phylum Chordata; class Lepidosauria; order Squamata; family Colubridae; genus Ahaetulla; species Ahaetulla prasina. The sequence continues at coordinate 2,072,165 of NC_080551.1, read as the reverse complement.
AAGAGACGATGGAGGCAACGGGATAGTATTTCCTAAAGAAGCATGGAGAGTCAAATGCAGAGCAGAGAGATGCCAACCGAGAGAACAGCTGAATTAACACCTCCAGTGAGAGGAACAAAAGGCTGCTAGCGGAAGGGCAATGAAGCCAAAATGTAAAGGCTGGCGGAGCCAATAGTTTCGACAATGAAGAGGAAGCAAATTTTGAACAGAGAGTGAGAAAAGGGGAGCAAAAGGGCAGGTCTTAGCTGGGCATCAGCAGCAGCAGGGAAGAGCCAGGATGATTCCAAAGGAAAAACAGTTTTGACCTGGCCAAGAAAATGCTACCAAGGGAGAAAAGAAGGGGAGCTGATGGTGGGCAGCGGCTGCCAATGCTTCTGCCACCCTGTAAAAATAGGAGCCTGCACAACCTGAGCCAACTATCAAATGAGACCGAATTGGCAGCCAGGTGGGCAGACGGGCATGTATAAAATATGTGTGTCGGCTGCAGTTATAATAAACAAAAGTGAGAAATATTAGGAAATCCCTGCACTTTACATTTTACAATTAGATTACCACGTTTATTAAAAAGATCCAAAGTTTTGCTTTACTGTGTAGTCACATAGAAACCTCCATTCAACACTGGGTTCAAGGGTCTTTTATGTAAGTAATTATTGGGCAAGTCACGGTTTTCTTCGTATAATAGGACAACCACCTACCTTCTTAAGTTTGTTTAACTTTGGTAAGTTTACAACTGAGGTGAGGCCTACATTGATTGTACTTAATAGTTCCAGCTCTTCAAATTCATCTGTGAGGCCTTCAATTTTTCCTTCATTTGACCTGCAGTTGTCAAGAACAAGTTCTTTTACCTGAATACAAAAAATAAGTAAAGTAAGACTTAGTTATGTCATTTTTAGATTCAGTCACCCTTAGTTACAACTATCAGATGAAGGAATGGCACCAGCCCCGAAAGAATTGGACTTTTCAATAATTAGCATATAACATTAGCATAATAACATCCCCCCCGAGGTGAGGTGGCCCCCCAATCTCCTGGCCCTTCGAAGTATCTATAGAGCTGGCCCTGCCACCTGGCTTGGGGCTCACAGAGGAGCTCATAGCCAGCCAGCTGGCTAATGTCCTCCCCCTGCCTTTTAATGTTGAATCGTAATCAATCTGGCTTCTTTTTAAAATTTTATATTCAGTTTTTATGTTTTAACATTTTATTTGCACACCGCCTAGAGCAGGGGTCTCCAAACTTGGCAACTTTAAGACTTGTTGAAGTCCACAAGTCTTAAAGCTGCCAAGGTTGAGACCCTGGCCTAGAGTTCCTCTGTGAGAGAGATGGGAGATTCCTAAATGGATAAATAAATAGGCCAGGGGTGTCCAAACTTGGTCCCTTTAAGACTTGTTGAAGTCCACAAGTCTTAAAGATGCCAAGGTTGGAGACCCCTGGCCTAGAGTTCCTCTGTGAGAGAGATGGGAGATTCCTAAATGGATAAATAAATAGGCATTTAACGCATCAGAGTAATAGATATAGCCTTCCCAAGATTCTAGAGAGGTCTTGACTCTCTGATCTACTCCAGGCTTGCTTCAAGCCAAATCAACCTACAGTATTTCGGAGTAAATCCCATTAAACATAAGAGGACTAAATTTCAAAATGACCAAAGAATTGCATGAACACTTCAGGCTAGAACAGAGTCACTATGTAGAAGGTGGGAAACACTCACAGCTATTTCATTTCAACACAATTCTGGCCCTTGACCTCGGCATGTAACCTCTGCATGAAAAAAGCAGATGGGCCTAAACCAACACCTGCAACTGGATGCAATACAGGTAGTCCTTGACTTACAACTGTTCGTAGTTACAACGGCACTGACAAAAGGGAGTTTTCACTTATGTCCATTTGCAGCATCCCTGCGGTCACGTGACCAAAATTTGTGCTTGGCAATTAGCATGTCTTCACGACGGTTGCCCCATCCCAGGCTCCTGTGATCACCAGCTGTAACCTTCCCAGCTGGCTTCCAACAAGCAAAGTCAATGGGAGAAGCCAGTTTAATGACTGCATAATTTACTTAACAGCTGCAATCATTCGTTTAACAATTCTGGCAAAAGGTCATAAACGGGGCAAAACTCACTTGCTTAGCAACAGAAATTTGGGGCTCAATTGTAGTCGTAAGTTGAGGACTACCTGTACTTACCTGGACTACCTTTGCCGGATTAAAAAATGGCCAGGTACGCCATCAGAGTGAGAGTTTCCAAAGTCAACTCTTATGACAATAAACTCAAGTAATTCTCCCATGGCTGTCTAACGAATAGGACAAGCCCCCCTCCTCCCTTGGCTGAATTGCTGATGCTGGTACTTGTTGGAACTCCAAACAAACACAGTCCAATTAATGGAAAGGAATTCCAAATGAATTTGAAAGGGAGAGCTGTCCAATCACTTGGAAAGAAAACTTTGCTGCAGTTTCAACTAATCCAGGTTCAGAGGACAACTGAACAAAATCATTCGCTAGCTGGACTATTTCACAGTCTCTGTGTTGGCCAATAGCTGCTCTTTTTTAGTTTTTTTTTAAAATACAGACCTTCACAACTTGCCATAATTCTAAATCCTGGAATTGTGTTCTTTGTTGAACTCAAAACTAATTTCATAAATTGGGTTCTCTGGAATTTCCATTTTAACAGAATAACAGAGTTGGAAGCGACCTTGGAGGTCTTCTAGTCCAACCCGCTTCTCAAGCAGGAGATCCTAGACCAGGGGTCTGCAAACTTGGCTCTTTTAAGACTTGTGGACTTCCAACTCTGGGAGTTGAAGTTCACAAGTCTTAAAAGAGCCAAGTTTGCAGACCTGCCTAGACCAGGGTGTCAAACTTGGTCCTTTAAGACTTTTGGACTTCAACTCCCAGAGTTCCTCAGCCAGCTTTGCTGGCTGAGGGACTCTGGGAGTTGAAGTCCAAAAGTCTTAAAGGGACCAAGTTTGGACACCCCTGCCCTAGATCATTTCAGATAAGTGGCTGTCCAGTCTCCAGTGATGGAGCGCCCAGGACTTCTGGAGGCAAGCTGTTTCACTGGTTAATTGCCTCACTATCAAGAAGTTTCTCCTTAATTCTAGGTTGCTTCTCTCTTTGATTAGTTTCCATCCATTGTTTCTTGTCTTGCCTTGTGTTGCTTTATAGAATAATTTGACCCCCTCTTCTTTGTGGCACCCCCCAAATACTGGAATACTGCTATCCTGTTGCCCCTAATTCTTCTTCTCTTTAGACTAGCCAAACCCAAATCCTGCAGCCGTTCTTCATGTTTTAGTCTCCAGCCCCCTAACCATCTTTCTTGCTTTTCTCAGCACTCTTTCCAGAGTCTCAAACATCATTTTTCTATCGTGGTGAGCAAAACTGAATTCCGTATGCCAAGTGTGGTCTTATGAAGGCTATATGAAGTAGCACAAATACTTCACATGATCTTGATACTATCTCTGTTAGTGGAACCTAGGATTGCATTGGCTTTTTGGCTGTTTTCTCACTGAAATTTGCCATTCCATATGTCAGGTCAGGTCACTCCTCACCTTTCATCTTCTGCATTTTGGAGTTATCAAGATACTAACACTAACAGACAGAATACTTGCATGTTTTCAGGAATCTGAAATGCTTGGGCTTTATTCCTCTTGCATGCATCTCCCTATGTAAAGTTCTAATTGAATTAGATAGTACATAAATAGAAGACAGTGATATTAAAAATGGAAAACGAAACAAATAAACTATTTAGCAGCAATTAACTCTATGTTTGCAGGACTATAATTCTCCCTCCTTCTGTTCTCATGAAAATCAGATGGCGCATTGGCTTAGCTGAGAGAGGGCCTGTGTGCTGTTTCAGCATAAGAAATTTAGATAAATAGTAATCATCAGCATCTTCTTTTAATGACCCCATAATCCCTTGTGGGGTGGAGTTTGGGCAACTGAATGGAGCTGAGTGTTTACTGGCCAGATGCCCTTCCTGTCGCCAATGTGGAGTTTTTTCCCCAGTAGATATAATCTCATTGTGCCCAGAGAAATATCTGCCTCTACCTAGAATTGAACTCACAGCCTCCTGATTGTAAGGCAAGAGCTCCACCTTCAGACCACCACACCACTCATTTAGATAAATAGTAATGGGGGGGGGGGAAACCAAACTCCCTTTAAGGCACCAAAGTGCACAGGATGGGCGCAATCTTATGTGGAGAAGCAGTCCACCTCTAAATTGTTAATATGCTTGTAGTCCTCAAATTACAACCATGATGGAGTCAGCCTATTATAGTCATAAGCCGTAACAGATGTAAAGTGGGTTGGTCATGTGAGTGACTCAATTTCACTTTTGGAATGCTAAACACTTGAAAAGGTACAAAGTCACAATATGGCCCTTGTTTGATTTTGCCAATCCAGAAAAACAGAGAACAGCTGAGAGGCCACCAACTCTTTGACGAGGACATTAAGATTGTCTTTATTCTACCGTTCCGTCTACGGTTGACTTGCTCATCTATTTCAACTTAATGGTCCCTCCTTTCTATTAATTAAATCAAACTGTTTAATTGAACTAATTGAATTGAATTAACATGAACTGAAAGAGGCTCGTATTCTTTGTTTCCAGAACATGCAGTTTTCACGTTGCTTTGAAATTTTGCTTTCTTGAATTGTTCATTTCGTTACTAGATTTTAAACACCATGAAAACAATATGGTAATTACTCAATGTGATTACAGAAAGCCAGTTTGGTCTATTGACTAAGGTACCAAGCTAGGACGCAGGAGACCATGAGTTCTAGTCCTGCCTTAGCCATGAAACCAACTAGGTGACCTTGGGCCAGTCCCTCTCTCTCAGCCCAACCCACATCACAGGTTTGTTCTGTGGGAAAAACAGGAGGAGGAATATTTATATGTGTTCGCCATCTTGAATTATTTGTAAAAATAAGAAAGGCAAGATACAATGAAATAAACAAATGTCAATTATAGAGTTGACAACTTGTTCAGATTGCAATATTTACTTATTAATAAGACAAAGATAAAATCCTTTCAAATTCTTAGTAGTCCAGTTTCCCTAATTGATTTCAGTATCCATATGTCATTGCAGAATTGCAAAAACAAGGGGAGAAAGGAGATATTAGACTGAATTTGAAAATAACTCAGAGGAGCATCTGCTGAGCCTTGATCTAAATTGCTGGTGAAGTATGAGTCAGAAACCAAATGGGTCAAAAATTATATGATTAAATTGATGCAATATTTGAATCAGTAATAGAAACACAAGAACAATTTCAATGGAAGAATATTAAATTTACTCCAAATGTTATACTCTAAGTAACTTCTTTGCAACGTTTTGTTGGTATTTTACCATGTTTTGATTGCTAAAATGGACAATTCATTTTTTAGAAATTGCTGAAAATGCACGTTGGACCATTGTTTTCATATTTGGTGATTATGTGAAGTCTTAGTACTGCTTTATTTCAGGGGTGAAATGCTCCCGATTCAGACCGAATCGCCTGATCTGGTAGCGATGGCGGCGGGTGGTTCAGAGAACTGGTAGCAAAAATCCCTCCTCCACCGCCCATGCCCAACTGGGCCACGCGATTATCAGGTTTTTGGGGGTTTTTTACTTTTAAAAGCACTTTTTCTTCGGCCGAAAACATGCTTTTAAAAGTTAAAAAAAAGCCTCTGATGATTGTGCGGCTCAGCTGGGATCGTCAGAGCCTTTTAGAAGCATTTTTTCTACAACCTCTTCGGCTGAAGAGGTTGTAGAAAAAATGCTTTTAAAAATAAAAATAAAAAGTGGGCAAAAAGTGGCCACACCCACCTAGTCACGTTACCCTTCCCCCACCAAGCCACACCCACAGAACTGGTAGTAACACATTTTACATTTCACCTCTGCTTTATACTGCACTGGTAAAACCACACGGAGTACTCCAGTAGCAAAGAGAAAGACTGGGGTGACATGATATTTGAGGGGCTGTCACAGAGAGGAGGGGGTCAACCAAACCACCCGAGGGCAGGACCACAAGCAACGGACCGAAATCAATCATGGAGCGATCCAACCTAGAACTAAGGAGAAATTTACTGACAGTGAGAACAATTAATCAGTGGAACAGAAGTTGCTTCCAGAAGTTGTGGGTGCTCCCTCACTGGAAGTTTTTAAGAAGCGATTGGATAGCCATTTGTCTGGAGTGGTTTGGTAGGGAGGGTCTCCTGCTTGAGCAGTAGGTTGGGCTAGCAGACCTACAACCTTTCTTATAATTCTGTTATACTGAGAAATGATTTATACCAATATGGAACAAATCCTAAAAGCTGAATCCCCATTTTAACATAAAATATTCCTGTTCAAAATATACTGAATTGCTTCCACATATAATAACTGCTACAATTATACTATATGCTTCTTACTGGAAAATTGTCGAATCCCTTCAGTGGAGGCACTGGCTAATCAAGTTGTAGGAATATGCTTTGAAGTCTGAAGTAACTTTGTACCTTAAAAGCAAATTTCACATGCTTCAGCTTGAAATCATTCACAGACTATAATCTAATAGATGGATTGTTATCATACACAAAATTGAGTTTTATGCATAATGTAGAATCTAAATTCATTTTAGCAATGTAGACCAAACTCATAAACTATATAGTTCCAATGAATAATTTATATTGTGTTCATCATGGTTCCTTGTATTCACTTTAGTTCAATAGTGATTTTTGTCCTTTAATGTGGTGATATTAAACTATTTAAAATACCATTGATTATATAGCGGAAAGGTGTAACTTCTATGATGGCAATAACCTCCACAACTTTTTAAAATCCCTGGTTTCTTTATCCCTATTATATTTTTTTTATTTATGTCCATTCTCTTTTGTACATTTACATATTTTCTTCGAAGTGTACAACAAAAAATTAACCTTCTCTCCTTTTTAAATTACACAACTCCCTTAGTAGTATGTGGAAATGTAGAAATAATATGTCTTAATTTTGGTAAAGTACTTGACAAAATACTCCATGACATTATAATTAGCAAGCTAGTTAAATCTTCTTTGGATAAACTAACAATTTAGCAGATGCACATCTAGCTTGAAATCTTATTTAATAAGTAGTCATGAATTCTCCCTCAATCAATGAAAGTGAAGTGCCAAACTCCAGCAGAGAACTTTGCATTGGGTTCCACACACCTATTCGAGATTTAATGAAAAAGTGGAGGGAATTACACAGGTAGTCCTTTTTTTTATTTTTTATTTTTTATTTACATTTATATCCCGCCCTTCTCCGAAGACTCAGGGCAGCTTACAGTGTGTAAGGCAATAGTCTCATTCTATTTGTATATTTACAAAGTTAACTTATTGCCCCCCCAACAATCTGGGTCCTCATTTTACCTACCTTATAAAGGATGGAAGGCTGAGTCAACCTCGGGCCGGGCTTGAACCTGCAGTAATTGCAGGCTGCTGTGTTCTAATAACAGGCTTCTTACCAGCCTGAGCTACCATGGCCCCTTGACTTACAAGTTTATTTAGGGACTGTTCAAAGTTACAACAGCACTGAAAAAAGTGACTTATGACCGTTTTTCACAGTTACGATCTTTGTAGCAGCCCCATTATCATGTGATCAAAATTCTGGTTCATACTTATGACCATTGCTGTGTCCCAAGGTCATGTGATCACCTTTTGCAACCTTCTGGCAAGTAGTTAATGGGGAACCCAGATTCACTTAACAACCAGGTTACTACTACCTTATTGACTGCAGTAATTCACTTAATATCTATGGCAAGAAAAGTTGTAAAATGGGGCAAAACTCAAGTAACAAGTGTCTCACTTAATACATATTTTGGGCTCAGATGTGGTTGTAACTCGAGGACTACCTGTATTTGCCAATTACAGCAGAATCAGTGGGAAGACAGAAAAAAAAATCCAGATATTAGGCTGGAAAAAGATTTTGGAATAGTAGTTGCTTGGAGACTGACTTCAAGTCTGCAGTATGACATGGTTGTAAAAAAAGTCACGTGTAATTTTAATTTACGTTAATAAAAGCACCTGAATAATCCCATTTTGGGCACTACATTTAAAGAAGGGTACATGGAAACTATCAACTATAAGAATCAAAGGGAGATTCTGTGGATGGAGAGATAACAGACTAAATCACACGAGGAGAATATAATGCAACTGTTAGTAACAAGCTTTAAAAAAAAGAAGACAAGGGAAAATCTAATAGTACTCATCAAATAATTCAATGGCTGTCACACAGAATAATATGATTTATCAAAATTCTGGAGAAAAGAGCAAGGAATGGATTAAAGTTACAATACTGTAATTCCAACGGACTATTGGGAAAGAAAACTGCTAATAGTAAAAGTCGTTTGAAAGAGCCATCACATGCAGATACTTGACATCAGATGTCAGGGACATTTTAATCTGGATTTCTACAACCAAGCCGTGGGTTGGACTTGAGGGTCCAATGCAATCAATCCAGTATCTGTCAGCCTGTAAGGGTAGATGCTAAACGGAAGAAGGCAAATCAAGCTATTAGTAATAACACTCCAATTCTACCAGCCTTTTAAGAGCACCAAAGCAGCATATAAAGCATCATTTGCATTTAAACACCACCCATGCATCTTAACCTACCAGCTGCACATTTGGTCTTCTCTGGGCTAAATCCCACTTCTTGTTTCTTCACTATTGCATAGCCCATAAAACTGTTAACCAAAATCAAGATGTGGGAAGGAGGAGGGCGAACCATGGCTTGCCTCTGCTTACAAAAGCCTGTTCCGCAACACTTGTAGGGTTTGTGGCTCATTCCTTCCTTCCTTCCTCCCTCCCTTGCTTCTGCTATTGCAATGCAATTGCTATATGTTCCCATCTAGGAGGCCAGAATTGCCACTCTGGTTACCTGTGTGAGGATTCTATGGTAGCTGAAACACTCTTGAAACAACTCCACTCTGGCTCACAAAGACTGGTGAGGCTGAGGACTCTATGACTCAGGGGTCTCCAACCTTGGTCCCTTTAAGACTTGTGGACTTCAACACCCAGCAAAGCTTGCTGAGTTGAAGTCCACAAGTCTTAAAGGGACCAAGGTTGGAGACCACTGCTACGACTGACCACTTTTCTATGATTTCTGTGAGTGGTTTTAAGCATCTACAGGGCCTCCCTGAATCCTGGGGTTGGAAGGGACTTGGAAATCCCCACCACAGACAGGAATGCTCAGACTGTCCTCAACAAATTGTTATCCAACCTTGGCTTTAAAAGTTCCAGAGATGAAGTCGCAGGACTCCAAAAAACTATCTGCTCCATTGCTGAAGAGCCCTCACAGTCAAGAAGTGTTATGGGAGCTGGGGGGGAAATAGTTATTTTTTCTGAAGGTTCTGAGTGTGTAAAGCAGTATTAGATATTGTCTACGTGCACATCAACTAATACACCCCATGTGCAATTTTGTGGCCCCAACACATGCATGGATTAGAAATATTTGTAAAGTGTTAAACCATAACGAGACAAACATTGTTTATTTCTTGAAGAAGATATATAAACCCAAAAGAAAACACAACTTTTATTTTGAATCCCAAAGCATTAGTCTCTCATGGCTCTTATTGACAATTTTAGATGGATTTTATTGAGGGTCCAAAGGCTGCTACAGAAATGAGCTCAGGCTGGCTTCTAGTTTTTACTATTTTAAAATATTTGTGGTTTGCAGGAGACATTGCATGTTTGCAACAAGATCTAGATCCATGATGGTGAACCTATGACATACGTGCCACCTGTGGGCACATGACTTCAACTCGGGTGTGCATGTTCGCGCCAGCCAACTAATTTTCGGGCCTTTTGGGCCCACCAGAAGTAGGGAAACATGCGTTTCCTGCCTCCGGAGGACCTCGGGGGGGGGAGGCCCATTTTTCTCTCTCCCCAGCCTCCAGAGCCTTTCTAGGAGTCTGGGGAGGGCGAAAATGGCCTTCCCCACCCCCGGAGGCCAGAAATAGCCCGTTTCCAGTCCCACCAGAAGTTGGCAAACAGGCCATTTTTGGCCTCCAGATGGCCTCCAGGGGGGTGGGAGTGCCGTTTTCACCCTCCCCAGACTCCTAGAAAGGCTCTGGAGGCTGGGGAGAGCAACAGGCTTACCATGCCATCACGTGCCAGGAGCAGGGGGGAGCGAGGGGAGTCGTGCTCGCATGTGCAGGGTGCATAGAATTATGGGTGTGGGCACGCATGCATGCGACCCCCCCGCCCACTCCTGCCACGCGATGGCAAAAAGGTTAGCCCTCACTGTCATAGATCATGGGTACCAATACCTTTAAGTATTCAACCACAGAATAATTAATTTTATTTATTTATAATATGAAATACAAAAATACAAAAGAAAATAGGAGGAAAATAAGGGAGGAAAAAGGGAAGGGTAAAGTGTAGAACAAAGGGAAAAAAGTGAAAGGTGTTGACTTCTGACTCCTTTATTATAAGGGAGTCAGAAGTCATTTTTATTAAAATAAAATAAAGGAAGACTAATTAATGAAATATAAGTTGCTTTCTCAAAACTTTGTAGGCAAGTTTAATGGTTTTGTCAATTTCTATGCAGAGTTACATTATTCTTTTTATAGGAATTCCAATGTAGCAGAAAAACCTGCTCACTTCTTCTGCACTTGTGAACTATTCCAAGAGCCTCTGCAATCTGAAAGCAAAGTGGATTGAAACTACTCAGATATATACCCAGACTATAATAATTTCCCAAAACCAGTTAGCAATGACTTCACTTTCATTTCACCTATGGTTGAATCTGGATTTGAATCCATGTCACCTGGATGTGCTTTCAGAAACGAAATAACTTTTTTCTTATACTCTAAACTCACCAACTTCAGAACTGTAAGTATTAAAAAGCCTACATGCAAGCAGGATGGAGTGACACAAAAAAACAAAACCCTACTTGGGTAAATTTAGAAGGCTACTTCCCAACATAGTGAGAAAAGAAAAAATACCATGTTGCACTAGAATCTGGAACACACTGCAAACAGCAATACCATACCAACAAGTTACGTCTGTATTACTAAACGTAGATCCAAAAGGGTTTTTCTCTTCTTGCATCAAAACTGTAAAGTGTGGTTAAACAACTGAAATGATGGGCTGAGATTAGAGAGTTCCAGGTTCAAGTCCATCTTCAGCCCCATGAAAGTTCGGTGGTCACTTTGGACCAGTGACTCCTTTATAGGACTTCTCTAAATTCATGGTTAAGATCAATCTAGTAAAATAAAGTTCATGGACAGAACTACATAGTAGTTGAGAACTATATAGTTTGTAATTGTTACACAGCCATCCCTAAGGTGGGAGATGAAAGAGGGTGGCTTCAAATGTGTTGCTACAGAAACACAATGGAAGGGCACATGGAATTCTAGAAAATATTCACTATATCCCTGACCCGTAGATGAATGCAGAAGGCAGGGCCTCCTGATCCCACTGCATTTCAAAAGCATTTAAGCATAATACCCTGTCACGCTCTGAATGAAATCACATTCTCACTAGATCAAATGAGCTTGAATGACTTGGGACTTTGGTGCCTTAAGGGCCACCATATGTTCCTCCCTCCAGATCTGGAGCCTTTCCAGATCCCCTGCCCATCAGAGAAAGGCAAGCGCTTAATAAAAGTAGGCTCTATTGGAGGAGGCCTTTTTAGATATTTGGAAAAAAATCAAGCTGTTGAAGGCCACTTGCTGAATATTTTTAGTTTGATCTATAGCTAATGGCTTTTCTGCTGGCTGTTTGCTGTTATTTTGACACTAATTTTTGGTAGATTACAGCTTTGTTTTCAAGTTGTTTATTTAGTGAACTGTTCCGAGTCCACCTGGTGGAAAGAAGAAGAATTTAAGCTTGTGAAATTATAGGTTTAAAAACAAAAGTCCCTGGTGATCCTGAAGTTTGTACCTTACTTGCATTCACAGGAGCCTGAATTCTCAATTGCTTTTTCATGATATAATTAACCAATGTCTTTTGTAAATCAGCAGTATTACAAGAGTGGTGGGATAATCCTGTACACAGCTATTTGGAAGCAAGTCTCACTGAATTCAAGATTTATTGCCAGGAAATCAGAGACAAATTTCACCCTCAAGAGCTCAGAAAAGCTCATGAGAATGAGAAACGCAGTTATGGATAAAACAGAAGAGTGGTTTTTTTAAAAAACAACAACTAGAATTTACCAATTAATTTACCAGGAATTAACACAGAAGGTTTCATGCCCTAGACTAAGTATTGTAGCTTACACCTTTTTGGTTCTGAGAGCAATCCTCTTAATGTTCAGCAAAATTTACACGAGGACGTTGTTTATAATTTCGATTTCTTACTGCATTTTTTTCTATTATTGCAAAAATATCCCCACAATCTCCAACCTAATAATCAATACAAAGAAGACCAGGAAAAAAATTCAGTGTTAAAATTTTATTGAATATTAACTAGGTTGCCTAACACTTTTACGCTGTTTTGATGCAAAAAAAAACAAAACAGTGAATTCTGATTTGGCAAAATTCTCAAGAGTACTCAATGAAAAATTTTGTAATAAACCTGCATTCTTCTTAGGTGAACTACCACATTCTAAGTAAGTTCTAAATCAGGGGTCTCCAACCTTGGCCACTTTAAGACTTGTGGACTTCAACTCCCAGAATCCCTCAGCAAAGCTGGCCGAGGGATTCTGGGAGTTGAAGTTCACAAGTCTTAAAGCTGCCAAGGTTGGAGACCCCTGGTCTAAATAGCCGAATTTCTCCATTTCTCCTTTTGAGCGGGGTGTCCCCAAGACTCCATGCTTTCTACGAATACATTCAAGGAACTCCATCTCTCAAGAGTTTAGACTCTTGCGAAGCCATCTTGACACAATATTTGACTCTTTAAACGAGTATATGAAACTGAGCAAAATACAAGCGGGGGGGGGGGCAAGAAGTTATTGTGGTGATTCGCGGGGGGGGGGGGCAGCCACTTCACTAAACCTCCCCGCCCAGCAAGGAAATGTCCGCTGCCATCCAGCCTCGGCCGGGACCAGCTCCGGAGGGCCTTTTGCGCCAAGAAGAAGAAGCGGACTGGGTTGGGGGCCGGCAACGGGCGCTTTACCAGGCAGGTAAAGTAGCCGGAGTCGGCTGGGCAGAGGGCCTGGCGCGCGCCCCTTGGAAAAGGGCAGCGAAGCGCCTGGCGACTCGGCAGATCGGCCGCCCTCCCCCGGGAAGCGACCGGCACGAGGCTCCGCGTCCCTCCAGCCCAAGCAGCCCGTCCCCTCCTGGGCTCGCCAGGCCGAGCGCGCGCCTTCGCTTCGGCGACAAAATGGCAGCCCTGGAGAGCGCGGCGGCGGTGCCAGGCTGGGCGAAGGCAGCCGGCGGCGGGAGGGCGCCCTCCCCTCCCCCCCCATCACCGCCGCCCCCCTCCCTCCCTCCCTCCCTCCCTGGAGCGGAGCCTCCCTCAGCCTTCCGGGCCGGCGGGTGGGAAGGCGGCCATCCTGGGCGCGCGTTCCGCACGGCGCACTCAGGCAGGCAGGGGGCTTCCTCCGCGCCGCCCCCCCACCCGAGGCCGGCAGCCCGCCAAGCCGCCCCGTGCAGGCCGCGTCCTCCTCCGCCGTGGGGGGGGAGGGCAGGAACCGACCCCGCGCTCCGCTCGCTCGCCCGCCCGGGCAGCCCTCTTCCCTCGCTGCAGTTCGGCGCGGGAAAAAGATGGCGCCGTGTCCTACTTCGGGCGGGTGACTGGCGCGGCGGAGGCCGGCTGCTTCCGAGGGGGCGAGAGAGAGAGAGAGCGCTCTCCGCGGGCCCCGACCGGCCGCCTCTCCGCGCTCCGTGACGGGGGGAAGCAGGCGAGCTGCGCCCGAGGGGCCTCCGAGCGCCAAACCCCCCCCCCCCGCTTTGGCGCGCCCCGAGCGGCAAAGCGGCCTTATGTAAACGGCCGGTGGGCGCTTCGGCGGCGCGGCGCGGGGGGAGGGGCGGGCCCGGCGCTTGGCCCGGGAGGCAGGTGACACTCCGGGCGGGCGGGCGGGACAGAACTGCGCCGCGAGTCTTACGTAAAGGCCCCCCCCGCCTGCCCGCCCGCCTCGGCGGAGGAAAACATCTCCCACCTGGGTGGGGCTGGGCGCGAAGCGCTTCTCGGAAGAACGGCGGAGCCCCCAAGTTCTGAAACCGCCGCGCTGCTTCCCGCCCTCCCCCCGCAACCTTAATTTCTCCTTGGGAAGAAAACGTAGCGCCTCCGCCCGACACCCCCCCGCAACTCCACCGGGCAGCCGGGCCGGGCGAGTCCGCGGACAAAGTTTCGCCTCCCAGGCAGCCTCCAGCAGCATCCCAAGTTCGGGCCGAGGCCGCCGCCGCCGCCCCCCCCTCCCTCCTTCCCTCCCGGGGCAGGGGGGCGCGGGGGGGGGGACAGGTGGGCCCCCCCCCGCCGCCGTCGCGCCCCCCCCGAGCGCTGCCCCAGCCCCGCACATCTGGGGCGGGGGAGGAAGAGAAAGGGCGCGTTCATGAGGACTACAAAGTTGCAAATATGGCTCCCCGGCCAACCGCGCCTGATCCGCGCCGCGGGAGCGACCCACCGGCGGCCGCCCTCAACTTGCGGGCGACCCCCCCCCACCGCCCGTGGCGCTCCGGGCAAACTCCGCCCGAGCGCAGGACCAACTCGGCCGGCTGCCCGGCTCGCTCCTCTCTTCTTCCGGCCGGGCGACGAGCCCTCGCCAGCCGCCTCCTCGGGAGACCCGGCGGACAAGGGGGTGGGTGGGCCGGGGGCGGCTTCTCTCCCGCCATCTCGGCCCCCTCGGGCACGGACCGCCGCGCGCGCTCCCTCGCTCGCCCGCCCGCCCCGTGGGCACCTCAAGGGCAGCGGCGCGGCACCCGCGACGGCAGCCGGCAGGACGGCGACCCCCGCCCGGCGCTCCGCAGTGTGGCTCCCCGCGCGCCCCGCCCGCGCGCCAGGCCGCCCCGGTTCCTCCCGCCGCCGCGAAGCCCCCCGGCGCCCGCCCGCCAGCCCTGGCTTACGTCGGAGGGCGTCCTGTTCCGCAGCTCTAAGTGGATCCTTTTCTTCATGTCCATGTCCCCGATTCGGCGGGAGGCTGCCTGGCTCCGCCGCGCTCCGCTCCGCTCCCTCTTTTGTATTGACACCGGTGGCACCAGCAGCGGCCCCCCCTCCCGCCCCCCCGACCAGAGCCAGCGCGCGAGGCGAAGAGGGACTTTGAGCGCTCAACCAGCTCCGCTCGGAATCCCCCAACGCGGCCGACTAGCGCGCACACTAGCGTGATCGCCGCGGGGGCGGGCGCTCCGCGAGAAAAGGCTCCCGTTTGACGGGCGGGCGGCGCGGCCAACCGGAAGGCGCGGGAGGCCGGGCCGGCGGGCGGCGCACCAATGGGAAGGCGCGACGGCGCGGCGGGGGGAGACGGGCCGGTCCCTGACGAGGGAGTTGCGGAGCAGTCGGCGCGAGCTGCAGAAGGAGCCGCTGGGCGGTTGGCGGCGGGGCGGACGGACGGAGGGCCGCGGTCGCTGGAGCCGCAGCGGCGGGGGGGGGAGTCTCCGTGGGCGGGCCGGGCGCCGCCTGCCGGTTCACGGAGCCCTCCGTCCGCCTTGTGGGCGAGCGCCGGGGAGGCCGAGGCGGCGCTTCGGGGCGGGCGATGGAGGAGCTGCTCGCGAGGAGGAGGCGGCGGCGGCCTGAAGGCAGACGGCGGAACGGCTTCTGAGAGGATTCGCCGGCGGTCGGAGCTCGCGGTGCTTTCTCGGCCGGGGAAGACGGAGTTGCTCTCCGGGGTCCCGCTTCCAGGAACGGATCCCTCGCCCGCATTTTCCGGCGAAGCGACGGAGCATCATCCCCCGGCTTCCTACCCCCGGAGCTCCCCTCGGATAGGAGGGGAATGGTGACCGGGCCGGGCATTTCTAGCACCCGGAAGGGCTGGTTTTGGGGGGCGCTTATCAAGGGGAGGCTGGACGACGGAGGACTTCCGGGCACTACGGGGGAGTCGGGGAGGGTGGGGGTCTCCTTTCCTCCGGTGTCGGACGCGACTGGGAACTCCCGAAGGGCCTTGAAAAGCTGCAGCAGCTCCACCAGCCTAGATTTTCCTCCTCCTCCTCTGCAAAGTTCCCTTTTCACGAGTGGGAAAGGAAGAAAAGCGGGCTGATTTTCCTGCTGCCTCATTTTGCAGCGTTGCAGGTCTGCTCTCTGCCTCTTTTCCCCTGCTTGAAACGGGCAGCCCCGCTGGCTTAGTCTAAAGAGTTGGGTCTTCTCGGTTAACGTTTTTGGATAGTGGACAAAAAATTGGGTAGAAAACGAGGTTGCAAATCGCTGTTAATGTTTGCTAATCAGGCTTGCTACTGTTACATGGTAGTTAAAGTGCATTGACTTGGATTCTGCAATAGGCCCCCCACCTCTTAAACAGCAATAGATTTTCAGTGTGACTTCCGGTGATTTTGGTATCCCAGCTTTCCTCTTCTCCAACAGGACAGTGGGCCCGATCTGGCAACAGCTAGGACTGCTGGATTCTTTTCGCAAGAATTAACAGTGCAATACCTCTGCCAATATGAGAGCACAAAGAACTTTCAATAACTGCATATACAAAGGCAAACACTCCTTCAAATCATTAGTCAATTCCCAGTGTCTTCACAGGTTTTGAAGAAGAGATTGAACAGCCACTTGTCTGAAAAGGTATAGGGTCTGTGCTTGATCAAGGGCTTGGACTAGAAGGCCTTTTTTGTGATCTCCTTCCAAATGTTAATTAAATCTGACCCTATTGAGTATTTTGCAGCCAGCCAGCTGGATGTTTGTAAGCACATAAGAGGTAGAGAATATGAACCATTTGAGTATCCTTAGGATTGTTTTGCATCTTTCAAAGACTGAATGATCTCCTAGGCTATGAAAGGCATTTCACATGCTTTTCAAAAACTGTTCTTCGTGTTGCTTCCACATGCTACATGAAAAGTTGCCTATCTCTATTGCTACTGTAAGAATTGCTAACCATCCCCAGAGGTTAGATAAGAAAGTGACAAAAAAATCTACGTTCTCTCTCTATAGTCCAAATGGGTCTTCTAAGCTATATTGCAAGAATATCATTAGTTTTGAAGAGAAAAAGATGGGCTCCGAATCTTGCTTTCCTCTTAAAAGAAAATGAGAGTGCTTTTTTTTGTAATTCAGATGCAAGAGGATAAAGGGGAGGGGGAAAATACTTTCTAAAGGAAACAGCTTAAGAAATTTGATAGGAATGTCTGTTGTTTGCTAACCATCTATTGTATTCGAACTTAAGGAAAAGCTAGTAGTTTAAGAAAGGGGGGAAGTGTTAAAGATGATAAGTGATGAATACAGGCAGTCCTCAACTTACAACCAAAATTGAGCCCAGCGTTTCTGTTGCTAAATGAGACAGTTAAGTGAATTTTGTCCCATTTGATGTTTCTTGCCACTGTTGCTAAGTGAATTGGTAACAGGGTTGTAACTGAATCTGACTTCTCCATTGACTTTGCTTGTCAGAAGATCACAAAAGGTGATCATGTGACCCCAGGACACGGCAACCATCAGAAATACCATCCAGCTGCCAAGTGTCTGAACTTTGATCATGTGGCCATGGGGTCGTTGCAACGCTGGTAGGTGTGAAAAATGTTCATGTTACTTTTTTCAGTGCTATTGTAAATTTGAATGGTCATTAAATGAACTCGTAAGTTGAGGACTACCTGTATGTATATGATATTTATATATTGTATGTGAATAACCATACAATTGATAGCAAGTCCCAAAAATATGCTGAAATACATACATACATACATACATACACACACACACACACACACACAAATATCTACGTCTGTGCTTTTTTTAATATTAAAAACTTTGTCTCTGTTTTTCTGCTTTCAGAGGAGAACTTTAGATCTCAATAATATTTTGATTTGAAGCTTTTCAGCAGAATACTGTAAGACTGCCGAAGTATTTCTTGGAACATAGTATTTCTCATTTCTCTCTGTACACAGAAAACCAAGGCATTAAAAAAAACTATGGCACTGATAATACTTTATAACTCAATAAAAAATGTTGACCAAAAAAAAAACTGTGTTGCTGATCAACAGGGTTGGAGACATCATTCTTAATATATCCTAAGTGCTTTCTCTCAGAACCAAGTTTTTATTTCTTTATGGAAATTCATTTGGGATGACGGATCATAGAATATTCTGTTCTATATTCTATTTGGGAGTAGGGGACTCTTCAGTATAAATCTCGGGCTCTAGCTTTGTGGGGGTCCCCAGCTTCTACTGTTGAACACACCTCTTCTGCACATGCACCTTACATGGCTTTCTAAGGCCTTCTTTGCTTCACTTAGCCTGTCACTGAATGAAGCCTCTCCCCCTTAACCACTGTATGACCCTGTGCCTTCTTGTCTGTCCAATGATGACTCAGCACATGACCAAAACAAAAAACACCAGACGAGATCAGCATGATTGCAAAAGAGCTCTCTGACAAACTGAGGGACACAAAAGACACATACAAAAATGCAAAAGAGCATATAACTAAAACAGAATATGAGCAAATAGCCTGAATCTGTAATGCAGGAGTCAGAGAAACTATGAACCAAGAAAGGCAAGTCTAATGCAAAAATAATTTTTAAATGTTTCAAACAGGAAGAAAGTCAAGGAAACAAATCCACTAATGGGAGTAGATGGAAGAAGGTGATAGGTAGCGGGGAGAAAGCAGAACTGCTTAATTCCTTCTTTGCAACTATTTTTTTGCAAGAGGAAAAAACAGCCCAACCTATCAAAAGCAATACCAAGGAAGATAGAATAAGCATACAAGTCAAAATAGGCAAGAAATTAGTAAGAGAATACCTACCTGCCCTGGACAAGTACAAATCACCTGGATCAGATGATTTATACCCCAGGGTTCTGACGGAGCTAGCAGATGTAATTTCAGAGGCAATGAATGTAATCTTTCAAAGCTCATGTAACGCAGGGGAACCACCAGAGGACTGGAAACAAGCCGATGTGGTTCTAGTCTACACACACACAAAAAGGGGAATGAATCTAGGAAATTACAGGCCCATCATTTTCACATCAATACCTGGGAAAATCTGGAAAAGATAAGTGGCAGATTTGTAAGCACCTAGAAAGGAAAAAGGTGATTGCTAGAAACCAGCATGGGTTTGTAAAAAAAAATCATGCCAGACAAATCTTACTCCCTTTGATAGTGTGACTAAAGTAGTGGATCAGAGAAATGCTGTGGACATACATGGAAGGCATTTGACAAAGTAGATCACGGCCTATGTCTTAATAAGATAGAACAATGTGGGATAGACAGTACCAGCAGCAGATGGATTCACAACTGGCTGACCAATCACATTCAGCGTGTAATCTTCAATGGAATTACATCCACATGGGGAGTAGCATACAATGGAGTATCCTAAGGTTCTATCCCTACTCTTCAATATTTTCATAATGATCTAGATGAGGGGATAAAAGGGGAACACATCAAATGTGAGTGACACCAAGCTGGGATGGAATAGTCAACACCTTAGAAGATAGACTCAAGATCCATTAGAACTTTTGACAGACTTGAACACTGGACCCTATCTTATAAAATTAAATTCAATGATGAAAAAATTCAGTTCCTGCACTTAGGTAGGAGAAACCATATGCATGAGTACAGAATTGTTGGTACCTGACTCAATAGTAGTAACTGGGAGAGATTTAGATGTCCTAGTGGACCACCACTTAAGTATAAGCCAGCAATGTACACTGAGAGCATATGCACCAAGACAAATTCCTTGTGTGTCCAATCACACTTGGCCAATAAAAAAAAAAAATCTATTCAATGTGCTGCAGTTGTCAAAAAGCTAATGCAGTCCTTGGCTGCATTAACAGAAGGATAGCATCAAGATCACAGAACTGATGCAGCTTTATACCACACTATTTATGCCACACTTGAAATACTGAAGGGATCAACTCGATCTCCAAAGCACCATGGATGGAAGCTTGTTAAGAGAGAGGACTAAGGAGAAATTTCTTGACAGAACGATAAATGGAATAGCTTGTCTCTTGGAATTGTGAGTGCTCTATAATTGGAGGTTTTCAAGAATAGACTGGACAACCATTTGACCAGGATGGTATAGCGAAGCAGTCCCCAACCTTTCTGGTTCTGCAGACCAGTGGAAAGGAGGGGATGGTTTCGCACATGTGTGACCACTTGTGCAGATGCAGCTGAGCACTTGAGCGCACTTGCCCATTGCTTGCATGGCCCAGTTCCCACAGGCTGGGCTCCAGACCAGGACTTTGGGACCCTGGTATAAGTTCTCCTGCCTTGAGAAGGGGGTTGAGCTAGAAGACCACCCAGATCCCTTTCAGCCCTATAATCCTACATTCTAAATTGGCTTATTATACTGATCATGCACCTGGGAGGGGTAATTCTGGCAACAGATGGGCCTGGGGAAATAGTCTTTCTCTCACTGTGCCCAAATTGTAGTTACAGATGGATACCCCTATTTATTGTAATATAGCGAAATGGGCAGACCTTCCAAAGGTTGCTGGCAAGGGAGAAGGGACTGCAAGCCATGGTTTGCGTAGTTACCCTGCAGAGTGCTCATAGGACACTGGCAGTGCACTCATTAGAATATACTATTGCAGGCTAAATGTGCCCACAGCCAGGAGTTCGATCCTGACTGGCTCAAGGTTGACTCAGCCTTCCATCCTTCCAAGATCAGTAAAATGAGGACCCAGATTGTTGGGGACAAGAGGCTGGCTCTCTAAACCACTCAGAGTGTTGTAAAGCATTATGGAGCAGTATGTAAGTCTACGTGCAGTTGCTATAACTTAGTTTCACAATTAATATTAAAGACAGCTCAGCGTGTCTTGTATATATGCTTACAGGATAATCTAATCAGCCTTTGTGATTTTGAAATTATGATTTATATTATATGTGAACCAGGCCAGTGTGCCCTTCTTAATAACAATGGAAACAAATGATGATTTACTGTTACAAGTGAAACTAGCCATTAAACTATACTGCTGAGCAATGCTATTGAACCTCTTGCTATTTTTGGCATTTGGGTGTGATGCATGTTCTCTGGTGGCCAGAGAATCTGGTTAAACATGTGGCAGCCCTTTTAAGGTGCAGCCTCTAATGTTAGTACATTTTGCACTGTGCTTTGTTGTGTTTAAAAATTGTTTTGTTGTGTCTGAAAAAATTACGTCTTCACTAAGATTTGTATTGTGCTACCTGTATTAATTTCTTAACTACAATTAAAATCAATTACCAAACCTTGAATGTTTTTTTCCTTAAAAGTAGGTACTGATAGATCCAGTGGCTTGGTGTAGTGTGTGGACTAAGCTATTAAGTGTGTACATTACAATTTATCACTAGAATAACATTTGTATGAACCGACCTGCTACCACCTATATGGCAAAACCTGTCTGCATGATACAGGTGGATTGTTTCTGGAAATAAACCATAATCCAAATTTTTTTCCTACCGGTTCTGTGGGCCTGGCTTGGTGGGCGTGTCAGGGGAAGGATATTGCAAAATCTCCATTCCCTCCACACTCTGGGGCCAGCCAGAGGTAGTATTTTCCGGTTCTCTGAACTACTCAAAATTTCCAGTACCGCTTTTCCAAAACCTGTTAGAACCTGTTGGATTTCACCCCTGAAATAAACCCTTTTGAGTTCTGTCACTGGGAGCAGGTGGGCAGCTGTGCTACACAATCTGCTTGAGCTAATACCCCTTGGTTTTAAAGTTGGTTAAATTTATTGTGTCATGCAAAACTGGAACACAATAATCATTGGAGGGGAGGTGTACCATCACATTAAATTGTGCATTTTCACAGCCTGGCCTGGCCATTTTGCACAACTACCTTTAAGGCAGCTCTGGGCACAGCAGGTTGAAAGAGTCTTAATTGGAAAGCTGTTTGAATATGGATGCTATTTTGATCAGTGGGTAAAATGCACCGGGAGTTAATAAAGGCACCTGGACCTTCCCCTGGGAAGATAACCCTCATATCACCTGCACATCTCATAGTTTCCAGCCTGGATGAAGGCAAAACGGCACATCTGGCCTGGCTGGAGTGCAGCATCCTGGGCTCCATCCGGCCTGCCTTTCCTAACCTCAACCGGGGAAGGTACGGGGCTGCCACCCGCAAGGAACAATTCTTTTCAATTCAATTCAAGGACCAATTCTTGAATACAGCTCGCCTATCTGGAACCCATACCTCATTTCGGACATTAATACAATTGAAGGTGTCCAGAAATATTTTACAAGAAGAGTTCTCCACTCCTCTGAAAACAACAAAATACCTTATGCCACCAGACTTGAAATCCTGGGCTTAGTGCCTTCGACATGACCTGAGTTTAACTTACAGAATCATCTGTTACAACGTCCTTCCTGTTGAAGACTACTTCAGCTTCAATCACAACAATACACGAGCACACAATAGATTTAAGCTTAATATGAACGGCTCCAATCTTGATTGCAGAAAATACTTTTTTATATACTTATGCTTACATATATATGCTTATATATCGTATAGTTATTTCATGCTTATGCTTATATATACTGTTGTGACAAATAAATAAACACCCGATCCTGCTGGCTCTGGTGCGGCAGGGAGCAGCGTCCAAGTGCCCTCGGGACGGCAGAGGGGGGCCGGGGCGGAGGATGGGGAAGCTCCCCCCCCTCCCAAGCTCCCGAGGATGCGGGGATCCCGTGTCCCTTCTCCGAGGGAGGCGGCCGGTTCAGAGATACGAAAGATCACGAAAAAAACGCCGGGCTCCGCAGCCCCAGCAAGCGGTTCGCCGGGCAGCTCAAGCGGTTGGTCCGGCGGAGATGCTGCCCGCGGGCGGGGCGCGGGTTCCGAGGCGGGGGCGGCGGGGGCGGCGGTTGTGCACTCGGCCCTGCCGCCCGAGGAGGAGGCGGAGGCGGCGGATGGCGGAGGGGCGAGGGCGGCCGGGTGGCGGCTCCCCGGTGGCGGGGCGGCGGCTGCTGCTGCTGCTGCTTCTCCCAGGGGCGCTGCTGAGCTTCCTCCCGCAGGCGACCCCGCACCCGAGTGAGTGGCGGGACGGGCGGGGAGAGGCTGCTGCGGCCATTGCCCGTCCAGGGCGAGCCCGGGAAGGCCTCCGCCGCAGAGGGCCCGGGGCTTCCGCGGACCCCATCCCGCCATCGCCCCCCTGGGCGGTTGAGCGGCGCCTGGCTGCCGGGCGTTTCCTTGGCGACGGGCCCCGAGCCCCGGCGTGGCTGGGCGGCGGGAGGGCGGCGAGAGCCCGGGGGGGGGATTCGGTAGCCGGTAGCGGGAGAAGCCGCAGGAGGCGAGGAAAGAGGCAGCGGACATCCATCCCCCCACCCGCCACTTCCCTGCAGCTCTGCGCCCCTTCCCGCCATCGCAAGCCCGTCTCGGCCCCGGCTTCGGTTGCTGGCCTCTCGGGATCTCCTGAGCTCCGTCCCACCGCAGGTTGTTCCGTCTCATCGGGATCGCAGCCCATTCGGAGCAGAACCCGCTCCTGGGCTGCAGAAAGCCAGCTGGGAAGCAGTGGGACTCGGGAGGCTCTGCCGCCATCTAAGAGCTGCCCAGATGTTTGCAGTTGCCGTCCGCCTTTTCTCTTCCGTTCCTCCTTTATCTGCTGGGTTATCACTTAGATCCTCCCTGGTTCTTTTTCTGGGGCCAGACCGCTTCAATGGACTCCCCTTATACAGCTCACTTATTTTTGTTTTCAGTCTTGTATTTATCCATTCTTGACTCTAGGTTTCTTCTTGGGCCACACACTCAAAATTCTTAAGAACCCAATTTCCATAGCACCAGTTACATTCATTTTTTGGTCTCCTGATATACTCAACTCCCATTTTCCTGCAACGAAGTGGTTTCTACCATCCATTTTTGCTTCTTCCCATTCCCAACCCACCTTACAAGGTTGCTGTTGTGGAGAGACCAGAACAGAACACAACAGTTGGAAGGGACCTTGGAGGTCTTCTAGTGCAGGGGTCTCCAACCTTGGCAACTTTAAGCCTGGCGGACTTCAACTCCCATAATGCCACAGCCAGCAAAGGTTCTAGTGCAAACCCCAAGCCTCACTGACAGGAAATTTCTCCTTAATTTTAGATTGGATTTCTCTCTGATAAACTTCCATCCATATTAGGCCTGCCCTCGGGTGCTTTGGAGAATAGGTTGACACACACACACACACACCCCGTTTGTGGCAGCCCCTCAAATATTGGAACACCATTATCATGTCATCCCTAGTCCTCCTTTTCAGAAAACTCGACATACCCAATTCCTGCAACTGTTCTTATAGGTTTTAGCCTCCAGTCCCAGTCATCTTTTTTGCTCTTCTCTGCACTCTTCTCTGCACACACCAAGGGGCCGGATAGCTCAGGCTGGTAAGGCCTGTTATTAAGACCTGTTATTAAGAACACAAAGCCTGCAATTACTGCAGGTTCAAGCCCGGCCCAAGGTTGACTCAGCCTTCCATCCTTTATAAGGTAGGTAAAATGAGGACCCAGATTGTTGGGGGGGCAATAAGTTGACTTTGTAAAAAATATATACAATATATACAAATAGAATGAGACTATTGCCCTATACACTGTAAGCCGCCCTGAGTCTTCGGAGAAGGGCGGGGTATAAATGTAAACAAAAAAAAAAAACTCTTCCCAGAGTCTTAACATCCTTTTTATACCATTGATCAAAACTGGATGCATGGCGTGTTTTGGATATGTTCACTGCCTTGATTTACTTTTAAAAATAAGGAAGGCAGGATACAAACGGACAAAAACAAATAACTGTTCCTTATAGAACAGGGGTCTCTAACCTTAGCAAGTTTAAGACTTCTGGACTTCAATTCCCAGAGTTCCTCAGCCAGCTTTGCAGAACTCTGGGAATTGAAGTCCAGAAGTCTTAAACTTGCCAATATTGGAGACCCCTGTTATAGAACACCATATATTACCACAATATTTCTGTTTCACCTTGTTCTTTGCCACAGCTCTTTCAGATTCTCAGCAGCAGCATTTGTGTGTACAGAAATCCATATACATTCATGATCCTAACTTCAAATGTGACCATAAATCGTATCTAATATTATTTAATATGTCCATAATTTTGTCAAACATCGTACAACATTTTTTCTTACTTCCTACTTAAGGCTGAAACATGCTAAGCAATTATTTTATTCTGAGTCATGTTTAATTTCAATCCCACATCACTCTTACTGCATCCAGTAACCAACGATTAACTCCCTGGTCATATAAAACATTCCACAGTTCAACCCATTCACTATTAAGTGCTTTTTCTAAATGAACAGATACATTATAAACATTCCTTCTTACAATCTTATATTTCTCAGTCACCTACCAAAATGCAGATCCTATGTCCGTCATTGTCCTATCTGGTATGAAGCCAGACTGTCCAACTTTTTCTCATCACTTCCCTAATGCACACATCATAAAGATACAGTTTTGCATCCTCTCTTGCTGCCTTTGGTATTTCATATATTTACCACAGTTTACTCAATGCAAGAAGGCTCAAAGCAGTCTACAAAAGAAAAGAAAAATCGCAACCTTAATACAAACTGAGCAAAACAAAGCAACATGGTTCCAAAGAAGAGCCTCAACAGCCAGTCTGTAATAGGAAGGGCCTCTTGTTATCTCCCCATTCGAAGGTTCCCTGGGAAAATCAGGCCCTGGTGCCTTTCCTGAAAACCAGCATGATGGGAAACAGGAATGGGGACAGCAGCTGAGAGGGCTCCGCTTCATCCTTGTGCCTCTCTCATCTTTTTCTAGGATCCTGTAAGATCTAATTAACAAATGACATTCAAACTACAGTGGCCTTCCTGCTTTCTGAAGAATAAATCCTACTAGATGGGATTTTTTTTTCCTGAATGTACATTGAAAAATTAATGATATTAAAATGAAGTATGTGCTTGAATGGTTTGTGTTGTAATTTATAGATAAATTTGCGAGCCATCACATTTACATACACACACACACATACACACACACACACACACACACACACACACACTGAGCGCTTCGACATCAGCATTTCCTATCAGCAAACATTCCCAAAGCTGTTTGAAACAGGTCTGCAATCACTAACATTTTCTTTTTAATTTCACTCTCTCACTCCCCTTATCATTCCCATTCAAATCTTGAAAATACTAATTTTGCTTCAGTTTTATCCCAAACATCACTTAATTCTTAATTCCTTTTATTCACGGAGGCTCTTTGTTTAGCCTTTTTCATCCACTTCAAGAATAATTGTCAAATCATTCTGCATTTTCTGTGCCTTTTTTTATATTAACTGTTCCTCAGTCTTTTTTACTATTTTGTAGCTTGTTTTTTAATACGTACATTAGAGCTTCACCTAATACTGCAAAACACGTTTGTTCAGTGTAGTTTTCATATTAGATGAAGATATGGGAAAACACACCCTACTTTTAATGTGTTGGTTGACTTCTTTGGTTTTCATCAAAACCTTCATTCAATGTTTTTCCTTTCAAATTGGGAAGGGAAGAAGAGATATTCATTCCGTGTTGTTTTTTCTTGGTACCAACTTGCTAGAATGGAACTTGACTGCTGGGGAGGAACTATATCCACCCAGTTTACTTCCTTGCATTAGGAGTGAAGCAGTGGCGGGATTCAGCCAGTTCGCACCACTTCGGGAGAACCGGTTGTTAACTTTCTGAGCAGTTTGACAAACTGGTTGTTGGAAGAAATCATTAGGGCAGAAAACCGGCTGTTAAATTACTTGAACCCCACCACTGGAGTGAAGTGGTTTTCTTCTCATCTAAATGCAGACCAGTTTCAACCCTGGTTAGTTTTTTGAGATCAGTTTTTTTATTGGCTGAGTTTGGTTTAAGCCATTCTCCTAACGTGGCTATCATTGCTTGGCCAAGATTGTAACTTAGTAGAATTATATTAGAAGACTTCCCTAACATTACATATGGATTTGCTCAAGTTATTTCAAAGGGATGGTGGCAATAGATACAAAACATCATTCATGGTTTTTTAAATAAAAAATGAAGAAAATCACTGTCATATAAAATGAGCTGAAAATCAGTTGCTGCCCTGTGTGATTAACTCTAATTTTGTTGTTTGTTTTTTACTTTTTCTGGTTTTTATTTAGGTGTGACACACCGTTACGAAAATGTTAAAGCAGTGGAGGTAATGTTAGTTTCAAGATACAGGAAATAGGTTGTATTTCTGATACCGTGAATTTCTAAAATCACTTCTCATCTACACAGAAATATGAATATTCTCTTTCTCACACCCAACCAAGCATGCATTCCCCATACAGGCTGCATTTACCCATTGCACGAAGGCTTAGCTTGTTGATAGTAAGCCTTAAATTATAGCTTAGAAATCACATTGCCTGGGTTCACGCAATAGGTAAAACTAAACAAGTGATGTTAAAATGATTCTACTCTAATAACTTTGTGGGACTGTGTGTGTACGTCAATATTACATGATGGGGAACCTCCCTAGGAAGGTTGCAAACAACAAATCCAGGGCCCCAGGACTCTGCAACCATCGTGAATACATGCTAGTTGCCAAGCACCCAAAGTTTAATCACAGGACTGTAGGGATGCTGCAATGGTCATAAGTATGAGAACTGGTCATAAGTCAGATTTTTCTCAGTGCCGTTGTAAATTTGAATGGCCATTAAACGAATTGCTGTAAATCAAGGACTACCTGTAATCCTTCTGAAAATATTGAACATCAGCCGTCTGTCTCAGATGGTCTGGAGCAGGGCTCTCCAACCTTGGGAACTTTAAGCCTGGTGGACTTCAACTCCCAGAATTCCCCAGGTTTAAAGTTCCCAAGGTTGGAGACCCCTGGTCTGGCGGCTAAGCCGGAGTTTGCTTGGATGCAAAGTATCCACGCATTACAGCCTCATGACTGTCTCTCTTTCAGATCAAGCTGGAGCTGTGCTTTCAAAAGCAGGCTGCATGAACCCCATTGTTGCGTGGGAAGAAAATTATTAGAATATTGAACTTATATTTGTCTGATGCTTTTAAAACTCATATTTAATTTCTATTTTGGGGTTGTAATATACCTAATATATTAGTACTGTACCTCATTTACCGTATTTTTCGGAGTATAAGATGCACCAAAATTTCAAAGAGGTAAGGAAAAAAAGGTTTTTGTCCTACCCGGCCCCCAGGAGCACTCTGCAGGCTTCCCAAACTCTCTGCGCGCCCCGTTTTTGTGAAAAATGGGCCCATTTTTCATAAAAATGGGACGAGCAGGATGGGGCTCCAGAAGGCCTAAAATGGCTGTATTCGGTGTATAAGACACCCCAACATTTCCACCCTCTTTTAGGGAGGGAAAAAGTGCATCTTATACTCTGAAAAATATGGTATATGATTAATTGATAAATGTAAATTGGCGGTGCATGCTTGAAAGAATTTTAATGATAAGGGTGTAGAATCCTTACAAGTTGGTTGACCACTGTACCAGAGAACTCTGAAAGATAAAAAGCTGATAGCCATCGTGAAATGATTCATTTTTTCCTCCTCTTCAACAGATATCTGTGCAGCCAACTGCAGTTGAAGAGGTTATATCGGGAGGGAAAGATGCTGTTGAAGTCCAGCGTAAGAATTCTTTTTTTTCTCTCCCATTATGTGTACAAAGTGACTTGATGCACTATCATTTTAAAGTCTTCTCACAACAGCTTTCTGTTGTTGTCTCAACTGGCCTGCTGTCATTGCACAAGCTTTTTTGGTTCCTTCCTTTCAGTCTTTGCAAAAGTTAAGTTTATTATCTGGTCATTATTCATGTTTAGTACATGCACTTATTTTGTTATAACGCCCTGATCATTTATTAATCGTGGATGCAAAACAAGCTGTGTGAGAAACTGGCTTATCAGCCTATGAAATGCTTTTCTCGTGAACTCCTTGGTATGTTTGCTCCTGGCACTACCTCTACCTGCAGCCTGTGCCATGTTTTGCACCTATGGCTTTTTATACTAGAAGTCCACGGAACGGTTAAACATGGGGCTCGCTTGGTTCATGGTGTATACTCAGCCATATAGTCAGGAAAAGCACTGTGTTAAAAAGGCTTTGGGGATTTGTCAGGAAACAAAACTGAATGAAGGCAATATGGAGTCAAACTGCTATTTATGGAATCCTGACAGGATCTCAAGCCAAAGAAGAATAAGAGAACAGGACTGTCGAGTTGCCACATCAGGAAGTGAATCTTTTGGACAGGAGAATAAGCCAGGCCTCTCAAGTTAGAACCACAGAACCTTTGGTATATACCATCACATTTGGTATATGCACCAACCGCTGCCGGCCATACTTGCACACTTTCCTTTCCCTGGTTCATGCCTATCTTTCCTGTCTTTAGGAATAAAGACAGGAAAGATAAAATAAAATATAGAAAATAATGATAAAATAAAATATTTCTATATTACATAGAAATAAAATACACTTTTCTGCCATTCCTTCTGCCCATCATCCATTTCTGCTGCTGACATCCAGCATCTCTGCCTCATGTTATTTTGCAGATCAATCTAAAAAGAAGAAAAATGACATTATAGAGTTGAAAGAGACCTTGGAGGTCTTCTAGTCCAAATCCCTGCTCAAGCAGGAGATCCTATCCATTCTGGACAAATTACTATCCAATCTCTTCTTGAAAAGTTCCAATGATGGACCCACCCACAACTTCTAAAGGCAAGCCATTCTACTGATTAATTGTTCTCACTGTCAGGAAATTTCTATTTTGGGGTTGTAATATACCTAATATATTAGTACTGTACCTCATTTACCGTATTTTTCGGAGTATAAGATGCACCAAAATTTCAAAGAGGTAAGGAAAAAAAGGTTTTTGTCCTACCCGGCCCCCAGGAGCACTCTGCAGGCTTCCCAAACTCTCTGCGCGCCCCGTTTTTGTGAAAAATGGGCCCATTTTTCATAAAAATGGGACGAGCAGGATGGGGCTTCAGAAGGCCTAAAATGGCTGTATTCGGTGTATAAGACGCCCCAACATTTCCACCCTCTTTTAGGGAGGGAAAAAGTGCATCTTATACTCCGAAAAATATGGTATATGATTAATTGATAAATGTAAATTGGCGGTGCATGCTTGAAAGAATTTTAATGATAAGGGTGTAGAATCCTTACAAGTTGGTTGACCACTGTACCAGAGAACTCTGAAAGATAAAAAGCTGATAGCCATCGTGAAATGATTCATTTTCCCCCCCTCTTCAACAGATATCTGTGCAGCCAACTGCAGTTGAAGAGGTTATATCGGGAGGGAAAGATGCTGTTGAAGTCCAGCGTAAGAATTCTTTTTTTTCTCTCCCATTATGTGTACAAAGTGACTTGATGCACTATCATTTTAAAGTCTTCTCACAACAGCTTTCTGTTGTTGTCGCAACTGGCCTGCTGTCATTGCACAAGCTTTTTTGGTTCCTTCCTTTCAGTCTTTGCAAAAGTTAAGTTTATTATCTGGTCATTATTCATGTTTAGTACATGCACTTATTTTGTTATAACGCCCTGATCATTTATTAATCGTGGATGCAAAACAAGCTGTGTGAGAAACTGGCTTATCAGCCTATGAAATGCTTTTCTCGTGAACTCCTTGGTATGTTTGCTCCTGGCACTACCTCTACCTGCAGCCTGTGCCATGTTTTGCACCTATGGCTTTTTATACTAGAAGTCCACGGAACGGTTAAACATGGGGCTCGCTTGGTTCATGGTGTATACTCAGCCATATAGTCAGGAAAAGCACTGTGTTAAAAAGGCTTTGGGGATTTGTCAGGAAACAAAACTGAATGAAGGCAATATGGAGTCAAACTGCTATTTATGGAATCCTGACAGGATCTCAAGCCAAAGAAGAATAAGAGAACAGGACTGTCGAGTTGCCACATCAGGAAGTGAATCTTTTGGACAGGAGAATAAGCCAGGCCTCTCAAGTTAGAATCATAGAACCTTTGGTATATACCATCACATTTGGTATATGCACCAACCGCTGCCGGCCATACTTGCACACTTTCCTTTCCCTGGTTCATGCCTATCTTTCCTGTCTTTAGGAATAAAGACAGGAAAGATAAAATAAAATATAGAAAATAATGATAAAATAAAATATTTCTATATTACATAGAAATAAAATACACTTTTCTGCCATTCCTTCTGCCCATCATCCATTTCTGCTGCTGACATCCAGCATCTCTGCCTCATGTTATTTTGCAGATCAATCTAAAAAGAAGAAAAATGACATTATAGAGTTGAAAGAGACCTTGGAGGTCTTCTAGTCCAAATCCCTGCTCAAGCAGGAGATCCTATCCATTCTGGACAAATTACTATCCAATCTCTTCTTGAACAGTTC
This sequence comes from Ahaetulla prasina, assembly GCF_028640845.1. Classification (NCBI taxonomy): domain Eukaryota; kingdom Metazoa; phylum Chordata; class Lepidosauria; order Squamata; family Colubridae; genus Ahaetulla; species Ahaetulla prasina. The sequence continues at coordinate 2,040,968 of NC_080551.1, read as the reverse complement.
CAATGATGGACCCACCCACAACTTCTAAAGGCAAGCCATTCTACTGATTAATTGTTCTCACTGTCAGGAAATTTCTTCTTATTTCTAGAGTTGGTTCCTTCCTTGATTAGTATCTTATCTATTGCTTCTTGTCCAGCCCTCAAGTGCTTTGGAGGATAGGTCAACCACCTCTTCTCTGTGATAGCCTCTCAAGTATTAGAAGACTGCTATCATGAAACCCCTAGTTCTTCTCTTATTAGACATAGACATACCTAATTCCCACAACTATTCATCATATGCTTTAGCCTCTAGGCCCATATTCATCTTTGTTGCTCTTCTCTGCACTCTTTCTAGAGTCTCAACATCTTTTTTGTATCGTGATGACCAGAACTGAAGTATTCCAAGTGTGGTCTCACCAGTGCAGTATTTAAAAGTGCAGTAACTTCCTATGAAAGTTAGTATATAAGTATCTGAGACCTTTTTGATTGACCCTGCCTTTGCTTCCTTCATGTCCTGTTTTATATTTGAGATCGTCTTCATTCTTACCACTTGGTTGATCGCCTTGAGATTTATACTTGGAATTGGATCATAAAAATTGGTCTCCTTCTCCATCAGTTTTCATTTAAAGCTCTTCAGATAAGCTGAGCCAGCTGTTTTCCAAAAATATTCTTCCCTGTTCTTTTGAGGTGTAGGCCATCCTCTTGCCAGAAGTCCTTCATGTAGTTATTATAGACTGTGGTCTAGGAACCCAAAGTTCTCTTGATGGCACCATCCTTTAAGGCAGTGGTTTACTTCAAAAATTCTCTGTTCTGTCATTGGATGTTTACTTTTGTTGGGAGCGCAGATGAAAACACCTGTGTTTCCCATCTCTTTGGCTTTCATGCTTAGCTGCTCATAGTCTCTTGATATTGTTTTCAGGCTCTTTGTTATACCATTCATTCTCACATGAAAGAGGACAAAGGGATAATAATCTGTGGACAATTATTTTTGTACACCTCTCAATTACATCTTTGATCTTTGCTCCTGGGAGACAACATACTTCTCTAGATAGATTGTCTGGTCTACAAAACTGTGATTTAGTTCCCCTGAATAGTGAATCTCTGATCACCAACAGACATCTTTTTTTTTGTCTTGAGGAAGTCTAGTCTACTTTTTTCCTGTCATTGGAACACCTGATGTCCTTTCTCCAGAAGTCTGCGTCCTTTCTTACAAGGAGAGGCTTTGAAATTGATTGTTTATCTCCAGCAGGGCTGGACTGGATTGCATGGACAGTGTTCTGGAAGCAGAATATACAAGCCATAAAAACATAACAGAATTAAAATAATTTCATCTGAATTTAAACTAGGAATGGTTATTAATGAAACACTTGAGTTGTTTCAAATTGTGATATGTAGCAGTGCAGACATGTTCATAAAAGCTGTTTCTTTTACAGAAGACAAAAAAGTAAGCAAGGTATACATTTAATGATTTTATTTACTGCTTTACAGAACCTTCCAACACAGGTGAAATTGCAGCAAAACAGGAAGAGGAAACTTTGAATGATCTTGTGAATCTTTTGCAAGATGTGGTAAAAAATATCCCCACCGAACTTGTAATGTCAACTGAACATCCTCCAAATTTTGGGACACCCGAAATAGTAACTTCTCCATCTGTAGCAGTGGACACTGTTTGGGTGAATGTGAACCCCCAAAATAGTGAGAAGTCCAGAACAATTGCCTTGATGAAAAAGGATACTCCAACTACAACGGCCTTTTGGAAACTCAGAAATGACGTATCTGCATCTGTTATCCTACATTCCGACGCAAGTCCCTCAGAAGATCTCCCAAGTGAGACAAGTGAGTCGGTTATTCTGCTTTCTGAAGAGCCAAGTCCAGGAAACACATTGTCCACCATTTCAGTTCAGCTGGAAAAAGAAGCAACTACTAAGAAAGAAGGTAAGAGTTTTGATCAGTTAACCAATGGAGCCTTGGCTAGTCTAGTGGAATCTCTAAGGAATGTACAAAAGTTACATATGCCGCAAGGCAATAATAAGCCACAGCAGAAAAGCCATCCAGTGACGTTGGCTCATCATAAACCTAGAGGTTTAGACATCTTAGAAGCAATTGATACACTAATTAAAACCATTAAGAATGCACCATCCTCTGTTAAAGAAGACCCAGATCTTCATGAGTATGTTGAGGAAGCAGAGGGTTACTTAAAAAATGCTCTGGAATTATCAGGGGAGGCAGAGAGGAAGCTGTTGCAGAAGAAGGAACAGGAGATGAAACCTGACATTGAGCTTCTTAATCCCCCATCAACAGCTCCACCTATAACAGAAATGAAGTTGGACATAGAGCTGCCTCCCTCCCTCTCATCAGAAGCATCTGCGGCAGAAATAAAGCTGGACGTAGAGGTCACTCCTTCCCCGTCAACAGTCCCACCCGTTACACGGGTGGAGATAGATATATCTCCTTCCCCATCAACATCTCCATCTGCATCGGAAGTGGACATCATTTTGCCTCCATCTGAGTCTCTGGAAAAGAAAGCAGAAGACACGGAAAAAGAAATGGGGAAATTAAAAGCATTTATTAATTTATTATATGGCTTTAGTCCTGAATTAACTGAATATGCAGAGAATTCACCACATAAAAAGATGGCTCAGGATATTGTTGAAAGGTCAATGGAAGTCCTTGATGCCATAAAGAGTGTTTTTTGTGGCAATCCTAAAAAGCAAAGTAAACAGGTTTTGAAGCATTTGTTACAGAAAGACATGGAGCTTGTAAGACAAGCCATGAAGGAAAAAAAAGCCTCTTAAGATACGTTTACTCCTTGGTACTGTTGGTTTTTATGAACAATCAAGAGGTCTGGTTTCTTAATTGTAACAGCAATTAAAAATACACCTGTAGCCATTTTCATGCCCGAAATTAAATGTTTGTTTTTAAATATAATTTGTTTTCATTTTTTCTTTGAATTGATATCTATTATTAAAGATTGAGAAACAAAGAATTAATTTAACAGTTATTATGTTAAAGATCATTTCAGAAAATCCTGTTCTTGTCGTTGGATTAACTGAATGATTATTTATAGTTCTTGCTGTTCTATGCTTTTCATACTGAATTCTTACCTGGATGAATAACCGTAAGAATAGAGTCTAGGAAGTTGGCAGGTGCTTCTGGGATTGATGGTTATTCATTGTTGTTTGTTCTCAGGAAAGGAACCCAGAAGACTATTTGTGGACAGCTATGTTGCTGATAGCATCATTAATCCATATTTGATAGGATAAAAGAATCTTGTTTATCTGATATGTGTTAAACCAGGGGTGTCAAACTCAAGGCTTGCGGGCTGAATTCGGCCCACAGGGTGCTTAGATCTGGCCCGCGGGGCCATCCTGGAAATGGCGAAGGACAGGCCCACAGTGCTTCTGTCAGCGAAAACGGGCTCCCAAGCTCAGTTTTCGGCTACCACAGCCTCCTGCAACCCTCTGCCAGTGAAAACGGAGCTCAGGAGGGCTGCATGCGAGCTGCTCCCGAACTCCATTTTCCCTGGCGTAGGGTTGCAGGAGGCCACTGCAGCCAAAAATGGAACTGGGGAGCCCATTTTCATGGGCAGATCACTCGGGCCACCACAAGCACCCCTGACACGAGTGACTTTGAACTGGTCCCGCCCAACCTGGCCATGCCTTCCCGGGGCCCCCTGAAGTCAAACACAGCCCTGATGCAACCCTGAATAGAATAGAATAGAATAGAATAGAATAGAATAGAATAGAATAGAATAGAATAGAATAGAATAGAATAGAATAGAATTTTTTTTATTGGCCAAGTGTGATTGGACACACAAGGAATTTGTCTTGGTGAATATGCTCTCAGTGTACATAAAAGAAAAGATACCTTCATCAAGGTACAACATTTACAACACAAATGATGAATGAAATCGAGTTTGACACCTCTGGGTTAAACATATTTGGCAGCCTAAATAGATAGAAATAAAGTGTGAAATGCACCTTTTAAGACATTAAAATTCAAGATGAATAATGTAATCCCAGGGAAAGAGAGTCTATGGAAAACGTTATTTGAAATGTTAAAAAAAATTATGCTCATGTAGAACACAAATTATTTTTGGTCTTTATGTTGTGTTACTCAGTTCAGTGACTTAGTGAAGAACAAATCAATTGAACAAGCAAACAAGCTTTGTTTTTCGATTGAAAAGTGTTATCTGAAGTAATTATGTTTTGGCCTCCCCTGAGTTGCTTTTGCATTTAGCTAGTCAGCAGCACCTGTTACAGGAGTGTGGCATAAATTTAAGCAAGCCTCTCTTAGTCGGGAATGTAGCTGGCTACTGCAGAGCAGGTATTGAATGCTACACGGTGTTATTTAGTTCAGTGTACATCATGTCTTCTTATATGTGTCGAAAAGAAGTTCTATAAATTATTTTGGGATAAGTTTCAAGGAGCTAGACAAAGAAGCCTTTGGCACAGAAATTTCAGGTAATCCATTCCTATCTTTTGCAATGCATTTTGCATTTTGTGTCTGAATTATCCAGACTCATTTATTTTAAGTCTTTTTCTTCAGAATAAATATGATTTGAGTCTCATGGATTCAGCTGAGATGAGTGAGAGAAAACTGCATACAGCCTTTGGGGAGGGAGATTTAATTAATTCTCCCAATTCAGTGAGTTGAGCAAAGTTTAAAATCGTCTATTATTTGGGCATTTTCCATGAGAAGAAAAACGGAGCATATTAATTTTGTGAAAGATTAGGTTATTATTTGACTTTGTGAGAAGGTTTTCACATGGCCTAAATGATCAGAATGCTTAAATAATTGAGATTTTAAGAAAAAAAATCAGTATCTTCTTTCTTTGATAATTGGGACCTTTTTTCAAGCTACATAGATGTAAGGCAATTGGTTTTGCTGTGCAAAATGATCATCTTTGTAATATTTTTCATTGCACAAAACGCCTCCTTCTCCAAGTTGCTGCAGCTTTCAGCATGGAATGCTTTGAACCTGAGCTCTGTGCAGTGACTCCCCGGTTTGTCATCCCACAATATTTGGTTTCCCTAATCTGGAGAAATCTGGACCTGGGTTAGATTTTCCAAAACGCTCAGCAGATCACTGGGGCACAAAGCAAAGCAAATTGAAGTGGGAAATCACCGGCTTTTCACATGTCCGTTGCAGTCCCCTGTTCATAATTATGAAGTACAGTAGCAGTTTTATTTTGAGTTTGTTATTCTACAAGTAGAATTTGTCCGGAAAGGGGAGGAGAATTCTTGGGCTCTCTTTCTGAGAGCTAGAAAATATGGATATTACAGCTCTGAAGTTGTACTAATTTAAGCAGCACACAATCCTCTCAGCATTAGGAATGAATTCATGGAGGGAATGTGGCAGTTAGAATATTCCCTGCTCACAGACAGAATCTAATATAGAGTCTCAAGATAATGCTGTAAAAATGGCAATAAGATGAAAATATCTAAATAAGAATAGCATTATCTAGCTGTAAATTACACAGCAAGTACAAAGAGATAAAATGCTAACCAAATTGGCTGAAATAAACAACAATAACAAAGAAAAATGCTTCCTCTAATCTGACAATTACAGTGTCAAATGCAACCTCCGTTTATAAGATTCTCAGCTGAGATGACAAATTGTATGAAGGTTTTAGTCACTGTTACCATTATTTGTATTGTACCATATTTATAGAGGGACGCGGTGGATGTTGAGCTTGTCGATTGAAAGGTTGGCAGCTCAGTGGTTCGAATCCCTAGCGCTGCTGTGTAACGGGGTGAGCTCCCGTTACTTGTCCCAGCTTCTGCCAACCTAGCAGTTTCGAAAGCACGTAAAAAATGCAAATAGAAAAAATAGGGACCCCCTTTGGTGGGAAGGTAACAGCGTTCCATGCGCCTTTGGCGTTGAGTCATGCCGGCCACATGACCACGGAGACATCTTCGGACAGCGCTGGCGCTTCGGCTTTGAAACGGAGATGAGCACCGCCCCCTAGAGGCGGCAACGACTACCACGTATGTGCGAGGGGAACCTTTACCTTTACCTTACCATTATTTGTTGAAATAACACACTTCATTAAATTCACATTTGTGAGTGACCTTTGTGAAGTTCCGTCGGGGGTGATCCCTCTAGACTGTATGCTTCTGCTGTGGTTCCCAAGCTGACTGAGCCAAAAGTGTGATGCAAAAACAAACAACAAAAAGGCAGATGCTGGTAATACTGTGTCAAGATGAAAAGACGTGGTCAGTCTTCTTTATTCTCCCTTTGGTCATTCCAGCCCCAACACTAGAATACTCTGCTCTCTTGCTCTCTCCACTCTATTATGGTTAACATTTCCAAAATTTGCCAATGGAATCATGGGATTGGACAGACGCTTCCCATGAATTAGAATAGAACAGATAGAATAGAATTCTTTATTGGCCAAGTGTGATTGGACACACAAGGCATTTGTCTTTGGTGTATATGCTCCCAATGTACATAAGGAGAATAAAATACATTCATCAAGAATAAAAAGATACAACACTTAGTGATAGTCAAGGTTACTAATAAGCTATTAAATCATACTAGGAAACAAAAACAATATAAATTGAAAGATACAAGCAACATGGCTATAGCAATAAGTGGGAAGAGATAGATACTAGTAAGGAAGAGAAGAATAATAGTAATACATACTTAGTAAATTATTTGACAGTATTGAGGGAATTATTTATTTAGCAGAGTGATGGCCTTCGGGAAGAAACTGTCCTTGTGTCTAGTTGTTCTGGTGTGCAGTGCTCAACAGCGTCGTTTTGAGGGTAAAAGTTGAAACACTTTATGTCCAGGATGTGAGGGGTCTGTAGATATTTTCACAGCCCTTTTTTTGACTCGTGCAGTATACAGGTCCTCAATGGAAAGCAGGTTGGTAGCCATGGTTTTTTCTGCAGGTCTATTATGAATTATGTACCACATTATGTACAACTACAATGGCTACAGTAATTTCTTACGGTTGTTACAAGCCATAAGACCAAGCTGGAAAGTCCTGACATTCTCACAGGATTTGGCCCTTAGGTTTGATGCAGTGTTGACTTATTTATATTGTCTATGTCATCTTACTCTCTGCATCCTCGGTTTTTCTCTTGAGGAAGGTATGTGTCTGTAGAATAACTCTTACTTTATCGAATATTAACACCTGGAGAAGCACAAGCAGGAATGTCCTGGAGGGAGGAGTGAAAAATACCAAGAGGGTTGGCAATCTTGCAATCAAAGTCCCATATGGAGGTAAGGGTTCCGTTGTGTGGTCACAGCTGCCACCCTGACTCCACATCCCTTGAAAAGAATGATGAAGCTCAACCCTCTTTGGCAGCTGTGATTGTTTCATCTGCCACCTACATACATTTCATCTATGGTCTTACATGAAAGGGAGTAAACAAAGATCTTAGAAGGTAATTCAATGAAATGGCCCAAAGCCATAAAGCTGCTACTGTCAGTTAACCTATCTAGTCAGCAGTAGTCAAAGCAGCTCAAATTTAAGTGGGGTGAGGAAGATGCGTGGAGAAAACAGTAAGAGTTAGATTTAAGAAACCTGAGACCTGCATTTCTCTGGGTGTGGCATTTTTATTGCTATGATTTTCTTCTTTTCTTCCAATGTTAATGCTTTAATACTGTCATAAGCCACCAAGCACTGCCTGATGAGTGGGCATTAAATCAATGGATTAAATAAATCTAATAGCTTTGAAAGACGATCTCAGGATCCAGAATGCCTGCTATGAGAAAAGATAACTTTCAAGTAACTTTGAAGGATCTGAAAATTCTGCAGCATCCATAAAGAAGAGATGCCAACAAGACGACCAAGGATAGCCTTAAACATTTGCAGCCCTTCCCTCAGTATGCAGATTTTTGCCAAAGGTAGCCCAATATGGAACATATTGCAGGAATCCCATGGAGGGTAATCCAGAGAGAACTGAAGGACAGCAGCTACTTGCATTCTATATTTTATATAGAGCTATTTCTATAGTTGCCCATCCTAATAAATGATTTTGGTGGCTTATAATGTTTAAAAAATACTACAATTAAATCAATAAAACATTAAATTAAAAAATGAATAAACTTCCAAAATAAATATACCAAGGAGGTGCCAAGATACTAGGCCAGTTAACAATAAAACCGGGAAATGGGCCCCTAATAAATTCAGCATCTAATTTTGTCTGAACTGTTTCTAGTTACTGACCTTCAGCCTTTTCCAGGGCCAGCTAGCCATTTTGGAACCTGAGTCAAAGTTTGGCACCCTACAGCTTTGGCTCATCTTCTAGTTTGATTAGAAATTTCAAAAAGATGGCCTCTTGTTTCTTTTTTCCTTCAGGTTTTTATTTATTTATTTATTTATTTATTTATTTATTTATTTGATTTTTATACCGCCCTTCTCCCGAAGGACTCAGGGCGGTGTACAGGCAGAATAAAACCAACAAAGAACAATATACAATATACAAAGTTAAAATATCAATTAAAAACTTATTAAATGAGCCTGAAAAATTTAAGAAATTTACCATAAAACCAAAAACCCCATTAAAATTGCTAAAAATTTGAGTTTAAAATTCCATTCAAGCCAGCCCCGCGCGAATAAAGAGATATGTTTTCAGTTCGCGACGGAATGTCCGAAGGTCAGATATCTGGCGTAAGCCCGGGGGGAGTTCGTTCCAGAGTGTGGGAGCCCCCACAGAGAAGGCACATGAGTTTTACACATGATTTTCAGCCCCAGACATTGTTCTTTTTGGAGGGGACCTTGTCCTATTTTAAGTGCAAACTTATATATGACTCTTGAACGGGTAGGCAGACTCACACAATGCACCATTATTGCTTTTTTCTGTGTTTTTCTGAAGTCTTTTCCATTTTGGTGTCCCCTAAAATTTGGCACTCCTAGCTAGTGCCTATGTCAACTCGTATAGCCTACTCAGCCGGCTTCTGGAGCTGGAGCTGGCCTTGTCCAGTTCCCATAAAAATGAAAAGCAGATGTGAGCATCTGCTGTCTCTTGATGAGCCTCAGAATGGCTACTCTGCACTAAGCAACCACTCAAGTTTTAGTCTGAATCCAGAATCTGCCTGGAAGCTCAGTCCCGATTGAATTTTTTATCTCCTTTATATTCATGTCTTTATTCATTGCAGTACAGTCCAATACAGTGTTTCTCAGCCTTGGCCACTTGAAAATGTATGGACCTCAACTTCCAAAAATTGAATTCTTATTGCAGAATAAGAGTGACTAAATTAATAGACCTGTGAAATGTTGCCAGTGTAATATACTTGGACTTCAATAAGGCATTTGACAAAGTAGACCTCAGCCTACTTCTTGAAAAGATAGAGACGTGGGACAGACAGCATCACCACCAAATAGATTCAGAACTGGCTGACAAGCCACACTCGATGTGTAGTCCTCAAGAGAACTATAGTACATCTACTGAAGTGGGGTACCCCGAGCTGCTTCTTAGGCCCAGTACCCTTCAACATCTTTATAAACAATTTAGATGAGATAAAAGGGGAACTCATCAAATTTTCAGATGACACCAAGTTGGGAGGAATAGCTGACACTTTATAAGATAGGCTGAAAAGCCAGAAAGATCTTGACTGATTTGAATAGTGGACCCTAGCCAACAAAATGTAATTCAGTGGTGAGAAAAATACGGTCTTAAACTTGGATAAGAAAAACCAAATGCACAAGAGTAACATAGGTGGCTCAACAGCAATAGCTGTGAGAGTGATCAAGGAGTCCTAGTAGACAACCACCTAAGTATGAGCTGTAGCTGCCAAAAAGGGCAATTAAATCCTGGGCTCCATCAACAGAGGAATAGTATCAAGATCATGAGAACTATGGTATTAATAGAATAAAATAGAATTTTTTATCAGCCAAGCGTGATTGGACACACAAGGAATTTGTCTTGGTGCATATGCTCTCAGTGTACTTAAAAGAAAAGATACGTTCATCAACAGTTCTAAGGTATAATACTTAATGATAGTCATAGGGTACAAATAAGCAATTAGGAAACAATATCAATATAAATCGTAAGGATACAGTCATACAGTCATAAGTGGAAGGAGATGGGTGATGGGAACGATGAGAAGATTAATAGTAGTGCAGATTTAGTAAATAGTTTGACAGTGTTGAGGGAATTATTTGTTTAGCAGAATGATGGCATTCGGGGAAAAAATGTTCTTGTGTCTAGAACAGTGGTGTGCAGTGCTCTGTAGTGCTCTGTAGTGTCGTTTTGAGAGTAGGAGTTGAAACAGTTTATGTCCAGGATGCAAGGGGTCTATAAATATTGTCACAGCCCTCTTTTTGATTCGTGCAGTATACAGGTCCTCAGTGGAAGGCAGGTTGGTAGCCATTGTTTTTTCTGCCATTCTAATTATCCTGTGAAGTCTGTGTCTGCTTGTTGGGTTGTAGAACCAAACCAGACAGTTATAGAGATGCAAATGACAGATTCAGTAATTCCTCTGTAGAAGTGGATCAGCAGCTCCTTGGGCAGTTTGAGCTTTCTGAGTTGGCGCAGAAAGAACATTCTTTGTTCTGCTTTTTTGATGACGTTTTTGATGTTAGCTGTCCATTTTAGATCTTGCGATATGATAGAACCTAGAAATTTGAAGATCTCTACTGTTGATACTGTGTTGTCTAGTATTGTAAGAGGTGGAAGTATGGAAGAGTTTCTCCTAAAGTCTACCACCATTTCTACGGTTTTGAGTGTGTTCAGTTCCAGATTGTTCCAATCACACCACGAGGCTAGTTGTTCAACCTCCTGTCTGTAATAGCGCTATCTACTGCTTCGGTAAGACCACACTTGGAATACGGCATCTAGTTCTGGTCACCATGGTAGAAAAAGTTGTTGAGACTCTAGAAAGATTACAGAGAAGAGCAGCAAAGGGGTCTGGAGGCTAATACATATGAAAGGTTGCAGGAACTGGTCCAGTCTAGCAAAGAGAAGGACTAGGTGACATGATAGCAGTCTTCTATTTGAGGGCAGTCACAGAAAGGAGGCAGTCAATCTATTCTCCAAATCATCTGAGGACAGGACAAGAAGACAGTTGAAAACCTATGAAGGAGAAATTCAACCTAGAACTAAAGAGAAATTTCTTGACAGTGAGAACAATTAATCAGTGGAACAGCTTCAGAAGTTGTGGGTGGTTCATCACTGGGAGATTTTAAGAAGAGATTGGACAGCAATTTGTCTAGAATGGTTTAGGGCAGTGGTAGTCAACCTGGTCCCTACCGCCCGTAGTGGGCGTTCCAGCTTTCATGGCAGGCGGTAGGGGTTTGTCCAATACTGAAGCACTTTCCTTTTTTTTAATTTAATTGACTTTAAAAAAAAATTTCATAGCATTATATAAAAACATTTTCATTAGGTTTTCATAAAATTCCCCATGACAATTTAAATTTCAGAAAATATACTATTTGTATCACTCGCGCATAAGTTTAGTTCACGTTACCCAAGTGAAACTAAATGGCGCTATAGTGCCACCGCAAACAAAGTCCCAGAATAGCTCGTGCATCTCCCCCCAAACTGGTGGGCAGTTATAAAATTTTACTACTAACAGAGATACAAAAGTGGGCAGTAGGTATAAAAAGGTTGACTACCCCTGGTTTAGTGTCTCGTGCTTGAGCAGGGGATTGTACTAGATACAGGGGCCTGCAACCTTAAATACTCAGCCATTTGGACCCGTTTCCCACAGAAAAGAAATCACGAGGAGCCACAAAACCTGGGTGGGCTTGGCCAACCCAACGTCACTCACTCCCACCCAATCACAAGACACACCCCCAGCCACGCTTACCCAGGTTTTGTTGTTCCTGGTGGTGTTTTTTTCTGTGGGAAACAGGTCTCTCTCTTTCTCTATCTATCTATCTCTCCCTCTCCCTCTCTCTTTCTCCCTCTTTGTCTCTCTCTGTCTCATGGCTGTATGTGTGCGTGTGTGTGTGTGTTCCCTCTTGAATCATTTCCCAAAACAGGTGAGGGTTGGGGGGGGGGGTTTGAGCTGATATTGTTCTTTCTTCTTCTTCGAGTGCTTTTTACCGTATTTAAATCAAGAGTCATTTCAGGTTCCCAGATAAATGAAGCTCTTTCGTCCCCCTGCTGTGGCTCCCTGTGGGCTGAGCCCACCACTGGCTGGCCACGGCCCACGCCCTCCCCTCCCAGTCACTCCTCGCCTGGCCTGAGAAGGGTGACGGCGGGAGATGGAGACTCGCTCCATATTCCAGAGCGGGAGCGAAGCACCCCTGTAGTTGCCATATCTCGCAGGCGCTTCTTCCGGCCCTTGTTGGAGCTGCGTGGACCTTGGTCACTCAGAGAGACGCATGACTTGCTCTCCGCCGCAAGACACTGGCTTGGCCTGGCTGCGGCCAACACCACTGCTGTTGCCACCTCCATAGCCTGCCCGCTGCTCTCACAGTGCCTTGTGCAGTACAGTTAAATTTAGCGTGCTTCACAATGGGGGAGACGGTGTCCCCTCCTCCTCCTGGAGCTCATGACTATTCAGAGGATTGTTCATAGCTGGGCTGGGCCAGTGTCTCCCTGAGTGACCAAGGTGCGCGCAGCAACAACAAGGGCCGGAAGAAGCGCCTGCGAGATATGGCGGGAGTGCTTTGCTCCCGCTCGGGAATATGGAGTGAGTCTCCATCCCCGCCGTTGCCCTTGCCTTCTCAGGCCAGGCAAGGAGTGATTGGGAGGGGAGGGTGACGGGCAGGGCCAGCCAGTGGTGGGTTCAGCTGACAGCGAGCCACAGCAGGGGGATGAAAGAGCTGCATGTGGTCCGGAGTCACAGGTTGCAGACACCTGCACTAGAAAATCTCCAAGGTCCCTTTCAGCTCTGTTATTTTGTTATCTATCTTGTAGGACTAACAACCATGAACCTGGATGACAACACAAAATGGCTCGTGTGGGTAGCCAAGCAGTTTGAGAATATTGTTGGTGACAATAAAGAAATCAGCTTGGAACAATTCAAAACTGCACTTAAAGTGAAGGAGGCAAGTTGTGTCTGACTGAGCTGTGTGGGTGACAGAGCTATGGCCATTCCATAACTCGGAATGGCCACCGTTGCAAGCAAAAAATACAGAGATGTTTGATTTCCTCTCTTCCTTGATAGAATTGAAGAATTCATTTGATATGCTACTTAAAGTCAAGAGACCTGAGAAAGAAGCAGAAAGGCAGCGGGGAAAAGAGCAGATTTTTTAAAAACTTTTATTTATTTGTTTGTTTGTTTGTTCATTATTTCAATTTATATAGCTGCCCATCTCACTTATGTGATTTTGAGAAGCTCCCAGAGGTGAAATCTAAAAATTTTCCCTACCGGTTCTGTAGGTGTGGCTTAATTGGTGGGTGTGGTTTGGTGGTCAGGTGACTGGGTGGGCGTGGCCAATAACAATAATAATAAAAATAATAAACAAAGTACACAAAACAATAAGAGGTATCAAAAACCAACTTTCACACTTTACACACACACAACACAACTGACACACACACACACACAAAATGCCACAAACAGCTTTGTGAGATTTTGTGTGTTTGTGCAGTTAGAACAAAACATTACAGAAACACACCAAATCTCAGAAAGCTGCATAAATATTTTATTTTATTATTTTATTTTATTTATATTTTTAGGTAAAAGCAGCTAAATTTAAAACTTCCTTAACTTTAAATTGCTATGTCTAAAAAAAAATAAAACTAAGAAACCTCCAATTAATGATTTTTTTAAAGGTCCCCCCCAAACCGCCCCCCGTTACTTACCCAGTTAAAGGGACAAGGCAGGCAGATTGAGTTGCTCACCAATGAGATGGATTGCAGGCAGGCAGATTGAGTTGCTAGCTGATGCAATTGATTGCAGCAGCCAAAGCAAGGCAGGAATAGCGAGCCAGCCCGAAAGAAGCAGCAAGCTGCCAAGTAGGCAGGTGGGTACCGGGCGATTGGGTGCGCATGGGGGGGGTACAAGGATTTTTGCTACCGGTTCTCCGAACTACCTGCCCCCATTGTTACCAGATCGCCTCCACTCCTCTGCTCACAACAAAATACCTTATGACATCAGACTCGAAATTTTGGGCTTAGACAATTTAGAACTTTTCCGTCTTCGGTCTGACCTAAGCATAGTACATAAAATCATCTGCTACAATGTCCTACCTGTCAATGAATACTTCAGCTTCAATCAAAACAATACAAGAGCACACAATAGATACAAACTCATGGTAAACTGATCCAAACTACACTGAAGAAAATATGACTTCAGCAACTGAGTGGTCAACGCCTGGAATGCACTAGCTGACTCTGTGGTCTCTTCCCCAAATCCCCAAAACTTTTACCTTAGACTGTCTACTGTCGACCTCACCCCATTCGTAAGAGGTCTGTAAGGGATATGCATAAGCGCACCAGCATGCCTACTGTCTCTGTCCTAATGTTTTCTTTTATTCTTTGCATGTGTTTATAATTATGTTTACACTTGTATTTGTCATAAAATACATGTTTGAAAAAATAAATAAATAAATAAATAAAATAAAGTAAAATAAAATAAAATAAAATAAAATAAACAAACAACATTTGGGAATCAATTCTAATAAAGGAAAATATTTGTAGCTCAGGGTTGACATGAGGTGCCCCTGTTGCTCTCTGAGCTTGCTTGTTTTCTTGTAGACGTTTCATTATCCAAACCAGGTAAGACCTTCAGTGCTAGGAAGGAGTGCTGTTTCCTGTCTGTTTTATATTCTAGTGGCTTGCGTTTGTGTCAGTGTTGGTGGGGGTGGTCTTAAAGATTCTTTGATTGGGCTGTTTGCTGTTGGGTACTTTGGCAGTGTCTTGATTGGGGTCTTGTTTACTTGATTGTTGGTCTGATGTTAATCTTGGAGTTAATCTATGCTGATCTGGGTGCCGATTGCTGGTGTAGAGGTGCTTGTGTCTTTTTGTTCCTTTTTGGGCTGGCTGATTGTCTCTTTTGCATAGTCTATAGATGTTGTTAATATCTATGGGTCTATTGATGGCTGATTTGTCTGCCTGCTAGGCTTCTAGAAATTCCCTGGTGTTTTTGGACTTGGTTTGCTCTAGGATGGTCACATTTTCCCAGTTGAAACTACAATTAAATCTGTCTATATGTTGTGAAATTAAAGAATTGTCATCATGTCTTCTGACTGTTAGTTGGTGTTCGTGGATGCGTTCCGTCAATCTTCTGCCTGTTTGTCCTACATAGTGGTTGTTGCAGTTCTTACATTGTAGTAGCTTTAGTTGGCTTGCGTGCTATGCTGATTCTATGTGGTTGAGGTAGTCTGATGATCAGTGGTTAGAATGCAGTGCTGCAGGCTACTTCTGCTGACTGCTGGCTGCCTGCAATTTGGCAGTTCAAATCTCACGAGGCTCAAGGTTGACTCAGTTTTCCATCCTTCCGAGGTCAGTAAAATGAGGACCCAGATTGTTGGGGTCCATATGCTGCCTCTGTAAAGCGCTTAGAGAGGGCTGTAAAAGCACTGTGAAGCGGTATATAAGTCTAAGTGTTATTGCTATTGGTGGTTTCTGAGATATTCTGAAATATTCTTGAAGTATGGACTGTATATAGCACAACCAACCCAAACCTTAAAAAGAATTACACTGCCATATATCGAGAATACCCCAGAATATGTCAGAAACCACCAACGGACTACTTCAACCACACAGAATCAGCATAGCCCACAAGTCAACTAAAGTCCTTCGAAACATCCTAAGCAGACCAAAAGATCAACAACTCCAGAAGAAAAAACAGGCGCCATCTACAACAGGGGACTCCAACCTTGGCAATTTTAAGCCTGGAGGACTTCAACTCCCAGAAGTCCTCCAGGCTTAAAGTTGCCAAGGTTGGAGACCCCTGATCTACAACATATAATGTAAGGAAGAAACTGCCAAAGAAGCCAACATCAAACAGCTCAATTGAAGAATATCTAAGGCCGCATCCACCAACACTGACACGCAAGCCACTAGAATATAAAACTTACAGCCAACAGCACTCCTTACTAGCACTGATGGTGTTATCTAGTTTGGGCAATGAAATGCCTGCAAGAAAACAAGCAATCTCAGAGGAATCAATTCTTCCATCCCCCCACCATCCAGTCTCAACTGTCAGTACCTATCCTTCCATCCCTCAACCATCAGAATTGATGAAGCTTCTTGGATGAGAAGCAAAATGTTTTCTTCTTCTTCCTCAAGGAAAAAACAGAAGAAAAAAAGCACCTTTGAGTAACTGTGATCTGGATGACTGAGAATCTCCACAAACAAACCTCAAGGCCTCCCCACTAAGGCTGTTTATACAGTTGTATTTATCATGGTCAATAATGAACACAACCACTGTGATTTATATATTTCAGAGATTTGATCACTTATTTCTAAATCAAGACCTTAAGATGATAGAGACTTCTGGAGTCTCACCTCCAACTTCTCAAACCTCTCCTTTCTCTCTCACAGTCTTTTTTTGGTGACCGGTTCTTTGCTTTGTTTGATTCCGATGGAAGTGGAACCATCAGCCTGGATGAACTCCTGGACACCTTAAAATTGCTGATCCACGGGAATGAAACCGACAAGCTCCGGTTCCTCTTTCGGGTCTACGATGTGGATGGTAAAATTCCAAACTGATGAATCAGATAACCTGTGTTTTATTAAAATGAGATTTTGTTTTTCAGGTCCTGGTTTGGCTGCCAAAAATTGTGCCTCGTAGAATAGCCTCCAGTGCTCCTAATTTTGTATCTGGAATGGTATTTTAGTTGTGTATTTTTATGAGCAGATCTAGGGTCTTTGAGTGATGAACACTGAGAAATTCAAGAAATGCCACTTATCAATTGATGCAGAAACCCTTGTCAACTCTAACACGAAAAAATTCCAATTGTGACTTTGAAAAACTGGACTAAACAGTCATCATGCATAGGTTATGAGATGGGCTGCTCAGTTACAAGATCAGCAAGGAGTTAGAATCTATTGGGAAAAGACAATGGATTGATTTTGAAATATCAAAGAGTGTAAAGAATATGTGCAAGTTTAATCCAGAGTAGGGGTCCCCAACCCTTGGGCCATGGACCGGTACTGTCAGTGGTGGATTTCAAAAATTTTTTACTACCGGTTCTATGGGTGTGGCTTGGTGGACATGGCACAGCTCAGTGGGCGTGGCTTGGTGGGCGTGGCAGGGGAAGGATACTGCAAAATCTCCTTCCCACCCCACTCCAGGGGAAGGATACTGCAAAATCCCCATTTCCACCCAATCAGCTGGGACTCGGGAGGCAGAGAATAGATGGGGGCGGGCCCAGTCAGAGGTGGTATTTACCAGTTCTCCGAACTACTCAAAATTTCCACTACCGGTTCTCCAGAACTGGTCAGAACCTGCTGAAACACATCTCTGGGTACCGTGAAACAGGCCACATAAGCGGCAGGCGAGCACATAAAGCTTTATTTGCGCATGCACAAGATTAGGTTGTATGTGTGAAAACATCTGGTCCCCACAGCCACCGCGACTGCAGGTCCATGGAACTCAAAAAGTTGAGGACTGCCAATCTAGAGCCATCTCTTGCACTAAGGTTAGCTTCAGTCTTTGGAGGAGATTGTAGGACAAGATCCCATCAATAGACCCATTTCTCAGTGATTCCTTAAGGTGTATATAGGGAAGATGGTTTTAAATGCCCTGAGTCTATAATTGCCATATGGTTCCATTCAGTCAGAGAATAACTGCAGCAATTATGCTCTCTAACTCTCAGAGGAAGGATCTGTAGGAGGCATCACTTATAGCTCCTCTAGGCTTTCAGTTCTCCAGGGAAATAGTTTTGTCTTAGGTTGTATAGATGAAGTCTTCTCATGATCCAGCAAGGAAGCAGAGTCAACTGAATTTGATTTCCTGGTGCACACTTTCTGTCCATTGATCACCACCTCCTCCTCCTCCTCCTCTCATAGCAACAACTTAAATCTGACCTGTCATGGGAACTTACACCAAGTCTAATGGATTTGTTTTCTTATAGGTGGCGGCTCCATTGAACCCGATGAATTACGCATGGTCTTAAAATCATGCCTGAAAGAGAGCTCAATATCTTTGCCTGAAGAGAAGCTAGATGACCTGACAATGGCTCTTTTTGAGTCAGCAGATTCTGATAACAGTGGATCCATAACCTTTGAGGAGCTCAGAGAGGAACTGCAGCATTTTCCAGAAATCATGGAGAACTTAACAATAAGGTATTTTGAACTCCAGCCAACATCAGTCATTTCTGATGAAGGACATTTCACGCTCTGTGCCAACCCAGTTCTATTGAATTATCGGGGGCAGGAAAATAATTGGCAAACTTCAGCTGGTTCATCCATTCCTTTTTGTTTCTGATACTTACATGTGAAACCCTAAATGGCTTCAGGTAAGTGAGAGAATATCTGTTGCTCCACATCCAAAGGGATCTTCTCAGGATTCATGTTCTAGCTGTTTTCTTTTCTAAAAAAAATAAAAGGAAGAGAGTCTTTTCATTCATTGTTCTCCTTATTAATGCCTTCCAAACAGAACCAAACATTACTTGGTTACAATATCTTTTTATAGTGAGGAAACCTGTTTTCTAGAGTTAGAACAAACATAGAGAGAACTTAGGAAAGATTTCATGGATGGAAATCTTAAAGGAAAAAAAACCCCAACTTGGAAAAGTAGACCAAAGTAGACCAAAATTGAACTAATGTCTTAGACTTTAAAAGAGCTGATTTCAACAAACTTAGACAGAGCTTGGGAAGGATTCAATGGATGAAAATAGTAAAGGGGAAAACAACTCAAGAATCTTGGGGAACTCTGACTTCCGCTTGGTGCCACCTTTCTCGCTGGGTGCTAATTTATGGCACTCCACACTGGATATGGTAAAAGCTGGTGAAAACAGCAACGAACAGCTGTTCCCGGCTTCAATTTCCCTTTCTGGTTGAAAGAGAGAGAAAGAGCAGGGGGGAGAGTGGTAGATTCCCGTAGGGGCTTTGTTTTTGTTATGCAAAGTCCTGAAAGGTCGAATCCCATTGAATCCTCCTTTAATCTCCAGTATTCAGCGTGCTCCTGCAAAAGCAGGAAAAGAGGAAGGTGTCCACTTCTGCTAACAATTGATTTCTTTTTGTGGATTTCTATAAGCAGGCGGAAGAAGCATGAGTGAACAATTATTGGTTTGCAAGTATTTTTGATTTCCTGACTTCCACCTTCTTTAAAAAGAGAAATTATTTTTCCCCCCTTCCTTTAACTGTTTAAAATGGCGTTTGAGAGCAACTGAAAGTAGAGTGATAAAGGAAAGGGAAAGGAAAGGAGCCTTGCTGCGAATTCGAAACTGAATGGAGATTTTATCTTATTGTGTTGGACTGTGGATTGTTGGATTATATTACGTTGTTTAAGTATTTCATAAGGGGATTTTCAGCAAGAATTTTGCCATGAAGGTTCTTTCAGAAGAATGGATTCGTGACTTTATACAGGATTACACAGAAAGAATGTATTTAATTATTCAAAAATCCAAATTGATAAAAAATGGGGACGTTTTGGATCAGAGCTTGGAGGAAATTAACCAGTGTAATCAGGACTTGGAAAATGGAATGGAGGAGATACAAACAAAAGTGGATAAATATGAAGATATGATTGTGAATAAACAAGTTGATGTAAAGAAGTTTCCTTTAAATAGTTTGGATGAAATGCCTGAATTTGTGCTACAGGAGGCTGTCTCTCGAACCGAAAAAACTCACAGGGTTAATGCTTTCCAAGAGTTCTCTTTTTGGACTGATGGAATATACGGCAGTAATTTGTGGATTCTTGGACATAAGGAACTACTAGGAAATATTGTGACTGACTTTTCAAAAGGAGTAATGAAGGAAAGAAAGAGATTAATGCATCAAAAAAAATGGCAAGAGACAAAAGTATTATCCTTGAAACAAGGTTGTTTTGAAATATTAACAGACAAAAATATTAGTGTCCCTGAAAGACAATATGTGAAGAAGATCTGGAAGAAATGGGTTGATTATATGTTTTATATCTATCATAAAAGACTAGATATTTGGATTTATACTGGATTTTGATGAGGAAGGACTAAAGTTGAATAGATATTGTAATTTTCTGTATTGAAATTTTATAATGTGTTGTACTGAATTTTAAATAGAATATTCTTGAAAGATCTTATGTAAGAAAGACCTGGGGGGGAAATTATATGGTTATAGAAGCTATAAGGGAGATATTCTCTGAACTGGATTGGATTTTTATGCTTTAGCTGGTTTTAAATACTTTAGGATTAATTTGTTCTATTGATTTATATATTTTATTACTGTTAATTGTTAATTTTTTTTGAAGGATTTTGGTTATATTAGGAGGAAGTCAGAGCTAGAGAGGGAAAATTGGTGTAATAGTTTTTGGGGAAAATTTTCTTAGCATATGTTTGTTTTATTTTTAACTATACCTTGTCAGTTAGGGGGGAGGGGGGAGGGGATTAGTGAAGGGAGGGGGGTTGGGGGGAAAGGGAAAAAAATTTTTTGTAAAACTTTTTGAATAAAAAAAAAAGAATCTTGGGGAACTCTGAAAAATGAGATCATAAAAGCCCAGTCTAGCACAATATCACTAAAAAAGAAAAATAAGAAATCCAAGAAACCAGCCTGGTTGCACAAAGATCTCTCTGATAAACTGAAAGACAAAAAGGACAAGTATAAAAATGAAAAGATGAACACATAACTAAGGCATAATACCAGCATTCAGCCCAAATCTGCAAAGATGAAGTCAGGAAAGGAAAGGCCCAGAATGAACTAAGACTTTCAATAAATGTCAAAAATATTTTTTTAAAAAATCTTCCAACATATAAAAAACAAGAACAACGTCAAGGAAACAGTGCACTAATGGGAGAAGATGGCAAGGAAGTGAGGGCAGCTTAATTCATTCTTTGCATCTGTCTTCCTTCAAAAGGAGAAAATAGCCCAACCTTATTATAGAATAATAAAAGAACAGAGTAGGATTACAAGTTTGATAAAGTACACTACAACATACTTTACTTTCTACATAAGGTAGAAAACTGTGGGTTAGACAGCATCACCACAGATAGATTCGTAACTTGCTAAAAAAACTGCCCTCAATGTGTAGTCCTTAATGGAACTACTTCTACATGGAGGGAAGCATGCAGTGGGGTACACCAAGGTTATGTCTTAGGCCCACTACTCTTCAACACCTTCATAAATGATCTAGATGAGAGAATAGAAGGAGAATTCATCAAATCTGCAGATGGTGCTAAGCTGGCAGATGATAAACACAGGATCCAAAAAAACTTGAACACTGGGCCCTTTCTAACAAAATGAAATTTAGTGGTGAGAAAAGTAAGATTTTACACTTAAGGAAGAAAAAGCAAAATGCACAGGTATAGAATAGATGGTGGCTGGCTCAATGGTAGTAACTGTGAGAGGGATTTTGGACTCCTAGTGGACAATCACTTAAATATGAGCCAGCAGTGTGCTGCAGCGCTTCAAAAAGCCAACACAATTCCATCGAAATCTGTTTATGGAGATTCTCAGCCATCTAGATCATGGTTGTCCCAAAGCTGCTTTTTTCAAGAGGCATCTGGACTTTCTGGTTTTTCTTTGAAGATGTTTCACTTCTTATCCAAGAAGCTTCTTCAGCTCTGACTGGATGGTGGGGAATGGAAGGTTTTATACTCCTTGCAGACAGCTGGTCATTTGCGTTCTTTTAGCGGGTCATTAATGTCACCTGGAGGTTTATCTGTGTCATCACTGCAGTGGTGGGATTCAGCCGGTTTGCAAGGGTTCTGGAGAACCATTTGTTAATTTTCTGAGTAGTTCGGTGAACCGGCTGTTGAAAATCTCCTTCTTCCTAAAGTGTTTTTCCCACTTTAAGGATTAATCCTGCCAAGAAGGCAGGAAGAAGACATTCTGGTGTGCCTCTCTGTGTAGCCTAATCCTTATCTTTATTGCCCTGCTTAAATGTTTTCAGAAACTGCCTCTGGGTTAAGCCTTGTTACATTGTAACAGCAGTTAATGGTTCTTGGCAGTATGCTCAGACTAGCCAGAGCGGCTTCTCTGGAGCTTTTTTCTTTCTTTGCTGATATTTTTATAGGGGCTTGACCTTTTTAAAAGCTTTTTACATTGCTTTAGTGGTTCCTGGCACTGTCCTTTTGGGGTGTACTTCCAATAAGCAGGATGCTTTTATTTATTAAATTTTATTAGTAAATTAAACTGTCTTAATTAGTAAGCCTTCAGGACTGGCTTCCTGCCCTGCACTCGGGGGAAGAGTAGCCATTCAGCTTATTTGGGTTGAGTCTTCCTGTGTCCCTCTGGATGCTGAAAAGCCCCCAAAACTTCACCAGCTCCTCTCTCTTTTCTCTTTCAGTGCTGCAAGTTGGCTAAAGCCACCCACAGCTCCCCGGAAGAGCCAAACCCCACATATCTTGAGTCCTGTGTATTGGCACAACAATAAGAACAAGCTTCTTCTGCTGGGTAGCTATGCCTGTGTGAACATTATCCTCTTCGTCTTGGCTGCCCTAAAGCAGGCTGGCTCTGGCATTTGGATTGTGGTGGCCAGAGGCTGTGGGCAATGCCTGAACTTCAACTGTGCGTTCATACTGGTGAGGAACAGGGCTACATCCCACATCCCATCCTGTCAAGGATGTTCTTCATCAGGGAAAGTTGGATCAGGGCTTCAGGAGGAAAACAATATTGTAAATGTTGTTCACTATGAAATCCAAGCTTTGTGGTTTTTTTGTGGTTTTTTTGTTTACATTTATACCCCGCCCTTCTCCGAAGACTCAGGGCGGCTTACAGTGTATAAGGCAATAGTCTCATTCTATTTGTATATTTTTACAAAGTCAACTTAAGTCGACCCCAACAATCTGGGTCCTCATTTTACCTACCTTATAAAGGATGGAAGGCTGAGTCAACCTTGGGCCGGGCTTGAACCTGCAGTAATTGCAGGCTTTGTGTTCTTAATAACAGGCTTTACCAGCCTGTGCTATTCACCGGCCCTTTCAAATTATAACTTTGCAATAGCACAGGGGTCTGCAAACTTGGCTCTTTTAAGACTTGTGGACTTCAACTCCCAGAGAGCTCTGGGAGTTGAAGTCCACAAGAGCCAAGTCTTAAAAGAGCCAAGTTTGCAGACCCCTGCAATAGCACATTTTTGCTCAAAGCCACCAGAACATTGCATGCATTGTTTTTTAAAGAATGATGAACATTTTCCAATTCCTGGAGATGGATACAAGTCTATAACAGAGCAGTCATTGCTGAAGCGTTCTGGGGCAGGCCGTGTTTGTCATGGACACATGACAAAATGCCTTCAATGCCTTCAGTCACAGACATTGAACTATGTGTGCAATAGGTCAGGAAATGCTCATTTTCCTATTCCACTATTTTCCTTCCTCTGAGTGGCCACCAGTACCTCTGGCACAGGTGGCAAGCAGTCCTGGTCTCTGACTTTCTGTTTTCCAGAAATGGGAATACTGAGCCCAGATACTTTCCTTGAAATGCAGATGAGGCCAGAGGCTGGTGCTTTCCTTTTCAACTTTAATTAAAAAAATTAAAACAATCACTACTTACCCTCTGGGACTCTCATCCAAAGTGGGCAAGTGGACAAGGAGGACCGATACCGTAAAATGACAAACACTTAAATATGAGCCAGTAATATGCTGCAGCTGCCAGAAAAGCCAACGCAGCACTAGGTTACATCAACAGAGGGATAATATCAAGATCACGTGAAGTGTTAGTATCACATACTGCACTAGTAAGAACACACATGGAATACTGTGAGGATGAAGGTTTGTTCTCCGAGCTTGTGGGTTGGTTTCCGAACATTTTGTTACCAGGCTAGGTAACATCTTCAGTAGAGTTTAAGTGATGTCTGTGTCAGTGTCCCTCTGTTTATAAGGGCTTTGTGTGGACGGAGGAACACCAGCATTGATATCTCCTAAACTCTGCCGAAAATGTTATCTAGCCTGGTAACGAAACGTTCAGAAACCAACCCACAAGCTCGGAGAACAAATCTCCACCCTCATCCTATACCCGTGCTACAGATATTTGCTACCATGTAATAGTGCAGGGATCTCCAACCTTGGCAACTTTAAGGCTTGTGACTTCAACTCCCAGAGGTCATTGTGATACAAAAAGGATGCTGAGACTGTAGGAAGAGTGCAGAGAAGAGTAGCAAAGATGATAAATGGTCTGGGAATTAAACAGTATGATGAACAGTTGAGGGAACTGGGTATGTTTAATCTAGCAAAGAGAAGAACTAGAGGTGACATGATAGCAGTCTTCCAGTACTTGAGCGACTGTCACAGAGAAGACAGGGTAAACCAGATCCCCAAAACACCTGAGGGCACGACAAGAAGTAACAAATAGGATGTTATTAAAGAGAGATCCAACTAAGGAGTACTGTCATGTCAGTGTTGTGGTCCGTCAGCAGCCTATGGAGCTGGCAATTGAGTTGGACAGTGATGAGGCTGAGGTGAACCCAGGGCCATCAGGAAGTGAGGTGCGGACTCCAGAGCCTCCAGAGACTGACAGTAGTGAGGCAGAGGAACAGGAGGAGCCTGTTCCTAATGCACACATGAGAAGAGCTGCCAGAAGGCAAGAGCAGCTCAAGCAGAGTGGACGACTCGGGAGTAGGGCCAAGAGATGATTGGTCCCTCCCATAAGGCTTAAAACAGACCAGCACCAGTGTTTCAGCTTTGCCGGAAAACAATATTGTAGCTACGTCTTCTGTTTCGTCTTCTGCTTTGTATACATCTTTGTTTTTGTGGCTTCTGGACGTTTGCCAGGAAGGGCCTTTGGCAGTTTGCCTAACTGGACTAAGGTTTGTGAGATAACTGAAGAATTTGTGTTGGGAGGCATTTGTTTTACTTCGTTGAACGACGCTGGGAATGAAGTAATTCCCAGCTGTTCGAATAAAGTTTGTTTTTCCACGGACCAAGTTTATTACTACCTACTTGGGCCTGGGTCACAACAGTCAGTAAGAATAATTAATCAGCGGAACAGCTTGCCTCCACCCAGCAAGGGGTTGGACTACAAGAACTCTAAGGTCCCTTCCAACCTGTTATTCTGTGTTCTATCCTCTAACCCTCCTCCCTCTTTTTCCCACCTTCTGGGGCAAAGCCAAAGGTAAAATTGGGTCTGATGTTCCTATATTCTCCATTCCTTTCTGCATCCTCTTCCAGAAAGCATCTTGCAGAGATGGATGGCCGGTGATGGAGCAGATCAGGGCAGAGCAATTTCCAAAATATAAAAGCTGGGTCATTTATCCATGGAGGGGGTAAAAAAGGCGAAGGTGGTGGCTGCGACAGTATAATCAAAATCTCATTGTTGCAGCTGCCATCTTGTCTCTTTTGGAAGCCTTGTGGACACTTTGCATAAGAGGGTTTGTGTTGTGTCTTGCCCGCTCTCACAGCAGCCGGGGCCTTCTTATCTGCTCCCGAATATGGAGGAATGTATGCCTCCCGGCCCCAGTCCTGGCTCCATGCCCAGACAAGCTGAAGAGGAGGGAGCACCTCCCGGTCCCAGCCCTGGCTCCATGCCCAAGCAGGCTGCAGAGGAGGAGCACCCCAGCCCCAGCCCTGGCTCAATGCCCAGGCAAACGGAGCAGCTAGACCCTCCCCCTCCTCCACAGCATGTGAGCCTGAGGAAAGTTTATTTCCAACAGCTGCTGATTGGAGTGACCCTCGCATCAGAAGACTGGATAGGCGGAGGCAACAGAAGGAAGGGAGGGGCAGGCCTTAATGAGTGCTGAGTCATGGAGCCACACCCCATGGCCTATATAAAGGATCTGCTTTCTGGCAGTCTCTGAGTCAGGCAAAGTCGAACTTATCTTGCTGAAGTCACTTTCTGGTCTCCTGCCTGCTCTGAGGACTTTGCTAGGACTTTGGGCAGAGCTGCAGAGGCAAGCCTGATTCGGATTTCCCTGACCCGGCCGTCAGCGGAGGAGTGGGACACGACATCTTGATTTGGTCACAACTCAATGAATCAGAGCGGTGGAGATGCAGGAGGTTTTTGTTTTTTTTAATTTGAATTTATATCCCGCCCTTCTCCGAAGACTCAGGGCGGCTTACAACTGTGTTAAGCAATAGTCTTCATCCATTTTGTATATTATATACAAAGTCAACTTTATTGCCCCCAACAATCTGGGTCCTCATTTTACCTACCTTATAAAGGATGGAAGGCTGAGTCAACCTTGGGCCTGGTGGGACTTGAACTTGCAGTAATTGCAAGCAGCTGTGTTAATAACAGACAGACTTAGTCTGCTGAGCCACCAGAGGCCCAGTATTGAACTGGCCAACCTAGGAAAGCATGGTACAAGGAGTCTTGACTTAAATTATTTGTTTAGTGTTCAGTTTAGGCACTGAAAAAAGTGATTTATGTGGCTTAACAACCACATGATTCATTTAACAACTGAATCAAAAAGGTCATAAAATGGGACAAAACTCACTTAACTGCCTTGCTTCACAATGGGCTCAATTATTATTGTAAATTTATTTATTTATTTATTTATTTATTTATTTATTTACATTTATACCCCGCCCTTCTCCGAAGACTCAGGGCGGCTTACACTATGTTAAGCAATAGTCTTCATCCTATTTGTATATTATATACAAAGTCAACTTATTGCCCCCAACAATCTGGGTCCTCATTTTACCTACCTTATAAAGGATGGAAGGCTGAGTCAACCTTGCGCCTGGTGGGACTTGAACCTGCAATAATTGCAGGCAGCTGTTGTTAATAACAGGCTGTTTAGCAGCCTGCGCCACTCAAGGAAGTAAATCAAGGCTACCAAGATTATTTCATATTGGATCACTTGTTCCTGTCTATTATAGTCAAACTGAGAATGGATGCAAAAGAATAACATCTTAGATCAATAATTGTTCTGTTATATGAGTATCTGTCAGTCCTTCAAGATAAGCCAAGTCAAGAAATAGACTCAAGGATTACTGCATCTCTATTGTTGAAGAATCTAACAACAGGATCTTGAAAACCTGACCGTTTCTCTCCTTCTCCGCTGATACCAAAAGAGAATCAAGGCTGGGTAATTTCAGGTTTCTTTCTTAACCCCCTCCTCTCTTTCTCTTTCTCATAGAACATAGAATAACAGAGTTGGGAGGGACCTTAGAGATCATCTAGTCCAACCCCCTGCCCAACTAGAAAACCCTATACCATTTCAGACAAATGGCTATACAATCTCTTCTCGAAAACCTCCAGTAATGGAGCACCCACAACTTCTGGAGGGAAGCTATTCCACTGGTTAATTGTTCTCACTGTTAGGAAATTTCTCCTTAGTTCTAGGTTGCTTCTCTCCTTGATCAGTTTCCACCCATTGCTTCTTGTCCTGCTTTCTGGTGCCTTGGAGAATAGCTTGACCTCCTCTTCTTTGTGACAGCCCCTCAAATATTGGGAAAGGGATATATCCTCCTTTTCATTATAATTAGCCACACCCAGGGGTAAAATGCTCCCGGTTTGGACCGGCTCACGTGATCCGGTAGCGATGGCAGCTGCTGGTTCCGAGGACCGGTAGCAAAAATCCCTGGCCCCGCCCCCTGCCTCTGCTGAGCCGTACCATCTGCAGAGAATTTTTTTTTTTTACTTTTAAAAGCCGGTTTTGCTTCAGCCGAAACATGCCTTTAAAAGTAAAAAAAAGCCTTTGAGGATCCCGCCCCTCAGCTGAGATCGGCAGAGACTTTAAACTTTAAACTTTAAAAAAATATATATTTAAAGGCTACTCTGGGGATCTCACCTGAGTTCCTCATCAGCAGAACCTTAAAAAACATGTTTTCTGTAGAAAACATGTAGAAAAACTCTTTTTAAAAGAGTTTAAGCCACTTACCTGATTACTGATGGACCTCATGGCTTTTCTCGCAGCCGGAAAGTCCCAGTTTCGCTTTTAGCACCAGACAGAACTAATAGAATAGAATAGAATAGAATTTTTTATTGGCCAAGTGTGATTGGACACACAAGGAATTTGTCTTGGTGCATATGCTCTCAGTGTACATAAAAGAAAAGATACGTTCATCAAGGTACAACATTTACAACACAATTTAATCTACACTTAGCTAATCTATTTCATCACTGAGTGATTAATGCTGTCTGGCTTTGCTTGCTGAAGAACTCTGGGAATTGAAGTCCACAATAAAATAAAATAAAATAAAATAAAATAAAATAAAATAAAATAAAATAAAATAAAATAAAATAAAATATTTGTGCAGCTTTCTGAGATTTGGTGTGTTTCTGTAGTGTTTCACTCTAACTACACAAACACACAAAATCTCAGAAAGCTGTATATAGTATTGTGTGTGTGTGTGTGTGTGTGTCAGTTGTGTTGTGTGTGTGTAAAGTGTGAAAGTTGGTTTTTTTGTGGCTGTGTGAAGTGTGAAGTGCAGCTGCTTTTACATTGTGTGTGAGTCAGTTGTGTTGTGTTGTGTGGTGTGGTGTGTGTGTAAAGTGTGAAAGTTGGTTTTTGAGCTTTTTGTGGCTGTGTGAAGTGTGAAGTGTGAAGTGCAGCTGCTTTTACACTGTGTGTGAGTTCAGTTGTGTTGTGTTGTGTGTGTGTAAAGTATGAAAGTTGGTTTTTGGTTCCTCTTATTGTTTTTTATACTTTGTTTATTATTTTTATTATTTATTGTTATTGGCCACGCCCAGCCAGTCATCTGACCAACAAGCCACGCCCACCAATTAAGCCACGCCCACAGAACCGGTAGGGAAAATTTTTAGATTTCACCCCTGGCCACATCCAATTCCTGCAATCGTTCTTCATATGTTTTAGCCTCCAGTCCCCTGACCACCTTTGTTGCTATTTTCAGTTCTCCTTCCAGAGTCTCAACAACTTTTTTATATTGATGGTTTTTAAAACATTTTCTATATTTTTTAATTTTATATATGTTTTTATTTATATGTTTTAGTTCTTATATTCTATTTCTCTAAGCCTCTGTTTCTCAATCTTGGTAATTTTAAGAAGTGTGGACTTCAACTCCCTGAAAGTTACTAAGTCTGAGAAATATTGCTCAGATCTAATCTTTATATAACCATCCTATAGCACATTTCTTTTTCAATGTTATTTCCCTACTCTGCTGTAATATCTTGATGCATTTTTTGCCCCTCTCAATTCAGCTCTTTTCTTCCCCTCCATCTGCCGTCCCCAGGTGCTGATGTTACGCCGATCTCTGACCTGGCTAAGGACCACTTGGGTAGCCAAAGTTTTGCCCCTGGACTTGAATGTCATCCTGCATCAGCTGATGGGCTACATGGTGGGTGTTCTAACTATCCTTCACATGGGAGCTCACATCATCAATTTTGGTAAATGCTGCTCAAATTTTCTGTTTCATATTGTTTTTCTTCTGTTATTTATTGCTTTAATTGCTATCCCAGTGCACTTTACAAAAAGTATTACACATTTAAAATAGAAATAGAAAATTAAATATCCCCAGATTAAAAGCCACAGATGCCTAAAAGCAACACAAATGTATAGCAAGTTCAGATAGTGTCTGAAATTTCTAAAAAACCAGGTTATCTCTCTGACTCTGGCAGCTATTGTGCCAGAAAGCTCAAACTGCCCAAGGAGCTGCTGATTCAGTTCTACAGAGGAATTATTGAGTCTGTCATTTGCACCTCTATAACTGTCTGGTTCGGTTCTGCAACCCAACAAGAAAGACACAGACTTCAGAGGATAATTAGAACTGCAGAAAAAAACAATGGCTACCAACCTGCCTTCCATTGCGGACCTGTATACTGCATGAGTCAAAAAGAGGGCTGTGAAAATATCTACAGACCCCTCACATCCTGGATATAAACTGTTTCAACTCCTACCCTCAAAATGACGCTATAGAGCACTGCACACCAGAACAACTAGACACAAGGACAGTTTTTTCCCGAAGGCCATCACTCTGCTAAACAAATAATTCCCTCAACACTGTCAAACTATTTACTAAATCTGCACTACTATTAATCTTCTCATCGTTCCCATCACCCATCTCCTTCCACTTATGACTGTATGACTGTAACTTTGTTGCTTATATCCTTACGATTTATATTGATATTGATCGTTTCCTGATTGCTTATTTGTACCCTATGATTACCATTAAGTGTTGTACCTTAGACTTCTTGATGAAGGTATTTTTTCTTTTATGTACACTGAGAGCGTATGCACCAAGACAAATTCCTTGTGTGTCCAATCACACTTGGCCAATAAATTCTATTCTGTTCTATTCTATTCTATTCTATTCTATTCTATTCTATTCTATTCTATTCTATCACAAAGAAGTCCCTGTCTCACTTAAGCTGTCATCTCTCCTCCTAATAATATGTTTGGCCACATGCTTAAAAGCAAAACTTTTAAGCACGTGGTCCTAAGTCATGAAGGTTTTAATAATCAGAAACAGCATTCTGAATTTGGGACCAAAAATGGACCAGTAACCGGTATACCTGAGCAACCCAGCATTGTCATCATAATGCAAAAGACTATTTTAAGGAGTTACTTATCCAGTCTTTCCCTTCATCATAGTGAGACTGTCTGAGGCCAAAGGAGGCTATCGTCTCTGGGAATACCTTTTCACCACCCAGCCTGGCATTGGATGGATTCATGGAACTGCCTCTCTCACGGGTCTCCTCCTGCAGCTCCTTATCTCCCTGATGCTCGTGTGTTCCACTACCTTGATCCGCAAGAGTGGTCATTTTGAGGTGACATGCTCAGCCTTCCTTTGCTTTCTCTGCTTATTTTGCCATTTTTTCATCCTGCAAAGGGGTGGCATGATGGTTCAGCTGTTAAAACACTGGGCTTGTTGGCTGGAAAGCTGGCAGTCCAGGTTCAAGACCCAAATGCCACATGATGAGGTGAGCTCCCATCCTTGCCCCAGCTCCTGCCAACACATAGCAGTTCCAAAGCATGCAAATGTGAGCAGATAAATAGGTACCACTTCGGTGGGAAGATAGCAGAGTGCCCTGATATCATGACGGCCACATGGCCTTGTAAATCTTTTTGGATAGGGCTGACTCAATGGCCTTGAAACGGAGATGAGCACCACTCCCCATAGTCCCCATTAGTCCCCATAGTCTCCTCATTTCTCCCCATAGTCTCCTTACACTAGGCGAGCCCATCATGTCCTGTTTGTGATTCTGAAATGAGCAGCAGCCACAGGATGAAGCTGCATCTGGCTGCTCAAAGCCCTGCCTCTTTTCACCTATGTTGCCCATGTTGCCTATGTTGCCCATGTATTTGGGCTGTTTTTATATCCTGTATATCCCTCTCAGAAATATGGAATTTTGTTTTCATTTAGTTCTTTTAAACCATCGGTCTAACTTCATTTTGCTCTCCAAAATGTGTCCCTTCCTTTATCACCGGCAGGTCTTCTACTGGACTCACCTTTTCTACATCCCTATCTGGGCTTTGCTGATTGTTCACGGTGCTAATTTCTGGAAGTGGTTTGTGATCCCTGGATCTCTCTTCCTCGGAGAGAAGGCCTTTGCAGCTGCTCTGTCACGCATCGGTGGGCTGTGCATTGTGGAAGTCAACCTTCTACCTTCCAAGGTGGGTTCCACAAATGCTACAGTAAACGAAAATGGGTATCAGCATATATAACTTGCAGGTGAGACTAGAAAAGGAACAATGTTTTTTTGCCTATTTCTTACCAAAGGACACCATGCGTGTCCCCGTGTTATTTCTTTTGAAATCTAGGTGACTCATTTGGTGATTCAGAGGTCCCCCTTTTTCCACTACAAACCAGGCGACTACGTGTACCTGAACATTCCGGTCATTGCCCAGTATGAGTGGCACCCCTTCACTATCAGCAGTGCTCCAGAACAGCCAGGTAGGGGACTGACCGGCTGGAGCAAGGGTGTTGTGGCTCCAGCCCCCGAACCTGGCCCCATGCCCGAAAGTGCCTTGGAGCTGGGCCTGCTGCCAGAAAGTGACTTGGACAGTGAGGGGGAAGGGCCGTCAGGACTTACCTCGGAAGCACCAGCCTCCCTGGCTCAGCTCCAGGAGCCAGAAGCAGGCCAGGTGGAAGAACTAATGAGGCTTCCATCCCCTGACTCTCCAACCCCTCAGGCCATGCCTGCAGACCCAGCTGACAGCAATCAGGCGTGGTTGAATCCTAGGTTTCGTAGGCAGGAGAGAATGGAACAACAGAAGCAGGGGAGGGGCAGGCCTAGGAAGTGCTGAGTCATGGAGCCACACCCCACAGGATATAAAAGGCAGCAAGAGCTGGTGTGTCTCTTTGTATCAGGCAAATCCACGGATTGACTAGAGCTGAAGGTTGTGACTCACTAGCGTCTTGGCAGCTAACGAGGGCTCCTGGCAGACGCTGGCTCTTTTGCTGCCAGAGCTGATAAGAGCCGGCTAATTAAGCCAGCGTTCGGATGGAGGCGAGGAGGACAGAACATGGGGTCTCCAACCTTGGCGACTTCAAAACTTGTGGACTCCAACAGGGGTTGGAGACCCCTGGTCTGAAGGGCAGTTGCATGCCTCTCAAGCTCAGGGCTTTGACCTTGACAGGAGCATCTGCACAGGAGCAGTGGCTCTGTTCTCCCCTGGACTTTCCTGACCCTCCGTTCCCAGACCACCCTGAATGCTGAGAAATGGGATGCCTTGAATGCCCATTGAGCTGCCCAGCACCTCCTGGCTTAGGGTGTTATGAAGGGTGACGCCCAACCTGCATTTATCAACGTCAAAGTGTGTTGGAGTGTAACTGCAGTGTAATGATCCACTCTGGAGGAACGGTTGGGGAAGTTGAGAGAAATGGATAAATTAACTTCTTTGATTAAAGAAAAGACAGCCTCTACATTTATTGGTGACTGGAAATCTCTTACGGGCTTTTTTGTGTAAAACTGGGGGGGGGAATGAACTTGTTACTTATGGTTTGGATGATTAGACAAGTAAAGTTATAGGACTAAGAGTAACATGGTGTAACTTTAGAGAGAGAGAGAAGTATATTTTTTTAATTTACCATTACTTTATATTTTCTTTCTTCAACTTTCTTTTTCTTCAACATTTCTTTTCTTGCCCTTTTGTTTTTCATTTGTTCATGTTAGCTTTTATGTCTTGTTAAAACATTTTTATTAAAAATTATATATTTAAAAAAATGAAATACACCCCTGGGAATTCTCAAAATCTCTCAGCCAATGACTTTCAGACCTAATCTCACTGAGTTTTCAAAATCAGCCCAGATCAGGCAATTGCTGCCACTTGGTGGGAGTCTTTAAATGGAATCCTCAAATAAACTGGAAACCAGGGCCAGTCCTTCACTTTTTCCAGGGCAACCCTGCAGGCCACATCTAAGCACCCTGTGGGCTGGATCCGTCCCCGGGCCTTGAGTTTGACACCCCTGCTTTATACTAATCTCTACGATGGTTGTGCTTCAGCCTACTAATTTAATCAGGAAGACTTCCTCCAATCTTCTCCTTCTCTTCAAAGACACCATCTGGTTGCATGTTCGATCACTGGGACAATGGACCTACAGATTACATGAGTACTTCTGGAATTTTCAAGAGCCCTTTGATGACAACCTTGAATTGTCAGTGGCCAGAAAATCAAGGAACAAGAACAGACTCTCAAGTTTTGTGGAGGTTTGGAGTTTAAAATGCTCTCTACTTGGTAGTTTTTCTAGCTCTTGTTAGTAGGTCATCTGTTACTAAGATCAATTTGGCAGATTATCTTCCCCCAGCTTAGTGTTAACTGGGAGTTATAGGAATTGCACAGATTCCATGAGGTTCCCCTGGGATCTCCAAGTCTACATTGCCATAATATGTCTGCAACAGGGGTGAAATGCTCCTGGTTCAGACCGGATCAGGTGATCCGGTAGCGATGGGGGCGGGTAGTTCAGAGAACTGGTAGCAAAAATCCCTGGCCCCTCCCCCCACCCATGCCCACCCAATCACCCGGTCCCCACTTGCCTACTTGCTGCTTCTTTCGGGCTAAGCCTTGCTTTGGCTGCTGCAATCAGTTGCATCAGCTAGCAACTGAATCTGCCTGCCTGCAATTCATCTCATCGGTGAGCAACTCAATCTGCCTGCCTTCAATCTGCCTGGCTTTAAAAAAAGTTAATTGGGGTTTTTTTAAGGAGTTTTTTTATAGACAGCAATTTAAAGTTAAGGAAGTTTTAAATTTAGCTGCTTTTATCTAAAAATATAAATAAAATAAAATAAAATATTTGTGCAGCTTTCTGAGATTTGGTGTGTTTCTATAGTGTTTTATTCTAACTACACAAACACACAAAATCTCACAAAGCTGTATGTGACATTTTGTGTGTGTGATTCAGTTGTGTTGTGTTGTCTGTGTGTAAAAGTTGGTTTTTGAGCTTTTAGAACAGAGCAGAACAGAACAGAACAGAACAGAACAGAACAGAACAGAATAGAATAGAATTTTTTATTGGCCAAGTGTGATTGGACACACAAGGAATTTGTCTTGGTGCATATGCTCTTAGTGTACATAAAAGAAAAGATACCTTCATCAAGGTACAACATTTACAACACTTAATGATAGTCATAGGCTACAAATAAACAATCAGGAAACAATATCAATATAAATCGTAAGGATACAAGCAACAAAGTTACAGTCATAAGTGGAAGGAGATTGGTGATGGGAATGATGAGAAGATTAATAGTAGTGCAGATTTAGTAAATAGTCTGACAGTGTTGAGGGAATTATTTGTTTAGCAGAGTGATGGCCTTCGGGAAAAAACTGTTCTTGTGTCTAGTTGTTCTGGTGTGCAGTGCTCTGTAGCGTCGTTTTGAGGGTAGGAGTTGAAACAGTTTATGTCCAGGATAGGAGGGGTCTGTAAATATTTTCACAGCCCTCTTTTTGATTTGTGCAGTAAAAAAAAAGACCCATTCCCTCATACCCTATTGGCCCCAGTAGAATTGACTGAGCTGAACCTGGGTTCTTGGTGAAGACATTAACGTGGCATGCTAGAGAGTCTGTACAGTACAGTGCTCAGTCTTACTAGATAACTATCCTTGTTTCTGGTTGCTCCAACCTGTCTCTGATCGGAGGAATTGCTTCCTGGTTCCATACACCAATGTTATCAATTCAATAACATTTATTTGGTCAATGACCAGCAAAATTTAACCCTTGTGAGTCAGTGCTGCATCAAAAAGGGAGAAGCTGCATCAGTGTTGATAGGCAGACCACCAGCAGGGCAACTTCACTGTAACTGAAGTGGTGTGGAGGTTGTGTTTAAACACGTGTTATTTTGAAGAAATCTCAGCATCCCATAGATACTAGATATAGATACAGCTTGGTATACATGTATAAGGTTTCCTACTTGAGCAGAGGGACGGGCTAGAAGACCTCCAATGTCCCTTGCAACTCTTTTACTCTGTTACCCTAGCACTACTGGCCTCTAATAGTCGCTCTGCAGCTCATTGGAGTATTTTCATGAACTCTTTTTTTCAGAAGTGTCTCTTTTGCTCCTCTGATTTGGACCCACCAGTGGCAACCACTAAAGATGAGATGATCCAAATGGTATCATACACACCCATCCAGGATTCCAGCATCACTGTAACAGATGAACCTGAAGAGGTGAGCAGATAAACCAGGGAGGAGAATTCTTGCTTATTTTCTCACATAAATTTATGAGAGTCCTAAAGTGGGGGAAGGGGGGAGAGAGAATTGTTTGTTTTCTGTTTCAAAATAGAAACTGAAGCCCTAAGGCATTGACTAAAGGGCATCAACTTATTTTCTACCTGATATATATATTCTTTTTATCAGGTTTCTAGCAGGCCCACCAAGAACCGTAGGCACTGTAACATCAAGGTAAGCTTTCTCTCACTAAGCACCTGTACAGGTGGAATTCTCTCTGTCCCCAAGAAGGTGCATTCTCAGTTTGATGGCCTGGCAAGGAATGAAGGCAGTGGTGGGATTCAGCCAGTTCGCACCACTTCGGGAGAACCGGTTGTTAACTTTCTGAGCGGTTCGATGAACTGGTTGTTGGAAGAAATCATTAAGGCAGAGAACCGGTTGTTAAATTACTTGAATCCCACCATTGAATGAAGGGCAATTGTGTACCAGGAGGAGGTTCTGACATTTGCGTTGTGGTTGCAGTCTGCAGAATTAAAAAAGAGGGCCATTAGGGAAAGGAGTTGTAGACATTTATGGGTAAAAGAGGTGGGATTTGAAATGGAGGGCGGGAGCCCAGTCCCTTCAATGTTTGGAAAAAACACAACTGGTGGAAGATTATATTTCCTGCAACATTTGTCTCATTAAAAAAGTAGCACCATACACATTTTTTGCAAATGTTCAAGCTCCTTTGCAAAAGTCTGTAAACTCGGCAAGAATGTAATGCTGAGGACTAGGAAACATTTTTGTGACTCAAACAGCACAAATATTCCTTTGCTTAATCTAGACATGTCCTGTGACTCAGTGGGGCTGCTGTGAACAACTGTTGAAATTGCCTGGCAGAGATCTAGTCAAGACAGTGAACCATCATAACTACTACAGTGTTCTAAATACATTATTCCCATGGGATTTCATCGGTTCCTTTTATCCTGCCACCAAAATAATCTATGGCAGAACCAAAAACAGTTGTCTGGCCAAGAACAGGCTGGTTTGGCTGAACAATGGGAATTAGTTAATTCCTCTATTTGGAGTGAAAACAATGGGAAACCATATTTTTTTTCAGTGATATCATCCCCGCCACATCAAGGGAAATCCTGCGATTTTGTCATGCCTGTTTGCCCAGTATCATGGACTAAAGAACTTATAACACAAACAGTGTGTGTGTGTGTGTGTGTGTGATCTGTGTCTCCAGATGAACATTAAAAAGCCTCATAGGGCATTTGACTCTATAAAGTCTGCCCTGCGTTCAGAAGCCTCTGGCTGCAAGGAGAAGGAAACAACCCACCCTTGCCAAGCCCAGGGTCAAAAGAAACAGACCCTTTTCCCTTCGCTCTTCAGTGTTATATCGACGGTCCCTATGGCACTTCCACGCGCCGGATCTTCTCTTCAGAGCATGCGGTGTTGATTGCGGCAGGAATTGGCATCACCCCTTTTGCCTCCATTTTACAAAGCATCATGTTCAGGTTGGTCTGCAAGAGATTAGGGTCCAAGCCAGGGGTGAAATCCAGCAGGTTCTAACAGGTTCTGGAGAACCGGTAGCGGAAATTTTGAGCAGTTCGGCAAACCGGTAACGGAAATGTTGAGTAGTTCGGCAAACCGGTAGCAGAAATTTTGAGTAGTTTGGCGAACTGGCAAATAACACCTCTGGCTGGCGCCAGAGTGTGGTGGGAATGAAGATTTTGCAATATCCTTCCCCCAGGAGTGGGGAGGGACTGGGGATTCTGCAGTATCCTCCCCCTGTCACACCCACCAAGCCACGCCCCACCAAGCCACACCCACAGAACCGGTAGTAAAACAAAATGGATTTCACCACTGGTCCAAGCTCTAGCAAAATGCTGCACTAGAATGTCTGTAGAGATTCTCCGTCACCCAGGTCCTGGTTGTCCCAAAAATGCTTGTTCAAAAGGCAGCAGGACTTGGTTGTTTCCCTAAAACAAGGGGGGGAAAACCAAGTCCAGTTGTCTTTTGAAAAAGCACTTCTGGGGCTGTACCAGGTTGTTGTTTTCTGTTTTGGTTGACTTGTTTAGTTTTAATTGAAAGCTTGCATGCTGCTTTTCCAAACATGCTTAATATAAATTTAAAAATAGGAGCACTTTTAAAGGATTGGAATTAAATTTTGAGACTAGTAAGTAAAGAGGCATTTAATGGAGGTGAAAGCCTTTATTAACATTTATTAATATCTGCCTATTCTGCCTTCTTCCTTGTGGCAGCCCCTCAAATATTGGAAGATTGCTATCACATCAGCCCTAGTCTTTCTTTTCACTAGACTGGATATACCCAAATTCCATTAGACTGGATATACCCAAAGAGGGCCGTGAAAATATCTACAGACCCCTCACATCCTGGACATAAACTGTTTCAGCTCCTACCCTCAAAACGACACTATAGACCACTGCACACCAGAACAATTAGACACAGGAACAGTTTTTTCCCGAAGGCCATCACTCTGCTAAACAAATAATTCCCTCAACACTGTCAAACTATTTACTAAATCTGCACTATTAATCTTCTTATCGTTCCCATCACCCATCTCCTTCCACTTATGACTGTATGACTGTAACTTTGTTGCTGGTATCCTTATGATTTATATTGATATTGATTGTTTCCTGATTGCTTATTTGTACCCTATGACTACTGTTAAGTGTTGTATTATTAAGTGTTAAATTTGTACCCTATGACTATCATTAAGTGTTGTAAGTGTTGTACCTTGATGAAGGTAACTTTTCCTTTATGTACACTGAGAGCATATGCACCAAGACAAATTCCTTGTGTGTCCAATCACACTTGGCCAATAAAAAATTCTATTCTATTCTATTCTATTCTATTCTATTCTATCCCTGTACCTGCACTATTCCTCATATGTTTTTGCCTCCAGCTCCCTAATCCTCTTTGTTGCTCTTCTCTGCACCCTTTCCAGAGTCTCAATGTGTTTTTTATATATTGCGGTGAGCAAAACTGGATGCAGTATTCCAAGTGTGGTCTTACCAAGACATTATAAGGTGGTGTTAACTCTTCAGGTGATCTGGATTCTATCCCTGTTAATGCAGCCTAGGATTGTGTTGGGTTTTTTGGTGTCTGCCACACACTGCTGGCTGATATTTAAGTGATTGCAGTTTGGATTCCAAGATGCCTCTCACATACTGCTATTGAGCCACGTTTCCCCTATTCTGTATCTGTGCATTTAGTCTTATTTACTTTCTTTCTTTCTTATTGACTCTACTCATTTCTCTTCCCAGGCATCGTATGCGAAAACAAGCCTCCTGCAGCCACAGTAATTCTTTGGATGAGAATATGAAGCTTCAGAAGGTGAAATGCCTGGTGGTAATTTTGAATTCCCTGAAAATAGTATTTTTATTTCTAAAACCCTTGAAGCCATTATGCCTGAAAGAATTCTTCTTTCAGAACATCCTTATTGGAATCCTAACTTCACTATTGGAGGCCCTTGATCCTTTCCAGGTGAGGGAGTTTTAGAGCAGGGGTCTCCAACCTTGGCAACTTTAAGCCTGGGGGACTTCAACTCCCAGAATCCCCCAGCCAGCTTTGCTGGCTGGGGGATTCTGGGAGTTGAAGTCCCCCAGGCTTAAAGTTGCCAAGGTTGGAGACCCCTGCTTTAGAGGATAACCCCTGAAGCTAGGAAATCCGCCTCTAACGGATGGACTTTTTTGTGCCCGTCGAAGGTCTTTCTACTCTTCCCTGACTTCTAACTGCAGTGCAGTGATTTTCTAAACCAGGGGTATCAAACTCAAGGCTCGGGGTGAGATCCGGCCCGGGTGGGTACTTAGATCTGGCCCACGGGACCACCCTGGAAACAGTGAAGGGTTAGGGTTCTGTGGTGCTTCTGCCAGCAAAAACAGGTTCCCGAGGTCTGTTTTCGGCTGCCATGGCCTCCTGCAACCCTCTGCCAGTGAAAATGGAGTTCGGGAGCCCGTTTTTGCTGGCAGAGTGCCCGGGCCAACACAGGCGCCCTCAACAGGAGTAATGTCAAGCTGGCCATGCCCACGTCCACCCCAGCCACGCCCACCCTGGTCCCCTGAGGTCAAACACAACCCTGATGCGGCCCTCAATGAAATTGCGTTTGACACCCCTGCGCTAAACCCTTCATGTCCATTAACAAGTGGCTGCCCTAATAGTTTCAATTGATTGTAACAGTTGTTTCATTTTTAAAATACCGTTGGAAAGCTGGTGTAGGAGAAGATATTTTGAAAGGTACAGTAGTATCGCCGGAGAAGACGCCTAGAGACTGCCTGGAGATCCAGCCGCTCTGAGGCTGACCGGACACTAGTTAGGTCCTATAGTAGGACCTACCTAGTGGCAATGAGGGTTGCGAAGCGTTCCTACGTTTCCTCCCTCATTGCGTCGGCAGATAACCGCCCGGCCGCCCTGTTTCGGGTGACCCGCTTTCTCCTTCAACAGGAGGGGCGGGAGGACCCCCTACAAGGGCGTGCCGAGGAGTTTAACGGTTATCTATACGACAAAATCGTTCAGCTTCGGGACGGATTGGATCAAAATTGGGTAGATCCAGGCGAGGGTTCTGAGGCCCGTCTTGTTGAGGTGGTTTGGGATGACTTTGATCCTGTGACTCCCGAGGACATGGACAGGTTGCTGGGTAGGCTGAACGCCACCACATGTTTACTGGATCCGTGTCCCTCCTGGTTAGTACTGGCTACTCAGGAGGTGATGCGAGGCTGGCTCCAGGGGATTACAAATGCTTCTTTGCGGGAGGGGGTCTTTCCCGCGGCCTTGAAAGAGGCAGTGGTGAGACCCCTCCTCAAGAAGCCTTCCCTGGACCCAGCTGTTTTAGGGAACTACCGGCCAGTCTCCAATCTTCGCTTCACGGCGAAGGTTGTTGAAAGTGTGGTGGCATGTCAGCTACCCCAGTACCTGGATGAAGCTGACTATCTAGACCCGTTCCAGTCCGGCTTCCGGCCCGGATACAGTACGGAGACAGCTTTGGTCGCACTGGTGGATGATCTCTGGAGGGCCAGGGATAGGGGTTATTCCTCTGCCCTGGTCCTATTAGACCTCTCAGCGGCTTTTGATACCATCGACCATGGTATCCTGCTGCGCCGGTTGGAGGGGTTGGGAGTGGGAGGCACTGTTTATCGGTGGTTCTCCTCCTACCTCTCTGATCGGACGCAGACGGTGTTGACAGGGGGGCAGAGATCGGCTCCAAGGTGCCTCATGTGTGGGGTGCCGCAGGGATCGATTCTCTCACCCCTCCTGTTCAACATCTATATGAAGCCGCTGGGTGAGATCATCAGTGGCTTTGGGGTGAGATACCAACTGTACGCTGATGATACCCAGCTGTACTTTTCCACCCCGGGCCACCCCAGTGAAGCTGTCGAAGTGCTGTCCCGGTGTCTGGAGGCCGTACGGGTCTGGATGGGGAGGAACAGGCTCAAACTTAATCCCTCCAAGACGGAGTGGCTGTGGATGCTGGCACCTCAGTACAGTCAGCTGCAGATGCGGCTGTCTGTCGGGGGTGAATCATTGGCCCCGATGGAGAAGGTACGCAACTTGGGCGTGATCCTAGATGGTCGGTTGTCCTTTGAAGACCATTTGGCGACCGTCTCCAGGAGAGCATTTTACCAGGTTCGCCTGATCCGCCAGTTGCGTCCCTTCCTGGACCGGGATGCCTTATGCACAGTCACTCATGCTCTCGTTACCTCTCGCCTGGACTACTGCAATGCTCTCTAGATGGGGCTCCCCTTGAAGAGCACCTGGAGACTTCAGCTAGTTCAGAACGCGGCTGCGCGGGTTATTGAGGGAGCGTCTCGGAGCTCCCATATAACACCTATCCTGCGCAGACTGCACTGGCTACCTGTTGTTTTCCGGGTGCGCTTCAAGGTATTGGTTACCACCTTTAAAGCGCTCCATGGCTTAGGACCGGGCTATCTACGGGACCGTCTACTGCCGGCTTCTATCTCCCATCGTCCGGTACGTTCCCACAGAGAGGGACTCCTCAGGGTGCCGTCAGCCAAACAGTGTCGACTGGCGGCCCCCAGGGGGAGGGCCTTCTCTGTGGGGGCTCCGGCCCTGTGGGACGAACTTCCCCTCGGACTTCGACAATTACCTGACCTTAGGACCTTTCGCCGCGAACTTAAAACTTATTTATTCCGTATGGCTGGACTAGCCTGATTCTTATTTTTATTGGATGGGTTTTTAAAATTCTGTGATTTTACGGGGAAGTACGTTTTTTAATATTTTGGGCATTTAAATTAGTTTTTTAAGGGATGTTTTTAATTATTGTGTGTATGTATATTTTATCTGCCTGTTCACCGCCCTGAGTCCTTCGGGAGAAGGGCGGTATACAAATTAAAATATTATTATTATTATTATTATTATTATTATTATTATTATTATTATTATTATTATTATTATTATTATTATTATTATTATTATTATTATTATTATTATTATTTACGTTTGTAAATAAATAAAATGATGGGAGTCCCAATTGGGATGGCAACTTGGTTGTTAAGCAAACTGGTTGCTAAGTGGAACTGCTCCTGCGCTAACATCTTCCTTCAGCTTTCCTTTACTTCACAGACCTGTGGAGGTTATAAATGAAAGGCTTGTTCATAACGTTACCATTGTAACTGCGAACGGTCGCTAGAATGAGGCAGTTGCTATGCAGGGACCCCCCGTTCTTTCTTTTCTCCAGGTAGACTTTGTTTGGATCAATCGAGACCAAAAATCCTTTGAGTGGTTTGTCAGCCTGCTTACCCAACTGGAAGCCATGCAAGGCAGTGAAGAGCCAGCAGGTGGGTGTCTCCTTCCTCCCTCCCGGTCTTTGTTCCGCCCCCATCTCAACCTGGGCCCTTTGTCTTTTATGCAGGAATGACTTCTGCAGCTTTGAGACCAGACAAAATTGAGACAGAAAGTTTTATTCCATTCCCCTCCCCCCCCAGAGTAGCCTGATGCAGACTCAGGGGTGGAATACCCTCCTCTTCCTTTTAGGCGAGAGGCCCCTTTTTGAAGTTATATATATATAACGAGGAATATATATATATATTCATATATATATATATATATATATATATATATATATATATATATATATATATATAGTGTGTGTATAGGTCTTTGGTTATTGGGGTTTTCACCCACGTAAAATTGGAAGTGTCTTGGCGACATTTGGACGAAGTCTCATTGGTCATCTTCAGGCTTCAACTTCGTGCTTCTGGGAGCGATGTGTGATTGCAGCTGTTGGTTCCTTTTTAACTGCTAGTGGGAGTTTGAACTGATTGGGTGGGAGCTTGGCTGTGCTCTGATTGGATGGGGGGTTTTTTGTGCTCTGATTGGCTGGGGGTGTGTCCTGTTTGGGTGGGGGCTTGGTTGTGCTCAGATTAATCTGAGTTGCAGGGGGATTTGAGCTGGTGAGTTGCATTGCTGTTGTTTGGCTTTGTGTTTGTGGTCATGCTACATCTTCATAGTGGGTGTCTGTCTGTCTTCTGTATGTATGGATTGGAGGGGTTTGAAATGTTGCAGCTGCGGTCTGGCTTCTGGTCCTTGGTCGTGCTTCCTGATCAGTGTGGGTTTGGGTCTGCTTTCTGGGTGGATGTGTGGTGGTGACATTCTGTGTGGACCTCGTGAGTGTGGGTCTGGTGTCATTCCTCATGTTAGGGACTCGTTTGTCAATAAGGGCGGGTTTCCAAATGGCTGGTAGGCGGGAGGTATCATCTCGTTTGTTCATGCTGTGTGGGCATTTTTCTATCACTCCCAAATACATCCCCACTGAAACCATTATATGCGGAGTTGAAACCAGCCTGACCAAAATCAACCCCGATGACGAAACTGCCGAGATCAAAATTTAATCCCCACATGCTTCCAATTGAAATTCCACTCCAACTCTGCAGCCGCCAAACGCATCCTAAAAAGAACAGAATTGGCCCTAATCAGAAATGAACTTCACACAAAAAGATTCCTCCTAGATCAAATCAACAAAGATCTCCTCACACTTCACCTCAAACTCAGCAACAAGATCCACCCTGCACTTTGGGACAAATCCAAACAACTCGCCGTCTGGAGAGCCGAAACACAGACCACTCTCAAGACAGACACACACACCAACAAACTCCGAAGACTACAAGAACGCCAGAAACAAACCCCTCCCCCCTCACAGCCACACATGAAACAAACAGTGCATAACATCTCAGATAGGATCCTCACCAAAGCTGAAACCGATGTCCTTTCCAAAGGATTCAATTTTGCAGTCACTCCCAAATACATCCCCACTGAAACCATTATATGCGGAGTTGAAACCAGCCTGACCAAAATCAACCCCGATGATGCTAACAAAATCAGACTCGAAATCACCAACATCCTCTGCAGCAGCAAGCCACCCAAAAGCAACTTACCCAAAGAGGAACAGACAGCACTGCTTAACCTGAAAAAAGAACCAGCATAATAATCCTACCAGCAGACAAGGGCAACGCCACGGTGATTATGAACACATCTGACTACCAAACCAAATTAACCAACCTACTCCAAGACCCTGCATACAAGCCCCTAAAAACAGACCCCACCACCTACCTAGAAAAAACCACTAGATCCAAAATAAAAGCCTCCCCCATCAGCGAAGAAATCCAACAAAGAATCATTCCCAGAGAGAAATCATCCAGATGCCCTAAGCTCTACGGCCTCCCCAAGATACACAAAGAAGGAACCCCACTCAGACCCATAGTCAGCTCCATAGGCTCACCTCTACAAAACCTAGCCAAATTT
The DNA here is from genome assembly GCF_028640845.1 of Ahaetulla prasina. Classification (NCBI taxonomy): domain Eukaryota; kingdom Metazoa; phylum Chordata; class Lepidosauria; order Squamata; family Colubridae; genus Ahaetulla; species Ahaetulla prasina. The sequence goes on along the minus strand of NC_080551.1, from coordinate 1,996,788 downwards.
CTCGCCAAACAACTACAGCCCTATGCAGAATCCATCGCCTCACACGTAAAAAACTCATTCCAGTTCATAGAGATCATAAAGAAACAAAACCTACAACCCAGTGACCTACTCGAGAGCTTCGATGTCATATCTCGCTTCACCAAAGTGCCAATCAAAGAAGCCTTGACAGCTATCCAAAACAAATGCAACCCCCCAAAACACATCCTAGATCTGACCAACCACTGCCTATCCAACACATACTTCATCTATAACGGACAAAATACAAACAAATAGAAGGAGCACCCATGGGATCACCCTCTCACCTGTCATTGCCAACCTCTACATGGAACACTTTGAAACCCAAGCACTAGAAAAATCTGATCACAAACCCAAACTCTGGCTCAGATACGTAGACGACACCTTCATAATCTGGCCACACGGAAAGAAAAACTTGACAACTTCCTCACACACCTCAATAGCCTACACCCCAAAATACAGTTCACCATGGAAACAGAAGTTAACAACCAACTTCCTTCCTAGATGTCTTAGTCTACAAGAAACCCAATGGCTCCCTAGGACACACCATCTACCAGAAGAAAACACACACAAACCGCTATCTGCACGCACTCTCACACCACCACCCAGCACAGATCAACTCCGTAGCCAAGACACTCATCTCTAGAACAAAACGCTTAGATGACGAACAACACCTAAAAACCGAACTACACACTCTCACAAATGTACTAACATCCAATGGATTCCAGAGAAATAAGATTACCAAACTAATCCAAAAAGAACCCCCCCACTAAAATCCAAGACAGAGAACAAGAAAATGGCACAGCCCTCCCCCCATATATAAAAGGCACCACAGACAGAATCAGCAAGATCCTCCACAAACATAACATCAAGACAGCATTCTGCACAAACCAAAAAATATCCACCATCCTAAGAAACCCCAAAGACAAAATTGAGTTAGAAAATCAAGGAGTATATGAAATCCCATGCACCGCCTGCCCCACCACATACATCGGACAAACCAACAGAAGAATAAGTGCACACATTGAAGAACACTGTACGGGTCTGGATGGGGAGAAACAGACTCAAGCTCAATCCCTCCAAGACGGAGTGGCTGTGGATGCCGGCATCCCGGTACAGTCAGCTGCATCCGCAGCTGACTGTTGGGGGCGAGTTAGTGGCCCCAAAGGAGGTGGTTCGCAACTTGGGCGTCCTCCTGGATGGACGGCTGTCTTTTGTCATCTGGCGGCCGTCGCCAGGAGGGCCTTTTACCAAGTTCGCTTGGTTCACCAGTTGCGTCTCTTCCTTGACCGGGATGCCTTATGCACAGTCACTCACGCTCTGGTTACGTCTGGGCTGGATTATTGCAATGCTCTCTACATGGGGCTGCCCTTGAGGTGCACCCGGAGGCTGCAGTTAGTCCAGAATGCGACTGCGCGAGTAGTAATGGGAGCCGCTCGTGGCTCCCACGTGACATCGCTGCTCCGTAGCTTGCACTGGCTTCCTGTGGTCTTTCGGGTGCGCGTCAAGATTCTGGTAACTATCTTTAAAGCGCTCCATGGCTTAGGACCCGGGTACCTACGAGACCGCCTGCTGTTACCCTTTGCCTCCCACCGACCCGTACGCTCTCACAGAGAGGGTCTCCTCAGGGTGCCGTCCGCCAAACAGTGTCGGCTGGCGGCCCCCAGGAGTAGGGCCTTCTCTGTGGGGGCAGTGATGCTCTGGAACGAACTTCCCCCTGGCCTGCGTCAAGTGCCTGATCTTCGGACCTTCCGTCGTGAGCTCAAAACATATTTATTCATTAAAGCGGGACTGGCATAATTATTGATGAATTTTAATTGGGTATTCTTAATATTTTTTAAATTTTAAATCTAAATTTTAATAATCAGCCTTTAAAATTTGCTCTTTTTAAATATTGTTTTAAATTGTATATATTTTGTTCTTATTCTGGCTGTACACCGCCCTGAGTCCTTCGGGAGAAGGGCGGTATAAAAATCTAATAAATAAAATAAATAAATAAATAAATAAACACAAGAACTCAGTCAAAAAAGAGGAACCAACTTCTTCCCTGGTCCAACACCTTAAAGCCACAGGACACGATATTGACTTTAAAAAGACCAGAACTATCGCCAAAACTGAACACTTTAACAGCAGAATAATCAGAGAAGCCATCGAGATAGAAAAACACCCACACAGCATGAACAAATGAGATGATACCTCCTGCCTACCAGCCATTTGGAAACCCGCCCTTATTGACAAACGAGTCCCTAACACGAGGAATGACACCAGACCCACACTCACGAGGTCCACACAGGATGTCACCACCACACATCCACCCAGAAAGCAGACCCAGATCAGATTCCCTGATCAGGAAGCACGACCAAGGACCAGAAGCCAGACCGCAGCTGCAACATTAGCCATTTCAAACCCCTCCAATCCATACATACAGAAGACAGACAGACACCCACTATGAAGATGTAGCACGACCACAAACACAAAGCCAAACAACAGCAATGCAACTCACCAGCTCAAATCCCCCTGCAACTCAGATTAATCTGAGCACAACCAAGCCCCCACCCAAACAGGACACACCCCCAGCCAATCAGAGCACAAAAAAAACCCCCATCCAATCAGAGCACAGCCAAGCTCCCACCCAATCAGTTCAAACTCCCACTAGCAGTTAAAAAGGAAGAAACAGCTGCAATCACACATCGCTCCCAGAAGCACGAAGCTGAAGCCTGAAGATGACCAATGAGACTTCGTCGAAATGTCGTCAAGACACTTCCAATTTTACGTGGGAGAAAACCCGAATAACCAAAGACCTATATATATATATATATATATATATGCTTATATATTATATAGTTACTTTCATGCTTATGCTTATGTATACTGTTGTGACAAAATAAATAAATAAATAAATAAAAATAAATAAATATCGAACAAGGGGAACGAGGGACTCGTGGCAGACACCCCTCCTGTCCATGTAGTCCTTCTTCTCGTCCTTGGTTTCAGCACTGATGCATAGGTGCTTTTTGCAAGCGCATACACACACACACACACACACAACGCATCCCTGAGCTTTTCTACATGAATGGAAATCTTGCTCCAAACAGTTCTGCCCATTAGGTAAATAGGCTCTATATGCAGTCTTCTTGGTGCATCTTTTCATCAATGCTGAAGACAGAAACTCAAGAAAGGGGCCATGATAGGGTCTGCTAAATCCACCTGGTTTTCCAATTCCCAGCCCGTTTCCTGGAGATGCATTTGTACATGACCTCAGCACTTAACAAGAGCGACATGAAGGCTGTGGGCCTGCAGATGGCCTTGGATCTACTAGCAAAAAAAGAAAAGAAGGACTCAATCACGGGCCTCAGGACAAGAACAAAGCCTGGGAGGCCAGACTGGAAGCAGGTGGGTTTGTCCTCTAAACCAGGGGTCTCCAACCTTGGTCCCTTTAAGACTTGTGGACTTCAACTCCCAGAGTCCCTCAGCCAGCAAAGCTGGGAGTTGCAGTCCACAAGTCTTAAAGGGACCAAGATTGGAGACCCCTGCTCTTTAACCACACTTAAAAACATGTAGTCATGTGGTAGCTCAGTCCAGATTCCAGGTTAATATCTCACCTTAGAGAAATTATTTCCTGCAGTCGGTTTTATGGCCAGACACCCCTCTCTGGATGTCCAAATAAAAGCTTTTAATGACAAGCAACGCTGGGACGAGACAAGAGAAAATCTTCCCAACCAAGAAACAACAACAGGCATCTTTTATACCCTTAAGCAACCAGTAAGAAAGATTAATATACCAATCGGCAAGATAGCCTACACAGCTGGCACCGGTTCCTACCTATCCATAGTCCAAGGACAGGTCAATTCTAGTTTCAGATGGAGCTGCTTAACCTACCTGGATTTTTTTCTCCCTGGGACACAAGGTGCCATGAGAAGGAGGGGCACATCCTGGACCGCTGGGGAGCTAAAACCTGTCCTGGATCTTAGTGGAGCTGTGCTACTATCCACTTGCAAGCAGACTTTGCATCAGTCAAGGAGATGGCAACTCCTGCAGGCCTTCAGATTTCAGCATTCCTCCCTGGGGGGGGGGGGGGAGGGCGGGGCAGTGGTGGTGCAGGTTAGGGGTTGGAGTGGAAGCATTGCAGCAGTTCACTCTTTAGAAATTGCTACATCCCAATCAATCACAGCAAGCTTGCTCCTGAATTTGCCAACTTCTCAAAATTATTAGAGCCTATTTGTGTAGACATCATGTAGCATCTTTAATGTCTTCCACCTTTGCTATTGCCAAGCTGAAAATTTTAGGGCAGTAGGCACATTTCAAGCATGAGAACATACTTTGAATATCCCCTCTCAAAAGGATGCTGTGATAAGAAATTGTAGTCTTAAGCCAGAAGCAAAGGGATACAGGAAACTCTATGGTACCCTGTCCCAGGTTTTTCAGCTTACATACGGGAGCTGGGTAATGTTCTATAGTCATAAAACTAACATGGGAGAGCCATATCAGGGCATTGTAGAGTTTTCAGTAACACTTTGTGCCATTGAGAGTCCACCCAGAGTTTTTCAGCCCAACTATATAAGGCTAACAGCCCAATCTTGCAAAAGTGCTGACTCTCAAAAGAAGGCCCCTTCGAGCTCTTGTGGGGGAGTTCTTTTCCATGTATGAAATCTCTGGCACATATTTTTGAACAATATAAATGTTAGCTTAAGAAGGGAAGACTGTAGGTCAAGGACATTGTAGTCTGTAATTAACTTATGGATCTTTTACTGTAAATTCAGTTCATACAGACTATGGAAGATTTTTAACATCCACATATATCTGCTAGATAAGATCACGGGGATGGTGCATCCAGTCAGCTGAGTCAGATCTTCGAATGAAGATCAACAAATCGAAGCTTTAAGCAGAAAAGGGAGGTTTTATGTGTTCAGATGGAGTTGCTTTCCCAAGATAGTTTGATGGAGATAAAAATACTCAGGAATCTGAGAATTAAAACAGCTGGCTGGATGATTTTACAGAGCTATTGTGAGGTCTTACTGAGAAAGGGGGGAGACAGACATTTAGATAGGCCGACTTAGGTCAATTGGACCACTATAGAGAAATGTGCCAAGTGCTATTAAAAAGAAGGCAGAAAGAGACCATGTATTTCAGCTGCTGATGGCTTCTTCTCTCTTTCTCAGCTCTTTCAGAAAATTGACAAAGAAGACAAAGGAAAAGTCCAGGTTTTCTTCTGTGGCTCTCCAGCTCTTGCCAAGGTTGTCAAAGCTCACTGTGAACAGTTCATTTTTCCCTTTTTCAGGGAAATCTTCTAGCTGCAATATGTTAGAATTTTTTTTGTTCCTTTTGACCAACATGGTCATGTTTGTTTTTAATGAATTCAAATATTCTATTTAAAAGAAAAACACTAGAATAGAATAGAATTCTTTATTGGCCAAGTGCGATTGGACCCACGAGAAATTTGTCTTGGTGCAAACGCTCTCAGTGTACATAACAGAAAGGATACCTTCTTCAAGGTACAACACTTACAACACTTCATGATAGTCATAGGGTACAAATAAGCAATCAGGAAACAATCAATATCAATATAAATCGTAAGGATACAAGCACAAAGTTACAGCCATACAGAAAAAACACTAGAAAATACTTGTGTCATTTTTATCATTATAGTACCGGTAGGTTGTATAGTCAGCCAAATGTTTACATTGGATTTGGCATTTTTATCCACCTGTCAAGTTCTTCTCAAGGACCTGGGCCAGGAAGATGTTGTTTGATGTCGTTAAATAAAAATCATGATCATATATAATTATTATGTTGGAGGAGGAGGATGGAGATATGTATAAGGTTTCCACAGAGCTGGTAAGAATTTGTTTGTTTGCTTGCTTATTTAATACAAGCCTCTAGCAAGTAGAGCAACATGTGGAAATAAAAATAAATGTAGAATAGAAGTAACAAAGCCATTAAGCTTAATGCATTATGAATAATTGACAATGCATCAAAATAAAGAATACTGCAGAAAATCTTGTCTGAGATTCTTTCTCTACTTGCTTTTAACCATGAGACAAATCTTTTTTTTCAAGTCACCATGATGCTGTTTTTATCTTATCCCGCCATAAAAGAGGTTGCTAGTGGTTCCTGGGTTAGTGCTTCCCTCCCCTTATTTCAACACCTTCCAAAGGCAGTTTTAAAGTAAAGGTAGAGGTTTAACCCCTGTCCAGTCGTGTCCAATTCTAGATGAGACATTTTCCATGATCATGTGGCCAGCATGGCTATATGCCAAAGGCGCATGGAACACTGTTGTTACCTTCCCACTGAATTGGTACCTATTGATCTACTTGCATTTCCATGCTTTCAAACTGCTAAAGCAACAGGAGGTGAGGAAAATAACAGGAGCTCACCCTGTCACAGTGTCATCCGGCATTCGGGTCTTGAACCTGGGATGTCATCCCTCCAACTGACAAGCTCAGTGTCTTTAACCCCTTAGCCATCGCAACCCCCCTTTTAAAGTTTTAAGGTGTGCAAAATGTAAGCAACATCATTAGGATATGCATTGCTTCAGCAACAAAGTGACAAAGCCCCTATCAACGATCCAACTAACAAACCCAATAAAAATAAACATTTCCAGGAACTTCAAGATCCCAAAAGTAAAGCTTTATTGAATGCATCATTTCAGTACTGAAGAATGCAAAACCAGATCTAACTTTTCCCACTCAATCCTGTATAGTTCAAGAATACATGTCTTTTCTCTTCCTGTGCTGCAGTTCATATTGTCCAATTATGAATCATCCTTTTGTTTTGAGAAATGTCCATGGTTTGGCTGACACCTGGAATAGTGTCCTTGGCTCTCACGATTAAAGTCTGGAGCCTCTGCATTCCATCTCATCCTCCCCCGTTCTTTGGCAGGTTGAAGAGTGATAATATTCACAAGAAGCATAAGTGTTTTCAATTCAAGACCCAGTTTTATGTTCTTTGAGGCTGCCCTTGAAAGACTTAGACTTTCCCTTAGACTTCAAAGTATGGGACTTCCCAACGTCCCAAGTAATGTCCCAAGTAACGACCTATTACTTTGAAGAAAATTCAGATAACCAGTTCTGGATGTAAAGAGAGAAGTGCTTATTGGGTGTTTCTGGCTGACATGGCCATGCCCTGTTCTTTCTGGCCCAATCAGCCATTACTATAGTATTCTGGTGCTGCCTCCCTGGGAATTGTGAACATGCTCAGATGTCGAGATTCTAGAATGGGGGTGTCAAACTCACCTCATCACAGGGTCACATGACATATTGGGACTTTTCCCCCCTTCGCTAAACCAGGCATGGGCGTGGTCAGCATGTGACACATCCAGCTTACAGGCCGGGAGTTTGACAGCCCTGTTCTAGAAAGAGGGCAGAGAAGAGCTAAATGTCCATGGAGATCCTCAGTCATCCAGGAAATGGTTGTCCCAAAGGTGCTTTTTCAAAAGGCCACTGGACTTACTTTCTCATTTTTTTGTTTCGCTTCTTATCCAAGAAGCTTCTTCAGCAGATAACAATCTCCTAATCAAGGAACTACCAAGGAGAACACCACCCACCACCCGCTACTGCTGGCAGGGCAAGCTTCTGTATATAAGCAGGGGACAAATCCTGTATCACATTAGCACTAATGATGTTATCTAACTGGGTAATGAGAAATCTGAAGGCACACAGCCAAGGTCAGAGAGCACTAACGCTTCCACTGTTTCAGCTGTGAAAACAGGAATAGCAGTGGGGAGAAGAGTTTGCAGCTTTATTTCATTATTTTTCCATCATACTGCTTATTCTGAAAAGGAAAAGCCTGCAACAATATAGTAGCACTGTTGCCTATACTGTCGCAGGCTTTTCTTCATCAGATACTTAGAGATGCTTGTCTCACTATTGTTATTTTGCCTGCTCCAAATATGTGTTTTTGAGCTCGGCTTTCTCCCCTGCCCGCCTCTATTTCTTTTAACCAGAAGAGGGAGCTCCAACATAAATATTTGTTTAAAATTAAATTCAAACCTCTAATCTCCTAATATTAACAATTCAATTAACATTTATTTATTTATTTATTTATTTATTACATTTATATCCTGCCCTTCTCCGAAGACTCAGGGCGGCTTACATTGTATAAGGCAATAGTCTCATTCTATTTGTATATTTATATACAAAGTCAACTTATTGCCTAACCCCAACAATCTGGGTCCTCATTTTACCTACCTTATAAAGGATGGAAGGCTGAGTCAACCTTGGGCCTGGTGGGACTAGAACCTGCAGTAATTGCAGGCAGCTGTGTTTAATAACAAGCTTCTTACAGCAATGAAAAAGAGGAGGGAATAAAGAGTAAAATACAAATGAATGACAAGAGATTTAGAAATCCCAACAAATTATAATTTTCCAATATAACGATATGTCTGGAACCCATACCTCATTTCGGACATTAATACAATTGACCGTGTCCAAAAATATTTTATAAGAAGAGTTCTCCACTCCTCTGAATACAACAAAATACCTTATGCCACCAGACCAGAAATACTGGGTTTAGAAAATTTAGAACTCCGCCGCCTTCGATATGATCTGAGTTTAACTCATAGAATAATCTGTTACAATGTCCTTCCTGTTGAAGACTACTTCAGCTTCAATCGCAACATTACACGAGCACACCATAGATTTAAGCTTAATATGAACCGCTCCAATCTTGATTGCAGAAAATATGACTTCAGTAACAGAGTTGTTAATGCCTGGAATAAACTACCTGACTCTGTGGTCTCTTCCCAAAATCCCCAAAGTTTTAACCAAAAACTATCTACTATTGACCTATTCCTAAAAGGTCTGTAAGGGGCGTGCATAAGAGCACAATGTGCCTATCGTTCCTGTCCCAATGTCCCCTTTGATTGTATCCAATTCGTATAGTTTTTTTATACTTATGCTTATAAATATGCTTATATATCGTATAATTACTTTAATGGTGGGAAATTAAATGGTGGGAAAAGTAAGATTCTATATTTAGGCAAGAAAAAAACCAAATGCAGAGAATAGGTGGTACATGGCTCAATAGCAGTGAGAAAGATCTTGGAGTCCTAGCACACAATCACTTAATGAGCCAGCAGTGTGCTGCAGCTGTCAAAAAAGCAAATACAGCAAATACAGTACTGCATTAATAGAGGGAAAGAATCAAGATCACATGAAGTGATATAAGGCCTTGGTAAGGCCACACATCCAGTTTTGGTCGCCATGATATAAAAGATGTTGAGACTCTAGAAAGAGTGCGGAAAAGAGCAACAAAGGTGATTAGGAGGCTGGAGACGAAAACATAGGATGAACAGGTGCAGGAATTGGGTATGTCTAGTTTAATGAAAAGGATGAGGGGTGAAACAATAGCAGAGTTCCAATATTTGGGGGGCTGCCACAAAGAGGGAGTCAAGCTATTCTCCAAAGCACCAGAAGGCAAGACAAGAAACAATGGATGGAAACTAATCAAGGAGAGAAGCAACCAGGAATTAAAGAAAAGCTTCCTAGCGGTGAGAACAATTAACCAATGCAACAGCTTGCCACCAGAAGTTATGGGTGCTCCATTATTGGGGGCTTTCCTAAAGAGACTGGACAGTCACTTGTCTCTAATTGTATAGGGCAGGGGTCTGCAAACTTGGCTCTTTTAAGACTTGTGGACTTCAACTCCCAGAGTTCCTCAGCCAGCAGTCTTAAAAAAGCCAAGTTTGCAGACCCCTGGTATAGGGTTTCCTGCTTGAGCAGAGGGCTGGGCTAGAAGACCTCCAACGTCCCTTCCAACTCTGCTATTTTGATTCCGTCTATAGCTCTCTTGGCATGAGAGATTCCGCCCTTCAGCCACGCTCTCTGTGCCTTTGGCGCAGCGCTGTGGCAACTTTCAAGACACGTGGACTTCAACTCCCAGGATTCCCAGCACGGCTTTCCGTGATGCACTGTGATTGGCTCCCTCTAGAGAGGTGCGGCTTTGCCATTGGTTGCAGAGACGGGGCGCGCTGGCAAATGGGCGAGCCCGGCTTTAATTGACGGCGCCCAGCAGAGGCGCACCCATCGAGGTTGTTCTCGCGGGAAGTCAGCGGGAAGAGGGCGGAGCCACTTTCCTCAGGGGCCGAGTTGGCTGGGCCGGGCAGAGTGGCCGGCGGCGCCGGGACGCGCTCGCTCCGTCTCTCTCTCTCTCTCTCTCTCTCTCGTCTGCCTCCCAGCGGGAGGGGCTGTGGCTCATCTCGGGTGGGGGGGGGACGGCGGTCCGCGTTGCTAGGGAGACGGAGGCGCGCCAGCTACTCCCGGCCCGGCGGGGCCTACCCCGAAAGGCTCGGGACGGAGCTGCGCCGGAGCGGCCCTCCCGATGCGGAGAGAGCGAGCGAGCAAGCGAGCGGGCGGCCGTGTTCCTGCTCCGCCCGGGCCCCGTTCGACTATCCGGCCTTGCACCTGCCTGGCGCCGCGGGAGCGGCCGAGCCCTCGTAGCAAGGTGGGCGCGCGGGAAGGCCCGGGGGTGTCGCTCGGTTCCCTCAGAAGGAGGAAGGTCTCCGCGCCTGGACTGGGCCGGGCCGGGCCGGGGTCTCCCGGGGTGCGAGGCCGTTCCTGCCCCGGGTGCTCGCAGCCGCCGCTTCGCCCCCGGCAGAGCGAAGGAGGCCAGTGGAAGCGGAGAGGCTCCTAAGACCTGCAATGAACGGCTGACGGAAATGTTCCTTGGGGGGAAAACCTTTAAGATCTGGAAATGGGAGTGGAATTGAAACTGTTGCCTTAGGGAACAGGAAGATAAGCAGTTTTATAAAGAATGGGATTTATTTTACCAAAGGTTGGAAAAGAAATTATGACAAAGAAAACTTTAGTTTTTAATAAGTTAAAAATTATTGATGATAATGAATTGATACGAATGAATGATATAATTCTTTTGAAATGATGGATAAAATAGGATGATGAGAAATATCGTTCCAGAAATTAATTGATTAAATTATTTGATTATAGTTAGTTGATACAGTGGATGATTAAATAAGCTAATGATAGATAATTGGTTTTGCGCAAACCGACACATTGTATTGAAATTTGAATAAAAGATGTTTTTATGTTTGTATGTCTTTAAAAAATTTAACCCCCCCCCCCAAAAAAAATAAATAAATCTGCAAATGGGAGTGAAATTGAAACTGTTGCCTGGTGGCCCTTCTTGTTTTCACGTGTCAGTAGGTCGTCTGAAGGCTTTACGGGCTCTACGCCTCTGGCCGGCATGGCTTCATCCCCCCAGAAGAGAGAGGAGGAGTTCCTGGAGAAAACCTGCTGGGCTCTGGAACCGCCGGTGGACGCCTGCGAAGCTTTGGCCCAAAGACATCTCACTGCCATTTCGCTTCTTACGGCGGCGGCTGCCTTATGACCAATTACAATATTCCGAATTTTAGGTGGTGAGTAGCATGGATCAGCATGATGCCATTTAGATTGGGGTCTCCAACCTTGGCCATTTTAAGCCTGGGGGACTTCAACTCCCAGAATTCCCCAGCCAGCTTTGCTGGCTGGGGAATTCTGGGAGTTGAAGTCCCCCAGGCTAAAAGTGGCCAAGGTTGGAGACCCCTGATTTAGATGAATGTCACTACACTATGTTAAGATGGTCTTCAGCTGGGCCCCATTGCACATGGCATGCTTCCTGATGTGGCCCCTGGGTCCAAAGGGCCTCCCTGCCATGTCCATGCCTTTTGATTGGCTTCTGAAGCCGATTCACCTCTTTGTCCTCTCCCAGCTGTTTGGGCCTTGGCTCTGAACATGGCCTATTTCATCTTGTGCTGCTTATTGTTTTTGGGCCCAGATTTGTGTCCTGATTTTTGAGGGAGTGCCTTTCACTATAGATTGTAAGTGTGACACTTAGAGCATACAGTCCTGGAGCTCTTGGTTTGATGGATGAGCCATCCCTTTGATCTGTAGTCCTGGGACAGTTAACTGTCAAGTGTCTCGTGTCTTAACAGATGAGGAAAGATTTTTCCCCCCACTTGCCACAATGTCCTTTCTTCCTTCCCTCTGGGAGGCCTTGGCTTCTCTTGCTAATGACGAGCCAGTTGGATAATCATTAATAGCTCTTAATGAAGGAGCGAAGGCTACTTTAGACGATGGATGGACTCTGTCATAGGAGTGGGCAGGTTTTACTGGTTCTTTATGGATAACATCTGTTGGAACTTTACGTGCCGGCACGTATGTTACATGTATCTAGCACACAATAGCTAAACTAGCTCAGCAAGCTTCCATCCATTCTTCCATATTTTTCAAATGAACTGTTAGTTGGAAATATTCTGCTACATTTTTATGCTCATTTGCAAGAGGAAAGCAATGCATTGTTGGTACTATAGAGCCACGGTGTCCCATAGCATTTCATGACTTCTTCCCCTTCGCAGAGCTGGAAGGGCCTGCATGTGATGCATCCCAGCCGATGGGCCACCAGTTTGATACCATTGCTGTAAAGGAAACTGAGGCTGCAGTAGCTTCTTGAGGTTTATGTGAATGATGCAGCCTTGGCAAATAACTGCAGAGGCACAATAGGATTGAGTCTGCTACTATTGGAGAAAGGCTTTTGTGGTAGCTGTTTCCCTAGTGCGGTTTGTTTGTTTGTAGACTGTAAATTGCAAAAGCCTGTAGTGATTAGCAGCTGGCTGATAGCCCAGAAACATGCAAAGCTGGTCTAGTAGTGCTTGGCAGTAATTTTGGTAAAATAGTTATCCCTGAGCTCTTTTTATTATCAGATAGATCCTTTGACAATACAATATTTCCATTTTACAATGCTGATTTTGTCCAAATACTTCCCCAGGGTGAGGGTTAGTGTAAGATATTTTTCCGAGCATAAACAATGTTTGTCCTCTGGAATTGTCAGACATGCCAGCTTGATGTTCTTTAGTATAGGAGGCAAATTAAGAGGGAGCAGTGGCATATCTTTCTATCTTACACAAATGTTATTCTTGCTACATGAAACATGGAAATTGATGGCTTACTATCTTTCACAGCATAGATGAATGGATGACTTTCAGGTTGGGTATTACCTTAAAGTCACATTCTTTGCTTCTGTTCCTCTAGTCTAGGTGTAAACTGAAATAAATACTATTTGATTAGTCCTAGCAGAAACTTGGCTTGATTTGACTTACGGGTGCTAAAATAATAACTTTGCTAAATAATAGTCTCATTCTTTCCAAAATAATTTTGAAGTAAAAATCAGGTAGAATGTCTAGCTGAATCTCTCCTTAAATACTGCTATGTTAATGTTTCTTTCTTAATCTTGGATTTTATGGGATTACAGTTCCTGTTGTCCCAAATCACTGATCATACAATGTCTGTTTGGCCCCATGACAGGGAAGACTTGAATATTTCTGACCTAAGCAGAGTATTCTGAAGTATTCAAGACCAGTCTTGATCTTATGGCCCACATGGATGAGAACTATATTGGGTTTAGATGTCTGGACTTAGAGAATCTTCTCTTCTGCATTGTTCCATGTGTGTCATGATAAATAACCTTTATTTTGAATTCAAAAGCACTCACTAATCAATGAATATATAGTAGCTTTTTTTCTTTTTGCAGCTGAAAAAAAAACCCCAAAAAACCATGGAAGCATATAAAGTTGTCAACTATACATGTTGTATTATGCAGTTAAAATATTAACATTTAGTCATTTGTTAATAGAAATTAAGTATATAAACTACTATACGTAAACTGTAGTCTTCCAGTATACTTATATACTGATACAGAAAGTATCTGTATTGTTAATCATAAAAGTGCACAATATCCATTTCTGTTGTCTTTCTCTTAGTTTCCAGGGCACTGGCAAATAATGGAAAAGAACAGATGTACTGTGTCTATAAGAATAAGTCAGCCTTCCAAAACAAAACTTTTCAATGAAGAACTTGTGTCCAAAAGTGACACTATACCAGAGGACTCCAACCGTGGCAACTTTAAGCCTGGCGGACTTCAACTCCCAGAATTCCCCAGCCAGCTTTGCTATCAAGGTTGGAGACCCCTTTACTACACCACATGACAACTTCATATGGACCCATGTTACTTTTTGAGCATCGTTTCCCCAGTAATTCAATCAAGGCACCAATTTCTTATAAAAACACATGTGGATGCCCATTACCCCGCCTGATTTTGACCTTTTGAAATTCCTTGTCAAACTGCGTGCTTTTATTTGTATTTGACTCGAGTTCTGTGAAATACCATTCAGCCTCAGTATAGCATAGCATATATATTGAATCATGGTGCTGATGTACCAATATTAATACAATATCGATTTCATGTAAAATGAAATTTTTCTTCACATAAAGCTACCAATTATTTTAAGTTCTGTTGAAGTTTTTGACCTGTTGCTGCATGTTCAAAACTATAGCAATGATATGTCTGAATAAATGAGGTTTTAATTAGCCAGTTGTTTTTTAAACACATTCTTCCCAGTCCTTCTGGCCCATCTCTTGCCAGAAGCCCTTGTAGGTACTGTAAATTATGGTCTAGAAATCCAAAGTTCTCTTTGTGGCACCAGCAGTTTACTTCTACAATCCTCCTTTGCCTTGTTGGGTGTCGACCTATAGTTGGCAGTATCGAAGACTACCTGGGCGCCATATTGGTTTGCTTTGATGCCTAGTTGCTCAGTCCTTGATATTATTTCCAGGCTCTCAGTTGTATTGTTCATCCCAACATGTAACAGGAGAAAGAGATAATGATCAGTGGGCTTGGTTATTTTAGTAAGCATCTGGCAAATCTCTGGTCTTGCCTGCTTACCTTCCTCACTAGATTATCAGCTCTACAGATTGCTGTTTCTGTTCCTCTTAAGAAGTGAGTCACCTATCATCAACAATGTCATTCATTCATTCTTAACTGCCCATCTTCCTCAGAGAGGGGCTCTGGGTTGAGAAGTCTGAGATACTGGAACACTTGAAGACCCTACTGATATTTTCGTGTTTTCCTTCAGACTTTGAAAATGATTGTGCAACTCCAGGGGTTGTGCGAACACTTTTCTCTGTTTTTTTTCTTACGATTAATATGTTACTAACAGTCTTATTTTTGAAGCTCAAGAATAAGTAGTTTCCTTATTGCTCTGTTAAGTTTGGATACAGACTTCTGTCTTTACTGGGAGTTCTTTGTGTTCAGGGATGTTTCTAGACTATAATTTTTCTTTTAGCAGTCCAATTAATTACATTGGATGCAGGTATAATTTGAATTCTCCCTGGGCAGGAATACAAACATGGCACAGACTTTGCAAAATACTTTCTCTATAACTTTGTTATTGTCCATTAATGCTCCCAGTAAATTCAAGAACAGTTAGTCTTTTGCTCCCTCTTGTGGCTAATGTTCAAATTAATACTGTAGCCTTTGGTTCCCTTCGTTCTTTAAAAAAAATTAAAATATATTTTTGTTTTTGTTTTAATTTTTGTCAAAAATTAAAAGCGTTGAAAGATTTTTTTGCTAATTCTGTTTTTCAAGTTGAATGACCTTCAGTCATTTATTATAAATATTGTTTACTTATTTAAAAATAATTTTAAAAATTGTAAACAATTTTTTAAAAATATTTTTTTTAAAAAATTAAAAATTCTGTAAAAAATTGCTCAGTTTGAAAAAAAATAAGCAGGATTTACAGGCATTAGCTGTAATGAAGTTAATTTTCCATTCCTTGAAAAGAATGGAAAAACAGTAAGTCCAAGCTTCTCTTTTTTTATTTGAGTTTCAAACTTCCCTCAGAGTAATCAAAGGTGGTGTCCCTGCTCCTTCTCCTCCAGAGCCTCTTTCGGGCTGCCTGGAGGATGGATTCCATTTGAGCTAATCTCCTATTCCTCCTCCTGCCTTGGGAGGCTCTCACACATAACCTGACTTCCTGCAGACAAGCTTTTTTTAGGCACTCCCAGGTTCAGCACATCAAGATTCAGCTCATAAATTTATTATTCTTCATGCAAATGGTCTCAGTAAATTCAAGGCAATCAGAAGTTTTACTTTTGTGGCAGTGACTTAATTTTTGCAACCTTCTGTGAAAAATTAGTCTCAAAACAGTGTAAGTCCATAAAGAATAGGCCAAAAAATCGAGGAGCAAAGGGACAAAAAGGGGGAGGAAAAATAATGTAAAAATGAATAGAGAAAATAACTCTGAGCTTCTTTAGAAATTCTGTTAAAAATTAATCATTTGCTCCTACTTGCAGCCAGTGTAGAAAAGGAATAGAAAAAGGAGAATAAAGAGCTGCTCTAGCTGTGTATGTGTTTGTCACGAGTTTTTCCTCATCATTTTTTTTCACCAGAGAAACTCCCTGTACGGTTTGTCTACACACCCCTGTTAAAATGCCAGGTTATTGAGATGTAAAAAGGATCAGACCAATTACTTAAGAATTCCATCTTTAATATAACATAAGCTGTACAATCGAATTGAAAAACAAACCAATCTTTTAGAGGAGGGAAAATAACCAAAAAACCAAGTTTATATATGATATTAAAGGTGGAAAAATTTCTTAAATGATTTACCTTGGTTTGATTTTTTTTTACATTTCAAAACCTGGCATTTTAACAGGGATGTGTAGACTTTCTAAAGCAGGGGTCTCCAACCTTGGCCACTTTTAAGACTTGTGGAATTCTGGGAGTTGAAGTCCACAAGTCTTAAAGTGGCCAGGGTTGGAGACCCCTGTTCTAAAGCACTCCCCACAAGGACAGCAAGAGAAGCACTTATTATACAGCAGAAATTCCGCAGCTTCTCCTGGGCCATTTCAAAATCAGTCCCTCAGATACGGGATCATCCTATCATTAGAGTTCCCTACTGTCAAAAATGCCTGTTGTTTGCACCAATGGAAATTATTTGCATACTAATACTTTCACAGTTAGGTTACTCTAACATTCTGCCTGTGTGCCTGGGCCCCTACAGGGCATGGAGGTGGTGCAGAATAGGCCATTCTGCAACCACCTGCCCACAAGCGGCCCTGGAGTGTGTTCTCATGGAAATCTCTGAAGCCAGCAGATGTCTTTTGAAGATGTTTTCTTCATTTACTTCGATGATCTAGTCCTCATTTTGTTTTGGTTCCTCCTTTTTTCACTGTACATTATTTTTATATTATTTTTCATGTATTCTTCTAAGGTAGTTTAGATTTCACAAATCCCTGCAAGATTCTACAGTACTATGTAAGAAACGATATGAAATATTGTTAAGTAGTATTACTGTTCTCTCTACCGTGAAGCTGCTGGTGCAAAACACTGTAGGTGTTCTTTCCCCAAGAGGGATTCCTAGAACAATCAGCTGGAGCTTGGAACTGTTCAGTTTGCATATTGTTTCATGTGCCCAGTCTGCTCTCTGAATTTTAATTGAATTGAATTTTTATTTTAGGTATGGTATGAATATGCGTTGCTTGGCAGCTCGGGTGAACTATAAGACTTTGATTGTCATCTGCATTTTCTTCTCCTTGATCACTATCCTGCTGTGGAATCGGTGCACCCGTGGGAAAATAGCACCTTTCCCGCATGACTTGAGCGGCAGCGTGAAAGCAGATGGATCAGAGAAGCGAGTGGCTGCATCAGAGAGCAGCCAATGTGTGAACAGACCAGGGAAGCAGCAGAGTGAGGAAGCATCGCCCCAGGAGCAGCAGAAGGCTCCCCCCATTGTTGGGGGCTTCCACGGGAACAAAATCTTAGGGCTGAAATATGAAGAAATTGACTGTCTGATCAATGATGAGCACACTATTAAAGGCAGAAGGGAGGGGAATGAGATCTTTCTGCCTTTCTCATGGGTGGAGAAGTACTTTGAGGTTTACGGGAAAACTGCCCAATATGATGGCTACGACCGCTTTGAGTTCTCCCATAGTTACTCCAAAGTGTACACCCAGAGAGCCCCCTACCATCCAGATGGCGTTTTTATGTCATTTGAGGGCTATAATGTGGAAGTCCGGGACAGAGTGAAGTGCATCAGTGGCGTTGAAGGTTTGTTATTTTTGTTCAAAATATGTACAGATCCATAAATATTGCTTGTATTAAAACTTTAAAACTAGAGGTTGCTTTCAATATTGGAAGGCAAAAGTAATACTGTGTTTCCCCGAAAATAAGACCCTGTCTTATATTTTTATTAATCCCTGAATTAAGCACTTGGCCTTATTGCCATGAGCTCAAAAGCCCGAGTGAGCTTGTTATCAAGGGATGCCTTATTTGGGGGGGGAAACAGGGTAACCTCCAGGGAGTTTTGTTCTTTATTTCAAAAACCATGATGGATTTTAATAGGAAATTTAATGAACTAGTTGAGATTCATGTTAATTATACTGTTTTTGTTCCACAGCGCAACAAAGTAAAGGTTACCTTCGAGAACACAATAAATTTACAATAAGACATCCATGATGTAAAATTAAACATAAAGAAATCAAGCAGAAGGTTTTTTTCCCTCCATTAGTTCTGTAGAACAATCCAATTTTTAAAAGCCAATAATGGAGAGAGGGCAACCTCTTTTTCAGGGGCAGGTTGTTCCCTAATGCAATCCCACAGGAAAGCTGTAATTGGGGTAAGCCAGTCTTTCTCAACCTTGGCCACTTTTAAGTCATTCTGAAGGATTCTGGGAGTTGAAGTCCACATGACTTAAAGTTGTCAAGGTTGAGAAACATTGGGTGAAGCCATCCCAACTGCCTTAGATAGTATCCCTTGATATCCGCATACTTGAGTAGAAATAGGCTGCACATCTGTCAAGGCTTAAATACAAGAAATTCCACTTTGGCATGATTATTCGAAACCTTTAAAAATTCATATTGAGCAATACCTTTATTGGACCAATTGGTGTTTGGGTTAAACCTGCGAGGTTCAACGTTCTCCAGAACTTGTTCGTCAGATGAGGGTATACAAAAGCAGGAGATTTGCCTGTCTGGAAATCACAGAACCAGATCAAGCATCCCCCAAATGGCCACGTTGACATATTCCAGGAGAAAAATGACCAGTTTGAGGGAACGCTGGGACTTTTCAGGAGGAAGAACCACCCTGGAGTTTGGCATTGAGATGCATAGAATGTTCTCTTATGTTTCAGGGGTGCCGCTTTCCACGCAGTGGGGACCTCAAGGCTACTTTTATCCCATCCAGATTGCCCAGTACGGGCTCAGCCATTACAGCAAAAATCTGACAGAGAAACCTCCCCATGTTGAAGTGTATGAAACGGCAGAAGAGAGGGAGCAGGGCAGCCCACCAGGCAAATGGATGGTTCCCAAAGGCTGTTCGGTCACAACGTTGCTGGACAAATCCCGATTCACAAATGTCAAGCAGTTTGTTGTTCCTGGTGAGTCAAGTGGACAGCAGGTTGCCTTTCCTTTGTATAAAACTTGGCATTCCTGGTTCACGGCTCTCATTCTGGAGGCCCAGAAGGCAAGAGGAATGTGCTCCATTTTAGATGATGTCACTTCCCACCAGCTTGCCCTGTTCCCAAATCATTGAACTCTGATGAATTGATGTGCATGCACAAAAACACACTTGGGACTGCCAAAATCTTCCAATTTCAGTGTCCCCAATTTAGCATTGTACATACCTGGCTCCAAACTAATACCATGTTGAGGAAGTCACGTGGGGTTTGATTTCATTGTGGCCTGGGTAGCATTCATCGTAACACCTGGGATGACCAAGTGTTGTAGAATCTCTGGTCCAAAAATGTCTCCTCGTGATAATATTGAGGCTGGCAGAGTAAAGGGAGGGAGCACTGCCTGATCGGATAGAGTTTTGGGGAGGGGGGGGCCAGCAGGCAGGAAAGAAGAGGGGGGGGTTAAATTGAGGAAGGAACAGGTGGAACCTAAAAATTGTGAGCAACAAGCATTGATGAGGCTGGGAAAGGGGATGGGATGATCAAAGGCCAGAGAAATTTCTAATTGATTTTTACCAATAGGGATATTGCTGCCAGATTTAGCTTTATAAAGCATAAATCTTTGGCTTGACTTTCATGTTTTTAATGTGTAATAATTAAGGGATTCAAGCTGATATGTTTATTTCACCCTATTGATTGAAGTTCCTTGGGAATTTGCTAAAACATGCATCTTGGCCGATGAGCTAATTAAGGGAACTTACAAGGTCAGTCCTTCAATACACAGGAAAAAACCCTCACATTTTGCTTCCTGACCATCTCTGTATTTTTTCATTTGTTTCCCTTCAGAAAATTCCGAGGGAGCCTCTCTCCAGCTGGGGAACACAAAGGACTTTGTCATTTCCTTTGACCTTAAATTATTAACGAATGGGAGTGTTTCAGTGGTTCTCGAGACAACTGAGAAGAACCAGCTGTTTACAGTGCACTACGTCTCCAATTCTCAGTTGATTGCTTTTAAGGACAGAGACATTTCCTATGGAATTGGGGCCAGGACCAGTTGGAGCACAATCACACGAGATCTCATCACTGATTTAAGAAAGGGTGTCGGACTCTCTAACACAAAAGTGGTCAAACAGACCAAAATTATGCCCAAAAGAGTGGTGAGGCTGACCGTGAAGGGAAAGGGCTTCATAGACAACATCACTATTTCAACCACTGCCCACATGGCAGCCTTTTTCGCTGCCAGTGATTGGCTGGTGAGGAACCAGGATGAAAAGGGTGGCTGGCCAATCATGGTAACCCGGAAGCTAGGGGAAGGGTTTAAGTCTTTGGATCCAGGTTGGTACTCTGCCATGGCACAAGGACAGGCGATTTCCACCTTGATTAGGGCTTATCTGTTGACAAAGGACCATACCTTCCTCAGTTCGGCTCTGAGAGCAACAGCCCCTTACAAGCTCCCGTCAGAGCAACATGGCGTGAGGGCAGTCTTCATGAACAAATATGACTGGTACGAGGAGTACCCAACCTCGCCCAGCTCCTTCGTTTTAAACGGATTCATGTACTCTCTGATTGGCCTGTATGATTTAAAGGAAACGGCTGGTGAGAAGCTGGGCAAAGAAGCAAAGCTGCTCTATGACCAAGGCATGGACTCCTTAAAGGCCATGCTCCCCTTCTATGACACGGGGTCAGGAACAATCTACGACCTTCGCCACTTCATGCTGGGCACAGCTCCCAATTTAGCCCGGTGGGATTATCACACCACC
This sequence comes from Ahaetulla prasina, assembly GCF_028640845.1. NCBI lineage: Eukaryota > Metazoa > Chordata > Lepidosauria > Squamata > Colubridae > Ahaetulla > Ahaetulla prasina. The sequence goes on along the minus strand of NC_080551.1, from coordinate 1,975,797 downwards.
CACATCAATCAGCTCCAGCTGCTGGGCACCATAGATGAGGCCCCCGTGTTTAAAGAGTTTGTCAAGCGGTGGAAGAGCTACCTGAAAGGCGGCAGGGCAAAGCACAATTAAGCTGAGCTGATAACCAAAACCACATTTCCTTGGTCTGCTGTGCTTAGGAGTTGCCATCTTTAAGTAGAAAAGTGGAACTTTGGAAACTGTGTGTGTGTGTGTGTATGCTTTTTTAAAAAAATGATTTTTGTTTTCAAAGAAGTGGTCCTTAAAACCCCTTTATAAATCAATTGCATTCCAGAGGGTAAATACTTTAGAGATGGCACTAGAGCAGGCATCCAATGATTGGACTGAATCAAAACTTGTTTACTTTCCACAGTGATCCATGATGACACTTAATGCAGAATAGAATGTGTACTTCTGATTTCCCCTCTTCTTTTCAGAGAAATTCATTACGGACTCCCAATTTTGTTGCCTGGAATTTTGCAGAAAAATGAGGATCCGTTTTCCTTTCCTTAAAAAGAAAAGTGAGGCTTTTTAAAAAAAAAGAAATGTAGCTTTACAACAGAATTTCCTGTTTTGCTTGTATTCTCCAGGTTGGTTGGTATGTTGATTAATTTTTTTTCCCTTGTTGAAACAATAGCAGAATGTTTTGGGTTCTGTATTGAGGGATAAATCCAACAGTGATTTTGTTGTTGTCTTTTTAAAACCTCTTGGGGATGAGACTTCTCCAGGAATGTTGGTGAAGCTCCTTGGAAGCTGAGGGAGCTGTAGAAGGTGCTTGTCCACTTCTCATTTGCCTCTTGTGAGGTTTGCCCCAGACGTTTCTGGTGGGATGGTATCCATCTGTACGTTTGAATGTTTTGTTCTTTGAGCACAACTACAAGCAGGTTGAGTTGATTGCACAAATATTGTAGCCATTTTGACTGTGTCTCCCTTGCCTTGATCTCATTCTTCCACCAAATTTTGATCCCGTTCCTCTTTCCTTCTCTTACATGTAACACTGTTTGGTTTTTTTGTATGTACTGTATATGCAGTTTATTTTCTTGAGAAATTTGAACTGTTTCCTTTCAGGATTGTATTGATTGAAATACAATGTATATTATTTGGAAAAATACTTCTCTGATTTTGTTAGAATGTTTGAATTACCACAAACGGTTGGTTGGTTTGCTTGTTTTTTTTTCCAGCCTCTTGATCAAGAAGGTGAGTTCAATGTTTCCGTACTTTTTAAATTACATAATATGAATCAGATATTCATAATGACTATGGTACTTGTTCTACATTTTTCTTCTGCCTTGCCGATTTTCTAAACAGTGCTAGCTGTCTCTTAAACCTTACTACTTGGCAACTGTTATTTACATTTCTCTTCCTAAAATTCTGCCTAAGGACACATTGGTGAAAAACTTCCATGGATATCTGGAAATTGTTAATGTGTTGCCAGACCAGTTTGTGAAACTCAGATACATCCCTGTAGATATTCTGAATCGGAGAATAACCCCGTTCCCTCTCTAAGCAGACTGCTGGGACTTCATTTGAGTGACCACTTAGAAGCTCAGGAAGAAAATGAGTTCTGTGAGTTACACCATCTCTCGCAAAATGCCATTCTCACACTTGAAATTCTTCTCAATCTGTACCTTGCTTATGAGCAGCTTTTCTGTGTTTGGCTGTTTCTCTATAGCTGATAGAAAGTGAATCTAGAAATGATTTATTCTTATAAGTCAGGCTAAGATGCCTGCCTAAGAATCAGCTCAAGGGGTCAGCTTTTTTCATAGATGTTGAAATGTCACTGGATGATATTTTAGCTATTCTTGACCAAAATTCAACTTATAAGCAGTTCGCAATCCTGTCTAAAAGCTTGGCGAGCGTCAGTTCTCATGCAGCCAAAGCAGATGCCCTAACATCTCAAAATTCCTTTTCCTTCCCATATTGCAAAATGTACAGAAACAACAAAGGGTGTATTTTAGTATTTTTAACGCTATGAACACATTCTGACATTTCATTTCTTTTTCTATACATTATAATGTCAACCTCTCTGTTAAAGAGCTGTTGCGATCTTTTGATTTCAGAACCTTCCCAGTGTTCATCTTTTCTCATGATAACATGCCTCATTTCAAACTTCCACACGGAGCTAAAAATAGTTACCATTTTTAGAAGTAAATCCCCAGGTCCCAATTACCGTATATACTCGAGTATAAGCCGAGTTTTTCAGCACGTTTTTTGTGCTGAAAAACGTCCCCTCGGCTTATACTCGAGTATAAGCCGAGTTTTTCAGCACGTTTTTTGTGCTGAAAAACGTCCCCTCGGCTTATACTCGAGTATATACGGCTTATACTCGAGTTTTTTTTTTTTTCTTTTTTTCACATTATACCGGCCGGCGCGAACTTGGCGGGCTTTTGCTTTAGCGCGGGGAAGCCCTGCCGGTGCAGTGAGAGGGCGGGGCGGGGGAGCCGCCAGCCTTCTCGGCCGAGGGAGGGAGGGTTTCGCCGACCGGTAGCTGCCTCATTTCCCTCCCTCGGCTTATACTCGAGTCCCCAGTTTACCCCAGTTTTTTGGGGTAAAATTGGGGACCTCGGCTTATACTCGGATCGGCTTATATTCGAGTATATACGGTAGTTAAAATATTTAGAGGCAAAAGATGGAATCGACGTGTAACTTAATATGTTTTTATTAAGATGGGCACAAATGGTAACGTTTTCTGATTGACAGGATCCAATAATTGTATTCCAGAAACAGTTTCCAGCAGAGCATATCCTATCATCCATTTGGCAGCCAGTCATCCCAATCCCTTCACTACTTTTTCACTCCTCTCACCTCTATCTGGTTCTGTCCAGAAGAAAGAAATCCCATTCCTTGCACAGAACATTGATTGTTGCTGGGTTGAATAGCTGTAGAGCTGTAGACAGAACATAAATGAAATCTGGAAATGCTGTGATACCAAAAAAAGGACATAGGAAGTTTTCCCAGCAACTGATTATGTATATATCCAAGCAATATATTAACTCCCCTTATTTTTGCAGTTGATGGCCACTTGGATTTGAAGCAGTGTCTGCAGATTTTTGGATTGTACCGCTTTGTTGATTTGTTAGTGCCTTAACTCTTGTGGTCATTACTCTCGTGCAGTAAGAATACTGTACTTGTTCATTTTGTAGCTTCCTCATGCAAGCATCCTTAAGGTGTCTTGTAGGTCTTTGACTAGGCCCATTGGGATAATATTTAAACAGGACTTATTGTTTGTATGAAAGTTTGGTTGTAGTTCCTTCACGGTCTTTGATTATCAGAGAGAAACCTAAAATTCCCCAGGAATGTTCATCAGGTTGAAACAGCTGGAAGATGACAGGGCTTCCCTGAAAAGATCAGAGCTAGCTGTTGACAAGCTGCACCGACTATCAGCAGGAATCACCATGTGTGATGGGACAGATTCACCTTGCATGAGGCCGTCATCTGAACGTGGTATTTTCATTCTTCGTCCACTATTGATTTGTTACACTTGTCAATCTTTGTAAAATTGACAACTACTTTGGTAATGCTTGTACAATGCAGCCAACCATCTTTCTGCTTTGGATTTGACCTTCTCACCAGTGGCTTTCGTGAATTATGGATGGTGGCAGTCACTGGAGGCAGCTTGTTCTCCTTGCTTAAGAAATGTCATGTCTGCGTTAGCCTCTTAATTACCATATACAACAAAAGGTCTATGATAAGGAATTTCAGGAGACAAAAGTAAATTGTAAACAAAGCCAGAGGAGAAGATTATGCCTTTGTGGTCTCAGATCTTGCAACTTTGCATCACCGTGTAGACAAGTTTGCACTGTGTTTAAGGAGACAGTGGCACAAGCACAAACATCATCACATGGCCATTTCCTGTGCCATTCTTAGTGATTCATGGCAAGCAGGTTTTTCATCCTCCTAGTTCTTGTGTGTTCCTTTTGTTTTTACTTCCTTTACATACAGGATTTACACAAATATGCAATAAATTGTTTACAGGATGCCCTTTGAAGGGCAGTGAATCCTTTGTAAAATTGTACAGATTTTGTGGTTTAAGCACAATGTGCACAGGCTAGTTTTCTATATGGCAGGACATATTTTTTTTTGCAGTAGGAATTATCAGATATATGGAATCAACTTTGTCCTTCATGTAAAGTTGCTTTATAAAATTATAAAATAAAGGTTTTTAATGTCTCATTGTCCTTTGATGTGTCTGCTAATTGTACTGCAGTTGTTTTCATAATGTAAGAGTGTCAAAAAAGTGTCACAAAATAACTGGGTCCGGAATCAGATGCACCAACCTACTTCAAGATGTGGTCAGGTACTGCTGGATTTTTCAGTGTAGTTAAGCAGGAAGATTGCACAGCAAACGCTGTACAAGCCAGCATATCTTTCTCAGAAAAACAAGAAAAAAGTGAAGGAAATGATCGGTCCACTAACGGGAAAAGATGGCAAGGAGATGACGGCTGGCAGGGAGAGAGCGGAACTGCTTAGTTCATTCTTCACATCTATCTTCACGCAAAAGGAAAAAATGATCCAACTTAATAAAAGCAATACCGTAGAACACAGAATATGGTTGCAAGTCAAAATAGGCAGGAAAATGGTCAGACAACACCTACCCACTTACAGATGAGTTCAAATCGCCAGGACCAGAGGGATTACATACCAGGATTCTGAAGAAGCTGGCAGACATGATTTCTGAACCACTGTACAAAATCTTTCAAACCTGGAGCACTGGGGAAATAAGAGAATTGGAAAAGAGCTGATGTGGTTCCAATCTACAAAGGGGGGGGGGGAAATGGAGCTAGGAAACTACAAAACCAATCAGCCTGACATCAATACCTTGGAGAAGATAAGCAACACATTTGAGAAAACCGAGAAATGAATAAGACAATTACTAGAAGCCAGCTAGTAATAATGTTTTTGATCTGTCAAAAACAGATCATGCCAGACAAACCTTATTGCTCTTTGACAAAGTGACTAAATTAGTGGACCAGTGAAATGCTGCAAACATAGTATACTTAGAAATCAATAAGGCATTTCGCAAAGTAGACCATAGCCTACTTCTTGATAAGACAGAAACGAGGCATAGACAGTATCACCAACTGATGATATTATCATCAGAAAGTACGGAAAGAGGAATGGGAATTGCAACTGGCTGACCAACCACATCTAACGCACAGTCCTCAATGGAACTACATCTACCTGGAGGGAGGCATGCAGTTGAGTACCTCAAGGTTTTGTCTTAGGCCCAGGATTCTTCATAAACGATCAAATGAGAAGATAGAAAGGGGAACTAATCAAATTTGCAGATGACACCAAGCTGGGCCAACATTTTAGAATATATAGACTCAAGATTCAGCAGGATCTTGACAGGCTTGAATGCAACCCTATCCAATGAAATGCAATTCAGTGGTGAGGAAAATAAGGTTTTACACTTAGGCAACAAGAAACAAATACACAGGTATATATTAGGTAATACCTAGCTCACCACTTAACCCTAACTCTTCACCTTAATCCTAACCCCTTAACCCTAACCCAACTCTAACTATTACCGCTAACCCTCACCCCAATCCCTAACCCTAACTCTTGCTCATCCATTCTTCAATATATTCATTATTTCATGCAGATCGTATTGATAAATCATGATTTAGTGATGCATGATTTATACTAACTTTTAGGCAAAACTATTTATGTCACTTGAAATATTTCCAGCTCAAAATATAAATATATTTTAATATATTTTATTTATTTTATACCTGTTTAATAATCCCATGTAAGAACAGATGGGTGGGAGCTACAAGATAGATCTATAATTAAGGTTTCATCTGTACTTTTTTGATAAACACATAATAAATCATTGGTACTGTAGTAACTATTAGATATATGATCCTATAATTATATTTTAACATAATTTAATGATGTTCTGGAAGAAAAATGAGGGATAAAACTTGATAAGAATATTTATGAAAATGATCTGTTGAAAATTTGCATTGAAATAATTATAAAAAGTTGATCATGAATTTGTATCAAATGATGTACTGTTGGTATTGAACACCTGAGAAATTGTGAAAGATATATAAAGAGGTTCCGAATGTCTGTTGGAAATGTCATTGTAAAGAAGGTATTTTTATCATATGTGGCTGGCTTGTGACAAGGCAAAGAAATGCGGGGACCAGATTTATATTTCAACCCAGAAAATTCTTAAAATACATATTCAACGGAAAACAGAATTTTTTCTTTCAGGACTAGGATAAGGAATTGGAACGGAAAATGGAACTTCGTTATCATATATGCTGATTGCAGTGAGAATTTGGTGCATTCAAAAATAGAAAGAGGCGTCAAGTCCTCTAATGGAAGAATGGATTGAGAATCCTTCAGCCTTTGGTTTTCAAGGCAGCTTGAAGACATGGATCCCTTCTGCTCAACCCTGAGCCAGCCACAGATTCCTCCTCCTTCGTTAGGGCCATTTCTAGCAACCCATTTTCAGCTGAGTTGGACCATCCCCAATGGCTGAAAATGAAAGTCAAACAAAGGGAAAGGGGATTTTCCCTGACCGTTTCCCCTTCCATCCTCTGCGCCTGGACTACGGAGCAAGGACACAAATGCAGAGGGACTTCTACTTTTCTAGGTAGAACTAGACATTCGTTTGTCGACCATTGGAAATTACAATAGCACTGAAAAAAATTGATTTATGGCCAGTCTTCACATTTATGACCATTGCAGCATTCCCATGGTCACCTGATCAAATGTTGGGGATTTGGTAGCCAGCGTATATTTCAACAACTCGCAGCATTTTAGAAAGCTCTGAATGCATCCAGTGTGTGTCTCTTCATTGCTTGTTGTGAGCGTTGTTTGCAATTGTGCCCTCGGTAGCAGCACCTCACTGGTCAGCTAAATCAATACCAGCCATAAAGAAAGGGAAAAAGGGGGGTCCGGTTCCACAGTGTGCAACATAGTCTCTCTCCTAGATTATCAGTCTACTTGGCAAAAGTCCTGGGTGTTAGTGCAAAGAGAAGGGCTCGGCCAAGATCAAGCCAAAAAAAGGACCATCTTATGTCTTCACCCACCCACGCCACTTCTGCATGCATGTCGCTCTTCTCAGTCACAAAGGTGCTTTAACAAGAGGCAACTGGACTTTCTGGTTTTTCTTTGAAGATGTTTTGCTTCTCCTCCAAGAAGCTTCTTCAGCTCCGAGTGGATGGCAGGGAATGGAAGGATTTAAACTTACAGACAGAACTGGTCATTTGCATTCTTTTTAGAGCAGGGGTCTCCAACCTTGGTCCCTTTAAGACTTGTGGACTTCAACTCCCGGAGTCCCTCAGCCAACTTTGGGAGTTGAAGTCCACAAGTCTTAAAGGGACCAAGGTTGGAGACCCCTGTTTTAGAGAGTCCTTGAAGCCACTTGGAGGTTTGTCTGTCTCCTCAGGGTCACCCGAGTAGTGCAAATGGAGTCTTCCTGGAACTGTTGAAAGGACTGTCTTGTAGACTGGAGATAGATGATGTCCTATCCCTCCCCCTTTGTCAAGAGAGGGCTGTTCAATTCCGACATAGTTGGCCTCTTTGACCCCTCTTTCAAACCAGGGGTCCTCTCTGCCCAAAATATAGATTTTGCTGCCTTCAAATGTAGATAGACTGCTGAACGGTCCTGATGGGTTTGTTCTCTAGTGCCTGTGATGGTCAACCTATGGCATGCGTGCTGGAAGTGGCACCCAGAGCCATCCCCCGTTGCTCTTCTGGATTCTGGCGCACCAGTCAGTGGGTCCTCATGTACACGGGAGCACCAGAAACCAGAAGAGCAGCTGCCTGGTGTGCACACACATGCTGGGAAGATGATCTTCCGGTTTCCGGCACATGCATGTCTTCCGGTTTCTGGTGCGCATACACACACAAAGACTAACTGGCTGGTGCGCATGCATGCGCCAGAAACCAGAAGACTATTTTCTCGATTCACACATGTGCACTGGGCAGCTGCTCTTCTGGTTTCCGCCACATGCACACATGTGCACCATTTTAGCACTCGGTGCTGCAAAGGTTCACCAACAGTGTCCTATGCTGTGCCATGCATTTATGAAGTGGTTGTTTTGTTTCCCTAATGTACAGATCTATGAAACGTCTTCAAAGAAAAAGCAGAAAGTCCGGTTGCCTCTTGAAAAAGCACCTTTGGGACAACCGTGACCTGGATGATTGAGAATCTCCATAGACATTTTGCCAGTCAGTTTCTAAAACAAGAGTTTCCAACTTTGGCAACTTTAAGCTTGGAGGACTGCAACTCCCAGAATTCTTTGCTGGCTGGGGAATTCTGGGAGTTGAAGTCCTCCAGGCTTAAAGTTGCTAAGGTTGGAGACTGTTGTTCTAGAAAATAGAATCATGGGCTGGAAGGGATTTATTATTTTGTCCCCAGAGCTGGAAAACACGAGACTCAGTGAGTGCTCCATTCCACCCAGACAAAACAAATCAGCAGAATTATATGTTTATAATCTGAATGTGAAGTAAACCTCTCCTGAACACAGGAAGAACAATTGCTGAGTAAGCTTGTGTATCTCTTCAGTTAGGCCTTACCTTGCCTGCAACTCCATTTGTGCAACTACCCCTCCCCCCCAGCCTGTACTGCAGACCACAATGCAACTTTCGAGTAGTCTAGCGTATTACTTATCTATTTATTAGACTTGTTGGCCACCTAACTCACCTAGAGGTACGTAAGCATAATAGTAATAAAAACCATTGCAATATTAGAGAGCTGAAGAAGCTTCTTGGATGAGAAGCAAAACGTCTTCGAAAAAAAACAAGAAAGTTCAGTCACCTCTTGAAAAAGCACCCTTGCGACAACCATGACCTGGATGACTGAGAATTTCCATAGACATATTGCAGTATTAAAAATTGCATTCTGTGATGCTTCACAAATGCCTTCAGAAGTTGTGAATGCTCCAACGCTGGAAGTTTTTAAGAAGAGATTGGACAACCATTTGTCTGAAATGTTATCAGGTTTCCTGCCTGAGCACGGGCAGAACTGGAGGACCTCCATCATCCCTTCCAACTCTGTTTCTCTGTTCTGTTCAAATCTCCCAACTGGGTTTAGAGCAGGGGTGTCCAAACTACGGCCCGCGGGTCAGTTTTTATTGGCCCGCAGCAAATTCTCGGTGGACAGTGGGGTGCGGCCCCCGTCCTGGCCCCCAAGGAAGCCGCCGCTCGCCCGGTTGCAGATGCGGGGAGGCTCCGCTGAGGCTACCCCCGCCCACCCGGGGCTGCGGGCCGGCCATTCCGCCACTGGGCTGTAGGGGGCGCCCGGGACACCCACGGCTCCAGCCCGGCCCACCAGACAGAGGAGGAGGCGGGTGGGCGGCAGAGCTTCCGGCGCTGCTCCGGGCGCCCTCGGCTTGCGGCGCCGCGCAGGTAGGCTCTCCGGGCGGGTCGGCAGAGCAGGGCTGGACGGGCGGGGGAGCGGAGCGGAGGAGGATGGGAGGGTTGAGCTGCTGAGTGGGCCCCGCTGCCGGGCTGCCGAGGTCCCGCGGAACGGGACGCTTCTGCTCCCGGAGAACCTCTGGGTGGGGGCGGCGGCGGGTTGTCCCTCTCCAGCCACCGCCTCCCCCCCTCCCCCGGCGATGCAGCTCAGTTGGTGGGAATCCCTCGACGCCTGGTGAGGCGCAGCTGAGTTGGGGCCTTGTCCGGGAAGCTGAGTGACCAAGGAGGCTCTGGGAGAGAGCCGAAGAGACCCACCCCACCCCACCCCACCCCCCGCAGTGTTGCCACAGCTGGGGAAGATGGCAACATCCTGGGATGCCGGGATGCCCAAGGGGGATGAAGCCCTTCCTCGCAAAGAGTCTTTTGGGCCCAAGGCAGCTTGGCCGGCTGGTGGCCCCTGTGCCCCATGGGGCATTGCCAGGGTCGTTCCTCCAAGGGGCCAAAGCCTCCTAGCTGACCCACAAGGCCCTCGGAGGGGGAGAACAGCCGCCTTCCTAGCACAGCGCTGCCTCTTCCCAAAAGGGAAGTTTTTTTGTTTGTTTGCCTTTGAAGGTGTCTCTCACCCGCTTGGCTTGTTTCTGTTTCATTTTGTCTGCCTCTGAGAAGGACTGGCTGGCTGCAAAACTCTTGTGGCTTGAGGCTATTGTGTGCACTCTGTACATGGGCCCCAGCTGCCCTCGAGCAGCTTCAAAGCCCTTTGGGGCTCTGCTCCCAAACCTGTGCCCAAACCGAGGGACCCTTGGGGCTTTTTGCATGCTGCAGGATCTCCCAGCGTGACAGTTTTGCACCCTGCAGACTGATAGAAAGCAGCTGGGACTCTGGCGGAAAAGAAGAAGACCGCATCGAGAAACAGGTGAGGCGGCGAGGGCCGAACAGCATTGGTGGGGAAGTGTGCAGAATGTCTCCAGACAAAACTATATCGCACTTTTGACCAGTCCTCACACTTATGACTGGTCATCATTTATGCCTGTTGCAGCATTTTGTGCATCGGGACTACTCAGAGGGCTGAAAAAGTTATTTTTGACCTGTCCTCACACTTTTGACTGGTCCTCACACCTACAACTATCTTTACATTTTGCACCCTATCTTGTAACCATGGTGAAGAGAAGCAGTTGTGAAATGAGTGATATGGTTGTTAAAAATGCTGCAATGGGCATAAATGTGAGGATGGTCATAAGTGTGAGGACTGGTCAAAAATTACTTTTTTTAGCCCTCTTGAGTAGTTTCTATGCGCATAGCCACATCCACTCAGTCACATGAGGAGTTAGCCATGCCCACCAGTCACATGACCACCAAGCCACACCCCAAAATAAGCCACGCCCACAGAACTGGTACAAAAAATTTCCCCCCCCCCCCCCCCTGTGGCCCGGGCCTTTGCTTATTTTTCTGTATTTGGCCCTCACTCAAAAAACTTTGGACACCCCTGGTTTAGAGGGAAATTGATTAGGATGAAAAGGAAAGCAGCAAGGAGCACAAGCCAACATTGCCTCTCTCTGAATTAAGTAAACTGTGGCTTATTAAGCTAATATCACCGTGGGGCACACAGCAGACTGTGCACATCAAATCAACATATCACATTACAGTATGGTTCAGCTGACCATGGTTTTATAAATGTGCTACAATTGGCTGAGTTTGCAGAACACATAAATGCGTTTTGCCACCAACACGGCTGCATTTTCACATGCTGTAAGCCAGGGGTAGTCAACCTTTTTATGCCGACCGTCCACTTTTGTATCTCAGTTAATAGTAAAATTTTCTAACCGCCCACCGGTTCCACATTAATGCACCGTGTATCATCATCTGCACATGCCTCTTGCGCATCGTGGATTGGGTTTGGGGGGGCGCCGGCTACCAGCTCTGCTTGTCTGTTACAGCTGGGTGGTGCGGGGGGTGGTGTGGGGGGAGCCTCGCTATTCTGGGGCAAGGCTCTTTTCTTTGCGGTCGCACTATAGCGCCATTTAGTTTCACTTACGTAACGTGAACTAAACTTATGCGTGGGCGATACAAATAATATATTTTCAGAAATTTAAATTGTCACGGGGAATTTTATGAAAACCTAATGAAAATGTTTTTAAATAATGCTATAACAATTTTTTAAAAAGTCAATTAAATTTTAAAAAAGGAAAGTGCTTCAGTATCGGACAAAACCTCTACCGCCCACCATGAAAGCTGGAACGCCCACTAGTGGGCGCTAGGGACCAGGTTGACAACCACTGATGACCTTTTGGCTTGCCTGGGCTGCACTGAGGAAAGAGGAATTCTCTTGGGCCACGTATAAATTATGTGATTTAACTATATTATATGTTGACGTATATAAATCACACAATGTTAAAGGTTTATGATCTTGTGAGGCCACATTACTAGCTGTCTATGCATGTGGCCCATTGGCCCCAGGTTGGACATGCCTGGTTTGAACCTTAATGTGATTGTTTTCTATTTTTGCAGTAGCCTCAACCAAGAGACCCCACTGTCGCCTCCTCTCCCCTCCTCCTCCTCCTCCTCCTCCTCCTTCAGCATCCCCCGCATGGAAACATAAGCCACCCAAACATGGTTTAGCCCAGGGGTCTCCAACCTTGGCAACTTTAAGCCTAGCAGACTTCAACTCCCAGAACTCTCCTTACTGCATTATCAACCCGAGGTAGACATAGGGGGTGAACTAGAGCAGGGAACTCCAACTTTGGCCACTTTAAGCCTGGAGGACTTCAACTCCCAGAATCCCCCAACCAGCAAAGCAAAGCTGGCTGGGGTATTTTGGGAGTTGAAGTCCTCCAGGCTTAAAGTGGCCAAGGATCCCTGATTTAGCCTATTGTTTGAACCTACAGGGTTGGTTTGTGGCCCAAGGACCCCCGTCCTGAATCTGCCCAACGGAGGCTGCGGAGTCAAGTCTAAAAGCCAAGGCTTGCCGCGGTTGGAAGCCGGAGCAGAGGAGAGCGGAGAGCGCGGCAGCTCCCCCGACGGCCCTTCCGACGGCCGAAGGCGCTGGGCGGGAGGAGCGGCCGGCTGGCTCCCTTGGCTCCTTCGGGGCGGGTCCGCCGGCCGCCTTTGGCCCTCCGCCCAGCTGAACGGCGGCCGGGCGGGAGGCAGGGGCGGAGCCGGCTGGAGGGCGCCGCCGCTGCCGCCGCCGGCATGGAAGAGGCAGCGCGAGCCGCGCCCGCCGCCCGGACCCAGCCTGCCCGGCGGGGCGTCGCAGCGCGGAGGTCGGGGGCGCCTCCTCCGCCCGCCCCTTGAGGCCGCCCCGCCGGCTCCGCCAGGCATGGCCCGCTCCCTGCTGGGGCTGCTGCTGGCCGCCGCCGCCGCCGCCGCCCTCCTGGCCCGGGGGAGCCGCGCCGAGTCCCCAGGTGGGTCCGGAGAGGCGGCTGCCAAGCGGCGAGGGCGACGGGCTGCGGGAAGGGCTGCGAAGGGCGCGGGGAGTCGGACAGGCGGGGCCGCGGGAGAAGCGCCGCGGCGGACAAAGAGATGCAAGAACCCCCCGGCCCCCCTCGCCCATTGTCCTCGGCCAGGCTGGCGGCGCGACCCCTCCCCACCCCTCCCCTCCCCTCCGGCTCAGCCCCGCAGGAGCCGCAGCCCCCTCGAGGCCACCTCGCCCCCCAGGAGGAGGCGGCGGCAGGCGGGGCGGGGGTGGCGGGAAGAGCCCCCAAAGTTGTGGCCGCTTGTAGCAGCAGAAGGGCTGCCTTGGCCCGCCCCCCCCCCGCCGGGTGGGAGCAAAGCCCCGCACAAGAGCCCCGCACAGGAGCCCCCTCCCCATCCCACCCAAAGAGGGGAACTGCGACTTTTTGACCGGGATGGGTTTGGGTTTGGCAGGAAGAAATGCGGCTTCTCCCCCCGCCCCCACCCCACACACGCCCAGGAGAGCATCTGTCAAATAAAGACAACTGTGTGGGTTGCAGAATCGCTTGGAGGCTCTTTCTCTCCCCCCCACCTCACTGGGAAGGGCTTTCTCCAGGTGCAGAATCCCCTCAGGGGCCCGATCCTGGCTACGAGGACCATGAGGTGGTGTACCCGGTGCGGGTGGACGAGAGAGGCTCCTTCCTGTCCTACAACCTCTCCCACCGCCTGCTATCCAAAAGGGCCACTTTTGCACGGATTCGCCCCGGGACCTTCTACAGCCTCTTTCACGAAGGGCAGCAGCTGCGATTCAACCTGAGCCTCAACCTTCACCTCTTGGCGCCCGGTTTTGTTACTGAAAAACGGCACGGAAGCGTCTCCCGGGCCAGGATTCGAGCCTCCAGGCGGAACCCGTGTCATATGATCGGGTCCGTCCAGAACCAGGACAAAGGAAGCGGGCTGGCGGCCCTCAGCACGTGCGATGGGCTGGTGAGTGTCGGCGGGGGGGAGGGGGGGTGCAGGGTGGGCAGGCCAACTTGGTTCTGGCACCCTCTCTGGTGCTGCCGAGCTGGAATCCCACTGGCTGAATTCCTTCTTTGTTCAACATCTGGTAGGGCAATCATTGTTCTGTGAAGTCAGCACAACTGCATCTCACAGTTTGTTTTTTTTATAAACAGATGTTTCTTCAGGGAAGATTGTGTTTAGGAATATATTGCTCAGTAGGAGACATCCTGGTGAATCCCCTCCCACACAAGTCCTCCTTTGCTCCCACTCCCACTCCCATCCTTCCCCCCCACTCCAGGGAGTAAGAGGGCAGAGGAGAGCTGCATAGGGCTCTGGATGGGATGGCAGCAAGGGGCTTCAGGGCTGGGGTGGCCCTTGGGGGGGCTGTTTCACTTCTGTTTTAAAGCTAGTCTTTCCTCAGGAATAGCAGGGCTGCCCCAGACACAGAGGGGCTCTGAACACGGAGGCTCTGAAGCAGGGCTCCCAACCCTACAAAACCAACCCCTCTCTCCCCCCTCCCCCACTGCTAGTCCATAGAGTCAGGAAGGTTGGATAGCACTGCTCTAAAGCGCCTTTCCGCCTCTGGGTCTAAAGCAGCAATTTTCAAATCTGTTCAGGCTCGCTCATTCATTCATTCATTCATTCATTCATTCATTCAAAAACAAAAACCAGAATCCCTGATGGGGAGAGAAAGCTCTATGGGCTGCATTTGAGTGGAGAGTTTTTTGTTTTTTTGCCCTTCACCTCTCAGGCAACCCCATCACAGTCTTGTGGAACCAAGTTTGAGCAGCCCTGATCTAGGGCTGGGACCCTGAGTCTTCCCAGGCCAGCCAGCTGGTCTGGTTGTGGAGGCGGAATGGATTTGCCCAGCAATTTCAAAGGCAAAGTTTTCCCACTGCTTAGTTTTTCTTAGCATCCCATGTGTGCGTATGTGTGTGTCCATCCCTAGGAGAAAGGAGGAGATGTTCCTTCCGTCGTCTTGCTCATTGCAATCACATGTGCTGAAGCGGCCGGCCACTTTCTGCAGACTGATCGATGACATTTTCTCTCCAGAAAGGCATTTTTCATCTGGCTGGCCAAGATTTCTTCATTGAGCCACTAGCTCCCAGCAACCCGAGGGAGGGCGCAGCTCAGCCACACAGGATATCTCGACGCCACGTTTGGGAGCACGAAGCCGAAGAGTTTATTTCGGTCCTGAGCACGAAAGGAGCCAGGAAGCAGCCAGCTTCTGTCAGGATGTGTGGGGTGCAAGGTAGCGTTTCCTGGTTTGGGAGTCCTGTGGCTCCTGACTGGCTCCCTGTCACTTGGAATCCCTGTCAAATCCTCTCTCGGGGGAGGAATGGTTCTCTTTGGGGCTGTCTCTGGCTCTTCCGTGTGGCCCTGCCAAGGCACAATTCTCCAGCCCTTGCTGGCTTTTCCTTTGCCAAGGAACCGGGAGGCTTACAGCAGCTGGTCTGTACAGCTGTGCTGCCCATGGTGAAATTCCCCTTCCCTCCAGCACCTGTAGCCATCCCGGAGACCGCCTGCCTGCCATGGGGAGGGGGGGGGGCTGTAGGCGGGTGCTTGGGACAGAGTTTAGCTGCTTTGCCAGTCATCCAGGCGAGAGGTCTCTGGTGCAAGAGTGCTTCATGCTGGTCCCAATCGCTCAGCTATTTTGGAGCAGCGGCCTGGTGGCCTTGTGGAAAGAAACAGCCTGGCTGACATTCTGTGGGTTGGAAGAGGGCTGCAGAGTAGAGAACGGGAGCGCCCTGCCTTCCTCTTCCACCTCCACCTTGTGGACTCCTCAGTGCAGCTCATTCACCCACAGATCTCCAAGTCTTCTGTCCTTCAAGATAGAAGGGAAGAGGCCAGAGCCTGGGCAGCCTCACTGGCTCCTGCAGTCTGTGCTGCAAATTTAGGAATAGCAGCACTGAGGCAAGCAGCCGTGGTGAGCCACAGCCGGAAGTGCCCCATAGGGACATCAAATGACAACCCCCCCAGCATGGGAACTGCTAACCCCTGGCCCAGTGAAATGGTAGAAAATGAGTAATGTGCTCCGTGTGACACCAACCAGCTGGCAGAAACCAACAGTCTTTTCCAGGGCAAATGGACCTTCCTGTGCAGACAGCTCCAATCATATTTCACTGCAGTTCTGCTGCTCTTTGGAAAGCCTGCTAAATGGGACTTCAGAGCGGTTCTAATGGTCTTCCAAGAGACCTGGGCATGCAAAGAATTGGGGCAGTGCCCCAACCTGGCTTAACCAACCACCAGTTAGACCCAAAGGGGCTTTTTCAGGAGGCAACTGGACTTCCTTGTTTTTTCTTTTGAAGAGTTTTACTTTTCATCCAAGAATGAGAAGCGAAAGGTCTTCAGAAGAAAAAACAAGCAAGTCTGTTGCCTCCTGAAAAAGCCCCTTTGGAACAACCGTGACCTGGATGACGGAGAATCTCTATAGATACCAGTCAGACCTTATGTAGGAAGTGGTTGCCAGTCTGTCTCTACTGCAGCTCAAGCCAAAAATGGCAAGGAGGGCAGTGGCCAGCAGCCATTGGGGAGGTAGTGGGGAGAGTTTGTAGCAGGCCCTTCAGGATGATGGGGCTCAGTTAGAAATGCAAAACATTAGGGAGCTTGGAAGGGACCTTGGAGGTCTTCTAGTCCAGCCCTCTGCTCAAACCACAGACCCTATACCACTACACACAAGTGGCTGTCTGGAAGCTTCATAAAAGCTTCCAGTGAAGGCTCAGGAGTTCCCAGTGCAGAGAAGATTCCACTTACAGTTGTAGAAAAGTCTGAAGAAACTACTTAAATAAAGTAAATCCCATTTCCAGTGGTTGTTAAGGAAACTGTCGCAGGAAGACCTGAGCTGTGTGAGCCCAAAATCGGAAGGGGTCCTGGAGCTCCTTTTCTGACTAATCCATTTTATTAAAGGATGGAGCTCACCAGAGTTATAATGTGCTAGACGTAAATGGTGCTCCCAGATTCCCCCTGATGATTGTTGTGGAAAATATTTTTACATAAATTGAAGCAGTAGTAGACTTTTCCTTTTATAAACTAGTTTCCTCCAGAAACCTTCCTGTCTCTTTTCTCCTCCTGTTCTTCGGCCCCTCCCCTCCCCTCCCCGGGTCAGTTTACAGAACGAAGGTCCACCCTGGTGGCCTTCAGACCGTCCCTGTTACATCTCCTTAGCCACTCATTTCCTTTCCTCTAGAAGAAACAAGCCTCCTTCCTCCGCCTGATTGGTAGCAATCTTGGAACATGGTGGGAGCATTTCGTCTTCCAGTTGCATAAGGCAGCCCATAATAAGACAATGCCCTCATTTATCCCAAACATCCAACTAATCGCTGGGCGAGGGAAATGGTTGAGTGTGCAGTTCTGTTTGTTGTGTCCAAGGTTGCTGAAACTGACGTAGAAGAAACAAGATTTGGCTTCTTGGGAAAAATGCAGCTCAGCGGAAGGATTTCCCTCCTGCTTCAGAAAGTGGGGGCGGACAAAAGGAGGGAGCCCTGCAGCTGGCCACCCTTTGGGTCCCCAGAAGGGCCAAGCATGTCCGAGGAGCAGCCCTTGGCCTTGGCCTCTTCCCCAGTGGTGGGTGAAAGGGGGGAGGAGACAGTCTTCAGTTGCCCTTAGTTATCTGGCGTTTGTGATGATTGGGTGGTGAAACTGCCAATCAAAGCAAGGGAATGTGGGCACCTCCTCTTTTATTTATGTTTGGAGGGAGGGGTTGCTCCAAGGACCTGAGACTCCTGGGGGAGGGGAATGCCTGAGTGCCCAAAAGGCTAAGCAGCAAAGTCTTTGGATGCAAACAAGGATTTCTAGACCAGGAAAGGGTTTGGTGGTGGCACCAAAAGAAATAACATCCTTTAGGGACTCCCAGGATTACTGCAGTGGGATAAGGGGAGGGGAGGGCCTTCAGCAGCCAAGTTGGGTAAACAGAGGATGGGAGCCACATGTCCCCCTTCTTCTGCCTTGTCCCTGAGTAGCCTCAAGTGGGGCAAGTGGGTTGATTTGGGGACCCGTTTTTCTCAGGAGGGAAGTTGGCGATGGGTATCTGGCAGCATTTGCAAGAGAGGCAGAAAAGGGACCAAAAGTTTTCAAGCTGGGAGAGTTTTTGCCAACCGTGTCACGCAGCCCCTCGTCCAAAGCTGCGGTGCCATCAAGCTGGATGGGCTTCGAAAGGGGAGGAAGATCCCGATGGCCACACCCTCTTTTCTCGGGGTCTTAGCTCACAGGTGGCTGCTTGGCTCCAAAGGAAATGAAAAGTGGCCCGTGATGGATCTGGAAACTAAGATGCTAGTGGCTTATGAGGCAGGAGCAGACCTGGAACCAATCAGAAGTCAGAATTGGTCCTGGACTGATAAACGGGCATAACAGATAGTGGATGGTGGCATTGTGACTCCTGGATTGGGGGGGCAGGAACAAGGTGGGTAGATCCTGGGTCCAGTTCTAAAGTACAATGGCTGGAAAGCTCAGTCCCCCCTGGAAGACCCTCAGGGAAGACTGCTGTTGGCCTAAACTGTGAAGATATGGAGCCAGACATATTGGGATGACATCATGTTAAGAGTGGTGTGGTGGCCTAGAGGTGGAGCTCTTGCCTCACGTCAGGAGGCTGTGAGTTTGATCCTAGGTAGAGGCAGGTATTTCTCTGGGCACAATGAGAATATATCTGCTGAACAAAGCTCCACATTGGTGACAGGAAGGGCATCCGGCCAGTAAACACTCTGCTGGCTCCATTCAGTTGCCCAGACTCCACCCCGCAAGGGATTTGGGGTTGTTAGATTTTTATTTATTTATTTATTTATCAAACTTATTTATTTATTTATTTATTTATTTATTTATTTCGATTTTTATACCGCCCTTCTCCCGGAGGACTCAGGGCGGTGTACAGCCAAGTAAAAATTCAATATATAAACATTAAAAAGAGGATTAAAAAGAAATATTATAATGTGGCCGAAATTTTAAAACCATTTAAAATCTTAAAACATAAATACTCCAATAAAATTTCCGTAGGACTCAGGGCGGTTCACAGGCACAGATGATGGTGATGATGATGATGATGATGATGGTATTGGGATGTCATCATCACCATCTCCTGTCTTCCCCAATTTCCAGGAGATGCCAAGGGCTCAGAGATGTGGAGAGAACATTGGGAGGAAAAGCAACAGAGGAAACGTCGAATCAAGCCTCGCTCTGTCAGTAAGGAGAAGTGGGTGGAGACCCTGGTTGTGGCTGACACCAAGATGCTGGAGTACCACGGCAGCGAGCACGTTGAGAAGTATGTCCTGACAGTCATGAACATGGTGAGCATTGTGAAAGAACAGACAAAGGGCACCTCTCACCCGGGAGAAGGGCTGCGTTTCTGAGAAGAAGTTTGGGCTAGTTTGGTCGACTGGGATGTATTTGTGGCACAGGAGAGAACTTCCCTTCTCAATGTGCAGCACTCACATGATTTATTTACTAAGTAAAATAATAAATAATAATAATAAAAAATAAAGTAGTGCAGACTTATTTACTAAATCTGCACTACTATTAATCTTCTCATCATTCCCACCACCCATCTCCTCCACTTAGGACTGTATGACTGTTTTTGCTTGTATCCTTACGATTTATATTTCTGTTGTTTCCTGATTGCTTATTTGTACCCTATGACTAACATTAAGTGTTGTACTTTATGATTCTTATGAAGGTATCTTTTCTTTTATGTACACTGAGAGCCTATGCACACCAAAGACAAATTCCTTGTGTATCCAATCACACTTGGCCAATAAAGAATTCTATTCTATTCTATTCTATTCTATTCTATTCTATTCTATTCTATTCTATTCTATTCTATTCTATTCTATTCTTTTCTTCTGTTCTGTTCTGTTCTATGACTATTATTAAGTGTTGAACCTTATGATTCTTGAAGAATGTATCTTTTTCTTTTATGTACACTGAGAGCGTATGCACCAAGACAAATTCCTTGTGTGTCCAATCACACTTGGCCAATAAAAATTCTATTCTATTCTATCCTAAAACTCACTGAGCGACTCCACTTCTTCCATTATGCAGGTGGCTGGTTTATTCCATGATGCTAGCATTGGGAACCCGGTCCACATTTCTATTGTGCGTCTTATCTTACTGGAAGATGAGGAGGTAAGAAGAAGAGGAAGGAGACGTTATGTAGAACTGCTTCTGCTCTTCTCTCTAGCCAGAAGAAGAAAGCTGAGGGTGTTGATTCTGCTGCCTCCACCCGCTCTGTTTCAGGCCCCTCTGCGATGGATGGTCCATAGTTTGTGCGTCCTCTTGTTTCTTCCTGCAGCAATTTCACCGCCTTCTTAGGCTTCTTGTAGTGCTGGCTACAAAAAGCCGTTTGCTTGAAAGCTGCCACTAAAATCCCTTTTGCACATGAATTCTTTTTGGCTTTGCTGTCTTGATGCCTTCTTTTTCTTTAGGGCAAGGGTGTTTATGTTTGTTCAGAGTTTCTGAGATTGGTAAAATCTTTCTAGGAGTTCAACAATCTTACCTTTGGAGGAATGGGGAAATATGAATAATAATAATAATAGTTATTATTATTATATACCCTGCTTTTGTTTATAGGTGAAGCTTTTAATTGCTTTCCATGGTTTTCAGTGGTTTGTCAGCAATAATAATCGTTCCAGTGCAATATCTCTGTCTGTTAATCGAGGGTTCTAATTTTCTTTCTGTAGGAGGATCTGAAAATCAGCCACCATGCCGACAACACCTTGAGAAGTTTTTGCAAGTGGCAGAAAGCCCTCAACCCCAAGGGGGATGCTCACCCCCTACACCACGATGTCGCCATCTTGCTCACCAGGTATCCCTGTGACTTCAGTGCTGTCTCTAACGTCTGTCCATTTCACTGAAAGTGAGGAGCTGCTTTGAAGAGAGAACATTCTTGATGGCGATGGTGCTCCGACACCAGATTGCAAAGGAGCCTTACGGTGTTTTGAGATGCCCACTGGACCTGAAATGCCTGAGCATGCTGGTTGGCTTCTGTTTTTGAGCTGGGCCCTTGTTTTTTCCTAGAGTTCTCCAATTGCCAATTTATTTTCCTTCAACCCAGCTGGGTCTTGCTCAGTACAGTGATCCTCTCTTTTGTTCTGTGTGTTTGTGTGCTTCTCCCTGGCTCGGAAAGGAAGGATCTCTGTACTGCCATGAACCGTCCGTGTGAGACGTTGGGCCTGGCCCACGTCTCTGGCATGTGCCAACCACACCGCAGCTGCAACGTGAATGAGGACACGGGTCTTCCACTGGCCTTCACCGTGGCCCACGAATTGGGACACAGGTAAGGCTGCAGCCGGGCGTCGATCCCTGTCCTAGCATGTTCAGAGCTGGAGAGATTCACGTGACTCCATCCCTGGGGGATTGTTTGCCTTCTCATTGTTCACGGGGTCCTTCAACGGAAACCCACCCCCCCACTTAAATAAGCGGAGAGGTTTGGGGCTCTGGAGTGAAAGCTGTCCGGTTGCTGAGGTTTTTGTAACCTTGCTCCGTTCCTTTTTTATGAGTCATGTCAAGGAAATTCTGGGAGAAATCTTGGTTTTGATTGTGCTTGGCTGACAAAGACATGACAGAAAATATTGAAAGTCTATCTTCACCTAAAGTGGGGGGGGAGGGAGGAGAGACACAAGTGTACAGTTGTAAAACTGACAAAACAATCCCGTTTGGAATCGTAGTGGACAACCCTAAATAATCTGCTTTCTTTTAAAGCTCTCTTTAAAAGAGCTCCTTGCATAGCATGTAAAAGTACACATAGTCCTTTTTAGCATCCTCAATTGAGACTGGCCACTCCGTCACTAAATAAAATGGTTACTAATGGGAAATCATGTGACCACGACTCTTTCCAGCTTGAAACTGATAAGACTAATCAGTTTCAAATGTTCAGCTTTTGTTTGTCTCCTAACCACTTCCTCACCCTTTGGAATGCTTACAGGGCATTGGAATAATCAGCAAGAAGTGAATTAATGTATATATTTATATTCATTGGAGAGAAAAGGATTACAAGAGAGTAAGCAAGTACACAATGGGGATTACACATTGAAAGGAATGCCCTGGTGCCTGCAGCCACTAATGCACTGTGCAAACAGTGGGCTGTTTGTATAATATGATTGTGGCTACTGGTGCCTGCACATTCCATTCAATGTGTACTCCTCATTGTACATCTTTACTTTTTTGTCATCCTTCCTCCAATTTTTCCACTGAGTGAAAGAAAGAATGGGTCATAAACAGAAAAGATTGCATATAGAAATTGCTTAGTTCTCCCCTCCCCTCCCCTCCCCTCCCTCCCCTCCCCTCCCAGGAGAGCAGAGAGATTGGAGAGGAAGGGATTACAAGAGAATAAGCAATGTGGAAAATAAATCTAAAGCAATGTGCAGGCACCAGCAGACCCTAGGGTATTACACAAGCAGCCCAGTGTATTTTTTATTGTGTGCTTACTTACTCTTTTGTAATCTGTAATTCTACAATCTCTGCTCTGCAAGGGGAAAAAAAGAAAAACAGGTCAATCATAGGATGATGTACTGACTATCATGGCCAACACGGAACAGCACCATCCTACTGTAATTGAACAGTTGCTGAACGAGGGAGTTGATAAGCAAGAACTGCCTATAGAAAAGATTGTTTGTAATTTGTTTAAAATCCATAAAAACGTCAATTAGTAAAGTTATAAAAATGGGAGATTGGAGCTTCCTCTGAGAAAAGCAGCTGTGATTTTTCAAAGCCTATTGCTTTGCCTGTTTTCTGACCCTGCAACTCTGACCTGTGGCGGTCCCCCTTCAAGGGTGATCTAGGCCAGTGTTTCTCAACCTCAGCAACTTTTAAGATGTGTCGGTCTCCTGGCATTCCCTGGCCGTCTCATGAAAGGCCTTTGCAAGTTTTTTGGTTCTAAGTGTAGTTCTGGTGAAGCTTTCTGGGTGGTGACGCTTCCCCCCCATCCCCCATTGATACAATTGCCACCCCATTTCCTGCCCCCAGGCTTGCTGCTTACCCTTTTCAGCCACACCCAAAATGATACGTGCCTCACTGACACGGGCCTTGGCCAGCTGGAGTCTTGTCTTCACTGATAGCCACCATCTCCAGTGATGGAGACTGGAAATCCCCTCCCCTCCCGGCGCTCTTGTTCAGTCCGCTCAAGAGGTCTGCTTTGCAGGATGTTTAATGGGTGGGTGTGTCGTTCTCTTGCTTCCCTGTTATGTGCCTAGAAGCCACAAGGCATCCCCCAACCTGCTTCCCGGTCCTTCCTTTGACACCTCCCCCCCCCCCAGAACCTTGGGGTGCTGCTTTGATGCTCCTTTGCACGTGTCTCTCTCTCACCTCCATTGGGGGCTCTGCCTTTGCAGTTTTGGGATTCAGCACGACGGCAGCGGCAATGACTGTGAGCCAGTTGGGAAAAGGCCTTTCATCATGTCTCCGCAGCTCCTGTACGACACTTCGCCCCTCACCTGGTCTCTCTGCAGCAGGGAATACATCACACGCTTCCTTGAGTAAGTCTGGTACTCCTCGCCTTCTGCAGCAGCCCCTTTGCTCTCTCAGGAGGGAGCGGATGGGGGGGGGTCTCCTTCACTCCTTCTTCTTCTGCTTCTCCTCCTTCCTCTCCTCCTCTTCCTCCTCCTCCTTCCCCTCCTCCACCTCCTCTTCCTCCTCCTTCTTCCCCTTCTTCTCCTCCTTCCCCTCCTTCTTCTCCTTCTCCACCTCCTCCTCCTTCTTCCCCTTCTTCTCTTCCTTCTCCACCTCCTCCTCCTTCTTCCCCTTCTTCTCTTCCTTCTCCACCTCCTCTTCCTCCTCCTTCCTCCCCTTCTTCTCCTCCTTCTCCTCCTTCTTCTCCTTCTCCACCTCCTCCTCCTTCTTCCCCTTCTTCTCTTCCTTCTCCACCTCCTCTTCCTCCTCCTTCCTCCTTCTTCTCCTCCTTCTCCTCCTTCTTCCCTTCTTCTCTCCTCCTCCTTCCTCTCCTCCTCCTCCTTCTTCCCTTCTTCCTTCTTCTTCTCCTTCCCTCCTTCCCTTCTCCTCTTCCTCCTCCTTCTTCCCTTCTTCTCCTCCTTCCCTCCTTCTTCTCCTTCTCCACCTCCTCTTCCTCCTCCTTCCCTTCTTCTTCTCCTTCCCCTCCTTCCCCTTCTCCACCTCCTCCTCCTTCTTCCCCTTCTTCTCCACCTCCTCTTTCTCCTCCTTCTTCCCCTTCTTCTCCTTTTTCTCCTCCTTCCCCTCCTTCTTCTCCTTCTCCACCTCCTCCTCCTTCTTCCCCTTCTTCTCTTCCTTCTCCACCTCCTCTTCCTCCTCCTTCCTCCCCTTCTTCTCCTCCTTCTCCTCCTTCTTCCCCTTCTTCTTCTCCTCCTCCTTCCCCTTCTCCTCTTCCTCCTCCTTCTTCCCCTTCTTCCCTTCTTCTTCTCCTTCCCTCCTTCCCTCCTCCTCTTCCTCCTCCTTCTTCCCTTCTTCCTCCTTCCCTCCTTCTTCTCCTTCTCCACCTCCTCTTCCTCCTCCTTCTTCCCTTCTTCTCCTCCTTCCCTCCTTCTTCTCCTTCTCCTCCTCTTCCTCCTCCTTCTTCCCCTTCTCCTCCTCCTTCCCCTTCTCCTCTTCCTCCTCCTTCCCCTCCTCCTCTTCCCCCTCCTTCTTCCCCTTCTCCTTCTCCTCCTCCTTCCCCTTCCTCCTCCTTCTTCCCCTTCTCCTTCTCCTCCTTCCCCTCCTCCTCTTCCCCCTCCTTCTAGAGCACTCGCTAGGTGCTATATTGTAAAATAAAGCAGAAGTTCCAATTCTAGTCAGTCCTGATTAAACAACTCAGTTGGGTCCTTAAACAGATTTATAGATATGGGGGGGGGGGCACAGTCCCCATCAATTGGGAAGGGGAGGATCTTGTCTCGGAGCTGCGTTCACTTCTGTGCAGGTGAAGGATCTGATTGCAGTGGGGGTCTGACTCTGCCGGCCACTGCCCTGGCTTTCTAGGAAATCTGCTCACCGGCTGCAGGTAGAGGGTGGTCTGAGTACTTTCCCCTCTGGCTTCATCACAGAGACCGCCATCAACCCAGACAGCCTGTAGACCAACAAGAGGGAGACTCTCCCACCGGCAAACAAAGAACCCCATGGAATCTCCCATTTGCACCTCCTATGCAGTTGAACAAGCCTGATTTTTGTATAAAGACATTTAAGACTTTTAATCTGGACTCCTCCTCCTATGGCATTGGTAGCAATGCCAAGAAGATTCAGTGATGCCACCCTCTGGGCATGAGGGGCTTCCTTCAGGAGGAGGGGGAGGGCCAGGCCAACTCTAAACAGTGTCTAGGAGTAAATGCTGTGGGCCTCCACTGAGCCTCACTGAGCCCAGTTTTGGTCCCCATACTACAAAAAAGATGTTGAGACTTTGGAAAAAGTACAGAGTAGAGCAACTAAGATGATTAAAATATTTATTTATTTATTTATTTATTTTATTAGATTTTTATACCGCCCTTCTCCCGAAGGACTCAGGGGGGTGTACAGCCAAAAGATAAAAACCCAATATATATACAATTAAAACAAAAAATTTAAAACAAAGCATATTACAAAATGGCCGACATATAAAAATTTAAAATTTAAAAACCCTAAAATAATAATAAAACCCCAATTAAAAATTTAATAAAACTATTAAGCCAGTCCCGCTTGAATAAATAAGTGTGTTTTTAGCTCACGGCGAAAGGTCCGAAGATCAGGCACTTGGCGTAGGCCAGGGGGAAGTTCGTTCCAGAGTGTAGGAGCTCCAACAGAGAAGGCCCTGCCCCTGGGGGCCGCCAGCTGACATTGTTTGGCGGACGGCACCCTGAGAAGACCCTCTCTGTGTGAGCGTACGGGTCGGTGGGAGGCATAAGGTAACAGCAGGCGGTCCCATAAGTACCCGGGTCCTAAGCCATGGAGCGCTTTAAAGGTGATAACCAAAATCTTGAAGCGCACCCGAAAGACTACAGGAAGCCAGTGCAGACTGCGTAGCAGTGGTGTTACGTGGGAGCAACGAGTGGCTCCCGTTACTACTCGCGCGGCTGCATTCTGGACTAGCTGCAGCCTCCAGGTGCACCTCAAGGGCAGCCCCATGTAGAGAGCATTGCAATAATCCAAACGAGAAGTGACCAGAGCATGAGTGACCGTGCATAAGGCATCCCGGTCAAGGAAGGGACGCAACTGGCGAACCAAGCGTACTTGGTAGAAGGCCCTCCTGGAGACAGCCGCCAGGTGTTCATCAAAAGACAGCCGTCCATCCAGGAGGACACCCAAGTTGCATACCCCCTCCCTTGGGGCCAATAACTCTCCCCCAACAGTCAGCCGCAGTTGCAGCTGACTGTACCGGGGTGCTGACATCCACAGCCACTCCGTCTTGGAGGGATTGAGCTTGAGTCTGTTTCTCCCCATCCAGACCCGTACGGCTTCCAGGCACCGGGACAGCACTTCGACAGCTTCGTTGGGATGGTCCGGGGTGGAAAAGTACAGCTGAGTATCATCAGCGTACAGATGGTAACTCACCCCGAAACCACTGATGACCTTACCCAGCGGCTTCATATAGATGTTGAACAGGAGAGGCGAGAGAATCGACCCCTGAGGCACCCCACAAGTAAGGCGCCTCGCGGACGACCTCTGCCCCCCTGTCAACACCGTCTGCGACCGGTCAGAGAGATAGGAGGAGAACCACCGGTAAACGGTGCCTCCCACTCCCAACCCCTCCAACCGGCACAGCAGGATACCATGGTCGATGGTATCAAAAGCCGCTGAGAGGTCTAATAGGACCAAGGCAGAGGAACAACCCCTATCCCTGACCCTCCAGAGGTCATCCTCCAACGCGACCAAAGCCGTCTCCATACTATAACCGGGTCGGAAGCCGGACTGGAACGGGTCTAGATAGACAGCTTCATCCAGGTACCGGGGAAGCTGCCATGCAACTACACTCTCTACAACCTTCGCCACAAAGCGAAGGTTGGAGACTGGACGATAATTCCCCAAAATAGCTGGGTCCAGGGAAGGCTTCTTGAGGAGGGGTCTCACCACCGCCTCTTTCAAGGCAGCGGGGAAAACCCCTTCCACCAAAGAAGCATTTATAATCCCCCGGAGCCAGCCTCGTGTCACTTCCTGAGTAGCCAGTACTAACCAGGAGGGACACGGGTCCAGTAAACATGTAGTTGCATGCAACCTCCCCAGTAACCTGTCCACGTCCTCGAGAGCCACAGAATCAAACTCATCCCAAATAACCTCAACAAGACGCGTCTCCGTCATCTCGGCTGGATCATCGCAATTTTGGTCCAAACTATCCCGAAGCTGAACGATTTTATCGAATAGATAACCGTTAAACTCCTCAGCACGTCCCTGTAAAGGGTCATTCCGTCCCTCCTGATGAAATAAAATATATGGAAATAAAATATATGGAGAATAAAACATATGAGGAATGGCTGCAGGAATTGGGTATGGCCAGTCTAGAGAAACGAAGGACTAGGGGTGACATGATAGCAGTATTTGAGAGGCTGCCACTAAGAAAAGGGAATCAACTTATTTTCCAAAACAACTGAGGGCAGGACAAGAAACAATGGTTGGAAACTAACCAAAGAGAGAAGCAACCTGGAATTAAGGAGAAACCTAATAGGGAGAACAATTAAGCCGTGGAGTAGAACTCCAGAAGTTGTGGGTGCTCCAATCACCGGAGGCTTTTAAGAAGAGACCTGATAGATGCTTGTCTGGAATGGTATCGGGTCTCCTCCTTGAGCTATACAAGACCTCCAAGGTCCCTTCCAGCTCGATTCTGATTAAGAAAACCCTCTTGGTCTGTGTTGGCTGAGGCTGCAGCAGAAGGGTGCGGAATCAGGGAGGGGCTTTCCGCAGGCTTAAGGCCTCTCTTCCCCCTCCTTGTGGCCTGAGTCAAGAGCCATCCTAGATGCTTTGTTCTGGATTCTTTCCAGATTGTATTCCCTCCCTCCCTCCCTCCTGCTTACCTGATGTGTCTCTTTGCAGCCGGGGCTGGGGGCTTTGTCTGGATGATCCCCCAGCCAAGGATGTGATCAACTTCCCCTCGGTTCCACCAGGAGTCCTCTATGATGTCAGCCACCAGTGCCGACTCCAGTATGGCGCCTACTCCACCTACTGCGATGACATGGATGTAAGGAGGGACAGCTACGGAGGGTGTTATGATG
Organism: Ahaetulla prasina; assembly: GCF_028640845.1. Classification (NCBI taxonomy): domain Eukaryota; kingdom Metazoa; phylum Chordata; class Lepidosauria; order Squamata; family Colubridae; genus Ahaetulla; species Ahaetulla prasina. The sequence goes on along the minus strand of NC_080551.1, from coordinate 1,947,931 downwards.
CCCTTGGGAGAAAGTCCCTCTGAGGAAGAGGGCCCATCTGTGGGAGAAGCATTACAGGAACACCTGTGTGTATGTGTGTGTGTGTGTGTGTGTGTGTTGTCAACCAATGACTTTGGACCTGATTAGAGCAGAGTGTCCCAAGCTTTGTCCCCTTAAGATTTTGTGGACAAACCTTAAAGTGACCAAGGCTGAGAGGCCCTGGGTCGGAGAATATATGATGTATGGATTTCTACACCTGCTGTTGTCTTTCCAAAATGAATTGAAAACATTTCTCGAATTCAATTGCCCATGTAAAAACTGTCAGTATTCCAGGCAGCAGCAGGGGACAGAAACCTTCCTCCCGCAAGGACAGTCTGGGTCTGTCCGGAATATAGCAACATTTTCTTTAGAAAGGGCAACCTGAATCTTCCTCCTGGCCAGAGATGCCACCTCCTTCTCCTGTCCTCTGCCAATGGGAAGAGGAAGGGGTCCTGGTGCCGCTTGCTCTTCCTCCGTGCAGCTGCTCAGTCTCCCTGCCCTGACCACAAATTCAGAGCATTTCGTTTCTTCCCGCAGAGTGTCTGCAACACCCTCTGGTGCTCTGTGGGGAACACGTGTCATTCCAAGCTGGATGCAGCTGTCGACGGCACCAAGTGTGACGAGAACAAGGTATTTCCTGGGGCCTGGCATGGTGCCAGAGAACCTCAGCCCCGAAGCTGCTCCCCAAATGCCATTTTGGCTAAAGCCTGCCATGTCAGAGTCCTACTGAGAGGTATCAGGGAGGCATTCGCAGTCCAACGCAAACCCTGCAGCAAAAGAGAACTTTGCTCAGAAGCTTCTCTTAAGGGCATCTCCGATTGCACAATTCGTGCCATTCCCTTAATTGTTGAGCACCAGCTGGGAGTGGGGAGAAAATGCCTGATGGGCAATTGTGTTTGATGTACAACATGGGAGGAGCATCTTTTCAAAGGCAGCTGCAACTTTCTCTCCTTGGATGTTCCAAGAGGGTGGCTATGATCACTCCAGCCATTCTTGGGTGCAACTAGTTTTCTTGAGCCCTTTTCAGGAGAGGCTGCTTGCCTGTTTGGGAGTTGCTGGAAGAGAGAGAGAGGGTGATGGAGCAGGGTGGCAGAGGGCCAGTATTAGTGTCCTGGCTGATGCCCCCTTCTGGAGGGCTGCCTGACTCAAGCTGGCAAGTGGTTCCGCTCCTGCTAGGCGGCCAGTTCCAGGAGGCAGCAATATTGGGCATTTCTCTGCAACCTGATCTTTATCTTGGACCCTGCACCGCCTCGTCTAGAGGCAGGGCCTGCTTTGCTGGCTTCAGGTAAGGCCACGAGGGCTACCTGTCTGGATAGGTACTTAGCAGAGTGGATGCATTTGGTGTCCTGCAAAGCACCCTCTTTTTAGCCCCTGGGGAAGATGCTCTGGAAACCTCAGCTGGTCAGAGGCACAAACTCTTCTGGTTTTCAGCCCATTTCTGAGCCCAGCTCTCCAATACTTCTTAGCCCAGTTTCACACGGTCTCCGCATGTGCTCGGCGAGCAAGACCCAAATGGCCATTAGCAACCTGAGAATCAGGACCAAAGAGGACCATGAAAGCAAAGGGATGATTCCTCCATAGCCATTTAAGGTCCTAAACTAGTAGTCTTTTGTCATGGTCTTGTTGGAAGCACTGAGGTACTTCCTGTTTAAAGGATTAACCTATGACATCATTGTTGCCCAGGGGACGTCCAGTTGGGGGCTCCTTTCATGTCCTCATTAATGAGCCCATCAAAGTGGTGCCTATTTATCTACTCTGTTTGCCTGCTTTCCTGGGTTGGCAGGAACTGGGGCAAATGACGGGACCTCACTCAGCTGCACAGCAGCACTCGGGTCTCGAACGTGGGCTTGCAGATTGTCAACCCAGCGCTCTAGCCATATGAGCCACCGAGCTCCTTTTAGCAGGTAGAATTTGAGGGAATGAAACTTCAGCTAGCAGTGGGCTGAAAAGACGGCCGGCCCCTTCAGGGAGCCCCCCAGATCTCTTAGTCACTGATGGGCCTCTGCTTGTTTCAGTGGTGCTTCAACGGAGAGTGTGTAAGCGTCGGGTACCGTCCAGAACCTGTCCACGGAGGCTGGGCAGCCTGGAGCTCCTGGACGGCCTGTTCCCGGACTTGTGGGGCTGGAGTGCAGAACGCAGAGCGACCATGCAACAATCCTGCGTAAGTGACTGGTCACCTGCCCAAGAAATGGGTCACAAAGGGAGTCCAGCTGCCCTGTCCAGCTACCTTCTGCTTCGACCCCTTGGCCTCTGATCTCTCTTTGCTTTGAGTGAGGACCAGGTCATGAGCCCAAATGCATCCTTCAGCAAGTTCAACACGCCCTGCAATCACGTGGCGCTGGGTTCCAAGAGCTCACAGGGGCAGAGGCTGGTTTTTCCTGGCATCCAAAGTACATATTTCCAGATGGGGTGCTTGGCGCAAGGCTCTCACTAGGCAGTTGTCCTGTTTCCCAACCAGCATTGTGCGATTTGCATGCTTCCCCATTCCTGCTTCTATTTCCAAAGAGCCAGTGCAGCTGTTTGGGGCGGCACCAGCAGAGGTCTTAGGGCCAAGATCTGCGAGGAGACAGTTCAGGTCAGACCAGCCCTGAATCCTGTGTCACAATATAAAAAGAATGCTGAGGAATTTGGAAGGACGTAGAGGGTGAGGAGCTTGGAGGCTCACCCTGTGAAGAATGATTAAAGGAACTTGGTCTGTTCAGCCTGAAGGAGAGAATGAACAGGGCAGACAGGAGGGGGGTCTTGCAGTACAGGAAGAGATGTCCCAGGGCAGAGAGATTGGAGAATCCCGAGGAAAGATTGGTCAGCCATCAGTTTGGGATGATGAGAAGAGGTTCCTGCCCTGGGCAGAGGGTTAGGCATGAGGTCCCTTCCAACTGTATGGTTCTTCTTTTCTTTCCAGTGGGCAGGACCCAGAATTGATGAGGAGGAGTCAAGAGTTTGCAGAGCTCTGAAGAACTTGCCCTCTCCCTCTCCCCTTCCCACATCCATCATCAGAACAGTTTCCTCTCGCCTGTCTCCGGGCGGGGTGGGGGGCTCCTGTCACTGGCTGAGGAGGCTGGTTCAGTTCCTGCTAGAAGCCTATTTGGCTCAGAGACCCCCTTGGGAAGAATTTAGCCTTAGGAGTGCAACACTTGCCCTGCTCCAGAAGGCTTGTCCAGAGAGAGGAGAGAGAGAGAGAGAGAGAGGAGAGAGAGAGAGAGAAAGAGGAGAGAGAGAGAGAGGGATGCCTGGAAGTGCAGTGCAGTTGAAATGGTTCCTCTTAATGACTGATGGATTACAAGAGCAGGTGAGCATTTCCTACTGAATATTGCAGGACAGACCGTTTTTGTAGCATCGGACACAACCTCTCCTGTCAGCTCTTCTCCCTGCTCTTGGTTTAGCACAGCCTTGTGAGTGCAGAGAAGAGTTCCAACCGAAATTATTCTTCATCCTGTGGATGTGACAGGAATCTATTGGCCCCCAGAAAATGCCAAGAACCACTACCAGGTGCCCCCAAAAGAGTTGAGGAGGTCAAAGATTGACTTGTGGGGCAATTGCTGGCCTCTCCCTTCAGTCTTCCGTCTGGCCTTCAGCCTTTTCAGGGAATCGGCACCAGCTTGTTTAACTGGGCAGACTGGTGAGGATGGTTTCTTCTTCAAGCAGATGAGTTGCCTTTTCTTTCCAATCCTCAGCCCCAAGTATGGCGGGAAATACTGCCTGGGAGAACGGAAACGCTTCAGGATCTGCAATGCCCAGCCGTGTCCGGCAGACGAGCCTACTTTTCGGCAGATCCAGTGCAGCCGTTTTGACCACCGGCCCTACAAAGGGAAGCTTTACAAGTGGAGCCCAGTCCCCAATACCAGTAAGCCTCTCTCGAGCCCCTGTCCAGAGTGAGGTAGTGTGTGAAGTACAGGCCTGTAAATTGGGGTAACCACCAGAAGGGAGCATTTACCAAGCGGAGCCCTATGGAACTTACCTGTTGGCCAGACGGCCCTTATGGCAGGCACAATGTCACAAAGCTCCCCTTTCCAGAAGGTTGCCTATCCCTCCAGGATGGGCTCTCATCCCACAGAGCGGGAGTGCTCCCGAGTGCTCTGTGACTCCCAGAGCTGGATCAGGAACCCCATGCATCTTCTCAGTGCTCCATAACTGGAGGTTCTCAAGAAAAGATTGGACAATCGTCTGTCTGGGATGGTAGGGGGTTGGACTAGAAGACTAAGAGACTAGGTCTCTTCCAGCCCTGTGATTCTATGATAAGAAAAATGTTGGTGGGCACCAAAATCCATATCTACCACCCAGGGTTGTGCTGGTGCCTATGGGCACCAGGTGGCCTTGACTGGTACCCTGGTGGCCACTTGTTACAGTACCCTTGACTGATTCTGAGTCACTTCTGGGAATCACAGAGTCTTCTTCTCATGAGGGCTTCTGTACTGCAGCCAGACGTGCTGGTGAGCTTGGGGCGAGAGGTCCTGGGCCATCAGGCTCTTTCCTCTGGCCTCCGCAGGCAACCCTTGTGAACTGCACTGTCGACCCAACAATGAGTACTTTGCTGAAAAGCTTCGTGACGCTGCCATTGATGGAACCCCATGCTATGAAGGGAACAGCAGGCGGGACAGGTGCATTAACGGGATCTGTAAGGTAGGCATGTGGGGGTATTGACTCCTCCCCCCCACTAGTATATCTAAAATTCCATATCTTGAGGGTGGATGGTGACATGGGCTTCCATGGTGAACTCCAAGGAAAGGCGGTGGTTCTGTTAGCACAACATGCTTACTTACTCTTGCTTAACTCAAGAAGAGCTGCCCTGGTTACTCCACTGGCCCACGTTCTGTGATACCCTGAGTCATCTGGGTTTGGTTTCCATTTGCCCAGAGGTGCAAATAAGGCAGCCTGGGGTTGCTGGATGCGACCCAAGGAACAAACAAAGCATGCCGAATTTGCCCCTTTGTTGGGTGGCTCTTCCCAAGGAGACGGGCTGCTGAAATGGAATCCTCTGGGATCCCATTTTGATGTTCCTCAGGCAAGACTAAGCACGGAGAGCTTTCGCATTTTGTCTGTGCAGGTAACAAAAAGTCCCTGTTAATCATTAGCAAGGTGAGAGTGGATATTCACCGTTTTGGTCCTTGGAGAGGACCTTCCATGAGTAGGTTCACTACTGCATGGGGAGCTTGGCTGCTGCTCTCAAGGGTATGAGTGGGGGTGGCAGATCTTCCTTCCTGCCCTGGAAAGAGCTGCTGCCAAGGGAGCTCATGTTTCTCGGAGGGCACCCAGGATGGCAAGCCAGGTCTCTCCCAGAGGTAACTCAGGAGGGGGCCCATGGCCCTCCCATCTCTTTCAGAACATTGGTTGCGACTACGAAATTGACTCCTACACTGTGGAGGACCGGTGTGGTGTGTGCCAGGGGGATGGATCGACGTGTCGGACAGTGAAGAAGACCTTTGAGGAGAGTGAGGGGCTGGGTGAGTGCGCTGTCATTTCGGGAAGGCTGGTGCGGGCGGGATACGGCTTGTGAATTCTTATCATTCTTGGCTCCTCTGTAAAATTGAGACATTCTAGGTTTCTTAATATTTGAGCTGCGACACAAAGGATTTAGAACAAATGAGGATGTGGGGGAGAGGTTTGAAAGGCAGTGATCCCAAAGGAGTTGAGCAGGAAGTGGCTCTCGTAGAAGTGGCGGGGCTTCCCACGAAATGTATGCTTGCATGTCTTCTTTTGGAGGATTTCCTGACCTCTTGCAAGTTCTGGTGAAAGCACGCCTGCATCTTTTTCCAGGGGTTGTTTGGCTGCCTTTGGACTAGGCAGAAGCTCTTGGGAGACATTCAGGAGGCTCCTGTGTAGCCATCAGAAAGAGTGGGCTCATTCCACTGGCTGGGAACGAGGACTTTGCGTTGTTGCCTGCTGGTGACAAGTATTTAACATCCCAACAGGTTATGTTGATGTTGGCCTGATCCCGGCTGGAGCACGTGAGATCCAGATTGAGGAGATGGCCGAAGCAGAAAACTTCCTGGCTTTGAGAAGTGAAGACCCCAAGAAATACTTCCTGAATGGTGGCTGGACCATCCAGTGGAATGGTGACTACCAGGTGGCTGGGACCACCTTCACCTACAAGAGAATGGGAAACTGGGAAAACCTGACTTCTCCAGGGCCCACAGAAGAACCGATTTGGATTCAGGTAGGCAAAGGGGGATGTGCGGCTGGGCCCTTGTGTTAGAGGACGGCAAAGGTCACTGCCTGGGCAAGGCTGTTTGCCCCATAGATGGGCTGCCAAGTGTTGGAGCCATCGGTTCATTTTGCCCACAGGACCCTTGGACAGCAGCAGTAGCGACATTGTGGCTTCCCTGCCTTGTTTGGAAAGCTTGAAGTCAGCCTGGGGTTTTCCATAGGCAGATATGGGCTTCGGAGCCAGTGACATTAGATTCCTTTCTCAGGTTTTATATGTGTCTTTTCTTTTTAGGGACGCAGTGGCTCAAGGGCTAGGACGTTGAGCTTGTTGATCGAAAGGTCGGCAGCTCAGCGGTTCGAATCCCTAGTGCTGCCGTGTAACGGGGTGAGCTCCTGTTACTTGTCCCAGCTTCTGCCAACCTAGCAGTTCGAAAGCACTTAAAAATGCAAGTAGAAAAAATAGGGACCACCTTTGGTGGGAAGGTAACAGCGTTCCGTGCGCCTTTGGCGTTGAGTCATGCTGGCCACATGACCACGGAGACGTCTTCGAACAGCGCTGGCTCTTTGGCTTTGAAACGGAGTTGAGCACCGCCCCCTAGAGTTGGGAACGACTAGCACGTATGTGCGAGGGAAACCTTTACCTTTACCTTTCTTTTTAGCTCTGGACTCAAGATCACAGAGTCAGGTGGGATGGGGGAGCAGACTGTCCTCTCCCGTTTGGATGCCGACCGCTGCTTTTCACCACGCAGTGGCTGTCTTGAGACATTAACTGGGAGCTGGATGGGGGCTGCATTTTGGGGGAAAGAATAAAGTCTAGATACAGAAAACATGAATGACAGTCACAGACGCCTTAGGAACAGAGACTCACTATTTGGGTGGGTGTGAGAGGGATTGGGGAGGGGTTGTACAGTTCAGGGGTCTGCAGGGGTTGAAGGGCAGTTGAAAGCAGAGCTGGTCTCTGGCTGGGCAGCAGGAGGCTTCCCCTGCTCAGGTTGCCTGGTTTCCAGGGGTCTGTGAGAGGCAGGAGTGGAGCAGGACTTCCCTCCCCAGCAAGTGGGAGTAGTGTTAAAGTGGATGAGACCCTCTGCTCACCTGGTGCTGCTGCTTTCCCATGTTTTGTGGCTTGCAGACTTGCAGTTGAGCACCTGTATAGTTACTTCCTATCTCACAGCCCTGGGCCGATTTCTCTGCACAATGCCTTGTGACTACCTATGTATCCCCCAAACACAGCAGTTTGGAGGTGCAAACCTTTAAAGAGAAGCGTTTAGGATTCCTCCACATAGTCCTATACCAAAGGGGTTTTTGTAATAATAAAAGACGTCATTCTTGGCAGCGCAATCTTTAGTGAGCTGAGCCCAGAGGGGCCCCTGCCCTCCTGCGCTGACCCTCTGCTGCTGCCCTCTCACCGTTTGGTCCTCCTTGGGCAGCGAAACTGGTTGTCACCACAGATCAGATAGGAAACCTTCCATTTTGCAATGCACAGCGCAGGATCCTGTGAGGTTTGTAGGTCTTCTCGGCTCCTGTTTCTGAGCTTGGGCTCTTTGCTGAGGTACACAGGCTGTGGGGGTAAAGCCAAACTGGCTCTTCATGCTGAGAGATGAGAAATGTTCAAGGTGGTTTCTTCTGCTTGCTCTAAATCACGGGTGTTAAACTCAAGGCAGCATCTGGCTCACCGGGTGCGTAGACCTGGCCCACTGGGCTGCCCTGGAAACAGTGAAGGACCGGCCCATGGTGCCTCTGCCAGTGTAAACGGGTTCTTGAGTTCTGTTTTCAGCTGCGACGGCTTCCTGCAACCTTCTGCCAGTGAAAACAGAGCTCGGGAGCCCATTTTCCCTGGCAGAGCATTCAGGCCACCACAGGCACTGACACGAATAATGTTAAGCTGGCCACACCCACCCTTGCCACACCCAACCTCATCCACCGCCCCCACTGATCAAACACAACCCTGATGCAGCCCTCAATGAAATCAAGTTTGACACCCCTGCTCTAAATGTTCTTTCCCACTCATGCCATGTGGAGGGTCTGAGAGGCTTCAGCCCAGTCTGAGCCAGGCCATCCAATTCGGCCGTGGGAAGATGAGGACCCCTCCCAGGCCCTGGCAAGCCACAGCTCTGCCTGTAACTAGACCTCAGGTCTTCATCCCTATTCATCTTCTGAAAATAGATGAAAACTGGGCTTTTCCGGGGTGTGTGTGCGATGGATGGAGGTTGAACACTGAGCATGGTTCAACACTGAACCTCTCATGGGAGGTTTAAAAACATACCATAATTTTTGTTTTGTACTGTTACAAAACAAGTGAACTCTTGTGAGGCACCAAGAGTTTTTCTATAGCTGTGGTGGTAGGTAAATTTGATAAGTAACTAATATTCCTAACAATGATAGGAGAGATGGAGGTTCCCTCTTGCATAGGCACTGAATCCTGAAATCAGATGTGGAAGCCCCTTCTTTCCCAGTGGCCAATGTTAATGTGGGGACCACTCCGAGCCCCTGATGATAATAAACCTCATTAATCAAATAAACTATCTGTGGGGTTGGTTTTAAAATCGATCAATGTTCTCCGTTTGGAGAGAAGGAAGGCCTGGACTTAATGAATTGGGGAACTTTTTAAATCTCCCTGGGAGGAGTCTGCTTGGATAGTGCCTGCCAGCCAAGGAGCTGTATTCCTCTCCTGGCCACTGTTCCTCTGCTGAATAGCCACTTGTGAGATGTGATTTAAGACAGGGGTCTTTAAGCCTGGAGGACTTCAATTCCCAGAATCCCAGAATTCTGGGAGTTGAAGTCCTTCAGGCTTAAAGTTGCCAAGGTTGGAGACCCCTGACTTACGAGATCCTTAGTGCTGCTCAGCTCTCTTCCACCCACGTAGCTAGTCCTGCTCTTGGCCAGGACTCTGCAATGCTTGGGAGAGGAGCCCTAAGGTGGAGCTCCAATCACTCCGAGACTCTCGGTCCGGGCATCAGCAAGAGCTTAACCCTGCTAGAACAGGTCCTTTCTGGCTTCCCCACTTTCTTGGTGTGGATTTGACTGACTGTGAAAAGGCTTGGAACAAATGAGACTTACTTCCCCTCTCCTCTGCTCACCCTCAGGAATTCTTCCGTTCTGATTCTCCTTCTCTTTCTACATTTATCTCGTGAAAAATACCTCACAGGTCAAAGGATCACGTCCTGCTCAGGAAATTTGAAGGTGCATTAATTCAGGTCGTGTCCATTGCCTATTGTACATTTTGTAGATGGCCTTGAGGGAAATAATACGACATCATTATCTGAATTACAGGGAGCATTTCTTGAGGCCTGGAAAGGAGACCATGTTGGGAAGAGGCTCAAGTTAATTCCTTCCTGACTCAATGGGAGTGAACAAGAAAGGGAGGAAAAACACAATCCAGCTTGCAAGATTCTGTTACTAGAGCTGGTTTTCTTGTGGAATCTGTTCAGTGAGGGGGATAGACTCGACGAGTAGACCCAAATATCCCTTCGGAGCTGGAAAGGAAGTGGCTTCCCATGAAGGGGAGCCTGCCTCCTCCTAGCCTTCCCGTTCTCCCCCTCTCTAAAGTCAAGTCAACGTGTGGCTTCACTGCAGTGGTGAAATCCAATTTTTTTTACTACTTGTTAAGTTCTGGAAGTAACGAGGCTGGAGACCAGGGTAGTGACAACAGCTCTTTAATATAGGGTGAACCCAGCAACAGGCTGGGGGAAAAACCTCTCCTTTTATACAGTTCTGCTGGAGGCTTCGTCCAATCAGCAACGTGCTGATTTCCCGCTCAAATATTTAAAGGTACAAACATGAATACATAACACTCCTCCCCTCCCAGAAAACACTTTGCCTCTATTTACATATTTATTTACATGTTATTTTTCGACGTAGTCACGCAAATAACCTGGGCGTCTCCTAGTTCTTTCTGACCTGCGCGGTTCAGTTCTGGGTGGTGTTTTGAGCTGGTCGGAGGGGCTGGTTTCTCCTCCCAGCTCTTTCTCTGGGCCCACGGGCTCTGGGTTATGGGGTGGCTCTTTTTCTTGGCCATCCGGCCTTGGATTACTTTTGAAACTTTCCCAGCTGTTTCCCTCGGGAACCTGATGGCGTCGCTGGAACTCTGGGACCTCAGCTAAGTCTTGCGCCTCCCCCGGGTCATTGTCAGCTGTGAATTCAAATTGGTATTGGTCATGATTTGTTTCATTTGGTTCGGTTTGATCAGTTATTCGTTTCCTTAACTGATCTATGTGGCGCCTCCACACTCGGTTGTCTGGTAGCTCTACCACGTACGATTTTGGGCCGGTTATCTATATTATTTGTCCTGCGAACCAACTAGGGCCGTCCCCATAGTTTCGGGGCCACACCCGGTCGCCTATGCTCATTTCCTTGTCTTTCTAGTTCCCCTTGTAACCCTCTGGTGTGTAATGGGGATTCAAGCGTCAAGTGGGCACCGGAGTTTCCGTCCCATTAGTAATTCGGCTGGGCTTTTCCCGGTGGCCGTGCTTGGGGTTCTGTGCTGGACGGCTAGGAAAAAGTCTATCTTTGTTTGCCAGTCACCTGGCTTGAGCCTGGACAATGCCTCCTTAGCGCTCCGGACGGAACGCCTGCAAGGCCATTCGGCGCAGGGTGGAAAGGCGCAGAGAGGGCATGTCGGATGCCTCCTCTGCCAGGTATTCTTCAAACTGGGCTGCCGTGAATTGAGGCTCATTGTCGGACACCAGAGTGTCCGGCAACCCGTGAGTTGCGAATAGGTGGCGAGGGTTGCGATTACTGCTTCGGCCGTGGTGGATTTCATGAGTATGATCTCCAACCATTTGAGAATGCATCAACCACCACTAGGAACGTTTGGCCGTGGAAAGGGCCAGCAAAATCAATGTGGATTCTTGACCAGGGCCCTTGGGGCTTTTCCCATTCTCTGACTGGGGCCGTTGGGGTAGAGGTCTGGACTCTTGGCAAGCCTGGCATTTCCCTACCCTCTCAGCAATCTCTCGTCCATGAGTGGCCACCACACATAGCTTCTAGCTAACCCCTTCATCCTTACGATCCCTGGGTGACCCTCGTGGAGGAGGTCCAATACCTTTCCCTTAATTTATCAGGAATTATTACGATCACCCCATAACAGGCACCCCTTGAGCCGAGAGCTCATCTCGTTTTTAACAAATTCTTGAACTGCTCGCCGCGCAGCGGCCACCTCTCTGTACCCAACCGGTACAGTCCTTAACACAATGTCGGTATGATGCCGAGCCACTTCCTTAGATGTGACTGGGCCAGAGTCAAGAGTCAATAAGTAGGATGGGCGTCCCGGAGTGGGGTCTTGATCGCCCTGGTAGTGGGCATCGGCTTAACGCGCCTGCATGCCCACTTCTTTTCCTGGTCGATGCTGCAGCTTGTACGAATAAGCGGCCAAGAATATAGTCCATCGGGTCAAGCGTGGCGAAAGTGCCACAGGCGTTGGGCGATCGCCAGCCAGTATCCTAGTAGCGGTCTGTGGTCAGTCACGATTTCAAAATTCCGCCCAAAGACATACTCGTGGAATTTTTAACCCCTGACACAATGGCTAGTGCTTCTTTGTCTAATTGGCTGTAGTTCTCTCTGGGGAGGACATCGTTCTAGAATAAAAAGCTATAGGGGCTTCTGTGCCGTTTGAAGTCTATGGCTGAGTACAGCCCCACCCCATAAGGGAGGCATCGCAAACCAGCACTAGGGGTAGTGAGTTGTGATATTGGATGAGCAGGCTATCACTTGAGAGCAGGTTCTTTACTGCTTCAAAGCCCTATTTTCTGACTTTCCCCAAGACCAAACAGTATTTTTCCTAAGAGCCTATGCAGCGGTTCCAAGAACGGTTGCTTTGTTCTTTAAAAGACCGCAGAAAATTCACCAATCCCAGGAATGCCTGCAGCTCTGCTTTGTTTTTGGGCGCTGGAGCCTTCTAATTGCCTTGACCTTGCTCTCAGTAGGGTGAATTCCTTTCTTGTCTATCCGGTAGCCCAAGAAATCGACGGATTCGACCCCTATCTGGCATTTGTTTGCCTTGACTTTTAATCCGGCTGTCCGGAAAATCCCCAAACCTTTCTTAACGCTCCCCAATTCCTCCATGTTTTCCCTGAAATTAGGACATCATCAAAGTAGGGAACTACCCTGGGAGCCCTGCAGTAGTCGTTCCATTAGGTTTTGAACAGCCCTGGTGCCACACTGACCCCAAATTGCAATCGGGTGCACTTGAATGCCCCCTGTGCGTTACAATCGTTTGGGCTTGACTGTGCGGGCGCTCACGGCAGTTGTTGGTAGGCTTGGGCCAAGTCTAACTTTGCAAAGACTTGCCCTTGCCCCAAAGAGTGCTATACCAAAGGGGTTTTGTAATAATAAAGACGTCATTCTTGGCAGCGCAATCTTTAGTGAGCTGAGCCCAGAGGCCCCTGCCCTCCTGCGCTGACCTCTGCTGCTGCCCTCTCACCGTTTGGTCCTCCTTGGGCAGCGAAACTGGTTGTCACCACAGATCAGATAGGAAACCTTCCATTTTGCAATGCACAGCGCAGGATCCTGTGAGGTTTGTAGGTCTTCTCGGCTCCTGTTTCTGAGCTTGGGCTCTTTGCTGAGGTACACAGGCTGTGGGGGTAAAGCCAAACTGGCTCTTCATGCTGAGAGATGAGAAATGTTCAAGGTGGTTTCTTCTGCTTGCTCTAAATCACGGGTGTTAAACTCAAGGCAGCATCTGGCTCACCAGGTGCGTAGACCTGGCCCACTGGGCTGCCCTGGAAACAGTGAAGGACCGGCCCATGGTGCCTCTGCCAGTGTAAACGGGTTCTTGAGTTCTGTTTTCAGCTGCGACGGCTTCCTGCAACCTTCTGCCAGTGAAAACAGAGCTCGGGAGCCCATTTTCCCTGGCAGAGCATTCAGACCACCACAGGCACTGACACGAATAATGTTAAGCTGGCCACACCCACCCTTGCCACACCCAACCTCATCCACCGCCCCCACTGATCAAACACAACCCTGATGCAGCCCTCAATGAAATCAAGTTTGACACCCCTGCTCTAAATGTTCTTTCCCACTCATGCCATGTGGAGGGTCTGAGAGGCTTCAGCCCAGTCTGAGCCAGGCCATCCAATTCGGCCGTGGGAAGATGAGGACCCCTCCCAGGCCCTGGCAAGCCACAGCTCTGCCTGCAACTAGACCTCAGGTCTTCATCCCTATTCATCTTCTGAAAATAGATGAAAACTGGGCTTTTCCGGGGTGTGTGTGCGATGGATGGAGGTTGAACACTGAGCATGGTTCAACACTGAACCTCTCATGGGAGGTTTAAAAACATACCATAATTTTTGTTTTGTACTGTTACAAAACAAGTGAACTCTTGTGAGGCACCAAGAGTTTTTCTATAGCTGTGGTGGTAGGTAAATTTGATAAGTAACTAATATTCCTAACAATGATAGGAGAGATGGAGGTTCCCTCTTGCATAGGCACTGAATCCTGAAATCAGATGTGGAAGCCCCTTCTTTCCCAGTGGCCAATGTTAATGTGGGGACCACTCCGAGCCCCTGATGATAATAAACCTCATTAATCAAATAAACTATCTGCGGGGTTGGTTTTAAAATCGATCAACGTTCTCCGTTTGGAGAGAAGGAAGGCCTGGACTTAATGAATTGGGGAACTTTTTAAATCTCCCTGGGAGGAGTCTGCTTGGATAGTGCCTGCCAGCCAAGGAGCCGTATTCCTCTACTGGCCACTGTTCCTCTGCTGAATAGCCACTTGTGAGATGTGATTTAAGACAGGGGTCTCCAACCTTGGCAACTTTAAGCCTGGAGGACTTCAATTCCCAGAATCCCAGAATTCTGGGAGTTGAAGTCCTCCAGGCTTAAAGTTGCCAAGGTTGGAGACCCCTGACTTACGAGATCCTTGGTGCTGCTCAGCTCTCTTCCACCCACGTAGCTAGTCCTGCTCTTGGCCAGGACTCTGCAATGCTTGGGAGAGGAGCCCTAAGGTGGAGCTCCAATCACTCCGAGACTCTCGGTCCGGGCATCAGCAAGAGCTTAACCCTGCTAGAACAGGTCCTTTCTGGCTTCCCCACTTTCTTGGTGTGGATTTGACTGACTGTGAAAAGGCTTGGAACAAATGAGACTTACTTCCCCTCTCCTCTGCTCACCCTCAGGAATTCTTCCGTTCTGATTCTCCTTCTCTTTCTACATTTATCTCGTGAAAAATACCTCACAGGTCAAAGGATCACGTCCTGCTCAGGAAATTTGAAGGTGCATTAATTCAGTCGTGTCCATTTTTTCTGGGAAGCCTATTGTACATTTTGTAGATGGCCTTGAGGGAAATAATACAACATCATTATCTGAATTACAGGGAGCATTTCTTGAGGCCTGGAAAGGAGACCATGTTGGGAAGAGGCTCAAGTTAATTCCTTCCTGACTCAATGGGGGTGAACAAGAAAGGGAGGAAAAACACAATCCGGCTTGCAAGATTGTTACTAGAGCTGGTTTTCTTGTGGAATCTGTTCAGTGAGGGGGATAGACTCGACGAGTAGACCCAAATATCCCTTCGGAGCTGGAAAGGAAGTGGCTTCCCATGAAGGGGAGCCTGCCTCCTCCTAGCCTTCCCGTTCTCCCCCTCTCTAAAGTCAAGTCAACGTGTGGCTTCACTGCAGTGGTGAAATCCAATTTTTTTTACTACTGGTTCAGTGGTCGTGGCTTGGTGGGAGTGATGTGGCTTGGTGGGCATGGCAGGGGATGGATACTGCAAAATCCCCATTCCCTCCCCACTCTGGGGCCAGCCAGAGGTAGCATTTGCCGGTTCTCTGAACTACTCAAAATTTCCGCTACCAGTTCTCCAGAACCTGTCAGAACCTGTCACTGTCATTCCACACCTGTTTTGTGAGCTGGGCTGGGTAGGCTCAGTTGCTACACCTCTTGGGAGAAATCAATCAGAATAGAGCTGGAAGGGACCTTAGAGGTCTTCTAGTCCAGGGATCACCAACCTTTTGGACCTCAGGAACCACCAAATTCATAATTTTAAATTTCATGGACCAGTAATATGGATTTTTTAAAAAAAAGATAAATAGTATTTAGTGCAATATAAAAAATGAAAATAATTTTTCTATGGACCACCAAAATTTTCTCATGGACCACCAGTGATCCACGGACCACCGGTTGGTGACCACTGTTCTAGTCCAACTCCATGCTCAAGCAGGAGATCCTATCCCATTCCAGACAAGTGGTTGTCCAGTCTCTTCTTAAAAACTTCCAGTGATCAAGCACCCACAACTTCTGACGGCAAGCTGGTTATCGTTCTCACTGTTGGGAAGTTTCTCCTTAATTCCAGGTTGCTTCTCTCTTTGATTAGTTTCCATCTGTTGCTTCTGGTCCTGTCTTCAGGTGCTTTGGAAAATATGTTGACCTCCTCTTCTTTGTGGCAGCCCCTCAAATACCGGAGCAGTGCTATTGTCACCCCTTAGTCCTTCTTTTCTCCAGGCTGGCCATCTGTCAGATTGCGGAAAGATCCTTAGGCCAGGGAAAGAAGATCAAGGAAGGTTCCTCCTTGATTCACAGGATGTAAGAGCCCTGCCAGATTCTGTCTTTAGAGATAATTTTTTTCCTTCCGTATGGATTGTCAGGGACTCCTTGGACCAGCCTCTGGCAGTTTTCTTGACAAAAGTTTTTCGGACGTGGTTTACTATTGCCTCCTTTTTAGGGCTGAGAGTGACTGGCTCAAGGCCACCAGCTGGCTGCGCCCAAAGCAGAGGTAGAACTTTCAGGTGCCTGTTTCTAGCCTGATGCCTTAACGCAGGGGTCTGCAAACTTGGCTCTTTTAAGACTTGTGGACTTCAACTCCCAGCAAAGCTGGCTGAGGAACTCTGGGAGCTGAAGTCCACAAGTCTTAAAAGAGCCAAGTTTGCAGACCCCTGCCTTAACATAACCATTAAACCACGTTAGCTCTCTCTATGTATGTAATAAAACCATAAAATATCAATCTATCTATCGACTGTATATATTATATAGTTCTCTCTAGAACAGGGGTGTCAAACTCGATTTCATTGAAGGCCACATTAGGGTTGTGCTTGACCTTGGGTGGGTGGGTATGGCCAAGGTGGACGTGGTCAGCTCAATGCCACTCCTGTTGGGGGCGCCTGTGGTGGCCTGAGCGCTCTGGCCCGCGGGGTGCTTAAATCTGGCCTGTGGGGCTGCCTTGGAAGCAGTGAAGGACCAGCCGTGGTGCCTCTGCCAGTGAGAATCGAGCTTGGGAGGGATGCACGCTGCCCTCCTGAGCTCCATGTTTGCTGGCAGAGAGTTGCAGGAGGCCATTGCAGCTGAAGATGGATGTGGCATTGCGTTTGACACCTCTGCTTTAGACTTGTTAGTTCTGCCGTAGTCCTCAACTTACAATCATTTGTTTAGTGACCAAAGTTGGCACTGAAAAAAGGGACGTATGACCAGTTTTTGCAGTTACGACCATTGCAGCAACCTCATGGTCATGTGATCAAAATTCTGTCAACCGATTCATATCTATGACACATGCCTGGGTCATGTGATCCCCTTTTGTGACCTTCTGACAAGCAATAGGGAAGCCGGATTCACTTAATGACTCTGTTATTAACAGCTGAAGTGATTCACTTAACAACTGTGACACGAAAGGTTGTAAAATGGGCCAAAACTCACTTAACCACAGAAATATTTTAGGCTCAATTGTGGCTGTAGATTCAGGACTACCTGTGGTCTCCTTGTAGATCTGTTTCCAAATTCCCGTGGCTATTTTTTTCTTGCAGTGAAAACAAAGGCGACAAAAATAAGAGCAGGGCTGGGGAGGAGGTGTGGATTAAGAGACTGGACAGTCACTTGTCTGAAATGCTATAGGTCAGTGATGGCGAACCTTTTCGGCACAAGCGGCATCAAGTGCCGAACAGGGAGCACTTTGCGCACGCCAGCTGGCAAGTCTTCCGGTTACTGCCATGCGTGGGCACGTGCCAATCAGCTGGCCGGCGTGCATGCTCAAAACGGAAGACCAGCTCTTCTAGTTTCCGGCACTGCCACGCGCACAAAGGCCAGCTGATCGTGCACACCAGAAACTTGGAAGAGGAATGGCCGATGCCGCGCGTTCCAGGCGACATGGCTCTGCGTGCCACCTTGGGCACGCGTGCCATAGGTTCGCCATCATGGATATAGGATCTCCTGCTCGAGCAGGGGGCTGGACTAGAAGACCTCCAAGCTCCCTTCCAGCTCCTGATTCTGATTCACAGGGTTGGAGGGCGAAGAGATCGATCTGTTGTAAAACCTCCTGACTTCCACAGACCTTGTTCAGTGAGGGAAGTGCTCTACAGTTAGTCCTAGACCAGGGGTCTGCAAACTTGGCTCTTTTAAGACTTGTGGACTTCAACTCCCAGAGCAAAGCTGGCTGAGGAACTCTGGGAGTTGAAGTCCGCAAGTCTTAAAAGAGCCAGGTTTACAGACCCCTGTCCTAGATCATTCACTCAGTGACCATCCAAAGTTGCAACAGCCCTGAACAAGCAGTACAAATGACTTTGTCCTGGAAGTTGTGGTCATTGTGGTGGTTTGGGTGCTTGGCAACTGGCTCACACTTATGATGGTTGCAGCATCCCACAGCCAGGTAACCTCCATTTGAATCCTTCCCTGCTAGCCAGCAAAGTCAGTGGGATCATTCCTGCTTCTGTTGCTTTTTCTTCATAGCATTCGCCTGCCCACAGCACCTCCCCTGTGCCCACGCTCTGCAGTGCGTGATGCATGGTTCAGCTCACACTGCAACGCCTCCAGGCCACAACACCCCTCCCTCACCTGGCTGAACATGTGCAGGGTTACATCTGTGTACCTGCCTACACTCCATGGCCCTCATCTCCCATCTGCACTTGTGCCGTGCTGCAGCATCCCTTCCCTGTTGCACTTGTGCCGGGTGGACACGCCGGGCCCCACTCGGTAGCACTCGCCTCTTTGCCACCCTGCTCACAAGGTGCCCCAAATAGGCTTTTGTCTGGGACTTCCCGTGGGCTTCCCCACTGACTCTCCTTTTTTGGAAGCCAAAAGAAAGTCCCAAATCCTGGTCAAGTGAGGTCCTTGCTTAACAACCTGTGATCCTTGCTTAATGACAGCAGAGGGACTGCTGGATTGCCATTGCCAAGCGGTGCAGTCATGTCACATGGAGCTCTATAACAGCACCGGTTACCAATGGAAATTCCAGTCTCAATCATTGTCGTTCAGGCCAGGACTGTCTGTGTCGTGATTTGCCCTCAGTGACAGAATCCCAGGCTCCCCCATAAGTGGTCAAATTATTCTATAAAGCAACACAAGACAAAGAACAATGGATGGAAACTAATCAAAGAGATATAAGCAACCTGGAATTAAGGAGAAACTTCCTGACAGTGAGGACAATTAACCAGTGGAACAGAAGTTGCCTCCAGAAGTCGTGGATGCTCCATCACTGGAGACTGGACAGCCACTTGTCTGAAGTTGCTTGAGCAGGGGGTTGGACTAGAACAGGGGTCCCCAACCTTTTGGACCTCAGGGACCACTAAATTCATAATTTTAAATCCCGTGGACCACTGATATGATCTGCCTAAAGACCAGCTGGGTGGGCGTGGCTAGGTGGGCGTGGCCAACTCAATGTCACTCACATCTAAGGGTTCCTCGCCGGCCTTTACTTGCCCTCCTTTCCCAGCCACTCCTCACCTGCCCACCCGGGCTCTTTAGGGTCCCAACAGGAAGCAGTTGTTGGAGCTAAGCAGCCACCATGAGAAAGAGTTGCCAAAACAGCTGGCTCAGTTCAGATTGGATTTGACTAAGAAGGAGGCTCAGCAGAAGCACCTCACTGAGGACTAGGAGCATAGGCTTTCCAAGCAGAGGGAAGACCTGCGGGAGTGCAAGGTCAGTTCCAGGCTATGATGAAGTCCCACTGGAACAAGGCCCTCTGGCTCTTTGCCATCAGCGACATTTCTCTCCAGCCTTTGCCCAAAGCCCCACACCAGGAGGCCGAAGCAGACGAAGTTGGAATTTCTGCCCCCCCCAACCCACACAAAAAGACTTTCTGTGGGAGACTTTCTGCAGCAACACAAATGTTCATTGCTCGTATCTGGCCCAGGGGCCGTAGTTTGAGGACCCCTGATTTAGTGCAATATTAAAAAAATGCAAATAATTTTTCTGCGGACCACCAAAATTTTCTTGGGGACCACCAGTGATCCACAAACCACCAGTTGGTGACCGCTGGACTAGAAGACCTCCAAGGTCCCTTACAAGGTCCCTACCAACTCTGTTATTCTGTTAAAATGGGCGGTTGGCCCCATTTCAGGAGATGCAAGAGGGGCGTTTTCACAGTCGTTTCACAACAGAATTTTCACTCTGGTTGCCTTAGCTCAGCGTGTGTTTCTGTTTGCCCGCAGCTCCTGTTTCAAGAGAAGAACCCAGGTGTTCGCTATCAATACACCATCCAGCAGGAGTCCAAGAATCAGAGTTTGGTTGCTCTTCCTGAGTTCTTCTGGCACTATGGACCCTGGACAAAATGCACAGCTACCTGTGGGACAGGTAAGGATTTTCCTGCTGGGCAGCAAGCTGCTTTCTTGGTGGTCTGAGCAGAAGCAGCAAGTGACCAGCTGCAAATCCAATTGGACTGATTCATGCATGGGGCAGTCCAGAAAACGGGGGTGGGTGGGTGTTGAAGGGGCCCAGGAGACCCAGCATCCACCACTGCAAATGCTTTTTCTAAAAGAACAGACAGGATCAGGATATGAACGGGAGCTTCTCACATTTCAGGGTCTGCTTTTGAGGCACCAGCCTGGTCAAATCTGACCATGAGGCAGTACAGGAAGCTTTAAGTCTAGAAAAACAGAGGTGCCCTCAAGAAGCCCTGGATGGGATTAGCTCTTTCCTGCCCAGTTGGCATCTGCTGCTGCCTGATAGGGCGAGCCCTGTCTGATGTGTGGTTCTTCTTTCATTTCTTCCGCTGACAGGGGGAGGAAGGGTGGTGATGAAGGCAGCTGCGATGATGAGGATGGAATAGGAAATACTTGGCAACATGAGGGTGATTGCCCGCCAGGCGCCATCGGTTCATGATTGGCTCCAGCTGTTCCTTGGGGTTTTATTGCATTGTGTGCCTTCGTTGTCTGCCAGGCATGACCTTGTCATGGGGCAAACTGAGAAAGAAATTAAGGTTTCTACTCTGCATTAAAACAGGAGAGAAATGCACATGCTGCTTCTTGGCATCCCTTGGCTGTTGCCTCTGGATTTTTCTGTATATGCTCATAGGAAACTTGAGCCTCGTTGTAATTCAAGAGTTAGTTCAATTGGTTGGGGTCCAGAAATGGGGGCTTGCTGTAGAGCAGGGGTCTCCAACCTTGGCAACTTTAAGACTTGTGGACTTCAACTCCCAGAATTCCTCAGCCAGAATTCTGGGAGTTCAAGTCCACAAGTCTTAAAGTTGCCAAGGTTGGGGACCCCTGGTGTTGAGCACACATTGCTTCTTCATTCCTTGGAGCCTGCCAATCCATCGCCCTCTTTCAATGTTGCGTAGGAGGCTTTGACAGTAAGACGCAAACAGCTTGTGTTGGCAAACAACTCTGACTTTCTGCTTCAGATACTCCCGCCTGCAAGGTCAGGTCACTGTGGCCTTCAGAGGGCCAGAAGGCGGATGGGATGACCTCAAACAGCAGGTCAGGAGGCTTTGCTGCTTTTCATGTGCAGATGCTTCCTTGGGAAAAAGCTGCATGCTCTGAGTGGGATCTGACCAGGGACTGATAGAGAGGCCTTGGACTGGTGGTAGAGTTCAACTGAGGCGTTGGCAGGGAGTGTATCTGCTGTGAAAAAAGGCAACAACATGTTGGGGCTGATAAGAAACGGTACTGAAGATGAGTGTCATAATGCCCTGATACAAATTGATGGTACGACTCCATCCGGAACACTGTGTGCAGTTTTGGTCACACAACTCAAAAAGAATATAGTGGAGCTAAAGAAGGTTCCGAGGAGGGCAACCAAGGTGATCCGGGGGCTGGAAAGGTTGGAGAAAAGCTGTCTAATCTAGAAAAAAGGCAACTGAAAGAGGAAATGATTAAAGAATCTATAATTATGCAAGACGTAGATAGAGAAGGCAAGGAGAAACTGCTTTCCCTTTCCCAAAATACTGGAACCAATCAAGTTGAATCCTGAAAGAATCAGGACAAAGGGTGGTTTTATTTTTTTACACAACTTTTAAATTCAACATTGGAATTCACCAATCAAAATAAAGTCAGCAGGCTTTACAAAAGGGTTGGATTCAAGTCCTGCAAGTCCTGGTGGGATGGGGGGAGGGGGTGTCAGTGCTTTTAGCCTTGAGGGGACAGACGGCCTCTGACAGCTATCTGGTGGCAGATTGTGGCTTTCTTGGCAATTGGCTGACCACAGGGAGACCAGACTGTGGGACCAAGTAGCACTGAAAGTTCCTATACCTGCAGCTGAGAAATGCTGAGACAAGCTTCTCACGTCTATTGGAAAACTTCATCCAGAGCAGGAGTCTTCAAACTTCCAACTTTAAACTTGGCGGACTTCAGCTCCCAGAATTCCCCAGCCAGCTTTGCTGGGAATTCTGGGAGTTGAAGTCCGTCAGACATAAAGTTGGCAAGGTTGATCCAGAGTTCCATGGGCCCCGTAAGCCAGAACTGCAACCAACAAAGGTTTGGGGAAAGACCTGAAACCCGGCTGCTTTCTGGGACTTGGCAGCTAGTTCTGCTTGCCCGATGTGGGTTTCTGTCTTTCAGTTTTAGGGGGATGCTTTTTATCCAAAGACCCTTTTTGCTTACTCTTCATTGCTTCTCAGTGGTACAATAAAGATGTCATTGCTGTTCTTTGAAATGGCTCCTCCCAAAGGTGCTTTTTCGAAAGGCAGCCGGACTTTCTTGGTGTATCCTTGAAGACATTTTGCTTTTCATCCAAGAAGCTTCTTGGATGAGAAGCGAAACGTCTTCAAGAAAAAAACGAGGACGTCCAGTTGCCTTTCGAAAAAGCACCTTTGGGACAACCATGACCTGGATGACTTGAGAATCTCCATAGCGTTTTGAGATGGCTTGTAGGACCACCAACTTCTGATGATTTGATAAGGTTGCTCTCCAGCAGCATGGAGCTAGAATCGACCCGTGGCCCTACTGGAGTTCTTGTGGGCTCTTAGAGGCCTGTTCTTTGAAGCATGTTGCTTAGCTGGGCCACGTAGCTCATCTGAATCCACCATTCAGACAGGCACTCTGGCAAAGTGCCAGCTCTCCTGGGCTCATCCTGTGGATGGTGTGAATGACTGTCTTTTGGAGGGAAGCTGAATAAGTGATTCACTCCCAGCAATGCCACTTTGTTCCTCTCCTCCGTGGTGTTACTACTCACTGATATCCTCTGGGATCGGAGAAGGGCGGGAGGGCCTGGGCTCTCTACCGTGTCCCATGAAGCTGAGATCTGGGCCTCAGATCTAGGCGCAAGCTGACTGTCACCAGACATGCAAAGCCTTTAAAAGGGGTGGAAACAGTCTAGCTATGGACGTAGCGAAGACCCTGTGTCTCCCCACTTCCCCATAGAGGGGCAGCTTTTGGCTCCTGAGGTAGAGCTAGCAGAGGCTGCAGTGATTCATATGAAAACTTGGTCCTCAAAGCCGGCAGTGGTGCTACAATGGCTGACAGAAATGACTCAGAGCATTTGTAGCTTCTCAGGACTTGGAATAGTTGTTTACACCTTCTAGAAAAGAAATTAATGCATATTTTTGACCCAGGACAAAGACAGGCCAGTGGGGGTTAATGAACACTTATCTACAGCTTCTTCGTTAGCTGAGCTGAAAGGAAATGTTTGCCAGCCAAGCAGATTTTTAAAAAATTTCCTGCCAGCAGTAAGAGCTGCTAAAAATACATCAGAATTTGGCCAGTTGCCTCCCGACTGGGGATTCTCCAGCATCATGACCCCCCAGGAACATTTCCTGTTCATTGGGCCAATGTGCCTTCTCCCCCTCAGGGGAAGTGTGTGTGTGTATGTGTGCGTGCGTGTGCAAAGCATTTGTAGAAGGAAGGGCATTTGTCAGATGCATTTGTCCAGAATTAGATGGCAGTGGGCAGCAGAGCTGGTGCCAGTCAGGGAAGCAGCAGCAGCAACCAGGGCAGGGCTTGGCCAGGGTCTGGGTTGGGAATGGGCTTCTTTGGCACAGCCCTGCTCGTTGGTGGGCAGCAAAAAGATGGCGGCAGCTGATTCTTCTGGAGCAGGGATGGAGTCAGGGGTGTTTGTTCCTTAGATCTGGCCCACGGGCCGCCCTGGAAATGAGCGTGCAAGAAGGGACAGGAAAGGAGAAAGGGAAAGAGGAAAGAAAAAGAAAAAGAAGATAGGAAGAGAGAAAGGAAGTAAAAATAAGGAAAGGGGGAGGAAGAAGAAAGGAGAATGAAGAGGGAAGGGAAGGGAAGGGGGAGGGGGAGGGAGGGAGGGAGGGAGGGAGGGAGGGAGGAAGGAAGGAAGGAAGGAAGGAAGGAAGGAAGGAAGGAAGGAAGGAAGGAAGGAAGGAAGGAAGGAAGGAAGGAAGGAAGATTATAATGAGAGTGAGGGAAGGTCAGAGGGAAGTCCTGCCTTAGCACTTGGCCACCACAGGTGCCCCCTCCGACACACGTGAAGTCGAGCTGGCCACGTCCCCCTGACCATGCCTCCCCCCTCCCAAAGTCAAACACAATCCTGAAGCGGCCCTCAATGAAATCACGTTTGACACCTAAGATTCACTACTGGCTTTGGGGCCTGAACTGGCATTTATTCACAGATTCGTTCTTGTGTGTTTTGTGGAAAACTAAGTCCAACTTGAATGTAATGGGTTTATTTTGTAGTAAATCTGTTTACAAGTTGGACTGAAAGACACAGTTTGGTTAGTGTTGATGATGCTGGACCACAGGTGGTCCAAAGATATCTCCCCTGTCTTTGTCTCATCTCAAAATCTAATGGTTGTGTTTCCTAACTCCTAATGAGAGTCATGTATAAATATGTGGACCAGCAGAGGGATTAAAAGAGAACCTTGTGTTACTCTAATTAACGGTTCCCTCCGTCGGACCCAGAGACCCTGGCCCACTCTCACTGGAGAGTTTTTCAACCAGCTTTTGGTCACTGATGGCCACTTAGTGATGCCATCTTCTCTCCTGACATGTCATTATCTATCTCATTGCATCGGGATGGAGTCTCGGCAACTGAATGGAGCTGAGTGTTTACTGGCCAGATGCCCTTCCTGTCACCAATATGGAGTTCGCAGCAGATATTTTCTTATTGTGCCCAGAGAGAGAAATATCTGCTGCTACCTAGGATCAAATTCACAGCCTCCTGATTGAGAGGCGAGAGCTCCATTTCTAGGCGTGTGAAAGCACCACTCACTACGTTACAGTTATATGGTTTATTAAATACATATTGTTCAACGATCCAGGCTAAGTCTGTTCTTGTCTAATTGTAATTTTAACCTGGTTTTTGATAACTTCAGTCCCCCCGTCATGTTTGTCTGAAGGGTCTCTTGACTATAGCCTTCTAGGACCATTCCCTCCTTGCTTCAAGGCTCTTGGCTATTTGCAGGGTGTGTGGGAAGCAAACTCTTTAGTAGGCATTAATCCCTACCTTCTGTTTAGGGAGCAGCTGAACTTGCAAAAAAGTGCAGGGAAGGGTGAGATAGAATTTAAGACCCACAAAGGAACGGAGTGTAACCAGCATACATACAAAAGCACTTCTGTCTGGACACTTGCAGAAGGATTCCAAGTTGTGATTGAACACAGAGGTTCGGGTTCAACTTGAAATGAAAATTAAGTTGCAAGTTTATAAATCGTGGGGGAGCTCAAATTTCCCTCTGTAAGTTTTGCTCACAGGTGAGAAACACAGCACAAGACAAAAGGATTTTGTTCTATCCCCAGATAAGCCATCTCCAACATGTATCCTTGCCCCTTGGCATGTGCCCAGATGAAGTGCCTCCCTCCCTCCATCTAAGCACTTTCTCCTCCCACCCTCAGGGGTCCAGAGACAGATGGTGCGTTGCCTTGAGAAAGCCGCTGGGTTTGTGGAGGAGCAGTACTGCGATGCTCTTAGCCGGCCTGATGACAAGCAAAGGAATTGCAACAAGGAACCATGTCCAGCCAGGTCAGCTCTTGGGCTTACCCAAAGCTATTCAAACGGTAGGATGCTCCACCATTGGAAATAAATGTCTGGGAGAAGAATGCTGCTCTGCCAGTTCTGCAAACTTGGGGCTCAGTCAAAACCTGAGGCTCGGCTTCTATGGCAGCACTTCATGGTGGCTCCAGAGGCCATCTTCATGAAGAAGCCGGCCGTAGTCCCCCAAAGAAGCGGTCCCAGGCAGCAAAAGAGCACACCACCACCTGGACTTTTGATGACAAGTTCAGTCTAAAGTGGAACAGCCCAGGATGTAGCAAGAGGTCCTGTATGGGTCCAGACTGGATGTTGTGGTGACCGAACTTTTCATTCTGTGTGTTTCCACAGGTGGTGGGCTGGTGAGTGGCAGGCATGTTCGGCCACTTGTGGTGACTCTGGACTGATGAAGAGGACTGTCCTCTGTATTCAAAGTGTGGCCCTGGATGAGCAGCAGGCTCTACCACCCGACAAATGCCAACATCTCACCAAGCCAGAGACCACAGCTGCTTGCAACCGCGAAGTCCTCTGCTTGGCACTGTGGGTCACGGGCAACTGGTCAAAGGTGAGAATCACATTGCAAAATTATTGGAACCTTGAGATGTCAGGAAAAAGGACAGAGGCATGGCAGGAATTGGGTGGGTTTTCTCATAGCTCTTTGGGGCTAGTTTACAGAATCCTCCACTCTTTTCTGCGTTTTTTTTGTCCTTGAGCCTCCCCTTCCAAGGCAGGATGTGATCTCTGCTTGGGCAAAATGTTGATCATCTCTGGTTTTGAACTGTGGGACCAGCCAAAGTTCTGCAAATCTCCCTGTTTTCTTCTAGAGAGCAAATATATTTTAATTCTCTAGCTAGACATTTCTTTAAGTTGTCCCTTGACCCACAGTCAAATTTGATCTTCTGTAGACCAAAGTTAATTCTGAAACCCAAAGCTGAAAGTTGAGGGTGGAGTCTAGCTTGTTCTTTTCTAGCCTTTCCTGCTTGTGCCAAGGGCCTTCCTCTAGTAGCCACTCACTTTTGGAATTCCTCTGGTTTCCCTTTCTAGTGCTCAGTAACCTGTGGGAAAGGGACCCGAAGGCGCCCCGTTTTCTGTCCCACTGACACCAGAGCCAAGTGTGATCCAGCAGAAAAACCAGCCTCCGAGGCCGACTGCTGGGGCTCAGCCTGTTGGAATCGGATGGAGAACAGTGTTCCCGACTGGTCTGGAAGTGGCTCTTCAAGCCAGGAACTGTTTAATGAAATTGATTTCATCCCCAATTATCATGCCCCCAAATTTAGTCCTTCAGCTCCCAAATCTGAAAATGTTATTACAGAGGAAGTTCTTCTCCCCAACAACCATAAGAAGGGAAACGTGTTTGTGGATGACTTTTATTATGATTATAATTTTATCAATTTTCATGAGGACTTGGCCTATGAGCTGGTTGAGGAAAAGAACAGTAAAAGGGAAGACTTGAAGCCCAACTTTGGGGTCCAGATTTTTCACACGATGGAGGCGGATCCCCAAGAAACACTTCCTGATCTTCCTCCCACCACAGGCCTGGAAGTCAAGTTGGCGAATCAAGGCTCCACATCTCCAACTGTTGGGCAGGAATATGAGAAGGAGCATGATGATGTTCAGGACAGTAGCACAACTGGCGCTTTGCAAGATCCCTTCCTTACCACAGTTGTCACCAGCTCTTCTGCTTCAGTTCATCAGGAAAGCTTCCAGCCATCCCTTTCAGAAGATCATCCTTCCACTTCGACAGTGAGGTCTCCTCCTTTGGGGAGCAACAACCATGTATTTGGTGGTGCTACTCAAGAACCTCCTTTTACAAATACTTTTTTGACAGATAGCATCTCAAAACCTGATTCCTCCATCAGCTCTCCTTCCTTGGATGTACTTACTCCAACAATGTCTTCTGCCCAGGACAGTTATCACAGCACAGAAAATCCTGGCAGGAGGAGGCAGGACCCCAAGAGTCCAGAACTCAGTGATAGCAGCGATCATGATTTATGGAAAATGGTGGAAGAAACCAGCAGAAAGCAGAGCAATAGAGACAGAGCCATTGTCAATGGCGAAGGTAATATGGATACTGCTTATACAGTGAAAGAAAATCTGATAAATACTTTTGCTACAACAACTGCAAGAATAACTGGGGCGCCCCACCATCTTGCCCATCATCTCTCTGCTTCTACTGAAGCCTCCTGGGCTGTTTCTGTTCTGGATGCAGAGATGAGTAGCATCTCAGGACGTGACCTTCTCAAGGAGGCCCCCTCGCTCACAACTGAGCTTCCATCAGGGACATCTTCCTCCACTTCCGCATACCAATTGTCTGGATCCAGCAAAAAGGCACAAATGCTTCACCATCCAGACACTCTGACACCACAGATAGCAACCGAATCGAACTCTTTGGATCGGATCTCATCTTTTCCCAATTTTTCTCCCTCTGCATTGCTTCCTTCAAACCAGAAGCAATCTAATAAGATTGAGACAGATTTGGAGACTAAGCCTATACCTTCCACTGAGGACCGGGAATTCTCCAGGGACAGAAGTGAAAGTACACCTCCCCTTGTGCCAACTGCCAGCAGTGAAGGAGATGCTGGGCCTGAGGTCAAACTTCAGGAACCTGAAGAGAAGATGGTCTCTTCTGTAGCTTCTCCTGCTGCTGTAATAGCTGCTCTCAATGCTAGCTGGGAAGCTGGAAATTGGAGTGAGGTAAGTTCTCAGAAAAGCCAAGGTTATTATCACTGTGGGCAGATCTCATTTTGCTTCTCCCCTTTTCTCCCTTCTGGCCTCAGCCAACATTCTTTTTACGATATGGGTCATTTTGTGGACCAAAAAAGATAGAAAGTTAGAAGATAGAAAAGGTTGGGCTGCAGAAATATAGTATCCTGTCTTGGCTGTGGGGCTTGGCTTTGAAACCTGTCCAGACAATGTCTCTTTCCTGGCCAGCTGTGAATCATAGAAGGCCAGGGGAGAAGGAGGTGGGAATGGGGTCCATAGGGGGTGCAGCTGGTGTTTTAGCACTTTCCAGAGAGGCCAGAAGGAGAGGCAGCATGACTTCCTTTCGGAAAAGGGGAGAGGCTGACGGGATTCCTGTTGTTTCTAGTGCTCTACAACCTGTGGCCTTGGGGCTGTTTGGAGGGTTGTGCACTGCAGCACCGGAAATGAGAACGACTGTGACGTGACTAGAAAGCCAGCTCCTGCCCGGCGCTGTTACCTGAGACCGTGTTCCAAGTGGCACGTTGGAAAATGGAGTAAGGTAGACAGACCTAATCCCAATTACAAAGACTGATTTTGACGAATTTTGCATGTGAGGATGTATCCTTTGTCCTGTGGATTTTTCCTTTTGCCCTAGACTCTCTGCCAAAGTGACCTACAAGTTGACGTGCGTTTTAGTTTAACTCTGCCTCCCCTCTAATCTTTAAACACAAGGGGTGGATTTCATGAAGAGAAGCTACTCAAAACCAGGAGTCCTCCTGGCCCTTTGATGTCCCTCCCAGCTCCTGCCCACTCAGCATTGCCAGCAAATCATGCAAACAAGGAGCAGAGGAGATGTTTTCACAGATGTTTTCTTTTGTTTCCATGGATTTAGGCAAAGGCGTTACTTGATAAAAACAGCCTTCCAGGAGAGAAACATATTAGCTCCAATTCTGAGGGGAAATGGTAAACCTTGTTTGTATCCAGAATGAGGCTCTAACTAGCCAACTAGCTAATGTCTGTGAGGAACTTTGATAGGAGCAGAGATTCTGGCTGGGAACCAGATGCTGAAATATTTGAAGTGAGAATCAGTTTAAAGGACTGGAAGATCTCTCAAGCAGGAACCAGTATACAGTAGATGGCTTTCGGTTATTTCCAAAGGCAGGCCTAAAAACAGCAAGTAGCAATGGCGAAACAGCAGCTTCCAGCCATCTTTCTGGGGAACTTCTTCCATAAAGTCAGCCAGTGGCCTCCAGAGGAAGGGGATTCTTTTGAGTAGCCATCTGCAGAGCTGCTCTCCTTCTACCCTGTATGGTAAATCCAGCACTGAGCAGTTTGGACCGGATGGCCTTTATCAGTATGCCAGAGGATCAGGGGGTTTCTGGCATTAAGGCAGACCAAAATGGCCCCTGGTTCTTGGTGGCCACGTTTCTGCTTTGTGCCACGTATCAGAAGACGTGGCTCATTTTCTGCTCTTTCTGGTTTGTCCCCAGTGCTCCAGGACCTGTGGAGGAGGTGTGAAAGTTCGGGGCATCCACTGCATTGACACACGCGGCCAGCGACCTCTGCGACCCTTTCACTGCC
Organism: Ahaetulla prasina; assembly: GCF_028640845.1. NCBI lineage: Eukaryota > Metazoa > Chordata > Lepidosauria > Squamata > Colubridae > Ahaetulla > Ahaetulla prasina. The sequence continues at coordinate 1,918,454 of NC_080551.1, read as the reverse complement.
AGACTGCCTCCTACAAGCCTCCAGCGCAGTTGCCATGCCACACCAAGCCGTGTCTGAGCTGGTACACTTCTACCTGGAGAGAGGTGAGCCGAATGTCACTGGAAGTGGAGGAAGCCTTACCTGAACCCTTATTCACTAGTCCTGTTCCCCCAACACCCACAGCCGATGTAAGAGCCTTCTTGGACAGGCTGGGATGCTCTTGGGAAAGAGGAAGGGAGCGAGTTCGGCATTCCAGAGCTTTGACTCACTATCGTCCTGCTGGGCGATGATTTCCTCTGAAGGAAAGCCTACTGCATTCTCTCGCTTTTTCCCCATATAAACTTTGGAGCCCAGCACATCCAAGAAGGAGACTCGGGGGGCTGCAGAAGACGTGGCTCCTGCAGTACCAGAATATCTTCAACTGAAGTTGAAGCCAGCCGTGCATGACTTGCTTACGCCTGGTGGGTTGGGGGGGCGGTTTCTGGCTGCGTTTGCTCCACTGTTGAAGATTGGTACGAGGCCTGGGGCCTCAGTGATGGCTTAGCAGGAAGGGAGCCCCAAGATGCCAGGCCATCCTAGCTGCTTCTGAGTCAAATGCCTCTTTCCGCCCTTCCAGTGCTCTGAGCTGTGTGGAGGAGGCGAGCAAGAGCGCCTGGTGACGTGTCCCGGAATGGGGAGGTGTGACCCAGCCCTCCGGCCAAACAGTACAAGACCGTGCAACACCCAGCCCTGCACCAAGTGGAGAGTGGGATCTTGGGGGCAGGTAAGCCCTCTGCGGTGACATGGCCCTCGGCCTCCCTGTGCCCTCAGAGCAGGGCAAGCGGGGGCTCAGAAAGCTCTGTTCCCTGCAGTGCACGGCCACGTGTGGCCAGGGCATCCAGAGGAGGCAAGTGAAGTGCCTGAACACAAAGACTGGACAGGCAGAAGAAGACAGTAGCTTGTGTGAGCACGAACCCTGGCCAGAGAACACCCAGAGATGCAGTTCCCAGGACTGTCCTGCCAGCGAAGCAAGTAAGTGGGCGTCTGGAATGGCATGCTCATGGCTGAATTACCTGGAGCCCCTTATTAGGGCAGCATTTGGATATTTGGACAATTATCCAACTGGGTCTGGCTGTGCCTCTGAGGTGCCTTCGGAATAAGGAAGGTGCCAGTGTTGGCTGTGTGTGCATGTTGTGTCTTGCCCGCCCTCAGAGCAGCCGGGGCCTTCTTACCTGCTCCCGAACACTGAGGAATGTATGCCTCCCGGCCCCAGTCCTGGCTCCATGCCCCCACAAACTGCAGAAGAAGGAGCATCTCCCTGCCCCAGCCCTGACTCCATGCCCAGGCAAACGGAGCAGCTAGACCCCTCCCCCTCATCCACAGCAGGTGAGCCTGAGGAGGGTTTACTCCCAAGAACAGCTGATTGGAGTGACCCTCGCATCAGAAGATTGGAGAGGCGGAGGCAACAGAAGGAAGGGAGGGGCAGGCCTTAATGAGTGCTGAGTCATGGAGCCACACCCCATGGCCTATATAAAGGATCTGCTTTCTGGCAGTCTCTGAGTCAGGCAAAAGTCGAACTTATCTTGCTGAAGTCACTTACTGGTCTCCTGCCTGCTCTGAGGACTTTGCTAGGACTTTGGGAAGAGCTGCAGAGGCAAGCCTGATTCGGATTTCCCTGACCCAGCCGTCAGCGGAGGAGTGGGACACGACAGTGCAGTTGTTCCAAATGTAGGTGACTGGTAGTTTCATTTTATGGCATCTGGGCAGCTTCTGGATTGGCATCAGTGGAACTTGTTGGCAAAGGTTTGGCTGCATCATGGCTGTCCGCTTGGGCAGATTTTGAGAGAAGACCTCTTTAAGCCACATGGCAAATGACTTGATAGTTGATTTTCTTCTTCTTTTTCTTCATTTTCTTCTTCTTTTTCTTCATTTTCTTCTTCTTCTTTTTCTTCTTCTTTTGCTTCATTTTCTTCTTTTTCTTCATTTTCTTCTTCTTTTTCTTCATTTTCTTCTTCTTTTTCTTCTTTTTCTTCTTTATTTTCTTCTTCTTCATTTTCTTCTTTGACCTCTCGGATGGTTACCTGGTTTTGTCTGCAGAACACCAGTGGGCTCATTCACCCACAGTTGGACTCTCTATGACAGGGGTGTCAAACTCAATTTCATTGAGGGCTCCATCAGGGTTGTGTTTGACCTCAGGGGGCCGGGGTGGGTGTAGCCAGAGTGAGCGTGGCCAGCTTGACATCATTCTTGTCAGGGGTGCCTATGGCGGCCTGAGCGCTCTGCCAGAGAAAACTGGCTCCTGAGCTCCATTTTCAGCTGGGATGGCCTCCTGCAACCCTCTACCAGCAAAAATGGAGCTCGGGAGGTTGCAGGAGGCTGTCCCACCCAGAAACGGAGATTGGGAGCCCGTTTTCACTGGCAGAGGCACCACAGGCCAACCCTCCGCTCTTTCCAGGGCGGCCCCGTGGACTGGATCTGGTCTGTGGCCCCTGAGTTTGACACCCCTGGTCTACCCCTGGTTTGACACCATCTGGCCTCTGCGAGGCCCTGGATCTGAGACAAATGTCCATGCAGGGGGTTGTCCCAGGTTGACCCCGATTCCCATTTCTGCTGACCGTCAGACTTTTCTCTTCTCACAGGGAATGATTTTGGTAACCCAGCCTCTTCTCCTTCCTGGGCCTCAGAGGGTCTTGCTGGTTCAGAAAGAAAACCCGAGACAGGCCTCTTCCTCCGGCTGCATTCCAAGGTTTTATCTCCACCAGGAATGCTGTAAACAGTGCCCCATCAGAGTGTTTAGCAGGCAGAGTGGAGGGGAGAGCAAGACCTTCTGCTTCTGGCGATGGAGGGGAAGAGGCTGAGCATTCAGCTGTGGATCTGGATGTTTTTGCTGGCCCTTGATTGAAAAGATTGGCTAGATCAAGATCCCAACGTGTGGGTCCTTTCATCATGTCATTTTTCTGATTTAACTGGCCTGTAGTCTCTTGGGCGGGGGGGAGGGTATTGAACAGCGGAACCCACAAGTGGAGAGGTGAGGATTTCCCTTCATCAGGTGTGTGCAAACAGTCATCTGCTGGGAAGGCTTTTTCTTGAATTCCTGCCTTGGATGTGTGACTCCACCCTTCCACTCAGTAGCTGTATGATTCCCCAGAGAGCACAGCCACCTTCGCTGGGAATTCTGGAAGTTGCAGTTCCTACATCTGGGGAAGGCTGAGGGACAGAATAGGCTGCCCCCAGCTTGCTTCCCTCACACATGGTTTCTCCTGAGACGCCTTGCTTTCTTCAAGGTTATGAGGACACCTCCCATGGATGCCAAGGCACGATCAGAATCTCTCTGGATTTTACATTGTTCATTTTTTTATTGAAAGAGTTTTAAAAAAAACAAAAACATTTTCCCCCTTTTTTCCCCCTCCCTCCCAAAAAAAAAAAAAAACAAAACATCCCCTCCTCCCCACCCCGGCTTCCCGGGTCAATCACAAGGTAAAGTCCAATCCAAATAACCACATCCAAAGCTTTTCGTCTCCCAACCCCTCCCATTACATAAAATAACTTTCTAATTATTCAAAGGCAATCTGATATTTCTTAATCTGATATCTGTTTTGTAGATAATCAATCCATTTTTCCATTCAATTAAATATCTTTCCTGCGTATTGTCTTTTAAAAGCTGAGATTTTAGCCATCTCAGCCAAATTAATAACTTTCAATATCCATTCTTCTATTGTAGGTATCTCTTCTTTCTTCCAGTATTGTCCAATCAACAGTCTTGCTGCTGTTATTAAGTTCAAAATCAATTTAGTCTCAATCCCTGTACAATCCATTATAATTCCCAAAAGGAAAAATTGTGGCAGGAACTTTATCTTCTTCTTCAGTACATTTTGAATAATCCACCAAATTCTTATCCAAAAGACCTTAATTTTCTTGCAAGTCCACCAAATATGAAAATATGTAGCATCATCACAATCACACCTCCAACATTTCGCTTGGATATTAGGATACATACATGATAATTTTTTGGGATCTAAATGCCATCTATAAAACATCTTATAAAAATTTTCCTTAAATTCTGTGCTTGTGTAAACTTAACATTTCTAACCCAAATTTTCTCCCATGTTTCCAACATTATTGGTTCCTGAATATTCTGTGCCCATTTTATCATACAATCCTTTACCAAATCCTTTTCCGAATCTATTTCAAGCAACACATTATACAATCTCTTTATATGCTCCTGGGTCTGATTTCTAATTTGCTTTATTAAATTTTCCTCCCTTTGCATTATACCAATTTTTGATCTTCTTTCCATCTAGCACTTATTTGCCCATATTGAAACCAAGTATAATTCCTCCCTTCTTCATTTAATACCTGTAATGATTTTAATTGCAATCTACCTCCTTCAGCATACAAAAGTTCTTTATATGTAATCATTTCCTGTTTCTGTTCTATATTTATATTCTCTATTGCATGTCTAGGGCTCGCCCATATAGGAATCTTATAATCTAATTTATAGGAATATTTATTCCAGACCATAAAGAGCACTTCTCAACACATGATTCTTAAAAGCCCTATCCACTTTTTTCCATAAAATAAGTACGCATGCCATCCATATAACAAGTCATAACCTTCTATATTCAAAATTCTTTCCTCTGTTAAGTTAAACCAGTCACTTATTACTGAGAGGGTTACTGCTTCATAATATAGTTTAAAATTAGGCATTCTTAAACCACCTCTTTCCCGTGAATCCTGTATTATTTTCATTTTAACCTCGCCTTTTACCCTGCCATATAAATTTATTAATCCCACTCTGCCAATCTTCCAAATTTTTATCCTTTTTAATTATAGGTATCATCTGGAACAGAAACAAAATCTAGGTAACACATTCATTTTAATAGCCGCAATCCTTCCCAATAGGGATAACTGCAATTTCTTCCAGCCATTCATATCATTCTGAACTTTTTGCCATAGCAAGTCATAATTATTCTTATAAAGTTTCTTGTTCGATGAGCTAATATAGACCCTAAATATTTAACCTTTTTACTACCTCAAATCCTGTCATTTCCTCTAGTTTTTGTTTCTGTTGTATAGACATATTTTTAATTATCACTTTTGTTTTATTCTGATTTATTTTAAATCCTGATACCTTTCCATATTTATCAATTACTTCCAACAAAATCTACTTGAATTTATAGGATTCATTAACGTAACCACTACATCATCTGCAAAAGCTCTAACTTTGTACTCATATTGTCTAATCTTAATTCCCTCTATTTTCATTAATTCTCGTATTTTATCTAATAATGGTTCCAGAGTCAAAACAAACAATAATGGTGATAAGGGACATCCCTGTCTTGTTCCTTCGCAATCTTAATAACTTCTGTCAAACTACCATTTACTATAATCTGTGCTGTTTGCTCTCCATAAATCGCTTTAATTATTCTAATAAAACAGTCTCCAAATTGCATTTTCTCTATTAATTTAAATAAAAAATCCCAATGCAATCGATCAAAGGCTTTCTCTGCATCCAAAAAAATAAGTGCCGCTGAAGTATTCTTCTTTTCCAAATATTCCAATATATTAATAATCTGTCTAACATTATTCCTCATCTGCCTCCCTTTTATAAAACCAGATTGATCAGTATGAATTCTTTGTTGTAAAACTAACATTAATCTATTTGCTATTATTTTTACAAAATCTTATAATCATTATTTAAAAGTGAAATCGGCCTATAGTTACCAGGTTTAGAGCAGTCTTGCTCCTCTTCGGTATCAGTGAAATAAAAGATGTTTTCCATGACGGGGTATTCCACTCCTAATTGTATCTGATTAAATAATTCTTTAAGTGGGCCTAATATTTCATCCTGTGTTTTTATAATAAGTTGCTGTAAGACCATCTGTACCAGGGTTTTCCCATTTTAATTGTTTAATTGCCTCCACTATTTCTCCAGTAGCTATCGGCAGGTTCAGCTCCTCCCTCTGTTCTAATGTTAGAATATTCACCTTATAATCTTTCAAATAATCATAAATATCCCTATCCAATATTTTGTCTTTTGCATATAGTGCAGTATAAAATTCTGAGAATGCCTTTTTAATTTTATCCTGTTGATATGTCTCTTTACCTTTATATTCTATTTTTTGTATGACACGTGCTTTCTGTTTCTTCCTTAAATTATATGCCAACCATCTCCCAGGTTTATTTGCATTACAAAAAGTATTATGTTTAGCATATTGTATATTCGTTGCCACCTGGTCTGCCATTAACATATTAAATTGACTCTGTAATATTTTTATAGCCTCTTTAAGTTTATGATCTTGTGGGTTTTGAATTAATAACTGTTGCTTCCTTTGAATTTCTTCTTCCAAATATCTACGCTGCTTTTGTTTATTATTCCTTTGCCTGTTGTCCAAATAAATCAATATCCCTCTAATAAACGCTTTGCTCGCTTCCCACACAGTTCCTATAGGTGTCCCTTTGTACATATTAAAATCAAAAAATTCTTTTAACTGTTTCTTACAATAAGTTACATTATCCTCATATCTAAACAGATTTTCATTCAACCTCCATGTTCTACCACCTTTTTTCCCTTGTAATAATTCCATCCATACTGGGCTATGGTCAGTTAAACACCTCGAAATATCTTCGTTTTCTTCACCCTAGAAAGCAAGTCATTAGAAATTAAAATAAAATCAATGCGTGAAAAAGATTGATGCCTATCAGAAAAAAAAGTAAAATCTCTCTCATCTGGATTCCGTAACCTCCATATATCTCTAAACTCAAAGTCTTCCATCATTTCAAAAAAAGATTTTGGTAATTTTGCATGTATAGGTATCTTCTTGGAGGAGGTTCTCTTATCCTTCTTGTATCAATTACTCCATTCCAGTCTCCTAATAAAATAAACGAACTATAATCCCAGAGGGTCAACCTCTCATGTAACATTTTGTAAAACTTTTCTTGTTGCTGATTAGGTGCATAAATACCTATCAACAAAGTCTTTTTTGCATCTATCACCAGTTCAATAGCAATAAATCTTCCTTGAATATCTGCCTCAATTAGCTTAGCTGGTATATCCTTCCTGATATATACAACAATTCCATGCTTCTTTTCCAAAGCTGATGCAACAAAATGGTTACCCAATTTTGAATTAATTAAATATTTTTGGTCTGATAATTTTATATGTGTCTCTTGCAAACAAATCACATCATTTTTAAATTGTTTCAAGTAGTGAAATATTTTCCTTCTTTTCTGAGCTGAATTCAAGCCATTAACATTCCATGACAAGATTCTATTTGCCATTACTGGCCTCCTGAAGCTTTGAAGCAGACAACGGAAGCTCCTCCTCCGGTATCTTCCGTCTAGCTCCTCCCACAGCTTCCATAATGGGATCCTGACTTTTACTTTGAGACTGTTGCTCTTCTTTACGCTTAAGGGCTCCTCTTGTCACCCTTTGCTCTTGTGGTTCCTCTAATACTGGCAGCAATAAAGGCTCTTGGGTCACCACGCCTTCTTGAGTCTCTTGAAGTTTTCTATCACTTCTATTTCGACTTTCAAAACTGTAGAAAGAAAATCCTTTGCCTTTAAAACCGTGTCAATTCTATATCTCCTTCCTTGATAGAATAGTGTCAGTCCAACTGGCACCTCCCATCTGAATTGAATCTGATGTTTTTTAAGTTCTTGTGTAAAAAGCAAATTCCTTCCTGTCTCTTAACATCTTTGAAGGAATCTCTTTCAACACCTTCAACTCCTGTTCTCCAATTTTTAAAGTTGTCTGATATGAAACTTGCAGAATTTGATTTCTCATAGTCCTTTTCACAAAATAAACCACAATGTCCCGAGGAAGCTTTCTCTGTCTTGCAATCCAAGAATTAACTCTATATATTTTATCAATTTGGTAAGCTACCTCTTGGGGTCCGCTTCAATAAATTCAGCCAATGCTTCTGATATAATTTTTCTTAAGTCTTCTCCACGCTCTTCTGCATACCACAATTCTAAGAGCTCCTTCCATAAGTTTATATTGTAATATCACAACCTGATCTTCATTTTGATCCACTTTTTCTGAACACCTTTCATTTCATCTTCTAAATACTTATTTGACTGAGAGATCTGTTGCATTTCCACTTCCAATCCTTCAATTTTTTACTCAGTCCTTGAACTGCCATAAGAATATCTTCTCTTATTTTTGCATTAAAATTCTCCATCATCTCTTTTGCCTATCTTCAGAAAGTTTTAATTGTTCTTTCAATATTTCCTCAAGACTTGGTTCAGATCCCTTCTTCCAGAAGGCTTTAAAGGTTTAGCTGCCATTCTGTCTTCAAAAGAATCAGGAATTCAAACTTAATAACTCTCCTTCCCTCCTTTCAGTATAAAAAACTCCGTTTGTAACAATCCACAAGTAACGCTGCTTCATCGTACTAAAAAAATTTTACTTTCACTTTTAGACGCCATTTTAAAAGTCAATTAATCAAAGACAAAGAAAGGTTTCAAATTTCAAAAAGGGAGTCGGTACTTGCCGTGCTGATTCTACATCAAAGTTCGAACGCTTGTGAAATTCCCGTCTGCTTGGAATATCAATCAATTTAATAAGTTCTCTAGAGCAGAAGCAACATTCCTCTCCTTTTCCCTGATAAAAACAGGGGCGTGCTGAAGTTGGAAGGAGTGGAATTCGGTGGGGTCATAAATCCAGGAAAATTCGCTCTTAAGAGCAAACCCCCTGTCAGACCTGCCACTCTTCCACAATTCTGATAATCTCTTTCACCCAGAGATTATGCTAAGCTCAGTGAACAGTGATTTATTTTCTGTTTCACTGACTTTTACAATCTTCTAACACGGAGTGCTCTGTTTGAGCACCCAGCAGGAGGGTGACGTCACTGGAGCCCTCGATTTTACATTGTTCATTTTATTCAAATTATGCAGTGATCCAGAGACAGCAGCCCGGCCACTGTTGAAACATCTTCCTTTCTTTTACAACAGTTGTTCTATTGTATTTGCAAGTCTTTGCATTTTGTTATCTTCTCCAGTTTTTTTTCTCTTCTATTCTGCTGTCTCCAAGAACTGCCCCGTCCACTATCCAAGCTTTTTTGTCTTTCTTATTGACAATGGTTAAATCTGGGATGTTAGGCGGCAGGTGCCTTTCTGTCTGAATTCCGAAGTCCCAGAGCACTTTAGCTTCTTAATTATTACTTTCTTTCTTTTGTAGTCCTACCAATTTTTGCTTGCAGACAAATAGTATTTCTTGCAGATCTTCCAATGTACTATTGTTGCTACTTTGTCATGCCGTTGTTAGTAGTCAGTCTGGGTGATCTTCTTGAGAAGCTAACTAGATGTTCCACTATTTCTTCAGCTTCTTTGCAGAGGCAGCATTTGCTGTCTGTTGCCGTCTTCTCAATTCTAGCTTTGTATGCCTTTGTTCTTAAGGCTTGGTCTTGTGCAGCCAGGATTAAGTCTCTCTGTCTCTTTCTTCAACTTTCCTGCTCTTAGCCATTGCCAGGTCTTGTCATTATCTGCTTTGCCTGCTATTTTTTTAAAAAATGTACTGGCCACATAATGCTTTATTTTCCCATACCTTTTTTCTGTTCTTCATTTGGTCTTTCTTGTAGGCCAGTTTGGTCTCTCCAGTACTCAGTAGACCTTCCCAATATACTAGCTTCAGTGCATCTTCTTCACTATCCTTCAGAAATTCTTCCAATGCTCTTTTTCTTCTTCAACCATCTGATGTACTTGCCACATTCCACGCCCACTTATTTTCCTTGGTAAGTAGAGTCTATCAATATTGCTGAATGCACGAAGGACATGATCGTCATGAATTTATGTCATGGCTTTTAATTCTGCTTGAGTTTAGTCCTCTATTCCAGTTGTGTATCTAATGACTGGCATTGCCCAGGTAAATTTTGGTATTACCTCCACTGACTTTGGGTTTTAAGATCTTCTTCACTCTCTTGATGTAGTCATTTCTAGCCTTTTTCTTGATTTCAGTGTGCTTGGTGTTGTCTGATGGACTGCATTAGCCACCACACTAGTTAGTAATTTGAAAGTTGTTGGTAAACAGGTAATTGGCCTGTAGCTGCCCATTTTTCTAGAGCTTTCATTATCAGGTAGGCTTTTTCAGATGTTAACCACTCTTCTTTTCACTTCCTTACAGTATGGATTTTTTTAAAATAAAGTTTTATTAATTTTCTGCTATTACATTTAATTAGTGCTTAATAAATATCATGTTATCTGAGTTATTTTGTTTGCTTAACAATACAAATTATATTCCTAATCTTTACCCCTTTTTTCTAGCCATTGATAAAATAAATTCCATGTTTGATAGTATTCTGTATGTTCTTTCTCCTTAATCTTCAATGTAAGTCTGTCCATTTCTGCAAGTCCAATATCTTCTTAATTATCTCTTCATCTAGTGGTATTTCTTCATTTTACAAATGCTGGGCAAATATAATCCTTGCTGCTCTTAATATATGCAATATACACTTTATTTATCAAATTTTTCTGGTACTATACCTAATGAAAAAGGTTCCGGTTTAAAATCTACATGTTCCCTGACATCTTTCCACATATGCATTTTTGGCCATTTTTTTTTTTTTTGCTTTAGCATAAGTTCACCACAGATGACAGTATGTGCCAGATTTTTGGTTACATTTCCAACATTTATTAGACATATTTTTGAACATTTTGGCTAACGTAACAGGTGATAAATGCCATCTATAAAACATTTTATATGTTTTCTTTATAAGAAGTTGCCATTGTTAATTTATAATTTCTTTCCCATATATTTTGCCATTTCTCTAATTCTATATTATATCCAAAGTTTTTTGCCCACAGTATCATTGATACTTTTACTTGTTCATCTTCCATTTTCAAATTTATTAGAAAGTTATATAGTTTCTTAATCAGTTTTTCATTGGAGTTCAGCAATACTTTTATCATATCTAGATTGTATTTGCAGTTGAGGTCACCATGATAATTCAATACCCTGGTCTTCGAGTTCTTGTTTAGATTTTAATTTCCCTTCAGTATGCAGTGAATTTGTTGCTTTTTTAAAGCTCTTTGTTGTGATAATATTATGCCCTACTGATTCAGACCTGAATGATCTAGGAGAAAATATCCTGTGGGTTTCCTCTTTTAGAGTAACAAATCTGGCAGCCAATAATAATGACTTATTTTCTTACAGGTCTTTTTTTTAAAAAATATATATATTTTGAGAAATTATGCCAGAAATCCTGTGAATCTGAGGGAGCAGAGTAAGGCTAAACAAAGATGGATGGATTAAAGTTTATTTGTATTAGCCATTGGACATTATAGACATTCATCCAAAACAGCTAACAAATGGCTCTCCATTTCTGAGTCTCCAACTTCCAGTTCATATGTTTCTGCTGAATTCAGGTTTGTTTAAAACTAAAAAACAGAATAGAGGACACAACCACTTCCCTGTTTTAAGCTGACAGAGAGGTCACTTTTGTGTGTTTGGTTTCGTGCTGGTAATCGGTGCTTACGCAACAAACACTTACTTGAATAGCCCAGAAAAAGTATAGAAAAAGACAACATCCGGATGGGGTTTTTTGAAACACAAGGCAACATTCAAGCCTTTGACAGAGCTGGCCCACCAAAGCTTAAGGGCCTAACCTTTGCTTTCTGGGGGATTTCTAATCTCCATGGATTAGAAAACAACAGACATTTTAGATGCCACTTTTCAATGAGAAAAATAAACTTTCCAGCTCAGCCCCTGGCTAATGCTCACAGCGCCAGTGGGTCTCATTTCCTGCAGCAAAGATCCTTTGTATTATTGGGGGTGCATTGTGGCTCTCCTCCGAGGGGAAGATTGGCCTCCTGCTTGGATAGGCCTGCTTGATTGCAGCCTTTCAGGCTTCTGCACTCTAAAGAGGTATGGAGCGATGAAAGGACGCTTCATCGCCCATGGAAGTCCCCCACAGCAGGGGTCTCCAACCTTGGCAACTTTAAGACTTGTGGACTTCAACTCCCAGAGTTCCTCAGCCAGCAAAGCCACAAGTCTTAAAGTTGCCAAGGTTGGAGACCCCTCCTCCACAGACTTTGCAAGGTCCCCTGCATTTGTTTTCACTCTTGAGAAAGTGGAGACCATCCACCCACAAACTCAATGAGCCCAGAATTAGGACTGGCAGGACCTCTGACTGGTGGAAAGGAGTCCCGACAAAGGGCTTCGTGGTGAGCATTGTGTGATGAGATGGTATCACAGACTTGGATGTAATCAGGGAGGCCCCTGCAATTGTGACCAGATGTGTCATCTGATCTTCAAGCAAAAATGACATTTCCTTTTAATCCTTAACCTCTGGTTCTTGTCTTGCCTTTTGGAGCAGCAAAGAACAAATTCTGCCAACCTTCTGATGCCAGGCTTCCTATTCATTCTAGATTTGATAAGCTTATCCAAGTATTCCAAGTAGGAGTTGACTCCATTTGGATTTTCCCTCCCTCTCTAACTCCAACCCATTCCTGCTGCATTGGCAGAGTAGGTCATTTGGCATTGTTATGACTTCCTCTTGCTATGTGGTTCAATTGGTTTAGAAGCTGCTTTGGTCACCTGGGACAATTAATGGTTGAAAAGTGTTGGTGGAAACAGTACACTGCTTATAGGTGTCACAGTGGTGGTGGAAATCCTCTGTACCCAAAGGGAGTTTAGACCAGGGGTCTCCAAACTTGGTCCCTTTAAGACTTGTGGACTTCAACTCCCAGAGTCCCTCAGCCAGCAAAGCTGGCTGAGGAACTCTGGGAGTTGAAGTCCACAAGTCTTACAGGGACCAAGGTTGGAGACCCCTGGTTTAGATTAAGTGGCAAACTGTCATGAGCAGTATGGACCAAGACCCTCATTCTTGGTGCTATTTCTATTTTGAAGAAAGATGCAGAGGTTGATTGGCTCACACAACATGCTTAGTGGGGGTTAATGATGGGGCAGTATGTTGGGTGAAGCTCTTAACCCAGTTAGGCGAGAAATAGGTATAAACCAAGCCAATGTGGCCGCGGTGTGGCTCAGGCTGTAAGAAGCCTGTTATTAAACACAGCTGCTTGCAATTACTGCAGGCTCGAGTCCCACCAGGCCCAAGGTGACTCAGCCTTCCATCCTTTATAAGGTAGGTAAAATGAGGACCCAGATTGTTGGGGGGGCAATAAGTTGACTTTGTATATAAATATACAAATAGAATGAGACTGTAAGCTGCCCTGAGTCTTCGGAGAAGGGCGGGATATAAATGTAAATAAAAATAAATAAAATAAATAAAAACAATGCTTGCCACTCAGTGAGATTGTGTAAACTCCACACACCTGTATCTGTCTGTTGTGAGAGAGCTCCCGTGCCTTCTGAGGGGGAGAACTGGACATGTGGGGAGGCTGACCGGCCCTCCATTACAGAGGATGCTGCCTTCTCTTCCCTCCCAGGCTTCATCTGTGAGCGGGACCGCCTCTCCTTCGGCTTCTGCCAGACCCTGCTGTGGCTGGGAAGGTGCCACCTCCCCGCAGTCAGTGCCCAGTGCTGCCAGACCTGCCACCCACATGGCCTGCTCCATCGGGATCGTGGCGATGAGCGCTCCTCCAGGAAGTGAACACCTCTGTGCCCAGGAACCTCTGGTGGGTGAGAGCTGGAGAAGACCCACTTCAGCCAGCCAGCTCTTCCGTCCGCTCAGAAACCATCCAATATTTTCCGCCTGGCATGGTGCTCAATCCCGTGGCTGAGCTGTGCTCCAACTGTGCTCGAAGAGAAGCCTTGCAACCACAGCGCAGGAGGGAGCTGGCGGGGGCGAATGCAATCTGGCCCCGGGAAAGCAGCTTTTGGAAGCCACCTCAGAAATCTCTCTGGTCTACAGTTGGTCATAGTCACTCAGTGTTGGCAGGCCAGCACAAACTCCTGAGGAGTGATTTTTAAAAAAAGAATAAAACCAACTATTTTTATATTTTATGCAAATGAGCATGTAGCATTCCACAGAATGTAATTTGATCAATTGGTTATGTTATAACTACAAAGATTTTTCTTGCTATGGGTGTGAGGAGCTTCAGACAGTGAAGTTAAATATCCTGGTCTGGCTGTGTGTGCATGCATGCACACACACACACACACACACACACACTGTTACTGCTCAAGACGGTCAGGTGTTTCTAGTCCGTCCAGCTTTTTGGGCAGGTTAGTAGCTCCTCCAGCAGGGCTGGCAGTCCTGTGCCAACCTGCTCTGCCATCTGGTGCCACCTGAGAGTTGCAAGCCAAAAGGATGCCTGCAGCTGGTGCAGGACAACCTGCCCAAGATTGCCCAGGTGGAAACTTGTCTGACTACGCAACTGTTCTGCCTCCTTTCGTTGCACTTCCAGAAGCATTATTCAGTTTCCCTTGTGAACTAAGAACACTTGATATTGGATCTACGTTTTCTGCATTTGTAACTTACATTGTTAGTCATACTGGCAAAAATACATCTGACTCAAGATTATGTGTTTGCTTTCTTACTTGCACCTTGAAATTGGAGAAATGGTGCAGAAATTCCCTTAAAAGTCTACACCGGCCACACATCTAAACTTTGTGTAATCTACAAATAACATAAAAGATCACCCTGTTTTAAAGGAAGGATGGCATGGCTTTGCTTATTGGTCTGTCTGGGAAGAGGGCTGTGATTCCTTTGGGTCAATCTGGACTCCTGGTGCCTGCATGGGCTGGGCTGTGCAGTGTTTGTAGCAGGCTGTGGAAGCAATTTGCCCTCGTTTCCTCTGGGATGTGCTTTGACCCCCCTATCTAGGGCTAAGAGAAAGGAACTGGCCTGTAGTCACCCTGCTGCCTTTGGTGCCCTAGACAGGGCTAGAACTCACGGTCTTCAGGGCCTTAATCACGGGACCAAACTGGCTCTCAGCTGACTTGGCCAAGTTTTAAGACCACTTTATCTGCTTCTGAATACCGAATGTCATCTTCATCCCAAGATGAAATTTCCCAATCAACATATCAGAAAAACTAAAAATTGATTGGGAGAAAAGTATTATAATACCTTTCTAAATTTTTAATGGCTATATCTCTCAAGTGTGTTAAACTGCAATGGCAAAGTTACATCTAATTTTGTTGTACTTTTGTTTTTGGGTTAAATTTTTAAAATTGTACCCAACTCGTCTTAGTCTCTCTGTGCTTGCTTAGTGTGGCTACAGTCCACTCAGAATATCAGAGTGCACCATGCCTCTCAGTTCGCTCAGTGAGATTCAACTCCTCCCAGATGGCTTTGGACGGCAGCCAAGGTCAATGAAATTGGGGCCAATTTTGTTGTTTGTCAAAGATCCCACTCCACATCTTGGCGAATGGGATTTTAAGGGTGCAGATGCAGTTTCCCTGGAAAGTCTCACCCCACAGCCTGACCAAGTCTTTCTAACAGACGTCAGGTTTGCCCTCTTGCCTACTTGCAAATGGCCAGACAGTAAAGAGCATCGACCTGGGAGGCCGCCAAGTCCTGCTGCTTCTTGAGCCAAAATGGCGGGTGGGATAAGAGTATGGAATGGCCTCTAATACACCTTCCCTGAGTGGAGACCACCCGCCAGTATCTCCGTTTGCCCATCCCACTTTTGTGTTACCTTCTCCACAGGGGTGGGTTTCTACCAGTTTGGGTGAACCAGTAGCGGCGGCGGTGGGAGGCTCCGCCCACATATCCAGACGTCATCAAAAATGCTCTGCGCAGAAGTGCCACGCGCTACCGATAGCGAATTGGTAGCGCCAGGATTTGAATCCCATCTCTGCTTCTCCATCTGTGGGGGTTCTTTAATTGGGGTTCCTGCCCTGAGCAGTAGCTGACTCAGTGGCCTGAATAGCCCATTTCAGCTGAGGGATTAAAAGTTTTGAGGGGATCACCAAAACATTTTGCTTTAAAACAAAAATGAATAAGAAGACTTTAGGGCAGTCATGGTGAACCTTTTTGGCACAGAGTGGCCAAACCACGCACGTCTGCATGCAGGAGTACCGGGAACCCGAAGACCAGCTAGCTGGCATGCGCATGCCTGTTTTTTGGCTGTTTTCGGGCCTTTTTGGCCATTTTCTGGCCCAAAAACAGCCTGTTTTTTGGCCATTTTTTGGGCCATTTTCAGGTGCTCTGGCGCTCACAAAGACCAGCGCTGGAAATGAGCAGGCTGGCAATGGCACACGTGCTTACAGGACTCTGCATGCCACCTCTGGCATGTGCACCATAGGTTCGTCATCATGGCTTTAGGGGCTACAAAAATTGTCACTAAATGTAACTTAATGTCATAGAATTAGAAAATTATTTGATATGTAAGTGATCATATTAGCCATATCAGAATTTATCGTAGAGACAGCCTAGAAAACATTGTGCACTTTTGGTTTAAGGGTTTTCAGAATCATTTTAGTTTAACTTGTCTAAACAATGGTGTCCACAAATGTCTTCAGCCATTATCAAAAATTAGAGTATATTGTACTGCGGAGATTGAAACTCCTGGAGAACTTTTCTTCTATGACAAATTACATCCAATGCTCGTTTTATTATTTGGGAAAGCTTCATTTTTGTTGCTGACGGTAGGAGCTCAAGCAGAGCCAATTGCTATCCCATATAGCCAAGGTCACAAAGACCCCTTCAAAACACTCTGTCTCTGATGGGTACAGTGAGATCCACACCATCCCACAACAGAACTTTTGATCTGGAAAACTGCGTTACGATTTGAAGGGAGAAAAAATGATGAGAAATACAGACAGAATCTGTTGGAACTGTTCAGGGAATTCCCCTTCACCTCATCTGACTAATTTGCTTGGAGGGCCAGATAACACTTTCAACAGCTGGGCTTTAAAACCCAGAAAAACAGAAGATCACTACCCTAATCCTCTCAACTTGAGAGGAAGGGAAACACTTCAGTCTCCTGAGGTAACTTTAACATTTAAAAAAACTGGTTTGTTACTTATTTGATTCCACTAGTTTCTAGCAGGGCCTTTGGCAGGGATTCCTGTCTGGATGAGATGCTGAGCTCAAGGGCCTCCGTGGAGCTTTCGAAAAGCAAGTGCAGAGATGAAGATCTGTTTACATCCCAACAACCATGGCTTGAAAAAAACCCACTGCTCTCATTCAGTATCCTTCCTTGTTTCCTACGGACACGGCATTTCAGCGTCCAGGCGGCCACCGGCTTTGTGTCTGGGCCTGGGGCCAAGCAGCCCGTGAGGGTGGCTGAGGACTTGGCCCAGGGCCTGGATGCCAGCCGGCCAGGGAGAGCCGAGCTGCAGCAGTCCCAGCAGGACGCCGTGGCCATGGGCCAGGAAGTGCCTGATCCGAGGGATATGCCCTCTGCAAGAAGCAGTTTGAGGGCCCAGCTTATTTCACTTGCCAGAACGATCCAAAGCACCAAGGAGTCCCAGAAGGGACGGAAATTGCGGGCAGGACAAGGAGTGAAATTAAAAGAAGGTGGATCCCTGACAGTTTCAGCTGTTCAATGGGGAGAGTCTGCTTGGGCCCCCCTCCTTGACTGTTTTTGGGGGCTGGAGGGAATGACTTAGTGTGGTGATGGCAAACTTATGACGCACATGTCAAAGTTGACATGCCAGTGTTCACCAACACCCAACAACTGCTCTTGAAAGTATGCCCTGCTCTTGTGCAATTTTCAGAGGCAACGCCAGAATGGAATGTGCTCATTCATGGCCTGCAGAGCATTCAAAAACCATGCAAGAGCCAGGGTGCTTTTGCAACATGTTCAGTAAGCTGCAAGAATGAAGGCCTCATGCGACCCAGAACAGCCTCTGGTGGGTCACAGGGCCTGAAGGGAAGTGGAGTGTGGGGGAGCCTCGAGTGTGCTGGTCCATGGGGCAATGCCATCATGCCACAAGGCTCAGGCACCAGGCTGGGGGAATGGCACAAGGCAGCCTTTGTGGGTGGCCGCAGTGGCATCAGGGCATCAGGGCATCAGGCCTGGGCCTTGGTGGGAGATTGCACCAAGCTCTCTGTGGCCTAGAAACACCCTTTCGCTCTATGGCTGTCTGCCACCATGAGGTTATATGAGCCTTGCCCTTATGGATTCTGGCATATTCCTCATCAAGGGTTTTGACACACCCTTTTCTCTTTATAGGGAAAATGCAATGATATCAAAAAACATTTTCTCAACAATTCTGTATTTTATTCACCCTCAACAGAGTAGCTATTTACATATACCTCCATTAGGGAGTGGAAAGTGGAAAAATCAACTAAAATCACATTTTAAAAATTACAAAGCAAATTCATAGACGATAGAAAGGTTGGAAGGGACCTTGAAGGTCTTCTAATCCAACATCCTGCTCAAGCAGGACATCTTATACCATTCCAGACTGGTTGTCCAATCTCTTTTTCATAAGATGGCAATAAAAATTCATATTTAGAAATATCAACTTTAAGAGAACGTTAACTTTTCATTCTATACAGTTCATCTGAGGTTGATCAGGTCTGCTCACTCTTGTTGGCAATTAATTGCTTTCAAAATGATGCTTTAGAAATAATGTTTAGTATTAAATTCAATATAATGTTATATAAAGAAGCTGATACAAAGGAGGCAGATATTCCAAGGTCAGTCGGGGTCCAGCACACACTGGTCCACAATCTCCCGCAAACTGGGATTCTCCATTGCAGCTGCCACTCTCTCTTTATCATTGATTTGTTTGTTGACTGCAACACAATGGAAAAATTCTCAAGTAGCTTTTGACTGGAAACCAAGCAAATTTATCATCAAAGCAACTGCCTCATAATATTAAGATAAAATGTTTATGGAGATTCTCCGTCATCCAAGTCACGGTTTTCCCAAGGGTGCTTTTTCAAAAGGCAACTAGACTTACTTTGTTTTTGCTTAAAGACATTTCGCTTCTCATCCAAGAAGCTTCTTCAGTTTCTGAAGAAGATTCTTAGATAATAACAAGCAGCTTCTTGGATGAGAAGCGAAATTCTTTAAGCAAAAATGAAGTAAGTCCAGTTGCCTTTTGAAAAAGCACCTTTGGGATTAAGAGGGAATGATCGAGAAGGACTGGCTGAGTTTTTTCACTGATTATGTGCCATCACTTTGGTATTGACTATTAGCACCCACATACAGTACATAGATTTTTCTCCATGAAGTTCTCTTCATACCTTTCTTAATGGGTCTAGAACTGTTCTTTTTATTTTTCTCAGGAAGTATTATCCATCAACCTTCCTCTAAATGAAAAACAATGGTAGCAAGCATAATTACTACAGGCGGTGGCATAATGCAACAGTAAGGTCAAAAATTATGCAACTTTTGAATCAGTATGAAAGCTGAAGCAAATGTCTTACAGTGGGGTTCACTTAGATGCATCAGCTCCTACCTGGTGAAAATCCTACCTGCCCTACTTCCCTCAGGAAACTTTCTTCTCAGGGCATGGAGGGCATGACTTTAGGAAGTTCTCCGCGATGCAGGTTGTTGTGGCTCCAGCCCCCCCCCCCCGCCCCTGGGCCTGGCCCCCTGCCAGAAAGTGACTCAGAGAGTGAGGGGGAAGAGCCGCCAGGGCTCCCTTCTGCAGGGCTGGCCTCTCTGACTCAGCTCCAGGAGCCAGAGGCAGGCCAGGTGGAGGTGGTGACGAGGCCTCTGTCTCCTGTATCTCCCCCCGCCCAGGAAACGCTTCCAGACCCAGCTGTGGATAATCAGCCCTGGTTAGATCCCAGGTTTCGTAGACAAGAGAAGCGGGAACAACAGAAGCAGGGGTGGGGCAGGCCTAGAAAGTGCTGAGTCACGGAGCCACACCCCACAGGGTATAAAAGCAGGAGGGGCTGCTATACTACTTCGTGATGAACAAATCAACTGACTGGAGAACACTTGAGCTGAACTATCTGACTGAGCATTTGGCCTGAATTGCTGTTTGCTCCTGACTTCCTGGTTGCTCAGGTAACGAGCTCTGCGACGCCGGCATCAAGGAGATAAGAAAACCTTGGCAGAAGAATGCTGGTTTGCTGCCAGAGCTGATAGTTGCCGTGGACTAAATTGCTGGCTAATTGAGTCAGTTCGTGTGCCTCCCAGACTGAGGTGGGGGACAGAACACAGGTCTTAATAATGTAGGTCTCTTCTAATAATGACCTGTAGGCAATATTTGGTGCAGCAGATCAGGGAGACCCGGGTCTATCCGCCCACCCATAACCATCTCCAAGCACAGAACACTCTCAGTGCAAAGCATCTCTGGGTTTTCATTGTGGGCAGAAATGGAGATGATCAGTTTTAAACTGCTTTTTTCCATTTAAAATATTTCTCTCAAGCACAACCTGAAGGTATACTTACTGTCTTCCTCAATAGAATGTGCCCCCTCTGATATGTAGATTTCCAGCTAGATGAGATAGAAAAATGTCAGCTTAGAAACACCTACAGCTCCATGAAGAATCTGTACATTGTACTCCTTCTCTCTCTTTGCATTCAACTATGCTGAATAAATAACCCACCCCCAACGTTTCTGCTTTAAAAGCAAGGGATTTCTTTTTCATGTATACTATAATGGTTACATATCTGAATGAGTATGGTAATTGTGCAATTACTTCCTTCCCTTTTTGAAAGCCCTTCTAAACCAAATTTGAACTCAAAACTAATTAATACAAACTTTTAAATACTTATTTACTCCTTGAATTGTCTTATGTATTTCCATGCCAGAACTATCCTTGATAGACAGAACAACGTGCTGGTGAAGAATTTGGGGCTTGGGGGTTTCAAATGCAGTGGAATTCTATTATTTGATAGTCATTTCTGGTTTGCACCTTTTCAGGTTGTATGTGTGAATTCACAGTTCAGCTTAGTCCAACACAGCACAAGCCAAGTGAAAGCTAATGCCTGTTTCTGAGACCTCATTTCTATCATTCACTCGTGAGGATGGGCGCACTGCCTCTTGCACACTGCAACAAACCTGTTGGAAGCCATTGATCCCTGGCTGTGGGGTCAGGGAAAGGTGGGCCTAATGCAGCCAGCAGCAAGCTCCTGCAGGGCGCTGGCTCTTCTACGCAAGCAGGCAGCCCTGGGGAGGTCAACTATTGGGGACCCAGTGGAGGAGTGCCACACCTCCCCCTTCACTTCCTGCTTCATCACCCGTTCATTCTCATATTCTCATTGTTTGTTGCACTCTTTATTCTATTGTTCAGTAACTTTGCTACTGTAACATTTATACTTCTTTTCATTTGTTTTATTGTGTACGCTGCTTACAGTAGTCCAATACAGTGATAGGTGTCAAATAAAATCTTGCACCCTGAAGGGAGGTTGGCCCCCACCCTCCTATCCTTTTGTAAGAGTCCAAAGACCTGGCTCTGCCAGTTGGCTGGGGCCCCAATTGGGGAACAACACAATGGAAGTGATTGCTCAAGTAACCACAGATCCCACCTCCCCCATTCTACCCCTGCCCACCCAAGGTGCCCTTGATTTTTAATTCCTGCTTTTAATTTATGTTTTAATGTATATATAACTTTTGACTGGTGGCTGCCTAGAGTTACCTTATGGTAAGATGGGCAGCCAATAAATTAGACAGACAGACAGATAGATATAGATGATAGGTAGATAATGATAGGTAGGTAGATAGGATATGATTACACAGCCATCCCAGGCCCCCATCTGGGAATCACTTCTTTATAGTGTGCATCAAGTGATGGCTGACTAGAGTCACCTCTCCATTTCTCCCTTCTCGCAAACAACCTCTCTCCTGTGGGATGAGGACATGCAAGCTATTGCTTGCCACTGTGCTATTCTTGCATTACCCAAGTAGTGCCATCAACCAGGGTCTTCCAGGAGAATCTGCCTCACAGTTCAATAGCAGAGAAAAACACAAATGACATACCTTGTGCTTGAAAGGTAAACATCGCTGAAGTTTGATCCTCAAACACAGC
Organism: Ahaetulla prasina; assembly: GCF_028640845.1. Classification (NCBI taxonomy): domain Eukaryota; kingdom Metazoa; phylum Chordata; class Lepidosauria; order Squamata; family Colubridae; genus Ahaetulla; species Ahaetulla prasina. The sequence continues at coordinate 1,896,711 of NC_080551.1, read as the reverse complement.
CCTAAATTTTCATGAAAAATACTTCAGTTTGCTTTTCAAACATAACCATCTGTCTCTCAATTATCAGAACAACAACTGAGCCACACAGGGGAAAATCTGGTCTAACTTTTGGTATCCTGGCTTAACAAACAATTTGGAAGAACCTGGTTTCCTTTATTTAAAAAAGATAAACAACTGTACAGAGTCCATTTTTTTCCTCAGGTGGCAAATAACATGGAACAGCAGCTGTTTCCAACCCACAGAAATGCTTTCCACTTAGGTAAGAGAGCCTCTCTTGAGGTCACCTATGCCACATCCAGTGAGGGTCTCACACTGGCTTCGGTGTAAATAGGGGAAGCAAACATTTTCCTAGCAATCCCTTCCGTTGAGCGTAGAAAGAAGTGCTGCAGAACAAACGCGAGAGTCCTGACCTACAATGCTTGCAAGCTGCTTTGTTGGTTAAAATGAGGATCTCCTGAGGCAAGAAATCTTCCCATAGATCAGGGGTCTCCAACCTTGGCCACTGTAAGCCTGGAGAACTAATTCCCAGAATCCCCCAGCCAGCAAAGCTGGGGAATTCTGGCAGTTGAAGTCCTCCAGGCTTAAAGTGGCCAAGGTTGGGGACCCCTGTCATAGATTATGAATTATAAAAATGATAGATTATAAAAGTATGAAAGGGCAGCACAAAAGCCAAAATACGATTTGCTTGTCTCCAAACGACGCACTGCCGTACCCCCACCCCCAAAAAAGCAACGCGGCTTACAGTTTGATGATAAACCAAGAACTAGCTCAGAGGTCTCCAACCTTGGTCCCTTTAAGACTTGTGGACTTCAATTCCCAGAGTCCTTTACCCAGGAAAGCTGGCTGAGGAACTCTGGGAGTTGAAGTCCACAAGTCTTAAAGGGACCAAGGCTGAAGACCCCTGATCTAGTGCAGGCTTAGGGAGGCCCCGGGCTGCTTTGGACCCGTCCTCCCCAGCCGTTTAGCCGGAGGCCTCCGAGCGCCCGAGCGGGGGGCAGCCCTACCGATGAGCGTGGCCAGCGAGCAGTGGGGCACGGTGGGCGTGAAGCGAATGGTGATCAGGCTCTCGCCCGGCCCGATCTCGGCCACCTCCACGCAGCTCTCGCTCACCACCTCCAGCTCCTCCAGCGTGTTCGGCTTCTCGGGGTCGCGGATGGTGCGGATGAGATCTGCGCGGGGCAAAGAGAGGAAGCGGCGGCTGAGCGGGGCGGAACTGCGGTGACTCCCCGCCCCACGCGCCCCCCCCCGCCCGCGGCACCGACCGTAGACCTCCAGCGCCCGCTCCTGCTCCATGGCGGCGGCCCGCCTGCTCTCGCCCCCGCGCCCAGGCGCCGCGTCCGCATAGCCCGCGCTACCGCGCGCCCCCCACAGCAGCCCCAGCGCCAGCATCGCCGCCCCGGGGCTCCCTGGGCAGGACGACGACCGCCGGGGGTAGAGCGGCCTCCATGCGCGGCGGGCGGAAGTCGGCGCGCACGCTTCCGGCGGGGGCGGGGCGGCGGCTGCGCTGTGAGCCGGAAGTCGCGGAGAACTACAACGCCCGGCAGGCCTGGCGCGTCCCCTCAGCTGGGCCCGGGTCTCTCGGCGGGGATGGCGGAGGCGCTGCGGGTGTTGTTGCTGCCGCCGCCTGAGGAGCCCCCGGCCGGACCCCTGCGGGCCAAGCTCAGCCGCGGGCGGGGAGCGCTGGCCGTAGCCGGGCCGGCCGAGCTGCGTCTCTCGGGGCTGCCCTCAGCGCGGCTGCCCGGCGTCTCGCTGCCGGGCGCCTGGGAAGAGTAAGCGGGCCTGAGGCGGGAGGGAAGGAGGGCGGGCAAGGCAAGGCAAGGGAAGGGAAAGGCCGTCCCGTCCGGTGACTCCCGAGGCCGGGGGGCTTCCCGGGCTCTCCGGCGGGGGCTCCGGTCGGCCAGCGCTCGGGGGGCGGGGGAAAGGGAGGCCCTGATCCGAGCCCAATGCGGCCCTTTGCAGCTTCGTGTGGGGCAGCGGCGAGGCGGAGGATCCGGCGGGGGGTCGGCTGCAGCTGCTGGCCGTGGCCCAGAGCCCCCGGGGGCTTTTCCTCTACGAAGTGGCTTCGGAGCCTGGGAAGTGGGGCGCGACCCTCCTGCGCAGCCTCCCCGAAGAGCGGCTGCGGGCCCTGGTGGCCCCCCGAGATGCAGGCGAGTCTCTCCTTGCAGGGGCGCCCCGAGGGGGGGAGCGGGGAGGGGCTGCCTCTGGGTTTCTTCCGAGGGGGAGGGGGAGGAAGGTTTGTTTTCCTTTCTGAAAGCCGCTGTTTGCAGGCCTTTCTCAGCCTGGCTTCCCAGCAACTGCCCAGCTGAGATTGCGCTCCATCCGATGAGGAAATGTCACAAATGTCTGGTGGTTTTTTGCAGAAGTTCCAAGTCTTGGCTGCTTTTCAGTTGCTGCTGCTCAAGGACAGTCATTCCTTAAGCTACTATACATACTATTACATACTATAGGAGCTACTATGCGATGGACTTTAGGTTTCCATTCTGCCCCGTATAGCTTTTATGGAGAAACACACACACTGGTTGCCAGGAGATTACTTATTAGGTTCCACCAATTTTCATCCAAACCTTCTCCCTCTGGCCATCTTTATGTAATAATATCCCCTAGTTCAGGGGTTTCCAACCTTGGCAACTTTAAGCCTTGAGGACTTCAACTCCCAGAATTGGAGTTGAAGTCCTCCAGGCTTAAAGTTGCCAAGGTTGGAGACGCCTGCTCTAGTTCACCCCCTATGACTACCTGGGGTTGATAATGCAGTAAGGAGAGAGAATGCATTGAATCAGAATCCAGGTTAGATGGAAATGATGATGCTTCTAGCTGTTGAGCTAATTCTGCTTTATTGTAGGGTTACATTAACAGGATCTTGCAAGTCTGAAAGTACAAACTTTTACCTTTGTCTAATTGTTCCCTACGCAGCAGTTCTTCCCAAGGTCACTCCCAACACTTGCCCTTCCAGGTTGATGGGGGTGTGGTTTTCTCCTCCATATTTCCTTGATTAGGGTATCATTTTCTGCTTGATTGTTTGCCTGGTGTTAATTCCTGCTTATCTGAGTGTGGAGTGGTAGAGAGGACCTGTTTACACTATGTTGTAGATGGCTCCTATTTCTTTTTGTGGGACTGCTGGGTCCTGGAGAGTTTTAATTGATTTGTGTGCTATGGTGATGTCATGTGGTTTTAATAATCTGTTATGGTTTTTTTGAGATGTTTCTGATGTATGGCAGTGCTATCTTTTTCATCGCTTGTGTTGATTGTATTGTAATGGGTTGAGTGGTCAGGCACTTTGATAAAATTGTGGTTATCCATTTCGCTGGAAGGTTTTGTATAGGTCCATGGTGGCACGCAGCGCCCTCTCTGTGGGCATATGAGCTGTTGCTCCAGTTCAGCTCTGTTGCACATGTGTGCGCACCTCCCACCAGCCAGCGGGTCTCCAGGTCTCTGCCATGCATGTGAGGGAGTGTAGCGCTTGGGGGCCACATGCATGCACGGGGCACATTTAGGGAGCGGGTGCACATTGCATTTTGGGGGTTCGGCCAGGCTTTGGGCACTTGGTCCAGAAAAGGTTAGCCATCACTGCTATAGATGGTCTGTTTCCTTTTTTTGTTGTTCTTGTGTAGTAGCTGTGTATTTGTGCTCATCCGAATAATGTTCTTATACAGCTTCTCTTGTAGGAGGTTGGGTTGTTTCTTTGATAGTGGAACATTTCATGTGGGTGATTAATTCTATGCTGAGTTGGACTCATAATGGCTTACATAGTTACATATAAAATATTCAACAATATAATAGTAAACAAAATGTGGTTAAAATATAAACTATTATAGGAATTGGGATAGATTGATGGTTTTTAGTATTTGTCTCCAAATTGCAGGAAACTATGTTACCAATTTTTCGAAACTGGAAAGGTCCATGGTGCTGCAAAAAAATCATAATTATTTATGAAGATGGAAATTCTCCAAGTGCTGGGTTAACAATCTAGTTCAGGGGTCTCCAACCTTAGTAACTTTAAGGCTTGTGGACTTCAACTCCCAGAGTTCCTCAGCCAGTTGGATGAGGAACTCTGGGAGTTGAAGTCCACAAACCTTAAAAGTTACTAAGATTGGAGACCCCTGATCTAATTGAATGTGCTTTTTTAAGCCAGCGTTTCTCTGCATGTTATTTCTCCTTTACAAAATATGAAATATTCCTTATATCCTCTTTTACAGGATTACTATCTATTTCCTCCTTGCAAGTGCTGTCATTTAAAAATGGCAGAGCTATACTGTTGCTCAACAATTTTGTGATTGCACATCTGATTTTTCCTGGAGGAGAACTGGGGGAAGAGCTGGAAGGGTGCTTTAGACTTGATTTGCCCCCACAAATCTTGGAAAGGACAGTGAATGTTACTTTCTGCAGAGGTATCCTCTTCTTGTTGGATGAGACCGGATGGATACGTATCCTTTAATATAAAACGGGTGTTGGGTAGGCTTCCAAGGATTATTTGCCCATCTCCCAGATAGGGTAATGCTGAAATCTAAGAGTGAAAATTGACCTACTAGGGATTTAGCACATTAATTCCCAGGTTTACTGTGAAAAAGGCAAAAAGTACCCTGTTGATCCAAGGGTTCTTGCAGGGTGGGTGAGGAGGACAGAGAAGGGCGGATGGGGACTCTGTATACCCCATAATTTGTAGTCTGAGGTACCCAACCCCCGTTTAGGTTACCGTTTGCTTCTAGGCTGACCCAGCTACACTGCTCTTGTGTCTATGCAACAGCTTCTGTTCTGGGGCCCTTCCTTGACCTCACAAGAGCCTTCAAGAATCAGGACTTCCGGTGGCTTCGTTCTCTTCGACGGACGCCTGAAAGGCGCACGCACTGGGGTTCATTAAAAAGCTGGCGAAAACAGCGAATATCAGCTGTTCGCCAGCTGAAAGTACGTTCCCCGGGTAAAGGGGAAAGGAAAGAGCAGAGGAAGGATAGGAAGAACTCCCTAGAGACCCCGCTTTCTCGATTTGAAAGCGGGGAACTCGAAGGGGAAAGTTCCCTGGAAATCCCTCTGCAGCAGCTCCAGGCCCAGCGTGTCTCTGCTTCGGCAGAAAGAGAAGAAAGCGACCATCTCTGCTTCAAATGATTGCTATGGATTTTAATAAGCAGACAGAACAAAGACAAGAGATCAGTCATTTAAACTGCAAGTATTAAATCTGACTTCTATTTTTTTAAAACTTTTTCGCTTACAATCAACATAATGAAACAAAATGGCGCTCGTTAGTTGCTGAGAAAGTGAAAGTGAATGGAGACTATCGTATCGTGCTGGACTGTAAGCAGAGCAGAGGCTTTTTTCGGCTGGATTTTTACTTATTTTTAATTTTTTCTTTTTTTATCTGGATTTAAGCAGACTGCTGGATTACTTTAGTTTGCTTAGGTATTTGAGAAGGGGACTCTCAGCAAGAATTTTGTCATGAAGTTTCTTTCAGAAGAATGGATTCGTGACTTTATACAGGAATATAGAGAGAAAATGTATGTAATTATCCAAAAATATGAATTGATAAAAAATTGGGATGTTTTGGATGAGAATTTGGAGGAAACTAACCAGCCCAATCAGTACTTGGAAAATGGAGTGGAAGAGATACAAGCAAAAGTGGATAAAAATGAAGATATGATTGTGAATAAACAAGATGATGTAAAGAGGCTTTCTTTAAAAGATTTGGATGAAATGCCTGAATCTGCGTTACAAGAGGTTGTTTTCCGAACCGATAAAATACACAGGGCTAATGCTTTACAAGAGCTTTCTTTCCGGATTGATGGAATATATGGTAGTAACTGATATATTGACTGTGCACAAGGAATGAGTGACTGTGCACAAGGAATCCCGGTGCAAGAAGGGACGCTGACGTATCAGGCGGACCTGGTAAAAAGCTCCTCTGGCGACGGCCGTCAAATGCTCTTCCAATGACAGTCGTGCATCCAGAAGGACGCCAGATTGCGGACCTTCTCTGTGGGGGCCAATGACTCGTCCCCCACAGACAGCGATGGCCTCAGCTGATTATACCGGGACACCGGCATCCACAGCCACTCAGTCTTGGCGGGGTTGAGTTGAAGCCTGTTTTTCCCCATCCAGACCCGCACGGCCTCCAGACAACGGGACATCATCTCAATGGCTTCGCTGGGGTGGTTGGGAGTGGAAATGTACAACTGCTATCATCAGCGTACAGATGACATCGCACCCCAAAACCACGGATGATCTTGCCCAGCGGCTTCATATAGATATTGAACAGGAGAGTGAGAGAACCGACCCCTGGGGCACCCCACATAAGAGGCGCCTCGCGGTCGATCTCTGCCCCCCTGCTAACACCGTCTGCAACCGGTCAGAGAGGAAGGAGGAGAACCACCGAAAAACGGTGCCCCCCACTCCCAGCCCCCCTAGCCACCGCAGCAAGATACCATGGTCGATGGTATCAAAAGCCGCTGAAAGATCTAATAGGACCAGGACAGAAGAACAGCCTCTGTCCCGGGCCCTCCAGAGATCATCAACCAACGTGACCAAAGCCGTTTCAGTGCTGTACCCAGGCCGGAAGCTGGACTGGAATGGGTCCAGATAGACAGTTTCATCCAGGTACTGAGGGAGCAGATGCGCTACCACACTCTCAACAACCTTTGCCACAAAACGAAGGTTGGAGACTGGACGGTAGTTCAATAAAACAGCTGGATCCAGGGAGGGCTACTTGAGGAGGGGTCTCACCACAGCCTCTTTCAAGGCTGTAGGGAAGACACCCCCTCTCAGAGAAGCATTAACAATTCCCTGGAGCCAGCCTCGTGTAACCTCCTGTGTGGCCACTACCAACCAAGAGGGACACGGGTCCAATAAACATGTGGTTGCATTCAGCCTCCTCAGTATCCTGTCCATGTCATCGGGAGCCACAGTGTCAAACTCCTCCCAGATGACAGCCTCCATCATCCCATCTGAGACTACCCAATCTGTGTCCAGTCCATCCCGAATCTGAGCGATTTTATCGTGCAGATATTGTCCAAAGTCCTCAGCACGGCCTTGCAAGGGGTCTTCCCTAACTCCCTGAGTAAGAAGGGAGCGGGTCACCCTAAACAAGGCTGCTGGGCGGTTATCTGCTGACGCAATAAGAGCGGAGAAATACTCACATTTCGCCGATCCTATCGCCACTAGGTAGGTCTGAATACGAGACCTTACTAGTGTTCGATCAGGTTCAGAACAGCTGGCCCTCCAATTACTCTCTAGGCGTCTTTTCCGACACTTCATCTCTCTCAACTCCTTGGAATACCAAGGAGCCGGTCGAGACCGGCACCGGGTCAGAGGCCGCAAAGGCACGACGCGGTCCAAGGCCCCCGCCGCCGCCCTTTCTCAGGCGGCGACGAGTTCTTCAGCCGAGTCGTGGGCTAGGTCCTCAGGAAGTGGCCCAAGCTCCGTCAGAAACCTCTACGGGTCCATCAGGTGCCTGGGACGGAACCAACGTGTCGGTTCCGTCTCCCTGCGGTGTGGGATAGCGGTTCGAACGTCCAACCGAAATAGAGAATGTTCCGACCATGACAAGGGTAGAGTGACTAAGTCCCTTGATTCTAGATCATTCAGCCACTGTCCAGAGATAAAAATTAAGTCCAGAGTGTTTTCCCCCAATGTGAGTGGGACCATCAACTAACTGGGTCAGGTCCAAGGCCGTCATGGAAGCCATGAACTCCCGAGCTACAGTAGATGACTCACCGAGCAATGGTAGGTTGAAGTCCCCCATAACCATAAGTCTGGGGGTATCAACCGCCAACTCGGCTATTACCTCCAGCAGCTCGGGCAGGGCTGCTGTCACGCCGCAGGGAGTCTGGTACGTAATCGGCAAACCCACCTATATCCCCTGACCCCACCTCACAAAGAGGGACTCACATCCAGCTATCTGTGGAACAGTGACCTCCCTCGGTTGAAGACCTTTGTTAATAATAACCGCCACCCCACCACCCCTACCCTGGGCCCTCGGCTGATGAAATGCATGAAAACCTGGTGGGCACATTTCAACCAGGGGCACTCCCCCTTCCGTGCCCAGCCAGGTCTCCGAAATGCCTAACAGGTCCGCACCCTCCTCCCGTATAAGATCGTGAATAAGGGGGGCTTTATTCACAACGGACCTGGCATTGCACAACATCAGCCGAAGGTCCAGATTCTGAGGATCCTGACCACTCGGGGAACGGGAAAAGACAGAGGGACTGGAGTGCGAGATCGTTCGCAGATAACGCTCACGCACTCCCCTAACATGATATGGTCCCCCGCTTCCGCCATATCTGTCCCTCCCAGTTACCATGCTAATGAAATGACCCTCATGGAACTGAGCATCCGCCTCCACCCCCATCCCCGAACCCAAGCTAGTAACGACGCGAGCCTTCACAGGATCTGGCCGTATCCCCGTCCCTCCCCCTGGTGGGTTTTCCCCCAAACCCACCCTAACCCTCCCTCCCCTTAAAAACCGATTAAAACGCTCTTTTAAAAAACCCCTAAGATCTTTCTTAGCTGCATGCCACCTCTCGGGATTCCAAAATCCGTCATCAAGGTAGGCCCTCGATAGAGTGGAGGGCCACTTCTGCGAGAGGGGGGAATCTCGCAGAGCAAGAAGAGTCGCTAGTGAATACATGTATATTGCAGAGTATGGAGGGTGGTCTCCCGGCCAGTCCAGATGTGATATAGACAAGTTTCCGACTAGGAACAGATGGAAGAAGTCAGTCCATGATGGAAAATGATGTGGTCTCCAGGTGGTCTCCAAAGGGCTTCAAGGTCTCCAAGCCTCCAAAGGGCTCCAAGGGGCTCCAAAAAAGAAGAAGCCGCTGCAGGCCCCAGGGAGGTGGGGGCAAGGCCTTCATTCCAGAGGAATATCACCAGTCATCGCCACTGCCCAGATGTAATAGCCCCCCAAAATCTCTGTGGAGCTTCATAGGGCTCTGTGGGGCTTTGTAGGGCTCCGTGGGGGGTCTGCGATGACTTCGGGGGAGGTCCGTGATGTCTCTGGGGGGCCCTGATGTTTGTAGGGCTCCATGGTGGTTCCGTGGGGCTTCGTGGGGGCTTTGTGGGGGGGGCATGATGGAACCGTAGGGCTCCGCGGGGAAACCTCACTGCTTCCTCACCACTGCCACCCCCACTAGTCACCTCTGCCTCCACCACGGCCGTAGATGAATAGAAACGGCCAAAGACAGAAATGTGTTGTAATGTGTTGTACTGAATTGTAAATAGAATACTCTCGAAAGACTTTATGTAAGAAAGATTTGGGGGAAAAATGATTATATGGTTTATAGAAGTTACAAGGGAGATATTCTCTGAATTGGATTGGATTTTTATGTATTAGCTGGTTTTAAATACTTTAGGATTAATCTGCTGTATTGATTTATATATTTTACCAATGTTAATTGTTATTTCTTGAAGGATTTTGGTTATGTAAGGGGGAAGTCAGAGCCAGAGAGGAAAAATTTATATAATTGTTTTGGAATAATTTAGCTTATGTTTGTTTTTGAACTATACCTTATAGGTGTTCTGGGAAGTCTTTTAGCGAATGATTGTTTTTTGAACTATACCTTGTGTTTGTTCTGGGAAGTGGGGGGGGGGAGGGTGGTTTTGGAGTGGAGGAGAGGGGGGGAAAAGGGGGGGGGGAATTTTTGTAAAAACTTTTTCAATTAAAAAAAAAAGCCTTCAAGAATCCACTCTAGAAGAGTGGATTACCAATAAAACAAATGATTTTCCTTCTTGAGACTCATTAGTGGCATGTAGATAATCGTGAGGAGTTAAATGTTTGAAATCCTTGTATTCATTTTCCAGGTCTCTGGTGGGAAATTGTGCGTGCTAATTATACATCTTCATTGACTTGAAAAATAGAGCACTAATATGTTTCCACTGAAAGCGAGAGAGTTACTTCAGCAATTGTTAAAAGATTTGACTTAAGTTAAGAAAAGAGTATTTCTTGTTATAATTAGATTTATGGTGGAGGTTGTGACCCCGGATGTGTCCTCTTTCAGCAAACTAACCCTATCATTTGTCTGGCGTTGAACCCTGGCATTGATCTTTAACTGCTGCATCCTGGTTTCCCTTCACAGAACATAAAAAGATTGATTTTTTTTTTTTTTATTACGGATTGTACAGTAATTGAGACTAAATTGATTTTAAATCTAATAACTGCAGCAAGATTACTAATAGGACAATATTGGAAGAAAGAAGTACCAACAATACAAGAATGGATATTGAAAGTTGCCAATTTGGCTGAGATGGCGAAGATATCAGCCTTTTGAAAGACAATACGCAAGAAAGATACTTAAAGGAATGGAAAAATGGATTGACTATATTCAACGTAGATATCAGACTAAGAGTTATCAGACTGTTTTGAATGATTATGATGTATTATTTTTGATTGCTTTTGGGGAAGTTAGAATTGATGATTGTAGGGGTATAATTAAGTTGGGACGAAAACTTTTTAGCATATGTTTGTTTTTGAACTATACCTTATGGGTGTTCTGGGAAGTCTTTTAGCGAATGATTGTTTTTGAACTATACCTTGTGTTTGTTCTGGGAAGTGGGGGAGGTGGTTTTGGAGTGGAGGAGAGGGGAAAGGGGAAAAATTTTGTAAAACTTTTCAATTAAAAAAAAAAGCCTTCAAGAATCCACTCTAAAAGAGTGGATTACCAATAAAACAAATGATTTTCCTTCTTGAGACTCATTAGTGGCATGTAGATAATCGTGAGGAGTTAAATGTTTGAAATCCTTGTATTCATTTTCCAGGTCTCTGGTGGGAAATTGTGCGTGCTAATTATACATCTTCATTGACTTGAAAAATAGAGCACTAATATGTTTCCACTGAAAGCAGGGATAGAGAGTTACTTCAGCAATTGTTAAAAGATTTGACTTAAGTTAAGAAAAGAGTATTTCTTGTTATAATTAGATTTATGGTGGAGGTTGTGACCCCGGATGTGTCCTCTTTCAGCAAACTAACCCTATCATTTGTCTGGCGTTGAACCCTGGCATTGATCTTTAACTGCTGCATCCTGGTTTCCCTTCACAGAACATAAAAAGATTGATTTTTTTTTTTTTTATTACGGATTGTACAGTAATTGAGACTAAATTGATTTTAAATCTAATAACTGCAGCAAGATTACTAATAGGACAATATTGGAAGAAAAAAGAAGTACCAACAATACAAGAATGGATATTGAAAGTTGCCAATTTGGCTGAGATGGCGAAGATATCAGCCTTTTTGAAAGACAATACGCAAGAAAGATACTTAAAGGAATGGAAAAAATGGATTGACTATATTCAACGTAGATATCAGACTAAGAGTTATCAGACTGTTTTTGAATGATTATGATGTATTATTTTTGATTGCTTTTGGGGGAAGTTAGGAATTGATGATTGTAGGGGTATAATTAAGTTGGGACGAAAACTTTTTAGCATATGTTTGTTTTACTTTTAACTATACCTTGTGCTCGTTCCGGAAGTCGGGGGAGGGTTGCGAAGGGAGGGGGGAGGAGGGGGGGAAAGGGGGAAAAAATTTTTGTAAAACTTTTTGAATAAAAAAAAAAAAGATTGATTTTTTAAAAATAGTAGAATTTTTCCGGCAGCAAGTTCTATTGAATTTATAGATTACTCGATTTCCTGTGCATGTTTACTCTAAAATAAGATGACATTGCCCAATGAGGCTTAATCTGAAGCAGGAATGTATAGAGTCATGCTCTTTGAAGGATATGTTATTTCAACAGCCTTTGAAATTTCTTAACTTCTTACAAAGATATATGTGGTGCTACCGATGGTGCCTATTTGGCCCACATCAGTGTCGCTCTCTATCAGTCACGGGGGCAAGAAGAGAGAAACCAGGACATGCCATTTCCTCTTGTGCAGCTCAGTATATCATATGACCTCAGTGTGGCTGTGGTTGTCAGCCGCTCCAGTTGTGTGGCTGCTATTGACCTCAACTTGTACTTCAGGTAGGTGGACTGTTTCTCAAAGACTGCCTGATTTCCAGCATAAAATTTGCTTATGTAGATTATTTATATGGCCATTCATCTCACTTGAGTGATTCTGAGTGGTTTATAAAGATTAAGAGCATGAAAACCACACATATAACTCCCCACGCCCAAGGATAAAACAGTAATTCCTACCTACAAAAAAAATCCCATGTCAACAGCAGCAGAACTCTCCCCTGTGATAAGATAATGCATGAATATTTGGAAATTTAAAATCAGTCTTCCTGCTCATAAGAAGTAAATAGTTCATAGGTGCCTTGGGCAGGATTTCAGGCTTTTCCAGAGGAAAGGCTAGTTAGAAGTCTTTCTAATTTTGTAGCGCTCAATAGCTGAACTCCTTTAGCAGTTCACAGAAACATAGTTAAGTCTCTATACATACATTACAATCCCATGGTGCTTTTCTTTCTTGGGGCTATATCAGCCTTACTAGATAGACAAGAGCAGGAAGCACTAATACAAGTGGTTCTTAGTTAATGATGTAGCTAAGCAATGGGGTCATAAAATACAATACCAGGTGACATGCCACTTAGCAACAGCAATTTTGGCACTCCTGACTGTTGTCATTAAACAAAGCACCATGGACTGTTGAGATCACTTGATTGTCATTTGTGAGGACCTGCTGGCTTCCCCATTGGAATACCTGTGTTGTGAAGCTCAGACTTTGATAGTGAATACCCAAAGTTTGTTCTTTAAATAAGACCGGATCTCCCACACTCACATCTGATTTTCACCCTATTGATTAAAATGCCTGACTCAATTCCCGTCTAATGAACTGAGAATCTTAGGCTTCCATGCTTTAACCATAGACAAATCTATAGTTTTTGATCATTTTCCTCAATGAAAAAGTATAATATTATGTATTCATTTGTTTATTTGAGATCTATCTATCTATTTACAAAGATGATTAGGGGACTGGAGGCTAAAACATACGCTGAACAGTTGCAGGAACTGGGCATGGCTAGTCTAGTGAAGAGAAGGACCAGGGGAGACATGATAGCAGTCTTCCAATATTTGAGGGGCTGCCAGAGAAAGGAGGGGGTCAAGCTATTTCCCAAAGCACCCAAAGGCCAGACAAGGAATAATGGATGGAAACTGAAGAAGGAGAGATTCAACCTGGAAATAAGGAGAACTTTTCTGACAGTGAGAACAATCAACCCATGGAACAGAAGTTGCCTTCGGAAGTTGTGGGAGCTTCATCACTGGAGGCTTTTAAGAAGAGACCAGACTGCCCTCTGTCGGAAATGATGTTGGGGGTTGGACTTAGAAGATCTACAAGGTCCCTTCCAACTCCATTAATCTGTTTAATTTGTTTAATCCCCCCAGAGAATACCCTGACCATTTGTTTTGCAAGCGAAGCTTTGAAAATTTTCCTGCACAACAGATGGAGGGGGTGGATGAAGATGACTCCAATAGTTCAAGTTACAGCATGAAGTTCTTGCAACCTTCATTTCCAACTGACAGGTTAGTTGGCAAAAGGTACTTTTATAGTAACGAGAAGAGTTGTTTCATTGAAAAGTGTAATTCTTACATCTTCATTTTATGTATCATTGAAAATGCTAAGAGTTTTTCCCCTTTTTCCCCAGATCCTGGAGGACACACACATTACCTTTGAATGATACACACCCACACAGTTATTTTCCACATCTGTGTACAGATGTTGAGTTGCCTTGGTATCAGCACCTTTTGCACTTAGAACCTCTTAACTCTAAGACCTTGGACACTTCTGCAGCATCCCTCTTTCAAGAGGTTTCATTTGTTCTTTCAAGCTCCAGAGGGAAAGATAATAAAGGCACTGAAGACAGGCGATGGAAGAATATACATTTAGGTGACCTAGAAGAACATGGGAATCTTGATTGTAAACATGTGACTGGTTTCCACGTGCTGTTCACTGTCTCAAGTGAAAGTGAAGGGCTAACTCTTGTCCTGTGGGATTTGGTGACGCAGGACATCACACCGTCTTGTGTGGGGAAAAACTCCTTTTTTGTGGAATATACCAGGGAGGAACCACTATGGCTCATCCTTTCAGGTGAGCATCTTTGATTTTAATTGCAGATAAATATTTTCCCTCTAGAAAATTTCAGAGTTGACGTTGTTTTCTCTTCTTGACATTGGGAGGGTGCGGTGTTCAAGTCACTAGAACAACTTTTCTGTAGACAATGAGCAATATGGAAATAACCTCTCTCCTTTGTGATCATCCTTAGAGACCGGCCTCTTCTTGTTCCTGTTTGGCTTTACCCAAGAGGAATTCTTGAACAGACTGATCATCTACGGAAGCGCTAGTACTGTCGATTCCCTTTGCTGCCTCAATAGGTGGGGAAGGTGTTCGATTCCTGTACATGCCTTAGAGGTAAGGAAAGAAGCCTGGGCCATTTTCTGGACAACCCCAACTCTTTCCCTGGTGCCTATGAAGCTGTGAGGAGGGCCTGGCCATCCATTCCAGAGCAGAAAAATTGATTCCCCACACGGTTTGCTCTACTTTAAATGGTTCTGGTACTCAGCCAGTGGAGACGCAATATCTTCTGCTGACAAGACAAGAAACTGACTTGGCTAATTCCAGCACAATTCTTCATACTGTGAAGATGGTTGTGTTTTTTTTTAAGTATTGCCATTTGTATTTTAGTGCTATCTGCATATTTCATCCATTATTTATTATTTTTAAGGGATTTTGAATCTTACATAAACCACTGGTCCTTTGCTCTATATTACAAAGAAATATTGATTATTCCTTGGTTACAGTCAATGTTAGTTACAAATCTGTGTAAAACTAAGGTGTAATTAACATATCAACCAGCACTTATTTTGGTGTACTCAAATATATTACATACAGAACAAATATGTTACTTAGAATAGATCAGGGGTGTCAAACTCAAGGCCTGGGTGCTTAAATCTGGCCCCCGGGGCCACCCTGGAAAGAGTGAAAGACCGGCCCATGGTGCCTCTGCCAGTGAAAATGGAGCTCAGAAGGGCTGCCCGCAAGCTCCATTTTCACTGGCAAACGGTTGCAGGAGGCCATCGCAGCCAAAAATGGAGCTCACGAGGGCCATGGATGGCACTCCCAAGCTCCGTTTTTGCTGGCAGAGGGTTGCAGGAGGCTGTTGCAGCAGAAAATGGAGCTTGGAAGCCCGTTTTCACTGGCAGAGCACTTGGGCCACTACAGCCCCTCCCACCAACACAAGTGTTGTTAAGCTGGCCAGGCCCACCCCGGCTCCCGAGGTCAAATACAACCCTGATGCACCCCTCAGTGAAATCGAGTTTGACACCCCTGGAATAGATCATATTCATATTAACAAATTTGTAAGCAGAGAAAGAGTGCTAGAGCTCGACTTCTCAAGAAAAATTTCCTGTGATTTGACAAAGGTTTGTCTTGATGTGACAGCCAGACCTCTGAGAAGAGAGCTCAGGAAGTGAGAAGCACAATCCATGGCTTGATGCTCCCTTGGATACTCAGGCCAGGGGCTAATTAAGAGAGAGATTGAAGTATTGGTGGTGGATCTCTCTATAAATAAAATATAAAAATTACATTTGTTTAATGTTTAGGCTGGCTTAGAGAACCGACAGTTGGATACCGTGGATTTTTTCCTAAAGAATAAAGAGAACCTTTTCAGTCTGTCTGCAGCAAGCTCGGTACAAGATCAGCCTGCCAGTACGTCAGATTTTTACTTGAAGAGTAAGTAAACTATGAATGTTCACACTGACATTTTGTGAATTGCAGTATAAATACAAAAGAATACAAAAGAAATACACTTGACTGAATGCAAAGTAAACTGCACTGAAGGCAGAGGGAGTGATTCAGGGCAGGTTCTTGCAAATCAGAGGTCCAGAGGTCCACGGGTTTCCAGAACGCTTAATGGAATGAATTGCATTTATCACTCTGACATCACTTTGAAAGCAAATGCAAACTTGTGCATTTCTTAATGTGATATTCCCAGTTTTCTTGGTTTTACCCTTTTCTCCTACAGGCGTTGAAGAACTGAGGCCAGCATTGGATTTACTTTGTAAGGCAATTCACGAAAATGATGTGGAAACGCAGAGCAAGCATTTCTCTGAGCAGCTGTTGAACCTCACCTTGTCTTTTCTTAACAAACAACTCCGTGAGATTTTTACCCACAGAGAAGGTAGAGTCGGTATCATGTATCTATTTTACTTGAGTTGGTATTCTTCGTGCCATCACGTAACAACAAAATTTCTATTACTGGAATGGGTTTGTTTACAGATTTTGTGCTCCTTAAATCATGAAGGGAAGAAAGCCAAATACAGGGCAGAATGCAGGTTCAGCCTTAATACTCAGTGGGTATTAAGTGTCCATAACGGGTCTCCAACCTTGGCAACTTGAAGACTTGTGGACTTCAACTCCCAGCTGGCTGAGGAATTCTGGGAGTTGGAGTCCACAAGTCTTCAAGTTACCAAGGTTGGAGACTCCTGGTCTATAAAGCATCTAAAGAGATATTATGGGGCTGTGCAATACAGGTAGTCCTTGACTTGCAATCATTACAATCAGTTACAATAATATTGAAAAAGGTAACATGATCAGTTTTCACACTTATGACCATTGCGGCATCCCCCGGTCATGTGAGAAAAATTCAGGCACTTGGCAACTGGCCAGTGGTGGGTTTCAAATTTTTTTACTACCTTTTCTGTAGGTGTGGCTTGGTGGGCGTGGCAGGGGAAGGATACTGTAAAATCTCCATTCCCTCCCCACTCCAGGGGAAGGTTACTACAAAATCCTCATTTCCTCCCAATCAGCTGGGACTCGGGAGGCAGAGAATAGATGGGGGCGGGGCCAGTCAGAATTTTTACTACCGGTTCTCCGAACTACTCAAAATTTCCGCTACCAGTTCTCCAGAACCGGTCAGAACCTGCTGAAACCCACCTCTGCAACTGGCATGTATTTATTATTTATTTTATTTTATTAGATTTTTATACCGCCCTTCTCCCGAAGGACTCAGGGCGGTGTACAGCCGAAATAAAATACAGAGTATATACAATTAAAAGAAATTAAAAGAAACTATTAATAAATGGCCGATAATTTAAAAATTTACAAATATTTAAAATCTCTAAAACCCCAATTTAAAATCAACTATTTATGCCAGTCCTGCTTGAGTGAATAAGTATGTTTTTAGCTCACGACGAAAGGTCATGACAGTTGCCATGTCCGGGGGTCATGTGGTTACCATTTGTAACCGACAAGCAAAGTCAATGGGAGAATCCATTTGTATGATTAAGATTTGTCTGATGAGCACATGGTTCACTTAACAACTGCAGTGATTCGCTTATCTTGCAAAAACAGTTATAAAATGAGGTGCAACTCACTTAAAAACTTCCTCACTTCGTAGCACTGGAAATTTTGGGCTCAGTTGTGGTTGTAAGTCCAGGAGTACCAAAACTCTCACTTTTTATCTATTATAATATTTTACTTATTGGCTACCTGAAATCTTGCAGGATCATCATGATTTTCCCAGATTTCAGCCATGTATAATTTATTAAAAGGTTTTATATTTCAATTGTTTAAAATAGATGGATTGATTCCTATGACATTGTATAAATTAGTTGATAGTGCCTGCCACTTGTTCCTGCTTTATTTGGAAATACGCTTTTTCTAAGAGTTATTACTACTGTTGTCTATTTTCTTTGCATACCAAAGAAAATTCAGAGCAGTACAGAAAAACAGTGTTGCAAACCTGCAATTACTCATCTATTTTAACAAAATAAAATACCTCTGGCTTCTAGGGTTACTGCATCCAGCAACTGTCTGGCTGGGTTGGAGATTATTTCCTCCAGAATATTCATGTTGATACTGAAAACCAGAGAAAATGGAGCCCTGGGAGACTCTGTAGCCCCAACCTCAAAGGCAAACCAAAATTTCTCCTCTGACAGCTTTGAATAGCAATCCTAAAGATAGGAATGAACTACCTAGCATAATGTATGAGTTCTACAAGTATCTTATGATCATTGGGATGAAAGTTGTTGAGAAATTCAATAGAATCAGTCCTGCAGGTTTCCCTCTCTCCTCAGCCAGCACCAATAAGGTTGCCTCAGTGTTAGCAGTAGGCCTGAAGCCAGACTGACAAGAATTCAGGTTAGCCAGGTATCACACCTCCTGTGTCCCCTTTCCCCCAAATGGGTCAGTGGTTAGCTGAACCCTCAGGGCCTCTGAGAAGGAGAGCTTGCTGCCCCCACCCCTCTCCGTGGAGCTGACATGACTCCTTCTCTGCTGGCCATTTCCAGCCAAGAAGCAGGACAAGGATCCCGTCCCTTCTGACTAGCGGTGGCCAGCAGCCCAGATCCTCTCAAAGCAGGTGGTGCAGTGGTTGTTGAGGTTGTTGTGGTGGATAACTCTGCAACCTCTATAGCTGCCATTCTCCCAAAGCAGCCATTTTGGTAGCTTTACATGATTGTCTTCCTGGTGCTCTTCACAGACTTGGATGAAAATATGCTCCAGTGTGTTGACATTTTCACCAGCTACATCATTAAACTCAGGACGTTTATGATCAGGTTTCCTCATAAGCCATCCGGTGTCATAAGGCAGCCCTGGGATTCCGAAGACAACCTACCCCAAATGGAGCAAAGCCACTGGGAAAAATTTGATACAGAGGTAAGCTGAATGTAGCTTAAATATCAGTATATATTTCACCCATGATCTCAATTTATTAAACAATTTCTTCATTACACACATGCCTAGCAAATTGGAGCCATGTATGGAGCTTACTCCAAGTTCAGCCCTTGAAAGTAATTGATTTCAGTGTGAAGGAACAAAGTAGGGTTGTAATTATTTTAGCAAGAGAGGATTTTGCATGTGTGTGTGTGAGAGAGAGAGATGTAGCTATGAAGATATCCTGGTTTGCCGGGTATTGTCTCGTAAAGAGATATACTAGTAATTAAGCTGGAAAAGAATACAGGAAGGCCTCTGGCTTCATAGGCTGGATGGTCTTCCCCCTTCAACAGAACTAAAGTTGGAGACCTTCTCTGAAATGGAAGGCATGGCAGAGGGGCAGGGGCAAAGGGAAGTGCTTTCTAAACTAACCGGAACCACTTCATGGTATTTGCAGCCAGGGTTTGTCTTCGTGGTCGTCGGCTTAAATATTTTTTAAAATGGTGACAACAGTTTTATAGAGGAGAGGCCGGTTAATGGCTTCTCTTTAATCTGACTGGCTCAGTAGCTTCTGTGGAGTAGCTTGGCTGCTGAATACAGACTTTTTAGGAAGACTTTTAGGTCTGTTAGCCTCTGTGCTGTGGGCTTAGTTTGACTGTCAGATCAGCTAGTAACTCTCAGGTGTTTTGGAACACGCACGCACGCACGCACACCAGCCAGTATGCCACTCAGCAGAACTGCTGCTCATCTCCAGACCTAATGGAACATTGCGCTGATCAGCTCTTTTCAAGTTGTAAGGGTGGACTTGGCTTCAATTGGTTTGTGCCCCTTTGCTTTGATCCAGCATTCCTCTGTTCTGCTCCACTTCCCTTGCCTCTCCTCAACCTTTCAAAACAGAATAGAAAACTCAGGGTGAGTAGAGGGGGATTTCTTGAAATTGCTCATCGTTTTATTTCCCAGCAAGCTGTTACCGAAGCCCTTCTAAGCAACAGAGTGCCAGAGGCACAAACCTTTTTCCGTCTGACCCACAACGCTGCCCAGGATCTTGGGCAGCTAACCCAGATCGGTCTGGAGATGGCCTACAAAAGCCTCCTGAAGGATGACATAAATGAAGCTTCCAAACTTTTAAGGAACATGGTGAGTAACACCGCAACCCCACTGAGCTCCATGAAAAATCTTTGCTGTAGAGCAGGGGTCTCCATCCTTGGTCCCTTTAAGACTTGCTGGCTGAGGAACTCTGGGAGTTGAAGTCCACAAGTCTTAAAGGGACCAAGGTTGGAGACCCTTGCTGTAGAGAATTTTCACCGACACAGATTTTGTTTCTTTGTACCCTTAGCATAATTATTTCTCTTTTGTTCCTCTGGGCTAGGGTTGAATTGGAAAGGGTGATCTATAATCCCCAGGGACATGTCTGCCTTTTTGAGCCACTGTTTACTGACAACGGAAGGCCGTAGCCAAGGCCTCACGTCCTTTCACACCAGTGCAGAGAACTAGAGCAAGACTTTTCCTTATGAATTTTTTTTTTTGGCAAACACTCCTGCAGGAGAATTTCTTTTTTCTTTCGGTAGGGCCTCAGTGTGAAGCTGCAACTGCACAAAATATGTTTCTACGCAACAGATTACCATGTCCGGGACTTTTTGGTAAGTTTAAGTAAGAGTCTTTGCCCATGAAATGATTTCAGTTAATTGTGTTTTTCCCCATGTATTCTGCTAACCTCTTCAGATTGTTAATGTTTACTCAAATCTCAGAAATGCAGTTTGTAAATGGGTTCCAGTGTTAATAGCTGAGGTGGAAATTCAGCTGCACTGACATCATTTTCTTATGTAAGGGACTCGCAGCTCTTCCCTTATAATGTTGTCCCTCACCTTCAAAATTTAATTGAAAGGTAACTATAAAATGTCTGTGTCTATTGGATGGAAAAGAAGCAAACTTGTTTTGACTCTGTAGGTGAGCGTGCTACAAGATGAAGATGCTCTTCCTGAAACAGAGAAGGAAATGATAGACTTGGTGCATGAGGTAGAAAATATTTATTCAGGCACCTTCCAAAGACAGGAAAAGAACACAGCCTGTTGCAGGTAATGCACCTTCAGTTCAGTCACAGGTGGGGAACAACCCTGGGATGAACTAAACACCCGGCACGTGAGCCAAACAAAGATGAGCTCCTATTTTCTCCTTGTCCGGCTTTTTATGGTGTGGGAAAAGGGAGATTGGTGAGCTGTTGTGGGATCCAATCTGGGTTGGTTACTGGGACCAGAGGTTTAGCCTTCCGAGCTTTTGGACTCTAGCATGAGCCCCTCCTTAGGGAACTTCTCTCTCAACAAAATGTGTGCTTTGAGCCGTTCTATGTGTAGTATTTATGTGGTGCCTGGTTATGTGGCCTTTTAGTTGTTGATTGGGATGTTGATGGCCAATTATTAAGTAGTTGGCTGTTGTTTCCTGCTCCTAATTATATCTGATAAGCTGGTGGTAAATCAGCACTCCTGTTGACTGAAAAGGGCCCCATTTTCCAGGCTTCAATCATTTCCCTGACTATTTTTGTACCTATTCAGCCAACAATCTTAGTAGTTGCGAAATTGAACATATGCTCTTGTTCGTTGCAATGTGAGGCTACTAATGAGTTTAGGTCTCCTCCTCTGACCGCTTATTTGCAATCTGGTGGTTGGCTTCCTCCCTGTCTGTCCTTCATAGTCACAGGGGCAATCCATGCAAGGGATCCAGTAGATTACATTAGAAGTTTCTCCCACCTCCAACAATCTTAATAATGCACCTCCAAGTGATCTTTTGTTTGGAGGTGGGAGATACTACAACACACAACCAAGCACCACATAAATAACTACAGGTAGAATAGCCCAAAGCATACATTCTGATGAGAGAGGAGTTCCCTGAGGATGGGCTCCAGTGTGAATCTGAAAGCTCAGAAGACTCGGTGACCGACCCAGATTGGATCCTGCAAGATTATCATGGAACACATATATTTGCTTTCATTTATTGGTGAGCTACTGGCCAGGGTAAATCTGATGGGTATTTGCTATTGAATATGGGCTCACTTTGTTGTTTGGTTTTGAAGGGTAATGCTTTGGTAAGAAGTTCTGGAAAGAATCAGTACCCTGGTTTCAAGGAAATGCCTAATTATTGGTTCTAGATCTTGGAGAAAAGAACCAGACCGTATCGATGTTACTACTTTGGATTCCTTTCTGAATTGCACTCAAGACAGAATTCATAACAGGGAACACAGGGTGATGCTAAACTGGGCTCAGTGGTGGAATCCATCTACACGGGAGAGGGTCCTTCTCCCCATCAGAGCTCAGGAAGGGGGTAAGTATTTGTTGCTGTGGGAGAGGAGATTTGCAGCTTTTTATTTATTTGTTTTGTTTTTATGCTGCCTTTACTGTTGATATAAATATCTCAAGGCGATGACCGTATCCAACACACCTTCCTCCTCCTATTTCCCCCCCAAAACAATCCTGTGAGAGGATTTGGACTGTGAGGAGCTGACTGGCCCAAAGTCACCCAGCTGGCTTTCATGCTGGAGGGCGAGGCTTGAACTAAACAGTCTCTGCTTTCTAGCCTGGAGCCTTAATTGCTAGATTAAACGGACAATTTTGTTTTTTGGAAAGAGTTGGTTCCTTCAAGGGTGGGCGACTTAAGACTTGCAGGGAGACCTCAACCCCCTTCCTGGTGCCCCCAGGCCCTCCTTCAAGAGGGCAGGGCAACTCTCTTTGTGGTATTTTTATGGGGTTAGAAGCGAAGTTAAGACTGTGCAGCCCACCCAGAAATCAACCTGAATTTTCCAATTTGGGGCTGGATTTAAGAGGGGCTTAAAGCAGCCCTCAAGTTGCCCCCTGAATTAGCAGGAGGAAGACCTTCATTATTCTGGATGTGTTGATGGAAGAATGCTGAAAAATGGTTAAAAAGAGAAATAAGTTGTTTCAGATCAACACATGTAGCACATGCACACACACAAACACAATTTAGCTTCTGGAAGTTTGTTTTAGAAATACAACTGGCCTTCTCAGTGCATTCATTTCACTGTGGGTCTAGCAGCAGTCAGAGGATACCCATATTAAAAGCATAATGAAGAACAGAATAAAAACCAGTCCCTTGTCTAGAAACCATAGACCTAAATCTCTTGGAGGAGCAACACAGCAGGAGCAAGGAGGTTGCGGGGGGGGGGGGTGTCTGGCCAGAAAGAGAGGAGTCAGGCATGGTGGTCCCCAACTGCTTTGGCTCAGCTTCAGCTGGGATGTGGTTAGGCCAGGGAGGATGGAGTTGGGCAGAGCCTTCCTTTCTGAAGTTGGGCTAATTCCTTTCCCACTAATAGCAGCAGCTACACATGTGGACATCAGCTTGAGAGTGGTCTGCCATGGTCACACTGGCCAGGGGATTCTGGAAGGCACCCAGCCTGAGGAAGACCACCCTCCATATATACATAGTTCCTAGTGCCCACCCAGTATTTGTACTTACGTATTCCTTTTTTAAAAAATTAGAATTTAAGTTCCGTAATCCTGAGGTCCTCTGGATGTTTTTGTCGTCTTGGCACGATTGGCTAAACATCACTTCGTGGATTTCTGACTCTCAACTCGAAGGCAACCCTGCAAACTGGCCCCCCCTCCCTTTAGAAGCCATCGGTCAGAGTGCATTATGCAGCCATTACTTGCACAATGAAGTCTTGGACATCCTAGCTAGGTAGGCGCCTTCTCCATATAATTATCTCCATTTCCATCCAGTTTCCCACCTATTCTTCTAAAAAAGAAGGTTGCTTAGTGGATCATTGCTCTTTCTGCTCTCCTTTTTTCTTGACAGAAATGGGACTTTTGTGCCTGCAGAACTGGAAGACTTTGAAGGGCTTCTCCAAAGGACGACCTGTGCCGGAGGTGTGATGCAGGAGCCACATCCTCTCCTGGGCTACGTCTCTGCAGGCGGCTTAGATTTCCACACCTGCTTTATCCGTTATTGCTTAGAACGGGGGCTGGACCATCTTCTCTACTCCTACTTGGATTACTATCGGTATGGCCATAAACGATTCCAGCAGAGGCATTTAGAGGACACAGGCAGCAGTGGCAGGAGCAGCAGATTCTGTGAAGGGGGAAATCAGACCAAGCACTTCCTTTCCTGATGTCTTTCTTTCCTGCATTATGCCTTGAGGGAAAAAGAAAGTGCTTTGTGCTGGACAGCCGTGAACTAGGGAAACAAGGGAGTCGCGTTGGTGGGAACCAGCGATTACCCTCCCCAAGAAGGCCCCTCCCCTCTGAGGCAGGGCAGTTTTCTCACAGTGCAGCTGATTGTTAAGCCAAGTTCATTGGAATGGCTGATATCTGGCCAGGAGAGACAAGGCTGGCTTTGGCTTTGTAATTCTGTGAAATGTTGTTCTTGATTTTCAGTTTATTTTCATCAGACTGTCCCATTTTGAACGATAAGGATCTGCGTGAGGAACATCCTTGGTTTGAATTTTTAGTGCAATGTTGGGACATTGCCAACCATCCTGGAGGTAGGTGGCGTCTTTGCATCTCATTTGGACAGATGTTTGACAAACATTTGTCCAAATGTTTGGCACCTACATGGTACCTATTTATCTACTTGCACGGGAATCTCTTTGGCAGCGCTGGCTCAATGGCCTTGAAATAGAAATGAGTAACCGCCCCTATAGATGGCAACCATTAGCAGAGTGAAATCTGTAAGGACTCCTTTGCCCTTACTTTGTCAAAAAGCCCGGCAGGTGTTCCAGGGCAGTTGCAGTCCCTGGCCTGACCATGTAAGGCTTTTCGCTCCTTATGGGGCAAACTGATCTTAGTGGCGTCACCTGGCAGGCTGGTTGCCTTCCATTTCAGGGAAGGAGAGGCCTGTCCACTCTCTCACAGTCTCCGGTGACCCCTTGCACTGTAGTTTACCTTCTTGACCTGCCTTTGAAATGGATTTGAAGCTGCCCCAGTCCGGAATGGAGCCGTTTCGGGGTTCAGGGAATCAAATCTACTTTGTGATCTAGTGGGTTTTCAAGTCTTCTTGGTTTCTGGATCAAACTGATTTTGACATCTAAAGCTATAAGTAAGCCCTGTCTATAAGGTCATCCTTCAGACCAAGGGCTATTTGCACTCTTGACTTGCTGGCTGCTGAACTGCCCTTCAAAAGAGGAGGCAGCCTCAGGACAGAACATCCTAACTTACATGCTTCAACCTTAGAGATCCAAGAGATCACCAGATCCTGTGAGTGACTGGATTGACCTCTCTTTTTCCAAAACTGCAATCTAAGTGGAAACAAAATATATGGTTGTTTTTTTCTTTGTGTTTAATAATTTCCCTCCTCTGACAGATTTAAAATTACAAGTGGGGGGGGCTTTCAGAGCAGGGGATACGCTCAGGGTTTTGGGTGGGCTGCTTGTGGTGCTGTCCTGCCCTCAGTGACCCTCAAAGCCCACCTGGATCAGTGCCCCCTCAAGTTCCAGAAGCCTCTGTTCCTTGCCGAGCGGAGGGTAATTGGGGTTGGCAGACCCTCTGCGGGAGTCATTTGCACATTGATCTTCTTTTGAGAGGGAGGAAATGGGACCTTTGGAAATACCTTCTGGAGTTGTGTATCTGTGCACTTAAAGGATGTTTAGTTTTGATTCATCTGGTTGATTATGCTAAATCTATTTTGAATTTTCTTTTGGCTAACGCTGCCTATGTTTCCCTTCTTCTCCCCTTGCCATCCTGCCCCAGATGCAGACAAAATTTTTCAGGCTAGCCTGGCCAATGCCCAGATCTTGATTCCCAGCAACCAGGCCAGTGTGAGCACCATGCTGTTGGAGGGACGAACCCTTCTGGCCCTGGCTACCACCATGTTCGCCGGAGGAGGGATTGACCAGGTATGCCAATTGCAGAAGGCTGGCAACTGAGCAGCCCCCCCACAAAGGGTTAAAGGCCTGAAGGAGGCTCCCTGCACCCAACTTCCCCTCTCCCAACCACAGACCAGCCTGGCCCCTCGCTGGAGAAACAGAGGTAGGCCATTGGGCTGCCTCCAACGCTTAGAATGGGGGGTGTCGGAAAATCGGTGGTGCAAACAGACTTCAGTGCTTGTTCTGTTGCAGATTGTCCAGAAGGGAGATGGAAGAGAGAAAGTGGATGCACAGCTCTTCAGGATGGCACTTGCTCCTTACCCCAAGCTTAGAGCTGCCCTGTTCCCTCAGACCACTCCTCATGGAATCTCGCCTCCCGACCTTTCTCTCTATCACCTTGTTCAGGTAAGATTCAATGCCACCCAGAAAATGTGGGCACAGTATTGGGCAGATCTAATTTGGGCAGGGCCAGGACTTACCCAGGCAGCACAGCCTCCGAAGCCGTGTCCACCTTGGACGGTCCACCTTCTCCAACCCTGCAGCTCCGTCATCAGGCAGGCCTAGACGAAAGCAAGGTGGGCATTTCTTAGATGGCGCCATCTTCTGATCATACTCTGGCGCCTGACTCTGCATCCCTCTTCTGGACAGCTTCCATTTGGGGCTGCCTTTGTGGTCCCCCACAATTCTTTGGGGGCTTTCCAACCCCTTTGAGATCCTCCACTCTGTGGGACATACACTGTTATAATAGCAAAGTTTAGGCAAACCTGAAAACTGCTTTGGGTCCTTTCAGATACCGGCCACCCTTGCTGTTGCTTTAGTAGCTAATTGCTTGATTTCCCCCAAAGACCCCTAAAATACAGCCATCAACTTGATTAGGTTTCATCTGCGATAATCTTGTCGGGTTTATTGTGTATTGTTTGTTTTTTCCAGGGCGTCAAATTTATTTTCTATAGATTGTGCTACCTGTGCAATATTTTTAGCAAATTTTTCTAGAATAGCTGTAATGTTTTCAGTTGAGAGCCTTTTGCACTCCAGAGCCCTGCCATGGAAAACGCCCCTTCCACATGCTCTTGCATTGCTGTGGGGATGCGGAAAATGTGAGGCTGGCTCCACATCTGATGTGTGGACAGTTCAGTCACAAACTGAGCAAAAATTACAGGGCTCCCTGAGCAGCACATACACCAGCTCTGAACTTCGCCTGTTCTGCTATACCGGTGGGGGTGGGGGTGGGGGTGGGGGTGTCAAACTCAATTTCATTGAGGGCCGCATCAGGGTTGTGTTTTATTTTGGGGGGCTGGGGTGGGTGTGGCCAGCTAAACATCATTCGTGTCGGCACCTGTGGTGGCCCAAGTGCTCTGCCAGAGAAAATGGAGCTCGGGAGCCTGTTTTCACCGGCAGAGGCACCATGGGCCAGTCCTTCACTGTTTCCAGGGCGGCCCCGCCAGCCAGATCTAAGCGCTCCACGGGCCGCATCTGGCTTGCAGGCCTTGAGTTTGACACCCCTGTGCTATACGGTTTGAAATGAATGTTTTCCTTTTTTTAGTGCTTGGCTCCATTTGATTCCACCAAGTTTTTTGGCTGGCAGTCAGCAAATACACTTTCAATTCCTGGTAAGTAAACTTTCACATACAGTCTGAATCTAATCTAGTAGCAGTTGAGCCCTGCTTTAGCATGAAGAATTCCGGTTTTGGGGAATAAGGCAAAGCCAGGGGCTGCTTTGTTCTGTTCCAATTACTTGCAATTCTGCTCTTTTTCTGTCCTTTTCAGATATTTGCAGTGACCTGCCTCACTTCTCATGCTCGGCTCTCGTAAACAAGCATGCCATAATAGAGCATCTTGATTTCTCCTATTACTTATATCACGAGCGCCCCTCCTTCGCTTTCGGAGCGTTTTTAGTTCAGCAGCTGTCAAAGAGGGACCTCCCAAAGGAGCTGTAAGTAGTTAAAAGAAGCACATGCGACTCTATTACAGTAATCACAATTAAAATTATTTTATTGCAAGTGTTTATCTGTTTGATTTGTGTCCTGTGTTTCTTCCTGGAGATGAGTGCAGCACATATCTTCCTGCCTGCCTGCTTGCTCTCCTCCCCAACAGTCCCTTGGTGGGTCAGTTGGGTTGGGAAAGAGAAGACTGTGCTGTGCATGAGATAAAACTTTAACGTGGATCTCCCAAGCCCTGGTCTGTCCTTCCTCAAACCACTATTGTCTTTATTCTATTAACCTGAAGCAACATCTCCTGATTTAAGTACTTGTGACTCTCGACACTAGAAGTGGACGTAGTAAGTACTGTAGACCCACATGGTGCCATAAATACCCCCTGGGTAATCATTGGTTCTCAGAGCGAGAAGGCTATTGCCTAATCAACCCAGAGTGAAGGTGTCCCTTCATCTCAGAAGACTCCTGCTTGCCTCCTCCATCTGAAAGGCATGAGAAAGAGACCCAAGGCTCACAACCTTTGTTCAGGGGAAACTGGGACTCTTGTAATTGTCTGCCTCTCATCCCAATGAGGTTTATGGAATTTGTGCTGGGAGTGAAATTGTGCCTTTTCTAGGGTTCAGCAAGTGGCTAACGAAGCCTATTCCGTGGCCCTCTCAGTTTTCTATGCACCTTCTCTTGCTGCAACCTCTGTCTGCTTTTTGGAAACGCTGGGCCTGCCGAGTCTGAAACTGCGAGTGGATGTTAAAGCTGCCAACGTGATTTTGAGCTTCATGTCCCAGAGAGAGGAGCCACAGCACCACTCCATCAGACAATCCTTGGGTAACGTTTGCAAATACATTTCCAGCCTTTGAATGTTATTCTCCCTTGGGGTCCCTGGCTTAAGATTTGATAGAAAGGCTGTGTGAAAGAAATCCATATCCACGGGGTGGTCAGAGTGGTAAATGGAAAACATTTCAATCAAAATACGTGCCTTTCTATTTGAATTATAACCCTTATTTGAACTTATAAATGTTTTTGTACATATAATGTGTCTTATTAGTGTTGTATGCCAGTGATTGCATGACCTCTGCAGATGCCATATGCTAAATAAATAAAACAAAATTTTATTTATGTGGCTTTAACTAGTGGCTTCTTGGGAAGATCTATGAGCTGTGGTGGCGCAGTGGTTAGAGTGTAGTACTGTAGGCTAATTCTGTTGACTGCCGGCTGCCTGCAGTTTGCCAGTTCAAATCTCACCAAGCTCAAGGTTGACTCAGCCTTCCATCTTTCTGAGGTGGATAAAATGAGGGCCCAGATCGTTGGGGGCAAGAGGCTCTAAACCACTTAGAGAGGGCTGTAAAAGCACTATGAAGCGGTATATAAGTCTAAGTGCTATTGCTGTTGTTATCTACCATGTTGGGCTGACTGTGCCTTAGCAGAACGTCTGGCGTTTTCTGTTTTCAGTTGAAAAGCTAGGAGAGCTGGCTGATGGAGAAAAAACTGCAGCCGAAGACCTTCTGGTCTGCTTAGAGGAAGCCGTCTGGGATAAGGTTGACCATCAAGAGATAAAAAAGTGAGTTTGTGATTCAGTATTGTGTAGGTTGGTCTCAAGTCAACTGAGAGAGCAAGAAAAACAACTTGTCATGTTTACTCCTGGAGAGCATAAATTATTAGGAATTCATTACAAAATCTGAGATCTTGCATTACTTTTTGTGAAGGTGAAGAATTGGAATAATTGACACTAGGCTGGGCTGGGCTGGACTTCCCCAGGATGGACACAGTTGGTTGAGCGAGTGTCCACCAGACGCTTCAAACCAGAAGGAAGAGCTTGAGTGCTGCACTGTAGGAAGAGCTCCTTCTAGGCCTGGGGCTCTTTGGAAGGGCTCGGCCAAAGGATTGGAAAATACGTTCTCAACCCAGACGACTGAAACTCCGTCTGTAAGCAGTGCAGTTGCGATATTTTGCCCAACAATTGCTTCACTTTAGAAGTGAATTCCCCAGTTCGGGTCATTAACTGAAGACTGTGTACCTTCATTTTCTTCACTTGCCGTTTTGTTAGTTGTTGCTATAAGTATTTGTTGCTAGTCTGCCAGCTAACGGTTTGAGATGTTAGAGTCGATCATTCAAAGAAGAATGCATGCTTGGCCTGAATGTGCCGCCTTCTTCCTCCTCGTTCGTGGTCTTGGATAAGTAATAACCCCAAAGATAAGCTGTGGGGCCTTCCCCTATATCAGGGGTGTCAAATCAAGGTCCGGGGGCCCGATCCAGCCCATGGGGTGATTAGATGTGGCACATGGGGCCACCCTAGAAACAGTGAAGGACCAGCCTGTGGTGCCTGTGCCAGTGAAAATGGAGTTCCTCCTGAGCTCCCTTTTCACTGGCAGAGGGTTGCAGGAGGCCATCGCAGCTGAAAACTGAGCTTGTGAGGGCTGCGGGCAGCACTCCCAAGCTCCATTTTCTCTGGCAGGGGCAGTCGCAGCCGAAATGTAGCCTGGGAGCCCATTTTCACTGGCAGAGGGCTTGGGCCATCACAGGTGCCCCTGACATGAGTGACATCGAGCTGGCCACGCCCACCCCAGCCCCCCAAAGTCAAACGCTACCCTGATGTGGCCCTCAATGAAATGGAGCTCGACACCCCTGCCCTATACCCTTTGGCTGACTTATTTACTTGGGGGTGGGTGAGAGGAGCGTGGCTTGCTGCTGTGGCAGGGAAGGGCGAGGAGAGGCGTAAAGAGCTAAAGGCTCCTTTCTTTCAGGACGTCAAGCGAGGCGAGGCATCACTGGTCCCTGGTCGTCCAGTTTTGCCAGCTGCACCACATCAAGCTGAGCACGTCATACCTGAGGGCCTGTGCGCATTCGAACGAATGGCTGCAGTTTGTGACTGAAGCGCAAATGCACGGCTACCAGCCAGCGGAGGTGAGAAGCTGCTGGAAGCTGAGCTGAGCCCCAGGCCTGTGAGGTTTGGGTGGAAGATGGCCCTCCTAATGAGAAAAGAGCCCTCTAATGTCATGGAATAGCAAAGTCACAATGCTTTGTAGAGAGAGGAGGTGGAAAAGGAGGTGGGCAGAGGGCTGTGGTGAGAGGCAACAGGCCCCCTCGTTCCTGCCCATCCTTCCACTCCAAGGGCTCCCCTGACCCTGAATTCTCCAAGCTGGGGCTTCAGTGTGTCCCACCTCATTCATCTCCTGGGAGGTGTTGCGGCCTCCCTCTGGCGTGGTGGTCAAAGCTTTACGGAGCTGCTTGCTCTCCTTCCTTCCCTCTCCCAGGTGATCCCCCTCCTCCGGGACTTCCCCCTGCCCCTGCGGGACCACTTGGAGTTGGCCCTGGGGCATTTGCAGCCTCCGAGGCAGGGGGGCTTGCAGGGGCTGGAGCAGGAGCCGCAGGGCCTGTTCCACGTCCTGCTCCAGAGCCAGGAGCAGCCGTGCCCTTGGCGACACCTCTTGGCTGCCTCTGTGAAGCACCACTTGCCCGTCCTGAGCGTGCTGGCTGCTGGCTACCAGGTACGAGTTCTCCAGGATGGGCGTCCAGGCTCCTGGGGAGACGGAGCAGGTGGAAAGTGACTCTAGAACAATGCAGGCGCTGTGCATGGGGCCCAGGCTGGCTGTGATAGTTTGGACTTTGGCGTGTGGCGTATTCAATCCGCTCTCTGCCTTTTTTAAAATACCTGTTTTCTTCTCTTCCTTCCTTCACGTGCACATACTTGGCAGGAGGCCAGTCTTCTCCACTGCCTGTGTGTTTGGATAATAACTTCCCTGGACAGTTCTGTCACCAGTGAGCTGATCGGGCACATTGAAGGCATGGCTGAATCCCACGAGTGGGGCCTTCCAGACTTGGCCCTTCTCTGGCAGTGGCTGTTGAAGAGGCAGGAGGCCAGGATCCTCCTTCATGCCTTCCAGCTCTTCCTGGAGGTAAGCGGGCCAGGGTCGCTATCCCAGCCCTCGGAGGCACGTGGCAGGGGCCACCAAAGCACATGTCTCTCTGCGGGGGAGAGGGGCAGGTTTCATGGAGTGCTGGGGAGGGAGGGATGAGGAAGAGCCAGAATCCTGGACTTGCGGGAGGCCCTGAGACGGGATTCGTGCTCTGTGCAAGAATCTGGATGACGGCTTTCTTCCTACCAAACGGCTGGCCAGACGTTGGCTTAAAGACACCTGGCAGACGAGAGCTCGCCTCTCCCTCAGAAGCGGATGAGAAGAGAGATTCTACCCCCTCCCTCTCTCCAGAACTCATCTTTTTTTCCTTCCAAAGATGTGCAACCCACTCTGGATAGAATTTGGGCACAGAATTCTTGATTTGTCTTCTGATATTCAGGATTCTCCTTTGCTGATAATGCTGGAAGTGTATGAATTGTGCATGGACTACAAAAATTACAGCCAAGCCAAGATCAAACTGCTCACATTTCAAGACAATCTTTCAAAAGTAAGCAGAAATTTAATTTGCTCCATGTAGCTTTTTCCAAACCTTTTCGTGTCCTGAAGGTCTCCTGGCTCCCAGGTGATCAGAATTCCCAGGGGTTCTGCCAGGGTGGTCCTTTCTTGGCTCCTGGATTTGTTCCTTTTCATCCCCTGTTGATGAGATCAAAGATGCGGAGCGCTTCTTGTGCCTGTTGTCTTAATGGTGGGGATGCCCAGTGGTGACCCATGGCTGTCACCTTCACAAGCAGGGACATCAGGGAGCTTGTATCTACTCCATTCTCTCGTCTTTCTTGTGGCCAAACTTGGCTATTCAAGGCAAGGACTGTTTATTGTGGCTCTGCTGCCAGCAGAGATAGCTCCAGAGTCAGGGGAGAGGGAGCCTGGGCCAGCTTCGGAGCCTTTGGAAGGCTCTGATAAGGAAGCAGCGACAGAGACAGAGGCAGAGACAGGGCATTCTGTCCTCCCCCAGGTGGAGAGGCAGCTGTCTTCAGGGCCTGAGCTGAGTGAGGGGGAGGAACAGATGGGGTCCATCCCAGGTGTGCCTATGAATAGAAAGGAGAGGAGAGCAAAGGAAAGCAATAAGCCGGCTCTCAGGGACAGACAATAGCCAGCCCCTCCCATGCTGGGAAATAAATAGGAGGGGTTTGGGAGTGGCCAGTTGTTGCAAACAACTGTTCATTTCTAGCATACAAACAATTCAGATTTCTTGGATAAACCCAGGTTTGTTGGGACTAATTACGTTTGATTTTTTTTGTTTATCCCTGTGAATAAAAGACTGTTACTGCCCTGTTATAAAAAAGGGGGTGGTTTACTTGCGAATAAACATTTGATCATTGCTTGCGAAGGCTGGATCCGACCTCTGTTTTGGAATCCTGCTTCTCCCACAGGGGGGCAAAGGAGTGTGGCCCCCTGGTGCTTGTCAGGAGGCCAGGTAGCGAGAGAAGGGCACATTCCGCTCCTGATTTAGGAACAGATATTGGGGGAAGTTGTACATTTTGAGGGCGAAGAGGCTGGTCCCGTAAAGGGCCTTTCTCAAGGCAGAGGCCTTGCTCAGCAAAGCAGAGTTTTCAGTGGAAGGAGACGTCACCTGGCCCTTGTGTGTACAAGCATTTCTTTGTGCACAGACTTCCCAGGTAGCAAAATGGTTGCTGCTTGAGTGGCTTTTGATGCAAGCAGTTTTATTTTGTACTGGAGCTGCAGAGGAAAGGTGTTGAAACCGTCTTGCCCTGTGATCTGTTCTTCCTGCAGGCGGAAGCGCAGTGTGAGAGGGGGCTGCCCGTCCTTCCTGGGCCCTGGATGGAGTTGCAGGCCTCCTTCCTGCTCAACCTGATGCTGCACCAGTGCAGAACAGAGTACGAATTCAGAAAACTCCTCCAGCTGCTTGCAGATGCAGGAACTGCTCTTCTCCATGGCAAGGACCCTCCCGTCTCTTCCCTTCTCTGCTGTGGCTGAGACTGCTGGGGGCTCTGGACAGCCTTACCTATATCAGGTGGCAGTAAATTGCCTGCTGATGTGACAGTCGGTGGCCGTTTTGGAGAATAGGGTGCTGGATTCGGTTGGGCCCCGTTGGCTAATTTAGCTGCAGGGCTTCCCTGGTTTTGATGTTAGGTTCTGTCTCAACTGGGGTGCCTCAGCTATGCAGCCCTGTTGGGGGCAGGGGGGGACTCAAGAAAAGCCCCTTTGCTCCATTCCTAAAGTCCGCCTTGTTGTTCAGCTACAGGCTGCCCTATCCTGTCACTATTGCTCTTCTCCTCTTTGGGTGCAGGACCAGATCTGAAGAAGCTCAGTGCCCTCGGTGCCATCCTGAAAGATTCACCCAGCTCCATCAGTCGGACTCTGCTGAGCAACTACAGCTTTGAGCGGTTTCAGGAGGAGAGCCAGCGGATTCTGGAGCAGCTGCAGGAGAGCAGCTCCTTCTCTGTGGCTCGCAAAGTAGCAGAGCTGGCAGCACTGCCTATAGACAATGTGGTCATTCAGGAGGTACCCTGGAGTCAAGCCTTGTTTGTTTTTATTCCTGCTGATTGTGTTTCAGTATCATCCTGTTGGTGGCTGCTTTCCCCTCCCCCCCTTGTCTGGTGCAGCTGTGTGTCCAGATCTCCATTGGGCCAGTGGGCCTTCTGCTTTCCCAGCACTGTTTGGGACCCCTGCCAGCCTGAGGCAGCCTGGCCTTCACAAACCACACTCGGCTCTCCAGAGTTCACTGAACCTCTGCCAGGAAGAGGGGCTGAACAGGAAGGGCGGGAGAGGCACCCGCGGTGGGATGGGGTGGGGGGGTGGGGGAAGCCATCCCTGGGATCATGAGGTTCCGTGTCAGATAATCATTTCTGTGCTGTGAAGTTCCTTGGCTCTGATGGTTGTTTATGTCCTTCCCAGGTGCTCCAAAACCTCCTCCTCTTGAAACAGGTTGGCCACTGGACTCAAAAACGGACAAGGGTTGAGTTCTGGAAGAAGTGCCACGAGAACTATGTGCAAAATGCCATCTCGAATCGAGCTGCCTCAGGCTTCTTCTCAGCTCAGGCAGACTTGGTCTCGGAGGGCCCGGAGGACGAGAGGGTTTCCAGCATCTTAGAGAGGCAACTCCTGCTTACTTTAGCTGGACACTGGCTAGCCAGAAGCGACCCGGTTCCTGTTGATGATCTGGAAAAGATAGAGAGGGGAATTTGGTGGTGCCACATCAGACGACAAACTTTCAGCCAAGGCCCAGGGCAGATGGAGCCCAGAGGTCCGCGCCAGATTTCCATAAGTAGTGAGCTGTCCTTTGACTCCTTGGCCAAGGAATTCTGCTTTTCTAAGGTTGCTGCTTTAAACATCCCGAAGTACCTGGAGCTCAGAGGTTTCCCTTCCCAGGATACATCC
Organism: Ahaetulla prasina; assembly: GCF_028640845.1. NCBI lineage: Eukaryota > Metazoa > Chordata > Lepidosauria > Squamata > Colubridae > Ahaetulla > Ahaetulla prasina. The sequence goes on along the minus strand of NC_080551.1, from coordinate 1,862,158 downwards.
ACAGTTACGCTTTCCGAAGCTGAAGCGGCGTCACTGAGCTTTCTGATTGGACGCCTTCTGGATGAAGGGAGCGTGCACGAAGCTGCCCGAGTTTGCCGCTATTTCAGCTTCTACAGCAGAGACGTTGCACTGATCTTGCATTGCAGAATACTGGCCTTGGGGGAGGATGCCCAGGGCGGCTTTCATCCAGAGATCCAGGCTCTCCTGGCAGCTGAGAACAACAAGAGGCACAGAGAAGCGGCACCCGAAAAGAAACGGTTGAAGAGTTGTAAGTTGCATCCAGCATGAAACATGCGAGTGAGACCAGTTAGTCTCTCATAGGCCATTGTGCTCTTTCCTCATAGCATTGCACTTAGACTTACGTATTGCTCCACAGTGCTTTACAGCACTCTCTGGGCATTTTACAGAGTCAGCCTGTTGTCCCCCAACCATCTGGGTCCTCATTTTACCCATCTCGGAAGGACGGAAGGCTGAGTCAACCTTGAGCCCTGTCAGGATCCAATTCCTGACTAGGGCAGAGTCAGGCTGCCAGGCTGCTTTCTAACCACTGCGCCACCCACGGCTCCTTATAGCCCATTTGCCTTTGTTTGCCAGCCTGCTTCTGTGGTAAGGCAGCATGAGTGGTGGCAGTGGGGTTTTCCGCTGGCCATTCTACCGGGAAGGTAGGCCTCCTGTTTCAATTTTGCCCTTCCGACATTTTAAAATCACTGCAGGTAGTCCTTGGCTTATGACCATGCAAAGTTACAGAAGCATTGAATGAATGGTCCTCAGAGTTCCAGCCTCCCCACAATTACATGATCGCCATCTGTGCGCTTGGTGACCGACCGGCTCACGGTTACGACGGTTGCGGCTCCCGGCATCATGTGATGCTATTTGCAACCTTCCCTGCCAGCTTCCTCAGAAAGTCAGTGGGGAAGCCAGCAAAGCAAGTTACAAGTCTCCTCCTTCCCGAGTCCCTCTGCGCTTGCCCCATGCTGGCCCCTCACCCCTCTGAGCCTTGGCTGAAGCTCCCTTCCCCTTCCCCAGCCACTGGTGCACCCTGCACACCCTCACAGTGCCTCCCTTGTACACCCTCCCCAAGGCTCACCATGCCACCTTTGCACACTTCCGCACCCCAGTGCATGCCACTCCTTGCTGCCCCTCTCACGCAGCCCCCATGCACCCTCCCCCACCCGCCATCAGTCACTTGCTACCTGCTAGCTGGCCTGCTTGCAACTTCCTGGCAGCAGGAAGTTTCCTCCGCTAAAGATCGTGGGATCGGGACTGCAATCAGCCTTTACCATCCCCTCACTTAGCAATAGAAATTCCCAATGACTGTTGTAAGCCAAGGACCACTTGTGCCATTTCCCCCCTCCAGAAATAAGTGGAGAAGGCTGGTGCCATTCAGCAATTCATTTGCAAGTCCACAGGTTCTGTGGGTTCAGAATTTGTGAGTGTGGCAAGTGGGGGTGGGGGGAATGCATCTTAGGCTCCCCTTCCCCCCCCCCCCGGTCTATTGTTCTGGCTGTTTGCTCAACTCCGAGATCTTGGGTTTCTTTTTAGCCTCAAGCCTCGATTCCTGGTCGTCCGTGGGGGGCTCCTCTCCGGATAGTGGAGTGGTCGGCAGTCTGCAGACTTTAGTTGCAGAATGTGTGCATGGTCGGAATTATTGTCGACAGACTCTCTACCTTTACGAACTCTCCAAGGTACGTCGCTGGGGTCTGGAATCAGGGGGTGAAGGACAAGCAGCCCTCATGCCTCAAGCGGGAAGGTAAATGATCTGACTCTTCTGCCCCCCCTCCCCCCCTTGGCTCTCTGCAGGAGCTGGGCTGTTCCTTCAGTGAGATTGCCATCCACGATTCAGAGAAGCTGCTTCGGGCAATCCTGTCCTCCCAGCAGCCAGACTGGTACAAGAAGGCCCAGGCTTTCATCACCAACCAGAGGCTGGAGCCAGGGGCTGTGGCTGAGCTTGTGGCAGAGGAAATCACACGTGAGCTTCTGGCGCCTTTGGAAGGAAGAGGCAGTAAGTCCACTCTTGGTCTCTGCTTGGGAACACCAATGGATAGTTGCTGCTTGCTGGACTTTGGCCAAGCCTTGTCATTTCACACTTCTCTTTTGATGGGTTTTGATGATTTGATTGATTTTGATAGGGTCTCCTGCTCGAGCAGGGCCTGAACCGCCAAGGTCCCTTCCAGTTCTTCTTCTAGGTTGTTTCTGTGTTCTCTTGATTGCTGCTGTACCATGTTTGCTCTGCATTTGCCTTTTTAACCTAAGTTCTGTCAGGACTGTAGCTCACATGACCATTATTTCATCAAATTATGCCATGCTACTGAAGGAATATAATATAATTCCCTGGACCAGAGGAGAGACGCAGCCTGTCTTATTTTATGTACAGAGCAAACTCCAGGCCTGAGTCTTGCGGAGGAGAGCCAGAGGTTCCTGCAACTGGCCAAGCTTTGCCAGGACCACACGGTTGTCGGCATGAAGCTGCTGGATAAGGTTTCCTCCATGCCACATGGGGAGCTTGCCTGTAGTAAGTTTGTGGCGGATAGAAAATGGGTCCTTGTGAGGTTGGAATTTAAGGTTAGGTTTGTGAGGACTTCTGAGTCTCAACTCAGACTGAAATCCAACATACGTACCCTTTGGCAATGATCTCATGAAGATCTATTGGCCAGGGGAATCTGGGTCGCCTTCGACCTCATCTTCATGTTGTGTCTCTTGCTCCCCCTCCTTGCATAGTCCATATTGACACAACATGGTGACACGTATTGAAACTCTGCCATCGTGTTCCTGAGGATCAAAGCTCAGAAGTCGGTGCTTCCTCCGTGGAGGCCCCTGCTTGCCTGCTTTTCTTCTCTGTACCTCTATGTCTTGGGAGTCCTGGGGGGAGGGGGGATTCTTTGATGATGTGCTAATGTTTCCAAGAGAAACAAAGTGGAAGAGTTGGGAAAAACTGGCAAAGGATGAATCCGTGACCATGTTGTCTGTTCCCTCCTTTGAACAACATTTGCTTTGTCTTGGATCAGATGGGAACTCTGGTCCTCCCATTGGCTGAAATGCAACTCCCAACATCCCTGGTCATTGTCCACGTTGGCTGAATTGCTGGGTATTGTAGTTTAGTCGCATGTGGGAGTACGCCAGGGTGAGTGTGCAGCACGAGCGTTTGTTCGCGGAACATTTGTTCTCCTTCCTTAGCTGTGGAGCTCCTGATCCTGGCCCACAACTGCTTCAGCTTGACTTGTCACATGGAGGGCATCACTCGGGTCCTCCAAGCTGCCCGGCTGCTCACAGATGAACACTTGGCGCCAAAGGAAGAGTTCGGCCTCGTGGTAGGTCAGCTCCTCCCAGAGAGGGATGGGCTGCAGTGGGCGGGTCCCTTCAGGATTGTGGAGCAGAAGCCAAAATCTTTGGGGCTGTTAGCTGGAGGCTGCAGCTCCTGACAGGGCAGAGAGAGTGTCCTCATCTGACCTTAGGATCTGCTCATTCTCAGCTTCTCAGTGGAGGCAGGTACAGGTAGTCCTCGACTTACAACCACAATGGAGCCCAAAATTTCCATTGTTAAGTGAATCCTGCAGCGTTTAAGTTAGTAACACCGTTGTTAAGTGAATCTGGCTTCCCCATTGGCTTTGCTTGTCAGAAGGTTGGAGAAGGGAATCGTGTGACCCCAGGACACTGCAGCCGTCATAAGTATGAGTCAGTTGCCAAGCGTCTGAATTTTGATCATGTGACCATGGAGATGCTGCCGATGATTGCAAGTGTGAAAAATGATAAGCCACTTTTCTCAGTGCTGTTGTAACTTTGAACGGTCACTAAATGAACTGTTGTAAGTCGAGGACTTACTGTTTTGACTGGGACTCCAGAACACCCTTTCTGAAGCTGGCTGGATTTCAGGAAGTGGTAGATACGGCCCAGCCCCAATGGTGCCCTTATGGGAGGAGTAGAGTTCTTGTGAATGGAGGTTGGCAAGCCTGTGGCCTCACTCAGCTGAACGTTCTTCTCTCCCCAAAGGTTCGCCTTCTCACCGGTATTGGCAGGTACAATGAGATGACCTACATCTTTGACCTGCTGCACGAAAAGCATTACTTTGAGGTGCTGATGAGAAAGAAGCTGGACCCGGTAGGCCTTATGAACCAGATCTGCTTTCCCCGGGCCGGTGCTACTTTGGCATCGATGCCTTGGCTGCTCCCTTCCCTTTGTAAACCACTTAAAAAAGGGCTGTAAAAAACACCGTGAAGCGGTACATAAGTCTAAGCACCATCGCTGTAACTATATCGAAGAGAGTCAAGGTGGGGCAGTTTTGAGTTTCTTCCCAACCTCATCCTGTCCTTCCAGCAAAGGAGGAACTTGCAATCAAGTAGTCTGGCAGGATTCTAGAGCAGATCATAAGGTTTTAAAGACTTAAAAGCAACGTAGTCATCACCAGAAATCAATTTGGACTTGTTCAGAACTTCCTCCTCTTTTATGGCATCTCTTTGTAGCAGGAGGGCACTGGGCTGATAGGCGGAAGGGAGGACTCCTTCAAAAGTCCCCGGGAATCATCATCCCACCACTGCTGCCTTCTCTTCCTGCCATGGCGGCACAAGGGATGACAGGAAATGATGATAATGGTCTATGAGATTTGATGCTTTTATATTGTATAATTCTGGGCAGCAGAATTTATTTTATTTATTTGTTTATTTAGTCATGTTTACTTAGTGTATATTGGAGTTGGTGACCCTGTGAGAGCTGTATGCATCTTTCATCTAAAATAAGGCATCCCCTGATAATAAGCTCAGTCGGGATTTTGAGCGCATGGCAATAAAGCCAAGCACTTATTTCAGGGTTCAAAAAAATATAAGGCAGGGTCTTATTTTGGGGGAAACACAGCAATATATACCAATTCGTGTACATTCAAAGTGACAGTAAAGTTATTCGAAGTCTAAGCAGCCATAATCCCGCCCCCTCCAACCCCAACGGTTATTATCTTCCAGCTGGGCCCAGGATTATTCGTTTAAGGTTTGTTTTAGAAAGGAGAACAGCAACTATTCTGGAACTTTGGAGAGCAGAATGCCAAACATTAAACTGCAAAGGACATAGAAGCCTAAAATGCAATCAGCGGTTTAACATGAAACTCTGAGAAAAACATGAGATGGCATTGATTTGCTAATAACCAAGGAAAGTTTTACTGCCCGGAGTTTCCAATTATTTCGAAGTGTGTTGCCTTGAAGAAAGTCAAGGCCTGTTTTTTTATCATTCCAAAGGGCAGAACATGGAATATTGGACTTAAGTAAAAGGAAGGTAGATTCCGAATCTAGTCTTAGGGAAAACCTTCCTGCTTTGAGCAGTTCAGCAGTGGAAGCCTTGATCCAGAGTGATCTCCTGCTCGGTGGACATGCTCAGGGGTAGCAGTCACCAATCTGGGATGCGCTCAGTCGGCGGCTGGGTCGAGATCACCTCAAATCCCCCCTCGCCCCCACCCCTTCCTTGTATTCTGCCTTTGTGAAGGACCGCTATCTCCTGAACAGTGGAGGGGGAGGCCTGGGCCACGTGGCCCGGTGGGATTGGCTGCTTGGGACTGTGTGGCAGACAGATGCCAGTTGTCCTCTTGCTGCACCTCTCCCTCTCCCTCTGGCAGAACGGGACCCTCAAGACCGCCCTGCTAGACTACATCAAGCGTTGCCGCCCCGGAGACAGTGAGAAGCACAACATGATTGCCCTCTGCTTCAGCATGTGCCGGGAGATTGGGGAGAACCACGAGGCTGCGGCCAATGTCCAGCTGAAGCTCATTGAATCTCAGCCATGGGGTAAGGGCTCACCTGTCCAGGTAGACCCTCTGGGTGGGTGGAGGCTGCACTCGGGGATCCATCGGGCCGGGCTGCTCAAGGTTTGGTGGTCCTGCTGCTTGTTCTTCTCCTGAGGAAGCCAAGAAGACTGAGGGCCCAGCTCCGCTTTCTCTTCCCTTCAGGCTTTGAGGAAGGGGGGAAATATGCCTGATGGGCAGCAGAGACCCCTGCAGGGCTCCTCAGAAACTGTCTCTCTCTTGTGGCCCCAAACTAAATTCCCAGGCAGAAGGTCCATGCAGGAGGGTGGTGGGAGCTGCGTTTCACAGGGTCCCCTTCAGGCAAGAGCCTCCATGGAGTCAGCTGCTCTGGGCTGCAGAGTCCTCTAGAACAGGGGTCTCCAACCTTTGCAACTTTTAAGACTTGTGGACCAACTCCCAGAGTTCCTCAGCCATCTTTGCTTGGCTGAGAAACTCTGGGAGTTGAAGTCCACAAGTCTTAAAGTTGCCAAGGTTGAAGACCTCCGCTCTAGAAGCCGATCTGCAAATTAAGCTGCTTTTTGGCTGCTGCTGGGATGGGCAAAGAGCCTCCAGCAGTAACTGCAACACAATTGCACTTCTAAGCCTATGAAAACTCTCATAGCTTGGACCTGGTGATACTGTCAGGCCCTGCCTGGCCAGTCTTCTCAAGAAAGCAGAACTGATTTCACACTTTGACTGGAAGGTTGTGATAGCAAGAGATCTAGGCAGGAATTAGCTTTTCGAAACGTTCGATTAAAGCAGTGCAGACCGAGCGCCTCCCGAAGTCCAATCCCTGCGTGTGAAGATGTTAAGGGAAACTCCCGCCAAGTGGGGTGATAAACGCTGGTCTCCAAGGCAACACTGCTGCTCTTCTCCAGGGACGAGATAAGGCAGCTGCAGTGCAAGGCCCAGTCCTTTCCCCCTCCCAAGGTCCCGAAAATTACAGTAAAGCAAAGCAAGAAATAGAAACAGAAACTGCATACAGAGATTCCTCCACCTAAGCCTCCCCCCTCCCCCCAGAATGACAGCGTCCCTATAGGGATCTATGGGGCTGGACAGACACCTGTGTTTCCTTGGCCTCTGGTCACATGAATCCTGTGCCAGCTGGATTTTCCCATTGCGGTTCCAGGGGTGAACTGGTGAGAAAATGAGGTTGCTTCTGTTGCTGGATTTCATGGCTGGCTGGTGGAACAGCCCTCACTCCTCGGGAGTGTTTCCAAGGAAGCCCCTTCAGGCCTGAGCTTTTCCAACCAAGAGTTCTGTTGTTGTATCTTCTTCGGGGGGGGGGGGTCCTCATCCAATTAGGTGGGGCAGCAGGACCATCGCCCTTTGCACCTGCTCCGGGGGGGGGGGGAGAGCGGTGGCCCGTGTCCAAAGCAGCTGGAGGGAGGCGGCTCTTGTTGTCTGGGCTGGTGAAATACCTCTGGTTCAGTTCTGGGTCACTTGCTGCCACCTGACTCCCCTCTGCCTGGGGAGAGTTTCATCCCACGATCCTGGGTGGGATTGCCATGATGGCCCAGGCCACCAGCTGCTCTCTTCCTTCTAGAGGAGAGCCTTCAGGATGTGCCAAGCTTGAAGAAGCTCCTGATGAAAGCCCTCACCCTCTTCCTAGATGCTGCCGAGAGCTACTCCAAGGTGAGATGGGGAATAAGGTGGTGCCTGGCGCACGGGTGTCTCCCAGGGCCACTGGCATCTTGTGGTGGGATCTGCAGCTGAGGGAGGGGTGGAGTATTGGTTTCAGCAAGCCGATAATGTCAGTAATGTCACCTTTGATTTGCCAAATGCTCAAAGCTGAAGGGTGGGTGTTGATGTCTCCCTTCTGGGTTTGGTGGGGTGGGGTGGGGGCAGGCGGTTGCACCCGGGGCTCCCTCCTTGCTCCGCCTGATGCCTCTCTGCTCTGGCGTTTAGGACTTCTGCGTGTGCCAGTCTTTGCGCTGCAAGAGGTTGACCAGGCTCATCACCCTGCAGCTCCACTTCCTGACCACTCAGCACAAAACCAAGTTGATTAACCTGAGGCGGAAGAGCTTGATGCCCTGTATCCTGGCCCTGCCCAGGTTCTACCAGGTGAGAAGGGCCTTCACCCCCTGGAAGAGGTGCTTTGCTTTATCTGAAAAGATATTAGAAGAAAAATGCCCGAAGGTGTCCTCTTTTCCTATCATTCCTCTTTGAGGGAGATGGGCGGTTCATAAATGCTAAATTAAATAAATAAATGAATGAATAAATATAAAACAAGCCTCTTAACCACTCAAAATTGCAGCAGGGCTGAACCAGTGCTCCTTGCACCCAGCTCTTGAAGTTCCGGCTGCCGCAGCATTCTCACAATCACATGGTTATGATTTGGGCATTGGGCATCCTGAGATCACATGACCATCATTTGCAAGCTGGGAAGCCATCAGGGAAAGTCTTCAGTCGCTCTGTCCGGCCAGCCTTCCTGTGCTCACTCGCCCGCCCTCCACCCCAGCAGCATCCCTGAGCTCACACTACTGGCCTTCCTCCCTCCATTCCTCTGCTGCTTGCACTGGCCCTCCTGGCCTCCCCTGCCCCACTGAGGCTCCTCCACCCTCTTTCCCAGGGGCTCCCACGGCTTCCCACTTAATGACCGTTCCTCTTGAGAAACAATATGTCAGCTTAATTAGAGTCACGACTTGGCTGGGCTGCCAAAGTTGCTGTGGCTAAGTCATGTGGTAGAATAGAATAGAATAGAATTTTTTATTGGCCAAGTGTGATTGGACACACAAGGAATTTGTCTTGGTGCATATGCTCTCAGTGTACATAAAAGAAAAGATACCTTCATCAAGGTACAACATTTACAATACAGATGATGGTCATAGGGTACAATTTAACACTTAATGATACAACACTTAATGATAAGCATAGGGTACAATAAGCAATCAGGAACAATCAATATAAATCATAAGGATTACCAGCACAAAGTTACAGCCATACAGTCATAAGTGGAAGGAGATGGGTGATGGGAACGATGGGAAGATTAATAGTAGTGCAGATTCAGTAAATAGTGTGACAGTGTTGATGGAATTATTTGTTTAGCAGAGTGATGGCCTTCGGGGGGAAACTGTTCTTGTGTCTAGTCGTTCTGGTGTGCAGTGCTCTATAGCGTCGTTTTGAGGGTAGGAGTTGAGGGATCTGTAAATATGTCACATCTTATGACCACCTTGCTTAGCGACAAAAATCCTGGTCCCAATTTTGTCGTAACAGGGAGGCTAATTATTTATTAGTAGCATTTTTTTACTTCTAACCACAATTGAGACCATAATTTTTGTTGCTAAACAAGATTATTGAGTCATGCCCAATATTATGACCTTTTCTGCCATGGTGGTTAAGTGAATCACAGCAGTTGGTACGTGAATCCAACTTCCCCCGTTGATGTTGCTTGTCGGAAGCTGGCTGGGAAGGTTGCGAGTGATGATCACGTGATCTGGGACACTGCAGCCCTTGTGAATAGATACCAGTTTTCAAGCACCTGAATTGTGACCTTGCGACCGTGGAGATGCTGCAAGTCCTAAGTGGGGAGCGCCAGTTGTAAGTCTCTTTTCCAGTGCAGTTGTGTCTCCAAATGGTGGCTAAATGAGTGGCTTTAAGTCGAAGGCTGTCTATAATGTTGTGTAATGAATAAAACCACCTAAAAAGCTCCAAATTCTGTAGCTGGGTACATTTGTGTAAAAAGCTGTATGATTTCCTCGTCCTGTCAGTGGGGACTTGGCAAAACCAGGCAGGTGAAGGAGGTCTGGAAACGAAGGCAGTTGTTGGCCCTGCGCTTCAGAGTCCGTCCCAGAGGAAGCCCAGATGGGGAGGGTGGTTGGGGTCCCATTGCAGTGGGAGTTCTGCTGGTTGCTCCTGTTGCATCGGTTCCAAGGACGGGAAGCAAGAGGCACAATGGATATTGCCAGAGAATCCCTTGGGATGATATTTTAGGAGAAAAGCAAGCCAGATTTTAACCTCAGCTGGCCTTTGAAGAAGCAGATGTCGTGGTTCCGAATAAAGAACCCAATCAAATCAGGACTCTTGAGGCTTCAGTCAGGCTCAAAAGACCTTTTACTGGGTACGTCGTATCAGCACCCTGAAAGTTGAAGCTCTAAAGAAAGCTCTAAGCCATCCCTGTGCTTGAGGGTAGTTAAAAGAATAGAAGCTCCACATACACACACACACCACACATACACACACACCCATGTCTTGGGTGACGTTAGCCAATCAGTCCGTCAGCAGCTTCCCCCTCAGTCTCAGCAGATGTTGCCATGACCTTGGCTCTCACGCCGATTCTGGCCGATGTTTTGTCTAGCCGGATAAGGCAACACATGCCAATACCTTCTGACTCCCCTCCACCCACCCAAGAGTGGCAACTGAGAAATGTAAGGAAAATAAGCACGGCCAAAGTTGTTTCGAGGGTTGACAGTAAACTCTTCAAAATATGCAGATGGCAGAAAGTCTCTGAGGGCAGCACACCCACCCACCCACCCACACACCCACCCCAGCATCCCTCTGCCAATCAGTAGCTGGCCGAGGCTGCCTGCCAGGCTCCTTTGATGAAAGTGCTAGAAGGACCAGCGTAGTCCTTGAGTTATGACACTAGTGGAGCCTGCTGTTTATATTCGGAAGTTAAGAGGACATTAAGGGATTCATCTTAAATGAATGAGCCCCATCCTGGTTCTCCCCTCCCTGTGCATTTGTTAATTGAGTATGCGAGTCATTAAGTGCACAGAGGGTGAATCGGGTGAAGATGATGGTGGGCTAGTGTAGGAAGACCACCTCCCACTGAGATGCCCCATGCTTCTCTTGGGGCCCCCACAGCCTCTTGGACCTCCTCAATAGTCTCTGTGGAGCTCCAGAGCTCAGGATGTCAGGGTAAGAAAGAAGAGAAGGCTGTTCCATCACTGGTCCGCATGGCAGAAAAACGGCACAGCCCTCTGTTTTTGGCAAAATTCTTCCCTCGCCACACTCTCCCTCTTCTGTCCTGCAAACGCAGGTACGAACGTGGCCACCTGCTCCCTCTTCCAATAAACCGCTGTGGCCACACCTTTCTCCCAGCATCAGAGAAAAGTTTGCCAGCCTGGTGCATTTGCTGGGAGAAAGAGGGAGGGTGTGGCCACGCGAGTTTACTGGGAGAGGGAGCAGCTGGCCACGTTCAGGACAGAAGAGGGAGAGACGAAAACAGAGGGCTGTGCCACTTTTCTGCTACGTGGACCAGCGATGGAACAGCCTGCCCTCCTTTCCTATCCCGATGTCCTGAGCTCTGGCAATCTCTGAAGGGTAAGGGAGCAATTGGTGACGTGGTGGGCAGGAGTGTGTGGAACCCGGTGGGCTAGCAAAGGGAGGCTCAGTGTCTGTGGAACCGGTGGGGCAAGTGGGGGGGAGGTGGGATATGCAGGAGTTGGTCCCAGGTCCGGTCGTAAAGGTGAATGACCCCAGGGGTGCCGCAACACACTAACTTTGGGATGGGGTCATAAGTACTTTTTGTGTATGTCATAACTTTGAACCATCCCTAAGTGACCTGTCATAACTCGAGAACTATCTGTACGAAAACTCTTGAGGTTTGCTTCCTGGCTCCCTTACGTTGCTGCAGTTTTCAGTTCCAGGATAAGGTCTGATGCTTCCTGGCTTTCCTCAAGCCTCAGTGGATGTTGGGCACCACCACTAACTCTTCCTCCCTGGCAGTGGAAAGTGACCTGGGGGTTGGCAGGCTGCGGCTCAAAAGGAGCCCCAGGATTCCCTCTGGATGCTTCCCTCTTTCTGCAGGCAGCCGTGGTGGCCGAGGCGTATGACTTCACTCCAGACTGGTCAGAGGTGCTCTATCAGCAGGTGATCCTGAAGGGCGACTTCAACTACTTGGAGGAGCACAAGCAGCACGGGCTGCTCAGGACTGGCACCTTCGAAGAGATCGCCCACAAGTGAGTCTTCTCTGCCACCCAGTTTGGCCTGTTCCTTGCGGCTGATGGTTTCCGCGTTGGGAAGCGATGGAGAGGGGGAGGGGGAAGGAGGGCGGGCTCCCTTAACCGACAGCCCTTCCTTCTCTTTCAGGTTCAAGCAGCACGCAGCCAACGAGTCTGCCGTAAGAAACCTGAAGAAGCTCTTGACCTACTGCGAGGACATTTATGTCTATTACAAGCTCGCCTATGACAACCAGTTCTATGATGTGGTGAACATGCTCTTGAATGATGCCCAAACAGGTTGCTGTCTCAACGATTTGCTGGCCAATTAGCTCATCCTGGCTGGGCAAAGTAGAACTGCAAACAAATTTCAGACAAGCCAGAAAAAAAGCAACTCAGGGAATTAACATTTTCAGTCATCCAGAGGAAAAAGAAAAGATTACCCAAGATGCCGTTTTTCAAATGGCGTGAAATGCACAAAATAGAGGATTATTAATCTGGGACTTTGTGTCAGATATATCGACTTCTGAAGTCAGACTGAAGCGCAGCTGCCATTGGATTAAAAGAACTTCACACTGAAGATCAACTTCCTTGGCTGAAGCTTAGTTTTGAATGATCTCCTGGCCAGAGAGCAAAACGTATCTGAATTTGACCTGGGAGTAGTTCAGAACTATTTTTTCTTCTATATCAGAAGACAAGTAACTTTTTCAGATTATTTTTGGACCTATTAGAGTGGCTTTCCGAATTTGGCCCTATTTTGGAGCTTTGGGTTGAAGCATTATAGCTCTATGTGTCACTTTTTCAGGAACTTGCAAAGGTGGCCAGCTCTACCTTCTGCCGGTAGCTGTGTGCAAGGATGCATCAGGAATCTACGAATGGCTCAAAGAACCAGAAAATGCTGGTGTTCTGTTAATTTGAAATGTGGGGAAAGCTGGACAATTTAAATCACGGGGTCTCCAACCTTGGTCCCTTTAAGACTTGTGGACTTCAACTCCCAGAGTTGAACTCCGGGAGTTGAAGTCCACAAGTCTTAAAGGGACCAAGGTTGGAGACCCCCGATTCAGATACTGGGAGAGGAGGCTAAGAGCGGGTCGAGTAGCCAAGGCTGGTTAGACATCCTGCCCTGGGAACCAATGGCAGTAAAGGAGGATTCCCTGTTGCATTTGCCCCTTCCTCTAGAACCAGTGAGGTTGAGTTTGGAAGCCATGCCACGGTTGTGGCTACTGACTGAGTGGCTACTGACTTATTACTGTCCTTAAAGAGAATACAATTTAGCCACTTGCCCGTTTAGAAAGAGAAGCCCTTATTGGATTTGCTCATGTCTTGAGAAATTACCTGGTGTTTTTTTTTGAGGAATCTTTCCAGTCACTGGCTATTAATGGAGGGCAGCCTCAGACGGGAGAGGAGGGTGTGGCCAGAACCGGCCAATCCACACGGTCACTTGAGTGGTTGAGAGAAGAGGGCCCCCCCCCCCGTTCCCTTGGCAATGTGGTCCCTTGTCAGCAATGGTTATTGCCCATGGGAAAAGCACAAGCTGACCAAAAATCTCAGTCCTCACAATAGTGATTTTATTAAATTAGTTGCTTTTATAAAACATTTGCAGATGTCATAATTCTGAACGTAACAATTTGCCCAACTATTGTAACTGTTGCAGTTTGCTAAGCAGGATTCCTATACATGAAAAAAACCGCAGTCTTGTGAGAGCCACCAAACCGGGTGACAAGAAACTGTCCCAAAGAATCAGCCGACCTGCTCAGAGAAGGCCCTTCCCCCTCCCAGGGTGAGAAAAACAGCCCGTTTGCACCTTTCAAGCTTGGAAGTCAGGGAAATTTATAACTACGTCCCTCAAGCCACTGAAAAACCAAATTCTAATAGAAAAGCCATTTTAATTCTACTGCAAACCCATGCATTTGCTGCAAACTGCCTTTGTTTTCTGGGTAGTTTCTTGTAAAAAAGATAAGAGTTAAGATTGTTATTACTAACTCTGCTGGTAATAATACGACTTCGGCCAGGTCAAAATTAATGTCCAATTTAGTGCTGCTTCGCTGCCATGAAGACACACCTTTTCGATATTCCGTTATTTCCTATCATTGAATAAAATAATTGAGCTTCATAATTTTATTCCCTCGGCATCAAGACAGGTATTCCAATGTGTCAAGTTGTGACAGGATAACCAACAGCACAAAGATACTGCACTTTCTGATTGTTGCATTTGGCAGAATTGAAAGGAAAGGAGTTGTGCTACAGTTAGGGGAGTTTGGGCAAACCAACAGACGGAAAAAACGGGTCACATGAAGTCTTCAAAGTCTTGTACGTAGCCGCCATCATAGCCACCATAGTCTTCCAGGTCATCTTTCATCGTTGCTTTTAGGCCTCCGCCAGGCACCACACCTTTTTTCTTCTTTTTGGCTTTATTTTGCTGGAAAGAACAAAGGAACAGCTCAGATTTAAGAACATTTAACTGGACCTCGACAATCCTGGGCTAGAAAAGGGAAAACCAGCCTCAGGTTCCCTTACAAACCACTACACTAGTTTCCCCCCCCCTTCCCCTCCCCCCCCCAAGAAACAACCCAGTTGATGAAAACTGAAATCCAGAATGTGTGGAAGGTACCAAATCAAGAAAAAACCCTTTGCATTTATTCTGACATGTGGTATTCTGTACCCGATGGAGTATTTACTTTCATCAGGACCCTGATCAACGTTTACAGATTGCCATGTAAAGCAACTAACTAAGACAAAAGGTGTTTCTTCAGTTGTAGAAAGCCTAGAAGGAGCAGGAGACGCTTTCATTGAGCCAGTAGAAGGAAGCTACATTAGCTGCCAGGTGCCTTCCCACACAAGCCACGGATCCCCCACCCCCAGGGCAAGCAGAATATCAGTGTGGCTGCCAAAACTTGGAAGAGCCGCCTCCTCTCCCCCCCCTCAACCCACCTTCTCCTGTTTCTGCTTCTCGCTGCATAGCACCGTCAAGGAATTGGTGATCTTTTTCAAGTCATCAACTTCCACTAAAGGAGGAACAAGGAGGGGAGGGATTATTTACAGCTTGCCTTTTCTGCCCCAAAAAGGAGGGTGGCAAAGGAATTTTACATTACAAGAAAATTCTCTGGAATACCTGGGAAAGTATGTTTAGGGAAAATGCAAATAAGCTGGCAATTTACGAATAGGCAAAAAATAGCACAGCTGTAGGGAGGGTCATATCCGGGTTATGACCTCAAGCATAGAACCCAGAAGAGTCTAACCAGTGCCTGGCCCTACTCTGAGCAGCCTACCTTCTTTCACTGAAAACTAAGGTTATGTTGCTCATAGAAAAAAATTAAAATCCACAGTTGGGCAATGATTTAAAAATGTTCATTTTTTCCTTTAATGTTTTATTTGGCCAAAGACAACCTCTCTACAGTCCACCAATTTGTTCAAAACGTCATAGCAGCCTTTACTCAGAAGCCCCTCCCCCCCCCTCCATCAGGCAATCTTCCTCCCAGGACCTGGACTGTTAACTCCACAGACTCCTGAGGCCAGACAGCCCCCCCTCCCCCTCCCCCTGGAAATCCCCAATGACATCACAGCTCCTCCCCAGGGCCAGGCCTGCCTCCTTCAGGCCCTTTCCCAAAACCAGAACAAGACAACAAAATGCCCTCTTGGCCAGATTTCTTCTCAAACTAAGAGATCACAAACTGAGTAGACAGAAGTATACCTTCTTTCACCACTGCTTTTCCTAACATTTAAAAATATCCAAAAGACTTGATGGAAATATTTGAGGAGTAAAGCTTTCTACAACACATTTAACATCTGCTATCAACTTGAGATTACTGTAGCCTATAAAAGATCAAGGAGAAATGAGGAAGAGTTTGTGTGAATGTCTGTATGGGGTACCAACAGTTAATTGGTTCAATTCTGTTGTAATAGTTAAAAAATGGAGGGCTACCAACACCCCTGACTTCCCAATGAAAAACAGTATTTAATAAGGCCATTCTGACTTATCAGATGTAGGTTAAATCCTAAGGTTTATAATACATTATTTAAGTCCTTAAAAGCATGTATTAAATTGGATATGGCTTTCTTCTCTTCAGTGAATTTTATATTACAGAAATTTTTAATACAAGTTATTAGAAATTATTTTAACTTTATGAAGCGGTCTGGTTAAATCTTTATAGAAGAATACAGTAGCTGGTTAAAGCTTTGAAATCGTAAGCAAGCCAAATGGACAGAAATATTAAATATGATGAACTATTTAGGAAACTGAACAGATTTTTCACTCCAAATGATCCTGAATTAAGGAGGTAATATATATTTAGATATTTCTGAAAAAGGAAGAATATGTTGGGAATCACCCAGGTGCTTTTCTTGTAAGATAAAGAAATGATCAGATAGGCTGGTTGTGGAAGAAATGTTCTACTATCTTAGCAGCATTAAAAAAGAACATAAAAGACATTACAAAACCTTTTCTAGATCAAGTTACTAAATAACGAATTCAATCCCATTAGCCTAGTCTATTTCACTAGAGAATTGTTCTAATATGTCCTTTATTTCCAAGCCAAGCAGAGTGCAGACAACAGTATTTCACTAAATGTACTTACATGAAATGCATATATCTCGAACTAATGTTTCCAAAAATCCAGCATAATATAGGGATTTCTCATACTGTGTTATTTTTTCTTTTAACAATTTCTCAAATTCCGTAAAATCATCTTTTGAGGATGGATTCATACTATCTATTCCACATATGTTATTTACACCTGTAAGAAAGGAGCAGTGTATAGAAAGGGCTGCTGAAACACATAAAATCATCAGCTGAAACAAACCTCTCAAACAGGTGGGTCTGGGGACCCCTTGACATTCTTAAAACTGAGGGAGGAGCTCTGGATTATGAGACCCTCCGGTTAGAGCTGTGGAGCGAGCAGCCTTTGGCACCTTTCCTAGGGAATCCTACAGGTGCCAAATGAAGGGAAGCCTTCACACTCACCAAAGGTTTCTTTTGCTAACTCCAGGTCTGCCTCTTCTTGCAATTTCTGCAACCGGAGCTTGTCTGCTAACTGCTCTTCCGGCGTCAGTTCTTTCGAGTCTTCCGACTCCTCTAACTTCAAAGGGGAAACAAAGCAGAAATGCAACCCCCGGTGCCCGCCCAGGCGCCGGGCCGTTCCCCGTTCGCCTTGGGGGAGGCCCGCCCCGTCCCTACCCTCACCCTTTTCATCGCCTCCTCCTGCTTTCTCCGCTGCAGCTTCTCCCGCTCCTTTATTTTCTCGGCTACTTTCTTCTTGTCGGAAACTTTGGCTTCTGCGGAGAGGCACAAGGTTAGCAGCGCCGGCTTCCCGCGGGCGGCGCGGGGCTCCCGGGGCCCCGCCGCCCGGCCGCTCACCTGGCTTGGCCTCGGCCTCCTTCTCGTCCTCCTGCTGCTGCTGCTGCTCCTCCTCCTCGTCGTCCCAGTTGTCCTGGCCGGGGCAGAGCAGAAGCGCCGGTCAGCCGCCGGGAGGTCTCCGCCTGCTCGTCCGCCCGCCTCCCTCCGCGCACCGGGGAAAGGCCCCGGGCCCCCCGCCGCCGCCGCCCCGACCCGCCCCCCTCCCGGCCACCTTGACGTCGTCGTCCTCGTCCTCGCCGGCCCAGCGGTCCCTCGTCACCACGGCGGGAGTGGGCCCGAGGCGCCCGGCCAGCGGGTCCGGCGCCTCGAAAGTGTCCGCGTCTGCGGGGACAGAGAAAGGGTGAGCGGAGGGTCCGGGCCGGCCTGGCCGGAGGGAGCGGGAGGGGCAGCGGCGGTGGCGCCGGACCTACCCCAGGAGTCCGCCTCGGCCGCCATCTTGCCCGCCGCCCTCTCGCTCGCGACTCGCCCAGGCCAGAAGGCAGGAGGGGCCGCGCGAGGCACGACGGGACTTCCGCCCCCCGACGCGTTTCCTGCTTCCGCCGGCGTCCCCGGAAGAGGCGGGGTCTGGGCCCACCCGCCGCATCGTTCCGCCCACCAGACGAAACGGGGGCGGGGCTATCTTCCATGCAGGGAAGGGGGCGGCTGGCTTCAGCCTGAGGCGGCTGCTTAGCGCCGGCCTCTCCTTGAAAGGGATCCCGAGTCATTTCGAATGTCTTGCTGGCCAACTGGGCTCACCAGAAGGCCGTTAAGTGTTTCTCCTTTAGGGCAGGGGTCTCCAACCTTGGCCACTTTAAGACTTGTGGACTTCAACTCCCAGAATTCCTCAGCCAGCTTTGCTTAGCTTTGCTGGCTGAGGGGTTCTGGGAGTTGAGGTCCACAAATCTTAAAGTGGCCACGGTTGGAGACCCCTGCTTTAGGGTCTCCATGCCGCAATTATATCAATAGTACAGTATAACGTATAATTATCCTTCAGTAGAAGCATAAATAGGCTTGTATTTATACTGAGGGCTTATGCACAATTCCTTGCGTCTCCAATCACTCTTGGCCCATGTTCTAATACAAGGCCGAACCGTCATTTATCAAACAATTTTACATTTCTACTGAAAATTAAAAACCAGACTTGCACCAAATTACAAAATGATAGTTTAATAAGTATTTACAGAGCAGCCTGCAGCAGTTGATTTGGTTGTCCTAAATAGGATTAGGTTTACCCACATTACCGATCATTTTAGACTGTAAAACCTCACATTCCTTTTTTTTCTCTCCTCTCTTCAGGGATCGGTGTTGTTATTTGCAGTATTCCACCTTAACAAAAAGCAGCTGGTTTATTAATTTTGTTCATGAAATTTGCTTTAAAAAGTTACTCTAAAAAGATGCTGTACAACTCCCTTGAAATAACAGAGAAATGTCCGTTGTATTGTTCAAGGCAAGGACTGCTGTTCAATTTACTCATTAGTGGATTTGCAGAAAATAATCTCTGAATGCAGCATAGCAAACTATCAGAATAAGAAAACCGCGCAGTCGCTCGCTTATCCCCCCTCACAAAGTTCCACAGGGCCGGCATCCGCTGTTCCTCCGAAGAGAGTTCTCTTCACAGTTGTGTTTTGAAGATGGGGAAGATCAATGGGGTGGTTTTCTACAAGAACCTGGAGCCTCTTGGCCTCTCCATGGGCCCAAGCTACCTTCTGGAGACCACTGGCGAAGAGTTGTGAGCTATCATCATTAGAAGCCGCAGAGGAGCAGCTTGGACTAATTATTACTAGTTACCTTCTCTTAAATCAAAAATAATCTGAGTCAAGGACACCCCTAAATTGCTCATAATGATGATAATCCACTTTCATAGATTTGAGAGCATATAACATTTTCAAAATCAAAAGGATCAATAAAGCTGTTACTAGCAAAACAGGAAAAAGTGGTTACAGGGGTCACCTCTGGGAAAACACACATACACACGCTTACTTACATTATATATAATGTGTGTGTGTGTATGTATATATATTTATATATATATATATATTTATATATATATTATAGTAACATTATGTACATTTTATTTCAATAAAGACATTTAAGACAAAACAGCGTAAAGATGCCCAGATGCCCTAAAGATAAATACAATTCAAAGATTCTCATTAAAATGAATCTGTAGCATTTTCCCGCAAGCAAAATACCTTTCTTTAAATACAAAAAAAAGTCAGCATTCTGGATAGCAAATGCCTTTTTTTTTCTTTTCACAGAAAATTCACCATAATTCTGTGCTAAATGAATAATGATTTCCCATAAAGCAGGCTTGCTCTACATGCTAACTTTTTAACAGTTCAGTGACACATGTGCTAGCTACATATATAACAGATAATATAGTAAGAAAACACTCAACCTGATGAAAAGTTAAAATCTTCATTAATACATTGGAAAAAGTTGATATAATTCATGCCTTTTAAAATCAAAAAATACAAAAATTAAATGTTTTCCTAAAAAGATTTTCCTTATTTTAAGGACTCATTCAAAAATGAAGCTGCGTGTAATTTGTACAATAAAATTGTACAAGTAAACAGGTAATATACATAAAAAATTAATTGACATACTTCTCAATTATCAGTTGTCCACCTTTAATTTCCAATACTGTTCTTTCTTTAACAAGCATACAAAATATCAAACTTCTCTTTAGAAAAAGTGCCATTCTGCAACATCCTTTACATAAAAACAGCCCAAGCCTGTGGCGTGTCTATGCGGTTTAGAGGCAAAGCTTACTAACTTCTACAAATTTTTCCCTTCCATAAAAAGCCTCCAAAAAAGGAGAGTACGCTCCATTAAAAAAATATCAGCCTCTTGTGTAACCTGCATTAGAGAACCAAGGCTTGAAAACTATTTCCATATAATAATATAGAAAACCACTATGATAGCATATCAGCTGCGCTGGCAGCAAAGGAGTGTCCAGGACCACAAGAGCAGGCAGGGTGACGGTGGCGCACAGACAAAGCCACACCAAAGTTTCAAACTGACTGGCGCTACCTGCAGGCTAGAGGGCCAACCCATGCAGGCCTTGACTGCTCTTCCTAGTCTCATTTGTGGAGATCCTGGTGCGGCAGGGACTGAGCTGCATTACACCAAACAAATTCTCAAGAACTCCTACAGACAGGAGACTGAGGCACCGCTCTCTCTCTCTCTCTCTCTGAGTTGTGCACACAAGAAATCATCTGTTCACAAGTACATGCCATCACGATGGTTTAAATATTCTGCATATTAGTAATTCTTATATTTCTTATCTAGCCAGTCTCTTGATTTTTTTAAAAAAGATTTCCACTACAGTAGAATATTACAGAGTATGTGTGTGTGTGTGTGTGTGTGTGTGTGTGTGTGTGTGTGTGTGTATGTATGTGTATATATATATACATATATACATATATATATATATATATATATATATATAATATATATATATATATATATATATATATATATATATATACACATACACATATATATATATACACATACATACACATATATGTGTGTGTGTATGTATGTGTATATATATATACATATATACATATATATATATATATATATATACACACACATACACACACATATATACATATATATACACATACATACACATATATGTATGTATGTATGTATGTATGTATGTATATATTCGATCATACATAGAATAAAACTAGATGATTTTTAAAAACAAATATACAGTATGCAGGCAGACAAAGCAGGAAAATGGCCATTCAATCGAATAATAAAAATGAATAAAACTTGGCTATTCCCAGAAAAATATGAAGTCACCTCAACTAAAAGGAATGCATAATGAAATTCTAAAATTGAATACAGATCAAAAATGTAAAAAGGTTATAAACCTTAACAGGAAAAAAATTACTGGCCATTCCTGTTGAAATGAGAATTTTAAAAGTAACACAAAGTGGCTACAAACCCACTTAGAGAGCACCAAACAGAGAGAAAACAAGAGTCCATTTTCAATCTCTGTGATTTCATAAATCCTGTATTTTTATAGGATAAACTGCTGGTGGCAGAAACAGAATTCTCTAAAAACGGCAGGTGTTCTGTACATTAAAAATTATGGGCGTTGCACTAGATCTAAAGACTCTTCTGTTCTAGCCTACCTATTATACTGCACGTCTTTCCATTTGGCGATATAGAAAGTTCTTCTGTAACCCTTTTATTACTGTTGGGCACCAGAGATAAGAAAAGTGAGAAAGGGTACAAAAATGCAAAAATTTCAACAGTAATGGCAATGTTTTTGTTTTAGTCCAAAAAGAAAAAGGATCCTGCATTTTCTTTCCCTTCAGCTCTTTGACCAAAGATTGAGTTTAATCAGGGGGTAGTAAGTCATGCAAGCGAAATCTGTCTCGGATGTGAGGTCGAACATCTTCATTCTAGAGACGGGGAGAGCAAAACAAAAGTTTACCATCTTTCATGGATTACAGTAAAGCTAATTTGTGAGAACAACCCTTGGAATCAGGAGCACGCTCAGAAACTACTGTTTTTTGTTGCAGAGAAAGAGAGTCAGAGCCTGTGGAAGGCTGAAGTCCTCTCCACAGCTTTTGAAACCCCGTGGCCTTTATTTTCAACCAATCACCACATTCAAAGAAAACAAGACACGGGGTACTGAAATATCCTCTTACATTTTCTTCCAAACCACGATTCCTGTTGTGTCCCTCCTGTAACAATTTCAATTTGGTTACTGAAATGTTTGCAAGTTCTTACTGAACTTCTGTTTAGTGAAGTTAGTCTAATGCTGCAATTAGCAGTATGCACCAGCTTTAATTGTCCCCAAATTCAAACTCAGGCTTGTCAAGAAATGTGGCTTTATTGGTAATCTCTGTAATCTCACTCCAAATAATGGCTAACAAGCACTTGCAGACGTCTTCCAAGCCCAAATTTTTTTCTGTGGAGATACTTCTGTGAGGTTGCATTATGAAACCTTCAGCTCTAGTCGACATGCTTATAATTCTGATTAAAATGTGCATTCTAAAAAAAATTAAGTTCACTCATACATTCATAGACAGATTACAGATAGTCCTCAACTTGCAATCACAGTTGAGCTCAACATTTCTGTTGCTAAGCTAGTCAGTTGTTGTAAATTTTGCCCCATTTTACAGTCTTGTCACTGCAGTTGTTAAATTAGTAACATGGTTGTTAAGTGAATCTGGCTCCCGCATTGACTTTGCTTCTCAGAAGGTCCCGGAAACCATCATGAATGTGAGTCAGTTGCCAAGCACCTCAATTTTGATCACGTGACCCTGGGGATGCTGCAACGGTCGTAAGTGTGAAAAAGTCACTTTTTTTCAGTGCCGTTACAACTTCAGTCACTAATTGAACTGTTGTAAGTTGAGAACTACCTGTACTCTAAAACAGGGGTCACCAACCTTTCGGACCTCAGGGGGACCACTAAATTCGTAATTTTAAATCCCGCGGACCACTGATATGATCTGCCTAATGCCCGGCTGGGTGGGCTTGGCTAGGTGGTCATGTGACTGGGTGGGCGTGGCCAACTTGATGTCACTCACGTCAAGGGGCACCTCACCGGCCTCTACTCGCCCCTCCCCTCCCAGCCCCTCCTTTCCTGCCTGCCTGGGCTCTTTAGGACCCCAACAGGAAGCAGTTGTTGGAGCTAAGCAGCCACCACGAGAAAGAGTTGGCAAAACAGCTGGCTCAGTTCAAATTGGATCTGACCGAGAAGGAAACTCAGCAGAAGCACCTCACTGAGGACTACAAGCATAGGCTTTCCAAGCAGAGGGAAGACCTGCAGGAGTGCAAAGCCAGGTACCAGCGCCTGGCAGCTCAGTGGGCTGAGATGGTCAGCCAAGTTCCAGGCCATGATGCAAACCCACTGAAACAAGGCCCTCCGGCTCTTCGCCACCAGCAGTGCTTCACTCCAGCCTTCGGCCAAAGCCCCACACCAGGAGGCTGAAGCAGACCCCAAGTTGGAATTTCTACCCCCCTCCGACCCACACAAAAAGACCCCGAAGGGGGAGACTCTCTGCAGCAACACAAACATTCATTGCACGTATGCAGCCCAGGGGCCATAGTTTGAGGACCCCTGATTTAATGCAATATTAAAAATGCAAATAATTTTTCTGGGGACCACCAAAATTTTCTCGCGGACCACCAGTGGTCCACGGACCACCAGTTGGTGGCAGCGGTAAAAGCTCTACAAAATATCATCTTGCTTGACCTTTGACAGAGGATTCACCTTTCAGAGGCTGGAAAAGTTTTATCTGAACATATTTTTGGAAAAATCAGGGAAATTGTTCTGCTATAAAAGGGAGAGAGCACTCCCTAAAGGAAGGTGTCGTGTCATGCAATGACATCTGAAGGTATTTCCTAAATCAAAAAACGGTATCCTGAACTGTGCTATCTTGATCTATGAAGATTTAAGAAGAAATATATTTAAAGAATACTTACCAGTTCTACAAGTTTTTCCAGAAAAGGAATCAACTTTAGAAGTTCATTGTCATTTTTATCCATGAACCAGCTTTCTATAGGAATTCCATTTGAAAGCTAAAGCAGTAAAAAATAAAAAATAAAAGAGGTAAATAAGTTGCTAGAAAGAGATGAGATCTCCTTTTCAGTACTTCCCTCATTAATTCAAGGTTTTAAAACTCTTCCCAAATGTGAAGGGAGGGAGGGAGGGAGAACAATTGAAAACATCTCTGCATATGTTTGTTTTGCTCAGGACAGATGGCAATGATCATTTACATAAACATGCTTAATTTATGCCAAATGAGCATAAAAGAATATTCAGGGGAAGAAGGTGTGCCAAAAATTTCACATTTGGAAATAAAAACTCTGACACCTATTCCAATGTTCAACAAAAGAGAACAGGATGAGGAGTCTGTAGACCAGACCAGGGGTCACCAACCTTTCGGACCTCAGGGACCACTAAATTCATAATTTTAAATCCTGTGGACCACTAATACGATTTGCCTAATGACCAGCTGGGTGGGCGTGGCAAGATGGTTATGTGACTGGGTGGGCATGGCCAACTCAATGTCACTCATTTTGAGGGGCATTTTGCCAGCCTCTACTCGCCACTCCTCGCCTGCCTGCCTGGGCTCTTTAGGGCCCCAACAGAAAGCAGTTGTTGGAGCTAAGCAGCCACCATGAGAAAGAATTGGCAAAACAAATTTGATCTGACTGAGAAGGAGGCTCAGCAGAAGCACCTCACTGAGGACTACAAGCATAGGCTTTCCAAGCAGAGGGAAGACCTGCAGGAGTGCAAAGCCAGGTACCAGCGCCTGGCAGCTCAGTGGGCTGAGATGGTCAGCCAAGTTCCAGGCTATGATGAAGTCCCACTGGAACAAGGCCCTCCGGCTCTTCGTCACCAGCAGCACTTCTCTCCAGCCTTCACCCAAAGCCCCACACCAGGAGGCTGAAGCAGACCCCAAGTCAGAATTTCTGCCCCCCCTCCGACCCACACAAAAAGACCCCGAAGGGGGAGACTCTCTGCAGCAACACAAACATTCATTGCACGTATCCGGCCCAGGGGCCTTAGTTTGAGGACCCCTGATTTAGTGCAATAATAAAAAATGCAAATAATTTTTCTAGGGACCACCAAAATTTTCTCATGGACCACCAGTGGTCTACAGACCACCAGTTGGTGACCACTGGACCAGACAATCAAATTAGGGAGGTATGCTGCCTCCCTGGAGTGAAAATCAAAGATGTGGGACAAATGAAGTGACAATGAACCTGAAAACAGTATCAAGACTATGAGCAGCTCGGCAAAAAAGTGAAGGAATTAGGAGCACAGGTGGTGTTTTCATCTATATTTCCAACAAAAGGTCAACATCCAACAAGGGAACAGAAATAAACCATTATTTTAAGGGATTGTGCCATCAGGAGAACTTAAAATTTCTAGACCACAGTCTATACTACCAATGTGAAGGTCTATGGAGATTCTCAGTCATCCAGGCCATGGTTGTCCCCAAGGTGCTTTTTTTAATCCAGTTGCCTCTTGAAAAAAAGCCCCTTTGGGACAACCAACCTGAAGGGCTTCTGGCAAGAGATGGGCTGCATCTCACAAGAACTGGGAAGAATGTATTCAGAAAACTGGCTCAGCTGATCCGAAGGGCTTTAAACTAAAACTGGAAGGGGAGGATGACCAATCTTTAGCACCTAATCCCAAGCATAAACCACATCAAACAAGGAATTAGGGCATGGGGAGGATTGGGAAGAATTCAGTGGATGAAAATCTTAAGGGGAAAACAACTCAAGAAGTTTTGGAAAGTCTGAAAAATGTGACTATAAAGGCCCAGTCCACCAAATACCGTTGAAAAAGAAAAAGAAAAAAATCAAGAAAGAAACTAGCATTGTTGCATAACGAACTCTGATAAACTGACAAAAAGATAAGTATAAAAAATGGAAAAAGAAACAGAAGAAAAAGTAGTTTATGTACTCAACTCAATGCAAAGAACTGATTAAAAACAACAGACTGATTAAAAACGATATAACACAGTCATCAAAATGATTCACTGGAATATCTATGAAAATTATCATGTACAGATAATAAAAAATTAGTGGTAACATATAGTTGAAAAAGTAGTTTAAAATAAGCAGGCTAAAATTTTGCAAGATTTCCAACCAACCACACTCAATATGTAGTCCTTAATAGAACTCTACCAACATGGAGGGAGGAATGCTGTGGGGCACCACAAGGTTCTGTCCTAGGCCCGATACTTTTTAATAACTTCCTAAAAAGATTTAGATGAAGGGATAGAAGGGGAATTCATCAAATTTGCAGATGACACCAAGCTGGGGGGAATAGCCAACACTTTAGAAGATAGGTGAGATCCAGAAATATGTGGTATCTTGACAGAATATGTGGATCTACAATTCCCAGTGGGCAACCACTTAAATATGAGCCACCAGTGTGCTGCAGCTGCCAAAAAGGCCAATGCAGTCTTGGATGCATCAACAGAGAAACAGTATCAAAAACATGTGAAGTGTTAATACCGCTTGTATACTGCACTGATAAGACCCAACTTGGTTCGATTTTAGTCACCACAGTACAAAAAAGATTTTGAGACTCTAGAAAGGGTGCAGATGAGCAACGAAGACGATTAGGTGACTGGAAGCTAAACCATACGATGAACACTTACAGAAACTGGGAATGCCTAGTCCAGTGATGGTTAACCTTTTTGTTGCCGAGTGGCCAAAGCACACATGCCAAAACCCCCAAGCTGCAATACAAGTGCCCCTCCATGCATGCCCCCTGCCCCCGCACATTTGCGTGTGTCCCCCGCGCATCCCTCCTGCCCCATTTTGGGCCTGGAAAGCCTCCTGCACCAACTTGAACCCCCCCTTTCATGCGCCCCTCCCCGTGCATGCGCAGCAGAGACCCAAAGACCAGCTGGCCGATGGGCACGCATGTGCGCTAGAGCTGGGCTGAAGCAACAGCTGGTGTGCCCACAGAGAGGGCTCTGTATGCCACCTGTGGCACGCATGCCATAGGTTCACCATCACGGGCCTAGTCTAATGAAGAGAAGTACTAAGGCTAGCACATGATAGCAATCTCTCAATATTTGAGGGGGTGTTATGGGGTCCACCTATTCTCCAAAGCACCTAAGGGCAAGACGAGAAGTAACTGATGGAAGCTTAAAAAGAGAGAACAAACCTAGGACCAAGCAGAAATTTCCCAACAGACAGAACTATTAATTAGTGGATCCAGAGGTTCTGGATGCTCCATCACTGGAGGCTTTTAAGACGAGATGGGACAGCCACTTGTCTGAAATTGCATAGGGTCTCCTGCTTGAGCAAGGAGTTGGACTAGAAGACCTCCAAGGTCCCTTCCAACTCTGTTATTCCGTATATGGTATTCTAAATACAAATTGATAAAATCTTGGTTTACAATGCACCAGATTTAACTGTGCTTAAAAAGAAGAAAGTGTGGATAATTAATGTGGCAATACCAGGAGACAGCAGAATAAAAGACAAATAATTTCAGAAGACCACAAAGTAACAATATCTAAACATTGAAGCTGAGAAATTATGGCATAAACCAGCTGTGGTGGTCCCAGTGGTTATGGGCACACTTGGTATCAAGCAGAAAATCTTGGACAGCACTTAGAAAATATGTAGACTGACAAAATTTCCACCCGCCAATTACAAAAGATCACTGTTCGATCGACACATATTTTATGCTGATACATTATGATTCCCAAAGTTCCTGGGAAGAAACAAAGCAAGAATTATGGCAACAAAGCAAGACAGTGACAACAAATGCCACCTCAACAAAGAAACAGAAGGAACAGTGGACCATCTGCAGGAAGACTCAATACAACAGCATGACAAAGTAGCAACAGTGGTGCATTGGAATATCTGCAAGAAATACCACTTGCCTAGAAGCAAGAACTGCTGGGACTACAAAATAGAAGATGAAGCAGCTAAAATGCTGTGGGAATTTGGAATCCAAACGGACAACCATCTGTCATATAATATTCCAGATGTAAGTTGATAAAGAAAGACAAAAATGCCTGGAAACTGCAAGACTTGGAGACAGCACAATATAACAGTAAAAAAATCACAAAATGCAAATACAAAGACCTGCAAATAGAAGTAGAATAACTCTGACAAAAGAAATCAAAGATAGTACGAGTAGTAAATAGGCAACTTGGGTTCCCAATCGCAAAACATGTGGAGCACCAGTTGAAAACCATTGATATTGACAAATTCACTATCAGTCAATTGCAAAAGGCAGCTTTACTTGCAACAGCTTACATCTTGGGAGGATACCATCAAACATCTGCCTATCCCAGATGCTTGGGAAAGAGTCATTGGGTTGATAAAAATGCCAAATTCCATCTAAACATCTGGTTTGCTGTGCAATCAACCATAATAAATTTATAGGTTTCCTGACTGTCAGCAACTCTGGGCAGTTTAGAAAGTATTAAAACTTTTTAAAAATAAGTTAACATTAAAAAAATAAGATAGCAAACAAAATGATCCTGGATGTGACAGGAACAAAATTTGTGGATCCTTTAAAAATATCCATAATTGTGCATTATTGGTAGTACCATGTGCTCAGGACTTCTTCAAAGTTATATTAATTGATGGAGATTCTGGTTAAGCAAACAGCACAAAAAGCAGTGCACCATGGCATGCAATTTTACTGAGCCCACTGAGGCAGCATTGACTCTGTTTTGGAAAAAGTGTGGAAAACTTTAGCTGAACTATAGTGATCTGCAGGGATTTATTTAATAGAGGTATTATTCACTTCCAAAATCTGTGTCATGAAGAGTCTAGTCACTTTAGTCTCCCCTTGGATTGCCATCTTCATTTTGGGGTTTCTCATCTTTCCTCCCCAAGGGCAGCGCTGGCTGGCTCAGGTGTTCAAGACAGACCTAGCGCAGTGCAATGTTTGTGTGCCGTTTGCTCTACCAAAATTTCTCTTCTTGGGACATGGATGATGCTTCAATTGCACTGTAGTTCATGGTACCGCAGGAGTATGGCTGCATCTATGGGGTGGGGGGTGGGGTTGCACTTTTCTCTTGCGCTGTCTCTCCATTGCTTTCTGCTCTCTGAGAGCACAGAGAGTGGACTGGCCCGGTAGTGAAGACTGGTTGAATCTGGGGAGTCCAAAGCTCACCATGGAAGCAAGCATTGCTAGATGCCTTCCACACTGCTGCCAATGAAACAATTTAAAAATGCCTCCAAAGTCAACAGATGCAGAGAATGATTTGAAGGAGCCTTTAATTAGTATTCTTGTGAAATCTAAAACATGACCTACAGGTTATAAACTCACCTGGTAGGCAAAGGCTTGTGGTGAATTGTCAATGATGATCGTTTTTGAGAGATCTCTGCCAAGGATATTTAAATCTTTTATGTAGTTCCCTTGCACACAAACACAATGTTCACGGAAAAGTCGATGCCTATATTTAAGAACACATGTAGGTTGCATTCAGACAGGAGTAGATCAAGAAAATACTGTAGTCAAAAACCTTTCCTCTATTCTGTGCTTTAAGGACAATCTTCTGGATAACAGAGCTTTGTTATTAAAAAGCCAAGGTCAATTCTCTCTCAATCAAAGGATTCAGCTGGCTAGCCATGGCAACGCAATAGGGTCCTAGCTTAGGGACTCAAGCAAACTAGCCCTGACCCGTTTGCTGTTTTTTGTCTTCCAAAGACTCTCATTATTACACTGAACTAACCCATGGGGGGGGGGGGGACATAAAGCAAAGGACCTATCGGTCAGAATTAACTGCAGTCCATTTCAGTGATGGGTTCTACATTTTTTTACTACCGGTTCTGTGGGTGTGGTTAGGTGGGGGGGGCACGTGACTGAGTGGGCATGGCCAACTTGACATCATTCATGCATTCAGTCACATGACCCACCACCACCAAGCCGTGCCCACCGAAACAGTGGCAAAAAAATTCGGGACTTTTTGACACTTTTTTTTTTTTTTTTGGGACACTCCGTCCCCATATCCAGTTCAGGATGCGGTGGTCGTCTCCCAGCGCTTAGAGGAAAGCACGGCTCATGGCTGCTAAATTTCGCTGTGCTGCGCCAAACGCTTTCCCATAAAGAGCAAGGAAGGAGAGAAACAGCTGCTGACCTGGAGAACATGTGGGCTGGAGCAGCTCTGTGTGCTCTTCACT
The DNA here is from genome assembly GCF_028640845.1 of Ahaetulla prasina. Lineage (NCBI taxonomy): Eukaryota > Metazoa > Chordata > Lepidosauria > Squamata > Colubridae > Ahaetulla > Ahaetulla prasina. The sequence continues at coordinate 1,832,535 of NC_080551.1, read as the reverse complement.
GGCTGCTTCTTCCCCTTCACTCGTCCAGCACAGCAAAATATAACAGCCATGAGCTGCGCTTTCCTCTAAGCCAAATCCAAAAAGAACTGGCTGGGGAGGGGTGCCTCTGTCTGCTGGCTCAGGACAGGGGGCTCAGCTTCAGCCCAGACGAGCCGAGGAACTGCGGGGAGCCTCCGGGCCCTTTTCGGGCACCGAGCTTACCGGACTGCCCCAGTCCCTGTCATGGCTCCAAAGGTGGCGGCTTCAGGAGATGCTGGTGGCACAGAGGCACAGGCGAAGGCTGGGAGGGAAGTGCAACACATGGGAGGACCAAGTCCACTTCTCTTCGCCTCCCCACACTTGTTCACCCGTCCCAGAGAACTTGGGCTATGCCTCCCTCCAACCCAGCTGCCTTCCTCGCTCCTGAGTGAACCTCCTGAGTGAACTCTTCCATCCTTGGCTGTTGAGCCACACCTGCTTCGTTCTCTTTGAGAGCCACTTTGCACCTTGTTCGCAAAGCTGCTCTCAAAGAGAATGAAATGGGCCTGGTGCACCCAGAGCTGCCGCTTCTTCGCAACAGCCGAGGACCTCTTCTGGTTGAAGCTCCAAACTGCAGGGAGGGGGGCGGCGGCTACAACACCGGCAGCTTCAGGGGGCTCCTTCCCTCAGTGGTTCCGTTTTTTACCTCGTCTAGGTGGCTATGCTGACTTTATCCTTAAAGGCTGCTCTGCGCTTTTTGATCTTTCTCGGGCGTGGAGAAAAGCGACCCTGTGAAGGGACTGAGCCTGCTGCTGAACTTGGAAGCTGAGAGGCTTTTTTTCTATGGAGGCGCGGGGCGCCGAAAAGACCTCCAGTTGCTGCCGCCATCTTCGCACATGCACAGCTTTCTTCTCACCAGTTGAAGGACCCTTTCAGCGCCCTGCAGCCAGGCAGCTGAGAGGCTTCTTTGCCAGCCAGCCACTTCCCAGCTCCAGTCAGCTTACCATCTGACAGACGCATCGGATGAATGAGCGGGTGAGCGAGCAGTGACTGGGGGACCGGTTCGGGGGTGTGGCCAGGCTGCTGTTACTACGGGTTCAGAGAACCAGTCCCTAAAGTTACTACCTATTCGGTAGAACTGGGCCGAATCAGTAGGAACTGGTCCACTTCTAGAATGGACCTGCTCCTAACTATCCTAATGAGGGCTGGGTAGCCTTTGGACAAGCAGGAGCAAGGATCTAGTCCAGCGGCAAACACTTTAAAGCAAACAAGCCTTTTCTCAGGCCTGTATAACTTGAAATATTGTGTCTGCAGGGAGCAAGGATATTTGGCCAGCCTCCCTGAAGCAATTTCTAGTAAGTGGAGAAAAGTAGAAATCTAGTCAAGGAGTATTACAGACTAAAGTTATACAGCAGGGTCAGATACTGGTGAAAAATTTCACCATTAAAAATTAAAAATGTTCAGGTTGAACATTTTTGAGGATGCATGTTAAGAGCAGGCCTTTTAGCAGCTTATTATCCCCACTACGTATTACTGTGATGCTAAAATAGCATTAAATATACCTATTTTTTTATTCTGGTTAAAGTGTAAATAAAACATGACAGCTTTCTATTCAAGCTTACCTGACCAGCTGCTTTTTAGGGTCTAATATATTCAGCAATTTGTCTGCATAGACCTTTTTAGAAGCAGTAAAAAGAATGATCTAAAAGAAAGAAAGGGAGAGGCAATTGCAATCCATACTGTCAAAAAAAACGAAGAACATGAGTATCACACAAAATTGTTAAGCATCTTCCATTACCTCATAAATTTGAGACATACATTCCAAGAATTCTCTGAAAAATGGTCTTAACCGCACATAAACCTAAAAAGAGAACAAAACAGTAATTTTAACTATGGAACACAAAGGTGATTTATTTCAAATGGCAGAGAGTTCAGAAATTACTCCGGGATAGCTCAGGCTGTTAAGAAGCCTGTTATTAGAACACAGTAGCCTGCAATTACTGCAGGTTCAAGCCCGGCCCAAGGTTGACTCAGCCTTCCATCCTTTATAAGGTAGGTAAAATGAGGACCCAGATTGTTGGGGGGGGCAATAAGTTGACTTTGTAAAAAATATACAAATAGAATGAGACTATTGCCTTATACACTGTAAGCCGCCCTGAGTCTTTGGAGAAGGGCGGGATATAAATGTAAACAAAAACAAAAAAACAAAAACAAAATTACAGAATACGGCACACTGTTTAATATATTAACATTATTTGTTATTTTAATTTTTAAGAATCGATGAAAAAGTAATAGTAATTAGTATATTTGTAGACAGACATAGCTACAATAGCCTTTGGAGGCGGCCTTTTTGCTTTGAACATTCTGTTTATTAAAGAGAAACACAACAGAGATAATCTTTTATAAATGCAAACTTTTGAGATTTAAGATTCTTTTCCAGTCAGAACTTTCATCAGACTGATTAGTTCACCCACAAGGACATATCCCACAAGTCAGTTTTATCAGAAACAACATTTTTATATCCAAGCAATGCAGAATTCCCAGGAAAAGCTCTTTTTACTTCACTAAACAGAATTTTGCTTTTCAAGTACAATGCTCAAAACTCAATTGAATTAACTGATGTAGTTAACACCTTTTCTTGTCTACCTTTTCCACCAGAAAGTCACCAGCAAAGACATGGTTTAAGAGAAATATTATTCTTAGGCATCGGATGTTGAGATCGTGATCATTATATAAAACGTCCTAGGACTATATTTGCACGCATGCACCACTCACACAATAAATACAAATAAAAAGTGAGTCTACTTTGGCAATGAAAACTTCCAAGACTCTTTCCCCTTGACAAGCACCTACAGAAGGCCATGTTTAAGAAAGCGCAGAAGACCAATTCTGTTTTGGTGAAATGCTGAGCAGAAACTGGCTAAGGCCCTTGGAAATAGTTCTTGCCTTTCAAAGTGTCCCCATCAACAGAGAACAGTAATAGATCAGTATCTCATCACGAAGATAATACATCTGCCAAGTATGTTAGGAAATTAACCCAACTGGTCCAAAGAATAAAAAGAGGCATTACAGCTACTCCTCAACTTACAGCAGTTCGTTTAGTGACTGTTCAGTTACAATGGCACTGAAAAATATGACTTTTGACCATTTTCCAGTTATGATCTTTGCAGCATCTCCATGATGGGATCAAAATGCTAACATATATATAATATAAGCCGCCCTGAGTCTTCAGAGAAGGGCGGGAGATAAATGCAAATTTTAAAAAAAAATCCAGATACTTGGCAACTGATTCATGTTTATGCAGTGTCCTGGGGTCATGTGATCCCCTTTTGTGACCTTCTGACAGGCAAGTCAGCGGGGAAGCCAGATTCATTTAACAACCAGGTTATTACCTTATTGACTGTAGTGATTCACTTAACAACTGTGGCAAGAAAGGTCCTAAAACAGGGCAAAACTCCTTAACAAATATCTCACTTAGCATAAATGTTGGGCTCAATTGTGGTCGTAAGGTGAGGACTATATGTATTTAATTATAAAGTGTGAAAAGCAAATTTCTTGTCCATGACCCTTTAATTCACAATGGATTCGTAACTGGTGCTGACCAACCGCACTCAACGTGTAGTCCTCAACGGAACTACATCCACATGGAGGGAAGTATGCAGTGGAGTACCCCAAGGCTCTGTTTTAGGCCCAGGACTCTTCAACATCTTCATCAATGACTTGGACGAGGGGATAGATGGGGAACTCATCAAATTTGCAGACGACACCAAGCTGGCTGGCAGGAATAGCCAACACTCCAGAAGATAGGCTCAAGATACAGAAGGAACTTGACAGACTTGAACATTGGACGCTATCTAACAAAATAAAATTCAATGGTGAAAAAAGTAAGGTTCTACATTTAGGCAAGAAAAACCATATGCACAGGTACAGTATATGTGATACCTCACTCAATAGTAGTAACTGTGAGAGGGATCTTGGGGTCCTGGTGGACAATCGCTTAAATATGTGCCAGTGTGCAGCAGCTGCCAAAAAAAGCCAATGCCAATATTGAACTGAACCTGCTAGAGGCCATTTTCCTGGTTCATCACTGCCACACTGTATGGGAGGTGGGAGGAGGTTGGAATGCCCTACTAGACACAACATTGAACTTTCTCGTGAGAACCAAGGCCATCTCCTAGGTGACGGAGGGAAAGGGAGAAGACTGCCTGAGCCGCCCGCCAATTAATCTAATTGCCCAACATGACCAGTGACCCTGGGGGGAAGAGATGATTACTAATTTTAATTATGCTGAAACCACGAGGAAGATTAAGAGTTGATTTTCAACCAAGTATGCTGATACGATTTATAGTTCTTTGAGGACGTGCCTTGTCTCAGAGTTCTGATTTGCTTGGGTTTGTTAGTCGGAACCTTTTCAGCCAACACAGTTCTAGGCTGCATAAACAGATGGATAGAATCAAGATCACGTGAAGTGTTAATAGCGCTTTATAATGCCTTGGGAAGGCCACACTTGGAATACTGCATCTATTTTTGGCCACCACAATATAAAAAAGATGTTGAGACTCTAGAAAGAGTGCAGAGAAGATCAACCAAGATGATTAGGGGACTGGAGGCTAAATCATATAAAGAACGGTTGCTGGAATTGGGCATGTCTAGTTTAATGAAAAGAAGGACTAGGGGAGACATGATAGCAGGGTTCCAATATCTGAGGGGCTGCCACAAAGAAGAGGGGGTCTACCTACTCTCCAAAGCACCTGAAGGCAGGACAAGAAGCAATGGGTGGAAACTAATCTAGGAGAGAAGCAATCTAGAGCTAAGGAGAAATTTCCTGACAATTAGAACAATTAATCAGTGGAACAACTTGCCTCCAGAAGTTGTGAATGCTCCAACACTGGAAGAGATTGGACAACCATTTGACTGAAATGGTATAGGGTTTCCTACCTGAGCAGGGGGTTGGACTAGAAGACCTTCAAGATCCCTTCCAACTCCCTCTTCCTCTTCCATTCCATTCTATTCTTTGATTCTTGATTGTAGACAACATTACATAGTGTACAAAAGGGAAAATTAACAAGCCCGAAAGGGAACAAAAAGACTGAAGCACCTTCCGACCAACAATCAAAACTCAGACGAGACTAGATTAACATCAAGATTAACATCAAACCAACAATCAAGAAGCAAACAAAATACCCCAATCAAGGACCTGTCAAAGAGGGTAACAGTAAACGGCCCAACCAAAGAACCTCCGAGGCCCCCCTAACAGCAACAGGGCAAGCCACCAGAATATAAATTGAGAGCAAGCCCCATTCCTTATCAACACTAATGATGTTACCTAGTTTGGGTAATGAAACATCTGCAAGAAAACAACCAAGTTCAGAGAGCACCAAGGACCCTCATGTCAACCGTGAGCTACAAATATTCTCTTTGTTGATATCAGTCATTCATATTAAGCAATAGCTACATACTTCTCAATTACCAACTTTGGCCTTCATAATAGCCTGAAAGGCGTAATAGAAAGCAAAAAAAGAAAATTTATGATCAAGAACTTTAAGTCAACCCTCTCTTGTTAAGACACATACATTCAATACTGCTTGGGGAGCATGAAAAACAACTGAAGACCTTCCACCATACTCCATCCCTACCTACTTATGGGCGGTCATTTCTCAATTGCGCCTTTCTCTCAGGTTACACAGGTTGTAGTGGTGCAATACCTTAGCACTATGATTGATCACTGCTATTATTATTTATATTAAAGACAAGGTGCAGCTGATGAAGTAGCTCAATTACTCAAGACTCCTGCTGAAATAAATGCATTTGCAGCAGGGTGTTTGAGGACTTATTTAAAAACACCGACATTTCTTCTTCCTATAGTGAACCATTTTTCAGATTGTCTAAAAAACATTGAAGCTGACGTTTCAAGAGTTAACAAGAATAACAAGACACTAAGATAAAATAAGTTAAAAGTCCTTTGGGAGATAGGGCGGTATATAAATATAAACAATAAATAAATAAATAAACAATAAATAAATAAATAAAGGATATGACTGGAAGATCTGAAATTGAGCAGGGCCTTTATCAAAACTGATGCAATCCCCCACCCCAAAATCAGCCAGGAGGCATCCTCAGTGCTCACTCTGACCTTAGATGATAATAAATCCTGCCCTAAGCACAGGGACTCAGAAAATGGCTTACAAGAAACGCTACCATATACGACCACTTGTCTTGAGCTCCACAATGACACATTGGGACCGATTCTGAGGCATTCACAATTGCAGCTTACTCTGGGGAAGTGATTAAGAAGCCCCAGATGAAAACAGGTTGGGGGTTTGGAGAGCACATTCCCAGAAAAATGTCCCTGAATATCCAAGTTCGGTTGTATGGTGCAAGGCCTGCACTTATTAAGAAAAAAGGTGCCAAGAATCAAAGATATGCTTCCAACAAGATTTAAAGTCTGGCAAATGCAAATTTTACATTTCTTTATTATTTAAAAATAAATATTTTTTTGTAAATAACCCCGGAAAGACATAGTTATCCTCAGTAATATATACCAGTGATGGCTAACCTTTTTGCCATCACGTGCAAAAAGCGGAGGGAAGTGCGAGAGCATGCGTGCCTACACCCATAATTCTATGCCCCACACACATGCGCATATGATCCCCCTGCGCTCCCCTCGCTTCTGGCATATGATGGCACGGTGAGCCCAATAGGGCCGTTTTTTGCTCTTCCCAGGCTCCAGAGCCTCTCTAGGAGCCTGGGGAGGGCAAAAACGGCCTTCCCCATCCTCCCCAGGAGGCCCTCCGGAGGCTGTTTCCCTACTTCCGGTGGGCCCAGAAGGCCCGCAAATCAGCTGGCCGTCATGCGCATGTGCACCGGAGCTGAGCTCACATGCCCACTGAGCTCACATGCCCACCTGTGGCACGCATGCCATAAGTTTGCCATCATGGATATATACCATAGGCAAGAGATCAAAAACATTCTAGCTATAACACAAAAAAGGCATAATCCATATACTGGCTCTTCCTCTTACTATTCAGAAGGGTAACTACATTCTCTAAGTGCATTCAAATGAAAAGGATTCTGACTACGGCCATCATCAGAGAGAAGATAAGAAACCCAAGTTGGTGTGTATTTTGGAAGATCCCGTGTTATGTTTCAGGATGTTGAAGGATTGTAAATAAAACAAAAGACAAAAGACAAGTTTTAAAATTAGGGTAAAATACCTGGACAAGTGTCCGTTTAAGATGTCTGATGTCATTCTCCAAAGTTACTACAGAGGGGTCCAATATCATGCGAACTACATGGAGGGAAGCTGTTGCTACTCCCAGGTACATCACACAATAGGGACCTGAGAACAACAGCCGGGGTCAGTGCAGCATCTTTGGCAGTTGCTGGAATTCACCTCCTTCTCTTCCTCCTTCCCCTGTTCTTCACTGGCAGAATTGTTGAATGCACCGTAGATGAGAGCAAAGAATATGTTGCGAAGCACAACCACCAACAGCTAGCAATCTTTCAGAGTCTTCATCAACAAACAGCACCTAACTAGATATGAAGGAATGGGTCTACTTCTAAAAGCAAGTCATTCCCAAGGCTGACTTCCCCTTAAGAACCTCTTGTTTTATCAAATAACCATACAGAGTTAGAAGGCCTTTTTCGTCACCTCCTGGCAAGGAGGAAAGCTGCTTAAGAGGAATACTGCTAGCTTCCTAATGGATGACAGTTTTACAATGGAATTACATGGAAAGTGTCAAAGTAGTAATCCATATGCCACAATTCCTCTAAGATCTGATGGCTTCCTTAACAATATTTCATAGAATATAACCAATGCCGCTAAATTACCAACATTTTAGGACAGCGAAAAGATATCAGATACACAATGTTTTTTCTTTAATTTCACAGGAGACATTTCCACCTTAACATGATTTGGATTACCTGGTAAATGACATCCTGGAAAAGGACTGGAAACGTGAGTGCAGCATCTTCCAGTTCATTTAGACTACAGTGGACTAATGTTTCATCCTACAAAGTTTTAAAAAATGAATCAGTTTAGCAGAGGGACAGAAAAGAATGCGTTCTCTGAAATAGCCCTATAATTTACAGTTTGCCAAAGACAGAATATCTTTCCCTCAAAAGTGAAGCAAGCAACCAAATATGCTTTTCTTACCAAGTCTAGAACTAACGAGAACTCTGGTGTACTTCTGGTTTTCAATGGAAGAGCAGGTTTCCGATTAAGTTGTTCTTCTGTTAGCGGTGGAACATGCTTGATGAAGTAGTACCTAAAGATGAGTCACATCATGGTTTGATCATTTATCAGTGAATACTTTACTCAAACTATGATAAAGGTATATATATGAATAAATCTACCCACAGATTTACTAAATGAACTATAGCTGGGGAAGGAACTGGAGCTTCTGAAAACAGAAGTTAACTATTCTACTTAGACCAATACTCCTTTTTCTATGGTTCTCCCCTTGTAAATATTTGGCTTTCCCCCCAGATTTAGGGCTCTTCAAGTATGCTATTTCTTTCTTCTTTGGTTTTACAGAGGGCCAGTCTTAGCTACTGTTCTGCCAGGAGGCACCAGCTGAATTCAGTATCATAAATATTTTCATTTATTTAGAAACAGAAGTCTGAATATGGACACGTACGGATCAAAGACTTCCCAGTCTTCTTCATAGGTGGCTTCTGCATGAGCTGATGAATAACCACTGTCTGGAGATACTGGTGCTGACAAAACACAAAAGTTCCTCATTATTTACAGGAAGAAAAGGGAAATTTTCTCTTAACCAGGAATTTGATCATTTAGTTACTAAAATATTTCTATTTGGTACGGAATGTTTTGTCTTCCACTTTTCTTAAGAACTATTATCAATATTTTTAAGGCTTATAATTTGACTCTTAAAATAGATATATCTTTTTGCATTATCAAGCTTTAAATGGTTAGCAATATTTGCAGTGAGGGCCAAGTATAATTTTACAAGTGTGTTGTAATAAATGAAAGTTACTGACATGATAAAAATTATAATAATAATAATAACAGAGTTGGAAGGGACCTTGGAGGTTTTCTAGTCCAACCCCTGACCAGGCAGGAAACCCTACACCATTTCAGACAAATGGTTATCCAAAAATTTCTTTAAAATTTCCAGTGTTGGAGCATTCACAATTTCTGCAGGCAAGTTGTTCCACTTGATTGTTCTAACTGTCAGGAAATTTCTCCTTAGTTCTAAGTTGCTTCTCTCCTTGATTAGTTGATTATGTGCAGAGTCAAATATGAATCTTTTTAAATCAAACCTTTGGCAGTTTAAGTGCCTTCTAAGGATGATGGTTATCATCTGTTTTCTTTCACGCTGCAATATTATGATGCCCTATTGTATTGTAGAATTCTGTTTTGAAACTCATCGGATTGGCCTGGTAGAAATGTTCCATTAAGTAAATAAATAAATAAATAAAGTTCTTATTAGCCAGAGTGATACTGCCCTTGGCTTTGAAGTAGTGTTTGTACACATGGGTAGATGAAGCATAATGCATCAGGCAATTGTTTCTCGGAATACATTCATGCTCAAATAAAGTGAGTACAGGTAGTTCTCAACTTACGACCACAGCTGAGCCCAAAATTTATGCTGTTAAGTAAGAAAAATTTCTGCCTACTTGAAAGACTGTACACAAGAAAAATATATATTGGAATGGAGGAAGTGGATTGATTATATTCAAAATAAGTATCAGATTAAAAAATATCAATTAGTTTTTGAGTGAAGTTAGGAATTATTATGTATTAGTTTAAGAAAGAAGGGAATTGATAGTGTGATGGTGTGAAATGGAATATGTTTTATGTTATATTTTAGATTATGTTTGTTAGTTACAATACCCTGTATTCTGTTCTGGGAAGTCTCGGGGGGGGGGGGAAGGAGGCGGGGAAGGGGAAGACTATAAATTGATTGGTTGCCATTGTACAGGAATAATGGTAGAATTAAACAAGTTGGAATGGTGTAATGTCGGGACTGCTCGGCAAACACTCCCGAAGGGAAAGGGTAAGGAAAGAGGAGTAAAGAAGGAAGAAAGTAGGTAGGTAGGTGGGTAGGGAGGAAAGAAGGGAGGGAGAAGAAAGGATAGGAGGAGGAGAAGAAGGAGAAGATAGAGGGTTAGAAAGGATGGTAGTGAGAAGTGGGAAAGAGGAGGGGAAGTAGGAAAGCGAGGAGAAGGTGGTGGGGGAAGTTTAAGAAGGATGAGAAGGGAAGAAAGGATTAAAGGGGGGAGTGGCAGTCGAGCAGCCCTGACTGAGTATAATTTGAGTATAGGACTGATTGTTGGATAAGTGATTGTATTGTACACTGGTCAAATTGTGGGAATTATTATGGAAAAATAAAAAATTTTTGCAAAAAAAAAAAAAAAAGTAAGAAACTTGATACCTGAGTTTTGGCGCATTTTACAATTAATTTTTTTGCCACATTTGTTAAGTGAATTAAATTAGTAACAGGTTGTTAAGTAAATCTGGTTTCCCCATTGACTTTGCTTGTCCAAAGGTCATAACAGGGGATCACGTGACTCTGGGATACTGCAATCATCATAAGTAGGAATCAGTTGTAAATCACATGACCAAGGGGATGCTGCAACAGTTCTAAGTCTGAAAAATGGTCATAAGTCACTTTTTTCAGTGCCATTGTAATTCCGAATGGTCACTAAATGAACTGTTGTAAGTCCAGGACTACCTGTAGATATAAATAACTAGGATTTCCAATTAACAATTGATTTCTCATTTGTTAATCCCATTTATAGACTGCTGAATTCCTAAGGACTCTAGGTATTTTTAAGATAAAACGGTGAAGGGATTCAGTCAGGAGAAAGACAGGTTTGCTCCCAACAGCTTGACTCTCCGGCTGCTCCACCTGCAGGCTGGGGGAGAAGTACAAGACTGGAGCCAACAACGGTGCTTCCTCCTTACCGGTCAGTGGAGGAAGATCACAGTCCGCCACATCCTCCACTTCCTCCAAGACGGTGTTGATGGTCGTTCGGACCTGGGCTGCCTGGCTGGCGTAGGGCGCTCCTCCGTTGGCTGAGACGGCAGTGCTGGTAATGATCTCATCTACCTGCTCCATATCGAGCTGCTTCACAATTTCTTCAGCCTCCACAGCTTGGCCGGGAGAATCCGAGCCTGCTGTTCCTGCAATAAAGTTGTGGCTTAATACTAGCGCTCTCAACTTAAGAGGAGCATTTGCACCTGCTCTTCTGGCCCTAGATTTAAGGTCTGAACAGAAATCTAATAGAATATATTCCTATCAGCCATTTTTTCCAAATAGGAAACAACTATTTCATAATAACAATTTTATATTCTTTTTTGATCAGGAGTGTCCAACCCCCAGGCTGTGGCCCACAACTGGGCTTCGGCCTGTTTGGAACTGGGCCGCAGAAGCAGTGGGAGAGTGTGTGCGCCACTCCATTTGTGAGCAGCAGGGCACATGCCCGTTGCATGCACAAATGGAGTTGCACGCAGGCCTGCTCCTCACACAGAACCATCCCCTCTCTCCACTCCCCAGCCGGGCTGCCAAGATGGAAAGATTGGGGGCTGCTGTTTTAGATGCAGGTTAAGAGCCAAATGCAATTTTGTGCAGTACTTGCCATTTTTATTTGCTGGTGAGAAAAAATTGAAGACAGGAGAAAATATGGTCCCCAATAATGTCGTCCTTGGGGGGCTGCAGCTGGTGGGATTATCATCCAATTTTCCATTTTGCCGGACATGCTGGTTTGCCATTTCATAATTCCCAGCTTCTGGAACAGACAAACAAAAAAGTGCACTAAGTTTCTAGTGTGGTTTTTCCAATACAGGTTGGAGTGACAAAGTTTCAATTAAATATCAGATTCCTAGACGAGCACAAATGTACTGCAGGAATTAAACTTAGAAAGCCATGCCCTATCTATCTATCTATCTATCTATCTATCTATCTATCTATCTATCTATCTATCTATCTATCTATATCTCCACAAGGCTGATAACTCTTATGGCTCATGGTTTCCAAGGCAATGAAGATTCACAATTAGCTAACTTGTAGTCTGGGAAACTCCCGTTGCCTTTACCATACAGAAATCTTTAAGAAATACATGGAATATTATAATTTAAGAAAGTGAGCTAAAAGCTGCAGCAGAGCTTTTTTTACTGTAAATTGTTAATTCAGATCATATGATCAGTCCCTCTGTTAGTGAGATGGCCACTTACTATATTTGATAAATAAAATAAAGGGTTTGTTAATAGTTGTTAAGAGTTACCAAAGCCCTCCTTTCAGCTAAAGACTGGGATATTTACAAACCTCCATTCACTTGACTTTTCCGCCTAATTCGAGAAAGCTGTTTATTAGGCTTTTCTCCTGTTCGAGGAGTGGATGTAATTAAGTTGTCTTCTATGTCACGTTCGATTCTACTTCTTTTTGCAGGGTGTTCTCGTTCATCCTTAACAAAACAAATACACCAAATTATACTTTACTGTTACTAGCAAACTTTCTCTGTCCATTTGTACTGCTTTCATGAAAATCAAATTTCCAACGTTTATCTTTTTTAACCCTTTTCACTTCATAGGCTTTTGGTAAAAATGTCATAAAAGCAAAAAAAAACCCATATCAAGCCTAATTCAATGGATTGACTATATTCAAAGTAGATATCAGACTAAGAGTTATCAGACTGTTTTTGAATGATTATGATGTATTATTTTTTATTGTTTTCGGGGGAAGTTAGGAATTGATGATTGTAGGGGTATAATTAAGTTGGGACGAAATTTTTTTTATTTTTTTTATGTTTGTTTTATTTTTAACTATACCTTGTGCTCGTTCCGGGAAGTCGGGGGGGAGGGGGGTTGTTAAGGAAGGTGGGAGGGGAGGTGGGGGAAAGGGGGGAAAATTTTTTTCTGTAAAACTTTTTGAATTAAAAAAAAAAAGCCTAATTCAAATTTAAATTCCCATTTAGATCGTACTATTTGTTCCATTTTTTTTCCACTGCTTTAACATGCCAGAAAAAGAGAAAAATAAACTCCCAAGCCCATAAAAATAAAGAAACATATGTTTCATCTGCAAATTATACGAGAACTCCTTCCGCTTTTTCAGCCACTCCATTAACAGAAATGCTAAGGACTACAAAGCTGAACCTTGTGGCATCCCGGTTCATACCTGGTACATACTATTTGTGAGTACAATTTTCAAAATTCTTGTACCATCCACTTCCAATTTAAGTTACTAATTGAAATGTCATGGAGTATTTATTGAATGGCTGCATGAAATCAAGATTTTCCTCTTATGTTAATTCCACAATATATGAAACATGTGAAGAAAATTTGCCTAAATTCAATATGGTATAAATTTTGAATTAAAAGAGCCAACCCATTCCACACTATAATAATTACTGCATTGTTTATGATCATTCTAGAGCAGGGCTGTCAAACTTGTTGCCCACACCTGGTTTAGCAAAGGGGGAAAAAAGTCCCAATACGTCATGTGACACTGCCATGATGCCACAAGTTTGACAGCCCTGCTTTAGAGTCTTCCCAGGTATTGGGAATTATAAGAGCAGTGGTGGCACAGTGGTTAGAATGCAGTACTGCAGGCTAACTTCCTGCTCACTACAGAAGTTCAATTCTGAACGGCTCAAGGTTGACTCAAGCTTTCCATCCTTCTGAGGTGGGTAAAATGAGGATCTAGATGTTGGGGGCATTAAGCTGTAACTGCTTAGAGAGGTCTGTAAAACACAGTGAAGCAGTACAGAAGTCTAAGTGCTATTGCTATTGGTGTCAGATTGAGGGATATTAATTTCTTCCTTTTTCTACCTTTTTGAAAACAAGGCTGTCCCCTCTACCCAGGTGGTCGTCTTGTCCAAGAAAAAAGATTGAACCTTAGTCATTACTTCAATCCCAGTTTAATAATGTATTTTTCCTTAGTGACCTGTTCATTTCCTTAATAATTTATGTAATTTGCAGTTATGATTTTAATTTCTCTTTACACAGTAAATTTCACCTATCTTGAGTGCCTTTATCCACAGCTGCTTTGGAAAGGAATTCCTATTTATATTCATTTTAAGTTTATTAAAAGGATAAAATCACACACAGCTGAGCTCAGAAAACTGTAGGGGCCAGATAACCAGGTTGCATTTTACTGATCCCACAAGGGCTACCAACCTATTTCTGGACAAAATGATGCTGCTGCCGTGACAACCAATAAACCAAACCATCAGCTGGCAGATGCAGCAGAGGAATTTAAGAAACCAGCATCTCTTCGAAGCTGACCTTTGACTAGGAGGCATCAGCCTGGCTACTGTTAGAACTTCTTTAGCCACACTTGAGATACTTTGGAAAATGCTTGCTGTCTTCAGACAGCTCTTTCACATGTTTCCTCGAATAGATTTACAACTGATTTTATTCCACATGTTTTAATGATTGCTATTTGAATGTCTGTTTTTGTAAGCCATCTTGGAAGATATATTATGCATGTCAAAATGTTAACAGTGGTTCCTGACTATTTACCTTTGGGGTACTTCCTTTAATGAACTTTTTAATTGAAGATAGTAAGCCAGTTTCATTTTTCTGAAGTTTTCCTCCACCAACAGTTATGTTCTCCTCCACATCTGAGTATTTCCTCTTTACTCTCAATGCACGCTGTGTGTGATTTTGATTTGACTGCTGAGAAGCTTTCCGTGTTCTCAGCCTCATTTTTGATGGTATCACATGTAAAAACTATGTAAGACAAGAACAGAAAATACATTAACTTTTAAAACTTTAAAAATCTTATTTAATCTTCTAAAATAACAACAGTACTTAATTAAAAGTAGAATTAAATTTATTCTGCAATCAATATAAACAATTATCACCTTTATAACTGGATTCTAGGTACTCAAAAATTAAGCCTGGTATCTAGGAATTTGAGAAACAAAGGCATTGTTTACAACTCTTTCTTTTTACATTCTTACACAATCAGCCCTAAGAAAATTGGAGAACTCAATGAATCAGCCAGACAGTTCATAATTCAGGTAAGTCATGCATACAAAGCAAACATCAGCACATGGAATCTTTTCTCCCAAACCTGTCTTTCTGCATTCCATTCATACATGCTTTTCTGAATAAAAAGCCTTCTAGAATAAGCAGGTGCTGAAGGAAAAGCATCTAACTTTTGACACAGCTGTAGTGGAAGCAAATTTATCCCACCTATTTCTGTCAGGTACGTAAGAAGCTGCTTTGTGTCACTGATTGGCAAAAGCTCCCCAGGATTTCAAGAAGGAATTACTCAGGAGTTTACAATTACAGAATAACAGAATTGGAAGGGTGGTCTTCTAGTCCAAACCCCTGGTGAAGCAGGAGACCTTATACCATTTTGGACTAATGACTATTCAATCTCTTCTCAAAAACCTGCAGTGATGGAGTACTCAAATTCTGAAGGCAGGTTGTTCTACTGGTTAATTGTTCTGTCAGGAAACTTCCCCTTAGTTCTACATTGGCTCTCTTTTGATGATGATGATGATGATGATAATAATAATAATAATAATAATAATAATAATTTAATTTTTATACCGCCCTTCTCCCGAAGGACTCAGGGCGGTGAACAGGCAGATAAAATAATACAATACATTTCAACAAAAACACTATTTAAAAAACTTATTCTAAAAGCCTAAATTTAAAATACAATACAAAATATAAAATAAACCCCAATAAAATCCATGTTTAAAAACCCTATTAAGCCAGTCCTGCTCAGAAGAATAGATATGTTTTAAGCTCGCGGCGAAAGGTCCGGAGGTCAGGAAGTTGTCGAAGTCCTGGGGGAAGCTCATTCCAGAGGGTAGGTGCCCCCACAGAGAAGGCTCTCCCCCTGGGGGTCGCCAGCCTACACTGTTTGGCTGACGGCACCCTGAGGAGGCCCTCTATGGGAGCGCATCGCCGGTGGGAGGCATGTGGTAACAGAAGGCGGTCCCGAAGATATCCCGGTCCTATGCCATGGAGCGCTTTAAAGGTGGTAACCAACACCTTGAAGTGCACTCGGAAAACCACAGGCAGCCAGTGCAGCCTGCGCAGGATCGGTGTTATATGGGAGCCACGAGTGGCTCCCTCTATCACCCGCGCGGCTGCATTCTGAACTAACTGAAGTCTCCGGGTGCACCTCAAGGGGAGCCCCATGTAGAGAGCGTTACAGTAGTCCAGGCGAGAAGTGACGAGACCGTGCATAAGGCATCCCGGTCTAGAAAGGGGCGCAACTGGCGGACCAGGCGGACCTGGTAAAAAGCTCTCCTGGAGACGGTCGCCAAGTGATATTCAAAAGACAACCGTCCATCCAGGAGAACCCCCAGATTGCGCACCCTCTCCATTGGGGCCAATGATTCGCCTCCAACAGTCAGCCGCGGTTGATAAGTTTCCATCCATGACTTCCTGCCGTGCCGATAGGTGTTCTGGAGAATAGGTTGATCCACTCCTCTGTGACAACCCCTCAAACATTGGATCACTGGTTTCATGTCACCCCCCTAGTCCTTTTCTTCACATAGCTAGTTCCCGCAATTGTTCATTGTATGCTTTATCTACTAATCCACTAATCATCTTTGGTGATCTCCTCTGCATTCTAGTGTCTCAACATCTTTTTTGTACTGTAATGACCAGAACTGGACATAGTATTCCAAGTGTGGCCTTACCAGTGCAGTATAAAGTGGTACTAACACTTCATGTGATCTTATTACTAGCCTTCTGTTGATGTACCTAGGATAGCAATGGCTTTTTTGACCTAGTGGTTGTCCACTAGGACTATTAGACCTCGCTCATAGTTACTGCTGTTGACCAGTACCACCTATTCTATACCTTTGAATTTGGGTTTTTTTGCCTAAGTGCAAGTTCTTACTTTTCTTACTACTGAACTACATTTTGTTGGAAAGGATCCAGTGTTCTAATCCATCAAGACCTTTCTGGATCTTCTAAGCATTGGCTATTCCACCCAGCTTGGTGTTGTCTGCAAATTTGATTAGTTCCCCTTCTATCCCTTCATCTAAATCATGAAGATGTTGAAGAGTACTGGGCCTGTGACAGAATCTTGGGGTACCCCACTGCATGCTTCCCTCCATTGAGGACTATATGTTGAGTGCTGCTGATCAGCCAGTTACAAATCAATCTGATGGTGACAGATCCCACATTTTTCTATCTTACCAAAAAGTAGGTGATAGTCTACTTTGTCAAACGCCTTACTGAAATCCAAGTATATTATGTCCACAGTATTTCACTGGTCTACTAATTTAGTCACTTTCTCAAAGAATGCAATAAGGTTTCTTGCATGATCTGTCTTTGACAAACCCATGTTGGCTTCTAGTAAGTTTTGCCTCTTTCTAGGTATCCACAGATCCATGGCTTATCTTTTTCCAGGACCCTTCCCAGATATTGGTATCAGGCTGATTGGTCTCTAGTTTCCTCGATCCATTTTTTCTTTTTTAAAGATGGGAACCACATCAGCTCTTTTCCAGTCTTCTGATATTTCCCTGGTGCTCCGGGATTTTAGAGAAAGATATGGCTGAATGTTTCCAAGATCAGATCTACCAGCTTCTTCAGAACTCTGAGATGTAATCTATCTATCCTGGTAATCTGAACTTGTCTAGAGTGGGATAGGTGATGTTTTACCATTTTCTTGCCTATTTTTACTTGTATTCTTCATCAGCAGATTAGGTTTTACAGTACTGCTTTTTGTTAGGTTGGATTATTTTTTCTTTTTATGCAAAGACAGATACAAAGAATGAATTAAGCAATTCCTCTTTCTCCCTACTGCCCATTACCTTCTTGCTATCCCCATTTTGGCCAGCAAAGTGCTGCAGGAGGTATACGTTTCATCTCTCCCCCCACACAAGCCGGTCCATGGAGAACTACAATGCTGATCCAGCCCTCGAAGAAATCCAGTTTGACACCCCTGTTGTAGACCATGGTTTAGGATTCCAAAGTTCTCTTGATGGCACCATCCTTTAAGTCAGTGTTTTATTACAGAAGTTCTCCATTCCCTCATTCAATCACGTTTCTTTTTCTGAGGGCAATTCAGCCTGAGGCCCTTAAATAATTCACATCTATTACCAGATGTCCTACAAACTGCCTACAAAGACAGAAACCAATCAAACTGTTCCCAGCTTATCATCTGGAAAAACAACAAAAACCAAGAAAAGATGTTCCCACTGATGGGAAGCTATGAGGATGAAAGGTTAAAAGACTTCACCTGTCAGCTGCCATCTTCACTTTCTTTGAAGCTCCCTAGCAACTGCCATGAGCAGGGGGGAGGGGGCATTTGGGAGGGGAAGAGTACTGGAGGCGTGACAGAATGCTATGGGAAATTGGGAGTGTGTGGACACTGACAGCAACCAGGAGTGCCAAACCAAACTATGTTCCTGCCTTCAAGGATGCTAGCCCTGGGAAAGGAATTTACTGCGGCACCTGCAGTACCAGGTTCCCAAAACATTGGAACAGGACCTGATTGGACTATTCTCCCAGAGGGGAGGGGTTTGGACATTGAGGGATTGCTTTCAATACATGATTTTCACACGCTTTTTCTTCAGAACTTGCCTTGCTCACGCTGCACTCAGCATCTCTAGTAAAAGTACCTTTTCTCCAACATCAATGGAGTCAAGGGTTGTTCTTCCCTAGGGAAGAAGCTGGGGCCAGTCTGACAGTAGGCAAGCTCTGCTGTAACAGTCAACCAGGTAGATCTGCTGCAGCATTTAAAGCTGAATTGGGAATTTATACAATTCATGCACTATCCAAAATCAGAATATTAATATTAACTACAGGCACAAAATCAACAAAATGGAGACTGACAGACTCCCCAAATTATGCTTACTAGAGCAAATAAAATCACAATCCCAAACTTCTTGGATCACTACACTGATAAATTTTGTAAATAGATGTGGCCTTCCTGCCTCTTGTGTAACAGGGGAACAAACTAAAAGAAGAGCTGCTCACAGAATCAAGGATCTAGAAGCGCAAAATGATACAGCTATCCTTAGTAAGGTTGGTAGCTTGAAATGGCTGAGTAAATACAAACATACTTTTCAAACAGACAGCTATTTAAAGTTACAACTGCCAAACCATCTTAGGGAGATATTTATGCGAGCAAGATTCGAACAGCTTGACATAATGGTCAGAGATGGGAGATTCCATTCCATACCCTATAATAAATGTCTCTACATTTGCAGAGCAGCAGAGGTAGAAGACCTGGCTCACATCCTATTTGATTGTTGCCCGTATAAGGGTGACAGACAGATACCTTGGCCTATATACTAAACAAATGATCCATTGGGAACCCCATATCAAAACAACTTACCTTACGTGTGGCCAGAATTTGAAAACAACATTTAGTACAGCACAGTACTTGAGCAAAATGGTTTGGTTGAGATTGGCATAGGTGGGACTGATGGGGGTAGATCACGAGTGTAAAACTGCATCACACTGCCGTCGTGACATTTTTTCCCTTCGTGGAGCTGGGTGGGCGTGGCCTGTGGTGTGACACATCTGGCTCACAGGCTGCCAGTTTGACACCCCTGGGGTAGACTGTAGGAGTGACACTGGAATATAATTTTATTATATTGTATTTATCCATATATTATTGTATTTTATTCCAATTCCATTTTAAATTGTTTTTATCAGATTTTAGTAATAATTTGTGTTTGGAACTGTGCACTTTTATGATATGGCCCTTGAGCTAATCAATAAAGTAAAGTAAACTACCGTATTTTTTGGAGTATAAGATGCACCTTTTTACCCCCTAAAAGGGGGTGAAAATTTGGATGAGTCTTATAGGCCGAATGTAACCCCACCCACCCACTGGCCCTCACCATTTGGCCTCTGCCTCCCAGCAATTTACCTCCTTGCAGCAAGCAGCAAGAAGAAACAGCCCATTTCAGCTTCAGCACAGCCTAATTAGCACAAGCTGACTGTCCTTTGGATCAGCCTCCCGACTCTCAGCTGTTTCAGGCTGCAGGGATTGCCATGGCCTATTGCTGCGTGGGCCTCTGCTGCTTGCTGCAAGGAGGTAAATTGCTGGGAGCAGATTTTCTTTTTCTTGTGCTAATCAAGCTATGCTGAAAACGAAAATTAAAGTAGAGCTGGCTATTTGCTGTTTACTGCAATGAGGCAAAATTGCTGGGAGACAGAGGCAGATTTCTTTTTCTTGTTTTCCTCACCAAAAAAGGTAGGCACGTCTTATACTCCGAAAAATAAGTCAATCAGGAGACCAATGTCTACTGAGGGGACTGAGCAAAAAATGACAAGCCACAAAAGCTACAAATCACAAAGGTGATTTGGAAGAAGCCGGAATTCGTGGAGGACACCCTGCCAAACTGCACTGCCCAAAGGAGGAGCCTGAATGGCTGGGGAATGTGAGTATCAGTGAGGAAGCCCCAAAACTCCAGTGGTCACTCAGCCTGGCGGTGAAAGACACAGTAAGGGAGAAAACCCTCAGCATAATATATACCCAAGGGAGCCACGGAGCCAGGAAATGGAAGCGGCACAGTGGCCGGGCTGAGGAAGAGATCCAGAGTGAACTGGACAAGTAGGAAAACCCAAAGGGTACTGAAGGATGCCTTTGGGAACCAACATGCCAAGGAACCCCTTGCCCAGTTGGCTGAACATCAAGCCATGTCGGCATGGCCAGCAGGAGTTGGCGCCACAATCTGGTGTAGAATTTAGTGCCTTATTTTATTCTTACTCCAGCATGTCCTTTGTAAGGGGGAAGGGGTACATGTTTTCCACACAAACACTATTGATTCCTTGAAAATCCATGCATAATCTCAAAGACCCATCTTTATAGCCATGGTGCCGGAGTGGTTAGATTGCAGTACTGCAGGCTACTTCTGCTGACTCCTGGCTGCCTGCAATTTGGCTGTTCAAATCTCTCCAAGCTCCAGGTTGACTCAGACTTCCATCCTTCCAAGGTGGGTAAAATGAGGTCCCAAATTGTTGGGGGCCATAGGCTGACTCTGTAAACCGCTGAGGGCCAAAAAGCCCTGTGAAGCGGTATATAAGTCTAAGTGCTATTGCTATTCTTCTCTTTGACGAGCACTGCGGTGGCCATCATCCAACGTTTTGCCAGTTGGATGAAGCCCCTAGTTAGGTTTTTATCCACAACATTCCTGAGCTCCTCCATCTCTCTCGGGTCATTGAGTACATCTTTGGTTTGGGTAATTTCGCCCCTGGCAGTATCTCAATGGCACAGTCAGTGGGGCGATGGACACGGAGTACGTTTGATTCTCGCTCATTGAATGCTTCTGCTAAGTCCTGATACCCTTTTGGGATGAGTTGGGATGGGTCCCTCTTGGCCACCCTCGGTTAATGAATTGATGGGCTCTATCTTTCCCTTCCATACCAGCGGGGTTTCACTACCTTTGCAATTCACCCTTATGCATTGCGGTCCACCAGTACCAGTTGTTGTCTTTCCAGTCAACCCCTGGGTTCCACTTCTTCAGCCATGCCAACCCCAATATCATAGTCTTTGACATTTTCAGGGCACCTATGAATTGTATAGTTTCCTCGTGGCTTCCTGATCTCAGGATTACTGGCTTGGTTAGATACGTTGCTGGCAATACCCCAGTAAGGGAGCCATCTACTTTTTCAAACTTCATAGGTTGCCTCAATTTTTAAGTCTCAGTCTCATCTTTTCCACAGTTTACAGGCTAATCAAGCAACGGGTGCAACCTGAGTCTACCAGGGCCGTGAAGACCCCTTTTCACCCGAGTGGGGCACTAGCATCTCCACTTGGGCCAGGGGTTGACAATCTTCACACTAATCTAAACACTCAAAGAGCCACAAAGGTCCTAACCGGAAGCTCCCGTTCAATTCTGGAGCCTGGAAGTCTGGTTCCCCCACTAAAGAGTGTCCTCTTCATGCGGCATCCTTTTTTCCTCTACTCGTCCTAAGCAAAAGCCCTGTCAATTATGGAGCCAACCAGCAACAGGGAGCCGCAGCAGATGAAAGAGCCACATGTGGCTCCAGAGCCGCGGGTTGCTAACCCCTGACCTGGGCAGTCAAAGGGACAATGGTTCCACTTACCATCAGATCATTCTCCCCTTTGCTGTCGCTTTCGTAGAAGACCAGGTTGGTGTTGCTGGCGACTGGAGTTCCCTCACCCTCGCTAGACAGGGAAGAGACCTCCATGACCTGCTGCACCACCCGTGTCTTCTCTTTTCCCTTCCTCAGCGTCTTCTTGGCCTTCAGTTGGCCCGGGCCCCTCGCTACCAACATGAGTTGCAGGGCCAGGCAGTTGGCTGCTTGTTGGCCCTCTTTTCCACATTGGAAGCAGGCTCCAGGCAGGTGCTGCGGTTTCTCCCTAGGGGTGGCAGGAGGGGCTGTTGATCCCTAAAATATCCCTCATTTAATAATAATAAATTATTTTAGTTTCACATGTTTTCTATTACAACAAATATGTTCAATGAAGACTGACTGGGAATATTATTTTGAGTATTTCTTATTTAATCAGAATCTCTTAGAGAAAGTTCCCATCACAATGTAGGTTAAAGCACTGCAGAACTTTAGATAGTTCTAAAGAGTTTAGAAACCTTTTTTAAAAGGTAAACAACTGTCCACTTCTACTTTTAAATCACAACTGTTCACCTTTGCTTTTAATTTTTTAACTGAATAATTTTAATTGGTTTCTATTAAATTTGATTCCATTATTTTAAC
Source organism: Ahaetulla prasina (assembly GCF_028640845.1). Taxonomy (NCBI): domain Eukaryota; kingdom Metazoa; phylum Chordata; class Lepidosauria; order Squamata; family Colubridae; genus Ahaetulla; species Ahaetulla prasina. The sequence continues at coordinate 1,809,941 of NC_080551.1, read as the reverse complement.
AGTTCTTTAGCTTATCATTTTTTCCTAATGATTAGCTATCCAGCTTGATTTTGGCCCACCTAAAGATCCTGATTTCTAAAACTCCCTGCCAGCTTCCCACAAGCAGTCAACAGGAAAGCAGCCAGGAAGTCAGAAGTCACTCCCGCTCCCAGGGCCCTTTTGGCTGCACATGGTCACGCTGTTTCTCTGTTTAAGTTAGGAAATTTTTAATTATTATTGAAGCTTGTTTGCCACCACATTTATTTTTCTATTTATGACATATACTTTTCATAGATGATCTAAGGGCTCCGTCCAGCATTGGGGTAAAAAAAATATATTGTCAACTTAAAATATAATATTCATTCTAATTACACCAGACTGCACTACCTTTCTTTCAAAGAATAGCACAAAGCCTCAATATCTCTTTAAGTACAGAATATCCACTGGGACAGATACCTGCTGTTCAAATTCAGAAGAGATAGCACAACATTTGAGGTGAGGAGAGAAAAGAAAAGAGAAAAACAAGAAGCAGACAATCCAGCAGTTAAAGTGCTTCAGTTTTAGAAAAACAATCCTATCACATCTTTAAAACTCAGATTCAATTATGATTATCTTCACTGAACTAAAACTCATTAATCTATTGCCAAAGTTCAGCTTACACTTCAAATGTTACATGCATAGGCGCAGAAACAGTTTTAGGGGGCTGAAAACTATGAAATACAAGAACTACGTCAGATTGGTATGAAACATATAAATTATACATGTCAAGAACAGTATCCATTTACAAAAACAGTAGTTACAAATGGATAAAGATATTAAATATTCTGATTTAGTCTTTCACAGTCCATATCTGTTAGGCAGTATTGGGCTTCAGAGTTTCAGTGTCTGTGGTCTAAACAGGTCAACACCAGGAAATGTGCTGTCAAGACTACAATTATTATAAAACCTGAAGTTCACAATACTGCCCAATATGAAGTAGTATTAAATATTTAACAAACAACAAGCTCTCCATTCTTAAACTGAGTCTCAGGGTCTCATTAAAGGTAGGTATCAAATTGAAATTGAAATATGATTGATAAGGAAGATTATTAAACATACAGAAAGTAAGTATATAAGGTCCTGCTGTATAGAGGGCAGCATGGTGGCTCAGCAGTTAAGCTGGAAAGTTGGCAGTCCAGGTTCAAGTCCCGAACGCCACGCAACAGGGTGAGCTCCTGCCAACCTAGCAGTTCAAAAGCAGGCAAAAGCAAGTAGATAAATAGGTACCACTTGGTGGAAAGGTAACAGTGCTCTGTGGCATCATGCTGGCCCCATGACTGTGGCAATGTCTTCAGACAGCGCTGACTCAATGGCCTTGAAATGGAGATGAGCACCGCTCCCTCTAATCAGCTATGACTAGCAGAATAAGACCCACAGGGATTTTTTTATTTGAAGATAAGCAAATCCCAAGTTGAAAAAGTTTTGCTTATCAATTATGGAGCAAAACTATAATGTAAGTTAGAAGCATTAAGGAACTTGATATATAAGAGTCCAGAACAATTTATAGTTTGGTGAATACAGAATTCACTGTTAGGCAGTGTTCTTCTCAAAATATATTCAGAATTAAACCTATCCAGAAAGATATTTGTGTATGCTTCAATCTTATTCTAAAAATTTTATAGCTGGGAAATTAATAAGACAATTAATATTAACAAAGGAAAATGATGGAATACAGAAAGTGAAATTCAATTTTATAATGAAGTAGCTTCCATTTGGATGCTCACATCAGGACCTTCTATCAATCATTTGGCCAGAAATTCCTGGGATTTAAAAAAGAGTTTGCTTCTTTTTGTTAAAACAGAGCTCCCTCTTCATACCCAAAACATTGGCTTTTATCTTGGTTTAGCATGGTTTGGAAATTCAATCACTGTAGTTGGCTAGTTATGATTTATGGCTTACTACAGGGGTTCCTAGACATTTTGCAATCACACCTCTGTTTAGTATTATCTTAATATACACACCTCTCTTAAAAGTATAATCAACAAAATAAACACAAATGAACAATGAAAACAATCAAATAAAACTTTGGGAAAGCTGGATTTACTGTAACAAACTAAACTTTTAAAAGGTTTTTAGTGTTTTAAAAAACTAGAAGATTTTTCATGCCTCTCCTGGAGTCTGTCTTCATCTTTGGGAAAGGTTGGTTTTGCATGATGGGTGAATCTCATTTCACAACTGTGCCTAAAATTCACCATGTGGAGCTGGATGCCCACGGATTCATAAACTACCTAGCAGGGGTTACATTTTTTAAAAAAAGAGTGATGGGGCTTTCTTGGTCAAAACTTTATCTAGACTTTACAATCACAATTTTTTCAAAATGTGTCACATTCAATGTCATTTGCTATTTATCTTAAAAGAGAAATCGTTTTTAACCACTAGAAATAAATTGGTAGTATCTGCGAACCCAGTCACATCATTAACTTGTTCATAGAAAATAAAAGTTTAAAAATCCCAGTTCCAATAGATATCTGTAAGGACTCCCTATTTGTCCATTATGAGAACTAACCATTAACTCCTAAAATTAACAAATTTTTAGTCCACAATTAAGCCTTTCCATTTATTCTCCTTTGATCAATGAAACCCCAGATAGCTTTTGGCCAGCGACTCACTCTCACCTAATAAACTGTTTCTTTGGGGCAAGAATGAGGGAAAGCATACATATACTTTAGTTCCCAGAAGAAAGACATGATATAAATACAATAAAAACTCTCTATCTAGAAAACTAACCATCTCTTCTTTCCTATAATATTCTTGCTGCAAAGCCTAGAGAAGTGTTTGCTGGAATAAGAAGACGTTGAAAGCTAAAACAAGCAGAAATTATTTATCAGGCTTAGCAGATAAGTACCTCTAGTATAATCTTTAGTATATCTATTAAATCATAGCAATTTCAAAACTGAGTTTCTCCAAAATAGGTGTAAGAATTGGTGTTCCTGGTTTCTTCAAACTCAGCTGCAACAGGATGGCATGGGAAGAGCAGTTAAGGTGGACACAGCATGAGTCTGAAGGAGCTGAGAAATTACATTAGAAGGAAAGTGAGTACATGCCACTGACATTTTTTTTTACTTTTTCAACAGATTTCCACTACAAATATTTAATCTTATTTCAACAATACTGTTAGTATACCTGCACCTTTCACAATTTTTAGTCCTTTGTGGTCTTTGTAAGACCCTATAGTAGAGGGATGTCAAACTCGCATCGTCACATTGTCAAGTGATATATCACTACTTTTTTCCCCCTTCGCTAAAATGGTGTGCGACGCATCCGGCCCATGAGTTTGTCTCTCCTGCTATAATAAGATATAAAGACACAATATGCACGTGGAAAAAGTAAGTACACTTTTACATTTACCTCCCTTCAACTCCCTCAAATGCCTAAAATCAGAATCACGATGATTCCAATGATCAGAACCTTGTTAGAAAGGATCTGGGACAAACATGAAACCTCAGATATTTAGTTTAATTTACTTTAGTGTATGGTATCATCATGCTTAGTTCAAAAGAGCTCTCTTAAGCCTTCAGAAATGTTATAGATGCCCAGTAAGGGATTATGAAAGTTTACCAAAAGTAGACATCAACCATTCACTGTCCAACAGATCATCTACAAGTGAAGATTTCAAGCTGTCAACTTGCCCAGGCTAGGCTGTCCCAACCAGTTTAGCCTCAGAGTAAAGACCAAGATGCTGAAAGAAGTCCCTAAGAATCCTAGAATTTCATCATGTGACCTACAGGGAGCTCTTGCCTCTACTGATGTTTAAAGGCATGAATCTACCATTAGTAAGAAGGAACACAAATTAGATCTTCACGGGAAGACTGCCAGGAGGAACTTTTCTGACCAGAAAGAACCTCCGAGTGAGACTCAATGCCTAAGAAAAGACAATGCTGGCTTTGAACAGACAAGGCAAATATAGTTACTTGATCAATGTTGACATTCTGGGAAAACCAAAACTAGCATTTCACCAAAAGAACCTGATACCAACTACAAGGCAAGGCAAGGCAAGGCAAGGCAAGGCAAGGCAAGGCAAGGCAAGGCAAGGCAAGGCAAAGCTTTGTATCAGGGCAACTCACTATCATAGAATTCACTATGAATCCATCGTTGTACCAATGGATGCTTGAGGAGAATGTAAGGCCATCTGCCTGGAGAAATATCAAATTGAATCAAAACATTTATTACGGTCAAAGACCAGCACAAAAGAGGTGGGGTAAAAACCATAAAAGATACAAGAGAATAAAAATTAAAGGTAAAAATCTAAAAAGTATAAAAACAGAAATCTAAAAAGAATTTAAAAGGAGGGCTAGGAGTAGTAGGGGAGTGTAGGGGAGCATGCCAATACCATAATACAAAACACTCCGCAACAGTCTAGATCAGGAGTCTCCAACCGTGGCAACTTTAACACTTGTGGACTTCAACTCTGGGAGTTCAATTCTTCAATTCTGAGAGTTGAAGTCCACAAGTCTTAAAAGTTGCCACAGTTGGAAATCCCTGGTCTAGATACTCATATCTAGATATAAAGATATAAAGATATAAAACCTGTTGGGCTCCCTGGCAAATGAAGGTTGGGGACCTGGCTAAATCCACTTGGCACTCCATCTGCTACATGCTGTTTAATGAGTGCTTTGGCCTGGTCTTGTCCCATGCAGAGTAGAAGCCCAGGAATGTGATTTTAGTTTGCCACTGTCTTTTTTCATGCAGACTGAAAATCAACCCTCATAGTCCCTGGGACAAGGCCGAGGGGAAAAAAGGTTTGGTCTGACCCAGAAGTTAAGTATGATTACCTACATGCTAGTCTCTACTTTCATGAGATCCTTCAAACATTGCACAGTTGAAAAAAATTGTGCACTGAAAGGGAAAATATTCCTCCTAGGGCATGACAGAGACCGGTTGATAGTTATAAGAATTGCCTACTTAAGGATGTTTCTTTTCTTATATATAATTTGCATTAAATAAATTTTGTAACAAAAAACAAAGGAAATTAGCAAGTAAAATGTAAAAAAGGGGTAGAATAGAGTAGGGGTTGCCAACCTTTCAGACCTCAGGGACCACTAAATTCATGATTTTAAATCCTGCGGACCACTAAAATGAACTTTTTAAAAAGATAAATAGTATTTAGTGCAATATAAAAAATGCAAATAATTTTTCTGTGGACCACCAAAATTTTCTTGCGGACCACTGGTTGGTGACTGCTGGAATAGAGTAAGTTATAAAGAAGTGGGTTATTTTTTTCTTAATAGCAGTAACATTTATATTTTACCTTCTCTAAGATTACCTGGGCAGCACGATGGCTCAGAGGTTAATATGCTAGGCTTGTCAGCTGGAAAATCAATAGCCCAAGTTCAAGAGCCAAGCTCCATGTGACAGAGTGAACTCCTGTCCTCACTCCAGCTCCTGCCAGCCAAGCAGTTTGAAAGCATACAAATGCGAGTAGATAAATAAGTAGTACTTCGGTGGGAAGGCAATAACGTTCTGTGATGTCATGCTGGCCACATGACCCTGGAAACAGCTACAGATAGCACTGACTCAATGCCCTTGAAATGAAGATGAGCACCACCCCCTAAAGAAAGCTATGGCTGGTGGAGTAAAATCTGCCATGGACCCCTGCATAATTTCCTTCTGTTCATTGTTTACTCTTTATAATCATCAAACTCCATAAATCACAAGTTTATTTTTTTATTATTTTTTTCAGCAACAAATCTGCCTATTTAAAGCTGTTTCTGCCAAAGGGGTAATCAGGTATTAGAGTCAAGTGTCTGCTTACTTTTTCTACAGTACAAAATGGCATATTTCTTCTTTATATTTCTTTGTTGAACGATTGCAAAGGCAGTGTTTCATTTTTTTCCTATTACAGGTAGTCCTCAACTTACAACAATAGACCCCAATATTTCTATTGCTAAGCAAGATGGTTGTTAAATGAATTGTGCCCCATTTTACAATGTTTGCAGTTGTTAAGTAACACAATTGTTAAGTGAATCTGGCTTCCCCATTGACTTTGCTTGTCAGGTGACAAAGGGGGATCATATCATCCCAGACACTGCAATCGTCATAAATATAGTCCAGGTGCCAAGCATCCAATTTTAATCATGTGACCATGGGGATGCTGCAATGGTCATCAGTGTGGGGAAATGGTCAAAAGTCACTTTTTTCAGTGCTGTAGTAACTTTGATAGGTCACTAAATAAATAGTTGTAAGTGGAAGACTGCCTGTATATTATCTTTGCCTTTTATATACTTTGAAGATAAAACATTTATATTTTAAAAAAATATTTCTTTTAAAAAACCGAAAGCAACTTTACGTGGAGTATATTTATTTTTTGACATGATTAACCACATTAATGGAGTACAACAATACTAAAAAAGCTGAACTAGAATAAGATTTCACAAACCAGTACCAGTCACTTCTAAATAATAATAAAACCATCCACCAACTAAAATAAAGTGGCCCACAGTTTCAAAAAAGTTAAGAATGTTTCATTTTTTAGCAAAGAAGAAAACATCTAAAGAATCAAAGCAATTACCCTGATTAATTGAACTAATTGGCATGCAGTCTAGCAGCCAAGCCTCTAAGAGTACAGAGTTCCTCAAGGTACAGAAAGCTAGGCTACAAATGTTTGTAAGAAAGCAAATAAATCATGCCCTTGTCCTTTACATGTGCTCAGCAAGGAAACACACAATACTCTCAAAGCATAAATCCACATCACCAATAGACCTCGCCAAAGACTTGCTCACCTCTTTTACCCAAACTGTGACAGAGGCACATGCAAAAGGTCTAGGAGTTAATTGCCAAGTAAAATAATTGCATAGCAATTCATGGGAAAGAGTTGCCAGTTTGATTTTGGAGAGCCACTGCCAGTCAGAACAATAAAACTGAGGTAAAATGATCTAGTATAACACAACTTTCCAAGTTTATTTTTTTCTGGGTCTAATTTCCTTCTTGGGGGAGAAAAACCTAATTTTTTTCTTGTGCACTGGAGCTATTCCCCATTGGGGGGGGGCGCTCAAAAGATGTGGCACTATATGTCCTACAACCCTCGGATCCCTTGGTGGCGAAATCCAGGATTTCTGCACTGAAATCTGCAGACTCCATCACTCCTTTTTGGTGAATTGCCTTCCTTTATCATGAACCTCCCTCACTTCCCTTTCAGAGGGGATTACCTTTCTTCTATGCCCTCTACTGGGATACTGGGGCACGGCTAACCTGGACTAGACCCGAGGGATCACTGACAGAAGTTTAGGAGAGAAAGCAGCAGCAGCTTGTTTTTTTTTATTATTATTATTCAGTTTGACAGCAGGCACAAACTACAACAGCTTTAGTCAGCCTCTGTCTCTTCCAATGCCCAGAGCAAACTGAGAGACTCCCAGTTATCTGGCATACACAGAGGATATGGTGGTGAGGAAGGATTACTCATGGCCACAAATTATGGCCAGCTACCGTGCCAAGTGAAAATTCATAAACCCCTGATGACTACATTTATAAAAACCATTCCTTGAAGCGTTAAGTAATAGCTCGGGAGAAGGCGTAATGCATGCATGTCACTAAAGCAACATTTAAATTACGCTTACGATGAACAGGAAAGGCAAAACACACAGTGCCTATTCTTCTCCCACCCAAAAACAACATTCATCGCGACTCCATTTCTTCAAATACAGAATGAATAAAAATCACTAGTACACTTCAATGACTAATACGAACTTTAGTTAACTTACCTGTAGGCCCTTTTTAATCTTCAAATGCCTTTATTAACATTAAGTAATTAACCCTTGCAGCACCAACAGTTTGTGATGAATTATTCCCATTTTACTAGGGGAGAAATGGAAAACAAGAGATTAAATTATTCGTCCGGTAAACGCAAACAATAATTGATGAGCAAATAGATTTGAAAACCACCTTAGAAGAGTCTTGAAAGAGTCCGGGACTGAGACCCCGAGGGAAGCGCGGCTTCCTTAGCCCTGGAAGTCTCCCTACTCCTCGGGCTTCCTTCTGCAGGCACCCTCGGCTCTCCCCACATCCCTCTCCCGCCTCAGTCATGGCAGGAGCGCCGCTTTCCTTCCCCGGTTCTATGGTGCCAAATCCCGAATGAGTCCGTTTCTGCGCCTTTGCGGGCCGAGTGAAAGGGCAGGTCGTGCAAGGGAGCCAGGACCAAACCGAAACCGACAAGCGAGGCAGCAGCGCTCCTTCTCCCACCCGACGGCGAGCAGGTGGAGCAGCCGGGAGAGGCAAACTCTGCGCCGGCTCCACCTCCGAGGGTCTCGGGCTCCCCGCCTACCGGGATGGCGCGATCCCCGCCCGCCGAGAGGAGAAGCCCCCCGCCGCCGCCCGGCGCCCCGACTTCCAGCCCCATTGTGCCCACCGCCTCCCCGCCCGGCGCTGCGCCGCGGGGAACAAAGGCGGCTCCCCGGTCCCGAGGGCTCCCCCGCCGCCCGCGGGGCAAGGGCGCTGCTCCGGGGCTCGGCGGAGGACGACCCTCCGGGGGGGGGTTCCTGGCGGGATCGCCCGGCGGAGGCTCCCCGCGCGCCGATGACCTTGGAGCGCCGCTTCCCGCTCGCCTCGCCGGCCCCGTTGCTAAGGGCCCGCCAGAACCCACCGGCCGCGGCGCAGGCGGCACGCGCTCCCTCCCCCCCTCGCTCGCTCGCTCGCCCACCCGGCCGGCCCGGCCCAGAGCAACAGGGGCGCCCGCGGCGGCAAGCTCGGCCTAGGCGGGTGGGCGGGTGGGCGGGCGCAAGGCCTGCGCGGGAGCCCCGGGCGAAGAGCGCGCCTCCCGGGCCCGCCGCCGTGGCCGCCGCCGCCGCCTCCCGCGCCACTCGCGGCGGTTACCTGTGAAGCGCCGAGGGGAAGGTGGGGCAGTCGGGCGCCTCCCCGCCGCCGGAGACCGGCCCCGCGGCGGCAGGGCAGCCCAGGCCCGGCAGGCCTCCCCCGCCGCGCGGCTCCTACAAAGCGCCGCCGCCGCCGCCGCCGCCGGTCCCGCTGCCGCCGGGTCTCGGTCGCGCTCAGCAGCCCCAGCAGCGGCCGGTCGCCATTTCCCGCCTACCGACCTGCTGCACCGCGCGGAAGGACCCGGATGCTGGCGGGGGAGGAGGGAAGGCGCGAGCCCGGCGGCCTGCCCGACGCCGACACTGCGCAGGCGCGCGCGTGGGGCGGGGCGTCGCGTCGAGGCTTCTCCCGGGTCGGTTTCGGAGAGGCCGCTCAGGAGGCGCCTTCCGTCCGGGGCTCCGACGCTATGGCCGAGACGCTGCCCGGTGGAAGGGAGCGCAGGGCTGGCGGAAGGCGAAGGCTCCCGGGGAGGCTTTGGCAGGAAAGGAGGGTCGAGCGAGGGGCCTAGCGGGGAGCCGCTCCAGCAGACCCGGGGGCGCCTCTCTTCAGCAAATGGAAATGGACGGCCGGGACCCCGCTCGGATCTGGGGCTTCTTTCCTGGGCAGAAAGCGGAGCAGGGGGGGGAGGGGCCTGGCAGAGGCTGCGCCTGCATGATGCGTAGCCAAGCAGCCCACCCACCCCCCCTTCGCCCCGCCAGGAGTACCAGAGTGCCCGCAGACTGGCCCGATGGCAAGACGGCCACCAACGTGAAGGGCTGCATAGGGAGGTAGAGGAGGAGGGAGCCATAGCAGGGGGTCTCCAACCTTGGTCCCTTTAAGACTTGTGGACTTCAACTCTCAGAGTCCCTCAGCCAGCAAAGCTCTGGGAGTTGAAGTCCACAAGTCTTAAAGGGACCAAGGTTGGAGACCCCTGACCCACAGGGCTCCATCTTGGAGCCGGCATTCAACACTTGCAAGGAGCAGCACAATGAGACGGATGATGGGCTGCTTGTCAAATTTGGGGAATGAAGTTTGTAATTAACCCAGAGAGGTTGGAAAACTGGGCAGAGAGGACCAAAACATTTACAGAGAGAAATGTTAAGGGATTATATTTAAATAAAACATGTACACATACACAACTGTTGCTAGAAGCAAAATTGTGTTGAAGATGTGGGAAATTTTCATTTCCCTTCACTGTGCATTGCCAAGAGGAGAGAGGAACACAAAGGCAGACACAGAAGCTATATTAAGATTTTATTAAACCCTATTAAATGTTCAATTTCAACAGTAGATTCTTAACAAAATTACACCTAGCTTTGGAAATAGTTTTGTCAGTTCATCAGTTGAAACATAAAAGGGGGGGGGAGGATTATGAAGAACAGGACAGGGCTGCAGATTCAGCCTTACATTTGTGTGTAAACACAGCAGGTTTTTTACAGCACAGAAAAAAAAGTTGCAGGCAGAACAATTCCCCTCGAGGGGCCCTGCTTTCGTCTTATGGCTCAAAATAATCCCAGATAGAGACTTCTATTTTAATTGTCAGAAATGAATAATTTTCTAATGAAATTCAGTGTAATGCAGTGATCACAAATGGACTTTATTCATCAAAAATGAACTTTAACCTGAGCACAGAAATACAGGTGGTCGTGGCTTAATGACCACTCATTCAGTAACTCAATTTACAACAGCACTGAGGCAAGTGGTCCTTGTACTTAACAATGGTCAAAGCACACCTGCAGTCGTGTGATCTCAATCTAGGTGTTCAGCAACTGACTCTCAATTATAATGTTGCAACATCCCATGGTTCGTTCTGCGGTCACTTTTTTTTAATAGTCACTATCTGTGGTCTTCACTGCTGGCTTCCAACAATCAAAGTCAATTGGGAAGGCAGTCGGAGGTTACAAGGGGCAATCACGTGGATTGCAATTAACACCACCACAGAATTCATATAACAATGGCAACCTGAAATGTTGAAGCTGCATTCTAAGTACAGTAACATGATCATGTCACATTGCACTTTATGACTCTTGCTTAGCGACGGCATCGGGAATTTTCACTCCCTACCACTGTCTTAAAGCAAGAACGATCTGTAGTGAAAGATGATCAACCCTGTCATATAGGGCTTAAATATTTTATTCCCAATAGCCCTTGCTGGTAAAATCGTCTGGGATAATAGCCCGTCACTGTCAGGACGTAACCATTGCTCTGAACATCCCAAAGTACTCGACCCATCTGGCCCTGCCCTCCCCAGGAGACGGAAGATGCTCTTTGCTGCATATGCATGACTGTGGATTCCTTTTCCATTTTCATGCAGAATCCCTCCAGCGGTACTTTTCTTAAAAAGAACTGAGCATCACTCAGGAGCTGGACACAACAGGTTTAGAGAGGAATGAATTTAAAAGATCCAAGATTACAGTTTTAAGCAAGTTTAAATGAATTAATCTTTCATTGCATACAATCAAAGCCCATGGCTGTAAAGAAAAACTTAGGTTAGCAGACTAGCTTTTGAATGCTCGAAATACTGTTTGTCGCTTTAGAGCCTAATAAAAATATATATGTAAAATGAGAATAGCTTGCAAAACATTTGCTATGGATAACGTTAGTCATTCTCCTAGGGCGAAATTCCGGTATGGTGTCACTGTCACACAGACCTTGCAGAGTTGTGTTAAACAAAGATCCTTCATAAACACGTATCATGTATTTTCAGTCTTATTTTTTCAAAATGAATTGTTACCATAAAATACAAGTCACAAGACGAGAGAAAACAATTTGCTTGCATGAATTAAATACATTGCCGTTTCAATGTTCCATCTATACACATTTTTTCTGCAATGAAGTCATGACTATGTATGAGATACAAACTGTACACGTTCACTTTATTTCAGAAACATGTAAAATTATTTTGCAATGTTAATTATTAACACAAAGATTACAGATAAAGAACAGTCTTGCAGCCCAGTCTACCGACTGCTCATCTTTCTAGGTCAAAGCATCTCTTATTTGCAAAGGGCTGGACCCGACCGTACGCACATCACTGCATGTTACCTTTCAGGTCAAACAGCGCACTGTCTCTGGTCTACTGGGTCTTTTGCACCAAGCACTGAAGATTTGCACCATCTCTCAGAAGAAAGTCACCGGGCCTTTAAAGGACATCATTGAAGCGTGGTTTCCCATAGTCCACCAGATCCATTTGCAGCTCCCTCTCCTCATCATCTGCAACGCAAGGAGGCAAACCAACCTTCAGTTTCTCTCCCACAAATGGGGGAGAAGAGGGGAGACATGGAGGAACATCTAGCTGCAAAGGCTGCCTTTTCCTTTCCACACCAGAGTGGGATTGGGGTAGTGTAGTACTGCAACATCAACGCAACGAATGAGTCCAGATTTCTCAACCGCCCACCCCCCCTCAGTTTGGGAATACATAATTTGCCCATTAGACCTGTCCTTATCAGAAAACTGGACCAGTTGGTTTTGGGTTTTTTTTTCCCGATCCAACAGAACAGAGAAAATAAATTGTGTAAAGAATGCTGGGCCTTCTCAGTTTATCCGATTCAAAACTGAGCAGAGCAGAATGCAATGTGGCATGCAGGAAGAAGCTGGTCGAAGGAAGATGCAGTCTGAAGCTGGACTAGAAAGGAAGACAGAGACCAAGTTTCCCCAATGGGCCCTATGAGAGAGGCCACAATTTGGCACGTGGCCAGCTTCTCCACCTGAAGCCCCATAGTCACATGACCCAGAACAAGTGATTTCAAGATGTCTCCTGCCTGGTCTTGAGAGGATAAAGCCCAGGGTTGCTTTACATTATATAAAGCTGACTCCCCACCCCCCCGCTTTGCCTTACATGCTTCCTCCCAAATGGGCCCAATTTCCAGACCCAGCTGCTCTGGCTGCGATGAGGCACATGCCATCTGCTAATTACTCACCCCTGATTTGCCCAGACATTCCAGAGTACTGGATTTCAGCAGTCTTGTGTTTTATAACCTCACCTTTCACTTCATCATTTAATATTCCCCTCTCATTCTATTAGAGATCTCCTTTCTAAATTCAATAGAAGGCAATATTTGAAGCCCAGGATCTCATCTTGGTTGTTTTCTTGCAGAGATTTTATTGCCCAATTAGCTAATATTTTCAGAGCTAGAGAGGAATGAAGTTTGCTCTTTTTATATACTAGTGGCTTGTTCTGTCAGTGTTGGTGGATTACTGGGTTCCATCTGCCCTTTAGGTTAAGTGATAATCCTTTAGCCTCACGGGTTTTCTGCAGCAAATGCACTCAGTGGCACTTTGAAGATTAATTAAATTGTCCTTGTTTATTCCAAAGATGCTTTTTCAAGAGGCAACTGGATGTTCTGGTTTTTCTTTGAAGACATTTCACTTCTCATCCAAGAAGCTTTTTCACTTAGAAATTAGAGCTGAAGAAGCTTCTTGGATGAGAAGCGAAATGTCTTCAAAGAAAATCCAGAAAGTCCAGTTGCCTTTGGGGCAGCCATGACCTGGAGGCCTGAGAATCTCCATGGATGTGTCCTTGCTTGCTTTGAAAGATCACTGTCTAAATCGTTTCTGCTAGAGGGGGCTCAAAATCCCAGCTAGTTTCTCCAAAGCAGAGGACTGTAAATTCAGTTGTATACTCCAGTTTAAGATCTGCCCCTTCACACACAGTGCCAAGCTTCATAAATAAATTTGATTCAAAAAAAGCCAGTTCAAGAAAACGGCTTCTATTTTGGAAACATTCAATCCCAAAAGTACTACAAAAAAGATACAGTCAAATCTCAGGTGCTGAAAGTATTTTCCCATCAGCTAAATAATGGAACTACACAAATCCCAAGAGTTTTTTACAGGATGAAGTTAAGTGAATGGGATGGAGACAAGGCCCAAGCTCACCTTGGACGTCTTCTTCACCACCATCACCATCCTCTTCCTCATTGTAGGCCAGCTCAGCCTGCTTGTCTGCCTCATACTCACCCACGTTCCCATCATCCCCATTATAATCCGCCAGTTTAGATCCATGCTGAGGATCAACGGGGGACTCGTTCTCATCAAAGAACCGGCCTGTGAAGTAGGCAAAGGTTCAGTCAGAAGGCAGGAGAAGGGGGGAGGGGGGAAGCATCGAAGGGGAGGCTTCAATGTCACCTGTCCGGAAAGTTGTGGAAAGGGAATTTGCAGCTCTTCCAGCACCAGAAACCCCAGAAAGGTGAGTATTCGTTATACAGAATTTCACAGGAGAAAAAAAAACCACAATGTGAGTAAAGAGTAGATGTTTTACTTCGCGTTACACGATCCTTACTTCTGTTGCGAGAATAAGGATTATCGCCTTTTTGGCTAAATAACTAGAAAGAGGTGTCCAAAATCTCACATGGTTATTTTCCAAGGCTCGATTTGCTGTGTTTTTCATGCAGAGATTTTAAATGCTTGCTTTAAATGAAGGCAAGTAACCAATTTATACTGGTTGAATACTTTTTAAGCACACCATTTATCTGCGCTGATGAAAACACCTGGCCACAAGGGCTAAATTTACAATAAGTAACATACTCTATAAAAAAAATCCCCCAATATTTGAGAAAAGTATGAATTGTGAAATGAAATTTCACCATGAAAACAAATTAAGCTGAAGAAAACTACTTCTCGTATATTGCAAGAATGGCAAGATCCGGTGCTGTGTTACGTGGATGAACTGGATCCTAATGCCCATTATCAGATGATAAAGGAACGCAAGAGGTGGCCGGGAATGCTTACAAAATCAACTTGCAAATCCTTCCAGGGTTTTCTCCAAAGCATCTCTCACAAACGCAGCACTTAAAACAGCTAAGATTTAAGTCCAACCCCTTTCTCACAGACATACATACATAAACAGTCAAGCAGAGGGCATACATGTTATGAGTTTCATAAATGTTGTATGAGAATTTGTGGAAAATAATGCAGTTCTTAATTCTAATTATCTACAAAGATCAAGCTATTCAAGTTCTCAGTTTGCTATCTGGAAAAGCAACAAAACCTGAGGAAAGATGCTTCCACTGATGGAAAGCTATGAGGATGAAAGTTAAAAGACTTTACCTGCCTTTCTGCAACTCCACCACCACCAGCCCCCTGCCTTGAGTTTTGAGGCTAGGGTGACGTAACATCTCCAGACATGTCCTGTTCTGAAAGAGTGGCTGGGGTATTTAGCTCCAACCTAAAAGCAGAAGCACGAAAAAGGATGCTCTTTCCGGGACTTAACATGCTCTCTTTTAGTAGGTCCTGCATAAGACTGGGACTCGTTTTTGCTTTCCTAGGATCGATCATTTTTGGTTCCTCCTCTAGCTGAGAGCAGATGGGGGGCTGCCTCATGATGGCAGGCTGAGAACCCAGCCAAAGGAATGGGCAAACTGTTGTATGTACTGAAGCTCTAGAGAAGTAGAATTGTCAAACTCCAACCACTTTGTGAAACCCAAGAGCTGTAATTGAAAATACTAGCATCAAAGAATTGCTGGCTTTCTAAGTTTTCAGTAACACCATAGTTTAACCTTGCAAACAAGGCAGGCTCTGAGTGATGTTCATTTTTAGAGCCAAGAATATTTTGAGAGCTTTTTATAAGAACTTCTACTTGCTGACAGAAGCTGCTTGGCCCACTAAAGCCCAGGAAATGCATCCACATCCATTAGCTCCCCACAGGAGAAAGCTGGTTTCATCAA
Source organism: Ahaetulla prasina (assembly GCF_028640845.1). Taxonomy (NCBI): domain Eukaryota; kingdom Metazoa; phylum Chordata; class Lepidosauria; order Squamata; family Colubridae; genus Ahaetulla; species Ahaetulla prasina. The sequence goes on along the minus strand of NC_080551.1, from coordinate 1,794,480 downwards.
GTTTCAAAAGGCCAAGTATGATTCAGGTGTATTCATGAGGATCCTAGAATGCAGGATTGAGCATGGTTTGTAAGTAAAAGCTACTTCTGAAAAATACCTAATCGCAACACCTTGGGGAAAAGAAAAGGGCTGGGCGGGAAATGGGACAGGAATAGAAACAGGAGTCTCCTAGAAAATATTGCTGTTTGGAACAGTGAATCTGAACATTTCATTTCTGCCCTTCTTGTTCCAGGACCTAAGCAAGAAAGCCGTTAATGGTGCCTTTGCGTGACTTGACAATTTGTATCTGTTTTGCACTTCCAGGATTTACTTTTGCCTTTTATAAGACTGCAATGCTCAATTGTTGATTCCTCAACGGACTGAAAACACAAGGAGAGGCTGAACACAAAAGCTGAAAATTAAAGAGGGTTTAAGAAGAGATTTCATTCCCTCTTTAGAATCTACCTTTCTATGTCCTAAACCAGGGGTCTCTAACCGTGGCAACTTTAAGCCTGGAGGACTTCAACTCCCAGAATCCCAGACAAGGGTTCTGGGAGTTGAAGTCCGCCAGGCTTAAAGTTGCCAAGGTTGGAGACCCCTGTCCTAAACTGCAAGATATTTACAAATGCTCAATTCTTCCATGGGAACTTTCATGGGAACATGACTCAAGTCTCTATTTCTGAGAAGTGTGTTCAAGTCTTAATGATATAAGCCATTTAATCATCAGATATTCCCAACCCAAGCAAAAGAATGTTTGAATTAGTGTATCTATCAATTCAAAATCATCAGTGTGTTAGATAATGCTAAGAAACACAAAATTATATCCAGAAGTTCAGATTAAGAAACAGTATTGATTGGAGGTTGGATATACATTATGGTTTGTTGCATAGTCATCCAGATATTTAGAATGGATTTGGCATTTTTATCCACCTATTCAGTTTCCCAAAGACCTGGGATGATGATGATGATATTATTATTATTATTATTATTATTATTGTTGTTGTTGTTATTGTTATTGTTATTATTGTTATATTTCAACATTACAAATTTGATAAAGTAGACCACAACCTACTACTTGATAAGATAGAAAAATATGGATCAGACAGTATCACCACCAGATGGTTTCGTAACTAGCTGTACTCAACGTGTGGTCCTTAATGGAACTGCATCTGCATGAAGGGAAGGATGCAGTGGGTGTCAGGGTTCCAAGGAACACCCCCAATGAACTAAAGCTCTGAGGCTTGAGGTTCCTCAAAGTTCCAATTTATTAGAGATGTCATGTTGGCACAGCTGGGAAAACCTGAAACTGAAAGCTTCCAGGTTTTCCCCACCCAGTTGACAGTTCACAGCCCTGCCCCACACCCACAAGTTCATCACATTGTCCAATCAACTCTTCACACTCAATTGGATACAATCTTCAGGCAGTCTACATCAGACACAGGCAAAAGACCTTGAACACGGAATGTTGTTATGACTAACTTTCTATTGCTCCAACAACATCCCCCTCCCAATTTCCCCAGCTAAAATATGTGGCAGTTAAGAACCAAAAAGAAAATTGTCTTCCAAAACTGATAGTGGGTTATCCCAAGGTTCTGTTTTGGGGCAACATCTTCAATATCTTCATTAATGATTTAAACAAGAGGATAGAAGGGGAACTCATCAAATTTGCAGATGACACCAAACTGGCAGGAATAACCAACTTCAAAAGATTGGCTCAAGATATAAAAGAATCTTAACAGACTTGATCATTGCATCCTATTTAACAAAATTAAATTCAACGGTAATAAAAATAAGGTTCTACGTTTAGGCAAGAAAAACCAAATGCACAGGTGTTGAATAGGTGGCACCCGGCTCAATAGTACTAATTATGAGAGAGAGATTGGAGTCCTAGTGGACAGTCACTTAAATATTAACCAGCAGTGTGTGGCAGCAGCCAAAAAAGCCAACACTATCCTAGGCTGTATTAACAGAGGGACAGAATCAAGATAACATGAAGTGTTAGTACCACTTTATAATGTCTTGGTAAGACCACACTAGGAATACTGCATCCAGTTACCAAAGATGATCAGGGGACTGAAGCCTAAAACATATAAAGAATAGTTGCTGGAATTGGGTATGTCTAGTTTAGTGAAAAGAAGGACTAGGGGTGACATGATAGCAGTATTCCAATATCTCAGAGGCTGCCACAAAGAAGAGGGGGTCAAACTATTCTCCAAAGTACCTGAGGGCAGGACAAGAAGCATTGGGTGGAAACTAATCAAGGAGAGAAGCAACCTAGAACTATGGAGAAATTTCCTGACAGTGAGAACAATTAATCAGTGGAACAACTTGCCTCCAGAAGTTGTGAATGCTGCAATGTTAGCTGTTTTGGCATACAATGCCACTATAGGGCATTGCATGGCAAAAGAACTAGACACAAAGATAGTTTCTTCCCATATACCATAACTCTGCTAAACGCCCAACTCCAACAGCCCCGTCTTATGCCTAAAGATACCATAGTTACCCATGTAGTAGGCTGTATTCCTATTACCCTTGTCACCTTCTCAACTTTCTCACCTTTCCTACTATCTTCTCCTATTGGTATCTTATGATTTATCACTTGTTTTTGTATCTTATGATTATGATTGTATTTTGTGATTTATGATCAATGAGTAGGACATTGTTCTTTGTCTGTACACTGAGAGTTTATGCACCAGAGACAAATTCCTTGTGTCTAATCACACTTGGCCAATTTATTCCCTTCCCTTCCATTCCTATTCTATTCCCGTCTATCCCTATCCCACTAGAGGTTTTTAGGAAGAGCCTGGACAGCCATTTATCCAAAATGGCATAGGGTTTCCTGCTTGAGCAGGGGGTTAGACTAGAAGTCCTCCAAGGTCCCTTCCAACTCTGTATTCTGTTATTATGGTTCATTGCGTAGTCAGCCAAATGTTCAGACTGGATTTGGCAATTTTGTCCATCTATTCAGTCCTTCCCAAGGACCTTATTATTACTATTACTGAAGTATACGAAAACGGCATTTTATGTTTCAAAGATAGTACAATCCAAAAAGTCTCAAGAGCTGAGCTTCAGATCAGTTTTATCTAAGCCCTGTTAATCAGAATGTAATTGCAAAAGGGACCCAGAGGCCATCCAATCCAACGCTCTGCTCAAGTGCAGGAATCCACTTCTACAGCATCCCAAGGAGGGAGCTCTCCAGGCTCTCTTCCAGTCTCCGTTGAACAGGACTTACAGGTAGTCCTCAACTTATGACTAGGCATTGAGCAAACATTTGAAGCTATGACAGCCTGGTACTTATGGCCTGGATTCAAAGTTCTGACGGTTCCCCCCATCACATGGTCCCATGGCTGCACTTCTGATGCTCAGCTACTGGGCCTCATTTATGGCCATTTGCAGTGTCCCATGGTCACATAACTGTGTTTTATGCTGGTTTTGCTGAAAACAAGTCTTTACCTTTGGTTTTCAGCAAAACAAAAAAAACACCCACCCACAGCAAACCATTCGCTTAATCCCCACTGTAAACAAGGTTATAAAACTTGGGTCAGTCATGTGGCTGACTAAACTCTTCTTTGTACCTATTGCTGACCCCCCCTTTAAAATACTTCAAGACATAAATCACATCTCCACATCATATTCTCCAGGCTATACTCAACACCTTCGACCATTCCTCCAAAGTTTTTCCCATCCGCATTCCCTTACCGCCCTTGCTGCTCAGTACCTCGTATGTTGCCATTGATCAAAGTCTTTCCTTGAATGCCATGCCCAGAATGGGATACAATAGTCTAGACCAGGAGTGTCAAACTTGATTTCATTGAGGGCCGCATCAGGGTTGTTTGACCTTGAGTGGGGGCCAGGTGGGCGTGGGTGGGCATGGCTAGCTCAACGTCACTCATGTCGGGGGCGCCTGCGGTGGCCCAAAACGGAGAGGGTTGCAGGAGGCCATTGCAGCCTCCCGAGCTCCGTTTTCGCTGGCAGAGGCACCGTGGGCCGGATCACTATTTCCAGGGTGCCCCCATGGGCCAGATCTAAGCACCCTGTGGGCCTTGAGTTTGACACCTCTGCTCTAGACAAACATTTAGCCAGTTTGGTCTAGTGGTTAAGGCTGTGAAGTCACATCCCACCTTAGCCACAAAAGGCAGCTGGGTAGCTTTGGGCCAGTTACTCTCTCTCAGCCCAACTCACAATTTTGTTGTTGTGAGGAAAATAGAAGGAAGATGCACTAGATATGTTTGCTGCCTTGAGTTGTTTATAAAAATAATTTATTTATTTTATTTATTTATTATTTAAATTTATATACCGCCCTATCTCCCAAAGGACTCAGGGCGGTTCACAGGCATATAAAACATCAATATACAATATTAAAATAATCTTTAAAAAACTTATTCCAATGCCCTATTATTAAAATAAAAATATAAATATTAAAATCAATTTAAAACCCCTGAAAATTTAAAATCTAAGCCAGTCCTGCACAGATGAATAAGTGTGTCTTGAGCTCGCGACGGAAGGTTCGAAGGTCCGGAAGTTGGCGGAGTCCTGGGGAGCTCGTTCCAGAGGCGGAGCCCCCACAGAGAAGGCCCTTCCTGGGCGTCGCCAGGCAACACTGCCTAGCTGACGGCACCCTGAGGAGTCCCTCCTGTGAGGCGCACGGGTCGGTGAGAGGTATCTGGTCGCAGTAGGCGGTCCCGTAGATAACCCGGCCCTATGCCATGGGCGCTTTAAAGGTGGTCACCAAAACCTTGAAGCGCACCGGAAGGCCACAGGTAGCCAGTGCAGCCTGCGCAGGATGGGTGTTATCACGGGAGCCACGAGGGGCTCCATCTATCACCAGCGCAGCCGCATTCTGGACTAACTGTAGCCTCCGGATGCCCTTCAAGGAGCCCCATGTAGAGGCGTTGCAGTAATCCAGGCGAGGCGTCACGAGGCGTGGTGACCGTGCATAGGGCCTCCCGGTCCAGAAAGGCGCAACTGGCGCACCAGGCGAACCTGGTGAAACGCTCTCCTGGAGCGGCCGTCAAATGATCTTCTAGAGACAGCCGTTCATCCAGGAGGGCGCCTAAGTTGCGCACCCTCTCCATCGGGGCCAGTGACTCGCCACCGATGGTCAGCCGCGGTTAGCTGACTGTGCGGGATGCGGCATCCACAGCCACTCTGTCTTGGAGGATTGAGCTTGAGCCTGTTTCTCCCCATCCAGACCCGTCGGCCTCCAGACACCGGGACAGCACTTGATAACCGTTGGGGTGGTCCGGTGTGAAAAAGTACAGCTGGGTGTCATCCGCATACAGCTGGTACTTCACACCGAAACCACTGATGATCTCACCCAACGGCTTCATGTAGATGTTAAACAGAAGGGGCGAGAGAATCGACCCCTGCGGCACCCCACAAGTGAGGCGCCTCGGGGCCGCCCTCTGCCCCCCTGTCAACACCGACTGCGACCGGTCGGAGAGATAGGAGGAGAACCACCGATAAACGGTGCCTCCCACTCCCAATCCCTCCAACCGGCGCAGCAGGATACCATGGTCGATGGTATCGAAAGCCGCTGAGAGGTCTAATAGGACCAGGGCAGAGGAACAACCCCTATCCTGGCCCTCCAGAGATCATCCTGCGACCAAAGCCGTCTCCGTGCTGTAACCGGTCGGAAACCGGACTGGAGCAGGTCTAGATAGACAGTTTCATCCAGGTGCAAGGAAACTGATATGCCACCATACTCTCTACAACCTTCGCCGCGGCGGGTTGGAGACGACGATAATTACCTAAAACAGCGGGTCAGGAAGGCTTCTTGAGGAGGGCCTCACCACCGCCTCTTTCAAGGCGGCGGAAGACTCCTCCACCAAAGAAGCGCTCGTAATCGCCTGGAGCCAGCCTCGTGTCACCTCCTGCGTGGCCAGCACCAACCAGGAGGGCAGGTCCAATAAACATGTGGTGGCATTCAGCCTCCCCAACAACCTGTCCATGTCCTCGGGGCGACAGGGCCAAACTCATCCCATACAATGTCACCAAGACCACCCTCAGCCGTCTCACCCGTATCACCGCAATCTTGGACCAAACCATCCCGAAGCTGAGCGATTTTATCGTATAGATAACCGTTAAACTCCTCAGCACGTCCCTGCAGCGGGTCATCCCGCTCCCCTGATGTAGGAGGGAGCGGGTCACCCAAACAGGGCGGCTGGGCGGTTATCTGCCGATGCAATGAGGAGGCGTGATGCGCCTCGCTTCCCTCATTGCCACTAGGTAAGCCCTAGTATAGGACTTCACTAGTGTCCGATCAGCTTCTGAGCGGCTAGACCTCCAGGAACTCTCTAGGCGTCTTCTCCGGCGCTTCATCCCTCTCAGCTCCTCGGAGAACCAAGGGCTGGTTGGGACCTGCGCTGGGTCAGAGGCCGCAAAGGCACGACCGGTCTAAGGCCCCGCGCGGCCCGTTCCCAGGCCGCAACAAGTTCCTCAGCCGAGCCGTGAGCCAGACCCTCAGGAAATGGCCCAAGCTCCGTCCGGAACCCCTCCGGGTCCATCAGGCGCCTGGGGCCGGAACCAGCGTGTCGGCTCCGTCTCCCTGCGGTGGTGAATGGCGGTCAGAAAGTCAGGCGAAGAAGAGTGATCTGACCATGACAAAGGTTCAATGACTATTTCCTTTAAGTCCAGATCTCTCAACCACTGACCAGAGACAAAAATCAGGTCCAGAGTGCCACCCCAAATGTGAGTAGGGCCATCAACTACTTGGGTCAGGTCCAAGGCCGTCATGGAAGCCATGAACTCCCGAGCTACCGTCGATGGCAGGCGGACGATGGCAAGTTAAAGTCCCCCGACTAAAAGTCTGGGGTCTCAACTACCACCCAGCAAGCACCTCCAGGAGCTCGGGCAGGGCAGCTGTCACGTAGCAAGGAGCCAGGTGCGCGACCAGCAAGCCCATCTGACATCTATGACCCCATCTCACAAGAGGATTCGCACCCGGCAATCTGAGGTACAGTGGTCTCCCTCGGCTCTAGACTCTCTCTAATCACAACCACCACCCACCACCCCTACCCTGGCCCCTCGGCTGATGAAATGCTCGGAAACCCGGTGGGCACATCTGAACAAGGGCACGCCCCTTCTGGGCCCAACCAGGTCTCCATGCGCCCATAAGGTCCGCGGCACCCCTGAATAAGATCGTGAATTAGGGGGCCTTGTTGGCCACGGACCGTGCATTGCATAACATCAGCCGAAGGCCAGGGCCCTGAGGATCCTGACCATCCGGGGAACGGGAGAAGTTTGAGGGCTCGGGGCGCGCGATCGCCTGTAAGCATCGAGCGCGCACCCCCCTAACACGATATGAGCCCCCACTTCCGCCATATCTGGTGAGATGTAAATAAATAAATTTCACCAGCACAGAATCACTTCTCTTGAGCTCCATGCTAAATTTTGTTAATATAGCCTAATATTGCATTTGCATTTTTTGCAACTGAATCACACAGCTAGTTCATATTCAGCTTGTGAACCACCAAAACAACCAGGTATTTTTTTTGACATGGATTCCTGCCCTATAGGGCTTTCTTCATTTTATATCTGATTCTTTTTCCAACCCAAAGCTTAGATTCTGAATTTGTCCCCACTGAAAAATCTTGCTGATTTTGCCACTGTTCCAGGCTTTGATGCTCAGTCCCACACCTCACAGCCAGGATAAGGTGCTTTCCTTGAACTACAGTTTTTTTTCTTTACACATTATGTTCCTCAGTTCCAATGCATTTAGTAAGTTCTTTCCTTATTGGCCCACAAAACGTCATCTCAGTGACCGGCTAGGTCACCCAAGTGCTCTCTAGCAAACTTGAGCTAAATTACAATGTGCTTTCTGGAGTCTGGTGGCTTCCTCCTTGGCATCTTCCCATGCACATCGCTCTCATTCAGTGTTTTTCTTATGGCACATGGTATCATGCACACTGATATCAGGCAGCGTAAAAGTGGTCTGCAGATCTGCAGCTTCCACAAATTTACATCATGAACCCAAGAGTTCAAGAAGAAGGCAATTAATATGTGAGATGGGAAGTTGTTTTTTCGTTTACAGAGCACAAACCCAACTCCTCACAACTCACCCCTGATGGCCATCTCAGAGATTTGAACATCTGATTCATTAGTCTCTTTAAAAGAAGCTAATTATCCTAGAGCTTGGCATACTTTTTCAAGAAAAGAGAGTTTATGTTAGCCGTATGCATTCCATAAAGACCTAAATCCCTACTGAGTACACTTTCTTTGTTTCATCACAGTCCATTTCAGGATAGGACCTAGATGAAGCTCTCGTCACAGCACTGCAGGATGATGGATTCACAAACCTCATATCACTGTGGTGGACCATGAGCTTCCCTAGCATGTTGGGTAGGGATGCTAGAAGATCGAGCTCTGACCTTCTGAGATGGATTTATAGCGCAGCAATTAATGGCTAAGATTTTTTAAAACAAAGACATCTGAATACAAATATACTTAAAACAGCCAGCTGGTAGTATTAGGTGTTTTAATGAACTTGAGATAACACATGCAATTATGCTCAATTATCATGGTCTGACTCACTTTGCTTCATTCTCTGAAAGTCGTTGACTCTCTCCTTGGAAGTCTGTTTTGCAAGCTGTTTTTTGGGTTTTTGAATGTCCAATGTGTGATCAGGAATTGCCCGCTGTAGGTAGTTTGGTGGTACCTGGTTTACCATGTCAGTATTACCCTCATTTGCACCTGGAGCAGACAAAAATACAAAGCCAGAGTTCAAGGATGCAGAGAAAAGCTCACAATGAAGGGCAAATCAACGAGACTGTCGCCCAGGACTCATGATCTCACCTGTACGGGGGTTTTCTGTGAAAACATTCCCACCAGGCTGATGCTGATTTTGAGACGTTGAAAAAAGTGGCTTCTTCAAAGCTAAAAACACAAATCCATACCGTGACTCACATCTGTAAATGCTACTTAAACATATTACAAAGCAATTATTTAGCACTTGGTTCAAAGAGGCCAAACAAACAATTCTGCTAAAGACCAATGTTTGCTACAGGACACAGACTGTTACAGACCCAGCTGTGGCTCTAAACAAATGTAGATGTTCACCATAAGCCTCCCTAGTTATAACGGTCATAATGCCAATTCCTGGGGAAAATCAGAGAATCACGTCTCTATCCTAGTAGCCCTGAAGGGTTTGCTGATTACAGCATCTACCAGCATTAACAACCAATGAATAAAGTTGTGCTGTTGTGTCTTGCCCGCTCACACAGCAGCCGGGGCCTTCTTATCTGCTCCCGAACACGGAGGAATGTATGCCTCCCGGCCCCAGTCCTGGCTCCATGCCCAGGCAAACGGAACAGCTAGACCCCTCCCCCTCCTCCACAGCATGTGAGCCTGAGGAAAGTTTATTTCCAACAGCTGCTGATTGGAGTGACCCTCGCATCAGAAGACTGGATAGGCGGAGGCAACAGAAGGGAGGGAGGGGCAGGCCTTAATGAGTGCTGAGTCATGGAGCCACACCCCATGGCCTATATAAAGGATCTGCTTTCTGGCAGTCTCTGAGTCAGGCAAAGTCGAACTTATCTTGCTGAAGTCACTTTCTGGTCTCCTGCCTGCTCTGAGGACTTTGCTAGGACTTTGGGCAGAGCTGCAGAGGCAAGCCTGATTCGGATTTCCCTGACCCGGCCGTCAGCGGAGGAGTGGGACACGACATGTGCAATTCCAGATTTGTAAAAAAAACAATGCATTGCCTCAAACTTGGGACTGGACAGTACACAGAAGTCCTCTCAACATAGCAATCTCTCACAAGTTTTAAGGATCAAAAAAGTATCTAAAAAGGTTCTTCTTCTTACTACAACCCATTTAAAAAGGAAGGTCTTAGAACATTTCCTAACCAATGTCAGGATTTCCATGAAGAAGTCCTGCCTTACAGCCCATATCTCTCATATTTCAGATCAGGAGGGGACATTAACCAGTTAGTGCCAACTGTGAAAGCCAACTGAAAAACAACATAATTAAGAACCCAGAAACAATGCTGCAAGTGTATTTTACTTATCAGAGTAGTATTTTTAAATATCCCGGGTCCCATTTATCAATTCAAATATCTGTCTACGGAGTGAGCAGAAATGCAAGAGACAGCCAACATTAAGATTTGAGATACTAACCAATGAGTGTATCTTCACCTTTGGCAGGGTCGTTTTCTTCTATTCCAGGCATGCCTGCATCATCTCCGAGTTTAATCTTTTCTGTCAAAACAAGGTATTTTCCCCTTTGCTGCACCATCCACTGAAGCTCTAAAACTAGGGGCCTTCAGACTGTTCCAGGGAAGGGAGTTGGAAAGGTAACAGAGGAACATTACCTCGTCTAACCTCCTGCTGCAGTCAGGTTAACCCCCCCGCCCCCCAAGCTATGTTGATTGAACTGTGCAGTGCCACCAGTCTGTAGCCTAGCCACATAATGTGACAGGCAAGTATTTGCCATCCTCCCATGAGTGCCAGAGGGACCCTGATGCCTTACCACAGTTGTCCCACACAGACCTTTGCCATCTGATATATTGTTGGTCGATGGTGCTTCATTCTTAACTTCGTTCAGTTTTTGAGTTGCCTTCACTACTTTTGGACTCTCACTCAATCCTCTCTCAATGTCTTTGGTGAATTGGCTCCCATGGGTGGCCTGCTGTGAAAATGTTCCTTAAGCATTAAAAGCTAAACTTGCAAGGAAAACATTAATTTATCTTTCAGTTAATCCAATGCTTTATATTTCATTGTTGGGATCAACATATAGAAATCATCCGTCTTTCTTTTCACCTTTGCCTCACCTACTTCCTGCAGCCCAAGAGTAACAAAATAAAAACTCTACCCCGATACAGCAATGAGCGTTGCCAAGTCTGCTCCTTGCCAGTCCCATCTTATACCCATGCTGGGAGGGAGCCAAAACAGGCGGAAGACTCCTGGATTCACCCCTCCCAAAGAGAACGATGTACCTTCTGGTCCTGCATAACTTGTTCCTCCATTTTTTTCATATCTTCTTCATGTTGTATTCTTAGTTCCTTGATTTGTTGCCCACACTGAAAACTAGAACCAAGATGGAGTGGAATTTAGAACTGAGACTGACAGTTTTTCTAGGCTTCCCACTGTATCATTTATGATCTGCCTAGTATAGTTCTTTTCTGCATAACATACTGAATATATTAAAAGGCCTTTATAGGAAACCAGACAACCTGATATCCATGGGATCATTGTTTCAGAGTTATTTCCTTACCAGATTCCTCAATGCTTTCAAAAATGGCAGAGGTCCTAGTATACTTGAAAAGTTCTTTTCACAATTCAGGGAGATTGAGAGATTGCCTTGAAAATAGGCTACGATGAGCTGTATAGCACAAAGATCAACCCTTGACTGCAGGGGAAGTTTGACATTTTGCATTATGTCATAAAACATTTTATAAAAATTTGCCAAATTTCAATTTGATGGGAGTCTTAGGTCCCAGATTTTGGATCCATTCTGTAAGTTAGCCTGACTTGAGGTATCTTGGCTCAAAAATGGTTGCCCTTTGATGAACTGTTAACAGGAGAGTTTGTGAGGCAGACAGACAGGGTTTCTTAACGTTTTTGAGGAACTCCTTCACAAAAATCTTGATCAGTCATGAACCCAAGTAGAGCAGCATACTACTGCAGCAAGCACTCTCTGTAAACACCAGTAAACTGACCATTTTACATTGTCTATTGACTTTGGAGAGCTGCAATCTACTTGCAGTTTTTATTTCTACAAACAAGCAAAGCAAAACATGTTGCATTGTTCGCCTCCTTAATAATTTTAAAGCTGTATTGATCCATCAAACAATACGACTGAGGTCAAACATCTTAACCTCTTTTATACAATATCCGCAAAAGATTATGGTTAAAATAATACTCAACACTGATCCTTACACTCATAAACAAATGAGCTGACCTGGCAACAATAAAATGTCTTATAACTGGGTTACTTTTATTCACATTTAATCTCTCACCTTTCGTACTCCAATCTTTTAAGAAGTTGTGTATTGTTTTTCTTGTATTCATGAAGATAGTCCTCTTGTCGTAGGAATTCTTGACGCAATTCTGCAAGTTGTTCTAAGCCAAAGTAAAAAATTTTTTAAAAGTGCTCCATACTCTTAAACTTAGCCTGTTTTTGGCTGGGTAATTTTCCATAATAGTAATAAAAATATATATGTTACTAAAGTAAAATAAAACAAAATATACCTTTCTGAATCCTTATTCCGTAGCTACTTTGTTACAAAACAATAGAGGCTGTTTTATATTTGAGGCCCATTAAAAAGATAATGGATATTTTTCAGAGATGCTGCCTATTTTTAATGTTTTATAATCTAGTTAATTTATAATATTTATGTAGCCAAATATTTAAAAGGGAAATTACAAGTCCACAAAAAGTAGGAGAGGTTACATTTGTAGCCGCCTTCCAAAAGGTCAAGACAGCATTATTTGGCATTACATTTTACTACTCTATGTTATTCAGCTATAAAATCATGTTTGCACCACGAACATTTACCTTTTAAGCGACGTATGTCTGCCATCTGGTATGATATGTTGCTCTGAAGTTTGACCTAAAAGCAAAAAATAAGTAGTGAAATAGTACAGATTCCTGTTCCAAGAGTAAAATTCTCTAGAAGGAATGATTCTGATTAGAGGCAGCCCACCTTCCCTTGTCTATGGCCTCAATCTGAGAGCCTCAGAGATGGGGTGAGAATGTAAGGACTGTAATCCCTGGAGGGATGAGACTTTCACATCCCCTTTTTTCTCTTTGGCTTAAACCAGGGGTCTGCAAACTTGGCTCTTTTAAGACTCGCGGATTTCAACTCCTAGAGTTCCTCAGCCAGCAAAACAAAAGCACTTGATGTCTTAGAAAACACATACTGCTTTTTTTTTTATGGCTTGCCTCTTAAGAAGAGGCAGGTATTTTAAACTAATCAGGGCAGCTACCTCCTCATACCCTGTGCCCAAGGAGTGATTTGCAGAAGGCAACGTGCTTTCCCTGCAGATGCCTATAGTTGAAGTCTGGACTGAAATCCCACAACCCACCCTTGCTTCAGAAGAACAAACTAAAGCATATACTGAACTATGTAAGCAAGGCTGGGGACCCCAGGGGTTGGGAACTGGTGGGGCAGCTGCATTAACTCCCTTTTCCTGTTAATTTTGTTTGCTTATGGCATTTTAATTAGGTGGTCCTCGACTTATGACCCCAACTGAGCCCAACATTTCTGTTAAGCGAGACATTTCTTCAGTGAGTTTTGCCCCGTTTTATGACATTTCTTGCCACAGTTAAGTGAATTATTTAAGTTGTTAAGTGAGTCACAGTTAAGTAAATCTGGCTTTCCCACTGACTTTGCTGATCAGAAGATCACAAAAGGGGATCACGTGACTCCTGGATGCTACAATCATCATTAATATGAATGGCTGCCAAGCCTCTGAATTCTGATCATGTGACTGTGGGGAAGTTGCAAAGGTTGTAACTGAAGAACGGTCATAAGTCACTTTATTCAGTGCCACTAAACAGCAATAGCACTTAAGAGTTATATACCGTTTTACAGCCCTCTCGAAGTGCTTTAGAGTCAGCCTTTTGCCCACAACAATCTGGGTCCTCATTTTACCAACCTCGGAAGGACGGATGGCTGAGTCAATCTGGAGCCTGGTGAGATTTGAACACTGCCAAATTGCAGGCAGCTGGCAGGTAGCCTGCAATTTGGGGCAGTTCAAATCTCACCAGGCTCACGGTTGATTCAGCCTTCCAGCCTTCTGAAGCATATGGACTGTTGTAAGTTGAGGCCTGTCTGTATTTTTGGTAATGGTTTTAGACACTGTTTTAGTGCCCAGAGTCACTTGCTTCTGGAATGGGGGCTCTATCCATTAGATCAGGGGTCTCCAACCTTGGTCCCTTTAAGACTTAAGCAAAGCTGGCTGAGGAACTCTGGGAGTTGAAGTCCACAAGTCTTAAAGGGACCAAGGTTGGAGACCCCTGAATTAGATCAAGAGGAGGCGCCTTCCTGTCCTCCAGGGCAGTGGTAACCAACTGGTGGTCCATGGACCACTGGTGGTCCATGAGAAAATTTTGGTGGTCCGCAGAAAAATGATTTGCATTTCGTATAGTGCACTAAATCAGGGGTCCTCAAACTACGGCCCCTGAGACAGATACGTGCAATGAACGTTTGTGTTGCTGCAGAGAGTCTCCCCCTTTGGGGTCTTTTTGTGTGAGTCAGAGAGGGGCAGAAATTCTGACTTGGGGTCTGCTTCAGCCTCCTGGTGTGGGGCTTTGGGCAAAGGCTGGAGGGAAGAGCCGGAGGGCCTTGTTCTAGTGGGACTGCATCATGGCCTGGAACTGGCTGACCATCTCAGCCCAGTGAGCCTGCGTGTGCCGGTACCTGGCCTTGCACTCCCGCAGTTCTTCCCTCTGCTTGGAAAGCCTATGTTTGTAGTCCTCAGTGAGGTCCTGCTGAGCCTCCTTCTCGGTCAGATCCAATTTGAACTGAGCCAGCTGTTTTGCCAACTCTTTCTCATGGTGGCTGCTTAGCTCCAACAACTGCTTCTTGTTGGGTCCTAAGGAGCCCAGGTGGGCAGGCGAGGAGTGTCTGGGAGGGGAGGGGTGAGTAGAGACTGGCAAGGCACCACTCAGCACATTGAGTGACATTGAGTTGGCCACGCCCACCCCATCACATGGCCATCTAGCCACGCCCACCCAGCCGGTCATTAGGCAGATCATATTAGCAGTCCACGGGATTTAAAATTATGAATTTAGTGGTCCCTGAGGTCCGAAATGTTGGTGACCCCTGCTCCAGGGAAGGCCCTCTCCGTATATTGGGAAGGGAGGCATCAAGGCACCTCTGGCCCTCCACCTTTCGCTTCCCTTTCATCTCCTCCAAGGCCAGGAAGAGCCGCCTTCCTTTGGCAGCCGGGCGGAACCTGCTACTAAGCGCAGTCTAAGCGCCCACGGGGCGCCCTCCTCCTCACCTTGCCGTCCTCACACTTGCGGACCTGGCCGTCCTTGGCCTGGAGCTGGCCGCTCAGCTGGCTGTGGTCGGCCTCCCTCTGCTCCAGGGACTTCTTGTGGGCCTCCACCTGCAGCAGCAGCTCCGAGTTCCTCTTCTCCAGGCGGCCCCGAGCCACATCGCCGCGCTTGGCCTGGCCCTGCAGCTCGGCCACCTCCTCCTGCAGGACCGTCTGGCGGGACGACGAGCTCCAGGAATTGAAGGCCAGCGCCGCGATGACGAGCAGCAGCGCCGCGAAGAGGAAGGACGGGAGGCGGCCGCCCCTTCGGTTGCTCCCGAAGCCCACCATAGGGGCAGGCCGGGCGGCTCTTTCAGCACCTGGCCGGGCGGAAGGGCGGCGCTCTCATTGGCCGCCGCCGCCGCCGCCTCCTTCACCCGGCAGCCCAGGGGCCCTCGCCGGGCGGTCGCAGCCTCCGCGCCTCGGTTCTGGCGCCGCTCCCGAGCAGAAACCGGGCGCCTGGCAACCCGCGCCGCCCCTCAGCCGGCTCCTAGGGGACGCGGGGGGGCGAGCGGGCGGGCTCCCACGCGCTGCCGCCTGAAGGGCGCGCCGGCCGGGCAGCCTCTCAAGGGCGAACCGCAGCGCCCAGTGGGCAAAGCCGGGCGAGGCCGGGGTAGCTGCCGCCTAGAGTGCCCCGCCCGATGCCGGCCGCCGCTCCCGCCGGGCGGGTCGGTGTCGCGGCGGAGAGGCCGAGGCTGGGCGGCCGCCAGGAAGGATGGAGTGGGAAGCCCCGCCAGGCGGCCAACGGCGCCCGCCCGCCCGCCGCTCCGCCTCTGCTCCGCCACTTCCGCGTCGCCCGCCCGCCCGTTCCCACAGCCACGCCTCTCGCGAGAAGAGAGGGACTGCGCGCCGTCGCTGCGAGGTTTGCGAGGGACGCGGCCGGTGTAGCCCCGCCCCGCCACTGCGTCAGAGGGCGGGGCGCGGCATTTGGCGTGGGTGGAGCCAGGCTCTCCGGCTGTCCGCTCGAAGGCGGGGTCTACGCCGACTCCCGCCAGTCCTGCGTGCCGGCTGCGGCATTCTGGGAGTTGAAGTCACAGAACATTGCCAAGCTTGAGAAAAACTGGTTTAGCTAAGTGCAGGGAGATCTTGTAGGGGACTATTTATTTTATGTATTGTTCAGGGGTCTGCAAACTTGGCTCTTTTAAGACTTGTGGACTTCAACTCCCAGAATCCCCCAGCAAGCTTTTGCTGGCTGGGGGATTCTGGGAGTTGAAGTCCACAAGTCTTAAAAGAGCCAAGTTTGCAGGCCCCTGGTATAGTTAATGAAATATAATTAATATAAATTTATGTAAATCATATTAGAATTTAAGAGCTGATGCTCCTTTCTGATGTTTTTTTCCTCTAACGAAACGTCACCATGATAGGTTTTATGTTGCCTGCCTTTTGAAATCGGATTTGCTAAAGTTTTTTTTTAATTGCAACGTGCATTCATCAAGGTTTGGTCACCCACTGTATTATTTGTAAAGCGAGACTTGCTTCAGGTTTAATGGTGTGTAGATGAACTTGTGGGTTTTTATATGCAGTCTTTGAATCTGAATCCATGTTGTACAGTTGGGATTTCTAGAATAAAAGAGTTACTCCAGAAATAATTGGATAGCTGAAGGCTGGAATTATTCTACTATTGTTCAGTACTATTAGACTGCACTGGCTGCCTGTTGTCTTCCGGGTGCGCATCAAGGTGTTGGTTACTACCTTTAAAGCGCTTCATGGCTTAGGACCGGGATACCTACGGGACCGTCTACTGCCAACGTCTATCTCCCAACGACCGGTGCGCTCTCACAGAGAGGGGCTCCTCAGGGTGCCGTCAATGCCAAGCAATGTTGGCTGGCGGCCCCCAGGGGGAGGGCCTTCTCTGTGGGGGCTCCTACCCTATGGAACGAGCTTCCACCTGGACTCCAACAAATACCTGACCTTAGGACCTTCCACCGCGAACTTAAAACCTACTTATTTCGTCTTGCTGGACTCGCTTAAATTTTAAATTATCAAATTGATTTTATGGGTTTTAAATTTTTTGTAAATTTTAGAGAGTAATATTTTATCTATAAGTAGCCATATCAAATAGGTTTTTTAAGGGTTGTTTTTAGTTTTGTATTGTTGTTTTCTTTCTGTATTTTATTCTTGGCTGTACACCACCCTGAGTCCTTCGGGAGAAGGGCGGTCTATAAATAAAAATATTCTATTCTATTCTATTCTATTCTATTATTGTACTGAGAAAGGGCTTTGCAAGGGACGGGTGAAGACTGACCTAAAAGTTTTACACAAATTTCAGTAAACAATGGCCAAATTTCTTGGGACACATGATAGAAAATATAAATATATATCAAAAGATGGAGGTAGTTACCTATAAAGAACTTCTTTGTATGGAAAAGGGGGAATTACAATTAAAATCCAGAGAAAAGATGGGGGAAGAAGGGAAAAATTATACATGGTTCCAATATGGACAATTACAAGCTAGATGGAAATTAGATCAAAAAATAGGTGTTAAGCAAACTGAGGATAATTTGTTAAAACAAATGAGAGATCAAGGCCAACAGCATATTAAGAGGTTGTATAATGTATTAGTAGAAATAGACTCAGAGTCCGAACTAGTTAAGGATTGTATGATTAAGTGGGCACAAAATTTTCAGCAACCAATAATGTTGGAAACTTGGGAAAGAATTTGGGTGAGGAATGTTAAATTTACACAAGCGCAAAATATGAGAGAAAATTTTTATAAGATGTTTTATAGATGGCATTTAGACCCCAAAAAGTTGTCATGTATGTATCCTAATGTACAGGCTAAATGTTGGAGATGCGATTGTGAAGATGCCACTTATTACCATATATGGTGGACTTGTAAAAAAGTTAAAGCATTTTGGATTAAAGTATGGTGGATCATGCAGAATATTTTGAAAAAGAAGATTAAGTTTACTCCGCAGTTCTTTCTACTAGGAATAATTATGGATTGTACAGCTATAGAGACTAAATTGATTTTGAACTTAATAACAGCCGCAAGACTTTTGATTGCTCAGTATTGGAAGAAAGAAGAATTACCTACAATTGAAGAATGGACACTCAAAGTATCAAATCTGGCAGAGATGGCAAAAATCTCCACTTACTTGAAAGACTATACACTAGAAAAATATATTTTAGAATGGATTGTATAATGTGGATTGATTATATTCAAAATAAGTATCAGATAAAAAAATATCGAATAGCATATGAGTAAATTTAGGAAATATTTTGTATTAGATATATTTTTGAAGGAGAGGGGAATTGAGAGTGTGACTAAGTGTGGTGTGACTAGAAATTATAATTTAGGAATTATTTTGGATTATGATTATTAGTTTTGATACCCTGCATTTTGTTCTGGGAAGTCGGGGTGGGGGTGGGGGTAAGGGGAGGGAATTGGGGGTTTGGTAGAGATGGAGTGATGGTTAATGTACAGGATTATTGAAGATGTATAAATATAATTAATGCAGGGTCGGGTCTGCCCAGTTACCATTTTAGAACGGTGGGGAGGGAGAAAAGAGAGAGTAGGAGGTAGGAAAGAGGAGAAGAGGAAGGAAGAGGGGTAGAAGAGGGAGAAGGAAGGTGTAGGATGGAGGGAGGAGAGGATGTAGATAAGAGAAGGAGAGGAAGGTCTGGAAAGTAGAAGAAGGTAGAAGAGGGAAGAGTGTTAAAAAGGGGGGTGGTGACTGGGCAAGCCCGACTAATTGTATATAACTGTACATTGGATGAATTATTTGATATGATTGTAAAAATAAAACTTTTTATAAAAAAAAAATGGCCAAATTTCTTTATAATCATCCATCCATAATCTGCATGTGTATCCATAAATTAAATCTATTTCCATTGTTCTGCAATCCATTTTAGTAATAGGTATATAATTCAAATTTGAAAATACTTCAAAGTCCCTATCTCAAAATCAAATTAAAATGTTTTATGACATCTTCTCAAAACGTAACAATTTTAGGAAATCACAAAATAGTTTAATAAGCCTTATTTTCATAGCATCCAACAACTATTCCTTTTCTAAACACTGAGATTCACATTTTTGATAAAGCAATTATGACACTTTCCCATTGTGTAGGCAAAATGGGAATCTCCAATTTGTGGTTCCATTTGGGCTTTAAAGTCTGCATATCAAATTTAATGATTGATGAAAAAAATATTTTTAATAATTAAAGTGGGGGTTCTAAGGTTTAATGATCATATCGAATAATTGTAAATAATGTAGCTGAAGATGCCACCCACCCTAACTGAGATGTTGGTACAGATTGCAGTTCTTAATGCAGCCAGTGGGGGGCAACAAGTCAATGACTTTTTTATCCCTTAACAAAGGAAATTATTGTCTTGTTATTGATAAAGAAAAAAATCTCAACACTTGAATCTTCCACATCAGTTTTTTTTAATTAAAAAAAATCATGTTTAAGATGGGTATTCTCTCAGAGTGTCATTTTTGTGTAAGAAAAAAAAATCAAAAATGCTATTTTACACAACTGGCATACCACCCTTTCAAATTGATAGATATAGCAATAAGGGATATATCTTGAACTATAAAAAGATCTTCATATTTTCACCTACATTTTTTCTTCGCTCACAGCTTGACAATAACAAGGGAGGAGGGTGGATGGAATAGAGGGGTGGAAAATGGTATTCAAGCTTCCTAAGGCACTGTAAGACCTTGCTGGCGTCTCAAGGACAACCAAGCAGATGTTCCAGCTTGGCTGGCTGTTTCCTATTTTTAAAAAATGAACATTTTTTTAAAGCGATTGGTGGATATTTTGGTCTGTGGGTAGCCTGTAGGGAAAAGGGGGAATTAACTATGCTTGCTTTTGCATGGGAAACCCAGAGCTGGTTTCACTTCTTCTGTGCGAATAGAATAGAATGGAATGGAATGGAATGGAATAAGGACTGGAATAGTGAATAGACTAGACTAGACTAGACTAGAATAGAATAGAATAGAATAGAATAGAATAGAATAGAATAGAATAGAATTTTTATTGGCCATGTGTGATTGGATACACAAGGAATTTGTCTTGGTGCCTATGCTCTCAGTGTACATAAAAGAAAAGATACAAATAGGATAGGATAGGATAGAATAGGATTTTTTTTTATTGGCCAAGTGTGATTGGACACACAAGGAATTTGTCTTTGGTGCATACGCTCTCAGTGTACATAAAAGAAAAGATACCTTCATCAAGATACAACACTTACAACACTTAATGATAGTCATAGGGTACAGTGTGGTTTATTCTGTAAAGTTTTATACTCTTGGTAAAATAATGTCCCAGGAGTTCCTTTTTCTGGATTCGCCAACTGGACAGTTGACATTACCAATTAATTAGAGCAGTGCTTCTCAATTATTTTCTGTCATGCCCCCCTAGGAAGAGGAAAACATTTTTCACGCCCCCCGCGCAACTGTAAATAGTATCATTATTAAAAACACGGGCTTAGCTTGTTATGACAGTGTTTGCCGAGGTCAAACGCGCGCCCCTTTACGGAGCCTCGCACCCCCCCGGGGGGCGCGCCCCACTATTTGAGAAGCACTGAATTAGAGGTACTGTGTGTTGGGTCGGGCAATTGAGGAGGCAGGAGACAAGTCGTGTGTAACAACAGCTCTTTATTGTATGGTGTGAACCCAGCAACTAAACCATAGGAGCAGCTATCCTTATATATTATTCTGGCTGAGACACCAGCCAATCATCAACGTGTATTTTCCCTCCAAAAGTTCCCTCCAAAAGTCAAATACATTACACTCAAACTGTGTATGAGTATTCCAAAAGATCCCAGGAAATGCAAAATACAGTGCTTGTTAAAAGACATGCTTAATGATATGAATAGTGTTACTTTTATTTACAATAACATAATAAATACCAATAACATAAGGATATAGTGTCAGATTCAGGAAACTAAAACCTCCATCCCTTAACTGACAATTAAAATGATACCTTCAGAATTTAAGACGTTCACAAGGATTTATAGAACAGTAATTGAGCTTTTAACATCTATCCGGGCAAAGGAACTCCATGAAAAATACATTTTATTTATTATATAGAACAGAAAGGATTCTTTATTAGCCAAATGTGATTGGACACACAAGGAATTTGTCTTTGGTGCATATGGTCTCAGTATACATAAAGAAAAAAAAATAGAATATATTCACCAAGAATCATAAGATACATATATAAATACTATATTTATATATATATACTATATATATAAATAATATCATATATTATATTTTATTAATACATAGAGAGCCCCAGTTTGGTCTAGTGGTTAAGGCACCAGGCTAGTAACACGGAGGGCCATGAGTTCAAGTCTACTTTGGCTATAAAAGCCAGCTTAGGCTGGTTGCTCTTTCCCAGTCAAACCCAGCTCATGTGGTTGTGGCTGGGGGGAAAATAGGAGGAAGAAAGTTCACTGGATATGTTTGGCATCTTAAGTTATTTGTAAAAATGATACAGGTAGGATATATATATATATATTTATTTGAATTTATATCCCGCCCTTCTCCGAAGACTCAGGGCGGTTTACACTATGTTAGCAATAGTCTTCATCCATTTGTATATTATATACAAAGTCAACTTATTCCCCCCCCAACAATCTGGGTCCTCATTTTACCTAGCTTATAAAGGATGGAAGGCTGAGTCAATCTTGGGCCTGGTGGGACTTGAACTTGCAGTAATTGTAATTGTAGGCAGCTGTGTGTTAATAACAGGCTGCATTAGCCTGGTGAGCCACTTCCCAGCCCTTTTATATAAACAAACAAATAACATATCTTAAAAATAACGTTCATGTTGAGCACATTTACCTATCTCAAAGGGTAAGACTTAATAAACCCCTATGTCTGGGGTCTGCAAACTTGGCTTTTTTAAGACTGCTGGCTGAGGAACTCTGGGAGTTGAAGTCCACAAGTCTTAAAAGAGCCAAGTTTGCAGACCCCTGCCCTATGTCAATATCCAGCTATATACCTGTATATGTAATTTATTTAATATAATTTAATATAATCATTTGAAATATATATGGAATAAATGTACCTAAATTAATAAATTTAGTCCAACAATTAGTTTTTAATAAATACCTGCCTATTGCAGTAGTTTCTAATGATTAACAGAGTATCCAACAGTCCAGATGCAGTAATCAGATGCATCCGTGCTGGAATCCAAGTATGATCTTTAGAAATAAATATATCATTTTTCAAAAATCAAATGGCAGAAGGTAAGATAAACAACAAAAGTCAAAGAAAAAGCAGGCATCCTTTTACAGTATAAAAGCAGATGAAAAAAAGAAAACTAGATGGAAAAAATAGGGCTGCCTGCATCCCCACATCTTTTAAGAAATTCAAATTTAGGCAAGAAACTACAAAAGGATTTTTTTCAACAAGATAAGATCCTCTGTGATCCTGCATAGATACTATAATTTTATTTCTTGGTGTGTTTTTTCCCCAGTATAGTAATATTATAGAGGAGTGCACAGTTAGCCAGATGTTTAGATGGGATTTGACATTTTTCTTCCTGTTATCAAATCCTTCCCAAGGACCCTGGCCCGGGCAGATGTTGCTGATGGGTTAAAGGTACCTTCACAGGATTCCGAATAAAGCTGCCTTTTGCAACTGACTGGTGGTAGTTTTGTTAATGCTGAAAGTACTCAAATAGTGCTCCAGTTGTTTTGGGATTGCAACCAAAGCACCTGTAGTTATTGACACTACCTTTACTTTCTTTTGCCACGTTATTTTTTTTCTATTTGCAAGAATTTCATGATTTTCTCCAGTTCTTTCTCTTTTACTCTGCTCTTCCCAGTACTGCCTCATCCACTGTCCAGACGTTTTTGTCTTTCTTATCAACGATTGTGAAGTCTGGGCTTTTATGTGGCTTGTCTGTTTGAATTTCTTATTATTTCGTTTATTATTTCAGCTTTGAGGTCACCCAACTCCATAGCAATTCTTGGCAGCTTTCTGATGAAAATGAAAAGAAAATAAGATATACTGAGAAAAAAAAAAGTAATTGACTGGAAGCCAGGCAGGGCAAGAAAACCACAACCAGGCCTTTAGCCATCCAGGAAAGTCAAAATGGTGGGAGCAGGTAGAGGTAGCATTTCACAGGCAGCAGCACCACTAAGAAGGGCCATTTCCTAATTCCCACAAGATGACACTGCTTAATTGACAGGAGGTGGAATGTGCCCATGCTTGGTGACCTTACTTAATGAATGGAAACTCATGATGCAGACATGATCTTGGAAGCACTGAACAAACTCTTTCAAAGATTCTGGAGCACTAGGAAACTATCAGAAGGCTGGAAAAGAGTTGATGTACTTCCCATTTTCAAAAAAAGGGGGGGGGGAAATGAACTCAGAAAACTACAGACCAATCAACCTGACATCAATATTTGGAAACATCCTGGAAAAGACAATCAAGCAACGGATCTGCAAACACCCAAAAAATAAGCAAAACTATTTCTGGAAATCAGCATAAGTCTGTCAAAAATAGACAATGCCAGACAAGCCTTATTGCATTCTTTGACAAAGTGACTAAATTAGTGGACTAGCAAAATGTTGTGGACATAATGTATTTTAGAATAGAATAGAATAGAATAGAATAGAATAGAATAGAATAGAATAGAATAGAATAGAATAGAATTTTTATTGGCCAGATGTAATTGGACACACAAGGAATCTTCTCTTGGTGCATACGCTCTCAGTGTACATAAAAGAAAAGATAATGTTCATAAAGAATTCTAAGGTACAACACTTAATGATAGTCATAGGGTACAAGCAATCAGGAAACTATCAATATCAATTGGAATTCAGAAAGGCATTGGACAAAATAGACCACAGCCTACTTCTTGATAAGATAGAAAATGTGAGCTAAACAGCATCACCACCAGATGGATTTGTAACTGGCTGACCAACCACACTCAGTGTGTAGTCCTCAATGAAACTACATTGACATGGAGGGAAGCAAGCAGTGGGTCTTGGGCCCAGTACTCTTCCAACATTTTCTTAAACAATTTAGATGTGGAGAGAGAAAAGGGAACTCATCAAATGTGCAGATGACACCAAGGTGATGGTGGTGGGAATAGCCAACACTTTAGAAGATAGATTCAAGATCCAGAAGCAGCTTCTAAGACTTGAATGCTGGGTCATGTGCAACAAAATGAAATTCGGTGATAAGAAAAGTAAGGTTATTCAGGCAATAAAAAACAAATGCACAGGTGTGGAATAGGTGGTATCTGGCTATGAGAGGGATCTAGAAATTGTAGTGGACAATCAATTAAGTTTCAGTGAACAGTGTGCCGCAGGTGCCAAAATGGCCAATGCAACCCTAGGCTGCATTGTTGTGTGTGCTCCATTACTGGAGATTTTTAAGAAGAGATTGGACAGCCATTTGTCTGAAATGGTATAGGGAAGTGATGGCGAACCTTTATCGCATGGTCGCTCGAAAGTGTCACGTGTGCATGCGTGCCCTCGTTGCAGCTGTGCTCCAGAAAAACTGAACTTCCGGGTCCTAATGTGCATGCGTACCCGCGATCAGCTGGCTGGCATGCGTACGTGCACTGGTTTTTGGCACTGCCATGCGAGTGAAGGACAGCTGATCATCACATGCTCATGCATGCCAGAAATCTGGAAGACAAACAGGCAAGGCGGTGCATGCCGGGAAAAATGGCTGTGCATGCCACTTTGGGCACATGAGCCATAGGTTCGCCATCATGGCTATAGGATCTTCTGCTTGAGCATATGGTTGGGCTAGAATACCTCTAAGATTCCATCCAACACTGTTATTCTGGAAGATTTTAAAAAAGAGTCCCAATATCCCACAACTTTGGCATAATTCAGTCTTCTACATCTAAAGATGTAATTGTTGATTTGCTTAATCTGCTGTTAAGGAAACCGTGTAAGGGAGAATCTGAACTGCCATTGTTTTATGTTGATACATGAAAAACATCCTATGTGACTATTTCAATCCTTAGCTGAAATACTTCAAAAGAGGAATACGTGCCTTTCTCCAAACCACATGAAGGGCTTGATATTCACTTTTCATCTAATTATCATATTATAGAATATATGCAAATTTTGATTTGTAATATATTAACCAATGCCCCTGCTTGATATGATCTGTATATCATCTGTATAGAGCATCTTTTCTATTCCATCCGGTGAGTCATTTCTATAGAGGTTGAGCATCACTGAGTGGAGGAAAGAAATGACTGGGGCCATGTGTAGGGCTTCAGGGCATCCTAGCCATGGTTCTTGAAGAGTTGCAGGCAGACTGGATCACAGAGCCCTCCAGCCCTCTGTAGTCTTCCTCCACGAGGTGAATCATATGCTAGATCAGGGGTCTCCAATCTTGACAACTTTAAGACTTGTGGACTTTAATTCCCAGAGTTCCTCAGCCAGTCTTAAAGTTGTCAGGGTTGGAGACCCCTGTGCTAGATGTTAATGATTTCACTGTGATAAGTTGTAGAAAGGAGCCGTGGGGAAAACCAGATTTAAACATCCCAATAATTCATGTTTACCATATGGCTTGAAGTTGGGAGCCCAGGACTTGGACAATCGTATAAAACCACAATAAAGTGTACACTGTGGTTTTTTCTGGTTAGCCAGTCATTCCTTATGAGTGGTCATTGCGCTCTTTTAATGCCCAATTACTTATTTATTTTTATTTATTTATTTATTTTGTCACAACAGTATATATATAAGCATGAAAGTAACTATATAATATATAAGCATATATATAAGCATAAGTATGTAATAACTATATTAATTGGATATAATGAAAGGAAACAATAGGACAGGAACGGTAGGCACGCTTGTGCTCTTATGCACGCCCCTTACAGACCTCTTAGGAATGGGGTGAGGTCAATGGTAGACAGTTTTTGGTTAAAGCTTTGGGGATTTTGAGAAGAGACTATAGAGTCAGATAGTGTGTTCCAAGCATTAACAACTCTGTTACAGAAGTCATATTTTCTGCAATCAAGATTGAAGCGGTTAACATTAAGTTTAAATCTATTGTTTGCTCTTGTATTGTTGTGATTGAAGCTGAAGTAGTCTTTAACAGGAAGGACATTGCAATAGATGACTCTATGAGTTAAACACAGGTCCTGTTGAAGGCGGTGGAGTTCTAAGTTTTCTAAAGCCTAGGATTTCAAGTCTGGTGGCATAAGGTATTTTGTTGTATTCAGAGGAGTGGAGAACTCTTCTTGTAAAATATTTCTGGACACGTTCAATTGTATTGATGTCTGAAATGTGGTATGGGTTCCAAACAGGCGAGCTGTATTCAAGAATTGGTCTAGCAAATGTTTTATAAGCTCTGGTAAGTAGTGTAGTGTTTCTGGAGAAGAAGCTACCTAAGATTAGGTTTACAACTCTTAAAGCCTTTTTTGCGATGTAATTGCAGTGGGCTTTGGCACTTAGATCATTTGATATGAAAACTCCAAGGTCTTTGCCAGGGTGGGGGTCATGTGTAAGGTAATGTCCATTGAGTTTGTATTTAGTGTTTAGATTCTTTTTCCCAATGTGTAAGACAGAGCATTTGCTGGTTGAGATTTGGAGTTGCCAAGTTGAGTTCCACATTAGTCAGCTTGAATGGATACATCTGTGCCCAGCTGTTCCCTTTCAGAATGAGCAATGCGATTCAGGAAAGGGATACAAAATTGTAAGCAAAAGGTATTAAAGGCAAAGGGAGGAAGAATAAAAGAGAACAAAGCTAAAACCAAGCAATACGATTCGCTATGCTTCTCGGAACCTCTTAAACCATTCTTGCTTCCACCAAATCTGTCCACTGTTTTGTAGGCTTCTCCCCAAAACCCACCTCTCTTTCTCAGGATGCTGCCAACTAGACCTGGCTGTTCCCTTTACTTTCCTTCCATATTGGAGTAACAACATGACCAGGCCATCAAAACCTACCACTTTTGAACTGCACTCAATTGTAAGGATGACAATAAAGGCTATTTCTAAAATGGGCAAGTTAATATAAAGAAATATATTATATTATATTATATTATATTATATTATATTATATTATATTATATTATATTATATTATATTATATTATATTATATTATATTATATTATATTATATTATATTATATTATATTATATTATATTATATTATATTATATTATATTATATTATATTATAAATATCTTTATATTATTTCGCTATTTTGCTTTATATTATTAACTCTTTTCCTCTTCCTATTTTTCCAACAACAACAACAACCCTGTGAGGTGCTTTGGTCTAAGAGAGAGAGAAACTAGCCCAAAGTCACGCAGCCGGCTTTTGTGCCTAAGGCAGGACTGAATTTACAGCCTCCCGGTTTCTAGCCTGCTGCTGTAACCACTAGGCGGAGCTGGCTCTTATTACTGCTCAGAATCAAAGATTTAGAATAGAATAGAATTTTATTGGCCAAGTGTGATTGGACACACAAGGAATTTGTCTTGGTGCATATGCTCTCAGTGTACATAAAAGAAAAGATACGTTCATCAAGGTACAACATTTACAACACAATTGATGATCAATATATCAATATAAATCATAAGGATTGCCAGCAACAAGTTATAGTCATACAGTCATAAGTGGAAAGAGATTGGTGATGGGAACTATGAAACGATTAATAGTAGTGCAGATTCAGTAAATAGTCTGACAGTGTTGAGGGAATTATTTGTTTAGCAGAGTGATGGCCTTCGGGAAAAAACTGTTCTTGTGTCTAGTCATATTTTCTGCAATCTAGACTAAAGCGGTTAACATTAAGTTTAAATCTATTAGTTGCTCTAGTATTATTGCAATTAAAGCTGAAGTAGTCTTTAACAGGAAGGACATTACAATAGATGATTCTGTGAGTTCAACTTAGGTCTTGTCGAAGGCGACGAGTTCGAAGTTTTCTAAGCCTAGGATTTCAAGTCTGGTGGGATAAGGTATTTTGTTGTTTTCAGAGGAATGGAGAACTCTTCTTGTAAAATATTTCTGGACACGTTCAATTGTATTGATGTCAGAGATGTGATGAGGGTTCCAAACAGGCGAGCTGTATTCTATAATTGGTCTAGCAAATGTTTTATATGCTCTGATTAGTAGTGTGGTGTTTTTGGAAAAGAAGCTACGCAAAATTAGGTTTACAACTCTTAGAGCTTTTTTTGCTATGTAGTTGCAGTAGGCTTTGGCACTTAGATCATTTGACATGAAAACTCCAAGGTCTTTAACGGGATGGGGGTCGTCTGTAAGGTAATGTCCATCTAGTATGTACTTAGTGTTTGGGTTCTTTTTTCCTATATGTAAGACTGAGCATTTGCTGGTTGAAATTTGGAGCTGCCAATTTTTAGACCAAGCGGTTAGATGATCAAGGTCGTTTTGAATGATAGAAGTATTGTCTGTGATGTTAAATAGTTTGACATCATCAGCAAAGAGAACACAATTACTTGAGATGTGATCACAGAGATCATTCATGTATAGTATAAAGAGTGTTGGTCCAAGGACGCTGCCTTGAGGAACGCCACTCTTGACAGGAACAGGATTTGATAAAGCATTGCCAATTTTGACCACTTGTTGTCTGTTAGACAGAAAAGCAGATATCCATTTGTGAAGGGGTACTGAGATGCCATAGGATATTAGTTTTAGGAGAAGTTTATCGTGTACTACTGAGTACATGATAAATAAGATGTCTGGCTAATGAATGCCTTCATGTCTCAGAAAGCCATAATGTGCCTTGATTTAGCTTAGCCCAATGTGGCAACTCAATTCTTGCAAACTGGTTTGCATCTTAGTGCAATTGATACATTAAAAATGGTTTATTATTTAAATTTATTATTTAAATTTTTATACCGCCCTTCTCCCGAAGGACTCAGGGCGGTTCACAGCCAGATAAAATAAACAATAATATTACAATATAAATACTATTAAAATACAATTAAAAGACTTATTCAATTGGCCGAGATTAAAAATTTAGAATAAATGATAAAAACCCATTAAAAAACCCATAAATTTAAAAACTAATCCAGTCCTGCGCAGATGAATAAGTGTGTTTTAAGCTCGCGACGGAAGGTTCGGAGGTCCGGAAGTTGACGAAGTCCTGGGGGGAGTTCGTTCCAGAGGGCGGGAGCCCCCACAGAGAAGGCCCTTCCCCTGGGTGTCGCCAGACGACACTGTCTCGCTGCCGGCACCCTGAGAGTCCCTCTCTGTGAGAGCGCACGGTCGGTGAGAGGTATTCGGTAGCAGTAGGCGGTCCCGTAAATAGCCCGGCCCTATGCCATGGAGCGCTTTGAAGGCGTTCACCAAAACCTTGAAGCGCACCGGAAGGCCACAGGTAGCCAGTGCAGTCTCGCAGGATAGGTGTCACACGGGAGCCACGAGGGCTCCCTCTATCACCAGCGCAGCCGCATTCTGGACTAACTGAAGCCTCCGGATGCCCCTCAAGGGAGCCCCATGTAGAGAGCATTGCAGTAATCCAGGCGAGGCGTCACGAGGCGTGGTGACTGTGCACAAGGCATCCCGGTCTAGAAAGGCGCAACTGGCGCACCAGGCGAACCTGGTGGAAAGCTCTCCTGGAGCGGCCGTCAGGTGGTCTTCAAAGACAGCCGTTCATCCAGGAGAACGCCCAAGTTGCGCACCCTCTCCATCGGGGCCAATGACTCGCTCCCAACAGTCAGCCGTGGACTCAGCTGACTGTCCCGGGACGCCGGCATCCACAGCCACTCCGTCTTGGAGGGATTGAGCTTGAGCCTGTTTCTCCCCATCCAGACTTGTACGGCTTCCAGACACCGGGACAGCACTTCGACAGCTTCGTTGGGGTGGCCCGGTGTGGAGAAGTACAGTTGAGTGTCATTAGCGTACAGCTGGTACCTCACACCAAAACCACTGATGATCTCGCCCAGCAGCTTCATATAGATGTTGAACAGGATGGGCGAGAGAATCGACCCCTGCGGCACCCCACAAGTGAGGCGCCTCGGGGTGACCTCTGCCCCGTCAACACCGTCTGCGACGGTCGGAGAGATGGGAGGAGAACCACCGATAAACGGTGCCTCTCACTCCCAATCCCTCCAACCGGCGCAGCAGGATACCATGGTCGATGGTATCAAAAGCTGCTGAGAGGTCTAATAGGACCAGAGCAGAGGAACAACCCCTATCCCTGGCCCTCCAGAGATCATCCACCAACGCGACCAAAGCCGTCTCAGTGCTGTAACGGGCGGAAACCGGACTGGAGCAGGTCTAGATAGACAGTTTCATCCAGGTGCAGAAACTGATATGCCACCATACTCTCTACAACCTTCGCCGGCGGGTTGGAGACCGACGATAATTACCTAAAACAGCCGGGTCCAAGGAAGGCTTCTTGAGGAGGGGCCTCACCACCGCCTCTTTCAAGGCAGCCGGAAAGACCCCCTCCAACAAGGAAGTGCTCGTAATCGCCTGGAGCCAGCCTCGTGTCACCTCCTGAGTGGCCAGCACCAGCCAGGAGGGGCACGGGTCCAGTAAACACGTGGTGGCATTCAATCTACCCAGCAACCTGTCCATGTCCTCGGGAGCCACAGGGTCAAACTCATCCCAGACAATATCACCAAGACCGCCCTCAGACGCCCCGTCTGAATCGCCGCAATTTTGGTCCAGACCGTCCCGAAGCTGAACGATTTTATCGTATAGATAACCGTTAAACTCCTCAGCACGTCCCTGCAACGGGTCATCCCGCTCCCCTGGTGAAGGAGGGCGGGTCACCCAAACAGGGCGGCTGGGCGGTTATCTGCCGGCGCAATGAGGAGGAGGCGTAGCGCCTCGCTTCCCTCAGTGCCACTAGGTAGGTCCTAGTATAGGATCTAACTAGTGTCCGATCAACCTCTGAGCGGCTGGACCTCCAGGAACTCTCTAGGCGTCTTCTCCGGCGTTTCATCCCCTCAGCTCCTCGGAGAACCAAGGGCGGTTGGGATCTGCACTGGGTCAGAGGCCGCAGAGGCACGACACGGTCTAAAGCCCCAGCCGCAGCCCGTTCCCAGGCTGCGGCTAGTTCCTCTGCCGTGCCGTGAGCCAGACCCTCAGGAAATGGCCCAAGCTCCGTCCGGAACCTCTCCGGGTCCATCAGGCGCCTGGGACGGTACCAACGTAATGGTTCCGTCTCCCTGCGGTGTTGGGTAGCGGTCAGAAAGTCTAGGCGAAGGAGAGAGTGATCTGACCATGACAAAGGTTCTGTGACTATATCTCTCAAGTCCAGATCCTTCAACCACTGACCAGAGATAAAAATCAGGTCCAGTGTGCCTCCCCCGATGTGAGTGGGGCCATCCACTACTTGAGTCAGGTCCAAGGCCGTCATGGAAGCCATGAACTCCCGAGCCACTGTTGATGACGAGCCGGCAGATGGCAAGTTAAAGTCCCCCATGACTAAAAGTCTGGGGGTCTCCACTGCCACCCCAGCAAGCACCTCCAGGAGCTCGGGCAGGGCAGCTGTCACGCAGCAAGGAGCCAGGTGCGACCAGCAAGCCCATCTGACACCTATGACCCCATCTCACAAAGAGGGATTCACATCCGGCAATCTGAGGTACAGTGGTCTCCCTCGGCTCTAGACTCTCTTTAATAACAACCGCCACCCCTACCCTGGGCCCTCGGCTGATGAAATGCACGGAAGCCCGGTGGGCACATTTCGACCAGGGGCACGCCCCCTTCTGCGCCCAACCAGGTCTCCGTAACGCCTATAAGATCCGCGGCGCCCCCCTGAATAAGATCATGTATTAGGGGGGGCTTATTTGCCACGGACCGTGCGTTGCATAACATAAGCCGAAGGCCCAGGCTCTGAGGGTCTTGACCATCCGGGGAATGGGAAAAGTCAGAGGGATCGGGGCACGCGGTCGCCTCCAAACATCGGCGCGTGCCCCCTAAACCGTCGATCCCCCTTCCGCCATATCTGCCCCTCCCACTTACCGTGCAAATAGAACCACCCTCAAAGAAAGGAACGCGTTCTCTCCCCTTAACCTCCGAACCCATTAAATAGTCGCCACGAGCACGCGCAGGAACTGGTCTCCCTCCCGACGGGCTACCCCCAACCCTCCCCGCCCTGCCCCCAACCCAAACCCGTCGGTTTCCCTCCTCCCCTTAAAATTTCCATTAAAACTCCCACTTAAAAAACGGTTAAAACAATTAATTAAAAATCCCCTAAGCCTCCTAGATTTAGCATGCCAACTCTCGGGGTTCCAAAACCCGTCCTCAAGGTGGGCCCTCGATAGTGAGGAGGGCCAGACCTGCGAGAGAGGGGAGTCTCGCAGGGCAAGAAGGTCCGCAGTAGAAAATCTCCGCATAATAAAATTATGGTGCGATTAGCAGCCCATCCAGCCGGTCCAGATGTCATTACAGCAGAAGTTCCACAACCAGCAGCGTAGGCCATGGCTCCAGATAAGCTAGCCACTCTCCTCCAGTCCGAGCCAGTCCGTTCAGCCTAGATGTAAAAAAAGTTAATGTAGGCCTTGATGTCAAAAGACGATATGGACCAAAAACTCCATACCGAGCCATTCTGGTTCTCTAGGATTTGATCTTAATCTTAGTCTCAGTCTTAATGATGGGCCACCGCTACCACCATCTCGGGACAAACGGTAGAGGGTCTAAAAGAGGGCCAGCCACGCCTCCAACTCCCTCCTCAACGGGCTGGACCCTCCAGATGACTCATCAGACCCTCTACATCTACTTCTCCCACGTCCGATACTCTCCTCTCTGGTGTCGATGGAATAGCCCTCCGGCGCTGGTGAAAACACCTTCAGCCCCTGGAGTGGGGGGGGGGAAGTCCGCGGCTGCCGCTGCCCCCGAACCCGGAAGCCATGCCGTGACCGCTGCGACCACCACCCCAAATAGAAGGCCAAGGGAAACGCCGAGGGGGCACCATGGGAAAGTATCCAGCCATTTCCTGTCCGGCGACGCTGGGAAAGCCCGCCGCCGCCAGACCCAAGAGCCATGCCATGCCGCGGCAGCCGCCCCAGCAAAAGCTGAGGGCAGCACCGAAGGAAACATTGTGGGGAAAGCGTCTGCCCATCCACTCTCCGGCGCCGTTGAAGAACCTTCAGCCCCTGGGGGAGGCCTCTGCTGCAGCTGTCGCCGCCGCCGCCAGGCCCAAAGGCCATGCCGCGGCCGCCGCGGCCGCAACCGCCGCCCCTCAGAAGGCCGAGGAAAACGCCGAACCCACCACACGTCCTGGACCCTCAAATCCGACCAGCATCATCCCAAACGCTGCCTGAGATGTTCCCCCGGCAGGGTCCAGGACCAGAAGGTTGGAAAAAACACCACCTCCCGGTCCCAGGCCCTAGGAAAGGCCGCCAACCGCTCCCACGAAGATTTTCACCGCGCCATCTTGGCGCATGCTCAGACCCTGGCTAATAGGGGGTTTCATTGTATGTAAGGAATTACTACATGTCTATAGAAATACACAATACCAAGAATAAAAGCCTTCTTTAAAGTATTTGGGTAAATATTAGAGGAAAAAGAAATGACTTTGTCATAGCTGTGTATTACAGATCACTGAACCAACCAGAAGAAATAGATGGATAAGCATAGGCTAATGTAGTAATGGGGGACTTCAACTACCTTGTCATCCACCAGCATGAGCCGTGTGCTGTAGCTGCCAAAAAGGCCAATGCAGTCCTAGGTTACATCAGCAGAGGAGTAGCATCAAGATTTAGAGATTATTAGAATGATATGGTTGAATGATGGTATTATTAAAAGTGTATAAAATATGACTATTATGTAGGTAAAGTGAAAATAAATATATTTAGGTGTATTAAATAAATTTTAAAATAAATAGGAAGAGTTAGAGAATGGGAATGGGAATAATAAAACAGAGTATCATGTCTTTGAATATAATAATATGGAGGGGGGAAAAAAGAAAAATATTAGTGGAAGTTTAGAATGGAAGGGTGTAAAGCAATGTATCATGCAGTCAAATGAGTTCGGAAAAGAAATAAGAAAAATAGACACAAAGAATGAAAATAATGGTAAGCTTGAAATGCGAGGATGTAAGAAACTGATATTTAGAGTGTTAGGTCCTCGGAGTTCCGACGGAGGCTCGTGCCTTGCCAACAGCAGGAGAATGCTGATTAGTCAAGGCACGAGCCAAACAGATAGCGGGAAATCCGAGAACTGCTATTGGAGCAGCGGTTTGAAAGCTCGCTTATAAAAAGCTGTCAGGTGCTCTCCTCAGTTGTTGTTGTTGCCGTTCTGTTCTGTTGTTCTCCTCAACTTTGTTAATAAAGTTCAACTCAAACTATTGCCTCATTCTGTATCCACGACTGATATTTAATACTGGCGACGAGGGTACTGAGGATACTGAGGCTTTTCGGCGGCTCTGCACTGCCACCAACTCACGCCTGGGGATGGCAACTCAACCTTCTTTTCTCCCGTTTGAGCCCACTGCTGAGACATGGGATACGTTTCTGGAACGCTTCGAATGCTATTTGCAAGCAAATGATCTGGCAGACATCTCGAACACATGAAAGTGTGGTTATTTTCTCAGTCTCTGTGGCCGAGAGATGTTCGGGAGGGCGATGGCATTAACGGCGCCCCAACCCTTGCGGGACGTTCCATGGGACGTGCTGGTGACGAAGCTGCAGGGTCACTATGCCCCGGCGCCCTCCAGCATAGCCCGGCGGCACACTTTCCGTCAACGTTTTCAAAGAGATGGGGAGATGGTGAATGATTACATTGCATCGCTGCGGCTTTATTCTGTGATTTCCCTGATCTAGACGACGTCCTGTTGGAGCAGCTCGTCTGTGGGATGAGGGATGTGTGCCTGAAGCGGCGACTGTTGGCACAGAAGGAGCTGACGCTGACGGCCGCATTGGACGAGGCTCAAGCAAGGGATTCAGAGATTCCACACCACTGCTCCGTCCCAGGTCAAGGAGATCGACATCCATCATGAGGACTCGGATCTCACTGACATTTTGGAGGAGGGAGAGAGTGTGAGCTGCCTCAGAACGGCGCCTCATAAACACTGTGTGGCGACAGCCAAGTCACCTTCGACCCCATCAGAGGGCGGAGTGCCATTTTAAGATGATAGTTTGCAGGCGTTGTCACAAGAGGGGCTACTTGGCTAAGGTCTGCCGGGCCGTTCTGCCACCAATTGAGTCCAATCAAGAGCCCGAAATGATAAAAAAAGTGCCAAAAAACAAACGAGCGGAATGCTATGCCATAAGTCACGCCACAGCCACCTCAGCAAAAAGTAACAAAATCTACCTTACGGTAAACTTGGAAGGGGCACCCTGTAAAATGGAGGTGGATATGGGATCGTCAAGCACATCCTCTTAAGCGCATCCTCCTTGGCATGACGAAAAGCCGCCTTGACCTGTGCACTATCCGCCTACGGGATTACCAGGGGAACCCCATTCTGGTTGTGGGATGCGGCATATTCTCTGTTGGTCACGGCCAAATCACCCAATGCCTACCTTTGATTGTGATTAAGGGCAGCCTACCGAGCTTGCTGGGGTTAGACTGGTTTGAGGCATTTGGCCTCAACGTGCTGGGCATACACTCAACCGCCCCGCATTCGATGACATCACCCACGAGTTTGCAGACGTTTTTGACGGCCAGCTGGGGACTTTCAAGGATAAACCCCTTTCTTTTAATTTGGATCCCAAAGTGACACCGATTCGTTTGAAGGCTAGGAGGGTGCCATTTGCGTTAAAACAAAGAGTGGACCAGGAGTGGACAAGCTCATCTCCCACGGAATCCTGGTCCCAGTGGACCACACTCCTTGGGAGACCCCAATCGTGGTTCCCCTTAAGCAGGACAGATCCATCAGGATCTGTGCTGATTATAAGGGGACCATTAATAAAGCATTGCAATCCAACCCTTACCCGGTCCCTGTAGTGCAGCATTTGCTGCACTCGTTGGGACGGGGTTCGATTTTTGCCAAGTTGGACTTGGTGCAGGCCTATCAACAGTTGCTTGTTGATGAGGCCACAGCTTTAGCCTAAACTATTGTTACCCATAGGGGTGCATTCAAATGCACCCAGCTCCAATTCGGGGTGTGCATCGCACATGGACTTTTCCAGAGCCTCATGGAGCGGCTGCTCCATGGGCTCGAGGGTGTCGTCCCCTATTTTGACGACATCCTCATGTCTGCTGTCAATCAGGTGGACCTGGTCAGTAAACTGAGAGCAGTTTTGACCAGGTTTAGGAAGGCCGGTCTCAAACTCAAAAAAGGAAAATGTAAATTGGGAGTCCTTAGTGTAGAATTTCTGGGTTTCTTGATAGATTCCTGGGGCATCCACCCTACCCCTGCGAAGACTGAGGCCATTAAAAATGCCCCTGCCCCCACTAATAAAACCAAATTGCAAGCCTTCTTGGGCCTGCTTAATTTTTATTTGGTTTTTGTGTCCCATAAGGCTTCCTTGGCGGAGCTGCTACACTGGCTTCTGGACATATTAAATCTGGCATGACAAATACTACTTTGGCTAGATGACCTAAACATCATCTTTAATCTTTTTCCAGCTGGAGGAAGAGAATTTAGCAACAAGAATTTCTTTTACTGGGGAATTGTTCGATTGCTCAGGAGGACCACAGCATCTGACTTCTTATTTGTTCCCCATTTCTAACGTTCATTGTATTTTATGGGATGGTCCTTTGTAGCATTGAATGTTAAAGGTTGTCACCTCCAGCAGATGCATCCGAGTCAATCAAGCTAAGCTGGAATGATGGCATTGCAGCATGAAACGGATCCACCACCACCCCGCCTACTCGTGTCCGGCTGCTGTCTTCAGAAGGTGCGGCATTTGAGTGCTGAGGCCCATTTCACCCCTGGTTTGCAGTCACTCAATCTACAATTCAGTACCGACAAGTTATTAAGTAATCTTTCAAAAAGATGGTAATTGAAATGGCACTTTTTTGGTTTTGTTTTGCAAAAGACTCACTGCTACGTTTCCTAATGAGAAGCAGCTTTTATGAAAAGGCCACGTGGGAAAACCCATGGCGTTCTAAGTGGCAAATTGCCTGGGATTTTGACTGGCAGATTCTTTTCCTATAAACACTCTGCAGCAGATGGACAACCATGTTTAATATTTCCACAATAAGAGAGATGCCGTCTGAAGGAGAGACCATTCTGCAGCTGAGGGCTCAATGAGGGAAGTCCAGCAATGTCTCCTTGAGGCCCCACTGCAGGGAAATAGAAAGGGTCCAGCTGTACTGAAGACCACTTTATCATCCTATGAGACAGACAGCTCCAACTTGCATTTCCATTATTTGGTGGTGTTTCACTCCTTAGCAATAAAAAAGAGATAGGTGATGGATAAAATAGCTGGAATTATTTCAGCTCATGTTTCTGCAAAGTTATAGCCTTATTTTATACATTTTTTAAAAAAAATATACGGGTATCTCCTTTAAGAAGCTCTTCAATATACCTCGAATACGGTTGGTCAGCCAGTTATGAATTCATCTGTTGATGATGCTGTTTAACCTATCTTGTTCTATCTTTCCAAGAAGTAGGCTGTGGTCTACTTTATCAAATGCCTTATTGAATTCCAAGTAAGAATTCACAACATTTTGCTGGTCCATTCACTTACTTAGGAGCCTTGGTGGTGCAGTGGTTAGAATGCAGTATTGCAAGCTGACTCTGCCCACTGCCACGAGTTTGATCCTTATCGACCCAGGGTTGACTC
Organism: Ahaetulla prasina; assembly: GCF_028640845.1. Lineage (NCBI taxonomy): Eukaryota > Metazoa > Chordata > Lepidosauria > Squamata > Colubridae > Ahaetulla > Ahaetulla prasina. The sequence goes on along the minus strand of NC_080551.1, from coordinate 1,756,928 downwards.
AGCCCTCCATCCTTCTCAGGTCAGTAAAATGAGGATCCAGATTGTTGGGGGCAATATCCTGACATTTGTAAACTGCTCAGAGAGTGATGTAAAGCACTATGGAGGGGTATATAAGTCTAAGTGCTATTGCTACTCATTTTGTCAAAGAATGTACTAAAATTTGTCTGGCATGATCTATTTTTGGTAAATCCTAGTGGGCTTCTACTAATAAACTTGCTTGCTTCTAGGTATTTGCAATTCATTGCTTGATTATCTTTTCTAGGAGCTTCTCATGTATTGATGTCAGGCTGATTGATCTGTAGTTTTCTGGAGTCATTTCCCCCCATTTTTTATGATGGGAACAATATAAGCTCTTTCCCAGTCCTGTAGTATTTTCCCTGTGCTCCAGGATCTTTACCCATAAAAGATATGGTTTAGTGGTTCTGAGATGGGAATCTTTGTCTTTCACGGTATGATTTTTTAATAGGTTGGATGATTTTTTTCCTTTTGTGTAAAGACAGATGTAAAGACTGAGTTAAGCAGTTCCACTTTCTCCCTGATGCCATTTCCTCCTTGACATCTTCTTCCAATCATTGCCTTGACCACTTTTCTGTTTTTTATATGTTGAAAGAAGTTTTATTAATTATTGTTGACATTTGTTGCAATGTTTAGTTCATTCTGAGTTTTAGCTTCTATTAAGACTGTTTCGTTTGAACAACTGAAAAGTTTTAACTGTACATTCCCAGTCCTGGGTTTTTAATTTTCCAGGGAAGAATTTGAAGGTGCTACAACTTCAGTCAGGGAAGTTCCCAAATGGGTTGGTGCAAATGGGATCTTAATTAATTTGGATTTAAATTGTTCAAAGGAAACAGGCCTAACAAAGAGGTGGATACACACACACACACACACACACTCACACACTCACACGGACCGTTGGGAACCACGCCGTGCAAGTTATGAGTGAGTATGTAAAGCTTCATTTGCACATACACAGAATTTGGTTGCGTGTGAAAAGCTATTTGCTGCCTTTGACCCTTTGCTTTTTCCTCTAGGTTTTTAACATTTTTCTCAAGTGTTTCAATTAATTTATATTTGGTACACATTTAATTTGGATCTTCTGAGGGTATGAGTACATACATGGGACATATTTTTGCAAATCAAAACATTTGTTAGATTTTTTTCATGACAATATGCTTTTCCATGGGATTTTTAAAAATATAATTAAAGATTTTAAAATAGATTTTCTTTTTTTGTTTGTTTAAATTGAAAAAAATATAAAGATGATATAAAATCTAATCTAATATAAAAATGTAAAGGTCTAAAATAAAAATATAAAACTCTAAATAAAAATTTAAAATTTGTATAAAAATGTAAGAATTAAACTTATTAAATTCATATGTTTACTTTTAAAAAAATTTGTAGTTAAAGCTGGAGTAATACTTTTTTTAGCTTCTCTTATGATGATTATCAAGTCAGTGTCAACTCTTAGTGACTACACCTTCTCCAGGATGATCAGATCCTCCAAGTCTACTCTCCAGTTGAACCCTGAGCCATTTGTGAGTACTCTCTATGGTAGTAACATTCATATCATCCAACCCATATTGCATCAGTGTATTAAGGAGAATATTATTATTAAACATTACTCTTGAAAGCTTTGCTGAGGTCAAGGTGTATTATATCCAGGGCATTCCCCCTCTCTATTAAGCTAATAATTCTACCTCCCCCCCCCCAAAAAAAGAGGAAGAGGCTATGACTTGTTTGTAACAAGCTTTGGCCATTGTTTGCTAATCATTGCATTCCTATCCAAGGATTCACAAGCATAATTTTGACCATCTCTTCCAGTATCAGCTTGAGGTACACAGTTCCATAATTTCCCTCCTTCCTCCCTTTTTTTGAAGCTGGGGATGACATTTGCTGTCCTGGAGTCATCTTGGACCTTGCCACTCTTCCAGGAGTTCACAGAGCTAAGCAAGAACGGTGCTGCAATAACCTCTGCTGGAGCTCTTTCATTTCAACTAGTTAAAGGATCTTATACCTTCTGTTTGTCCTGAGCTCCCACTGGCTTTCTTTGGACCCTCCCTTGCTATTCCCCATCGCCAGCAGCTTTATCTCATCACTTTCCCTAAGCTGTTGCAATGTCCAAACTTCTCAAGCCCTTTGAGTTCTCTGCCAATCAGGTGCAGTTCCAGAATGCAGTCTGGAATTTAGGTTCTCACAAAGCAACCCATACTGCTTCGAGTCCCCCCTTCCCCCAAATTGCCCCATGAACAGCCTCACAAGCTGGACAGGCTTTTGTCCAATGTTTTTATCACATCCCGTACTAAGCAGGAGGCTGGGCTGGATGATCACTTGGATCCTCAATTGTATGGGTCTGTGACAATTCTGCCACCTGTTTAGCTGCCTGGATCTGTTGAAAGTGCCAGGCGGTGATCAACTCGGACCGGGTCATAACAGAGGAACCCGCTCATAAGCGGTTCAGGTTGTAAGGCCAGGTGTAAAAGCGCTGCCCGCCGTTGAGGTCGGGAAGACGATTCACGGGTCCGGATTTCCAGGCTGAGCTCCTGCGACGGCCGGGTCGGAAGATGCCATGCCGGGAGGGGACCATCGGGCAGCGGCCCTTCTAAGAGGGCAGCGGCGGCGTTTCTGAGGCTCCTGAGAAGCTCCTGAGAAGCTCCTGCAGCGTTTCACCTGCACGTCTGAACACGCGACTAGCAGGGCTGGCATCCCCGCCGCCCGCCCGGCCCTCCGCCCGCCCCTGTAAGCGCTGTGGGTTTACTGTGAGCCCCTCGGCGGCGGCTCCGCGCCCCTCCGCACCCTTGGTCCGGCTGCGGGCACCGCTCCCCGAGGCGCCCAGCCCCGCCTCCCCGGGATCGGTTCCGCGGAGCGTCGCCTCCGAGACGGTCGCGGCGGCCGTGGCCGAGAGAGGCAGCTGCTCCCCGTCCGCCACTTCCTCGGGGGGGTGGGAGGCTGGGGGCGTTCTGGCCCTGCAGGGGTCGCGGGGGAAGGGGGGGAATTACCGCGGTTGCAGCCGCTGCAGCTTCCCAGGCGCCGCCGGAGAGGCGGGGAGACCCCCCCACCCCAAGCGGAGCGGCACATTGGTTTGCGCGCGGGCTCGTCAGAGGCGGCGCCGGGCCCGGATTGGCCTCGGCGGCCGCGGACCCGCCAGCCCGGCTCTGCGCGGCGCAGCCCCCGCCCCTCCCGCCCCCGAAAGCCGCGCCGCTCGCCCCTCGGCCGGCGCTCTCCCTCCAGCCGGGCTTTGTGCGAGGCGGCGGCAGCGGCAGCAGCGGTGGCGGCGGCGGCGGCACCCGTCCTTGCCCGCCAGGGAGCCCCCTGCTCCGGCCATGTGAAGGGAGCCGGCGCGGAGCCCCCGTCCGCCTCCGCTGCTGCCCCGGCCAAGATGCTCAGCCGGCTGATGAGCGGCAGCAGCAGGAGCCTCGACCGCGACTACAGCTGCACCGTCCGCCTCCTCGACGACAACGAGTACTCGTGCACCATCCAGGTGGGGACTGCGGCGTGGCCGGGCTGCAGGGAGAGCCGGCGGCGGCCGGGAGATCGGGCTGCTCTCCGGGCCTGTAGCTCCGGTGGCGGCCTGGCGAACGGCGGCCTCACGTAGGGAGCTCGGCGGGGGCGGGGGCGGGCGGGGGCCGTCGGCGGCTCTTCTGCGGCCAGGCGGGGGTCCGGGGCTGCGGGCGGGGAGCCCGGCGGCGTCGCGTGCCGAAAGGCGGCGGGGAAGAAACTTCTGTCCGGGGAGGCGCGGCGGGGGGCGGGCCGAGCCAAGGGAGCCTCTGCGGGACGGGGCATCTCCGCCGGCCGAGCCCTCCCCGCAAGCCCCGCCCGGTGCGAAGCAGCGGTCACGTCGGAAGGCAGATGCCGAGGTCTCCGGGCGCCCCGCAGAGATGCTGCCGGGCTGGGTTCGGGGCTGCCGGCAAAGCTGAGGCCGGCTCGGCTCGGCTCGGCTCCGGAGCTCCGAGGCGCCTTTTCTGTGCCCGGCCTGAGATGACCCGGCAGGTGCGGGCGGGCTCCCGGGGCCGGTTCCTAAGGGGCGGCGGCAGAAGCGGCGTTGGGGAGCCGGCCGGGCGCCTCCTGGGTTCTGCTTCTCCGGCCCCACTGCCCGCTGTGCCCGGAGCCCGAGCGGGGCCTCCTGTCCGGCCCGGAGAAGCGGCGGGTCCTGAGCAGGGCGTCGTTTCGCCTTTTAGCCGCGGGTCCTCGGCTGCAGTCCGGCCGGCCGGTGCGCGTTTGGAATGGCGACCGGTGGGGCGTTTGGCTTGGTCGCCTCCCTGCCCCCGCCCAAGCAGGGCAATGCGGGGTGATTGGGGTCCCGTTGGAGAGAATGGCGGGCTTTACGTCTGAGGGGGGGGGAAGTGCTTTTAAGTAGGTTTCCCCCAAAGAAGGCAGCGCTTCTGCTAAAATGCCGCCCTTTGCTGTGCTGAGACTGGTCACCTGAGGCCCCAGTGCGGAGGCTCCTGAGTCCGAGCTAGTGGTGGCCTCTGCTTAATTGGCTCCGACGAGGAATCGGCTCCCCTTCGTGGTTCTTGGGGTGCTGCCGGAAGAGCCCCGGGGACCTCTGCCCCCTTTCCCATTGCTGTTGGAGGATTGTCCCAGTATTGAACTGGTTTTCTGCTTTCAGCTTCCTGCCACCACAAAGTCTGGTTTACTGCATAGTGTGATGGATGGTCCAGCCGTTGTGACTTAATGGGGACACAGGAGGTAGTGAGGTGCATGGAAATAATGGTTCCAGTTTAGCAGAAGGGGCCCCTGGCTCTGTCCCCTCTTGAACCAGGGTCAGGCTTCACAGCAGACTTGGCCCCTCACTTAGTTTGCCCCTGATCCCCTCAGCCAAAGGCCTGCGGACTCAGCACAGCGTAACCCTTGGCAGGGTTAGTGTTAGATTGCAAGCTGCACCGGGAGATCTATGTGCCTGCTGGAGGGCTCTGCTGCAGCAGGATTCTTCAGCTCCTGGTCCTGCTGTTGTGCTGGCCTGGAGGGACACCTGATCTGTGGTGACAGTGCGACTCTCTTGGGGCTGGAACTGCACGCAGAAGTTTGGAAGTAGCAGAGCTAGGTTGGCCAGGCTTGGGTTGATGGCTTTCATTATCTCCTGGGAAAGAGATTGGGAAGCTGGCTCTGCAAAGGCTCTGGCCTTTTCTGGGCTCTCACCCTCCTCCAGGGCGGGTGGTGGGCGGTGGGAGGAGAGTTCTCTTGTTTCCAAACTCTTCCTTTCCAAACATTTCAAACCTGGGAGTAAACGACATCTACAAAATGGGAATTTTCCCTCAGAGCCGTTGTTTGCAGAGAGGAAAAAAGAGAGAGGATTCCGGAAGTCATTCTGGGGGAAAAGACGAAACTTGCAACTCTTTCTTGCCTTGAGGCTCCAATTTTGCTGGTTTTAAAGTAGGCTGCACATTTCCATTTAAAAACAAACAGCTGCACGTGTGCATTTTGTAGAATGTATTTTTCATTATGTGAGGAACTGGATTCTAATCAGAACATGTGACTATAAAATCCATGCATCTGTTCCACGTTTAGCTGAAATAACTCTAAAATAGCTAAAAGAAGCACTGCTGAGCCCGAAGAAACACGGGGACTCTGGAGCCCCCTTTCCAACTGACAGCCCATCGAAGCTGATGCCTTTTAATCCAGATGGGAAAAGCCTCCTGATTCTTTTGCTGCCAGAGACCAGCTCTCCAGCAGAGAGACCTCCGAAGACCCAGGCGACATTTCAATTAAATGGTGCTGCCTCCTCTGTTAAGCCCCCATTCCTCATAGTGGGCAGAGCATGGAGAAGGTCCCGAGTGGGGAAGGGCTCCACTTAGCCTTCTCCAAGGGGAAAGGGATGTGGCTCCAGTGGCACCTTTCCTTCAGCTCTGTGCAGGAGGCCACGTATCTCTAGCCAGAATGATTGAACGAGCACAGTTACCAAGTGGGGGTCTCTTGAGCAGGGGAGGGTCAGTGTAGCTCAGCAGAAGGCAGGGGCCTAAGAGTTTCACATAGCCGTGAACCTGCTGGGTCCTTCTCCAGTTGCTGCCCTCCTTCACCTTTGCCCAGTCCCAAAAAAGAGTTTGGGCCCCTGACATTGACCACAAAGGGCTTCCTGGGTTGCTCCATTCCTTTTTTGTGGCCATGCGCAAGATGCTTTGCTCTGAGTCTGGTGCAGCATTTCCAGGGCAAGGGAGAAGCTTCCTTTTTAGGGAAGGTAAACATGAGTGGGCGGGTGGAGGGAAAGTGCAAGGCAGCATCAGGGCTCCTGGACTTCTTCCTGCCCTGTTCCCCAGACTCTTCATGTTTGCAGACCTCCTGGGCTGCCATGACTTTTTTCGGGGCAGATAGAACAAAGTGAGGCAGGCAGCTTCACCACCAGATGGAGTCATAATTGGCTGACCAACTGTACTCAATGGGTCCTCAATGGAATTGCATCTACTACATGGTGGGAAGCATGCTATGAGGTATGAAGCATGCTTAAGGTTCTGTTTTGGGCCCAGTATGGTAGTCCTTGACTTAAAACAGTTCATTTAGTAACTGCTCGAATGGCACTGAAAAAAATGACATGATTGTTTTTCGCACAACTCTTGCAGCATCCCCAGGGTCATGTGATTCACATTCGGATGTTTGGCAATTGACTCATATTTATGACGGTCACAGCATCCCGGGGTCATGTGATCCCCTTTTGTGACCTCCTGACAAGCAAAGCCAATGGGGAACCTGGATTCACTTTAACAACCGAGTTACCCAACTTGTTGGGGACAAAATATGCTGACTCTGTAAACTGCAGTCTAAGTGGGGTTGCTACTAACTTAATAACTGTGGCAATAAAGGTTGTAAAATCGGGCAAAACTAGCGTAACAAATGTCTCCCTTAACAACAGAAATATTGGGCTCAATTGTCATAATTTGAGGACTATCTGTACTCTTCCAACATCTTCATGCATGATGTAGATGAGGGGATAGAAGGGGAATTCATCCAATTTACAGATGGCACTGAGCTGGGGGGGTGGAATAGCCAACATTTAGAAGATAGGCTGAAGATCCAGGAGGATCTCTACAGACTTGAACGTGCAACAAAATGTAATTCATTGGTGAGGAAGGGAAGGTCTGATGCATAGGCAGGAAAAACCACAAGCACAAGTTTACAATAGCTCAGCAATTGTGGTTCAGCAATAATAACTGAAAGAGTTTGAGGAGCCCTAGTGGACAATCATTGAAGTATGAGCCAGCGGTGTGTTGCAGCTGCCAAAGAAGCCAATGCAGTCCTAGGCTGCCTCAACAGAGGGATAGCATTAAGATCACGAGAAGTGTTAGTACCTCTTCATACTGCAGTGATGAGACCAGACTGGGAATATCCTGTTTCCCCCAAAATAAGACATCCCCTGATAATAAGCCCCATCGGGCTTCTGAGCGCATGGCAATAAGGCCAAGCACTTGTTTCAGGGTTCAAAAAAATATAAGTCAGGGTCTTATTTTCGGGGAAGCACGGTACTGTGTTCGGTTCACCATGATACCAAATAGATGTTGAGACCTCTGGATAATGAACAGAGAAGAGCAACAAAGATGATGAAGTGTCTGGAGGCTAAACCGAATGGTTAACAGCCCTATGATTCTCAGATTCTGAGACTGGATGGTCATCAGAGAGATCTCTGGAGAATGAGCCTGTCTGTAACTTGTGGCCATAATGACTCAGTGGAGATCAACTCAGCGGAGAGAAGCCACCGGGGTCTTTGGGGAATTGGGATTTTCTGGCCTCTCCTAGTCCCAGTCGGAGCAGTTGAGAATCCCCCACCCCCGTTCCATAGATATTGATGAAGGATTCCTCTCTGTATTTATTTATTTAATTTATTTATTTGATTTTTATACCGCCCTTCTCCCGAAGGACTCAGGGCGGTTCACAGGCAGATAAAAAGTACAAATAAATACAGAATAAAATAACAATTAAAAACTTATTCTACAGCCAAATAATTAAAAACTTATTATAATTAGCCTAGAACCTTAAAATTTATAAAACCAAACCCCATTTAAAATTAATAGAAAATTTAAAATCGATAAAATTTATGTAATTTAAAATTTAAAATATAAAATTTAAAATTTAGGCCAGCCCCGCGCGAATAAAAAGGTATGTCTTCAGTTCGCGGCGGAAAGTCCGAAGGTCAGGTATTTGACGTAAGCTTGGGGGAAGCTCGTATAGCTTCATATCCTTCCAAAAACTAAGTTGACAAAAATACTCTTTCCTTCACCTCTGCCAATAAATGCTATATCAACGAATCCCCCAATTTATTCCAGGCAGACCTCCTTTCTGGAACAGTTTTCATCTCCTCTGCATTTCTTTCCAGTTCTGCCTGTTCTTCCTGCAAGAGAAAAGAAACCTCAGCCACTTTCTGCTCTCTCTCTCTCTCTCTTTTATGGTGTAGCTTCTTCGCTGTAGCTTTGCCAGCTCGGGGAGAGCCAAGAGACTGCAGAGCAATGGCAGCAGCTGGCACCCCCCACCCCTCACCCTCCCACCGGCCCCATGGAGTCACCCACTGCTGCTCTGGCAGAGGGGAGAGAAGGGGGAGCTGCCCACTGGCAGCCTAGGTCAACCCGAACAACCTCTGGCTGCTACCTGCTCCACCCCCCCACATAGAGCCTCAACCACCCCCTTCCTCAGGGTCTTTTTTCCGGGAGTCTTCAGGGGGGCACCAGAGAGTGATTTGCATGCCCAGAAGCAGAGTACCCCACTCCCAATGCAGGCCATTCAGTGCTCAGTGACCCCTCCATTCCCCCTTCTGCAGAATCGTCTTGTGAGTCTTGAGTCATTCAAAACCAGCATCGTCCGGCTTCATTGGCGTCTTCCTCTGCCTGAGTGGGGAGGCAGGCAGTAGCAAGCACAGAACCTCCCCACCCCTCCTTCTGAGTCCTCAAGTGAACCAGCCCAGGCGGCTGCTTGATATCTTAAAACGCAGGCAGGAAAGATAAAATGAAGGCAATATCTGGAAAAGCCAAATTCCAGAATTTTATTTATTTATTTATTTATTTATTTATCGTATTTATATACCGCCCTATCTCCCTAGGGACTCAGGGCGGTTCACAGGCAGATAAAAAAGTACAAATAAATACAGAATAAAATAACAATTAAAAAACTTATTCTACACAGCCAAATAATTAAAAAAGCAATATAAATAATAAAACCCATTAAAACCAATATAAATTTAAAATCTAGTCCAGTCCTGCGCAGATGAACAAATATGTTTTAAGCTCGCGGCGGAAGGTTCGGAGATCCGGAAGTTGGCGAAGTCCTGGGGGGAGTTCGTTCCACAGGGTGGGAGCCCCCACAGAGAAGGCCCTTCCCCTGGGTGTCGCCAGACGGCACTGCCTGGCTGACGGTACCCTGAGGAGTCCCTCTCTGTGAGAGCGCACGGGTCGGTGAAAAGTATTCGGTAGCAGCAGGCGGTCCCGTAAATAAGGGCAAGTGGTAGTGCTCCTGGTAGTGCTCCTGCCTCATTGATGCTGGCAAGTGGAGTGGATTTTCAGCCACTGAGAACTGAGCAAAAGGTCACAACTTAAGGTCAACTTATTGATTATAGTAATTTAGATCCCACCTTTAACCATTCTTCCCAAACAGCTCATAGTCATATAGACAATTATAATAAAAGCCCAAGGTATAAATATTGTCAGACTTTATTTAAAGGAAAAGATACACATGTAGATGGGTTTTAACTTTAAATAGTGATCTGCAAAGCATTCAGTCAAGGAGTCTCCTTTGGAGAGATGGGCAGCATATAAGCTTAATAAATAAATAAATTCAGTTATGGATATAAAAAGCAATGGGGAACCTTTGGTAGAAAAAGCATGCAGGAAAACAAAGCTTTGACAGAGCCTGACTTATGCTGAGATCCTGCTTCTGGTGTAACTGTGCAAAATCACCCAATTTACTGTACAGTTTCAGAAAACCTAAAACACTACGGACAATAAAAGTAAACTTAATTCCCCCTCCCCCCCTCAACTGAATTAAAAGTAATTGTATGCAGTATTCCTCACCAAAGTTTCTCTATTTTTCCTTTGAAAGGTGACGACCTCCCTGATTTTCCACCGTCTCCGCTCATTCTCAGAGCTCTGAGGCTGCTGGGCAAAGGCCCCCTTTCTCTTTTCTGCCCCTCAATGTCTGTCCTATGAAAAAGACAAAGCTTTTTTCTGCAAGGGGTCCTCAGACTTTGAACACAACTCAAGGGGATTGAAAGTCAGCTGTGTTCGGTGACCAGTATATTTTATTTACTGATTTAAGAGATTTATATGATCACCCATATTATATCAAATTATTCTGGGTGTCCATCAACAAGTAGACAAAATTATATTAAGCGATGTCCATGTTAGTGTACAAAAGCTGTCTTTTAATTTTAATTTTTATAAAAGTTTTTTACAAGAAGAAAAGATAGCCATGAAAAAATATATGACAAATAAAAAATAAAAAATCAATCAATTAAAATAGAGCTGGAAGGGACTTGGGGGTCTTCTAGTCCAACCCCCTGCTTAAGCAGGAGACTCTATAACATTTCAGATAGGTGGCTGTCCAGTCTTTTCTTAAAAACCTCCAATGTTGAAGCATCTACAACTTCTGGAGGCAACTTCTGTTCCACTAGATACTTGTTCTCACTGTCAGGAAGTTTCTCCTTAATTCCAAGTTGCTTCTCTCCTTGATTAGTTTCCATCCATTGTTTCTTGTCTTTCCTTCTGGTGCTTTAGTAAATAGGTTGACCCCCTCTTCTTTGTGGCAGCCCCTCAAATACCCTGGAATATTGCTGTCATGTCACCCGTAGTGCAAAAAACAGGATAGATAGAAAATGGGAAAAGAAAAAACTACTTTAAGAAGCACCTTCTGATCTTCTTTACAACACTTGCAAATAAACGTACTACCTCTCCATCCAGCAGCTATTCTAGGAGTGGCTGTTTTTATGGTACATTATCGTTGTCTGCAATTTTCTTCCAATCATCTTAATGTTTAAATTCTCATTTCTCCTGTGCAGAGATCCACCTATAGTAGCCAGGATACCCCATTGGATACGGTGAACCCTGGTAGACGAATATGGCTGCCCTGGTACCTTGTGCGATCGGATCGTATATGGATTGGGGGGATGAATGCAGACCTCTGAAACAAATCCCTGCAGGCACCCCAGCTGCCAGTGTGTGTATCTGGTTGGCTCCCGCTGGGTCTGGTTCTTTGATTCAGCCAGTAGGCCAGCCTTGCGTTGCTCCCCCACCCCCAGGGAAGGATCAGCCAGCCTCCCCCCTTTTATACCATGGTGGGAGGGGAGAGTTCTGGATCAGGACTCAGACATGTGGAAGCTGTGCAGATGATTGTCATGCTCAGGGTGATATTATGGTCCCATACGTTGAGGTCCGGAAAGGTCCGGAAAAGGTTTGGTTTTCTGAGAGATGAGTCTTCATGCATGGGAAGAGTTTGCCCTTTGTGGGGGCTTCCTTGTACATTCCTGAGTGGCCAGGATCGAAGAAGCCTCTTGACCTTCCAGGCCCTGCACCCAATCCTTTTGCCTCGATGTGGAGTGAATGCAGCCCCTGACAGTGGCTGCTTTGAGCTGGTCTTGGTGAGCGGATCCAGAAACACCCTTTATGTCACTTAAATGGTAAACAGCTTCAGAGAAAAACCATCCAGGAACTTCTGCAAAGGTCCAAAGGGGTCCAGGGTGGCAGGCACAACTGGAGTCCTGCCCCGTCTGTCACTGCACAGTAAGGAATGGGGTTGTGAGCCACAGTGGACAAATCCTTTTAAGGAAACTGAAGAACAGGAATAAGAATAGGACAGGACAGGAGATAGAATTAGAATATAGAGGAGTGGAGTGGGGGGATGTGGATGTGGATGTGGATGGGAATACAATAAGATAGGACGGGACAGGACAGGACCTTGGAGGTCTTCTAGTCCAACTCTCTGCCTAAAGCAGGAGACCTTAGTCTATCCCAGACAAACTTTTCTTTAAAATCTCCGGCAATCCTCCAGTGAGTGGATGTGTCCAAGTGGAGGATGGGCAGCCATTGGTTAAGTTGATGCTTCACTTTGGATACTGGCATAAGAGAAGGGGGCTTTGTGGTCTAAATGGCCGCATTCAACTCCCACACAGCGTAATCTCTTTGCAGACAAAATACCAGGTCTTTAGGTCTAGGCGTCCTAGCAATGAGACTGAATCTCAGCCAGCTGCGTGAGGGGCCTCCAGACACACCAGCTCCATCCCCCACCCAGAGGGCTTTTGTCTGGGCTGAGCTGGGGCGGCTGAGGCCAGTCGCCTGCCTGCTTCGTCCCTGCTTTGAAGGGAGCAGCCATTATTATGCTGCTGGTGATCCTCTCACTCTTTCTCCTCGGCCCCCAAGGAGCAGCGGAATATCTGTGCTGCGCCTACTGACACAGGCAGGAAGGCTCTCCTGGCTCCCTGCCCCGTCCCTCGCCATTACATTTAATAGGTTCTAAATCTCAAATTTGAAATCGATCCACTTTTCCAGCAAACCCTCTGGGCCCCCATTGCCCCCCTGGGCATGCTATGAAAATGGGGGCAACGAGTGTCCAGGCTGTTTGTGAGAGGGGTGCCCCTGTCCAGCCAAAAGAAGGGGTCTGAGTTGGGGGTGAGTGCGAGGGTCAGGATGTAGGGAGCAGCCTTGCTTCTTCTGGTGAGGGAGGGTCTTTTTACTGGCCAGGCCGGTTGGCTTTCCTTTAGTAGGTTGTCCCCCCCTTGGAACCGCGGCTTTGTGGCATGTGGTCTTGACTTCTCCACCGTTTTCTTCTCCTGCCTTTGGGTGGTCAGGTGCTCTGGTTCAACCCGGAGAAGGAGAGGTGCTTTTCGGCAGCAGCAAGGTGGGGGTCCAAGGGCTGGGACTGAATCTGTTCCAGAAGGGCTTCTGATGTATCACACTGGGCATCTGGAAGCCCTCTTGGTCTTCTGCTGCTTCAGGGCTTCTCGGGAGGAAGCAAGATGGACACGGGCAGAATTACAGCTGGTGCGCCAGCTCTGACCCTTCTCTAATGTAGCTCCTGTTATCCGTGCTCTGGTTGCATCGGGCTTGGTCTGCTCTGAGTAGGGCTATTCTTGGGAGAGCTTTTGGAAGCTTCCATTGCCACCAAAGTGTGGTAGGTCAGTTTGTGTTCTGTGCTTGGCATTTCCCCCCATCAAAAGACCCGCACTGGTTGCCAGCTATCCCTTTAGAAGCTTAAGTCTGCTTAGGAACAGGTGATGTCAGGGTGTACCTGTATCTGCAGAAAGGGCTGTCTTAACGCATGGGCCTGATGGGCACTTGCCCATGGGCCCCACGAGCATAGGGACCCCATACTAATCTGTGTCCGTTAATCCTTCAATGCACCTTGTATCATATAAATACAGCAACTGGGTGGCTTATTGAGTATTATTGTGTTTTTCAAGCCTCATGTATTGTTCAAATGTTTATCGTTATGATTAGTTGTTGCTGCACAGCATGTTTTTAATGTTTCAACACCGACTTTGTTGGAAGTGCTAATAAAATTAATATATGTTTAATTTTATTGACCATTTACATTTTTATTCCTGTGAGTAGTTGTCGTGGCGGCCCCAGTACACTGCTTTGCCTGGGGGCCCATAATGCTGTTAAGACAGCCCTTCCTGCAGAGGTTTCTTTTGAAGAGCCTTCCTCTCTCTTGAAGGACAAGGAAAGTGTTTTTTTTTCTGCAGGCATTTCAAAATTAAATGTGTTTACATGTGGCTTTTTACTACAGTTAGGGCTCTGTATTAGGATGCTATGCCTCCTCCGATTCTGTGCTTTTTTTTACAAAGGCGGCATAGAAGTATTAAAAAGGAAGCACCGGATCATCTGGGCTACTTTAAAGTGAACGAAGGTCAATGATATTTTCCCGAAAGGAAGGGGAGGACAGGAGAGGAGAAGGCCCTTGGCTGGAGAGCCCTTGGAGTCAATCATTTCTTGGGATTTCCTGACCTGCCTTTCACTTTCCAGTCCGGCATCCCCATGACAAAAATCACTGCTTCCCCACTACAGATTGGGGTAGTTCACTTTTCTCAGAAGAAGACTTGGGGGACCTTTCTGACCCACACCTTGCCTAAGCATTGAGGTGCCCTTTCTTCCTCCTGTTCCATACCAAACCAAGGTTTATGGGAGGGAAGCCTAGCTGGCAGCAATCTCTTTGGTCCGTTCTCTCAAGACAGTTCCCAAGGGTTCTCCTCAAACTAGGTCATGGCCCACCAGGTCATGGATGTACTTGAAACCTCTTGCAGACTCTTTCTGAGTGTGTCAACATGTCAAGCCGAAGGAAGGGTTGTGTAGAAGCCCGCAGGAGAGAATGGGGCGGGGGGGGTGGTGGAGCATGTCTCTTGTAGTATTTTAATTGGAAGTGTCTTGAATCCCAGGGGTTTCTGCTGGAGGCCATTAGATACATCACTACCCACAAATCTGTTTTGGCCTTATCCCCAAGGAAATCTGGATCCACGTGGCGACATGAACTGGCCTAATTAAGAGACAGCTGTGTCCCATCTGCTTCCATCACAAGCAATTCTGCTTAGAATAAGAAATGAAATGATAACAGGAAGGCATGGAGCATCCATTTTAGAAAAGCTGAACAATTGCAGGGAGGGCTTGAAATGGCTGCCTCTGCTCCCAGACAAAATCCTTGCAAAGGAATTGCTGGGGCAAGAAGATGAACTGTTGAGCTAAGGAGATATACTTGGGTACTTGTCTTTTCCTGGACTGTGCTTGGAAAGCTCGCCTGTTGTCTGCAGCTGAGAGGCAGTTTGCCTTTTCTCTTTTCTGAACCGAAGGAGATGCGGAATTGGGCTCTTTCCTTTGCCAGCGGCACCTGTGTGTCCATCCAGCTCATTCACTCAGGCCCCCTCAGGACATGAATCCATTTCATTTCCTGATACAGGTATTTGTTCAAATGAGGAGAAGAGCTACCTTGAAGGAGGTGGTGATCCAGGCTCCAAGTGAAGCACTGCAGGAGCTTTATTGGGTATGACTGGGCTCACATTCCCTCCTTCCTCATCTCCTCCTGCTCTCCACCATCTCCCACTTGGAACCGTTTCATTCTGAGTTTGGTGGCCACTGCAAGGACCTTCATTTTCGTGGGTTTATAGCAAAAGGAGCTGCCTGTACCACCCTTCTTAGGCTCAGAAATTCTGGAGTCAAAGTTCACAGATCGTAAAAGGGCCATAGTTTCCATATAGTAGAACAGAACAGAACAGAACAGAACTGAACAGAACAGAACAGAACAGAACAGAATAACAGAGTTGGAAGGGACCTTGTAGGTCATCTAGTCCAACCCTCCGCCCAAACAGGAGACCCTACATTTCTGACAGATGGCAGTCCAGTCTCTTCTTGAAAGTTTCCAGGGATGAAGCTCCCACAACTTCTGAAGGTAAGCTGTTTGTGAGACTGCTTCATCCATCCTGCCCTGACAGCCGCTGTATGGCTAAAATATATAAAGGATAGTTGCAGGAATTGGGTACATCTAGTTCAATGAAAAGAAGGACTAAGGATGACAGGACAGCAGTCTTCCAATATCTAAGGGGCTGCCACAAATGAGGGAGTCACACTATCTACCAAAGCACCTGAGGGTAGGACAAGAAGCAACGGATGGAAAGGAGAGAACCAGCCTAGAACTGAAGAGAAATTTCCTGGCAGGCGGAACAGTTAATCAGTGGAACGACTTGCCTCCAGAAGTTGTGGGTGGTCGAACACTGGAGGTTTTTAAGAGGAGATTTGAAAACCATTTTTCTGAAATGGTTTAGGTTTCCTGCCTGAGCGGGGGGTTGGACTAGAAGATCCCTCACAACTGTTATTCTGTTTTGTAGTGATTTGTAAGCTACCCCTATCAAAAAATGGAGCTTATAATGATAATCAATATAAAACATGCCTTCGAAGATAAAAAGCATAACATCAATATAAAAATGTTTTATGTAGACCTAAAACAGCAACCTCCTCTGCATTGACATACCTCCATACCAGGGGTGAAATGCTCCCGGTTCGCACCGGCTCCCCCGATTAGGTAGCGATGGCAGCTGCTGGGTCGGAGGACCGGTAGCAAAAATCCCTGCCTCCCCCCGCCTCTGCTGGGCCGCACCATCAGCAGAGGGTTGTTTTTTTTTACTTTTAAAAGTTTTTCTTCAGCCGAAACATGCCTTTAAAAGTAAAAAAAAAACCCCTCTGATGATCGCGGGGCTGAACAGAGATCAAAACCCTTTAAAAGTTGTTTTAAAAAAACCCTCTTCAGCTGAAGGAGGGGGGGAACCCCAGGATTTAAAAGCCTCCTCTGGCAATCCCAGAGGACTTTCCTGATCCTCACAGGCTTTTAAACTCACTTTTTAACAGCTCCCACTTACAAGAGCCCCCACCCATGCCCAGCCAATTCCCCCTCCTCACTTACCTATAATACTGCTCCTTTCCGGCTGCAACTGCATGCTTTCTTCAGCTACTGAATTAAAAAAAAAAGCTTGCTTTGACTTCCTGCTTTGCTAGCTGAGGAACTCTGGGATTTGAAGTCCACAATAAAATAAAATAAAATAATAAAATAAAATAAAATAATAAAATAAAATAAAATATTTGTGCAGCTTTCTGAGATTTGGTGTGTTTCTGTAGTGTTTCACTCTAACTACACAAATACACAAAATCTCAGAAAGCTCTATATGGCATTTTGTGTGTGTGTGTGTGTGTGAGTTGTGTGTGTGTAAAGTGTGAAAGTTGGTTTTTGAGCTTTTTGCGGCTGTGTGAAGTGTGAAGTGCAGCTGCTTTTACATTGTGTGTGAGTCAGTTGTGTTGTGTTTTGTTGTGTGTGTGTGTAAAGTGTGAAAGTTGGTTTTTGAGCTTTTTGCGGCTGTGTGAAGTGTGAAGTGCAGCTGCTTTTACATTGTGTGTGAGTCAGTTGTGTTGTGTTTTGTTGTGTGTGTGTGTAAAGTGTGAAAGTTGGTTTTTGGTACCTCTTATTGTTTTTTATACTTTGTTAATTATTTTTATTATTTATTGTTCTTGGCCACGCCCACCCAGTCATCTGACCACCAAGCCACGCCCACCAATTAAGCCATGCCCACAGAACTGGTAGGGAAAATTTATTTATTTATTTATTTATTTATTTATTATTCATATTTATATACCGCCCTATCTCCCAAAGGACTCAGGGCGGTTTACAGGCATTTAAAAACAGATAAATACAATCTAAAAACAATTAAAAAACTTATTCTAAAAGCCTAATAATTAAAAATATAAGAATAAAACCCAATTTAAAACCCGTAAATTAAAATCTAGCTCAGTCCTGCGCAATTAAATAAGTATGTTTTAAGCTCGCGGCGGAAGGTCCGAAGGTCCGGAAGCTGACGAAGTCCTGGGGGCAGTTCGTTCCAGAGGGTGGGAGCTCCCACAGAGAAGGCCCTTCCCCTTCGCCAGACGACATCGCCTCGCTGACGGCACCCTGAGGAGTCCCTCTCTATGAGAGCGCACGGGTCGGTGAGAGGTATTTGGGAGCAGTAGGCGGTCCCGTAGATAACCCGGCCCTATGCCATGGAGCATGTTTAGATTTCACCCCTGCTCCAGACCCTGGAGAAGAGACAGCTTCCTCCTTTTTCCAAGGAGATGGCGGGGCAGGACCTCCTGCCGTCAGAGAGAAGAGCATTCCAAGATGTTGGAGCCGCTGGTGGAAAAGCCTGTTCCGTGCTCCATCCCTTCGAGGGAGGTGGTCACAAGCACATATCCTCCTAGGTTGATGCTTATAGAGGAAAGTGGCCTGTGGATCACTAAGGCCTGGAATTGGACTGGATCCAGACGAGCAGCTTCTCTATCTGGCAGGGATTTAATACAAATCTGATTGCTGTCATCTAATTCCTTATAGTCTCTAGGCTCTGGGTTAGCATCTGTCCAACTGATGGAAAGAGCAGTAAATCTGTGTCCCAAAATAGACCAGCCAAGACGTTGATGGCATGGAGGATGGGCCTGGAATGAGGCTGGTGAGATGTGATTGGTTGGCTAACAGGCCCTGACAGAGCAAAGAGCAAAACCATTACTAGATGAGCTATCGCAGAAAGCTTTCCTTTGGGTCAGGAAAGGGGGCAATGTGAAACAGAGGCTCAGAGTAACCTCTTTTCATTACATAAGATATGAATTATCTGGAGCAGGGGTCTCCAACCTTGGTCCCTTTAAGACTTGTGGACTTCAACTCCCAGAGTTCCTCAGCCAGCTTTGCTGGCTGAGGGACTCTGGGAGTTGTAGTCCACAAGTCTTAAAGGGACCAAGGTTGGAGACCTCTGATCTGGAGCACCGTTTCTCATCCGTGGCCATTTTAAGATGGGTGGACTTCAACTCCCAGAATCATGTTGGCTGGGGGATTCTGGGATTTGAAGTCCACCCATCTTAAAGTAGCCACAGTTGAGAAACACTGATCTGGAGAATTTATTTGAGAAATCTTCAAGTTTCTGTTTCATTGTTTTACCAGTAGCCTAGATCTTTCCACAAACTGAGGTTCTTGTTTCTTAAGTTTTCTAAACTTTCAGGGCTTGTTAAGGAAATTCTCCCAATGTGCCTTGTGACCTTGCTCCTGCTTTACCCCACATCCCTCCTGTCCCCCTCCAACCGATGAACTTGGTTGTATTTTATTTATTTATTTATTTATTTGTCAAACACAACAGTATATATACGTATAAGCATGAAATAATCATACGAACTGGATACAATCAAAGGGAATATTAGGACAGGAACGGTAGGCACGCTGGTGCTCTTATGCACGCCCCTTACAGACCTCTTAGGAATGGGGTGAGTCAATAGTAGATAGTCTTTGGTTAAAGCTTTGGGGATTTTGGGAAGAGACCACAGAGTCAGGTAGTGCATTCCAGGCATTAACAACTCTGTTACTGAAATCATATTTTCTACAATCAAGATTGGAACGGAGATCGGCTGGTCTTTCAGAGGATGAAAAAAGTTCCTTTGAATGACCAGCCGATCTCCATCCAATTACAACAGATGATCCATCTAGCAGTGAGGAGGAGCATCTCATCACCAGCAACCTGGCCAGTTGAAAAGATGCTAAGCTTTTTGTCCCTCAGGCCACCAACCCTTTCCCACCTTAACCAAGAAAGCAATTGGAACAGTTGTGGGGGGGTTCCTTCTGGCTGGTGAGTCTGGCTGTAAGTGAAAATGAGGAATTCATCAGTCTTTGCCCTTAAATTGTCCTACAGTAAAATCGTAAGAGCACAGCTGCTTGTCCAGTTAACGAGGTGAGGGAAGACATTTTATTTATTACTATTAGTTTTTAATTTTAGATTTTTTAAATCCCACCTTTCTTATTTTTTGTAAATAAGGTGATGAACATACTTAATACTCCTTCCTCCTCCTCTTATTTTTCCTGTGAGGTGGCTTGGACTGAGAGAGGGACTGGCCCAAAGGCACCCAGATGGTTTTTCATGCCTATGGCAGGACTAGAATTCACAATCTCTTGATTTCTAGGCCAGCATTCCAACCACATCCTCACATTCGAAAGGGATTGGAATGAAATTTGATCTTTCAAAGATATTTTTATTCTCTACTCAAATTATACAAAATTATCTTAGTTGATAGATGTTAAGGATCTAATCACAATGATGACTAATCCCAGGGACATCAAGGTCCCCCTTGTGACTGGATTGGAATCCATGTCCAGTAATACCAGTTGAAGTTCTGAGTGTGGAGAACAGCAAATAATAGGGATGGGTGGGACTTGTGGGCCTTAGTAGAAACCTCCATCAGGGCAGGAATCCTCAGACCATCTGAGACAAATGGTTATACTCAACACCCCTTCCCTTCCCCCTTCTCGCCCCTCCCCTCCTGTCTCTTCAATAGGATTTAGCCTCCAACTTCATCACCAGCTATATTGCTCTTTTCTGCACTCTTTTCACTTCCTCAGCACCCTTCTATATTGGATGCAATATTCCAGATCTCTACATTCTTTCCAGTTTGATTTGAGCTGATCCAGCAGCCGTCTTGGGAGCTGGAAAGGGTTGAGGAGGCATCAGCCAAAGATTCAGGGTAGCCCTTGGATCCCATTGCAAGGGAAAAGGTGCAGAGCCCTGATGGATTTGGTAAAGAGTGAGCTGTAAATCTCCAGAAGAAGAAGTCACACGGGCTTCTGCCTCTCTGGGAGGCCTGTCGGTGGCTTGGCTTCCCTCGGTGTGCCGTCTGGAATGGCTGCTCCTTTGTCTTTATTCTGGGGCCTTTGTGTGGCTCAAAGGGCTGAGCATTACTATGGAAACACGGGATAAATGGCCGCTGCATCTTCTCGACAATGCTCCAATGCTCTCTCAACGCCAAAGGCATTGCTCTCTGGATGAATGGATGAGCTGAAGCATATGGCCATTTTCAGCCCAAGCAAGATGCTTGTCTCCCACCTCCGCCTGCCTCCTTCGGTTTGTGGGGCCGAGGTCTTCAAAGGGCTTCCTTTTCTGGAAAGAGGAGGCTGGAAATGCAGACTCTGCCAAACTGCTCAAACTGAGCAATTGGGTGGCTAGAAGGGTTTCCATGAGGTGGGGGCAGGGACACAGTTAGGGCCTGGGGAAGGGTGGATGCCCTGCACTCCAGTTGATGATAGAGGGCACCCAGAAGGCTCAAAAGGGGGAAAGCAGAGGAGGAGGAGGGCTTACAGACTAATTATGAAAGCTGACTGGCGTTTTTTGTTGCCTGCATCAACTTCCAACTCACAGTTTTCCAGAAAGAAATGGGAAGGGGTTTGTTAAATTCCTAGGGTGGGCTAAGGAATGCATGCCACTGGAGAGGAGATACCCACCAAGGCCAAATGGATGTGCCAAATGGGAAGGTTGATATTAAGTCAGCTTTCACAATAGTGTCTACCTCAACCCCACAAGGAGATCAGAATCTCTGACATGTTGGAAATAGACAGGGAGCCAGAGGAGAAGCAGAAGTTGGGAGAAACCTTGGCTCAAAAAGCCTGTTGTATTACTGACCGGGGGAGGGGCACAGCCGGCAGGCTCAAACAGAGAGCCGAAAGGCGCAACTGCAACTAATGAGCTTAAAGGAGTGGCGGAGAGCTGCCCCCTACCAGAGACTGAAGACTACTTGGCCGCGAATGTAGGAAAGGCAGCAAAACCTGAGGCCCCCCTTGGAAGTCAACGTGATCCTAGGGAACAAGTGGAAAGGGAAGTGGCTGGTCTAGTGGTACGAGCTGATCAAGTGGAAACTTCTAGTGGCACCTGCAGCCGATCAGTGGAGCAACTGGGGAAAAATTAAACGGGCTAGAGATCAAAGGAGTGGCGTCACTGGGTGCTACAGCAGCGGTGGCTGGGACAGGGGAATGAAATCATTAACCACCCCATCTCCTCCCATCCTGCAGCTGGTGGTGCCAGCACCTGCCAGGACAATTGGGTGCCTGGTGCAAGGAGCACTGGCAGTGGGCTCCACCATCTCTCCCTTGGTGTGGGGTGGCCAGTAGCCCCCATGGCCACGGCAGCAACTGGGGTCCCTTCTCCTTCACTTGCCAGTCAGCCCAAAAGGAAGAGATCCCCCACAAAGCCGAAGAAGACACGTGTC
Organism: Ahaetulla prasina; assembly: GCF_028640845.1. Classification (NCBI taxonomy): domain Eukaryota; kingdom Metazoa; phylum Chordata; class Lepidosauria; order Squamata; family Colubridae; genus Ahaetulla; species Ahaetulla prasina. The sequence continues at coordinate 1,735,443 of NC_080551.1, read as the reverse complement.
GGGCAGCAAGTCCTCAAGTTGTCTCCCCAGTCCAGTGAGGAAGAGAGAACTCCAACTGCCACCTGAGTGGGTCTAACCTTTTATGAGAGCGACAGCGATATACAAAAGGGACTTGGTGTAGTTGGACAAAATATTAATATACACCAAAATCCCTGAAGAGCATGTGAATGAGTATTCAAGAAACTGTAGAGTCCAACTCTACATGAAGCTGTCCACGTGTGAGTTTCACAAAGTCTTTTGGACTATCTGGGGTACCATATGAGGGAGTGGAAATGTACCCCAGCAAAGTGAAAGCCATACTGGATGGAAGCCCCCGCAAACCAAGAGGCAGTTACAGAGCTTCCTAGGCTTTGCAAACTTTACTGCCAATTCATTACCGCATTCGCACAGATAGCCCTGCTGATCACCAATATGCTGAAAACCAGGGAGAGGGGGCCGCAAAATCAAAATCCAACCAACCCCTAGATTGGTCCCTTGACTGCCAAGCTGCTTTTGAAAAGCTGAAATGCCTATTCACTGCGGAGCCGGTCCTGATGCACCCTGACCTGGAGAAGCTGTTTGTAATATAGGCTGATGACAGTGATGTAGCAATAGGGGCAGTCCTGCTCCAAAAGAATGCCCAAGGGAAATTGCAACCTTGCACCTACATGTCCTGCAAGTTGTCCGACACTGAAAGGCGTCAGGTGGGCTCTCATGATGTGGAGACAGATCTTGGAGGGTAGGAAGATCCCATTCGAGGTCTGGATGGAAGAACCTAGAAGTGCTGAAGACTGTCCCCTAAGTAAGTCAAGTGGGCTCAATATTTTAATCAGTTCAATTTCACCTTCCAATATCTGCCTGGAGGGAAGAGCTTCCTCGCAGATGCCCTTTCTCTCATGCTGCAGTACAATAGCATCTAAGAGGCAGTAGTGACTTCCATCATCTGATCTAGACAGTGTGCAGCACCAACCATCACTCAAAAACAAGCAGTGTCCTGGCTGGAGCCAGCCCAGGACTTAGTGCAACCCCTGAAAGACACCCTGGCAAGAGTTGAGTGTTTCCAATAGCACAAAGACGACCTATCCTTGAAGGAATGTTGGCATGGAAAGGGACAAAATTATATGTCCTGGCCAACCAATGGACCTCGATTTTGCAGAGGAGTCATGACACAAAGGCAGCAGGACAGGGGTGAAATCCAGCAGGTTCTGACAGGTTCTGGAGAACCGGTAGTGGAAATTTTGAGTAGCTTGGAGAACAGGCAAATACCACCTCTGGCTGGCCCCAGAGTGGGGTGAGAATGGGGATTTTGCAGTATCCTTCCCCTGGAGTGGGGTGGGAATGGAGATTTTGCAGTATCCTTTCCCTACCATGCCCACCAAGCCACACCATGCCATACCCACAGAACCAGTAGTAAAAAAATTTAGATTTCACTACTGCAGCAGGACATTTTGGGTTCATAAAAACTCTTCACTTAATGAAGAGGCAGTTCTGGTGGCCAAAGATGAAAAAGGACATAGAGACTTACATAGCCAGCTGCCCTGGGTGTGCTTCAATGAAACAGTTACTGGGAAGTCCCCCCGGTCAATTGCAGCCAGTAGCCAATCCAATGAAACCCTGGGAAGAGATCTCTATAGACTTTATTGTGGAGTTGCAAGAAAGTGCAGGGAATACTGTAATCTGGACCATCATGGATTTATTTTCCAAGCAGGCACATTTTTTAGCATGCCCAAAGATTCCCTCCTCCTGGTCCTTGGCAAAGATGTTTCGTGCAGCATATCTATCAGCTGCATGGAGTCCCTAAACGCATCATTTCAGACCGAGGGATGCAGTTCACATCAAAATTTTGGCAGGAATTCTTCAGCCTGATTGGGTCCTCACAGGGCCTTAGCTCCACGTATCATCCTAGTATCAATGGAGCTTGTGAACGAGTGAACTCAGTTCTGGAGCAGAACCTGAAGTGTTATGTCAACTACCAACAGACCAATTGGACTGAACTGCTCCCCTTTGCAGAAGTGTCATACAATAACTCCGTGCAGGGTTTATCACTTTCTGGGTAGTTAGTGGAGTAGAGTTTGCGCCCATGCTGGAAATCCCATAATCCTCAGCATCCTTGGCTGAATGAATGGAAGCATTAAAGGAAATGTGGGTGGTGGTGCTCAGGGCATTGCAGAAAGCTAGGGAATTGCAGAAGAGGCAAGTAGGCAAAAAAGAGCCCCACAAAGGGAGTCCAAGATGTGGGATACTGTAAAATATGCCTGTCTACCAAGTTTCTTAACCTGAGGCAGCCTTGTAAGAAGCTGGGCCCAAAGTACATAGGACCCTCCCGTCCAGCTTATCCGGATCATAAATCCGGTTACTGTAGAGCTGCAGCTGTCAAAAAGCCTCAGACGAGTGCAGCCAGTGTTTCACTGCAGTCTGTTGAAGACTTTCTGTAGTTCGGAATTAAGGCCGGCTACGGAGGCGCTCCTCCTCCCATCATGGTCAAAGGAGAGGAGCACCATGAAATCAAGGAGATTCTCAACTCCTGGTACCATAGAGAGAAATTGCAATATTTGGTGTTATGGAGGGGCTATCTTTTAGCCAATGCAGAAGGGGGGAGGGCTGCAACAGATGTGAAGGTGGATAGCTTAGTGCGTAGATTTCATGCTCAACATCTGGGTCGGCCCCAGTGAGGAGGGAAGCAAATAATGTCTAATGAGGTAAGCACCTTTATGTTTATTTTCTAGGGCTACTATTTCTCCGGAGGGTCAGCGTGTCCAAACTGACTCACTTTCTTTGTTGCCTGCATCAACTTCCAGCTCGCAGTTGGCCAAACAGAAAAGGCTGGTTGGTTGGTTAAATTCCTAGGGTGGGGGGGAGGCTAAGGAATGCATGAGAGCCTTCTGCCACCAGAAAGGAGATACCCACCAAGGCCAGATTCTGGGAGCTACCAGCTGGCACAGAACGCTTTCCCAAAACAAAAGTACTGAGTGTAATTGGTGGGCAATGAACTGTGGGAGACCTAGGGGTGAAAATGGGATTTTACCTACGTGGGGTTTCATGGGAAAACCTCAGAGCTCACTTCGATTCTGCTGTGCCTAAATGGATCTTTTAATAAAGTTTTACTCTTGGTAGTTCCTATGTGCCAGGAGTTTCTTTTTTTTTGGATGTACCAAATGGGATGGTTGACACCAATCCCCTTGACATCCAAGCCTGGAAAAAATTGGAACCGGCAGAGCAGGAGAGGACCGGCCTGGGGCTGAAGTCGGGCAGTTGCTGAGAGGGCAGCTTCCTTTGTGGCCTAAGCTGTGGGAGCTGTGTGGTGTCAAGGCTGCCCCTTGGCCGGGTCCGGCAGCTTGCCTAGAACAAGGGGCTGTTGTGGGGCAGCACTGAGCCACTTGTGAAGGGGCTCTGTTCTGAGCCTTGGGTTGCTTCCCTCAGCCTGGAGACATCTCTGGGTCATGGCAAGGACACTCTTGGGAGGAGGCAGGGCAGAAGCCACCCCAGAGCTCAGCTGTGAGGTGCCAGCCTTGCCCTGGATGCAGTCCCCTTCTAGGCTGCTTCAGGAGGAGCTGCCTCCAGAAGACTCTTCCCAAACGGGCCCTGAGGAGCAGAGCGGAAAGGGGCAGGAACATTCACAGCAGAGGTGGGTTTCAGCAGGTTCTGACCAATTCTGGAGAACCGGTAGCGGAAATTTTGAGTAGTTCGGAGAACCGGTAAATACCACCTCTGATTGGCCCCGCTCCATCTATTCTCTGCCTCCTGAGTTCCAGTTGATAGGGAGGAAATGGGTATTTTACAGTATCCTTCCCCTGCCACGTCCACCAAGCCATATTACGCCCACCAAGCCATGCCCACGGAACCAGTAGTAAAAAAATTTTAATCCCATCACTGACTCACAGCCAGTTGTGCACATCACCTCCTATCGATTGAAACTGCCAATATTGCTGGTCATTGGAAGATGGGATATTTTGGCTCGGGTAGCAGTGGGAATGCACCTCTGGCAAGAAACAAAAAACTGCAACGTGTGTGTGTGTGTGTGTTTCAAGGAAACGAGCTCTTGAGACCTCTGATGGGGAAACCATTTATTTACACCTTTCTCCCTCAGTATTACATCTCAAGCTCTTCCATTTCCATGCTGATACTTAATCAAGAAATTTTGGTACCGACCTGCAGGAATGCCTGAAGATTCAATATTTGGATCTGTGTTTTTTCGGACTGTGTCTCTGCTTGCCTACCCTGAGCAGAATCTTACACACACACAAATACATATAATTTTAATTATTTTTAAAGAAGATAAAAATTAATGCAAACTAATATTAAATAATGCAAACTAATATTAAATAAAAGCAAAGCAAAGCAAAAAGCGCAAGAATAAAAAAAGTTAAAAATAGAAAAGGAAGAAAAAAGATACAAAGCAGAAGCTTCTGATATTCTTTGCAGCAGTAAAGAACAATATATTTTAACCCCTCTCTCTAAAGTTACAACATAATACTTTAAATAATCTAGCTCAGGGGTGTCAAACTTGATTTCATTGAGGGATGCATCAGGATTGTGTTTGACCTCAGTGGGCCGGGGTGGGCATGGCCAGCTCAACGATACTCGTGTCGGGATTGCCTGTGGTGGCCTGAGCAATCTGTTAGTGAAAATGGGCTCCTGAGCTCCGTTTTCAGCTGCCAAGGCCGCCTGCAACCCTCTGCCAGTGAAAACGGAGCTCGGGTGGGCCACACGCGCCCCTCCTGAGCTCCGTTTTTACTGGCAGCAGCACTGCAGGCCAGTCCTTCACTTTTTCCAGGGTGACCTCACGGGCCAGATTTAAGTACCCCGGGGGCTGGATCCGGCCCCCGGCCTTGACTTTGACACCCCTGATCTAACCATCAAAATCAAAAGTGTACTTTTTAACAATTGCATGTTATCATTGGTGCACAATTGTACTTCAGATTTTATCTTGCTTCTCCCCATCCCCATAAGTCTTTTTATCCATTTTGAATCTTTCTGATAACTGTAAATGGGAAAACCGTGACAGCTCTGTCCCTCTATTATTAGTTCCTCTCTCGATTTGATCTTAAACTCCCTTGAATTGCCCTTTTGGCTCAAGATTGTGAGCCACCAAAATATCCAGGTTCTTTTTGTATCTGCTGCTGCTGCTGCTGCCCAGTGTTGATTCTCTATCCCATCTTTGCGCCTTTGATTTTGCTCTTTCAGTTGTTTCTACTGACGTCCATCTCTCTGCTTGCTGCCTGTTGTCAAGATCTTTAACGTTGATAATAATGCATTTCCCAGAATGCAGCACCTGTCATCCCTTTTTAGCAAAATAGAGACATTCGAAAACCAGCAGAAAATCATGCAGCGAAAAATGAATTTAATAATCTAATCAGGCAAATGAATTTGACTCAGCTGAGAAAAAAATCCTTGAGGTTTTCACAAAGGTCAGGAATGGAGGGTGCCTAATCAGTACATTGTGCGTCATGTGCTCTGAAAGTGGCTTCCTAGCCTTTTGTACATTTAGAACATTTAGGGTTTTATCGGGGGCTCTTTTTCATCTTTGCAAAAGGCCCGGCTGGAAAAAGGTTTTAGAAAGAGGCTTAGCTGTTTCCTCTGCAAAGGTTTGTACTGTGTGGTAAAAAAAAATTTTTTTATGATTCGTATTGAAAGAAGAGGAAGGGATGTCTGCACCATGAAGATTTTCTTCTAAACAGAAATGAAAGGAAACTGCAGATTTAGCCAGTTAGGACTGGTTGAATTTTATTTCAAATGGCTATGGAGCTCCCGTGACTATGGTTTTGTCGTTGTGGGGGTGAATAGGGGGATTGTTGCTTAGGACAGACAAGGAGAAGGTTAAGAGACATGAATTAATGTAAAGAGATCCAGATCTCTGGGGACAGATGAATCCCCTTCTAGAATCCTGAAGGAACTAGCAAAGGTGACCTCTGTCTTTAACTTTTCAACATTCCTTGGAGCAGGGGTCTCCAACCTTGGTCCCTTTAAGACTTGTGGGCTTCAATTCCCAGAAGTTGAACTCTGGGAGTTGAAGTCCACAAGTCTTAAAGGGACCAAGGATAGAGACCCCTGCCTTGGAGGACCGGTGGGGTCCCAAAAGGCGGGAGGAGAGCAACTAAAGCAGTGGTTCTCAACCTTTATTATTTTATTTATTTTATTTAATTTTTATACCGCCCTTCTCCCGAAGGACTCAGGGCGGTGTACAGGCATAATAAAAACCAACAATACAATATACAAATTTAAAATCCAATTTAAAAAACTTATTTAAATTAGCCCAATAATTAAAATTTACTCTACTAAAACCCCATTTAAAATTAATAAATTTAAAATTTAAAATCCCAATTTAAGCCAGCCCCGCGCGGATAAAAAGGTGAGTCTTGAGTTCGCGACGAAATGTCCGAAGGTCAGGAATTTGGCGTAAGCCCGGGGGAAGCTCGTTCCAGAGTGTGGGAGCCCCCACAGAGAAGGCCCTTCCCCTGGGGGCCGCCAGCCGACATTGTTTGGCGGACGGCACCCTGAGAAGTCCCTCTCTGTGGGAGCGTACGGGTCGGTGGGAGGCGTATGGTAACAGCAGGCGGTCCCGTAAGTACCCAGGTCCTAAGCCATGGAGCGCTTTAAAGGTCGTAACCAACACCTTAAAGTGCACCCGGAAGGCCACAGGCAGCCAGTGCAGTCTGCGCAGGAGGCGGTGTTACATGGGAGCTACGTGTAGCTCCTCTATCACCAGCGCAGCTGCATTCTGGACTAACTGAAGCCTCCGGCGCACTTCAGGGGAGCCCATGTAGAGAGCATTACAGTAATCCAAGCGAGGTAACGAGCGATGAGTGACCGTGCATAAGGCATCCCGATCAAGGAAGGCGCAACTGCGAACCAGGCGAACCTGGTGGAAGGCCCTCCTGGAGACGGCCGTCAAATGATCGTCAAGCGACAGCCGATCATCAGAAGGACACCCAAGTTGCGCACCCTATCCTTTGGGGCCAGTAACTCGCCACCAACAGCCAGCGCGGCTGCAGCTGACTGAATCGGGTGCCGGCATCCACAGCCACTCCGTCTTGGAGGATTAAGCTTGAGTCTGTTTCTCCCCATCCAGACCCGTACGGCCTCCAGGCAACGGGACAGCACTTCGACAGCTTCGTTGGGGTGGCCCGGGGTGGAAAAGTACAGCTGAGTGTCATCAGCGTACTGCTGGTATCTCACCCCGAAACCACTGATGATCTCACCCAGCGGCTTCATGTAGATGTTGAACAGCAGGGGCGAGAGGATCGACCCTGATAGGGAGGAAATGGGTATTTTACAGTATCCTTCCCCTGCCACGTCCACCAAGCCATATTACGCCCACCAAGCCACGCCCACAGAACCAGTAGTAAAAAATTTTTAATCCCATCACTGACTCACAGCCAGTTGTGCACATCACCTCCTATCGATTGAAACTGCCAATATTGCTGGTCATTGGAAGATGGGATATTTTGGCTCGGGTAGCAGTGGGAATGCACCTCTGGCAAGAAACAAAAAACTGCAACGTGTGTGTGTGTGTTTCAAGGAAACGAGCTCTTGAGACCTCTGATGGGGAAACCATTTATTTACACCTTTCTCCCTCAGTATTACATCTCAAGCTCTTCCATTTCCATGCTGATAGTTAATCAAGAAATTTTGGTACCGACCTGCAGGAATGCCTGAAGATTCAATATTTGGATCTGTGTTTTTTCGGACTGTGTCTCTGCTTGCCTACCCTGAGCAGAATCTTACACACACACAAATACATATAATTTTAATTATTTTTTAAGAAGATAAAAATTAATGCAAACTAATATTAAATAATGCAAACTAATATTAAATAAAAGCAAAGCAAAGCAAAAAGCGCAAGAATAAAAAAAGTTAAAAATAGAAAAGGAAGAAAAAAGATACAAAGCAGAAGCTTCTGATATTCTTTGCAGCAGTAAAGAACAATATATTTTAACCCCTCTCTCTAAAGTTACAACATAATACTTTAAATAATCTAGCTCGGGTGTCAAACTTGATTTCATTGAGGGACGCATCAGGATTGTGTTTGACCTCAGTGGGCCGGGGTGGGCATGGTCAGCTCAACGATACTCGTGTCGGGATTGCCTGTGGTGGCCTGAGCAATCTGTTAGTGAAAATGGGCTCCTGAGCTCCGTTTTCAGCTGCCAAGGCCTTCTGCAACCCTCTGCCAGTGAAAACGGAGCTCGGGTGGGCCACACGCGCCCCTCCTGAGCTCCGTTTTTACTGGCAGCAGCACTGCAGGCCAGTCCTTCACTTTTTCCAGGGTGACATCACGGGCCAGATTTAAGTACCCCGGGGGCTGGATCCGGCCCCCGGCCTTGACTTTGACACCCCTGATCTAACCATCAAAACCAAAAGTGTACTTTTTAACAATTGCATGTTATCATTGGTGCACAATTGTACTTCAGATTTTATCTTGCTTCTCCCCATCCCCATAAGTCTTTTTATCCATTTTGAATCTTTCTGATAACTGTAAATGGGAAAACCGTGACAGCTCTGTCCCTCTATTATTAGTTCCTCTCTCGATTTGATCTTAAACTCCCTTGAATTGCCCTTTTGGCTCAAGATTGTGAGCCACCAAAATATCCAGGTTCTTTTTGTATCTGCTGCTGCTGCCCAGTGTTGATTCTCTATCCCATCTTTGCACCTTTGATTTTGCTCTTTCAGTTGTTTCTACTGACGTCCATCTCTCTCTGCTTGCTGCCTGTTGTCAAGATCTTTAACGTTGATAATAATGCATTTCCCAGAACGCAGCACCTGTCATCCCTTTTTAGCAAAATAGAGACATTCGAAAACCAGCAGAAAATCATGCAGCGAAAAATGAATTTAATAATCTAATCAGGCAAATGAATTTGACTCAGCTGAGAAAAAAATCCTTGAGGTTTTCACAAAGGTCAGGAATGGAGGGTGCCTAATCAGTACATTGTGCGTCATGTGCTCTGAAAGTGGCTTCCTAGCCTTTTGTACATTTAGAACATTTAGGGTTTTATCGGGGGCTCTTTTTCATCTTTGCAAAAGGCCCGGCTGGAAAAAGGTTTTAGAAAGAGGCTTAGCTGTTTCCTCTGCAAAGGTTTGTACTGTGTGGTAAAAAAAATTTTTTTTATGATTCGTATTGAAAGAAGAGGAAGGGATGTCTGCACCATGAAGATTTTCTTCTAAACAGAAATGAAAGGAAACTGCAGATTTAGCCAGTTAGGACTGGTTGAATTTTATTTCAAATGGCTATGGAGCTCCCGTGACTATGGTTTTGTCGTTGTGGGGGTGAGTAGGGGGATTGTTGCTTAGGACAGACAAGGAGAAGGTTAAGAGACATGAATTAATGTAAAGAGATCCAGATCTCTGGGGACAGATGAATCCCCTTCTAGAATCCTGAAGGAACTAGCAAAGGTGACCTCTGTCTTTAACTTTTCAACATTCCTTGGAGCAGGGGTCTCCAACCTTGGTCCCTTTAAGACTTGTGGACTTCAATTCCCAGAAGTTGAACTCTGGGAGTTGAAGTCCACAAGTCTTAAAGGGACCAAGGATAGAGACCCCTGCCTTGGAGGACCGGTGGGGTCCCAAAAGGCGGGAGGAGAGCAACTAAAGCAGTGGTTCTCAACCTTTATAGTGCTGCGAGCCCTTTAATACAATTCCCCACGTTGTGGCGACCCCAATCGTAAATTTATTTTCATTTTGAATTTATTGCGCCTGAAGCCGTATTGGTAGCGATCTGAACTGCTTGCGATTGCCTTGAGGACGGAGGCGTTAAAGCGGAGACTCCTCCCCTATTAAGTTTATGGCGCCTGAAGCCAGATTAGGCTAGCGATTGGGACTGATTGCAGCTGGCTTGAGAGGGAGACATCAGAGCAAAGATTTCTCTCTTTTTTAATTCATCACGCCTGAAGCCAAATTCGGCTAGCGATTTGAAGAGCCTGCAGCTGGCTTGTGGAGTCAACCATTGGAGCGCGATTCTTCGACTCACAAATATACTTCCCATATTTCTGATGGTCTTAGGCGACCCCTGGCAAATCGTCATTCGACCCCCAACGGGGTCGCAACCCACAGGTTGAGAACCACTGAACTAAAGGCTTTATAAAGCCTTAGTAAGACCACACTTGAAATACTGTATCTAGTTTTGGCCACTATAGTATAAGAAGGATGTTGAGACTCTGGAAAGAGTACAGAGAAGAGCAACAAAGATGATTAGGGAGCTGGAGGCTAAAATCTATGAAGAATAGATGCAGGAATTAGGTTTGGCTAGTCTAGGGAAAAGAAGGACTAGGGGAGACATGATAGCAGTGTTCTGATATTTGAGGGGCTGCCACAAAGAAGAGGGGGGGTCAACCTGTTTTCCAAAGCACCAGAAGATGTAATGGATGGAAGATCATTAAAGAGAAGCCAACCTAGAATTAAGGAGAAATTTCCTGGCAGAACCTTTAACCAGTGGAAAAGCTTGCCTTCAGAAGTTGTGGGTGCTCCAACATCAGAGGCTTTTAAGAATAAACTGGACAGCCACTTGTGTGGAATGGTATAGGGCAGTGATGGTGAACTTTTTTTTCTTTAAGTGCCAAAAGTGCGCACACACATGACAACACACACACGTGCCAGCATCCAGAATACAATGCGCACCCCACTATGCATGCACGCATGACCTCACCCCATGAGCCTTGCGCATGTGTCCCGAAGGGCGCATGCGCCCCTAGCCTCCTGTGCATGAGCCCCTCCCCCTCCCACACTCTGTCTTGGGTCTGGAAAGTCTCCTACACCAACCTATGCCGGCGGGAACGGCCTGCTCCATGCCCAGAAGTGGCAGCACAACAGCCACTGCCACCAGGGGCAAGGGGGCAGCAGTGGCAAGGACAGGCAAGCTGGGCCTTTCCTCCCTCCCTCCCTCCCCACCCGACTGGCCAGCTCAGGCACATGAGGCAGCATTTTTTTTTTTACTCTCAGCTGAGATACAACTTCACACTGAGATTGTTTCACTTTGGAAATTTTATTCATCTGTCATTTTCAATACATGTGTGGACTATAAAGGGAGCCAAGCGGCCACAGACCAGACAACCTTGGCCGAATCTCTGTGGAGTCGCAACTCCCCTGCCGGTCCAACGCCCGCAGGCAGTGTCAGTGATAAGGCAGGCAGGCGCAAGGGAATGACTGGGGGAGTGCTTCTGGCTGGTAAGGGAATGGATGTCCCAGGGCATACATGCACCCCGGCCAGCTAGTCTTCTGTTTACTGGCACGCATGCGTGCGTGACAATCAGCTGGTCGGCTGATCTTCCGGTTTTTGGCACTGCCAAACACATGAAGATCAGCTGATCGTCGCACATGCATGCGCAGCAGTAACCAGAAGATTAGCTGGCCAATGCACATGCGTGTGCTGGAAACCTGGAAGAGGAATGTCTGCTACCGCGCGTGCCAGGCAAAATGGTTCTGTGTGCCACTTCTGGCACACGTGCCATAGGTTCACCATCATGGGTACAGGGTCTCATACTTATGCAGGGGTTTGGACCAGAAGACCTCCAAAGTCCCTTCCGACTCTGTAATTCTGTCTGCTGTGGAGGACAACAGGCCTCAGTCTTGGGCTCTATGCTGTTCAACAACTCTATCAAACAATTTTCAGATGAGACAGAACTGGGAAGAATGACTGTCCATCCATCCAGCCATTCATTGCTTGATTATCTTTTCCAGAATTTTCCCAAGTATTGATGATTGGTCTGTAGGCTCCTGGATTCATTTTTCCCCCTAAACATAAATTAAATATAGCCAACAATAATGCAATGGCTGAAAAAGGTCTTGGTATGCAGAAAAAGAACAAACAGTTCATGGGAAATAATAGTTCCCCTCTACTTTGGTCTGGTCAGGCCCCACTTTGGCTAAAGTCTGCAGTTCGGGGTAGCATAGTTCAAAAGGGATAATAGCAAGCTGGAATTCAGAGATGGGCTACCAAGATGACGAAGAGGATAGAAACTAAGCCTCATGAGAAGTGATCGAAGGAATTGGACCTGTTTAGCTTACCGAAGAGAGGACTGTGGGGAGGTGTACTACAGTGTTCAAATGTCTGAATGCTACTTGAGACAATTAATCTTTGTTTTTCCAGAGGGCAGGTCCAGAACCAATGGGTTTAAACAAGGGGTCTCCAACCTTGGTCCCTTTAAAACTTGTGGACTTCAACTCCCAGAGTCCCTCAGCCAGCAAAGTTGAGTCCCCTGGTTTAAAGCATCAGTAAGTAGGTTTGAGCTTAATGTCCAGAGAAGCTCCCTGAGTATAGAAACTGCTAGACATAGAACAGGTGGCTGCTCCATGATGCGGAAGTTCTCCCTCACTGGAGAGCTTCCAATAGAGGCAGGTTATGAATCAGAGACACGGCCCAGGAATGCACATGGGGCAAACATTGGTGCTTGGTGTCCTCTCACTTCCTGTTTCTATGATAGTCTGGTGGCAACTTTTGCCATGGGCTGCTCTGGGCTGTTTCAAAAGATGCAAGTTGCCAGAGTTTCTGGTTGCTCACTCTGGCTGGGGGCTTTGAGCCATAGCTCAAGAGAAGACGACTTGTTCTAGGAGTCCACGGTGACAATTGCAAGCATTTTTCAGCCCTTTCTGTATTTCTTTGATTACAGTAAATAGAAAACTGCTAACACTTGGAAAAGGCACCTTGAAAACACCTTTTAAAATCAGGAATGATACGAAATAGAACCAGGAACTATAACTGAACCAAGCAAAGAACTCTTGTTCCTTGGAGGGAGTGTGCCATGTGGTGAGAATGTTGTGCTGCTGTTGTGACTCCGGCTCCCGAGCCTGTCCCCACGGAGGAAGATGACTCTGAAAGTGATGGGGAGAAGCTGACAAGGTCTCCCTCTCCAGGACCCTCCTTTCTGGCAGTGCCCCAGGTTCCAGCTGGAGGCCAGGAGGAAGGGGTGTTGGAGCACCTACTAATAGGGAGTGATGAAGATCAATTTTGGATTGATCCCAGGCAGCATCGGAGGGAGAGGCGTGCACAGCAAAGGAAGAGGTGTGGCAGGGCCAGAGATTGCTGAGTCACTGAGTCATGCCTCACAGGGGATAAAAGTGGGTGGGGTTGCTCTGCAGGCTCTGTGACGGACAAAAACTACATATCGTGAGCTTCGGATGAGATAGTTTTTGGATTTAAAGCTGGGACTTTGTGAGTGACTTCTGACTATTCTTTGAACTCTTGGTTGCCCCAGCAACGGACTACAGATAGGCTGACTCCTGTTTCTAGAGGTGATAAGAAACTTGGCAGGCATTTGGAAAGTAGCTGCCAGAACTTTTATCTGCTAAAGGAAATCAGGTCGGCTTGTAAAAATAAATTACTGGCAGACGTCATTTGCTTGTGTGTTTTCCTAGGTGAGGTGGGGGGACAGAACAGCTGCACTGCTCCTCACATCCATCTGTGCAACAAGGAATTGCTCTCCGGTGGGCAGCCCCCTTTCTGCTCTGCTCCGCTCTGGTCAGGCTCCACCTTGAACTGTCCGTCCTGTTCCAGGCTTTGTGAAGGCTCGGGGGTGGTGGGGGGGTGGGAGGCAGTGTTGGTTTCCCCTCGTTTAAACGGCCACCTGTGGCCATAGTTTAAGAAGGGTTCAGAGAAACTGAGAAGGATGATGAGGACTACTGAGGAGTTGGAATTATGGTCTTTGAAGGGAGTTTTAGCCTGGAGAGTAAAAAAACAACAACACCATACCAGATGGAAATATGACAGTGGTTGGCAGATACTTGGAGTTCAGGAGACTGAAGTTAGAGGGTGGCAGCCTCTTGACTGAATGCTAGAAGAAAACCTCCAGCCCCTCTTCAGTGGGTCTGCTCAGTGGTTTGGATTTGGATGCCTATCCTGAGCAGAGGTTCGACTCCGTGGCCCCTCCCAGAAACAGGATTCTGTGATTATCCATTCTGCTGTCCTCTCAACAGGACATTTTGAGAAGCAAAAGTTCAAATCAGGTCTGTTATTTTGATGTATAAATTGGCTCACGTAGGGCTTTCATTCTGGTTGGCTCACGTTGGTTTCTTCTGTTCCTGGAGAGAGTGCAATGCTCTGGGAAGTGGAAGGCCTGCACTTGTCAGGTGCCAAAGCCCAGGTGAAGGTCCCATTAAACTGATTTATTGCTAGAAGCCTGTGTACAGGAATCTTCTTAACTAAGGTCAGCCTGTGCTTAGGGTTAAATTCAGAATTTAAATTCAGAACAGAATTCCAGGAAGGTTGGACTTAGTCCGCTTTCGGCTACTTAGGGTTTCTAGGATGAGTCCTCTTTTCACTCCATCTCCAGGTCTGCCGTTCTCTCCCACCCCCTAACCAAGGATGGTAGCCAACACTTGAGAGGGTCTTGCAGGGGCAGCAGTGGAGAGTCATGGTGGTAGGTGGCTGAAGAACCAGCCAAGTTTTCAAAGACTGTAGCTGTTCTGCTTTTCTAGCTTTCCTTCTGGGAAATTGTTTGGCAGGAACCTTCTAACATGATCTTGAGCCAGGCCAAGAAATGTAGCTTAGACTTTTGCTTTGGGTTTGTTACAAAACTCAGGCCTGGTGCTGTGTTGGGGCCCCCAGAGCAGTGGGGAAGTGCTGTGAGGGTGGGTGGACCCCCTTGATGGCTGAAGGAAGCTATCAAGGTACTGTACAGGTACCATAAATTCCTGGGCCCAACTTCATCCTATGGCACTTTTCAGAACCCTCAGCAAGGAAGACTGGACCAAGCTCCCACCTGTCCCTTAGGCAACAAGTCTTTCTGACAGGGAAGGCGCAGGATGCCTTCCCCTGCCCCGTTCTCTGCTTCTCTCTGTGGGTGGTTGAACTTGTTAGCTATTTCCTCACCCCACAAATGCCACCCTGCTTTTCTTTCCTTCGGAAACGTCTGTGGTTGAGCAAGAAGACCTGGCGACATCAATCCGCATTAAGGCTTCAGTTTTGGGTTTGCTTCTTCTTTCCTGACAGTCTTGTAACCTCTCATAGGATGGACTCTCACTTCAAGCTCCTACTATGCAGGGTTTTATTCAGTGTCCTTCCTCAGTTGGCCACAGTTTCCCTTATAGAAATGACCAGGTCCTTATTCTACACATTCCCACCAAAAAGACGCTTCTTTTGTGGTGGAGGCAGGGCCTGAGGACAGAACATGGATTGGATGATGGTGCCTGCTCAGATCATGGCTAGGCTTGTTCTGCAGCAGCATTTTCTGGAGAATGATTTATGGCCCAACAGTTCTGAAGCAGAAGGAGTGGAGCTCTCAGCTCCTCAAGGTGCAGACATGTCAGTAAGGGCTGAAGGAAATTAAAAATCAGGTCAGGAAGAAGAAGGACCATTTTTGGATTCATTTAATTAACAGAGGATAAAATGGCCTGTTTCTTCCATTATAGTTCTTAGTCCTTCCAACTGCTGAAAGCATCTCCATTGTATCCTATCAAGTCAGCCTGTTCTTTTTATTGACGTGACATCATAAACTCAAGATGGATGTTCCTTCTTTCTCCAGATTTAGAGATCGATTGCTTTCCCTTTCAACAAAGTGCTAAATTTGTTACCCTAGCATACTTTCATTATCATTCTCCATTTTGAAAGGTACATATGTGATGAAGCCTGGGCAGGGGGCTGGTCTTGAGTAACCGAGGGGCCCACTTCTGCTTCTGATACACCCGTCTCCTTCGTCTTCCTCGTCCCCTGGCCACCTGGCCCGGTTTCAGAATCCACCTGTAGAAGCAGCAGAAGGGGACCTCACCTTGGCTTCCTTCAACCACACGGCAATTCTAGTATAGCCTTCCTATGTGCTATGAAGAGAAATCGGAGGGTCTGAATATGGACATGTCCATTTTCGCACCACTGCAAGAAGATTAGAAAATGCGCATGAGAGCCCAAATGCATCAGTCCAGCCTCCCTCTCTCTGGTGATTCTGTTTCTCACAGAGGTGGCCCAGATGCCCCTGATTGCTCTCAAGCAGGAAATGAAGGCTTGGCCTCCTCTCTCTGGTGATTCTGTTTCTCACAGAGGTGGCCCAGATGCCCCTGATTGCTCTCAAGCAGGAAATGAAGGCTTGGCCTCTCCTCTCTCCCATTAGGAGTCTTAAGACTTATGGTTCTCGCTGAACTTATGCAAGCCCCTTTTAAAGTTATCCGATCTAATGGCCCCACCACATCTCCTAGTAATGAACCCCACAGGGGAATCACACACTGTGTGAAGAAGAGCAAGTTATCTTACCTGGGCAGACAGATGCAGGCAGCATTTGCCTTCTAAATGCGAGGCTGCAGGTGATCGTAGGGCTTTTGGTGGTCCTGTTCCATGGCTTGACTTAGGCCTGTTTCCTCAGCCTTTGCCAACCCATCCCGCATTTCAGTGCCAGTGAAACGAGACAACATTCAGGTGTGTTCAGAGTAGGAGAGCTGCTTGGTCCACCTCTTTCTTAGAAGCCTCTTCTATATCGTGTAGAGTTCCTGGTTGCCCTGCCTTCTTCTGACAGGCTGTAGGAGCAGTTCTTTCTTGAGGGTCTCTTGAGCCTGTCAGTTGAAAGAATTTGCAAGGAACCGTGCTGGGTGTGGTCTTAGAAGGCTCTGTGGGATTCCTGAGTCCAGCAGTAGCCTTGAAGAGGAGGATTTCTTCCTATTGTGCAGGATGATCTTCTGGATGGACTGTGCCAGGAATCTGCGGGAGATGTTTGCCAATGAGGTGGGCTCCTGCAGAGTCTCAGTTTCTTCCACCAGATTCCAGTAGGTCAGTTCGTATTCCTGCTGCAATGCAGAGAGACCGCAGGAGTGTCTGCTGAGGGAGCAGCCTGTTGGGCCTGCAGGAGCTCAAGTCAGAGATTTGTGAGGAAACCGCACCAGAAGCACTTATATGTGATGGTTTTTACTCTCGCTCTTGATATCTATTCACACACTTCTATTTAAAGAAATAAGCAGATTAAACAGATTCCCAGGAGCTTCTCATTTGCTTTTTCCTCTCCCTCAAGATCCAGAACTCTTTACTTCTTCACTGCCAAGGATAGAAGACCTGGGCCATTTACTCGTAAGGCCCCAGGAAGAGCCTGCTTGGCCTGCTCTGACTGTGGACAGCAGGCCAGGAGTGGCCATAAAGCAGCGGTTCCTGCCCTCCTGGTCGCTCTTGGCCTCGGGGACTGGAGATTGGCTCAAGTGGGGGAACTCCTGGAAGGCCGGTCCTGCCGCAGAAGCTCTTTTCCAAAATGCCAGAAGACACACGAGGAAGGACTCCTTCCACAGCCTGCCAAATGACTTGCTCTCCATTCAGATGTGGTTTGAACAGCATAAATCCCAAGCATTCTTGCCTCTGTTATTTGGAAGCGGATGTCAAATTGTGGGCCAAGTAGTTCTTGCTCTCTGCAGCCTTTCCTTGAGGAATAGAAGCTGCTGGCTGAGCCAAGGGCTGCTGGGGTTCAGCAGCTCGGTGAGCCGGTGGGAGAGGAGGTGCAGCTTAGTCCTGCCCATTGGGAGTCAGAGTCAGACTGGGAAACGCTAGAGAGTCAAAGACCCTGCTGCAGCCACCTCCCTCAGGGCAACCTTCGTGGCCATGATGAGAGAGAAGAAAAGAGAGCTGGGCCAGAATCTTTCCCACCCAGGGAGAAGAAAGCTCTCTGTGCGGGTGGGGGCTGCTGGTATGAAAGCCAGCACAGCGAAGGGCTTCCAAACTGGTATCTAAAGCCTGCTCAGCCCTGAAGGCCAGCAGCAGAGATTCCCAGGGGAGGAACATGGGCAATGGGGAGATTCCACAGGCACCTTCAGCAAGCCTGGGACACACAAAGCAACAACCCATTTGCACAGAGGGAAAGGGGAGGTGGCAGGATTTTGGATTTGAGCCCAAGAAAGATTAAGTTGAGAAACGATCCTTCATGGCCAGAGATTGACGGGGGTTTGTAGTGTTCAAGATTTGGCTGGCTGTGTTGTTTCAAGTTTCTGGGAACCTTCGGCCAATTTTCTGCTTTGGCTGCTTTGGAGAAGGCAGAAAGGGGGCATCTATGTGGTCCATTTCTCCGGGTCTTGTAAGGAGTCTCTGCGGGAAAGTCTAGGCTTCATCCTGAGCAGCCCGGAAAGAATGAATGGAGGAGCAACAGGCACAACGGCCACGGGGGCCACGGGGAGGCCCCCCTCTCTCTCTCTTTGCACAATAGTCGGACAGTGGACCACCCACCAACCAGCAGCTGGTTCTCCACATTCACTCAGGCACAGAGGGAAGCAATTCCATTTCCATCAGGTTTTTGTTTGCCAATGTTTGTACAAATATTCTTTGACTGACAATAATTTGTTTAGTGACCATTTAGAGTTACAACTGTACTGAAAGTTACAACTGAAAAAAATGACTTGACCATTTTTCACACGACCATTGCAGCTTCCCTGTGGTCATGTGATCAAAATAAGGACTCATATTTATGACAGCTGCAGTCTCCCAGAGTCACGTTTTTCACTTTTTGTGACCTTCTAAGCAAAATCAATGGGGAAGCCAGATCCACGTAACAACTGTGGCAAGAAAAGTCTAAAATGGGGCAAAACTCACTTAACAATGGAAATTTTGGACTCAATTGTGATTGTAAGTCAAGGAGTACCTGTGTTATGTTTTTGAGATTGTTGCATTTTAGCTTACTTGAATGTCAGCACACTCACAAGGGAACTATTTTTGATTAGATTTATATGGCCACACATCGTATACCGAACTTTGGGTGGGTCCCAATCAACAATTCAAACAGCATCCTTGTAGAATTAATACCTCGCTGCATCCATTGAAACTGCGTAATCACCTTTCAGAAGCACAAACCCTTACTGATCTCAGTCTCAGTGGGGGGAAAAGCCAGGTCTTCAGCAGGATAGGAGAGGGGAAGCCGGCTGAACTTCTGGGGAAGCGGGATTGCAGTCAAGGAGTACCTGTGTTATGTTTTTGAGATTGTTGCATTTTAGCTTACTTGAATGTCAGCACACTCACAAGGGAACTATTCCCCCCCCCCCTCCGGAAAAGGCACGCCCAGAAGATGGCAATGTTTATAGGAAAGGACTAGGAATCATGCCGGCCCCATCCAAATGCAGAGTCCCATCTTTTGAGCCAGCGAATCTCGGAGCACTCTGAGCTTTGATAAATAACCAAGGAAAAATAGGATGTTGACATTTTAGGAAAATGTTAATTAAATGGTGTGAAACTTGTGTATTTGTCTTCCTTTAGGAAGGATTATTACCAAGTAGAATTGCCAGCACCTGAATGCTTCAGTGTAGGTACACGGTGGGCCTGTCCTTGGAGAGCTTCCGTATTCGCAGAGCTTTCACTCCCCAAACCCTCCGAAGCTGTTTGAAGTCTTCACCTTTGCTGAGTTGAAAGGCTGCTTGCAGAAGAGCCGGGAACTGACGGCTCTGCTCACTGAACTTCACTGACCTGGGCTACCGAGGGGGAGCATCAGACCATTGAGGTCCTCTCCTGCAGGATCTGAAGCTCAACATGGAAAGGAAGTCCCCACATTTCACAACCCAAAGCCAAACGGCTCCTGCTTTGCAGGGTGGCATCTGTTTCCTTAGACGGGCCAGAACCAAGTCAGAAACAGTTCTCCAATCTGGAGCTGTTTTTTAGACTGATGCAGCCCCCTCTCCCCCTACATCCCCCCCCCAGGAATTTCTGTATGCAGCTTTGGTCTCTGCCCTTCAGAAAACGTCTGGCATTGGGAAGAGTGTAGAGACGGTGAGCAAATGACCTTGTTCGAGATGGGATTTCCCACTGCAGGAGGTTGTCTGCCTTGCCTTGGGTGGCTTGAGAAGGGACCAGAAGGCTTGGAGGAGAGGCTGCGGGAGCTTTTCCTTGGAATTCCTCTAGTCTCAGACAGGAGGGTCTTGATCCCACCTGATGAGAGTCTCCGGTGGGGTTCTGGGGACTGGAAAAAATGCACTTTATAGCTCCATCGCACAACAGCCGAAAAGCGGCATTGCGGCCCTATGGAGGAGAGGTCTCCAACCTGGGCAACTTTCAGCTTTGCTGGCTGGGGGATTCTGGGAGTTGAAGTCCGCCAGGCTGAAAGTTGCCCAGGTTGGAGACCCCTGCTATGGAGGGAAAAGGAATTAACAAAGGAGGACAAGTTTTCCAGAGGGACATGATGATTTTGTTCTGACTGGGAGCTGAGAGCCAGAGGCATCTCTGCCTCAGTTGCTGAGATGTATCTGGCCAAATCCTCCTGGTGAACGGGACTCTGATCCCCCAGGTGCCTGTGGCTTAAATATTGGATTTTTAAATAAGCAAGCACCGACATAGCCTCTGGAAACCTCTTGGATTTGGGCTATTTCATCAAGCAAATCTCCAGGAGTGTGCTACTATATTCGGGGGTGGGGGAATGATGGGGTCACTGATTTCATCCCAGAGAAGGAAAATGGGGAGGAACAAGGTAATTTTCTGGTGGGGGGGGCAGAGAGTGGACCAGCCATGGCAGGTGCCTGCTGCCCTGGAAGCAGTAGCTATGTAATGGTCAGCAGAGGTTGGTGCTTTGGTGGCCACACTGGGCCATTCTGGCTCCCAAAAAATTGTGCATATGGGCCAACTGGTCAGCTGTCCAAAAAGGGGACATTGGGTGACCAGGAGGAAGAAATGGCAGGATTGAAGTGAACTTTTTTTAAAACAGAGGCTTGGATAATCCCCACGGGAGAGGGGGCTTATATCTATCTCCTCTCCTCCTCCTAGCACACCCTTGCAAATACCGCTCGCTCGCTTGGCTGGCTGGTTGGTTTGCTAAGCGCCCGTAAGATCTCGGCAACTGGTGATTATTTCTGTTCAAAATGTCAAGCATTTCTGACAGCCTCTTTTGGAAAATCCATTTGTTGCCATGGCAAAAGCAAAGGACTTTTCTTCCGTGGCTCTGGGTGGCATCCGGAAGGGACGCGGCTCTACTGAGGAAGCCTCCGTGCCAGGACTTCTCTGCCCCCTTGACAAAGCTCTGAGGTCTTGTCCTTGCCTCGCCTTGCCCTTGGGATCATCTAGAAGGCAAGTGGTAAATCACAACCGTATCTTTTTCACTGCTGCTTCTCTGCTAAACTAGCCTGCATAGCCTGCCTTTTCTCTGTGGTGTGTCAGTTGGTTTGCATGAAAGAGGTTGCAGCAAATGGGCTCCGGGCCCCTCTGGGACCGGAGCGGAGATAATGGGCTCCTGGAAGGCTGGCGATGGGGCTCAGGTGGAGGATGGACTAGAAGCAAAGAGGTGCAGCTGAGGGCACTTGACCTGATGGCCCCACATATATATATATATATGGAGCCTACAGGTAGATGGGAAGAGTTCATTATTTGTTCCTAAAGGTATGTGAGACAGTGATTTGTTTTTCTATTGAGAGAGCTGGAGCTGGAGTGTTATAGAACAGGGGCCCCCAACCTCTGGGCCACGGCCTACTAGTGGGCTGTGAGCTATTTGCAACTGGGCCATGAAAATGGCAGGCAAGTGCACATGTGTACATCCCCACTTGCACAAGCATCGGGCGAGTGCAGGCACAAGCACTCCATTTGCAGCGGGCGTTGGGTACATAGCACTCGTGCAAATAGAGCTGTGTGTGTGTGTATGCTTGCTGGCCACAGGTATGGAACCATCCCTTTTCCCCTTCCCACCAGTCCCCAAAGCCGGAAAGATTGGGGAACTCTGGCGTAGAAGAAAAAGTAGGAGCAAGGAGGCCCAGGTTCTAATTCCCCCTCAGGCACCCAAACTGCCTGCAGGCTTCTGACCACCCTCTCCAGATCAGCATCAGGTGGCCAAAAAACAGGTCATTTCATAAATGGCTTGGCTGCGCGAACTAGACAAGGGCCACCCAAAACCTAACACAACCTATACTTGTGTAGGATACATGCTAGGAGGAGCAAGAAATTATTTTTTGATCTGAGGCTGAAAGTGAGTGCACAATAAATCCTTCCTTGTATCTATGCACTAAAAACACCTGTTTGAGTCATTCCACATGACTTTGTACTCCATTTGGTAAATTTCAGGGTAAAAATGATCCACATCAATGGCACAAGCCATCTAAAATTAAATTGGCAAATGTCAATTCTAATAGAGTTTTTCAATGGCTAGTCAGCATTCACTGCAGAGAAATTCAGCAGTTTAACTGAGTGTACAATTTACGCAGGGCAGTACAGCCACCAAAACTCGTGAGGTGCAAAGCAGGGTGACCCCCCTCCCTCAAAGTTAATGCAGCCCGAGGCCAGGGAATAAGAGAAGGCATGAGAGGCGCCCTGGGCTGGATGGTTTGCTTTGCTCGTCTTAAAATGCACCATTAGTCCCCTGGTCCCGGCAGGGATCTTGTATTGATACAAGCGTTGGACATTTGCAACAAAAGGAAACAGCACAAAAATAGACCGCAAATGAGTGCTTGAACAAGCCAGGGTTATCAATAGTTAATCGAGCCAATGTGTTTCTGCAAGAGTGTGTGTGGCTGGGAAGGAATCAATTGCTGGCAAAGCAGCAGGAGTCTCCTTGAGGATTGCTTAGAGCAGCGGCCCCAACCTTCTGGGCACCAGGGACCGGTTCCGTGGAGAGAGATTTCTCCGTGGATCGGAGGGGCCGTGGTTTTATGTACTGCCAGCATCCCATGGATGGGGCTTGTTTGCACAGACTGGTTTTTGGCATGCCGTGGCCTAGTCCCCGGACCAGGGGTTGGGAATCCCCGACTTAGAGAACTCATTAAAAAGACAATAAAGACTCTGGATAAATAGAAGGCCTCGGCCATTAACACCGGGACCCTGGAGAGTTCATTCATAGAAGCCAGAACTGTCTGATGAAATTTGCACCTTTCCACTTTGTAGCTGACCTTCCAATTGTGTGTGTTTCCATGGCTATGAGGGAGGCCTTGGGAGGACAAGGGGGGCCGGGCAGCTGTCTCAGGGTGGCTGGAGAGACTTTTGCCCCTTTGGCATCCTCCTTGCGACCCTTTGGGAGGGCTGCTCAGTCTTCCCTGGCCAGCTGGTCGAAGAGATCTGCTGGTTATCTCATCTTCACCAGGGGGGTCATTTTTTCCCCCAAATTTTTTATTTTTATTTTTTATAAACATAATAAAAAAAATCATTGTGAACAAATTATTGGTCAGGTACATCCTGAACATATTAAATTTCACCCAAATTATTATCTAATACAATGTATTTTCTTCTTCTTCTTAAATTTAATTATTTATTGCACAAATCTAATATATATCAAAAAACAATCAAATTCAAATCAATTCTGAAAGATATTTAAAGGAAGTCCAGTCCCCAGATTTAATTCCCTAGAACATCATTAATAAATCTGTTAAATTTTTAAATTCCACCAATCAGAACTTTATATCTTCGTTACTAATCAGAGGTCAGACCCTCAAAAATCTCTTTCTTACAACTGCCTAGAGATCACATAGGCAATTTCTTTCTTCTATAGGAGTGGTCCTGAACTCACAAGAGACCACTCCCCCTATCATCTCCCTCTGCCTCTTAATCAATAACTTATATTTGAAAATTTTCTATCTAATCAGTTAAAACATCATTAATAAATCTTCTATTTAGGCTTTATATCTTCATTACTAGATCAAAAATCAGATTCTAACTCCTTCTTAAAACTGCCCAGAGATCACTCAGACAATTTCTTTCTTATATAAGTGTGGTCCTGAACTCACAAGAGACCATCTTTCCATCATCTTCCTCTGTTTCCATTTCTTCTAAGGGGGTGATCCTGAACTCACAAAGACCACCCAGGGGGGTCATTTTTGAATGGCAGCAAGAAGAGGCCTTCTTCCAACACTGCCAGAGCATTAACTCTGAACCAACTACGATGGAAGTCTACTCATTTCTAACCCCCCCCCCCATTTTATTCTTTGTTGCAAAAGCCACAAAGCTGAGCTGATCCCAAGCAACTCCTGATTTCCCGAGAGTGTGTTCCAATACTAAGATGGGAACAGATTCTTCAGCTTCATCATAGCTGAACGAGGGAGAGTTCTTGTGCCCACCTGCCCAGCGCCTTTGCTGAATGCAAGGGTGAGAGGGCTCCTCCAGGGAGAAGACCCTGGGCAGAGAGAGGAGGCCCCCTAGGAGAGAAGCCCCGTGAGTTTGATCGATCTGCTGCTGGTTACCTTCCGGTGCTCCTTCCTTCTCTGAACAAGAGCAGCTGGGCCAAATGCGGGCAGGTGTTCCTTCAAGGCGAGCCAGCTATTCCATCAGGCTCTGTCTCCGTTTTCAGGCTACCGCTTAGAAAGGGCTGCCGTTCTCGTCTTTATTGAATGCTTCAGCTATGTAAACTCAGCTGCTGAGTAGCAACAGCAGATGGGAATGTTTCCCTGTGGCCATATTTGATTTCTTCAGAGAAGTCTCCGTCTTGCCAAGGTGATTGCTCATGGCAGAGCAGAAGCAGCCAAGCCCAGGCAGCTCCCAACCTGGGTTTCTTTGCCTTGCTTGCCTTCTGTCCCTTAGGCCGCACGACGGAACACAATGGACATTGCTAGTTTCTGGACAAGGTCTGTTTAATTTGTACATATTTTAATCTTGTATTTTATATTTTGAATGTTATGTATGCCTTATTGTAATTGTGATGCTTCTGACATGAACAGTCTTTCTCCACAGTACTTAAGGTGTCAATCCTCTGAAATTCCTCACTGCCCTTGTTTCAACCTGTGCCAATTTCTCTGAATCCTCCTGTTAGTGTGGCTCATGGATCTGAACTTAGTATAATAGAATACTTACTTCCACTAATTTGTTAATTGCATTTTATAGATGCAGCCTAAAACTGCATGTCTCTTCTGGCTCCTTTTCAATTTGCACACAACCACTATTCCAAGATCTTTTTCACAAATAGCAATAGCACATAAACATATATTGCTTTACAGTGCTTTTACCGCCCTCTCTAAGCAGTTTATAGAGTCAGCATATGGCCCCCAACAATCTGGGTCCTCATTTTACCCACCTCGGAAGGATAGAAGGCTGAGTGAACCTTGAGCCTGGTGAGAGTCGAATTGCCAAATTGCAGTTCGACAACCTGTGCTCCATTGGGTCATAGTTTCAGAGGTGTTTCCTTACCTAGACAGACAAACAGAGTGGCTGTGGTTGGGCAAAGAAGGAATGAGAGCAGGAGCAAATTCCTGCCAGCTTCCCCACTGAGTTTCCTTGTGGGAATCTGGCAGGGGGTGTCAGAAACCTCCCTTTCCCTTCTCCCTTCCTTTCCCTTCCTATCCTGCAAGTAAGTGGCTGCTCTGGGTGGGGGAGAAAGCAAAGGAATGCAAGAGTGGCTGGGAAACTGAGAATGATGAAAATGAAGATTACATGACCACAGCAGCCAGTAGCACTGAAGCAGCCCATCTTTCCTACATTTCATATCATTGGGATTTTGGATACAATCTGTAAGCCTGTTTGTGGTATCCTAGTTCAAAAATTGTTGCCCTAGGATTTATTCATTTATTTATATTCCACCTTTATTACTTTTACAAATAACTCAAGATGGCAAACATATCCAGCATACCTCCTTCCTCTTATTTTCCCCACAACAAAAAACCCTGTGAGTGAAGTTGGACTGAGAGAATGACTAGTCTAAGGTCATGCACCATTTCGCCCAATTAAAGGTCACGAGAAATTTTAGTAATATATATGGCTATTATCTATCTATCTATCTATCTATCTATCTATCTATCTATCTATCTATCTATCTATCTATCTATCTATCTATCTATCTATCTATCTATCTATCTATCTATCTATCTCATCACTGCCCAAATTCAGACCAGCTCTGGGCAGCTCACAATAATAAAATAAAAATGCAAATAACAGAACAGAACAAAACAGAACAGAATAGAATAAAATTCTTTATTGGCCAATAAACAATTCCTTATTGTGTGCGATTGAACATACACAAGGAATTTGTCTCTGGTGCATAACCTGTCAGTGTACATACAAGCAACAAGTGATAATCAAAATCCTAAAATACAATCATCATAAATCATAGACACAACATTCACTGATAGTCATAGGATACTAAAGCAATCATCATAAAATCATAATAGGATACTAAATAAAAGCAATCAACATAAATCATGACAAGTTATAATCATAAGATTCTAAGGAAATAGGTAATTGGACAGATTAAGATAATAAATAATACAGCCCTACTAAGTGGTTTGACATCCCAAGGCATACACAGTGTTGTGGGAAATCGTTTTTTTAATAGAGTTATAGCATGGGGGGAAAACTACCTTTGTGTCTGGTTGTTTTGGCATGCAATGCCCTAGAGCGTTTTCTTGAGGGAAGAAGTTGAAATAGTTTATGTCCAGGATGTCTGTAGATGTTTTCACATCCCTTTTTCTGTCTGATGCAGTGTACAGGCCCTCATTGGAAGGCAGGCTGGTTGCAATTGTTTTTTCTGCAGTCTTAACTATCCATTGAAATCAGTGTCTGCCTTGTTCAGTTGCTGTGCCAAACCAGACAGTTATAGAGGTGCAAATGACAGGCTCAATCATTCCTCTGTAGAATATCAGCAGCTCCTTGGGCAGTTTGAGCTTCCTGAGTTGGCACAGGAAGAACATTCTTTGTTGTGCTTTTTTGATGACGTTTTTGATGTTAGGTGTCCATTTTAAGTCTTGAGATATTGTAGAAGCTAAAAACTTGAAGGACTCTACTGTTGATACCATGTTGTCTAATATTGTAAGAGATGGTAGAATAGGAGGGCTTCTCCTAAAATGTACCTATCAACTCTACAGTTTAAAGTGTGTTCAGTTCAAGACTGTTCTGGCCACATTCACAGGGCTAGTTGTTCAACCTCCCCTCTTTATGCAGATTCGTCGTTGTCTCAAATGAGACCAATCACTGTTGTATCATCCACAAACTTCAGTACTATTCAATAAAAAAAATACCATATAGGAAATAAACCCGGCGTAGGTCTCGTCTGGCCCCTTGGTTCTCCGAGGGGCTGAGGGAGATGAAACGCCGGCGAAGACGCCTAGAGAGCACTTGGAGGTCCAGTCGCTCCGAAGCTGATCGGACACTAGTTAGGTCCTATACTAGGACCTACCTAGTGGCAATGGGGGAGGCGAGGCGTATCTACGCCTCCACCCTCATTGCGTCGGCAGATAACCGCCCGGCCGCCCTGTTTCGGGTGACCCGCTCCCTCCTTCATCAGGAGGTGCGGGATGACCCTTTGCAGGGACGTGCCGAGGAGTTTAGTGGTTATCTATACGATAAAATCGCTCAGCTCCGGGACGATCTGGACCGAATTTGGGATGATCAAGCGGGGAGAGGAGGCACGTCTTGTTGAGTCTGTTTGGGATCAGTTTGATCCTGTGGCTCCGAGGGCGTGGACAGGTTATTGGGGAGGCTCCATGCCACGACATGTTTACTGGACCCGTGCCCTTCCTGGCTGGTACTGGCTACTCAGGAGGTGACACGAGGCTGGCTCAGAGGATTATCAATGCTTCTTTGTTGGAGGAGTTTTCCCGCCGCCTTGAAAGAGGCGGTGGTGAGACCCTCCTCAAGAAGCCTCTCTGGACCCAGCTATTTTAAGTAATTATCGTCCGATCTCCAATCTTCGCTTTGTTGCGAAGGTTGTAGAGAGTGCTGTGGCTCGACAGCTACCCCAGTACCTGGATGAAGATGTCTATCTGGACCCGTTCCAGTCCGGTTTCCGACCGGATACAGCACAGAGCGGCTTTGGTCGCATTGGTGGATGATCTCTGGAGGGCCAGGGACAGGGTTATTCCTCTGCTCTGGTCCTGTTAGACCTCTCAGCGGCTTTTGATACCATCGACCATGGTATCCTGCTGCGCCGGTTGGAGGGATTGGGAGTGGGAGGCACCGTATATCGGTGGTTCTCCTCCTATCTCTCCGACCGTCGCAGACGGTGTTGACGGGGGCAGAGGTCGACCGCGAGGGCCTCACTTGTGGGGTCCCGCAGGGGTCGATCCTCTCGCCCCTGCTGTTCAACATCTATATGAAGCCGCTGGGTGAGATCATCAGTGGCTTTGGGGTGAGATACCAGCAGTACGCTGACGACACCCAGCTGTACTTTTCCACCCCGGGCCACCCCAATGAAGCTGTTGAAGTGCTGTCCCGGTGTTTGGAGGCCGTACGGGTCTGGATGGGGAGAAACAGGCTCAAGCTTAATCCCTCCAAGACGGAGTGGCTGTGGATGCCGGCATCCCGATTCAGCCAGCTGCAACCGCGGCTGGCTGTTGGGGGCGAGTTATTGGCCCCAAAGGATAGGGTGCGCAACTTGGGTGTCCTCCTGGATGACCGGCTGTCGTTTGAAGATCATTTGACGGCCGTCTCCAGGAGGGCCTTCCACCAGGTTCGCCTGGTTCGGCAGTTGCGCCCCTTCCTTGATCGGGATGCCTTATGCACGGTCACTCATGCGCTCGTTACCTCTCGCTTGGATTATTGTAATGCTCTCTACATGGGGCTCCCCTTGAAGTGCGTCCGGAGGCTTCAGTTAGTCCAGAACGCAGCCGCGCGGGTGATAGAGGGAGCTGCACGCAGCTCCCATGTAACACCTCTCCTGCGCAGGCTGCACTGGCTACCTGTGGCCTCTCGGGTGCACTTTAAGGTGTTAGTCACGACCTTTAAGGCGCTCCATGGCTTAGGACCTGGGTACTTACGGGACCGCCTACTGCTACCACATGCCTCCCACCGACCCGTACGCTCTCACAGAGAGGGACTCCTCAGGGTGCCATCCGCCAAACAATGTCGGCTGGTGGCCCCCAGGGGACGGGCCTTCTCTGTGGGGGCCCCCACACTCTGGAACGAACTCCCCCCGGGCTTACGCCAGATATCTGACCTTCGGACATTCCGTCGCGAACTGAAAACATATCTCTTTATTCGCGCGGGGCTGGCTTGAATGAAATTTTAAACTTAAATTTTTAGCAATTTTAATGGGGTTATTGGTTTTATGGTAAATTTCTTAAATTTTTCAGGCTCATTTAATAAGTTTTTAACTGATTTTAATTTTGTATATTGTATATTGTTCTTTGTTGGTTTTATTCTGCCTGTACACCGCCCTGAGTCCTTCGGGAGAAGGGCGGTATAAAAATCAAATAAATAAATAAATAAAACAGAATGGCAAATGCAAAGAAGAACCTCAAAATACAGGCAACATATGACAAGCACGTCTAACGAGGGTTTCCTCCTCTGCCCACCAACTCTGGGGAGGACAGCCAGAAAAGGGGACCCATAGTATGCCCACCATGTTGGCTCTAACTGGCCGGATAGACACCCAGAGGAGACGGGCAACCCCCACTTCCTGTTTTCTCTGTCTCAACTTCAGTATTTAGATGGTTTTTAATGCTTTGTATTTTTAACTATAGCAAATGTTGGTTTGTTTGTTTTTTAGGGAATCCAAGTGATTTGTTTTAAAAAAAACCACTGGTAATTTACTAGTGATTACATTTTTTCCCTAACGTTCAGAGTAAATTGAATGTTCTTCCACTCAAATGCCCATCTTTGCATCTCAATTACTGTATTCAAGTTCTGCATCCATTTAATCTTTGGCCTTTTCATTTTCTGAATCATTCTTCACCAGCAGTTTATAAATATGGCCCAAGAAATGTTCTGAGTTACATACTGTAAGATTTTCAAACCAGTCAAATCTCTTGGTATCATCATCCTCTGTTTCTGCATTTCTTGGATAATAGACTGCATCTGAGGAGGCTGAAACCTATTAAGCAAACTGAACCATTGCAAAGAAAGAAATTTCCAAAGATTTTTTTCTCCTTCATCTTAGATATTGGAGAGAATCTGGAAAGAGAAAGTCTAACCTACAATTTATTGTACCCGAACACCATCACTCTGCTAAAAAAATAATTCCCTCATCACTGTCAAACTAGTTACTAAGTCTGCATTACTATTAATCTTCTCATCGTTCCTATCACCTAACTCCTCCCACTTACGACTGTAACCTGTAACCTGGTTGCTGGTATCCTTAAGATTTATATTTACTGTTTCCTAATATGATTTGATTGCTTATTTGTTCCTTGTGACTGCCATTAAGAGTTGTACCTTATGATTCCTGATGAACGTATTTTTTCTTTTATGTACACGAAGAGCGTATGCACTAAGACAAATTCCTTGTGTGTCCAATCACACTTGGCTAATAAAGAATTCTGTTCTATTCTATTCTATTCTATTCTATTCTATTCTATTCTATTCTATTCTATTCTATTCTATTCTATTCTATTTTTATATACACTGAGAAGTGTTACTAAAATAGTGGTAATCTATGGAAAAAAACCTACAAAATAGTACACAATTGAAATATTATAGCAAATCAATTGAATCATGATTTAAAGAAATACATTTTTATGCTCTTAGAAACTACTCCATCAAAAAATTCTTTTTCAGATGTGTACATTGTAACTCAATGTATGCTCCAGAGGGTTTGGTATTGACATTTTATGCTGAAGATGTTGCACATATAAGGGAACATTGACATATATGGCTTTTTCTTGCATGGTTCTCAGATTTGGGTCTAATATTCACATTATTGCTGAGAGGATTATAGGAAGCGAAATAAGCTGCAGAGATGTTAATGTGATATGGAAATATGTACATAAAATTTGATGTTTATCAATTTAGGACAACCTTTGGTCTCACTTAGAGAAAAAACTATGGAAATTAATGATCACGCCACACTTTGATATGGCTCGAAGATCCATGTTCTGTCTCAGATTTTGAGTAGACTCATTTGGACATCAATCAGAAAAGAGCTGGAAGGGACCTTGGAGGTCTTCTAGTCCAACCCCCCCCTGCTCAAGCAGGAGACCCTATACCATTTTAGACAAGTGGCTGCCCAGTCTCTTCTTTCCCCCCACCATCAAGTTTTTACTTTTTAAAAAATTTATACATATCATTATGTGGATGGTGTGGTGTTTGAGCATCATACATTTCAATACAGATAAACATATTCACAATCATTACATTCCATTTTCCTTATTCCATATTATTTACCTCTATTTTTTACACAATGTTTTTATTTTCATATAAATATTAACAAGTATGCAATAACATCTAAACCGATATGCTTTAATGTCCACCGTATTATCTTTCGTTATAATTTCAAGAGTATAACCCTCAAGTAGAAAAAATACGAAATTGCTCGTCTGTTTTCTTTTCTCCTATACACCATATTTCACCCAATTTTACAATGATCCATCTCCTTTCCTCTTCTTTCCAGTCTCTTCTCAAAAGCCTCCAGTGATGGAGCACCCACAACTTCTGGAGTCAAGCAGTTCCACTGGTTAATTATCCTCAGTGATAGGAAATTTCTCCTGAATTCCAGGTTGCTTCTCTCCGATGTTTCCTGTCTTGGTTTCTGGTGCTTTGGAAAATAAGTTCTCACCCCCTTTTCTTTGCTCCTCAGATACTGAGGAGCAGTATCTTATTTTGGAAAATAAGTTCTCACCCCCTTTTCTTTGCTCCTCAGATACTGCTAACATGTCGCCCCTAGTCCTTCTTTTCTCTAGACTAGCCATGCCCAGTTGTTGCAACCGTTCCTCATAGGTTTTAGTCTCCAGGCTAAATCATTATAACTAATCATCCTTCTTACTCTTCTCTGCACTTTTTCCGAAGTCTCAACATCTTTTTTGTAATGTGCTGACCAAAACTGGATGCAGTATTCCAGGTGTGAAATACTCCAGATGTAATGGAAAGACCAGCACAGCCCTCTGTGTGTGCAAGGCTCAGGCCTTTGGTGGCTACCTAAATGGAAAGTAATTTTCGTTCCCCAGATTCACTGAATTCTCTTTAGTCAGATTTGTTAAGATGAAAAAGAAATAGTCTGAGGATTCCAGCCAGTAGGCCCAGATGTCTCAGCAAGCATTAGGGGGGCAGAGACCCTCTGGATCTTTCGCTCCCTTTGGGGGGAAGAGGAAACCAGAGGGCAGCTGATGTGGGGATCTTGATCAGAACCAGCAAAGGTAAGAACCAAGTGACTGTTATATTTCTCTTATAGCAGGGGTCTCCAACCTTGGCAATTTTAAGCCTGGTGGATTTCAACTCCCAGAATCCCCCAGCCAGCAAAGTCCACCAGGCTTAAAGTTGCCAAGGTTGGAGACCCCCGTCTTATAGGATACTTACCTGTTTCGGTCTTTTGTTTTTTTCCCCTTTTCTTTGGAAAATAAATAATAGTTACCAAACATAGCAGTTTCTCCCTTTTTTGTGTATGTGCATTTCAACAATAATATTTTAAATAACTGGATTAAATAAACAACAATTATTAAAAAGAATTTTGGAACAGGGAAAGGCATCATTCTGTAACGGTCAAACAAACCATTTTAAAGGATATTAGAATAAAATAATTTAATTTCGCAGGTGAAAAAAAGAAGCTTGTTCCTCAACCTGCATCTTGAACTTGCCGGCACTAATCCAGCCAGGCAGAGAAATCAAGTGCCTTGAAAGGGGGAGGGGGGGAGGGAAGGGAAAGATGCTGTCCTCTCAGCCCAACAGCTGATTGTGTCCCCAGAAAGGTCAGTCAGCAACGGAGCTGGGTGCCTGACTCTCCCCAGGGGCCTGGTGCCCAGGGAAGGCAGAGGGAGGTAAGGAAGCATCTTTTTTAATTTTATTTTATTTTGTCACAACAGTATACACAAGCATCAACATAAAATAACTACATATCATATAAGCATACGTATGAGCAAAAGTATGCAATAACTATATTAATTTGATATAATGAAAGGAAACAATAGGACAGGAACGGTAGGCACGTTTGTGCTCTTATGCACGCCCCTTACAGACCTCTTAGGAATGGGGTGAGGTCAATAGTAGACAGTTTTTGGTTGAAGCTTTGGGGATTTTGGGAAGAGACCACAGAGTCAGGTAGTGTATTCCAAGCATTAACAACTCTGTTACTGAAGTCATATTTTCTGCAATCAAGATTGAAGCGGTTAACATTAAGTTTAAATCTATTGTTTGCTCTTGTATTATTGCGATTGAAGCTGAAGTAGTCTTCAACAGGAAGGACATTGCAATAGATGATTCTATGTGTTAAACACAGGTCTTGTCGGAGTCGGCGGAGTTCTATGTTTTCTAAGCCCAGGATTTCAAGTCTGGTGGTATAAGGTATTTTGTTGTTTACAGAGGAGCGGAGAACTCTTCTTGTAAACTATTTCTGGACACACTCAATTGTGTCATGTCAGAGATGTGGTATGGGTTCCAGACAAGTGAGCTGTATTCAAGAATAGGTCTAGCAAATGTTTTATATGCTCTGGTTAGTAGTGTAGAGTTTTTGGAAAAGAAGCTACGCAAAATTAGGTTTACAACTCTTAGAGCCTTTTTTGCTATGTAGTTGCAGTGGGCTTTGGCACTTAGATCATTTGATATGAAAACTCCAAGGTCTTTTTTTTTTTTAATTGAAAAAGTTTTAACAAACAAAAACAACAAAACCCCCTTCCCCCCTCCCTCCCCGCCCCCCCGGCTTCCCGGGTCAATCACAAGGTATTGTTATACATAAACCAAACATAGAGTAAAATTTTCCCTTTTAATCTAATTAACCTCATCCAAATCTTTTCATTTCCCAACCCCCCCATTACATAAAATAATACTTCCTAATTATTCAA
Source organism: Ahaetulla prasina (assembly GCF_028640845.1). Lineage (NCBI taxonomy): Eukaryota > Metazoa > Chordata > Lepidosauria > Squamata > Colubridae > Ahaetulla > Ahaetulla prasina. The sequence continues at coordinate 1,702,005 of NC_080551.1, read as the reverse complement.
AGGCAATCTGATATTTCTTAATCTGATATCTGTTTTGTAAATAATCAATCCATTTTTTCCATTCAATTAAATATCTTTCCTGCGTATTGTCTTTCAAAAAAGCTGAGATTTTAGCCATCTCAGCCAAATTAGTAACTTTCAATATCCATTCTTCTATTGTAGGTAACTCTTTTTTCTTCCAATATTGTCCAATCAACAGCCTTGCTGCTGTTATTAAATTCAGAATCAATTTAGTCTCAATCCCTGTACAATCCGTTATAATTCCCAAAAGGAAAAATTGCGGCAGGAACTTTATCTTCTTCTTCAGGACATTTTGAATAATCCACCAAATTCTTATCCAAAAGGCCTTAATTTTCTTGCAAGTCCACCAAATATGAAAATATGTAGCGTCATCACAGTCACACCTCCAACATTTCGCTTGGATATCAGGATACATACATGATAATTTTTTGGGATCTAAGTGCCATCTATAAAACATCTTATAAAAATTTTCCCTTAAATTCTGTGCTTGTGTAAACTTAACATTTCTAACCCAGATTTTCTCCCATGTTTCCAACATTATTGGTTCCTGAATATTCTGTGCCCATTTTATCATACAGTCCTTTACCAAATCCTTTTCCGAATCTATTTCAAGCAACACATTATACAATCTCTTTATATGCTCCTGGGTCTGATTTCTAATTTGCTTTATTAAATTTTCCTCCCTTTGCATTATACCAATTTTTTGATCTTCTTTCCATCTAGCACTTAGTTGCCCATATTGAAACCAAGTATAATTCCTCCCTTCTTCATTTAATACCTGTAATGATTTTAATTGCAATCTACCTCCTTCAGCATACAAAAGTTCTTTATAAGTAATCATTTCCTGTTTCTGTTCTATATTTATATTCTCTATTGCATGTCTGGGGCTCGCCCATATAGGAATCTTATAGTCTAGTTCAGAGGTTCCCAATCTTTTTCGCCCGCGGCTCCCCCGGAAATCCAACCTGCAACTGCGCATGCGCACCAGACGCCCCAGAAATGGCGCATCAGCGCCAGACCCAGCGGGCGCAGATATTCATGGCGCCCATATAGGAATCTTATAGTCTAGTTTATAAGAGTATTTTTTCCAGACCCGCAAAAGAGCACTTCTCAACACATGATTCTTAAAAGCCCTAAAAACTCCAAGGTCTTTAACAGGGTGGGGGTCATCTCTAAGATAATGTCCATCAAGCTTGTACTTAGTGTTTGGGTTCTTTTTTCCAATATGTAAGACTGAGCATTTGCTGGTTGAGATTTGGAGTTGCCAAGTTTTAGACCAATCGGATACAAAGTCAAAGTGTTTTTGAAGGGTAGTAGTATTGTTAGTGGTGTTAAATAGTTTGACATCGTCAGCAAAGAGAATGAAAAGATCTCCGGGTCTGCAGGTCAGGCACCTTCCTCTGGCTGCTTACTCCCTCGATATCAGCCCTCTCCAGCCTCACCTGGTGCTCAGGACGGACCCGTGGTTGTTGTCAGCCCTCTCCTGACTTCGCAAGGCTCCTTCCCATTGGAAGACTTGAGGTTTCTGCTGCATTTCTTTTGCTGAGCTGCTCCAGCAGAGGGTCACTGCTGCTGCTGCAGTGGGTTGTGGAGCAAACCAGGCATTGTCACAAAGGAGGAAAGATTTCCTCATTGTCACATGATGAACACGGACTTGAGAATAAAACACAAGGCGACCCATTCACATGTCAGGAAATTTCTCCTTAGTTCTAGGTTGGTTCTTTCCTTCATGAGTTTCCAGGCTGTTACTTCCTTCTGGTACTTTGGAAAATAGGTTGACCCCCCTCTTCTCTGTGACAGCCCCTCAAGGACTGGAAGACAGTTATCATGTCACCCCTGATCCTAAATTGTTAGATAAATATTCTCGTCCTTTTATAATAACTGCAAGATTGTAAAAAAAAAAAAACCTTCATTAAACTTTTTTTAAAGAGGGATTGTGCATTGAAACTACTGGGAGCATTTATAACAGCAGTTACAACAAGAATAATATAGTCACAGAAAAAAACGGGGGGGAAATTAACAATGTATTGATTTGCAAAAATATGTCCCTTGTATGTACTCATAGCCTCAGAAGACCAAATTATATCTGTACCAAATGTAAACTAATTTAAACACTTGAGAAAAAAGATAACAACCTAGAGGAAAAAGCAAAGGGTTTTTCTCTGAAGTCCATCCAGCCTCTCTGAGATTCAGAAAACGAAACGAGAAATTCCAATTAAAGAACAAAGACTGTATCCAAACTGAACACAGTAAGGAACAATTAACTAATACGGAAAGCAAACCTTTAGAGAGAGACTGCTGGCGATGTGTCACTCATAGAAGGAAAAAGAAAACAAAACCAGCCCTGTCCAATCCAGCAGCTAAACAATCAATATTATCACTTCCATTTAGAAGACACCTGCAGAAAAGACGTCAGCAAGTGTTGCAAGTGCAGAAAAAAAGTAGGGCAGACTTCTTTAAGAAGAAAAAGGTGTGTATTGGTGATAGGAAACTCACTACTCAGAACAATCAATGTAGGGAGTTTGCTGTCTCCCAAGAGCAAAGAGCAAAGATGTGACTGAGAGGCTTACTAAAATAATTCATAGATTATCTCTTTCTCCTCATTCATGAGGGGACAAATGATGCAACAAAGCCAGCTTGGGTTTGGCAAAAACAGATTGTGCGAGAAAAAATCTTACCGCATTTTTTGATTAAATTACTAAATTAGTGGACCAGTGAAATGCTGTGGACGTGGTATACTTGCATCAACAGAGGGATCATATCAAGATCACATGAAGTGAGGGTACTGTTTTATACTTAAGGTAGTTGAAAACTCTGGAAAAGAATGAAGGTCTCATTTGAACCAACCCATTCGGGATCTTTCTTGACTGAAGTTGTAGCACCTTCAAATCCTTCCCTGGAAAAGGAAGATGGTAAGTTCAGCAGAGGTTGCCCAATGGAGCCTGGCCTCTCCTTCCAAAGAATGGCACCATGCCCAAGAGGCACCCGGGGCTCCCTTTCTGAATGCATTCCCCCTCCCTCCCCCCACCTAGCTGTTTGTTTAAGGAGCCAGGCAGCAGGATATGCCCAGCTGGCATCCTCTTCCAAGCTGCACTCCTGAGGCAAAAGCAAAAGGCGCTTTCCTGTGCCCAGCGTCATTGTTCATACCATCCTGGTCCTTTGGAAAGCGACAACAAAATGGATGTTGCCCTTACACTGCCTGGAGGCTCTAGTTGGTGTGCTTCCTGCAGCAGCCCAGCTGAGGCAACCTTTGGGAGCTTCTGAAATTTAATTTTTTCCCCTAGAAATAGTGTTGCTCTTTCTCCCCAGTTAGTACCTTCCATGCCCTGGGTGGCCATCCCGACCAGCCCCCAGCCTTGTGGTCCTCCTGGCGATGTGCCGGAATGAGTCAGAGGCATGTAGCTGCTGGCTGGGGCCTGGGCAAATCCTGTGGGCATCCCAGCTCAGCTCTGCATCAAGCAGCCTACGGTTGGGCTGCTCCCAACTCCTGTTGTAATGGCCCAACTGGAGAAGGACCCAGCAGATAGAAGTGAGGCCAGTCTTTGCAAATCAGGCACCCAACAGAATGGAGGGGCACTTGGGAAGGGGAGCTAGTAGGGAGTGACATGAAGGCCACGCGAAAACTTTGTTTTGCAGAAGCTGGAGACTTGTTCCCTGTGACTCCCAAGTTGAGGGCGGGGAAGCAGCTTTGGGCTAAATACAAGAAATTTCTGAATTGTAAGCGCTTTAGAAAAGGGCTGAGCTCTCCATTCCTGCCTGTCTACCTGACAGAAATGCTTCATTGCTGTCTTGCACTGCAATTTTTGCATTGAGCCGGAAGTTGAACAGAGTCTTTTCATTTCTCTGATTTTTGTAACAGTTGCTTAGGGAATAGGGAATCTGATTAATTATTTCCCAGCAGGACTATCAGGATCTTGTATTTATTTCTGAGTGATTTAAGCATTTTTTAAAAGCTGTGTCCTCTTGCTGCTGCTTTGAAATGTAGCTTGATATCTGGTGAGACGAAAGTCCTTGGAAGATTCTTTTTTTTTTTAATTTGCATTTATATCCCGCCCTTCTCCGAAGACTCAGGGCGGCTTACACTATGTCAAGCAATAGTCTTCATCCATTTGTATATTATATACAAAGTTAATTTATTGCCTCCAACAATCTGGGTCCTCATTTTACCTACCTTATAAAGGATGGAAGGCTGAGTCAACCTTGGGCCTGGTGGGACTTGAACCTGCAGTAATTGCAAGCAGCTGCTGTTAATAACAGACTGCATTAGTCTGTTGAGCCACCAGAGGCCCAAACCAAACCCTTTGGTTTGTCTGCAGCATCAATTCCTGGAGTGGGGGTTGATTGCACCCCGTGTGTCCCCAGCTCCAGGTTCTGGCTGCTCTGGACAAGCCCTGGCCATGAAAGTGAGCCCTTGTCTTTGCAGGCTCCTAAGGCCCAGCTGCCACCGCAGGCATGCCCATCAGGTGCCAAGAGCGCCAGGTTGATGCTCCTGAGCCTTCCTTGGCCTTCTGCCCCTTGGGGAATGTCTCTGATCTGTCCGGAGAGGCCTCCTTCGTGCCTCCTTCGTGCCTCCAGGAGGACCTGCTTGAGGGTTTCCCTGAGGGCAGCTTGCAGCCTCTTGTCCTCTGCTTGGCTTTGAGTTAGGTTCTGGTTCATCCCCCCCCCCCCGCCGGAGTTACTTCGGACTTGAGGAACCCCTCAAGGAATCACTGTTCCTAGATCAGCTTCAAGCCTTTTTTTATGCCTTCCAAAGGACAGCGACATCTGGCTTGAGTGTCTTCTCTCGGCTCCCCTGGAGCTTAAGAAGATAAGAAAGTGTAAACTAGAAAGGTCTCAGCTACAGCACCCAGGAGCCCTTCCCAAAAAACCTGACTGTTCAAGTTGCCTCCTGCTTCTTTTGGAGAAAGTGTTTTTTTTTTAAATTTACATTTATATTATTTATATCCCGCCCTTCTCCAAAGACTCAGGGCGGCTTACAGTGTGTAAGGCAGTGTGTAAGGCAGTGTCTTTATTAACTCCTAATAGTTGTCCTTCTTTTCATTGATTTCCTTTTTAGTGAACCTTTTTCAGTTACATAAAGCTGGGCGAAAGTAAGGCAAAACGCCTCTAACTCCTTTGCTGTAATTAAATTCAATGTCTCCCTGACCGAATTAAACCAGGAAGCAGACAGGATGCCTCTTTCCCATTTTGGTTTTTGGAGATCTGGTCTTGGCTGTTACCCTTAAGAGCTCTGATGTTTTCCGGTTTTAGGGGAAAACATCTTCTGATTAGAGTTTTTTGAAGGCTCCGTACCCTTAAGTGGAGACCGGAGTTTATTTATGGACTTCGCGATGTGATCCAAAGTGACATGTTTGAACATCGTGCCACAGCCGCCGCCAAAGAGCCCTCCTGGCGTGGCCTGTGGCTCCCCCTGATGGCAGTGAGTTTCCACCCTGTCAGGAAGCGTTAGCGAGAACCTTTCCTCCTTCTCCCAGAGGCTGCCTGCGCATCCGTGCGAGCCAGCGGAAGGGATCCACAGACGGTCATCCCGTGACAGCTCAGCCTTATGAAGGACAGCCAGGATGCGGCTCTGAGGCAGCTGGTGGAAACTTCTTTTGTAGGCAGTCCCCCATCTCCTCCCCCAAACAAGCTTTAGTTCTGGCTTTGCTGCAAGGTGCTGTGGGATCAGCGGTGGGTGGCTTAATGGCTTAATTTGGGCTCCAGCCTCTCCAGATGATGGGCCTTAACCTTCACGCTTGAAGGTCATATAGTTCGTGCGGCTTTAGCTTAGTGTGCTGTATGAATACAGTTGATTGGTAAACTGTGGTTTATGCCATAGCATCATCTGAGAGTTATTCAACAAACCATAGTTAATCCATCTATTCCTTTTACATTAGCTCATTGGAAGTTTCATCACTGGGGCAGGTGTGGTCTGGAGCTCTTGGCCATTTCTGACCTTCAGGAAGAAATTTTCTGGTCTAATGTCTTCCTGGGCAACACACCTGAGTTGTCCTGTGTGCCATGGAGACCTTGGGAAAGGAGGCCTGGGAACATTGCAGAGAAAGGCAGCAGCAGCACCACCATCATCTATGGGAATTGTGGGCAGTTTGTTAAAAAGCAGTAAGTCCCACTCGTTTCTTCATTCCTGAAAAAAAATAGCATCATTCTTGATTCAGGGAGATGAGTTATTCAGCTGCCCAAAGAAATTTCTCAGCACAAGGTCAAAGCTGAGCTGCTCCAGGTAACCAGTTGCCATTACTGAAAGCTCCCACCATAAACCAGCCACCCAGCCAGTCTGTTGGCACCATCAGCATTTTTTGGGAGGAGATTCAGACCAGCAAGATGGATTGAATCGCTTTCTCTGCTGCGGAAGAGAAGAACATGCCAGAATCTGGGGATGGTGCAAAGGCTGGGCTGGGTTTTGAGACCCTCCTTTTGTGCTCCTTTTGAGACCTCCAGTAGCTTCCAAAAGCAACCAGCTCTTGTGGCCCTTTAGTGCGGCGAAAAGGACTGGGGCAGGTACAGTGGCCGAGCAGCAGAAGGGCCTCAGGAGTCAGTCTGCCAAAATGGGGCTGGACAAAGGGCTGTGCACGGAGGCTGAAAAGAGCTTGGACTGGGTGGGTGGCAGGAGAGCAACTCCAGAGGGGAGGGGGCAGGAGAGGAGGCGATTAAGGCATGCTGAGCCGTTGAGTTTCTGCCTATCAAGCAGACCTTGACTTTGTGGAGCCACTTTACTTGGGAAGGGAGAGAAAGTGGCCGTGGGATTGGAGGGTAGGGTTTCTTTTTTTCTTTGGTACAAAAAAAAAACCCCAGTTGCTTTTATTGCTGCCGCAAAGAGTAATGTAAAATAGCCAGTGGTGGGATTCAAATAATTTAACAACCGGTTCTCTGCCCTAATGACTGGCTGGGTGGGCGTGGCTGGGTGATCACGTGACTTGGTGGGCGTGCTCAACTCGACGTCACTCATCACACCCAGCCCCGCCTCCTGGCCATTCACCTCAAAGGCCTCAACAAGATACAATTTCCCTATTTGTTTACTACCACTGAACATCTAAAATACACAATTTAATCCTATGTATATATGGCATAAGTGTACATACACATTACATAGTATAGAGCAGGGGTCTCCAACCTTGACAACTTTAAGATTAGGATTTCAACTCCCAGAGTTCTCAGCCAGCAAAGCTGGCTGAGGAATTCTGGGAGTTGAAGTCCACAAGTCTTAAAGTTGCCAAGGTTGGAGACCCCTGGTATAGAGTGTGTACAGGCACACAAAAAGATACATTAGGTACTATATATACTATATGTGTATGTACACATACACACACAGAGCTCTTCTAAAACTATACACATTCAACCTCACCCACCCACCTTCTGTCATACATTTAACCATAACTTCTACACATTAGAACATTCCACACATTTTCAGATTTACTTCCCTAGCCTGCAGATGACCATTAGAGCCAGGAGATGTCATGGGCATTGCCAGGGAACTCTGGAAAACGGAGGGGGTGCCAGCTGGTGGCAGCAGTGGGCAATCAAAAGCGCATGGCTGGAGCCTACACAGCCTCCCTCCGCCTCACCTTAATGAAGCCGATGTCCTCGGTGTACTAGCAGAAGCATCGGCAACACATGTTAAGGCCACAGTTGCCGTCCAGGCTGGTTGGAGGACACAAGGCTGTGAGAGGAAGAGAGGTCGGGTGAACCAGACCCAGACGCTTCCCGGCTCCCCTCGTCCCAGAAGCATCAACCCCGTACTTTCCCCTCTCCGCTAGCAGCCGCCCCCTTCTATCTCTCCCTCCCCGCTGCTAGGTGATCCTGTATTCCCTGCTGCTGCCACTGCCGTTCTAGAGGGTAGGGGGTGGCTGGGAGGCCAGGCACTCCCACAATCTGGGCGGGCGGGTGGGTAGGAGAGGGGCGATCTGGGCGGTGCAACCAAGCAACCCCTAGACACCCCCCTCTGTTGACAGCCATGGCAGGTGGGTCTGGGCGGGGGTGAGATGCGGGCTGGGGGAGGGGACTGAGCAGCAGCGGCTCAACCTGGCTCATCTTCCTCTCTGCCACCAGCTGTGGCAGGAAGGGAAGGGCAGGCCGGAATTGGGGGGCAGGGCCAGCTGGCAAAGCCGAACCACAGTCCAGCCCAGAGGTGCTGGTGGGGGTGGGCGAGGGAAGGCTGGGCCTGTGGGGCACACCTGGCTTTAAGTTCCCAGTTTCTTTGCAAAACTGCCCAGAAGGAAGGGAGGAAGGCCCCCACCTGGCCCCTTTGTCCCTGTACATGACAGCAACTTACCAGGCAAGTGGGGAAGGAGCCAGAGAGCAGCTGGGATGAAGGCAGGTAATGAAGGAAGGAAGACCAAAAAAACAGGCCAAAAAAACAGGCCAAAAAATGAGCAAGGCAAACCAGCAGCCAAAGCAAGCAAGGCAAGAAAAAAAAAGGAGTGCCTAAAAGAGTCAGGGCAGGTGGGGCGGTGGGGGCAGCCAGTGGTGGGATTAGTCAGTTTGCTGAACTGCAGAGAATTTTAACAACCAGTTCACGTGAACCGGTCCGAACCGGCTGAATCACACCTCTGAAAATAACTCTTTCTCTCAGGCAAAAGTCTCACTTGGGTGTCCCCAAAATTGCTCTGACTTACAATTGGTTGCAGTGCTAGAAGGTCGCCTGCATTGGGCAGGTGGATTAAGACAGTTGATGGCTAGTAAAGACATGTTCCTGTAGGGTTTTGTGCCAATATTTTAGCTGGAAGGGCCTGACCCTTTCCTCCTAGAAAGAGCTACAGCAGAGTAGCCAGTAACTAGAGCTCTCCAAATTCCAGCTATTTCAGGACCAAGCAGGAAAACTGGAGATCCTAACTCAGGAAGACAAGTATGATGTCAGAGCCATCACTGAAATTTGGAGGAAAGATACTCGTGATGGACACGCAGCCCAGAAGGCTATAATTTATTTAAAAGGAATGGGAGCAACAGAGAGGGAGGGAGCACTGCAGTTTACATAAATAGAAATCCAGGAACTGGAGCATAGAAATCTGGCTGAAACAGCTTGCGGAGGAACAGAACAGGAGAGAAACAAAGTGAAAGCCTTGAGGAAGTTTCTTGTAGACCCTCCTGAGGCCTTTTTGGGTGCGAAGATCTGGCTTTCAAACAGGCGGGTAGTAATGGGGAATTGCAGGTACGCAATGCCAGCTGGGAATCATCTCTGCCCAAAGACGGGGGTCCAACAAGAGCCTGTCCTTTCTTGATGACCAGTTGGACGAAAGCACCAGGAGTTGCTATCCTGGACTGAATTCCCACCCACAGGCTGAAGGGGGCTGGCCCCTTGGTAGGAAAATTATGGCTGAATTCATGATGTCCAGAGGAGGAGGAAATGAATGTGCGTATGCAGGAATGAATGAATACTGTATTATAGTCAGTCATCAGAGCAGGAAAAGGAAGGGAGGGAGGGAGGGAGGGAGGGAGGGAGGGAGGATGGAAGGAAGGAAGGAAGGAAGGAAGGAAGGAGTTATAAACAACCAAGGAATGGATATAAGAGAATGTATTTAATTCATTTTTTTAATTTTTTTTATTAAAATATTACACTATCCAATATCTGAAGTTCTTGGGCAAAAAAATATTAACTGAGCAAAAATATGTACAAAAAACTATATGAATACAACACAATTGAAAGCCAATTTGAAAGCCTGGGAACTAGAAAGGTATTTATTATTAAATGCCGTATTCAATCTGAATTGAAACTCCACAGCCCTACATGTTAAAGGTGTTGATTGCAGAGTTGTTTCTGGCAATCTTTGAGAATTGGGGAGGGCAGGATCACCCCATCTTCAGAAAAGTAGAAAAAGAGGTCCCAGGAACTGAGCCTGGCCTCTGTATCGGGGAGGCTGTTTAACTGAGGATTAAGCAGCTTTGAAGTGCTTTGAAGGCTTTGAAGTGCTTCGATTGACAGTTACAATTAACCGGCCACTTTTCTGAAGAGGGGGCGATATATCCTGCTGGGGCCAATTCTCAAAGATTGCCAGGAACAATTCAGCAATCAACACCTTTAACATGTAGGGCTGTGGAGTTTCAATTTAAATTGAATGCATATTTAATAAATAATTCATAACTTTCTATTTCCCAGGCTTTCAAATTGGCTTTCAATTGTATTTTGCTCATATAGTTTTAGTTTTTGAATGCCTGTCTTCGGCCTTAAGCACTTTTACTAGACTAACCTTATCTTCTTAGGTAATAGCAGTATTAATGTAGCAGACCAAGGCTGGGCTATCTCAATGAAGACTTCAACAGGGTGCTTTGTGGTATTCTTTATAAAACAGTGAGATATGGGCTAGATGATACTCCTGTGAGATGAACTCACCATTGGCTGAGTGACCATATTGAAAGCTTGCTCAGTCATGGCTCTGCCTTAGAGGGCAAAGTCACAGGGGGTACCGTAGCGCCCTGAGTTGTGCAGTTCAACGTTTTAATAACTCAAGGAATTGTAGTGACATTTCTCAAATTTACAATCACGAAGCTGGGAAGATTGCTTAATGCCTTTTCATTTATTGATTTTATTGACTGTCATTTATATGCTGCCTACTCAACTGACTAGAGGGGAGAGAGAATTCAAAAACGGCTAGGCAATCTTGAGCAGTGAGCTGAAACAAATAGAATGGAATCTAATAAAAAGAAATATAAAGTTGGGTGGGAGAAATGGTAGGCAAAAAAGTATGAGACGAACTCGTTTGGCAGTGATCCTTATGAAAAGGACCAGGGCTTCCTTCCTGACCACGATTTAAACATGAGCCACCGTAATGGAACATGGAACATAGAATAACAGAATTGGAAGGAACCTTGAAGGTCTCAAGGCTCAAGCAGGAGACCCTATAACATTCCAGGCAAATGGCTGTCCAGCCTCTTCTTCAAAACCTCCGGTATTGGAGCACCCACGACCTCTGGAGGCAACTTCCATTCCACTAGCTAATTGTTCTCACTGTTGGGAAATTTCTACTTAGTTCTAAAGTTGTTTCTCTCCTTGATTTGTTTCCATCCACTGCTTCTTGTCCTGCCTGCAGGTGCTCTGGAAAATAGGTCTTCTTTGTGGCAGTCCCTCAAATATTGGAACTATTTGGAAAATATTGGAGTGTCCAGCAGATGCTGAAGACATCATAGAGGGAGTCTGAGCATTATGGAAAATACTCCGGAGTTTAGGGGAGGAGAAAAATAAAGGGGAAAAAAAGACTAACTCCCCTATAATTATGCTAGGTATAATAAACTGAGCTGGAAAATTACTTTGACAAGCTTTCAAGAGTCTGCTACAGTACCTTACTCCCAATAAAGAACTTTCCATAAACCCAAATAGTTCTTGTTTCCTGAGTTTTCCTACTTCAAAGGGCTTCATGTCAGTCTTGGGATTCCACTCTCAAAAGCAAAACACACCCTTGCGATGCATTAATAAGAGTCCAAATCAGCAGTGAAATCCAGTCGGCTTGCGCGAACCAGTAGCACTGGCAGTGGGAGGCTCCGCCCACCTACTGGGATGTCATTACATCCCGTTTTTGGCCCTCTGTGCATGTGCAGAAGAGGTATGTGCGTGCTACCGTTCCTGAACTGGTAGCAAAGGTAAGTGGATTTCACCGCTGGTCCAAATCATGGAAACAAATTCTTCCTCTTTACTTTGGCTTGGCTAGACCCCCCTCTTGGGGTCCTGTGTCCATTTCCAGGCACCGGTTTTCAAGAAGGACAATGACAAGTAGATGTAAGTTGATGTAAAGGAGATTTGTGGCTCAGGCTGTAAGAAGCCTGTTATTAAAACACAGCTGCCTGCAATTACTGCAGGTTCTAGTCCCACCAGGTCCAAGGTTGACTCAGCCTTCCATCCTTTATAAGGTAGGTAAAATGAGGACCCAGATTGTTGGGGGGGCAATAAGTTGACTTTGTAAATATACAAATAGAATGAGACTATTGCCTTACACACTGTAAGCCGCCCTGAGTCTTCGGAGAAGGGCGGGATATAAATGTAAATTTAAAAAAAATAAAAATAATGAAGGACATGGAACCGAGCACTCTGAAAAAAAGAAAAGAAGGAAAGAATCGGCATAGGTTACCCTTCAAAAACTAAGGGGAGATAAATCAAATAAGATAGGGGTCCCACCACCTCCAGGCCTTGAGCCATTTGAAACTGAGCTGCGGAAGTGGTGGGCGAGCCCACATGCACATCCCCATTTGCATGAACAGTGGGTGGGCACACGCTCCTTTTGCACAAGCAGCGGGTGTGCTCTCCTGCCCCTCGCATAAAAGTGCATGTGCTTGTCCACCACGCATGAACCACCCCTCTTTTCCCCGTCAGTCTGCAAAGCTGGAAAGATTGGGGAACTCTGAACTAAGAAGTGGTCACACAGAAGAAGGAGTGACTTTTTCCCTTTAATTCCGTAGAAGAGAGGCCCAGGTTTAGCCATAGCTTAATCATCAGGAAGAATGTCTTGACTCCAAACTGTTGGAGTCTAAATGTTTTGGATGTTTAGACGTTGACGTCTAAAACAGGCTGTCGAGTTGTGGGTTCTCCAGAGAGCTCTTGAGTCACCTGTGGCCCCATGCAGAGCCCAGGCCTTGTGAGGGCAAGTTTGAAGCCCCCCCCCCCCCGGAATCATAAGCCTGAGGAACCATCCCTCTGACCCCACAGCCATAACTCACAAAAAAGGTCTCTCAGCCCACTCAGATGTCTGGGGCAGGGGCCTTAGTGGCCATCAGAGATTCACAAGGACAACAGCCCCAGCCCTGCCCAGGAGCCACGGCCAGTCATGCAGTGCCACGGTGTTTTTCCTCTTGTGGCACTCGCTTCTCCACCGGAAACTGCACCCTTCGCTTGCATGTTCTGTTGACTTCAGATTAAGCTTGATCATAAAAATAATCCTCTGCCTCCTCTTCCTGCATTGGTGGTTTGACCGTAAGCTTGTATAATCATCCTATTAAAGGATTGTCCATGAAGCTTAATTGATATTATTTGGTCACTGACTACACCGTGCCCGTGTACTGTCCTTACTGTATCCTTCTTATGAAAGCAACGCTGCTCCTTCAGTAGAAATAAATATTATTAATTACTAAGTAGCATCCTAGGATGAGTAGTAAGTGGGGCTGATGTGGGAAAAATGCCTCTTAAATTAGGAATCAAAGTAATTGGAGGCAGCCACACAAAGTATCTTTCATTGGCACCTAGAAAGAACAGCAATCTTTGGGCTCTCACCAAAGACCTGCACAAGAGCTCTGAGCAGAGCAAAGCAAGGCTACGGCCTCTAAGACACAAAAATATTTTAAAGCAATACAAGCAGTGGGTCAATTCAGTCAATTTAGGAATGATTCCACCGTTTTATAGGCTCCGGACTATCACTCTCCAATCCCCAGGCCAGAGGGCAAAGTTGGGTTAGGGCCGGTCTTAACTGGGGTGGGGGTGGGGCAGATATTCCAAAGGGCAGGTGCAGTGGGTGCCATTGGATGACATTCCTTGGTTGGTGGGACTCACAACATGCCCTGATGGGATGCGTAGATCTAACTGGGAAGAAGAGGTTCTTCAAATGATGTGGCAACATGCCACGCAGGACATCACCAGCATCATGAATTGAACCTGAAAGCAAACTGGTAACCAGTACAGCTTGGGAAGCCGAGGTGTAATAGGCACAGGTTTAGTTATGCACATCACTGCCTGTGCTGCTGCAGTTTGCACCAACGGAAGCTTCCAATGCTCTTCAAGGGCAGCCCCATGTGGAGCATATTGCAGCATTCCATGGGGGGGGGGGGAGTGTGACTAGAGCATGTGAGACTGATCAGGGTGTGTGTGCCTGATCCAGGAATGGGTGCAAGTGACGCACCATTCAAAGCTATGTAAAGACCCTCCTTGCCTTGATTGCCACTTACTCTAGGAGTCTGCATCAGTGGTGGGTTGCTACTGGTTTGCACCGGATCGGGCAAACCAGTAGCGGCGATGGTGGGAGGCTCTGCCCACCCACCCAGATGCTTCTGTGCAGAAGTAGCAACGGGATTTGGAACCTGCCCCTGGTCTGCATGTTCTGGTGTCCCAGTTCTTCTGGCTTTTTTTCCCTCTTCTTTTTAACCATATCTGAAGAGGTTCTTTGGCTGTTGTTCTTAGCCTGCTGTGTTCATTTTGCATGAATTCTCCTTTGGTGATCTGGTCCTCTGTTCTCTGATGAGTGCCTCCCTCAAGGTGTTCACAGGTCAATCTCATTCTGATCTTCTCTAGAACGTTAATAGGTGCAACGCAGTCTCTCCCTGGATCACTGAGGCTCCCCTCTGATATAGCCTGTTGCTTCCAAGTGTGGTGACTCCCACAGATGCTTCACATTATCTCTCCAGATGTCAGCTCAGAGGAAGATGAACCAGTTCCAGACATGTCAGGAGGGGTCAATGGTCAATGGCGCTAAGCGGGTGTCTGAGAGGGATTTGGCTCAAACACAGCTGCAGCAGGACAGCCCTGAGGCTCCAGGTGGTGAAAACATGCAGCTGGAGCCAGTCAGTGTTGAGGGAGAGGAACTGCCTCCTCCATCTGATCCAAGAACACGTGAGGCAGAGAAAGGCAGGCACAGAGAAGATCAGACAGATTACTTGCGAGGAGAAACCCTCATTCTTCTTGATGGGCTGCACCAGAAATGGCTTTTTAGCACAGCAGAAAGAGGGAAGGGATGCTGGGAACAAATTGTTTGTTTCTGTTTGTTATGATTCTTGCCTTGCTTTGGATTGACACTGTGCCTTGACTTAGACTGTGCCTTGTGAACTCTTTTCTTGCCTTATGAACCCTCTTGTATTGTGGATTTTATTTTGCCTGGTGGGCTTATTTATTGTTTGGGAACCTTTCAAGTGCCTTGTGGACTCCTTGGCCAGTGCTCTCTGGACTAGCATTGGTCTGCTTGTGGCCAGACATCATTAGGAGAGTTCTGGGTTTTTGGTGAAGGGGAATTTGTGTGTGTGAGCAGGACAGCACACCAAGCTTAATTCAGAGCCGAGCTTGGCCCTGGCAAATGGCTTGCATACAATAAATCCCATACCACCAATCCCATCTATCAGTGTAGTTCAACCTTCTTGAGCTTCCTTGTTCTCAGAGGCCTGTGACTGTGTGTGCTTCAAAACATGGCAATGTGCAATTTCATGGACTGGCCGGGTGTGGAGGTGATGCCCACCGTCCTCTCTCTTCTTCGAAAGGTAGGTGGCAGGAGGCTGGCAAAGGGCTCATCCTGATTGCTGCAAAGTAAAGACGTCTCATTGCCAGGACAGGTCTTCACAGAGTGGCCTCCGACGTGTTGCTGGGCCACTGCTGATATCTACCACCCTAAGAATGTGATGTACTTCCTGGCATGGTGCCCTTTTGCATTATGCTTGAGTTGGGAAACTGTCTTTTAAGCAGTTTTTAGTCCTAAACACTTTCAAGCCAAGTCTGAAGAGCAAAGGCAATGAAGAATAGGGGCAGCCATTACTTACAAGAAGAGAAAAGGGTTAGGGTGGAAGGGGTGGTTGTCCCAGCTTACAAGGAGTCATGGTGTCCAGGCATTTCCCCAGAAAAGTTCGGTTCCTGGAACCAAAAACATTGCCCCCGTGTGTGTCTCCTCTGGGTCCCAGTGTGACCTTAGCAACCTCTGAAGCCCCCACGTCAAGGGAGCCAGATAAGACCAGAGGCATCTCGGTTATGTCCAACATCACTTCACACACCCAGGCTGACTCCAGATGAAGCCTGGAGCAGAATCGGGCCCTTCTCTAGGGCACCTACCTATCAGTTCCCTCTTTCTATAAGTGACCGTTGAGATGAGTTTGTTGCTTCTTCTTTCCTTCCGGAGATTTGAACAGGGAAATCTGGATCTGGTGGCTTTCTGGGTTTTCTCTCCACTTGCGCCGTTTTCATTTTCCAATTTGAGCTCAGCCAGACTGCTTCAATGGCTCACCCGCTGGGTTGGGCTGGTGCTCTGCTGCCTCTGCTCTTTCCAAGAAAAAGAATCAGCCAAGAACAGGCTCCTGGTTGGGAAATCAAATCGCTTGAGACCTCGTGCCAAGCCTTCCATGAAGGAGGACGGTGCCTCCCAGCCAGAGTCCCAGCCTTGGAGAGAGGGGCACAAGGGCTCAGAGGAAGTTGCTAAAGCCACCAATAATGGCAGAGCCGCTGCCCTACAGCAAAGACATGCCTCCCACTTCTGACTTTATTAGAGAAAATGATGCCACTTTATCCTAGGCAGATGTAATTGAGTCAGACTCCTGCCTCTGGAGCAAAGAAGAAAATGGAATTCTCCCATCACAAATAGAACTTCTAATCTCTTCTAATTGCTCAATGCAGCATTTCTCCAGGAAGAGAAAAGTTGAGGCAATTGGAGGGTTTGCTAAGACTTGAATTATTGGATGAGACACTCTCCCTGGGCTTCCTTCCTTCCTTCCTTCCTTCCTTCCTTCCTTCCTTCCTTCCTTCCTTCCTTCCTTCCTTCCTTCCTCTCTCCCTCCCTCCATTTTCTCTCCTTCAACAACTGACCCCATCCCATTGGGTTCACAACCCCTAGTGATCACAGAAAAGGAAGTGCAGGACCTATTTCACAGACAAAAGCCAGGAAAAGCGCCAGGCCCAGACAAGATAACTCCTTCTTGCTTAAAAGTCTGTGCCCCCATCTTCACCCAAATCTTCAATAAATCACTAAAGATGTGCTATGTTCCTTCTTGCTTCAAATGCTGTACTATCATTCCAGTGCCAAAGAAGCCCACCATCAAGGAACTGAATGATTATAGACCATTTGCTCTAACATCTGTAGTTATAAAAACCTTTGAAAGGCTAGTGCTGTCCCATTTGAAAACCATCACAAATCCGCTGTTAGACCCCCTGCAATTTGCATACCCGGCAAATAGATCAACAGATGATGCTGTTAATATGGCTCTGCACTACATCCTACAACATATTGAATCTCCAAAGACCTATGCAAGGGTCCTCTTTGTAGACTTTAGTTCAGCATTCAACACCATCATTCCAGACATTCTTCTAACTAAGCTAAACCAGCTACAGGTACCGGAACAGACTTGTAAGTGGATCACAAGCTTCCTAACAAACAGGAAGCAGCAGGTGAAGCTAAGCAAGATCACATCAAATACCTGTACAATTAGCACAGGGGCCCCCCAAGGCTGTGTGCTCTCTCCACTTCTCTCTCTATACCAATGACTGCATCTCAAATGATCCATCTGTTAAACTACTGAAGTCACAGATGATACAACAGTGATCGGTCTCATTCGAGACAATGATGAATCCGCATATAGACGGGAGGTTGAACAACGAGCCTTGTGGTGCAACTAGAACAATCTGGAACTGAACACACTCAAAACCATAGAAATGGTGGTGGACTTTAGGAGAAACCCTTCCATACTTTCACCTGTTACAATACTAGACAACACAGTATCAACAGTAGAGACCTTCAAATTTCTAAGTTCTACCATCTCTCACGACCTAAAATAGACACCCAACATCAAAAACGTAATTAAAAAAGCACAACAAAGAGTGTTTTTTCTGTGCCAACTCAGAAAGCTCAAACTGCCCAAGAAGCTGCTGATCCAGTTCTACAGAGGGATTATTGAGTCTGTCATCTGCACCTCTATAACTGTCTGGTTTGGTTCTGCAACCCAACAAGACAGACACAGACTTCAGAGGATAATTAGAATGGCAGAAAAAACAGTTACTACTAACCTGCCTTCCATTGAGGACCTGTATACTGCACGAATCAAGAAGAGGGCCATGAAAATATTTGCAGATCCCTCCTATCCTGGACATAAACTGTTTCAACTCCTACCCTCAAAACGACGCTATCGAGCACTGCACACCAGAACAACTAGATACAAGGACAGTTTTTTCCCGAAGGCCATCACTCTGCTAAACAAATAATTCCCTCAACACTGTCAAACTAGTTACTAAGTCTGCATTACTATTAATCTTCTCATCGTTCCCATCACCCATCTCCTCCCACTTTTGACTGTATGACTATAACCTTGTTGCTGGTATCGTTAAGATTTATATTGACTATTTCCCTATGACTATCATTAAGTGATTCTTAACGAACGTATCTTTTCTTTTATGTACTCTGAGAGCATATGTACCAAGACAAATTCCATGTATGCCCAATCACACTTGGCCAATAAAGAATTCTATTCTATTCTATTCTATTCTATTCTATTCTATTCTATTCTATTCTATTCTATTCTATTCTATTCTATTCTATTCTATTCTATTCTATTCTATTCCTTCCTTCCTTTCCTTTCTCTCCTTACTTCCTTACTTCCTTGTTCCCTCCCTTCCTTCAGTACCCTGGGGTAGACTCCACCTGGCAATGGAGACTTAAATTGCTTTCAATTAACTAAGTTCTTTTTTCCTTAGCTCATTTGTCCTGAGTTGAGATCCCTCCTTCCCCCAGTGGCAGAGTAAAGAGCCTTGGGGGCTCCATTTCCCTCTACAAGATAGTCATAAAATTGGAGTTGAGAAGTTTTGCCCTCTCAGTATCACCATTATCAATTTATTCCTTTCTCCCACAACCACTTTGACTGTCCTTTCCTGTCTATCATATCCTAAGAATTCTTGTTAAAAAGGCACGTTCTAAAACATTCACAAATGACTGAAGAAAGTGATTTTGAGGTGAGGAGGACTTCCCTGTGTCCTTGTGTAACAGATTCATGGATGGTTGACTCCCCCCCCCCCCATTGTCTTCCCCCTTTCACAGTTTGGGCTCTCTTTTTAAAGAATTGGTTTAGCACCACAGAATGCAGCTCCTTCATTCCTTTGTACATCATCTGGAGCTGGTGAAGGATCTGACAACGAAACCATTTACTCTGAGTGGTGCTAACTCCACTGGACTGTGAAACCTCCAGCATAATTAGGGTGAGGAGCAACATGGGAAAAACCATTCAAAATAGATGAGTATTTCAACTGCTCATCTCAGGGAGGAAGAAATATTAAACCTGCTCTTTCCTCAATGGATCTGAACAGCGAGGAGGGCTGGTCCTAGTAGACATCAGAGTGGAAAAGCAACGTCTGTTCAGAGTCACGCTTGAGAGGGTAAATTCCTGTGCGTGCAAATGGCACTCATCCATAAAAGTGCCCATAACAGCACAGTCTATGCTTTCCTTTGCGAGACAGCTTAAAGATGGTTTCAGTGACAGTTTTAAATCAGTGCAGAGACTCAGAAGGACTCCGCCTGGGTGGGTATTTCAGACTGCCCTGCTGGTTGGGATGGGCCGGGAGAGGGTGTGAAAAAGAGATCACAAAACTCTGCGCAAAAGGCCTTGCAGCTCACAATCTCATCAGCCTGCTTGGTTGCAGAGGCTGCCAGCCATGATGGCTTCTTTAGATGGTATGGGAAGGATCTGGCAAGGAGGAGGAGGACGACGACAAGTCTTTTATGGAGTCAACCTTAGAAAGGTTTTTGTGTAGGCAGCTTACACCATTGCATTTAGGTTTAACCAAATCAATATAAAGGTTCCTCCTGGACAGAGGAGCTGCAGGGCGGACTGCTTCGGTCCTCACCCATTGGGATCCAGGGCACCAGGGGAGGCACCCAGGTGCATCCAGACCAGTGGTGGATTGCTACCAGTTCACCTCGGATTGGGTGAATTGGTAGCGGCGGCGGCAGCAGCAGGAGGCTCCACCCACCCGCCCGGATGTTTCTGTGCATGCGCAGAAGCATCATGTGTGTGCATCAGCATATGTGTGGCCACAATCGAACCGGTAGCGATAGGTTTTGAAACCCACCCCTGATCCAGATCATTTCTGGGGTTTCAGCAACAGTGTCCTCTCTCTGTGTGTGTGTGTGTGTGTGTTGCTCCCCTCCCCTCCCCCCAAAGCTTGTGTTTGTGTCACTGCTGCATCTTTGTTGCATCCCTTGGCTTCCCTTTGTTGCTGGACATTTTATTCTCTTGGGACTTCATCTTTAGTGCTATTATCTTGTCTTTTCCTGATGGAGAATTGAAGCTGAGGGATGAGGGGAGGACCTGATTATACCTGCCAGCTGGGCCGTGGGACACCCAAACCCCCCACCCATACCAGCCTACTGAACAGTCCCCCTTGTTGGCTGGTTGACAAGGAGCTTTCAATAAGCCGAAGGGGGAGAGTGGGGGTCTCCAGCTGTGGGCAGAAAGCCTTAGAAAGGCCTCTGGGGGAAGAGGCTTCAGAAGGAAAGCTGCCTTTGTCAAAAGGAGCAACTCCCAACGCTTGGGGTTTATGTAAGAAGCTCAGACTGAAAATATCTCCAGCAGGAGGCCAGAGCTGGTGTGTGTGTTTGTATTGTGTGTGTCTAGAGATTGCAAGTCTGCAGGCTAAGTTGCCCTTATATACCCAATGTCTTCTAATATTGAAGAAATTGTCTAGAGAGTTTGCTACCAAGCCTGGCAAGGAGAAGCAAATGACAATGATTGGGAAGAAAAGGCCGCCAGGCCCTGATGCTCTTTTGGCCTGCTGTTCCTTGCACTGGGCGAGGGGTTCTGGGAAAGGAGGGACTGGCAGTTGGAGATTCATCCCAGTCACCCCGGCAGGGGCTTGGTTGGTTCTGTGAGGTAGCAGCATCCAGGAAGGGTCATGGTGGAGTAAAAGAGGCACTGCTGGATCTCAAACAGGCTGCGGGTTCTGCCTGGCTTGGAGGAAGGAGGACAGGGAGCAGCCACCCCCAAAGTACAGGAGATAGAATGGCCTCTGCTCACCTGCCCAGCTTACAAGTAGGCTGTGCTTGAGAGAATGAGGGCTACAGCAAAAGGAGAAGAGTAAAGAATAGAATAGAATAGAATAGAATAGAATAGAATAGAATAGAATAGAATAGAATA
This sequence comes from Ahaetulla prasina, assembly GCF_028640845.1. Lineage (NCBI taxonomy): Eukaryota > Metazoa > Chordata > Lepidosauria > Squamata > Colubridae > Ahaetulla > Ahaetulla prasina. The sequence goes on along the minus strand of NC_080551.1, from coordinate 1,681,209 downwards.
GAATAGAATTTATTGGCCAAGTGTGATTGGACACACAAGGAATTTGTTTTGGTGCATATGCTCTCAGTGTACATAAAAGAAAAGAAAAAGAAAAAGAAAGAAAGAAAAAAAAAGCTCTTTGGAGACGGGCTTCAATCTGAAACATGCTACTAATTTACCTTGAAAATCTGACATCTCAGGCCACAGAGCCCAGAGATTTCATCTAGCCCTTCCTAAATAAAGATCACCTCCTCCTCTGGTCAAGTGGCTGATCTGCCATGGAACCCCCTGGCCAATGTCCTTTGAGCAAAAGGCGGCATTGGGCCTCTTTAAGCAGGACATGGTGGAGATGAGATTAATTTTCTCAAGGACCCAGATTGTTGGGGGCAATAAAAGTTGACTTTGTATATAATATACAAATGGATGAAGTCTATTGCTTAACACTGTGTAAGCCACCCTGAGTCTTCGGAGAAGGGCGGGATATAAATTAAAACAAAACCAAAAACGTTCCTGTCACCCATCTCCTCCCACTTATGACTGTGTGACTGTGACCTTGTTGCTGGTATCCTTAAGATATGCCATGCCATGCCATGCCTCTGGGATTCTGTCTCCACTTTTTAACTCCATCACTGAGTCAGAAGTCGCTGACCTCAGGCAATCTCAGGTCTCAACAAACACAGTGATTTTAACACATTACAATGGTTAATTGGTTGATGAGATGCTAACCCTAGCCTAACCCTAACCCTAACCCTAACCCTAACCCTAACCTGCATTTGAATAACCGCCATCTCCCCCCTCCCACTCAAGCTAATTGAAATCCTTGTCCAGCAGCTCAGCCACTCTGGGCTCACAAAAGCTCCTCTCATTTAATAAGATTCATTAGCTGGAAAAGGGGCTCCCAGTGAAAACATTGACTTATTTGCCCAGAAATATTTCTCTTGAAACAGGCATTCCTCTTGTTTTTCTTCGCTTGGATCTCCATTTTCTCCGGAAACCCCAGTCAGTCCTGAAGGCACAGGAATTATGGACAAAACTTTTTGCCTCTGCAGGAAAGAGAAGAGGGGCAGGGAGGGTCTCTTGGTGCCCACCTGTCAAGTGGCGGATCTTACCAGGTGGATGTGTATCTGATTTGGACCCTGTCTGGCATTCGGACCGGCAGGGAGGCTCCAGTATAGTGACTGGGTTTTGTTTTTTTTCTTCATTGTTCCCAGTTTCCTGTCTGTCCTTGCAAAGTGTTCACCGCTTCTGGTAATTCCAGTTCTGGTGTATAGAATTTGTTATGAATCCCTCCCCCAGCCATTTTCATAAGTGAGGGGAGGGTTCTTGGCTTCACCATTGAACTAATTCTTTTAGGCAGTAAGAGTTTTATCCAGATCCCAAAGAACCCAAGTCGGCACTGAGCCAGAGGCATCAAAGGTGAAGTTCTCCCTTTGCCTTAGCTTTGCACCTTGGGAGGAGGAAAGGCATCCAGCCTGGATTAGTCCCGATGTTCAGCCCACAGGTGGAGAGCCGGGCGGATGCTTCCCGGTCCCACTTTTCATAGAGCTGAGCTTGATGGGTGCCACTGCGTCCCCAGGAGGCCCTCAGCACAGGCCATCTGGAGGCTGCAGGTGTGTGTGTTGAGGGCTCTTTTCTTCCAAAAATGCATTGTCGAGAATTCCTCTGTGTTCAGTTCATTATGAATATTTGAATGGTGTTAAGTGGTTTGTTCTGACACAAGCATGTCTCATACTTGTTCTTAATTGTGGCTCATTAAGGCATGTTTGATGTGAAGAATGTTTTGATGTGAAGAGGAGAAAACAGATGGCTCCCCTTGCAGAGGCCTGGGTGGAAGCACAGAAGACAGATCATCTTGAGTTGCTTCATCTGGCTGGAAATTTTTCTTCCCTTCCCTTCCCTTCCCTTCCCCCCCCCAACCTTCTTAAATTGCATTCTTCCATCACTCACTTGTTATTAAGAGATCCTGTCCTGCCTGTTGGTACTAGTCCTACCTCACTGGGCTTCACTTGCTCAGTTTTAGGGAGGATGCAAGCAGGGAGTGACAGGCTGGGTTTTTGCCCAACTGAGGTTTGCCCAAAAGTGTAGGAGAAAAGAGGAAATTTGGCTTCTGCACTGCTGGTTTAGCTGCAGGTAATGGTTGCAGAGCCAACTCCTAACCGTTTTAAAGAGATAAGAGCCTAACTCAGGACTTAAGGAAGAAGTATTTCTCCTCCATAAATCCTCTTCCAGAAGGATTATATAAATATGAGGCTGAAGATTCCGTAATGGAGGAGATTAAAATGTCACTTTCAGCAAAAGGTACAGCAGATCCGTCTTGCAGATGTCGGGTTAGACTGCAGCCTGTGATTACAGTCAAGAAGCCAGCCTCATCCCATTCTCCTTTGAATTTCTGATTGGGTGTGGAATGAAATAAAAACCACACAAACCCTAATGTCCCTTTTTATTCATATCCATGTGTTCATAAGGTGGGTGTCCCATTTAGGAGCCATTACCTACAAGTGACGGCACAAGACAGAAGCTCTCCTAGGCAGCAGAGAACTTTTAATCTCAGCTTTTCAGATTGGTTTTTCTTTCTCATAACCTTTTTTCTTTTTAGTTACTATCTTTGCTCTTAGAGATTCACTTGGATTAAGCAGGAGTTGCTCATACACACAACAGAAGGGGGAAACCAGCATTCTCGGTTTGAATTAAATAGAAATCAAAAGGAGGCTTGGCTTGGCTTGTTAACTTCAGAGCTGTAGATATCCTGGAATGTCCTGAGAGTATTTAAAAGGCAGACAAGAGCCAGAGGTTAAGGATGCCGAGGCCAGGCATGGCCTAGATTTGGCATGACTCCCATCAGCTGTTGAAATCTCTGCAAAGCTGGGTTTGCTCTGGGCCACCTGCTCTCTTTGGGGCTCAGTGGGGAGCTGAGTGCCTGCCGCAGTTGGGTCAGGAGACCTGGGTGGGAGGCAGGGAGAGCGGCTTCCACACAAGGAGATTTCAACCCCTGCTGTCTTGGTTGGCAGAAGTGTTATGAAATACCACAGTGACGCTGTGTATGCCTAGATTAATGAAAAGAAAGACTAGGGGAGACATGATAGCAGTGTTCCAAGATTTGAGGGGCTGCCACAAAGAAGAGGGAGTCAAACTATTCTCCAAAGCACCTGAGGGTAGAACAAGAAGCAATGGGTGGAAATTAATCAAGGAGAGAAGCAACTTAGAACTAAGGAGAAATTTCCTGACAGAACAATCAATAAGTGGAACAACTTGCCTGGAGAAGTTGTAAATGCACCAACACTGGAAATTTTTAAGAAAATGTTGGATAGCCATTTGTCTGAAATGGTGTAGGGTTTCCTGCCTCGGCAGTGGGTTGGACTAGAAGACCTCCAAGGTCCCTTCCAACTCTGTTGTTATGTTATGTTATGTTATGTTATGTTATGTTATGTTATGTTATGTTATGTTATGTTATGTTATGTTATGTTATGTTATGTTATGTTATGTTATGACACCAACCAGCATCTCATTATTTTATGCTTTAATTTTTATAGAGTTCAGTTGTACTCAAAAATATTAATGCAATTCCCTTTGCCAATAAAGCCATCAAGTGAAATTTTATTCAGTCTATATGGAAAAGGAAATGTAGACAATACCAGCGCCTGTTGTCTGCAGAAAATTCTGCAGAGGGTCTTTTAGCCTTGCAAAGACCAAAGACAAATTCCCTGTGTGTCCAAAAAGCTTGGCCAATAAAGAATTCTATTCTATTCTGTTCTGTTCTGTTCTGTTCTGTTCTGTTCTGTTCTGTTCTGTTCTGTTCTGTTCTGTTCTATTCTATTCTATTCTATTCTATTCTATTCTATTGAGAGAAATTATAGTATTTGTAGGTTCAGGGTGATACAACATCAGTACATGGATGGTACCCAATTGTGTATTGCACTCTGGGCAGAAATCTAGTAAAACTTCTAACCAAGTATCTGAAGGCTGCGGAGGGCTAAATGAGTTGAGTTAAAACTGAACCCTAGTGAGATCCAACCTAGAACTAAAGAGAAATGTATGACAGTAAAAACAATTTATCAGTGCAACAGCTTCCAGAATTTGGAGGTGCTTCCTCATTGGATGTTTTCAAGAAGAAACTGGACAGCCATTTGTCTAAAATGGACTAGGGTCTCTTGCTTGAGCAGGAGGTTGGAATAGAAGACTCCAAGGTCCCTTCCAACTAATATTCTAGGAAAGCAGAATTATGCTTGTATAACAAATATGTGGCGCTTGGTTGGTTCGTATGTTAGTTTTCAATGGGTTTTACCCATTGCAAGTCCATGGCTTGAGGGGTCTCTCTCTCCTAGATGGGGGCTTTCTTCTTGGTCAGCAGATAAAGGCCCTTTAGTAATAGTTTATTTTAAATTCTTTTAATTGTATATATTCTGTATTTTATTCTGTCTGTACACCGCCCTGAGTCCTTCGGGAGAAGGGCGGTATAAAAATCTAATAAAATAAATAAATAAATAAATAAGCTGGCAGATGCTTTGCCCAATTTAGGACATGACAGGATATGGATTCTGTTTGCAGCTGGAGGCCGCGTCAAGGCTGGTTCAGGCCTTCACCACTCTGACTCTGGACTGAACTAGTGAACTGAACTATTATTTTCTTTTTTTAGTTTTGCTTTTTAGTTTGTAATGCTTTTTAATAATTATTACATCATGGGGTTAGATAATGATGGTTTTATATTGTTATTGTTTTACTGGATTGTTCTACACTGCCCAGAATCGCTTTTCATGAGAAGGACAGCCATATAAATTTAATTAAACTTCATTTGTAGCAGACTTGGAAACCGGAACTGGTGTAAAGTGGAGCTGCCCACCAAGGGGTGAGTGGGAGCCATTAGGCACACATAAGACTTTGCTTCCCTGGGGGGGGGGGACTTTGGCCGCCCAAAGGTTTCCAAGTCCAGTTCCAACTTCTATAGGCCTCCCAGGACCTTCAGGTTCCTAGTGGCCTCTGCTTGGCCTGTGCTTGGGACCCTCTCCTGGGGGGTGGGGTGAGGCTTCCTTCTAGGGAGCTGCCTCTGGCCTTTTAAAAACTACAGAAGGTCTGCCATTGGTGGAACCCCTCATTAAGCCTCTTTGCGTTTAATTGTTTGCTCTCTCACACACAAGCATCAGTTTATTTGCTATCATTTTTTAGGATTTTTTGTTTGTTTTTCTGGATGTTAACCACTCAGAATTATCTTGACAGTGTTTTTTTTTCTTTTGTCTGCCTTCTAATCAATGTTGACCATCTGGAGAAGTCCCTGCAGTTTTCTTGGCAAAACGTTCAGAAGGGATTTGCCCTGACAAGGAGGGGGCTAACCCCAGGCCACCCACCCGATTTTTCATGCCTAGAACTCCTTGTCTCCTTGTGTCTAGCCTGGTGCCTTAATCACTAGACCACACAGGTTCTTTATCTAGAGTTGGGAGTATGCAAATCAGGTACAAGAAATAAAAAACAAGGAATTCTTATTAAATTAGGCAGATGATGATCAATCAATGTAAGTAAGTTTCCTCCAAAGTTTTGTGGGGGGAATGGAGTGACTGCAAGTTAAAGGCACTAATTTTGGTGATCTAAAGGGGATTAGCCAGGATGTTTGATCACTCCCCTAATGGTTAACACTTTATAGGAAATGCCATTTGAAGTCATTTTCAAGAAAGATTGAACAAACTCTTGTCTAAGATAGTATGTAGTCTTTTGTCTTTGGCAGAGTCGGACTAGAAGACCTCCAAGACTCCTTCTATCCCCGTGATTCTGATTCTCTGGATGCAGAAACAAAATCTTCTACGCTGCAGCTGTGAGCTCAGCAGAAAATGCAGCACAAAACCACTTTCATTGTGTTTTCCCTTGGATCAAATTTTGCTAATACGTATTTGATTTCTGTTGCTGCTGCTTCTGCCACTGGTACCCCACTGTAGAACTGGGATTTGAACTGGGATTTGAATAGAATAGAATAGAATTTTTTATTGGCTAAGTGTGATTGGACACACAGGGAATTTGTCTTGGTGTATATGCTCTCGGTGTACATAAAAGAAAAGATACCTTCATCAAGAATCATAAGGTACAAAACTTAATGATAGTCATAGGCTACAAATAAGCAATCAGGAACCAATCAATATCAATATAAATCATAAGGATACCAGCAACAAAACTAGAGTCATAAGTGGAAGGAGATGGGTGATGGGAACGATGAGAAGATTAATAGTAGTGCAGATTTAGTAAATAGTTTGACAGTGTGGAGGGAATTATTTGTTTAGCAGAGTGAGGGCGTTTGGGGAAAAAACTGTCCTTGTGTCTAATTGTTCTGGTGTGCAGTGCTCTGTAGCATCGTTTTGAGGTAGGAGTTTGGGCGGTGGGAGATACCAAAGTACAAAAATTAGCTTATGATTCTTTCATATATTTTTACATGACTTCCTACACAAAACTATTATGAAACTATAAAATACAAAATTGCATATGAAAGGAAAACGAAAGCAGAAGCCGACCCCCCCCCCATGCATAAAGATGGAGGTCTTCAGCAGATACAAGGGCTTTTTTCAACAACTTGTAAAAGAGGATCTGTCCACTCACCCGCCCCCCGTCACGCTGTGGGCAACTTGAGGCTAGGTGACCCTGGGGACCCAGCTCTAGGACAACCACGGTGGCCTATTAGTATCGGGGTCCTCAGGGCATAGAGACTCTGCTGGGGGTGGGAGGGAGAAAGACGCCAGCAGAAAAGGTCATCCAGGCAGTCAGTAACATTACTGATGTAATGTCCTTGATAAGGCTTGCTTTAAAATAGCTATTTAAATTAAAAATACCTCTCCCTTTTCAAAGTAGTCTGTTCCTTTGTTCAGAAAGTATGATCTGTTTTTGTTGTTACTTTTTGTCCTCCAGTCAGTCTCTACTCTTGGCAACTGCCTGGCCTGGTCCCTGCAGTTTTCTTAGCAAGTTTTACCTGCATCCCAGGCCTGGGAGACCCTCTGTAGCTGAGGTGCTCCCAGATGACCTTGTGCCGAGGCAGGACTGGAACTCGGGGTCTCCCGGTTTTTAGTTAACACTAAACAAAGCAATTCTGTCCTAGTCTTTAGTTTGCATTTTAAAATCTGGATCCTTTCCTTTGAATCATCTTTCTGGAGCATCAGAAAACGGGGGGGGGGGGAGGGGGGCAGCCATGATGGGACTTGCTTGGCATTCACCTTCTGCTGCGGCTGCCTTCAGATTCGGTTGCTTCTGCTAGATTTCTGGACCTGTATTGAGTCAGATCTTTCACTGACAATCTCTAATTCTAGATGCCCCAAAGCCATGGCATTTCAGATCAAATGAAATCAAATCAAAGCTTTATTACGATCCTAGAGCAACTTTTATTTGCATTTGTCTCCACTGAAGTTCATGAATGTTTTGATCTTCCCAGTTGTTTCCCAGTCAGATTTGAGAAGCAGTTTGGCATCCTCAGGTTCCCCCCACCCAAAATATTTATTTAAACCAAAGGGAAAAGCTCTGGGGGCCCCTGTTTCTTCTCTGCTGCCTGAAGTCCAGGGGTTTCCATGGATCCTGGCTCCGCAAGGAGGAAGGGGATGCAGTTTAAGCTGTTGGGCAGTCCAGAGATTTTTTGCTCACAAAGGAGTCCCGGAAAAGTGGAAACAAGAATGTTGCTGCCCTTGAGAATTGCCTCTGAATTTTCTGCTGACGACGCAGCGAGGCTCTTAGGGAGGATGAGGCCCAGTGAGCGAGAATCAGGCTGATGTGGGGTAGGACTCTGCAAAGGCTGAGCTGCACCTACTGTGTGGAGTCTTCTGGCTGCCCTTCTCAGCTGAAGCTGGGGTGTCAGTTGAGAGCTGCTCAACTGCTCTCAATTGGAAGATTTCAGAAAGAAGAAACTGCCATGTTCTCCATATTCTTGGCACGGCTGTTGGGGTCCTTGCAAAACATTGAAGCTGCTTCTGTTTGCAAACAAGGCTGTTCTGGGCGGTGGGGAGGCGAGGGCAGCTGGGCTCTTGAGGGAGGGCGGCCTCACTCTCCAGAGCTGCAGAGTGGAAAGCAGGGCCATTGTCTGCGGACTGCCTAGGTGGGCCTCCTTTCTTTTCTAGCTCCTGTTGGCTCACCAAGAGCCCTTGACTGGCTGCCCAGCAAGGTTCATGGCATGACTGCCCCAATGCAAGCAGGAGGGACCCACCCCATCCCTACTGTTTCACAACAGTCAAGCCAAGAGAGCCTCAGTGCCATAGGGGGCCTAGCATCATGTGTTGGCTCATTAATCTTTCTTCAACTGACAATCAGGGTGGGCTGATTCCCAGGGAGGAAGTTTAGAGCTTTCAGTCCCAAGGCAGGAAGAGAGTGTGTGGTGGAAAGTAGTCTGGATTCCCAGGAGGGAGAGCAGCTTAGATTGGGAGAAAAAGGATGAAGAGAGCTCCTCCCTAATAATTCCCAGTGTTTAATGGGGCAAGGAGTCTGCTTCCGTTTGGCAAAATTTCTGTCTGTAGGTGAGGAACATGAAAGGAACTCAGTGTATCTTTGGCTTTTGGAGCCTGGCAGGGACTTTCAAGGAATGCTGAATAGGTACAGGTAGTCCTGGATGTACGACCTCACGGGATTGGAATTTCAGTCGTACATCAGGACAGTCACAAGATGAGGCACCCATGTGACCAGATCTGATTTTTCAACTGTTTTTAGAGCAGTCGTTAAGCAAGAGTCTGAAGGATTCAGTTGCTTTTTATCACAGTTCGTCGATGTGGGGAGATGTTAGCAGATTCTCAGCCGCAAACATTATCTTGAATGTGAATGTAACTGAAAAGCTTGTTGTTGCTGGCTGCTCCTAGCAGCAGTTTTGGGTGATTTGAGTGGCCCTCAAATGCCCCTCCATCTCAGCTCCTCAGAGTTGCTGCTGGGGAGGTAAGGACCGTGGAGGAGGGAGGCTCTGGGGCTGAGCTGGGCTGGGCGAGCTGCTTACTTGCCAGGAGGGGAAGCAGGAGGGCAGCTATCTTCCCTGGGGGACATCTCTGCCCTGGGGACAAAGTAGGGCAGCTTTGATCCTCATCCAGTCTCTCAGGAGAGCTCAGATTCTTCCCAAAGAAAATGGTGGGTAAGAATCCACAAGGCTGGTTAGGGAATTTTCACTTCAGACCTGTCTGTGGAGATTCTCAGTCATCCAGGTCATGGTTGTCCCAAAGGTTGTTTGAGGGGTTCAAGAGGGGGGAGGAATAGGGGAGGCCACATCATCTCCCCCTTAGGTCCTATCCAGTGGTTGCCTTTGGTTGCCTTTGGTGGCCATGTTCTGCAGAGGTTCTCATGAGGTGCTTCTGGCCAATGTCCTTTCTGCCATGATTGGTGGAAAAATCTACTTTACAAAGAAGAAAACCTCAACCATCCGGAATGGGAGGAGAGAGTCCCATCTCTTTTTTTTTTAAGGGTTTTTTATTTTTTTAAAACAAACATACAAACAATACATCCTAAATCATTCAGTGTTTTATCTGAGTACATATTTTGTGTCTTCTACTCCCTCCTCCATCACTTTCATATTATATTTCTATCATACCTTTATATTTTCATTTAGATTGTTACATCATTCTTCCCAAATTTCTTATGTTTATATTAATCCATCAATTATCTAAATTTTTATATATATATCTTCTCTAACCATTGCTATAATTGCCCCATACTTTCTCTGCTTTCCAATTTTGTGCAAATACAATTCTCGCTGTAGTTACAATATGAATAATCAAATAAGTATTCTCTTTACTATATTTCTCTGGTAAGATACCCAATAGGAATAGTTCAGGTTATAAATCAATATGTTGTTGTAACATTTCCTCTAGCCATGTTCTAATTTTAATCCAGTAGTTCCACGTCCACCACATATGATAATACGATCCTGGTATCTGATAGCGTTTCCAGCATTTAGCTGATTTATCTTTAAAAAATTTTGCCAATTTTTCAGGTGCCATGTGCCATCTATAGAGCATTTTGTATTGGTTTTCTTTATAGGCTGTGGATATGGTTATTTTATAATTTCTTTCCCATATTTGTTGCCATTTGTCTAACTCAATTGTATATCCAAAATTCTTAGCCCATGCATTCATTGTTTATTTTACCTGTTCTTCTTCTAGCTTAATACTCAATAAGTAATTGTATAGTTTTTTAATCATTTTTTCATCTGTTCCTGTAAGTATCTCATCCAGCTCTGTCGTTTCCAAGTAAAAACCATATAGTTTAGCATCTTTTTCATATCACGTTTGTATTTGTAATTGCGTATACCAATCCATTTCAATCCCTTGTTCTTCTATTTCTTGTTTCTTTTTCAATTCTGTTAGTATATCTTTAAGAATAGTCCCCATATTAATAATATTTGGATGTATTAATGCTTCCATTGTAGATAACCATATTGGTATTTTCAAGTAATATTTATCTCTAACATTCTCCCATACTAATAATAATGCATTTCTCACATGGTGTCTTTGAAAATAAATGTGCATCTTATTTTTGCCATACCATAAAAAAGCATGCCATCCCAATTGTCCTTCCAAAGTCTTGTATTTCTTAATTCAATCCATTCTCTCATCCACATCAATTGCCTGATAGTATAGTTCCCAATTAGGTAGTCCAAATCCTTCTCGAAGTCTCGCATCTTGTAACATCCTTATGTTAATTCTTGCTTTTTTCCCTTGCCGTATGAATTTCATTACTGTTTTATTTAATTGTTCAAAATATTTCTTTTCCATTTTTATTGGTATTGTTTGAAATAAAAATAAGAGTCTCAGTAATATATTCATCTTAATTATCACAATAGTGATAACTGTAGATTTTTCCATTTCTCCAAGTCTTTCTCAATTTGATTTTTCAGTTTATAATAATTATCCTCTTTAATCATTACGCATCTTGAAGTTAATTGGATTCCTAAATATTTTACTTTCTTCGCAATTTGAATGTCTAGTTTCTCCATTAAGTCTCTCTTCTGTTTTTCTGTAATATTTTTCACCAATAGTTTTGTCTTTTATTTATTTATTTTGAGTCCTGCCACATCTCCATATTCTTGTATTTGATCTGTTAATTTGGGTCCTGTTATTTGAGGTTCCTCCAAGATAAATACTAAGTCATCTGCGAAGGCTTGTAGTTTATATTCTTCTTTTTTGATTTTAAATCCCTTTATTTCTTCATTTTGTCTTACATTTCTGTTTAATACTTCTAATGTCAATACAAATAATAATGGGGATAAAGGGCATCCTTGTCTTGTTCCTTTCATCATATTAAACTTTTCTGTCGTATCTCCATTCATCATTACCTTTGCTGGCTGTTTGTTATAAATTGTTTTTATCATATTTATAAATCTCCCCCACAAAGTCCATAATTTGTAATTGTTTTATCATAAATTGCCAATTCACATTGTGAAACGCTTTTTGCGCATCCAAGAATATCATTACCATTTGCTTATTTGAGTAATATTCCAGAGTATTCAAAATTGTTCTCATATTATCTCTAATCTGTCTATTAGGTAAAAAACCATTTTGATCCATGTGTATAAATTCACTTAACAACTTTTTAAATCTATTCACCATTAATGCAAATATTTTATAGTCAGTGTTCAACAATGAAATTGGTCTGTAATTTTTAATTTGTTGTAAATCTGTATCTTCTTTAGGTATATGAGTAATATATGCCTCCATCCGTGAGTTTGGTATCTTCGCATTTACTAAGAGTTCATTAAATACTTCCAACATTATATTGCTTAGTGCATCTTGCAGTATCTTATATAGTTCTGCTGGTAATCCATCTGGGTTTTCCCATTCTTCTGTTAATTCCATCATAGTTATTCTTTCTTCTAGTGCTTTTTTATGATTTTCAGGTATTTTAGATATGTCGGATTTTCTTAAATATTGTTCTATCTTTTCTCCAACTATTATCTCTTTTTTTTTTTAGTCTCTCGTAATACTTTTGAACTATTTTTTCTTTTCTTCATTTCTATAACATACCATTCCTTTTTCATCTGTTAATTGGTTGGTTAGTTTTTTCTCCTTCTCTTTTTTCATTTTATATGCCAATCATCTGCCTGGCTAATTTGCATTTTCAAAAAAAAAATTGTTGTAGAAGCTCTTAATTTATTTGCCAAACCCTCTTGTTCAACTAAATTCATTTCATGTTTTTTCAAATCCATTTGTTTTTAATTTTCTTACTTTGTGTATCTTTTTGCAATTCCTTCTTCAGCTTTTTATATTCCTCTTCTAACTTTTTCTGTTTTTGTCTTTTCTTTTTATTGTTTTTCCCCACATATGTCATTGCCAGCTCTCTAATGTATGCTTTCACTGTATCCCATACATTTTGAAGTGATGTATCCTTTTTTTGGTTTATTTTAAAGAAAAAAACCAACTCCTTTTCCAGAAAATTGTTGAAATTCATTTTCCTGTAAAATTATTGAATTCAAAGTCCATCTCGGCCTTTTCTTCTGGCCTTTCCATATAATTATAATCAGATTATAATCTGCCCATGTACTTGTTTCAATATTCACTTCTTGTATATTAACTAGTAAATCTATTGATGTCTATTCTAGACCATGACATATGCCTGTTTGAATAAAAAGTATAATGTTTTTCTTTCAAATATTTTTTTCTCCATGCATCTTATATCCCTAATTCCTCAACCATTGTAAAAAAAGTCTTTGGAAGTATTTTCCTAGGTTTCTTATATATATTTGTTGTTTTATAGTCCAAAACTGTGTCTACCACCGCATTAAAATCATCCATTAGAACAACTAGACACAAGAACAGTTTTTTCCCGAACGCCCTGCTAAACAACTAATTCTCTCAACACTGTCAAACTATTTACTAAATCTGCACTACTATTAATCTTCTCATCGTTCCCATCACCCATCTCCTTACACTTATGACTTTATGATTGTAACTTTGTTGCTTGTATCCTTACAATTTATATTGATATTAATTGTTTCCTGATTCCTATTGCTTAAATGCAAAGATCCCTATGACTATCATTAAGTGTTGTACCTTATGATTCTTGATGAAAGTATCTTTTCTTTTATGTACACTCAGAGCATATGCACCAAGACAAATTCCTTGTGTTTCCAATCATACTGGCCAATAAAAAATTCTATTCTATTTTATTCTTCATTATGCAAATATTTTCATACTCTAATTCTAATATTTTTCTGTGTAGTCTTCCATAAAATTCTTCTTGGTTCTCATTTGGTGCATATATCACTATAAACAGCATTTGTTTATTGTTCATTGTTACCTCACCCATAAGTTATCCTCCCTTCTTCATCCGCAAAAATTTGCTTAGGTTCTAGTTTTTTCCTTATATATAACACTACACCTCTCTTACTTTGGTCTATCAACGAAGTAAATAGTATTCCCAATTTTGAGTGTTCTAGTAGTTTTTTATGTTGTTTCCTGGTGTGAACTTCTTGCAAGCATATCATATCATATAATAATATAAGGTGGAAAACTGGAAAAAGCAAGAGAGACTAAAGACCAATAAGAAACTGTAAAGGAGAAAGAAGACATAACAAAAGGAAGAACACAAGAGCAGGAAGAGAGAGCAATAAGAGAAGGAGTGAGGGCAAAGGAGGTAAAAGAACACAGAGAGACAAGATTGACAAAGACTACCAACAAGTAAACATGGAAGAAGAAATAAAAGCAATATCAATAAATGTAAATGGACTAAATTCCGTGACCAAAAGAAATAGAACTCTAAATAAATTAAACAGACTAAAGATAGAGTCAGTCCCTTTTTCTGATGCCTTGCTATGTTGGGTGGGGGGGACGTGTGTTACCTTTGGGAAAGTTGTGTCTGCTGCTGCAGCTGCTGCGTTGTCTGGGTCCATCCCTAGAAGGAGCTCCTTCCTTCAGACATCCCTCCTGCTCCAGGCTCCCAGCCAGCCTGCCTGCTTCTGACTGCTGCCCTTACTGACTCCAGCCCTTGTTTTGCAGAGAGATGCCAAAGGCCAGTTCCTCTTTGACCTGCTGTGCCATCACTTAAACCTCCTGGAGAAGGATTACTTTGGGATCCGCTTTGTTGACCCCGACAAGCAGAGGGTGAGTCCCGGCTTGATGCTTTTGGTCAGGTGAGCCCCTTCCCTGTGCCCGGCCTCCAAGCCAGCAAAGATGTTGCAGATGGAGGGTCTCCTGCTTGGTGGGGCTTCAGCTGCGGTTCCTGCATTCTTCCAGAGGGGGAGAAGACAGAAGAAGAGTTGTCCCACCCACTTAAAATACTGGCATTACTCCCCCCCCAACCCCGATGGTCAAAAAGCCTCCCATTGATTTCACTACACAGCAAATTTGTTTGCAGCATCTTTGCTTGCTTGTTATCTCCCATCTTGGGTTTATACCTGACCACTCTTTGAGGTCAGAGAGGCCCCCATTGGCCCTGTATGCCTTGAATGAGATACCCAGAGACTCCAATAGCAAGAGCACTTAGACTTATATACCGCTTCATAATGCTTTTACAGCCCTCTCTAAGCGGTTTACTGAATCAGTCTATTACCCCCAACCATCTGGACCCTCATTTTACCCACCTCGGAAGATTGGAAGGCCGAGTCAACCTTGAGCCTGGTGAGATTCGAACTGCGAAATTGCAGGCAGCTGGCAGGCAGCAGAAATAGCCTGCAGTACTGCACTCTAACCACTGTGCCACCGAGGCCCAAGTTAGTAGTTATTGTATGGTTATGCGTGCATAGAGTATATTTTAAATTAATCTGATTTAATTGCAAATTAAATGACATTCTATCTCTTCTCAGTGCTTTCTGGAGCACTGTTCAGACTGGAAAAATTGAATCTCCCACTCCCATTGTTCTGGGAAGCGGAGCAATAGACTTAGGGCATGCCCCCCCCCCTTTTTCCTTGCTCTCTGCTAAAGTGCTGGGAGTCAAAAGAAGGGAGCCAGGCAGAGCCTGAGCCTGCCTTGTCCTGGCAGGAGCTGCTTTGATCAGGTGCCCCTGGGGATCTCTCATTGCCCCTTCCTGGATTTGTCTCTCAGCTCCTGGATCGGAGTAAGCAAAGACCTTGGGAAGCTGCCCCTGGGTGCCCCGGAGAGCAGGTGGCCAAAAGCAAACTCCTGCCCTGCCCAGTCCATCCCTCCTTTGGTTTCCACAAGGCCAGGGGTCCTGCCTTCATCCTGGGGGGTGGATGCGAAGAGATTGTGCTGCCTAAGCGGACAGTCACAGCTCCTCCAATAACAGCAGTCAAACCTGTAAGAAGAGTGAAGATGGAACAGACATCTGAGAGCTATCATAATTGCCCCAAAGCTATATACCATGATTACCCTAAGAGGCATATACATATATATATATAGAAATTCTGGTGACTATTAATAGTAAAATTATAAAAATGATTAGGTAAATATAGTGTAGGATATAGATAAAATCATATAACAAAATAATGATAGTTTATAAATTCTACTTTGGATGCATTATGCAAAGATCTAGTTCTCTGGGGAAGTCTCTAATGCTGGGAAAAAAGAAGAAAAGAGAAGGGGGGCCCAGCAGCTGGGTGGGGGGCTGGCTCAGTTACAGCAGCTGTGGGTGCATTGTGGGAAGACCTGAAGGACCAGCTTAGGGTTACCTTCACAAGATGACAGGTAATCAGTCAACAGGAATGGTCCTTACCTGATCCATGGGCTTATGATATTCTGCACCTTCCTAAATTAAGAAGAGTGTATAATCTTAGAGTAAGGAGCAGAGGGCCAGTTTGGGACTAATGGGGAAATAAAAGGCTTTGCAACATCTCTGTCCAATGCAGACGATCAGTAGAAGTGGCCTGCTAAGCAATGTCCAAGGGCAGAGAAGGGGCTGTGTGTGTGTGTGCGCTTAACCTGGAACAAAGAGCAGCCTTTCTCGCTCTCTGAAACTGCTCGGGATAGAAGCTCTGCTGCCCATGAAGACCCTCCACTATACAGCACTTTCAGTGTAGATGGGATTTATAGCAGTGCGATTCAAGGCTCTTGGTGGCCCACAATATCGTGATAGGAAACAGTGCCAGGTAGCCTCCGTAGAGAAGAATCGGCATGGTCAAGCTGTCAAAATCAAAGAACAGCACACACACACAACCCACAAGAAAAACTCATGGCACTGCTTCGTCCTCCAAAACTCTCTTCAACGAATCCCCATTTTAAAAGTTTATGAAAGGCCAAAAAAAGTCAACCAAAGGAAGCTGTGGTGCCCTCCAGCCACTTTGGGCCCAGCATCAGCATTTGCTGCTGGCGTAGAATTGCCTGCCTGACGAGACGAGGGGGGGGGAGAAATCCCCAAGGATGCCAATTGCACCACCCAGACTGCTGAGAGATTCCTGAGCGGGGAATTTCACCCAGAGGCTGCGAGCCCAGAGGCAGCCTTGCCCTCCTCGGGCACAGCACCTGCTCCAAGGGGACCCAGAGTGCAGTTGTTAGGAAGTTGGACACCCTGGAGCTGCATTATCAACAAAAGGGCCCAGCCTTGGGATGCTGCAGGCTGGCCAGAAAAAAACACCCCCTTGGGATCCCAAGGATCTAAGAAAGGGACTGTCCTATGCTGAGCTTCTGAGCTTCTGGGGCAAAATAGGCAGATGTGAAAAAAACCATCCCAAATGTTGAAACTCGTCACTTGCTTGATTGGGTGCCCAGTGATTTACAGCCACAAATCTTGCTTGCATTGCGAAGATCAGGATTCTAGTCTTTTGAAAACAAGTTACCCCAAATATCTCTGCAAGTTCTCTATACAGCTCCTGCTCAGCCACAACCACTTTGTACCTAGCACAATTTTATAACTGAAGTCAGGTTTTGGGGGAAGGGGGCAGGGGTGAAATGCTCACAGTTCGGACCGGCTCGTGCGATCCAGTAGCGATGGCGGCGGCTGGTTTGGAGGACTGGTAGCAAAAATTCCTGGCCCCGCCCCCCTGCCTCTGCTGAGCCGCACCATCAGCAGAGGGTTTTTTTTACTTTTAAAAGCCGGCTTTTCTTCAGCCGAAACATGCCTTTAAAAGTAAAAAAAAACCTTTGAGGATCTCGCATGTTTTCTACAAGTAAGAGTAGAGATTCTAAGGCACTTACATGATTACTGATGAACACATGGCTTTTTTTCCAGCCCGAAAGCCCCAGTTTCACTTTCAGCCAGACAGAATCAATTGCTTAGCTAATCTATTTCCTCAGTGATCAACTAATGCTGGCTGGCTTTGTTGGTTGAGGAACTCTGGGAATTGAAGTCCACAATAAAATAAAATAAAATAAAATAAAATAATAAAATAAAATATTTGTGCAGCTTTCTGAGATTTGGTGTGTTTCTGTAGTGTTTCACTCTAACTACACAAACACACAAAATCTCAGAAAGTTGTATGTGGCATTTTGTGTGTGTGTGTGAGTTGTGTTGTGTGTGTGTAAAGTGTGAAAGTTGGTTTTTGGTACCTCTTATTGTTTTTTATACTTTGTTAATTATTTATATTATTTATTGTTATTGGCCACGCCCACCCAGTCATCTGACCACCAATTAAGCCATGCCCACAGAACGGGTAGGGAAAAATTTTAGATTTCACCCCGGGAGGGGGGAGCAGAAAGACAATGCAGCCACCCTCTCTTTGCCAGCTTTTGAATCTCTCTCTTTTCTTCGCTTCAGCACTGGCTGGAATTCACAAAGTCTATTGTGAAGCAAATGCGATGTAAGTATTTATCTTCATGATCTCTTCAGTGGGCTGGCATGCCTCTACCTTGGCAATGTGTGAGGGTCTGGATCTCTGAAGGGGGAGGTGGTGGGATGGGCTACAGCAGGGGTCTGCAAACTTGGCTCTTTTAAGACTTCTGGACTTCAACTCCCAGAGCCAGCTTTGCTGGCTGAGGAACTCTGGGAGTTGAAGTCCACAAGTCTTAAAAGAGCCAAGTTTGCAGACCCCTGGACTACAGTGAAGCAGCAGTTTCCAAAGAGGGAGGAAGTACATGCTGAGCAGGTGGGGAGGAGACGAGGCAGTCCAGAGTTGGTTAGGAGTCAGAGGAAGATAATTAAGATAGCCACTCCCTAAAAATCTCCCAGAGACTATCCATTAGGGTTAGAGTACTCTAGCTTTAGTCTGGCAAGATTTTGTCTATATAGTGCAAGCAAATAAACTTTGGCTGGATTGTGTTATGTTGTTCTTGGGCTACACCTGACATCAATCTTGCCAGACTCTTCCTCCCTCCAAACGAGAGAACTCAAGCATGACCACAATCCACAAGGAACACGGATAACTCTGTAGCAGTTAGCAAAGGTCTTACTCCAGCGCCAGCAGCAGATGGACGCACAGGTCAGCACTTCATAAGCCACAACGATGCAGTTGTTGCAGCAGGTCAGGCAAAATGTCCAGTAGCTGTAGCCACGCTGACAACAGCAGTACAGCCCGTCCTTGGGCGCTCCCAGGGCAGCTGGATGAAGGAGTGCGGAGGGGACATGGACCAATTAACCTTCCTTACTCAGTGCGAGATGCTCACAGACAGGAGAGCCAACTGACTTTAATAAAAAAGTGAGCTTTTTATTAAGCTTGTTGAAGAGGTTAGCAGCAAAATGGGCCATTCCATTGATGGAAGGCAATGACCTGATACCGGCAAGTATCAGAACTTCCTCAGGAGATTTAGAGGCCATTTTGGTGATCTCATTCAGAGGGTCACAGCCAGTGGCAAGGTTTGGAAACTTCACTGTAGGGCATCACACAACAGGAGATGTGACGCCTTCTTGCTTCTACTCTGCAGGTGGGGGTGGGGGACTATGCTGGTTATGGGGGATCTCCCACTCACATATCTGAACCTCTGTGAATATGGTGCATTAGTGGTCTTGTGCTTAACTAGAGGAATCTGGTTCCTCTCCTTGTTCTTGACTTGATGGGATCCACTGAGCTGAGAGAAGTGCTGACTTCTCCAAATGGATCCTAGCTGGATTTGTAGCTGAGCTACAAATAAGACCTGTGTCTGTTCCTAGACATGACTTCCTTCCTCTTGTCACATTATATTCTCTAGTTTTTGATGAGCAGTTTTCAATTTTTCCTTTACAAGATACAAATCCTTTTTTTTGTTCTGGATGAAGTTGACTTTTGCTAAGCCAGATTGGAGATGCACCAGGAGGGTAAAGGTTCCCCTGGGGCTGATAGATTCCTGTAGACTCCCCAGCCCATCTGAGATCTTTTTCTCTTCTGCAGCTCAGCCCCCATTCACCCTGTGCTTCCGAGTGAAGTTCTACCCCACCGACCCAGCTGCTCTGAAAGAGGAGATCACCAGGTAAGGCAGGGAGGGGCCTTGACCCACTTTGGGCTGCCCATAGGAAAAGCTGCTTGGGGTGGGGGCGAGAGCCTGAGAGCACTGGAGGCGCTTGGCTTTGCCTGTTGCTCTGATACCTCAATGGGGCATGAGAGAAAGGAGGAAGAGATGACAGCAAGGACACTTAAAAGGAAAAGAAACTGGATATTACTTTCCAGCAGGGCTCCCTTTAGGGATGTGCTTTGCCAGCAACACATTCCAGGGAGGGTCAGGATCTGCTTCTGAGCTTCCTGCTGGAAACGATGGGGGTTGACTTATTTATAGAGGAAAAAGGAGATCCATTAGAACTTTGGAACAGATTAGGTGGTCAATCTCCCCTTTCTACTAGATACTGGTTGGGCTGTCTTCTCAAGGGCTGCTGAGATGGCGTCAGAAGCAGAGGTAGTGGATCTTCCATTTTTACAGCTGTCAGATGGGCTGTACTTAGCCCATCCCTTAGTGGCATCCCTAGATGATGTGCCCATTCCAGGTTTTCCCCCACTCCTTATCTTCCCCTCGTGTGGTCTTCTGCTGTCTTCAATCCAACTATCCCAGCCCAGTGATTGCAATAGTGTTAAGAAGAGCAGCGTTTAGCTGTACATATGAAAGGGCTGGAATCGGGTTCAGAGGCGTGGAAAAGCTCTCCTCTGCATTGGCTCCCTGGCAGGGATCGGGGTGGTGGTAGTGTCAGAAACGGCCTTCCTTGCCTGGACATTTTGGAACAGAGCCCTCTTCGGATCCATCTGGGAGGGAGAAACCTGGTGAGGACCGGCCACTGGAAGAGGCCCAGAAAGGATTTAGGAAAGCCCCGAGTGGTTCTGCAGAAGGTGCAGGAAGGAAGGCACTCATCCCTCTCGCTCTGGTTCCCCTGACAGGTATCTCGTCTTCTTGCAGATCAAACGAGATCTGTATCACGGGCGCCTCCTGTGCAAGACCTCGGATGCTGCTCTGCTGGCCGCCTACATCCTCCAAGGTAGGGAGGGCTTCAGAAGGAGACCTTTGGGAGGGGGAGCACCAAGGCTTCCTTGCAAGTTGCCCCCCAGCAGCACAGCTAAGCTGGGCTGCCTTTAAGCCGTTTTGGGTGGGGGAGCTCTTCAGTGGACTTTTACTTGTACCTCGACCCAGTTTTTTCCATCGCTCCAATCGTTTTCTTCCCAGAGAAAATAGTTTAAGGAGGAGAAGGGTGCATGTTTGCTTTTTTCTGACAATCCCTCTTGGGCTGAAAGGATACTGCAAATGAACAACAGGCATTGCATCCAATCAGTTTCCTGGTGACTGTATTATTAAGGGGATATTTCTAAAACAACAGCCCCAAAAGGACCCACCAAGGATCCCCTTTGCTTACATTTGCCAAAGTCAATAATTATTGGTGATTTCTGTTCTTTCTTTCAGCCGAAATTGGTGACTATGATCCTGGAAAACACCCCGAGGGATACAGTTCCAAGTTCCAGTTTTTCCCCAAACACTCTGAGAAATTGGAGAGGAAAATTGCTGAGATCCATAAAATTGAGCTCAGGTGACTCTTGGTAGCTGCTCTGCATCTTCATTTGTCTCTTACATTGTGCAAAAGCGCTTCCTGAAGTCCCCTGTAGCCAGTCTTGGCTGAGTCGGGAGCAACGATCCAGCTCAGCACTGCTGTGGGGGGTGGGGGGGTGGGGGGAGGATTTGGATGACCTTAGAACAAGAGCCGTCATGAAAGGCCAGGGACATGTGTGCTTGGAGCTGCTGAGGAGAGATTTTTTGACCTTGGCTTTTGGCCTTGCTCACTTGCCAGAGCAGAAGAGGTGAGACCTTGATTGCCTGGTACTTGACCACAAGGGTGAAGCTGCCCTGCTTTGTGATCAGCTAATGGGACTGGCCTTCCCAACAAGAGGGATGGTTGGTTTTAAAGCTGCACCCAAGAGATGTGGTCACCTTGCCTCCTTCTGGCCCCTCAGAGGACTGGAAGGCAGCCTGGGAGACGCCTTCCAAAACAAAACATGACTTAGTAGCCCCAACTATTTTTCCTGGCTTTAGGGCATCCCGAGAACGAGGAGCTTTCTTTAGCTCTGTAACACTTCTGGGGTCAGGTCGGAAGAGGGTCTAACTAATAAAAGGCAGGGCCGCTGTGAATCACTTCCGGCCATCGCTTCATCCAGGGAAGGAGAAGACAGAACAGGGCCAGGCTGGTGAACGGGTGGAAGCATCTGTGGGGTGGGGAGAAGCCAGCTAAGGAGAACACCTGGCTTTTGTGCAGGTGAAACGGCCCCTTTGAAATACTAATGGCCTGGTCCAGCAGGTGCAAATTCAGCCAGATTGCAATTTAATACCGTATAATTCCAATATTACATTGCAGTTGGGACTGAAAATTTAAAAAAAATAGTTTGCAACAATTCAGCTAAGCTGGGCCTGAAGATCTCTTAAGTTTGACCCCTTTTGGTAGGTGACATTCTGGCTTCCAAGCAGGCTGCTCCAGCAGGCTTCCTGCTGGGGAAAATCGCTCCCCCAGTTGGCTTAGGCAAATGCGAGAGGATTGGGACCTCCTCCTCCTCCTCCTCCTCCTCCTCCTCCTCCTCCTCCTCCTCCTCCTCCTCTTCCTCCTCCTCTCTGCTGCGTTGTTATCTGTTGTGTTATATTACTGTGCAAGAAGGTTGCATTTCACATGATTCAAGAAGCATCTTAAGAAACCACGTATTTAAGCACTTCTAGCTATTTACTGTATTAGCATTTTGTCAGAATATTTAAGGTCTCCTTTCACCCTGACAGCTCTCTGGCTCGGCTAGGAAAGCAGGACCAATTAATAATGTAAAATGAAAACCATCAATAATACCAAATTAGGCACACAAAGTTGGCACCAGCATAAAAAAAGCTGCCTTGTCGTGCCCCCACAGAGCTGCTGAAGTGCCACTGGGCTGCTTCCCTGGGCCCCAGGTGGCAGAGCCCCCATCTCCTGGTACCTCGCCCCATGCACACCCTTGTGTAGCTGCGGCAACCAGGCTGTGATGGTTCTGCTCGGGGCCTGCAGCCAGGCTGCCCTGCTGCCCTCCTCAGGCAGGGATTAGAGCTTCTGATGCCCTTCCCCATCTTCTCTTCCAGTGGGCAGACCCCTGCGACGGCAGAGCTGAACTTTCTCAGGAAAGCGCAGACCTTGGAGACGTATGGAGTGGACCCACATCCCTGCAAGGTACACGGTGGGGCCCCCATCCTCTCCCTGACTGCAGCCACCTTCCTTCTTCTGCACCGAGGGCCTGGGCATTCACACCCCACACAGGCAGCAATTTATGGGGCGGTGGCTGCCCTTGCCAGTCATGGCATCGGCCACGAAGTCCTCCTCCTGGGAGAGGCCGAATCCCCCCTGAAAGGGTTATTAAATAGCCGTGGAAGACAGGCAGCCCCTGACCCGCCACCCAAGTCCTCCTCTCCACACCGCCACCCCCCAGCACAACTTCACCCTTTCCTGCTGCCCCACTGCTTTTGCAGGGCTCCTCTGTTGAGCTAGATTTAAATTGCTGGTTGGCAGGAATCTGCTGGAGTCTGGAAGCAACACTGCCAGAAATGAGTAGAGAGAAATGGACACAGCTGCATTTAAATGCTAACAGCGAATCAAAACATTTGAAAGGAAATTCTGCAGCAAAAGCAGTTTAAGAAGGATCAGCAGCAGAAAGATATTTGTCAGATCAGCTGGATTGACTCTTGCGGTGTCTTTAATATTTAAGTCAATGTCAGGAAGGACAACCTGCACCTTGGTGATGTGAGGCTTCCTTGCGTGCCACACGGCATTTCCGGCTCAGAGAGCTACCTATGTTGCATGCCCGGAGCGTGTCCTACATAGACTGCAGCTCTCTCAATGGGATTCCTGCCTGCTGGACCATTGCTTTGCCTGGCAAATGGCAGTTCCCTTGCCATGGAATAAACCAGGCCACACTTAGAAATAAAATAAAATAGGAGTGTAAGAACTCTGTGATGAGAAAGGGATGTGGAGGGGGGGCGGCAGTGGCAAAATCCTTCCTTCCCAAAATGGAGGGCAGGGATGAGGGGCAGACACTTCTACTACAGTGAGGCCTCATTCTGGGCCTTAATTGTTGTTGTCTTTGGCATTGTCTTCATTTGTTCCAATTTTCAAACCACTTACTTAAACATATAATTTATGCAACACAACCATAATTTAAGGCTGGTGAGCACTGATTACTTGAAACTCAGACTTGGGCAGGATCCAGCTGTGAAAATGCTGGGTAGCTCTTCCTTCCTTCCCCGCTTTCTTTTTCTTCCTTTCTTCCTTTCTTTCTTTCTTCCTTCCTTCCTCTTCCTTTCTTTTCTTTCTTCCTTCCTTCCTTCCTTCCTTCCTTCCTTCCTTCCTTCCTTCCTTCCTTTCTCTCTCTCTCTCTCTTTTTCTTTCTCTCTCTCTCTTTCCCCCTCTACTTTGCCTTCCATCCAGCAGCTGGCAGGGGACAACCACTCAACCCAACTATGGCAGAGACCTCAGCAATTACCAAGGACAAGTCCTCAGGCTGCTGCCTTGTGGTTTGTGTTCCAAATCAACAATGAAGTTTATTTATTTACTTATTTATTAAATCTGTTTGACATCCATTTCGCCACAGTGTGAGGTTACAAGGTCAAAAGCAATAAAACTATGTACACACACACGCACACTGCACACAGACACACCCAGTAACAATAAAATTATAAATTCTGGTAAAAAGTTGGGGAGGGAGGAGGGGTGTGTAGGGAGGGAGATGGGATCTGCCATTAGTCCACCAACCACCTCCAGCATGATACCCCCCACGGGGATCCCAAACCAACTGGCCGAGCCAGGTTGTTGAGCCTTTATGGAAGGTCAGGAGGGTAGGAGCAGATCTGAGCCCAAGGGGGTCTGTGTGTGTGTGGGGGGGGCAAATGCTCCAAAGGGCAGGAGCCATGGCAGGAAAGACTCTGGTGGGCCCTTGGGTGCCTCCTCTGCCCATGTGGGTGGGGCCGGCCTGTCCCATTGGGATGAGATGGCTCCTCAGGGAACTGGGCCCATCCCCTCCAGGGCTTTTAAAGGTAATGGCCAACTCCTTGAAGGGCACCTAGAAGCAAACTGGCAGCCAGTGCAGCTCACGGAACAGCACGGAACATGGGCCTTTCTAGGGCCCCCAAAGGCTGCCCACACCGCCACACCCTCTGCCAGCTGTAGCTTCCGAATGCTCTTTAAGTGTTGATGTGGTTCAGCATGAGAGGGACTCCTGGAGCCATCATGGCTACATTCCTGTCCCTTTATTTGGCAGCAGAAGGGAATTAGTTTGCTGCTGCCTTTTTTCAACCTCTTGCCTGGGATCTCTGAGTGGTCTCCCGCCCAGCCCAGTCAAACAAAGTTTTCTCCTCCGTTTTGTTTTCAGCCCCGCACCCCATCCCAGTGTGGAGACTCTGGGTTGAAACCAGGCGTTCCTGCAGAAGGCGGTGCCATCCCAGAATGTCACCTCTGGGTGGGCTTTGTGCCCGATGAACCTTCCCCAGTCCTTTCTTTGGCTGTCAGGGCTCACTTCAGGCAGCAGCTTCTCCTTCTGAATATTGAATAAAGAGGGTTATTTATTTATTTTATTTTTATTTTATTAGATTTTTATACCGCCCTTCTCCCGAAGGACTCAGGGCAGTGTACAGCCAGAATAAAATACAGAATATATACAATTAAAAGAATTTAAAATAAACTATTACTAAACGGCCGATAATTTAAAAGATTTAAAAATTTAAAATATTACTAAAACCCCAATTTAAAATCAACTATTTATGCCAGTCCTGCTTAATATGGAAAAGCATCAAAACATAAAACAGTATATAAAAATTAAAATACTAGAGTTGCAATTTTATAAAATTTGAAAGTTTAAAGAAGTTTAAGGAGGCAAGAATAATAAAACCCTGTAAAATTAGTTGGCAAAGGTAAAGGAAGGGCTCTCATGGCCCCAGCCAACCCCACAACTGCCTGCCCCTTTGTAGCGATGGATGGTCTCGCCCAGCGGTTTCATGTAGATGTTCAAAAGGAGCGGAGAAAGCACTGAGCCCTGTGGCTCCCCACACAAAGCAGGGTCTGTGAGCTGGACCTCTTGCCCCCTATTACCACTGATTGGGACCGGCCTTGAAGGAAGAAGGTCAACCATCACAAAACTGGGCCACCCAACTCCTTAAGTTGACCCAAAAGGACACCATGGTTGATAGCACGGAGAGCTTCCAAGTGGTCAAGAAGAGCAAGGATGGACGCACCACTTCCTTCCCACCCCTGCTAGAGACCGTCCATGAGTGGACCAATGCAGTTTCGGTCCCATATCTGGCCCTGAAACCTGATGGAAAAGGATCCCGACCTTCCATTTCCTCCAGGATCTTCTGTAGTTGCAATGCCACCAATTTCTCAACCACCTTCCTTAAAAAGGGGAGGTAGAGACTGGACAAAAATTGTCCAGAGTGGTTGGCTCCAGCAATGGTTTCTTGAGCGGTAGGCACACTGGTGCCTCTCTGAAAGAAGTTGTGATCACCCTCTCCAACAAGGATGAGTTCACCACCGCTTGGACCCAACCATACGATGCCTCCTGGGCGGCCTTAACCAGCCAAGAGGGGCTCAGATCTAACCTGCAGGTGGTGGCATTTGAATTCTGCAGGGTCCTGTCCACTTCCTCCGTTCCAACAGAACCAAGCCATTCCCAGAGAAGTGGGTAAGTCTGCTCCCAGGGCATCTACACAGGACTTGTACCACACTGGGAATGAATCTGAGCAATTCCATCCTCCAGGTGCCTGGAAAATTTCTCTGCATGGCCTTGTAGGTGGATCTCTGGGCCAGCCTTTCCAAGGAGGGTCTGAATGACCCTAAACAGGGCTGCTGGGTGGATGCCATAAGGACAGAGATGTAGGGGCACTTTGCCACCCACTACCACAAGATGAACATGAGTAGTGGCTTTAACTCGTGTTCAGTCAAGCTCATTTTTCATTTTCTTCCAGTGACGCTCTGGGCGTCTTTTCAACTCCTTCATGAACCCTATGGAGAAAGGAGGCTGATGGGCCAGGAGAGACTGCACAAGCGGGATCCTATTAAGGGCCCAGCAGATTCCCTGTTCCAGGCAGCTGCCATAGGCTCTGCAGGACCAAGTGGCAGATCGGCAGGATTTCCCCCAGCTCTCTTTGGAACCCCATTGGGTCCATTAGTCACTGGGGGAGGGGGAGGCCAATCAAATGGCCCCAGCCTGCCTGCAGAGTGGGTATAGCTCAGTATATTATTAGAATTTATTTTAATTTGGGTATCTTATAAAACATAGATTCTATGCATAAATGAACCCAAACATCAGATGTATCAAGCCATCGGTTGGATCCTAGTCTAAGAATTGTTTCCAGTTCTAGTTGAAATTTACTTTTAAGGTGCGAAGTTATTTTAGACACTTTCTCAGGTCCCAGTGGGGCACAAAAGGGACCCCGGGTTGGGCAGTAGCAGCAACCTTGAGAAACAGAAGGAAGGGCAGCAGCCAAGGTGATGCTCAGAGAAAAGAAATTTGGGTCCAAGGCAGAAAGGGAATTTGAGAAAGCATCTCAAAAGATAAGGGGGTGGGGGGCATATTCAGGCTTGGAGGAGTCTGTTACTGTAACCTTACAGCAAAGTAACATTTGCATTTGTGACTTTGGTCTCCACGTCTGTTCTGCCTTGAAGGGCTGACAGTCCCTTTTTCTGGGACCACGTGTGGCTGCATACCTGCAGCCACGCATGCTGGCCCTACATAAATAAGGCAGCCCAGGTGTCTTGAAGAAGAGGGCTGTGACGCCTCCAGGTCAAGGACCTTGGGTCAAGACCAAGGAAACCGGCAGAATGCTGGATGGGCTCCCAGAAGCTCTGGGCAGGTGCCTCCCCAAGTGGGAGGGAAGCGATGTCCAGGGTTCGAGAGCTGCGGAGCTTCGGTGTTCAACCTGGGCATCCAGCTCAGAGTCCTGGGGGCCAAAGAGGCTGCACTCTGGCCAGCTCCACCACGTGCTGAGTTTGCCTTCAACCATGGCATCGCTCGGTGAGCAGCTGCTGGTCTGTTGCAGGACGTGTCCGGAAATGCTGCTTTTCTTGCCTTCACCCCGTTTGGATTTGTGGTCCTGCAGGGAAACAAGCGAGTTCACTTCATCAAATGGTGAGTTCTGCGCCTAAAACCTGTTCCTATAGTTAGTTACACAGGAGGAACAGAGGTCTTCCCAAATAGCCCCTCCCCATGTCTGTCTGTGGCCTCTGCCACAGTGGCAGCCTCTCCCCTCACCCCAAGACCACACCTGTATTGGAAAGCAAGGAGCTTTGGGGCCTGATCTTGCCTGAACCCCCTTCCCCCCTCGGCTTGGCCTCACCTTCTGGGGCAGACTTCGTTACTTCCTTGGCTTTTTCTTTCTTTCTTTCTTTTTTGAAGTAGTAGTTTACAAAATTAAACAGTACAGAAAAGATGTGTGTGTGTGTGTGTAAAAGATATAAAAAAAAATAGGAAAGAAATAGAAAAAAGTGAACACTATAGTTAATCTATAATCACTATAGTTAAAAGGAAGGAAGGAAGGAAGGAAAAGAAAGAGAAAGAAAGAAAGATTTAAAGAATTGACTTTTGATTGTCTTTGCAGCAGTTATAGAGAGCGATGGTCTTGTCTGGATGCTCTCCCAAATTATATGACCCAGTTCCCTTCTTCCCATATAAAGTCCGTCTTAATCACCGGTTCATTTTCATACATTTTCAGTGAAAAGTCTATAAAGGGTTTCCAGCCTTTGGTCCTTCCCTAACCAAAGAAGTCAATTTAGCTATTTCCGCATATCTCCATCTTTACGATCTTCTCTTCCTTTTATTCTGCCTTTTCCCTTTTCTTGGTGCACATAATAGCCTTATTGCAGTTAATTTTCCCTGAGTCTTTTCTAATTGGCTGTCAGTCAGTCCCAATGAGGAAAATTCAGGTTTCCATTAAATATTAATTTTTAAAATTGTCTGCGTTTTGTATTTGCATCAGTATTTTTTGCTTTTTCACAAGTTTGCATGGTAAACATGTCCTTTCATACTCTTCACATTTTCAACAGTAGTTAGCGATGCCTTTATACATCACAGATAATCTCTCTTTGTTAACATATGTCTATTGATGTCTGATTTGTCTGAAAGTATGGTTGAGTCTGTCTATCTGGTTTGAGATGAAGGAGTTTTCAGACTGCTAGTTGGTGTTGATGAAAACTCCTTTGTGTCACATCACAGGGACAGATTCGACCATAGCTGCAACTGGGAAACTAATCGTCCTAGATTCCTAGCTCACAGCTCAATCCAAGGTTGGGAGTTCCTGGCAACCTGGCATTCCGAGAAATCAGCTATCAATAGGCCCAGAGATATAAACCATATTTATGCACCATTGAAAAGAGTCAATAAAAAAGCTAAGAAGGAAGCAAAACGGTCATCCATTACCGCTGTACCACCAATTCCCCATCTCCCTTTACTTCCTTAGTAAGAATTATTCACTTCTGTATTCCTTTAACACTTCTGGTTTTTGCTATGCTCTCTCCGTTCTTTCTGCTTTCAATTTAGGCAACTGTCCCTTTCATAGAAACACTAACTTATAAACACAGCCATTTCCACTTTTCTTGATGCCCCTCCCTTGCAGCAACCACACACTGCCCACCATTTTGCAATTGGCATTTCATATCTTACAATTTCTGTATTTTCTCATCATCGGTATATACTGAAGCATTTCTGCCATGTATATTTAACTTTCCAAATCTCCACTCAGAAACTGCCTTGGACTTTAATATATTAATTTTCAGAGCCACAATCCTTATCTCATTACACAGCCCAAAGTCTGCTGGGAATAATTCAGGTTCTCAACCAGCAAAAGAGCCTCATTTGCAAATAAAAGTCCACGAACAACCCACATCCTGTAATCTCCTCCCAACTATTCCTTATACATGCATCCATAAATACTTTCAACAACCAATAGGCTGTGACGAATCCACACTGCACTTTATAGGTTTTGCTCATTGATGCCTTTTTCTCAGCATTCAGTCAGCCCCTTCCCACTTAACAAATTAACCCCCCTGTAGTTTCTGCATTTTATTTATTTATTTATTTATTTAATTGTATTTATATACCGCCCTATCTCCCAAGGGACTCAGGGATTCACTCTTACTGGCTTTCCTTTTGTAAAGGGCACAACTGGACAGTCACAAATGTGTTACACATTAAACAAGTTGCACATAAGTAAACTACATCAACATTTTAAGGTTCTTCTAGTTATGTCATCTGCACCTGTAGCCTTTCCACTTATCCAGGTTCTACTATCTCTTGCTTCTTGTTCATAATGTTTCTTGAATAGTGGTACAGGTAGTCCCCAATTATGACCACAATTGAGCCCAATCTTTATGTTGCTAAGTGAGAAATTTGTTAAGTGAGTTTTGCCCCATTTTATGGCTTTTCTTGCCACATATCATTTTTTTCGGCGTATAAGATGCAGTTTAGTTTTTTGGGAGGAAAATAAGGGGGTGGGGGAATCTGCCTACCAGGTATTCATCTGTCCTTAGTCTGGTCAGCTTCAGCACATTAGTTTGCTGGTTTTGAGTATATGCTTTATATCCCCTACTTGGGGATAAAAAACCAACTTCTAAAGCACAGCTGATCTTTGGAGAGGGAAGCAATGAGAAAAGCAAGCAGGGAAGATGCTTCACACTCTAGCGCCTCATTAGGGCTGAAAAAAGCTTCAAAAAAGCTACATTCGGAGTATAAGACATACCCAAATTTTCAGCTTCTTTTAGGGGGAAGAAAAGTGTGTCTTATACTGCGAAAAGTATGGTATGTTAAGTAATCATTGCAGTTGTTAAATTAGCAACACAATTGTTAACTGAATCTGGCTTCCCCATTGACTTTACTTGTCAGGTGATCAAAAGGGGATCACATGATCCCGGGATACTGCAAACCGTCATAAATATGAGTCAATTATCAAGCATCCAAATGTAAGTAATGTGACTATGGGGATGCTGCAACGGTCATAAATAAGTCACTTTTTTCCATGCTGTTGTAACTTTGAACCATCACTAAGCGAACTGTTGTAAGTCGAGGATTACCTGTATTAGCATTACAGCATTAACATTACAGTGACATGTTCTGTATGTCACTAACATCCCCATACAAATCTCTTAAAATACTCCTTCCAGAATTCCATCAACTCAGTGGCACACCAAATCATGTTAGCATTTTTACTTTTGATTCCTTAAAAGCAACGTGTGATTATCTTTCTTGGCTTCTTTGACGATCTTCTTTGCAACTGAGCACACTAAGATGCATCCCCATTGGCCTTCATCTGCTCCTCAGACAGCCTAGAACAAGAAGGGGCAGCCTGGCACCAGCCTTTTCCAGGGCAGCCTCTGCTTCTGGGATCAAAACCCGGCCCTTCGATTGATAAAAGGGGCAGAAAGCTGCTCTCCCGCAGCGTTTCTGTCTCCCAGGTCAGCCTGGAATCCTTCAGTCTGTGATTTCTATCCGGCTAGGCCTCCCAAAGCCTGGAGGGGGAAAAGTGCCCTGTGATACCAAAAGGATTTTGTGTCTTCCCTCCTGACGTGATGCTTCAAGCCTCTGCCTTGCTCTGGGCCAAGGAAGGAAGCCCAGGCCGTGTCGGTTCTGGAACGTGAGAAATTCTGGAGAATTCTTTGTGCGGGTGCAAACCCAGACTGAGAGATTGTGACACCCAACTAAGTCACTCCCTGGGTGTGTAGGCAAGAGTCAGCCAGAACTGACTAGGAGGAGCCTAGCAGGCAGGAAAGAGTTCGAAATCTCTGGCCTTGTGCTGCAATGTCTTTTTACCCAGAGAAAAATTCCCACGGCCACAAAAAAGGAGGCATAATTTTCCCAGGTGCAGGAAGAATAGATGGGAAAAGCTGCCCCCTTAAGTGTGTGCAGAGTCTGCTCTGGGAAATAGCTGGCACTTCTGCACTTGAACAGAAGGCCGGCAAGACCTGGCATGGCTGGCAGGCTAAGAAGGGGCCACTGGGCTGCCCATTTTGCCACCAGCGGGCATCACTGTACCAAAAGAGATCCAAGGTTGGCCACAGACCTTGAAAGAACTGACTTTCTGAAAGAAGGAATCAAAAGTTTTCAACCAAAATCTGAACTAGGCTTCCTCCATCAGAGGGAGGGAAAGGGATCTGAGCCGCTGGGGGAAGGGCTGTCCTGGGTCTGTGCTGCTGAGGACAGACAAAGGTCCTTGCAGTGGGGGGGGGCACTTCCTTTGGCAGGACCCGGCTAAGGGCCACCTCTTCCCCTGAAAACAATCTAGTGGTGAACTGGTCCATGTGATGCGTAGTTAGCGTCATTTCTCTTGCTTTGTCTTGTAGCCCGTTGTTGATATGCCCCAGTATCCTGTTTGCCCTTTTTACTGCAGCTCCATCCTGAGCTTCATGGATTTTTCGACAATATCCCCTAAACCCCTTTCCTGGTCAGTACTCTGCATGACTGTTCCATGTAATCTGTGCCCTCAATATTCCGTTTGTGCCCCCTTTTGTCCATTTGTCTGCATTGTCCATGTGCTTGGCACAGCCACCTAACAAGCCCCTGGACTCGTCATCAGGTAATTCCTCCTCCGCCCACATCAGCCAAGAGTGGCTCTCTCCATTCAACCGGCTCCTTCAAAACTGCCAGGTTGCCAGGTGCTGCTGCCCTTCCTGAGACTGAGACACTTTTCACCCCCACCGCTGTTTTCAGCCGGAGGCCCCGAGCCATAAACGTTCAGTTTAGATCTGCAACTGCTCTCCTTTTCCAAAAGAAGTTTCATTCAACTTTCTGTTTTATGCAGCTTGATTTAAAATCTCTGCATTTTGCCAGAGCCTGTTCCACGCTGCGTGTGGGCCTGCCCTTGTCATGCGATGCAGGAGGGTTTGAGACGGTTTCCTCTTTCATGGAAGTGCTTCTCTCTCGCTTGCAGGAACGAAGTGGCCAAAATGAAATTTGAAGGCAAGACGTTCTATTTATACGTAAGTCAGAAAGAGGTGAGTGCCTTCCAAAGGGATCTGCTTTATGAGACCAAACAAATCCAGTGGTTTCTCTGCCTGCAGATCACCCAAGAGAGCTCAAGAAGTTGTCTGGATCCAGGTTAAACTCTGTATTAAACCTTATTAAAGCAACCTCCAGGCTGAGAAACTGGGATGTTTCCAAGTAGCAGAGCTTCCTTGGTTCTAGGCGCCATTGAACCCCAGAGGAATCCAGCCCAGACTTGATCAATGACCAATGCTGGTCAAAAGGGATGGAGCCAATGTGGATGGATCCACCCACTTGGGTTTGTTGAATGCTGAGCATCCTCTCTGGTGGAGAAAAAGCTCTCAGACTTCCAGACCACCCCCTGAACAAATACCGCGACCCTCCCAATTGTTGGCCCCTCAGAGCAGCCTTCTCATCCTTACAAGGAGAGTCACAGTCCAGGCACAAGAGCTCATGGGACTTGAAGTACGTGGAGGGGGTTCGGTCCCCCTAACTCTGAATTCGGACTGGAAAATCTTTGGGATTTGAAGGGCTGCACTTATTGCCAGGCGGAGGGAATAGCTTCTCTTCTCCACCACATTCCAAGATCAACCCTCCCCGCCCCCCCCTGCAGACACTCTGCACCTCCCACTTCGTTTTCCCAAAGGTGGGGGTAGGCAGAAGAATATGGAGTTCAGGGCAGTGCTAGGTGGGGAGATAAACAAACATTGGGGTGTAGGACAGGCTGCCCAGTTCAGTTACTCAAATGATGCCTGCTTTTCCAGACTCTGGTTGGAAGCTCTTGGTGTCCAGTAGAGCGAAGGTGTCTGCTTTGTCAAAAAGCCAAGATGGTGGCCACCTGCCCTGTTTAATGTGCATCGCAACGCATATGGCAGAGAATAGGGAAGATGAAGATGAAGGATGCTATGCAGGATACCCTAACCCGAGTCCTAGGCAAATGGGACTAAAGCAAGTCTAGAAGGCCCAGATAACATTTGGAAATGGCTCAGGCTCCTCCCTAATTCGCTGGACCATAACAACGAGGAGAAGGGACCTTACAACCAGAGTGGCAAAATTCAATTCTGAGAGCCCACTTTAATAAAAGCACAATCAATTTCATTGCACATATGTTGTGCACTGACAATAAAGATTTGATTTTGTTGAATTTACACTGAGAGTGTAGATTTGGTTTCCTGTTCTGACCTACTGCAGAGCTGGATCTAAACCATCCACGTTTTTGTTAGTTTAATTTTATTTTCTTTCAAACATAAGAGTTTTTCTGGGATTTTGACAGGAAAAGAAAATTGTTCTGACCTATTTTGCTCCGACTCCTGAAGCCTGCAAGCATCTATGGAAATGTGGGATTGAAAATCAAGCCTTTTATAAGTGAGTAGAAGATGTATTTTCCAGGATTGCTTTCTATCCTTGGGAAGCAGCCATTGCCAATGCAGAGCCTGCCCGCTCAGCCCAAAGTGGTGGTGATGTTTCCTGCAGAAACCTGGTCCAGGGTTGGTTTCTCTGCTGCAGCCACATCTTGCCCTGTAAATGGGCACCTAATCTGGTTGGCGATCCCGCTGGCTCCTACCTGGGAATTCTTCCTATCTCCCAGACGAAGCTCAGAAGCCTGAGAAATTAAAGCATCTGTGAGAAAGAATTTCTCATGAAGAGCATCTGCTGTCCATGTCCCAAATCCATGTCTTGTCTTTTGTATCACACAAATTTCCTTTGTCTCTGTGTGCTGCCTGGACCTGTTTGGAAATCTTACGTTCAGGCAGCCTCCTTTTCCTTATGCTAAGAGGGACAGCAGGGCCTGTATGGTTTAGACCAGGGGTCTCCAACCTTGGTCCCTTTAAGACTTGTGGACTTCAACTCCCAGAGTCCCTCACTCTGGGAGTTGAAGTCCACAAGTCTTAAAGGACCAAGGTTGGAGACCCCTGGTTTAGACAGATCCTCTAGGCCAGGGATGTCCAAACTTGGCCCTTTGAAGAGATGTGGACTTCAACTCCCAGAATTCCCCAGCCAGCAACTTGCTCATATTTATAGCTCATGCTGGCTGGGGAATTCTGGGAATTGAAGTCCACCACTCTTCAAGGGGCCAAGTTTGGACACCCCTGCTCTAGGCTTTTTAAGGAGCGGCTGAAAAGTGGCCACAATAATTGCTTGGGATTAATAGATAGTTCTGCTTTAGTTTTAAGAGCCAATGCCACATACCAAAGTACAGCTTTTAATTTTTCTAAATCAATTTGTACGGATCCACACCAAATGTGCTGACCCTTGGCGGTCTCTGCTCTGCCTGGTGAGGAAATGGATGGACCCCCAAGTAGAAACAGAGAAATGGCTCCATTTGTTGCAAAAGGAAAAAATGTATTAGAAGCCAAGCGAATTGCAGGAAATCAGAGCTAAAGGGTTGCATGCAAAGGTTCCCCAATTAACTTTCCCATTCCCATTATCTCCCTATTGTCCAGTCACATTCAAAGGAATTGTCTTGGTTTTGCTCCCTCCCTCGGCGGGCTAGATGGTGAGCCGTTGCATTCCCCTCTGGCTTTGGGGCGATGTGCTGATGTCTCGGGAAGGCACGAGGAGTAGTTTCAGTAGCTCCCCCCCCTCCAATCTATGGTAGGCTGGCATCTAGCAAAGCCAGGCTGAAGCTCAAGATGGCAGTTCTGAGAGCGGGCAGTGATGGCTTTTGAAGGATGACTCAGCCAAGTGGGATAGAGAAGGCCAGAGGAGGAATGCGATGGGAAGAGAAACAAAGTCTGGTTCCACTTTAATTTTTGTTGGCGTAAAAGGGAAGGAAGGGGAAACACAGCTGGGCTTTAGAGATTCTGTCTCAATAGTGGCGCACCCGTGTGGCGTCTGTGTTTCGACCTGGCCCACCTCGAAGGGCTGTTCCACACTCTCAAGGACAGAAAAGCTTCTCTACCTGGGCTCTTTTTAGAATGCCACTTGCACTTCCGTGTTTCCTCACCAAAATTCAATTTTAATATTAAGAAAACTCAGTTCTTTTCCAATCTTGTTAAGCAGCTCTCAGAAACTACACATGAAAGTTCAAACAGAGGCCCCAAAGCCTTGAGCTGACTTTTTAAACCTCATAAGAAACAGCTGCTCCATTTACCTCACTTTCCCCGTCTCTCAGTCTTTCTCTCTTTAGCAGCTGAAGGTCACTTCATTCCCTGCCCTGTCAAACCAAAATCCTCAAGCAAGAAAGATTTGCAGAAGGGAAAGAGGTCAATCCCCCCCCCACCTTTCCTCCCTTCCCATCTTTCTAAACAAGCAAGGGACAAAAACGGCTAACATAAAATTAACAGAAAACAGATTAATACTAAAATTAGCAGTGATTACCCTGGTAAGAGAAACGTGTCTGAGCAAAGTGCCAAACCCCAAGCAGGGCATTTCTTGGCCAGGTCAATGCAGGTGACACCCTCCCCATATGCCGAGCAAAGAGGCTTCTGGCACTAGGAACCTCTTTGGAAAGGCCTCCATTGGGCTCTTCCCGCCAGGCAGCTGCCCCGCAGGGCAGTGAACCCCCCACTCCACTTTAGAGTGGGGGCCTTGCAGGAGTCAGGCTGGCTGCCACAACTTCCGGATGGGTTGTTGCTCTGCATAAAGCAATTTGGACCAGCAGTGAAGATGTAGAAGGGCCAGAAAACCTGGCCAGGTCAGATGGCATTTGGCCTGTGACTGGGAAAGGCTCCCCAGGGCAAGTCTGAGGAGAAGGCGATCCCTTTCAGGGCAAGGCAGCCACATGTCCGTAACGGGCACTGGGAAAGCCTCAAGGCCAGCCACACTTTCCCTTGCACTTCTGAGCTGCGCCGATGTACAGGCGCCAGTTCCTGCAGAACAGGAGACATTGTCCTCTCTGCTTGGTGGCCATTAGCAGCACCCAAGCTGGTTGCTCCCCCAGGGGTGTCTTTCTTTGTGCCTTTGCTTTGTTTTCAGCACATGGAAATGATAAGTTTCCAAAATGTCCCCTCCCGTCGCAGCCCTTTCCAAAGCCAAGCAACTGTTGACCGAGTGCTGTTATTCGATCCCTGTTCCCACCTCTGCTTCTTGCTTCAGGTTGGAGAAGTCCAGTCAAGTTCGCACCGTCTCCAGCAGCAACTTATTTTTCAAAGGGAGCCGCTTCCGATACAGGTAAATGTTCTGTCCCCTCTCGCCTCCATCTGAGCGATGGCTTAATTAGCCGGCACTATCAGCTCTGGCAGGAAGCTAGCAAGCGTCTGCCAAGTGACTCTGTTATCTCCCTTGATGCCGATGAGTCACCCAGGAACAAACAGTACTTCAGCTCTTAATTAAGCAGTTGATTTGCCTGCTACGAAGAGGCATAGCAGCCCACGCTGGTTTTATATCCTATGGGGTGTGGCTCCATGACTCAGCACTTCCTAGGCCTGCCCCACCCCTGCTTCTGCTGTTCCTGCCTCTCCTGCCTACGAAACCTAGGGTCCAGCCAGGCCTGATTCCCATCAGCTGGGTCTGGAGGCGTGGCCTGGGGGGGGGAAGAGTCAGGGGACGGAGGCCTCGTTATCTCCTCCACCTGGCCTGCCTCTGACTCCTGGAGCTGAGCCAGGAAAGCTGGTGCTCCCAAGGTAAGTCCTGGTGGCCCTTCCCCCTCACTTTCCAAGTCACTTTCTGGCAGGGGGCCTGGCTCAGGGGCACAGACACAACAGTAAGCGGCTGTCGCTGGACCTGTTTTGACACACACATGGTTGCGTGAAGCCTGAGAATCAATTAAGGAAGGCGATAGTAGAAAAGCAGTCTCCTATGAAGTTGACCCGTTCAGTCCTGGCATTTCTGGGGTCCCCCTTCCCAACGCCACACAGCCACCACTGCTTGGCTCTTCCACAGCAGGAAGGCTGCCCAGGTACTCCTGCCAAGCTAGGCACCCACTCAAAACCTTTCCAGGTATCCAATCTGTTTATTACCAAGGATTAAGCAATAGCTCTGAGCGATGCTGCCGGATGGAGAAGCACTGCCATGCTCCCGACTTTCAGGGGAGGAGGGGGGGAGTTTGCCAGCAGAATCTCGTGCTTGGCATTTGCCATGCTTGTCACCAGCTCTGTTCTCCAATCTCTTTCAGTGGCCGAGTTGCCAAAGAAGTGATGGAGTCTAGTGCCAAAATTAAGAGGGAGCCTCCAGAAATACACAGGTAAGACAGCTATGGAGGAGCGGAAGGGTCAAAGGGCCACCATGAGCAGGAAGGACGAAGACGGGAGTGGTGGGAGTAGCTGGACCTCCTGCCAGTGCCCACCCTTGTGATGGGAAGAGATGCTGCCTCTGCACTTCCTTTCTTTCGCAGGGCTGGACTGGTTCCCAGCCGTAGCTGCCCCTCCATCCCCCACGGACCCCGGCTCAGCAGCGTTCCCAGGACCAGGAGGAGGGCTGTCCACATCTCCATCATGGAAGGTGAGTTGGCTGGTGGTAGTCCTCATTTAGCAACCACATTTCAGTCATTAACCATACAAACCTGGTCATAAATCGCTTCAGAGACAATTGCTAACCATTGAAACGATGACTGTATTTATAATCCTTCTTCAGCGTTCCTTTGCTTTGCAGACATGCAAGGGTTGAAAATGTGAGGATTGGCCATAAAGTTACTTTTCCATCACTTGTGTTACATACACTTGTGTTACAAGGACTGCAGAACAATAGCAATCACACTGCATTTGGTTCATTGGATTAGATTGCTCAGGTATCTTTGTTATAGATTTTAATGAGTTTTGGAACTAGGTATTGAAAAAAAGTACTCAGGAATTGAGGCTTCAGTTTCCCTGTACAAAATTTCAGTGAACAAAGGCTCTGCGTGAACTTCATCCTTATTTGCTAGTTGAAGAGGGAAGCGTATTCCGAAGAGAGACAGTACATGCAAAGCAATTCATGGATTTGTTCTGTCCCCCTCGGCTCAGTCCGAGCGATGGCTTAATTAGCCGGCACTATCAACTCTGGCAGCAAACTAGCGAGCGTCTGCCAAGTGTCTCTGTTATCTCCCTTGATGCCGATGAGTCAACAAACAGTACTTCAGCTCTAGTTAAGCAGTTGATTTGCCTGCTACGAAGAGGCATAGCAGCCCACGCTGGTTTTATATCCTATGGGGTGTGGCTCCATGACTCAGCACTTCCTAGGCCTGCCCCACCACTGCTTCTGTTGTTCCCGCCTCTCCTGCCTACAAAACCTAGGGTCCAGCCAGGCCCGATTGCCATCAGCTGGGTCTGGAGGCGTGGCCTGGAGGGCAAAGAGTCAGGGGATGGAGGCCTCGTTATCTCCTCCACCTGGCCTGCCTCTGGCTCCTGGAGCTGAGTGAAGAAGCTGGTGCTCCCGAGGTAAGTCCTGATGGCCCTTCCCCCTCACTTTCCAAGTCACTTTCTGGCAGGGGGGCCGGCTCGGGGGGCGCAGACACAACAGGATTATTGTTTAAGTAGTTTTATAAGAAGGCTCAGCATTTTCCAAAACTCTGGCAGCTGAGTATCTTTTCATGCATTTGCTGAATATTTTGGCAGTTACCAGAAGAAATTAACCTGTTCATAAACCTTTAGAGACAGATCGATAGCAACAAGTCATTCAGAAAGGGAAACAACAACCAAGGACAATGTCCCTGCTGCCTGGAACAGCCCAATCCAGTCCAGTCTTGCTGGAGATAAGCAACTGATTTCATATCCTTTCCCGGAAGAAAGCATGCAGACGGCTGGAGAAGGGACATCATCATGTTTTCCAGTAATAGCAAGAAAAGTAGCTCAGACTTCATGCCCCCCCGCTCCCTCCAAGCGTATGGGGAGATCCTGGAGATTCACTTCTCAGAGGAATGGAATCAGCTATTTGTAGACCGACAATAAATCTAGGAAGGTATCTTGTCTCTCAGGAGAGAAATCAAAGATGTGACCGAGAGCCTTAAAAATAATCAAGCTCACAGTCTGTTATCCCTTTCTTCTCTTCCATATGGAGACAAATGGTCTGGCAGGGGATGGGCTGCACAAGAACTGAAAAGAATGTATTTGGAAAACTCTGGCTCAGCTTATCCAAAAGGCTTTAAACTAAAACTGGTGTGTGTATGTGTGTGACCAATCTTTAGGACCTGATTCCAAGCACCAACCAGAAGACCATCAATCACACAAGGAAGTAGGGAGTGATGGGAAGGAAGGAAAACTCAGATATAAAACAGAAGATGTAGGAAACAAACCCAGGTCAACTATAAAGGACTCAGATGCTTATACACTAATGCTCAATGTTTGGGGAATAAACTTGAAGAATTAATACACGAGGGCAAGTATGGTATAGTTGCTATTACAAAACTTGGTGGGATGAAACTCATGACTGGAATGTACTGATGGAAGGATATAAAATGTTCAAAAGAAACAGAGCTAAGAAAAAAAGAGGTAGAGTTGCATTATAAGTAAGAAAATACTACATCTGTGCAGAAATACATTAAAAACCAAGGATGAAAGCCTCCTTGACTGCATATGGGTTAATATAAAAGGAAAAAAGAGTGACATTGCCATAAGTGTATATACTATAAGCCACCCAAGCAGAAGGAACAGGCAAACTTTTTGCTAATCAGTTAATTGATATATGCAGGAAACAGAGTAAAGGGGATTTTAACCACCCTGACATCAACTGGAAGAGAAATTCTGTATTCAATAGGAGAAGAAATAGGTACCTGACAAGCCTGACAACTTTGTCATCCAAAAAGTAGCTTTACTGGACTTAATTCTTACTAACAGAGGTGAAAAGATAAAGGGGATTGAAGTTGTGGGGGAGACTGGATTGGAATTCAATAAAATGCAGGCACAAGCAATAGAACGAAATCAAACGAGTATCTTAGACTGTAGGAGAGCTGGTTTCAACAAACTTAAAGAAAGCTTAGGAAGGGATTCTATGGGTAAAAATCTTAAAGTGGGAAACACTCAAGAAACTTGGGAAACTCTGAAACATGAGATTATAAAAGCACAGTTCCCCACAATGCCACTAAAAAAGAAAAAGAAAAGATCCAAGAAGAAACCATCATGGTTACATAAAGAACTGTCTGGATAAACTGAAAGACAAAAAGGACCAATATGAAAAATGGAAAGAGGGATGCATAACTAACGCAGAATGCCTGCATATAGCCCAAATCTTCAAATATGAAGCCAAGAGAGATAAGGCTAAGAATGAACCAAGACTTGAAGCAAATGTAAAAAATAATACAATTTTCTTTTAACATGTAGGAAACAAGAAAAAAGTCAAGGAAACAATTGGTCCACTAATGGGAGAGGCATCAGGGAGAAAGTGGAGCTGCTTAATTCATTCTCTGCATCTGTCTTTAAACAAAAGGAAAAAAATAGTCCAACCTAACCAAAATTGTACCGTGAAAGACAGACAAGTCAAAATAGGCAAGAAAATGATAAGACAGCAATACCTATCTACTCTAAATAAGTACAAATCACCAAGACCAGATGGATTACATCTCAGGATTCTGAAGGAGCTGGCAGACATGATCTCGGAAGCACTGAACCGTATCTTTCAAAGATCCTGGAGCATCAGGAAAGTACTAGAGGACTGGAAAAGCAGTTTCCACCTTCAAAAGGAGGGGGGAAATGGATCCAGGAAACTCTAGATACATCAGTTTGATATCAATACCTAGGAAAATCCTGGAAAAGATAAGCAATGGATCTGTTAAATCATTCTCATTAGAAAGAGCATGTTTCAACGCCCCTAAAAATGTAGGGT
This sequence comes from Ahaetulla prasina, assembly GCF_028640845.1. NCBI lineage: Eukaryota > Metazoa > Chordata > Lepidosauria > Squamata > Colubridae > Ahaetulla > Ahaetulla prasina. The sequence goes on along the minus strand of NC_080551.1, from coordinate 1,640,395 downwards.
TGGTGTTTCACTGATGACGTATAAAGCCCTAAAAATAGGGGCAAAGTTGGTGTTGCTTTGGCAGCGTCACATGCTTTCTATTATTTTGTCTTGTTTTATATAGACATCATTACTATTATTATATTGCATTGGTCCATGGTGACATTGTCACTACCAGTTCAGGCACTTGACCCAGCAACCCCATCTCCATAGGGGGCACACCTGATAGCCATGCAATACCAGCCACAGGTGGGTTTCTTGGGTCAGGATCCCAAGACTGCAGTTTGGTTTCTTCCTCAAGGTTCCAAAGCCTTATCTGGGTATCTATCTGGTTATTGTGCTGCTAACTTTCCACCTTTCTTCTTGCAGCATAATAGAATGATTTAACAAAGTTTCCAGGTCTTTTTGTAAAAGTGGGCTGAAAATACCCTATTTTCGGCATTTTTACAAAAACCGTCGCCTTTACACTCAACTTGTGAACTATTGGAAAGCAGTAGAATAAAATTTTGTATTTGAGAACCTTGTGTTGCTAAGTTATTACACACAAAGTTTCACATTTCTCATACCTTTCGTTCCAGAGGTATATAAGATACCAAACTTTACCCTTTTTTTGTGCCACAGTCATTTTCGGCCAACATTGCTCCAAATTATCTAGATGGAGATTGCTCACAAGAATGTTTTTATTATTTTGTTTAATAGAGCACAACAGGTTGTACAAGATGGCCAAGTTTTGTTTCTCTCAACAAAATATTGCTGGAGATATTATGTCTCAAGTTGCTGAAACCTCAGTCATACTGTCGAAGGCTGCGGTATGGGGTCATACAAATGACTATATCGCTGCAAGTGTTACATCGGCAAACATAACACTACCAATATTCATTGGGGACGTGTGTGCATGTTCACACCAAATTTTATCGAAATCCGTGATGGTCGAGCTAGGCACTTTTCTGAAATCAGATCACTTGACACCTGTAACTGTGAGAGGGATGTTGGAGTCCTAGTGGACAACCACCTAACTGTGAGCCAGCAGTGTCCTGCAACTGCCAAAAAAGCCAATGTAGTCTAAACTGCATTAATAGACAGTATCAAGATCACATGAACTTTTAATACTGGTTTATAATGCCTTGGTAAGATCAGTTGGAATAGAAAAGCACTAAGAGGTGACGTGACAGCAGCATTCCAATACCTGAGGGGGTGCCACAAAGGGGAGGGGGAGTTCCAAGCTATTCTCCAAAGCATCAAGAGGGGGAAGGACAAGCAATGGATGGAAACTAATCAAGGAGAGAAGCAAGCTAGGACTAAGGAGAAACTTCCTGGTAGAACAATTAATCAATGGAACGGCTTGCCTCCAGAAGTTGTGGATGCTGCAACACTGGAGGTTTTCAAGAGATTATTGGAAAGCTATTTATCTGAAATGGTATAGGGCAGAGTTCCCCAACCTTTCTCGGTTGGTGGCCCAGGGAGGGGGAACAGAGGGGATTGTTTTGTGGGAGGGGCAGGTGTGTCTCCCGTTGCTTGAGTCTGCCCCAGCTGGCCACTCACATGGCCCGGTTGTGAATAGGCCGTGCCCATGGGTTGGGGACCCCTGGTATAGGATTTCTGGAAAACTGCTCTCCTCTCACCTGTCAGCCTTCCCTTTGTTGGACTAGAGATGCCAAGTTCCCACAACCATCCATCGTACAGTTTGGTCTCCAGATCCTTCTGTCAAGGTTCCAGAAAATCCTCTTCTGCATAAAAAAAACTCAGAAGGCATTGTCTTTCAGAGTTCTTTACTAGCATGAGGAAACTGGCACACGATGAGTGAAATTCCAAAACTGAACTTCCGGATTCTTTTCCCAGTTATACAAACCCCAAGAGTCCCACCCCCCTGACCCCTTTGATGGTCACATGGTCCCACGTTCTCCCAGTTCATTCGAATATCTTCTCGCCACTCCTCCTGCAGATGTGAACACCATCCGACCTTGACCGCTTGAAGAATGTTATCATACCCCTCAACCCCCCTTCTTCCCCTCAGGGGAAAAATGTGGCAGCGTCTGGAACTCTAAAGTCTAGTATGGTTTCCAGGCCTGACACCTTCATTTTCTTTGTTGCTCTTCTCTGTACTTTCTAAGGTCTCAGCATCTTTTTTGTATCATGGCAACCAGAACAGGACGTGGAATTCCAAGGGTGCAGTCTAAAGCGATACTATCATTTCACGTGATCTTGATACGATCCCTATTGATGCAGCCCAGGTTTGCTTTGGCTTTTTCAGCAGCTGTGGACAATGCTGGCTCATACTTAAGTGGTGGTCCACTAGGAACCCAAGGTATTGCTGTTGAGCCAGGGACTACCTATTTTATATGTATGCATCTAGTTTTTCTTGCCTAAATGCAAGGCCTTCCTTTCTCACCACTGAATCGCATTTTGTTGGATAGGGCTTGGGCGATGTTCTAGACTTGGCCTTCGGTGGCAAAAGAAGCTAGCTGGAAATGGCACTTTGACTGATTTAAAGAGAGCAAAGCAGGGAACACTGCCCTGCCCTACAAACTTTAGCTGTTGGCCTTTGAATTCCAATACTGTCCAGGCTCAATGCTTTGCCATAAAATCTCTAGTACCTTCTGTTGACCAAACCAAATCATCAGTGCCTATGCATATGGAGATGTGGACTTATGTTTTCCTATAGGACCTCCTGCAAGCAGAAAGTTGCAATGTTAAAAAAAAAAAGTTGGTTGAAACCGTTTTTGTGGCTCTGCAGTGAAACCCATCTTTTTCTGTTCCTTCAGGCCTCGAGTCTTTGCGGGACAGCGCTCACTCCACCCCGGTCAGGTCGACATCTCATAGCGACGCCTTCTTGCTCCACTCACGGAGCGGCAGGGCGGAGAGCAACGAGCGTGTGGCAATCATCTCAGATGAGGTCTACAGTCCATCGGACAGCGTGCTGCCCACTCCGGTGGCTGAAGAGAGCCTGGAACTGATGCTGCTGTCCCGGCCGGTTAATGGCACCCCTTGCAGCATAGAGGAAGAGGAGTCGGAAGCCGGCGCTCCAGCGGGGGAGGCAGAGGAGCTGGGAAGGGACCTCCGGGCCTTGTGCAGCAGTGGAGGAGCCCAAGCAGAACAGGTGAATAAGTTTGTTTTAAGTGTCCTCCGTCTGCTCCTTGTGACAGTCGGACTCCTCTTGGTTTTGCTCCTTCTCCTGATCATCCTTACAGAGTCTGACCTTGACGTTGCCTTTTTCCGTGATATTCGCCAGACCCCCGAGTTTGAACAATTCCATTACCAATACTTTTGTCCCCTCAGGCGATGGTTTGCCTGCAAAATCCGCTCCGTACTCAGCCTGCTCAATGATACCTGAAGGCAGTTGTCCTAGTAACTAGCCGGGCGGACTGTGGAAGATCCCTGCTGCCCATTCCCAGAAAACGGGGCTCATCGTGGCGCCATCAACACATAAACTAAGTCCTCCTCCTCCTCCTCCTCTCATGACTCAAAGCACGCTGCAGCCCAGGAGGGTGGTTTCCCAGCCGAAGATAAGGACAGACTCATGCCAGATCAAACCCACCACGTAATCACTTTCTTTGCAGGTCCTCTTGGGGGAAGCTCCTTCAAAGTTCTGCACTCTTCAAATTTAGTTTTGCTTTCGTAGAGGTGTTAACTGCAGAAACTTCAAGTAGAAAGAGCTTATTTTTATTATTACTAGCATTGGACTAAATGCCAGCCTTCAGCTGGGACACCAGTTCATGAAGACAGCTGTTACTTTATGCAGGAGCTTTTGTAATGGTGCTACTGAGTTGTAAGTTTAATAATATAGTATTATTTTATTAAAACTGTCACTGTGCATAGCACTACCAACTTGGACATGGACATTGAAAATAGGGCAGTTTTATTTTCTTACCAATCGCCAGGCTTTATGTGGGGGAGGGGGGAAATGATAGGACCAATGCCAATATTGTGAGATCATCCAGCATTATTCTTTTCAAGCAATAGATTGTTACCAGAGGAAGTCAGCAGGCATGAATTTATTTCTTCCCTTAGCATGGAGTGCAAAGGCCATTAAATACCTGTCTGGTGAATTTCAATCCTTGGCCTTTTCAACCCCAGAGAGACCTTTTCTTAGAATAGTTGGGTGCCAAAGGAAGCCGGAGTTGGTATAGACGGGAAGAATCAAGCTGTGCACCTGATTGTTGTTTCTGAAATCTTGCTGTAGTAGGAATCATCAGGTCTGGATTCTTTGAATGAGATTCTGCCACAGTAAACTGTAAATTTTTTTGTATTATGAAAGAACTTATTTCAACCTATATTTTAAGAAAAATATATATTTTGTTAATGAACCAAATCTTTTTTTACTTTATAAATTGGATAAATGTAGTGTATCAAGTGACGGAGATACTCACAAGGTTACAAATGTTTTAGAATAATGTGTTAACACTTCATCAACTATCCATCATTTCTAAAAAGTGGGCTATTTTGTGCTATTTTAAAATGAAAATTAGGAGAAATGACAAGTAACGATCAAACCAACATTGTCTCCAAAGCAAAGGAATCCAGACTTCTTTGTGTTTTGTTTTGTGATTCAGAGAACATTCTCTAAAAGCAGCAGCTCATTTGTACAGGGAGCAATAAAACATGGGAAGAGAGTAAGAGCACGAAACCTGACTGGCAAGGGTTCTATTTCATCTCAGGGAGAGATTTCAAGTCATTCGGGGATCTAATCAGAAATATTTCAAGAGGCTGGTTTCATGATCTTGACTCTGCCTGGGCAGCCATATGTATGCGCACAGGCCCTCTGCATTCAGCAGAACCGAAACACTGCCAGAACCAATGGGAAGGAGGCTCTGGAGGTGGGACTTTGCGCAATGACTTTCCCTCCACAGCTGGTCATTCGCCATTCAAAAAAGAGCACAATTAACAGCATTAGCAATATGTGGGGATGGGCAAGACTCTGCTGCACTTAGACGGGACGCATGCACATTGGCTAGCAAAGATGCCAGTCAACGGAGGGCCTCCCCTCAGAGTCGCATGGCCAGCCTCTCAGGAGCCAGAAGCAATTGTGGCTTTCGCAAGAGGAATGGACGCATTACACTTTGTATCGTCTACAAGAAGATGGAGGGACATATCCAAGGATTTATAATGTTTTATGCAACAAAGCAACAAAAACGTCTAGTGTGGTGTTCCTACCTCAGTCTGTAGTAAATGATGCTTCTATGCAGTGAGGGAAAAGTTTTCATGCTGTATTCTCCATTCCAGAGAAATATACAAATGTTCACGTGTTAATTGTTGGTGGTGTTTCTCATGCTTCAAACCTGTCCAATTCTACCTGTAACTATTTCATGCAATACATTTTTTAAATAGACAAGATGCAATCTTGGATGGGGGCAAGTCATTCTTAGATAGCGGTTGACCCTAAATCCTGGGCCCAATTAAGGACACTTTCTCTTGTGCACTTCAGAATGCGTTGGGGGACTGAGCGCAGTTTCTGCCAATCCAACCCTTCGGCCTTCTGTTTCATGGTTCTCTGCTCATTTGTTCCAAATCACAACTGTATGACTTGGGGGATTTCCACAGGTTGCTCATCTGAATGAGGACTAAAGTGCTGCACGCTGAACCAAGAAAAGGTCAATTACCTGATAATGTGAATTTTCATTTTCATAATATAGATGTTGTTAATTCATGTGCCAAATACTATATGTCACATTTTTCCTTCAAAGATGTAAATTTTTCTACATATTCAGCCTGTAGTTAGTGCAAAACCATTGATTCCATATAAAAGTATTTTCAAATTTAAATAAATACTTAATTATGATGGAAAAAATTCCTTTTGAGCAATTTAATTGGGGAACAATTGTGTACAATGATTACTAAAAAATTTAACTATGTTGAAGGGGCATTATAAGAGAGGCATGAATGACTAACATGGGGTGTGTGTTATACGGTTGTTTATACGTTAAAGTTGTTTACTAACACAGCCCCCCCAATTTTTCTGATCAGAGCATTCATAATTTCCAATCGATACTAGGAATGAACAATATAAACATGCTGTTTGAATTAAAAATATGCTTTTTATTGATTCTTGAACATAAGAATTTCTTATCACAATTTCTTTAAATTTCTTATCACAAAAGTACCAGCATTTAACTTCTAAATGAGGTTTTATTTATTGCACAGTTTATGACACAGATTTATAAGCCTCTGTGATTAAATTGACACCAACAGTTTCTCACAACCTGTTCAAAAATTTACAATCCCATAATGGCAAACCTGAGCCTTATTAATTTTCAACTTAGTCGCAATGGAAGACCTCTTCAGATGTGTGACACAACCTATTTATTGGTCTGTAGCTGTCTTTGCCCTGAAGCAAAATAAGGCATACCTAAACTAAACACTAATATCTGTCACTCTTTAAAGATGTGCAGGCGGCCACTGGAATTCCCACCTGCAACCAGGTACCTGGTGGGGTGCCAGGAATTGATGGAACAAACAGAGTTAAGATAATCCTCACTCAGAAAGGAGTGGAGCAGCTCCCCGCTGGCATGAAAGGCCTGGACCTGCCTCGGCCGTGCCATGCTCCCCACGACAAAGCAGTCGTCCCTTTTGGGGTCCCAAACTGCCCGGAACCTGGTCAGCCATCGGCCTGTGTTGTTGTTGTGCCTGTTCAGAAAAGGGAAGAGAGAAACGCGGAGTTGGCTCACTTGCCCTTTAAATTCCTGAATGACACTCGGATACCAAGATCTGTGCACTGTGGAAAACTCTGTTCATTTAGGCAATTTCATTCTCATCAGTACAGGCAGTCCTCAATTAGTGACTGTTCAAACTTACATTGGCCCGGGGAAAAATGACTTATGGCCGTTTTTCACAATTAGAACCATTAAGGCATCCCTGTAATCATGTGATGAAAATCCAGACGCTTGGCAACTGGCATGTATTTATGACAGTTGCAGTGTCCCGGGGTCAGGTGATCACCTTTTGTAACCTTGTCAGTGGGGAAGCCAGACTCACTGAATAATCATGTTACTAACTTAACAACTGCAGTGATTCACTTAACAACAGTGGGAAGAAAGGTTGTAAAATGGGTAAAATCCATTTAACAACTGTCTTGCTTAGAAATGGAATTATTTTTTGTCATAAGTCAAGGGCTACCTGTATCCAGTCAATCTCCTTGTCTTAACTCACCTAATAGTTGTGAGAACAGGAGCTAAAGATGATAAACACTGAGTCCCAAAGATCCTGTAAGGCAAAAATGAGGGTTTAGTCAAAGAAATCCCAACCTTCGGGTAGGAACCAAACCCTCAGATCATTAACTGCTGTCTTACATGCTCCCCCTTATTGTTTTCATGTTATGTTATGATAAATAATCTTATTTAGATCTTATGATGCAGAACTGTTGTGTATGCAACAGTTCTACAATTGGATATTCCACTATATCTAGCCTTATGGCTGTAATAAACAATTTAAGGGCTGCTTATGGCTTATCCCCAAAGTTGCTTACCTTTGCTCCCCTCCCCAAGCTGGGAGGAAACTCACTGACATAAATCAGGCTGTCCCCAGGCCTGGTTTTATGGGGCGGGGCAGGGCAGTCCACGCATCTCTCTACACAGCCTTCCAGCATGAAGGCTGGACAACCAGGGGACAACAACTTGGCATCTCCCGGGCAGACATTCCATGCCTGGCCAACATCAGTAATTGGAAGAAACATGCTATGAACTCTCATCAATCCTTCTCATAATAATAATAATAATAATAATAATAATAATAATAATAATAATAATAATAATAATAATAATAATAATAATAATAATAATAATAATAATTTAATTTCTATACCTCCCTTCTCCCAAAGGACTCAGGGTGGTTTACAGCCAAGTAAAAACAACAATAAATAAATACAAAATACAATTAAAACCAATTTTAAAAAACTTATTCAATTTGGCCCATTAATTGACGGGCCTCTGGTGGCGCAACAGGCTAATGCAGCCTATTATTAACAGCAACTGCTTGCAATATTGCAGGTTCAAGTCCCACCAGGCCCAAGGTTGACTCAGCCTTCCATCCTTTATAAGGTAGGTAAAATGAGGACCCAGATTGTTGGGGGCAATAAGTTGACTTTGTATATAGTATACAAATGGATGAAGACTATTGCTTGACATAGTGTAAGCCGCCCTGAGTCTTCGGAGAAGGGCGGGATATAAATGCAAAAAATAAATAAATAATAAATAAATAATTAAAATATACAATAAAACCATAAAACCCCATTAAAATTAATAATAAATATCCATTTTATGCCATTATATGAAGGTTTGTGCTGGGGCACTCTAATCATCCATCTCATTTTGCACAAAGATTATATCTTGAGGATCAAATATTTCACCTCTCCTGCAGCATCCCCCAACAAGGAATCAATACAGCTAGGCAATACAATACATCAGTTGGCTAGTATTCCACTATCCCCACCCCTCCTGTATTGGCTATTCCACTGTCTTTGCTCAGGGACCAGGTTCCTGACAAGAGGACTTGCTTGTGAAAATTGAGAGCTTTCAGTCAGTTGACCTCCACTGTGGAAGTGAAACCAAGTCAACAACCTAGTCCACAGGCTGACTCAAGAACAGAAGAACCACCTCTGAAAAGTAAAATTGCCGTAACGATGACCTATGTGATACCAGCAGCAGATAGGCAGAGCCTTGCTCTTCTCCTCCAGAGAAACAGCCGGCTTCAATTCAGAAGAATCAAACTCTCATTTTAAAGCTTCCTGACTTCCTGATTCTAAACCATGTGGGCCGATTTCAGGCCAGAGGCTGCTTCCTTCCTCCTGCCTCTTTCTAGAGCCTATTCCCCCCACGCCACCAGGTAACCATTCCCCTCCTTGCCTCCCATTTCCCACCAGGCAACTGGGGGAAAGCTGGAGTTGTTATTACTGTTCCAGCATGCTTCCCACTTAACTGTCCAGCCAAGCTTTCAGAGGGAAGACAAAGGGAGAACTAGGAGCTGATTTAGGAACTGCTGTGGCGCCGTGGTTGGAATGCAGTACTGCAGGCTACTTCTGCTGGCTGCTGGCTACCTGAAGTTTGGCAGTTCGATTCTCACCAGTCTCAAGGTTGACTCAGCCTTCCGAGGTTGGTGAAATGAGGACCCAGACTGTTGGGGGCCAGAGGCTGACTGTGTAAACCACTTAGAGAGGGCTGTGAAGCACTGTGAAGCGGGATGTTAAGTCTAAGGGCTATTGCTATTCCAGGGCTGAGGACCAAGTCCCTGACAGGGATGTGAACAGACCCTGGATGACGAGGGGGAAATCAGGGCAGTGGACCTTGGTGCGTGTACACAAGCCCTGTAACTTAAACTGATCTCTGGATGTGATCCCTGCACTGCATGGAGATGGAAATCCTCCCAGAAGGGCCAGATCAGCCCAAGCAGCCTTGTTCTGGATGCGATCAGAAATGGAGAGAGGAACTGAGCGCATTAAGTCAGGCATGAAACCACCAAGACGGGCAGGCAATAACAGTGCCATCTCCCTGCCAGAACCTCCTGACCCAATGAATAATCAATCAGTAAAAGCAAGAACTGAAACGGATCCCCCTAAGATCAATAGATGAATGCAAGGCTTCAATCAAGACCCAGAGGCTGTGAGCAGAAGAAACTCAGGGACTCTTAGAGACAAACAGGGAAAAAGAGGGGGGGGGGGAGGGGGGAGAAGGACCATCAAGGCCTTTCTCCTCTCTGGAGCTCTTTCTGCCCTCCTGGATGCCCCCCCCCCCCCCGCGCAATTGTTATTTTGAGTTAAATCCCCAAAAGAGTGTGGGAAAAGGGGCAGACATAGCAGCCAAAGAATGCAGGTGGAGACCCACCCCCTGCCAAAAGGATGACAGCAAAGCCAGAAAAGGAACCCCACTGACCTAGCACAAGAGGCAACCTCCCAAGCCTCAACCTACCCCCGATACCATAAGGGCAGGGCGGCCTTGGGAAAGGCCACATTTGATCTCTGTTTTCAGAAGCTGCTCTGGTCCCCTGGAACGAAAGAAGGGTAACCCTGATGAATTTGACAGGCCAGGATCCAGCCTGAGCAGGCTTGTAAAGGCTGGCTTCTCTCAAGGATCAGGGCAGCCTTGGGACTGGTATCTCCTATCCCCACAGGAAGTGTATAAACAGCAAAGATGTCTGCGGAGAAAATCTGGGATTGGATTAGTGCGAAGAAAGTAGGAATTGGGAAGGTACTGGGACATCTAATTGCATCTAAACCTGCAAAACAGCAGCCCGGAGGTGACCGGCTAGGATATATTATGGGAAGTGAGGAGGAAAAGGTTGGGAAAAAGTTCAGTTCTGGGATGGCACACCCGGAAGCCCTGATGGGCAGAGGAAGACACGTTAGGGGACACTGGCAAGATTGCTGGAGAAGGGGGACCATCACACTGGTGCAGCTTTTACTTCTAACCCAAGGGATTTGTGGTCTGATTCCTGGATGCCCCAACTCCCCGAGGCTGATCAAGGCTGCCCACCCAAATTTCAATGGTGACCTGGCTGGGCACTATGCCTTGGGGTATCGGGCATGGCCAGGGGTTTCATGGTGTGGGCCCAGCAGAGCCTAGTTTCCCCTGCCAAGCAAATGAATCCTGGCTTGGATAGAAGGGTGAGTGGTTGCCATCTGTCCCTTGCTGTGCTCTAATCCCCTTCTAGCCAGATTGCAGATCACCCTTAGTATCTATGTAGCTGAGGATCCCTTTAAGAATAAGATGGTCCACCCCACTGCCTAAGTTTTCTGGGCATTTGGGAATTCCCTGATGGTTCAGTCTCCATCCTGAATGATGTCAAAATATTTTCCAAGCTGTCAATCCCAGCTGGCTCCTGGGACCAGCTGATAAGAGCAAAACAATCCTGCTGAAAAACGGGAACCCTCCACTGAGTGGTAGCATGTGCCCACATATTCCCCCCCCCTCCCGTGGCAACTGGTTGTTTTCCTTCAGCTGCAGATTCCATGCAAGTCCTTCCACAGATGCTCGAAGGTGTTTTTCTTTCTGCTCTTCCCTTGGGGCAGATGCCAACTGGTCCCAGCTGGGGGGTGGGGGAGTGAACTGGAGCTCCTCTTGCTCTGTGAACTCACATTCGGACTTTCCAGTTTGTGGAATCCGATAGTCAATAGTAGAACCAGAATTGCTCAATTCCTCACAATATTTACAATAAGGGTCTAGAGGTATGTATGCGGAGTCCTCTAGCATTTCCCCAGCCCCTCTTTCAACTGAGTTCCTCTGTCTCACCTCCTTTTTTCACAGAAACCAACAAACTCCCTTCATTCTGCACACATTGCAAAGAAAAAAGAGAAATGCTGTGAGGGCCAATGTGCCTCAATAGACATCTGGTATGAAGGTTACTTAGGCAATTTTCCTGGACCTTTTGTCCTGCTAAATAAAATATTTCGGCTGCAGGGGAAGAAAATTAGAAGCAAAAACAAAATCTAATTCAAAGCCAACTCACACATACCTCAGTGTATCATCAGCACAAGTTGTCAATACTCTGTTTCCAGTCAGAGGTGAAAAATAAGCCGAAGCAACACTCTTGGTATGTCCGTTGAGAGTAACTACTGACTGACTTCTGTTCTTCAGGTGCCGAGCATCATAAATACTGACGTTTCTGTAAGAGAACGGAAACAGGGTATTTATCGGGACTGCAGACTTTCTTCAAAGATCAGGAGATCCTGCGTAGGGAATCAACTTCCATCACTCCTGAATAAGCGGGACTAAGGCAAAGGAGTGCACATCTCCTCTCATGGAAGAGAATTTAAATTCACAGTTGTGGGGAATCAGGAGACCGAAAATGTGATGCTCGTTTTTGGCAATCCCCATCACCTGGAACCAGCTGAAAACTGCTGCTGCCGCATTTTCATGAAAGAAAACCGTTGCTGCAAGAAAGCCAGGCTTTCAACGCCTATGGCTATAGGGAGGAAGATGGGGCATCTTGAGAGTGGAGCCTTTGGTGCCAAGTCCCTCTTCTGCTCCCATGAAAATCATCCCCCCCCTCCAGTTAAATGCGTGTAGTGTGATAGGGTTTGTTTTAAATGGATAAAAGGATCTGTGCTGTTCGTTATCAAAATCCAACTGGAAATGAGGATGCTGCTGATTCTGATGCTGGTAGGCGGAGGCAGAATTCTTTTTTTCTTGTTTTCCTCCTGAAAAATTAAGGCGCGTCTTATAGTCTGAAAAATACAGTATGTGAAACAGCCACCACAATCAAGAAGACAGAGGAAAATTGTTTTCAATGATTCCAGAAAGCAAAAGAAGGACCCCTGGTTGAAATACACAGGGAAAGAAATGTGAGGCATTTTGGATCTCACTGCATAGAAAATCTGGATTCTTCCCTGGAATCAACTAAGCAGAAATTGGACAATACCCTTTGAGATGTGGCAGTTGCAATCTGCAATGCAAATTAGCTAAATTTTGATTAACTGTGAGCACCCTTCACTTGGAGAAAGGAGAAAAAATAAAGGTTGACAGTTGGAGAACTGTTCCATTTTCTAGCCATTCAAACAAAACCAAGAATTCTGTGGGGAAAAACAACATCATGCACATGTTGGCATGTCCTTTAGAATGTAAATTGTTATAACATGCTTTATAACGGAATTATTTGAAATTACTTAATAATTAAATAATGCATCATTTTATGAAGCAATATCATGTAATATTTAAATCACTATTCTGAATGAGTAATATGGATAGGCCTAATAATTAGATTACCTTAATTTATACACTACCTTCTGTATATTTTACTTATTAAAAATGCAGCGTCTCTGTTCCAGCTGATGTGAGAAGAAAGTTTCATTGTCCCATTTTCCCAACAGAGATTAATGACTATTTCATTACGACCCTAAGCAAAAATGCTGTTTTAGTAGAAACAAAAGGATTACGGAGTATCTGTAAACAGCTGTCTAGGCCAACAAAGCAATAGAACAGTAAATTGAAATGACAGTCTGAGTGAATGGAAAATTTCATGCAGTCTAGGCTGGAATCAGTGACTTTTTGACTAATAGTATAGAGGAAGTAACAGTAGATTGGAGAAGACCAAAGATTGTTCCAATCTTTAAGAAAGAGAACAAAATGGATCCACCCATCATCTTGACATCAGGAACTAGGAAAATCCTAGAAAAGAGCATCAAGCAGTGGGCATGTGAGCATTAAGCAAGAAACAAAGTGCCAGCACGGATTTGTTAGAAGCCAGCATGGATTTGTTAGAAACAGGTCATGCCGGACTCATTTCTGTTTTGACAAAGAGGCTAGATTAGTAGACCCAGATGTCTTGACTTCAATAAGCATTTGATAAACTTAAGTATAATGGAACAATACGAGATGGATTGTCCCGTAATCAGATGGATTTATACCTAGTTGAACAACAGAATTGGAAGGGGTCTTGAAGGTCTTCTAGTCCAACTTACTGCTCAAGCAGGAGACCTTACACCATTTCAGACAATCGGCTGATCAGTTTTCTTAAAAATCTCAGTGATAAGAGCACTCACAACTTCTGGAGGCATGCCATTCCACTGATTAATTGCTCTCACTGACAGGACATTTCTCCTTAATTCTGTTAGATCTCTGTGACTCTGTGCAAAGTTTGGCCTTGCCCAAACTTGGAAACTTGTTAACAAGAGATCTAGTTAACAAGCGATCTCGTTAACAAGAGATCAAGATTTGAAACTTCTGTTTGTGACTCTGTGCCAAGCTTGGCCTTGCCCAAACTTGGAAACTTGTTAACAAAACAGAAGTTTCAAATCTTGAATCAGCCAGATGAACTAATTGCTTCCTGCAAAAGCTCACCTCCCGTTCACTTCTTTTATGTCTTATGGGAGGGGCCAATCATATCCAAGCCTTACTCCCAAGTCGACCCTGACAGAATAGAACAGAATAGAATTTATTGGCCAAGTGTGATTGGACACACAGGGAATTTGTCTTGGTGCATATGCTTCCTTAATTGTTCCCGTCTTCTGGCAGCTCTGTGCATGCACACACTGGGAACAGGCTCATGCTGTTCTTCTGCCTCGGAACAGGCTCACGCTGTTCTTCTGCCTCGCTGATGTCAGACTCTGGAGGCAGCAAAGAACTACCAGATGGCCTTGGCCCTTTCTCTGCCTCCGAACTCAGAGCCATCATCTGAGCCTTCCCCAGACTCTGGGACTGACCCACGTTTCTCCCCTACCTCCTCACTGTCCAAATCTGCTGCCAGCTCTGCTGGCCATTGGCGAGCCACAACGTAACTATTCTTCATATGGTTTACCCTCTAGTCCCCTAATCATATTTGTTGTTCTTCTCCGCACTCTTTCTAGAGTCACATCTTTTTTTATATCATGGCAACCAAAACTGGATACAATAGTCCAACTGTAGTCTTCCCAAGGCATTATAAAGCAGTACTAAAAGTTCATGTGATCTCGATATTGTCTCTATTAATGCAGCTTAGGACTATGTTGACTTTTTTGGCAACTGCAGGACACAGCTGGCTCACAGTTAAGCGGTTGTCCACTATGACTCTGAGATCCCCCTCTTGAATGTTGCTGTTAAACCAGTACATGTGTATTTAGTTTTCCTTGCCTAGCATAAAACCTTCCATTTTTCACCAATGAATTACATTTTGTTGGACAGGGCCCAATGTTCAAGTCTGTCAAGATTTTTCTGTATTTTGAACCTGTCTTCTAAAGTGTTGGCTATTCCCCTAAGCTTGTTGCTTGCAAATTTGATGATTTCCACTTTTATCTGCTCATCTAAATTGTTTATGAAGATGTTGAAGAGTACTGGGCCTCTGACAGAACTTTAGGGTACCCCACTGCATCCTTCCCTCCATGTAGATATAGTTCCATGGAGGACTACATGAGGAGTGTGGCTGGTTAGCCAGTTACAAATCCACTGGGTGGTGATGCTGCCTATCGGACATTTTTTTTTTTTTACCAAGAAGGCTGTGGTCTACTAACCAGTATTTTGCTGGTTCACTAATTTAATCACTTTGTTAAGAATGCAGTAAGATCTGTCTGGCATGATCCGTTTTTGACAAACCCATGTTGGCTTCTAGTAACAGCTTTGCTTGTTTCTAGGTGTTTCACAGATCAATTGCACCCAAAGTATGGATCCACGACCTCATGGAGCGAGGCATATACCTAGGGCTTTTTATAACATGACTCAGATGAGAGATAAAACGGATATTCAGCAAATATGCCAAACTCAAGGTTCCAAAGTATCTTGACAGACTTGAACACTGAACTCAGTCTAAATGTAAGGAAGCTCAAGTAGGAGAATCCAGATGGACATGGACAAGAGAAGGCAGCAGTTGGCTGAGTAGTGAGAAGGATCTGGAGATCCTGGTAGACTACAGATTAAGCACAAGACAGGCATATGCTGCAGCTACCAAATGCCAGTGTAAAATTGGGGCTACATCAACAGAGTTAAGTGAGATCTCACAGGAAGTGATAGTTCTGCACTGGTCAGATTGAACCTAAATAGAGACACAAAGGAAAAAGTGGAGAAAAATGACTAAGATGGTGAGGGTCTTGGACGTAACAAGAGTGTTTAAGGAACTCTTATATTTAGACTACATAAGAGAAAAGTAACAGGAAACAGGATAGCAGAAGGTCTACCACAAGGAGGAGGGTATGGATTTATTCTTCAGCTCCAAAGACAAGACAAGAACTTACTGATGTAAGCTTTACGGAGGGAGATCCAGAGTTAAAACAAAGAGGAATTTCCTGATAGCAAGAACTATTAAACAATGGAACAGTCTGTTTCCTGGAATCAAGGAGGTCCCATCACTGAATTTTTTCACACAAAGGTTGGACCACCATTTGCAGGATTCCTGCTCTGGCAGGGACAGGACAAAGATCTCAAAGTTCCTTTCCCATTCTATAATTCCATCAGTCGATCAGTTATGTTCCTGATTCTGTTTGTAAAAGGTTCACATCGCCTTCTCCCACTGTGGGAACCTTCATCTGGAAAGGGAACACATTGTGCAGAAGTGGATTTTCCTGGGAGACGGGGCTGAGTGGATAGTTTTTATTTTGTAACAGAGCAGAGGAGCAATAATTTTGACCTGCATCTCTTCTTGAACTGGAAGGCAGGTAAGGATCTTGTGAGAGCGTTGCTTTGGAGCCTTGGCGCTATTAATCTCATCAGCAAATTAACTTTTTGGTGCAACAATCATGCCACAGGTAGGGGGTAAAACAAGTAGATAAGGTGGCCTATTTAGTAGGATAGGTGCCCTGTTGCAAAGCATAGCCCAGATAGCCTGTTGGCATCACAGAGGAATTGCCAGCTCCTCTCTTAAAACTCAGACCCTTTCCAGTCTGGTGGGGATCCTGCTTTTTCCTGGACCAAAACCCTTCCCCAACATTGTGGCCCAAAGCAGTCCAAGAGGCTGCTCTCCCTTCTATTTTACTGCAAAGGTGTTTGACTTGGCATTTCATTTGGAATGACATCAAGAAAGTGTTTCAGATGAATGGGAAGCAGCGGAAACACAGCAAATGCTGAGATTTTTTTCTTAGGGCTCATGGCATGTTTTAAAAATTTGGACTTAAAAAAGTGTTAGAATCATTTTCTATAGGAGAAATATAACATGTGTACAGAAACAAGTCCACATTATTATCAGCCATGGTGGCACAGTGGTTAGGAATGCAGTACTGCAGAGCTAACTCACTGCTCACTCCAGGAGTTCAATCCTGAGAAGCTCAAGGTTGACTCATCCTTCCATCCTTCCGAGGTGGGTAAAATGAGGACCCAGGCTGTTGGGGGCAAGAGACTGACTTTGTAAACCACTTAGAGAGGGCTGTAAAGCACTGTGAAGCAATATAGAAGTCTAAGTGCTATTGCTATCATTTCAATCATGCTGAATCCCACCTTTCTAGATCATTCACTTCTTACAAATTAGACTATAGATTGCCTGGAAGTGCTTGTACACTATTCAGAAAATGTGCTTCGGAGGAAAGAGCAAAAAGACAATTCAACCAATATTCACCCTTGGGGGTACTCATGAGCATTAGTAGCAAGCTCCTTCCTCTTTTTCTCTGCCCCCCCATTATGAGATAACAAAGTTAATTAGGAGAGAATTCCACTTGCACTTAATAAGACCTCTGCCCCTAGATCAGAGGTAATCAACTAGTAGTCCGTGGACCACTGGTAGTCCACAAGAACATTTTGGTGGTCTGTAGCACACCTGGGTGGAGGAGCTGCTCCGGGATGACCAATGGGTCAGAGCTCTGAAATATGGGACCGGCCAGGCAGCTCGTGGTGGGGCTGGAAATCTCTGCCATAGAGGGAGGTGCATGCAACTTGCAACTTTGCAGGAGGTGCAATGTGCAAGAAGTAGCACAGCACTCGCCGGCTGGAACTATGTAGTGGTACTGTTGCAGCATGGGTGGCTTCCTGTTGCACTAGCTAGCCCCACCCCTCGCCCTCTCCTTCCACTCACTCCTTGCCTGGCCTGAGAAGGGAAGGGCGGGGGGTGGAGATTCGCTCCATATTCCAGAGCGGGAGTGAAAGTTCATCTCTTGCTGGATCTCATGGACATTTCTTCTGGCCCTTGGTGCTGTGCGACTGGGAGACGTGCAACTTCCTCTCTGCCCCAAGACACTGGCTGGCCCATGAGATGAGAGAGAGAGAGAGAGAGAGATACAGAGAGAGATGAGAGCGAGCTCGAGATGAGAGAAAGCGATAAGAGTGAGATTGAGAGAAAGAGATATATTGAGAGAGAGAGAGAGATTACAGTGTTTTGTTTTCTGTGGGAAATGAGTCCAAATGGCTCTTCGAGTGTTTAAGGTTGCAGAAACAGGCAGCCAAGCTAAGTGCCTGAAGGACCCCGTCCCGTCACTGGGAGTTTAGGCGCTTCAGCAAACGGCACACTGAATTCATATTAGTGGTCCGCGGGATTTAAAATTATGAATTTAGTGGTCCCTGAGGTCCGAAAGGTTGGTGACCCCTGGTCTAGAGGACTCTTCAACCAATTCTTTATTCATTACACCAAACATTTTTCTTTAGATTCTATTTCTCTAGATTCTATTCTAACTCAAATGGATGGCTGCTGCTTCCCTGTTGCTACCAGCCTAGTACTACCTTTGCACCTGTGTAAGAACTCACCTTTCCCCAGCAGCAACGAAGTACTCTCTACGGACTGGGTGAACGTGGACCGTCCTTGTCTTTGAAAGAAGATCAACCGAGATCTCAGGGAATGGGATTGGTGTTCTTCGATCCACTATGGCTACCTTTCCATCCCACATTCCTACAACCAAAGTAGAGGCATCGCTTGCCAAGAAGTCAAATGAAGAAAGGCTGTGGGTCTCATTTCGGTATATCTGTGAATGAGAAAGAGGTTTCCATTAAGACTAGGCTTAGGGCATTATTCAGCTTGAGCTACTGTCCTGATTCCTGCATTTCACAACAGCTGGAAATTAAACTTCCATTTATTTTCAAGGCTTGCTTATAGCAGTCAAAAGATGACTGAGAATAGCAGGCTTTCCTGAAGACAGTTGAGTTTCCCAAACACATAATAATATTCACTAACTCAGAAAAAACTAAGCACAGCTGGAAGTTGTCACTTAGAACACAACTATCCAGAGTAGCCTGTAATATTCTCTCTAGAGCCCCAGGCCTCGCTTGTGGCTATCTCTTTCCGATAGTGGCAAAGGCTGTCCCAGGCAGATGGGAAAGAGCATTGCTTTTCAGTTTCACCTGCCTCCAGGGACAGGGAAGAAGGGCAGGAATGGGAGAGCCCAACCCAAACTCCACTGTACCTGACTGAATCAAGCTATGCTCCACTTGCTAAGGGAACAGCGCTGTCAAGACTTTGCAGTTTTTCCCTAAAAAATAGGTAAGTATAAGCAGACAGAGGACTCGGAGTAGATTATCCACAAGGCATTATAGGATTCTTAGTATTATTTAATGGCTGAAATATTCACCTCCTCAAAAATTCTTCGAGTTACATCCCCAGATCGTAACGTGCCATCGTGACTGAGAGATAAAAGATGAGCAGGATTAACGGGAGAAAAGTGCAAACAGCTGACTGCCTGGCTGTGAGGTATGAAGACGTAGGCTCCATTTTCTGAACTGGAGTCCTGAAAAACACAAACCAGAGTAATACCACAGTTACAGCCCTGCTTTTCACCATCAGCAATGGAACTCACAGCAAGGGCCATCAGGAAGAGGAATACTTTCTCACGCAGGGACACAAATGCTGTGCTCCATCCGGGCCCAAGGCAGGTACTCTCAAAAAGTGAGAATGTTACAACTTGGGTGAACCAAAAAAAAAAAAAAAAAGCCTTTGGTATTGATATTCCCAGGGATCTGATTTAACAAAGGCAGACAAGATGGCAGAGACAGGCTTCGGCAGGTCTTCTATCTTCCTTGTTATCTTTTTGAAGATACTGTACGGATATTCGCTCTCCTTCAATAATTTGTCACTTCTCAGTCTTCCTGGGTTTCTCCAGAATAATACAGGTAGTCCTCAATTTACAACCACAATTGAGCCCAAAATTTCTATTACTAAATGAGACATTTGTTAAGTCAGTTTTGCCGTTTTATGATCTTTCTTGCCATAGTTGCTAAGTGAATCACTGCAATTATTAATATTAAGTTAATAACATGGTTGTTAAGTGAATTTGGCTTCCCATCAACTTTGCCTTTCAGAAGCAGAAGGAAATCAGACAGGGCACAAGCCTTTCTTAAGCTTCTCCATTTCTTTCCAAATCACAGAACCTACATTTCTTGGAACAGTGTTTCTCAATCTAGGCAACTTTAAGACGTCTGGACTGCAACTCTCAGAATTCCCCAGACAACATACCACAGCATCTTAAAAGTTGCCACAGTTGAAAAACACTGCCTTGGAACAAAGCTCAAACCTCTGCTCGGCTATCAAAATCCTGCCAAGTGAGAGCGAAACGGAGCAGCCTGACTCATCCGAATAGCAGGAGGGCCACATCTGAGTTTCAGTTTTTGCCTGACAATATTCACTTGCCCAGCCAAATGTTTCTTGTTTCTCTATACATTTAACTATTTCTACCTAACATAACTTATATGGAAGCTGCCTTGAAAGCATAATAAAACATTGTTACAAAGACAATGAATCACGAAGTACTTACCAAATCCCAAATGCCAATCTGCCCCCACTTGTCCCCAGCTGCCACCAGAGTTCTGCTTTCTGATGGATGGACAGCCACAGAATAAATCCGGTTTTTCACCACTTTTGCAACATGTTCTTCTCTGAGGACCATCCCACGGAGATGAGTTTTGTAACTGGACCAATATAATGACTATGTTAGTTTAAACACAAAGTAAACGCATTTAAAAAAACCAAGTTAGAATTAATTTCAAAGTCACCTTTCTAAGTTACATGAGCTCGTCTCACTCTTCTTTCCTTCCACCTAGTTAATGGTTGGAAAACAATGCAGAAATTATTTGCATTAAGTGTTCAGTCTCTTTCAAATTTAGAGAATTCTAAAAATACCTGGCTTATTTTTGCCCATATGCTGAGAAATGTGTCAGTTTCTGGCTCCTGAATAGTAGCAACCATTGGATGAGGTCCAGGTGGCAATCGGGTCTTTCAAAAAAAGGAAAAGATGCATAAAGCAGTGAATTGCAATGTGTATATTATCAGTGCAGTTCACAGAAAAAGCAGCCAGCACAAATACAGATTCTTAATCAAATTATTTTCCTTTGTTTGCACAATCCGAGTCACTCGAGCAAAGCTAAATTTAAGTCACACTCAAAGCAACTGCATGCGCATTAGTAGCAAGGTGGCAATGGAAATCCAAAACCATCCATTAGTCCCTACACAAGGTAACTCAATCAGAAAAGCTTTGCCAGCCGAGGGCAGAAGCCCCTAATGTGTCTGAGTCTCCCAGAGGACCAAGCACAAGCGCATCTTAACCTGCCCTCTCCCCTGTGGTCTTCTTACCTGTTCCTCTTCCACAGGAGATTCCACCTTTGCTTCCGGCTCCGGGAGAGGAATGCCCAGTGGATCTATTTTCTGCAAACGCATGGATCTTCGACAAGTGGTCTTCGTTTCTGCCTTTGGAGACTTAACTCTACTGAGACAATACAAGTGCACCTCTAAAATCTTGTGCTTCAAGAAAATTCATGTCATGAAAACATTTGCTTATGCCCTGTTGATATTTTCAATTACTTGAGTTCTCACTGTTTTAATTCTGATTGTATTTTCTTTCATTTCTCCCCTTTGAGGGTCACTCAATCTGAAGATGTATGAACTAGGCTGGAGACCAAGAGCCCTGCAGCTCTTCCCCAACTGGCTAAGCATATGCGTGTGTGGATTGTTTCCATTGGGCTACGACACAGAGGGGGCTACCAGTTTTCTCCAAGGATATGGTCCTCCCTAGAAAGCGAATGCTTTCCTCCAGCCAATACCCAGAACCTGCTCTGAAGTAGGATCCCTCTTATTGTCTGGATATTTCCTAACACTCAATTCATAATGCCTCCTTATAATCTCTGATATTCTGTATCTTTCACTCCAGAATCCTGGCAGAGAACAAGGCTTGACCTTCCTCTGCAGTCTTTCACCTGTTTGAAGAAAGCCGTTTACTGAAGTGAACAGGAGTTTGTGGGTCTTTTAGAATAATCCATAACCTGCAGTACCATGAGATGTAACAGTTACTAAAACCAAACCGGGAGTTCCGATATTTGCTAAAATGTCTGTAAGGACCCGTTCATTATCAGGGGGCATTTTGTTGCCCACCTTAAGCAATTCTTTTCCTGGGTTTCCTAACACCACCAATACACTTCCAGTCTACTGATAGTTTTCTCCCTTTGTGCCTGCCCGCCCGCCCTTGAGCCACTTTTGGCCTTTTTCCTCTCCCCCCACCCCACTTTAAGAAACATCATGCTTCCCAATCATTTGTCCTGCTGTGGGATCCTTTCATTTTTTGAAATCCAGGGTATGTATTTGAGTACATTCAATTTAGTACATTCATGTGATTCACATCGTTCTCTTGTAAGATAAGCATCATTATGCCAAGACATAAAAATGGCAATGGGGGGTGGGGGGAACAGAGACGGGAAACCTGCCTCTATCTTGTTTCCACCCATGTGTACTTGTTCACTCCATCTTACCCCAGTTCATTCTTATTTCCACTGTCCTTTCCTCTTCCTCTTGGAGGATCTCAGTAACTTCATGTAATGAACCTTACTTTCCCTTCCTCTCAACCTATTTGCTCTTTCTTCATATTTTACAATTCATTCTCTTTAGGCAACTAAAGTTCTGCAGTGTTGAATATTCACTTTTGTATTCAGACTGGTCCTTACCCCAATCATAAACTGTTTTTATTCTTAACTTGTGAGATTTAAGGACTGTATAAAGTGTAAGCTTTTAAATTTAAGTTTTACTTAATTGGGGTTCCACAGATACCACCGGAAGGGCTACAGTCACAGGCCAAGAACACTTCCCATGGCAGGTGTGTCTAGATTAATTTTCGGTTGGGATTGCCAGATATCTGAACTCTGCCTTCAGTCAATGTACACACAATAGTTTTACCTCTTTATTCCTTGTGTCTTCCTTTTCAAGGTCATTTTATGAAGTCTGGCAGCTGACTTGAAGGAGAAAAAGAACAGAGAAGCGTGCTCCCTCAATGTTTCAACACACTTGTTTTAAATTATGGTATTTTTATCCCATCTTTATTTTTTATAAATAACCCAAGGACTCATACTTACTCCTTCTTCCTCTTCTCCCTACAACCACCACCCAGTAACGTGTGTTGGGCTGAAAGGGAGGAGGGTCTGGCCCAGTCACCCGGCTGGCTTTCAGGCCTAAGGCAGGACTACAATTCCGGGTCTCTCGGTGAGTGACCCAGATGCCCATTTTGTCTAAAGGCAGGAGTCTCCAACCTTGGTCCCTCCGACTCTGGGAGTTGGAGTCCACAAGTCTTAAAGGGCCCAAGGTTGGAGACCCTTAGTCTAAGGCAGAACTAGAACTCAGAGCCTCCTGGTTTCAAGGTCAGCCCCTTAATCCTTATCCCAGGCACGTGCAGCCCTGGGCAGCTGAAATGCGGCCCCACAAGACGGCAAACAACCTGATGATGTGATTGGCACACCTGAGGCAGCGCCTCTTCCCCTCGCCACGAAGCGGCTCTTTGGAATCCGAACCCCCCGAGATTCCGCAAACGCAGCCAGCCCTAAGCGGGGTGGGGGGTGGGGGGGTGGCTTCCCTCCGCCCAGAGCCCGGCTTGCGTCCCGGCGAAACGGGGAGCGCTTTTCCCGGCTGCCTTCGGTGCAAGAGGGCAGCCGACCCTCCGTGGGCGCTTCGGCTCTTCCCAGCCCCTTCGGGGAGCAGCCAGAGCGCTTCCCGGCCCGCACCGACCTCGAAGAGCTGCAGCGAGGCGAAGAAGCGGGCGTTCTCCGAGATGTTCCTCAGCCGCTTCCTCTCGTAGGCCGACAGCTGCGCCCCCTCGCCGCCGCGCCGGGAGGGACGCGGGCCTTCGGGCGCCTCTTTTCCCCCCTCCGTTCCGGCCGCCCGGAGGCCCCAGGAGGCTCCCGCGGATCCCGCCATGGCTCCCCCACCCCGCGCCTCGCTCTCGCCGCCCAGCCGGCTTCCCGCCAGAGCGGCAGGCAGGCGCGCGCACGCGCAGAGGCCTCTCCCCTCCCCCCGTCCGGGTGGGGCTGCTCCCGAGGGCGGCCTCGTCAGTTTTCCCTGCCAGTCGAGGCCGCTTGTTTACGGGGTTGGTTCCCGAGGCCTCCCCCTTGGCGAGCGGAGACACGCACACGGCCACCTGAGTTTCCTAGGCCAGGGGTCTCCAACCTTCAACTCCAGGCTTAAAGTGGCCAAGGTTGGAGAGCCCTGGCCTAGGCAACGCTGGGACGCCCTCCCCGCCCCTCCTTCCCCTGCCCTCTTCTGGAAAGGGGAAAGAAGAGCAGGGATGCAGGGTGGGAGGCAGAAACCCCCCCAAGGCTGTTGGCAGCCTCCAACAGCCCCCCCCCTCTGCTCCTTCCACGGGACTTGACCCTTTCCCTGACCCCTGCCTCCAGCCCCCTTCACCCTGTTCTGGTCCTGGAGAGCCTTCCCCCAAAGACTGGTGACCAGCGGGCCAAGCCCCCTTGCTCAAAGGGCTGCTGCTGATCACTGCCAATATAATTGAACAGATACAAATACTTTAATCTCCACTAGCTCAATGTCTCCCGCCTCCAGGGCATTCATCTCATATTTCAGGGATTCATATCCATAACTCAAAAGCTTTCTTATGCAAGAGCTGACAAGAAGTGACTTAATTTAAATGCTTTAGTTATGTACAAGCAAGTTATGAAACATGAGTACTTAATATAAAAGTCGTTGAAAAATTTAATATGTTTATGCTGAATAACATCTATAAAAATGAACGTAACTTTTAAGGGCATCACAAAAGCGTGTAAGAAGGTTTAAGGTATTGTCTGCTTTGGGGGTTTGGCGGTGCCATGATTCCAGGCCTCTTGCCAGCTCCTGGTTGGCCAGGAAAAACACAGGAAATAGAACTTCTGGAATTGGACGATGCACTTTTGCAGGCTTTGTAACTCCTAGGAAGAGAGACGAACAAACAGGCTATTAGATACCCTTATATATATCTTTGGTTTCAAAAATAAATAAATCACATGGGCTTCTGCCACATAGTTTAAAAGGTCATTTGCACATGGAGAAAGGAAACATAGTGACACCAGCAGAGATTTCTTTTCCAGAGTATAAAAAGTGAGAGTTTCATTCTCATCACCTTTTCTGAAATCTCTGTTTTCAGGTGGCATTTATATCTGTGTGGCTGTTACAATGGGGGTGAGGGGTGGGGTGGGGAAGGAGAGGCACAGCCAGCCACTGGTCATGTTAAAGAATTCCAAAGCTATTGTCATTGTTGGAATTCAACCCGCAAACCTACTAGTGGATATCTCCAAGGAGCTTTTCATGATGAAATAGTTAAAAGGTGCTTCAATAGCACTAGGTCACAGTTTCATTCAAACTTTATGACGAATCAGAAAACATACCTCTTAGGATAAGCCTGCTGTCCCCCTGATCCTTTTTTCTTCTTCGATTCTCTAAAAAAATGAGACTTCTTCCTCTTCCTTCCCTTGCCATTTTTGGTTTGGAAATAGCTGGATGTCGTATACGTTGCTTCTCCTTCCTCACCTTCACTGTCACATCTGCTAACATAAGTCTCTGTGGCTGCGAGAGGCTTCTTTTCCACTGTGGAGAAAAACCCAAGTTCCTTAACACAATTCCTTTTTCTTAATCCAGACAGCATTTCTGCCCCAGGGGTCCCATTGGCATGACTGCCATCGAAATATCTGAGAACCTTGTCTAGACCAAAACAACTGAGGAAAAGAGTCAACAGGACAGAAGTTAACATTTTAGCAAGATTCTGTTGCAGAGTGCAGAGAGCCTATGCATTAAGTAAATGAAGTGATTTAAATACCTGGTAGTAACTTTGCACAATACTTCTGCATCACATCTATTATTTCTGCTCCATACTTCTCTAATTTGTCCTCTGTGACACCGTCAATCTGAAGCAAAACTGCTGGATCTGAAGACAAAGTCTCTGGAAAAAAAAAATCTCAATACAGCTTTTTTGGCATCCACAATATCGAACTGGCTTGTCATTCCTGTCTTCCAATATCTTTTTTTATCTTCCCAGTTTAGGCTACAGCACGATGGTTCGATTCCAAGTCTAACCAACCAACCAATCCTGCTCAGCTTTTTTGAGATCAGCCATGAGCTGCTAGTTGTTGGCCACCTGCTGTAAATGGCTCCCTGTTGACATCCTGGAAGATCCTTATTACTCAACTACAACACAGAAAAATCTTGCCATCTCTGCCTTCAGGGACGTGATTTGGCTTTCCAACGCCCTGACATTGACTGATTTTTCATTGAGAGCATTATGAGCCTGATTTTGCCTGAAGGTCATCAGACAGAGACAAAGAAATCTGCATGAAATGGAGCCAGGGCTATAGAAACAGGGCACTTTTGAAAGCTGGAAAATCTGAAGACAGACAAATTTTACAACTCTTACAGCTTCCTACCAAGTAAAAGATTTTTTAAATGTCGTCAGGTATCATGACCTTTTCTTACCTAATTCAAACTTATGCAGAGAAAGCAAGTGAGAAAACAGGTGGATGAGATGGCAAATAAAGGAAGATAAAACTGCCCAAGGAGCTGCTGATACAGTTCTACAGAGGAACTATTGAGTCTGTTATCTGCACCTCTATAACTGTCTGGTTTGGTTCTGCAACCCAACAAGACAGATACAGACTTCAGAGGATAATTAGAATTGCAGAAAAAACAATTACTACCAACCTGCCTTCCACTGAGGACCTGTATACTGCATGAGTCAAAAAGAGGGCTGTGAAATTTAGGCTTTGAGGCTGTGATTTACAGACCCCTTGCATCCTAGACACTCCTACCTTCAAAATGATGCTGTAGAACATTGCACACCAGAACCACTAGTCACAAGAACAGTTTTTCCCGAACACCATCACTCTGCTAAACAAATAATTCCCTCAACACTGTCAGACTATTTACTAAGTCTGCACTACTATTATTCTTCTCAATGCTATCACCAATCTCCTCCCACTTACGACTGTATGACTGTAACCTTGTTGTATCCTTATGATTTATATTGACTGTTTCCTAATACGATTTGATTGCTTATTTGTATCCTGTAACTATCATTAAGTGTTGTACCTTATGATTCTTGACGAATGTATCTTTTCTTTTATGTACACTGAGAGTGTATGCACCAAGACAAATTCCATGTGTGCCCAATCACACTTGGCCAATAAAGAATTCTATTCTATTCTATTCTATTCTATTCTATTCTATTCTATTCTATTCTTTCTATTGTTTCTATTCTATTTTATTCTATTCTATAAAATGACAAGGATTGCTATTTGAACAAGCTTTGCATTTATTATACATAAGCCGAGTGTTGCATTGAAGTGTTAGAAATTGTACATTTGGCATGTCAGTGACATGATAGTTATGATAACATGTTTGTTATTTTATTGCAACACATAGGATTTATCCTTAACTATATCATACACATTTTTTCATGAAGATATACATATATATATTTGTATATATTACCTGCTATTCTTTTTAATGTGGCAGTGTTAAAAATATTAAAATAGTGGATATTAAACACTTTCCCAAGGTTTTTACAGACATCTGTGAGTTCAGAGAGACACTTCTTAACCATCTCTTCCCGTAGGGACACCTTGGTCTCCAAAGCCCTCTGCTTCCGGATATTGCTGGCACTTTCTGTTTCACAGAACTCCACCTGAAGGGCATGAAGGGCATGTTGGTATACACTAAAAATAAGAACAGTTCTGAAACATTGTTTGCAAGAGAAGAAAGAAGAGGGGACAATCCAGCACAACTGATGGAACGGACAGCAGGAAAGCTCCTTTTCAGCAGCCCCCGTCGCTATTCAGTTTTTCTGAACCATTCCGCAGCAGCTCCAGCCCATGCTGAGGGGCAGCTGGGTCTGCAGTCACACACCTGCAAACAGCCGTTCAGCACAGCACCAGCTTTTTCCCCCAGCTGGATGTATGCTATCGCTTGATCGTTGGCAGTGATGTACAAATCTTCATCCAGAATCTTGTCCAGCACCAGCTTCCTAAAAAGTCGCTCGGCATTATGGCGGGAGTAGGCTGCTCCCCTGCCAAAGAGACCACGCTGAATCTTTGCAGCTTTTGAACCTAGGAAAAGGAGGACAGTATAGCCTATTTTCATGGCCAAGCCAACTTATCATTTGAAAGTTCTCGGCTCTTCTTCAGAAAGAACAGAGCCCAGGATTAGAAACCTCTGGCACTGAACAAGAAAGAGACAAGTCCACATTCGGATATAACCAGCTGGGAAGGTTTGAGCCAGAGTGCAGTGATTGGGCAGCCTGGAATATGCACCTCTCTCTGGGTTTCTCATAGAAAGGGGAAGAGAGCCCGGCCCCTCTTGATTCCTCCTTTCAGCCCTCCCTGCTTCCCACACAGGTAGCCAGGCAGCCAAAGGGACTGTCCAGTCTCTCCTCAGGCTTCTCTGTGGCTGAAAAAGAGAAGACACCCCTCCCCCCAGGCAAATATGGAAGCTGGGATGGCCATTGCTCGGGCACAAATTCCACCCCACCATCTCTGTCATGTCAACAGGCTGTTACCCTTTGAGCCCTAACAGAAGACAAGGAGGGGGATAAAGGGAGCCATGGGATACTCCTGGAAATGACTGTGCGTCAAACCATGCGCATCCTTCCTTAGCAACAGCGGGTGGGCTGGGGAGAAGAAAATGTTTTACAAACTATCTGGCACCCAATGTTGAAAAAATTATACAGGATTTGTATATGTATATACAAATACGTATAATGACTTCCAGGGTGGTGCCATGGTGGTGCGGTGCAGGGAAACTAGACTCCATTCTTCTTGCCCGATTTTCTGCGTTTTGGGAGCCAGTAATGGTAAAGCGGTCCTTGGAGGGACAGCTATAGTGAGGGGAGCATCCAGCGGTGATGGGGAAAGGAGCGATCCCGTTACGAAGGGTGAGAGCCCTGAAAGCACAGAAGAGACCAGCTGTCAAGGTGAGGTCCGGAGATGTGGTGACCCGATAAAGACAGGAGAGGAAGCAGATAGTGAGAAGCGTCAGAAGTATCGGCGGATAGACACTGAACTATCTCTCTGGTGGATGGGATTTACAAAAACTACTGAATAAAAGTGAGTCTTCCAAGGTGGAGGTGGCAGCGCCTTAGCAGTAGAGTGGAGAAGGAAGGAGATGGAATTGTTGTAGATTGGCGAGGAGGGAAAATGATTGTGAGTGTGGATTGAACAGTTGATACATTGGAAACAGTGTTTGGGAATATGGCTATCAGCAAAATAAGTACAAAATGTAATAAAAGCATAATTATAATGCACTGATAAAACAAATACAAAAAGATTTGGAAAACTGGAACAAATTACAGATATCACTAATTGGCAGAATTTCAACAATTAAAATGAACATATTACTCAAATTGCTATACATTTTTCAAACAATACCGGTAAAGTTACAGAAGAATTTTTTGAACAAATAAACAAAATAATATCCAAATTTATATGGGCAGATAAAAAACCTCGCATTAAATTTAAGCGGTTACAAGACAGTAGGAACCACAGGGGTTTTGGCCTCCCAGACTGAGAGCTCTACTACCAGGCAGCAGTCCTGACATGGTTAAGAGATTGGATTCAACTCAAAAACAAAAGAATATTAGCATTAGAAGGACACGATCTCCAACTAGGTTGGCAAGGGTTTCTATGGGAAGGTAAAAATAAAATACATTCATATTTTCAGAAGTATATAATAAGGAATTCTCTATACTATGTCTGGGTAAAGATTTTAGAAAACCACTATATGAAAATCCCAAATTGGTTATCGATAATGGAGGCAATGATACACCCAAATACAACAGACCTCAGCAAAATGGTAAGATACTCAGAAATTTTAGACAAGAAAGGAAAATTAAAATCAGTGCAAATGTTGAAAACACAAGGAATAAATATAGAATGGTGGCCCTACCTACAAATCAAACCAAGACTAAAAAAGGATCAAGGAACAATTCAGCTTATATGAAAAACAATTGGATAAAATTTTACTAGGAACAGAAGGAAAAATGATTAGAAAATTATACGAATTTCTACTAAGATATAAAATGGAGGCGGGAGTTGTAAAAGAAACAATGATTAGTTGGGGAAGAAATTTTGGCCACAGTGTAGAATTAGAACAGTGGGACAATCTACGGGAAAGGAACTACAAACTCACAACAGTAGTTGCCTACAAAGAAAACCTCTATAAAATGTTTTGTAGATGGTATTTGCCACCAGCAAGATTGGCCAAGATATCTTCCAATTTATCACCTAATTGTTGGAGATGCAACCATAAATCTGGAACATTCTACCACATGTGGTGGATGTGCCCTATCTCAAGGAAGTATTGGTGTAAAATTCAAAAATGGCTGGAAGAAATTACAAAGCAAAAAATAGCTTTAAAACCTGAATTGTTTTTATTAGGAATACTGGACCCGAAAATGAACAAAAACCTTCAATACATTATACTGCCCATACTTACCTCACCAAAAATCACATTCGCAAAAAATTGGAAACAAAAAATGTACCATCGGATGAAACAGTAATTAGGAAAATTCTAGAATGCGTAGAGATGGATAAAATGACTATGGAGTTGAAAGAGAGGGAGTATTCTTACGAAACATGGAATAAAATGTACAGCTGGCTCAAAAATAGAAACCAGAACAGGAAATGTTTAACTTAATACTGATGAGTAATGTGATTATAATACTATTGAGAAGTAAATAGGAATGATAGAGAACTACAAAAGCAAAATACGTATGTCAATATGGAATGCTGTAAAATTACCATTGACGGAATGTAATGTTCAATACATTATGTTTTGACGTGTTTTTTTTATATGTGTGTGTGATTGTTTTTTATTTTTAAAGACAAACTGTTCAATAAAAAAGACTTTAAAAAACCAAAGAAATACGTGTAATGTAGAACTTACCCAAGAAAATATCAATCATCATATTGAGGGTGTATCTTCCTGCATTTCTCTTGATATTTCTAGTTCCTTTTTCACCACAATATTCCTTTACAAACCTCACAATGTTTTTTACTTCTTCGGTCACATTCCTCAACTTGTATACCTAATAAATGTAGTTTCATTAATTCTGTATCTCACATGAGCTAATGCACTGCAGCATTTAATACCATTTAAATGTAACATAAATGTAATTACTTATAACAGGAATATCATATAATAGCTTTTTTGGGATGAAGAACAGCAATAATGAGAAAAAATGGTATGCTATCATATGGAAAACTAACATATGGAAAGCTGGCAGCTTTCAGCCCTTCCCAGGAAGATTTATGTTTAGTATTTATATTTCATATTTCTAAACTGCCCACTCCTCAAAGAGGGGCCTGATCCAGCTGTTTAGAGGCAAACTTTGGGGCTTACCTGTTGTTTGGAGCAGTTGTCGCAACTTACTTCGGGGTGCTCCTTACAAAATCTAGGATTAAAGTCCGTTTCTCCGAAGTAGGCCAGCAACTGTATCCTCCGGCATTCCATGATGTTCTCGCAGTAATGGACCATGCTGTAGAGGTTGTTGAAGTGCGTCTGCCGGGTGTGGCTGTTGCCCTCCCTTTCCACTGAAAGGCAAGCAGTGGGGCCCTTGTGAGGAGCAAGACCTGGGACAAGCGACTAAAGTTTCACAAAGCTGCTGCAAACCTCTGAGGAACCTGGTGAGGATGGAAAGAAACACCCCACGGACCTTGGAACCTCCTTTGTGGCCATTTTCCTGGAATAAGGAGATCCCCCAGCCGCCAGGCAGTCTTGCTGGATCAGATTAGGTTGGGACAAGCACCGTCCCAAAGCCTGCTGAGAAAAACAGCTGCCAATTGTAGTGTATTTTCCATTTTTGGAAAAATTAGTCCTAGCTGCTCCCAATCCTCACCCTATTTACATAGATCCCTTGGCAAACAGGAAACAAAAGAAATCAGCCAGGCAGCCGTTATAATCAATTAGACCAGGGGTCTGCAAACGTGGCTCTTTTAAGACTTGTGGACTTCAACTCCCAGAGTTCCTCAGCCAGCAAAGCTGGCTCCGGGAGTTGAAGTTCACAAGTCTTAAAAGAGCCACGTTTGCAGATCCCTGGTCTAGTCTAATTCCGGGTGACTTTCTAGGCAAAAGAAGTCAAAGCCAAATTATGAGATGCTGGAATGTGACGGCCTCTCACGTAACAGTCCAAGCAAGGTAAAGTCAGCCTTATTTTGGCTCTGAATATTGTTGGAGTGGCAGGCAGTGAGAGTTGCTCCGGAAGGGCTGCTTGCACAGAGAAACACGGAAAGAAGATCATCGGTGGACATTCCCTCTATTTAGGTTTAGGGTTTTCTGTTCACCATTAGCCGACTGGATCCTTTGGTAGTGAGCAGCACCGTGAATGGGCAAGTGAATAATGGCCAGGTCAGAGCTTGAAAAGCCCCGCTTTGAAATGACACTTACTCAGGATGAGCCGTCTCAGCCTGGTCACGTCGCTGTAGCTGTAGAAAAGAAGGCAGTGGGAGACTTCGCCATCCCGCCCACTTCTGCCGGATTCCTGATAATAGCCCTCAATTGATTTAGGGAGGGAGGCATGGATCACAAAGCGCACATCGGGCTTGTCGATCCCCATTCCAAATGCAATGGTGGCACAGATAACCTGGAAGGCAATAGAACAAGCCACATCATGCAGGGGAAGCAAGAGCACTTGGATTAACTCTGGCTCCTTTCCTCTTCCTCTTTGCCCAAAGCTCAGGCTGGGCAGAGTGCTTGCCATCCTTGGCCACGTTCCCTGCCCATGTGCCTGGCTGCCTCTTCTACCACACTGCTCCCTATTTTGCTTGTGCCAGTATGGCTGGGGGCGAGTCTGGGGCCTTGGAAGAACCAAAGCGAGAGTCCAGCCAGCTGACTGGCAGAGCCAGTCTCTGGTTTATCCCCTTTGGCCTATCCTTCATTGCTAGCCCACAGAGATGCTGCCAGGACTGCAGACAATCCCTCTCTCTCTCTTCTGCTCTTCTTTGAACCCTCCCAAGGAGGAAAAAGTCAAGCACACTGATGGTTTTATCAAGTGTGGGGGATCCAGTCGGGGAGGCAGCCCAATTGCTACATTGGGCAGTGCCACAAAATGATGGCATACCATAATAATTCCCACAATTTGACCAGTGTACAATACAATCACTTATCCAACAATCAGTCCTATACAAAAATTATACTCAATCAGGGCTGCTCGACTGCCACTCCCCCCTTTAATCCTTTCTTCCCTTCTCATCCCTCTTAAACTTCCCCCACCACCTTCTCCTCGCTTTCCTACTTCCCCTCCTCTTTCCCACTTCTCACTACCATCCTTTCTAACCCTCTATCTTCTCCTTCTTCTCCTCCTCCTATCTTTCTTCTCCCTCCCTTCTTTCCTCCCTACCCACCTACCTACCTACTTTCTTCCTTCTTTACTCCTCTTTCCTTACCCTTTCCCTTCGGGAGGGAAGTATTATGGAAAAATTAAAAAAAAAATTTGCCAAAAAAAAAAAAAAAATGATGGCATACCATTTGAGCCAATGTCTTCTGAACTGGAACATTTTGTCCCATTTGATAATAGAATAACAGAGTTGGAAGGCACCTTGGAGGTCTTCTAGTCCAACCCCCTGCTCAAGCAGGAGACTCTATACCTGTGATGGCTAACCTATGGCACGCGTGGCACACGTAGCCACACTGGTGGGCATGCGACTCAGCTCCAGCTGATTTCTGGGCCTTCTGGGCTTACCTGCAATAGGGAAACAGGCTTTTTCCTACTTCCAGAAGGCTTGGTAGGGGTGGGGAAGGCCCGTTTTTTGTTCTCCTCAGGCTCCAGAGCCTTTCTAGGAGCCTTGGGAGGACCAAAACGGCCTCCCCCCACCACCTGGAGACCCTCTGGAGGCCAGAAACGTGGGACCGGAAGTTGGCAAACCCCTGGAGGCCCTCCGGGGGAGTGGGGAAGGCCATTTAACCCCCACACACCCCGGCTCCTAGAAAGGGTCTGAAGCCTGGTGAGAGCAAAAAACGGGCCTACCGGGCCAAAAGCGGGGGGGGGGGGGAGCCGCATGTGCAAGGCACATAGAATTATGGGTGTGGGCACACGTGCAACACCCCCCCGTGCTCCCCTCCTTTTGGCACACAATGGCAAAAAGGTTTGCCATCGCTGCCCTAAACCATTCCAGACAAACGGCCGTTCAGTCTCTTCTTGAAAACCTCCAGTGATGGCGCACTGGATAGAGCTGAGGTGACACAGTGGTTAGAGTGCAGTACTACAGGCTACTTCAGCAGACTGGTAGCTGCACTTTAGCAGATCGAATCTCATTGGCTCAAGGTTGACTCAGCCTTCCATCCTTCCGAGGTGGATAAAATGAGGACTCAGATTGTTGGGGGCAATAAGCTGACTCTGTAAACTGCTTAGAGAGGGCTGTAAAAGCACTGTGAAGCAGTATATAAGTCTAAGTGCTATTGCTATCCACAGAAGGCAAGCTGTTCCACTGGCTAATTGTTCTCACTGACAGAAAGTTTCTCCTTAATTCTAGGTTGGTTCTCTTCTTGGTTAGTTTCCATCCATTGCTTCTTGTCCTGCCTTCTGGTGCTTTGGAGAAGAGGTGGAACACATACCCACCTCTTGTTTGAGGCAGCCCCTCAAATATTGAAAGACTGCTATCATGTCACTCTTGTACTTCTTTTCACTAGACTAGACAAACAATCCCTGCAGCCGTTCTTCATATGTTTTGGCCTCCAGCCCCTTAGTCATCTTAGTTGCTCTTTTCTGTACTCTTATCTTTTTTATATAGGTAGTCCTTGGCTTAATGACCACAATTGAGCCCAAAATTGCTGTTGCCAAATGAGACATTTGTTAAGTGAGTTTTGCCCCATTTTATGACATTTTTTGCAGCAGTTGTTAAGTGAATCACTACAATTGTTAAGTTAGTAACGTGGTTGCTAAATGAATCTGGCTTCCCCATTGTCAGGTTGCAAAAGGTGATCATGTGACCTTGGGACATGGCAACCATCATAAGTATGGTATGAGTCAGTTGCCAAGTGTAAGAATTTTGATCACATGACTATGAGGATGCTGCAACGGTTCTAAGTGTGAAAAACGGTGATAAATCACTTTTTTTAGTGTCACTGAAACTTTGAGCAGTCACTAAACGAATTGTTATAAGTTCAGAACTACCTGTAATATGGAGACCAAACCTGGATGCAGTATTCTAAGTGTTGTTAAGGCTTCTCATCTTCCCAAGAATCCTGTTCAAGCCACAGTATTGGTCAAAGAACGAAAAGCCCTATTTTACTGTTACGTCAGCAGAATCTGTGCCGGTCTGAGCTCTTGAAACCTGACCGGGCTCAAAAGTTCCCTGCACTTCCCTTTGGGGAGGGTGAGTCACGTTGCCCCCCTCCCCCTCCCCCTCCCCCTCCTTTGGCTTTAATTGCTGACGTGATTGTGAGACTGGATCTCCCTTTCTCACAGGGTCTTCTTTCTACCTGGCATCCATCCTGGTTAATCCATTTCTGCTGCACAAGGTCTCTAGTGCCATCCGGGAGGCCAGCATGGTACGCCAGGGCTGAGAGCCCCCCCTCTTGCAAAGCGTTGGCCACTGAGTCACATTCATACCGCGAGAGACAATAAATAATTCCCGAGTCACCTGCAACACAGAGGAAAAGGTTCAGGGTCTCAAGTCCTCTAAAGATCTCTTCCAGTGTTTCTCAACCTCAACAACTTTAAATTGGTTGGGGAATTCTGGGAGTTGAATGCCACCCATTTTAAAATTGCTGAGGTTGAGAAAGTCTGGTTGGTTCAAGGAGGTGATACAGTTCGGAATTCCATCCGTTGGCTTTACTTAATGGCACCTAGTAACAATTCACCATTGGATAGAAAGAAATCCAACCGTCAAACCTGACATTGTTCCTTTATCTCCATAGCTTCCCTGCCCTTTAAAGGTCGTAATAGGTGACAAGGTCCTTCCCCATCTCTTAGCCCAAACAACAAAGCCGGCTTCTTCCTCTTCCCATAACAAGATGACGAAGGTGAAGCTCTGGAAATTATGTTGCCAGTTGCTGCTCTGCCAACATCTCAGCACGGTCTTCAACCGATACTCTCATGTGGGGCATGCAACATAATGGTCATGGATGCCACTGTTCCAGAAAGGAGGGACCTGCCCAAATTCCTAGCCTTCCCAACAAAAAACACATTTGAAAAAATATGTATAAAATAATTTATCCCCTTCTTGAGTATCTCCAACTGGAAGCTGGACGTCCTTCTCTCTGGGATGCCTGCATTTGGATTTTGGCCTTGAGTAAGCAAAAAGCCTCAATGGGCCTTTCTAACCCCAGAAAAAGCATAAAGGTAGGGAAAAAAGGGCATTTCCAAGCTTTTGTACCTGGCGCATTGGTGCTCTTACCCAAATACTTTTCAAAATTAAAGGGCCCCAAATTCCAAATGGGTTGAAGAAACTTGCATTAGCCACACAGCACCACTTTATTTATTAATATGGGACATTTTTGAACAGGTTTTAGATATCTACAGAATCATTCCACTAGGCTTACCTATTTTGTGCATATTTCACAAAGGAACACAAGATAGCAAATACCAGAATTTCTCTATAATCTAATAAAAACTTTGGGTTTAAAATAATCCCATACAAGCAGACATTGATCAAGGAAGAATGGGTGATAACTTACAGGGGTGATATTTTCTGATCCATTGTAAGCAATCTAAAGCAACAGTTTTGGGTTTCTTGGGTAACACGTCGTATTTCAAGTTGTGCCTGTTAAAGCTCATAGTAAACCTAGAAGGATATTTAGTTGAATAAAAGGATTATTGAATGACTCTAGAACTCATCTATACAGCAATCCCAGTGAAGCCATTCCTTCTCCAAATTTCTCAAGAAGGAAATCTCTCCTCTGCCTCCGAGTCCAACTTACACCTGGGGCTGGTGCATCTCCAGTTGATTCAGGATGTCCTTCTGCACTCTGGGGTTGGCGGTGGCAGTAAGAGCCATCATAGGAACCAAGGAGAACTTCTTTCGGAGCATGTTAAGCCGCTTGTAGTCTTGGCGAAAATCATGACCCCACTAATAAAAAGATTTTTAAAAGTTACACTTTACATTTATATAGTGATGTGAAAAAAGATCACTTTTTTTGTGTTCTATAGTTTTATGTATCAAGACATAGTAAAAATCATCTCAGTTTTTAAAAAGAGGTAAACACAACCTCAGACGAACAGGAGTACATGTCCTGATACATAAAACCACAGAATTCCAGCAGGGTGAAACTTTCTTTACTGTATTCCGCATCTACTATTTTTACAAATAACTCAAGGCTACAAACATATCCCTTCCTCCTTCTATTAACCCCACAACAACCCTGTGAGATGGGCTGGGCTGAAAGAGGGGGACTACCTCAAAGTCACCCAGCTGGCTTTCATGCCAAAGGTGGAAGTTGCAGGTCTCCCACTTTCCGGCCGGGTGCCTTGACCGCTAGTGAACTAGACAACCGTTGTGGCCGTCTGCACCCTTTTCAATGAAAACAGATCACCTGACTGACGCAATGGGCCTCGTCGATCACGAAGCGAGCCAAGAGCTGCCGCTGGTACAGATTCTCCAGCGCTGACATCAGCCGACCACTCGAGCAAACCTGGGGAAAGCAAGAGCAGCAGGAGGCCCAGATGCCGCAACTCTGGCACCGTTCCAAGTCTTCTTGTCTCCTTCACCCCCAGGACCCATCAGGCAGACAACGGCAGTCAAAGCCTCCTCACCTATGCAGGGACCCAGGCAGAGTCTGACTCCATCCAAACCCTTTGGGTCAGCTGGAGCGCTGCTAAGCAGCTCAGGCCTCCATACAAACCTTCTCTGGAGTAACGTAGACAAGTTTTATGATGGGATCTTTCTTTGAGAGCTGCATGTAAATTCGGGATGCTTCGGCATCAGTCTTGTCACCAGTGAGGTAAGTGGCTGGAATCTAGACAGAGAAGTCAGCGGCTCTAATTTGCAGCTTATCTTGGTTGCTGCTGACCGCTTCATTTGGAAACTGGTCAACAGTACGGCCAATGCTTGTGCTCGGAGTGGGGAAGGTCAGACCAGTGCTCTGCTCTCAGCCAATGCTTGTCCCTTCGGCCACAGAACCAAATTGTAAGAAGCAGCACACAATTCTAGATGGACCTGTACTTATAACTGCTGTGAATAATACTGGAAGCCACTTTTGTGTATTGTTTTCCTTACTTTTCTTCAATTTTCTTTTCTTGCACTTTTTGCTATTTCTTTGTTTTAGTTTTCATCTTCTCATTTAAAGGTTTCAATAACCATTATATGTCAAAAAACCCAATTCTAGCTGGACCCATAACTCTGGGGAAGCCAAGGCTACGTTGTTCTTTTGATGAAAGCAGTTATACACCAGGTTTTCGTCCTAGATTTTAACAGGACTAACCCGCTAAATTTTGTATGAACACAGATTCTACCAGAATCTAGAGTTTTTATATTTGCACGGTCACACTGTAAAGAGCAAAAATCAATATGCCCGTGACAGATACAATGATCTTAAAAAGTTTTGCAGACAATTTACAGACAATCAAGCAGGAAGCCATCTTGAACTCACATCCATTGAGGTCAGTTTCTGGACTTGATCCACTATCAGGGACCTCAACGGAGAGATGACGATGGTGACTCCCACCGAAACACAGGCTGGTAGCTGATAGCACAGACTCTTGCCACCTCCTGAGCGGAGCAAAAGCACAAGATGAAAACTCTATTCATGTTCTATTCTGCTACTAGTTCTATACACACGAGTTTTATATGCAGAACCATGGGAGGAGGCCCAGGGCTTCCACTCACACTTTCTCCATCACCTCTGCTACCATAAAGATTAAAAATCTGGCCCGAGAACTGAGATGCAAAGAACCACTAAGTTCAACCTTCTGTTTGGTACAGGAGTGAAGCATCCCCAGAAGGCCCTTAACACTTGCTCAGGTAAAATACAATTATTTCTTATGAAATTTATTCTAGGAGATCATTCTTTGGGTTTTTATGACTGAAATCCTGAAAATGACTTCTAATCATAATGAACAGCAAATCATACATTAAAATCAAAACAGAAAATAGCTTTATAATGGGCAGAAGAGTGCTCAGTCTGGGTTGTGAATGTGTAATTCAACCAAGTAAGAAATCCAATGGTTTATTTTATTCCGAGTAAAGTTTAAAATTGATTTAGAGTATAATTACTTGTTATAAAATTACAGAATTTTACTTAACTCCCCCCCCCCACTTGACACATTGGGCAACCTCATCTACTTTAGTGACTTTGAGAGCACCTCTGGCAGGACTGTAAGATCCAAGCAGGAGGGCCAAAGCAAAACTCCACCAATGAACAGCTATTCTGTCTGCATGGATACTAATGACACCATACCCCACAAACCCTCCAGTAGAGAGGATGGCAAATGGCCAAGCAGGTGAAGAAAACTGATTCATCTTATGATCATGGATGCTCCCCTCAGAGTAAACAAATCGGAGGAAAACCCTGGCAGAATCACCATTTTCAGATCTCCTAACAGAGACACAGTATCTAGAAAGCACAGCACTCCCAGGCATTTTACCAAAAATACAGAACAACACCTTTCTCATTATAAAAAAGGAACACCTAGAAAAGACACACAAAGCAATCAACACCACCTTCAAGAAAATAACAACACACTACCTTCCTGGTTATCCTCATCAGCAGAGGAAGTGATGGCAAATTAGAAACACGTGTCTCTGAAAAATCTCCCACCACCCTAGCCAAGTGTTCCACTAGCGAAGTATCAACCCAAACTCCTACGAAAGGAGCTGGGTAAGAACATCACTCAGATAACCCAGAGCATGAAAGGACCACCTATAACAGTGGTTCCCAACCAGTGTGCCGCGGCACTAAGGGGTGCCGTGAGATCTTTTGAGGGTGCCGGGAACTTTTGAGCTACGGAGATTTTAAATATCTATTTCCTTATAAGGGTGCCGGGAACTTTTGAAAGGCTTTCCAAGGGTGCCTCAAACAAGAAAAGGTTGTGCCTCAAACAAGAAAAGGTTGGGAACCACTGACCTATAACATCTTCCAACAAATTGGGTACCCATGGAACTTTATCAAACAGTCCCCGGCTGCTCAACCCGCTACAACACAAACAGCACAAGGTATGGAAAGGCTAATAACGCTGTCATACATCAGAAACATCTAGAAAAAACCAACATATGATTACAATCACATGGCATCATCATTTGAAGCTTTTCAAAATATCTAGACCAAAAGACCCAGGAGCCTGAGAAGAAAAAACAGGAGTCCTCTACAACATACAATATAAGGACTGCAATAGCCACTACAGGTAGTCCTTGACTTAGAACTTTCTTCAGTGACTGTTGAAGTTACAACGGCACTGAAAAAAGTGACTTATGATCTTTTTTCACGCTTATGACCACTGTAGCATCCCCACAGTCACGTGATCCAAATTTGGCTGCTTGGCAACTGGCATGTGTTGAGGACGCTTGCTGGGTCACGTGATCCCTTTTTGCAACCTTCTGACAAGCAAAGTCAATGGGGAAGTCAGATTCGCTTCACAATCATAACTGCAGTGATTCACTTAACAACTGTGGTGAGAAAAGTCCCCAAATAGGCAAAGTTCACTTAACTGCCTTGCTTAGCAATGGAACTTTTGGCCTCAGTTGTGATCGTAAGTCAAAGACTACCTGTATGTAGAACAGACTAGTCATGAACACCACGTAGCAGTCAAAAGACACCATGAAAACTCCTTAATCACACAACAGTTGGGCAGACTCAACCATAGTTCAACTGAGAAATGGTGAGCATCCTAGACCAAGTTAAATCCAAAAATGCTGGGGAATTCCCGGAAGCACTCAGACAAATCAGCCACAGAGATAAATTCGAACCATTTGAAGACAATAATAAAAAGCTAAAAAGGAAACAAAGAGACCATCACCAGCAATCAACGCCCAGATAAGCAAATAAATGTATATGCTTTTGGCAGGTGATGTGAGAGGATAATAGGCGAGATCTTTTAGTTATCCTTGGCAGGAGTGAGGAAAGTAGAAAAGGCAGGCAATGGATCACGGGATGGGATGGAAAAGGATTCAGTTATTATTGAAGCAGTTGAAAAGGTATGCATTTGTTGCCATGACTCAATGATCCCCAAAGGTAGTCCTTGACTTAGAACCATAATAGAAGCTGACATTTCAGTCAAAAGCCATTGCAGTCATAAATTGATGCACTGCGGACAGTAAGCATGTTTGAAATAGCTTACTTTGCAGGGTTTCAGAACTGAAAGTCTTCCCAATTCTAATGTTTGGCTACCAAAATTATGCAACCCATTCAACTCTGAAACCAAGGGTGGGTTCTAATTTTTTTTACTACCGGTTCTGTGGGCATGGCTTATTTTGTGGGCATGGCTTGGTGGTCATGTGACACTGGGTGTGGTTTGGTGGTCATGTGACTGGGTGAGAGTAGCTTGGCCATCATGTGACTGGTGGGCGTGGCCAATAACAATAAATAATAAAAATAATAAACAAAGTATACAAAACAATAAGAGGTACCAAAAATTAAGTTTCACACTTTACACACGCACAACACAACACAACACAACTGACTCACACACAATGTAAAAGCAACTGCACTTCACCCAAAAGGGCCCCTGCAACAAGCAGGGACCTCACAAAGCCACAAAAAGCTCAAAAACCAAGTTTCACACTTTACACACACACACAACACACACAAAATGCCACATACAGCTTTGTGGGATTCTGTGTGTTTGTTTAGTTAGAGTGAAACACTACAGAAACACACCAAATCTCAGAAAGCTGCACAAATATTTTGTTATTTTATTTAAATTTTTTAGATCGGGGTCTCCAACCTTATAACTTTAAAGTTTGTGGACTTCAACTCCCAGAGTTCCTCAGCCAGCAAAGCATTTGGCTGAGCAATGGATTCCAGGCAGATTTGTGGATTTCAACTCCCAGAGTTCCTGGGGAACTCCAATCAATTACATTAGCTGCAACTGATTCTGCCTTCCAGACAATGTAACCGATTGGAGACGCCAAAGGAAAGCGAGCCCGAAAGGAGCTTGCTTAATTAAGTAAGTGAGGAGTGGAGATTGGGTGGGCCAGAGAAAAAAAGTTTTTAAAATGCTCCTCTGAGGATCCCTGCTCAACCACACAATTATCAGAGGGCTTTTTTTTCTTTTAAAAGCCCCTTTTTGGCTGAAGAAAAGAGGCTTTTAAAAGTAAAAAAATAAAATAAACCTCAGATGATCGGAGAACCGGTTTGAGAGCGTGGCCGGCCAGCCATTACCACCAGTTCTCCGAATGCCAGCAGAGTTTTACTACCAGCTCTACAGAACCGGAGCGAACCGGGGGCAACCCAACACTGTCTGAAACCAATATTTATAACTTTCCAAAACAGACAGAATGATGGACTTCATTCATAAACTTAATTTCCCCTAATAGCAATGGTTCACTTCTATAGGGGCTGCACACTTGTACTGAATAGTGTGAGGTGACAGGAACTGTCTGTAACAATTGATCAGAACAGCAGAAGGGAAGAAAGTTCAAGGTTGGAGCACCACCTGAATCATTTCATCTCACTTGTTCAGCTTATCAGCATGCCTCAATTAGAATGTAGGCAAAATATCAGCAACTTGATTTAAAACCAATTATTATAACTGCTCTTTTTTCCCCTTGATTATTTCAATCCCAATTTAAAATGTCGTTTGTCAGCCTTGATTCTCCTTTACCCCTTTCCTTGGAGGGCAGAAGGCCTCCGCCTGAAGACTCACCTGTGGGCATCAGGATGAAGCAGTCCTGACCCAGCAAAGCAGCATTGATGGCTTCAAGCTGATTGATCCGAAAATGATGGAGACCAAATTTTTTATGGAATATCTTCATCATCTCATTAGAATGTGGAAATGCTAAACCTCTGAATGGTTCCACGGTAGCATTTTTGGAAGGTGTATCCTTAATTAGTGGAGGAACTTGGAAAAAAACAAATTTTTGTTATGAGACTGAAGACAAAATATATTTGCTGTTTCCAGAATTTATAGCCAGCAAATAAGGTGCTGAAACTTAATTAATTTCATAAACAGGAAAATATCCAAATATGTTTCAGGGGTGGGAGGAGGGATGGAGGGAGTCTTTACACAAAAGGAAAAAAAAATCCAACCTATCAAAAACAGCACCACAAAAAACAGATTAGGAACACAAGTTAAAATAGGGGGGAAAATGGTAAGTGAACATCTGTCTACCCTAGACGAGTTCAAATCACCAGGACCGGATGGATTACACCCCAGGGTTCTGAAGGAACTGGCAGACGAAATCTCAGAACCACTGAACTATATCTTTCAAAGATCCTGGAGCACAGGGGAACTGCCAGAGGACTGGAAAAGAGCTGATGTAGTTCCCATCTTCAAAAAAGGAAAAAAAAAACAGATCCAGGAAACTACAGACCTATCAGCCTGACCTCAATACTGGGGAAGATTCTGGAAAAGATAATCAAGCAACGAATCACCGAACACCTAGAAGCAAACCAAGTAATAACCAAAAGCCAACATGGGTTTGTCAAAAACAGATCATGCCAGACTAATCATTGCATTCTTTGACAAAGTGACAAAATTAGTGGACCAGAGGAATGCTGTCAATATAATTTACTTGGACTTCAGTAAAGCATTTGATAAAGTAGACCATAACCTACTACTAGATAAAGTAGAAAAAATGTGGGTTAGACAGCACCACCAGCAGATGGATTTGTAACTGGCTGACCAACCGCACTCAACGTATAGTACTCAATGGAACTACATGCAGTGGAGTACCCCAAGGCTCTGTTTTAGGCCCAGTATTCTTCAACATCTTCATCAATGACTTGGACAAGGGGATAGAAGGGGAACTCATCAAATTTGCAGATGACACCATGAATAGCCAGGAATAGCCAACACTCCAGAAGATAGGCTCAAGTTACAGAAAGATCTTGACAGACTAGAATATTAGGCGCTATCTAACAAAATGAAATTCAACAGTGAAAAAAGTAAGGTTCTACATTTAGGCCAAAAGAACAAAATGCACAGGTACCGGATATG
Organism: Ahaetulla prasina; assembly: GCF_028640845.1. Lineage (NCBI taxonomy): Eukaryota > Metazoa > Chordata > Lepidosauria > Squamata > Colubridae > Ahaetulla > Ahaetulla prasina. Next base: position 1,596,810 of record NC_080551.1, on the reverse strand, counting down.
TGGTACCTTACTCAGTAGTAGCAACTGTGAGAGGGATCTTGGAGTCCTAGTGGACAACCACTTAGATATGAGCCAGCAGTGTGCAGCAGCTGCCAAAAAAGCCAACACAGTTCTGGGCTGCATAAACAGAGTGACAGAATCAAGATCATGTGAAGTGTTAATACCACTTTATAATGCCTTGGTAAGGCCACACTTGGAATATTGCATTCAGTTCTGGTCACCACGATGTAAAAAAGATGTTGAGACTCTAGAAAGAGTGCAGAGAAAAGCAACAAAGATGATTAGGGGACTGGAGGCTAAAACATATGAAGAACAGTTGCAAGAACTCGGTATGCCTAATTTAATGAAAAGAAGGACTAGGGGAGACATAATAGCAGTGTTCCAATATCTCAGGGGTTGCCACAAAGAAAAGGGAGTCAAACTATTCTCCAAAGCACCTGAGGGTAGAACAAGAAGCAATGGGTGGAAACTGATCAAGGAAAGAAGCAACTTGGAACTAAGGAGAAATTTCCTGACAGTTAGAACAATTAATCAGTGGAAAAACTTGCCTGTAGAAGTTGTAAATGCTCCAACACTGGAAATTTTTAAGAAAATGTTGGATAACCATTTGTCTGAAATGGTGTAGGGTTTCCTGCCTGGGCAGGGGGTTGGACTAGAAGACCTCTAAGGTCCCTTCCAACTCTGTTGTTGTTGTTATGATGATGATGATGATGATGATGATGATGTCAATGATAAGCCGTGGTGGCACAGTGGTCAGAGTGCAGTACTGCAGGCTACTTCAGCTAACTGCCGGCTGACTGCAATTTGGCAGTTCAAATCTCACCAGGCTCAAGGTTGACTCAGCCTTCCATCCTTCCGAGATGGGTAAAATGAGGACCCAGATTGTTGGGTACAAGAGGCTACTCTTTAAACTGCTTAGAGAGGGCTATAAAGCATGTAAAGCAGTATATAAATCTAAGTGCTATTGCAATGATTAAATCTCAGTAGGTTTCACCCACTCTATTTCCACTTATAAATGTACAGAACAATGTGAAGTCTTGAAGAGGACCCAGTTCGCATCTTGACACACAGCTCAGCCAGTGAAAACTTTCAGTCTCCACCTATTACAACACAGCAACTTTGGATATAATGCAGCTAGATTCAAAATTACCATTAAAAACCAAAAAGAAAAAGCTGCCAGAAAAATAGACTTTTTAACAGTTCTAGTCCTGCCTTAGCAAACATACCTACAGCTAACCAACTTGTGAACTGGGAAATACCCCTAGCAACTATGTGACGAGTGCCCACGTTTCTAAAAATCCAAATATACTCAAAAAGGTTGAGTTAATGTGTAGATAAGAGTCTCTGGTGCAAGATTGTAAAATGAGTTAATTGTTGTCTTCACCATAATTTTCTACTGCAGCTTATTTCCCAGAATGCACTAAAAGAAGAAATAGGGTAACTTACCAGGGAAACTCTCGCCCCTCACAGAACAGTCTGTGAAAGAAAAATTGCTATGCAGATCAGTGCCTGTCTTGGTCGCAACCGAGTTTTCTTTCAAAAATAGATTTGCTGCAGGGGAGATGTTTGCAGCAGGCTGGGCTGGGCCCTGGAAAGTGTCTCTGGCTGTTGAAGCCCTTACGGCATCGTCCAAGTCATTCAAATCATCAATATCAAAATCATCCTTATGAAGCTTCTGTCCTCCAGTTGCCAAAGGACTCTCACTTCCCACATTGCTCGTAAGCAGAGCACATTTCCTTCGGCTGTCCGAACTTGTTCCATTCAGCGTTGAAGGCCACCAGCATGTCTCAGCTTCTAAGTCTGGATTTTGGAGCCCAGTTATTCCGCCGGTTTCCCTCTTGGGACAAGATACGCCTGGACTTTCCACGGCAGAAGAGGACGTGTCCCAGGTAGAATCTTTCACGAAAACCGATGAATTGGCACTGGCCCATCCTTGAGAGGGTGGCGGAAGAATGCCACGCAGGGGGGGAACATCACCAAGCCGCTTGCCAGAAAATGGTCCAGAAGTAGAGGCGGCCCCTTGAGGAAGTGGGGAAGACGTTTTTCCCAGCTGAGAAGAGTAACTTCCATTGTGGGAGCCATCATAGTCAAAATTATATTTGCAGTTCTTATCTAGAAATTGATCAGCACCGGTTCTGTTTCCATTTCTGGAACTGCTCAACAGTTTTCTTCTGAATATAAAAAAATATATAAGTTATTGTTTTAAAAATTCCCAAATGAATTTGCTGTTTTCTTCCCAGAAACTCCTCTTCTTAATCTTTTACCTTACTTACAACTCACAACCCAATTTAGATCCCTGTCTATAAAACATAATTGACATTAAAACATAGGTTTGAGTGTATTATATATAAACATTTCCAGAGTTTTGGTTTGGCCAATAAAGTGAAGTAATATTATTATTCTAAATATCCTCCATACAACCTATTTATCCTTAATAGCAATGTATTGTCCTGTGGAATCTTTCCTAACTGATAGAAACATTTTCAGTCAATACTGAAATTGAACAATTTCAACAATTTCAATACTCCTGACCCTCAGTGGCCATGGAATACTTAAAAAGTATTTTTTAATTATTATTCACCCATGAGTTTCCTGTAGAACTATGATAGTATAGTATTATCTGATCATTAAGAACTCTCTTCTTCAACATTATTCCTGTTTCTCTAATCTAATAGTAAGGAACAGTTTTCCCCCTTATGGAGTAGGCATATTTTCCAAGGATGGACTTCTGTGGAGGTTTTACAGCCCTGAACTGAATAGCACTGAAATTATGAGATACTAAATCCCGGTGCAAAAAAAGGGAATTTATTTGCATAATTCTGCTTCTGAAATAAATATGGGTAGGACTCATAACCTGTGACAAAGAACCTTCTACTTTCTAGAAGTTATCTTGCATACCTAAAAAAAAAACTGACCTGCTTTATATGGTCTGCATTAAGAGCTAAGAGAATCTCAGGGAACCGACCACTTTGCAACTTGGACAAATCTATCCCATCTTAATTTCTTAAGGTAAAGAAGCAAAGGCCCTCATCGCATTCCAAACTCCCAACAGACCTGCAATCTCTAAGCCGAAGCAGCTCTTGGCCACCTAGCAGAGACTTCAGCTCTCTTTCTGGAACGGAGTCCACCAGTTTACAGATCTCTTCCATTACACAAAGGAGGGACTGGCCTGAAATGTAACAGGGTTCAGTCACATATTTTGCAAGGCACCAGCAGTGCAAAGCTGGCTGACGATCATCAAAAGATTGTGGAACATGTCACAATGTTTTACCTTCCTTCCTTCCTTCACTTCTTCTGGTCATTTCTCCAAACTCCGGAAGTTGGTTCACCGAGAGTTCAAAATTCAGAGTTGTCTCATCAGCTGTTCTTTGGGGAAAATGCCTAACAATGTTAAGAATTATTAATAAATCCAGAGATATATCATGAAGTAGATACACTTTATACATCAAATAGAATTTTAAAAAAACAGGGATTTTATGCACACATCCACAGTATTTCTGTCAACAAAAATTGTATGTATTTCTATAGTCAATGACAATTAGAAAAGTATGGAATTAATGGAAATTAGACTTGAATAAAACAACTGTATTGAAGTTTGAAAGTGTTAATTTTTCAGTGTGTTTTCTTCCCATTTGCTTAAATGCTACCAGCCAGAGAAATTATTTGATTTTCCAGTTTTTGCAATAATACACCTGTCACTAAAAGATGCATTGATTTATTGGGTTAAGTCGGTTAACAAATCTTTATAAATACAAACAATAAATCTTTGATAGAATTAATCACCAAACATTGTTGAGATTTTTTTCAATTATTGCAGATTATCCGAATCACTACAGTCCAGTTTCAGGCCTGAACATAGCATTGAGCTGATATTGATCCTGGCTCTCCATGATCTCTCAGGACTGATCAAGGTATCCTTTGAGCCAGCTGGAGGGGAACCCTCCCAGCCCCCAACCCAAAAAGATTGGGGAACTCTGATCTTGGAAGTATTTGTAAAGTCAGCTCTTAATGGCTGTATTTCCATGATTTGTCACTACTTGGGGGAAGCGTTCATCCCTGCAAAGACTAAGAAGGCACTGCAAAGACGGCTCAGAGGTCACAGTAAAACATATCAGAGCACTGCTGGAGCTACAGGTAGCCCTCAACTTACAATCATTCATTTAGTGACCATTTGAAGTTACAACAGCATTGAAAAACATGACTGAGGACCAACTGTTACACTTACGACCGGTGCAGCATCCCCATGGTCATGTGATCAAAAGTTGGATGCCTGGCCACTGGTTCCTATTTATGACAGTTGCGGTGCCCTGAGGTCAACCAATTCCCTTTTGTGCCCTTCAAGGGGGAAGCCAGAGTCACTTCACCACCATGTTGTTACCTGAACTGCAGTGATTCACTTAAATATGGCAAGGAAGGTCACACAATGGGGCAAAACTCACTTAATAAATGACTTGCACAGTGGTTAGAGTGCAGGACTGCAGCTACTTCTGCTGCCTGCGGCTGCCTGCAATTTGGCAGTTTGAATCTCACCAGGCTCAAGGTTGACTCAGCCTTCCAGCCTTCCGAGGGGGGTAAAATGAGGACCCGGATTGTTGGAGCCAGAGGCTGACTCTGTAAACCACTTAAGAGAGAGCTGTAAAGCACTGTTAAAGTGGTATGTAAGTCTAAATGCTAGTGCTATCGCTTGCTTAACAGCAGAAATTTGTGGACAATTGTGGTAGTGAAGACTATCTGTCTAGTGGGGAAAGGGGGAAGCCTTCTGGATCTGTCCCCTTCCTGCCCCCATGTGATTTTGGGGAGGGGGGGTGGAAATAAAACCAGGGAAGATGTTGATCCTATGTGTTGTGGTCCACTGGCGGCCTGCAGCAGAGTTGGACAGTGAAGAGGCTAGGGAGGAACATGGGCCAGTCCTGGAGAAGACCAGGACGAGGGATCTGCGTCGGAGGCAGAGATGGGGCCAGGGCCATCTGGGAGTTATGTGCAGACTCCGGAGCCTCCAGAGTCGGACATCAGCGAGGCAGAGGAACAGGGGGAGCCTGTTCGCAGTGCGTGCATGTGCAGAGTTGCCAAAAGGCAAGAACAAACAAGAAGAAGAAAAACAAAAGGGACAACTTTTGAGCTTGGAGATGATTGGCCCCTCCCATAAGACATAAAGGAGGAGCAAAAGCACATGAGCCTTTGTAGGAAGCAACTGTTGTTCATGCTGGCCTGTTTCAAGACTGCAGCTCTGTGTTGACTCTGTTCCGTATGGCTTTGCAAAGCTAATTGCCAATTAGGTCTTAGCCGCATGTAAAGGGAGATAAAAGTGGGTGTTTATCACCGTTATCCTGAAGAACTGTGGCAGATTTCTGTCGGACTCTTTACAATTATTTGGGACTCCTCTGTGAATGAACAGATTGGGAATGAACATGCTTTGAATGAGCAGAATTCACAGCTATGGAAATAAAAAGAGGGTTTTGGGGACTCATTGTGCGCTTTTATTGTATCAGGAAGCCTAGGTCAGAACACTATGCTGGCAGCTACTGGTAAACATCTCCCTTTCCTCTAGGAATATTTAGAGTCCAGGCTCCCCCACTTAATACCACCACCTGCCTTTTTAGAACTATTTGGTTGTTTTACCTTCATTGTTTTACCTTTAGGGAGAGTTTTGCTCATTCCCTCGTGCAGAGCATTCAGATAGATACATATATACCAGCTATTTCCCACAAGGGGCTGTGCTAGAAAAAGGCTGTCTTTGGTTATTCATACGAACCCTTAAGATAAATTCTACCGTACCTAGTGCTCTTCAGCCCGAAGGAAGCAGGCCGCATCTCCTCCTCTGGAGATGGGGGGATGAAGTCCACATAGTCTTCAGACTCACTGAATACTTGAGGGTCCTCCCTTCCTTCATCAGGTTCTTCATTCCCACTTAAGGGGAGGCCAGAATCATTTTGCCCTTTAACCAAAAAAGAGCACATATTAAACAAAAGACCAGTGAAAAATAATGAACACATTTAATCATTAAAAATATAAAGTTAAATTACAACAATAAATGGCTAGAATGCAGTACTGCAGGCTAACTCACTGCTCACTCCAGGAATTTGATTCTGGATGGCTAAAGGTTGATTCAGCCTTCCGTCCTTCTGAAGTGGGTAAAATGAGGACCCAGATGGTTGGGGGCAAGAGGCTGACGCTGTAAATACTTAGAGAGGGTTGTAAAGCACAATGAAGTAGTATACAAGTCTAAGTGCTGTTGCTATTGCTAATCAAGCAAGAAAAAGTATTAAGTACATCTAATGATATTCTGTGATTAGATGTATTGATTAGTGGGGACACATACCCAACTCTTTTTAACATAGTCAAGTTATGTGATAGGGAACAAGGTCAGACTTGGACTATGGAGAACCAGGTCAAAACAGCAATAGAGCTACAAGTTATTGGGTGTGATCTCAGGCTAAAGGGGGCTGTGTGTGTGTGATTGATTTCCCTAAGGTAGCCGATGTGAGCCAATGACATTTGCTGTGAGCTCCTGGGGAAGGAGCACTATGGCAGACGACCTACACAAATACCATCACCTTGACTAGCCCTGGAAAATAGGCAGCATTGGGGCTGCTTAGCTCTTAGTTGGGGACCTAATGAGGAATTTCAAGGTTATAAGTTAGACTGGAAAGTTGGAAAACATCCCAGAGGAACTAATGAGGACCTAAATTCATAAATTAAGAGGAAGTAAGCTTCATTTGAGAGTCTAGCTTTTTAAGGGGCGCTTGCTGTAATAAATTCATTTCCCCAGAAGTTATCCACCCTGTTACAGAACTGATTAGAAAAAGAGCATTTACCAATCCAAGATTTTTCTTTTTTCTCTGCCTGGAAACTTTCCAAAGACTTTTCCTCTTCACGTTCTCCATTTGAAAAATCTCTTTGACTTGAATTAGAAGGGTCAAGACAAGGAACAGGCAGGCTGCCTCCCTCTTGTTCCATATGAAGCGTTTGTGTTTTCCTATTTGTACAAATATACACATCATTACATTTTTCATTCTCTCTTCCTGTGCTAGATATCTTTGGCTTCCTGGTAGAGGGGCTTTTTGCAGTCTTTTTATTGTTTACAGACAGCTTATCTTGAAATGATACAGACCGTTGTGGACATATTTTCTGTGGTCCAGTTGTTTCAAAGTCCTCCATGTCTTCCCAAATATTAGTAAGGTCAATAAATGAGTTGTTTGAACAATTATGGTCTGAGGCTGAGATCTCAGATCCCCCCACTTTGCAGTCCGCATCACTTTCTTTCACAGAGGAGATAAAACAATCTAAATTCTTGACCTGTTGATCATTTGAATGCTCTTGTTTTCCTTCTTGAACTTTCAGTGTTGTTTCAAACAGCACATTAATTTTGGTTTGCTTATTTTTAATACCACTTTGTTTTTCCAAAGAAGAATTGATATTCTTGTCCTTCAAGGCCAGAGGTTTTGTTCCACCCAGATATCCTGATGCACAGTCATCAAGGCAATTCATTTTTCTGAATATAAATCCCCTGCAAAAATGAGTCAGTTTAGATTTTCGCCAGTCACTTTGCCCTTTAACCAAAAAAGAGCACAAATTAAACAAAAAGACAAGTAACATTCTGTTGTTTTTTCCTCTTCTACATCTATCTTGCACCTTATTCCTCTAAACTCTTGTACTTTGATTGATAGGTTTTCAATTGGTGGATAGTTTTATTGTAATTTGAAAAAATGCCTACTTTAAATCTATAATGTGTATCTGTTCAGAGTTATGGCAGTCCTGAAAAAAACGGGACATTTGACAAGTTCCTCAAAGCTAATCCTCCAATGTAGCAAATTGTAAGATCTAATGGTATTTGTGTGTGTGTGTAGGGTGGGGGGGAGATGTTGCCTAGGGAACTTTCAAGTAAGAGACAGTGTAACCCGCAGCTGAATAGCAGGCAGAATAAGTAGCTCAGAAGAAACCAACCCACCCCAAGTTATCAGGCTGTAAAAGGTGACAATGGGACAATCTACAGACTTTCAGTGGGACAATTATATTTTCAGATTTGCAAGGTTCTGTTAATGTAGCTTTACAATTAAGCAGAAGTATTGATTTATCTGATCATCTTTCCTGGTTGATCTGCCTGACAAGGCTGAGAGCAATGCCCTGTTACGTTTTACGTTAGGCAACCCAGTCAGTCTCTATGCAAAAGAAACACATTTCTGATGTAAAGGTGGCAACAGACTCAAACTACTGGCAGAATGTTCCTCACACACACACCCCCAGCTACCCCATCACCGACCTAATGGTAGCAATCCCTGAGAAAAAGGATTCCAAGTCTGTCCTTAAAAAGCCAAGTTGAAACTCAGCAGATTTCATACCATTTAATCTGTCAGCTTGGCTAGTTATGTCTGCTCCCTGCTGGTGTTTCTCTTTCACTGCTTCCCTTTTCCTCCTTGCTCCACATCTCAGCATAGACAATACCATTAAGAAACAGGCAAGGTACCCGGAATTGTTAGCCCAGCTGTCTATGCTTTCTAGATTAGGGGAGGGGGGATTCATCCTTAAGCCTGGATGATGGTCCTGCTGCTGTTTGTTTACCTTCCTCAAAAACCATGGCTAGATCTGACCATTTTGAATAACTCTCACTGGATCTCCATGCCTGATAGAAATGGATTGTCTGGATCCTTTTCTGTCAGGTTTCAGATGACTGAAATGCCATCACTTGCATTTGTGGATGTCTCTAGCAAGAGTTGGATGGAGTAGTCCATCCTGAATCTCCTTATGTAATGATGAGTGGTAATGATGACCTTGGGAGGCAGAAGGAATTGCTGCCGACTGGACAACTGGCAGGTCAATGATTTCTTAGATTACCAAAGGAAAAAGGGCGTGGGGAGCATTCCAGAAGGAACCTCCTGGGTCCCTTTTCTGGAGAATGAAAGGAAAGGTCTTTGCAGAAACCTTACAATAAAGGTATTACTGGGGGTTGAGCTTCTTGTCCAGACTTCAAGGACTAATGCTTTAATCTCTCAGTGCCTTTGATACCATAAATCATTGTAGCCATCTGGCTTGGTTCCGGGGTTTGGGAATGGGAGCCCAGTTCTTTGCAGAGCTGGTTCCAGTTGGTGAGAATGGGGAGGAAGGATCTAGCTGGTAGCTTGTTTTCTGTGGGGCATCTCAGGGTTGAATGCTCTCCCCACTCCTATCTATCTGAAGCCGCTGGGCCAGGCCTCCGGTGACCCTCCGTTTTACTCTCTAACCCAGGGGTAGTCAACCTTTTTATACCTACCGCCCACTTTTGTATCTCTGTTAGTAGTAAAATTTTCTAACCGCCCACCGGTTCCACAGTAATGATGATTTATAAAGTAGGTTGCGGGGGAGGGGGGCGCCGGCTACCAGCTCTGCTTGTCTGTTACAGCTGGGTGGTGTGGGGGGAGATATGTGAGCTATTCTGGGATGAGGCTCTTTTGTTTGCGGTCGCACTATGGCGCCATTTAGTTTCACTTACGTAACATGAACTAAACTTATGCGCGAGTGATACAAATAATATTTTTTCCAAAATTTAAATTGTCACGGGGAATTTTATGAAAACCTAATGAAAATGTTTTTAAATAATGCTATGAAAAAATGTTTTAAAGTCAATTAAATTAAAAAAAAGGAAAGTGCTTCAGTATCGGACAAAACCCCTCCCGCCCACCATGAAAGCTGGAACACCCACTAGTGGGCGGTAGGGACCAGGTTGACTACCGCGGCTCTAACCTGTTGGGAGGAGGAGATTCGGTCTCGGTGTCTGTGAGTCTGGACGGGGAAGAAAAGGCTTCAGCTTAACCCCGGCAAGACTGAGAGGATTCTGGGTTTGGGGGCCCCACCGATCTAGTGTCTCCACCTTTGATTCTGGACTCAGCTGCACTTTCCCAAAGAAAACTGGGGTGCAACCTGAGGCGCATCCCTTTCGGTGGGGAGGCGCCCAGGTTTCTCTTCCACTCGCGCCTTTTCCTGGACTGGGAGGCGCTGCCCGCGCTCAGTCACCCCGAGAGGAGGAGGAATATTATTATTATTATTATTATTATTATTATTATTATTATTATTATTATTATTATTATTATTATTATTATTATTATTTGCATTTATATCCCGCCCTTCTCCGAAGACTCAGGGCGGCTTACACTATGTAAGGATCACCGCACGGCGCTCTACGGGCCGCCTGGGAAGGTCTGGAAGCTGCTGCTGCTGCTGCTGCTGCTGCTGCCGCCGCCGCCGCCTGGAGGGCAGCATCCCCGGCCGCCGTGGGCGCACTCGGGAAGGGTCGTCGCGGCGGCGGCGGCGGCATCAGCTCCCCCCGCTTCTTCCATCCCTCCCGGTCACGGCCCCTCCCGCCCGAGCCCCGATTGCCTCGGCGGCCTCCGCAAAAGGCCGGGGGCTCCACGCGAGGCGAGCAACCGCAGGGCAGGCTGGCTGAGGCGGCCCCTGCGCGGCTTGCAAGGCGCCCACGACCTCCGCCTGCACCGAGGCCTCCCTCGCAAACGGCAAACGGCCCGCCCGGGGCGACGTGCAGGGACTTTCGCCGCCTCCCTTCGGCCCTCCGTCCCTCGACTCACGCGGGCTTGGGCCTGGGCGCGGCGCGCGGGCTGGAGGCGCCCCTGGCCGAGTGACGCTGCAGCTGCTCCCGCAGGTTGTTGCGCGGAAGGGCCGCCATCGCTGCGAAGGCTTCGGACCTCGCGCCCTCCCGGCCCTAAGGCGCCCGATTGGAGGCCGCAAACCCCGCCCCGCGCACGGAAGTGGCGTCCGGCGCCTTCCGGCGAGCCCGGACACCACGCCCCCCGCCCTCCCTCGACACGCCCACACGCGTAGTCTCGGTTTGAAGGCTTTATTAACCGCCGCGCACGGAACGCGCCTGCGCCGTCGAGTGCGCCCGGGGCTCGGTCTCGCCTCAGAGCAGGGGGATCGGGAAGGAGGCGCAGTCGGCCAGGCCGCACATGTTCTTCCCGCGCTCGATGTTGAAGTACCTGCCGGGACAAAGAACAGCCTCAGGCGCCGGAGCCCCTCGGAGCGCCCCGCCCGCTGACAGGGGGGACGGCCGGCCGGCACTCCCGGGAAGCCGCGGGACGAGACCCGAGGCGGGTCCCCTTCGGGAGGCGACTTTCGCGAGCCTGGAGCCGAGGCCGCGGCTTCCGCGGAGGCCCCTGAACGAGCCTGGCGGGCGCCGCTGCTTGTGAGGCTGGGGGCGCTGCCTGCATTACCCGTCCATGCCCCACGAGGGCCCCCACGAGTTCTTGACGATCCAGAAGGGGACGCCGCCCGCCTCTCCGTAGCCCACGGCCAGGACGGCGTGGTTCACCTTGTCCGGGGTTCGGTCGCAGTCCGTGCTGTGGGGAGAGAGACGAGCAGCGGTTGGAGAGCGAGCCGGCCTGCTTTAGCCGCCGTTGTGCGAGTCAGAGGGAAAGAAGCCCCCTGGTCCTTCGGCCTCTTAAGAGAAAAGATGATCATGAAGGATCCGATCAGATGCCCTCCAGGAAATTCGGTTCTTAAGAGAAGCCGAAGCATAAGCGATGCGCTCCTTCTCCTTTCGCTGCTTAGTTGGACTGCTCAGTTAGATGCAAAGGCAGAAACGGAAACAAAATCTCTAAATCAGGGGTCTCCAACTTTGGTCCCTTTAAGACTGGTGGACTTCAACTCCCAGAGCCCCTCAGCCAGTAGCTTTACTGGCTGAGGGGCTCTGGGAGTTGAAGTCCACCAGTCTTAAAAGGGACCAAAGTTGGAGACCCCTGCTTTAAATGGCGGCTAATCGCCTGGGGCGAAACTCAGGCTTGGAATAGTGGCCGATTGCAAACTATGTGCCAACAGTGTAACATGCGTGCAAAAAAAGGCAAATACAGTTTAAAGATAAATCAACATATTTAATTTCTAGATCATAGGAAGGAATAGTGGGGGTTTTTTTCTGCACAGGAACTTAAGTCAGTGTTATGCCTGGTTTGGGGTGCCACATTTTTAGGGAACAGTTTACAGGATAGCAAGTTGCGTAGGGGTCTGGGAACAAAATTTATGAGGGGAAAATGGAACTAAATAGAGTGACTTGGAAAAAGAAGCAATGGGAGGGGGAAATATCATTTTCAAGTATCTGAGGATGTGAAGCCTTGTTCCTATTGTCCCAAAAGGCAATCGTGTCACAGGGCAGATTCTGGATGAGTGGGAGGCACGGGGGAAAAGGAACTGGGCCTTGTGCTGGTTGGGTGGGAGCAGAGGCCAGATGGTCTCAGCTGGGGTTTGGCACATAGTGGGACATGGACTCGAGGTCTCTTCCAGCTAAAGGGTTTTTTAAGATCAGCTCATTTGCATATGACTGATAAATTACAGGCTGATCAAAGAAAGTGAAGTAACAGGACTGGAATAAAGTAATCCTGGAAGTGGTACCTTTGAGGAAGTAGCTGAAATCTAGGGCTGCACAATGCTTCAAAGAAGTAAGCATGAAACCTGAAACGGGCATTTCCCTTTCATGTGGACCTGTTTTTAGTGCCTCTGCCCAGCTGGCCAATTTGCTTGCCATCTCCCAATTCAGCATGTGCCTGTAATGGGTGCCTCGGAGTTCTGGTGGGGATCTGAGGGGCCACGGAACGGGGGCCATTCTTGCAGCGGGTTGCCAGAGTGCTGCTCCAGGCAGCCCTGCTGGGAAGAGGCTGATTATGGGGCCTTTGAGCAACATTCCGGGGTGCACTAACAGGAACTCACTCACCTGGTGTAAACCCCCTCCTGATAGTGTACAAAGTCCTCCTTCACTTCAAAGGCAATGCTCACTGGGTTGTACGTGCCCACTGCTTGCACCAGGCCTTGCTCATCGTACTGGAAAAAAAGAGGCCCAGCATTACTGGGCAAGGGCCTCTGAGCATGTGCAGAAAGTGGGGACATGGCTTCCCAACAGGTTGCCAGAGCAAACCCAAGTGAGAAGCAGGCCATTTTCAAGTCTCTTAATCTCTTTAAAAAGAAAGGGCAGTCAAGGAAGACTGCCGGAAATGCCCTGGGCCTCCGCTCTGGGGGGCACAAGGTGAAGGTTGGTCCCCCAAGGAGCAAAGGGCTTTTGGCTGCTGCTTGGCCTCTGCAAGTCTGCTCACCAGTGAAATGTTGACCACGTCTTTGATGAACGCCACTGCCTTCTGAGGCTGGAACTTGCAGGTGCCGTTCTGCACATAACCAGAGGAGCCTTTTTAGATGTTGTTTTGTAGAAGAGGCAACTTGCCTGCCTCCCCTTGGATCAGACACTCCCCCCCCCATACCTTAGCCTGATAAGGGTACCCCTCTTCATCCATGAGTCCCTTGTTGTACAGGATATATTCAAAAGCCTGGCTGGGAAGCCCCCTGCGGAGGGAAGGAACAGCCTCATCATGCAGACCCTTTACAGGGAACCCCAGAGGCCAAAGCTGCCTGGTGGTGAGAGTGGAACTGGGATGTTGGGGGGGGGGGCTTCCTGAGGGCCTCTCTTACCCATTACAGCCAAAGTTTTTGAAGTTTTGAGCACAGTCAATCAGCTGCTGCTCCGCCTGGGAGAGGAGACATGTTGAATCAAGACTGCCAGCCTTGGAAAACCATGCATTGAGGGCCTGTTTCAGGCCCAGCCAGCCTTCCTGCCCATCTCTTCAGCAGCCTGCCCTGCCTTACCTAGTGCCAGTTTCTTTCCTGGAGGCTGGGGGTCTTTGCAGACAAGGGGCCCTCCCAGCTCTTTGCCACTGTGCTTGGCACCTGAGGAAGCCTGTCCTCAAGTTGCCCCTGTAGGGGCCGAGGCTCCCCACAGGAGCCAGTGTCTCATGCCCACTGTGATCAAACTGAAGCCCAGGATAAAAGCCCACCATATAAGGTGGATGCTCAGGGCCAGGCTGCTCTGCAAGAGTTTGCGTCCACCTTGTTCCTCAGCAGCCCCACTGGTGTAGAGAGTCTCACATGTTGAAGTCAAGTGGTGAAGGCACCCAGGTTAGAAAGTGGGAGATAGAGTTCTAGTCCCACCATAACCATGAAAGGTAGCCATGTGTTACTTTGGACCAGTCACTCACTCTCAGCCCATCAAACCTCACAGGATGGTTGAGGGGGAAATAAGGAGGGGGGGAGATGTGTTGCCTCGAGTTATTTGTAAACATAGTAAAGGCAGCATATAAATAAATAACTGCTGGGCTGGGGCTCAGCTGGGGCTGCTTGCTCTCTCTGCCACAAACGCACAGCATGAAAGCCCCCGCCCCACCCACCCCTCCGGCCTTGGCAGGAGAAGGCTGCAATTTCTCTGGCAGGGGTTTGGCCCCCCGTTAGATGCTGCTGTACAAGCCGCCACCTGTCTAGAAGAAGGGGGGCGCTGATGAGTTCGGGTCAGGAGCAGCATTTCCAAGAGGGTGGCACGAAGTGTGTCCTGCTGAGCTGCAAGTGACACCTGTGAGACTGGAAGGATCCTCAGGAAGACTTGCAAGGGAGGTGTTGGGTTTCAGCCGTGGAAATCCCCTCTGCTTATGCTGACTGGTGTAGTTCTGGCTTTATCCAATAAATAGATGGATAAAATACCAAATGGCCCTGTTATATTTTACCAAAATCTTTAAAAGAAACGGAGCGCAAACAAACATCCTCACCAAATTCAGTAGCTTCCCTGTTTTTATGGCAATGGCAGACTCCAAGCAGCCGGTGGTGGAAAAGGTCCAGCAGCTGCCACAGGGGCCCTGGGGGTGGGGGGAGCGGAAGGAGAGGAGAGGCATGAGAAGATCCCATCACCCAGCTTTTTGGCAAGGCTCCCGAAGGCCAGAGGGAAGCTCACCCCCTTCTTTAAGCCCTGCTGGCTGCCCAGAGCCCCTTGTTGGGATGAGTGGCTGTACGGATTGTGTATGACTGACCCAATTACCTGGTTTTTCACAGGGCTGACAAACTTTCCTTTCTTCCTCCAGTCGATGGCCCTCGGGTAGGGCCCAGAACTTCTGGGGAAGTTGCCCATGGTTGCAGAGCAGTTCTGGAGGCAAGTGGGAAGCGGTCACTGGCCAGCAGATGAGCCCCATCAGGCCAGTCCATCTCACTCTCCCCATGCCTGAACAGACCGTGAATGGGGGCCACACTCTAAGGAAGCTCTGGATGGGTCCCTGGCCACCACAGCTAGCCTGCTTCTCATGGGTGGGGACAAATATAGGATTGGGGGGCTAATTCCCTCCCTCATTCCCTCCATACTGTAATGCCCCCCCCATGTGGGCCAGCCGAGGCTCTGGGGTTTTGTGAGGCACATCTATATCCAAATAAGAAAACTAAAGGGCTGTGGCTTGGCTTGGGCAGGACCTGCTTTTGATGCAAAGGAACAGGAATGGCACTGTAAAGGGGCTGGCAGGCTGGCAGTGCTCCAAGTCTGGTGAGAAGCCTTCCCTTTTTGCTCTGCTATTCAATGGTTTGGGGGTTTTCCCACCCACCCTTTCACTTTTAATGCTTATCCCAAATGTGACCATGAGATGTTAACCTCATTTCTCAACCTAGGCAACTGTAAGTCTCAGAATTCAGCTGTTAACCATACTGGCTGGGGAATTCTAGGAGTTGAAGCCAGGAGGTCTTCAAAGTTTCCAAAGTCAGATTGGGACTTTCTGCCCCTCTAGCAGATTGGGGTCTGGGTGGGTTGTAATCAGATTAAGGGCACATCAGCTGAGTTTTGTGCCCCTCCTGATCTCCTTAGAAGCCCAGGTGGCTTTACCTGAGGTTCATGCCAGAGATACTTCTTCCTGAATTCAGTGAAGGTCATATCTGAGAACTGGTTCAAGCCCACTGAAGAGAGAAACGGGGGAGGCGGTCAGGAGGGCCTCCCACTCCGCTTTTTCTTAACCACCAAAAGGAAACGGGGGGGGGGCAGCAGAGCCCCTACTTCGGAAGCTGGAGTTGCCTGCGTTGTGCTTGTCGATCTTCTGCTTGTTCTCGAGGAAGATCCGCAACCGGTGCCGGACCTCCTCCTCGGAGCGGTACTCCCGGCGGTGCTGCAGCGCCAAAGAGAAAGCGAAAGCGAGGCGAGGATTCGCCGGGCTCGAGCAGGAGGGTAGTTCCCGGGAACCGCCTCCAGCCTGGCATTCCCCCGCCCGCCCCCCGCTCCGTGCTTGGGCCCGGCTGAGAAGGCGAGAGAGGGTCCCTGGGCGGCCAACACCCCCGGCCTCTTGCCAGGCAGACCTCCCCCTGCCTCCCCCTCCCCAGTCCGCTCTGCTCGCCCCCGGGAGGGGAGGGGGGGACGGGCGCTTCTCCGGGGCTGCTGCGCTGGGAGGCGGCCGGTCCCGCAGTGGCTCCTGGCCAGAGGCTGTTTACCTGCGCGGCCCACGCCTTGAAGAGTTGCTCGCCTGCGGGAGGAAAAACGCAGGTTGGGAGCGGGCCGGGCGGGCGCCACCGTTCCCGCGGGACAGGCATCGGGCCGGCCCTCTCTGCCGACGCTGCCTCCCCTGCCCCGAGCTCCCTGCCCTGCCGGAGGAGCCGAGCGGGACGACTTGCTCCCGCCGCATACCTGAGGCGGAGCTGCTGCTGGCGGCGCAGAGGCCGAGCCCCAGCCCGGAGCAGAGCACCAAGAGCGGCAGCGCCCGCGGGGCCATGCTGGGCGCGGGGCGGGCTGGCTGCGAGCGGGCTGCGTCGTGCTGAGCGCTGGAGCGGCGCTCTTCGGAAGTGGCGGAGAGGCTGGGCGGCTACTTGGGCAACCGAGGCCCGGCCGCTGCCTCCGCCCCTTCCTGTGCCTCGGAGGGTGCACTCCCACCGGCCTGGAGCGGTCCCGGGCCGGTACCGGCGGGCTCGGGGCGGAGGGGTCCCAATGGAGCCGGGCAGCTGCGCTGGGTTGCCTTCGCCGGGATCCCGGCCGGGGAGCGGAGCAGGGTGGTGATCCGACGAGGGTTGCGGCTTGCCCCCAAAGAGGCTGCAGTGTTGCAGGCCCGCGTGGGACACCCGACCAACCAGCAGAATCCGGCCAGTAGTCTCCGGAACTCCTCGCAAAAGGACGAACTGGAACTCAGAAACAACTATGGGGTCTCAGCTATGCTTGTCCCAAAGGTGCTTTTCCAAAAAGCAGCTCGACTGTCTTGAACTGAAGAAGCTTCTGCGATTGTTTTCAAAGAAAAAACCAAGAGCCCAGTTGCCTTTTTACAGATTATCAGAGTTGGAAGGGACCTTGTAGATCATCTAGTCCAAACACCCCACCTCCCAAGCAGGAGACCCTACACCATTTCAGACAGATGGCAGTCTGGTCTCTTCTTTAAAAGCCTCCAGTGATGAAGCCCCCATAACTTCCAAAGGCAACTTCTGTTCCATCGGTTGATTGTTCTGTCAGAAAATTTCTCCTTGATCAGTTTTCATCCATTTTTTCTTGTCTGGCCTTAGGGGGCTTTGGAAAATAGTTTGACCCCCTCCTTCTCTGTAGAAGCCCCTCAAATATTGGAACATTGCTATCATGTCTCCTCTGGTCTTTCTCTTCACTAGACTAGCCTTGCCCGGTTCCTGCAACCGTTCATGTTTTAGCCTCCAGTCCCCTAATCATCCTGGTTGCTCTTCTCTGCACTTTTTCTGGAGTCTCAACATCTTTGTGTGGTGACCAAAACTGGATGCAGTATTCTAGGTGTGGTCTTACTAGGGCTTTACAGAGTGATATTAGTACCTCACTTGATCTAGATTGAATCCCTCTGTTAATGCAGTTTAGGATTGCATTTGCTTTTTTGCCTGCCATCACACACTATTGCCTCATATTTAACTGGTTGTCCACTAAGCCTCCAAGATCTCTCACAGTTACTGCTATTAAGCCTTGTTTCATCCAATCTATATGTGTACTTTTGGTTTTTCTTGCCTAAGTGTAAGACTTGACTTTTCTCTACATTGAATTTAATTTTGTTAGTTAGGGCCCAGTGTTCAAGTCTGTCAGGATCCATCTGGATCTTGAGCCTATCTTCAAAGGTGCACCTTTGAAAAGCACCTTTGAACTAAGGAGATACACTGCCAGAGCCAGGCGTCTTCCCCTGTGAAAATGATGTGGCTGTGAAAGCCGCAGAAAGGGTGGTCAGAAAGGGTGATTGGGAAAAAATGACTTCTGAATTACCTTGCTGGAGAAAATGGTTGGGAATGCCTTAAAGTAATTTGAGATACTCCCAGCGATTCAATAAAGTAACCTACTTTGTGTGTGTATATGTGCGCGTGTGTGCTTGAGATGGGTGGGTGAGGAAGGCCAGGGGTGTATGCCAAGGATGTGCCTCTCAGCAGGGTCACCCAAGGCCTGAAGGTCATCCCAGCTGCCCAGCTAAAGCCAGTAGGACTCACTATGGGGCAACAGTGATAGAAGCAGACACTGGGGGCAGAAGATCCCTTTTGTGGCAAAAGTGGCCATTCATATTGCATGGGAGAAGGCCATGGTAAGCCACTCCTGGATCTTGATCAAGGAAGCCAGATGGAAAATATAAAACAATTGAGGGTGCAGTGCCAGCTGATGGCTTCTCAGGTCATATGGCCCTCCAGATGCCGAGGAAGAGCTGAGGATTTTTCAGGATGCTCATGGCTCAGTGAAAGCCTTTGGCATGATTAGTTGATGATGATGCCATAGGAAAAAATCTGAATTTGCAAAGGCAGAATTGCAATGAAACAGAAGAAGCAGGA
This sequence comes from Ahaetulla prasina, assembly GCF_028640845.1. NCBI lineage: Eukaryota > Metazoa > Chordata > Lepidosauria > Squamata > Colubridae > Ahaetulla > Ahaetulla prasina. The sequence goes on along the minus strand of NC_080551.1, from coordinate 1,578,252 downwards.
ACATGGGGAGGCTCAACCCACAGAAAGATGAAATGAAACTTCTGCAAATTGCCATAATAAGCATCAGAGAAATGAGATGGGTGGTTACTCTCTGTCAGGCTACTCAGAGTGGGGGAAAAACAAGAAAATGTTTCGATAACTTGACAAATTTTATTAAAAGGCACTTGTGAATATAGACGAAAGGGATCTTGGAGATCTTCAAGTCCAAGCCTCCGCTCAGAACCTATCCCATTCTGGACAAATGGGGCTGCCACAAAGATGAGGGGCACCAGAAGGCAAGACGAGAAACAAAGTTGGAAATTGATCTGGCTTGGGGAAGTTAACCTAAAAAGAAGTTCCATTGGCCAGATATACCACCACATGTTTTTTGAAACTACCATCCACTGCATGTCAAGCCCTGTTGGCATCGTATAGTGAACACAAAAATCAAACTGATTATATTATTGTCCCAAAGGAAGCAGAAGAGCTCAGGTGTAAGAGCAAAGACCTGGCCAGGTGCTGACTGTGAAACACATCACAAGCTGCTCATGTACAAGTTCAAATCAAGCTAAAGCTGCAGAAGAAAGCCAATTAGTGCCACAATGTGATAACAACTAGTGGTTTATTAAATCTGTGTGCTGCCTGACAATGCAGTCAAGGGAATTAACAATAAAACCTATAAACCCTGTTGGAGCATCGACGCTCTGGAATGAACTTTCCCCTGGCCTACGTCAAGTGCCTGGTCTTCGGACCTTCCGTCGTGAGCTAAAAACATATTTATTTATTCAAGCGGGACTGGCATAATGGTTTTAATAGTTTTAATCTTAAATTGGGGTTTTTATTGGGTTTTTTAAATTCTATTATAATTTTAAATTTAAACTTTTAATTATCAGCCTTTTGTAATTTGCTAGGTTTTAATTGTCGGTTTTAATTGTATATGTATTGTGTTTTATCTTTGGCTGTACACCGCCCTGAGTCCTTCGGGAGAAGGGCGGTATAAAAATTTAATAAATAATAAATAATAATAAAAGGAGGCCCATTGTGAGAAAGCCGATGGAATGAAGCGAGTGGGCCTCACGCTCCCTCACCAAAGGCCTGGGGAAGAGCATGTGTGTATAGCTAACGTTTTCAAGGAGAACATCAGGAATCGTTTTAAAGTCCTGAACCTTTCAGAGAACCAGAGGACGTATGAATGAAATCAAAGCATTTGTTAAGGATGACAGTGAAAAGAGAATGTCAAAGATGAAGAAAGGGAAGAAAACAAACTGGATGTCAGAACAAATGGTGGAAATTGCCAAGAAGAAAAAAGCCAATGCCAAGTAATAAAACAATCTCAGGAAGTAACTTCACAAAGAATGTTAGGGAGTTGTTAGAGGGAACAAGAAACAAACCACAACTTCTGCATAAATATTACAAATGAAAAGAGTTTCAGAAAACAAGGAAGGTTTTTCAAAAGAATTGTGAACTCAAGAGATTCCAGCCTCACATTGGTACATTAAAGCAGTGCATTTTCAAATTGTTCCATGGAACCCTTGATATAAATTCATGATGGAATAAAAATTGTGTAACTGCATCTCTCGGAGGCTAACAAAAAAAGCCCTCACACACTATTCTGCAAAACACTCCAAAATCCAGCAGGGGAGAAGAAGACTGTGAAGTAGCTGCAGAATGTCCAAGAAACCCAACCCCCACAATCCCTGGACTCCCCCAACGAAGCTCTGAAGCAGACCTGGTAACTTGTGGCCCCTCAAGGAGCTGCACAAAAATGTAGCATAAAGCAAGACTGATGGTGCTTTGCATATGCTTGGATCCTTCTTGGAACAGCACAGCACAAACAAATTAAGTTTGGGGGAGATGGTGGGCAGTCCTCAGGTTCATCCTAAAGCACACATAGAATGACGGGCACAGGCTCAGTAGGGCCAGACTGAGACTATGAATGCAAGACAACATAGCTTTAGCTTATAAGCTACCTAGTGTGAAGACAACTATGCATGCAATAAATGTGGTAAGATATAAAAGCGTTCCAGCCAAGTGGAGATTATAAATCCAATTGTTTTCAGGTCCAAACGCTTACAAAATGTAGTGTATGCCATAATTTTTGCAAAAATACAGGTAATCCTTAAATTATGACAGTTCACATAGCGACTATTTGAAATTATGACATAACCCCTCCAAGGGTCAGTTTATCCATGGATGAGTTTATACACTACTGTATGATACAAGTTGGGTCCCATATACAGTACAAGATACCAGAGTGGATAAAAATGGATGTTTTTTTTAAAAAAAATTAAAAATTTATTTTTATCAAATTCATTTTAATAAAATGCTTTTGGAGTAAAAATCTATCTAAAGATAGTTTTTTATTTAAGATACATTAATAATTTAGTTTATTCAGCATGAAATGGAGCTTAGTTATGTAGCATGAGGTTGTATATTCTGCAATATTGGGACTGTCGGTGAGTCAACAGCGGGTCAGAGGAGGAGCCACTGTGGGACAGAGATGACAGTTGCTCTTTAAAAATTATGATTTAAATCGAGTTGATTTAAAAACCTTTTTTAAATCACAATTTAAATCGTGATTTAAAGCGATTTAAATCAAATCCACTCTGTGAGATACTCTAGATCTAGCTGATCTCTTTGCATATAATTCCATCGGGCTTCAATATTTTATTAATATAATCTAGTTTCGAAGATTTAAAAAGAAATCATAGCTGAGTTTCACAGGAAAGCTTTGGTTTTTGTGCAGAATGCATTTTAGGAAAACAAAAATAAAACCGTATGAATAGACAACGTGCTACATATAACATTACAGTTACACCAACAGATAATGCCTACATTTTAACTGAAAACTGATAAAACCGCAGTTGCACATGGAGGTACATTGTTCTGTTTTATTTACTCAGACGATGAACTTGACAAGGTGCTTCCAAGACTACTTTCCTCTGTTATCAACCAAAAAGACCATCAGGAGTTGGTGGCTTTGCTGTGAATTCTGCAGTTCAAAATCTGGGCATGCCCAATTTTTAGCTTAGGTGAACAACATTGAATTCAGTGAGAAGGTCACTGGCCTGCACCTCTGTGCGATTGCTTAGGAACGTTGCCCGGACAGGCAGCCTCCACAGCACGGATGCGAAAGGCTTCACTTGCCTTTTCATGGACCTAAATTGAAACAGAAGAGGGATTAAGCAGAACCTTAATTTCACCACAAATGGCTGGATTTTCCAAGGAAGGCAACCCTTATCTTTCCTAACTGTGAATTTCTGATACCCCCATATCAGGAGGAAGGAAAAAGGAGGGAGAGAGAGAAAGGGAGGCCAGACCAGTTAGCCTCCAGGCCCGTTGTCATCTTTGTTCCCCTTCTCTGCACACTTTTCAGGGTCTCAACATCTTTTTTGAATCATGACGACAAAAACTGGACATAGCTTCCCAAGTGGGGTCTCACCAGCAGCAAAGCGGTATTAGCCCTTCTCCTTGCCTTGACACTCTCCCTCTGTTCATGCAGCCTGGGACTGTACTGGATTTTTGGGCAGCTGCGGCAGGCGCGCCGCTGGCTCCGATTTCAGTGATTGTCTACGAGGACAATGCTGGTGTGTTGGTGTCGGAACTAAAGTCCGAGCTGGTTTTTCGGGGGGGGGGCGCAGGAGGCGGCCATTCGGTGGGCTTCGGGGAGCCCGCCGCCAATTGCAGCCTTTCGGCCCGGAAAACTCCGCCGCCTTTTCCCCGAGATCTTCGGGCTGCTCCGAAAGCTTTGCGGTTGCCGTCGCGGTGGCGCCGGACCCGGACCCGAGATGGGCGCGGTTTCGCGGAAAAACGGGGAGAGGCGGCCAGTCAAGATAGCGGGAAGCCGGGGCGAGAGAGTCAGGCGGGGCCCGGAGAGCTCTTCCCCGAGAGACCCCCGCCTCTCCGGACCCGTCTGGGGACCACCCAGGCGGCTTCCTGCCCAGGACCGAGGCAGCTGTTCCCGGGCGGAGCCCCCTCCCTTGCCCTGGCGCCCAGCTCTTGCCTCGCTCGGGTGAGGCGGACACCGGGAGGGCTGCGGGGGAAGCCGGGCTGCCTGCCTGGACCGCCGCCGCCGCCGCCTCCTCCTCCTCCTCAGAAATCCGAGTTGGCGCCGGATCCCCGCAGACGGCAGATGCAGCGCGGGGTTTTATAGCGCATCGGGGAAACTTTTGCGGCCTAGGAACGTTTTTGAAGCTCGGCCCGCTTCCCTTGGGGACGCGCAACCGAGCTCCGGCTTTTCTCTCCCGCTCGTAACTGGCTCCTTCCTGGCCTTCGTTCGCCGGCCATTCAGAGAAATTTACACTCAAGATGGCGGGTCCGGCTGATGAGAGCAATGCCGCCTCCTCCCCCCGCCCCGATCCCTCCAAAACTCCACAGCAACTTTCCCTTGGGAGGAAGAGGAGGAGGAGGAAGAGGCGCCATTGGGGGGGGGCCTTGAACACACCGACAATGGCGCCTCTCAGGTCAGGCGGCTCCGCAGTTTTGTCTTTTCCGTCAGGCCAGCAAAACTCCAACCTTTTTTTTTTTTTAAAAATCACTGTTAACGGTTGAAGGCCAAAAGCGGTGCCGCCCCCGGCTCTCCTTCGAGGCTCGGCTGCCTTTCCCTCCACGCTGGCGGCACCTTCCGCCGTTCTCAAGCCGAGCCCCTTTCCCGCGTTTATCCCAATTATTTTTTTCCTTCATTCCAGGCAACTCCTTTCCAGCCACAACGCCGCCGTGTTGTTCCCGCCTCTGGAAAGGTCCGTCCAAAGGGCCTCCCCTCTCGGCCTGCGGCAGATCCTCGTTGCGCCTTGGCGGTAGGAATGGGCTGTCTAGAGCAGGGGTCTCCAACCTTGGCAACGTTAATACTTGTGGACTGCAACTCCCAGAATTCCTCAGCCAGCTTTTCTGACAGAGGAATTCTGGGAGTTGAAGTCCACAAGTCTTAAAGTTGCCAAGGATGGAGACCCCTGCTCTAGAGCAGTGGTCGCCAACCAGTGGTCGTGGTCCATGAGAAAATTTTGGTGGTCCACAGAAAAGTTATTTGCATTTTTATATTGCGCTAAATACTATTTATATTTTTTTAAAGTCATATTAGTGGTCCACGGGATTTAAAATTATGACTTTAGTGGTCCCTGAGGTCCAAAAGGTTGGTGAACCCTGGTATAGAGAGGTCCATGGATCGGTTTCCCCCTTTTTTGACCTGCTCCTTAGTTTGGCCTATCTTATTATTTATAGCCTTAGGCTTAATTTGGGTTTGAGTCTCAGTTTAGAAAGAGGGGGGACTGTATCCTGCTTAAATCTTCACCAAAATTGCTTTGTATTTTTTCACCTGTTTAATCTTAACCGTGGACAAAACCTAAGGGGGCCGGGATGGCATTGCCCTCCAAAATCTCTGGGCCTTTCACGACCACTCCTCTGCGAGTTGTGGGTTGTGAGACCCTGTTCATTATAGTTGTGCTGCAGGGATCAGCTGGTATTACGCCATGGCACCAGCCTCCCTGTTGGGTCACAACCTTCATACCGTTACTGGGTTGGCAGTGGACTTCCCCACTGGTGGCAGGGGGGGAAGCTATCCTTGGAAGTGGGTTCTGAGGGGGCTCAGGTGTTCATGGCCACCATGACAGCTGTGGGCCTTTCCCAGGTCATCAGGGTTCCATATGAGGTAGTGGTCTCTTGGAATTGGGGCAGTCTCTGTGGCTCCCCAACATGGTCAGATCATGCTCTGGTGAGCCTGACTTCTCAGGTCCTGCCCGCTTCAAGGAGAGGACACCTAATGGTCAGTGAGATTTGCCACTATTCCTCCATGCCAACGCTTCCAATGCTATGGAAGATGATTTAAGTGTGTATTTTAATAAATGATTACTATAGGCACAAAAATGGAAAGAGTTCTGGCTTCAATCTAATATTAATTTTTACATACATTTGCAACACCTTTATACATTTATATTTATACTAAAGAGCTGTGGTGGCGCAGTACTGCAGGCTGACTGCCCAATGCCAGGAGTTCAATCCTGATCGGCTCAAGGCTGACTTGAAATTTTCTCCTAGTATTATTAATTAGAATTTCCTTAAGTACAAATTACCTTTTGTTTTATCAACCTAAATCTGGTGCTGAAATGCTGCAAAACATCTTCCTGACAAAGTGCACAAGAACATTCCTTGGAACATTTTTTAATTTTGCAAATTATGTATTCATCTTAGAAATCTTCTCTCAGTCTCTTGTTTTAATATCATCTTCCTCCCAATCCAGAAACTTACATAGTTTTAACAATATTTTTTCTGATATCTAGAATATTTTCTCTGGTCTTTTGAAACTTCTAAATTTTAAACATTATGTTTCTCAGTTCCAGTAATGCCAAGTTGTTCAAATCTTTCTCTGTTTCTCTATTTATAACTCCCGTCTTGCATTTCAAGACTACCATTTTGTCAATGATTTGCTTTAGAGATCTCCAGCCAATTGTCCTTCCTATAGATTCTCCAGTCTCAGAATATGAACTTCTTTCATATTCCTTTTTTATTCCTGCTAATCCTTCTTCCATTTCCTTTTTAAAAGCACCCAAACTATTGACAACTGTTGCAAATTCTTGCCAATTTCCTCAAACTTTTTCTGCAATAAATCTGAAACACCCACATTTGTAGTTTGTGGTGATGAATCTCTCATTCCTTCTGCTAATCTTGCATTTTTCTTGTGGCTGTCAAATTGAAAGTATGTTAATTACAAGCGTAAAAATAAAAGGCAGACTTCCTCTTTGTTTTGCTTTTATCTGTCTTGATTTAATTTTAATAAAATTTTAATTTAATTTAATGGGTTTTAAATTTCTGTAATTTTATAGGGTGTAATTTGTATTTTAAATTTTTTTGCCAATTGAATAAGTTTTTTAAGGGTTGTTTTTAATATTCTATGTGTTTGAGTTTGTATTTTATTTGGTTGTTCACCGCCCTGAGTCCTTCGGGAGAAGGACGGTATACAAATTTAAATAATAATAATAATAATAATAATAATCCATTAAAAACTAAATCAATCTAGTTAAGTTTTTTGTTTTTAAATTAAAATCCTTTAAGGTAACATTTTTTTTCTGTTCTCAATTCCAAAAAGAAGGCAATTTACCAAGAACCTTTATTCTTCCATGCTGTTCAGAATATCTCTCATTATTATTATATTATTATTATTATTATTATTATTATTATTATTATTATTATTATTATTATTATTATTATTATTATTTAATGTTTTAGTCTCTAACTCTCTATAGCTACAGTCCCACCCTTATCTTTATTTCACAAAACCTACCAATTATCTACTTCCCAATAATAAATTAGCAGCATTCCCACAAAATTTTGGTCTATTTGTGTAATTAACTTTACCATTATCAAAGGTACTTTCATCTGTAAAAAATCATTCTGTTTTCTAAAATTATTGTCCCCTATCCATTAAAAACTAAATCAATCTAGTTAAGTTTTTTGTTTTTAAATTAAAATCCTTTAAGGTACCATTTTTTTTCTGTTCTCAATTCCAAAAAGAAGGCAATTTACCAAGAACCTTTATTCTTCCATGCTGTTCAGAATATCTCTCATGTTATAAATTAATTATAGCCAAAGATGTTTAAGAAAGTGAGTTTTTTGCTGGACATATGTAAATAAAAGCTGCACAGCAGTTAAGGGCACATTAACATACCCTAAATATGGGTACATTAAATATGGACTTTAAAATCTTAATTGAATATAAGCTAAAATATTTTTAAAAAATTAAATTGAAAATATGGAGTCTTGGATGTGTAAGGAATTAATTTAGATGTTTAAAAACGTGTGAATTATTAAAGGGCAACAAAAAGTCAGAAATTTGGCTAGAACACACAAAACAGGAAAAAGAATATAAATGAGAAGCTAGAACATAATACTGAAAGAAAAGGAATTGAATGTAAAAAGTTAGATGATTACACTGGGATTTACAGTGGCAAAAAAAAAGTGGATAGGGGAGAATATTCTCCCCAGAAGAATCAATCAAAGGGAAGAGAAGGAAATGGAAAAAGATTAGGAAAACGCTTGGGGAGAATTATGCAAGTAATAGACCCAAAAGGATTCAGGAGAAAAGACACAATAAATATAAATATAAAAAACGAAAAAGTTAAGAGAATGGGATGAAAGGAGAAAATTATTAAAAAGTGGAATTTTGGAGAGACCAAGAGAAAGTGGTTAAAAGGGGAAGAATAGTGGAAAGGAGGAAGGGAAATAATGTAATAAATAAATTAAATTAATTAATAAAATAAAATAAAATAAAAGTAAATTAGTAGATCTAAGGGAACCGTATTAATATTAATTGTGAATGTAAGAAGTGAATATGATGATGTATATTGTAAAACAGAACAGCAGATGAAATATGAAATGGCAATTTGGTTCAATTATGAAAATAACTGAAATCAAGAGACAAAACTGAAATGATAAAAAGTGCGATGGGGATTTTGAAAAAATATGTTATAAATGATGAAATAAAATAATTGATGCTCTAGTAAGAAATAAGGATGGATAGTGATATTGATGGGGATTCTGAGAAATATATTTTATAAATGGAGAAATAAGATAATTAATTGATGTTATGCTAAGAAATTAGGAATTGAAAGGGGCGGTAGTGAGACCCCCTCCTTAAGAAGCCTTCCCTGGATCCAGCTGTTTTAGGAAATTATCGTCCGGTCTAGGAAATTATCGTCCGGTCTCCAACCTTTGTTTTGTGGTGAAGGTTGTAGAGAGTGTGGTGGCATGCCAGTTACCCCAGTACCTGGATGAAACTGTCTATCTAGACCCGTTCCAGTCCGGCTTCCGGCCTGGGTACAGCACGGAGACGGCTTTGGTCGCGTTGGTTGTTGATCTCTGGAGGGCCCGAGACAGGGGTCATTCCTCTGCCCTAGTCCTGTTATACCTCTCAGTGGCTTTTGATACCATCGACCATGGTATCCTGCTGCACCGGTTGGGGAGTTTGGGAGTGGGAGGCACCGTTTATCGGTGGTTCTCCTCCTACCTCTCTGACCGGTCGCAGACGGTGTTGGCAGGAGGGCAGAGATCGACCGCGAAGCGCCTCACGTGTGGGGTGCCGCAGGGGTCGATTCTCTCACCTCTCCTGTCCAACATCTATATGAAGCTGCTGGGTGAGATCATCAGTGGTTTTGGGGTGAGTTACCAACTGTACGCTGATGATACGCAGCTGTACTTTTCCACCCCAGGCCACCCCAACGAAGCTGTCGAAGTGCTGTCCCGGTGTCTGGAAGCTGTACGGGTCTGGATGGGGAGAAACAGGCTCAAGCTCAATCCCTCCAAGACGGAGTGGCTGTGGGTGCCGGCACCCCGGTACAGTCAGCTGCAACCGCGGCTGGCTGTTGGGGACGAATCACTGGTCCCGATGGAGAGGGTGCGCAACTTGGGCGTTCTCCTGGCTGGACGGTTGTCTTTTGAAGAACACCTGATGACCGTCTCCAGGAGACCCTTTTATCAGGTTCGCCTGATCCGCCAGTTGCGCCCCTTTCTTGACCGGGATGCCTTATGCACAGTCACTCATGCTCTTGTTACCTCTCGCTTGGACTACTGCAATGCTCTCTACATGGGGCTCCCCTTGAAGAGCACCCGAAGACTCCAGATGGTTCAGAATGCAGCTGCGTGGGTGATAGAAGGAGCCACTCGTAGCTCCCATGTAACACCACTCCTGCGCAGACTGCACTGTGTTGGTTACCACCTTTAAAGCGCTCCATGGCTTAGGACCAGGTTACTTACGGGACCGCCTACTGCCACCGTTTGCCTCCCATTGACCCGTGCGCTCTCACAGGGAGGGACTCCCCGGTACCGTCAGCCAAGCAATGTCGACTGGTGGCCCCCAGGGGGAGGGCCATCTCTGGGGGTGCTCCCACCCTCTGGAACAAACTTCCCCCAGGACTTCGTCAACTTCCTGACCTTCGAACCTTCCGCCACGAGCTGAAGACATATTTATTTATCCGCGCAGGACTGGCATAGAATTTTAGACTTCTTATTCGGTTTTTAATTTTACTTAGTGGGTTTTATTGTTTTAAATATATTTTAATCTGGGCCAAATTTAATACGTTTTTTAAATATTGTTTTATCTTGTATTTATGTATTGTTTTGTTTTTATCTGGCTGTGAACCGCCCTGAGTCCCTCGGGAGAAGGGCGGTATAAAAATTTAAATAAATAAATAAATAAGGGTGGATGGTGATATTGTTTATATATTATGTATTAAGAGATTAAGATAAGATAAAGAAGTAGGGAAAAATATTATGGCTGAAACTGAAATATGTAAATTATATTTGCAAAAAACAAAAAGAAAGATTGGGATAAACTATAAAAATCAATATATAACTATATTACAAGATGTGACCCGGTCAACACTCTGTTCATAAAATAGGTATGTAAAAGAAAAATTTAATAAAACTGTTTAAAACTGTTTTAAAAAAAAGATTTACCCAATATTTCATTGCAAACTCCTTAAGCCTGAAATCCCCTCCCCACTACAGCCAGGACCACCACCTGAACCTCTCATGATTGAGGGTGAACAGCACTTTGAAGTCAGTCATTCTAGATTCCCATTGACATCGGACTCCAGTAGTGGCATGGAAAGACCCCCCCTCTAAAATCGAATGGGTGGACACCAAACATGTTAAAGCAGCCAAGCTCATAAAACATTTCCATAATCAATATCCTAACCAACCAAAATAACTCTAATTGTATGTTGTCTTGGTTTTCCCTTTTCGTCTTTTCTCTGCATGTCCCTGTTAAGGGAGGGGGGCGGGCTGGCATGTTAGATGTTTCATCTTCAACTTGGTGCCTTGCTGGCATCCTTCCCTCAAAGGATTGGGGAGGGAGGAATGGGAGGGGTGAAAAATGGGTAATAAATTTCTATGCATTTTGTGTGGGAAATAGGGAGGGGGGAATGACAGCTAAAGTAAAGCAGATCAACATGGAAATGGTTCATGCCAGGCATTCAAGATCCTTTACCCTGAATGTGAAATTCTACCATCCCAAACACTTCAGCATTCCCAAGACATCTTTACGGCATCGAATTGGGTGGAGCAAGACTGGTCATGGGGGGAGGGATGGAACTGAAGGAAATAGTTTTGTGGTGTTGAGCTGGAAAATGCAGATTCCACCTGACTTGACTGCAACCAGCATCTTTAAACCATTTAGGGGGGGAGGGGGAGGCAATTTTCATGAACATCAGAATCGTAATTCCAAGCAAAAACCACTAGATAACCAATCACATAAGAAGGAAGGGAATAAAGGGGGGGGAAATGTAATGAAGTAGAGAGTGATGGAAAGGATGAAAATTCCAGTTACAAAGTAGGAGATATAAGAAACATATCCAAGACCCATAAAGGACTCAAATGCAGATAACACAACTGGCAGATGTTATCTCAAACTCATATCTTTCAAAAATCCTGGAACAATGGGGAATTGCCTGAGGATTAGAAAAGAGCTGATGTGGTTTCCATCTTCAAAAAAGGGGAAAAACAAACCCAGGAAACTACAAACCAATCAGCCTAACATCAATACCTGGGAAGATACTGGAAAAGATCATCAAAAAACAGAACTGCGAAAATCTAGAAATAAATAGAGTTATAACTAGTAGCCTGCATGGGTTTGTTAAAAACAGATCATACCAAACCAATTCTTTGATAAAGTCACTAAATTAGTAGACCAGTGAAATGCTATGGATATAGTATATTTAGACTTCAGCAAGGTATTCGACAAAATGTACCATGACCTACTTCTTGTAGGTTGAAAAAGTTAGAAAAATCACCTCCAGAGGGGTTTGTAACTGGTTGACAAACCGTGCTCAATCAGCAGTCCCTAACCGGTACTACATCTACATGGAGGGAAGTAAGCAATAGGGTACCACAAGGTTCCATCTTAGGCCCAATACTCTTCAATATCTGCATAAATGACTTAGATGAGTGAACAGAATGCATCAAATTTGCAGATGACACTAAGCTGGCAGGAATAGCCAACAGCCCAGGAGACAAGCTCAGGATCCCAAAAGATCTTGACAGACTTGAACAACGGGCTCTATCCAACAACATAAAATTTAATGTGGAGAAAAACAAGGTTTTACAGCAGGAAAAACCAAAGGTACAAGTACAGATTAGGCGAAACCTGGCTCAAAAACAGTAACTCTGAAAGGGACCTTGGGGTGGACGATCACTTAAACATGAGTCAGCCATGTGTGGCAGGAGTCAAAAAAGCTAATACAATCCTGGGTTGTATAAACAGGCATAGAATCAAAATCGTGAAGCATTAGTACCACTTTACAAAGCCTTAGTAAGGCCACATCTGGAATACCGCATCCAGTTTTGGTCACCACATTACAAAAAAGATGTTGGGATTTTGGAAAAAATGCAAAGAAAAGCAACTAAGATGATTAAAAGCTTGGAGAATAAAACATCCGAAGAACAGTTGCAGGATTTGGGTTTGGCTAGAAGGGCTAGGAGGGACATGAAAGCAGTATTCTAGTATTTGAGAGGCTGCCACAAAGAAGAAGGGAGCCAACCTAGTCTCCAAAGCACCAGAAGGCAGGACAAGAAACAATGGATGGAAACTAATCAAGGAGAGAAGCAACTAGAATTAAGGAGAAACTCCCTAACATTGAGGACAATTAACCAGTGGAGAAGCTTGCCTTCAGAAGTTGTGGGTGCTTCATCACTGCAGGTTTTTAAGTAGAGACTGCCATTGGACAGTCATTTCTGTGAAATGGTACAGGGTCTCCTGCTTGAGCCAGGGGATGGACTAGAAGACCTCCAGGGTCTTCCAGCTCTAATCTGATTGATTGATTCTCCCCATATTTTCATCCTTATGGAACCTGGTTTGAGAGGGCTTTGAAGTGCTACGGCTGCAAAATAGGGGATTTCTGGTCCAATCCTAGACTATCTTGGAATGTTTTTCTCTCGATTGTGAGAAGAGTTGTCTAACAGGCTACCATGCTGGTGGTTGAGTTGCCAGTTTGCTCTGTCCCCCTGGGGAGTCAAAGAAGTTCCATTTGGAGGAATTGCTGGGGCTGGGAGTGGGGTGGAAGTGGAGGCTGCACTTGAAAAGATGGTGAGGGTCCTGGGATCCCACAAACCAGCCAGAGTAGGTCTTAAGCTAAGTACCTGCAGTTTCCCAGAAAGAGATGAGTAGCCCCCTTTTGGAAAACTAGGGCTGTGTTTGCTCTGCTGTGGCTCTCCCAGAGCCTCACATCCAGATGGTGAGGTATCCGGAACTCCCCTCCAGGCTCCCAGTTGAAGTGGGCTGTGCTAGGTATGCAAAAACTCTCTCTCCCTTCCACCCATTCTCTGTTTCTCCTTTTACAAACTTGCCTCTCAAGCCCCGCTGGCTGGTCCGTACACATGTCCAAAGCCATGGTTCACCCTGAGATAGAATAAATTTATTAGCAAGAGGTAATCAGGAAACATATATTTTTACAAAAAATGGAAATTTTCTTTTCCAAATAAGCTGCAGGTTGAAATATTTCAGGTCTTGAAAGACAATTCTCATACCAGAGGGTATTGCTTACAGCAAAAGGTTTCTGAATTCAGTTCCCATAGAGCATGCCTGCTAGTCAAAAATTCACTTGGGTTTATACACTGTACACTGTAAAAAATACATGATAATATTCACAGAATAAGCACTACATTACTATATTCCTGCTAGCAAGTGGTTAGACAGGATTACAGTATATGTAATAAAAACACCTGGCCATTTCCCCCTCTAATTGTACATCATGTTACGAAGACATGTCACTATGTCTACAACAAAGCATACAGACAGAAGCGCCAAAGTGGGGGATGCAGCAGAATTGCTCAAAGGGACAGAGGGCTTCTCCCTTTCAGGGCCTCAGGCAGGAAGTCCAAATGGCCTTTAACCCCACCCACCCACCTCTGGGCCTGCCATATGAGGCCCAGAGCCCAGGGGGTTGTCCCGACCTCTCTTTGCACAAGCCAACCAGCTCCAGGAACTTTGGAGGGGTTCTGTGCCACCAAAGAGATGTCTTCCCAATACGGATGGGAGGTGTGGACCAGCTGCTCCTTCCAAGCCAACCGTGGGTGCCTTCTGCTGGGCCCGCTGGCCTCTCTGCCTGCCTGGGGTGATGAAGAGAACCCAACAATCCTGGCAAAATGGATACCGTCAAAGCTGCTCTGGAAAAGCTGAAGAACGTCCAGAGTAGCTCAGTTGGGGGCTGAGTTTTCCACACTACAGGAGGGCCAGAGTACAGAAGCCAAGAAAACTGGGGCTTCAGGGCAAGTGGGGCAAGTCGGTGTCCTGAGTCCCTCCAGTCCAGTTGCTCCCAAGAGTCACCAAAGGAGAAAATAGGCTTGATCAAAACCAAGCCTGGCTGTTGACAGTGCAAGGATTGAGTGGGGGAGGGGGAGAGGGGGAGGAAAGGCCATGGGAGGAAGTCAAGAAACACAGAAGAGAGGCAAGACACATCCCTGTGTCCCGGGCTGGTGGGTGCAGCTGCTTTGTTCTTAGGTGGGGAGCTTTGGCTCTATCTTCAGAGAGGCATCATAGAGACCCTCTTCATCCATCACAAACGACTGATCTAGGAGGTACTGAGTGACCTGGAAGAGAGAGAAGAGCCGGGGCAGAAGAGGCTGGGCACTCCAGGGAGCATCTGCCCCAGTGCCAGAGCACAAGGCTGGGCCAAGAGGGCCTCTCCCAGAGCATCTCTCCAAGGTGCCAGTTGGCAGCAGCTCTTCAGCAGCTGAGCGGCAGGAAATGGGAGCCTGAGAAAGGGGTCCCTTGGGCATGTTGGGAGAAGAGAAGTAGCCCAACTGGGGAGGAAACATCGTTCACCCCCACTCTTTTCAGGAAAGTTGAGACTTCGCTGGCAGCTGGCTGGGCTGGGGGCTTGTCTTGTTGTAGCCATGTGCCTAAAGCAGGACTCTGCCCCTTCCCCCCCACCACCCTGGTAGTTTCTTTTCCAGGACATGCTACCCCAAGAGTTCAGGGAGGGGCTGTGCCCCAGTAACCCAAAGGCCAAGTGGTTCCCCCCAAATGGCGGTTCTTTCTCCCCCATCCAGACCCGCTCCTTGAGCAGAGAGCTGAGCTGCCACAGGTTCCTACCTTGGCCTGATGCTCGATCTTATAGGCCGTCTGCTGAAACTGCCGGATCTCTCGGATGATGTGGGAGATCTACGGGGAGAGAGGAAAGAGGCCCCTGTGCCCAAAGGTTACCAAAAAGGCGGGCGGTCCCAGGGAGAAGGGCCGGGCCGGGCCAGGACAGCATTGGCATCATTCCGGGGGTGTTATGGCAAAGTCAGGCAGGCAGCTGGCTGAGGTGGGAGGGCGATTCAGTGCCCCTGCCAGGGAGCTCACCATCCTCATTTTGGAGAAGTTCACCAGGCCATCCTCAGTGTAATTGGGAGTGCCCTCTTCAATGAATGCCAGATCCGTGAGGTACATGCCCAAGTAAGGGACGCAAGGCGGGTCACAACTGCGAGAGGCAAAAAAGAGAAACTCAGCTGGCAAGACAAAGGCAACAGAGCTGCTTCCCAAAGATCAATGGCCTCCATCTCCTGAAAAATGGTCTCTCTGGTCCCATTTACATACTATCACACCTTCACATTTTCTCTGAGTCAGGAGAATTGGCCCCAGGACAAGGGGTTTGCTCCACATTATCCAGGTATTTTTGGTCACATCTAAGCTGCAAATCAAGTCACAGGATTTGCTTGTCTGCAGAATTTTGCTTTAGTCCCTGAGTCTGAAATAATCCTTAGGCGTTCTGGAATCTCCAGACGGATGTCATTCACTGCTGCTGCTGCTGCCTTCCAGCATAGGGATGAGGTCCGTGCAGCCCCTCCAGCTACCCCCACATCCCTGGGCATCCCCCCAAACCTGCTCCAAGCATTGCTGCAAAAAGCCAAAGGCCTGCCGGGCTCCCCACCTTTCTAAGTGGGGAACTCTGACACTCTGTTGCTTAAAACCCTAACATAGTTTTTACAAGCTTTTGCCAAACAAAGTCTCTCTCCCCAAACTCCTGGAAACGAGGCAAAAGAACTTTGGCTCCCACCCAAAGCTATGAGAAAGTGCCCCCCCTTCCCTTCCTCTGTTGTTTGGGATGGAGCTGGACCACCCCAGGTGGCCTGCTCTGCCTCAGCTGCTGCCGCCGCCGGACTGGACCCTGCTCGGTCAGAGCACAACTCCCAACTCCCCCTCCCTGCCAAGGGAGCCGGGCAGGGGACCCGATGGCGCAGGTGGAGCTCCCCTACCTGACACTCCTCAGCCTCCTGCTGGCCACATGCTTTGGCACCATCTACGTGGGCAGGGCTGGGTACAGCCTGCCTTTCCTCTCCTCTCCTGGAGTCTGCCTGGCAGTTCTGCCACGCACCAGCTGCCCAGGCTGGGCAAGGGCCTCCCGCCTCTGACTCACATGTGTGAGCAACAGAGGCAACTTACTTTTTCAGAGCTTCTCTCAAGTTTTTAAATCGTCCTTCCGAAGACACCAGCCGTTGTAGCTTATCGATCACAGCTTTGGTCTAGGAAGAAAGGAAAGAGTTAGAGGAGCCAAAGGGGGAAGGGCGCCTGGGCCAAAGGAGCTTTCCAAGGAGGTCTCAGAACTGCTAGATGGACATGTTGAGGACTCATTGGGGGGCTACTACGCCTTTGAGCCCATGGGGGGGCCTGAACAGCCTGATGATCAAGCAACATCCGATGCTACCTAGCATTGATGTGCACTGATGAGGTTACCTAGTCAGGTAAGGAAACGTCTCCAAGCAACCAACCCAGCTAAGACAGCACCAAGGACCCACAATCAAATAATAAGTCCAGGAAGTGGAAGAAGTAAGGGTGGAAATGGAATGGCTACCAGATTCATTAGAGGTCAAAGAAACAGTTCCCTCCTTTTGGGTACGGGCTTTGTGGGCAGATGCTGCTGCCATGAGCAATGCAGGGCTTTTACAACTCTCAGGGATGGGGCCATTGAAGGCAGGCTGAGGAAGATGGATCTTGGCTGAATAGATCTTGGATAGCTGTATACATGACTGCTTCCTGCTTGCAACCTCTCTCTTTGGGACCAATTTTGAAGTCAGGAAGTTACCCCAGATGGTAAACAGCACCCTTAAAAACATATCCTGTGGGGTAAACAATGTCGGCTGGCGGCTCCCAGGGGTAGGGCCTTCTCTGTGGGAGCACCGACGCTCTGGAACGAACTCCCCCCTGGCTTACGTCAAGTTCCTGATCTTCGGACCTTCCGTCGTGAGCTAAAAACATACTTATTTACTCAAGCAGGACTGGCATAAATAGTTGATTTTAAATTGGGGTTTTAGAGATTTTAAACATTTGTAAATTTTTTAAATTATCGGCCATTTATTAATAGTTTCTTTTAATTTCTTTTAATTGTATATACTCTGTATTTTATTTCGGCTGTACACCGCCCTGAGTCCTTCGGGAGAAGGGCAGTATAAAAATCTAATAAAATAAATAAATAAAAATAAATAAATAAATAAATAAACGGTGCTTTTGTATCAAGAAAGACATGATAACCCGAAGCTGCAAAGGGGCTCCGAATAGGCTTCCTGAAGTGTGTAAAGGATCTCATTTCCAGAAAAAACAGGAGAACAAGTGTATATAGAAAGGCCTCTGTGGCACAAGCCCCTTCCCAACACCCCTCTCCCAATTGCGCAGCTTTGGCAGTGGGGCTCCTGAGGCACTCACCGGCTTTGACACCTTCATCCAAGTCTTCTTGAGGCGGAAGATGGCACTGCGGTTGAAGGCCGAGGTGATCTCCAGAACGGCGTTGTAGTTGTGCAGGCACCGGCAAATGTCAGCCACGGCCACCCACTTCTCGATCGTGCTCACCCGGGCAGCCATGTCCTCATTGCGGAGGATCTCGGAGGCAATCAGGTTGCTGATCTGCAGGGGTCATCAGGGAGGAGTAGGTGGACATTACAGCCCCTGGAAGGGTTTGTGCGCAGCCCCGAATGATAAGAAAAGCCCCTTGCCCCCAAAGAGAAAGGGGGAGACCGAGGCAGAGGGAAGCTCAAACACACGCTGGTGGGCAAGGCTGCCCCTCATCTTCCCTACCCACAGCAGAAGGAAAACCCCAGTTCCGGGCACAACCATGCAGCTGCCTGCCACCTGGCCTGCATGGAAATTGCTGAATAGAGCCCCTGGCTAGGAAGATCAAAGGAAATGGGGCTTCCCTAGAGAAGACCCTGTGTCTTAAGGTGGAGAAGAGCAATCCATCTCTGCTGCTGCACAGACAAGATCCTTCAGACGAGAGAAAGTGCTTTTGACGTGGTCCAGTACTGGGTGAATGGCATTTGGATTTAATCCAATTTATGTACACTTTTTACATGTGCTATATTTCTATGATCTATTCTAAAACTTGTTTTATTTGATTAGTGTTGAATGTTATATGTCCATAAGTTGTAAGTGCTTCTGACATGAATAAAGAAAGATCTGTGAAAATATCTTCTTCACACCTATCCTGGACCAACAGGAAAGACTTTCGGGGCTAGAATCCGAAGGAGGAGTGAAGGCACTTTTGCCCAGGCAGCATCTCCAGTTAGCGAAGGAAGGAAGTTCTACTGGGTGGGGAGGGGGGCTGCAGAGCCAGGGTAGAGGGGAGGGGCCAGCAATCCTCCTGGTCAAAGGCAGCTTCTGACTCACAGAGAGCAGCTGCCTTGGAGAGGAGCACATCTATGGGACAGGCTGGTTTGGGGGGGGGCATATGAAGAGTCTATGAGCAGCATTTCCTGAACTTGCGTTCCAGTAGGAGTTATGTAAACTGTGCTTGACTTGCCTTTGAAGGTGCTTTGCATTACAAAAGGGGATTAAAAGACTTCAAATATACAAACATATAATTAAAATTTCAATATCAGAATTTTTCTTTTTTTTTTAGAAATGGCAGCTAAATATTGTTATTCTTGATGATGTTGCAAATCCCAACCCAAGTCAATGAATGTCATGCCCAGGAACAGACTGCTTTCCTGGAGAAAGGAGTGTGGGGCACTGAGAAGATGCCAGTCCTGGTCCTCCAAGGGCTCCAACAGAGTAGTGCGCAAAGCTCCTCCTGGGTGTGCAGTGCATTTCAGGGTCCATGCCCCAGCCCTAGCCAGAATCCTAAAGAAGCCTTCTCCTCAACAACAGTCGTGATCTTACAGACTAACTAACCAAACAATGAAAATAGACAAAGTTTTTGCTAATTAGTTAGCTAAAGTGTTCTTGAAGCACACAGTAAGGGTGGACTTTAACTACCCTGACATCAACTGGGAAACAAACTTTGCACCAAGTGGGAGATCAAACAGGTTCCTGAAAAGCCTAGTAGACAATTTTGTCACCCAAAAGGTTGAGAAGGGAACTAGAGGGACAGCTATCCTGGACTTAATCCTTGCTAACAGAGATGGAATGATAGAAGGGGTTGAAGTTGCAGGAACTTTGAGGGAGACTGACCATGTCATATTGGAATTCAATATAACGCAGGCATAAGCAATAGAACAAAATCAAACGAGTATCTTAGACCGTAGGAGAGCTGATTTCAACAAACTTAAAGAGAGCTTGGGAAGGATTCCATGGGTGAAAATCGTAAACGGAAAAAAACTCAAGAACCTATTTGTCCAGGATGGTAGGGTCTCTTGCTTGAGCAGGGGATTGGATTACAAAACCTCCTAGCTCTTTTCAGTTATTCTGTCTTCTGAAACTTCTGAACTCTCTTCAGAGGCCTCTAGCAAAGAGAGTTTTGTGGTTCTCTAACCTGGGAATCAGGAAAGTTTGGTCACTTGGGAAGCCTGGGCCAGAGTGATCAACTAGCTTAGGCTGGTAATAGAGTAAATGCCTTAAAATGAAGCACAGACAAGGTGTTTCTTCAGTCAATGTCAACTGTCCAAACTGTCACCCAGCATTTTCACAGGCAGTTATTCAAAAGAGCTCCTGAACCACAACATTGCTAAATTTATCGGGGCCTTTTGAGGATCACCGCAAAAGGAAAGGTTGATTCCTGTGGCACTGTCCTCTCCAAAGGAAGCAAGAATTCTCTGGCCAGGAAAGGACCAGCCCTCCCAGGCCTCTTCTCCATCCTCAGAAGAGAGCACTGAGCTGCCCACCACAGTGGAGGAGGATCTTTGTAAACAGTGCTGAACAAGAGGGACTTTTAAAACTTCTGGGCAGATCTGCTGGGCAGTTCGACATGGGAATCCCAGTACCTTTCAACTCTCACACAAGCAGGCTCAGATATTTTCCCCTGGAAAAGGAGCACAATTCTCCCCATTAGGATAAGGTGGATCTGGACAAGCAAGAAGGAGAGTCCCTGTTACAGCATATTCTGCAAACGGGCAAAGTCTGTGTCCTGAATTCTGAGCTGCTCCCTGCAAAGCCCCACTGAGACTTGGACCCACAGCAGTGGCACTCACGTCATTGAAGTGCTTTGTGTTCATCAGGATATAGGGTGTTCGCTCATTCTTTTCCACCTTCATCCATCCTTGTCCAAAGAATTCTCTGAAAACAAGAGGTCTCAGGATGAGCTGGGCCCTCTCCAGAATTCCTTCCTGCTTGGCCCACTTTGTCCTGCACAGGAAGTTCTTGAGGAAATGGCGGTCTCCTTCTAAGGTCTTTGCAAGTGGATGCGGGGAGAGGCAGACTTACTCCCACAAACCCCATGGATGTGATGGGGGTGACAGGTGTCTATGACACATTCATCTTCATCTTTGTTTGGACCTGTATTTGCAAAATCACCCACAAGAATATGCCCCCCAGCTGAATGCCATTTTGCATCCTTCATCTTGGCTGCACTCCCAAATGTGTGTCAAAGGGCTCAGTACTCACTCATAGGGTATCGTCTTGAAGACCAGGTGATCCAATAAGGTGAGTTGCTCAGCTATTTCTAAAGCCGAGTGATTTTCAAAGGGTTCTGCCTTGGCCCCCATAGCCTAAAATGGGAAAAGAAGGGGCTGCTTGGATGGGGGTCCCCAAATGAAGGCGAAGCAAAAGAACCTTCTCAGAGGTTGCTGGGCCAGAGTGAGCTGGATCCTGACGGACTCAGCCTCTTCTTGTTTTTGTGGAGGGAAGGGGGTCATGCCCAGGCCAGGAACCCCACCAAGGGCTGGGACTGCAGTGTCCTAACACTGTAGTCCATAGGCTGCACCTCCCAGAACACCCCAGACCATATATGAAGAAAGCAGCACCAAATACTCAGTGGGGGGCAAGCATGGAGGGGGGAGCAGATTCAGAGGTGAAGTGCATGCTGTGGCCAGAACTTTCCACTCCAAAAGACTCTTCCCAGCAGCCTTGAACCTGACAGACTAGCAGGTGTTTATGGGGGCAGGAAGGAGCGGGAGGGAAATGCCCATCTGACCTGCCCCCGATCACCTCCCTGAGGGCTGAGACCCATGCCCAGTCAGGGAACCTTGGAGGGGGGTCAAGAAGGCCACACCAAGGACCTGGTGGAAAAGGAGAAGCGGAGGAGGGAATCCAGACCTTTCCCTTGCGTTTGAGTCCCAGAAGCTGCTGACTCAGAGCAAGGCCTTAGTCGGAACTCTCCTGCTCCATCAGGCCCAAGCAAGGCAGGAGAATGGCACTTCCAGTTCCTTGTCTTCTGAAGAAGGCCAGATCATCAACAGAACCACTGAGCTCCACAAAAGAGACACACCTTGCTCGAGATTCCTGTTTTCTATGATGGAACCCTGGCTGTCCTACATAGGACAAATCCAGGAAGTCAGAAAAGTTTAAAACCCTCCTGAGCCTGGATAGATTCTTGCTCCCATTAAGTCAACCCATCGACACAGAGATATTGCACACCACTCATTTTTTGGAGGGGAGAGGAGCTTAATCCAAAGAGGCAAATGCCGCTCAGCCCAGGAGGGATGCCAGGCTCTCCGGCACTCTTCCTCCAGTGCTTGGCAGATGGGATCCATAGGGTGGGCAAGAGGAGCACATGCATGCCAATAAATCTCTGCTTCTTATCCAGGCTTACAGGCAGGCCTGAAGAACCCAGTTCTTTTCTTAAGAACATCTCCAACATAGGCTGACATAGCCTCATTTGGGGGCCATGCAGAGAAGCCTTAAGGCACCCATTATGCTCCTTAATCTTCTCAACTCCACCCTTCCATAGGAATGGAAGTTGGGTGTTATAAACAAATGCCCCCCCTTGTGGCCCTGAGAAGCTCCCCCAAAGCCCCTCTGTCCCTCTGTCCCTCCCATGCTGGGGCCAATGGAGGTCACCAGTCTAGTCTAGTGGTTAAGGCGCCAGGCTAGAAAGCGGGAGACCATGAGTGCTGGTCCCGCCTTAGCCATGAAAGCCCAATCACCGGGAGACAGTGAGTTCTAGTCCACCTTAGGCATAAAAGCCAGTTGGATGACCCTAAGCCAATCATTCTCTCTCAGCCCAACCCACCAACAATCCCACCCGATTGTTGTGCGGTAAAGAGGAAGCAAGGTATAGTGCAGGGCTGTGGACCGGATGTATCATGCGCTGGCCATGTCCATGCCTGATTTAATGAATGTCATGTAATGCCATTGTGACGACATGAGTTTGACAGTACAGTGAATATGCCTTGAGTATAATGAAGGCAGGACATAAATAAATAAATAACTGTCTGCTGAAGTTAGAATTACAAACAAGAGCCAGGGTAGTGCTGCCCAGTTTAGACTGAATTGAGTTCAGATTCCCGCTCAGATGTGCTTCTGCTCAAATCTCTGACCTGCTTACAGGGTTGCTATCAGGAAGCAGCCTCAAGCTGAGGCTCAAGAGGTCGCAGATTGGTCTAACTATAACTCAAAGGGTACTAAGAAGGGAAGATCAGACCTCTTGGGGCCTTAGTGGGGCTCAGGCAGCAGTGAAATCCAGTTACCTTCGCTAACTGGGGCGAGTTAGTGGCCCCAAAGGAGGTGGTTCGCAACTTGGGCGTCCTCCTGGATGGACGGCTGTCTTTTGATGAACACCTGGCGGCCGTCGCAAGGAGGGCCTTTTACCAGGTTCGCCTGGTTCGCCAGTTGCGTCCCTTCCTTGACCGGGATGCCTTATGCACGGTCACTCACACTCTGGTTACGTCTAGGCTGGATTATTGCAATGCTCTCTACATGGGGCTGCCCTTGAGGTGCACCCGGAGGCTGCAGTTAGTCCAGAATGCGGCTGCGCGAGTAGTAACGGGAGCCGCTCGTGGCTCCCACGTGACATCGCTGCTCCGTAGCTTGCACTGGCTTCCTGTGGTCTTTCGGGTGCGCTTCAAGATTTTGGTAACTATCTTTAAAGCACTCCATGGCTTAGGACCCGGGTACTTACGAGACCGCCTGCTGTTACCCTTTGCCTCCCATCGACCCGTACGCTCTCACAGAGAGGGTCTCCTCAGGGTGCCGTCCGCCAAACAGTGTCGGCTGGCGGGCCCCAGGAGTAGGGCCTTCTCTGTGGGGGCAGTGACGCTCTGGAACGAACTTCCCCCCGGCCTGCGTCAAGTGCCTGATCTTCGGACCTTCCGTCGTGAGCTCAAAACATATTTATTCATTAAAGCGGGACTGGCATAATTAGTGATGTATTTTAATTGGGTTTTAATATTTTTAACTTTTTAACTTAAATTTTAATAATCAGCCTTTAAAATTTGCTCTTTTTAAATGTTGTTTTAAATTGTATATATCTTTGTTTTTATTCTGGCTGTACACCGCCCTGAGTCCTTTGGGAGAAGGGCGGTATAAAAATTTAATAAATAAATAAATAAATAAATAAATAAATACCGGTTCAGGAATGGGAGCGTGCGGGAATGTGCATGTGCATAATGTGCGCACTCCTTCTGCACATGTGCAGAGTGTCAAAAACAGGACATAATGATGTCCTGGTGAGTGGGAGGAGCCTCCCACTGTCGGCGCTTCCAATTCGCATGAGCTGGATCGATCCGGCCAAATTTTACTGCTGGGCTCAGGCTACGCCAAGGCCTCTGTTGCTGACATTCTGACTTCACCTTCCCTTTCGAGGCGACTAGAAGACCATCACCCCCACAACAATCCATAACTGTTCAACTTTATGCCAATCTTCACAATTGCATTGTTACACTGGTAATACTGGACTCGCTTTGTGGACTATCGAGCCCAGTGTTGGCTCCTAGTTTAGGAAACAAACCAAAGTAGCACAGGCTTCTTTGTGACCCACTTGGGGACCCCAGAAAACATTACCATTTGCAGAATCTCTTCCAGGGAGATCTGGTTGTCTCCAGGGTCATCCTGGGTCAGGGTCCTGGCAGGCAAGTAGAAATGGAGAATTGCAGCAGTGAGTTTCCAGTGACAAAAACTGGGAGGCTTCAGCTTATTCTGGGGAGGGCCTGGGTTTCTCTGGCTCTGAGCTTCTTCATCCGGAGCCTCAGGGACAGAGATCACCTCAAAGCAAAGGAAGACGAAGCCGTCCCAAAAACCCTCTCCCTTGCATCAGACAGTCAAGCCACATGACCAGCCGCTCGCCCTGAGCTGACGATCCAATGAAGTGCAGCATTTGGGGCAACCGGCACTTGGGGGCCAGGCCGGGTCCCACACAGTCCCCTCCCTGCCTTGCACTAGGACCCCCATCTGTGGTGAGAGTCAGATGAGAGCTCTGCCTTTTGGGACCCGCGTGACCTGCCTTATGATGTTGCCGGCGGCTTTTCTCTCTTGAGTCAAGAGTTCTGGGTCATGCATCACTTCCTCCAGAAAGCTGATCACTTTATACTTCAGCTCCTCCTTGCTTTCAAAGTCCTGTCAAAGGGATATTTGCCACAAGCCCCAGTGAGGTCCAGGCGGTCAGGCAAGCACAGCCTTCTTCAGCCCCAGGGGCTCCGATCACGTACCTGGGCATGCTTGGAGACCCAGTGCCTCAGGACATTGAGCACCCGGTTGGTCGCTGCCCTCCTGATCACAAACTCTTTGTCACTGTTCCTTTGGTCAGAAGGGAAGCCTGCAGGGCGAGAGAGAGTCAGTCTGGAAACCCACCCAGGACTTGGGCTCTATGGGGCCCAGGCAGGATCAGCAAGAGGCCTGGAGGAGACTTGGTGGCCTGTCCTGGAAGATGGCTCCAGCCATTGCCCGGCCTCCTCTCACAGGCAGCGGCCCTTCCAAGGTTCCCCGGAAGGATCGCGGGGCCAAGAAAGAGAGGAACCACCCAACCCAGAGGGGCCTTCCTCTTCTCCCACCTGGGCTGGCCAACGACATTCTGCGGTACTTCTCTTTGGTCGGGGTACCCTCGTTGGCTCCGGCGGTGGCAATGGCGAATGCAGAGGCGGCTGAGAGAGCGCTGCTGCGGCTGTTCTCCAACTCTCGGCAAGAAGTCATCACCACTCCATTGTTGTAGGAGAACAACGGGAACTCTGTACAGGGGGAGGCAATTCAGATCCTGCCTGGCACGTGCTCTCCAGTGGGCTTCCCCGGGAGGATCAGAAGCCCCACCCGTCTGGGAAAACAGCAGCCCCCAAAGGCTGACCCTGACCCTTTCCACCTCCATGGGGGCCAGGATCAGCCTCACCCACAGAGGCTCCCCGTTACAAAGCCCCAGAGTGGCTGCCTGCCAAGAGTGAAGACGGCTTCTCTGGCCCCCCTCCCCCTCCCCCACAGCAGCTTACCTGAAGAGTTCTTGCCTCTGACCAGTTTAGGGGTTGTTGGAGACTTGGTGGGCGATGCCTCTGCATCTGCATCCTCACTCTGGGCTGTTTCAAAGGCAGAATCTTCTCGGGGAGACTCTTCGGAGCCTGGCAGAAGAAGCAGCAACAGCTTTAGACATTTCTCCCAAATGTTCCTGATGGGCAAGTTGTAGGAGGAGCAAGAGGAGGAAGTAGGAGAGGTGGAGGAGGAGAAGGAGGAGAGGTGGAGGAGGAGGAGAAGAAGGAAGAAGAGGAGGAGGAAGAAGAGGAGGAGGAGGAGGAAAAGGAGGAGGAGGAAGAAAAGGAGGAGGAGGAAGAAGAGGAGGAGGAGGAGGAGGAGGAAAAGGAGGAGAAGGAGGAAGAAGGAACAGGAGGAAGAAGGAGGAGGAAGAGGAAGCTTTGAAGGCAAAGTGGCTGAAGGTTCCATACTTGTCAACCCCTCTCTGCTTGCAGCAGATTCACCCGGGTATTTGGGATAGAAGCCATTCGCTTGGGTCTGTCCGATCTCCTCATCCGAAATTAACCCAATGCAGAAAGCAGCACCAGGAATCCAAAGCCCTGCAATGCCCAGGCCTGCGCTGGAGAAGGTGGTCCTAAACCTCTTCCCAGGCTGGCCTGTCTCCTGAGATTTGCGGCGGGTGGCATGAATTCTCACTGCCACATCTACCCACCCACCTAGCACCTTTCCATGAATCCTGACATGTGAGAAAAGCTCCCACCCCTGGAGTTGCTCTCCGGCTCCTGGACGGTCAGAGGGCAGAAACTGAAACTGTCCCTTTTGGGCTCCTCCTGACCGCCTTTTGCTCCTCCCCCCAGAAGGTGCTTACCTGTCTTGCTCAGAAGCGCTTCCTCTGCCTTTTCGGTGCTCCCTTCTCCCTCGTCAGATATCTTATTGGAGTAGCTGCCGGAGACGTAAAGCTTGTTGATGTCCAGGGTGGTTTTGCTGAAGGGCGACATGGCGGAGGAATACATGCTTGCATAACCGTTGGAGGAGCAGCTCAGGGCCGCCAGCTCCAGGGCCTTCCCTCCTGTGATGATGGGAATGTTCAAGGACAGCTTCCTCCTCCGGCTTGGTGAGGATGACTTGGTGATGGACAGAGGGGGAGGGGAGGAAAACTTCCGGTTGGCGCGTGGAGACTTGGGGGGCTCTCCGTAGAGGAGTTTGGTGTTCTGGCTGCTGGCAAACAAGAGCTCCAGGGACCTGGCGGAAGACATCCAGGGGCAAAGCTTTCACCAGGGCGTCTCTTTCCTCCTCTACGTTGCATCCCTTAATGACACAACTGCCTGAATCCCTCAAACACTGCATGATTTCACAAGATCTCCCGAGAGAAGAGTGTGAGCACCCAAATCCCATTAGAAGAAAATGCAACTAGTATGAGCTAGTTCAAAAAGGTGA
Organism: Ahaetulla prasina; assembly: GCF_028640845.1. Lineage (NCBI taxonomy): Eukaryota > Metazoa > Chordata > Lepidosauria > Squamata > Colubridae > Ahaetulla > Ahaetulla prasina. The sequence goes on along the minus strand of NC_080551.1, from coordinate 1,551,338 downwards.
GGTCAAGGGCCCCCTTTCCCCAGGCCTCTTCTTTTACCGTGATATGCAGGTGAATCAACAGAATGGATGGAGAAGATCAACAGCTTTCATTAAGGAAGATCTAGAGCCGAGGGAGGCCACTGTTCCTCAGATTGCCGGTTGTGAATCCCTCTATGTGAGGTGGGGCCATAGGAATCAGTTGGGCTTTTTGATCGCGTACCTGGCTCCTTGCTGTGTGACCACAGCCCTGCCCGAGCTGTTGGAGGTACTTGCCTCTGTGGTGGTTGAGACCCCCAGACTTATAGTCATGAGGGATTTCAACTTGCCATCGGCTGGCTTGCTATCGACTGCAGCTCGGGAGTTCCAGGCTTCCATGACGGCCTTGGACCTGATTCGGGTAAATGATGGCCCCACGCACATGGGGGGAGGCACACTGGACTTGATTTATATCTCTGGACAGTGGTTAAATGATCTGGAACTAGATGATTTAGTAACAGAACCGATGTCATGGTCCGATCATTTTCTCCTTCGACTAGACTTCCGAACCGCCATCCACCATCGCAGGGAGACGGAACCTATACGGTGGTTCCGTCCCAGGCGCCTGATGGACCCTGAGAGGTTCCTGACGGAGCTTGGGCCATTCCCTGAGGATCTGGCCCACGGCACGACTGAGGAACTAGTCGCGGCCTGGGAGCGGGCCGCGGCTGGGGCCTTGGACCGTGTCGTGCCTTTGCGACCTCTGACCCGGCGCAGATCTCGTCTGGCCCCTTGGTTCTCCGAGGGGCTGAGGGAGATGAAACGCCGGAGAAGACGTCTAGAGAGCACCTGGAGGTCCAGTCGTTCCGAAGCTGATCGGACACTAGTTAGGTCCTATTCTAGGACCTACCTAGTGGCAATGAGGGAGGCGAGGCGCTCATACGCCTCCACCCTCATTGCGTCGGCAGATAACCGCCCGGCCGCCCTGTTTCGGGTGACCCGCTCCCTCCTTCATCAGGAGGTGCGGGATGACCCGTTGCAGGGACGTGCCGAGGAGTTTAGTGGTTATCTATACGATAAAATCGCTCAGCTCCGGGATGGTCTGGACCGAAATTGGGATGATCCAGGCGAGGGAGAGGAGACACGTCTTGTTGAGTCCATTTGGGATGAGTTTGACCCTGTGGCTCCCGAGGACGTGGACAGGTTGTTGGGGAGGCTTCACGCCACTACATGTTTACTGGACCCGTGTCCTTCCTGGTTGGTACTGGCCACTCAGGAGGTGACACGAGGCTGGCTCCAGGGGATTATCAACGCTTCTTTGTTGGAAGGGGTTTTCCCTGCCGCCTTGAAAGAGGCGGTGGTGAGACCCCTCCTCAAGAAGCCCTCCCTGGACCCAGCTATTTTGGGTAATTATCGTCCAGTCTCCAACCTTCGCTTTGTTGCGAAGGTTGTAGAGAGTGCTGTGGCGCGACAGCTACCCCAATACCTGGATGAAGCAGTCTATCTAGACCCGTTCCAGTCCGGCTTCCGACCCGGGTACAGCACGGAGACAGCTTTGGTCGCATTGGTGGATGATCTCTGGAGGGCCAGGGACAGGGGTTATTCCTCTGCCCTGGTCCTATTAGACCTCTCAGCGACTTTTGATACCATCGACCATGGTATCTTGCTGCGCCGGTTGGGGGGATTGGGAGTGGGAGGCACCGTGTATCGGTGGTTCTCCTCCTATCTCTCTGACCGGTCGCAGACGGTGTTGACAGGGGGGCAGAGGTCGACCGCGAGGGACCTCACTTGTGGGGTGCCGCAGGGGTCGATTCTCTCGCCCCTTCTGTTCAACATCTATATGAAGCCGTTGGGTGAGATCATCAGTGGCTTTGGGGTGAGATACCAGCTGTACGCTGATGACACCCAGCTGTACTTTTCCACCCCAGGCCACCCCAATGAAGCTGTTGAAGTGCTATCCCGATGCGTGGAAGCCGTACGGGTCTGGATGGGGAGAAACAGGCTCACGCTTAATCCCTCCAAGACAGAGTGGCTGTGGATGCCGGCACCCCGATTCAGTCAGCCGCAGCCGCGGCTGACTGTTGGAGGCGAGTTATTGGCCCCAAAGGATAGGGTGCGCAACTTAGGTGTCCTCCTGGATGAACGGCTGTCGTTTGAAGATCATTTGACGGCCGTCTCCAGGGGGGCCTTCCACCAGGTTCGCCTGGTTCGGCAGTTGCGCCCCTTCCTTGATCGGGATGCCTTGTGCACGGTCACTCATGCGCTCGTTACCTCTCGCTTGGATTATTGTAATGCTCTCTACATGGGGCTCCCCTTGAAGTGCACTCGGAGGCTTCAGTTAGTCCAGAATGCAGCTGCGCGGGTGATAGAGGGAGCTCCGCGTAGCTCCCATATAACACCGCTCCTGCGCAGACTACCTGTGGCCTTTCGAGTGCACTTTAAGGTTTTGGTTACTACCTTTAAAGCGCTCCATGGCTTAGGGCCTGGGTACTTACGGGACCGCCTGCTGTTTCCACATGTCTCCCACCGACCCGTACGCTCTCACAGAGAGGGACTTCTCAGGGTGCCGTCCGCCAAGCAATGTCGGCTGGCGGCCCCCAGGGGAAGGTCCTTCTCTGTGGGGGCTCCCACACTCTGGAACGAACTTCCCCCGGGTTTACGCCAAATACCTGACCTTCGGACATTCCGTCGCGAACTGAAGACACATCTTTTTGTTCGCGCGGGGCTGGCTTAAATTGAATTTTATTAAAATTTAAATTTTATTAACTAATTTTAAATGGGGTTTTTAGTTCATTGTATACTTTTCAGGCCAATTTTAAAATAAGTTTTTTAATTGCATTTTAAATTGTATATTGTACTATCTGTTTTATTTTTGCCTGTACACCGCCCTGAGTCCTTCGGGAGAAGGGCGGTATAAAAATCAAATAAATAAATAAATAAATAAATAAACAGCTGAGGGGTGGCGGTTCATCCCCCCATCTCCGGATGGTGAGACTCAATCAGGCCCAAACCCACCCACCCCCAGAGATCTGCAATAGGATGCAGCACTGACCCTTGGAGGATTCATCAGCCAAGTGCAGGTGGTCCATTTGTTCAGTGACCAGTCAAAGTTATAGAGGCACTGAATGGAGGGATTCACAACCCCAAAGTTATGGCTGCTACAAGTATCCTCTGTGGTCACTTGATCAAAATTCAGGCACTTGGCAGCCCACCCGCAATTTATGACCACAGGGGCCCATCAGCTCCTACCACCAGCCTCTCCCCCCATTTATGCCCTTTCAGCCCCCCCACACACCACGGTCCCTGCTGGCCCAGTTGACCTTTGCCATCTTGGTGCTCCTGCTGCTGACCAAGCAGGCTGGCGGCTGGAGGAAGCTGAGGCAGCCCCTGCCTTCCTGAAGCTCAGGCTGGGGAGGACCAAGGCCAGGAACGAGGGTCCAAGACTAGATAGTATTCAGTTAACAACACAAACCAGGAGATCCCAGGATTGCCACCACTAGACGGTGTCCTGCTTTATGACTGCATTGCTTGGTGATGGAAATTCCAGCCTGGTTGTAAATGGAGAACTACTTGTAGCTTTTATGATGCTGGCAGGTTCCATGTTTCCCCAGGCCAGAAGGAGCAAGCCACTACCAGCCACGCAATGAAAAGCTCCGCATGCTAATGGAGGCTGTAATGCTGGACACTGCTCAAAAAGTGGGATTGGTCCATGAAGAAGCCCCCAGGTCAACCTCTAACTCTCCTGCCAAACCAAGTTGGGGGCTTAGGAGACTGGGCTGCTGCTCTCAGGCTTGGGAGGAATTTTTCTGCCAAAGGTTGTCTCTAGATTTCTGAATATTGTCTTACTTATCCCTTCTGTCTTTCTATTAAGCATGCAAGGTGCTGTAAACTCAATCAAATCAGTGCAACAAAGAAGCATCTTAAAAGGCCCGGATGACCCCCGCTGAATTTCTGCCCACAGGAAGGAGGTTTGGGTAAAGTTTTTGGAGAACTCCTGGGCTTGGATGGAAAGAGGGCTTCCAAGGACCTTAGGTAGGAACCAAGGGACAGGCATGGTGACGCTCCGCTTTATATCTCTGCTCCATCTGAAGCGGGGGTGGGGGACTGATGAGACGCTTTTAGTTGCAGTTTCATCAAGCAGCCCCGATCCTTGGGGGTGGGGGGAAATCATCCATGGGCGCTTCCATTTCTCCCAGCAAACCTGCACTTATGTGAGCAGCTTTTCATGACTTTTGGGATCCTATTGGTCTATTTCACATGGGATTTGACCTGCCTTTCTTTGGGAAATTATTTTACCCAGCATTTTAGATGGTCATGCCCCGCTTGATATATTTCAAGAATCACAGTAGGCAGGAGGCTCCTTGGTAGCTCTCATCCCACTAAAGCAAGACGCCCCAGATAGCCTATCAAATGTCCCTCAGACCAGAAGGAAGCGATCTCAATCTTTCAACCTCTCCTCTCTCTCTCTCTCTCTCTCTCTCTCCCCCACCTCCTTCTCCTCTCAGCCTCATTTGCCTATTTTGAGCTTCCCCCATGTGGCTACCAAAGACTCACCTAGCAGGAATCGCACTGATCGGTTTCTTGTAGATGGTGATCAGCTTGTCCAACACAGTCATAGCCGTGGTGAAGACCCGGTACGAATGCAGGAAGGTGTTGAGAAAGTCAATGCTGAGGAATCTCAGGTCTGTCAGTCTTTCCAGGAGACGCCCCACGCTGGCATAGCGGATCTGGAGGACTTTGCAGGAGTTCATGGTCTTGCTGAATCGAATGTCCACGTCGTCACAGTACAGGCTGGTGTCTGACCTGGAGAACAGAGAGGGATGGAGAGAAGAAGTACAGCCAAGCGGCCTCGCCTGTGGTGACTGTAGCTTTCCAGGCACCAGACATGGTCACTGGCCTGAACCTCCAAGGGTTGGAGAGGAAGCTGGCTGGGATACCGGGAGAGGAAGCTGGCTGGGATACCGGGGCTTGCAGTCCAGGTGCAGAACCACCATTTTAAAATGAGTCCATGCTACTTCTTATTACAGTAAACCCCAAAATGGTTTACAACATTATTAAGTAACAGATAACAATCCAGCTATAGTTAATTCATTTCTTCCTTTTAAATTGCATTTACTTGCTAGAGAAATTGATATAATTTCAAGTAATTTCCAGGTCTCTTATTCTAAAAGACTTTTGGTTCCAGCCAAAACATTCCATCCAGTTTTCTCTCCACCTCTCTGAGATTCAGGCCAGTGAGACACTGGTGGGCATCTCTGTTGCCTGAAAAGATACACACGCCACAGTTTTTGCCCTGTCCTCACATAGTTCTGGAGCAGAGTCCACATTTTGCTATTCAAAATAGAGCAATTAACACAGAAGAAATTGTGGTACCAACTCCCTGTGTTATCGATGGCTTTGTTGGCAAGAAGCCTTTATAAATTAGGGGTTGCACCAAAAATACCATCAACAATTCTAGACAAACACAACTGCACTCCTTACTTGATCATCTGCGGAACAGAAACTTTTGAATTTTCTTCAAAGGCGTTCATCATGAGGCCATTACATCGGATGTTGTCTACACACTGAAACAGGGAAAAGAGATTTCAGGAAGCAGGAAGGATGGGATGGGAAGCAGTTGTGCTCTGCTGGTTTGGGAGACGTGTGTGTCTCTTGTAGGCATTGGTTCATTTGGCAACTACTTCCTCTTCCAACATCATTCTTCATCTTTGATTTAGTCCAGAGGATGCCTTGCATGTTGAAAAACAGTGAAGGACTTTCCTAGAGCCCCAGATCCTAACATCCCTAACCCTGCCTGGACAGAAAGTGTTGGTTCTTCATGGTGTAACTATTCTTTCCTCACCTGGCTGATGTCGCTGGTCCATGCAGCCTTTTCTTGCCTGGATGATGCCATCAGGATAATGGTATAAGGTGCGCTGTCTTTAGGTTCCACCACGATCTTGAAGTCAAGGTGCTCCGTATCTTGCCCAGATCCTTTATGTTGTTATTTTGAGGAAGGAGAGAAACAATTTAAGAAGATGGTCATGGGAAGAGAACGCATGGGGGTAAGTGAAAGGAAGGGAATAAGCTGGGCTGGGCCTTTAGCCTCCAGCTTGTGTGGCAGGTCATTCATTTTGGTGCGAAATCCTTTTCACCTGCTTAAGGACTGAAAGGGCAGCTCCTTCAATGCACAGCAGCCACCCTTTCACTGCTGGTGCAAGAGTGCAAGAGTGTGATAGCAGTAACTGAGAGGATCTTGGGGTTCCAGTGGACAATCATTTAAATATGAGCCAGCTGCTGCCATCAAAAAGCCAATGCAATCTTAGCCTGTATGAACAGAGGGGTTGAATCAAGAGCACATGAAGTGGTAATCCCACACGGAATGTTGCTTTTATTTTGGTCACCATGATATAAAAAAGATGTTGAAAAAGATGTTGATGTCTGGAAAGAGTGCAGAGAAGAGCAACCAAAATGATTAGGGGACTGGAGACTAAAATACGCGAAGAAAGTTGCAGGAATTGGGTACAGCTAGGCTTGTGAAAGGTAAGATGGATGCAGTGGCTCAGTGGCTAAGACCCTGTGATTGTCAATCGAAAGGTTGGCAGTTCAGCGGTGCGAATCCCTAGTGCTTTGTAACGGGTTGAACTCCCGTTCCTTGTCCCAGTTTCTGCCAACCTAGCAGTTCGAAAGCACATAAAAAATGCAAGTAGAAAAAATAGGGACCACCTTTGGTAGGAAGGTAACAGCGTTCCATGCACCTTTGGCGTTGAGTCATGCTGGCCACATGACCATGGAGACATCTTCTTTGGCTTTGAAACGGAGATAAGCAGAGACGGGAACAACTAGTACATATCTGCGAGGGGAACCTTTACCTTTAGGCTTGTGAAAAGAAGGACTAGGGAGACATGAGAGCACTATTTCAATATTTGGAGGGCTACCACAAAGAAGAGGGGATCGACCTATTTTCCAAAGCACCAGAAGGCAAGATAAGAAACAATGGATGGAAAATAATCAAGGAGAGAAGCAACCTGGAATTAAGGAGAAATTTCCTGACAGTGAGAACAATTTATCAATGGAATGACTAGCCTCCAGAAGTTGTGGGTGCTCCATCACTGGAGGCTTTCAAGACGAACAACTACTTGTCTGGAATGGTCTAGGGTCTCCTGCTTGAGCAGGGGGTTGGACTAGAAGACCTCCAAGGTCCCTTCCAACTCTGTTATTCTGAGAGGGACAGATGAGGCAGCTGGTGCTTGGAAGAAAGGAGCAGGAGAGAAATGTTCCCTTCCTCCCCACAGCAGCCCCAGGGTTGTGCTGGGCTTGTGAGATCAGCTCCCAGTGTCATGAACTGAGGCTTTCTTTGAAGTGAGACACCCCATTAAAAGCCTTCGTTTAGCAGTTGGAAACGCCAGCGAAGGCTGTGGATCTTCTCCTAGAGCTGCCTGCTGCACTCGCCCTGGCTTCCTGCCATATAGATATGGGGGAATGGCAGCCAGGAAGCCTCTCTGGCGGCAGCCTCTCTCTGGACTCCCTACTCCCAGGCATGCTCATTTCAAGCGTCAAGGGAGGAGGAGAGACTGTATAACTGCATAGGCCTTGTGGGGGGACAGGGAACCCCAGTGCCGCTAAGGCTGCAGAGGACAGCAGGGAACCAGGAAAGAGCTTAAGGGGGGGTATGGGGGGGAAGAGGTTGGGTCAGATTAAGCTGGGCTGGGTGGAAGAGCTGTGTGCCAGGCTGGGCGGGTGAGAGGGTGGGGTGTTCCAGAGATACATACGGTCCTCATCCGTGCTTTCCGTATCTTCCACCAGCGTGCAGTCAATGAGTGAAATCACACCGCCATTCTGGAGAAAGCACAGGGGAGGCCTTACGTGAGAGCCTCTCGTATCCCCATTGCTCCCTGACCCTCCTGCTACGTCTCCTCCACACCACGAGAAATGCTCAGTCACTCTCTGTCAGGCATACTTGGCATCCTGCTGCCATGCGCAGCCTCCAGTCGTGACAGGGGGTGGGGGTTCTGTATTCTGTACAGTAGCTTCTGTAAGGATTGTGTGGCCTTCAGTATGGGAGGCTGGAGACCAATGCACACACACCCCAAATATATTCTAGAGTAACCTGCTGCTCGACACTCTGTGTCTCTCACCTTCGTCAAGTGCAGCTTCCCTCCGGAGCCCCGGGTGCAAATGATCAGGTGCTTAGAGAAGAGGAAACACTGCCTCTCCCCCTCCTTCCTCAGGGACAGGGAGCCCAGCCGTCCACGCGTCACTTTCCCCTTCTCAGACATCGGCACTTGGATGAGGGACCCTGCGGGAGAAGAGCCACTGCCGTCACAGCCCTGGGGAAACCAGCTCCACTCCAGCAGCACCTAAAGACAGCAGGTCAGGTGGCAGCCCATGGTGGGGACCCTGTGCAGCCCAAACCTCTGCCCAGGGCTTTCAGAGCAGCTCTGGGTGGACGGAGGGGGAACCTGAGAAGAACAGGAGTGAAAACTTCCTGCACTGGTGCAAGTGTGCTGACCCTCCCAGCAATTGACACTTAGCTATAGAACCCCTCATGTTCTAAATTGGGGAGCCTTTTCCCAGTGGATTCATCCGTGGGCATGGTTACAGGTAGCCCATGAAAGGAATCGGGCTATTCCTCAATGGCCGTCAGGCCTTCCTATGGAGGCAACTTTTTCACTTAAATAACTCTTTTCCTGAACTTCCCAGGCTTGAATTTCTCTGGACAAGCCCCTGGGCTATCTGAGGAAGAGGAACTGCTGAGCCTCCTCAGGGCTCCCTCTGGGACTGCCCTTTCCTGGAGTATCTCCAGCTCTTTCTGGAGCTCTGGTGGCCAGAAGACTCGTGGGCTACCTTGTCTCACGAAGGTCTGGCTGGTGTCCAGGAGGATTTCGCAGCCTTCCATAATCATTCGCTCGATCGCCAAGTTCTTCCGAATATTTTCTGTTTCACTGACTTCATCGTGCATGATCCTGCATGGGAAGAGATCAGTCAGCCTGAAACCAGGGTTTTTCTTGCTGGACGGTCAACTCGAAAAGGTGGCTTTATACATGGCAGCTGCAGCGAGATTATTTTGTTCCAAAGATGGGAAGACTCTGAAATGCACCTAAGGGAGGGTGGTGAAGATGGCAGAGATGGCAAAATTGACTTGTTTGATCTTTACAAATCTTTTATGGAACACTTTTTGCTGAAAGAAAACCTGCAATTTGGGGAGTTGATGATCAGAAGGGGTAGAAAATGGAAAGAAGGGATAATTTTAGAGGACGAAATATAAATGCATTAACTGCTGTAAAGATCAGAAACCTCTTTTGTATCTTTTTTCTTTTTCCCCCCATTTACTTATCATCTTTGACTTTGCTTTTTTCTTTAAATTTGTATTGTTTTTAGTTAGCAAAAATATTGAATAAAATTAATGATTTATCTTTAATAAATATTTAATAAAATTTAATTGTTTAAAAAAGGAAGCGGGTCAGCTAAACAACAATAATTCCCACCATCATAGATTTGCCGGCTGTCCCTGGCTGAGAAAGCCAAGGGCTGAGAGAGTGCAGCTGAAGGATTGGCAGGAGGAGAGCCAGGGATTCCTCCGGCCCAGAGGCCCTGGGAGCAAAGCTGGCAGCTCATCTGGGCACTTGCCTCAAAGGGAAGCCTGGGAGCCACAGAGCCCGCTCTGGGGGGACTGAAGGTGAAGGGCAAGCAGGAGCTATCAGCTGTTTGAGGGAGCTGAGCTTCAGCTTCAGCTTTGATGATGGGGGCTTGATAAAAATAAGCACTTCTGAAGTTCTCCAGAGAGCATTTTTCCTCCCTGAAAAGCATTTTGGAAGAAAAGTCTCTGCATTTCTAAAATAACATATGTTGCCTTGTCATTATCTGCTTCACACATCCTGTACTCTGTGTTTCTGCTTAAGTGCAGATGGCTGCTTATTTTTCCCAAAGTGATAATTATACAAAAATGTGAGAAATTCAGAATTCTTTAAAGGTGATGGAGATCTTTGTATGGTGGGGTTCAGAGTCGGACGGCAGGACTCGGAGCACTGACTGGAAACCCAAATGGCTCTTCATGCCGTAAAAGCCTCATGGAGAGGCTGTTTTATCAAGCAGAATCTCTTGCCGGTTTCCTTGTGAGAAAAGGAGGCCAATGAGGACATGGAGGAGAGGACTTTCTCTGCAAAGGACTCTCAGTGGTGGGTGCCGAGGGAGCCCTGGGTGCAAGGGGCCCTGCCACCCCCTTCCCGCAAGGCAGCTCTCAGCCCCTCTGACCTGGAGAGTTCCTCCAACTTAGACTTGGCATAGTCCAGGCTGTTCCTCTCGACATGCTCGTGGGGCGTGTGGGCCAGCAGTTCGTGCAGGGTCAGGATGTATCTGGGGATCTGGTGGAGATACAAGAGAGAAGAGAACCAGGGACTGAGTTGGTGCTTTGGCTTGCCCATCCCTCCAGGCTTCAGAGGACTGTGCTGAGGCATCTGTGTCCAGCCTTCAGGATGGCATTTCCAGGACACCATACTAGGACCCTGAATGGGGCTTTCTCCAGGGGCGCATCATGTCAGTGCCCAAGCTGAACTGGTTCCCCATAGCCTCACCTGAAACATGGGGTAGGTCAGGAAAGTCTCCAGTGTCCGCTCCTCACAGTCAGGCTTGGCCTCGTAATGCTTCAAGAGCTTATCGAAATCCCGGTTCTGCTTGCAGTGGGCCAGGATCTGCAGGCTGTACTGGTGGTTCCGAACAAACTCCTGGTAGATGTTGAGCATCGGCAGGAGGATGTCGAAGAGGTCCGCTGCGGGCAAAGGCAGGCAAGCAGGCAGTGAGGCGGGGGTGCAGGAGGGGGGAGGGGGAGGCAGGCCCAGGCAGGCAGCAGTCTCTCCTTGCTGGGGGAAACTCCTTGGCAGGGCAGAGGGCTCCAATGAGTGGGATGGTGGTAGTATCAATCAAAGATCTCATCCCCTCCCAGCTGCCCTCTGGGCTTGTTCTCCCTGGAATCAGAGCTCTGGTGGAGGAAGTGAAGCTCCACTCCAGACACGTCCCAATCCAGATCCCTCTTTCTCAGTGCTGGTGGGAGAGATGGCACAGGCATCCCTGAGCCAGCCTCATGCAAGAGGCGCCTGTAGACTGGGACTACTGGGGCAGATCATTTTCTAAAGGGGTGGTGGTGTTTACAGTGTCCTGAGAACCATGAAAAGAATCACCCGATGCCCCTTCCAATTTTGGCACCAATAATGTACTACTGAATAATGCCCCTTTCCCAGCCAGCCATGCTGAATTTGGAAGCAGCAAAGGAAGGAAAGGAAGGGAGAGAAGTCTGAAAGAAAATGGCCCATGGAACATGAATCCTCTCTCTCTTTGGAGCCTTTTTTGAGTCCTGTTACAGTGGGTGCGGGTGGGGGTGGGGGAGGAGCTCCATCCCCTGCCCCCACGCATACACTCCTGCTGAAATAGTGTGATAGGCAGGAAAATTGTGGGGAGGGGGCAGCCGCTTTGCTTATCGCATGCAACATATTCAAAATCTGGTTGTGCCATTTGGCAGAGACGGGCTCAGGTGCAGTCCAGGCAGCACCATGGAACTCAGCCAGAAGAGCAGTGAACTTGCCAGCATCACTTGCTCCTGACTGAGTCGAGGGCGAATCAACAACACAGTAGTGGCAGACAGTTGTGTGTGTGTGTAGATTCTTATAGCCCAAGCAGTGCCGTCTACATAAAAGGGGCAGGAAGCCCCAAGTTTAGAGGGAAATATGAGATGAAAAGAACAACAGAAGAATCTCCCTTCCCAAACCAGGGGATACTCAGAATACTCAGTTTGCCTGGATTGGCAGCCTGGCCATGAGGAGGGGAGATGGAAACGGAATGGGGAACCCCACCCACCCACCCTTCTGGATGCCTGGAAACCAGGCCCTATGCACTTTGATGAAGGTCCTTCGGGTTTGGTTTAATCTCGAACAGGGTAAACAGCAAATTTCCTGACACTCACCAAGCACCAAGGTTGGCCAGCTAGAGATGCGTGCTTTTAAGCCCTGGTAGAAGATCTGGTGTAAAAACATGATGGTTTCACTAAAAGAGAAAGAAATGAGGGCCAGGAAGTTAGGAACTGAAAACCTGGCAATGGAGGGGAGTTTGGCTTATCACCTATGAAAACTCATTTTGCTGGGAAGAAAATGTCAGTTGTCCCCAGGCTGCTGGATAGTGCATAGCAGAGGAAGATAAGATGCGTGCTGAGTTTTTCCTCACTCAGCTTTCTGCATTGGTCTCCTGAATCAAAGGAAAATTATTCCCAAATCTGAAAGTCTGGGAGAGCAGCCGATCACACGGGAGCATCACCTGTGTGTGTGATTTTGGAGAGTAGCAAAGTGTTGCCAACAGACTCCGAGTGTCACAGATTAGCTGATTCTTTCCCACCCCACTTACAATTCCCCATAGGATCACAGAATTGTAACCTTGGAAGGAGCAATCAAAGCCATTGCAGGAATCCACATTATTGATCAATTTCAGCAGCAGCCAATGCTCCCCTTAAGTACACCCCCCCCTTCATGGATTCCACTATCAAACTGCTTGTTTGTTTAGGAAGCACAAGTGGAATCTGCCTTTTCTGAACCCAAACCCATGATTTCACATCCTGTCACCATGAGAATGAGAGAGTAGAAGCCCAGACCTTAAGAGAAAACTCCTTGGAGATCCTCAGAAGAGAGTTATGTGGCTACTTCCTCCCTCTCTCCCTCCCTCCCAAAGAGACATTGGATTCCACCCCTTTTTCTGCTCAATCTTGATTCCCTGCTCCCAGATTCCTGAGAAAGACACTATCTCCCTTAGTCCCTGACACAGCTGCACAGGAGTGGGTCATATCCAGTGGTGGGATTCAGCCGGTTCTAGGCAGTTCGGGTGAACCGTTTGTTAAATTGCCGGTTTGCCCCACCCCTTGCCCCTCCCCTCCCCACCATTACTTACCGGTGTCGCGGCACCATTTGTAAAATTGCTGGCTCGCACTCTCCTCCCCCCTGGGAGCACACCCAAACCGCTTGTTAAATGTCTGGCTCAGCCGCCTACCACTCTGTTCCCCATCTCGGACTGCCCATCTCGGACTGCCCTGACCGCTCCAGCAGCAGAAGGCAAGTACAGCTGAGTACTGCCCTGGGGAAGCGGGACTGGGAAAGGTGGTTGACCTGCGCCCGCCCGGCTGCTGGCCGTGACTTACCCCCATCCAAGCACCTCGCTGGCCACAAACCCGCCGACCGAAGTCTGACTCCATCCAAGTGTCTCGCTGCCCACCCAACCCAAGCGCCATGCGGCCGCCAACCAAAGCCTGCCTGCATCCAAGCCTCTTGCTAGTCAGCCGATCCAAGCTCCTCGCTGGCCACGTGGCCAGCGAGGAGCTTTAATCGCTGGCTAGAGAGACGCTTGGATGCAGGCAGGCTTTGGTCGGCGGCCGCATGGCGCTTGGCTCGGGTGGGCAGTGAGGCGAGTGACACACGCCTTGCTGCCCCCCCGATCCAAGCCCCTTGCTGGCCATGTGGCCAGCGAGGAGCTTTAATCGCTGACTAGCAAGAGGCTTGGATGCAGGCAGGCTTTGGTCGGTGGCCGCGTGGCGCTTGGATTGGGTGAGCAGCAAAGCGTGTGTCAATCGCCTTGGCCTGCCGCCCACCCAGCAGGACTGTCCTGCGGCCGCCTCCCACCCATGCAGCACCAGCCTACCCTACCCCATCTGGAGAAAGAGTGATGGAAAGAAAGAGAGGGGGCAGAAAATGATGAAGGAGAGAAAGAGAGATGAAGGATAGAAGGGGGAGAAAGATGAAGAAGAGAAAGGGGGGGACAAAGATGGAGAGAAAGGGAGGGAGGGAGAAGGAGAGATTAAGGAGAAAAAGATGGAGAGAAAGAGAGATGAAGGATAGAAGGGGAGAAAGATGAAGAAGAGAAAAGGGGGGAGAAAGATGAAGGAGAGAAGAGATGAAGGAGAGAAAGAGAGATTAAGGAGAGAAAGATGGAGAGAAAGATGAAGGAAAGAAAGAGAGATGAAGGATAGACAGGGGAGAAAGATGAAGAAGAGAAAGGGGGGAGAAAGAGAGATTAAGGAGAGAAAGATTGAGAGAAAGAGGGGGGAGAAAGATGAAGGAGAGAAAGAGGGAGGGAGAAAGAGATGAAGGAGAGAAAGAGAGAAAGGGGAGAAAGAGATGGAGAGAAAGAGGGAGGGAGAATGGATTTGTTCTGGTAATTGGTTTAACAAGCATGGCACTGAAAAAGTGACTTATGACTGTTTTTTCACACTTACGAACATTGCAGCAAACAGTCATTAGGGCAAAGAAGCTATGTCACATGACCACCTGGACATGCCCGCCCGGTCACATGAAGCACCGCAGTTGTGACATGAGTGACATGGTTATTAAATATGCTGCAACAGGGATAAATGATGACCGGTCATAAGTGTGAGGACTGATCAAAAGTGCGAGAACCTGTCAGAAATCACTTTTTTCAGTCCTCTGGGTAGTCCCTATGCACATGACTGAAAAAAGTGATTTCTCACAGGTTCTCGCACTTTTGATCAGTCCTCACACTTATGACCGGTCATCATTTATGCTTGTTGCAGCATTTTGTGCATAGGAACTACTCAGAGGGCTGAAAAAGTTATTTTTGACCTGTCCTCACACTTTTGACCGGTCCTCACACCTACAACTGTCCTCACATTTTATATTTTGCACCCTATCTTGTAACTGTGGTGAAGAGAAGCAGTTGTGAAATGAGTGACATGGTTGTTAAAAATGCTGCAATGGGCATAAATGTGAGGATGGTTATAAGTGCGAGGACCGGTCAGAAATGACTTTTTTTAGCCCTCTGAGTAGTTTCTATGCCCATAGCCAGGGCCACCCGGTCACATGAGCAGCTAGCCACGCCCACCCAGTCACATGACCACCAAGCCACACCCCAAAATAAGCCCCGCCACAGAACCGGTTGTTAAAAAATTTGAATCCCACCACTGGTCATATCTGGCCAAGCCCTCCCACTCCCCAGGTTCCCTTACCTGCCTTAAAAATCACGGGGCAGGGCACGACCAGAAGGCAGCCACCCAGTGGTCTGATGACATTTATAAGCCACAGTGACAGCGATGGTTTTCTTTAGCAGATTCCTTCCGACTCACCTGTTCAGGAAGATGCTGCTGACGTCGTCATGGGTGATAGGGGGCTTTTTAGAACTGGCTGCCATCCTCAGCGGGCGCAGGAAGTTGTTGACGAGGATGTGCAGCTGCTGCACGTACTCGGCTTCGGCTTCCAACATGCTGAAGACAACCTGGTTCCTCTTCCGCATGCTGTCGGCGTGAGGGGAGCGGATGTAATCCTGGATGATGGTCTTCCACTTCCTTCTGCACAGCCATCCCCGGAGAAAACTCTGGACCTGTTTCCAGAGAAGAGATTCCAGATTTTTGCCTGTCAAGTGCAACCCCAGATCCTTCCCTGAATCTATTATGTGGCAGACAGATCCTTCCACAGGAAATCTTGTTTTCAGTGTCTTGAAATTATTTTTGGCTTTTAAACATTGATTCTCCCAAGCCTTGCATTATTTTCATCAACTGTCTTAATGCAGTTTATGGTTCTGTGATGGTTAGTGCTCCATCATCTGAACCACATTTAAGCTTATACAGGTAATCCTCAACAGTTCATTTAGTGATCGTTCAAGATGACAAAGGCAGTAGTGGGTTGCTACCGGTTCTCCCCAGTTAGCAAGAACCGGTAGTAAACATTTTGAGTAGTTCGGAGAACCGGTAGTAAAAATTCTGCCTGGCCCCGCCCCCAATCTCTTGCTGCCTTGCGACTCCCAGCTGATCAGCTAGAAGGAAAAAATCAAGACTCACTTGTCAAAGAAGAGGGGGGAAAAACCAAGACACCGTCCCTTTAAATTGAGAAGCCAAGAAGTCTCCCAACTGATCGGCTCGCTTCTCAGCCAGGAGATCGCTTGGCAAAGAAGAAGGGGGGGGGGGAGAAACGCTGTCGTTTTAAATTGACAGAGCGGCTAGAAGCTCTTTTCTGGGTCAGCTGAACAACAAATTGGATAAGAGGAGGAATTCTTATATGGTTCAATGTTTTTGAAGTTTTGGGGTTTGTGCAACATGGGCTTTGTGTTTCTAAAAAGGTTTGGACAATTTCCATTGTGAAGTATCCTGTCTTGAATGAGTTTTCTGCCTGCTTGTAAATGGAGCCGAACTTCCGGCTTCCACTTTTTATGATCTCTGCTTACGAAGTTTCCTTTATGCAGCTGGTAGGAATGTGGAATTCCAGGCAGGTTCCTTGCTAGCAGCTTGATTATTCCTTAATTATCTGGGATATTTTATTTGGGAAATGAAGAGGGGGGAGTTTGATTCCTTCCCAGAACAGATTAGTGGGGTGGGGAGGAAATGGGGATTTTAAAATAACCTTCCCCTGGAGTGGGGAGGGAATGGGGATTTTAGGCTTGCTGTCAAACATCAGCCATAATACTAATGATTGTTTTGAACAATATGCAGGTTGTATTACATGAATGGCTATTTTATATGTGAAATTATGACTGAAACCTATATAGGTTCACACTGTCAGGAAGTTTGTCCTTAGTTTTAGGTTGCTTCTCTCTTTGTTGAGTTTCCATCCATTGCTGCTTGTTTTGCCTTCTGGTGCTTTGGAAAATACTTTTCCCCCCCCTTCTTTCTAGCAGCCCCTTAAAAGCCTGTTGCCTATCACACTCTTGGGCAAAGCATGTGAGCCATTTCCTCCTTTCAGTGGTCCATGAAAGTGCATCTATAGCAGAGGTCTCTAACCGTGGCCACTTTAAGACTTTAAGACAGCAAAGCTGGCTGAGGAATTCTGGGAGTTGAAGTCCATAAGTCTTAAAGTGGCCAAGTTTGGAGACTCCTGATCTATAGTATGTAGATAATAAAGTTGGAAAAAGGTGAACAACATTTTTGCAGAACTATAGATATGTTGAGGCTGGGTGTGACAAGGAATGGCTGGGAGGGGAGGGGCCAGGCGAGGTACGCCTTGACATGAGAGACATTGAGTTGGCCACGCCTACCCAGTCACATGACCATCAAGCCACACCCACTGTCACATGACCATCAAGCCACGCCCACAAAATAAGCCACGCCCACAGAACCCACCCCTGGACAAGGGCACCGAAAAAAGTGATTTATGTCTGTTTTCACATTTACAACCATTGCAGCATCCCCATGGTCACATGATCAGAATTCAGATGTGTGGCAACTGGCTCATATTTAAGACACTCACGTTATCTCCTTTTGCAGTCTTTTGATAAGCAAAGTCAATGGAGAAGCCAGATTCACTTAACAACCTTGTTACTAATTTAACAACTGAAGTGACTCACTTAACAATTGTGGCAACAAAGATTGTGAAATGCAGCAAAACACACTTAAATGTCCCACTTAGCAACAGAAATTTTGGGCTCAATTGTGGTAGTAAGTCGAGAATTACCTGTATTCCTCTCCATAGAATTTGTTGCCTCCAATTTTTTCTGCCAATATTTCTAAGGCAACGATCAATAATAAGGGAGAGAGTGGGACTCCTTGCCTGGTACCTTTCCTTATTGGAAAGTTTGTGGAAAAGATTCTGTTGGTCACCAGAATTTTTGCCATTTGCCATTGAGACAGACTTTCAGTCCAGGCTATGAACTGCCCAGGATTTCTTTTCTTGGATACCACAAGTAAAAAGGGCCACTGCAGGTGATCGAAAGCTTTTTCTTTATCTAGGAAGATTTGTGCTGTCTTTTTCATTGTTGTTGTTGTTGTTGATGATGATATTATTAGTAATATTATTAATTAATAATCTGCTGTATTACCTGCTGCTGTCCTTAATGTTCCTCTTACATTCCTCTCTGGAAAATAACCTATTTGGTTGATATGATATGAAACATTTTTGCAAATCAAAATGATACCAGAGGCCAGCCCTTAGTCTGGCTGCACAGCAGGCCAGTTTCTGTTTATTGGTTTCTTAACAGTAGAAAATTAAGTCAGGTGGCACAGCAAACATGGTGCTCCTCCCAGGGGAGATGCTGGAGGCCACAGCTCCCAGGGCTCCACCAACGACAGGGAGAACTGTCTGAAGCAGGCCAGCCCAATCTCTCAAAATCAAGAGTTGCACCGGAGGACCGTGAAGCTGGGGGCAAAAGGGGCTCCTCACCTTCTTGATCTTCTTGATGTCAATGTCATCATCATTTGGCATGTTAGCCTGGTTGGACTGGATGCGCTCATGGTCCTTAAGTAAGGCGGCAATCTGGTAGGACAGAGAAAAGCAGAAACAGGCTTTATATTTTAATTTATAAAATAGTTTTGAAAGAATGGGTTCCCTCCAACCAGCTATTAAAAGGGGTGTTAGTAATGTAGGGGTGTGTGATTTAATGATACAGTGCAGGAGGAATTGTGAGCCCAAAACCAGGAAAGGGGAGGGATAAATAGCAATAGCACTTAGACGTATATACCACTTCACAGGGCTTTACCGCTCTCTCTAAGCGGTTTACAGAGCCAGCCTTTGGCCCCCAACAATCTGGGTCCTCATTTTACTGACCTCGGAAGGACAGAAGGCTGAGTCAACCTTGAGCCGATCAGAACTGAACTTCTAGCAGTCAGCAGAATTAGCCTGCAATACTGCATTCCAACCACTGCATCACCATGGCTCTTTTAATAACTACTAACTTAAATAACTAATAACTACTACAGCAATAAAGAGTCCTGCTTGCAAGATGCCAAAGGTTCTATTTCTCTGTGCATCAGATACCAAAGAGTTAGAATCCTTCAAGCAGCGAGGGAGATATTGGTTCAGGGCAAAATCAGAGCCAGAGCAAAGCAAAGCAGAGGAACCTGCTAGTTCAGCTGCTACCATTCAGATCATGAATTCTGGGAGGGGAAATAAAGCTCATCAGGATAAGATTCTCAACCCTGGCCTTCACTGGGCAGTCAGTGGCCAGGCCGAAAAACCAGATGGGGGAAGGTTGCATGAAATGGGCTTTGCCTAGGGTGCAGCACGAATTACACAGGTTGAGCTAAGGGACTTTCCTGAGCAGGAAGCGGCTCCTTATCGCTCTTGTAGCCTGGACTGGGCAAGGAAAGGAATGGAAACAGGGCATCAGCGAAGAATTTATTTACTGTTAATATTTCTGCTTCTCCTGGAAGGGTCACCCAGAAAGTTAAATGTAAAAAGTAAACCTAAAATCTGGAAATGTGAAAGCAGCACAGTACTCAAATCAACCAGAATAAAATCAGTAGCAGGAAGTAATGGGGTAGAGAAGTTGATCTAGCGCTGCCACCAAACCTCGGAGCTGCTTGTGGCGCTGAAGCAATTCTGCACTTTGACTTTCCTGCTTCTTTTTCCACCTGGCAGCAAATGCTCAGATCTGCTGTGAAGGAGAAACCCCGTGCATGGAATAGCTTCCATAAACCACTCCATGGCCTGGTGTTCCAGTTGGGATATGGGCTCAGTTCTTTGTTCACACACACACAGAGCTTAAACAGGGGTCTTCTCTATCTCACTAAAACTGCAGAGGTCATCTCCATTTTGTCTTGGGTGCCTCTGACAGCCCACAATGCCCCCATCCCAGAGATGAGACAGAGGTTGGTCCAGGCCAACCTCGCCCAGAGCTCCCATGCTTCCCAGCTTGGCCCCTGGAATGCCCCCTCCCCTGGCCTTCTGCAGCCTCAGGAAAGAGCAAGAGGGGCGTTTTGGGGGAGCCCACAGAGCAGCCTATTTAGAGCTGTCTGAACAAATTGGGAACAAAACAACACAACTCCTTACGCAATCAATGCAATCATCGGTATTTGCATATGCATACAAAGGGCCATTTGATCTGCTCTTCAAAGAGCACAAAGGGAAGCTCAACAAACATTTAAATGCAGAAGCTCCATAATCAATCAAAAAGGTTGAGATTATGGTTTGCTTGGCCTTTTTAAATAACTTTCACACTTTCCTAGAGTCTATGGACTTCTGGGCTTAAAGTGGCTTTACAATCAAAGCTGTCAGAACAAAAGCAATGGACATTTCCAGATATTATGGAGCCAGATTTTTCCCAAATCCTTTGATGTACAATCTTTGTCCTTCTGCCAGAATTGTGCTCTGTTCTCTTCCAGACAAATACTGCAGTGTTTTTGCTATCCACTGATACCACGTCTACCGTTAGGAGATCCAGCAAGAGGGTCTTTTTAATCAAAGCCAATTGGGTCACAATGGCTTTCAACCCAGGAAGTCCCCTGCCCACGTCATGGAACCTGCGTTCCCACGTCATGGAGTCTAGTGACCCACTAAATGCCTCCTGAGGGGCCTGTTCAGAATCTGCTCTCCATTTGCATCATCTGCGTCAAGAACCCACTGGATGGCAGGAATTTGGCTAAGGCCTCTGCACGTGAAGCAGGAGGGATGACGGAATGGCTCCCAAAATAGCAAAATACCCAGTTCCCTGGCACTTTGAGCAGCTGGCAGCACGTTTTGAGGCTGGGCTCCATACCTCTGATTTCAGGCGCTCTGTCTCTATTTCTCCATCTTCAATTTGTTGCCTGAGTTGCTTGGCAACTGTTTTTTCGGTCTCCACAATCTGAAGTAAATGGAGGTACTTCTGCATTAAGCCTTCGTGCTCTGTGGCGAGAGTCCCATAACTGTGACAGAGACAGCAGAGATAGAAGAGCCGTTAAAAGTTGCTTTCCTTCTGCCAGCTCTGAACCCCTTTAGGCCTGGCATTCGTGATGTCCCCAGCCTCACTGCACAAAATGGGGGCCCAACAGGTTGTTTCTGTAAAGCAAATTATTTTCAATGTGCTAGTTCACTTCCAGCAACCTTACTGATGAACTGCTATCACTAAGAAGTTTTATGGAATCATAGACCACTGCTGATCCATCAACCACCCCCAGCGTGAAAGTCCCCTGTTGGGCCCCCATTTTTCTCTTGCAAGCCTGAATCTTGGAGACCTGTTTGGATCTGCAATGCTGGGCTCAGAAGGGAAGGGCTGGGCTGGAATAATGCCACTTCCGGTGTTTCATTTCAAAGGCCATTGGGCTAAGGGAGTCCAGCTGGTCTGGCCCATCCAGGGTACACATCAGGAGGGGTTTCTGCTGTGGCTGAAAACTTTCTGCCACCAGCCACTGTTCCTTTGAAATTTCTCATCGAATATGCAAGACTTAAGGGTACCCCACAACTATTTTTTCAACTTCATCACAAGGAAGGGAAAAGCCTTGTTAAAAGGATCTCAGAGATCAAGGAAAGAGAGGGAGGAGGGGAGATAGTGTAAGAGTATCAGTATAAGGCAGCTTTGTATGTTTAATTAGCATTCAAGAATTGTAGTGATGATTGACGCCCCACAGGTATCTGAAGGTGCAGATGGCCCTTTGTGCTCTACTGCATTTCTCCTGCAAATGCCATTTTCATACACCTAGAGGCTGAGCACATGCTGTGGTCAACCTACATTCCAGTTGTCCAAGACAACCTGCCTGTGGGCTGCTTACAGATGCTTGTACAGTCAGAAAGCCCTGGTGGGGAGAGCAACAGGAGGAAGAAGAGAGGAACAACCAGAAAAGAGGAATATTTTGAGCCGTTGCTCAGCTAGATGAGGTGAACAAGTCATTCCAAAGTAGCTGCTGTTTGCAAAGTGTGTCCTAAGAGCAGAATGGCCTCGTAAATAAGCAGATGCCGCTACAAACTACGACAAGGCAGCAAGCAGAAACAGAGGAAAACTGAGAGATCAGTACAATTAACTGGCAGGTTTCCAGGATAGACCCCTGATCCACCACTTTAAAGTGACAATATATTCTTGGCTAATCTAGGCATATTCTAGATTATTTTGAAGCATGTATAAAATTGTTTGAAGCATGTATAAAATTGTAGTAGTATCGTCAATGTGTGCAATAACTTATCGTTCTAGTCAATCTGACAAAAATTGTTGTACCATTGTACACGCTGTTGCGCTGTTGGCCACAAACTCTGCTCCTTTGAGGCATCTGATTTGTGAGCCTTGCTGATGGCAGCAGTTGAAGAAAAGTAGAAGATTGTAGCAATGGGGGCCTTAAGCCATCCTTAAGCTCAGACCAGAAGATTTATCAGATTGAAACAATGGAGGAAATAGGCTTTGAACTGCTAAGCAAGAGAGGGAAGAATGGATCCCTAAAGGTCAGAAGGGAAGCAGCTTTGCCCTGCCAGGAGACAAGAGCCATTGCTACAACTTGGAATAGAGACAAAGAGATGCAGACCAAATCCATTAGCATATCAGGACTTTCCAGAAATTGCCAAGGAACAGAAAATTCAGACAGTCCAAAACGAGAGATTTGTGAAAGCTCAGAATGAAGTGATAGGAAAAGGTCTTTTTAAGATAATCAGAATAAAGAACTATATGATAGCAAAATGATAGCAAGTGAGGGGAAAAGGGTAAATACTTAACTTCTATCCAAGGTGTGATAGCTCAGCGATTAACGAGGCTGAGCTTGTCAACTGATAGCCAGGGTTCAAGACCCGAGTACTGTGAGATGGGGTGAGTTCCCGTTCTTTGCCCCAGCTCCTGCCCACCTAGCAGTTCAAAAGCATGCAAATGCAAGTAAGTACCACTTCCGTGGGAAGGTAACAGCATTCTGTGGGGCTCAGCCACATGACCACAGAAGGGTCTTCAGACAATGCTGGCTCTCTCAGCTAAGAAACAGAAATGAGCACTGCCCCATAGAGTCTGAAATGGGGAAATCTTTATCTTTACTTTTACTCAACTCCTATTTTGGTTTAATCTTCCCCAACAGAAAAAGATTTGTCTGTAAACTGCCACTGTGAAAAGCAAGTTGAAGCATGAGACTGATAACAAGCTGGTGGAAATACTACTTCTTTTGACTTTAATATAATTTTTTAGGAGGAGGAGATTAATTTCTTCCTAAGAAGTTCTGGGAATTCGTGTTTGACTGAACCTTTGAGAAACTTTGGGAAACGGTTGAAGTGCCAGAAAACTGGAGGTGGACAAATACCAGCCATAACTTCAAAAAAGAGACCTGGAGAACTAGATCCAACATCTGAGAACAGAAAGTCAAAAGATTAATTAGTAGACTATCAGAATATTATGTCTACCGCAAGTCCACTATATTTTTATTTTTATTTTTTTTAATTGAAAAAGTTTTTACAAAAAAATTTCAATCCCCTTTCCCCCCCTGCCCCCCACTCCAACCCCTCCCCTCCCTCCAAAACCACCTCCTCCCTCCCCCACTTCCCAGAACAAACACAAGGTATAATTCAAAAGAAAAAACAATCATTCGCTAAATTTTCCCTAACACAAATTATAATCCTCCCCTTCTTCTCAAATCCTAACTTCCCCCATACAAATCAAAGATAAATACATCCTGATCATTCAAAAGCAATTTGATATCTCTTAATCTGATATCTATTTTGCATATATTCAATCCATTTTTTCCATTCAGTTAGATATTTTTCTTGTGTGGTGTTTTTTAAAAAGGCTGAGATTTTAGCCATCTCAGCCAAATTAGCAACTTTCAATATCCATTCTTCTATTGTAGGTAACTCTTTTTTCTTCCAGTATTGTCCTATCAGTAGTCTTGCCGCTGTTATTAAATTTAAAATCAACTTAGTCTCAATTATTGTACAGTCCGTAATAATTCCCAATAAGAAAAATTGCGGTAGGAATTTTCTTCTTTTTCAAAACATTTTGTATAATCCACCAGATCCTTATCCAAAAAGCCTTAACCTTCTTACAAGTCCACCAAATATGAAAATATGTAGCATCATCACAATTACATCTCCAACATTTCGCTTGCATATCTGGATACATACATGATAATTTCTTAGGGTCTAAGTGCCACCTATAAAACATTTTATAAAAATTTTCCCTCAAATTCTGTGCTTGCATAAATTTAACATGTCTAACCCAAATTTTTTCCCAAGTTTCCAAAAATATTGATTCTTGAATATTTTATGCCCATTTTATCATACAATCCTTTATTAAATCCCTTTCTGATAATTGTAATTTTTTCCAACTGAACATTTCCTTCTGAACTTTTTGCCATAATACCTCAAAGTTATTCTTATATAATTTCACATTTGAAGAAGTAATATAAAGCCCTAGGTATTTGACTTTTTTTACAATTTCAAATCCTGTTGTTTCCTCTAATTTTTCTTTCTCTTGTCTAGTCATATTTTTTGTTATCACTTTTGTTTTATTCTGATTTACTTTAAACCCTGAAACTTTTCCATATTGATCAATTATTTCCAACAAACATACATTTGAATTTATAGGATTTGACAAAATAATCACCAAATCATCAGCAAATGCTCTCACTTTATACTCATGTTGTCTAATTTTAATGATGCTACATATTTTCATGTATGGTGGACTTGTAAGAAAATTAAGGTCTTTTGGATAAGAATTTGGTGGATTATTCAAAATGTACTGAATAAGAAGATAAAGTTCCTACCACAATTTTTCCTTTTGGGAATAACAACAGACTGTACAGTGATTGAGACTAAATTGGTTTTTGGTTTATAAGAATAATTATGACTTGCTATGGCAAAAAGTTCAGAATGATATGAGTGGCTGGAAGAAATTGCAGTTATCCCTATTGGGAAGGATTGCGGCTATTAAAATGAATGTGTTACCTAGATTTTTGTTTCTGTTCCAGATGATACCAATAATTAAAAAGGATAAAAATTTGGAAGACTGGCAGATTGGGATTAACAAATTTATATGGCAGGGTAAAAAGGCGAGGGTTAAAATGAAAATAATACAGGACTCACGGGAAAGAGGTGGTTTAAGAATGCCTAACTTTAAATTATATTATGAAGCAGTAGCCCTTTCAGTAATAAGTGACTGGTTTAACTTAACAGAGGAAAGAATTTTGAATATAGAAGGTTATGACTTGTTATATGGATGGCATGCGTACTTATTTTATGAAAAAAAAGTGGATAGGGCTTTTAAGAATCATGTGTTGAGAAGTGCTCTTTTGCGGGTCTGGAAAAAATATTCCTATAAATTAGAATACAAGATTCTATATGAGCCCTAGGCATGCAATAGAGAATATAAATATAGAACAGAAACAGAAATGATTACTTATAAAGAACTTTTGTATGCTGAAGGAGGTAGATTGCAATTAAAATCATTACAGGTATTAAATGAAGAAGGGAGGAATTATACTTGGTTTCAATATGGGCAAATAAGTGCTAGATGGAAAGAAGATCAGAAAATTGGTATAATGCAAAGGGAGGAAAATTTAATGAAGCAAATTAGAAATCAGACCCAGGAGCATATAAAGAGATTGTATAATGTGTTGCTTGAAATAGATTCTGAA
Source organism: Ahaetulla prasina (assembly GCF_028640845.1). Taxonomy (NCBI): domain Eukaryota; kingdom Metazoa; phylum Chordata; class Lepidosauria; order Squamata; family Colubridae; genus Ahaetulla; species Ahaetulla prasina. The sequence goes on along the minus strand of NC_080551.1, from coordinate 1,526,146 downwards.
AGAGATTTAATAAAAATTGTATGATAAAATGGGCACAGAATATTCAGGAACCAATAATGTTGGAAACATGGGAAAAATTTGGGTTAGAAATGTTAAGTTTACACAAGCACAGAATTTAAGGAAAATTTTATAAGATGTTTTATAGATGGCACTTAGATCCCAAAAAATTATCATGTATGTATCCTAATATCCAAGCGAAATGTTGGAGGTGTGATTGTGATGATGCTACATATTTTCATATTTGGTAGACTTGCAAGAAAATTAAGGTCTTTTGGATAAGAATTTGGTGGATTATTCAAAATGTACTGAAGAAGAAGATAAAGTTCCTACCACAATTTTTCCTTTTGGGAATTATAACGGATTGTCCAGGGATTGAGACTAAATTGATTCTGAATTTAATAACAGCAGCAAGACTGTTGATTGGACAATATTGGAAGAAAGAAGAGATACCTACAATAGAAGAATGGATATTGAAAGTTATTAATTTGGCTGAGATGGCTAAAATCTCAGCCTTCTTGAAAGACAGTACTCAAGAAAAATATTTAAATGAATGGAAGAACTGGATTGATTATCTACAAAACAGATATCAGATTAAGAAATATCAGATTGCCTTTGAATAATTAGAAAGTTATTTTATGTAATGGGGAGGGGGTTGGGAGATGAAAAGCTTTGGATGTGGTTATTTGGATTGGAAGGGAAAATTTTATTCTATGTTTGGTTTATGTATAACAATACCTTGTGATTGACCCGGAAGCCAGGGGAGGGGGGGAAGGGGTTTTGTTGGTTAGGAGGGGAAGGGGAAAATTGTTTTGTTTTTAAAACTCTTTCAATTAAAAAAAAAAGAGAGACTAAATTGGTTTTGAACTTAATAACAGCAGCAAGACTGTTGATTGGACAATATTGGAAGAAAAAAGAATTACCCACAATAGAAGAATGGATATTGAAAGTTTCCAATTTGGCTGAGATGGCTAAAATCTCAGCCTTCTTGAAAGACAGTACTCAAGAAAAATATCTAAACGAATGGAAGAATTGGATTGATTATATTCAAAATAGATATCAGATTAAGAAATTTCAGATTGCCTTTGAATGAAGGACGTTGTTTTGATTTTAATGGAAGAAGTCAGGTTATGTAAGAGAGAAGGATTATAATTGTGTTAGATTTTAAAATTTAATGTATGACTGTTTGTTTATTGAACTATACCTTGTGTTTGCTCCGGGAAGTCGGGGAGGGGTTTTGGAGGAGGGGAAGGAGGAGGAGGAGGAGGGAAAAATTTAATTGTTGTTGTAAAACTTTTCAATAAAAAAAAAGAATATGTCCTTTAATATTTTAATGGCTGTTGCCAGATTCCATAGGGTCATGTAGGGGTCATGCCTGGCTCTACAGGCAAGAGGGGAGATGCAAATCCTAGGTGTTTTGTTTGTCTGAGCTAATCTGTCAGTTTGGCACCTTGCCTACTGTGCTACTTATTAAGAGCTGCTGGCTGCCCTTTGTTTATGAATCAATATAAAATATCCGTTCATAAATCCTAGCCTCTTGAGGCTTCTGCTTGAGGCTGTTTTCCTATAGCAGAAAGACTGGGGGCTGTTTTCTGCCTTTGTTAAGGAGCTTTTTCTCCTCCCCTCCTTTAGGGGAAAGATTCTACCTTGCCTCTTATAATATTCTGTAGAATATTTTGTTCTGGGGAAGGGACCCTTCCCACAATGCCAATATAAAATATTTAGAGCTGCATTTAAAATGATTCTTTGCTTCCTGGTCTATGCCTTATATTCATGGAAGTCAGTGAAGTGAAGTGGCATTTCTCAAGGCAGCGTTCGTGGACCAACACTCTTCATACCATACATAAATGATCTTTGTGACCATATCTCAAGTAATTGTGTTCTCTTTGCTGACGATGTCAAACTATTTAACACCACCGACAATACATCTACCATTCAAAAAGACCTTGATCATCTAACCACTTGGTCTAAAACTTGGCAACTCCAAATCTCAATCAGCAAATGCTCAGTCTTACATATTGGAAAAAAGAACCCGAACACTAAGTACATGCTTGGTGGACATTACCTTACAGATGACCCCCATCCTGTTAAAGACCTTGGAGTTTTCATATCAAATGATCTAAGTGTCAAAGCCCACTGCAACTACATAGCAAAAAAGGCTCTAAGAGTTGTAAACCTAATCTTGCGTAGCTTCTTTTCCAAAAACACTATACTACTAACCAGAGTATATAAAACATTTGCTAGGCCAATCCTTGAATACAGCTTGCCAGTCTGGAACCCATACCACATTTCTGACATCAATACAATTGAACGTGTCCAGAAATATTTTACAAGAAGAGTTCTCCACTCCTCTGAAAACAACAAAATACCTTATCCCACCAGACTTGAAATCCTAGACTTAGAAAACTTAGAACTCCGTCGCCTTTGACAAGACCTAAGTTTAACTCATAGAATCATCTACTGTAATGTCCTTCCTGTTAAAGACTACTTCAGCTTTAATTGCAATAATACAAGAGCAACCAATAGATTTAAACTTAATGTTAACCGCTTTAAACTAGATTGCAGAAAATATGACTTCTGTAACAGAATCATCAGTGCTTGGAACACGTTACCTGACTCTGTGGTCTCTTCCCATAATCCCAAAAGCTTTAACCAAAATTTTCTACTATTGACCTCACCCCATTCCTAAAGAGAACCATAAGGCGTGTATAGAGCAATGCCTACCTTTCCTGTCCTATTGTTTTTGTTTTCTTTTTCTTTATATATATATATATATATTCTGAGATTTTCATGGTGTTTGTATGTAGGTCTTTGGTTATTCGGGTTTTCTGCCACGAAATTGGAAGTGTCTTGAAGCAATGGACAAAGTCTCATTCGTCATCTTCAGGCTTCAGCTTGGCTTCTAGAAGCAATGTGATCGCAGCTGTTTCTTCCTTTAACTGCTAGAGGGGTTTGAACTGATGGGGTGGGAGCTGGGCTGTGCTCTGATTGGATGGGATCCTCTGATTCATATGTGTCCTGTTTGGGTGGGGCTTGGTTGTGCTCAGATTAGTTTGATTTGCAGGATTTGAGCTGGTGAGCTGCATTGCTGTTGTTTGGCTTTTGTTTGTGGTCGTGCTACATCTTCATATTGGGTGTCAGTCTGCTGCATGAATGGATTGGAGGGTTTGAAATGGCTAATGATGCAGCTGCAGTCTGGCTTCTGGTCCTTGGTCGTGCTTCATCATCAGTGTGGGTTTGGGTCTGCTTTCTGGGTGGAAGTGTGGTGGTGACATCCTGTGTGGACCTCGTGAGTGTGGGTCTGGTGTCATTCCTCTTGTTAGGGACTCGTTTGTCACTAAGGGCGGGTTTCCAAATGGCTGGCGGAAGTATCATCTCATTTGTTCATGCTGTGTGGGCGTTTTTCTATCTTGATGGCTTCTCTGATTATTCTGTTGTTAAAGTGTTCAGTTTTGGCGATAGTTCTGGTCTTTTTAAAGTCAATATCGTGTCCTGTGGCTTTAAGGTGTTGAACTAATAAGGTCTAAGATGTGTGAGATTCACACTAAGAAATAGCTTTGAGAAATCGTTTGAGAAATGAGACATGGAGTAAAATACTGCTGAACTCTCATATATCCAAAGATTTCAGGAAATAACACAATAGTCTTTTTTTTATTATTGAAACAGTTTTTACAAAATTTTCAATCCCTTTCCCCTCCCCTCCCTCCCTCCAAAACCACCTCCTCCTCCCTCCCCCAACTTTGAACAAGGTATAGTTCAAAAGAAAAAACAATCATTCGCTAAATTTTCCCTAACACAAATTATAATCCTCCCCTTCTTCTCAAATCCTAACTTCCCCCATACAAATCAAAGATAAATACATCCTGATCATTCAAAAGCAATTTGATATCTCTTAATCTGATATCTCTTAATCTGATATCTCTTAATCTGATATCTCTTAATCTGATATCTCTTAATCTGATATCTCTTAATCTGATATCTCTTAATCTGATATCTCTTAATCTGATATCTCTTAATCTGATATCTATTTTGCATATATTCAATCCATTTTTCCATTCAGTTAGATATTTTTCTTGTGTGGTGTTTTTAAAAGGCTGAGATTTTAGCCATCTCAGCCAAATTAGCACCTTTCAATATCCATTCTTCTATTGTAGGTAACTCTTTTTTCTTCCAGTATTGTCCTATCAGTAGTCTTGCCGCTGTTATTAAATTTAAAATCAACTTAGTCTCAATTATTGTACAGTCCGTAATAATTCCCAATAAGAAAAATTGCGGTAGGAATTTTCTTCTTTTCAAAACATTTTGTATAATCCACCAGATCCTTATCCAAAAGCCTTAACCTTCTTACAAGTCCACCAAATATGAAAATATGTAGCATCATCACAATTACATCTCCAACATTTCGCTTGCATATCTGGATACATACATGATAATTTCTTAGGGTCTAAGTGCCACCTATAAAACATTTTATAAAAATTTTCCTAACACAAATTATAATCCTCCCTTCTTCTCAAATCCTAACTTCCCCATACAAATCAAAGATAAATACATCCTAATCATTCAAAAGCAATCTGATATCTATTTTGCATATATTCAATCCATTTTTCCATTCAGTTAGATATTTTTCTTGTGTGGTGTTTTTAAAAGGCTGAGATTTTAGCCATCTCAGCCAAATTAGCAACTTTCAATATCCATTCTTCTATTGTAGGTAACTCTTTTTCTTCCAGTATTGTCCTATCAATAGTTTGACGCTGTTATTGGCCACAAACTCTGCTCCTTTGAGGCATCTGATTTGTGAGCCTTGCTGATGGCAGCAGTTGAAGAAAAGTAGAAGATTGTAGCAATGGGGGCCTTAAGCCATCCTTAAGCTCAGACCAGAAGATTTATCAGATTGAAACAATGGAGGAAATAGGCTTTGAACTGCTAAGCAAGAGAGGGAAGAATGGATCCCTAAAGGTCAGAAGGGAAGCAGCTTTGCCCTGCCAGGAGACAAGAGCCATTGCTACAACTTGGAATAGAGACAAAGAGATGCAGACCAAATCCATTAGCATATCAGGACTTTCCAGAAATTGCCAAGGAACAGAAAATTCAGACAGTCCAAAACGAGAGATTTGTGAAAGCTCAGAATGAAGTGATAGGAAAAGGTCTTTTTAAGATAATCAGAATAAAGAACTATATGATAGCAAAATGATAGCAAGTGAGGGGAAAAGGGTAAATACTTAACTTCTATCCAAGGTGTGATAGCTCAGCGATTAACGAGGCTGAGCTTGTCAACTGATAGCCAGGGTTCAAGACCCGAGTACTGTGAGATGGGGTGAGTTCCCGTTCTTTGCCCCAGCTCCTGCCCACCTAGCAGTTCAAAAGCATGCAAATGCAAGTAAGTACCACTTCCGTGGGAAGGTAACAGCATTCTGTGGGGCTCAGCCACATGACCACAGAAGGGTCTTCAGACAATGCTGGCTCTCTCAGCTAAGAAACAGAAATGAGCACTGCCCCATAGAGTCTGAAATGGGGAAATCTTTATCTTTACTTTTACTCAACTCCTATTTTGGTTTAATCTTCCCCAACAGAAAAAGATTTGTCTGTAAACTGCCACTGTGAAAAGCAAGTTGAAGCATAAGACTGATAACAAGCTGGTGGAAATACTACTTCTTTTGACTTTAATATAATTTTTTAGGAGGAGGAGATTAATTTCTTCCTAAGAAGTTCTGGGAATTCGTGTTTGACTGAACCTTTGAGAAACTTTGGGAAACGGTTGAAGTGCCAGAAAACTGGAGGTGGACAAATACCAGCCATAACTTCAAAAAAGAGACCTGGAGAACTAGATCCAACATCTGAGAACAGAAAGTCAAAAGATTAATTAGTAGACTATCAGAATATTATGTCTACCGCAAGTCCACTATATTTTTATTTTTATTTTTTTTAATTGAAAAGTTTTACAAAAATTTCAATCCCCTTTCCCCCCCTGCCCCCCACTCCAACCCCTCCCCCCTCCCTCCAAAACCACCCTCCTCCCTCCCCCCCACTTCCCAGAACAAACACAAGGTATAATTCAAAAGAAAAAACAATCATTCGCTAAATTTTCCCTAACACAAATTATAATCCTCCCCTTCTTCTCAAATCCTAACTTCCCCCATACAAATCAAAGATAAATACATCCTGATCATTCAAAAGCAATTTGATATCTCTTAATCTGATATCTATTTTGCATATATTCAATCCATTTTTTCCATTCAGTTAGATATTTTTCTTGTGTGGTGTTTTTTAAAAAGGCTGAGATTTTAGCCATCTCAGCCAAATTAGCAACTTTCAATATCCATTCTTCTATTGTAGGTAACTCTTTTTTCTTCCAGTATTGTCCTATCAGTAGTCTTGCCGCTGTTATTAAATTTAAAATCAACTTAGTCTCAATTATTGTACAGTCCGTAATAATTCCCAATAAGAAAAATTGCGGTAGGAATTTTCTTCTTTTTCAAAACATTTTGTATAATCCACCAGATCCTTATCCAAAAAGCCTTAACCTTCTTACAAGTCCACCAAATATGAAAATATGTAGCATCATCACAATTACATCTCCAACATTTCGCATATCTGGATACATACATGATAATTTCTTAGGGTCTAAGTGCCACCTATAAAACATTTTATAAAAATTTTCCCTCAAATTCTGTGCTTGCATAAATTTAACATGTCTAACCCAAATTTTTTCCCAAGTTTCCAAAAATATTGATTCTTGAATATTTTATGCCCATTTTATCATACAATCCTTTATTAAATCCCTTTCTGATAATTGTAATTTTTTCCAACTGAACATTTCCTTCTGAACTTTTTGCCATAATACCTCAAAGTTATTCTTATACAATTTCACATTTGAAGAAGTAATATAAAGCCCTAGGTATTTGACTTTTTTTACAATTTCAAATCCTGTTGTTTCCTCTAATTTTTCTTTCTCTTGTCTAGTCATATTTTTTGTTATCACTTTTGTTTTATTCTGATTTACTTTAAACCCTGAAACTTTTCCATATTGATCAATTATTTCCAACAAACATACATTTGAATTTATAGGATTTGATAAAATAATCACCAAATCATCAGCAAATGCTCTCACTTTATACTCGTCTAATTTTAATTCCCTCTATCTCCTTTACCTCTCTTATTTTATCCAATAATGGCTCCAGAGTTAAAATAAACAATAATGGTGATAAGGGGCACCCCTATCTTGTTCCTTTCACAATCTTAAAAACTTCTGTCAAACTACCATTAACTATTATCTGGGCTGTTTGCTCTCCATAAATCGTTCTAATTATTCTCATAAAACAATCTCCAAATTGCATTTTATCTATTAATTTAAATAAAAATTCCCAATGCAGTCGATCAAAGGCTTTTTCTGCATCCAAAAAAATAAATGCTGCAGAAATCTGATTGTTCTTTTCTAAATATTCCAATAAATTTACAATCTGTCTAACATTATTCCTCATCTGCCTCCCCTTTATAAATCCAGATTGATCAGTATGAATTCTTTGTTGCAGAACTAACAATCTATTCGCTATTATTTTAGCAAAAATCTTATAATCATTATTCAAAAGTGAAATTGGCCTATAATTCCCAGGTTTAGAGCAATCCTGTTCTTCTTTTGGTATCAATGAGATGAAAGTAGTTCTCCATGGTGGGGGTATTCCCCCTCCTAATTGTATCTGATTAAATAATTCCTTAAGTGGACCTACTATCTCATTCTGTAAATTTTTATAATAAATTGCTGTAAGTCCATCCGTACCAGGGTTTTTTCCCATTTTTAATTGTTTTATTGTCAAAATAATTTCTTCAGAAGTTATAGGCCGATTCAGTTCTTCCCTTTGTTCTAAAGTGACAAACCTTGTACTCTTTCAAATATTTATCAATATCCATGTTCAAGATTGTATCTTTAGCATATAAATTTGTATAATATTCTAAAAAAGCTTTTTTAATTTTATCTTGTTGATATCTCTCTTTACCTTTATATTCTATTTTTTCTATAATACGTGCTTTTAGTTTTTTCCTTAACATATATGCTAACCACCTACCAGGTCTATTTGCATTACAAAAAGTATTAAGTTTAGCATACTGTATGTTTGTTGCCACCTGGTCTGCCATTATCATATTAAATTGACTCTGTAATATCTTTATTGCATCTTTAAGTGTTTGATCATGTGGATTATGTATTAATAATTGTTGTTTCTTTTGGATTTCCACTTCTAAATACCTACACTGTTTTTGTTGTTTACTTCTCTGTTTATTAAAACTCCTCTTATAAAAGCCTTACTCGCGTCCCAAACCATTTCTATCGATGTTCCCCTATTCAAATTATCATCAAAAAATTCTTTCATTTGTTTTTTGCATTGATTTACATTATCTTCATATCTAAACAAATTTTCATTTGTTCTCCACGATTTTCTACCACCTTTTTCTTGTTGCAATTCCAACCATACTGGACTATGGTCAGATAAGCACCTTGGAAATATCTTCGTTTGCTTCACCCTAAGAAGCAAATCATTAGTGATTAATATAAAGTCAATACGTGAAAAAGATTGATGCCTATCAGAAAAAAAGTAAAATCTCTATCTTCAAGATTCCACATTCTCCATACATCTCTCAACTTAAAATCTTCCATCATCTCAAAAAAAGATTTGGGCAGCTTTGCATGTGTAGGGATTTTCTTAGAGAGAATTCTCTTATCTTTTCGAGTATCTATTACACCATTCCAATCCCCTAGTATAATAAACGATTTATAATCCCAAAGATTCAGTTTATCATGCAACATTCTATAGAATTTTTCTTGTTGCTGGTTAGGTGCATATATACCAATCAAGAGTGCCTTTTTTCCTTCTAATACAAGTTCAATAGCGATATATCTCTCTTGGATATCTGCTTCAATTAATTTAGCTGGTATATCTTTTCTCAAATATACCACTATACCATTTTTCTTATCCAAAGCTGAAGCAACAAAGTGTTTACCTAAGTTTGAGTTTATTATGTATTTTTGATCTGATAGTTTAATATGTGTCTCTTGTAAACAAATCACATCATTTTTAAATTGTCTCAAATAATGGAATATTTTTCTTCTTTTCTGCGCTGAATTCAAACCATTAACATTCCAAGTCAGGAATTTATTTGCCATCAATGGCCTCACAAAGCTTTTGAGCAATCAGCTGAAGATCCTCACTCCCCTTTGTCTTTGGCCTCGCTCCTCCCACTGCTTCTGCTTCTGTAGTAGAATCCTGATTTTTACTTTGAAGTTGATCCTCCTTTTCTTTACGCTTAGTAACCGCCCTTGTCATCCTTTGTTCTTGTGGCTGTTCTTAGGATAATAACATCAAAGGGGCCACGTCAGCTTCCATACTCTCTTGTGGGCTTTTATCTGTTGCTTCGGGATCAACTTTCAGCACATTAAAAAGGAAGTCTTTCACTTTCAACGCAGTTTCAGTATGATATCTCCTTCCTTGAAAAAACACTGTGAGACCAGCTGGAACCTCCCATCTAAATTGAATCTGATGATTCTTAAGCTCTTGTGTAAAAAATATAAACTCTTTCCTGTCTTTTAACATCTTAGGGGGAATCTCTTTCAGAACCATCACCTCTTGTTCTCCTATTTGCAACTTTTTCTGATACGTGGCTTGCAGAATTTGATTTCTCATTGTTCTTGTCAAGAAATAAACTACAATGTCTCTTGGCAATTTTTTTTCCCTAGCAGTCCATGAATTAACCCTATATACTTTGTCAATTTGAAAAGCAACCTCTTGTAGATCAAATCCTAACCTTTCAGCCAAAGCTTCTGATAGAATTTTCTTAAGGTCCTCATCCTTTACTTCCTGCAAGCCCCTGATTCTCAAAGCCCCCTCCATCGCCCTGTATTGTAACACCACCACCTGATCTTCATTTTTGTCCACTTTTATTTGCAATTGTCCCATTTTATTTTCCAAATGCTGATTAGATTGATTAATTTTTTCCACTTTCTCTTCCAAAACCTCCAAATTCTTTTCCAAACCTTGAAAAGCCATCAAAATATCATCTTATTTTTTTACTATTTTCTTTCATTTCCTCTCTAGTCAGTTCAATATGATTCATAACTTCTTTAAACCTTTCTTCAAATATTTTTGTCTGTTCTTTAAACATATCTTCCATACCCACTTCAGATCCCCTTCTTGTTGTAGGCTTAGGTGGTTTAGAAGCCATTTCAAATTCCAAGTTAAAGTTCAGTTATAAAATCAGAATCAAAGATGTAAAATAAAATAAAAAACTTTTTCTATCTTCTATCTTCCTTTCAATATAGGAGAGCCACCACTTTATTACAATCCACAAATACACTCTCCACTTGATTATGCAAACAACTTCCAACTTTCACTTCCTCTCAGATGCCATTTTCAGCAATCCTAATTGAAACGATAGAAAGTTTCTTTTCTTAAAGGGTAGAAGTCAGGTTCAATACTTGCAATCCCAATGATCGATCACTTGTGTTTGTTCTGTCTGCATCCAGAAATCCAAAGAAAAATCACTTGAGCAGAGGTGGTCGCTTTCTTCTTTTTCTGCTACTTCAGGAGCGTGCTGGATTCGGAGCTCAGTGGAGTTATGCGGGACTCGACCCTCCGAGGCTTCACTTTCACAAAGCAAAGCCTCTGGGGAGTTCTACTGCTTTTCCGCTGCTCTTTCCCTTCCCTTTCTCCCAGGAAGGGTACTTCAAGCCGGCAAGCAGCTGATTTTAGCTGTTTTTGCTGGCTTTTACGATACCTCAGCATAGGGCGCCTTTTCAGGCATCCAGAGAAGAAAGCGGCGCCACTAGAAGTCCCACGATATTTTGATCAGTAAATTATTAAATGGGTCTGGATAAAATTAGAATTTATGGACAAGTGATTAACATTTCTTCATTAAACAGAAGAGAAGTATAAAGTTCTGCATCAGCATTTTTATTAATCAACAAGATGAAACCATTGAAGGTAACAGAAAACTGAATGCAAATATTTTGGAAAACAAATAAAATTCAAATTGACCTTGAAGAGTTGGAGAAATTGGATGGAAACAGCAAAATGAAATGTAACAGAGGCAAGGTCAAAATTCTTCACCTGAGAAGCAAAACTCAAATGAAGAGGGATAAGAAGCAGGCCATGGCTTATTATTATTATTATTATTATTATTATTATTATTATTATTATTATTATTATTATTATTATTATTATTATTATTTATTGAATTTCTAGACCGCCCTTCTCCCGAAGGACTCAGGGCAGTGTACAGCCAGGCTAAAAACATACACAATATACAATATTAAAAACTGAATTAAAAAACATATTACACAATTGGCCAAAAAATTAAAATGATTAAAATCTAAAAACCCCAATTTAAAATATAAACAGAATTTAAAATTTAGAAACTAAACAGTTTAAAAAGTTTAAGCTAGCCCCGCGCGAATAAACAAATATGTTTTCAATTCGTGGCGAAAGGTCTGAAGGTCAGGTATTTGGCGTAAACCAGGGGGAAGTTCATTCCAAAGAGTAGGAGCCCCCACAGAGAAGGATCTTCCCCTGGGGGCCGCCAGCCGACATTGTTTGGCGGACGGCACCCTGAGAAGTCCCTCTCTGTGAGAGTGTACGGGACGGTGGGAGGCATGAGGTAACAGCAGGCGGTCCCGTAAGTACCCAGGTCCCAAGCCATGGAGCGCTTTAAAGGTGGTAACCAGAACCTTGAAATGCACCCAAAAGGCAACAGGTAGCCAGTGCAGTCTGTGCAGGAGAGGTGTTACATGGGAGTTACGTGGAACTCCCTCTATCACCTGCGCAGCTGCGTTCTGGACCAACTGAAGCCTCCGAGTGCATCTCAAGGGGAGCCCCATGTAGAGAGCATTGCAATAATCCAGGCGAGAGGTAACGAGAGCATGAGTGACCATGCATAAGGCATCCCGATCAAGGAAGGGGCGCAACTGGCGAACCAGGCAAACCTGGTGAAAGGCTCTCCTGGAGACGGCCGTCAGATGATCTTCAAACGACAGTCGTGCATCCAGGAGAACACCCAAGTTGCGCACCCTTTCCCCCATATAGATATACAGTCATGGACATGCAGAGGAAAAAACCTGCTTTGTACTGCATGTAGGTAGGAAAGAACCTTCCTTTCCAGGAAAATGGGTCTGTTTTTACATTCCTTTCCAGGGAAAAGTGGGAGCTGTATTTGGCTGCACAACTTCAGGGAAAAAGAAAATGCAGGGTTCCCAAGGACTCTGCATGGGACGAAGGGGAGCCTGGTTGCGCCCCATTCCCCCAGTGATGGACATCCCTCTGTTGGATGTATTCAAGCAGAGATTGGCCAGAAATTGCTTGGCGTCAGTGGCCCTTTGGAGCTCCTGCATTTTTGTGATTATCTACAGCCATCATTTAGGATAAAAATCCTAAAGAGGAAAACAACTTTAGTAGCATGGGAAACTCTGAAAAATATGTTAATAAAAGCCCATCTCAGCACAATACCACTAAAAAATAAAAAGAAGAAATCCAAGAAGAAACAAGCATGATTCCATGCACAAAGATCTCCCTGATAAACTGAAAGACAGAAAAGATGTGGGGGTGGGGGGAGGAAAGGAAAGAGGGACATATAACTAAGGCAGAATATCAACAGATAGCCTGAATCTGCAAAGATCAAGCCAGGAAAGCAAAGGCTCAGAATGAATAAAGACTTGCAACAAAAGTCAAAAATAATACCGGTAATAAAAAAGTTTATTTCAACATATAAATAACAAGAAAAATGTCAAGGAAACAATTGGTCTATTAAAGGGAGAAGATGGCAAGGTAAGTAACAGGCAGAAGAGAGAAAGAAGAGCTTCTTAACCCATTCTTTGCATCCGTCTTTACGCAAAAAGTCATTATAGCCCAAGGTACCAAAAACATAACTGTAAATGACAGACTAGAAATAAAAATTAAAACCAGCAAGAGAATGGTAAGAGAATGCCTGTCTGATCTTGATGAATATAAATCACTGGGACTTGATGGATTACATCCCAGAGTTCTGAAGGACCTAGCAAAGGTTATCTCAGAACCACTGGACCACTTCTTTCAAAAATCCTGGAGCACCGGGGAACTACCAGAGGATTGGAAAAGAACTGATGTGGTTCCCATCTTCAAAAAAGGAAAAACACAGACCCAGGAAACCACAGACAAATCAGCCTGACATCAATACCTGGATCAGAGCTGAGCTGCCTGATCATTGATCTGGCTTCAAGGTGGAAGAACTGGTTAGTTGCCTTGCAGAGGAACTTCCTGTGGTTTTCTCCCATTTTCTCTGTTCTTTGGTGGTTTTGGATGTCAAGGCTGAACCTTCTGGTGAACCAATTCAACAGGAAGCCCTGTGAAACCTCAAGAAACAAAGATTGGGAGGAGGTCCAGAAGGCAAAGGCCGAGTTTGTCTTTCATCCAGGTTGATCTACTTGATCAGACTTTTTGCTTTGGTTCCATCTGCCTGGGACCTTGGCCCTCATGCGTGCAAAGCTGCATTGTGTGATGCCTTTTTATTGTTCTCTTCGGCCTCCACGGCTAGTGTGCAGCAATATCACAGAAGGGGTGCAGGATAGATTCTGGCCTAGTTCCCCCTTTGATGTATCTGTATTTTATCATTTTCAAACTGGGTGTTAATTAAGCTTGTTACTGATTTAAATACTCAAAGTCACATTAATTTTCCCCCTGGACTTCGACAAATACCTGACCTTCGGACCTTTCGCCGTGAACTTAAGACTTATTTGTTTCGTCTTGCTGGACTGGCTTGCATTTTAATTTCAATTTTTAGCTGATTTTATGGGGTTTTAATATTTTATTAATTTTAGTGTTACTTGTATTTTAATATTAGGCCAAATTTAATAAGTTTTTTAATGTTTGTTTTTAATATTGTATGTATTGCTGTATTTTTATTTTGGCTGTAAACTGCCCTGAGTCCTTCGGGAAAAAGGCGGTATACAAATTAAAATAATATTATTATTATTATTATTATTATTATTATTATTATTATTATTATTATTATTATTATTATTATTATTATTATTATTATTATTATTATTATTATTTGGTATTTTGGCACTGAATTCCTGCCACTGATGACACGGAGGACTCAGCAAAGCACAGGACCGTTGTGGGGTAATAGGCATCAGTGCTGGGTTGCTACTGGTTCGCCACATCAGGAGAAACGGTAATGGCGGCGAGGCTCTGCCCACCTGCCCATATGTCTCTGCGCGTGTGCAGAAGCATCACACGCGAGCGTAACCATGCCCACGAGTGAACCAGTAGCAACAGGATTTGAAACCCACTACTGATAGGCATGTACCGCAGAGGTGATTGGCTCAGCTAATCTGACACGAATAAGGCTGGTTTATGCATCACACAAAGCCAGTACAGGGATGGCTTTACTTACTGTGGTATGTGCATTCAGCCAGGATGTGGCTTATTCAGTTAACCATAACCAAGGAAACCACAGCATAGTGCAATCCACAAGCTCACTAGAAAGTGGAGTGATTAAAGCTGCATTACAGCAAACTAAAAAACTGAGCCTCGGGGGTCCACCCAGGTGCTGCCCCAGCCGGTTTCCGGTAGGAGCATAGCACTTACACACCATCTGGTGCCAGAGATAATCTACGGCCAGAATAGGGACTATTAAAAGCCTGGCCTGCCTGAGGAGGCCAAACATTGCATTATTATTTTTCCTTCATTTGGAATGTTTTTGCTTTTTATTGATCTAGGTTGCTTGGATTCATAAATGGTGAGCTGGGCAGCCTTCCCGATTTGTAGCTCCCTGGTTTCTCTGATTTCCCCCTTTTAATGCCTCCTTCAGTTGCCTGGCTTCTCCTCAGCTCTCCAGGATTTTTCAAAGAAAACATGTTCAGCCAGACCGTCAGATGGCTCCTTCAGCTGCACTCTAGGGAGCTATTTAACTGGCCCCCAAATTTAAAGTAGATAGTTATTCTCAGACAATATTTTTATCTGGCTTCAGTCCTGCTCCTTCATGCTGCTTTTTATAATTATAGTTTGCTAGGAAGAGGTGAATTTTAGGAGAAATATTCTTTTTTCTTACATTTTAGAAGAGATTAAGACAGAATACACTTTTCATGTGTGGGATCAGCTTTAATCTGAGGTCAAAGCAGGGATGAAATCCAGCAGGTTCTGACAGGTTCTGGAGAACCGGTAGTGGAAATTTTGAGCAGTTCAGAGAACCGGTAGCGGAAATTTTGAGCAGTTCAGAGAACCGGTAGCGGAAATTTTGAGTAGTTTGGAGAATCGGCAAAAACCACCTCTGGCTGGCCCCAGAGTGGGATGGGAATGGAGATGTTGCAGTATCCTTCCCCTGCCGTGCCCACCAAGCCACGCCCGCCACACCCACCAAGCCACGCCCACAGAACCAGTAGTAAAAAAAATTGGATTTCACCACTGGGTCAAAGGAATTTTCTGGATATTTGTCAAAGGAGGCAAGTTGTTCATTGTAATAGTCAAAGATTCCACAGCATCAAACTTTCTTTGTGAGACAGAAGTGGCATTATTCCCTCTTTATTTTAATTGTTAATTAAAGTCCAGTAAAGCAAAGAGCATATTTAAGAGAAGACAATAAAATCAATATGCAAATATCAAGGATGAGATTTTATCTTTGATTGCAGTATCTCACAGCTGCCCAAGGTCACAATACAAGGACGGGGAGTGGGGGGGGGGACATCAGTTCCAATAAGGACCAAACAGCAGTCCCACTGTCCCCAAATTTGGAAACTTCTGGGAATTAGCTACAAAAAAGCACTCCTCGTCCTGCACCAATTCCAGGCAGCATACAGCCCCTGAGACAAAGAAAAATGCATCAGTGTTTTTATGTTGTTGTTTTTACTTCTGATGGTTAAGGGGGAAATCTTTGTATAGGAATGGAATCTTCCTTCCTGAATTCTTTAAGTTATTCCTAAATTGTTTTGACTGTCTCTTTTCAACTTCCAGGACTCTCATTTACATCAGGTCAGATGCATGCCACAAAGCTTTTAAGTTTCCCAGAATTCTTCATCAGCTGAAAGGGTATACAAAGACGCAATGGAGGAAGAAAATTTAAATACTGCATTTATAACCATGAATATGACTTTTGAAAATAGGAACAAATGCTGGAAATAACCTTCTGAAAATAACCTTCTGCACTCTCTTGTGCATTTTTGAAGTGGAAGCGCACAGGCACAATGGGCAGGCAAGGGCTCCCCACAGGATCCCAGAGTTTAGCAGCCATTTACCCACCGAGTGCAACCGCCTCGTCCTGACAAAAGCAGATTAAAGCATTTGTATCCAGCTTCTCCTTGCCAATAAGCTGCTCACCATTCAGAGGTCTGCCCTTTGAGAAGTTAGAAGAGGGCTCCCAACGGTGCCTGGGTCATTCTGGTATCTGAAGAAGGCAAGTGTAGCTCCTGCTTCTCCTTCCCTTCCCAAGGGAAGTCTGCCTGGCCCTTCTCAGGAGTCCGGCTCCAAAACCCAAGGAAGACACTCTAAGTCAGGGGTACCCGAACCTGGGCCAAGGCCTGGTACTGAGCTGCGGCACATTTGGGAGCCCTCAGATAACAGGAAACAGCATGGCAGCCCTCTTCCTCCCTCAGGCTCAGCCTGCCAGGAGCTGTCCTAGGGAGGCATTTCTGCCAGAGGTCCTTACCTGGCATGACTGATAGCTGCTACCCATTCGTCACAATCCTTGGCATCCTCAGTTCTCAGCTCTAGAGTTTTCTGGTTCTCATGATTGAAGTTAACCGTAAAATAATGCTATAAAAATAAAGAGAAATGGTCTTATTGTTATTTATTAGCAGTAGCTCTAGATTTATATACCGCTTCACAGTGCTTTTCACAGTCATCTCTAAGCAGTTTACAGAGTCAGCATATTGCACCCAACAATCTGGCACCTCATTTTACCAACCTGAGAAATATAGAAGGCTGAGTCAAGAGTGAGCCGGTGAGAATCGAACTGCCAAACTGCTGGCTCACTGAGTGAGCCATTACTCAGCCGAGGTAGCCTGCAGTACTGCATTCTGACCACTGTGCCACTGTGGCTCTATTATTACATTTATACTGCCCCATATTTCTGTCCGTAAAAGCTCAAGATGGCTTAAAATAATAAAATGTATAGAACATAACATTAAAATAAACACACTCAAAATCGGAATCACAATAAGATTAATCAAATATAATCAGCTTAATGGGAATATTTAAAACTGGCACAAGAAGCAGAGCCTTTAGTCTCAGGCCCACCAGCTCCCTCAACTGGAGCCACCAGGCATCCCACGGTCATGGTTGGTCTGCCAAGAGAGCTGTTGGCAGTGATATCCCCATTTATTGTTATCTGAAAGATACGGCTGGATCAATAGGAAAATATGTGGTTAAAAGGATTTAATTTTTTATAAAATAAGTACATGATGCCAAGGAAATGATCTAGAATGTATAAAGGTGTTTCAAATGTAGGTTGGAAATGCAAACATGAAGGGACATTTTATCATGCCATGTAAAAAAGCTAAAAAGATTTGAATTCAAATACATACTTTGATACAGAGGAAATTCAATTGAGGCTAGATTTTTTTTTAATTTTAGGATTAATGGATAAAGCTAGAAAAAAGCCATGGAAGATTATTTCAGAAGGTGGTTATTGCAGTGGGGCACAGACAAGGAAGCATTCAACACTGCCCACGATGGAGGAATGTTGGTGAAATTGGCCAATTTTGCTGAAATGGCTAAATTGACTTCTTTTATTAGAGAAAAGACAACATTTGCATTTATTTGAGACATATTAATGTCTCAAACATATTAAAATATTTGAGACTAGAAGCCTCTTATGGACTTTTAATGCATACCTGAAAAATATGATTTTGTGATTTATGGTTTTGATGATCAGACAGAATAGATTATAAAAAAAGTGTAAGAAGATATAATTTTAGAGAGAAAGGTTAAAATATAATTGTACTATATAAATACTGTATATATATATATATAAATAAATATAATTGTACTACTGCTGTGAAGAATATCTGGTGCCACCAGATATTGTTCTAATTTTCTTCATTTTTTTTCTTTTCTTGCACTTTTTCCTTTTCTTTCTTTCTTTTTCTTTTTTCTTTCTCACTTTATATTAGTTTGTGTTAGTTTTTATCTTCTTGTTTAAAAGTTTTAATAAAAACTATTTAAAAAAATATTTGCTCTGCCAAGCTGGAGTTCCCTCCTGCCACTTTAGGGACCAAGCCCCTATTGTGGGGCTCCCCACCTGAGGCCACTAGAGGTCCTAACTGCAGCCCTGCTTCTTTACCCCTCCTCCTTCTTTGTAGTTGGGGGCATCATTCTGGGCTTTTGGGGAGATCATTTGGGTGGCAGCGGTGACATTAGCAGGACAGCATCAAGAGTGACGGGAATCTTGAAAGCTACAACAATGGTCAGAAACCAACAAGATGTCACACTTCCAAGTAACACCCCCAATGAAAGAAGACTCCAAGGCTTGAAGTTCCTCAAAGTTCCATTTTATTAGAGATGTCATACTGGCACATCTGGGAAAACCCGAATCTGAAAGCTTCCAGGTTTTCCCCACCCAAAGAAAAGTCCAAGTCCCTGCCCAGCACCTAAATGTCCATCACATGGTCCCAACTGGAGATGCCTCCCAGTTCCAACCCTCCAGGTGCAGGGCAAGATGTCCTTGACTCTCTGAGAAAGGAATGTTATTATGATAATATAGTCCATGCTCTATACAATCCCACCTCCCAGTTTCCCACAGTAAAAAATGTTGCTGGCCTGAAGATCCAATGCAAAAGGTGACTTCCAGGCCTGACACAAGATGAATTTCAGATCAGATCAGATTAACAGAGTTGGAAGGGACCTTGTAGGTCATCTAGTCCAACCCTCTGCCCAAGCAGGAGACCCTACACCATTTCTGACAAATGGCAGTCCAGTCTCTTCTTGAAAGCCTCCAGTGATGAAGCTCCCACAACTTCCGAAGGCAACTTCTGCTCAATTGGTTGATTACTCTGGCAGAAAATTTATCTTTATTTCTAGGAAGAATCTCTCCTTGACCGGTTTCCATCCATTGTTCCTTGTCTGGCCTTCGGGTGCTTTGGAAAATAGCTTGACCCCCTTCCTCTCAGTGGCAGCCCCTCAAATGTTGGAAGACTGCTATCATGTGTCTCCTGATCCTTCTCTTCACTGGACTAGCCATTCCCAGTCCTGGCTTTGGGGGTAAAGGAAGCCATGCCTCTTCTGAAATTATGATGGTTTCTACAAAATTGCTTTTCCTCTTAAAGAGGAGTCATGTTGGCCCTTTGAGATGAGGAAACACTCCCCACCTGAAGGCGATGGCATCTACACCTGGGGAAAGAGTGGGGACTCTCAGCTGGAGCACTGCAGCTTCCCAGAGGGGAGGCAGAAGAGACCACAGTCCTGAGCTGGATGGGGTTAGGAGGAGAAGGAGGCTCAGGGAACCATCCCTTAGAATCTCTCAGGATATCTCCACCAGCTTTGATGTGGAAGAATCTGTCTGTTAGGTGTAAGCAAATAAAGGATTGGACTCAATTGAATCACATTTTGGGGATTAGGCCTGGCAGTGAACAACCGGAAGTCTAAAGGGTAGAAAGTCTGACAGGGTTTCTCCCAGCATCAACAGGCTCTTTGTCTGCCTCTGAGGCAGGGAGGTGCGACCGAGGAAGACCCTGGGAGCGTCTGTCACTCTGTCAGGCATCCTGAGCCCGAAGCAGCCTCCAATACTGTCCCTTGGATCCTGAAGGCTTTGAGCCTCTGGCTCACCCCTGAGGTGCCAGGCAGCTTTTGTGATTTTCTAAGCCTTCCTAATTGCATCCCCACCCTCACCTTTAGCTCAGAGCCCTCATCAGGAAATGGGGGGGGAAAGGGGGGGACCAAGGGTCTGGGTATAGGTTAGGGAAAATCACAGTAGGCAACAATATGTATAGAAAAGATATTGTGCCTTGCTGAATCCTAAGCTGAACATGAGCTAAGAGTCTGATGTAGTTGGGAAAACCACCCAACCAACCAGCAAAAGTAGTCCTGAGCTACATCAACAAAAACAGGGCATGCCAATCAAGAGAAGTCATAATTTTTCTCTACACGCCATATTGGTCATGGAGGATTTTCAGTGAACAATTGGCACAGGTTGGATTAAAGTAAACAAGATGACCAGGGACTTGGAAGGCGCCACCTATGAGGAATGACTGAAGGGCTCGCCTGCAGGATGGAGGACTTCAGGGAGAGACGTATCTGAAGGGATATCATGCAAAGGACCCCAGATGGAGCACAAAGCTGTTCTCAGTGAGAGGACCAGAAACTACAAGGAAAGAGATTTTGGTGGCACATGAGCAAGAATATCCTGATGTTAAGAGCTTTTGCACCACGGAAGAGGCTGCCCTGAGATGTGTGGAGTATCTGCAGTGCAGAGAAGATTCCTGCATAGGCATCAGGGACCACAGAATGGAAGGTCTGGAAGGGAACTTAGAGGCGGCTCCTTTGGATCTCCGGGACACCTTTTAGCCTGTTCTCTACTTCGGTGTATGACTGGGTAATGCCCGGTGCCATTAAAATGCATTAGTTGAAGAACTATTGACTTGTTCTGCCACTGAATACCAAATGATTACATCGCATGCTATGAGACTTTAATAAATATAAAGAATAAATAGCTTTGATTGGATATTAATTATTGTTTTAATTCTAGACTTCATGGACGTGTCAGCCTGTTGAATAAGCCCCGGTGTTCCATCTCAGCCAAACGGAGGGGGGAGGCCCCGGTTTGTTTCAGGCTGCCGAGTTGAGGAGCTGAGCAGACTCAGGACAGGCTATTTTTAGCTTCCTTTGGCATTTATTCTTGTTGTGTTAATTTTCATCAGGGAAGCTTCTAGCCCAGCAAAAGAGTTCTTGCAGTTCATTTGCTCTCCTTTCTACAGTCTCCTAGGAAACGGAATATTCTGCATGGCCACAGATCCAATCGATTAAATGGGGAAACAAGTAAGGAAACACTTAGCTGTCCCCTTCTGCTTCCACTGCTCTAATCAGAGGAGACCCCAAAATGCAACCTGGGAGGAGATCTTGACAGGCAGAGAGTGACCCCCAACTCCCACAGTGGTCAGGGCTGCCAGGTGGTGAGCACAGGGGCCTCTCTTGCCATGCTGTGGCTGCTCTGGGCAATTGTTCACCTGGCACTTCTCACCCTACATTCCTGAGCTCCTAAATGTGCAGAATAGGGCTGTTGGCATCTTTGTCAAAAGAGGTCAAGGGGCTGCTTGGAAGGACAATGGCCGCATTATAACTGAGCACAGCTCACTGCTCTTGCCTTGCTGACATCACAGAAGGTCCCAGAGCTGGATTTCATTTGCTCTGCTTGATTAATGGCTTGGGACCACTTTCCTTTTCCATAATGCTCTTGGATCACTCAACAGCTCCCGATACGTCTCTGCCTTTCCCTCCCCAGGTCTCCCCAGTTCTGTGCTAAGAAAGGAGGTGCAAGAGAAAAAGGGAAGAGCAGATTGTGGCACCCTTTGCTGATCCTAGAAGTGCTGCCCAGATCAACCCAATGGAGGCTGGAGCTTTGCATGGCCTCTTCTCACTGACCCCACCTGCTATCAGACACAGCACTGAGCAGTTTGGGGGTAGCCAAGGGGTAGAGCTATGCCAAAGGATGGCAGAGTTACCTGGAAGTGTGCCAGGTCATGCCAATGGCTTTCATGATGCTGATCAGCCAGCCTGATTCTGGCCAGGCTTTTGCACTGGGAAGCTTCTAATCACCTCTATTCTCCCCCCCCCCAAAAAAATCTGGCTTGCCTTCTTCAAGGGCATTTTGCTGGATATAGTTTCAGCAGCACCCTGGAAACATTGCAGATGAGGCCAAGCCGATGAGAGTTTTCTCATCTAAATATAGCTCTTCTCACTGGTACTGCTGGTTATGTGAAGGACAGCAAACCACAGCATGCATCTATGCCAATGTGTGCAGGGCCTTATCCTGCAAAAGATCTGCCGTTCTTTCTTATCTTAAATCAGAACTGATTCCCAAAATGATGGAATGTGGACCATTACAGAGGACTGCATGTTTTTGCTCACTTCCAAATGTCTCCATGCTTGCACAGGGGACCACTTCCCAAACAAGGATCCACAGGACTAGCACCTTAACCTACTTGGTAAAGCTTCAGGCCAGCAGTCATGCCTGTACATAAGGGTTAGCTTATACCTATGCAGGATATTGCATAGATCCTTTAGGGGTGGGAGGGAAGGAGGGCTGTGGGAAACATGAGCTAGAGCCAGGGGGAGGAAACGGTGTTCCTCTGCATTCCTAGAGAGGGAATAGACTATGCCTTGAGAAAACCCTTATTTCCTCAGCCCAAGAGAAAATAGAGGAAGGACACTCTCCATGGGGACTTGCAAGACTGATGTTGTGCATCTCCAACTGCTAAGCACAACTAAGGAATCCTTTGCAGCAAGCGCAGGCTCTGGTGCCTGAAGGAGAAGACAGCTGGGAACAGTGAGTGACCATCTGTCAGGTCATAACGGAGAGCAAAGGCATGCTGGATGAACTCAAAGAGGTATAATAACAGGAACTGATATGTGCCTGAGCGTGTGTCTGGGGTGTGTGTTTGCCTGTAAAACACACACCCCAGAAGTGAGAAAGGGAGAAAGTATTTTGTATCTTGGAATTCAGAATCAAATTCCAACCCTCACTAAAAAAAAAAAGAAAAGAGGTTCTCAATCTTCAGGTGAGGAAAGAGACCCTAGGAAGGGAGTCAGGAGAGTGGACCTCTGAAGGGCAGAGGGAGTCCAGCTTCATCCTGCAAAAAGGCAGACTTGGAAGTAGCTGATTCCTTTCAATGTGGAATAAAAATGAGAGATGACAATAAACCCAACGACTCATGAAACAAATTTGTCTCTCAGGAGCCCAGATTAGCAATGTGACAGAAAAATTTCCAAGATTTATCAAACTGTCAATTTTCTCTTTCTGCTATTCTATTCTGTATGGGACAGATGATACTGCAATAACAGCCGTAACGGCATCATTGTGGATTCTGGAAGGAAATCAATATTCTGGAGTTTCAGGTGGTTTCTCATCCACTCATCAAGGCCTGGAAAGGACAAGGGAAACTGCCAGTTAAACTGATGGGTTAGACAAATGCTATGGACTGGGAGATGTTTGTTTTCAGGAGCCATTGTTGTGAGTGATTGGCTGCGTGGCACACAGAGTAGTTAAAAATATGTGTGGTGACCCTAATCAGGAGAACTTTCAATTTCATCTTTTGAAGTACAACTCCAACTAAAAACCTTGGATAAATACTAATGGGCTGTAGGAAGAGGAGGAAGAGGAGGAGTGGAGGGCTGGGGAGAAAGAATGAGCAGAAGCTTTTATACTGAATCTTAGAACATACAATAGGGAGGGACCTTGAAGATCTTCTAGTCCAAGCCCCTACTCAAGCCGGAGACCCTATACCAGTGATGGCAAACATTTTTGACATGGAGTGCTGAAAAGGGAGCGTGCGCATGGGGCACCAAGTGCCCAAAAGGGAGTATTTCACGTTCACGCTTGTCAGAGCCAGTTTCCGGCGCGCATGCCTTCCAGTTACTGCAGTGCATGCACACATGCTGATCAACTGGCCGGGGTGCATGGTCACACCAGAAAATGGAAGAGCACAGTTTCCAGCACTGTCACATGCACAAAGGCCAGCTGATCATTGCGTGCGCATGAGTGCCAGAAACCCAGAAGAGGAACAAGCAACACTGTGCGTGCCAGGCGACATGGTTTCGCATGCTGCTTTGGGCACATGTGCCATAGGTTCACCATCACAGCCCTATATCATTCTGGACAAATGGCTGTCCAACCTCTTTCTGAAAACTTCCAGTGATGGAGTATCCAAAACTTCCAAGTTGTCCTATCAAGATTGGAGATAAAACTCCAGAAGAATTTGAAATAAGGATGTTTATCCTACAGAAATAAAGGAGATAGAATAATTATATAACTATATCTTCATATTACACAATGAAAATCAAGAATATTCGCTCAGCTCATGGCATTATCCATCACAATATGGGAAATACGATCAAATGAGATCATATTTGGAGAGCTGGTAGGATGGCTCTCACGACTGAGAAGGAAGAAATGAAACTTCAAAAGACGTTTTAGAAAAAGAGGAGGAGGAGTTGAACTATAAAATCTACAGTACAATTCAAGGGAAAGCACTTGTTGGTGCTGTTGAGAGTACATTGTTTAAAGTATGCGGAACAGTGAATAAAAGCTGTGCTTATAAAAGTTATCTATTGCTGACAATTCAACTATGGAAAAAGTATGGAATTTAATTGATTTAATGAATCAGTCAGGAAATCTTACTAAGCTCAATGGATGCAACAGTAATAGTGGGGTATGGAACCAAGGAAATCAAACTCGTCTTGAAAGCATAGCTACAAGAAAGTGGGTTTTAATGAGAAGGTGAGCACAAGGTGGACAGAAAATATTCAAAAAGGAGATGCTAAAAGCACAGACAATTCAAATGAGAACAAAGGGAAGACAGCCAAAGAAGCAGAATAGAAGAGGACACGTTCTGGAGAAAGAATCACAAGTACAGCCAAAAGGTCCAGATTTTTAGAGCGGTTGTCAGAAAGTTCTGGTATTCAGAATGAGCTGAAGGGAGCAAAGGATGCTTAGAAGAAGAAAAGGGGTTTCTTCAGGGTTTGCTGACAAGGCAAGAAGAAACAGTATCAAAATCAATGAAGCCCAGACAAAGCTAACAGAGAGCAAAGAAAAGGCAGAATATTCGCCCCCTTTAGTGAGCCTGCTGTGTGAGAAGAGGATGGCATTTCTAGGTTGAAGAAACAGGGTTGCAAATTCAGCTTGATAGAAATCCAATCAGGAAATCTCAAAATGCTTTAAAACGCCAGGGCCTGCTAAATTGCGCCTTAGAGCACTGAAAGAAACACCTCATCACTGGGTGTTTGGCAAATGTGATGATAGAGACCCTAGCCCTAATCCCAAACTTTCAAAAAAGGAGAAAGAAATTCACCAATATCTGATAAAGCAATTGATCTATTGGATATTTAAAACAATACATGGAACTATTGAGTCTAGCCTGATTAACCTTATCTCATATTTATAAAAACATAGGTAGTCCTTGACTTACCAACACAACTGACACCCAAATTTGTTTCTAAACAAGATAGTTGCTAAATGAGTTTTGCCCCATTTTACGACCTTTCTTGCCACAGTTGTTAAGTGAACCAGTGCAGTGTTCAGTTAGTAACATACTAACATGGTTAGTAACATAAATGAATCTGGCTCCCCCATTGACTTTGCTTGGTCAGAAGGGACACTGCAGCCATCTTAAATACATGTCATTTACCAAGCATCCAACTTTTGATCATATGATTATGGGGATGCTGCAACAGTCATAAATATAAAAAAATGGTCATCATATTTTTCATTGATATTGTAACTTTAAATGGTCACTAAATGAATGATTATAAGTTGTAGACTACTTGTAGAATGTCTGCTGGGTAAATTGCAAATAGCTTGATGGATGAAAACAGAGGTCAAAGGTACAGGAACAGGATAGACAAATATTGTTCACATAAAAAAAGATGTAACTGTACTGATCACAGTGATATGGCTGGCAAAAATAAAATGTTAATCTGCTTCAACAAAAATATAATTTCCATCCTTCAGCAAATAAAAAGACCACTATAGACAGGTGAACACCCCCCCCCACGCACACACTTGATTGTCTGAATTTCAGAGGGGCCCCCTCCAAGGAGGGGAGGGGCAAATGGCCGGCAGGCAAAGAAAGGAGAGGGCAGCAAAGTAGAGTGGAGCTGGAAACTAAGTAGAGCCACAGGGACTGTCCAGCCTAGGGGAAAAAGGCCAGAAGTACCTGAGGAGGTCACATAGGCCAAAGCCTGCCTGCTCCTGTTCCAGTGTCTGGGCTTGAAGACAAATCCCGAGGGGATGTTAGCCACAATCACCTTGCTCGAAGTCATTTGAAAGTGGAAGGGATGACCCAGCAAGCTGGGTGGCTTTTTATCCAGGAGGCTTCAGGCAGAATCCCTGCTCTGAGCAGCCGGGGGATTGCCTGTTGTTGCTGATCCTTTGAAAGTCTGCAATTCTTGCCACCAAGAGAAAGCAAAGCCCTTTTTCTGTGGGATGGTTTTGCTTTCAAACTGGAGTGGAAGGGAAATGATTGAATATGTGGTGCTGCAGAAACCCCATTTGGCTGGTGGCTATTGAGCGGCAAAATGTGTGATATCGGAATGTGTTCCTGATTCTGGACTGGGCAGTGGAAAACAAAGCTCTGACTCCAGGAATGCCTCATGAGTCCATCATCTCTTGTAGACCGGACAAGCCGTGAGGCCATTTCAAGCTTCCCAGCCGCCTTCTCAGTGCGACTAGACAGCTCAGGGTGTTCAGAATTGAACTGAGCTCCCTCCCAACCCCCCAGCCCCTCCCTCTGGTGCTGCTGCCCAATAGATTGGCAGAGACATGCACACAAGTGCATGGAAGTACATATAGATAGGGTACCCACATCAGAAGGGCCAAAGTGAGGTGAGAGGTGTTTTTTTTAAAGAATAAGAGAAAGGAAGAAACTGTAATGCATTTTTAGGGAATGAGAAGTCACCTGGAGTCTTTCTCTCTGCATCTGGTCTGCTTCTGCAGCAAGAAAATGGAGGGCCAGAGATTGCTGAGTCCTTCCTGCCTATTCAGCTAGCAGCAGTTCTTTGGCTTTTAACAGAATAACAAAGTTGGAAGGGACTTCAGAGGTCTTCTAGTCCAACCCACCTCTCAAGCCAGGAGACCCTGTACCATTTCAGACAAATGGTTGTCCAATCTTTTCTTTAAAACCTCCAGTGTTGGAGCAACCATTCTTGGGTGGAGATCCACTGGGTTTGGAAACTGCTTAAAAGGTAGCAATGCTTTCCTACTCATGACTTACACTTAAGCAGAGCTGAGATGATGACCTATCATGAAGACTCAGAAATGGTCCCCTGAACATGTGCAAATACATGGAGCAGAAATAAGGCTGATTGGAATAAGATCCTGTTATAGTAAATTTGCAGGAAGCCCTTTAATTGTAATTTAATGCAGTTATTTTGGTGTTGAACTGAGACAGGAAAAATGCTTTGAATAACCAAGATGAGGAAAACTATTGTGTCCATAGAAATCCCGAGTAACAGATAGTCCATTATAATCATCTGCAGCAAAGGATGATCTGGGACTTCACAGTTGGGTTGGTTTACTCAAAGCACCCCTGAAGAAGAAGGTGCCAAGAAAGCAATGAGCTTTCTTGAGAACCTCACTGGCCTAGACATCTCCTGCCCTGTGGTCTGGCAGCTGGCCACTTGGGTCAGAATGGGCAAATATTAGAAACTGGCCCAGGCCAGGTCCTTTGCCCACTTTTTCCCTCTTGGTTCCTAAAATATCAGCATAGCAGACATGCAGCAGGGGAATGGATGCCCTGGTGTTCCTCTCAAGGCAAGCTGTGTGAGCAGCAGATCAAGTGACCCAGTCTTCACCTGACTCTAGAAGACGCAGATGTGGTTCTTTTCTCACCATGTTAAGAAATAGATTTACCTGACTTGGGCAGTCTGGAATCTCAACTGTTGTGTCACCCCTTTATAGGGTCAGTTCTTCAAGGAGCTTCACAAACCTCTTCCAAATTGCAGGGCTGGGAACAGAGTCTGGGAGTGCATTTCTTGCATGGAGCTGAGGTTTCTCTCACTCTGCAGCGCAGCTCAGGGGACAGTTTGGAACTCCTGAGTGACTGGGATGAGCCTGACTGGCTCTGGGCCCAGGAAATCTGTCAAAGCTGGGCTGCTTGCCAGCTTTTTGCCACTTCAGGCCTGTGGGCTGGCCTCCAGCCCTCCCCAAGAGAGAGAGAAGTCAATGGGGAACTGGCTTAAGGGCGGGAGAGGGAGTGGTGGGGCTGGGGGAGGCAGATTTGAAGGAAGGTGAGTGTGAACGGCTGCAGATGAGCACAATCTCCCCCTTTCCTCCCTCCAGAAAATCAAGAGAAGTCTGGTAGCACTTTTTCCAGTTAACCAATTTTATTAAAATGCATAAGCTTTTATTGAAGCTTTTAATCTGAAAAGATGTTACTAGACTCTTTCTTTCATTAATTTTTATGCCACAAAGACTAACAGAGCTCTCCTCCTGCAGCACCCTCCTCTTGGAGCATTATATTTTAGTATGCTGACTAATTAATTGGATAGGTTAATAATTTTATAAAGAAACATGCAGTTTCATTTATGGTAACTTATTTTCTGGGTGGAAGGGGAAGCTCCTGCCCTTTGAGTCTGGGGTGCTGAAATGGGGAGGACCAGCTTCTGATGCTGCTTTTTAGGTGGGGGGGGAGGCGGGGGGAGGGGCAAATGCGCCTGGCAGCTGCTGAGAGACTCCCCAACATGATCTCCCCTATGCAGAGGAGGACCCCCAAAGATGCTGGCCTGGTCAGAGTTCCCCAGCTTCTCTCTGCTTCTCCATTCGTGCGCTCCCCGCTCCCCCCAGATGCTCCCATCCCACCTGCTTCTCCAGGGCATCCTTGGGCTTGGGTGAAGGTGCTCGGTCGCACAGGCACCCTTCCAACAGGTAGAGGCCAGCCGGCCGGGAACTGGAGTCGTTCTCGAAGTAGAAAAGCATGTTCTGGAGGAGGGCGAACCACTTGGGGTGCCATTTGGTGTTGTCAGAGCTCCTCTTGCTGAGGTAGCCCCGCCGGGCCCCGTCCTTCTTGGCCAGCAGCCCCAGGTAGACGGCGTGCCCGTCGTTCAGGCGCAGCGCCTTCTGCATAGTGGAAGCTCACAGCCGCAGCAACCGCAACGTCGTTCGGCTCAGCAGAGCCCCAGCAGGCCGGAGCCCCTCGCGCCGTCGGCCCGCCTCTCGCATGCCCGCCCGCCCGCCCGCCGCCGCCTGGTTCAGGGCGGGCACCTGAGCGGCAGGTTGGACGGCCAGCACCGCGGACAGCGCCGCCGCCGCGCTCCGACCAGCCCTCAGCACCGTGGACAGCGGCAAACTGCGGCAGAGCCGCGGCGCTCGGAGGCTGCGCGCGCCCCGCCGGCCAGCCCGGCTGAGAAGGAGCGCCGCCGCCGCCCTCCTCGCTCCCGGCCTGCGCCGCCGCAAGAGGGGCTCGGGGGTCCCGGGCGGGGCGGTGGCAGCCGAGCAGCCCGGAGACCGGCGCTCTCCCGACCGGGGCCGGCGCACCAAGCCCGTCCTGGCAACCGCGGCGGCGCGCCTGAGCCGAGGTTTATTTTTAGCTTCCCTCTGGCGCCTCCCAACGCCAAGGAGTCGGTCAGGAGGACCCTGCCCTTCCCCGCGCCTTTGGCGGGACTTTTCGATCAGCCGCAGCTGCCGGGAATGCCGAGGCCCCCAGCAGGGGAAGTTTGCCGTCCTCGCCTGGGTCCCGCGAAGCCCGGGGACATCCCGTCCCAGCCCAGCGGCCGCCCTGCGTCAGGCCAGTGTGAAAAGGAAGGGTCCGGGGAGTAAAGCTCTGTCCACCTGCTGGGGCCGGGCTGGCTAAGAGTGCGGCTCTCTTATCCAAGGGTCAGGCAAGAAGAAGATCCGCAGGAACAGCCGCTGAGCTCAGCCCAGTTCAGTCTCCCAGGAGGGGAAGACGCGGCATCAAGGCCACTTCCTAAACCCCCGGCCCCCATTTAAGTCAGCCGAACTACCAGGCTCACATCGGCTCAACTGTGCGGGCTCCCTTCAGGCTCTTTTAGAAAGTTTCCATTCCCCCGTAGCAGTGGTGGGTTTCAAATTTTTACACTACCGGTTCTGTGGGTGTGGCTTGGTGGACGAGGCACAGCTTGGTGGGCGTGGCTTGGTGGGCGTGGCAGGAGAAGGATAGGGTAAAATCTCCATTCCCTCCCCAATCCAGGGGAAGGTTACTGCAAAATCCCCATTCCTTCCTGATCAGCTGGGACTAGATGGGAATAGAGAATATATGGGGGCGGGGCCAGTCAGAATTTTAACTACCGGTTCTCCGAACTACTCAAAATTTCTGCTACCGGTTCTCCAGAACTGGTCAGAACCTGCTGAAACCCACCTCTGCCCCGTAGGCAGGCAGTCCCCTTAGAGTGCCCACTTTCTAGCCTCACCTCGCCATTGGCAAAGCAGAAGACAGCCAACCTCACCACTGACTGTGTATTCCCATCCCATTAATAGGTTGTCTGGATTATAAAAATAAAATTATCACGAGAACATAATTTTAAAACTATGTGCAATCTTAGCACTCACGCATCTACCATTAAACCATGAACACATTAAAAGGCGGGTATGTTCAGGCTAATTCCTAAACAGAAATGCAGAGGGGGGCTCCAATTGCAGTTTGTTTCTTACTGGGGGCTTTGCTGTGGAAAAACAGATTTAACTTGTTTTTTTTTTATTATTTATTGAAAGAGTTTTATAAAAAAACAAAAACATTTTTCCCCCTTTTTTCCCCCTCCCTCCCAAAAAAACAAAAAACAAAAAAAAAAAAAACATTTTCCCCTTTTTCCCCTCCTCCCCACCCCGGCTTCCCGGGTCAATCACAAGGTAAAGTTATACATAAACCAAACATAGAATAAAATTTTCCCTTCCAATCCAAACAACCACATCCAAAGCTTTTCGTCTCCCAACCTCCCATTACATAAAATAACTTTCTAATTATTCAATGGCAATCTGATATTTCTTAATCTGATATCTGTTTTGTAGATAATCAATCCATTTTTTCCATTCAATTAAATATCTTTCCTGCGTATTGTCTTTTAACAACGCTGAGATTTTAGCCATCTCAGCCAAATTAATAACTTTCAATATCCATTCTTCTATTGTAGGTATCTCTTCTTTCTTCCAGTATTGTCCAATCAACA
This sequence comes from Ahaetulla prasina, assembly GCF_028640845.1. Taxonomy (NCBI): domain Eukaryota; kingdom Metazoa; phylum Chordata; class Lepidosauria; order Squamata; family Colubridae; genus Ahaetulla; species Ahaetulla prasina. Next base: position 1,495,310 of record NC_080551.1, on the reverse strand, counting down.
GTCTTGCTGCTGTTATTAAGTTCAAAATCAATTTAGTCTCAATCCCTGTACAATCCGTTATAATTCCCAAAAGGAAAAATTGTGGCAGGAACTTTATCTTCTTCTTCAGTACATTTTGAATAATCCACCAAATTCTTATCCAAAAGACCTTAATTTTCTTGCAAGTCCACCAAATATGAAAATATGTAGCATCATCACAATCACACCTCCAACATTTCGCTTGGATATTAGGATACATACATGATAATTTTTTGGGATCTAAGTGCCATCTATAAAACATCTTATAAAAATTTTCCCTTAAATTCTGTGCTTGTGTAAACTTAACATTTCTAACCCAGATTTTCTCCCATGTTTCCAACATTATTGGTTCCTGAATATTCTGTGCCCATTTTATCATACAATCCTTTACCAAATCCTTTTCGAATCTATTTCAAGCAACACATTATACAATCTCTTTATATGCTCCTGGGTCTGATTTCTAATTTGCTTTATTAAATTTTCCTCCTTTGCATTATACCAATTTTTTGATCTTCTTTCCATCTAGCACTTATTTGCCCATATTGAAACCAAGTATAATTCCTCCCTTCTTCATTTAATACCTGTAATGATTTTAATTGCAATCTACCTCCTTCAGCATACAAAAGTTCTTTATATGTAATCATTTCCTGTTTCTGTTCTATATTTATATTCTCTATTGCATGTCTAGGGCTCGCCCATATAGGAATCTTGTAATCTAATTTATAGGAATATTTATTCCAGACCATAAAGAGCACTTCTCAACACATGATTCTTAAAAGCCCTATCCACTTTTTTTCCATAAAATAAGTACGCATGCCATCCATATAACAAGTCATAACCTTCTATATTCAAAATTCTTTCCTCTGTTAAGTTAAACCAGTCACTTATTACTGAAAGGGTTACTGCTTCATAATATAGTTTAAAGTTAGGCATTCTTAAACCACCTCTTTCCCGTGAATCCTGTATTATTTTCATTTTAACCCTCGCCTTTTTACCCTGCCATATAAATTTATTAATCCCACTCTGCCAATCTTCCAAATTTTTATCCTTTTTAATTATAGGTATCATCTGGAACAGAAACAAAAATCTAGGTAACACATTCATTTTAATAGCCGCAATCCTTCCCAATAGGGATAACTGCAATTTCTTCCAGCCACTCATATCATTCTGAACTTTTTGCCATAGCAAGTCATAATTATTCTTATAAAGTTTCTTGTTCGATGAGCTAATATAGACCCCTAAATATTTAACCTTTTTTACTACCTCAAATCCTGTCATTTCCTCTAGTTTTTGTTTCTGTTGTATAGACATATTTTTAATTATCACTTTTGTTTTTTTCTGATTTATTTTAAATCCTGATACCTTTCCATATTTATCAATTACTTCCAACAAAAATCTACTTGAATTTATAGGATTCATTAACGTAACCACTACATCATCTGCAAAAGCTCTAACTTTGTACTCATATTGTCTAATCTTAATTCCCTCTATTTTCATTAATTCTCGTATTTTATCTAATAATGGTTCCAGAGTCAAAACAAACAATAATGGTGATAAGGACATCCCTGTCTTGTTCCTTCGCAATCTTAATAACTTCTGTCAAACTACCATTTACTATAATCTGTGCTGTTTGCTCTCCATAAATCGCTTTAATTATTCTAATAAAACAGTCTCCAAATTGCATTTTCTCTATTAATTTAAATAAAAAATCCCAATGCAATCGATCAAAGGCTTTCTCTGCATCCACAAAAATAAGTGCTGCTGAAGTATTCTTCTTTTCCAAATATTCCAATATATTAATCATCTGTCTAACATTATTCCTCATCTGCCTCCCTTTTATAAAACCAGATTGATCAGTATGAATTCTTTGTTGTAAAACTAACATTAATCTATTTGCTATTATTTTTACAAAAATCTTATAATCATTATTTAAAAGTGAAATCGGCCTATAGTTACCAGGTTTAGAGCAATCTTGCTCCTCTTTTGGTATCAGTGAAATAAAAGATGTTTTCCATGACGGGGGTATTCCCACTCCTAATTGTATCTGATTAAATAAGTGGGCCTAATATTTCATCCTGTTTTTTTATAATAAGTTGCTGTAAGACCATCTGTACCAGGGGTTTTCCCCATTTTTAATTGTTTAATTGCCTCCACTATTTCTCCAGTAGCTATCGGCCGATTCAGCTCCTCCCTCTGTTCTAATGTTAGAATATTCACCTTATAATCTTTCAAATAATCATAAATGTCCCTATCCAATATTTTGTCTTTTGCATATAGTGCAGTATAAAATTCTGAGAATGCCTTTTAATTTTATCCTGTTGGTATATCTCTTTACCTTTATATTCTATTTTTTGTATGACACGTGCTTTCTGTTTCTTCCTTAAATTATATGCCAACCATCTCCCAGGTTTATTTGCATTACAAAAGGTATTATGTTTAGCATATTGTATATTCGTTGCCACCTGGTCTGCCATTAACATATTAAATTGACTCTGTAATATTTTTATAGCCTCTTTAAGTTTATGATCTTGTGGGTTTTGAATTAATAACTGTTGCTTCCTTTGAATTTCTTCTTCCAAATATCTACGCTGCCTTTGTTTATTATTCCTTTGCCTGTTGTCCAAGTAAATCAATATCCCTCTAATAAACGCTTTGCTCGCTTCCCACACAGTTCCTATAGGTGTCCCTTTGTACATATTAAAATCAAAAAATTCTTTTAACTGTTTCTTACAATAAGTTACATTATCCTCATATCTAAACAGATTTTCATTCAACCTCCATGTTCTACCACCTTTTTTCCCTTGTAATAATTCCATCCATACTGGGCTATGGTCAGTTAAACACCTCGGAAATATCTTCGTTTTCTTCACCCTAGAAAGCAAGTCATTAGAAATTAAAATAAAATCAATGCGTGAAAAAGATTGATGCCTATCAGAAAAAGGTAAAATCTCTCTCATCTGGATTCCGTAACCTCCATATATCTCTAAACTCAAAGTCTTCCATCATTTCAAAAAAGGATTTTGGTAATTTTGCATGTATAGGTATCTTCTTGGAGGAGGTTCTCTTATCCCTTCTTGTATCAATTACTCCATTCCAGTCTCCTAATAAAATAAACGAACTATAATCCCAGAGGGTCAACCTCTCATGTAACATTTTGTAAAACTTTTCTTGTTGCTGATTAGGTGCATAAATACCTATCAACAAAGTCTTTTGCATCTATCACCAGTTCAATAGCAATAAATCTTCCTTGAATATCTGCCTCAATTAGCTTAGCTGGTATATCCTTCCTGATATATACAACAATTCCATGCTTCTTTTCCAAAGCTGATGCAACAAAATGGTTACCCAATTTTGAATTAATTAAATATTTTTGGTCTGATAATTTTATATGTGTCTCTTGCAAACAAATCACATCATTTTTAAATTGTTTCAAGTAGTGAAATATTTTCCTTCTTTTCTGAGCTGAATTCAAGCCATTAACATTCCATGACAAGATTCTATTTGCCATTACTGGCCTCCTGAAGCTTTGAAGCAGACAACGGAAGCCCCTCCTCCGGTATCTTCCGTCTAGCTCCTCCCACAGCTTCCATAATGGGATCCTGACTTTTACTTTGAGACTGTTGCTCTTCTTTACGCTTAAGGGCTCCTCTTGTCACCCTTTGCTCTTGTGGTTCCTCTAATACTGGCAGCAATAAAGGCTCTTGGGTCACCACGCCTTCTTGAGTCTCTTGAAGTTTTCTATCACTTCTATTTCGACTTTCAAAACTGTAGAAAGAAAATCCTTTGCCTTTAAAACAGTGTCAATTCTATATCTCCTTCCTTGATAGAATAGTGTCAGTCCAACTGGCACCTCCCATCTGAATTGAATCTGATGTTTTTTAAGTTCTTGTGTAAAAAGCAAATTCCTTCCTGTCTCTTAACATCTTTGAAGGAATCTCTTTCAACACCTTCAACTCCTGTTCTCCAATTTTTAAAGTTGTCTGATATGAAACTTGCAGAATTTGATTTCTCATAGTCCTTTTCACAAAATAAACCACAATGTCCCGAGGAAGCTTTCTCTGTCTTGCAATCCAAGAATTAACTCTATATATTTTATCAATTTGGTAAGCTACCTCTTGGGGTCCGCTTCAATAAATTCAGCCAGTGCTTCTGATATAATTTTCTTAAATCTTCTCCACGCTCTTCTGCATACCACGAATTCTAAGAGCTCCTTCCATAAGTTTATATTGTAATATCACAACCTGATCTTCATTTTGATCCACTTTTTTCTGAACACCTTTCATTTCGTCTTCTAAATGCTTATTTGACTGAGAGATATGTTGCATTTCCACTTCCAATCCTTCAATTTTTACTCAGTCCTTGAACTGCCATAAGAATATCTTCTCTTATTTTTGCATTAAAATTCTCCATCATCTCTTTTGCCTATCTTCAGAAAGTTTTAATTGTTCTTTCAATATTTCCTCAAGACTTGGTTCAGATCCTTCTTCCAGAAGGCTTTAAAGGTTTAGCTGCCATTCTGTCTTCAAAAGAATCAGGAATTCAAACTTAATAACTCTCCTTCCTCCTTTCAGTATAAAAACTCCGTTTGTAACAATCCACAAATAACGCTGCTTCATCGTACTAAAAATTTTACTTTCACTTTTAGACGCCATTTTAAAAGTCAATTAATCAAAGACAAAGAAAGGTTTCAAGTTTCAAAAAGGGAGTCGGTACTTGCCGTGCTGATTCTGCATCAAAGTTCGAACGCTTGTGAAATTCCCGTCTGCTTGGAATATCAATCAATTTAATAAGCCTTCTAGGGCAGAAGCGACATTCCTCTCCTTTTCCCTGATAAAAACAGGGGCGTGCTGAAGTTGGAAGGAGTGGAATTCGGTGGGGTCATAAATCCAGGAAAATTCGCTCTTGAGAGCAAACCCCCTGTCAGACCTGCCACTCTTCCACAATTCTGATAACCTCTTTCACCCAGAGATTATGCTAAGCTCAGTGAACAGTGATTTATTTTCTGTTTCACTGACTTTTACAATCTTCTAACACGGAGTGCTCTGTTAGAGCACCCAACAGGAGGGTGACGTCACTGGAAGCCCAACAGATTTAACTTGTTGATTGAGACTGCAACAGGAGTCACAACAGATGCTTTCTGACCATCCAAGTGTTGGGATTAGGTGATTTTTTAAAAAATAAAACACAGAATGTAAGTATTGGATGGGACCTTGAAGACCATCTCGTCTTACCTCTCTACCCAGTGCAGGAATCCACCATATTGTTAACCCCGAGAAAGGGCCATCTAGCTCAGGGGTCTCCAACCTTGGTCCCTTTAAGGCTTGTGGACTTCAACTCCCAGAGTCCCTCAGCCAGCTTTGATCTAGATTCATTTGAAACACCTCCAGCAAAAAAGAGTCTGCCATCTCTTGAGGCAGCCTATCCTTCTAGGCACCGAGGAAGGGGCGCATCAGCTCAGCAGAGCTACACGAAAAATTGTCAGGAAATTGCACAGGAGGTGCCCAAATGAAGTCAGAGACACTGACACGAACTTTTAGTTTTATATAAATAAATATATTTAACATCTCTATTTACATTAGACACATTGCTACATCATGAGGTAAATCATCAGGTAAATCACAGAACAGCATTCAGAGCACACACAGAAGAAGAAAAAAAAGGGGGGGGGAAAGGGAAACTCCCTCTTTACACCCAGCATCCAATCATAATTTAGATTGCCTCATGCAGGAGTCTGCACTCTCCAATCGATCAACTGCCATGCTGTGTTTCTGGCCCATTATCCACTTTAACTGTTCCAGCTATTAAATTAAACATCTTAACAAAATTGCCAGATCTGCTCATCTCTATGGTACATTATCCTACACACAACACAATCCTTTATTTCTATTCTGCATGGAGAATAATGGCCAATGACTAGAAAACTCCTATGCACCATTAAATAAACTATTCAAATTTCATGGAGGTAGCTCTATACCTTAACATGGTTTTAACAAGGCAACACAGACAATGTATCCCTGTTTTATGCATCTTTGTACTGTTGAGCTGCACAGAGAGGAATTATCTCAAAATACCTCAGAGATTATGAGGGCACTTTTGGGAATGGTAAGGCAGCCAGATCGAAAATGGAGGGCGGGGGGGCGCATGGGATTCCACTTGATGTTGATTTCTTGATAGTAAACTATCTAAGCAAGATAAATGAACATCAAACTGAGTTGTGATCTCATAGCCCTTGGTCTATTTAAAAAGGATTGTGTGTGCGTGCGCGCACGCAGGCGGATGATAGTAAATGCCTCCCATTTCTTACCACTGACCCAGATTGTGACTTCTTTAAATAGGCTGGAAGAATGTTGGAGAGATGGTGTGAATTTGATGGGAAAATGTGGGTACCACTCCAGTGACTTTAATTAGGTCATGAATCACCATGGTAACATCCAGGAATTGTCTAGAAACCAGGAAGATTGCTGGGACTGGAAGCATGTTAGCAGGAGGACTGGAAGGACACAGAAGGCCTGGAAAAGAAAGGATTTCTCTGGACCCAACAGATCTCTCAAACCCCCTGGCAAGGAAAAGAGCCAGGACTGATCAGATGCTTTCAGGTTTTCTCACTCTGCTATTCCAGGCTTACAGTATGAAATAACATTAAAAAGAAAAAAAAAGTTTCTTTCCTCCTAATTCTCATAGTTAATCAGAGAAGAACTCCTGATAATCTTTCTAAAATTGAATATTTAGTAAACCATGGTACAGAAAACGATTAAAAAAATTGAACTCTGGAAAAATACTATATAAATAAATAAATGGATTTCCTGAAAATACATAAATAAATATTGTATATAGTATACAGTGATAAATATGAACAATCGGATAAGCAAATGAATAAACAATATGATAAAAAATATCAGCTAATGATTACAGAACAAAACTTTAATCTATCTGTCAGGGCGGCCAATCACTTTTTTAGCTAATGTTTTCCACTTCATTAAACAAAAATAAATAATACTTAAAACAGAAAAAGGTTGAATACATATATCATGAATAAATCCGAAAACCTGATTAGGAGAGTCCAGAATTCTCTCCCTTGTCCTCTGTCCTAGAAATAACTATGTGAAATAGGTAGCCGAGGAGCAAATGAACTGTACGCCAGACCACCAACCCCAAAGAATATTGCCGTGTTCAGGCAATGTCTGTCTATTAGAGGAGCTTCTTTGCCTCTGCAGCCATGTGCCCTGCACTGCACAAACATCTTTCTATGGCTGCCAGTCCCATAACAGGTTTTTGGTTTTTTTTGCATTTATATCCCGCCCTTCTAATCTAAAGAATTATAATCTTTCATGTCAAGCAATAGTCTTCATCCATTTGTATACTATATACAAAGTCAACTTATTATTATTATTATTATTATTATTATTATTATTATTATTATAAAGGATGGAAGGCTGAGTCAACCTTGGGCCTGGTGGGACTTGAACCTGCAGTAAATGCAGGCAGCTGCTGTTAATAACAGACTGCATTAGCCTGTTGAGCCACCAGTGACTTGGTGGATTGAAGAACCAACAATTTCATACTCCAACCCTATTAAATACTCCAGTATTGTTAAAACAGTAGTCCCAACCTGGAAAAGCAACATTTAGTCAGCAAGGTTCTGCTAAGCCCTTGGCCTGAATACCAGTGGAACAGCCAGGCCTTGGTGCTTTAATGGGGTCACACAAATGGTTCATGGGGCAGGCATAGAGGAAGCATGGCAACAAAGGACATTGTTTGCTAGAGGAGACCCACAGTGTGCCCTCCCACGAGCTCTGGGGGGCAGAGCAGAACTGATGGGAGAGGCAGTCCTGCAACAGCCTGGCTGGCTTTATGGGAGATAAGCAGCCCCTTGAATCCCACCGGCAGCCAGAGCAGCTCAAAAAGCCATGAGGTTGCTGCCCAAACATTGCTTCTGGGCCAGCCGAGCCTCTACCAGGCTTATGACTGGCTGATTGAGTCAAATTCTTTGAGAAACTAATTTCAGGCACCCAGGGACTTCCCCAGTGTAGCTGTCTATATAAAACTATATTTATTATAAAAACTGATCATAATCCTGAATCACTATATTCAACTTTTGGAGGAAGGTTATTGTTCTGTCCCGCCTCGCCTCCATCCGAGCGATGGCTTAATTAGCCAGCACTATCAGCTCTGGCAGCAAACTAGCGAGTGTCTGCCAAGTAACTCTGTTATCTCCCTTGATGCCGATGAGTCACCCAGGAACAAACAGTACTTCAGCTCTAGTTAAGCAGTTGATTTGCCTGCTACGAAGAGGCATAGCAGCCCTCGCAGGTTTTATATCTTGTGGGGTGTGGCTCCATGACTCAGCACTTCCTAGGCCTGATGCTTCTGTCTTCTTTCTAACATTTTCCTCTCAGCCTCCACTTTTCAGAGCCATAGTTTTCACTGGATGGACTGTGGTTTAAGCCAGGGGTCTCCAACCTTGGTCCCTTTAAGACTTGTGGACTTCAACTCCCAGAGTCCCTCAGCCAGCAAAGCTGGCTGAGGAACTCTGGAGTTGAAGTCCACAAGTCTTAAAGGGACCAAGATTGGAGACCCCTGGTTTAAGCTATTCTAATCATTGTTCTGGTTGAAACCTTCTTCAGGACGGAGCCTGTCATTGCCTTTCTCTTTAAGACCAATCTTCTTACTTCTCTACCCACCTTCATTCTTGACTCCTCACCTTTTGCCATCACCTGTCAATATGTTCATGGGCCAGGCCAGAGTTAACATTACCTTTGCCTAAATAGTCCACTTGCCATTTTCCAATGAATGATTCTAGTTCTTCTTTAATTTCTGCTAACGAAGTGGGGTTGTCTCCATATGGCAAATTGTTAGTGATTTGGCCTCCAATTTTGATTCCAGCTGTCATTTCTTTCAGTCTAATTATCCTTTGAATGTGTTTGCTGCACATTTTGACGTAGGAAAGAGGGGTGCTTTCCTCTCGCCCCCTTTCCTTCGTTGCTCTTCCTTTCAAAAGTGCTGCATAGCAGGCTCTGGACTAGAGATGTTATATTTAAACTTACCAAGAGAATATGATTTTGGGAGGAAAGCAGCTTGATTTTCTCTTGTATATGCAAAACTGCTATAAATATTCTCCCAATATGATTTGCTGCTAATGCCAACTTCCAGTATGCGTCTATGCAGTTCCTGTGTATTCTGTAGCTTTTCTAATTAAGACAAGTTGATGGACCTGTTTTATATATATTGAAACATGAAGATTAATTCTATTCAGAGATGGAAATGGTGTCTGTACATTCCTCATGTCAATAGTTCAAAAGGGGCCTTGCTAGGAGTGAGGGCAGGCTAGCATCAGCGCTTGTGGTAAGAGGTTTCTCCTTCATAAGTATGGCTAACAGGATGATGAAGTCCATTGTGCAAACCACAATCAAAGTAGAAGCCTTATTTTATCTTTGCACAGACCACCTTTATGGAGCCCAGTAAACTGCACCATAAAGGTGTTTTGGCACTAAGAGACTCCATTTCTCCCTGAATAAGAGACTTCCTATTGTGTCACACCAAGACGCTTCCTGCCCACAATTCTTTTCTGGGCCAAAATTTAGAGACCAGACAGGGGATGGCAGATTGTTGGAGCAGATGAAGGAGATTCTGAAAGGTGCTACTTTGGACTTCTGGATAGAGTAATCTGGGGCATCAATTTAGTCCACCCCTGGCTGAGTGCACGATCTGCATTTGCAGGGTTGCTGATGGTTGGTCTTCCCTCTTTCCATCCTTCTGCCAACTGTCAAACGGCTTCTGCTGATGGATAGTTCCTGTCATCTGACCTTGAGGTGTGCTACACTGCAGTTCCATTGCTAGTCCTGCACAATACATGCCACATATATTGGCATGTATTGTTGCCACTGAACAACTGTGGGAGGAGAGGCCAAGCGTGCAAGAGTTTGTCTTCCCAGGGGAAGTCTCTTTTCCTTTTTCTCTTAGCTGCAGGGCCTGTCTTCCTGCACCTGGGGCCCAGTGGGTAGAACTGAGTTCAGCCAGCATCAGCTGGCTGAGGAACCTGAGTTGAATCAAGTCTCCTTTATTCTAATCATTGTTCTGGTTGAAACCGTCATTGCCTTTCTCTTTAAGACCAATCTTACTTCTCTTCATTCTTGACTCCTCACCTTTTGCCATCACCTGTCAATATGTTCAGCCAGTTAACATTACCTTTGCCTAAATAGTCCACTTGCCAAATGAATGATTCTAGTTCTTCTTTAATTTCTGCTAACGGTGGGGTTGTCCATATGGCAAATTGTTAGTGATTTGGCCTCAATTTTGATTCCAGCTGTCATTTCTTTCAGTCTAATTATCCTGTGTTTGCTGCATGAGGAAAGAGGGGGGTCCTTCTCTTCCTTTCAAAAGTGCTGCATAGCAGGCTCTGGACTAGAGATGTTATATTTAAACTTACCAAGAGAATATGATTTTGGGAGGAAAGCAGCTTGATTTTCTCTTGTATATGCAAAACTGCTATAAATATTCTCCCAATATGATTTGCTGCTAATGCCAACTTCCAGTATGCGTCTATGCAGTTCCTGTGTATTCTGTAGCTTTTCTAATTAAGACAAGTTGATGGACCTGTTTTATATATATTGAAACATGAAGATTAATTCTATTCAGAGATGGAAGAAATCTGTACATCCCTCATGTCAATAGTTCAAAAGGGGCCTTGCTAGGAGTGAGGGCAGGCTAGCATCAGCGCTTGTGGTAAGAGGTTTCTCCTTGATAAGTATGGCTAACAGGATGATGAAGTCCATTGTGCAAACCACAATCAAAGTAGAAGCCTTATTTTATCTTTGCACAGACCACCTTTATGGAGCCCAGTAAACTGCACCATAAAGGTGTTTTGGCACTAAGAGACTCCATTTCTCCCTGAATAAGAGACTTCCTATTGTGTCACACCAAGACGCTTCCTGCCCACAATTCTTTTCTGGGCCAAAATTTAGAGACCAGACAGGGGATGGCAGATTGTTGGAGCAGATGAAGGAGATTCTGAAAGGTGCTACTTTGGACTTCTGGATAGAGTAATCTGGGGCATCAATTTAGTCCACCCCTGGCTGAGTGCATGATCTGCATTTGCAGGGTTGCTGATGGTTGGTCTTCCCTCTTTCCATCCTTCTGCCAAACTGTCAAACGGCTTCTGCTGATGGATAGTTCCTGTCATCTGACCTTGAGGTGTGCTACACTGCAGTTCCATTGCTAGTCCTGCACAATACATGCCACATATATTGGCATGTATTGTTGCCACTGAACAACTGTGGGAGGAGAGGCCAAGCGTGCAAGAGTTTGTCTTCCCAGGGGAAGTCTCTTTTCCTTTTTCTCTTAGCTGCAGGGCCTGTCTTCCTGCACCTGGGGCCCAGTGGGTAGAACTGAGCACCTAGATGGACCAATTTCTTCTTTTTTATCCCCTGGACATATTCACATATCTTGCCTCCCAATGTCTAACCTTAGTTTGGTTTGCCTCCAGCAACTGCAAGACATATCATAGTTGTAGATGAACCTCGTTTGGGACAGAAGAACTATATTATTTTGGTTGCAAAGATGTAATGTTTCCTGAAGGCTAAGGAGCTGTGGAATATTGCTGTAAATCCATTATAGGCTTTTACTGCTGCAGATCAGAGGCAGCATGATAAAGCAATGGCTTATCTCATCCTGAGTTTAGAGGAACAATTTCTCTATGTAGCTGATTTAAAGACTGCAAAGGAGGTCTGGCTGAAATTAAAAAGTGTGCATCTGAGTGTGTCAGCATGCAATATAGTTCAATTATCAAGAAAATTATACAGAGCCAGTTTGCAACCAGGAGAATCTGTGGAACAGCATTTTGTACAAATGCAAACTTTGTTTGTGGAATTAGAATAGTGTGGAATGCAGTTTCCTGAGTCCCAGAAGGTGCTGCTAGTGTTAAACAGTCTGGATGAAATTTGAGACATTGTTTCTGCAGTGTTTGAGTGCAAACCAGAGCAGGAATTGTGTTTGGAGGCTTTAAAAGCTTGTTTGATTGCTGAGAAGCAGAAACATCATTATAGAAAGAGCCACAAGGAAGAATTCCTGAGGTGGAAGCCCAAGGAGCAGAGAGAGAAAAATGGAAAATTCCACAGACTGGATGTCTCCAAAGAGATAAGTAGCAGCAGAAAATATCAGATTACACCCAGCCAAGACTTTGCAAGCAGAAAGAACAGCAATAAGGGATGTGTTTCATTTGTGGTGAAAGAACACATTTAAAGAAAGATTGTTTGCAAAGAAAAAGCTGTTTGCAAGGAAGAAATTATTTGCAAGACAGGAACTGTTTGCAAGGAAAATTGCAAGATGGACAATTACTGTTACAAAAGTTAGTTGTTGCAATAGCAAAGACAAATGGTTGATTGACAGTGGGGCAACTCAAACGATTGTTAAATTGTTTTACAGGTTGGATTCAGCTACTGGAAATGCAGTAACCTTGGCAAATGGCCAGAAGGCTAAGGTCATTGGAAGGGGCTGTGTGCAAATTCCATATTTGGAAACAAGGTTTAATGATATGTGTGCCTGAAATGGAGCATAATTTGCTGAGTGTCTCTAGTTTAGAGAAGCAAGGATTTGAGATGGGAGGTTTCTCATAAAGAGAAATGGGAATGTATGTGCACAGGGCATAAAAGAGGATAATCTTTATGTGTTGCAAGGACAAAAGGTTTATTGTGCACAAACATTTGGAAATGAGGCACCACACGACTCATGTGTTCATCTCTTGCACAAGAAGCTTGGCCATGCTAGCTATAGAGTTTTGCAATGAATGCAAGAGTTTGCAGAAGGATTAACTTTAAAGGGATATAAGGCATATTTGGATTGTGCAGTATACAAATCATCAAAATCCAAAGCATTCCCAGTAAGCAAGAGTAGCACAAGACAGACAACAAGAGCTCTAGAGCTAGTACATACAGATTTGTTTGGGCCAATGCAAGCCAGTTTGGGAGGAGCAAAGTATGTGCTGGTCATTGTAGATGACTACAGCAGGTTTGGGTTCTGCTATTTACTAAAGAGTAAAATAGAGGTGCTACAGAAATTTAAGCAATGGGTAAGCTTTGTGGAAAGGAGATATAAACAGCAGGTATGTCAGCTGCAAACTGACAGAGGTTCAGAATTCATGCCAGCAAGTTTTCAGCAATGGTTGGGACAGTTAGGTATAAAACACAGATGGACACAGCAGCTGAGAATGGTGTTGTTAAGAGGCGAAATGGAGTCTCACAAACCATGAAGGACTCACTGCTGGAGGATTCTGGTCTGAGCAAGTTATATTGGGGTGAAGCCATGTTGACTACTAATTATTTAATTAATAGGCTGTGGAGTTCATCCATTAATGATACCCCATATGCAGTGCTATATGGGAGAAAACCATCTCTGGCACATTTAAGAGTTTTTGGAAGTGGGTGCATATTCCAAAAGCAGTTAGAAGAAAGGGACAACCAAAGGCTAGAAAGCTCAGGTTTATGGGCTATGAGCCAGGCTCAAAAAGCTATCACTTTAATGATGGGAGCAAAAGAATAGTCATTTCAAGGTCTGCAAACTTTGCAGAGCAAAATTGGAACCAAACTGATGCAATTTTTTGGAACGATCCACTTAATGACGGTGATCCACTTAGTGACAGTAACTCACTTAGTAATGGTAACTCACTTAGTGATGGTATCAGCATTCAGGGAGGAGAAGCTGAAAAAGATATGAAGCAACAGAGGGTTGAAGCACAGGAGCAGTCATTGCTACGCAGGTCAGAGCGATGGAACAAGAGGATTCCACCTGACAGGTATTCTGCTAGTAAAGTTAAAGTATGTAATGTATGGGATGAACCAGGGAACTATAAGGAAGTGTTGCCATTACCTAAAATTGAACAAGGCCATTTATGGGCTGAAGCAGCCAGACAGGAATTCGAATATCTGTCTAGATACTGCATTGAAGGGTCTTGGGTTCAAGAGTTGCAAGGCTGATGGTTGCATATACACTGGAAAGTTACAAAGTGGGGATTGTCAACTATTAACATTTGTGGTTGATCTTTGTTTCATTGCAAAGGATGTATCACAGAAAAAGGGTTCTCAGATATTTGAAGGGAAATGTGAATGTGGGTCTTCAAATACAGGTATCTGAAGAATATTAAGGTAATTTGATTTTATGTCTACTCCAGTCATGAAGGGAGGAATGTCAGAATATTCATGACTGGGAAGACATGGTAACAAGGTCAGCCAATGAACAGGCATAGCAACTAAGTCAGCCAATTGGGAGCTGAGACTGACTGGAGCCAGAGCGTGTCTTAGTCTGCAGCTTCTGAGTCTGTGCAGAGAAAATTATTATTATTATTATTTATTATATTTGTATACCGCCCATCTCCCGAAGGACTCAGGGCGGTTCACAGTCAAAAACAACAGAAAAACATATAATACATAAAAAGCTAAAAGAATAGACAGTTAAATTCAATTGATGCTCTAACTTTTAAATACAAATTTAAAACCTCATTTAAACCCTTTTTTTTAAAATCCCAAGTTTAAAACTACGTTCAAGCTAGTCCTGCTCTTCGAAACAGCAGCGTCTTCAGCTCACGGCGGAAGGACTTGAGATCGGGAGTTGACGAAGCCCCAGAGGAAGCTCGTTCCAGAGGTAGGCCCCACAGAGAAGGCCCTCCCCCTAGAGGTCGCCAACCGACATTGTTTAGCTGACGGTATCCGGAGGAGGCCCTCTCTGTGAGAGCGCACTGGTCGGTGAGAGGCTAATGGTGGCAGTAGGCGGTCCCGTAAATATCCCGGTCCTAGGCCATGGAGCGTTTTAAAGGTGATAACAAGTACCTTGAAGTGAACCCGGAAGACCACTGGGAGCCAGTGCAGATTACGCAGGAGGGGTGTTACATGGGAGCCAAAAGGTGCTCCCTCTATCACCCGCGCAGCCGCATTCTGGACCAGTTGGAGTCTCCGGGTACCCTTCAAGGGGAGCCCCATGTAGAGAGCATTACAGTAGTCCAGGCGGGATGTAACCAGGGCATGAGCAACCGTGCATAAGGCAGCCCGATCCAGAAAGGGGCGTAACTGGCGTATCAGGCGAACCTGATGAAAAGCTCCCCTGGTGACGGCTATCATATGATCTTCAAAAGACAGCCGTGCATCCAGGAGGACGCCCAGATTACGAGCCCTTTCCGTGGGGGCCAATAGTTCGCCCCCAATGGTCAGTGATGGAATTAGTTGACTGTACCGGGCCGCCGCATCCACAGCCACTCGGTCTTGGTGGGATTAAGTCTGAGTCTGTTCCTCCCCATCCAAACCCGCACGGCCTCCAGGCACTGGGACATCATTTCAACAGCCTCGTTGGGGTGGTTAGGGTGGAAATATAGAGCTGAGTATCATCAGCGTATAGATGACAACTCACCCCAAGACCACGGATGATCTCACCGAGCGGCTTCATATAGATGTTGAACAGAAGAGACGAGAGAACCGACCCTTGCGGCACCCCACATAAGAGGCGCCTTGGGGTCGATCTCTGTCCCCCCATCAACACCCGTCTGCGACCGGTTGGAGAGGTAGGAGGAGAACCACCGATGAACAGTGCCCCTCACTCCAAATCCCTCGAGTCGGCGCAGCGGGATACCATGATCGAAGGTATCAAAAGCCGCTGAGAGATCTAATAGGACCAAGACAGAGGAACAACCTCTGTCCCGAGCCCTCAAGAGATCATCAACTAGCGTGACCAAGGCTGTTTCCGTGCTGTGACCAGGCCGGAAACCAGACTGGAATGGATCAAGATAGACAGTTTCATCCAGGTACTGGGGCAACTGTCGTGCAACCACACTCTCGACAACCTTTGCCACAAAGCGAAGGTTGGAGACCGGACGATAATTTGCTAAACTAGCTGGGTCAAGGGAAGGCTTCTTGAGGAGGGGCCTCACCACCGCCTCTTTCAAGGCGGCAGGGAAAACACCCTCCATCAAAGAAGCGTTCACAATTTTCTGGAGCCAGCCTCGTGTCACCTCCCGGGTGGCCAAAACAACCAGGAGGGACACGGGTCCAATAAACATGTGGTCGCATTCAATCTCCCCATTAACCTGTCCATGTCCTCAGGAGTCACAGGATCAAACTCATCCCAGATAATAACATCAAGACTTGCCTCCTCCACCCCGTCTGGATCCACCCAGTCTGTGTCCAACCCTTCCCGAATTTGAGCGATTTTATCAAACAGATATTGTCCAAATTCCTCAGCTCGACCCTTTAAGGGATCCTCTACCGCTCCCTGATGGAGGAGCGGCGGGTCACCCTAAACAGGGCGGCTGGGCGGTTATCTGCTGATGCAATGAGGTTGGAAAAATACTCCCATTTTGCCAGCCTCATCGCCACTAGATAGGTCTGAATTTGAGACCTAACTAGTGTCCGGTCAGATTCGGAGCGGCTGACCCTCCAGATACTCTCTAGGCGTCTTTTCCGCGCTTCATTTCCCTCAGCCCCTCGGAGTACCAAGGGCTAAACGAGATCGGCACCGGGTCAGAGGCCGCAAAGGCACGACTCGGTCTAGGCGCCAGCCGCCACCCGATCCCAGGCGGCGACCAGAGCTTCAGCCGAGTCGTGGGCTAAATCCTCAGGGAATAGCCCAAGCTCCGTCTGGAACCCTTCAGGGTCCATCAGGCGCCTGGGACGGAACCAGCGAGTCGGTTCTGTCTCCTTGCGGTGGGGGTCAGCGGTTCGAAAGTCTAGTTGAAGGAGCGAATGATCTGACCATGACAAGGGTTTGATAACTAACTCCCCTAATTCCAGATCAATCAACCACTGTCCAGAGACAAAAATCAAATCCAGAGTGTTCCCCCCGATGTGAGTGGGGTCGTTCACTAATTGGGTCAGGTTCAAGGCCGTCATGGAAGCCATGAACTCCCGAGCTGATGTGGATGCTATCCCCACCGACTATGAAATGAAACTAACTGGTCTCTCTCCTGTACTCTGTGCGTGAACATGTCTGCTGATCTGAGCTGAAGAACCATTGTTGGTATTGTAAATACACTTCATGTGTTATTATGAATATAAAGAAGTTAATGAATGTGTGTGCTTCTGGAATTGAATTTTGCAAGAAACTCTGACAAATACCAAAATTGGACGCAGTATTCTAGGTGTGGTCTTACTAAGGCTTTAAAGAGTGGTATTAGTACCTTACTTGATCTTGATTGTATCTCTTTGTTAATGCAATTTAGGATTGCATTGGCTTTTTTGGCTGCTGCTGCACACTGCTGGCTCATATTTAGCTGGTTGTCCACTAAGACGCCAAGATCCCTCTGACAGTCACTGCCATTAAGTCTGGTTTCACCCAGTCTATATGTATAATTTTAGCTTTTCTTGCCTTAAGTGTAGGACTTCACTTTTATCTACATTGAATTTCATTTTGTTAGATAGGGCCCAGTGTTCAAGTCTGTCAAGATCCATCCATATTAAAAAGGTGGGAACTTTGGTGCAAGAGAATATATATACATTCTTATAATTCTTAATTTTAACAAAACTCTTGGTTAAAAACAAACAAGTTCAATTAAATATTTTCATAAATTGAAAGGCCAATTTTAAATAGCTAAAAGAAATAGCAAAGAGACAGAAAAATCCTACAGGGCAAAAGCCTCGAGCCTGCTGGGCCTCCTTGAAAACTTTACAGAGGACACCACTTTCCAGCCGGGAACCCTAACCCTAACCCTGTGAAAAAGCTGCTGTGGACGGAGCAGCTGGTGAAGGAGCCGGAAGGGAAACAGGAAAAGGAAGGCGATCAGGAACAGCCGAGCCTGTCACCTGTTTTACAAAATGTCTTTCTGTTGTAAAAATGAGAAGGGAAGGCAATACGTTTCCATATGGTCTGGACAGAATAAAATGCTTAAAGACTGAATTAATTCTACATTGTTAGGACACAAAAAGAATAAGAAATTTTCTTTTTATTAACTAGTTTTTCCCTTTTGTTTTCATTATTTTTGGTTCACTTTAATCAGCCCCACCACACTATGTAGACTCTTCTCTCATCCTATAACCACCAATGGGTTTTTGTTGTTGTGGCATTGTAATTTTTACACTATTAAATTACTATTAAAAATATATTTTTTTAAAAAATACAAATTTCAGCCTAGAAATGCAGGAAAGAAATCAGGAAGGCAAAGGTGAAAAAGCCAAGCCTGGCTAAAGAGGCCAAATCCATCAAGGATTTTTCAGTTGCTGCTTCCTTCCAATGGAGCACTCTGAAAACCGAAGGGAAGGTGGACTTTACACACCTTCTGAGGGAGTATGCAAGATGGGTGAACTCCTGGCTGTCCTACTCCACGCTGGTGAGAATATACACCTGTGCAGTTCTGGGTGCCCCATTCCCAGAAGGTGACTGACATGTTGGAGAGAGTTTGGAGAAGAGTGCAAAGATGATGATAGGGACTTGAGGCAGGTCCTGTGAGGAAAAATTGCAACTCACCTGATGTCAATTGAACATCAAGAAAAACTTCCCGACAGTGAAAACTGCATCAATGGTGGAATTATTGACCTCTGGAGATTTCTAAGAAGAGGGTGGATAGCCATTACCTGAAGATACTTTAATTTGTTTTTTGCACAATCAAAATGTTGGACTAGATGCTCTTGGCCCTTCCAGCTCCACAATTTATACAGGTGGTCCTTGACTTACAATATTCATTTAGTGACCATTTGAACTTACAACAGCATTGGAAAAAAGTGACTTATGACTGCTTTTCACACATACAACTATTGCAACATCCCTGTAGTCACATACTCCACATTTGGATGCTTGGCAACTGGCATGTCTTTATGATGGCTGCAGCCTCCCAGTTGCTTAACAACTGCAGTAGTTCACTTAACAAGCATGGCAAAAAGGACATAAAGTGAGGCATGGCTCACTTATCAACAGTTTGCTTTACAATAGAAAGCTTGGGGTCAGTTGTGGTTGTCAGTCAAGGCCTTCCTGTAATTCAGTTATTCATTTGGAACAGAGCAGGCAGAAGCTCCTCCTTGGCATAAATCATCACCTTGTCAGCCCAAGTGCTGATACTCCCCAAAAGTAGTTTAGCAGTTCAAAGGGCTGCTGGAATAATTTTGCACAGCTTCCTAGCAGGTCTTCTGTGATCTCTTTCAGGCTGCCTGTGATTGGCTGCTATTTCTGGCAACCTCCCCAGCAGCAGGAGCAGAAGCCGATCCTCCAGTGTGTGTGTGTGGGGGGGGGGTTGCAGGGAAGTCCTTGATGAATTCCATACTCAGCCACCCACAGAATTGGCTCACTCCTAGCACAACACACCAGGAGACATCCAAAACTGGTAAGCTAAGGGTCCTGGGAGCTTCTAGCAGTGAACAGAGTGAATAGAATCCTAGAATTGAAAGTGACAGTTTAGGACATACAGTCCAACCGCCTGCTCAGCATAAAAATCCAAATAAATAAAAATCATGTTTTATTTTAATTTAATAGATACTTAACATATCAGTGAAGAACCCCCAGCGAACAAACGTCTTCTTTCTGCTTCAACACAAGGGATGAAGGAGACTCTACCAACACTTCTTTTGCTATTGAACTGGCCTATTGAAGTTGTTTTCCCTACAATCCTTCTAGATACTTCATAATTCTTTCTGTAAAAAGAAAGAACAGGTTTTGCCCAACAGTTTGGTGATGGTTGGTCACATTTTGGCATCTTCCAGCTGCACAGAATGTCACAACCTCTACGTTGTTTTCAGGGCCACAACATTCTCCACCCGCCTTTCCCTTCCCTGCCACCATCATCCACCAATCAACCATAGTGGAAACCCAGCCACCATCTTCTCACCTGACTGTGTGGTGGGATGAAGTTGGCAGCATTTTCATTACTTTTGATCAATTTGCTACAAGTTTATGATGGCAGCAGGAAGACAGTCCCATTGTCCATCCGTCCGTCCCCCGAGAGTAGATCAGCTGGGTGACTGTAGCTAGAAGGAACTGGGAAGAAGCCTGCCACTTTGCTGCCTCTGAGCTGGGAGTTTCCCCCAAATAATGTGTGTGTGTGTGTGTTCCACGGCTCATTAAACTTAAGGTAGCCCAGATTGTCCTTTCTCTTGCCAGATTGGACCTCCTGTGGTCCAACGATGGCACCTGAACAAGAGAGTCTGGATTGGGATTTGGAGGTATCTAGTTGAGTGAAACAAGATCCAAGGCTTTCTGCCTTTCCTTCCGATCCCCTGAGAGAATCTGGCTTGTCTGCTCTGGGATCGGGATGCCTGCAATTTCAGACCCAAGGACAGGCAGCTGGAAAGGAAGGGAGCTAAGTGGAACTGCAGGGCTTCTCAGGAACTTGCAACCTCTGAACAGGAGCCGCTTTTCCTTTGGGCAGCTTGCAGGCCCCGCGTGTCTCCTCTCTTCCAGGGCTGGGAGAAAGCAGCTCCAGAAGACCTGTCCTTGGAGGAGCTGCTCCTATTTTCCTGGATCTGAAATCACCTTAGTTTTTTAAAAGTCTATCCACACCAATCATTTGTAGGCAGTGGTGGGATTCAAATAAATTAACAACTAATTCTCTGCCCTAATGACCGACTGGGTAGGCGTGGCTGGGTGGTCATGTGACTGGGTGGGTGTGGCCAACTCAATATCACTTACGTCGAGGTGCACTTTGTCTTGCCCAGCCTCTTGTGTCCATGGGGATGCTACAACGGTCATAAGTGTGGAAAACGGTTATAAGTCACTTTTTTCAGTGCCACTGTAACTTTGAATGGTCACTAAATGAACTAAAGTCAAGGATTACCTGTAAAAAAATACAAAAAGCTTCTTTGCTTGAAAAAAGCTGCCCTAAATACCATTCATTAGATTAGAAATGGGGGAATACACACTGAAGATCAATGACAACCTAAATCATTATGTCTGAATACCTTCCTTTTCATCAGCAATAATTACAACCCAGAGTTAAAAATCATGCAGGGTGCCAAAGCACCTTGAGGAATTAAAATAGTTAAAATGCATTGATAACTATCAGCAGCCAACTCTTGCTTATAAAGTGAAATCCTTTAGCAGAGAGATCATTTAAAGTCTCCAGAAAGTGGGTGGGCATACTTGGGTTACAAAAAGACAAGCTAAAGAGACAAATTAACAAAGTATATAGGGGACCCAGGTTCAAGTCTTTGTCCTCCCAAGCTAGTCAGGATCACAATAAAATTAGTACATGCCACAAATATCTAAATAAACTTCAAGCCTTTGTTGGAAGAAATATCCATCTGATTCAGTTCCAAGCTGGGAGAAAGACACTGGAAATATGGAGTCTGATTAGAAAGATGGTTTAATGATGAAGCAGAACCGCATCTCTCTGAGATAATGTAATGAAGAGGCTTGTGTCCTGAAAGGGTGTTGGGCAATTCCTATTGTGTTTTAATGTCTTTCCTCCTGTTTTGGATCTTGAGTGAGGGCTAATCCCATTCTGCCTTTGTTCAGACCATGCTGCAGGGAATTTTTGCCTATGAATAGAGCTATCTATCTCTTTATCTCTTAAATGCTGACATCTGCTGTGGGCTATTAAGAAAGGTGGGGGCTGCTTTCTCCCTCTGAGAAAACATGTTTCTCCATTTCTCATCCAGGGAAATATATTCTTCCTTTTTAATATTTCTCAAAATATTTCATTCTTCTAGGAGAGGGGGGTGCCATGTTAGTGTCTTATTATCATGAGAGAAAACCAAAATAAATTGGAAGGAGGATCAGTGAGCAATCATGCGCCTTGGCCACTCCGAAGCAATGCAAGAGACTCCTGTCCCAAAGGTGCTTTTTCAAGAGGCAACTGCACTTTCTGGAAACCAAGAAAGTCTACTTTCCGCCCTGAGTCCTTCGGGAGATAGGGCGGTATACAAATATGAATAAATAAATAAATAAATAAATACTTGCCTCTTGAAAAAAGCACCTTGAGGAATTAAAATAGTTAAAATGCATTGATAACTATCAGCAGCCAACTCTTGCTTATAAAGTGAAATCCTTTAGCAGAGAGATCATTTAAAGTCTCCAGAAAGTGGGTGGGCATACTTGGGTTACAAAAAGACAAGCTAAAGAGACAAATTAACAAAGTATATAGGGGACCCAGGTTCAAGTCTTTGTCCTCCCAAGCTAGTCAGGATCACAATAAAATTAGTACATGCCACAAATATCTAAATAAACTTCAAGCCTTTGTTGGAAGAAATATCCATCTGATTCAGTTCCAAGCTGGGAGAAAGACACTGGAAATATGGAGTCTGATTAGAAAGATGGTTTAATGATGAAGCAGAACCGCATCTCTCTGAGATAATGTAATGAAGAGGCTTGTGTCCTGAAAGGGTGTTGGGCAATTCCTATTGTGTTTTAATGTCTTTCCTCCTGTTTTGGATCTTGAGTGAGGGCTAATCCCATTCTGCCTTTGTTCAGACCATGCTGCAGGGAATTTTTGCCTATGAATAGAGCTATCTATCTCTTTATCTCTTAAATGCTGACATCTGCTGTGGGCTATTAAGAAAGGTGGGGGCTGCTTTCTCCCTCTGAGAAAACATGTTTCTCCATTTCTCATCCAGGGAAATATATTCTTCCTTTTTAATATTTCTCAAAATATTTCATTCTTCTAGGAGAGGGGGGTGCCATGTTAGTGTCTTATTATCATGAGAGAAAACCAAAATAAATTGGAAGGAGGATCAGTGAGCAATCATGCGCCTTGGCCACTCAAGCAATGCAAGAGCCTCCTGCCCCAAAGGTGCTTTTTCAAGAGGCAACTGCACTTTCTGGAAACCAAGAAAGTCTACTTTCCGCCCTGAGTCCTTCGGGAGATAGGCGGTATACAAATATGAATAAATAAATAAATAAATACTTGCCTCTTGAAAAAAGCCCCTTTGGGACAACCATGACCTGGATGACTGTAGAATTCCCATAGACAAGAGATTCCTGTGCACAGTGAACTGACAAAGCACCTTGAGGAATTAAAATAGTTAAAATGCATTGATAACTATCAGCAGCCAACTCTTGCTTATAAAGTGAAATCCTTTAGCAGAGAGATCATTTAAAGTCTCCAGAAAGTGGGTGGGCATACTTGGGTTACAAAAAGACAAGCTAAAGAGACAAATTAACAAAGTATATAGGGGACCCAGGTTCAAGTCTTTGTCCTCCCAAGCTAGTCAGGATCACAATAAAATTAGTACATGCCACAAATATCTAAATAAACTTCAAGCCTTTGTTGGAAGAAATATCCATCTGATTCAGTTCCAAGCTGGGAGAAAGACACTGGAAATATGGAGTCTGATTAGAAAGATGGTTTAATGATGAAGCAGAACCGCATCTCTCTGAGATAATGTAATGAAGAGGCTTGTGTCCTGAAAGGGTGTTGGGCAATTCCTATTGTGTTTTAATGTCTTTCCTCCTGTTTTGGATCTTGAGTGAGGGCTAATCCCATTCTGCCTTTGTTCAGATCTTGCTGCAAGGATTTTTTGCCCATGAATAAAGCTATCTATTGCTTTATCTCTTAAATGCTGACATCTGTTGTGGGCTATTAAGGAAAGTGAGGACTGCTTTCTCCCTCTAAGAAAACTTGTTTTTCCATTTCTCAACCAGGGAAATATATTCTTCCTTTTTAATATTTCTCAAAATATTTCATTCTTCTAGGAGAGGGGGGTGCCATGTTAGTGTCTTATTATCATGAGAGAAAACCAAAATAAATTGGAAGGAGGATCAGTGAGCAATCATGCGCCTTGGCCACTCCGAAGCAATGCAAGAGACTCCTGTCCCAAAGGTGCTTTTTCAAGAGGCAACTGCACTTTCTGGAAACCAAGAAAGTCTACTTTCCGCCCTGAGTCCTTCGGGAGATAGGGCGGTATACAAATATGAATAAATAAATAAATAAATAAATACTTGCCTCTTGAAAAAAGCACCTTTGGGACAACCATGACCTGGATGACTGTAGAATTCCCATAGACAAGAGATTCCTGTGCACAGTGAACTGACAAAGCACCCTTTCCCACTCAGGAGAAGCAATCCTTAGATCCATTTGAACCACTTAAAGATACCAGCTGGTCTCACTCACCTCACAAGATATCCTAAGGAAATCATCCAGATTTAAGGAAAAATCACATGCCCACAGAAAGGCAGTAAAAAAAATCAGAGTGCCAAGCTTGCATCTTGCCTGTCAGCTATTTCTTCTATGGCTATGCCAACCCTTATGTAAATAGCTGTTAATCCAACCAGTTCCCTCTCCCAAGCCCCGGAATAAAAGTACCAGCAAAGGGGGCGGGAGAAAAAACCTCCAAAGAAGCCGCTCCAACTATAGAAAGTCTGAGCATACTGCCAAGAACCTTTAACTGCTGTTACAATGTAGCAAGGCTTAACCCAGAGGCAGTTTCGGAAAACACTTAAACAGGCTAGAAACAACACACACAGGCACACCAGAACGCCTCCTTCCTGCCTTCCTGACAGGATTAACCCTGTAAGGTAGGAAAAACAAAAGGCTGTTGGAAGGAGATTTCTTCCAACAGCCGATTTGCCGAACTGCTCAAAAAGTAAACTATCAGTTCGCCTGAACCTGTGTGAACCAGCTGAATCCCACCACTGCTCATAGGGCTTTTTTTAAAAAAATGATTTCCAGCTCCATGAAGAAGAGATGTGCCTCAGCCAAATGCTTGTGCATGATGTGGGAGAAGGCTGGCAAATACAACTCAACCTTTTGGGAGACCCATGGGACTGGATCTCTCATCTCTGGAAAAAATAAGAGGAAATAGCTGTACATGGGAAGTTCTGGTTTTGCAAAAGTTGCAACATCCAGATGATCACCAAAGGCTTCCCTCTGCACCAGAGGCATGCAGAGCCCACTGCTTCCATGTATTCACACCCTAGACTGGCTTTACCCTCTCTCAACAGCTAGTTGGGAAACAAACAGAGGTGAGGACAGGAGCTCAGAGCCTCTAGAAGTGGCCAGGACATCATCATCATGCCATGAAAAGTAGGGCATCTGGATGAGCTCTAGCAGGACGTGGAGCCTGGGGACCCCAGCAATGTTGCCTTTTGGCTTCATACAATGGAAAGGCAGAGTTCAGCCATTGTCACCTGAGCACCAAAGATGCAGCTCTCTCTGTGCTTCAAATCCAAGGAAGTTGCTCTAGCACTAAAACAGTGGTTGGAGGCTCACCTGTTCCTAGATTGTGGGATTCCCCCTATGGTCTAGAGCACTTCAGCCACAGTTCTTTTAACAGAGTTGGAAGGGAGGTTTTCTAGTCTAACCCTCTCCCCAACCAGGAGACCCTATACCATTTTTTTTATTTTATTTTGTCACAACAGTATATATAAGCATAAGCATGAAACAACTATACAACATATAAGCGTATATATAATGAAAGGAAACAATAGGACAGGAACGGTAGGCACTTTTATGCTCTTATGCACGCCCCTTACAGACCTCTTAGGAATGGGGTGAGATCAATGGTAGACAGTTTTTGGTTAAAGCTTTTGGGAGTTTGAGAAGAGACCACAGAGTCAGATAGTGTGTTCCAAGTGTTAACAATTCTGTTACAAAAGTCATATTTTCTGCAATCAAGACTGAAGCGGTTAACATTAAGTTTGAATCTATTGTTTGCTCTTGTATTATTGTGATTGAAGCTGAAGTAGTCTTTAACAGGAAGGACATTGCAATAGATGATTCTGTGTGTTAAACATAGGTCCTGTCGGAGTCAGCAGAGTTCTGGACAAACAGTTGTCCAGTCTCTTCTTAAAAACTTCCAATGTTGCAACACCCACCACTTCTGGAAGCAGACCATTCCATTGATTGATTGTTCTCACTGGCAGAGAATTTCTCCTTAGTTCTAGGCTGGCTCTTTCTCTGATAAGTTTCCATGAGGGGCAGGTTCCAAATCACGTCACTACCAGTTCGCTTGTGTGTGCGTGCACCTGGGGCACTTCTGCACATGTACAGAAGCATCCGGGCAGGTGGGTGGAGCCTCCCGCCAGCACCGCTACCAGTAGGCCCAATCCAGTGCGAACTGGTAGCAACCCCCCACCGGTTTCCATCCATTATTTCTTGTCCTGCCCGCAGGTGTTTTGGAGAATAGGTTGATCCCCTCTTCTTTGTGATAGCCCCTCAAACTCTTTCCAGAGTCTCAACATCTTCTTTGTATTGTGATGATCATATCTGGATGCAGTGATTTCAATGCAATTGTGGCTGCATAATTAGACTATAAAACTGAAAAAAGAAATAAAAGAGCTAGGAAGACACTTCCAAAAATCTTTTTTAAAATGGTGGAAGAATTAGGTATGCAAGATGCTTGGCAAGGGATGCAACCAAAATCAATACACATTTTACTCTAATAGACATATGTCTTGGTCTAGAATAGGCATGATGTGGATATCAACTGAGCTACTACCTAATATGCAAAAAATAAGTATAGAAGCAAGCACATGGGCAGATCATAATCTGATGAAAATTACATGGAGAGAACAAAAAAAGAAGCTAAGATGGACAATGAACCAAACAATTTTAAAAGAAAAAGACTTTATACAATATATGGAAAGAGAGCTGGCTTTCTTCTTCAAAGAGAATAGAAAAGAAGAAACATCATTACAAAATGTATGAGAGACAGCAAAAGCATATATTAGAGGACTGGCAATAACGTATGTGGGAAAGAGGAATAAAAAGAAAAGACAAACTCAAAAACAATTAGAAAAGGAATATACCGTAAGAATCTAGAGATGGAACTACAAAAAGATCCACAAAAAAAGAACATCAAAAATCAAATGGACTTAAAAAAACATAAACTAAACTTAATAGAAAAAGAAGACTTGGCACAAAAGATTAAGAGAGCCAAACAAGCAGGAGAAAAAGCTAATTTACCAATTAATAGATGAGAATGGGATTTTACATTATAGAAATGAAGGAAAAAGGGGAATGATCCATGACTACTATGAAAAATTATATAAGGAAGAGGCAATCTCAGAAGAAAAAACAAAACAATATTTGGAAAAAGCTGAATTACCTACAATACCAGAGGCATTTAAAATGGCATTAGAGGAAAGAATAACAATGATGGAACTCACAGAAGCTATCAAAAGGCAAAAGAATGGCAAAATACTGGGTCCAGATCGGCTACCAGCAGAATTGTATAAAACACTTCAAAATATTATAAGTAATATGACGTTGGAAGTATTCAATGACCTGCTGATAGAAGCAAAAATACTGACTTCGTGAATGGAGGTGTGTATTACTGTTATACCAAAAGATATAAGACGCAGACTTGCAACAGATAAAAAATTACAGGCCGATCTCTCTGTTGAATGCGGACTATATAACTTCAACTTCAACTTCAATTAGAGCAGAAAGACTAAAGAGATTCTTAAATGAGTTTATACATACAGATCAAAATGGATTCTTATCTAAGAGACAAATTAAAGACAATATGAGAATAAACTTGAACACACTGGAATAACTCCGGTCCCCCTGACTTCTCCCGTGCCCCAAGTGGCTTGAATCCCCAGAGTTTGGGCCTTCACTGATGTTGTGCAATGCCAGGTCCGTGGTAAATAAAGCCCCCCTCATTTGCGATCTTATACAGGAGGGGGGTGCAGACCTGATAGGCATCTCGGAGACCTGGCTGGGCACGGAAGGGGGGGCTCCCCTGGTAGAAATGTGCCCACCGGGTTTCCGTACATTCCATCGGCCGAGGGCCCAGGGTAGGGGTGAGGGGGTGGCGGTTATTATTAACGAGAGTTTAGAGCCAAGGGAGGACACTGTACCACAGATAGTGAGTCCCTCTTTATGAAGTGGGGCCTGGGGATGCAGATGGGTTTACTGATCATGTACCTGGCTCCTTGCTACATGACAGAAACCCTGCCCGAGCTGCTGGATGTGATCGCCGGGATGGCGGTTGAAACCCCCAGACTTATGGTTATGGGGGACTTCAACCTGCCGTCGGTTGGTGGAGCATCCATATCGGCTCAGGAGTTCATGGCTTCCATGATGGCCTTGGACCTGACCCAGTTAGTAAATGGTCCCACCCACATCGGGGGAAACACTCTGGACTTGATTTTTGTCTCTGGACAATGGTTGAATGATCTGGAGTTAGGGGACTTAGTTATTAAACCCCTGTCATGGTCAGACCATTCACTCCTTCAACTCGACTTTCAAACCGCCAACCCCCACCGCAGGGAGCCAGAGCTGGTTCGCTGGTTCCATCCCAGGCGCCTGATGGACCCAGAGAGGTTCCAAATGGAGCTTGGGCCATTACCTGAGGATTCAGCCCACGGCTCGGCTGGAGAGCTAGTCGCCGCCTGGGATAGGGCAGCTGCTGGGGCTCTAGATCGCGTCGTGCCTTTGCGGCCTCGGTGCCGATCTCGACTAGCTCCTTGGTACTCTGAGGAGCTGAGAGAGATGAAGCGCCAGAAAAGACACCTAGAGAGTAATTGGAGGTCCAGCCGTTCCGAATCTGACTGGACACTAGTAAGGTGTCACATTCAGACCTATCTAGTGGCGATGAGAGTGGCAAAACGGGAGTATTTTTCCGCTCTCATTGCATCGGCAGATAACCGCCCAGCCGCCCTGTTTGGGGTGACTTGCTCTCTCCTTTATCAGAGAACAGCGGAGGATCTCTTGCATGGATGTGCTGAGGAGTTTGGGCAATATCTGCACGATAAAATCGCTCAGATTCGGGAAGGTCTGGACTTAGATTGGGTAGGATCGGGCGGGGTAGAGGAGATTAATCTTGGGGTTTCCACCTGGGAGGAGTTCGATACTGTGGCTCCTGAGGACATGGACAGGATACTGGGGAGGCTGAATGCAACCACATGACCACATGTTTATTGGACCCGTGTCCCTCCTGGCTGGTAGTGGCCACCCAGGAGGTTACACGAGGCTGGCTCCAGGGAATTGTCAACGCTTCTTTGGTGGAGGGTGTCTTCCCTACCGCCTTGAAAGGTGGTGAGGCCCCTCCTCAAGAAGCCTTCCCTGGATCCAGCTGTTTTGGCAAATTATCGTCCTGTCTCCAACCTTCGTTTTGTGGTGAAGGTTGTTGAGAGTATGGTGGCAAGACAGTTCCCCCAGTACCTGGATGAAACTGTCTATCTGGACCCGTTCCAGTCCGGCTTCCGGCCTGGTTACAGCACGGAAACGGCCTTGGTCACGTTGGTGGATGATCTCTGGAGGGCCCAGGACAGCGGTTGCTCCTCTGTCCTAGTCCTATTAGATCTCTCAGCGGCTTTTGATACCATCGACCATGGTATCCTGCTGCGGCAGCTCGAGGGGCTTGGAGTGGGGGGCACCATTTACCGGTGGTTCTCCTCCTACCTCTCTGACCGGTCGCAGACGGTGTTGGCAGGAGGGCAGAGATCGGCCCTGAGGTGCCTCCTATGTGGGGTACCACAAGGGTTGGTTCTCTCGCCCCTTCTGTTCAACATCTATATGAAGCCGCTGGGTGAGATCATCCGCGGTTTTGGGGTGAGATGTCATTTATACGCTGACGACACTCAGCTGTATATTTCCACCCCTAACCACCCCAATGAGGCCGTCGAAGTGATGTCCCGGTGTCTGGAGGCTGTACGGGTCTGGATGGAGAGAAACAGGCTCCAACTCAATCCTTCCAAGACCGAGTGGCTGTGGATGTCAGCATCCCGGCACAGCCAGCTGCTCCCATCGCTGACTTTTGGGGGCGAGTCGTTGGCCCCCACGGAGAAGGTTCACAATCTAGGCATTCTCCTGGATGCACAGCTGTCGTTAGAAGATCATATGACGGCCGTCGCCAGGGGAGCTTTTTATCAGGTTCGCCTGATATGCCAGTTGCGTCCTTTTCTAGACCGGGCTTCCCTCTGCACAGTTACTCATGCTCTCGTCACATCCCGCCTGGACTATTGCAATGCTCTCTACATGGGGCTCCCCTTGAAGGGCACCCGGAAGCTCCAACTGGTCCAGAATGCAGCTGCGTGGGTGATAGAGGGAGCACCTCGAGGCTCCCATGTGACACCTCTCCTGCGTGGTCTGCACTGGAGAAGGGAGAAGGGCAGTATACAAATTGAATAAATAAATAAATAAAATAAGTAAAATATTATGAAGCGCATACAGGGAAACAAATGGTTTTGATTTTCCTTGATGCTGAGAAGGCCTTTGACAATGTGAACTGGCAATTTATGTTGATCCAACTAAAAATTATGGATCTTGGAGAAAAATTTATTCATATGGTTAAGACAATATACCATAAGCAATCAGCAAGGGTGATGGTAAATGACTGAAAAGGTTAATATTATGAAGGGTACAAGACAGGGATGTTTATTGTTATTTGTATTGACACTGGAGGTATTAAACAGAAATATAAGACAGGATAAGGAGATAAAGGATATGGAAATAAAAAAAAAGGAATATAAATTGCAGACATTCGCAGATGATTTGATATTTATTTTAGAAGATCCACAAGAAACAGGACCAAAGTTATTAAAAAGAATAGAAGAATATGGTGAGGTGGCAGGACTGAAAATCAATAAGGGCAAAATGAAAATCTTAGTGAAAAATATCACAGAGAAGCAGAAAAGGGATTTGACAGATTAGATATCCAGATTACAAAGAAAGTAAAATATTTAGGGATACAATTAACAGCAAGATGTGTAATGATTAAGGAAGACACCTACTACAAGCTAAAAAACCAAACTGAGGTAGATTTGGATAGATGGAAAAAACTGCAAGTATTGTTAATAGGAAGAATAGGTAAAGGTAAAGGTTCCCCTCGCACATATGTGCTAGTCGTTCCCAACTCTAGGGGGTGGTGCTCATCTCCGTTTCAAAGCCGAAGAGCCAGCGCTGTCCGAAGACGTCTCCGTGGTCACGTGGCTGGCATGGTCCCTATTTTTTCTACTTGCATTTTTTACATGCTTTCGAAACTGCTAGGTTGGCAGAAGCTGGGACAAGTAATGGGAGCTCACCCCGTTACGCAGCACTAGGGATTCGAACCGCTGAACTGCCGACCTTTCGATCGACAAGCTCAGCATCCTAGCCACTGAGCCACCGCGCCACCCAATAGGAAGAATAGATACAATTAAAATGAACATATTACCGAGAGTATTGTTTTTATTCCAAACAATCCCAATAAAATTGGAGAACCAATATTTTGAAGAGCTCAATAAGCTAATAATGAAATATACATGGCAACGGGGGAAAGCAAGAATTAATCTAAAAATGTTACAAGACCTAAGGCGAGGGTTTGAACTACCGAATTGGGAATTATATTACCAGGCAGCAGCGCTCACTTGGATGAAGGAATGGATTGTATTGAGAAAGTACGAGGTTATTGACATTGGAGGGACATGATCTGCAATTAGGTTGGCATGCTTTTTATGGTATGGGAAAAATAAGATACATGGTTACTTCCAAAGACACTATATAAGAAATGCGTGTATGTATCCAGAAATGCAAGCAAAATGTTGGAGATGTAATTGTGATGACGCTACATATTTTCACATTTGGTGGACTTGTAAGGACATAAAGGCCTTTTGGATAAAAATTTGGTGGATTTTACAAAATGTTCTGAAAAAGAAGATAAAGTTCCTGCCGCAATTTTTCTTGTTGGGAATTATTACGGATTGTACAGTAATTGAGTCTAAATTGATTTTAAATCTAATAACTGCAGCAAGATTACTAATAGGACAATATTGGAAGAAAAAAGAAGTACCAACAATACAAGAATGGATATTGAAAGTTGCCAATTTGGCTGAGATGGCGAAGATATCAGCCTTTTTGAAAGACAATATGCAAGAAAGATACTTAAAGGAATGGAAAAAATGGATTGACTATATTCAACGTAGATATCAGACTAAGAGTTATCAGACTGTTTTTGAATGATTATGATGTATTATTTTTGATTGCTTTTGGGGGAAGTTAGGAATTGATGATTGTAGGGGTACAATTAAGTTGGGATGAAATTTTTTTAGCATATGTTTGTTTTATTTTTAACTATACCTTGTGCTCGTTCCGGGAAGTCAGGGGGGGGGAGGGGGGGAAAGGGGGGGAAAATTTTTTTGTAAAACCTTTTGAATAAAAAAAAAAGTGTACAATTAAAAAAAAAAAAAGAAATGCTTTGTTATTGGTAGAGGGGGAAATTAGAGAGCAACACTACTTGAAAGCCATTGTCTGGCTTTCGACAATGGAAGCACTTATACATCCAAATATTATTAATATGGGAAATATTGTTAGATACAAAGATATCTTGTCAGATAAGGAGGAATTTAAAATGAAATGTGAATTGGAAAAGCAGGGGATTGATATGGATATGGATTGATAAATACAATTTAGATATGCAAAAGATGCTAAACTTTATGGTTTTTATATGGAATTGACAGTATTGGATAAGATATTGACAGGAATAGAAGAGAGAATAATAAAAAAAAATGTACAGTTACTTATTGAGCATTAAATTAGAAGAAGACAAAGAAACAACAATAGCATGGGCAAAAAACTTTGGTCACACGATAAAGCTAGATAAATGGCAGCAACTATGGGATAGGAATTACAAATTAACATTGTCAGCTGCATACAAGGAAAACTTATATAAGATGTTTTACAGAGGGCACTTAGCACCAGAAAGACTGGCCAAAATGTTTAAAGATAAATTAACTAAATGTTGGAAATGCCAACAGACACCAGGGTTGTAATTATCATATGTGGTGGAAACAGGGGTGGGTTCTATTTACCTTTACTACCAGGTCGCAGTGGGAGCGCATACGCACGCTCGCTTCGCTCTGACATGTGCGCTTCTGCGCATGCGCAGATCATCAATTATGATGTCTGGGCAGGTGGGCAGAGCCTCCCGCCGCTTTTATTACTGGTTCTAAAGAACCGGACAGAACCAGGAGCAACCCACCACTGGGTGGACATGTGGGGAAGCAAAAAGATACTGGGCAAAAATTCGTATGTGGCTGGAGAAGATGACACAACAACATATTGATTTAAAACCGGAATTATTCCGGAAATTTATAGTAAAGAAACTGTATATCTGATTAATCATGTAATAACTGCAGCTAGAATTGTATTTGCACAAAATTGGAAAAGCGAAGAGATCCCTATAGATGAAAAAGTGATTAAGAAAATATTAGAATGTGCAGAAACGAACAGATTAACACTTGCAATTCAAGAAAAGGAAGAATTAGATTATTATAATATATGGGAATTATTTTATCAATGGTTAGAGAATAAATATGAAAGCAATGTATTGTAAAAATAGATAAGTAAAGAAGAGAAATGTTAGGTTTATGTTATTTTATCAGTATTATTATTACCGTATATACTCGAGTATAAGCCGATCCGAATATAAGCCGAGGCACCTAATTTTACCACAAAAACTGGGAAAAACTATTGACTCGAGTATAAGCCGAGGGTGGGAAATGAGGCAGCTACTGGTCAATGTAAAAAATAAAGATAGAGCCAAGTAAAATAACATGAATATTTATTTGAATGAAAAACAATAAAAGTGCAAAAGGGGGAAGAAGGATTCCCAGCTTTAGAAAATTTAGAACTACGCCGCCTTTGGTATGACCTGAGCATAGCTCATAAAATTATCTGCTACAATGTACTTCCTATCAATGACTACTTCAGCTTCAACCACAACAATACACGAGAACACAATAGATTCAAACTTAAAAGTGAACCTCTCCAATCTAGATTGCAGAAAATGTGACTTCAGTAACAGAGTTGTTAATGCCTGGAATGTGCTACCTGACTCTGTGGTCTCTTCCCAAAATCCCCAAAGCCTTAACCAAAGACTATCTAGTATTGACCTCACCCCATTCCTATGAGGTCTGTAAGGCGTGCATAAGAGCACCAGCGTGCCTACCGTCCCTGTCCTAATGTTCCCTTTAGTTGTATTCCTTTTATGTATTCAATTCATGCTTATATTTATATAATTATTTAATATGTATTTGACAAAATAAATGAATGAATGAATGAATGAATAGAATAGAATAGAATAGAATTTTTATTGGCTAAGTGTGATTGGACACACAAGGAATGAATGAATGAATGAATGAGTGAGTGAGTTACTTCAACAACATTGTCTCACAGAAATTGACAATACAACTGCAAGCATGAAAATGAGTCCTCCTTTAGCTTCCAAGGGACCAGGGTGCCTCTGAAGGTCAGTGCTCTAAGCACTAAGAACCCAGCACAAATCTAAGCCTGTATGCACACCAATAGTGAAAATACCCTGCACAGTGTCTCTTGGCAGAAGGTTAATTTTCATAGACGTTGGGGTGGCCCTTTTTTTTTTTTTGGCAGGGCAATAAGGGTCTCTAATATCATTAAACCCAAGTGTGAGGAAAAAGACAGCAGCTAAAATGTTAAGGCCAGTTGTGTGACCTTCTCCAATACAGTTGGCCTGGCTGTTTGCCAAAACTTAAAACACCCTCCCATCCCCCCTCCCTGCTAAAGCTTCTTTCTTAAAACAATTGTGGTCTTTGCCTTTCATTGTGCCAATCGACTTTAGAAGTCTGTGTGTGTGTGTGTGTGTGTGTGTGTGAGAGAGAGAGAGAGGGAGGGAGGGAGGGAGGGAGTGCAAAAGGGGGAAGGAGGATTCCCAGCTCTAAACAAAGGGAAATCCCGGAATGCCAGCGCACGTTCCTCCTCCCTTGCTCAAAAGCCCCAACATGATATTGGAATTGGATGCCATTATATACCTGCTGAGGGGATAATTTGAATAACTTGAAAGATATAAAAGCTCTAAACATATTTGTTTAAAAATCTAAAATCTATACTTAAAATAAATGAATATAAAGTAATAAAGTTCTTTAAAGTTGTAATTCACTTTGCTGCTGAAAAAGAAAAGAAGCTTAACACCTTAAATGGTATTTATTAACTGAAATATCATCAAATCAAATATATAATGAGGTATATTATAATGACCTTTGTTTTCAGAAAGAAGCATGATGGAAGTTTTTCAATAAAGGGGGAAATATAGAAAAAACTTAGTGTCATGCTCATATATCATCTTTACAGATGTTGTTAACACTATACTATGGCAGCATATGATGGTACAATGTTTCAATCAATTTCAGGATGAAAAACTCATCAATGAGGAGGAGGAGTATAATTTATTAACCTTGTATGATATCAGTTTCTCAAGGACTCTAGAAGGACCGAGGAAGAAATCTCTGCCCCTCCCACTTTCCTTTCCAACCCAGCCTTCCAAGGGGACCTTTGAGGAGAAATCTCTGCCCCTCACTTTCCCTTTCCAAGGCAGCCTTCCAAGAGGACCTCTCGAAAAGAGCAGC
The DNA here is from genome assembly GCF_028640845.1 of Ahaetulla prasina. NCBI lineage: Eukaryota > Metazoa > Chordata > Lepidosauria > Squamata > Colubridae > Ahaetulla > Ahaetulla prasina. Next base: position 1,460,093 of record NC_080551.1, on the reverse strand, counting down.
TTTCTCCTGGCCGTTTACCACCACCACACACTCCACGCCCGGCCATCCTAGGCTGGGTTAGAAACAAGGAGGGGAAGTTCAAGGACCACATCGATGGCACGAGCTCAGATTGCCGGCTGGGGATGATGGGCGCTGCAGTGCGATCTCGGGAGAGACTAGGGGAAGAAAGAATGACTGTTTCCCACACCCTAGGATTGGGAAAACATTGACCCCCTTAGTTGCGGAGAAGAGTTGCGCTTCAAAGCGGTCGCCTCCATCCATCAATCCATCCTTCCTTCCTTACTTCCATCCATCCATCCATCCTTTTTTTCCCCAGCGGTGCGTGTGTGTGACATGCAAGCAAGGCGTCTCACGGGCGTGTGTGTGTGTGTGTTTGTGGTGGGGTCTCGTCCCAGCCACCCACCCACTCGCTCCCTTTCCCTCTTCGGGCGTGGGCTGTTCCGTTCGCCTGGCCTCCGTCCTCCGATCTCCTGCGCTGGGAGGCGGCGGCGAGCCAGCGAGCAACCGGGCACCGCGGACTTTGGCAAGGAGGAAGGTGGGAGGAAGCGGAGCTGCCGGCTGTGGGGGTTGAGGCGTGCAAGAGGAGTGGCGTGGAAAGGCCTTTTGTGTGTGTGCGTGTGTGTGCGCCTGTGTGCCTAGGGAGGCGGAGCTGCCGGCTGTGTGGGGGTTGAGGCGTGCAAGAGGGCGCCTCCTCCTCTTCCTCCACGCTCGCTCCTCTTGCACGCCTCAACCCCACCATCCCCACCCTCTCCAGCGTGAAGGTCACCTCCTCCTCTTCCAGGCGGCGGCGGCGGCGGCTCCGGCTCGGCTCGGCGGGCGCCACAGCCGGCAGCTCCGCTTCCTCCCACGGTCCCAGTCCAGCGAGCGGTGGCGACATGCCGGCGCGCTCCGCTTTCACCGTTCGGCTGGATTGGGACCGGCAACAACAGGTCGCGGCGGCGGGCGCCGCCAGCCTTCTCGGCCGGCGCTTTCACCGTTGAAACCTCCTCCCTCAGCCGAGAAGGCTGGCGGCTCCCCGCCCGCGCGGACCAAGCCAAGCGGTCCCAATCAGCGAGCGGTGAAAGCGGAGCGGCGCTCGGCATGTCGCTTTCACCGTTCGGCTGGACTGGGACGGTGGGAGGAAGCGGAGCTGCCGGCTGTGGCGCTCGCCGAGCGGAGCGCCGCCGCCGCCTGGAAGAGGAGGTGACCTTCACGCGGAGAGGGTGGGGATGGTGGGGTTGAGGCGTGCAAGAGGAGCGGCGTGGAGGAAGAGGAGGAGGCGCCTCTTGCCGCCCTCAACCCCCACAGCCGGCAGCTCCGCTTCCTCCCTAGGGCACACAGGCGCACACACGCACACACACAAAAGGCCTTTCCACGCTCACTCCTCTTGCACGCCTCAACCCCCACAGCCGGCAGCTCCGCTTCCTCCCACCTTCCTCCTTGCCAAAGTCGCGGTGCCTGCTCTCGGCTCGCCGCCTCCCAGCGCAGGAGATCGGAGGACGGAGGCCAGGCGAACGGGAACACTGCACCACCAGGGCTTCCCAGCCAATGCACAGCCCGCCAAGTTTGCGCCGTCCGCCCACCAGACACGGGAATGGGGGCGGCCTGGCGACAAATCGCGAGACCTCGTGGGCCCGCTCCCGTCCCTCCCATGGGAGTCCGTTCGGTACCCCTCCTGTGCGGGGTTCCGAAGGCGTGAACTCGAGTATAAGCCGAGGGGACGTTTTTCAGCACAAAAAACGTGCTGAAAAACTCGGCTTATACTCGAGTATATACGGTACTTATTTTAATATAAGAATGAATGTAAGAAATGAATATGGTGGTAAGTTTAATTGTTAAGACACAAAGAACTTTATACTCAGATGACACACTGTTTAATATAAGATGGAATGTTTGTATTAAAAGAAAATTTAAAAAAATTTTAAAAAAATCTGGATACAGTATTCTAACCAGCCAGTATAAACAATACTAACACTTCCCATGATCTTGATAGTGACCCTCAGTTGATGCATTCTAAGATTGCATTGGCCTTTTTGGAAACTACAGCACACTGCTGGCTCATATTTAAGTGATTGTTCACTAAGACTTCTAAATTTCTCTCACATTTGCTACTGTTGAGCCAAGTACCATCTATTCTACACTTGTGCATTTGGCTTTTCTTGCTAAGTGTAAAACTTCACTTTTTTTCACCACTGAATTTCATTTTGTTGCACGGGACCCAGCGTTCAAGTCTGTAGAGATCCTCCGGGATCTTGAGCCTATCTTCTAAAGTATTGGCAATTCCCCCCAGCTCGGTGCCATCTGCAAAGTTGGTGAGTTCCCTTTCTATCCCCTCATCTACATCATGCATGAAGATGTTGAAGATGCATGTAAAAATAAGGGGAGCACAACATGATTTTCTCCTGGATCCAGGGCATCTTTATTAATGACTTGGATGGAGAGTTGATGGATGATTTTCAAGACCAGGAGAGAAATAGATCATACTTTAGGAGGAAAAGGAGAGACTTAACAGTGTTGAGCATTGAGGTGACATGAACAGGATAGAATTTAATAGAGAAAGGAAGAAGTTGCGACTGGTGGAAAAATGAGAGACATAAATATGTGATGATCTCGAAGATCATAGGAAAATGAACAAATACTAAAAGGGAAAATGTTATTTGTGTGTGATCACCAAAGTTGAATTCAGACCCCAGGAAGTAATTTTCCTCTGGACGTGAGCAGGTGCCCTCCCTGCCTTGGCTACTATGTTCAGCTCAAAGCATCCGTCTAAAAAGCAGATGAATAACATGGCCCCAATTAGAGGAAGGCTGCCAAGATGTAAGGGATCTGGAAAACAAGCCTAATCTGGGGTATCTTCAACTCACAGAAGAGAGATTTTATTCATCTACTTGGAATCTAGTTAGGTCTCCGATGTCAAGTAGTCTGTAGATGTGTATAATAAAAATGCAACAATAGCAGAAAATATATTGCAATAACTAATAAATAATCCCAGCATCAGAGGCTCTGCAATCTTTCCCAAAGGCCTAGCAGAAGAGCCAGAAGCCTCCAAGAGATCATCCTCACCTTGGACAGGTGAGTCCCTTGGAAGAATCCACACAGAACATAGAGTCATGGAGCTGGAAGGAACCTCTGAGGTCTTCTAGTCCAATCCCCTGAAACATTTTACCATCCTGGTCAAATGGTCATTCGTTCTATTCTTGAAAACCTCCAGCGATGGAACACCCACAATTCCAGCAGGAAAGCTGTCCCCTGGTTTAATTGTTGCCACTGTCAGGAAACTTCTCCTTAGATCGAGGTTGGATCTCTCTTTAACTCTCACTCCTTGGCCTTCCCTCTCGGTTCTTGGGAGAATAAATTGATTCCCACTTCTCTGTGACAGGCCCTCAAGTATCGGAAGACAGCTATCATCTCACCCTAAAGCTAAGCTAGACATTGCTAGTTTCCTTAACTAACATATACTTTATCCTCCACAGTGGGCCTTCTCCCATCACCTCTTCTTATGGTGGGACCCTCCACTGCCAATAGGTTGAAAGTGCAGGGAAATGGAATTGGAGACATCGAAGGGAAAGATGTCTGGAGAGTAAAGCCTGCCAGCCAATGAAACAGGCAGGACTTCCTTGCCCTGGCGCTTTCCAGACCATCTCCAGGCTCAAGCTCAATCCCTCCAAGACAGAGTGGCTGTGGATGCCGGCATCCCGGTACAGTCAGCTGAGTCCACGGCTGACTGTTGGGGGCGAGTCATTGGCCCCGATGGAGAGGGTGCGCAACCTGGGCGTCCTCCTGGATGAACGGCTGTCTTTTGAAGATCATTTGACGGCCGTCTCCAGGAGAGCTTTCCACCAGGTTCGCCTGGTGCGCCAGTTGCGCCCCTTTCTAGACCAGGATGCCTTATGCACGGTCACTCATGCCCTCGTGACGTCTCGTCTGGATTACTGCAATGCTCTCTACATGGGGCTCCCCTTGAGGGGCATCCGGAGGCTTCAGTTAGTCCAGAACGCGGCTGCGCGGGTGATAGAGGGAGCCCCTCGTGGCTCCCACGTGACACCTATCCTGCGCAGGCTGCACTGGCTACCTGTGGCCTTCCGGGTGCGCTTCAAGGTTTTGGTAACAATCTTTAAAGCGCTCCATGGCATAGGGCCGGGTTATTTACGGGACCGCCTGCTGCTACCGAATACCTCTCACCGACCCGTGCGCTCTCACAGAGAGGGACTCCTCAGGGTGCCGTCAGCTAGGCAGTGTCGTCTGGCGACGCCCAGGGGAAGGGCCTTCTCTGTGGGGGCTCCCGCCCTCTGGAACGAACTCCCCCCAGGACTCCATCAACTTCCGGACCTCCGAACCTTCCGTCGCGAGCTTAAAACACACTTATTCATCTGCGCGGGACTGGATTAGATTTTAAATTCACTGGTTTTAAATGGGTTTTATTATTTATATTGTTTTTAACAATTCGGCTATGTGGAATAAGTTTTTTATTTGTTATTTTAGTTCGTATTTATATGTATTTTTATGTGCCTGTGAACCGCCTTGAGTCCCTAGGGAGATAGGGCGGTATATAAATGTGAAAAATAAATAAATAAAAATAAATTTTAAGGGACTGAACAGGACTTCTAAGATCCCCTCCAACATTGTGCTAGGATGCCAGGTCACACAGCCCTAGAGAGTCTGTAGATTCTCAGTCATCCAGGTTGTCCCAAAGGTGCTTTTTCAGGAGGCAACTGGACTTCCTTGTTTTTTCTTTCAAGACATTTCGCTTCTCATCCAAGAAGCTTCTTCACAGCTCTGACAGGATAATGGGGAATACAAGGATTTATGAAGGAATACAAATCCTTCCATTCCCCACTATCCTATCAGAGCTGAAGAAGCTTCTTGGATGAGAAGTGAAATGTCTTCAAAAGAAAAAAAACAAGGAAGTCCAGTTGCCTCCTGAAAAAGCACCTTTGGGACAGCCTTAAGAGAGCAAAAGTAACTAATGCTAGAATAGTTCCTTACAGAAGAAAGTGTTTCTTCCTAATGCCACCAGGTGGCAGACTGAAACCAAAGAGATGCCTTTTTTTTAAATTTTGTCACAACAGTATACGCAACATGGACATAAAACAACAACACATCATATAAACATATATATAAGCAAAAGTATGCAACAACTATATTAATTTGATATAATGAAAGGGAACAATAGGACAGGAATGGTAGGCACTTTTGTGCTCTTATGCACGCCCCTTATAGTCCTCTTAGGAATGGGGTGAGGTCAATAGTAGACAGTTTTTGGTTGAAGATTTTGGGATTTTGAGTAGAGACTATGGAGTCAGGTAGTGAGTTCCAAGCATTAACAACTCTGTTACAGAAGTCATATTTTCTGCAATCAAGATTGAAGCGGTTAACATTAAATTTGAATCTATTGTTTGCTCTTGTATTATTGCGATTGAAGCTGAAGTAGTCTTTAACAGGAAGGACATTGCAATAGATGATTCTGTGTGTTAAACACAGGTCTTGTCGGAGTCGGCGGAGTTCTAAGTTTTCTAATCCCAGGATTTCAAGTCTGGTGGTATAAGGTATTTTGTTGTTTTCAGAGGAGCAGAGAACTCTTCTTGTAAAATATTTCTGGATGCGTTCAATTGTATTAATGTCAGAGATGTGGTATGGGTTCCAGACAGGTGAGCTGTATTCAAGAATAGGTCTAGCAAATGTTTTGTATGCTCTGGTTAGTAGTATAGAGTTTTCTTCCTCCCTCCCTCCCTCCCTCCCTCCCTCCCTCCCTTCCTCCCTTCCTTCAAGCCAGGCTGGAAAAGCCCTGCTGAGGCTTCAAGACCTAAATTCTTGATCAAGCGATGAAAGTCTTAAGTCTGCAAATCCAGGGAGAGATGAGTATCTGGAAGCAAGGACAGGCCAGCAGAGGCCAAAGGGGAAGCCAGCATGTCCTGTGATCTTTGGATGATCAAGCTAATCTGGGCTGCTGAATTGACCGTCTGTCAGGTAGCTGCACAGATGATTTGGGAAGCATCCTTGGAGAGAGCCCATCAATGGCTCTTTATCAGGTTTGGAGGAAATGTCTACGTAGGACCACAGAGTTCTATGCTCTCAATCAGTCTCACGTGACCTTGATTCTATCCCTCTACTGCCTAAGACTTGCATTAGCTTTTTTGGCAGGTCCAGCACCCTACTGGCTCATATTTGAGCAATTGTCCAATAGGACTCCTAGATCCCACTCAGTTACTACTATTCAGCCAGATACCATCTTTTCTGTATCTGCACATTTGCTTTTTCTTCCCTCTGTGTAAAGCCTTACTTTTCCCACCACTGAATTTCAGCCGGCGTAGCATCTTCGGCAGCTCAGGAGTTCATGGCTTCCATGACGGCCATGGACCTGATTCAGTTAATTGACGGCCCTACCCACGTCGGGGGAGGTACCCTAGATCTGATTTTTATCTCTGGCCAGTGGTCTAATGATCTGGTTTTAAATGATTTAGTTGTTGAACCTTTGTCATGGTCAGATCATTTTCTCCTTCGACTAGACTTTCTGAACGCTACCCACCACAGCAGGGAGACGGAACCAATGCGCTGGTTCCGTCCCAGGCGCCTGATGGACCCAGAGAGGTTCCTGACGGAGCTTGGACCGTTCCCCGAGCACCTGGCCCACGACTCGACTGAAGAGCTAGTTGCGGCCTGGGAACGGGCTGCGGCTGGAGCTTTGGACCGTGTCGTGCCTTTGCGGCCTCTGACCCGGCGTCGGTCTCAACCAGCTCCTTGGTTCTCCGAGGAGCTGAGGGAGATGAAGCGCCGGAGAAGACGCCTAGAGAGTGCCTGAAGATCCAGCCGCTCTGAGGCTGACCGGACACTAGTTAGGTCCTACAGTAGGACCTACCTAGTGGCAATGAGGGTTCTTGACGTTCTCGTTCCTCCCCCATTGCGTCGGCAGATAACCGCCCGGCCGCCCTGTTTTGGGTGACCCGCTCTCTCCTTCAACAGGAGGGGCGGGAGGACCCCCTACAAGGGCGTGCCGAGGAGTTTAACAGTTATCTATACGACAAAATCGTTCAGCTTCGGGACGGATTGGATCAAAATTGGGTAGATCCAGGCGAGGGTTCTGAGGCCCGTCTTGTTGAGGTGGTTTGGGATGATTTGATCCTGTGACTCCCGAGGACATGGACAGGTTGCTGGGTAGGCTGAACGCCACCACATGTTTACTGGATCCGTGTCCCTCCTGGTTAGTACTGGCTACTCAGGAGGTGACGAGGCTGGCTCAGGGATTACAAATGCTTCTTTGCGGGAGGGGTCTTTCCGCAGCCTTGAAAGAGGCAGTGGTGAGACCCCTCCTCAAGCCTTCCTGGACCCAGCTGTTTTGGGAACTACCGGCCAGTCTCCAATCTTCGCTTCACGGTGAAGGTTGTTGAGAGTGTGGTGGCATGTCAGCTACCCCAGTACCTGGATGAAGCTGTCTATCTAGACCCGTTCCAGTCCGGCTTCCGGCCGGATACAATCTGGAGACAGCTTTGGTCGCACTGGTGGATGATCTCTGGAGGGCCAGGGATAGGGGTTATTCCTCTGCCCTGGTCCTATTAGACCTCTCAGCGGCTTTTGATACCATCGACCATGGTATCCTGCTGCGCCGGTTGGAGGGTTGGGAGTGGGAGGCACCGTTTATCGGTGGTTCTCCTCCTACCTCTCTGATCGGACGCAGACGGTGTTGACAGGGGGCAGAGATCGACTCAAGGTGCCTCATGTGTGGGGTGCCGCGGGGTCGATTCTCTCACCCTCCTGTTCAACATCTATATGAAGCCGCTGGGTGAGATCATCAGTGGCTTTGGGGTGAGATACCAACTGTCGCTGATGATACCCAGCTGTACTTTTCCACCCGGGCCACCCCAGTGAAGCTGTCGAAGTGCTGTCCCGGTGTCTGGAGGCCGTGCGGGTCTGGATGGGGAGGAACAGGCTCAAACTTAATCCTCCAAGACGGAGTGGCTGTGGATGCGGCACCTCGGTACAGTCAGCTGCAGATGCGGCTGTCTGTCGGGGTGAATCATTGGCCCGATGGAGAAGGTGCAACTTGGGCATGCTCCTGGATGGTCGGTTGTCCTTTGAAGACCATTTGGCGACCGTCTCCAGGAGAGCATTTTACCAGGTTCGCCTGATCCGCCAGTTCGTCCCTTCCTGGACGGGATGCCTTATGCACAGTCACTCATGCTCTCGTTACCTCTCGCCTGGACTACTGCAATGCTCTCTACATGGGGCTCCCTTGAAGAGCACCGGAGACTTCAGCTAGTTCAGAAGCGGCTCGCGGGTTATTGAGGGCGTCTCGGGCTCCCATATAACACCTATCCTCGCAGACTGCACTGGCTACCTGTTGTTTTCGGGTGCGCTTCAAGGTATTGGTTACCACCTTTAAAGCGCTCCATGGCTTAGGACCGGGCTATCTACGGGACCGTCTACTGCCGGCTTCTATCTCCCATCGTCCGATGCGTTCCCACAGAGAGGACTCCTCAGGGTGCCGTCAGCCAAACAGTGTCGACTGGCGGCCCCAGGGGAGGGCCTTCTCTGTGGGGGCTCACCTGTGGAACGAACTTCCCTCGGACTTGACAATTACCTGACCTTAGGACCTTTCGCGAACTTAAAACTTATTTATTCCGTATGGCTGGACTAGCCTGATTTTATTTTTATTGGATGGGTTTTAAAATTCTGTGATTTTACGGGAAGTACGTTTTTAATATTTTGGGCATTTAAATTAGTTTTTAAGGGATGTTTTAATTATTGTGTGTGTATATTTTATCTGCCTGTTCACGCCCTGAGTCCTTGGAGAAGGCGGTATACAAATAAAATATTATTATTATTTTGTTAAGACGGTGCCCAGTGTTCAAGTGTGTTGAGAGCCTTCTGGATCTTGAGCCTATTTTTTGAAGTGTTGGCTATTTTGCCAGCTTGGTATTCCCTTCTATCCCCTCATCTAAATGAATGACGAAGATGAGAGTTTATGAAAGAGTCCTTTGTGGAGCCATGTTGGTTTCTTCTGGGATTTATTTTATTTCTTCACTGGTGTTGTACTAGTTTGGACTTTTATAATTTCACTTTTCAAAGTTTCCCATGCTTCTTGAGTTGTTTTTCCCTTGAGCATTTCCATCCATGGAATTCTTCCCAAGCTCTAAGTTAGTTAGTTGGTCTCTTAAAGTCTCATTTGACTTTGTTCTATTCCTTGAGCTTACATTATGTTGAATTTCAATATTGTATGGTCATTTTCTACCAAGATTCCTGTTACTTTAATCCTGTTAGTGAGAATTAAGTCCAGTATGGCTGACCCCCTCTACCTTTTGGGAGAAAAAGTTGTCTGCCAGGCTCATCAGGAACCAGTTTGATCTTCCACCAGCTGTAATGTTTGTCTCCCAGTTGATGTCAGGGTAGTGAAAGTCCCCATTGCTATTGTGATGTGCGTCCTATATACTTTAGCTAATTGATTAGCTGGGTGATCTGTAGTATACACCTATGGCAATGTCACTCTTTTTTCCTTTTATCTCGACCCATATGGATTCTAGGGGGCTTTTGTCTTTTGTCCTCTGCATTTCTACAGATATGCAGTGATCTCTTAACATATAATGCAACTCCATCTATTAGGTCTGTTTCTTTTAAACCGTTAAAATTCCTCTAACTTCACATTCCATTCATGGGTTTTGTCCCACCATGTTTTGGTAATGACAATGATATCATACCTGCCCTCATGTACTAGGATTTCAAACTCACCTGCTTGTTCCTCATGTTTTGAGTGTTAGTATCCAGCCATCTGAATCCTTTTTGACTGCGTTTGCTTTCTACATTACCTGTTTTGTGTCTAAATTCCTCTTCTTTCTTACCCCTTGTTTGATTGACCTAAGATTTATACTTGGAATTAGTTCCTAAAATTCATCTTCCTCCCTCCAGTTTTAGTTAAAGCCCTTTGGATAAGCTGAGTCAGTTGGTTTGAAAGACATTCTTCCTGGTTCTTGTGAGGTGCAGCTCATCCCTTACCAAAAGATACCCATGCAGGCATTGTAGACCATTGAAGAATCCAAAGTTCTCAGCACCATCCCCAAGACGTTTATTTCAAAAGTTCTGCCTTCCCTATTGGATGCTTATCTTTCATTGGGAGTACAGAAGAAAACACCACCTGTGCCCCTCTCTTTGGCTTTCATGCCGAGCTGTTTGTAGTCTCTTAATATTTCTTTCAGGCTCTTTGTTGCATCATTTGCCCCTCATGGAAGAGGAGAAAGAGATAATAAGCTGTGTGATTAATTGTTTTAGTAAACCTCCAGTCAGCTGCAGATGCGGCTGTCTGTCGGGGTGAATCATTGGCCCGATGGAGAAGGTACGCAACTTGGGCATGCTCCTGGATGGTCGGTTGTCCTTTGAAGACCATTTGGCGACCGTCTCCAGGAGAGCATTTTATCAGGTTCGCCTGATCCGCCAGTTCGTCCTTCCTGGACGGGATGCCTTATGCACAGTCACTCATGCTCTCGTTACCTCTCGCCTGGACTACTGCAATGCTCTCTACATGGGGCTCCTTGAAGAGCACCGGAGACTTCAGCTAGTTCAGAAGCGGCTCGCGGGTTATTGAGGGGCGTCTCGGGCTCCCATATAACACCTATCCTCGCAGACTGCACTGGCTACCTGTTGTTTTCGGGTGCGCTTCAAGGTATTGGTTACCACCTTTAAAGCGCTCCATGGCTTAGGACCGGGCTATCTACGGGACCGTCTACTGCCGGCTTCTATCTCCCATCGTCCGATGCGTTCCCACAGAGAGGACTCCTCAGGGTGCCGTCAGCCAAACAGTGTCGACTGGCGGCCCCAGGGGAGGGCCTTCTCTGTGGGGGCTCCCTTGAAGAGCACCGGAGACTTCAGCTAGTTCAGAAGCGGCTCGCGGGTTATTGAGGAGCGTCTCGGGCTCCCATATAACACCTATCCTCGCAGACTGCACTGGCTACCTGTTGTTTTCGGGTGCGCTTCAAGGTATTGGTTACCACCTTTAAAGCGCTCCATGGCTTAGGACCGGGCTATCTACGGGACCGTCTACTGCCGGCTTCTATCTCCCATCGTCCGATGCGTTCCTTCAAGCCAGGCTGGAAAAGCCCTGCTGAGGCTTCAAGACCTAAATTCTTGATCAAGTGATGAAAGTCTTAAGTCTGCAAATCCAGGGAGAGATGAGTATCTGGAAGCAAGGACAGGCCAGCAGAGGCCAAAGGGGAAGCCAGCATGTCCTGTGATCTTTGGATGATCAAGCTAATTAAGTCTGGGCTGCTGAATTGACCGTCTGTCAGGTAGCTGCACAGATGATTTGGGAAGCATCCTTGGAGAGAGCCCATCAATGGCTCTTTATCAGGTTTGGAGGAAATGTCTACGTAGGGCCACAGAGTTCTATGCTCTCAATCAGTCTCACGTGACCTTGATTCTATCCCTCATCTAAATGAATGGCGAAGATGAGAGTTTATGAAAGAGTCCTTTGTGGAGCCATGTTGGTTTCTTCTGGGATTTATTTTATTTCTTCACTGGTGTTGTACTAGTTTGGACTTTTATAATTTCACTTTTCAAAGTTTCCCATGCTTCTTGAGTTGTTTTTCCCTTGAGCATTTCCATCCATGGAATTCTTCCCAAGCTCTAAGTTAGTTAGTTGGTCTCTTAAAGTCTCATTTGACTTTGTTCTATTCCTTGAGCCTACATTATGTTGAATTCCAATATTGTATGGTCATTTTCTACCAAGATTCCTGTTACTTTAATCCTGTTAGTGAGAATTAAGTCCAGTATGGCTGACCCCTCTCTACCTTTTGGGAGAAAAAGTTGTCTGCCAGGCTCATCAGGAACCAGTTTGATCTTCCACCAGCTGTAATGTTTGTCTCCCAGTTGATGTCAGGGTAGTGAAAGTCCCCATTGCTATTGTGATGTGCGTCCTATATACTTTAGCTAATTGATTAGCTGGGTGATCTGTAGTATACACCTATGGCAATGTCACTCTTTTTTCCTTTTATCTCGACCCATATGGATTCTAGGGGGCTTTTGTCTTTTGTCCTCTGCATTTCTACAGATATGCAGTGATCTCTTAACATATAATGCAACTCCATCTATTAGGTCTGTTTCTTTTAAACCGTTAAAATTCCTCTAACTTCACATTCCATTCATGGGTTTTGTCCCACCATGTTTTGGTAATGACAATGATATCATACCTGCCCTCATGTACTAGGATTTCAAGCTCACCCTGCTTGTTCCTCATGTTTTGAGTGTTAGTATCCAGCCATCTGAATCCTTTTTGACTGCGTTTGCTTTCTACATTACCTGTTTTGTGTCTAAATTCCTCTTCTTTCTTACCCCTTGTTTGATTGACCTAAGATTTATACTTGGAATTAGTTCCTAAAAATTCATCTTCCTCCCCTCCAGTTTTAGTTAAAGCCCTTTGGATAAGCTGAGTCAGTTGGTTTCGAAAGACATTCTTCCTGGTTCTTGTGAGGTGCAGCTCATCCCTTACCAAAAGATACCCATGCAGGCATTGTAGACCATTGAAGAATCCAAAGTTCTCAGCACCATCCCCCAAGACGTTTATTTCAAAAGTTCTGCCTTCCCCTATTGGATGCTTATCTTTCATTGGGAGTACAGAAGAAAACACCACCTGTGCCCCCCTCTCTTTGGCTTTCATGCCGAGCTGTTTGTAGTCTCTTAATATTGCTTTCAGGCTCTTTGTTGCATCATTTGCCCCCTCATGGAAGAGGAGAAAGAGATAATAATCTGTGGGATTAATTGTTTTAGTAAACCCTCCAGTCACATCTTTGATCCACTTTATAATACCTTGGTAAGACCACACTTGGAATATTGCATCTAGTTTTGGTCACCACACTATGAAAGAGATGTGGAGACTCTAGAAAGAGTGCAGAGAAAAGCAACAAAGATAATTAGCAGACTAAGGGCTAAAACATATGAAGAATTAGGTTGTCTAGTCTAACGGGAAAAAAAGGACTGGGGTAATGTGATAGCAGTCTTCCAATATTTGAGGGGCGGCCATAAAGAAGAAGGGGTCAACCTATTTTCCAAAGCACCTGAGGGTAGGACAAGAAACAATGGATGGAAATTAATCAAGGAGAGAACCAACCCAGAACTAAAGAGAAATTTCCTGTCAGTGAAAACAGTGGATCAGTGAATGTCTTGCCTTCAGAAGTTGTATGTGCTCCAACACTAGAGGTTTTTAAGAGATTGGCTAACCACACATGCCACCCACTGCTTGTGCAAATGAGGATGCGCATGTGTGCTCACCTGCCACTTCCACGGCCTTGTTCCAAAAGGTTCAAGGCCTGATAGTGGGCTGCAGCCTGGGAGTTGGGGACCTCTGCATTAGAAGTCCTCCAAGTTCCTTTCCAACTCTGTTATTCTTTGGAAATGAGCTCAACTCGTGCTTTGTTCACGGCCAGGGCAGGTAGCAGTAGAAAGGCTTGGCCAGTGCCTTCCTCTGGAATGTTTCCTCCTCTGGACGATGCCCTTTCAAGCTCTCCTGGAAGCCCTGCAACCACGAAGGGTGATTCTCTTGGAAATGACAGTTGTGATAAGGCGTTTAAGATTAAAATTACTTGCAAGATGAATTTGAGCCAGCCGTGTGGCCTGGCTGCAAAAGAGGCAAATGCAATAATGCTCAGATTCATCTCAGAGTCTCCCAGCTGCAGGAAGTAATAAATTCAATTATTATCCTGCAGAAGGGCCAGTTTGATCTTCCACCAGCTGTAATGTTTGTCTCCCAGTTGATGTCAGGGTAGTGAAAGTCCCCATTGCTATTGTGATGTGCGTCCTATATACTTTAGCTAATTGATTAGCTGGGTGATCTGTAGTATACACCTATGGCAATGTCACTCTTTTTTCCTTTTATCTCGACCCATATGGATTCTAGGGGGCTTTTGTCTTTTGTCCTCTGCATTTCTACAGATATGCAGTGATCTCTTAACATATAATGCAACTCCATCTATTAGGTCTGTTTCTTTTAAACCGTTAAAATTCCTCTAACTTCACATTCCATTCATGGGTTTTGTCCCACCATGTTTTGGTAATGACAATGATATCATACCTGCCCTCATGTACTAGGATTTCAAACTCACCCTGCTTGTTCCTCATGTTTTGAGTGTTAGTATCCAGCCATCTGAATCCTTTTTGACTGCGTTTGCTTTCTACATTACCTGTTTTGTGTCTAAATTCCTCTTCTTTCTTACCCCTTGTTTGATTGACCTAAGATTTATACTTGGAATTAGTTCCTAAAAATTCATCTTCCTCCCCTCCAGTTTTAGTTAAAGCCCTTTGGATAAGCTGAGTCAGTTGGTTTCGAAAGACATTCTTCCTGGTTCTTGTGAGGTGCAGCTCATCCCTTACCAAAAGATACCCATGCAGGCATTGTAGACCATTGAAGAATCCAAAGTTCTCAGCACCATCCCCCAAGACGTTTATTTCAAAAGTTCTGCCTTCCCCTATTGGATGCTTATCTTTCATTGGGAGTACAGAAGAAAACACCACCTGTGCCCCCCTCTCTTTGGCTTTCATGCCGAGCTGTTTGTAGTCTCTTAATATTTCTTTCAGGCTCTTTGTTGCATCATTTGCCCCCTCATGGAAGAGGAGAAAGAGATAATAAGCTGTGTGATTAATTGTTTTAGTAAACCCTCCAGTCACATCTTTGATCCACTTTATAATACCTTGGTAAGACCACACTTGGAATATTGCATCTAGTTTTGGTCACCACACTATGAAAGAGATGTGGAGACTCTAGAAAGAGTGCAGAGAAAAGCAGCAAAGATAATTAGCAGACTAAGGGCTAAAACATATGAAGAATTAGGTTGTCTAGTCTAATGGAAAAAAAAGGACTGGGGTAATGTGATAGCAGTCTTCCAATATTTGAGGGGCGGCCATAAAGAAGAAGGGGTCAACCTATTTTCCAAAGCACCTGAGGGTAGGACGAGAAACAATGGATGGAAATTAATCAAGGAGAGAACCAACCCAGAACTAAAGAGAAATTTCCTGTCAGTGAAAACAGTGGATCGGTGAATGTCTTGCCTTCAGAAGTTGTATGTGCTCCAACACTAGAGGTTTTTAAGAGATTGGCTAACCACACATGCCACCCACTGCTTGTGCAAATGAGGATGCGCATGTGTGCTCACCTGCCACTTCCACGGCCTTGTTCCAAAAGGTTCAAGGCCTGATAGTGGGCTGCAGCCTGGGAGTTGGGGACCTCTACATTAGAAGTCCTCCAAGTTCCTTTCCAACTCTGTTATTCTTTGGAAATGAGCTCGATTCGTGCTTTGTTCATGGCCAGGGCAGGTAGCAGTAGAAAGACTTGGCCAGTGCCTTCCTCTGGAATGTTTCCTCCTCTGGACGATGCCCTTTCAAGCTCTCCTGGAAGCCCTGCAACCACGAAGGGTGATTCTCTTGGAAATGACAGTTGTGATAAGACGTTTAAGATTAAAATTACTTGCAAGATGAATTTGAGCCAGCCGTGTGGCCTGGCTGCAAAAGAGGCAAATGCAATAATGCTCAGATTCATCTCAGAGTCTCCCAGCTGCAGGAAGTAATAAATTCAATTATTATCCTGCAGAAGGGCCAGCTTGCCTTTTCCCTCCACTCCAGAGTGTTTGCTTTGATTCTGGGAGCCGCTTAGTTACACCTGTGAGAAGGGCCTGCTCCCTAAAAGGAGCCCTAGACTAGCGTCAATACAGAAGCCAGGGCATACGAACTGCGTCCTCCGAGAAGGGCAGCCCGCGTCTCTTTTGGGGCAGGGGAGCCGCCTCAGATTCGACAGGCCGGCTGGGGGGCTCCCTTGAGGGCGGAAAAGCGGCGCCGCAGCAGGGCCGGTTGGGCTTTGGCGAGCTCTGGCTCTTCCTTCCCGCCCCAGCCACCATTTCCCCCGCCCAAGGCGAGCGAGGCTCCGACGGCCGGCCGGCCGGCCGAGCGGAGTGGGGGGAGAGCCGGGCTCAGGGCAGCGGGGCGCCTGCCTGGAGGGCCCCGCTTTGCGGCCGGGCGGGGCGATGGCCCAGCCGCTCCGGGGCTTTTCTGCCTGTCTGGCAGGATTAGCCGAGTGGCTGCCTCGGAGAGACAGCGCTGCTGATCGAGTTAGCCGCCCCGCGATTCCGGCCCGCTGATTCACTGTGGAAATGCCTCATTAGCACTCGGGCGCTCGCGGGAGGACTCAGCCGGGCGGGCGGAGGGGGGAGCTGCGCCGCCTCCGCCTCCTCCTCTCGCGCGGCCGGAGCCCCAGAGAGGCCGGGGCGGGTGGGTCACCCCAATGCAGCCCTGTCAGCCGCCGGGACTCCCGGGCCCGCTCGCTGCCCCTCCGCCCGGCCTACTCCACCGGGTGCTTCTTGCAGGGGGGAGGGCGCGCGCAAAAGAAACCGAATACTAGGTCCAAAAAAGGCCCCTGAAAATGGACAAGTGAGAACGAGGCAGGGATTTAGTCCTTAAGGGCACTACCTCTACACGGAGGGAAATAAGCAGTGGGGTACCAAAGGGTTCCATCTTAGGCTCAGGACTCTTCGATATCTTCATAAATGACTTAGATGAGGGAATAGAAGGGGAACACATCAAATTTGCAGATGACACTAAGTTGCCCTCAGTTTATATTCTGGTGGCTTCTCCTGTCAATGGTGGTGGTGGTGGTTTTGGTGGTTCTTTGGTTGGGCTGCTTACTGTTAGCTTGTTAGGCGGTTCCTTGGTTGGGGTATTGTTTTTCATAATTGTTTGTCTGATATTAATCTTTTTTTTATTTTGTTACAACAGTATACACAAGCATCAACGTAAAACAACAACACATCATATAAGCATATATATAAGTAAAAGTATGCAATAACTATATTAATTTGATATAATGAAAGGAAACAATAGGACAGGAACGGTAGGCACGCTTGTGCTCTTATGCACACCCCTTAATCTTGGTGTTAACCTATGCTCATCTGGGTGTTCATTGATGGTGGGGAAGTCTTTTTGTTCCCTCTTTGGCTTGTGGATTATCTCTCTTGCACAATATGCAGAAGTTGTTTATGACTTATATGTCTATTGATGGTTGATCTCAGAGTTGATGTCAGAGTTGCCAGCTTCTAGAAATTTTCTAGAATTTTTGGACTTGCTTGCTCTAAATGGTCAGTTTCCCAGTTGAAACTATTGCTAAATCTGTCCATACGTTGTGAAATCATCCTGTCTTCTGACTGCTAGTTGGTGTTCATGGATGTATTCTGCTAATGTTCTGCCTGTTTCTCCTACATAGTGGTTGTTGCAGACATTACACTGTATGTTGTAAATGTTCTTGAGCTGTTAGATCTTTTGATTTACTTAGGATGTTTTGGAGGACTTTAGTTGGTTTATGTGCTATGCTGATGCCATGAGATTATAATATTTTGTTGGTAGTTTCTGAGATGGTTTTTATGCATGATGGTAGTATTCTTTTGTCATTCTGTATTGGGTTAAGTGGTCAGGCACTTTTTGCTGGAGTTGCGTGGATATCCATGTTGTTGGAAGATGTTTTATAGACGATCTGTTTCCTTTTTCTGCTGTTCAGGGCTGCTGCAGTGTGTTTTTTGCTGTTTATTTAAAATTTCTTAAATTTTTGAGCTTCTAATTAATTTTTGTTTTGCTTAGAATTGAAGCTAACTCCCCCAGCAACTTTTAAAATTTGTCATTCTGAAGGTCTCTAGTAGCTTTAAAATGGTTAAGAGCCAATTTCCACCTTTGATTGTGGTGGTGAGGTTTGTGAATGTAGTGTCCTTTAAAAGGCTCTGCTACAATTGTGAGTAAGATGCTCAATCCCTTTGCCTCCAGGTGCTGAAACCCATAGGAACCCACTGCCCTGAGGTCTCCTCACAAGGAGCAACTGCTGGAATACAGATGGGCAATCTGCTGTCCCCTGATTATCCAGAAAGGTTCAAAGGAACCAGTTTATTGAACAGTCCCTTGGGCTTGGCTTGTTCATCAGTTCCAGTTTTAAAGAGCCATCTTCAGTTCACCGTATCTCCCCCAGAAGTCCTTGGAACAGAACCTTTTGCAACACATTTTTCCTCTGTACCAAGGTACCTTTACCTCCTGGAATAAAATCATGGCAAACTTTTAGCACAAAATTGAGACACACTTGGCCTCATAACTACCAACTGCAAATATAATTAACAGATTAACAGATTAATCTTTTAATTTTAAATCCCCTCTCACAGTCACTGAAACAGAAAACAGAATAAAACCCATATGCAGCTGTTCAATTCACATGCTAGCAAAATAAGGCATAGGATCATCCAATGCAAATTAGATCCCTACATGGAAAAGGAGATGCCAGATGTTTGAGGTGCCTTCAGAACAATCTTAGGAACATAAGACATTATTGCTGATGTAAGCTGGATAACTGAGGATGCCAAAGAATACTGTATATAAGTCATCAAGTGCCTCATCGATTATAGAGAAGCCTTTCATTGTGTGAATCATGCCAAGCCATAGAAAGTCCTTAGAAAGATGGACTCCCAGAAGATTCCATTGTCCTCGTAAGAA
Source organism: Ahaetulla prasina (assembly GCF_028640845.1). NCBI lineage: Eukaryota > Metazoa > Chordata > Lepidosauria > Squamata > Colubridae > Ahaetulla > Ahaetulla prasina. Next base: position 1,441,628 of record NC_080551.1, on the reverse strand, counting down.
GCTTATATACAAGTCAGGAAGTCACATTAGGGACAGAACATGGAGAAGCAGACCAGCTCCAAGGTTGGTAAGGCTGCACACTCTCCCCTTATTTATTCAACTTATATGCTGAATATATATTAAGGGAAAGTGGGTGCGAAAGAGCATGGTTTTAAAATTGGAGAAAGAAACATTGAAATCCTATATTGTGCTAATGACACTGCCCTGATTACCAAAAATGTTGAATTAAAAGTCAAAGAGCACAATGAAAAAATGGGAGTAATATACATATGTATATAAAGAATACCAAGTAATGACAATAGGTAAAACAACCAGCCTTAAAATTGACATGAAAAATAACAAAGTGGTGTATAGTTTCTGCATTTAGGCTCAATCATGAACAATAAAGGAACAAGCAGTCAATAAATATACTGCAGACTACAACTTGGTAGAGCAGCCATGAAGGCCTCAACAAATATATTCAGATGCTGTGATATGTCTATATATACAAAGACCAGAAGTTGGACTTTGAAGAAGCAGAAAAAGAAGAGTATTTACACTTTTAATCTCTGAAATTGGAGAAGATTGCAGAGAAGACTGGTCAGTCAAGAAAGCAAACCAAGGGATCATCGGAGAAAAATCCCCAAAGTTCTCATTCAACGTACAAAAGATAAGGCTCAAATGATCTTACTTCAGACACATTATGTAGGAAAGGTTCTCATGCTGGGAAGGATACAGGATAACATAGATAAAAGGATTGGAAGGGACCTTAGAGGTTTTCTAGTCCAACCCTCTGCTTGAGCAAGTGACCCTTTGCCAACTCCTAATAAATGGCTGTACAATCTCTTCTTAAAAACCCACAACTCTGGGAGACAAACTACTCATTTATTAATTGTTCTCTCTGACAAGAAATGTCTTCTTAATTCTAGGTTGGATTTCTCTTTAACAATCTCCTATCCATTACTACTTTTCCTGCCTGCAGGTGCTTTGGAGAATAAGTTAGTCCCCTCCCCTCTGTGATGGCCCCTCAAGTATGGAAGACAATTGCCATGTCCTCCCTGCCCCCCAAGTCTTCTCTTTGCTATCTCGCTCCCTCAACCATTCATCATGTAATGTATTTTCCAGTCCTTTATTGTTACTATTCTCTGCACACTTTCCAAAATCTCATATTTTTTGTATCGTGACCAGAAATGGATGCAGTATTTCAAGTGTGGCCTCATCTGAGTGCTATAAAGTGATACTGTCACTTCTTGTGATCTTCTGTGTAATCCTGTATAAAGTCACGAATCCATTCTTCTGAAAGAACCTTCATGGCAAAGTTCTTGCTGAATATCCCCTTATGAAATACTTAAGCAACGTAATATAATCCACAATCCAACACAATAAGATGAAGATGAAGTCTCCATTCAGTTTTGATTTCGCAGCAAGGCTATCGGTCTATTTGCAGTTAGTCTCAAACGCCATTTTAAAAGAAGAGGGGAAAAAAAATTTCTCTCTTTAAAAAAAGGAGGAAGTCAGGAAATCAACAATACTTGCAAACCAGTAATTGTTCACTCATGCTTCTTCCGTCTGCTTATAGAAATCCACAAAAAGAAATCAATTGCTAGCAGAACTTGGACACCTTTCTCTTTTCCTGCTTTTGCAGGAGACGCGCTGGATACTGGAGATAGGAGGAATTCAATGGGATTCGACCTTTCGGGACTTTGTGATCTTGATGCTATCTCTGTTGTTGCAGCCTAGGACTGCTATGGCTTTAGCAGCAGCGGCAGCACACTACTGGCTCCAACGTAAGTGGTAGTCCACTAGTTCACCTAGATCTCTCTCACAGCTAGCATTGCTGAACCAGGTACTACCTATTCTGTACCTACACAGTTGTCCTGTTCAGTTCATTGTTTCCTGCCAAGTGCATCTCGCCTGCCTCTGAGGATGCCAACGGAGCTGCTTAATGAAATGTCAGAACAGTAGAAAACTAGGCAATGGTCATTCAACCCAAAAGCTCATCCCTTCTTGTACTATTTGGAAAGAGGAAGGAAGGAAGGAAGGAAGGAATTTTGCTGTGTTTCTCAGTGGCTACTACTCAGCCATGCGTACAAAGAAAAATAGGGACTCAGGGAGAACCAACTATCAAGAAAGCAAATCATTTCCATATCTTAAATCTAAAAAATATAATCCAGACATAGCTCCCTAGATTGCTGTCTTTTCCCTGAATCCTTCTAGGTTTGAGGCCACTTGAGAGACACTCCAACTTCGCCCATGGGGAAAAAAAAGACTATAAAATGAAGCTACAACTTCTCTTTAGAAGCCCATCTCAGATTTCTGCTCCTTCTCCTTTATTGTTTATTTTCCCAAGTTTACCTGTCTTTACCTGCTGTATAGTTTGATTGGATTTTATTGCAGGTGAGACTCGGGTTTTCCGTTAACTCCTTCAGGGTTTGGGCATGAGGTTTCACTATTTAATGGAATTAAGGAGTTTGATTAAAGCCATACATTTCCTTAGCCCATCCTCCCAATTAATTTCAAGAAGTTTTGCAAAATATTTTCACTTTGGATCAATCTTGGGAGGACTTAGTATATTGGAAAGATATAGTTCAGTCAGATGCATTCTCCAAAATTGTCATTTTTCTTACTTTGTTTGAGTCCCTTTTCCTGTTAAATTCTTCACCTCTCATCAGTGAAATATTTTCCAGGCATGAAATTAGATTTAACAGATTTTATGTTGGCCAAAATTGTTGGGCTGCCAAAATGATTGATTAGAAGCCTAAGTCTAAGGAGGAGTTCTTGTGAAGCTTCCAATTGGAAAACTTCAAACGAATCAGTTTCAATTCCCATTTGCCTATTTAAGATAACACCTTCTTAGGCACAGAGCTGGTCTCTCTGCAGCCCTGAAGCAGGATGAAGTTGAAGCATGAATTATATTCACTCACAGCATAAGCAGAGAAGGGAAGGACTGTTTTAACTAGAAGAACTGCACTGCTTGTTTCACCCTGGCATTGTCACACTTTGCTTTTGCTTGGCCATTCAATAGTTTGAATTGGGGGAGAAAAGAATCATAGAATCATAGGACTGGAAGGGACAGTGGAGATCTTCTAGTCTAACCTCCTGCCCAAGGTAGGAATCCTTATACATCCCAGGCAAATAGTTGTCCAACCTTATTTTGAAAACCTCCAGTGATGAAGCACCCACAATTCTGGGAGGCAAGTTGTTCCATTGATTAATCATTTTCACTGTCAGGAAATTCCTCTTCATTTACAGGATGGATCTTCCTCTGATGAGCTTCCACCATTACTTCTTGTCCTCTCCACAAGTGCTTTGGAGGACAAATGACGTGGCTCTTTCCTGTGATGGTCCTTTAAGTACTGGAAGACTGCTGTCATGTCTCCCCTGAGCCTTCACTAGGCTAAACATATTACTTTGGTAGTGGAGCATTTGATTGTTGGGGGTGGTTTTTTGGTACACTTGCCATCATAGCAAACCTCAAGATTCTGTCCTAGGCCCCCTACTCTTCACTGTCTTCATAAATGATTTAGGTGAGGGGATAGAAGAGGATATTAATCAAATTTGCAGATGACACCAAGCCTGGGAGAGGAGCCAGCACTTTAAGAAGACAGGCTCCAGGTTCATGATCTTGACAGACTTGAATACTATCCAACAAAATGCAGGTGGTGAGAAAAGTATGGTATATAAGCCTTACATATAAGCAAGAAAAACCAAATGCACAGATATAAAACAGGCGGTATCTGGTTTAATAGCAGTAACTGTGAGAGAAAGCGAAGAGTAGACTATTATTTAAGTACAATCCAGCAGTCTGCTGCAGCTGCAAAAATAAATAAATAAATAAAAAATAAAGCCAATACAGTCCTAGGATGCAGGCAGAGAAAGATAGTTTCAAGCTCATGTGAAGTGATAGTACTGCTTTCTACTGTACTGGTGAGACCACATATAGAATACTGTGTCTAATTCTGGTTACCAAGAAACAAAATTGTTGAGACTCTAGAAAGGGTGCAGAGAGGAGCAACAAAGATGCCAGGGTTATGATGGGTTAGATGGAGGCTAAACTGTAAGATGAACTTGATATGTCTAGTTAATGAAGAGAACAACTGGGGTGATATTTATTTATTTATTTATTTTGCCACCTAGTTGCCCATGGCGACTCAAGGTGGCTTACAGAATATAAAAAACCACATTTAAAAAAACAGTAAAACTCATAAAAAAATCAAATAAATTAATGTAAATAAAATCACCCGACCCCCACCTCCCACCCCAGTGACAGCTGATCACATGAGCCATTGAATGGGCGCCATCCCGCTCTGGGTTCCCCAGGCCTGCTGGCAGAACCAGATCTTTAGTGCCTTCCAGAAGAATATTAGAGTGGGGAAAATTCTAATCTCTGGGGGAATGATGTTCCAGAGAGTGGGAGCCACCACGGAGAAGGCCCTTCTTCTGGGTCCCACCAGGTGTATCTTTTCGGGGATGGGACCTGCAACATTCCCTGCTTCCCCACTCTGATGGGTTGGGTAGATGTGACCGGCAAGAGATGGTCCCTCAGATAACCTGGTCCCAAGCCATGAAGGACTTAAAGGTGACAACCAGCACCTTGAATTGCACCCGGAAGTAAATTGGCAACTAATGCAGCTCCTGCAGGAGAGGTAATACATGTGCACACCAGGGTCTGCACAAAACCATGCAGGCCACTGCATTTCTCACCAACTGGAGCTTCCAAATGGTTTTCAAGGGCAGCCCCATGTAGACCGTGTTGCAATAGTCATGACGGGAAGTGACTAGGGCATGAGTGACTGTTGGTCCAGGAAAGGGCGTGACTGGTGCACAACCCACAGTTGCGCAAAGGCCCTCCTGGCCATGACCACCACCTACTCTTTGGGCAAGAGTCGTGAGTCCAGGAAAAAACCCTGGGAGTGGGAGTGGGAGTGGGGGGCACCGTTTTTCAGTGGTTCTCCTCCTACCTCGCTGACCGCTCGTAGACGGTGTTGGCAGGAGGGCAGAGGTCGGCCGCACGGTGCCTCACGTGTGGAGTGCCACAGGGGTCAATCCTCTTGCCTCTCCTGTTCAACATCTATATGAAGCCGCTGGGGGAGATCATCCGTGGTTTTGGGGTGAGTTGTCAACTGTAAGCTGATGATACTCAGCTGTACATTTCCCACAAAACCACCCGAACGAAGCCGTCAATGTGATGTCCCGGTGCTTGGAGGCCGTTCGGGTCTGGATGGGAGCGAACAGGCTTCGACTCAACCCATCCAAGACGGAGTAGCTGTGGATACCGGCGTCCTGGCACAGTCAGCTGGTTCCATTGCTGACTGTGGGGGGGGCGAGTCATTGGCCCCCAGGGAGTTGGTTCGCAACTTAGGCGTTCTTCTGGATGTAGGGCTGTCTTTAGAAGAACATTTGACAGCCGTCGCCAGGGGAGCTTTTTATCAGGTACGCCTGATTCGCCAGTTGCGTCCCTTCCTGGACCGGGATTCTTTATGCACTGTCACTCATGCCCTCGTTACCTCCCGCCTGGATTACTGCAATGCTGTCTACATGGGGCTCCCCTTGAAGAGCACCCGGAGGCTCCAACTGGTACAGAATGCGGCTGCGCGGGGGATAGAGGGAGCATCTCGTAGCTGCCATATAACACCTCTCCTGCGCAGGCTGCACTGGCTGCCGGTGGTCTTCCGGGTGCAGTTCAAGGTGTTGGTCATCACCTTTAAAGCGCTCCATGGCTTGGGACTGGGATATTTACGGGACCGCCTACTGCCAGCAATAACCTCCCATCGGCCTGTGCGCTCTCACAGGGAGGGCCTCCTTAGAGTGCCATCAGCCAAACAATGTCGGCTGGCGGCTCCCAGGGGAAGAGCATTCTCTGTGGGTGCACCTGCCCTGTGGAATGAACTATCCGTGGGACTACGCTTACTCCCTGACCTCCGGACCTTTAAGCGCGAGCTGAAGACTTTCTTATTTCATTGAGCAGGGCTGGCCTAATGGGAATTTTAATGGGGTTTTATAGGGTTTTTATAATTTTATTCTATTATTTTTAACTTTTAGCCAAATTGAATTAGATTTTTAGTGATATATGGTTTTAATTGCTGTGTTACTGTTTTATTTTGGCTGTACACCACCCTGAGTCTTCGGAGAAAGGCGGTATAAAAATATAAATAATAAATAAATAAATAAATAACCCAGATTACACACAGGGTCTGCTAGGAGTAGTGCCACACCACATCCAAGACCAAAGGTGGCAATTCTCCCTGAGCCAACAAACTTCAAACCCAGAGCCATTCAGTCTTGCCAGGGTTTAGTTTCAACCCGGTGCTCCCCATCCAACCCTGAACAGCCTCTAGGCACTGTGAGAGGGAGGACATGGCATCACTTAATTCACCACGGGCTGACACATACAGCTGAGTATCATCAGCATATTGGTGATACCTCAGTCCGTGATAATGGATGATCTCACCCAGCAAGCTTCATATAAATGTTGAATAGGAGCGGAGAGAGTACCAAGCGCTATCGAACCCTGTAAAGTAGTGGACGAGGGCTGGATCTCTCCCATCCTATCAACACTGACTGAGAGCGTCCGAAGAGGAAGGAAGTGAACCAGGCTAACAAGGCCTCCCACTCCCATCCTCTGAAGCCACCCCAGAAGAAAAATGCCATGGTCGATGGTATTGAAAGCTGCTGAAAGGTCAAATAGAGCAAGGATGGATGCACTACCCCCATCCTGCTCCAGCCAGAGATCATCTAAAAGTGCGACCGATGCCATTTCTGTCCCAAATCCAGGCCTGAATCCTGATTGGTAGGGGTCGAGATAATCCATTTCATCCAGAAACCTCTGGAGCTGCTATGCAACCACCTTCTCAACCACCTTCCCCAAAAAGGGAAGATTGGAGACAGGTTGGAAATTATCCAACCAGGTGGAGTTCAGCGATGGCTTCTTAAGAAGAGGGTGAATCACAGCCTCCGTAAAGTGCTGGGGCACCGCCCCCTCCTGTAGGGAAGCATTAATCACCACCAGAGTCCACCTGCCTGTCACCTCCTGGGAAGCTTTCACAAGCCAGAAGGGACATGGGTCTTACAAAGGTGCTTGCATGCACACTCCCTAGGATCCTGTCCACTTTCTCTGGAGCAACAGGGTCAAACTGTTCCCAGATAACAAGGTGAGAACCTGCCTCGGACTTCCACCGGATGAGCAACCACGCCAGCATCTAACTGGGTTAGAAGATTACCAGTCTTCCAGTACTTAACAGAATAACAGAATTGGAGGTCTTCTAGTCCAACCCCCTGCTCAAGCAGGAGACCCTCTACCATTTCAGACAATCTCTTAAAAACGTTCAGTAATGGAGCACCCACAACTTTGGCAGGCAAGTCATTCCACATCACTGGAGGTTTTCAAAAATAGATTCCAAGGTCCCTTCCAAATTTATTATTCTGTGTTCTAATAAAATAACAAGGTCCTTCATTCACCTTCATTCAGAATGTTCCCCAGAACCTATATCTGGTTCTTCTATTATCATCATTCTGTTGTCTGTTACTCAGAGTCCTTCCCAAATTATGGATTCCACTTTGATGCCCCCTCATAATGAACTGGATGTCATCACTTCATACTACCTGACATGTAATTTAGCCTGTACATTCATAATGAAGACTACACTTTCAAACATCCAAATATCTTAACCCTACTTTGATCAAACCATATCACCATTAATCATGTCTATTAGAGCCTTCCTTTTTCTTCTTGTCTCCTAGATACACAATGCAACTTTTACAGATTAACAGAGTTGGAAGGGACCTTGTAGGTCATCTAGTCCAACCCCCCCACCCAGGAGACCCTATACCATTTCTGGCAGATGGCAGTCCAGTCTCTTCTTGAAAGCCTCCAGTGATAAAGCTCCCACAACTTCCGAATGCAACTTCTGCTCAATGGGTTGATTGCTCTCTCTGTCAAAAAATTCCTCCTTATTTCTAGGCAGAATCTCTCCTTGATCAGTTTCCATTCATTATTCCTTGTCTGGCCTTTGGGCAAGTCTTTCACGTAATACTTTTTTAGTCAGAGGAATAAAAAAGAGCTTAGGTTACCTGCCTTAGTTACAGCCACAACACCTGCAGCATTTCATACAAATGGAAAGAACTTAATACATCCTCCTCTTCTTCATAATGCAGTCAACACTGGACCATTTGGCTAGGAGACACGAGCCCAAGCTGCTCACTCTTCTGTTTAAGCCATGATCTCTCATCTAAAGACTCCCTTCCAAGTCAGCATGCTGTACCCATTTCTCATTATCGGATAAGTATAACTGACTCACCCCGAAGATGCTTCTTAAATAAGTTGATTCCTAAGGTAAGAGTTATTTTCAACATAATGGAAGGCTATTGAAGTTGGTGGCAACCAGACATAAAGAACCTGACTTGGGGCCTTTTGTATAATATTTGTTCTGGAGATTGTTTCTGGGAATTGACAGATTTGACTATCTAAAAGGCAGAATGCTGGAGACTTTTGCTCAGATACACCAGCTCAGCCACTTGTCCTAAAATCAGATCTCTGCCCATGTCGGGGTCCCAGGCTGATTTTTGCCCTGGGATGCTAAGGAAGGTCAGCCTTCTAAGAAAATGGCCGATGCAAACAGAACGTTCTGCCAGGACTTGGATCTCGGCTCTTCAGGTGGACGGAGGCTCCCCTCTTAGGGAAGGCTGGTCAGTGCTGCCCTCTAGAGGCCTCTGGTTCCTTGTAAGTTTCCAGATGAAACCAAAGGCTGAGATCATGCTTCTTTCTAGCTCTAGCTCTGCCTCCCGTTATTTTTCCAAAAGTTGTAACAGAAATAACCACTTTGAAAGCAATGTTTCTAGGAAGGGAAACACCTTCCTGAATTTCCAGCCCATCTGGAAAGCAGCTGCTGTGTGGGTGGAAGTGGTTATTTTGAGTGCATCAACAGATAGAAAAGATGGTATTTCCACCCCAACGCAGCAGGGCGGCCTTCCAGAAATAATCCTTTTGTTTGGATGTGGGGTTCTTTGCCCTGTGGCAGAGGAGAGGCAGTTTGAGGAGGGGAAACACAACCTGGCTGACAATCCATTCCGCATCAGCCACTGCAGCCACCAGAGGGTTGTAGCTTTTTGTGTTCTTCCAAAATGATGCAGCCAGAGGAGGGAGTGTTTGTCCAACCTGGGCAGCAGACTGTCTTTCATTCAAAGAGCTGCTTCAAGATTATAGACAGAAAGGAAGAAAATACCAAGACGCTGTTTCGGGGCCAGCTTTTCGAGAAATGGGCACAAGGTTTCAGTTTTCATGGCCCAACCATCCTTTCTGCCCACAAACTTCCACGTTGTTGTTCAAAAGACCACCTTTTTCGTGGCTATTCCAGAAATCTGCTTGGATTCAGCAAGGATCTCCTGAGCGGGAGAGACAAGCAGCATGGCCAGAAGAGCCCACTCAGTGCCAGGCTCAGTGCTCAGTTCCAAAGCTACAATGCAACTGCAACAAAATAGATAAGACTTCAGAAGAGAACCAGCTCAGATGTCCTTAGTCTATAAGGTGCAGCATCTAACAGAGATTTAGGTATAGCTGTAGGCTTGTTTGTATATTAAAATAACTCTTCCCAGACATCAAAATGCCTTTTTGCATTGCCATAGGTTGCGCACCTCAGCTCAACTTATGCCAAATGCCCAGAGTCTGCCTATCGATCATGCTCATCAACCCCACAGTCATGGTCAAACATTGGCGTATCTCTATGGATTTAACTTCTGTGCCTCTTTCCTGAGTGCACGAGTTGGAAGAAAATACTGAAGTTAGAGGAAGGCAGCCTCTTGGTGAACGCAAAAGAAACCTCCAGCCCCTCTCACTGCCTGGATTTGGGCTCCTGCCCTGAGCAAGGTCACCCCTTAGATCAGATGTATTTAACATTCTTTTTATTACCTTTTGCGCAATTGTTTTGGAAGGCCTATCTTGATGATTTTAATAAAATATTTCATACAGACAGGGTGAGAAGAAGGTATTCATTCAGGTATTTACCTGATATTCTGCAATCTTCAAGTGAAGGGGGTGAATTTCAGTGTGTGTTAGGTTTACCCGGTATAATAAGGAATTATTTGTTTAATCAAGTTGATTGAACAGATCTACAGTCAACACACCATTCATGAAAGGGAGAATTCTGCACATTTCAAGACTCAGAGATTGCCTGGGGAGCAGTGAGAAGAACTTGGTGTAGATTCCGGGGGAACATCTGGTGGTTTCAGTCCTGCCCATCTGGAGGAAATTTCTTCCTCGCTGATTCCTTGTGCTGTTGCTCTTTAATTGTTTTACTTGTTTACTTTTTTATGCAGTTTGTAAGACACCCAGAGTATATGGCTACATTAAATCAAATAAATTGAAAGAAATTAAGTGATTCCCCTCTAGTCGCAACTGCCGGCATGTTTCCACCTATATCCCCACAGGGTACCAAGTGAAAGGGTTTGCCCAGGGCCTGAGCAGCCATGAGTGGCCATGTGCCCAGAGCCCATCTCATCGAACAAATCTTTCTATGCTACCCCAGAAGGGATGCATTTTTATTAATACTTCCTTCTGTCCAAGCGCAGCCGGTTGCAACCCTCTGAATTTCCCTTGCAAAGGAGGAGTCTGTAGAGAAATGGAAAGAATGGGGGAGGCCCAGGCCCCAGAAGATATTTGCAATTTCCTCTTGATCCCTGGAGGATTCCGGCTTCCTCTAGACAAAAGGAGGGGTTGAAGGTAAGTCCAGATTCTTCATTTGTGCTGGAGAAACAATCTGCTCTGCGCCTCGCTTGCTCTTCCCAGACTGTGAGGGGGGAGGGCATCGCTTCATCCAGTAAGCCCAGTGAGCAGGAGGGCTCTGGCACCTCTTTCCGCCCCTCGGGGTTTGCAGAAAAAAGGGCTTGTTTTGGAGGAGGGGGACAGGATCAGAAGCTAGCAGAGCCTTTGGGCAAGGGCTGCATGGGGGAGGCCTTGGAGGGAAAATGAGCCACAAGCAAGGAGGGAAAGTGGGGCTCCCAGAAGGCATGAAGAGAGACTTTGCTGGGGGGCTTCACTGGCCACGAGGGAATCTGCAAAAGGGTTTGCAAGAGCTCATTCTCCAAGCTTCCCAAGGGGGAAAAGGGTGGCCGGTCCAGCCACTTCCATGCTCACCTAGCTTTTGCCCCACAAGCAAGATTCAACTGGCTCTTCAGCTCAGTTTGATGAGAAAAGTCCAAGGAGAAAATTCGAAATTGATCCAAAATGCTAACATTAAGTTCCCCTAATACTTTTTGGTTGTTTTGCACTGTCATTGTCCATCTCAGGGCCCAACCCCAGAAGACCTCCTGTTCCTTCAACCAGTTCAGAAAAGCTGCCAAAGCAACAGGCCTGCCCCTCCCCCAAAAACCACCCTGCTTTTGCAGAGAGGGTGAATGAGACTTGCTGCGTTAAAAATGGCTGGACACAACATGATGCACGGCTGTCTCTTCCCAACTAGCCAAATCTCACCTTCCAGTCCATTTCTTTAGCTTTCCCAGAGCCTCAAGAAGCAGGATTGGCTTTTGGTAGTGCCAGGATCTGAACAAAATACAGACCAGAAGTTAATTGAAATGATAATTGATTATTTTGTAGATTGGTTAATTGATGTGGGAATCAACTTTGAGAAGCCCCCAAGCACCTGGATAAAGGGGAGAAGAGAGGATGACACAAAAGGGAGAGAGGAGGGAGAAGGGAGGAGAAGAGAAGATAAGCCATGGCCAAATGGGCGGCTCTTGCAATCTGCCCTGGGGGGAATCCATTGCTGGCCACTGAGTCATGTCGTGCCTCCCTAGGAGGGACTGAAAAGAGCTTAAACAAACATGAAGCGATGCAAAGAGAACATTCCTTAGCTCAGCAACTCAGGAAAACAATGGGGGCAGAGGGAGGGCAGTCCCACAGTCATGGCAGCCCCACTTGCATTCCTCAAAGGCACCGGCCAGGTGGGCACAGCTCTCAGGATGCACCTGGTTCCTGTCCTACCACATTATGTCAGCAACTGAACACAGCTGCTCATCCCTGGCTCTGGTCCGGAGCCCAGGGATCTGGGGAGAAAAGAAGCCAGCCCCAGCCCCAAGAAAGGGCCTGCCAGGATTGTCTCCCGGGCACTACCAGCCTTGGGGCAGATGAAATCTCCCTTAAAAAGGGACCAGACTCTCTAGTGCTGGATTGCCCCGATCTCCCCTTCCTGGGGGAGGCAGCAGTTTTGCAAAGCGGTCAAAATACTGGCAGGATTTGAGCTGCTGGAAGCAGAGTTTGGTTTTAAGGGCTCCTGAGGGCTAGAAGGACCTCGTTGCAAGTGGGAAGAGGGCGGGATCTTGACCTTTTAGCAATCCTAATTATGGCAAAACCGTGGCTCTGTATAGCCAATCAGATCAAGTTTTGTAGAAAACAAAGACTTGGGGAAGTGGATGGTCCAATCCCAAGAATGTGAGGAGGGAACCCGATGTTTATGAAATGTATGAATGGGCTGGGCTCTTCAGCTGAAGGCATTGGATGGGCAGAAGCAGCAATTTCCTGGTCTCTCCCCAGAGGACAAGCTCTCTTCCCAGGAGGACCCAGGCACACACAGGCAGCTGCTGCTGAACACAGCCTCCTGGCATGGCAAGATCTCCTGATGCCTCCAGAGGTGATGGGTGATGTCAACCCCTTTTTCTCCATCTTCTCCTCTTTGCTCTATTTTGCAGGTCTCGTGAGAATTCCTGAAGTCCCCCACATTTCCTTATCATTCTTCCAGCCAGCTTTCTTCTCGCAAGTGTTGGACGGAGAACTGATAAGGGAATGTGGGTGACCCACACGACCAGAACCCACTCCAGAGGTTGCCTGGAGGCCAGCACTAATGGGGTGTTGGGGGTCACATGAAGAAATACCCGTTTTGCCTTCTTTTGATTAGCTCAGCAAACTGGATGTCTGAGCAGCCAGAGGTATTTAAATGAAACCTTTAAGGGAATCTAGCCAAATGTCAATTTTAGCAGTTTGATTAGCTTTCCCACTGAATTTGAACACAGTTGGAAAGGTGAGACTACATTTCTTGTTTTGGAGTTTTTGGAAAGTCTTCTAACATCTGAGCAACGATCGTACTCTAACCTTTTTGTCAAGCACAATCTAAATTTGCTATCAGGAATTTTAAAAAATCATTATATTCTAAACATTGCAATTTCCTGATGCTATTTATTTTTTCCAGGAGGCTCAGGAGGTTCTTGAAACAGGATCCTAATTCAAATGCGCCATTTGAGTTGGAAAAAAAATATTTTAACGTTTGCTAACTTTTCTTTAAAAGAATGGCGAGACACTGAAAATCTCCCAAGTAGCAGAGGTAGAAAAACGGCTCCAGAGATGATGATGACCATAATCTTTGCCTGCTGCAGACTGTTGACCCGCAACAGATGGAGGACAAAAGAAAGTGGATTTCCATTCTTTTGTATTAATGCATGGGTCTTCTGCAAGATATGACCATCACTTCTGCAAAATAATGTTCCCTGCAATAAACACCAAAGGGAATATAGAATTACTTCATGCAGCAGGCTTAGTAGTTCATTAAACTTTTTTATTTCCATTTACTTGTGTCCACAACAGCATCAATGTCTGCTGTTTGGCCAGATGTTCTGAGCACCATGCTTTCCTCCATTTAATTCCACAATAATTCTCAGTGACAGCAGCTGCCAGAAGGATGGGGGTCTTCATTTGTTGCAGGGGCACAAAGTTCCTGTGAGCCTTTTGGGGCAAGTGCATTATGTGAGGAACCAGCTGTGGGCGTGGAGAAAACCTGTAAGGGCACTATAGATTGTACTGCCGAACGTTCCAAAGGAAAGTACAACGGCTACAGCCGAGGATTCAAATTCCTGCACTTCTTTGAAGTGTTATATACCTGCAAGCTCTGAGTTTTACACCCAAGTGCGTGTGTGCAGGAAACCCCTGTTCAAGGAGTGGCAGTCTTGTCTCTCAGTCTGGAGAAAGAAAGTATGCCAAACAGCATTTCTTCAAGGATTGGTATGACATTTGCAGACCCACAACCAGCAGGTGGGTTAATTCAGTAATCAAGTTAATAAAATCAGGCTGACTTGCCTCTTTATTTCACTAGTTACATGTCAGCTTTTAACTGAAAAAGTATTCAGAAGATAAACATGGCTAGGAAAAAACATGTTGGTTAGTACTTTATAAAGACAGAAACAGTTTGTCACAGACCGGTGAACATCAGAAGTGCAATTTCTGAGCTGTGAAGTTGAACAAAGAAATATTCCCCAAATATTCATTTTCTGTCGAACAGGGAAATAAGTAGAAAGGGCAGAGAAGGTGGGAAGAGCAATGTGCCTTGTGTGTATGTAGGGGCTAGTAGGGAGGGGGGGAGTTGGGTGGGAAGGACTTGCATTTCATCCAAGGATAGTTTCTGCTTAGTCATTTCAAAATTCAGTTCCAAAGCTGGCACCTCCAGAAGAGAAACCTGTAATAGTTTGATCTACGGCAAACGTTCATAAAAAAAGTGAAAGTGTTATTTCAAGTCACAAAACATTCTCAGCACATAATCGGGATTGGCCAATAATAATCAACGTTCCTGTCATTCTGAGGTCATCTCCTCCATCCTCCAGAGACCTCCTGTGTAGGATTCCAAATGAAAGCATCTCTTCTGTGGAGGCACCCCGGATGCTCTTGCTTGCGCTTAGGGTCCTTAACATTCCTCTGCCTGGACCTTCACCCCTCGAGAGGTGAGGGAAGGGGCTGGTCTTCTCATCCCCAATTGCACACCTGCCCTCTCTGCATCTCTTCCAACTTCTCCAAATCCTCTTTAAAGTTCACCTGGAGGGTAGGAAACAAGCATTGGAAAAACCCATAGAACAGCCAACTTAAAAAGGAGACTTTACCTTTGAAGATCCGTTGCATTCAAGTAGTCTCTGAGACTCACATCTTCCTTTTAAAGAGCCTCTCAAGTGAAGCTTATTCCTGGTAGTAGCTGCACAACTGCAAATGTCTACACAACTGTCTACAGGACAGTATGGAGGTGATTAACTTTTTGCAGGATAGTTCCTCAACTTTCCACTGTAGTCCCTTTGCAACATTGGCCAAGATAAACCTAGGATACCCATGGAGCTGGGAATTCTTTTTCTTCTGCGAGCACAAAAAAGGCAGCAGAGAAAGTGAGGCTGGATCCTGCACTCCGGTCAGCCTGATCGTTTGGCACCTCTTGGGCCCAGGGCAACTTTGCCTGATGTGGGGCCAGTTCTGATCACCAGAAAAGCAGCAACTCAGCCCTAACAGCAAAGCATGCTGCACCTGACAACCTATCTGGCATCTGACAAGGGACTTGGGCACTAGGGGGGTGAGTCCATTGTCCTGAACAACCTCCTCTTTCTGTGAAGCCCTGCAGCATCTCCAGCCTAGGAAGAGGCCCAGCCACCAGGCTCCAATATTTTTTTGTAAGGGAGGGGGAGCATGGGAGGGCCCTGAGAAACAGGGAGGCAGATGGGAAGAACCTGTGGCCCTTTCCCTCTGCATCCCCAGGCAGCCAAGATGGACTCCTAACTGCCCCACGACCGGCTTTTCTGGACTCCCCGCATGGCCGTGGCCTTCGGCTGCACTTCCTAAAATGATGGAAGCGCACAAAAGGCCAGGCAAGCTCTTCCCCCACCCTGAGCTGCCATTAGCCCAATTGTCCTTCACCCGACTGGCGGGAGGGGGGGGCAGCGGCAAGAAGGACTCCCACACAGCTTACAGGGGTGTTGTGCTGCTTATGGGGGGGGAGGAAGAAATTGTCAGATCTTTCATTAAAGATGCTCCTTCCTTTTTATTCATTGATTTCATATGCTCCTCCATCACCGACATATGCTTAATTTAATTTAATTAATTTAACTTAATTTAATTTAAGGTGTGCATAAGCGCACCAGCGTGCCTACCGTCCCTGTCCTAATGTTCCCTTTTATTGGTATCCATTTCATTCATAATCATGCTTATACTTATTTCCGTTATCTAATACATGCTTAAGAAAAATAAAATAAAATGAAATCTCGGTGCTCCCCTCCTTTCAATGAAGAACCGATCTTCATTGGGGGTTTTTTCTTTCTCAACTCTGTGGTGCCTAAGCACGTGCTTGGCCTGCGTCCGGGTTCACAGCCCGCTGCCCTCCATCTCCAGAGAACCGCAGCTGCCTTGAAGAGCAAACCACCCAACACGTGGCCGCAGCTGAAGAAGCACCCACGGGAGACGGGACGGAAAAGAGCGCGGGGGGGGGCACCCACTCCGGGGAAAGAGCTCGAGGGCTCCCGGCCCTGGCAGCGAAGAGGGCGGCGGGGGCGGCAGCTATCCCTGGTCGGGGCTGGCTTTCCCTCCGCCGCTGGTCCCCTCCAGCCGAGAAGGTCTCGTCGGGGCCCCGAGCGGGCTGGCCTGAGCGGAGCCGCCCTCGGGAGCAGAAGGCAGCGGGCGGCGGGAGAAGACGCAGGGCCGAGCAGGGCAGGCCCGTCTCCCCTTTCCGAGGGGAAGCCGCCGCGCTGGCCCCGCGTGCCCTCCGCCCGGCGCCGGCCTCTGCGTGCCGAGCGCTCCGTGCCCGGCGGCTGTTTTGTCAGCCTGCGAGGGCGGCTCAGTTCAAGGCAGGAAAGCGCTGAGTCGGCTGGAGGGGGCAGCCCCGCCCTCGCTGGGGAGCCGCGGCTCGGGAGGGGCAGGAGCGGAGCTGCGGGGGCTGGAGGCGAGGCGGCTGTGGGGGAGGGGAGGCGCTCCGAAGCGGCCGGGGGGGGCAACCCGCAGCCGCCGCTGGGAGATGTGCGGAGCCCCCGAGGGCGAAGGCAGGGAGGAGGCGGTCAGAAGGCGCGGAGAAGCAGGCCGGGCGGCCCGGAGGATCTGGAGGGGGGGGGGACGGACGCCCCTTCCTCCGAATCTCCAGGTGGGTGCGGAAGAGGCGGGGCCCGGGCAGGCGACTTTCCCCTTGGCCTCTCCTCCTCTTCCTCTCCCAGATAGGAGGGATGCCGTCTGGTTTGGGGCAAAGGGAGGGGCTGCTCAGGTGCCATCCTGTCAAGAATTGCGCTGCCTCCCCAGTCTTAGTGTCCACCCAGATTTGGGGGCATTCTCCTAGCTTCTGCTCTCTTTGATACTTGGCACCTTGCTTCTTTCTCACTTTTTTTTTTTTTCCAAGCCATCCAATCATGGTGGAGTCAGACAGCCTTAAAATTGAAACAATGAAATTAATTTCTGGAGACCATACAGTTCCACCAACCGGTGAATGGACCTGTCTTTTCTGCAGAAGTCCCTGTGAAGTTAGATGCCCATCTTGCCCAGTACTTGAACTTGGGACAGATTGATCGGGATGCCTTATGCACAGTCACTCATGCGCTCGTTACCTCTCGCTTGGATTACTGTAATGCTCTCTACATGGGGCTCCCCCTGAAGTGCACTCGGAGGCTTCAGTTAGTCCAGAATGCAACTGCGCGGGTGATAGAGGGAGCTACACGTAGCTCCCATGTAACACCGCTCCTGCGCAGACTGCACTGGCTGCCTGTGGCCTTCCGGGTACACTTTAAGGCGTTGGTTATGACCTTTAAAGCGCTCCATGGCTTAGGGCCTGGGTACTTACGGGACCGCCTGCTGTTACCATACGCCTCCCACCGACCCGTACGCTCCCACAGAGAGGGACTTCTCAGGGTGCCGTCCGCCAAACAATGTCGGCTGGCGGCCCCCAGGGGAAGGGCCTTCTCTGTGGGGGCTCCTACACTCTGAACGAGCTTCCCCGGTTTACGCCAAATTCCTGACCTTGGACATTTCGTGAACTCAAGACTCATCTTTTATCCAGCGGGCTGGCTTAAATCGGGATTTTAATATTAAATTTATTAATTTTAAACGGGGTTTTAGTATGGTAAATTTTAATCACTGGGCTAATTTAAATAAGTTTTTTAAATCGTATTTTAAATCTGTATATTGTATTGTCGGTTTTTTATTATGCCTGTACACCACCCAGAGTCCTTCGGGAGAAGGGCGGTATAAAAATCAAATAAAATAAATAAATAAATAAATAAATTAGGCAGCTGCCCTCCTGCCTGCCAGCATCCTGACTGTGCTGCAGAAATTCACCTGCCAAATTGCAGCCAAGCACTTTGGGCCACTTTTGCTGGTTTAGGTGCATTGAAGTGGGGATGAGGGAAGCTTCCTTCCCACTCCCACCCTGAAACATCTGGAAAATGGGATGAAAATACTGGGCCCCGAGGGAGAGATGCTCAAAAGCACATCAGCTGGAAGCAGCCAATCTTTGTGCCCTCCTGTCGCCCTCCCTGCATTGTTGCCTCTGAGGAGGCAGGGAGGGCGAGGTGAGTTCATCCTGGTGCTTGAAACAAGGAGCAGCTCCCACTGCTAGAAGGATGGAAAGTCTTCTCTGTTGACTGATGTCAAACCTGACAGGTTATTTTTATGTCAAATGTTATACCGTAGTTATCATTTTTTGGCTATGTTGCTCTCAACTGCCCACTTGCTGGTAGGCACAAGCTTTGAATAGCTGGCCACACCTTGTTTCTACCTGTGGCACGTGTTCTTTACAAATATTACAGAAATGTTACAGAAGGCATTGTTTCCCACTGCTCCTGAAAGCTGTGCACCATGACACCCTCGCCCCAACTGAAGACATGCTTACATAGCTTCATCAGCCACCTCACATCCTCAAAATCAGGGGCAGGATCTGCCCTCCAAATGTGATTGTGGGTTGCCAAGCACAAATACCTCCACATCCATGGCTTGGCATGAGGACAGACTTTAGAAGAGAAAGCTTCTGCTAGTGAACTGCCAAGGTCATCTTCCATGCCCTGAAGGAGAACCAAGTAAGAACGTCTTCTGTTTATTGGCTGGCCTTGCTGGCCAGATGGGGTGCAGATTGCTTTCCGACAGCATCCACAATCCCAGCAATGTAGAAAGCCCAGAATGCCAAAGTTGTCTATGAAAAGAAGAAGGTCCTGTGGACAAACTCAGCTGAGACGGCACACGTTCTGCTGTGGCTATGAAAATATTTTCATAGAGCAGGTAGGAATACTTAGAATCTGCAATATGGCTGGAGAGACTGATTCTCTACCACCCAGCTTTCCAGAGTCTGTTTTATTTCCCTCTTGCAAATAATATTGAGGGATCACTTTACGTTAGCATTCTTTCCCCACTGTATTCCAAAATGTAACACGTTGAAGGGGTGTCAGCACATCTGATGCTTCCATAATGCCATTGTGGCTGCCATCTTGACTTTTTTAAACCATATCTTGTAGCCCTGTCTTCCAAGTGGCGTGTTCTTAAACTGAACAAACAGTCTTGCAGAGAAACTCAGGGACCTAGAAGGCTGCTTGGCATTTCCAGTTGCATTATGCCAGCTGCACACCCATAGGGTAGCTTTGTCCAAGCGAAGGCCTCCTTGCATTCTTTCTTCTCTACCTCTTTGTTGCTTTTTCACATTGTACAAACATCAGCACTTCGTGTCATCCCTCTGTTTTCATTGTTATTCATAAAACCTGGATAGTTTACTATTTTCTCTTTAAGTCCATTGGCCGCCCAACTGTGATCTTCACAGTTGCACCTAGAATTGCAGCTGCTTTTACTGTGATGCTGCTGGACAAGTATTATTTCTCCCCAAAAGGGAGAAGCAGAATATCAAGCTGAATTGACTTAGGGAAGGAAGATAATCCAGGGCACAAGACTAGGTCACCACATCAGGAAGTCATCACAACGTGGGTGGATACAACTTCTCATGTGACCAAGAGGATGTCATCTACCTCAGGGGTCTCCAACCTTGGCAACTTTGCTGGCTGAGGAATTTTGGGAATTGAAGTCCACAAGTCTTCAAGTTGCCAAGGTTGGAGACCCCTGATCTCTCTCACAGGGAACTGGTTGCTCAACAAAAGGCGCACACACATTTGCGAACCGGTAGGGAAGGGAAGGGAAGGGAATTTCACCCCTGCTGTAACATGTTGGATGATTCCTACCAGTGATGAAAGGCTACCATATATGAAAAAGAAATAGGCTCAGCCAAAAGGGAGGGGGTGTTGCCTTGTATGTGAGGATAACGGGAATCTACAGAAATTCAGGTTTCAGGAGATAGATGTTTCTGGGCAAGAAGAAAAGAAAAGAGATGGAGCTGTGAGAGGTGTTGTTGTTGATTTAATTCAATTAACAGCCCGGGACTGGTAAAACCTGAATAGTTCAAGTCCTAACCAAGGGCCTAAGAGCTGTTAAGGTAACATCTGACTATATAGGCAGTTCCGAGTAAGGTGGTTTTTTGCAAAGTCAGAATATACAGGTCTGATAAATTCAGAGTTTCCAAGTATCTAGGCATATATGTATTGCTTGGGTATTGCTCCAAGGGCTCCTATTACCAAGCCCTCTCTTTTGGGGGCGCCAGGGTGCTGCACCGCCACTGGGAAGGCATGCTTGGTGGAGAGGAACTGCCAAATTGCCCTGCTCAGCAACTGCTGTTTTCCTCCCCTCCCCAATGCCTGAGGCCACTACTCATCCCACCTGGTACCACCGCATCCAATGGGAAGGCAGAGGCTTACCCCTTGGCATGGAGATTTGCTGCCAGGAAATGCAGCTATTTGTCCCACACAGCCAATTGGCTGGTACAAGTGTCTCTCTGGGAATCCCCTGAGATGAGGGGGTGGGAGACTAGTGGGGGGATTCAAGGGAGGGCCAGCTGAGAATGCCCGCAATAGGTCACCTGCAGCAGAGGGGCCCATGGTTAATTATCCCATTCCACAAGCTGACAACATCAAACACACTGAAGTTAAGATGAAGGCCAGAAGTGAATACCTCAAGAGAGTGAAAATCTTAAAGTCTAAACTCAATGGAGGAAATACCATCAAGGCAATTAACACCAGGGTAATGCCAGTCATTAGACACACAGCTGGAATTGTGGACTGAAGCAGAATTAAAAGCTCTGGATAGGAAGACCACGGCCTTCGTGCATTCAGTGATGTTGACTCTACTTACCAAGGAAAATAGGTGGGTGTGGAATGTAGGCAAGTACATGAGGTGGTTGAAGGAAGTAAAAATGGCCATTGGAAGAATATCTGAAGGACAATCGATGCATTGCTGTGCTAGTAAGAAGATGCCCCAGTTTTCTCCCTCCCCACCCCCCAGATTTGACTATCCTTTACCCAACAACCCTTTGAGGTATGGCCCAGTTCCAGATGGGTCGGGAGCTGCTTTTTGTCAATGCTACAACATTCAACTACAGCAGAAAGCTTAGAAATTGCTGAGAGCTGTCACTCGGAGCCCTCCAGGAGACCCTGGCTCTGGATTTGAACAGCCAGGCTACGCCCGTTCCCTGTCCTGCACTGCCCTCTGCTGCATTTTCTTTTAAAGATTGGAACCACGTGGGCAGTTTCTAGGATCTTTGAAAGATTTGGTTCAATGGTTCAGAGATGACGTCTGGCAGCTCCTTCAGGACCCTGAGATGGAATCATTCCAATATGAATCATTCTCCAAATGATTGAGCTTTCTCACAATGCTACCAGATATGGATGAACGATTTAACCTGATTGTGGTGTTCCAACAATTGTTAAAAAATGAACTGTCCATTTTTATATTCAGGACTGGGGTTTACACACCAAAGATAAAAGTATTTCATATAAGTATTATCCAAGATCAGTATAAATTTAATACGCTCCTTTGATTTAATTTCTCATTGTTGTGTATCTGTGCAAGCTGTGCCTTTGAATGTTTATATCTGGCAACTGCCCAGACCAGCTCCATTGGTCCCTTGACAAAAAGTTTTTCAAAAGTGACTTGATTGAGAGTGATTGGCCCAGGATCACCCAGTTGGCTTTGCTCTTTTGTTGGGATTAGAACTCAGGGTCTCACGTACATCTAAATTCTTCATTCTTTATGCAATCATTGACCTGTTTGGTTTCTGAGTCAGGCTTTACTAGTAATTGAGGAATAAGGTCCAGCTGATACTCTGGTATGAGAGTTTCAAAGGATAGCCAAATCTCTTGTTCCTGCAATTCTTTTTAATACCACTTCTTTGAAGACAGACAGTTTGGTGCAGCGGTTGGGGCACCAGGGTAGAAACTGACAGGCTATGGTGCAAAGCCAATGGATGAGGGAATAGAAGGGGAACTTTGCAAATGATGCTAAGCTGGCAGGACTACCCAACACCCCAGATGATAGACTCAAAATCCAGATGGATCTTGACAGACTTGAACACTGGTCCCTATCTAACAAAATGAAATTCAATGTAGAGAAAAGTAAAGTCTTACACTTAGGCAATAAATACCAAAAGTACACATACAGACTGGGTGAAACCAGGCTTAACAGCAGTAAATGTGAAAGAGATCTTGGAATCCTAGTGGACAACCAATTAAATATGAGCCAACAGTGTGCAGTGGCAGCCAAAAAAGCCAATGCAATCCTAAATTGCATTAACAGAGGGATACAAACAAGATCAAGTGAAGTATTGATACTACTCAATACTTCATAGGGCATCCCGGCCCCTTTCTAGACTGGGATGCCCTATGCACAGGCACTCACACTCTCGTGACGTCTCGTCTGGACTACTGCAATGCTCTCTACATGGGGCTCCCCTTGAGGAGCACCCGGAGGCTCCAGTTAGTTCAGAATGCGGCTGCGCGGGTGATAGAGGGAGCCCCTCGTGGCTCCCATGTGACACCTCTCCTGCGCAGACTGCACTGGCTACCTGTGGTCTTCCGGGTGCGCTTCAAGGTTTTGGTGACTATCTTCAAAGCGCTCCATGGCATAGGGCCGGGATACTTACGGGACCGCCTGCTGCTACCGGATACCTCTCACCGACCTGTGCGCTCTCACAGAGAGGGACTCCTCAGGGTGCCGTCGGCCAGACAGTGCCGGCTGGTGACACCCAGGGGAAGGGCCTTCTCTGTGGGGGCTCCCACCCTCTGGAACGAGCTTCCCCCAGGACTTCGCCAACTTCCTGACCTCCGAACCTTTCGCCGCGAGCTTAAGACACATCTATTTATTTGCGCAGGACTGGACTAGATTTTAAATTCGAATTGGTTTTAATGGGGATTTTATTATTTTTATTATCATCATTTTAATTATTCGGCCAATTATAATAAGTTTTTTAATGGATGTTTTTATTTGTATTTATATGTATATTTTTATCTGGTTGTTAACCGCCCTGAGTCCCTAGGGAGATAGGGCGGTATAAAAATATGAAAAAGAAAGAAAGAAAGAAAGAAAGAAATACTCTATAAAGCCTTAGTAAGACCACACCTAAAGTCCATCCAGTTTTGGTCACCGCACTATAAAACGGATGTTGAGACTGTAGAAAAAGTGCAGAGAAGGGCAACCAAGATGATGAGGAGAATGGAGGCTAAAACATAGGATGAACACTTGCAGGAACTGGGCATGGCTAGTCTAGCGAAGAGAAGGACCAGGGGAGACAGGTTAGCAGTCTTCCAATATTTGAGGGGCTGCCACAGAGAGGAGGGGGTCAAGCTATTTCCCAAAGCACCCAAAAGCCAGACAAGGAATAATGGATGGAAACTGATCAAGGAGAGATTCAATCTAGAGATAAGGAGAAATTTTCTGACAGTATAGTATAGTATAGCCTTTATTATCATTGTACATCATGTATACTATGAAATTGGTTTTAGCCTCACTGGTGCAATCCATGACAAAAAATACAAACAACATAAATAGTATAAAGAATAATCCTGATGCAAGTAATTAGGGGAAGAAAGAAAAAGAAAAACTAGTCATACATTTCTGCGTGTGCGTGGAGTGATTGTGGTTGTGTTTAAGAGTCTGACAGCCCAAGGATAGAAACTATTTTTAAACCTATGTGTTCGGCTGGCTATGCTTCGATGTCTTCTGCCCGATGGTAGAAGTGCGAAGAGACACTGACCAGGGTGTGAATCATCTTTGAGTATCTTCCTTAGTCTGCTAAAGCAGCGAGACTTGGCAACGTCATCCAGTGGTATTAGAGGGCAACCAATGGTTTCTTGTGCCAAATTGATCACTCTCTGTAGTGCCTTCCTGTCCACAGCAGTTAAATCAGCGTACCATACTGTAATGCAGTATATGAGGACACTTTCTATTGTGGACCGATAGAAAGGGGTCATCAGCCATTGTTCCACCTGATTTTTTCGCAGGACTCTAAGGAAATGAAGTCTCTGTTGGGCCTTGACAATCACCAGGGACATGTTATTTTTCCAGGTGAGATCTTGACTAATAAGCACCCCCCAAGAATTTAAAAGAGAAAACCGTCAATATACAGTGGGGCAGGTTCCTCTCTGTGCTTCCGGAAATCTAGCCCCATCTCCTTGGTCTTACTAGTATATAGATGTAAGTTGTTTTTTGAGCACCATACTCAAACATAGAGGGAAGAAGTCCTTTTGCACTTCTTCCCTGTATGTTGATTCCATCCCCTCCAGTTATGAGACCCAGCACCATTGTATCATCTGCAAACTTGATTATGATGTTGGATGGATCAGAGGATATACAGTCATAGGAATATAAGGTTAAAAATTTAACTTTAGAACAAAGGGAAGAATTGAACCGGCCTATAACTTCTGAAGAAATTATTTTGGTAATTAAACAATTAAAAATGGGGAAAACTGGTACGGATGGGCTTACAGTTAGTTATTATAGGAATTTACAGAATGAGATGTTAGGTCCACTTAAAGAATTATTTAATCAGATACAATTAGGAGGGGGAATTCCCCCCTCATGGAGAACTTCTTTTATTTTATTGATACCAAAAGAGGAACAGGATTGTTCTAAACCTGGGAATTATAGGCCAATTTCAGTTTTAAATTATGATTATAATAATAGCTAACAGATTAATGTTGATTTTGCAGCGAAGAATTCATACTGATCAATCTGGATTTATAAAAGGGAGACAGATGAGGAATAATGTTAGGCAGATTGTTAATTTATTGGAGCATTTAGAAAAGAAAAATTTTATTCCAGCAGCATTTATTTTTCTCGATGCGGAGAAAGCTTTTGATCGATTACATTGGGATTTTTTATTTAAATTAATAGAAAAGATGCAATTTGGAGATGGTTTTGTAAGAATAATTAGGGAAATTTATGGAGAGCAAACAGCTCAGATTATAATTAATGGTAGCTTAACAGAAGCTTTTAAGATTGCGAAAGGAACGAGACAGGGATGTCCTTTATCACCATTATTGTTTATTTTAACTCTAGAGCCATTATTGGATAAAATACAAGAAGTAAAGGAGATAGAGGGAATTAAAGTTAGACAACATGAATACAAACTGAGAGCTTTTGCAGATGATTTGGTGATTACTTTAACAAACCCTATAAATTCATGTATATCTTTGTTGGAAATAATTGATCGATACGGGAAGGTTTCAGAGTTTAAGGTAATCAGAATAAAACAAAAGTGATAATAAAAAATATGGCTAGACAACAGAAAGAAAAATTAGAGGAAATAACAGGATTTGAAATTGTAAAAATGGTTAAATATTTAGGGGTTTATATTACATCATTAAATGTGAAATTGTATAAGAATAATTATGAGGTTTTATGGCAAAAAGTTCAGAAGGAGTTGATTGTTTGGAAAAAATTGCAATTATCGTTGTTGGGGAGAATAGTTGCTATTAAAATGAATGTTTTACCTAGATTTTTATTCCTCTTTCAGATGATACCAATAATTAAGAAAGGTAAGAATCTGGAGGAATGGCAGACAGGAATTAATAAATTTATATGGGAAGGTAAAAAAGTGAGGGTTAAAATGAAAATAATTCAAGATTCTCGGGAAAGGGGAGGTTTGAAAATGCCCAATTTTAAATTATACTATGAAGCAGCTGCTCTCCCTGCAATAAGTGATTGGTTTAATTTAACAGAGGAAAGAATTCTGAATATAGAAGGTTATGACTTGCTATATGGATGGCATGCATATTTAATTTATGACAAAAAAGTGGATAAGGCTTTTAAAAATCGTGTTAAGAACTGCTCTTTTGCGTGTTTGGAAAAAATACTGTTATAAACTAAGTTATAAGGTTCCTATGTGGGCAAGTCCTAGACATACAATAGAGAATATAAATATAAATATAGAACAGAATCAGGAAATGACTACATATAAAGATCTTTTGTATACTGAAAGAGGTAATTTGCAATTAAAACTTCTGCACGTGTTAAAAGAAGAAGGGAAAAATTATACTTGGTTTCAATATGAGCAACTACGTGCTAGATGGAAGGAAGATCAGAAAATTGGTATAGTGCAGAACGAGGAAAATTTGGTAAAGCAAATTAGAAATCAGTCTCAGGAGCATATAAAGAGATTGTATAATGTGTTACTTGAAATAGATTCTGAAAGGGACTTGGTAAAGGACTGTATGATAAAGTAGGCGCAAAATTTTCAGGAGCCAATATTATTGGAAACTTGGGAAAAAATTTGGGTTAGAAATGTTAAATTCACGCAGGCACAGAATCTGAGGGAAAATTTTTATAAAATGTTTTATAGATGGCATTGAGATCCTAAGAATCTATCGTGTATGTATCCAGATATGCAAGCGAAATGTTGGAGATGTAATTGTGATGATGCTACATATTTTCATATTTGGTGGACTTGTAAGGATATTAAGGCCTTTTGGATAAAAATTTGGTGGATTTTACAAAATGTTCTGAAAAAGAAGATAAAGTTCCTGCCGCAATTTTTTCTGCTGGGAATTATTACGGACTGTACGGTAATTGAGACATATTTATTCATTAAAGCGGGACTGGCATAATTAGTGATGTATTTTAATTGGGTTTTTTAATATTTTTTAACTTCTTAATTTAAATTTTAATAATCAGCCTTTAAAATTTGCTCTTTTTAATTGTTGTTTTAAATTGTATACATTTTTGTTTTACTTTGGCTGTACACCGCCCTGAGTCCTTCGGGAGAAGGGCGGTATAAAAATTTAATAAATAAATAAATAAATTGATTTTAAATCTAATAACAGCAGCAAGATTACTGATAGGACAGTATTGGAAGAAAAAAGAAGTTCCCACATAGAAGAATGGATATTGAAAGTTGCTAATTTGGCTGAGATGGCGAAAATCTCAGCCTTTTTGAAAGACAATACGCAAGAAAGATACTTAAAGGAATAGAAAAAATGGATTGACTATATTCAAACCAGATATCAGACTAAGAGTTATCAAACTGCCTTTGAATGATTAGGATGTATTATTTCTGATTGTTTTGGGGGAACTTAGGAACTGATGAGAATTGTAGGAGTATAACTGAGTTGGGAGGGAAAATTTTTTAGCATATGTTTGTTTTATTTTTAACTATACCTTGTGTTTGTTCCGGGAAGTCGGGGGGGGAGGGGGGGGGGAAAGGGGGAAAAAAATTTTGTAAAACTTTTTTAATTAAAAAAAAAGAGGATATACAGTCGTGTATACAGTGAGTACAGGTAGTATAATGAGAACAAAACCAATGGAACAGAAGTTGCCTTCAGAAGTTGTGGGAGCTTCATCACTTGAGACTTTCAAGAAGAGACTAGACAGCCATTTGTCAGAAATGGTATAGGGTCGATCGAACCAGAAGCGTCGCAGCAAGACTGGCTGGAAAATAGCAGGCTCCAATGAGCCTTGTGAAAATCCAGCCAGACAAACCGCTGTGGGAGGGTGGGGGGGTCTTTGGACCGGAACTGCCACTAGAAGTTCTGGGTGCTTCATCACTGGAGTCTTTTAAGAAGAGAAATTTATCTGAAATTGTATAGGTTCTCCTGCTTGATTAGGGGCTGGACTAGAAGACCTCCAAGATCCCTTCCAGCTCTATTCTATTCTTAAAAACAATTTCCCCTAGGAGAGGCACATGAATATATGATTATTTACAACATCTGTACTTCTGAACAACTCCCTTAATCCACTCAAAGGTCATAAAATCAATCACAGACCCAGGGTGACCTGGTTTATGACCGGCGCAACTTACAACCTATAAGGCTGGGCTCATTCACGGCTGAAGGTTGAAAGGACTGCCAATAAGAGATATGAGGAGGGAAGCAGTGCTCAGCCCCCTTCTGGCTTAACAAACTAAGTTGACAAACGTTGCATGCTTTCAAAACGCGATCAGGGCCCATGGGAAGATGCGTTTGGGATCCAGAGGTTTTTCCTGAAAGCTTTTATTCAATGCTCCGTCTATGTAGATAATAATGAGCATCTTTTTGGAGGACATTAGATCTCCCCCCAGGGGAGTGTTCAGCTCTCTGCATCTGCCCTACTCTTGGCCACCTATTTCTGCTGGAACATGACCAAGTGTGGAGATGTTCCAGACATAATATAGAATAGAAGAGAATTTATTGGCCAAGTGTGGTTGGACACACAAGGAACTATCGTCGATGGTTGATGGTTGCTACCACCCTTCTCCATTGGCATTATATATATTAATATTATAATATTATAATATTATAATATTATAATATTATATATATATAATATTTTATATATATAGGTCTTTGGTTGTTTGGGTTTTCTCCCGTGTAAAACCCGAACAACCAAAGACCTATATACAAACACCCGTGAAAACCTCAGAAAACAAATATTTTATATATATATATATATATATATATATATATATATATATATATATATATATATATATATATATATATATATATGAAGCTGAAGCCTGAAGATGACGAATGAGACTTGTCGAACGTCGCCAAGACACTTCCAATTTTACGGAGAAAACCCGAACAACCAAGACCTATATACAAACACCGTGAAAACCTCAGAAAACAAATATATATATATATATATGTTTTCTGAGGTTTTCACGGTGTTTGTATATAGGTCTTTGGTTGTTCGGGTTTTCTCCGTAAAATTGGAAGTGTCTTGATGACGCTTCGACAAGTCTCATTCGTCATCTTTAGGCTTCAGCTTTGTGCTTCTGGGAGCAATGTGATCGCAGCTGTTTCTTCCTTTTAACTGCTAGTGGGGTTTGAACTGATTGGGTGGGAGCTTGGCTGTGCTCTGATTGGATGGGGGTTTTTGTGCTCTGATTGGCTGGGGGTGTCCTGTTTGGGTGGGGGCTTGGTTGTGTTCAGTTTAGTCTGTGTTGCAGGGGGATTTGAGCTGGTGAGCTGCATAGCTGTTGTTTGGCTTTGTGGTCGTGCTACATCTTCATAGTGGGTGTCAGTCTGCTGCATGTATGGATTGGAGGGGTTTGAAATGGCTAATGTTGCAGCTGCGGTCTGGCTTCTGGTCCTTGGTCGTGCTTCATGATCAGTGTGGGTTTGGGTCTGCTTTCTGGGTGGATGTGCGGTGGTGACATCCTGTGTGGACCTCGTGAGTGTGGGTCTGGTGTCATTCCTCGTGTTAGGGACTCGTTTGTCAATAAGGCGGGTTTCCAAATGGCTGGTAGGCGGAGGTATCATCTCGTTTGTTCATGCTGTGTGGGCGTTTTTCTATCTCAATGGCTTCTCTGATTATTCTGTTGTTAAAGTGTTCAGTTTTGGCGATAGTTCTGGTCTTTTTAAAGTCAATATCATGTCCTGTGACTTTAAAGTGTTGGACCAGGGAAGAAGTTGGTTCCTCTTTTTTGACTGAGTTCTTGTGTTCTTCAATGCGTGCACTTATTCTTCTGTTGGTTTGTCCGATGTATGTGGTGGGGCAGGCGGTGCATGGGATTTCATATACTCCTTGATTTTCTAACTCAATTTTGTCTTTGGGGTTTCTTAGGATGGTGGATATTTTTCAGTTTGTGCAGAATGCTGTCTTGATGTTGTGTTTGTGGAGGATCTTGCTGATTCTGTCTGTGGTGCCTTTTATATATGGGAGGAGGGCTGTGCCGTTTTCTTGTTCTCTGTCTTGGATTTTAGTGGGGGGTTCTTTTTGGATTAGCTTGGTAATCTTATTTCTTTGGAATCCATTGGATGTTAGTACGTTAGTGAGAGTGTCTAGTTCGGTTTTTAGGTGTTGTTCATCAGCTAAGCATTTTGTTCTGGAGATGAGTGTCTTGGTTACGGAGTTGATCTGTGCTGGGTGGTGGTGTGAGAGTGCGTGCAGATAGCGGTTTGTGTGTGTTTTCTTCTGGTAGATGGTGTGTCCTAGGGAGCCATTGGGTTTTCTGTAGACTAAGACATCCAGGAAGGGAAGTTGGTTGTTAACTTCTGTTTCCATGGTGAACTGTATTTTGGGGTGTAGGCTATTGAGGTGTGTAAGGAAGTTGTCAAGTTTTTCTTTCCCGTGTGGCCAGATTATGAAGGTGTCGTCTACATATCTGAGCCAGAGTTTGGGTTTGTGATCAGATTTTTCTAGAGCTTGGGTTTCAAACTGTTCCATGTAGAGATTGGCAATGACAGGTGAGAGGGGTGATCCCATGGGTGCTCCTTCTACTTGTTTGTATTTTTGTCCATTATAGATGAAGTATGTGTTGGATAGGCAGTGGTTGGTCAGATCTAGGATGTGCTTGGGGGGGTTATATTTGTTTTGGATAGCTGTCAAGGCTTCTTTGATTGGCACTTGGGTGAAGAGGGATATGACATCAAAGCTCACGAGTAGGTCGC
This sequence comes from Ahaetulla prasina, assembly GCF_028640845.1. Classification (NCBI taxonomy): domain Eukaryota; kingdom Metazoa; phylum Chordata; class Lepidosauria; order Squamata; family Colubridae; genus Ahaetulla; species Ahaetulla prasina. The sequence continues at coordinate 1,411,214 of NC_080551.1, read as the reverse complement.
TGGGCTGTAAGTTTTGTTTCTTTATGATCTCTATGAACTGGAATGAGTTTTTTACGTGTGAGGTGATGGATTCTGCATAGGGCTGTAGTTGTTTGGCGAGAAATTTGGCTAGGTTTTGTAGAGGTGAGCCTATGGAGCTGACTATGGGTCTAAGTGGGGTTCCTTCTTTGTGTATCTTCGGGAGACCATAGAGCTTAGGGCATCTGGATGATTTCTCTCTGGGAATGATTCTTTGTTGGGTTTCTTCGCTGTATGTAGGTCTTTGGTTATTCGGGTTTTCTCCCGCGTAAAATTGGAAGTGTCTTGGCGACGTTTCGACGAAGTCTCATTCGTCATCTTCAGGCTTCAGCTTCGTGCTTCTGGGAGCAATGTGTGATTGCAGCTGTTTCTTCCTTTTTAACTGCTAGTGGGGGTTTGAACTGATTGGGTGGGAGCTTGGCTGTGCTCTGATTGGATGGGGGTTTTTTTGTGCTCTGATTGGATGGGGGTGTGTCCTGTTTGGTGGGGGCTTGGTTGTGCTCAGGTTGGTTGTGATCATGAAGCACGACCAAGGACCAGAAGCTCAGATCTGAAAATCAAGCATGATTTGGGGTTTCCAGACCATGAGGAACATGTCAAGGTTCCAGAAAAACCTCTTCTGCATAAAAAAAACCCTCAGAAGCCATTGTCTTTCAGAGTTCTTTACTAGCATGAGGAAACTGGCACACGATGAGTGAAATTCCAAAACTGAACTTCCGGATTCTTTTCCCAGTTATACAAACCCCAAGAGTCCCACCCCCCTGACCCCTTTGCTGGTCACATGGTCCCACGTTCTCCCAGTTCATTCGAATATCTTCTCACCACTCTTCCTGCAGATGTGAACACCATCCGACCTTGACCGTTTGAAGAATGTTACCATACCCCTCAACCCCCCTTCTTCCCCTCAGGGGAAAAATGTGGCAGCGTCTGGAACCCTAAAGTCTAGTATGGTTTCCAGGCCTGACAGGCGTCCCCCCTCTAAAAAGAAACAAAGAGTTAATAAAGAAGAGTGTCAGTGGTCCACACTTCCCTTCTACCCCCCTCTCCCTCCTCCAAGAGGTTTTTTAGGTTTGTCAGGGAAAGTGTCGTGAAATTGTTTAATCAAATTGTCCGCATTTACTTTCCAACTTTTGACCCAAGTAGATTCAGATAATGGATATCCCTTCCAGTGGACTAAATATTGTAATTGACCTCTGTATAGTCTAGAGTCAAGGATTTTCTTGATTTCATAGTGGGTTTCACCTTGGATTATCAAGGGTGGTGGGGGAGCAGCAGGTTGAGGTCTCAGACCAGACTGTCTAGCAGGTTTTAATAAGCTGCTATGGAATACCGGGTGTATCTTCCCCAACATTTGAGGGAGCTTGAGTTGGACGGTAATGGGATTAATAATTTTTACAATGGGGAAAGGACCCAAAAATTTTGGACCGAATTTTCTGCTGGGTATTCTCAACCTCAGATACTTAGTAGATAAAAAGACTTTATCTCCAATGCGAAAAGGGGGTTGAAGGGAATGGTGTTTGTCAGCTTGGGCTTTGTAATTCCGAGCTGTCACAGCTAAGGCCTTTTTTGTATTTTCCCAACCTTTTTTCAATGAATTCATCCAGTCCGTTAGGGAAACGGAAGTGGGGGGTTGCACGGGGAGTTCAGGCATTGGAACGAAGTCCATGCCCGTGGTTATTTGAAAAGGGGTTAACCCCGTGCTGCTGTGTACAGCATTATTATATGCGACCTCTGCAAATGGTAACAAATCTGACCAGTTTTCTTGTTGGTAATTTACATAACAGCGTATGTATTGTTCCACCATCGAGTTTAATTTTTCAGCCGCCCCGTTCGTCTCCGGATGGAACCCAGAACTAAGTCCTTGAGACGACCCAATGGACCGTAGGAACTCCCTCCAGAACTTGGCTGTGAATTGAACACCCCTGTCGGATATTATCCTTTTAGGAACTCCATGCAGTCTGTAGATGTGTTTGACGAAGAGCTTTGCTAATTTTCTCGCCGATGGCAATCCGCTGCACGCAGTGAAGTGGGCCTGTTTAGAGAACAAGTCCACTACGGTCCATATCACCGTATTACCCCCACTAGGTGGGAGTTCAACAATAAAATCCATGGCAATCTCTTCCCAGGGTCTGGTGGGTTCGGCTACGGGTTGTAGGAGTCCAGGGGGTTTCCCTGGTCTGGACTTCATGGTGGCGCAGGTAGCACAGCCCCGGACATAGTCTTCGACATCTGATTTCATTTTTGGCCACCAGAATTGTCTTCTAGCCAAGTGGAAAGTCTTTAAAAATCCAAAGTGACCTCCTAGGTGAGAGTCGTGGCTTCTCTGTAGTATAGGCAGCCGCATAGCGACGGGTACATAAATCTTGGTTCCCTTCCAGGGTATTCCATCCCTTAAGGTGAGGTCTGGCAAGTTTTCTTTAAACCAAGCATCGTCAGTGAGTGCTGATTTTAATTCCGCTAGTAGTTTATTTGGTGGGATGTTATTATCATGGCGTGATCGCGGTCGAGTAAGTGCTTGGCTGGCTGGTTCGCTATTGGGAATCATCGCATGTATTACCTCTTCGCGTTGGCTGTCAAATTGCGGTTTCCTAGATAGGGCGTCAGCCAGTAGATTTTGGTCGCCGGGGATGTATTTGAGGGTGAAATGGAACTGTTTGAAAAACTGAGCCCATCGAACTTGTTTGGGAGAAAGCTTTCGAGGGGTTTTTAAGTATTCGAGGTTTTTGTGGTCCGTCCATACCTCGAATGGTTCCTTTCCCCCTTCAAGGAAGTGTCTCCAGGAGAGGAGTGCCCAGCGCACTGCAAAGGCTTCCTTTTCCCAAACTGCCCATCTGCGTTCAGTGTCCGTCAGTTTTTTAGAAATGTATGCGCAGGGCATAAGATTGTTGTCGGTATTCCATTGTAATAAGACAGCGGCTACTGCTACATCACTTGCGTGAGCTTGGACCACAAAAGGTTTATTTGGGTCCGGGTGTTGAAGAATTGGTTCCATCGAGAATAGGCGTTTTAGGTGTTCAAAGGACCGTTGGCAGTCCATTGTCCAAGGTAGGGGTTGGCTAGGTTTGGGTTTGGTGGGTAGTGGCCCAGTTTTTAGCAATTCTGTTAATGGTAGAGCTGCTTCTGTGAAAGAAGGAATGAATTTGCGGTAAAAATTTGCGAATCCCAAGAAACTTTGAAGTTGTTTACGTGTGCGTGGCGGTTGCCAATCCAACACCGCTTTCACTTTTCCTGGGTCCATTTCGATACCTTTGTTTGATATCCGGTAACCTAGGTAGTCTAGGGATTCCTTATGGAATTCGTATTTGGAAAGTTTGACATATAGCTTGGCTGCTAGGAGTTTTTTAAGGACTTGTCTGACCAATTTGATGTGTTGTTCGATATTGTTTGTGTAGATAAGAATGTCATCTAAGTAGACAAGAACCCCATTGTAGAGATGGGGGTGCAGGGTTTCATTAATTAGTTGCATGAAAACAGCTGGAGACCCCTGGAGGCCAAAAGGCATGACACGGTATTGGAAACTGCCCAAGGGGCAGTTGAAAGCCGTTTTCCATTCATCACCTTCCTTGATGCAGACCTGGTAATAGGCTTCCCTTAAATCCAATCTGGTGAAAATTTTGCCTTTTGATAAATGGTTCAATAAATCGTGCATAAGTGGTAAAGGGTATGTGTTTTGTATCCAAATTGCATTGATATCTTTGAAGTCAATACACAATCTAAGCGAACCATCTTTCTTTTGTTTAAATAGCAAGGGCGCAGCTACAGGTGATTTTGCTGGTTCAATGAACCCTCTGGCTAGGTTAGTGTCAATGTATTTCCTTAGTTCAGACATTTCGGCTGGCGTCATTGAGTACATTTTGGGTTTTGGTAATTTTGCCCCAGGGTGCAATTCAATTGTGCAATCAGTTTGTCGGTGGGTGGGTAGGAGGTTACATTCATCCTCGCTAAAAAGGTCTGCTAAATCCATGTATGCTTTAGGGATGTGTGGTTTATTAGGAGATGGATTGGATCTGGTGGTTGTTGGTTCCCTCTGGTGGTCATTTTGGATAAGGTTTTTTTCGGCAGGGGGAATTGGGTCTAAGGGTCTGAAAGCCCATATAATTTTCCTGAATCCATCCTCCCATTTGATTGTGGGTTCCCATTTGTCCAACCAAGCTAACCCTAGGATGATGGATTCTGACATCTTTGGAATTACTATGAATCTTATAAGTTCATGATGGGCTCCAATTTCTAAGTGAACCAGTTGCGTGATTTGGGTCGCTGGAACACCGCCAATTAAGGTTCCATCTACTTGGTGGAATTTAATTGGGTGTTTCAAGGGAAATGTTTTTATACGGAGTTGGGCGACCGTAGAGGTTGAAATTAGGCATCTGGTACATCCTGTGTCCACAATAGCTTCTAAATCTTTTTTGGCCCCTCCCTCTGGAATTATTAAGTTCACTTTGATAGCAAAAGGAGGAATGGGTGCACTCACCATTGGGTCGTTTTCTGCTTGGTTCGAGTCGTCAGGTGGTGAATCAGCTGACGGAAGATTAGTGGATCAGTAGGGAAGTCTATTCGGATTTTTTCGAGGGGGTTTGCATGGTCGAGTAGCAGTTGGTGGGTGATACTGTGGGAGGGTGTTGGGGCTAGGCAAACCGATGCCCGATGTCCTAGTTTTCCACAACGGTAGCATTTAATTATTGTTGAAGGCTGAAAGGTGGAGGGTGTGGTTGGTTTTAAGAGGGAGGGTCTTGTAGATGGTCGTTGTGGAGTTGTAGTTGGTGATTGGCTTTGGGGGGGGTGTTGAATTCTCTGTCCAGAGCTATGGACACATTGTACCAGTCATTTAGTTGTTCTGGGATTCCTCTGGTGGAACAGGCTTTTCTGATTTTTTGATCGATCGCCTCTTTGAAGTAGTGGAGGAGGATGCGGTCTGGCCAATGTCTAAGATTACCAGCAACTCTTTGAAAATCCCATTTAGAGGTCTGTTACCTTGTTTCATCGTTTTTAAGATGGTTTCACATTCTGCAATTAGGTCGTCATCCTGAAACTGGTTGCGAAGCAATGCCATAAATCCGTGAACATCGTTTAGTTCTGGTGCAAATTCATTGTGTAGTTGAGCTATCCACTCTGAGGCTAGCCCCACGTTCATATTATCCGAGATGCGGTTGATTAGGCTTCTTTCTGATGGGTATTGATGTCTATATTGTTCAACGTAAGCCTCAATTCTGCTGAGAAAGTAAGCCCGGTGGTGTGGATTTCCATCAAAGGTTGGTTTGAAAGGGGGTGGGGCTGGGTGAGGGGGTGTAGGTGGGTTTGGCTGGCCTGCTTGCAGTTGAAGAGGGATTTGTGGGAGGGCTGTTGCTACCGTGGCTGGTTGCTGAGTTGTAAAGGGGGGTGGCTGCTGAGAAGGAAGTCCTTGAAATGCTTCAGCTGGCGTGGCAAAACCCCCCCTGGGGTCCCCAGGAAAGAAAGCTGCTGAACTTTCTGGTTGCCATTGGTATTGAATCCATCCTTGTCCAGGATAAAATGCCCAACCGGGAGGAATAGAAGCAGCAGGAGGCAGCATAGGCCTCTGTTGGCGGGAAAAGTCAATTGGGGGGGGAGTTGCGATTCCCCCCAAGTCCCTGGTGCTGCCTGAACTCCCTGCCGTCTGAAGGAGGGAAGGGAGGTCCTCCTGCGTTCATCGGAATGGCTTCGAGCTTCAGTAGTTTCTCCCTCTCTGGTGGGAGGGAAGGTGAATTTAGGCTGAGCTAAACTCAAAGGCTCTCGAGGTGGGTGAGCTGAGCTTATACGAGGTCTCACTTCCAAACGCTCAAAAGTTTCCGGGAGGTCCAGTAGGGACTGGGATTTCAGGGGGTTTCTCAGGTCCCAATCCAGTGACTCTCCCGATTCTCCAGGTTTTACTGTCCTCCATTGAGGTTGAGAAGAGGGAGGGGGCTCTCCATTCCGCCCCGGGGAAATATTTTCTCCCAGGGATCTCACTTCTTGCAATTGATGGGGAGGGGTTTGGCCGCTATGACAGCTTACCCATGAATCGGAGTCTTTAGGCCGTGCACCAAGCTGACAAGCAGGCTCTACCACTTCGGGTTTTTGAGTCATATCTTCCGATGGGAAGTAGGTGATTTCGACCACGTCCTCAGATTCCAGCCTTTGTGCCCCTTCCACGCTTTCAGCTTGCTGCCCGTCCATCTTCGCTGGGTCTTTGCACCGCTGTGGAGGTTGCGGAGGCTGGGGCCCAGCACCCCCTAATGGGCCCACCCCTGAGCGGAGGAGAGGGTACCGTTAAGCAAAAGAAAGTTAGCAGTTTTGGAATACTGTCAAGGTTCCAGAAAAACCTCTTCTGCATAAAAAAACTCAGAAGCCATTGTCTTTCAGAGTTCTTTACTAGCATGAGGAAACTGGCACACGATGAGTGAAATTCCAAAACTGAACTTCCGGATTCTTTTCCCAGTTATACAAACCCCAAGAGTCCCACCCCCCTAACCCCTTTGCTGGTCACATGGTCCCACGTTCTCCCAGTTCATTCAAATATCTTTCCGCCACTCCTCCTGCAGATGTGAACACCATCCGACCTTGACCGCTTGAAGAATGTTACCATACCCCTCAACCCCCCTTCTTCCCCTCAGGGAAAAATGTGGCAGAGTCTGGAACCCTAAGGCCTAGTATGGTTTCCAGGCCTGACACTAGCTGCAAGACCAACTGCGGCGTTTTCGATGTCCGGATCCTTTGGGGAGTGGCTTGCACTTGCCAGGAGGGGCGTGGGAGGTGATGAAGATGGCCCCTTGGACGGCATTTCCAGGTACCCTCGGAGGACGGAGCCGGAGACGAGAGGAACGTCGGAGGCGTTGTGGTCTCTGTTCGACATGTTCTCCCTTACATATGGGGGACAATGACGGACAGTGACGGAGGCGCCCGAAGCACCACTTATTTCCCTATGGGACTCGGGTTTTATGGAACAGAGCAGTTGTGTTTTATGTCCTGGTTGGTTTAGGACGGTTTAAGATCTTTGTCTGTTAATCCACCAGGATATCATGGACTTTACATCTAGCCATGAAAGACTGCTTGTTCTACTTTTTCCATCTTGCACCGGGCCCCGGATAACCACCTTAGTATAACATCTCAGCCGATAAAGGGGACGGAATCAGCTGTCGGCCGATGCCATGCGTTATTCGCCACATGAACTCTTGCGCCTGCGAGGCACCCCTGCCTCACAGGAATGGCCGTCCACGTTATCAAGGGCTGGCCTTATTGATGGGTTTTGGGACCCAGAGAGGTGGCATGCATCGAGGAAGAATCTTTGGGGTTTTTTAAAAAAGGGTTTTTTAAAGGGGGGGAGGGAAAGCACGGGTGGGGGGTAACCCGTCGGGGAGGGGTCCAGTTCCTGCGCCTGCTCGCGGCGTTACTTCATCTGATCCGAAGGCAGGGAGGGAGGGGTATGTTCCTGGTTTTGAGGGTCGTTCCATCTGTACGGTAAGTGGGAGAGGCAGATATGGTGGAAGCGAGGGGCCGTATCAATCTTTGGGAGCACGTATTCGCTGTCTAAAAGCAATCGCACACTCTGGCCCCTCAGACTTCACCCGTTCCCCGGGTGGCCAGGATCCTCAGAGCTTGGGCCTTCGGTTGATGCTGTGCAATGCACAGTCCATGGTTAACAAAGCCCCCCTGATTTGTGATCTTATTCAGGGGGGGTCCGCGGACCTTATGGGCATTACGGAGACCTGGTTGGGCATGGAAGGGGGTGTTCCTCTTGTCGAACTGTGCCCTCCGGGTTTCCGAGCATTCCATCAACCGAGGGCTCAAGGTAGGGGTGGGGGGGGTGGCGGTTGTTATTAGGGAAAGTCTACAGCCGAGGGAGTCCACTGTGCCTCAGATAGCCGGTTGTGAATCCCTCTTTGTGAGGTGGGGTCATAGGGGTCAGATGGGCTTGTTGATCACGTACCTGGCTTCTTGCTGCATGACTACAGCCCAGCCCAAGCTGTTGGAGGTGCTTGCCAGGGTGGTGGTTGAGACCCCCAGACTTATGGTCATGGGGGATTTCAACTTGCCATCGACCGGCTTGTCATCGACGACGGCTCGGGAGTTCAAGGCCTCCATGAGGGCCTTGGACCTGATACAAGTAGTTGATGGCCCTACTCACATTGGGGGAGGCACACTGGATCTGATTTATATCTCTGGACAGTGGTTAAATGATTTGGATTTAGGAGATTTAGCAACAGAGCCTTTGTCATGGTCAGATCATTTTCTCCTTCGCTTGGACTTTCGGACCACTACCCACCACCGCAGGGAGACGGGACCAATACGGTGGTTCCGTCCCAGGTGCCTGATGAACCCGGAGAGGTTCCTGATGGAGCTTGGGCCGTTCCCTGAGGATGGCTGAAGAACTAGTTGCAGCCTGGGAACAGGGGCCGGGGCTTTAGACTGTGTCGTGCCTTTGCGGCCTCTGACCCGGCATAGATCTCAACCAGCCCCTTAGTTCTCCGAGGAGCTGAGGGAGATGAAACGCCGGAGAAGACGCCTAGAGAGTACTTGGAGATCCAGCCATTCCGAAGCTGACCGGACACTAGTTAGGTCTTATACTAAGACCTACCTAGCGGCATTGAGGGAAGCGAAGCGTTCCTACGTTTCCTCCCTCACTGTGTCGGCAGATAACCGCCCGGCCGCCCTGTTTCGGGTGACCTGCTCTCTCCTTCATCAGGAGGTGCGGGTCCTTACAGGACCGTGCCGAGAAGTTTAGTGGCTATCTATACGATAAAATCGTTCAGCTCCGGGATGGTCTGGATCAAAATTGGGATGATCCAGGTGAGAGGGTGGAGACTCGTCATGTTGAGATTGTTTGGGATGAATTTGACCCTGTGGCTCTCGAGGACGTGGACAGGTTGTTGGGAGGTTGCATGCCACCACATGTTTACTGGACCCGTGTCCCTCCTGACTGGTGCTGGCCACACAGGAGGTGACACGAGGCTGGCTCTGGGGGATTATTAATGCTTCCTTGTTGGAAGGGGCTTTCCCTGCCGCCTTGAAAGAGGCGGTGGTGAAACCCCTCCTCAAGAAGCCTTCCCTGGACCCAGCTGTTTTGGGAAATTATCTTCCGGTCTCCAACCTTCGCTTTGTTGCGAAGGTTGTAGAGAGTGTGGTGGCATGTCAGCTACCCCAATACCTGGATGAAGCTGTCTATCTAGACCCGTTCTAGTCCGGCTTCCGGCCCGGATATAGTACGGAGACAGCTTTGGTCACGTTGGTGGATGATCTCTGGAGGGCCAGGGCCAGGGGTTGCTCCTCTGCCCTGGTCCTACTAGACCTCTCAGCGGCTTTCGATACCATCGACCATGGTATCTTGCTGCGCCAGTTGGGGGGATTGGGAGTGGGAGGCACCGTTTATCGGTGGTTCTCCTCCTATCTCTCTGACCGGTCGCAGATGGTGTTGACAGGGGGGCAGAGATCGACCGCAAGGCGCCTTACTTGTGGGGTGCCGCAGGGGTCGATTCTCTCGCCTCTCCTGTTCAACATCTATATGAAGCCACTGGGTGAGATCATCAGTGGCTTTGGGGTGAGGTACCAACTGTACGCTGACAATACGCAGCTGTACTTTTCCACCCCAGGCCACCCCAATGAAGCTATCGAAGTACTGTCCCGGTGCCTGGAAGCCGTACGGGTCTGGATGGGGAGAAACAGGCTCAAGCTCAATCCCTCCAAGACGGAGTGGCTGTGGATGCCGGCACCATGTTGGGGGCAAATCATTGGCCCCAATGGAAAGGGTGCGCAACTTGGGCATTCTCCTGGATGGACGGCTGTCGTTTGAAGATCACTTGACGGCCGTCTCCAGGAGAGCTTTTTATCAGGTCCGCCTGATCCGCCAGTTGCGCCCCTTCCTTGACCGGGATGCCCTATGCACGGTCACTCACGCTCTTGTTACCTCTCGCTTGGATTATTGCAACACTCTCTACATGGGGCTCCCCTTGAAGAGCACCCAGAGGCTCCAGTTAGTTCAGAATGCAGCTGTGTGGGTGATAGAGGGAGCCGCACGTGGCTCCCATGTAACACCACTCCTGCGCAGGCTGCACTGGCTGCCTGTGGTCTCTCGGGTGCACTTTAAGGTTTTGGTTACTTCCTGACTGCTACCCTTTTAAAAAGAGAAACTTTTTTTTCTTTGTTTTAACTGACTGTTTAAGATGGCGCCTGAAAGGAAGTGAAAGTGAAGAATGGAATTGTAAACAGGCTGTGTAACTAAGAAGCTAAGAAACGTTATGTGTGGTTTCTAATGAAGTGAAGTGAGCTCTCCTATACTTAAAGGGGAAAAGAGAAGTTTCTAGACTTATATTTTGTGAATTTTAAAAACTGAAATGGCTACTAAACCACCTAAGACTGGGGGTAGAAGGGGTTCTGAACCAGCTTTAGAAGATTTGATTAAAGAGCAAGGGAAAGTGTTTGAAGAAAGGTTTAAGGAGATGATGGATAATAATGAGAAAATAAGAGAAGAAATAAAAGAATAATAAAAAATAAGAGAAGATATTTTGATGGCTTTTCAAGGTTTGGCAAAAGACTGGAGGTGGTGGAGGAGGAGGTGCAAGAAATTGTTCAGTCAAATCAACAAATAGAAAATAGAATGGGGAATGCAAATCAAATTGGACAAAATGAAGATCAAGTGGTGGTGATGCAGTATAGAATGATGGAAGGAGCTCTGAGAATTAGGGGTTTGAATGAGGAGAAAGGGGAAGATTTAAAAAAAAATTTATCAGAAGCTCTGGCTGAATTTATTGAACTTGATCCACAAGAGGTTGCTTATCAAATTGACAAAATTTATAGAGTTAATTCCTGAATTACTAGGCAGAAGAAACTTCCTAGAGACATTGTGGTTTATTTTTTGAAAAGAACAGTGAGAAATCAAATTTTGCAAGTTACATTTCAGAAAAACTTGAAAATAGGAGAACAGGAGCTGAAGGTTTTGAAAGAGATTCCTCCCAAGATGTTAAGGGATAGAAAGGACTTTACATTTTTTACACAAGAACTTAAGAAATACCAGATTCAATTTAGATGGGAGGTTCCAGTTGGTTTGACAGTGTATTATCAAGGAAGGAGATATCGTATTGATACAGTGCTTAAGGCCAAAGATTTTCTTTCTACAGTGCTGAAACTTGAAGTAGAAATAAGTAGTAATAAGTAGTAGAAAAAAGAATTCAAGAGACTCAAATGGGTGTGGAAGCTGAGGTGATTCCAGTGATGTTACCATCTGAGGAACAACCACAAGAACAAAGACTGACGAGGGGAGCCCTTAAGCATAAAGAAAAGGAGCAACAAACTCAAAGTAAAGTTCAGAATTCTGCTCAGAAGCGGTGGGAGGAGCACGGCCGAAGATACGGGAGGACGATCTTCAGCTGATCGCTCAAAAGCTTCAGCAGGCCAGTAATGGAATGTCAATGGTTTGAATTCAGCTCAGAAGAGAAGAAAAATATTTCATTATTTGAAACAATTTAGAAATGATGTGATTTGTTTACAAGAAACACATATTAAACTATCAGATCAAAAGTACTTAATAAAGTCAAAGTTAGGTAAACATTTTATTGCCTCAGCTTTGGACAAAAAACATGGCATAGTGGTTTATTTGAGAAAAGATATACCAGCCAAGTTAATAGAGGCAGATATTCACGGAAGATATATTGCTATTGAACTTACAATAGAAACAAAAAAGACCCTTTTGTTTGGTATATATGCACCTAATCAGCAACAAGAAAATTTTTATAGAATGTTGTATGATAAGTTGATTCTATGGGATTATAAATCGTGTATTATATTGGGAGATTGGAATGGAGTAATAGATACACGAAAGGACAAGAGAATTTCTTCCAAGAAGATACCTGCACATGCAAAGCTACCTAAATCCTTTTTGATATGATAGAAGATTTTGAGTTAAGAGATGTATGGAGACTGGAATTTGGAGGAAAGAGACTATACTTTTTCTCTGATAGGCATCAATCCTTCTCACGTATTGATTTTATTTTAATTTCTAATGATTTGCTTTTTAGGGTGAAGAAAACTAAGATATTTCCAAGATGTTTGTCTGATCATAGTCCTGTTTGGATGGAATTGCAATATGGAAAAGAAGGTAGAAGAACTTGGAGATTAAATGAAAATTTGTTTAGATATCAGGATAATGTAAATCAATGTAAAAAGCAGATGAAAGAATTTTTTGATTATAATTTGAATAATGAAACATCGATAGAAATGGTTTGGGACTCCAGTAAGGCTTTTATGAGAGGTGTATTAATATATATTAATAATAGACAGAGAAATAAGCAACAAAGACAGCGTAGGTATTTAGAAGAGGAAATTTATAAGAAACAACAATTATTAATACATAATCCACATGATCAAAAACTTAAAGATGCAATAAAGTTATTACAGAATCAATTTAATATGATAATGGCTGATCAGGTGGCAACAAATATACAATATGCCAAACATAATACTTTTGTAATGCAAATAGACCTGGTAGGTGGTTAGCATACACTTTAAGGAAAAGACAAAACAACGTACTATAGAAAAATAGAATATAAAGGTAAAGAGAGATATCAACAGGATAAAATTAAAAAGCTTTTTAGAATATTATACAAATTTATATCTTAAAGATAATATATTGAATAGGGATATTGATAATTATTTGAAGGAATATAAGGTTAAAAATTTAACTTTAGAACAAACGGATGAACTGAATCGCCTATAACCTCTGAAGAAATTATTTTGGTAATTAAACAATTAAAATGGGAAAACTCCTGGTACAGATGGGCTCACAGTTAGTTATTATAGGAATTTACAGGATGAGATGTTAGGTCCACTTAAGGAATTATTTAATCAGATACAATTAGGAGGGGAATTTCATGGAGAACCTCTTTTATTTCATTGATACCAAAAGAGGAACAGGATTGTTCTACAACTGGGAATTATAGGCCAATCTCACTTTTAAATAATGCTTATAAGATTTTTGTTAAAATAATAGCTAATAGATTAATGTTGATTCTGCAGCGAACAATTCATAATGATCAATCTGGATTTATAAAAGGGAGACAGATGAGGAATAATGTTAGGCAGATTGTTAATTTACTGGAGTATTTAGAAAAGAAAAATTTTATTCCAGCAGCATTTATTTTTGTCGATGCAGAGAAAGCTTTTGATCGATTGCATTGGGATTTTTTATTTAAATTATTAGAAAAGATGCAATTTGGAGATGGTTTTACAAGAATAATTAGGGCAATTTATGGAGTGCAAACGGTACAGATTATAATCAATGGTAGCTTAATAGAACCTTTTAAGATTGTGAAAGGAACAAGACAGGGATGTCCTTTATCACCATTATTGTTTATTTTAACTCTAGAACCATTATTGGATAAAATACGAGAAGTAAAGGAGATAGAGGAATTAGAGTTAGACAACATGAATATAAGTTAAGAGCTTTTGCAGATGACCTGGTGATTACTTTAACAAACCCTATAAATTCTAGTAAATCTTTGTTGGAAATAATTGATCAATATGGGAAGGTTTCAGGGTTTAAGGTAAATCAGAAAAGACAAAAGTGATAATAAAAATATGGCCAGACAACAGAAAGAAAAATTAGAGGAAATAACAGGATTTGAAATTGTAAAGAAGGTTAAATATTTAGGGTTTATATTACATCATCAAATGTGAAATTGTATAAGAATAACTATGAGGTTTTATGGCAAAAGTTCAGAAGGAGTTGATTGTTTGGAAAAATTGCAATTATCTTTGCTGGGAGAATAGCTGCTATTAAAATGAATGTTTTACCTAGATTTTATTCCTCTTTCAGATGATACCAATAATTAAGAAAGATAAGAATCTTGAGGAATGGCAGAAGGAATTAACAAATTTATATGGGAAGGTAAAAAGCTAGGGTTAAAATGAAAATAATTCAAGATTCTCGGAAAGGGAGGTTTAAAATGCCTAATTTTAAATTATATTATGAAGCAGCTGCTCTCTGCAATAAGTGATTGGTTTAATTTAACAGAGGAAAGAATTTTGAATATAGAAGGTTATGATTTGCTATATGGATGGCATGCATATTTAATTTATGACAAAAAGTGGATAAGGCCTTTAAAATCATGTGCTAAGAAATGCCCTTCTGCATGTTTGGAAAAATACTCTTATAAACTAAATTATAAGGTTCCTATATGAGCAAGTCCTAGACATACAATAGAGAATATAAATATAGAACAGAATCAGGAAATGATTACATATAAAGATCTTTTGTATACTGAAAGAGGTAATTTGGAATTAAAATCTCTGCAAGTATTAAGAGAAGAAGGGAAAAATTATACTTGGTTTCAATATGAGCAACTACGTGCTAGATGGAAGGAAGATCAGAAAATTGGTATAGAGCAGAACGGGGGAAATTTGGTAAAGCAAATTAGAAATCAGTCTCAGGAGCATATAAAGAGATTGTATAATGTGTTACTTGAAATAGATTCTGAAAGGGACTTGGTAAAGGACTGTATGATAAAGTGGGCTCAAAATTTTCAGGAGCCAATATTATTGGAAACTTGGGAAAAAATTTGGGTTAGAAATGTTAAATTCACGCAGGCACAGAATCTGAGGGAAAACTTTTATAAAATGTTTTATAGATGGCATTTAGATCCTAAGAAATTATTGTGTATGTATCCAGATATGCAAGCAAAATGTTGGAGATGTAATTGTGATGACGCTACATATTTTCACATTTGGTGGACTTGTAAGGATATAAAGGCCTTTTGGATAAAAATTTGGTGGATTTTACAAAATGTTTTGAAAAAGAAGATAAAGTTCCTGCCGCAATTTTTTTTGTTGGGAATTATTACGGACTGTACAGTAATTGAGACTAAATTGATTTTAAATCTAATAACAGCAGCAAGATTACTAATAGGACAATACTGGAAGAAAAAAGAAGTACCTACAATAGAAGAATGGATATTGAAAGTTGCCAATTTGGCTGAGATGGCGAAGATATCAGCCTTTTTGAAAGACAATACGCAAGAAAGATACTTAAAGGAATGGAAAAAATGGATTGACTATATTCAAAGTAGATATCAGACTAAGAGTTATCAGACTGTTTTTGAATGATTATGATGTATTATTTTTTATTGTTTTCGGGGGAAGTTAGGAATTGATGATTATAGGGGTATAATTAAGTTGGGACAAAATTTTTTTAGCATATGTTTGTTTTATTTTTAACTATACCTTGTGCTCGTTCCGGGAAGTCGGAGGGGGAGGGGGGTTGTGAAGGGAGGGGGGAGGGGAGGTGGGGAGAAAGAGGGGGAAAAATTTTCTGTAAAACTTTTTGAATAAAAAAAAAAGGTTTTGGTTACTACCTTTAAAGCGCTCCATGGCTTAGGACCAGGGTACTTACGGGACCGCCTACTGCTACCGAACGCCTCCCACCGACCCGTACACTCACACAGAGAGGGACTTCTCAGGGTGCCGTCCGCCAAGTAATGTCGGCTGGCGGCCCGCAGGGGGAGGTCCTTCTCTGTGGGGGCTCCTACCCTCTGGAACGAACTTCCCCCTAGACTGCGTCAACTGCCTGACCTTTGGACCTTTCACCGCGAGCTGAAGACGTATCTGTTTATTCGCGCAGGACTGGCTTAGGAATTTTAAATTTTAAAGAGTTTTAATTTTAATATTTATATTTAATACAAATTTTATGGGGTTTTTAATGGTATAATGTTTTAAATTTTTGCCAAACATATAATAAGTTTTTTAATCTCTGCTTTTATCTGTACATTGTCAATGTTTTTTATTGTGGCTGTGAACCGCCCTGAGTCCTTCGGGAGAAGGGCGGTATAAAAATCCAATTAATACTAATACTAATACTAATACTAAAGAGATATATCAACAGGACAAAATTAAAAAGGCCTTCTCAGAATTTTACACTACTTTATATGCGAAAGATAAAATACTGAATAGGGACATTTATGATTATTTGAAAGATTATAAGGTTAATACTCTAACATTAGAACAAAGGGAAGAGTTGAATCGGCTGATAGCTACTGGAGAAATAGTGGAGGCAATTTATAATATAATATAATATAATATAATATAATATAATATAATATAATATAATATAATATAATATAATATAATATAATATAATATAATATAATATAATATAATAAAATATTATAATATAATATAATATAATATAATATAATATAATATAATATAATAAAATATTATAATATAATATAATATAATATAATATAATAAATATAATATAATATAATATAATATAATATAATATAATATAATATAATATAATATAATATAATATAATATAATATAATATAATATAATATAATATAATATAATATAATATAATATAATATAATATAAACAACAGAGTTGGCAGGGACCTTGGAGGCCTTCTAGTCCAACCCCCTGCCTAGGCAGGAAACCCTACACCATCTCAGTCAGATGGTTATCCAACATTTTCTTAAAAATTTCCAGTGTTGGAGCATTCACAACTTCTGCAGGTAAGTTGTTCCACTGATTAATTGTTCTAACTGTCAGGAAATTTCTCCTCAGTTCCAAGTTGCTTCTTTCCTTGATCAGTTTCCACCCATTGCTTCTTCTCCTGCCCTCAGGTGCTTTGGAGAATAGCTTGACTCCCTCTTCTTCATGGCCACCCCTGAGATATTGGAACGCTGCTATCATGTCTCCCCTAGGCCTTCTTTTCATGAAACTAGACATACCCAGTTCCTGCAACTGTTCTTCATATGTTTTAGCCTCCAGTCCCCTAATCATCTTTGTTGCTCTTCTCTGCACTCTTTCTAGAGTCTCAACATCTTTTTTACATCGTGGCAACCAAAACTGGATGCAATATTCCAAGTGTGGCCTTAACAAAGCATTATAAAGTGGCACTAACACTTCACGTGATCTTGATTCTATCCCTCTGTTTATGCAGCCCAGAACTGTGTTGGCTTTTTTAGCAGCTGCTGCACACTGCTGGCTCATATCTAAATGGTTGTCCACTAGGACTCCAAGATCCCTCTCACAGGTACTACTATTGAGCAAGGTACCACATATACGGTACCTGTGCATTTTGGGTTTTTTTTTGCCTAAATGTAGAACTTTACTTTTTTCACTGTTGAATTTCATTTTGTTAGATAGTGCCCAATGTTCAAGTGTTTCAAGATCTTTCTGTAACTTGAGCCTATCTTCTGAAGTGTTGGCTATTCCTGCCAGCTTGGTGTCATCTGCAAATTTGATGACATCTATCCCCTCGTCCAAGTCATTGATGAAGATGTTGAAGAGTACTGGGCCTAAAACAGAGCCTTGGGGTACTCCACTGCATACTTCCCTCCATGTGGATGTAGTTCCGTTGAGGACTACACGTTGAGTGCAGTTGGTCAACCAGTTACGTATCCATCTGGTGGTGCTGCTGTCTAACCCACATTTTTCTACTTTATCTAGTAGTAGGTTATGGTCTAATGCTTTACTGAAGTCCAAGTAAATTATATCGACAGCATTCCTCTGGTCTACTAATTTTGTCATTTTGTCAAAGAATGCAATAATAGAATAGAATAGAATAGAATAGAATAGAATAGAATAGAATAGAATAGAATAGAATAGAATAGAATAGAATAGAATTTTATTGGCCAAGTGTGATTGGACACACAAGGAATTTGTCTTGGTGCATATGCTCTCAGTGTACATAAAAGAAAAGATACGTTCATCAAGGTACAACATTTACAACACAATTGATGATCAATATATCAATATAAATCATAAGGATTGCCAGCAACAAGTTATAGTCATACAGTCATAAGTGGAAAGAGATTGGTGATGGGAACTATGAGAAGATTAATAGTAGTGCAGATTCAGTAAATAGTCTGACAGTGTTGAGGGAATTATTTGTTTAGCAGAGTGATGGCCTTCGGGAAAAAACTGTTCTTGTGTCTAGTTGTTCTGGTGTGCAGTGCTCTATAGCGTCGTTTTGAGGGTAGGAGTTGAAACAGTTTATGTCCAGGATGCGAGGGATCTGCAAATATTTTCATGATCTGTTTTTGACAAACCCATGTTGGCTTTTGGTTATTACTTTGTTTGCTTCTAGGTGTTCGGTGATTCGTTGCTTGATTATCTTTTCCAGAATCTTCCCCTGTATTGAGGTCAGGCTGATAGGTCTGTAGTTTCCTGGATCTGTTTTTTTCCTTTTTTGAAGATGGGAACTACATCAGCTCTTTTCCAGTCCTCTGGCAGCTCCCCTGTGCAATTAAACAATTAAAAATGGGGAAAAACTCCGGTACAGATGGACTTACAGCAAGTTATTACAAAAAGTTACAGGATGAAATACTAGGTTCACTTAAAGAATTATTTAATCAGATACAATTAGGAGGGGGAATATCCCCGTCGTGGAAAACATCCTTTATTTCATTGATACCAAAAGAGAAACAAGATTGCTCTAAACCGGGAATTATAGGAATTATTATCTCACTTTTAAATAATGACTACAAGATTTTTGTTAAAATAATAGTGAATAGATTAATGTTAGTTTTACAACAAAGAATTCATACCGATCAATCTGGATTTATAAAAGAGAGACAGATGAGGAATAATGTTAGACAGATTATTAATATATTGGAATATTTGGAAAAGAAGAATAGTTCAGCAGCACTTATTTTTTTGGATGCAGAGAAGGCCTTTGATCGATTGCATTGGGATTTTTTATTTAAATTAATAGAGAAAATGCAATTTGGAGACAGCTTTGTTAGAATAATTAAAGCGATTTATGGAGAGCAAATAGCTCAGATTATAATAAATGGTAGTTTGACAGAAGTTATTAAGATTGCGAAAGGAACGAGACAGGGATGTCCTTTATCACCGCTACTGTTTGTTTTAACTTTGGAACCATTATTGGATAAAATACGAGAGTTAAAGAAGGTAGAGGGAATTAAAATTAGACAATATGAGTAGAAAGTTAGAGCTTTTGCAGACGACTTAGTGGTTACTTTAACAAATCCTATAAATTCAAGTATATCTCTGTTGGAAACAATTGATAAATACGGAAAGGTATCAGGATTTAAAGTAAATCAGAATAAAACAAAAGTGATAATTAAAAATATGTCTAAACAACAGAAACAAAAACTAGAGGAAATAAGAGGCTTCTGGTGGCTTCCGTCTTCCCCGGAAGACGCCTGGAAAGGCGTCCCAAACTGAGACTCCGTAAAAAGCTGGAGAGACAGCGAAGAACAGCTGTTGCCGGCTTTAAAGCTTTCTCTGGGTGAAAGAGAATAGCAAAGAGCGGCTGGAGAGCAGAAAATTGCCCCAGGGGCTCTGCTTTGTTTAGCAGAGTCTTGGAGTGGAGCCTGCCTAATTCAGCCCTGCTCCAGACTCGGCGCGATCCTGCTAATTAGGCAGGATGAGAGGAAGACGCCCACCTCTGCTCAATTGATTCCATTTTAAATACTGGATGCAGATGGGACAAATACAAGTGATTGATCATTGGGGAAGCAAGAAGAGAGCTGACTTCTACTTTTTTCAAAAAAAGGAAAAAACTTTTTCTCACTTTAAATTAGTGAAGGGAAAAAATGGCATCTGAGAGGAAGTGGATTGGAGGCTGCTTGTGAGAGAAAGTGAAGTGTGTCTTTGTGGTTTCCAGCTGAATTGAAGCTCTCCATAGGGAAGCAAGGTGAAAGTTTTTATTTTACAACCTCAATTTGAGACTTCATTTAAATCAGAATGGCTTCTAAGCTACCTAAAGTCCCTATAACGAGGAGGGGGTCTGAATCTAACCTGGAAGATATGTTAAAGGAACAGAACAGAGTTTCTGAAGAAAGATTTAAGGAACTTATGAATAATATTTATGAGATGATGGACCAGCTTAGAGAGGAAATTAAAGAGAATCTTAAACAAATTAGAGAAGATTTATTGATGGCATTTCAAGGTTTGGCAAAAAATTTGGAAGTAATAGAAGATAAAGTGGAGGAAATTAGCCAAACGAATCAGTATTTGGAAAATAAAGTGGGAGAATTGCAAAATAAAGTGGATAAAAATGAAGATCATGTGGTGTTACAACACAGGGTGATGGAGAAGGCTTTGAGAATTAGAGGCCTTCAGGAACAGAAGGAAGAAGATCTTTAAAAAGTTATTTCAGAAGCCCTGGCTGAAATGTTAGGATTGGACCCTCGAGATGTTGCTTTTCAAATTGATAAGGCATATAGAGTTAATTCATGGGTAGCGAGGCAGAAAAAGCTCCCAAGAGACATTGTAATTTATTTTTTGACTACCACAATGAGAAATCAGATTTTGCAAGCTATATACCAAAAGAAATTACAAATAGGAGAAGAGGTGTTGGTCCTGAAAGAGATTCCTGCTAAAATGTTAAAGGATAGGAGAGATTTTAGATTTTTTACACAAGAGCTCAAGAAACATCAAATTCACTACAGATGGGAGGTGCCAATTGGTTTAACAATGTTTTTTCAGGGCAGGAGATATCGAATTGATTCAGAGCTTAAAGCAAAAGATTTTCTTTTTAATGTGTTGAAAGTGGATGTAGAAGTGGTGGATAAAAGCCTTCAAGAGAGACAAATGAGAGAGGAAGTTGAAATGGCACTTGTGATGTCATTATCTCAAAAACAACCTCAAGAACAAAGAATGACAAGGGGAATTATTAGGCGTAAGGAGAAAGAGGAACAACTACAAAGAAAGGAATGGGATACTACCTCTGAAGCTGTGGGAGGGGCTAGGCCAAAGAGTGAGAATTTTCAGCTGATTGCTCAAAGGCTTCAAGATGCCAGGGATGGCAAATAAATTTCTGACATGGAATGTTAATGGTCTGAATTCAGCGCAGAAAAGAAGAAAAATATTTCATTATTTGAAATAATTTAAAAATGATGTGATTTGTTTGCAAGAGACACATATAAAATCATCAGATCAGAAATATTTGATTAATTCAAAATTAGGTAAACATCTTGTTTCTTCATCTCTGAATAAGAAAAATGGTATAGTGATATATTTGAAATTAAATATACCATCTAAATTAATCGAAGCGGATACTCAAGGAAGATATATAGCTATTGAATTGGTACTAGAAGGAAAAAAGACACTTTTGATTGGTATTTATGCACCTAATCAACAACAAGAATTTTTTTTATAAATTGTTACATGAAAAATTGACTTCTTGGGATTATAAAACATTTATTATATTAGGAGACTTGAATGGTGTAATGGATATTAAAAAAGACAAAAAAATTCTTTCTAAGAATATTCCTACGCATGCAAAATTGCCTAAATCTTGTTTTGAGATGATGGAAGATCTTGAGTTGAGAGACATTTGGAGAATACAGAATTTTGAAGACAGAGATTACACTTATTTTTTGGATAGACATCAATCTTTTTCATGTATTGATTTTGTATTAATTACTAATGACTTGCTTTCTAGGGTTAAGAAAACGAAGATATTTCCAAGGTGTTTAACTGATCATAGTCCAGTATGGATGGAATTGCAACAAGAAGGAGGCAGAAGATCATGGAGAATAAATGAGAATTTGTTTAAATATGAGTATAATGTAAATCAATGTAAAAACAAATGAAAGAATTTTTTGATTATAATCTGAATAGGGAAACTTCGATAGAAATGGTTTGGGATGCTAGCAAGGCCTTTATGAGAGGTATTTTAATATATATGAACAATAGACAGTGGAGAAAATTACAAAAACAACGTAGGTATTTAGAAAAGGAAATTCAGAGGAAACAAAAATTATTGGTATATAATCCACATGATTTAAAAATTATGGATGCGATAAGGATATTGCAGAGTCAATTTAATATGTTAATGGCAGATCAGGTGGCAACAAACATGCAATATGCTAAACATAATACTTTTTGTAACGCCAATAAATCAGGGAGGTGGCTGGCTTATATGTTAAGGAAAAAACAGAAAGCACGTACTATTGAAAGAATTGAATAGAAGGGTAAAGTGATATTTCAACAGGATAAAATTAAAAAAGCTTTCCTGGAATATTATACAAATTTATACGCTAGAGATACAATGGTGAAGAGTTGGAAGGGACCTTGGAGGCCTTCTAGTCCAACCCCCTGCCCAGGCAGGAAACCCTACACCATCTCAGTCAGATGGTTATCCAACATTTTCTTAAAAATTTCCAGTGTTGGAGCATTCACAACTTCTGCAGGCAAGTCGTTCCACTTATTAATTGTTCTAACTGTCAGGAAATTTCTCCTCAGTTCTAAGTTGCTTCTCTCCTTGATGAGTTTCCACCCATTGCTTCTTGTTCTACCCTCAGGTGCTTTGGAGAACAGCCCACCTCCCTCTTCTTTGTGGCAACCCCTGAGATATTGGAACACAGCTATCATGTCTCCCCTAGTCCTTCTTTTTATTAAACTAGACATAAGGTTAAAGGTTTAACTAATGAACAAAGGGAAGAGTTGAATCAGCCTATAACTTCTGAAGAAATTATCTTGGTGATAAAGCAATTAAAAGTAAGGAAATCCCTGGGCACAGATGGATTTACAGCAATATATTATAAAAAGTTACAGGATGAGATAGTTGGTCCACTTATGGAGTTATTTAATCAGATACTGATGGGAGGAGGAGTGCCACCATCATGGAGGACTACTTTTATTTCATTGATACCAAAAGAGGATTAGGATTGTACTAAGCCTGGGAATTATAGACCGATTTCACTCTTGAATAATGATTATAAGATTTTTGCAAAAATAATGGCAAATAGGTTAATGGAAATTGTACAACAAAGGATTCATACTGACCAGTCTGGTTTTATAAAAGGGAGACAAATGAGGAATAATGTTAGGCAGATAGTGAATTTATTGGAATATTTGGAAAAGAAAAATCAGATTCCGGCAGCGTTTATATTTTTGGATGCAGAGAAAGCTTTTGATCGTTTGCATTGGGAATTTTTATTTAAATTAACAGACAAAATGCAATTTGGAAATGGTTTTATACGAATACTTAGGGCAATTTATGGAGAGCAAACAGCTCAGATAATAATTAATGGTAGTTTGACAGATAGTTTTAAAATTGCAAAAGGAATGAGCAGGGGTGTTCTTTATTACCTTTATTGTTTATTTTGTCTTTGGAACCTTTATTGGATAAGATAAGAGAGTTAAGGGAGATAGAGGGTATTAGAATTAGAAGACATGAATACAAAGTCAGAGCATTTGCAGATGATTTGGTTGTTATGTTGACTCAGCCTATAAATTCGAGTGTATATTTGTTGGAAGTAATTAATCAATATGGAAAGGTCTCAGGGTTTAAAGTGAATCAAAATAAAACAAAAGTGTTAAAAAAAATATGATTAAGAACCAGAAAGAAAAACTAGAGGAAATAACCGGATTTAAAATTGTAAAA
The DNA here is from genome assembly GCF_028640845.1 of Ahaetulla prasina. Classification (NCBI taxonomy): domain Eukaryota; kingdom Metazoa; phylum Chordata; class Lepidosauria; order Squamata; family Colubridae; genus Ahaetulla; species Ahaetulla prasina. The sequence continues at coordinate 1,387,849 of NC_080551.1, read as the reverse complement.
AAGGTTAAATATTTAGGAGTCTTTCTTACTTCATCAAATGTAAAATTGTATAAGAATAATTATGATGTGTTATGGAAAAAAATTCAGAAGGAAATGAATACTTGGAAAAAATTACAATTATCTTTGTTGGGGAGAATAGCAGCTATAAAAATGAATGTTTTGCCTAAATTCTTGTTCTTGTTTCAGATGATACCAATAATTAAGAAAGAAAAAAATGTGGAAGAATGGCAGATTGGAATTAATAAATTTATATGGGAAGGGAAAAAAGTGAGAGTCAAAATGAAAATAATGCAAGATACACGGGAAAGAGGAGGATTAAAAATGCCTAATTTAAAACTGTATTATGAAGCAGTTGTTTTTTCGGTAATAAGTGATTGGTTTAATTTGACGGAGGAAAGGATTTTGAATATAGAAGGTTATGATTTATTATATAGTTGGCATGCATATTTATTGTATGATAAGAAAGTAGATAAAGCTTTTAAGAATCATGTGTTGAGAATTTCTCTTCTGCGTGTCTGGAAAAAATATTATTATAAGTTAAATTATAAAATTCCTATATGGGCAAGTCCTCGGCACGCAGTAGAGAATATAAATATAGAACAGGAACAAGAAATGATTACTTATAAAGATCTTTTATATAATGAGAAGGGAAATCTACAACTAAAATCTTTGGATACATTAAAAGAAAAAGGGAGGAATTATACTTGGTTTCAATATGGACAGTTAAAGGCTAGATGGAAAGAAGATCAGAAAATTGGTATTATTCAAAATGAAGAAAATTTGGTTAAACAAATTAGAAATCAAACCCAGGGGCATATAAAGAGATTGTATACTGTGTTGATAGAAATAGATTCTGAAAGAGATTTAATAAAGGATTATATGATAAAATGGCACAGAATATTCAAGAACCAAAAATGTTGGAAACATGGGAAAAAAATTGGGTTAGAAATGTTAAATTTATGCAAGCACAGAATTTAAGGGAAATTTTTTATAAAATGTTTTATAGATGGCATTTAGATCCTAAGAAATTATCATGTATGTATCCAGATATGCAAGCGAAATGTTGGAGATGTAATTGTGATGTTGCTACATATTTTCATGTATGGTGGACTTGTAAGAAAATTAAGTCTTTCTGGATAAGAATTTGGTGGATTATGCAGAATGTTCTGAAGAAGAAGATAAAGTTCCTACCACAATTTTTCCTTTTGGGAATAACAACGGACTGTACAGTGATTGAGACTAAGTTGATTTTGAACTTAATAACAGCAGCAAGACAGTTGATTGGACAATATTGGAAGAAAAAAGAATTACCCACAATAGAAGAATGGATATTGAAAGTTTCCAATTTGGCTGAGATGGCTAAAATCTCAGCCTTCTTGAAAGACAGTACTCAAGAAAAATATTTAAATGAATGGAAGAACTGGATTGATTATATTCAAAATAGATATCAGATTAAGAAATTTCGGATTGCCTTTGAATGAAGGATGTTGTTTTTTTTTATTTTAATGGAAGAAGTCAGAGAGAGAAGGATTATAATTGTGTTAGATTTTAAAAATTTAATGTATGACTGTTTGTTTATTGAACTATACCTTGTGTTTGCTCCGGGAAGTCGGGTGGGGGAGGGCGGTTTTGGAGGGAGGGGGGAAGGTGGGGGAGGGGGGAGGGGAGGGGAAAAAATTTAATTGTTGTTGTAAAACCTTTTCAATTAAAAAAAAAATGAGCTTAACATCCCTGATAACCACGATGGGGTGGTAACCTTGAGTCAGACATCCTAGAATGTGAAATCAAATGGGCCTTGGGAAATCTGAACAACAACAAAGCTAGTGGAGAAGACAGTATTCCAGCTGAGCCATTCAAAATCTTAAAAGACGACGCAGTAAAAGTGCTACACCCAATTTGCCAGCAAATTTGGAAAACTCAACAATGGCCACAGGATTGGAAAAGGTCAGTTTACATTCCACTTCCAAAGAAAGGCAATGGCAAAGAATGTTTAAACTATCGCAACATTGCACTCATTTCACATGCTAGTAAAGTTATGCTTAAAGTTATGCTTAAAATCCTACAAGCTAGGCTCCAGCAATATGTGGATCGAGAACTACCGGAAGTACAGGCAGGATTTCGTAGAGGCAGAGGAACTAGAGATCAAATTGCCAACATACGCTGGATCATGGAGAAAGCTAGGGACTTCCAGAAAAACATCTACTTCTGCTTCATTGACTATACTAAAGCCTTTGATTGTGTGGATCACAACAAATTGTGGCAAGTTCTTAAAGAGACGGGAGTACCAGACCATCTTATTTGTCTCTTGAGAAACCTGTATGCGGGTCAAGAAGCCACAGTGAGAACTGGACACGGAACCACTGATTGGTTCAAAATTGGGAAAGGAGTCCGGCAAGGCTTTATACTATCACCCTGCCTATTTAACTTACATGCAGAACACATCATGAGAAAGGCGGGGCTAGATGAATCAAAAATTGGAATTAAGATTGCCGGGAGAAATATCAACCACCTCAGATATGCAGATGATACCACTCTAATGGCAGAAAGCGAAGAGGAACTAAAGAGTCTCTTGATGCGGGTAAAGGAGGAGAGTGCAAAAGTTGGCTTGAAACTCAACATTAAGAAAACTAAAATCATGGCATCCGTCCCTTTCAATTCCTGGCAGATAGATGGTGAAGAAATGGAGGTAGTGACAGATTTTATTTTCCTGGGCTCCAAGATTACCACAGATGGGGACTGCAGCCAAGAAATTAAAAGACGCTTGCTCCTGGGGAGGAAAGCTATGGCAAATCTAGACAGCATACTAAAAAGCAGAGACATCACCCTGCCAACAAAAGTGCGTATAGTCAAAGCTATGGTTTTCCCAGGTGCAATGTATGGCTGTGAAGGTTGGACCATAAGAAAGGCTGAGCGCCAAAGAATTGAGGCCTTTGAACTCTGGTGCTGGAGAAGACTCCTGTGAGTCCCTTGGACTGCAAGGCGAACAAACAAGTCAGTTCTAGAGGAGATCAACCCTGACTGCTCTTTAGAAGGCCAGATCCTGAAGATGAAACTGAAATACTTTGGCCACCTAATGAGAAAGAAGGACTCCCTGGAGAAGAGCCTAATGCTGGGAAAAATTGAGGGCAAAAGAAGAACGGGACGACAGAGAACGAGGTGGCTGGATGGAGTCACTGAAGCAGTCGGCGTGAGCTTAAATGGACTCCAGAGGGTGGTAGAGGACAGGAAAGCCTGGAGGAATGTTGTCCATGGGGTCGCAATGGGTCGGACACGATTTCGCAACTAACAACAACATAAGATGTGATTCGGTCAATACTCTGTTCATAGAATATACTGTATATAGGGGGGAAATTAGTAAAACTTGATTTAAAAAAAAGAAATGGGGGGGTTGGACTAGATGACCTACAAAGTCCCTTCCAACTCTGTTAATCTGTATCTGATCCTGGGCGATCCTCAGCTCTCTCAGTCCAGGAAAGAAGACAATGGCCAACTGTTCCCAAAAAACTTTGACAAGAAAACTGGTCCAGGAGTCTCCATGGACTCAAAGGCACACATGCACACTAACTCCCTTCTTTGAGACTCTAAAACCAGCCGAGGGATGAAGCCACTGGGAAGTCAAACTCTCCAAAGATTTTATCCTTGTTTTATTGATAATCAGTCCTTGAGATGCAAATGAAGTATTCTCTCTCCCTGAGGAAAATGCCTTGTGCTTTCCTCTTCATAAAAGTAAATATTTAACAGCAAAGCAAGGAAGGAAAAACATGTGTTTATTCTTTTCCCATATTTATCCTATATTCAATACCCTAACTATTATTATTATTATGCCATGAATTACTCACTTCTATTTGTATCAGACCACAGATAATTGTGCAGACTCTCCTTTCCCTTCGATAGAAATAGCTGGCCATGAGACACAATCCACTCTTAATCCATGGTCGCCCGGCTTGAGGGTTGGCACTGCCAGGGCACTTCGCTCTTCCAAATTCTGCAGCTCTTGAATTTCACCCTAGATACTTTATGTGTTTATGCCAGTCACATAGTAAATGTTGTAAATGTGTAGTAAATGTTGTACCTTGATGAAGGTATCTTTTCTTTTATGTACACTGAGAGCATGTGCACCAAGACAAATTCCTTGTGTGTCCAATCACACTTGGCCAATAAAAATTCTATTCTATTCTATTCTATTCATAGTACCCCCTGTTTAACACATATATATGTCACTTCTTTGTAAGAAAAAAATAAGTATTGGAAGAGTGTTTGTTTTAAAGGCTGCAATTTTTCCTAACCAAAACAACTCCCCCCTGGCTTACGTCAAGTGCCTGATCTTCGGACCTTTCGTCGTGAGCTTAAAACATATTTATTCATTCAAGCAGGACTGGCATAAATAGCTGTTTTAAATTGGGGTTTTAATAATATTTTAAATTTTTAAATGTTTTAATAATCGGCCACATAGTAATAGTTCTTTTTAAATTCTTTTAATTGTATATATTCTGTGTTTTATTTTGGCTGTACACCGCCCTGAGTCCTTCGGGAGAAGGGCGGTATAGAAATTTAATAAAATAAAATAAAATAAAAATAAAATAAATACATTTTTTCTATCCACTGTCACATCTTTTCAGCTCTGTAATTATTTTAAAACAAATCCTCCCTATTCTTTGTCAAGTGAATTACTGAGTAATTGATCTTTTGCTGCTGTGTTAAACCCTGTTATTCTATGCCTTTATTTATATTTATTGATTTGATTTGTACCCCACCTCTTTTACTTTATAAGTAACTCAAGGCAGCAAACATACCTAATTCTTCTTTCCTCCTCCTATTTTTTGCCAGAACAACAACCCTGAGAGGTGGGCTGGCTGAAAGACAAGGACTGGTACAAAGTCACCCAGTCAACTTCCATGCCTAAGGCAGGACTAGAACTCACAGTTTCCTGGTTTCTAACCTAGTGCCTTAACACCAAACTGGCCCTCTAAATACTGAAAGCAGCGTCGCTTTTCCTCCTGCTAGATTCTGTGCCCGCATCTGGATTGGGCCTGTCTTGACTTGATGCCAGGAAGAGACGCACTTTTCCTTTCCCAGCTCTTGGCGGGTGCCAAACTCTCCTGACCTCTTAGGCAAGAGCCGACTCTCTTCTCCCCTCCAGCTTCAATTCATTTAATGGCAGGACAACAACATGAGAAGAAGGAACCGTGTGGAAGGAGGGGCAGCATCAGACCATGAGGTGCTGTGTGATGACCCAGGGCTGGGCACAAAAGCAACACAGCCAGAGTGAAGGCTTGACTCCCTTTTATTGCTCCAAACACCCCCCCAGCCCCCCCTAGTCCAGAAGAGCAGCCAGAGTTCAGGGAACTTGGTTCAGGGAGTCTTTGTCACATGGAGGGAGGGGTCGCTGGGGCTGCAGCACAACTGAAAGCAGAGCTGTGCCACTGAGTACTTGCCCACAACCAAGCTAGGCAACCCAGGCAAAACAAGGCTAGGCAAAGGGGCAAGATATCAGTAACTGCAAGTGTGGCTGGAAAAAGGCAACGCTTGTTCCCAACAAACGCCCCCCCCTTTCTTATTCCCCAGGTGAGCCTTGTGACAATGGGTGGGTGCCCCCCCACCCCCCGTGTTTGCCCGGCACTGATCCCGCCTCCTCTCCCTTCTCCCTTCTGGAGATCCTGGGCTGGAGAGTCGGGTGGGGGAAGCTCCGTCACTCCTCTACTCCATGGCCGACTCTTTTCCTCTCCTCCCCCCTCGCTCGGTCGTCCTGCGCCCTCTCTCTGTCCTGAGGGGCCCGGGACTGTCTCCTCCGGGGCCAGCGAGGCTGCACATCCTCCTCCATCGGACTTGGCTTCGTCTCGTCCTCCCGCTTGGAACCAGGCTCCAACAGGGCCACGACATGCTGGACTTCTGGGTTTTAAGAGAGATGGAAGCAGCACATTTTTGTCTCTTCCAGATGAGCAGGGAGTCGGCTGTGATGGCCTCCAGGCACCCTTCATCTCTAGGATTCTAATCTGGTTCTGTGTATGCTGGCTCTGGGTCACTCTGCCTCCTCAGCCGCCCGGGTGAAAAAGCCAAGCTGGGTGCCTGGGTGCCCATTTGCCCTGAGCCAAGCAGTGTTTGGGCCCCAAGAAAGACAGAGCCTCATCTGGAGCGCTGGGCTGCCAATCTGGCTCTTTGGTGGCTCGCTTTCTGGTTGGCATTGCAGGAACATTTTTTTTTTCTTTCACCTGCTTGCTTTGGAGTGGAGCATTTGCTTGGCATCTGCGTGGCAAGGCCCTCTTCATGTTGCTCCACCCTGGGGGGCTTCAATCAGCTCAGCCAGGGATGGGCAAGCAGCATCTGTGGGCCACATGCAGCCCGACTCCCTGCTTGCTCCCAGCATGCAGTAGGTTGCTATACCCTCCTTCCCTCTTTCTTTCTTTCTTTCTTTCTTTCTTTCTTTCTTTCTTTCTTTCTTTCTTTCTTTCTTTCTTTCTTTCTTTCCTTCCTTCCTTCCTTCCTTCCTTCCTTCCTTCCTTCCTTCCTTCTTGTTTCTGGCACAGAGCTGAGAACTTTTTTCCCTTAACATTTTCACAAAATACAAAAAGGGAATGCTGAAAAAAGCATGGAAGAATATGAGTGTCAAATGAGGGAAGAGGAATCGCTTTGGCCCGGATGCCTCTGCTCCCATTCCCCTCCTTCAGACCTGCAAACATCCCAAAACAGGCTGAAAACTATTGGCTCTGCTCCTGCGTGTGACCTCATCCCAGCCTCCTGCATCACTCTGGGATGCTGGGAGACTCCTGGCAGCCCCAGGCCCTTCTGCTGTCTCTCCCCAGCTTCTCCAAATGCCAGTTTGGTGCCAATTCTGCCAAAAAGGCTTTGTGGGTGAGGACAGTTGGCTTGCTCCCCAAGACTGTGGAGCTGGGGATGGTGGGGGGAGGGCTTGGTGGTCAGCAGGAAGAGCCACAAGTACTGCAGTGGTCAGAAAAGAGGGCCTGAGCCCAGTCAAGAAACGGGTCTCTGACAGTATGCCATGGCCAACTCGCCACAGGACAACTCTTGCTGCGGGGATGAGAGCTATATTTTGAAGAAATGGTGAAATAAAATCATTAAAGAATGCAAAAGGTGGGAGAGAATGAAATTAAAGAAAGGATGCAAAAGGAGGGAGAGAATGAAATGTGAACAGCAAAAATTAAAATATTTTTTATTAATTTTAAATAATTAAATAGAACTTTTAAATTGTCCCACAGGGAATTGTCCCACGGTGAGTGGGCCGTGTTGTCCCATTGAACCTCTCTGCAGAGAGGGAGGGAGGCAGAAGGGACTGTCCCTGTGGCTGCTGCAATGAGAGCCTAGCTTTCTTGCCTGGGTCTGCCTTAAAAGAGCAGCCCAGATCTGCTCCCAGCAGGGGATGGTTCCTCTTTGCAGGACTGCTGCTGCCGCTCTCAGGCCCAATGTGGAGGCTGGCGGCAGCCCTGTCACTTTCCTTGCTGTTTTCCAGTGTCAGGCAATCTGCCAGGATCTTCTCCTTTCCCCCAAAGCCACCAGGCCCTGGTCTCTTCCTGCCCAGCCTCCTAATTCTAACCCTAATCCTAACCCCCACCCCCACCCTGCAGACCTTGGGAGCAGAGCCTGCTTCCTCTAGGCACCACCAGGAGCTCGTGAGCATTTTCTCCTGGGGGCCACTGGGGGGCAGCGCTGCACTCTGACACCCAGAATCCCCAGCTGCCTCCTGGAGGGGCCTCCACTGTGGCTGTTTGGAGGGGCTGCTCTCCAAACTGTCTCATTGGGCACCTCTCCAGGATGTCTTCTTCCACTGAAGCCGCCTGGATTGAAATCCCTGGAAACTCTGGGAGATGCTGTGCCAGTTGTGCTCACCAGTTTGTTGTGGGGAAAACCGGGAGAATCCCCCAGGGACAGGAGCTGGTCAGCCAACCATCCCCCATCAGGGCGCAAGTCAGCCTCACCACTCCAAAGGCTCCTGGCTCAGCCGATGCCCAGGAAGCCCAGGATCAAGAGGGGAGCATGGCTGCCCACTTGCCTCCTGCCAAAGAACAGGCAAACCTGTGCCCCCCTCCCTCCCTGAGAGGAGACTCGGCCTCTCTAGGGGAAACAAAACAGGCCTGGGCAGAGACCCCCACTCCATATTACTGCTGTTGGGAAGCTCTTCAGTCCAGGCTTCACAAGGAGCGCAAGAGGCTGAAAGAGGGTTGAGCCGTCATTTCTTGAACAAGCCACAGCACCATAAAAGCAAGCCTAGACAGAATGTGCCAGAAGCTCCTTATGGCTTAAGCAACAGGCGGGAACAGCTGGAAAGCCCCCTCCCAGCTGCCTCAGAAGGAGCCGAACTCACGGCCACTCAGGCTCCTTCCCAGACAAGGGGCCTGTGGTGGCGTCCCTGCTGGAACTCCTTCCTCCTCTGGCCCAGGCAAGGCAGCCGGCAGCTCTATGGTCTGAAGGAGGCTGGAAGGGCTGCCAGTTGGGCACACAGATGCCCTCGGGGGGGCCCTTGAGCCCGGGCCCAGGGCCACCTCTGCTGTGTCAGAGAGGAGCAGCCTGCCCTCTCTCTGGGGGAGAGCAGAAGACACGGAGCCCTGGAAGGAGCCAGTGACGGGGGAGGGCAGCTGCTTCCCTCGCCCGGCTGCCCTGCAGCACCCGCCCTGCCAGCCCCCAGCAAAGAGGCGGTAGGTGATGGGGTCCAGGCAGGCATTGAGCAAACCAAAGAGGAAGAGGATGTGTGCCAGCGAGGGGCTCACTGCCCGCTCCATGTCCGCTGGCCAGAACCAGTACCACAGGCCCAGCAAGTAGTAAGGGGTCCAGCAGAGCACGAAGGAGCCGACGATGGCCAGGCTGAGGTGCAGCAGGCGGAGACGCGCCCTCGGGATGGGGTTGCGCGAGCGGCGCAGGGGCATCTCTTGGGCAGACCCTGAAACAAAGAAGGAAGCCTGGTCAGCCTGGGTGGCTGGAGGCCCAAGGGCCAGAGTTCATGGGTCTGGTACATTCATTGCTTAATGCAGATTTTGGTGCAGTTTTTCCTAAAATGTTTCTGTTTTGTGTTTGTCCAGAACGAACATATTGGACAGACTTTTTTTTCCAATGGATGCCTTTTCTGTTAATTTCCTCTGTTAAGGAAAAAAATCCCAAATTTTGCTTTGGGTCAAGCATGAAGCTCCTTTGGCAAAGATATGAAATTAGTCTGACATCTTTGGGGAATTTTTTCATTTTCGTTATTTGGCCTCTGGGATCCCATTCAGATTTAGGCTTTTCCCGAACCTCAGACAAAACTGTGGCTGAATGAATAACAGCACAGGTAGTCTTCAACTTACGACCACAACCGAGCCCAAAATTTCTGTTGTTAAACGAGACATTTGTTAAGTGAATTTGGTCCCATTTTACAACTTTTCTTGCCATAATTGTTAAGTTAGTAACACGGTTATAAAGTGAATCTGGCTTCCCAATTGTATTTTCAAAGACTCGTTTAAAAAACCCCTATGCAAAATCTCCAGAAGATGTGGACATTGAAGAACAATTCAAGTTTAAAAGGCATGAATTAACTCCCAGGTGAAGGGAAGCAATTGTGCTGCCCCACTGTGCTCACTCCCAGCCCCACCAGGCCAAACTCACAGCTGTTGCAGGAGCCGACGTGTCTTGAAATCTCCAGCAGCAGCCGGGTGTAGCAAGCACTCATGACCAGCAGCGGCAGCAGAAAAAGGCTCAGGAAGCCAAACATGTTGTAAGCCACCTCGTGCCAGTGCTGGGCAAAGGAGCCGTGGGTGGTGCACTGGGTGAAGTTCTGGGGGGAGCTGATGGTGACTGTGTGGAACAGGAACAACTGCAGGGACAATGCAGGAATTGGGGGGGAGAGAAAGGTTTCGGAGCAGAGCCTGATGTTGTTCAAGCTCCCCCTCACCCCCCAGCCACCCCCCCAGGCCACGGATCCCTACCCCAGGGAGGGGAAGCTTCCTTGCCAGGATGAGCAGGGTCAAGTACCTGAGGAGCGGAGAGACTGGCGCTCATCAGCCAGGCCGCATAAAGCAAGATCTGGTTCTTGCGCCAAGCCCGGGCAGTGGCCAGGGGCTGCAAGATGGCCGCTTGGCAGTCCAAGCTGATCAGAGTGGTGACAAAGGCCGAGGCGTACATGGCCAACAGCTTGAGGAACATGAGAAGCCGGCAGGCCACATCCCCGGCCTGCCACTGCAGCGTGATGTTCCAGGCAGCATCTAGTGGCATCACCACCAAGGCCACTAGCAGGTCCGCCACTGCCAGGTGCAGCAGCAGGCGTGCGTGGGAGCCCTTGGCTGCTGGCCTGGTCCAGCCGGTCCATAGCATGGCCACGTTGCAGGTGGCCGAGATCACACACAGCAGCAGGGTGAGCCCCACCCGGACCTGAGCGGCAGTCGAGAAGACGGGCAGCACCACCGACTCCTCCAGGCCTTTGAAAGAGGAGCCCCTTCCCCACAGCCCGCTCCTGTTGTGCTCCATGGGTAGGGAGATGAATCTGTCTCCCTGGACCCTGGGAGGGAGAAAAGGGAGGCAAGGTGGATCGTCGGAGCCAGTGCAGCTCCCCAGCAGCCCCCTCCCCCTCCTCTGTTGCCCTCCATAGTGTCTCAGCAGCCTACCTGCCCCGGAGCTGGAGCCTGGCTTCCTCTCTGCCTCGCCAGCCCTGGGAAAGCAGCCTGAGGAGGCCTGCAGGCAGTCAGGGCTGGTCACTCTGAGAGACGCCCTTGGACAGACATCCCTTGAATTCTGCCCAGGGTCACATCTGCTCAGCCCCACCCCAGAATGCAGCCAGGTGGCTCTTGTGCAGCAGTGGGTGGCGGGAGGGGGGGGAGAGGTGATTCCAAATCAGGATTTTCACATGTTGCCCCAACCCACTTTAGCAGCATGTTGTGCAACTAACAGCTTGTGTGAAAAAGGGCCCAATGGCTTGTGCTACAAAACACAGTTAAAACAGAGGCAAATGTTTTTGAACCCAGCAGGGTCAGGATCCAAGTCATTTAAAGAAAGGAGTTCTTACTCAGCCTGCCGCAAGAGAGCGGCTATGGGGCAGCAGAGGGTTGGATGGCAAGGCTGCAGCCTCTTCCTGGAGGGGCCTGAGGAAATGGGCAGAGTCCCCACTGGGCTCGGGCTCCTTTCTTCTCTGGGTTTATCGGGGCGGGGGGGGGGCTTCCCCAGAAGACCCATCTGGGTTGGGGGTCACTTTATTGTCCTCCTTTGGAGCAGCTTCTGGGTCACCTGTGCTGCTGCTGTGGTAAAGGGGCTCACAGCCCACCAGTGACCTGACAACCACCATTAGCAACCGGGGGCTCCAGCAACACCTAATCCGGCCTTTGCGTGGCTGTTTGTGGCCAAAGGCGGAGAAGGGGGCTCTCTCTCCTCCTCACCACCCTTTCTCTTGTTTCGTTTTGTACTTCGCTTTTGAGGGTCAAAGGTTTTCTAAGCAAACAGCATTACAGTCAGCTCTAAATTATTAAAAACCATTTATTTTACCCAATCATTTCTACCCCATTTTCCCCCATGATAATAAATACCATCAGAATTGCAAAAGACTGTAATTATTACAAAGAGTCCAGAAGCTTCAGGGAGAACCAATGAACGGAAAGGGCCCCGCGGGCATCAGGGCAGAAACCGCCACCAGGGGGCGCCTGCTGCTCACGGCCTCCGAAAAGTCCGAGTCCGGAGTTTGCTCAACGGTTCGAGGCGCGTCCGGCGGCCCGGCCGTTCCGGGGCCGTTTTCTGTCCTCGCCCCACCAAGCGCGATGGAGCCGGAGGAGCCGAAGCGGGTCTCGGGCGGCCGCAGCCGGGGGAGGAGGCGCCGCTTCCCGTTATCCGCTCGGCGCCTGCTCGGAAGGCCGTTTGGCCGCGGGGTCCCTCGGCTGGCGAGGGCTGCTAGGTCGGCTCCGAGAACGCGGCGCTCCGTCCGGCGCGGGTGGGCCGCCTCTTCTGCTGCTGGCGCGGGGCCGGCCGGCGGCGGCGGCGGTCAGTCCGGGCCGGGAGCCGCCAGCGGGAAGAAATCCTCCAGGAAGGCGAGCAGCTCGTCGGGGAGACTCTGCAGGGAGAGACGGGAGCCGGTGAGCCTCCCGCCGCGCCACCACCCGCGACCCCGCAGGAGGGGCGGCGGCGGCGGCAGAAGAGGCCGGGCCGGCCGGGGACCTACCTGGCAGGCGGGCGACGGGGGCGCGGCGGGCGGCTCCGGCGGGAACAGCGCGATGCCTGCTCGGCCGCCTTGTCCGCAGCTCGGGGCGGGAGCGGCGCTCCACAACTCTGCCTGCGGCGGGGCGGGCAGGCGGGGCGGCGGCGGCGGCGGCGCCGGCGGGAACAGCGCGATGCCTGCTCGGCCGCCTTGTCCGCAGCTCGGGGCGGGAGCGGCGCCCCACAACTCTGCCTGCGGCGGGGCGGGCAGGCGGGGCGGCGGCGGCGTCTGCTGGCCGAGCAGCTCGGAGAGGTGGCCGATGTAGCGGATGGCGAGGCGCAGCGTCTCGATCTTGGTCAGGCTCTGCCCGGCCGGGGCCACCGAGGCGGGCAGGTAGCGGCGCAGCGCGTGCAGGGCTTGGGCCAGGCGCCGCATGCGGAGCTTCTCGCGCTGGCTGGCGCTCTGCCGCTGCCCGCCGCCCAGCCGCGCCCGCCCGCCCGCCCCCCGCCAGGCCCGGGAGCCCGGCAAGGAGCCGCAGGAGTCCGGGGAGGAGGCCGGCGAGGCGCTGCTGGAGCCCGGGCCGCCCTCGGCCGGGCAGAGGCAGCAGGAGCGCCGCGGGAAAGCGGGGCCGAGGTCTGGCGAGGGGCAGCCGCCGCGGGTGCTGCGGGCCATGGCGGGGGCGCTTGTGTGGGGCGGGCCGCGTGGGGAGCGCTTTATGCCGGCCAGGTGTGAAGTTGCCACCTCGGCCGGGCCTTCGCACCTCAAAGCGGGAGGGGGCGGCCGGGCGCTTTCTGCCGGCGGTGGGAAACCGCGGAGGGTCGTGGGGGTCGCCTGGGGAGCTCTGCGGGGGGGGGCTTGGCCAGGCCCGGGAGCGTTGCCTGAAGGGCCCCGGCAGCCCCCTTGCTCACCCCAACCGAGGGGCCGCTCTCACGCCGGAGGCTCTCCTTGCCTTTGGGCCCCCATCCCACTTAGGGGACCCCGGGCTACTCCGATTCCAGGCGCCTGGAAAGGGCCTGGATAAAAACTGGGTCGGGTTGTGGAAGAATGCCTGGGGTTGGCCTGGTGTGCCGTTTTCTCCCTGTGTGTTGTAAAAATAACCAATATGGAGGCCTCTTCCTTGGTGCATTAGATAAGAGGAAACGGTGACCAGCAGCTCTGAGCTAGCTGAGAGTTGGGTGGTCAATTGGCCAGAGAGCTCCATTAATGGCACTGGTTGCCCTCTGGGATCGGAGGCTTTCTGATCCCACTGCTGAATGTGTGAGACACCCCACTCTGAAGGGGCCTCACCCCACTGATATCCCCCCCCCCGCTCTGGTTGGGCTTATGGGGGAAGCTCCCGGGCTTTGAAGGGGCTGCCATGTCTGAGGGGTGATGATGAGATCAGCTCCAGTGAGGGCGGATAGGCAGGTGGTCTCCGCAGGAGAATCCCAGGAGGACTTGCTGCCCTGGGGGGGTGGGGGCATAAGGCTTGTGCTCCCTCTGCCCACGGAAGCAAGACCACCCCATGGGCTGCCTGGAGGCTGCTGCTGCCCACCGGCCCTCTTCACACCTGGCCTGCCTCATGAACTGCAGACTTGAGATAGGGTCTCCAGACCGGGCACTCAGTGTTTAGACAAGGGTGGGGTTTTCTTACTACCGGCCCTGGGAAATCTTTCCCTCCACACCTTTCCCAGCCACTGCAAGGGGAGGAAAAGTGAAATGCAGCCTCTTCTCTTCCTCACAGCTTCTGAAATCGCCACTGAGGGTCTTCCACATTGAGCTCTTCAGATTAGTAAGAGGTGGACCAGTGAGAAGACCCATCCTTCCTGGTTGTGGGCCTGGAACCGCAGGGAGAGCAGGGCTGCAACAGGGCAACCTTGGTGGGAGTGCGGAGGCCAAGAGGCTACCCTTGCACTCCCGAGATATGGAATTTTATTCTGGGGGAGAGAATGGGAAGCCATCCTTGTCACCTGGATTAGGAAGCTACCGGAGAAGAGGAATTCCCAGTGGGATGATAGTGGCAAGAGTCAGAGGGTGTCCTGGCCCCTTCTTTTCTTCGTGAGGAGCAGCTCACTCTTGGTGAATCTGGTAGGACACCAGAGAAAGCAAGGATCCTCTCTGAACAGGCAAGGCTTTGCAGTCATGGCCCAGGCCCCCTGCGGAGGAGGCTGGCTGGATTGCATGCTTGCCTGAAGCAGTCAAAAGAATTGGAGCAGTGAGTTTGGCCAAGAGAGCTTGACCAGGTCAAAGAAGAGGGCAGAAAACGAGGGGGAAAGAGGAGAGCAGATTCAGGGCTGCGAGTGAGCGAGATCCAGGAGAGCCGAAACACCAAGGCCACCTACAGACCTTGCTGAGGAACCACTGACTGAGTTCAGGCAAACAGGAGAGGGTTAGAAGAGCTGGGAGACCAGTGGAAGAGACAGGTGGAGGTGTGTGGCTGCCATGATCCCTGGGTCCCCCAGAAAACATCTGTGGGGCTTCCATTGAGGTGCTGGGACACATTTGGGACCATTTCTCACATGAGGGACAGAGATGAAAGAGAAAATCTCTTGGTAAAAGAGAGGCCAACTAAGGCAAGATACAAGTTGAAAGGAGAAAGAATTATTAAGGGGGGAAAAACCCCACATTCAGTCCTCATTTTCTTATCTCTGGTGAGTGTCGGACTAATCAAAGACCACCCTGAGTTAATGAAAAAAAGGCTTGTGAAGGGGATGAATGGTGGGAGAACCCGATTATAAAGGCTTGGGAAGGCAGCGCCAAGAAGACACACACACACAGCCAGGTAATTGGAGGGGCAAAGGCTCGTGGGCCTCAGGAGGAGGGGGGGCAGGGGAGGAGAGGTCCCTCCCAGAGGGTCTCCATTGGGAAGGGCCTTTCTTCAGTTTCCCACGTTGCATTTTTGGCTGCTGGGTAAAAGAGAGGGAGGGATGCTGAATCCATCATAGTCCACCTGGCCTGGGGGGCAACTCGGGAGGGACTGCTCCAGGGAAGCTGATCCCAGAAAGGCCAGCCAGGGCATCAGCAGCCCTCAGTGCTGTGTGAATTGCTGCCTGCACACTTCCCAAGGCCGGAGTGACGACAATTAAGGCACCGAGTGGTGAAAGTCACACCTTTGCAAATGGGGCTCTCTTTCCCACTGCCCTCGGCTGGGAGCCTTTGACCCCTTGCCCAGCCCTGCTTGGGGTTGCTTCCCATCACCAGAGGCAGCATCAGGCACTTTCAGCTTCCAAGGGGGGACAAGGCTGCTTTGGATTTTCTCCCCCCCCCCGCCAGGCCCCTTTCAGCCCCCAGCTGCAGGGGAGATGCAGCCTCCACCCACTCTAGCCATGCCAGGTGGATTTGCATAGGGCAGCTGCCAGGCCCGGACTCCACTGCTCCCTGCCCATCTGGGCAGCCAAGGCTGGCACTCTGTCCCCCCCTTACTGCCTCTCAGAGCTGCTAGACCTCGTGGGAGCCACAGACTGCCTGCCAGATGACTGGAAGAGTGAACAGTTGAAGCAGCCTCAGGCCTTGTGGGGTGGGGGGAGAGTCTGGCACAAGGAGCTAGAGGGCATCCAGCTGTCTTGCAGAAGAATGGTGGCCATGGCATTTGCTGGAGAGGCAGAGATGCTTTGGGGCACCTTCCATGTCCAAGGGATGCTCTTGACTCCCAAGTCCCTGCAGCATCTGGGCTGTTTGGTCCCCTCTGCTGGGCACCCCTGATAGGGCACCCCTGCTCAGACCTAAAGAACCACTACTGCAAAAACCTGAAGCTGAGGAAGAAAAAGACACAGAGGGTGCGGAGCACATGCAGCTCAGAAGGCACCCAGGTCAGAGATCCAGTAAAACATTTGCTTTCTCCACCTCTGGCATTCCAGGTCCCGCATGCCTGGCCACTGACCTCTGCAGTTCCTGAGCATGTGTGGAGAAGATGGCCTTTCTAAGAATGATAAGAATTGGTATCGATGTCTATGGAGATTATTGGTCATCCAGGTCATGGTTGTGTCGGGTGCTTTTTTCTTTCAAGGAAAAAACATGGTCCAGTTGCCTTTTGAAGAAAGCACCTTTGGGATAAGAATTGGTAGGGACCTTGGTCCAGTCCAACCTCCTTCCCAGGGCAGGAATCCCAGCAACCATTCTGGACAAATGGCTGCTCAGTCTTTTCTTAAAAACCTCCCACAGCACCAGGAGGCAGGTTCTCCATGACTTTGTAGCTCTGACAGCCAGGAAATTTCTCCACAGTTCAAGTTTGGCCCTCCCTCTATAAAGCTTCCACCTCTTGCTTCTTGTCCCATTCCTGTGGGGAATGTATCCACACTTTCTTCCTGGGACATCCCTGAAAAACTACTCTCCTATCTCCCCGTCTTCCTGTGACTGCTATTCGTAGCTACCCTCCAACCTCTTGACCACCATTGTTGCTCTTCCCTGCGCCCTTTCCGGTTCCTCGGCAACCTTTCTTTATGGGGCAACCAGAACTGGAGAGCAGATTCCAGGGCCCTCCTCCCTCCCTTTATGTCTGTATGTCACCTAAAGCTTCTCCAGAGGTCCTCTTGACCTGGGTGGCATTGAGAGAAGATTCAACGGATAAAACCAATCCTGGAGCTGCCACCTGCCAAGGCACCTGCCTTCCTGTTCCAGGCACAACAAGGCCCTCAGGTGGGAGGAAAGGAGATTGACTTGCAAAACTTCCATTGGGCTGTTTTTCTGGTGCCTCAAGAACAAAGGTTGCTCTTTCTCTTTTTATTTTATTGCTTTTTTAACTAACAAAAAAAGAGCAACACATAGAGCAATGCATACGTTGTTCAAAAACAGGAGGAAAAAAAGGTGGTATGAAGTGGTTGTCTTGTGGACTGCAGCTGCTGTTGCTTCTGCCAAGGACATCCATGAGTGCCCCTTCTCACCTGGGGCAGCTGCTGCTCCTCTCCCAGCCATGCTGAGCCAAGCATTGAAGAGGGAGCCTTGCCCGTCTCTCATCTGCCCTGCCCTGCCCTGCCTTGCCTTGCCTGCGTGAGCTTGTTTAATAAAGGCTGCGGGTCTGCTGTTTTTCTTACAAAGTTGTGCCATGATATTTTAATGTTTGTGCTTGTGAGACACTGAGAGATGAAGTGAAATCCTGAACAGGCTGTGCTTTTTGTATGGAAGAAAGATTCAAACAACATGATAAATATAATGGAAGATTCAGCTGGAGGAACATGTTAGCTTCAGGAGACCAAACTCTGCATCTATCACAAATTTAGTCAAAGATAACACAAAGATAGGGTATTCCTTGAGCACGAATTCTTCGGAAACCGTTGCTGGAGTCCAGTTTTTATCCTTTTCTTCCCAAAATTGGGGCGTCTGCTTAGCCAGCGCTTCCCCAGCAGCTGCTGCAGGCTTGCGTTCTTTCTAGTGAAATGGTTGTGGTGTTGCGCTGTGTGTTCTGACTTGGGGTGGTGCACTGGTGACCCTCCTGGGCTGCAGCCGGAGCCTGCCCAGTGAGACAGCCCTGGTGGGTCAGGGACTGAGCATCAGCAGGCAGGAGGGACTAGATGAGCCCTCTCCCTTTTTGGGGGTTCAGGTGCTACAGTCATCTTCATGTCCCATGTGGCTAAAGTAGTTCCCTTGTCCCCAGGTTCCCACTGGGGGGGAGGGGATTTCCAGCACCTGCCCCCCCCCTCCACAAACTTCATCCCAATCTAAATTCTTCCACTCGTTTTCAGGTTGTGAGGGGCTGGATGTTCTTTGGAACAAGTTGGAAAACAGGAATTGACCAATAGAAACTGACTTTCTCAGCCCAGCAGAGCAACTTGGAAACATAGAGCTGGAAGGGTCCCAAGAGGTCTTCTAATCCATCCCCCTGTTCAAAGTAGGAGCTTTATGCCAATTAAATGGTCATCCGGTCTATTGAAAATCTTCAGTGATGGAGCACTCACAACTTTGGGAGGCAAGCCATTGCATTGATTGTTCCCACTGACAGAATTTTTTTCCATCTAGGTTGGATCGCTCCTTGACCAGCTTCCTCTCACTTCTTGTCCTCTCCCCCCCCACCCCCCCCACCCCGTGCTTTAGAGAATAAGTCAATCAGCTCCTCTCCGTGACAGCCCCTCAAGTACTGGAAGACAGTTAACATGACTCCCCTATTCCTTATCTTTGATAGGTAGACATATCTAACTCCCTCAACTGTTCATCAATCATCTTTGCTGCTTTCCTTGGTAAGACCACAGTTGGAATATTGCATTCAGTGTTTGTCACCATGGTATTAAACAAAAAAGCCCGAAACTTTCTAGAGTGGAGACAAAAGCAACAAAGATGATTAGGGGACTGGAGGCTAAAACAAAGAACGGTTGTAGGAATTGGAGATGTCTAGTATACTGAAAAGAAGGGCTGGGGGTGACATGACGGGGGCAGTCCCTCAAATTCCCCTAGACTCCAAAGTACCTGAGGGCAAGACAAGAAGTAATGGATGGAAGCTAATCAAAGAAAGAACTAACCTAGAACTAAGGAGAAGTTTCCTGTCAGTGAGAACAATGAATCAATAGAACTTCAGAAGTTGTGGAGGCTTTAACTCTGGAGGTTTTAGAAGAGACTTGACAGTCTGAAATAGTATAGGATTTCCTGCTTGGGCAGAGGGTTGGACTTGAAGACTTCCAAGGCTCCTTCCAACTCTGTTATTCTGTTCTCTTAATTCTTTATACACTTGTCAAACTCCCAAGATTGTTTTTGTATCGTGACCAGAACTCTACGCAGTATTCCAAGTGTGGCATCACTAGTGCAATATAAAGTGCTACTATCACTTCTCGTGATCTTGACACTATCTGTTGATGCAGCCTAGTATTGCACTGACTTTTTGGGCAGCTGCTGTCTCATATTTATGGGGTGATTTATTAGGATACTAAAATTCCTCTGACAGATTGTTGAGCAAAGTACCTTCTATTCTATATCTATGCATTTGATTTGTCCTACCTAAGAACCTTAACGTATCTCACTACTGAACTGCATCTTATTATACAGGACCCACTGTTCAAGACTGTCAAGTTCCTTTTGGATGTTGATCCGATCTTCTGGAGTGTAATCTGTTCCCGCTGCACATTTGATGAGTTCCCCTTCTATTCCCTCATCAAAGTCATCTATGAAGATACTGAAGAGCCTAAGACAGAACCTGTGGACACCCTACTGCATACTTTCCTCCGTGTAGATGTAGTTCCATTTGAGGGCTAGTTGGTCAGCCAGTTATAAATCCATCTGGTGGTGATATTGCCTATCTCACACTTTTGTATCTTACCAAGATGTAAGCTGTGACCAGTGCTACCTTCAAGTGCTATTTCAAGATGAAAGGGAAGAGGATGCAAGGTGGGCAGACTCCATTCTGGTGGCAATAAC
This sequence comes from Ahaetulla prasina, assembly GCF_028640845.1. NCBI lineage: Eukaryota > Metazoa > Chordata > Lepidosauria > Squamata > Colubridae > Ahaetulla > Ahaetulla prasina. Next base: position 1,368,435 of record NC_080551.1, on the reverse strand, counting down.
TGGGAGACGTGACATAACAGGGATTGATTGTCTTTGAGAAAATTTTATGTGATTGTTAGGAATCGAAAAGGACTTGATGGCTCATAATCAGTCACTTAATATAAAGTGCTCTTGATAACACACTCTGAAATTTGGATTTGGAGACTTCTACTGCATGTGAAATTAAGCATAGTGTCCATCCCACAGCCAGGATCAATCTTCTTCGTAAAGGTAGCAACCCTGGTGTTCTTGGTTAGGACTAGACACGTTTGGAGACACGAGAGAAGTGGAAGCTGGCTGCTTTGGATCTTACAGGTGGTGGGCTCTGGGAAGGTGGGGTAGACGGGATAATAAATGACTGAAGGAATGTGGGGGGGGGGTAGAAAGCCTGGTTATTCCATCCATACAGTTGTTAGGAGAGCTAAAGCTGAGATTCTCCATTCACCAACAAGAATGATCAAAAGGCATGGCTGATTAAGAAGGACCAAACAGAACAGAACAATACAATAGGGCTGGAAGGGACCTTGGAGGTTTTCTAGTCCAATTGTCTGGCCAAGGCAGGAATATCATCCTGGAGAAATTGTCCAATCTTTCCTTGAAAACTTCCTACAATGGAACACCCCATAACTCCCGATGACAAGCTGTTCCAATGATTCATTATTCTCTCTGTCAGGAAATTCCTCTATACTTCTAGGTAGGATCTTTCTTTGTTAAGCTTACATCCATTACTTCTTGTCCTGCCTTCAGGTGCTTTAGAGAATAAGCCAAGGCCTTCTCTGTGACAGCCCTTCAAGTCCTGGAAGACTGTTATTGAACCTAAACCTCCTGTTTGATAAACTAGATGTATCTTGTTCCCTTAGCCATCCCTCATACGGGTCAGCCTCCAGACCCTTTCTCGTCCCTGTCGAGACGGGCGCTCCTTGAGCAGCCTTGCCAAGGACATGTTGCCCAAAGGATGCTGATGCAGGAATCATGTGCCCAACCCTTTCTCCATTGTTAATACCCTCTACAGGCATAGAGTGCTGCGTCAAGATGGCTGGCATTGCATCACAAAATCTGCCTTGGCATCAGGTCACACCCCGCATGGCCCTACAATATCTTCCCTTTCCCCAGCAGTAATCTGCACATTCCATTCAAGAGAGACTTTAATTTACAGTGTTGGAGTTACAAAATTATAGAGGGGCATTGCCGTGGTCAGAGAGAGTCCCAGCCCACCTGCTCCTTTGCCCTCAGGTGCCCAGAGGGAGAGTCACTGAGCCCAATGCAACATCCCGGACGTTGCCCCTCTGGCCGGAACCTCTGCCCTGCAGCAGCACTGCCGAGTCCCCCTACAAGCTGTCCTTGAACCACTGCAGGACAAGCGGCTGGTTCTCTGCCACCCACTTGATGTTGGCCTTCGTTCTCTCCAAGGCCTGCTCCAGCGCCCGGGTGGCAGAGCCGAAGCCCACATCCGCATTGTCTGCCTTGAACTGCTCCAGCTGTCGGCCAGTCAGAGAGAGAGAAGGAAGAAGCATTTTTCCTAAGCGTCCCTGCTTGCTGGCTCACAGATTTTCTGATCAGACCTGGGTTCCCCCCACCCAAGTGTTCCAAGGGACTCTCCGCCGGCCCCCTTCCTTCAGATCTCCCCTCTGCACTAGGATCCAACAGGAAGAAGTGCTTCTGGGAAGAGGCTAAATAACTCACCCAGCAACCATTTTGAAAACCCCTAGCAAGATAAAAAGAGCTGGTCCGATGCCAGGAAGGCAGCAGCACCTTTAGCAGATGCCTTGGCCTGGTTCTCTGGCCTCCAGTGCTTTCTTCACTGGGCAGATACATAAAACGAGGACTTGGCTGTTCCTAAAAGGTGGCCGTCACTCTTTGCAAAGCCGGCCACCCCCCTAAGCCCTCCACAAACCCCAAGCAGCCTCACCTGTTGAAGTTCAAATGGAGATGCAAATCTCTGGGTCACCGACTGGATGAGGCTGGAGAAAGAGAAGGAGCTTCCCCCAAACCTAGACCGGAAGATGGGCAGATGAGTGGCTGGTCTCCCGTCACCCAGCCCGGGGTGGGGGTGGGGGTTCACACTCACTGCTGGAAGAGGGTCCTCCAGTTCATGCGCACAAAATCCCAGGCCAGAGGCTGCCCCACCACATTGCTGGCAATGCCGTTGATGGTGGACGTGGCATCCTGGCGGCGGATCAAGGTGGAGTCCAGGGTATACTGAAGGTACCTGCGAGGGATAAATGGGTAGATCCAGCTAGCCCCCTCCTCAAACAGCTGCAGTCGAGGCTTCCTTCTTTTCATGCAATTGTACAATTGTACGGCTGGACAGGGCCACAAGGATCTTCTGACCCAACCGCCTGCTCGATGCAGGAAGAACATCCCTGAGAGGTGGCTGCCCAGCCTCTTCCCAAAATCCTCCAGAGATGTAAAAGGCCCACCTCCAAAGGGAGACTCTACCGCTGCTGGGCAGCTGTTCCAGGGTGAAATCTAATTTTTTTTTGCTACCGGTTCTGTGGGCGTGGCTATGTGACTGGGGATCATAAGACAGAAACTCACTAGCAACGTCCTGCTGGAGCAGGATTGGACTAGATGACCTCCAGGTCCCTTCCAACCCTGGATTGTCCTCTGAAGCTGCCTCTAGTGCCAGGTTTGTATTCCTTCCTTCCTCTCCTCCTTCCTTCACTGCCTCCTTTCGCTCTCTCTCAAAAATGAAACCCCCCCACACCCCGTTTTTCTTCCCTGAAGCCTTCTTACTTCACCTTCTAACGGGATTCTCTCCATCTTCCAATTTTGCGCAAATACAATTCTTGCTGCTGTTATGACATGTATAATTAAATATATTATTTTTTACTATATCTCTCTGACAAAATACTCAATAAGAAAAGCTCTGGCTTAAATTCTATAAATTTTTGTAACATTTCCTTTAACCATGTCTGCATTCTAAACCAATATTTTTTTGCTTCTATACATGTCCACCACATGTGATATGATCTCTTTACCTATAAAGAACTCCTTTGTATGGAAAAGGGGGAATTACAATTAAAATCCAGAGAAAAGATGGGGGAAAGAAGGAAAAAATTATACATGGTTTCAATATGGACAATTACAAGCTAGATGGAAATTAGATAAAAAAATAGGTATTAAGCAAACTCAGGATAATTTGTTAAAACAAATGAGAGATCAAGGCCAACAGCATATTAAGAGGTTGTATAATGTATTAGTAGAAATAGACTCAGAGACTGAACTGGTTAAGGATTGTATGATTAAGTGGGCACAAAATTTTCAGCAATCAATAATGTTGGAAACTTGGGAAAGAATTTGGGTGAGGAATGTTAAATTTACACAAGCGCAAAATATGAGAGAAAATTTTTATAAGATGTTTTATAGATGGCATTTAGACCCCAAAAAGTTGTCATGTATGTATCCTAATGTACAGGCTAAATGTTGGAGATGCGATTGTGAAGATGCCACTTATTACCATATATGGTGGACTTGTAAAAAGTTAAAGCATTTTGGATTAAAGTATGGTGGATCATGCAGAATATTTTGAAAAAGAAGATTAAGTTTACTCCACAGTTCTTTCTACTAGGAATAATTATGGATTGTACAGCTATAGAGACTAAATTGATTTTGAACTTAATAACAGCCGCGAGACTTTTGATTGCTCAATATTGGAAGAAAGAAGAATTACCTACAATTGAAGAATGGACACTCAAAGTATCAAATCTGGCAGAAATGGCAAAATTTCTGCTTACTTGAAAGACTATACACAAGAAAAATATATTTTAGAATGGAAAATGTGGATTGATTATATTCAAAATAAGTATCAGATAAAAAAATATCGAATAGCATATGAGTAAATTTAGGAAATATTTTGTATTAGATATATTTCTGAAGGAGAGGGGAATTGAGAGTGTGATTATGTGTGGAGTGACTAGAGATTATAATTTAGGAATTATTTTGGATTATGATTGTTAGTTTTGATACCCTGCATTTTGTTCTGGGAAGTCGGGGTGGGGGTGGGGGTAAGGGGAGGGAATTGGGGGTTGAGGTAGAGGATGGAGTGATGGTAATTGTACAGGGATTATTGAAGATGTATAAATATAATTAATGTAGGGTCGGGTCTGCCCAGTTACCATTTTAGAACGGTGGGGAGGGAGAAAAGAGGAGAGAGTAGGAGGTAGGAAAGAGGAGAAGAGGAAGGAAGAGGGGTAGAAGAGGGAGAAGGAAGGTATAGGGTGGAAAGAGGAGAGGATGTAGATAAGAGAAGGAGAGGAAGGTCTGGAAAGTAGAAGAAGGTGGAAGAGTGTTAAAAAGGGTGGTGGTGACTGGACCAACTAATTGTATATAACTGTACATTGGATGAGCTGTTTGATATGATTGTAAAAATAAAACTTTTTTATGAAAAAAAGAAAGAAAGAAAAGCTCTGGCTTAAATTCTATAAATTTTTGTAACATTTCCTTTAACCATGTCTGCATTCTAAACCAATTTTTTTTGCTTCTATACATGTCCACCACATATGATATGATCTCGGCAAACATTTTTGCTATCCTTTCTGGTGGCATTATATAAGTTTATATGAGAGCCGGGGTCGTCTGTGGGATGCCTGAACTGTGCAGTGCTATCTCCCCACTCGTCTCTGGCCATCGGATGAAGCCCCGTGAGCTGCCACCCCACTGCCCTGGGCAGAGATCAGCTCACCTCTGAAGGATCCAGGGGGTCTGGCTGCAGGTCAGGGCCCCGCGCAGCTTGTCAGCCTCTGAGATCACCTGGGCCTGCTGAAACATCTTCCAGGCAAAGTCCCAGGCCTCCAGGCCGCCTGTGCTGATGGCGCTGCAGTAGATGGCGGAGCGCAGATTGGGCGGGATCCTGAAAGTGAGACCATCACTGAGAGGCTCCACGGGCAGAGTGGGGGAAGACGGGAGAAACTGGAGCAGGTGAAGGAAGAGTTTTAACTAGGAATGAGGTCCAGCAGGTCTAAAGTGCTGTCTGGGGAAAATGGGGTGAGGTTTTGCGTAATGGGCAGGATGTATGGATCCCTGCCATTACCCGCCCCCAAGATGGCTGCAGCCGAGGACTATTCTTTTGGTCTAAAAGAACCAGCAGAGAGAGAAGCAGCTGTACCAGAGGCTAAAAGTGCCCTACTCAGAAAAGCCCTCTGCATTGCCAAAAGCAGTTTGCTGGACAGGTGTGTATGTGTGTGTGTGTGTGTGACTGTCCTCCTAACCAAGAAAACTCTGTGGCCGATGCCTTTCAAGATCAGTTTGTCCTCCTTGCAAAAGCAGGGGAGGGAGGGAGGGAGGGAGGGAGGGAGGATTTGCTGGGAGGGGAGGCCATTTTTTTTTGCCCATCCCAAATCCACACCATCCTGGAAATTAAAAACTCCCATCTTCAGCTCAGCCGTAGCCCAGGAGTGATGCTTTCCTGGTATTGGTATTTAAGTGGCATTTTCTTCCCTTGTGTGCTGCCCAGAATCCCTTTTGGGAGGACGAAGCTTCATTCATCATCTTCAGGCTGGTGTTATCAGCTTCGTGCTTCTAGGAGCAATGTGTGATCACAGCTTTTCTTCCTTTTAACTGCTAGTGGGGGTTTGAACTGCTAGTGGGGGTTTGCTAGTGGGGTTTGAACTGATTGGTTGGGGTTTGGCTGTGCTCTGATTGGATGGTATGTTCTGTTTGGGGGCTTGGTTGTGTTCAGGTTAGTCTGAGTTACACGGGGATTTGAGTTGGTGAGCTGCATTGCTGCAACTCAAATTCCCGTGCAACTCAGACTAACCTGAACACAACCAAGCCCCCCCTCCAAACAGAACACCCCCCCCATCCAATCAGAGCACAGCCAAACCCCCAACCAATCAGTTCAAACCCCCACTAGCAGTTAAAAGGAAGAAACAGCTGCGATCACACATTGCTCTAGAAGCTGACTGATACAACCTGAAGATGATGAATGAGACTTCATCGAAACATTGCCAAGACACTTCCAATTTTACGCGGGAGAAAACCTGAATAACTAAAGACCTACATACAAACACTCGTGAAAACCTCAGAAAACAAATATATATGTATATGTATAAATATACATATATATATATATATATATATATATATATATATATATATATATATATATATATATATATATATACCGTATATACTCGAATATAAGCCGATCCGAGTATAAGCCGAGGTCCCCCATTTTTCCCCCAAAACTGGGGTAAACTGGGGACTCAGTATAAGCCGAGGGTGGAAATGAGGCACCTACGGTTGAAACCCTCCTCCTCAGCTGAGAAGGCTGGCGGCTCCCCGCCCGCCCTCTCACTGCACCGGCAGGGCTTCCGTCCGGTAAAATGTGAAAAAGAAAGAAAAAAACTCAGTATAAGCCGTATATACTCGAGTATAAGCCGAGGTCCCCAATTTTACCCCAAAACTGGGGTAAACTGGGGACTCAGTATAAGCCGTATAGACCCGAGTATAAGCCGAGGGGAAGTTTTTCAGCACAAAAAACGTGCTGAAAAACTCGGCTTATACTCGAGTATATACGGTATATATGTTTTCTGAGGTTTTCACAGGTGTTTGTATGTAGATCTTTGGTTATTCGGGTTTTCTCCCGCGTAAAATTGGAAGTGTCTTGGCGACGTTTCGACGAAGTCTCATTCGTCATCTTCAGGCTTCAGCTTCGTGCTTATGTATATATGTATATATGTATATATATATTTGTTTGTTTTCTGATGGTGGAACCAAAGACCTGTGTGTGTGTGTGTGTGTGTGTGTGTGTGTGTGTGTGTGTGTGTGTGTAATGAATAAATAACTAAATATGAAAGTTGTTAGGCTCGGTCCTCTGAGTGCAGTGCAAAATGTGAGGACAACCAAATGTTTTATTGTGAATATAGAAATCCCTTGACTTCCAAGAATTTGGTCAAGTGGACTTTGGATGGACTTTGGACAAAGGCTAGCTGGACATTTTGGGGTTCACCCATAAAACCCCCTTGCCTGAGCTCAAATATGTCCCACTTAAGCCTTGATTGGGGAGAGATTTCACAGTGGTGCCTCCATCCAAGGGCCAACCTACTGCTAAACAAAGATGACCCAGGAAGCGATGGAAGGAAATCTCCTGTGCAGGCCTTCAGGGTCTGCTTTCGCCTGCCACCCCCCCCACTCCACCCCACCCCATCTGACCACGGGGCTCTCCGCCTTCCTGACTTTGGCTACCAAGAGAACGAACTTTCCTCAGGTGGGGGAGGGAGTGACTCTGCAAACCCCAAAGAGGGTATTTTCTGTCCCGGATGTGGAGGGGGGGGCTGCTCTCTGGCCCAGGAAAACAGAGCTTGAAAAACCTGACCCATCTCTTCTCCTGACACCTTTTTCTGCACCGCTCCCTGTGGAAAGCCCCTCCCTGGCCCTGCCTCCTACTCCTCCAAGCAGCCGTCCCAACCTCCAAGGAGCCCCGACAAATGCCACCTGGGCTGGGGGAAAAGAATGGGGAGGGCGTCAGATTGGAACCCCTCGCAGACCAACAGCCCCAGAGAGGCAGGCATCGGGCGATGGGAGTGCTGAGTGGCAACCATTGCAGTATTTTGGATGCCCAGCCCCCTTTGCAGGGGGTTGCCGTCATGCTGGGGCATCGCTGCCCTCTCAGAAATCCACCCCTCAGGCCCCAGGCTGATGGGAGAACATCCCTCACCTGGCCTTCTTTCTGTCAAGGCAGCTGGGTGGGCAGGGACATGTTATTGGGGATGGGGACATCCATGGGGCTGACAGGAGGAGCCGCTAAATCAGGAGTCGCTAAACTTTAGTAACTTTAAGGCTTGTGGACTTCAACTCCCAGAGTTGAAATCCACAAACTTTAAAGTTGCTAAGGTTGGAGATCCCTGCTCTAAATCACTGCTTCCTTTTATTTGTGCATGAAAGATGCACACATGAAATTCCACCTGGATTTAGTGGGCCGCCTTCTTTAGCAGACAGACCCTCCCACTTATTTGTCTGCTGAATCCGGGGATCCCTGAGCGTTCCCAGTAAAGGCAGAGGACACAATGGGCCTGGTGGCTCTTCAGCAAAGAGGCGGGAGGCTAAGCCCTAAGAGCAGGGCAGGGGCCTCTGCTCTGGCCCAGCATCTGAAAAGAAGAGGTGTGCAGAAGCACAGGGTCCCTCGTAGAGCTGCCCCTCTTTGGGACCTGGGCAAGCCCAGGGAGTGAAGAGTGGTTAAAGGCCACTGCCTCCCCGAGACTGAGCAGGAGGGACTGGCCTTGCAGAGAAGAGGATGGCCTGCCCAGAAAGCAGCTCCACTCCCACCCACCCCCGCACTAGGCTTCCCCCCCCAACTCCCAGGGCCAGACACTCTCTCACCTGTTGACGCTGGGGTTGTCTTTCCAGGCCTTAAACCAGGAGGAGGCCAGCTCTTTGCACTCAGGGACTCCATTGGAGCAGGCAGTGCGGATGGCCAGGATCTGGTTATACCTGAAAGAGGGAGAGAAGGCCAGGATATGAATTCAAGGGCAGTGACCCCCTCCCCTTTTCTCCTGCCATGCACAACAAGCCCCCCCCCACTTCCTCCTCATCCATGGAGACTCACTGATTCATCAAGCCATCTGGGATTTGGGTCCAGTTGAGAGTGAGGTTCTGAAAGTGGTCAAACAAGGGGGTGACCTGCTTCCGGATGTATTTCTGCAACAGGGAGAGTAAAATCTGACTAGGACCGAAGCTGGAGAGCAGCCCTTTCACCCCCACTCCCACCCCAGGATCCCCTCTGTTGGAAGGGAAGAGAGGGAGGAGCCGAAGGGCCGAGACTGGCTGGAGCTCACACCTGCATCGGCCCGTAGACTTCGCTGCGATCAAACATGAGGCGGAAGTAGTCCAGGTTGTCCAGGGCCGTGTCCCAAGGAAGGTACTCCCTCTCCTGGGCCAGGTAGCGGGTGGTATTCAGGGCAAGGTCGCTGCCCACGTGCTTGGCTCTGAAAGAGCAGCAGAGGGCTGGCTGTGGAGCTGGCCTCCGCTCTGCCTCAATGCTTAGCCCAAAAGAGGGCCATGTGGTGGAAGAGGCGCCCCTGGGTGGGTGCAGCAGCCTCCCAAAGTGGGGGGCCCTGTCAGTCCTGTCCTGGAATGCCCCCCTATCAGATGGCAGCATTTCAGCCCAGGGGGATCCCTTAGGCGGAGTGAGGACGAAAAATCCTTGGAGGTTCAATAGACTCAGAAGGCAATCTGATTGCAATTCTGCTCCCCAGCAGCAGGGGGAGATAAAGGGATTCTCACCTAGCCAGGTTGAAGGCATCATCGATGATCTGAGCACGATTTAGAATGGGGATCTTCTGCAAAAGAACAGAGCAGTCAGAGAAAGGAAAGAGAGTTGGCCAAATCAGGCGGTGGGCAAGAGGAGGATCCTGGAAGCTCACATCCTGCCTCGAGACCATTGCCGGTTGTGTCGGTTGTGTCGGCAGAGTGCTTCCTCCACTGGGAGGCCGTCAGGTGAGACTGTGGAGTTAGAGAGGGCAGCCTCTCATCCACAAATGGAGAACGAGAGCCAAAGCATTCGAAAGACTCTTCTGGAGAAGCTGGCTGGGGATGTTTGGGAGGCAAACAGATGCTGTGGGACCCGAAAGGAGGAATGGCTCAGGGGGGAAAGGTAAGCGCCTCCCTGCTTTCCAACTCTCGGAGCTCTTCCCTTACCCTGGAGGAGCAGCTGTTTCCCCATAGCCATTTCTGGGACAGAGAGGGGAGGCGGCAGTTTGACAGCCTACCTGAAGGTCTTCATTCAGCTGATTCATGAGCCTCTCCCAGTTTTCCAAATCATAGTTTACCCGGAAATAGCCCATGACATTAATATTGAGTAGCAGCCACTGGGCAGGGTCAGCAGAAGTTGAGAAGTTGGCATTTTCAGCTGCAAAAAAGGAAGAGAGGTTGTTCCACTCTACAGCAAGAGCTGCCCTGCTGCTCTTCCAGGGCGACAGGTAAATCTTAGACATTTTGTAGTTTCAAACATACAACACTGATGACTTCTCCCAAATTCCATTTTGAAGATCAGGAGGAAGAGGCCACCAAGCTTCCCCCCAGCAACAAGAGAGGCCATCTCCTCGCCACTGACTGACAGCAGATCAAGCCAGGGCAGGCTAAGTGGGCGCACCCATCTTGGGCCACCTAGCAAAAGCCACCTGGACAGCCTTAAGCAAACTCCATCAAAGCTCCTAACACTTTAAGGATGATTTTGTAACTCCACACAACAACCAAGGCGGTACAAATGAATTATACCTGAAGTGTCTGTGAGCCAGTACATCTCTGCCTCCTTTCCTTTGCTCAGCCAGGAGACCGGAACAATCCAGGTGTAACTGCAGGAAACCGGCTGTCAGTTGAGCAGCTTCTGCCCTCCCTTGTTCCTCCCCTTGCCTCCACCTGGTCCTCTTCATTCTTGGACTGCATGAACCTCGTCTCCCCAACAGCAGCATGTGGCCCCCATCGTCAAGAATTGCACTAGCCAAGAGGATTCCTCCCTCTCGCTGCCTCTGGACAAGGCTCCTTCCAGGCAGAGATCTGACCTCTCCACAGAGGCTCAAAGCTCCTGACTTACTTGAACTCTGAGGGTCGCTCAACGGGACTTTCTGGGTCCAGCAGAAAATGTTTTTGGGTGATGATGCCTCTAGTGGTATTAACTGTGAGAACCGGGAAGCCCATCTGCAAGGTCCAGCGGTCCATTATGGTCTTGACAGTGCCTGGGAGACTCATGTTCTTCTTGTTCACCACCTGTCCCAGAAGCATCAAAAAGACTCAACTTGAGAAGGTGGCTCCTGGCTCTGGTATTTCGAAATGCCTAATCTCAAGACTTGGACTTCCTGGCAGGAAATGCATCCCAGGAAGCCTGAAGTTGATTGAGGCCACCTGCAGACAGTCCCACCAGCCTTTGAAATGTAGCTCCTCTCTCTTCTACCGTGGACCTGTCTCTTCCTCAACTGGGCTGGTTGTTGGCAACATGGGCATAGGCCCACAGAAGGAAAGAGGAGATGGTTCCCACTGAAGTTGGGCAGACACAACAGCCTGCAACTTCAGAGGAACAATCTGAGTAAGATGGAGTACCAAAGGTTGAGAACCAAGGTCACTTGCAAGGCAATTGAACTTCACACTCATCACGTGCTTGGGACCTAGTGCTCCTGTTACTTTTAGCGTGAACTTTGCACTATAGCCTTCAAAAGAAAGCAGTGTAAGGCAGTAGGACTAAGAAGAGAGCCAGATGCCTTCACAGCTGTGTTGGCTTCCTGGTGAGTTGGGATGTGTGAATGGGTTGCTAAGAGTAGGACGAGAGAGTGGCTTCAGATAGGGAAAAATGTCCTTACCAGAGGACAAAGGAGGGCATCTTTGGGGTGGTGGTGTCTGGAGATGATTGTCACATGTATGGAAAGGGGAGCTGGGGGTGGGGGGAGGCAAAAGGCCACTCTGGATGTTGCTATTAGCCATAGCTGTCTCCATCCGATCAGTAAAGGCAGAGACTGAGGGGTTGGCTGGCCTGCTCAAGCCCTTGGGGGAGAGGATCCATTTCTAAAGCCTGCTCATAGCACCAACAAAGAAGGGACACATCGGGTAGAAAAACATCCTTCCATCTCTGGGACTCAGAAAAGTCTATGGAAGCAGCTAGAATAGGATTCAAAACTTACCATCTGCAGTTCTTTCCAGAGGTCATCACAAACAGTATTTTCATACTGGTAGGTCTCGAAGTAGGACTGTGGAGAAAGGAGAGTCGGGTGAGCAGAATTCCCAAACTCAGCAGAGCTCCGGGTGCCTTTTCTATGGCGTGTGTGTGCTGGTGGCAATTCCCTCTGCCGCTGGCTGATTTCCCGCTCCCACATTCAGGACAGGGAGGGGCCGGGAGGGGCCCAGCCAGAAGCCACCACAGCGCCCCATCCAGATGTTGGGTGGGGGAGTTATCTAGTAGACAGGGAAGTCAGCAGGCCCAGAACCTGACAGCAGCCACCATGGAGGAAAATCCCACAGGAGAGGGGCTTGCCCACATCAGCTTGGAGGGGGGCACAGAGGTGTCGTATCCCTACAAGTCATCCCTCAAACCCCCGAGTAAGATTTTACACAGGTTGGAGCTGCCTGCCTGTCTCCCTATGGCAGGCAGGTGGGCAGGGGTCAGAGGGACATGGGAAAGCCTCTGTGCTCATCCCACCAAAGCTGAGGAAGTCCAAAGGGCCTCTTGGCTTCCGCTGGTCGTTCACCAGTGTGGCAAGCTGAGGTCTCTCCCGAAAGGGCTGCCTGGAGGTAGCACTGTGGGATCCACCCTTTTACATCACACACACACACCGCCCACAAAACAGCACAGCTATACATGGCACCTTAGGATGTATATGTGTGTGTGTGACAGTTTTAGCTTGTGCCTCAGTCAGGGAGGGGAGGTGAAGGGAGCCCCTTACCTGCAACCCTTCTCTGAAGACCGGCTCGGTGAGGAATTCGGAGAGCATTCGGATCACAGCCGCCCCCTGCAGGGAGAAAAGAAATTGCAATAAGGCAAGCATACACTTCCCCCCCTCCTGCTCAGCCCTCTTTTCTTCCTCCACAGGAGGATCTTGCACAAGAGGGCACTGAAGGGCATGGAGCAGACCTGGTCCCAGACTTTTTGTGGGCAGCGTCTGAGGAAGAATACAGCAAATCCCTCTTTAGTTCTCCAAAGCCCACAGCTGTCAGGAGGCTCAGTAAACAGATACTGAATTCACAGAATCAAGGAAGGGACCTTGGAAGTCTTCTAGTTCAACCCCCCGGGTCAAGCAGGAGACTCAATGCCATTCTGGATAAATGGCTGTCCAGTCTCTTCTTAAAAACCTCCACAACTTCCGGAGGCAAGATTAATTGTTCTCACTGACTTAGTTCTAGGTTGGATCTTCCTTAGTAAGTTTCCTGTCCTACCTTTAGGTGTTTTGGAGAATTGGTCAACCCCTTCCTCTCTGTGACAGCCCCTCAAATATGGGAAGATTGCTATCAATGGGCTCTCTAGTCCTTCTCTTTGTTAGACTAGATATGCCCAGTTTCTGCAGCCATTCATCACACATTTTAGCCTTCAGCCCACTAATCATCTTTGTTGTTCTTCTCTGCACTTTTTCTAGAATCTCAAGATCTTTTTTGTTTCGTGGTGACCAAAACTGGATGCAATATTACAAGTGTGATCTTCCCAAGGCATTATAAAGTGGTATTTTGTATTTTAAAAAATCTATTCTTTACTGATGTTTCAGTTCACGTGATCTTGATTCAATGCAGCCTAGGACTTGATTGGCTTTTTTGGAAGCTGCAGCACATTGCTGGCTCATATTTAAGGGTCCACTAGGAGTCCCAGATGCCTCTCACAGTTACTGCTGTTAAGCCAGGTGCCACCTATTCTGAACCTGTGCATTTGGTTGGTGTCTGTGTATAAAAATCTCATCACTGAATAGCATTTGGTTGTATGGGGCCCAGTGTTCAAGTCTGTCAAGATCCTTCTAAAGTGTTAGCTATCCCCCCCCCCCCCCCAGGCTTGGTGTGATCTGCAAATTTGATGAATTCCTCTTCTAACTCCTCATCTAAATCATTTATGAAGCTATGGAAGAGAACAGGGCCCAAGGCAGAGCCTTGAGGTACCCCACTGTATGCTTCCCTCCACGTAGATGCAATTCCTACATGCTGAATGTGTCAGCCAATCAAGAATCCCTCTGGTGGTGATGCTGTCTATCCACATTTTTCTAGTTTACCAAGAAGTAGGCCTTTTGTCTACTTTGGTCTATTCTGTCAAGGGCCTTACTGAAATCCAAGTGTACTATGTCTGCAGCATTTCACTGGTCCACTAATTTAGTCACTTTGTCAAAGAATGAGATAAGGTTTCTTTGGCATGATCTGTTTTGACAAATCCATGTTGGCTTCTGGTTATAACTTTCCTTGCTTCTAGGTGTTTGTAGAAAGCTGCATTGCCTTTCAAAAGATGGGCAACTTTCATTATATTTCTTGACACAAGCTTACTTTTACCAGCACTCCTGATAGATTGGGCCCTTTGGGAAAGAAATGGATCTTGACTAAGAATCCTGAAGTTCTTACAGAGCAAAACAGGAACTCTTCTGTGATGGTGAAATGTCAAAGCCTTCACTGGCTCGGCTCCTGCTTGAAGGTCCAAGTGATTTTGGAGCAAGAGGGGAGGGGCAGCGCTCCCACTCATACAGCCTGTCCAAGGTCGATCAGGGTTTGTTTGTTTTTTTAAATGTCAGGCCCCCCCCCCAACTTCTTATGACACACACACATGTCCTGCATTGTAGCTTTTCTCCACCTGGTGGCATGCATCTGCAGGTCTTCTTGCTGTGGGATGGATTTTCCTGCTCCTGGCATTATTTGTGTGCATTTGCCTGGAATCCCCTCCAGAGTGAAGGCAGCCCAGCAAAGCTGCTAACAAATCCCTCCTGCTCTAAAAGTCAGGCAAAATTTCAGGAAGCCCCCTCCTCACCTTACTGTAGGAAATGGCATCGAAGACTTCACTGATCTGAGCTGGAGTGTTGACTTCATCTGCAGGGCTGGAGAGCGGGTGTGAGGAAGCCAGGGCATCGATGGCCATCACACGGTATACATCATTTGGCACAATCAGGTCTTTCTGAAAACAAAGGCCTTAAACTCAGTTCTCAAAGCAACCTGACTGGCCCCGAGTCCTTCTTCCACCAAAGACCACAGTGGGCGGCAACCTGATTGCCACCAGTGGGCTTATAGTTGGAAGGGCAGGACATGGAAGTTCCTCCTCCTAGATCTACCACAAGGACCTTGGATCCAGCAGGAAGATCAGGAAAGCCTCTCCAGCAGGATCATCTTTGTCCCAGGAGAAGTCCTTTCTCTCCAGAACCAGGAAAGGCAAGTCTAGATGAGTTTTTTCAGCCTTTCAGAGGCTTGGGCTAGATACACCAAACACTCTCAGCCAAGTCAAAGACCTAGTGCTGCCTTCAGACAACATGCTTACCCTGGGAGAAGAGAAGAGCTAACCAATGCATGAATTTGGCTATTTTGTGATTCAGTGGACGCTGCTAAACCAGGAAATGGGTTAAATGAATGGATTCAGTAATCATGTTACACATTGCATGTAAATTCTGCTTAGTGAAAGAACTGCTGCCCAGGAATCTTGGCGGTGGATGAAATGGGAAACCATTGAAGCCCCTGGATTCTTCCTACATCTGGATTCCCTTTCCAGGACTGGCTGGTTTTCTGCTGCCCAGCTCAGCCCTTCTCCCAACAATTCGGCCTCCCACAGATGCTCCGCTCAATTTGCCTCATTCAGAATGTGCTCGGCTCCTGGCTCCAGGCCCTGGAGGCCTCTTCCCAGAGTTACGGGGGCACCTGTACTCCAGACAGGGCTATCCATTTAGCCAGTCTAGATCGCGCCCTGGCCAACTCTCTCTTCTGCAGGGGGTGGGCATAGCCTAGCCTCCAATTGCACCTTTGGGTTGGTCCAGAGCAGGTTAGTGTGAGTTTAGAAAAAGCCCCTCTCCTACTGCTCCGCTGGCTCAGTGGTGCTCCTGTTGCCTCCCCATCCCCATCCCCATCCCCATCCAGCACTCCACACGGCACTTACAATATTCCATGTGGGCTCAGCTTCATCTGCACCCAAATATTCCACGTAGGACGCAAAGCCCTCGTTTAGCCACAGCTCATTCCACCACTCCAGGGTTACCAGGTTTCCAAACCACTGTTGAGAAGGAGATTAGTCCTGTAAGCACTTTTCCTAGGAGCCCCTGGGTATGTGAGGGTGCCAGGGGTTCAGCCAGAGTGGATTGCCCAGAGGTTCCATTGCATGGCCTCTATGTTGGTAGGGATTCAGTTGCTCCAAAAGTACAATCTAGAAAATACCTGGTGGGCAACTTCATGAGCAATCACTGTCACAATCCGTTCCTTGTTGCCGATGGAAGAGAATACTGGGTCAAATAGTAGGGCACTCTCACGGTATGTAATCAGCCCCCAATTCTCCATTGCTCCAGCGTTGAAATCCGGAAGAGCGACTTGGTCTGGCAAGAGAAGTCCCTGCTAATTGAACCAAAACCACCCCCAGGACTCCCTGTTCAACCTTGATCAAAGCATCTTTTCCCTGATTCAAAGCATCTACTGCTGTGGCCGTGCAAGGGCAGCGGGGAGCTTAAACGCAAGGGACTCACTCACTGAGGTTCTTCTATCTGGTGCTAAGTTGCCAACAGTGCCCAAGACTCTCTGTGAATGCTGAGTGCAAGAATTGGGAGGAAATTAAGCACATGGGGGTGTTGTGGTCCGCCAGCAACCTGCAGAGCTGGTAACGGAGTCGGATAGTGATGAGGCTGGGGAAGACCCAGATGAGGGCTCTGAGTTGGAGGCTGAGGGGGGCCAGGGCTATCAAGGAGTGTGGACTACAGAACCTCCAGAAACTGATAATAGTGAGGCAGAGGAACAGGAGGAGTCTGTTCCTAATGCACGCATGAGTAAGAGCTGCCAGAGCAGCTCAGGCCAAGAGGACGACTCGGGAGTAGGACCAAGAGATGATTGGTCTCTCCCATAAGGCTTAAAACAGATCAGCAATGGTGTTTGGGCTTTGCCGGAAAACAACATTAGTAGCTTCATCTTTATTTTTGTATCGGTGTCTTCTGAACGTTTGCCAGGAAAGGCTTTTGGCAGTTTGCCTAATTGGACCAAGGTTTGTGATAGGACTGAGGAATTTGTGTTGGGAGGAATTTGATTTAATTTAATTGAACTACGCTGAGAATGAAGTAATTCTCAGCTGTTCGAATAAAGTTTGTTTGTTTTTTCACTGACTGAGTTTCCCAGTACCTACTTAGGCCTGGGTCACAACAGGGGGAGGGTCACGCCCACAGGACACCCATCATGACTGAAGGCTACACAGCTCTCCCCACCCCCTGCCCAGAGTCACAACTCCCATCTGTGACTCAGCCCTCCTCACCTACCTAATCTCTTCAGAGGATAAGGCACATTGTACTGCCGCTCGAAGAAGTTGAGAATGGGCCAGGTGACATGTAGGGCGTAGTCCCCCTGGCCTTCCTTGATTGACTTGGGGCGGCCCCAGATCTGGATCTGAAAGAGGAGCCAAAAACGCTCAGGAAAGGCCCCCCTTCCAGGGCAGAGCAACCTAGAGGATGCCCCTGTTGTGGGCAGGGGGTCCCCCGTGAGAGCAGGCCTACCAGGATGTCATTCTGGATAGCAGACACATTCTCAAACTCGCTGACAATAAAAGCAAGCAAGTAGGTAGACATCTTAAGGGTGGGTTCAAATTCAGTCCGGGTCCAGGTTGTTCCATTTGACATTGTTACTTCCTCAGTCTCTGGAAGAAGAGGCAGAGAGGAAAAAGGGTGAGCTCAGCCCCCTTGCCTAGCCCCCCTCCCCAGGAGGAAGGGGTTCTGCCTCCCCAAGCACCAGTTCCCAAAGGAGGGGGCCCTTCCCTTTCGGCCCTTTGGCCTGGTTGTCCTTTTAGACGGAAGGCCTCCAACCCCTTTTCACTCACTCGCAGAGTCCACTGACAGGCCTGGGTAGCTCAGAGGGAGGGATCGACATGCCCTGTGTAAAAGCAGAGCAATCCTCCCCTTTGGAGGCAGAGGGGGGATTTTCCCCACCATCAAATGCAGCAAAAACCATGGGAAGGGAAAAAAGCGAGAGTCAAAATGAAAATAATGCAAGATACACAGGAAAGAGGAGGATTAAAAATGCCTAATTTAAAACTGTATTATGAAGCAGTTGTTCTTTCTGTAATAAGTGATTGGTTTAATTTGACGGAGGAAAGGATTTTGAATATAGAAAGTTATGATTTATTATATGGTTGGCATGCATATTTATTGTATGATAAGAAAGTAGATAAAGCTTTTAAGAATCATGTGTTGAGAATTTCTCTTCTGCGTGTCTGGAAAAAATATTATTATAAGTTAAATTATAAAATTCCTATTTGGGCAAGTCCTCGGCACGCAGTAGAGAACATAAATATAGAACAGGAACAAGAAATGATTACTTATAAAGATCTTTTACATAATGAAAGGGGAAATTTACAACTAAAATCTTTGGAGACATTAAAAGAAGAAGGGAGGAATTATACTTGGTTTCAATATGGACAGTTAAAGGCTAGATGGAAAGAAGATCAGAAAATTGGTGTTATTCAAAATGAAGAAAATTTGGTTAAACAAATTAGAAATCAAACCCAGGGGCATATAACGAGATTGTATAATGTGTTGATAGAAATAGATTCTGAAAGAGATTTAATAAAGGATTGTATGATAAAATGGGCACAGAATATTCAGGAACCAATAATGTTGGAAACATGGGAAAAAATTTGGATTAGAAATGTTAAATTTACGCAAGCGCAGAATTTAAGGGAAAATTTTTATAAGATGTTTTATAGATGGCATTTAGATCCTAAGAAATTATCATGTATGTATCCAGATATGCAAGTGAAATGTTGGAGATGTAATTGTGATGATGCTACATATTTTCATGTATGGTGGACTTGTAAGAAAATTAAGTCTTTCTGGATAAGAATTTGGTGGATTATGCAGAATGTTCTGAAGAAGAAGATAAAGTTCCCACCACAATTTTTCCTTTTGGGAATAACAACAGACTGTACAGTGATTGAGACTAAATTGATTTTGAACTTAATAACAGCAGCAAGACTGTTGATTGGACAATATTGGAAGAAAAAAGAATTACCCACAATAGAAGAATGGATATTGAAAGTTTCCAATTTGGCTGAGATGGCTAAAATCTCAGCCTTCTTGAAAGACAGTACTCAAGAAAAATATTTAAATGAATGGAAGAATTGGATTGATTATATTCAAAATAGATATCAGATTAAGAAATTTCAGATTGCCTTTGAATGAAGGATGTTGTTTTTGATTTTAATGGAAGAAGTCAGGTTATGTGAGAGAGAAGGATTATAATTGTGTTAGATTTTAAAAATTTAATGTATGACTGTTTAATGAACTATACCTTGTGTTTGCTCCGGGAAGTCCGGGGGGGGAGGGGGGTTTAGGAGGGAGGGGGAAGGAGGGGGAAGGGGGAGGGGAGGGGAAAAATTTAATTGTTGTTGTAAAACCTTTTCAATAAAAAAAAAGCAGCAAAAACCTTGCATTGCTGCCTTTGTCCCACAGACTTTCTACAATGGGGGGGGCACCTTTGAGCCAACAGAGCCTTGAAAGGTTGCGGGTGTGTTGTTGTCACTCTGACCCAGGGCCAGAGGGGGCAAATTACCTGTTTAAAGTGATGGTCATCACGAATATGGGTGGCACCCTCCCCCCTCTCAGATCCTTCCCTTTTCCCACTTCCTTTTGCCTTGGGGAGCACAAGCGGGTGGGCCCACCTCCTACCAGCCTCATCTCAGCCCTAGGAGCCCCCCCACAACATCTTCCATGGCAGCAGCAGATTTTGTCGCCACCCAACCACTGCTAAAGCTTGGCCTTAAGGAGTCTCTCCCCATTTCTAATGGCCCCAGAATCTTCTTTCCACATCCTCAGACACACCCTAAAATCACCCTCATCCTGCTAAGTCAGTCATTCGGCACCTTCTCCCCAGCCCCATTCCTGCCCCCCTTGGCTTTGGTTCAGCCTCCGGTTTCCACCTAGACTAGAGGGAAGTTTTGCCAGCCTCTTAGAGGAGCCCAGGTGGCAGCCAAGAGCAAGAGCACCTCCCCACTGCCCAGGGGAAGCCCTTTCTTCTGCCCCCCACCCACCCAATTAGGCACTTACTTTTAACAGGCATGTTGGAGAGTGCCTTATATTTAGGCAAGTGAATCAGCGTGATGGAGAAGTTGGCCTTCATGGCAGGCTCATCAAAGCAAGGAAAAGCTTTGCGGGCATCAGCAGCCTGCATCTGGGTTGTAGCCACCAGCCTGGAGAAAGACAGACCCCAGATGGTCAGTCAAGATGCCCAGAAATCTTTTAGTTAATCAGCCCTGCTCTTTCTGCTTGAGCTGGGGCCTCTCAAGGGGGCATATATACGACCACAAGAGAAGATCTGTTTGGGGAACAAAGGCTTCCCAGTCCAGGTGGGGGACAGGCAGAGGCATGGTGGCACTAAGGAGGATTCGCTGCTTCATGTGGAGTGGCTGAGAAGTTCTAAGTTCCCTTTGTCTCATTACTATTCCTCAGAAACAACATTTCCTGAGACACAAGTGGGGGAGTGACTCAGTTCACGATGGGTCTGCTCAGGGGGCATCTGCTTCTTCCTAGGAAGATGCAGCTTGGCCTCCACTCCCAATCCCCGCCCAAGCCCCAAAAACTGCAGCAGCTACCATGTTGTAAAACCCATTGATGGAACAGATCTCTGTGGGTCCTCTTCCTGTCCCCATACTTTCCCCCCCCCGCCCACCTCTGGCCCTTCCACATACTTGAGTACCCGTTCTTCCATATATGCACTGCGGTAGAAGCCAGCCAGATCATCTGCCAGTTCCCCAGTGAACTCGGCATACAGCTTATAGGTCTTATCCTGCTGGAGTTTCTCTTTGAGTTTCACCACCAAGTATTCTGTCTTCTCCACTAGCCAAGTTTTTTCAATGGCAGGTGCAACAACATCAACTCCTGTCAGGGATGCAAGGAATGTCTCCTGCAGAGTGTAATTCAGCTTTTTGCTGTGGATGAGTATGAGGTCTGTAGGTTGCTTGCACCGGAACTCCACTGTGCTGTTGCCTTTGAAAATGTAGAAGTCTGGTCTGATCTCTTCCAGAAATGGCTGCAGAGAGATAGTGTAAAATGTGGGCATCAAAGTTTTGGGCAACCGCATGTGGTCCCAAGGCTCCAAAGGCTTGGTTGTGATAGTGCTGTTGGCGCCGGCCGTGGTAGCTCTGGTGGTGCTGGCCATGGTAGCTCTAGTGGTGCTGGCCATGGTAGTTCTGATGGTGCTGGCCATGGTAGCTCTGGTGGTGCTGGCTGTGGTAGCTCTGGTGGTGCTGGCCGTGGTAGCTCTGGTGGCGCCGGCCATGGTAGCTTGGACAGTGCTGGCTATAGTAGCACCAGCTGTGATGGTGCTGCTTGGGCCCTGGTTGGCGAGCGCATTATCTGCCCGCTGCTTCTCCTGGGTGTAGACAACCGAGAGGGCGATGATGGTGGCCACGGCCCCCAGGCCAAGGACAATGCCTACGATCCCCAAAGACTTGCTGATGAAGAATCCTTTGGCCATGGCTGAGGAGAAGCCAGAGAGGGGCTCGCACACAAAGGGATCTGCTAAGACGCTGCAGGTCCTTTATATATGTGTCGCCTCTGGGGATTTATTAGCGTGATGAAACATGTCAATTATTAAGCCAGGAATGGTGGGCAAAGGTCACTTCTGCTCTGTGGCCATCTTCCCTTATCTTGTGAGAGAGTTAATGGAGAACTGGATGCACCTTGATGTGGTTCCTGTGGAGAAAAGCAGCCCCAGTTTCAAAGGACCCCCAGGGCAACAGGGCCCGCTGCCTCCCACCTGCATTTGCACTTGGCCAAGTCCCCCTGAGGGGCAGGCCTGAGATTCAGGAGGAACTGCTGGCCCTGCAAGTACAGGACGGACTTGAGATTCAAGCCCAGCCAGTACACCCACTACTGGGGTGTAGACCTAATACCTAGAATTTGCCAGCCCAGCCTCTGGAGGTCCGCCAAGACCCTTTTGTCACCCTTCTCATTATTATTTTCATTTGCTTAAAAAGTAGATGGCTTTTTCTTGAAAATATTGTATTTATGTTAATAAATCAGTGGTTCTCAACATTTTCTTCACCATGGAGCCCCCTTTAAATACCTTTTGTGGCCACAGATGATGGCCATGGGCCCCAAGACTTAATTCAAGATTTAAATAATTACATTTCTTCAAGCCTTTGCAGACCCCCTGTGATGATATTGTGGACCCCCCCTAGGGGCCCGCAGACCATAGGTCGAGAACCACTGGTTTACATGATTCAATAAATAAACTTAGCACTAGCACTTAGACTTATATACCGCTTTACAGTCCACTCTAAGCAGTTTACAGAGTCAGCCTCTTGTCCTCAGCAATCTGAGTCCTCCTTTTAGCCACCTCGGAAGGATGGAAGGCTGAGTCAACCTTGAGCCCCATCAGGATTGAACGCTTGGCAGTGGGCACAGTCAGCCTACAACACTGCTTTCTAACCACTGTGCCACCATGGCTCATTCTATGAACGCATCATTTTTTAAAATATTGTAAATATCAATAAATATAACTTCTACAAACAAATGCTCTTTTGGGGTCTTCAACAATTTTTAAAAGTGAGAAGGGGTCTTGCAAGTGGAACATTTAAAAAATATTTCCCTAGAGCGGGGGTCTGCAAACTTGGCTCTTTTAAGATTTGTGGACTTCAACTCCCAGAGTTCTTCAGCCAGCTTTGCTGAGGAGCTTTGCTGGCTGAGGAACTCTGGGAGTTGAAGCCCACAAGTCTTAAAAGAGCCAAGTTTGCAGACCCCTGCCCTAGGGTAACATCTCAGTTGTAAAGTTAGAAACAATTAGCATTTCTGTTCCACCTGTCAACCCCTGAAGCTGACCTGACCTTTACTATCGGTTTGCAATGGGACTGTGTGTGCGCGCTTCTGCGCATGTGCAGAAATTTCCTAATGACATCCGGGTCAGTGGGTGGAGCCTCCCACCAGTTTTACTACCAGTTCTTGTGAATCAGTCCAAACTGGGGGCAACTCACCACTGGGCCGGGCCATATTGGAGCTTCAGCATTGCCACACTGGAGCTGAGGGAAAGGGAGGGAGGATTAGAGATCGTGGGGGTTGTGTAGCCAAAATAAAATACTTTCTCTTGAGAACCAAGGACGTTCTCACACCTGGACCATGGAAGGAGCAGAGAGGTCACCAGGCAACCAGGCAATATCTTGATTGGACCATGACTAACTATTTGGGGTTGTGGGAAAACTTTCTCTGTTAATTAGGTGAAAACTGTGAGAACCTTCAGAGTCGGTTTTCACCAGATTTGTGACAATATGATATCTCCAATAAAGTTATTCTTTGAGGAATTCACCTGCCTCAGAGTTTTGCTTGCTATAGGACTATTACTTGGAACCCTGAGACCACCCTTTAAATGGGAGATTTCCCACCTGCTCATACATAGTGTACAAGTGTGCCACATCTGATATGGGTTGGAGGCTGGAGATCCAGGCCAGACAGTCCCTGGGTTGAGGAAGGAAATCTTCTGCTAGCTGGCTTGTTCCATTGTGTAACATCTGTCAAATGACTTCCGGCGGCTGCATTTACCTTCTGCACGGGCCGTTCCCCCTGCTGAGCTGAGGTGCCCTCCACCCTCCTGCCAACTGATTACTGCTGCCAGGATTGTCTCTAGCTACAGTCGCTGCCAAAGGATGCAGAGTGTGGTCAGAAAATCGGGTTGAGCTGCTGGTCTTCAGCTGCAGGAAAATACCAGCTCATCATAGCACAGGAGCAGGAACTGGTAGGATCCGGGTGTCGGACTGCTCATCTCTCTACCAACTCTCCCTATTTGGTCATAATCTATTTATTTAGAAGATTTATATAGCTGTTCAACTCACTCACAATGATTCCAGGTGGTTTACCAAAATAAAAGCCCAAATAGAAAAAACCCCAAACCCCCTTTCCAGTGATAACAATCAAGCAAGTCACTTGATGGCCTCTGAATTCTCCAGGCCATTTGGCAAAGCCAGGTCTTCAAGGCCTTTCTAAAGAGTGTCAAGGTGGAAGCCAATTTTATCTCCGCAGAGATGATGTTCCAAAAGAGGGAGCCAGCACAGAAAAGGCCCCTCTTCTGGGTCCCACCAGAAGGACCTCCATACAAGAGGAGATCCTAACATACTCTGCCTCTCTGCTATGATGGGTGGGGTAGGCATAACTGGGAAAAGATGGGAAAACATCTTCAAATAACCTGGCTCCAAGCCAATCTAAGTTGAATAAAGTTTAAAAATAGTCACGGCCACTAAGGC
Organism: Ahaetulla prasina; assembly: GCF_028640845.1. Classification (NCBI taxonomy): domain Eukaryota; kingdom Metazoa; phylum Chordata; class Lepidosauria; order Squamata; family Colubridae; genus Ahaetulla; species Ahaetulla prasina. Next base: position 1,344,611 of record NC_080551.1, on the reverse strand, counting down.
AGACAAGCAGCTCAAAGCAGGGCGGAGCGCTGGTCCTGTCGTTTGAGGCTAATACCTATTTCAGTTTGTTGCACCTTTTCTCTGGGCCTTTCTCACATCCTCCTAATGGTGGCACAAACATGCCCTGGCACTTGCTGTTTTGCATGCTGTATCCTCATACCCTTGCCTCTAACTCATCCCCAACCCGGCCACGGCAGCTCTATCCATTCCCAAGCTCTTCTGTCACAGCCTTCTCTGAAGCAGAAGAGAGCTGGCAGATTCTTTCTGGACTGAATCAGACCATCACAGAAGTCTGGAGATGGAAAGGACACAAGGCCAACCTTCGTAAACTGATCTCGAGAAGCAAATCCACCATTCACAAGAGATAAACAAGCTCCTCTGGAGAGGGGCTACTCACTGCCTCCATGGGCAGACTGTTCCAATCTTGTACAGATCTTGCCCCAGAAAGTTTTTCTTACAATAAAATGAAATACTTGCAATGTATACTCATTTTTTTCTTTCCTAATTTCTGTGAATGTGAAAAACAGTTAACATATCTTGGCAATCAGATCTTTGCTCAGTCTTCATTTCTCTCGAATATCCCTGGTTCCAACCAGCCTGTCTTCATAAACATGTTCACAGGTCTCCATATCAGCTGCTGATATGCTCATATTCAGCTGGTTATTAATAACTATAAGTCCTGCTTCAATCTGAGGCTTCCAAGTCATTAATCTCCCATTTTAATTTCTACATCTTTTCCTCCATAAATACAATAAACTTAGACTTTTCCCTATTAAAATACACCTTCTTTTTGTAATCTGTTTTCCAACTTGTCCTGATTACACTGCAAACCAGCTCAGATGTTATGTCATCTACAAAGCTAGTAAGCAGCCCATCAAGTCCATTATTAGATCATTAATAAACATGTTGCGTAAGAGAAATCCCCGTGAAAACTTACAAATTACCACTTTCCAACTTAATGTCACTCTCTGAATGTGGTTACCCAACCAGTTGTGGACTCACCTTACTGTAGTGCCACCCTTTAATAGTCTGGCAATGAGAATGTTTGGGTAACTTGTCAAAGGTAGATTATAACCAAAGCATTCCTCTTGTCCACCAGTGAACCTGTCAAAAAAAACGAAGATAAGATTTGATTCGCCTGTCCTGGTTTTTTTAGAAAATCATGTTGACTCTTGGCACTCAGCACTGCTTTGAGATGCTGATTAAGTGCCTGCTTTAATACCAGCAATCACTTCTTTCCCTGGTGAGAAATCTCTAGGATTCTCCAGCTCAGTGGCTTCTCCCCAATTCTACAGACACACATACACACACACATCCTGTGATCCCTGGCAGAGGTCCTGGCAGCTTTTTAGGGCCTTCCAATTAGCTGGAGGGTCCTGCACCCAACTCACTGTGTTCGTTTGCAGTCTGTTACTGAAACCACCAATTTCTTAGGATGCAAAGACAGGCAAAATCAGATAGTTCCTCCATTATTATTATTATTTTATCATCTGTTCAGATTTTTCCTTCTGAAAGAAGCTGGGAGTCCACCAGCCCTTCTGTTGACACTTTTGGAGAAACCCCTCTTCATATGTTTTGCCATTGTGATCTCGTTTCATTTCTGAGCTGAGGGTTTTTTTAAAGACTTTTCTTCCATTGATAGCAAGTACATTCTGGAATCCCAGTTCCTTTGTAAACTGCCTGTTTAACTGCATTGACTTCTTTTGATGCCTCCCAGTTTTCTTCCCCACTGGACTGCATTCTCTGTAATACATCTTTTCAGAAGCCCCACCTGACTCAAACATCTTTGCCTTTAAAGATTTATTCCCACTTGAACACAAGCATCTGAATGCATCTTATTACATCATTTTGCTGTATTTTCACTTGTGCATCATTTTATTGTTATTTCACTATTGTATTCTACTATACTGTTTCAAACTTACACTGTTTCAAGTTTCAAGAAACAATAGACCAATCAGCTTGACATCAATACCTGTGCAAATCCTCGAAAAGATGATCAAGTGATAGGTTTGTGAACATCTAGACATCAGTAAGGTGATTACTAGACATCAGCATGAGTTTATTAAAAACAGATCGTGTCAAACATACCTTATTGCCTTCTCTGATATAGTGACTAATTTAGTAGATCAGGGAAATGCTGTGGACATAGTTTACTTAGACTTTGATAAGGCATTTGACAAAGTAGACCACAGCCTACTTCTTGGGATTGTGTGTGGGATAGATAGTACCATCACAGATGGATTTGCAAGTGCCTGGCCACCTGCACTCATCATATAGTCCTTAACAGAACTACATCTACATGGAGGGAAGCATGCAGTGGGGTACCTCAAGGTTCTCTCTTGGACCCAGTACTCTTCAGCATCTTTATAAATGATTTAGATGAAAAGTTGGAAGGAGAACTCATCACATTTGCAGATGACACCAAGCCGAAGGGAATTGCTAACATAGGCTGAAGATTCAGAAGGATCTTGGCAGACTTGGGCATTGGGCCTATCCAACAAAATGGAGTTCAGTGGTGAAAAAATTAAAAGTTTTACACTTAGGCAAGAAAAACCCAATGCGCAGATATAGAATAGATGGTACTTGGCTCAACAGCTGTAACTACAAGAGGGATCTTGGAGAGTTAATGGATAACCACTTAAGTGTGAGCCAGCAGTGTGCTGTAGCTGCCAAAAAAGCCAACACAGTCCTAGACTGCATTAACAGAGGGATAGCATCAAGATCAGAGAAAGCAATAATATCACTCTGTATTATCACTTTCTGTACTGTACTCTGCACTAGTGAGGCCACATTTGGAATATTGTGTCCAGTTCTGGATGGAAGACATCCAAGGTCCTTTTCAACCCTATGACTCTATGATTCTAAGCCCTGGTGTTACATTTTATGTGTTTTCCCAGTGTTTTGGGGAACCATCAGCAGAGAGGTGGCCAGTGGGACTGACCAGAGCCTGGAGGAGAGGGTCACCTCTTCATCCACCTGAAAAACCACAAAGCACCTCTGAAGCCCTTTCCATGACTTCCAGCATGTTGAATGGTGAAGCCCATGAAACTTCAATATCTTGTGGTTGTCCTGGGATGGTGTCAGGATAAGGATGAAAATGCTACTTCAACAGCAGTATGTATGTGCTGTATGTTCTGGGGTCTCAGTTTGGTTTGGAAGGCGTGGGGGGCTTTGAATCAATCTTGACTCCTGATGACTGCAAGGCAAGATTTTCAGAGGGGGTTTGTCCCGGCCTCCTCCTCCCTGGCCCAACATCACCCAGCTGCTTCATGTCCAAGGGTGGACTAGAACTCACAATCTCCAGGTTTCTAGCCTAATGCCTTAACCACTACATTAAAATATCTTTGTGTGAATTTACTAAGATTTATATGCCCCTCTGATCTGTGGAAATTCAGGGTGGCTTACAAACCCTTTTCAGTAAGAGGATTAAAAGCAGTACATTAGAACAACCACAAAATCCTAATACAAAGAAAACAAAAACGAAGTTGCAATATAGTCTATGCCAAAGGAATAAACAAAAATAGCAGATTGTACAGTACACAAAGGTCTGTCCCAAATGCTTGGGAGAGGCAAGTCCTAATGATGCCTCGGAATGTGAACAGGAAGGAAAAGCAGTGGGGGGGTGTGGCTGGGAATGCTCTCTGAAAGAAGGCTCATGCCTTTGGACACCAGGACTCAGGGAGAGCCCACAGAAACGGGGAACAAACCCCACAATCCCTCCCATCCTGTTGGGGAAGGAAACCTCTGCAAGTCCAGAGAGCACCCAGGACTCCAGAACAAAACCACTCCTAATATTGCCTCCCCACCAGCAATCGGGATTGGTTGCCAACTGCTCCAGGGAGCTGAAAAGAACTCCATGGAGGGATGCCTTTTAATACAATTTGCTAGTCAGAGAAGCAGTTCCCACACTACCGATGTCTGTCAGCAGAGAAAAACATGGCTCTCCTCCTATAAGGTCTCTAGAGCTCTGTTTTTCTTGAATTTTGGAGAAGGTTGTGAAAGTAAAAAAAAATTGCAGTCAATTCTATGAATTCCAGGTCCACCTGAACTGGAATCACAGACTGTGGGGAAAAACAACAGTTTTTTCCTGAAGGCCATCACTCTGCTAAACAAATAATTCCCTCAACACTGTCAAACTATTTAAATCTGCACTACTATTAATCTTCTCATCGTTCCCATCACCAATCTCCTTCCACTTATGACTGTGTAACTGTAACTTTGTTGCTGGCAATCCTTATGATTTATATTGATATTGATTGTTCCTGATTGCTTATTTGTACCCTATAACCATCATTTGTGTTGTAAATGTTGTACCTTGATGAAGGTATCTTTTCTTTTATGTCCACTGAGAGCAGATGCACCAAGACAAATTCTTTGTGTGTCCAATCACACTTGGCCAATAAAAATTCTCTTCTCTTCTCTTCTGTTGTGTCATTCTAGTCAAATCACGGATAGGGCTGCAACTGAAGCCAAAAGCATTTCCATTTCAACAATTGGCTGAAGCCAATCATATACATTTTAAATATCAAGTCAGGATTTACACCCAAGCACTTTGTTTGGGGAGGTGGGGTGGAGATTGTCTGTAAAACATTACAGAGGTAATTTTTGAGCCAGCGGTGGGAGATTGAGTGGTCCCAGCAGAGCCAAGCTGTTCAGCTACTCTCAATCTCTGCATGATCTGTGTGACAGACACGTGTGAGGGAAGGTTTCTAGCAAGGGATGAGCTGCACTGCGTAAGAACCAGGAAGAACATTTTTAGAAAATGATTGACTTGGCTTATCCAAAGGACTTTAAATTAAAATCGGAGGGGTGGAAGGCCATGTTTTAGAACTTAATCCAAACATAAACCCAAGACAATGAACCAAGCATAAGAAAGAAGCGGACCTCAGATACAAAATGGAAGAAGCAGGAAGCAAATGACTCAGATGCCTAAATACTAACACTTGAAGTAGGAGGAACAAACAGGGTGTCCTTCGAGGTCTAAGTAGATGAGGGCAGGTACAGGCTATTACCAAAACTTGATGGGATGAAGCCCATGACTGGAACGTACGGCTAGAGAGATTTAAATTGTTCAGAAGAAACAGACCTAAAAAAAAGAGGAAATGGAGTTGCATTGCATAAGCCAATGGAATCCTAAGTTGCATTAATAGAGAGATTCAATCAAGATCATGTGAGGTACTAATACCATATAAAGCCTTAGTAAGACCACACCTAGAATACTGCATCCAGCTTTAGTCACCATAAAAAAGATGTTGAGACTCTAGAAAAAGTGCAGAGAAGGGCAACCAGGATGATTAGGGGACTGGAGACTAAAACATATGAAGAACGGTTGCAGGAACTGGGCATGGCTAGTCTAGTGAAGAGAAGGATCAGAGGAGACATGATAGCAGTCTTCCAATATTTGAGAGGCTGCCACAGAGAGGAGGGGGTTAAGCTGTTTTCCAAGGCACCTGAAGGCCAGACAAGGAACAATGGATGGAAATTGAACAAGGAGAAATTCAACCTGAAAATAAGAAGGAATTTCCTGACACTGAGAACAATCAATCCACAATCAAATGGAACAGAAGTTGTCCTCGGAAGTTGTGGGAGCTTCATCACTGGTGGCTTTCAAGAAGAGACTGCATTGACATTTGTCAGAAATGGTGTAGGGTCTCCTACTTGGGTGGGGGGTTGGACTAGATGACCTACAAGGTTCCTTCCAACTCTGTTAATCTGTTATATGTAAGAAATAACTACACCTCTACAGAGATGCAAAAAACAACAACAACCCCAAAACAAACCAAGGATGAAAGCCTTCTTGAATGCATTTCAAAGGAAAAGGAAATGACATGGACTACAAGCAACCCAACCAAGCAGAGATGTGATTTTTTTGCTTATCGTTTTGCTAAGGTGCACAGGAAGCATACTACAATAGTAATGGGGGACTTCAACTACTCAGACATCAACTGATAGAGAAACTCTGCAATACTGCAGAGATAATACTGCTTTATACTGCGCTGGGGAGACCCCGCTTGGAATACTGCATCCAGAGCTGGTCACCACAATACAAAAAAGATGTTGAGAACCTGAAAAGAGTGCAGAGAAGAGCCAAAAAGATAATAAAGGGTCTGGAGGCTAAAACACAACAAATAAAATAATAAAACAGTTGAGGAAACTAGGTTTATCTAGTCTAATGAAGAGAGGGACTAGGGGGTGATATGATAGCAGTTTTCTAATATTTGAGGGGCTCTCATGGAGAAAAGAGGGTTGGCCTATTCTCCAAAGCAATGGTCACCAACTGGTGGTCTGCAGACCACTGGTGGTCCACAAGAAAATTTTGGTGGTCTGCAGAGAAATCTTTGCCTTTTTGCACTTCAGTGAGCACTCCTCGAGAGATGAGAGTTTGCAGGGGGTCGATCTAGCATCTGGGCTGGCTACAAGAGAAACATTCATTCTCAGCCGCATTTGAGATTTTTAACTGCAATAGACAGTAAAACTAGGGTTGACCCCAGCCGCTTCTCTCCGCTAACAAGCGGTCAAGCTAACTGCCTGAAGGACCCCATCCTGTCCCTGGCAATCAAAGCGCTGAAGTGTGAGCGGCGCGGGAAACTTTGGCCGGGCTCCTCGAGAGACAAGAGTTTACAGGGAGCCGAGCTAGTGTCCACAATGGACAACAAAACTAGGGTTGACTCTGGATGCTTCTCTCTGCTGTAGTGCTTCCTGGACATGCTCTGAGCCCCAAGTGGCAGGAAACAAGGGCTGCCTTGGTGCCACCAGCTGGTGCAAATATACTGTGGCAAAGGCAGAATGCTGATGCCGCACAAATGCAAGTAGCGCTTTGCTCCCACACCTTCCAGCCATCGCCACCACTGCTTCAGGCCCACCCACCCCCCATTCAGATTGACCAAGCTTCTTGAGAGAAGGAACACAAAATAGGTTTCCAGGCTGTGTGCCTGGACCAGGCAGTTTCTCTCGGCCTCCCACCCGGAGGCCTCACAGAAGCAGAGAGGTAGGCCTCCCCCCCACCCCACCAGTAGTCAATGGGATTTAAGATTATGAATTTGGTGGTCCCTGAGGTCCAAAAGGTTGGAGACCCCTGCTCCAAAGCACCTGAGGACAGGACAAGAAGCAACCGGTGGAAGATTATCAAAGGGAGATCTGGAAGCTGAATAATGGCAGCTGAACTTCTTTTCTTTCTTAGTTTGAAACATTTCACAGCTTATCCAAGTACAATCAAAGAGAGTCTAACTTAGAATTTCCTGTCAGTGAGAAAAATTAATCAGTGGAATGGCTTGATTTCAGAAATTGTGGGTGCTCCATCACCAGAGGTTTTCAAGTACAGACTGGACAGCCATTTGTCCAGAGCGGTATAAGGTCTCCTGCTCAAGCAAAGGGCTGGACCGGGTGCGCTTCTACGTCCCTTCCATCCTTGTTATTCTATGTTCTCTCCCCCTTTATGATAAGAACTCAGTTGTGGATGTTACATCATCTTCTGAATAAGTTCCCTAAAAAGGAGAGGACAGAATCATGACAGTAATTTCCAAAATTGCTGGCATGGAATCTTAATAAAGTTGTTCTTTGTCCTAAACCTCCTGGTCCTCTCTTTGGCCCAGTTGTGACACTCCTCTACATCCTGGTGTCCTCTTTGGTCAGGCAGAGATGCAAAGTGCAACTGCCTAAGAGCTGGTTCAAGTATTGACTCAGTAGCAGTGATGGCAGCTTAGGAGTTCTGGTTCACCAAAGAAGCCATGTCAAAAGCATGACAGCTTTATTTTGCCTCAGTAGCGCAACAACCTGTTTGACCTATTTTCAATCAGCTAAGTTGACACAAGATGCTGAGCTCATCACAAACAACAGGTTGATTCCAGGTTGATTCCACAAACAACAGGTTGATTCATGGTTACATGACCAACATGTTTACACAGGCAGAGATTTGGAAAATGAGAGCAAAGTTATCTTCTGCAACATCTACATGAGGTTGCTGGGTGAGGTTATGTGATCAGGTATCATCAACATGCAGAGGATGCCCCGTTGCATATCTGCTCTTGAGCTTGTTTTCTTGGGGCCTGAAGGCTCTGATAAGACAGCACAAGCTCAGGTTGAACAACACTTGAGTGGTATGGATTCACAGTCCCCCCCACCACCATTTCTGGGCACCTTCTCTTCTTGATGGAATTGTACTTCCCCAGATGGAACAGACCTATAATTTGGGGCTCATCCCAAAGTCTAGATTGAAGATCAGATGGCATCTGTGGCCAGACTGTGCACTAATGACACACTTCCCTGGTTCATGGCTAGTCATGGTTGGCCTATTGCAATACACCCTACAGGGACAAGTTTTGAAGACCGTTTGGAAGCTACAGAGGGTCCAGAATATGGCAGCACAAGCAGTTCTTGGTGGGTTTACCTGGGTAACATGACTGCTCTGTAAGCTACACTGGCTGCTAGTAAGCTTTCGGGTGCTAATCCTCTTTAATGCTTTTTCTGCCTCAAACCCATTAATATAAACGACTGCCTCTCTCCAGTTGGCCTGTCCTATTCAATCTTGCACAGTGCACATTCCACCCTTAAAGTACTTCATTTTGTGGGACTCAGAGATCTGCATTCTACATGAAGGGAAGTAAGCAGTGGGGTACCACAAGGTTCCGTCTTGGGCCATCTTCCGTCTTCAATATCTTCATAAATGACTTAGATGACAGCATGGAAGGGGAATTTACCAAATTTGTAGATGATACTAAGCTGGCAGGAATAGCCAACATCATAGATCCGTGATGGCAAACCAATGGCACGTGTACCACAGGTGGCACATGGAGCCATATCTGCAGGCACACAAGCCGTTGCCCTAGCTTAGCTCCAGTGATTTTCAGCTTGCCCCACCTACGCTGCCCCTCCCCTCACAAGAGTCTTCACGCAGCCCTGTTTGGTAAGTACAGGGCTCGCATGGAGGCTCTGGGAGGGCATTTTCAGCCTCTGGAAGACCTCCGGGGGGTGCAAGGAGGCAATTTTTGCCCTTCCCAGCCTACGGAGAAGCATACTGGAACCTGGGGAGAGCAAAAAACAGGCCTACCGGGCCCACCGGAAATCAGGAAACAGGCTGTTTCCGGCCTCTGGAGGGCCTCTGGGGGTGGGGAAAGACCTTTTCAGGGCTTCAGGTAAGCCTGCTAGGCCCAAAATGGGGCACGGGGGGGGGGTTGTGTGCACATGCACGGGGTCGCAGGTCATGGGGGGCATTGAATTATGGGTGTGGGTACTTGCGCGTGTGACCCTCCCCCCATGCTTCCCACCCCCCACTTTTCACGCGATGGCAAAAAGGTTAGTCATCACTGCCCTAGATGATTGGACTAGATGATCCAGATGGATCTTGACAGACTTGAACACTGGGCCCTGTCTAACAAAATGAAATTCAATGTAGAGAAAAGTAAAATTTTACATTTAGGCAAGAAAAACCAAAAGTACACATACAGACTGGGTGAAACCAGGTTTCATAGCAGTAACTGTGAGGGGGATCTTGGAGTCTTACTGGACAACCAATTAAATATGTATCAACAGTGTGCAGCGGCAGCCAAAAAAGCCAATGCAATCTAAATTGCATTAACAGAGGGATACAATCAAGATCAAGATTCCACACTATGTTGTGACTCTAGAAAGAGTGCAGAGAAGAGCAACCAAGATAATGAGGGGACTGGAGGGTAAAACATACTATGAATTGTTGCAGGAACTGGGCTGGCTAGTTTAGTGAAGAGAAGGACCAGGAGAGACATGATAGCAGTCTTCCAATATTTGAGGGGCTGCCACAGAGAGGAGGGGGTCAAGCTGTTTTCCAAAGCACCCAAAGGCCTAACAAGGAATAATGGATGGAAACTGAACAAGGAGAAATTCAACCTGGAAATAAGGAGGAATTTTCTGACAGTGAGAACCATCAACCCATGGAACAGAAATTGCCTTCAGAAGTTGTGGGAGCTTCTTCACTGGAGGCTTTCAAGAAAAGGCTGGACTGCCATCTATCAGAAATGGTATAGGGTCTCCTGCTTGGGTGGGGGGTTGGACTAGATGACCTAAAAGATCCCTTCCAATTCTGTTAATCTGAAAAGAAAAAAGGTGGCTGCAGAAGTGGGTGGTTAGAGTTCCACATGATCAGCTAACAGTTTTGAAGCTCAGATCAACCCCATTTCATAAACCAAGAATGAATGATTGAAATACACTGAGATTCCAGTTACTTAACGTCTACAAAAGAGTTACTTATGCATATGTGTATGAATTTCTATATTTATATACCACCAACCTAAAGTTTACAAAAATATGGATATTCTCCTAGTTGCCCATCCCAGTAATATTCCTTCCATTTAAAATCATTTCAACATTTTCAAAGATGTTTCAGAATGGTTGCATCTGATGTCCTTTTCCTGTTATTGTTCCAGTTTGGTAAAAATGTAAGAAAACCACTAGATTTTTGGAAGAGAGCCTTCATTCTGCAAAGTCAAGGTGAAAAGAACACTTGGAAGGAAAAAAGACTGGAATGGGCTTTCTTAGAAAAGAGCAATGTTGAAAGAAACAGGTTGTGTAGTGCCTGTCTCTTGGAAGGCTGCACACACTGTTTAAAAACAGAAGAGTATCCCTGCAAACTCATACATGGGAGTGAACAACCTCTGTATCTCTCTGCTCTAAGAGCTTAAGGGAAGCTGGATTGTGTACATCACAGGTGTCCAACTTGGCAACTTTAAGATGTGTGGACTTAATTCCTAGAATTCAATGACCAACCATGCTGCCTGGGGAATTCTGGGAATTGATGTCAACAGGTCTTACAGTTGCCAAGGTTGAAGACTCCTACATCCTTCTGGCAGACTGGGAGAAGCAGTGAAAGGACCCCCTTGGGCAGCAGGAGGCGGTGAAAGCCAGCTCAGGGATGATGTCCAGTCAGACAGCAGGTCTAGGAGCCCTTAAGCAGACAGAAGTACTTACGAGGAGCCAGAGGTCACCAATACATCTGTGCTTTTCTTGTGTTGGGGTGGAGGCCAGGAAGTGGAAGCAGGAAGTCCTATTCCTCCCTCGCTGGAGGAATCTGTGGGGAGGAGGCCCTTTTGCTAAGCCCCGAGAGTGGTCTGGAACACGGTCTTCTATGCAGAAGAGGCCCCCGGGGCTGTTCGAGCACTTGAATCAAAGGCAGGGAACACCAGAGGTTGAAGGGAAAGAGCTGCTGGGCGACCTTCCGCCAAAGGGAAGAGAGCTAAGACATGAAGCTGCCTTCTTCTCTTTTAATCCTGGGATGAATGCAGTTATCCAAGGGCGATAAATATATTCAAGTATCTGGAGCTGAATCCCTTCTCTTTCCTCAGGAGGGCAAATATGAATTAAAATTTTTATATAATTCCCATTTTCTAACAGCAATGCACGCATGTTTTTTCCTTCTTCGTCAACCTCTCTGAAACGGAAGTGACACTGCTATCTTCTATCCAGCAGGGAAACATTTGCATTCATACGTTCCAATCATAATAATTTGAAATCTGCAGGGATTTCCACCAAAAAAACCCCAAAATATTTGGCGCATGCACAGAATGATGGCTACTGCACATTGCCATTGCAGGATTGTTCTGTTAGGCATGCTTGCATGGTTCCTGTGCCTGGTGAAGGAAATGTGTTTCTGAAATTGCTCTGCACTAGTAAGGCACTTCAATATCAGCAATGTGCAATGCAGCATTTTAATGATTTCTTATGACACAGAACAGCTACCTCAGAGTGTACTGCAGGAGACAGCGCTGGGGCCGCAACCCTATATGCGCACTCCTGTGGAAGGTTTTACTTGGTGATGCCGGTAATGTATGTATTTGCTGCTCCAACTAGTTCTGTGTCTATACTTACGCTGTGCGCATTTTCTTAAATTCAACCATCCACTTTCAGTAAAGATATTCAGTATTGCCCTATGTCTCTGGCAGAGCTGAAATAGCCACTGTGAACTGTGGACAGAGATAAGTGAAGAATTATAATTGGACTTGGCAAGAATGCAAAGGCTGGTTTGGGAAATTATTCCAAGAGCGCTGTAAAGTTGCCGTTTCAGTGATATGTACAAGTGCATCGGACCTCTGTACCTGCTCTGGAGGTGCATGGGGAACAAAGCTATGGGATGGGAGTCCAAACCTCAACTACGTCTTAAAACACAATCAACAGCAACTGTTTGTGTCTGATTTAACAGCTGCTGTGATGTTGCTGCAGCAGAAGAGGCCAATGCCACATTAGCCAGGTACTAGGCCCTGTGTCGTGTCCCACTCCTCCGTTGACAGCTGGGTCCGGGAAATCCGAATCAGGCTTGCCTCTGCAGCTCTGCCCAAAGTCCTAGCAAAGTCCTCAGAGCAGGCAGGAGACCAGAAAGTGACTTCAGCAAGATAAGTTCGACTTTTGCCTGACTCAGAGACTGCCAGAAAGTAGATCCTTTATATAGGCCATGGGGTGTGGCTCCATGACTCAGCACTCATTAAGGCCTGCCCCTCCCTTCCCTCTGTTGCCTCCGCCTATCCAATCTTCTGATGCGAGGGTCACACCAATCAGCTGTTGGTAATAAACCCTCCTCAGGCTCACATGCTGTGGAGGAGGGGGAGGGGTCTAGCTGCTCCGTTTGCCTGGGCATGGAGTCAGGGCTGGGGCAGGAGATTCTCCTTCTTCTGCAGTTTGTGTGGGCATGGAGCCAGGACTGGGACCGGGAGGCATACATTCCTCAGTGTTCGGGAGCAGGTAAGAAGGCCCCGGCTGCTCTGAGGGCGGGCAAGACACAACACCCTGGTGGAAAGGGGCAAGATTCAATACTCTCCAGGTGGCTTCATGGGGATGACGAGAGCTGTGCCCCATTCTTTGTTCCACATGTATCTTTGCATAGGTCCGAAAGATCCTTCCTCGGCACAGCTTGCACTGCACACTTCCCTGTGTAGCCCCTCCTTTTCTTCCTCCCCCAGAGAAGGGAAGCCACGGGTGTGGGTGTGGCATGAAGGGCTCCCCTCCATTCCCAGGTTATGTCTGTTGCTTCATCCGCTGCCAGACACACAGTAAATGCTTCCAAACCTCTTTCAATGCTTCCAGAGGCAAATGTGGCTAAAGCAATCAACCGGAAAGATCTTTCTGACTTGAACCTCCTCATAGAAGCCAAAAGAGGAAGCCAGAAGGTGCATCTCTAGTGTTGATCCCAGCTTACCTCCTGTGGCTGTGGCCAGTCCAGGGTCTGAATTGGCTCTTCTGAGAAATCACAAGTGGTGCCAAAGATTAGCTAAGGATCTGCCCTTTGGCCCCTCCTTGGACCTTGAATATATAACAGTGGGGTTTTTTTTTGCTTTCTGACTGGGGAAATTGCTCCTGGGCAGGAAAAGCAGCCAAACTCTAATGGCCTTGTGAGCAATTCCTGCTTTCCCTCCAGGTTGCAGGCAGGCAGGCTCGGCTGGGCCATTCAGCAAGGCCGGCTGGGGATCTTCGCCCTCTACCACCTGCAAACAACTCCCTTTCACCAACTGCCCCCGCCCAGCCCCCAATTGGCCGCTCTTCCTGGTGCAGAGAATGCTTTGGGCAAGGCAAGCAAACACCCTGGCTACCCTCAGGCAATTTTAATCCGCAAAGTGGCAGCTGAAACTGTGAAATATGATCAGCCACGGGGTAAGCCAACCTTTGTGTGGCAAGCAGAAAATCAAATATGCCTTTCCTCGTCTTGCTGGAGCAAAGCTAAAAATATTTATAATACCATACAGCCCAGAAAGGAAGTATAATTGGACAACGATTTGTCTGAGATGATATGAGAGCAACCCCTCATACTAGAAGGTCCAAGGTCCCTTATTCTATTGTTCTAACAAATAGCAGAGAATATTGAAAAGAATGAGATGGGTGCTGTGTTTGTTTTTCATGTTCTTTTTTCCTCCCAGCCTTAATGTTTCTATAAGTTTAAATGAGTTATCCATTCATTCAGCAGAAATGCAGCCAACGACCCAGAAAAGCTTCTGCTGCTGGGAGGGGCAAACAGCTGTTTTGTTTGTTTTGCCCTGACTGCATGTTCCTCCGTCTCCCAGGGTGGGTTTCTCAGAGGAAGGGGGCCACATTGCTTCCTCTTTTGGTCCAGAGCTTCAGAGCGCTGCCCGGTTCCTCCTGGCAATTTCTCACCTGGCAGACCACTGCCCACCTCCCCAAGGTACCCTTTCCAGAGAAGCCCCGATGAATCCCGCATACCACTAGGGACCCCCTGCCCTCCTTCCTCTGGCTGGGAAAGGCTGATCCGTTTGGTTGGCAGCATACCAGAGAGTGGGGGTGGGGGGGTAGGCAGGGCGGAGGGGCAGAAAGAGCAGAAGGAAGTGGACCCTTTTCCAGGCGGCAGCAGAAATGTTTCTCTGAGGCCCCCAGTCACCCTCAGAGGCAGCTCTTCTAAAGAATGAGTCCTGACCATCAGTCTGGAAACAGTGGCTTCACTGGTGCTGTGCCCAAGTAAGGATGCCAAAGATCAGGATGGTGCCCTTGGCAGCCTTGGTGAGAGCCATTTGCACAGATCTGAAGCTCCTGAGAAGATATTTTAGGCCTCCCTGGGTGGGTCTTTTTTCTTTCTTTCTTTTCTTCTTTTGCCTGTGTGCCTTTGAGTCAGTCTCAACTCCCGGTGACCATCTGACCAGTTCCTGCAGTTTCTTGGCAAGGTCTTTGGCTTTCCATTGCCTACTTTCCAGGACTGGAAGATTGTGACTGGCTTTGTGCCTCAGGATGAGAACTCAGTCTCCCAATTTCTAGCGTGTTGTCTAACCACAACATCAGGCTAGCTCTCATTAAAGTTGCCTAATTTTTTCCTTCTGTTTAGTCATGTCCAATTCTCAGAAATCTGCCTAGTCTTTCTTGGTGAGGTTTTTCAGAAGTGACGTCATTGACTGTTTCCGAGGGCTGGGAGTGAGTGACTGGCCTAAGTGTCTTCATCACCACCCCATCCTGGTCCCCCACCCCTTTGCCTGAGCCAATTTCCTTCAGAAAATCATTTATTTTTATGGCCGCTTTTATGATGGCGTTTTCTTGGCTTTGGTGTGCAAAGTATCTTTCAAAGTGGTGTTCCTATCTGTTTATGAAATGCTGTTGGCATGCACAGAATAGAAATTAACTCTGGGCATTATCAGCTTGGTGAAAACGATTAGATAAGCCTATGAAAGGAACACACTGATAACAAGGAGGGGTTGGGAGGTTGATTAATGACAGAACAAAGTGTCGAGGAGGCAGAGGGCGATCTCTGCTTCCTCCCCCGCTTTTGCGGGGCGATGGGTAGAAAGAAATGCTGACTTCTCCCTTTCCAGAACTGCATCAGATGCCCGGCTGTCCCACTCACACCCTCCCGCAGAAAGAGGAAAGACCGCGAGGGCTCCAACCGGCCAGCAGGATCGGAGGGCAAAATTGCGAAGCTTCTTATTCGCCCCTTTCCTGATCGGAGAGGAAGCCCGGCGGCCTCAGGCCCGGAGTGGACAGGGAGGGGCCAGCTGGGAAGAAGCTCCCGGCGCTCCCCGAAGCCCTCGAAGGCTCAGAGTTGGAGGCATCCGGGAAAGTGACCGGACACACACGCACACGCACGCACGGAGGGGGAAGGGGGGGAGAGGCGCGCAGCAGGCAAGGAGGCTGCAAGTCGCCAGCGGCCCTTGAGAAAGGCCGGGGAGGCTCGAAGGAGGCAACGGTCTTTCCTGTAAGCCGCCTTGAGGGGCCACCAGCGAATAGGCGGCAAGAGACGTTTTCCAAAGCAATAAAGAGAGCGGGGGGGGGAGTCGGACACCTCCTCGGCCTCCCAATCGGATTTGGGGCAGAGTCGCCGCCTTTTCCCCGCAGCCTCCGGGCCGGCGCCCCGGGAAAAGCCATGCGGGACACTCCCGGCCGAGCATCGCGGCTCCTCCTCGGCCCCGCCCGCGAGGTGCGGGAGGCAGCCATGCCCACCCGTGGCCCGTGGGGGAGGGCGGCCCCCGGCCCACAGCCGCGCCCCCCGAAGGGGCCAAGGGAGGCGGCGGCGGGTCACCGCGGCTGCTCGGACCGCCCGCCACGCCGGGATCCGGGGGGGCCCTGCTGGGCCGACGGCGCCGGCCGATCCTTTCGGCGCCCTCCGCGCCTTCCTCGGCCGGCCGCGCGCGCCGACTCACCTGCTTGCCCCATGGCCGGCCGGCCGGCGCGCCGACGCGGGCCCGGAGCCGCTTGCCCTCGGCTGGCTGGCTGGCAGGCAGGCAAGCAGGACGGGGCCTGGGCGGGGGGCTCGGCGTGAGGGGCCCGAGCCGTGGCCGGCTGCTGCGTCACCTCGCGGGGCGGGCTGGCCTCTGGCGGGGACTCCGGCCCGGCCGGACGCCGCTGAGCCAGACTGGGCCCGCCTCCCCGTCAGCGGCCAGGCCGCCACATCTGGAAAGCATCTGCGGCCGCCCCGCCGCCCTGGGGAGGAAGACCGGCCGGCTGCTTGCCAGGGGCGCGGGGGGAAAAGGCCGGCCCGCGCTTCACCCCCGACGGGCGGCGCGGAAAAGGGCTCGGGCCCCGCCTGGACGGTCGCAAAGAGCGACTCGGACTGGCTGGGATTGAATCCGAGTTCCTCTGTCCTGCCAGCCCTTCATCGCCCCAATTGGGCGGGGGGGCCTCCGCCTCTGTCAGCGGTTTGTCACCCTCGCCCAGACACCTTACAGCGGAGTCTCCAGGAGCCCCCCGCCCCCCCCCCCGTCAAAGGCAGGTCTCCCCCTGAAGTGCCAGCAGAGGCCACCAAGGATCTCACCAGCCTCCTTCCCTGGGGAGTCTTGTGCAAATGCAAAGCCTGGGTCTGGAGCGGCCCCCAGGAGCCTCCGTGTGGGAACCCAGCCTTGGAAGCAGCAGGAGGTTGACCGTGGGGGGGGGGTGTGTGGAGAACAGGGCCTTTTCAAAAAGCGGGTGGGGTTTCTTCTTCCTCCAGATGTTCATACTTCCTCTACTTGCTTACAAGATTTACGTTCTGTTTTTGGGATGTTTCTTAAGTTTTGGCAGCTCCCAAGGACTGCAAGAGCCAAAGGCAGAGGAGCTGCTGGTGATTTAGAGGTTCCCCACCTAAGGCTGAGCAGAGCCTCTGAGCTGCACTCAGACTCAGCCTTCAGGGCACAAGGAGAGCAGGCATTTGGAACCAAGGCAACTGGAAGTGGGACCAGACCTCTGCAGGTTTTGCCTGCCTGCCAGCCAGCCAGCCAGTGGGGAGTGGAGGAGGCTGGGATTCCTAGTGCTTCATGGGCCCAATCCTAAAAGATCCTTCCAGCCAAGAGGATGGTCCACATAACCCCCCCATCCCACTGCCATTGAAGACCATTGGAGCACAAGAAGCCAGAGCCTGGCATTCAAACACACTGCCAGAGTTGCACCCAGAAAGCAGTTCCACACACAAGCACCGCAAGAGGCTGTTCTGGGAACCTTCTCTTGGTAAGTGGCTGCACATGCTGGAGAGAAGCTGCCCTGCCTCCAAGTGTCTTTAGGTGGAACTGGTAAAAGCAATCAGTTGCCTGGTTCTCCCCCCCCCCAGTTGGCACTGCCATTTTCCTGACTGGCACAGCCTGGCCCCTGGGAACAGATGGACAAAGGCCACCCTGCTGTGTCCTCAAGGTGAGGGATGATGGGAAGAGTCAGTTGCCCAGCAACGCTGAGAATTGCTGTGCTGCCAGATTATTTTATGGGTTCTCCAGAGGGGGCTCTGCACTCTTCCCTCAGAGTAAACTGGCTGTGGAGTAAAACTGAGCAACTGCCTCCTACTCCTTGCAGAAGATGGCACCTTCATTCTGCAAAATCGTGGCTGCTAGAGCCAGCTGTGCTCCGCTGCCTTCACCCGCCAACAGTTGATGCATTCAGAGAACCCATCCTAAGCCCAGAGCAAGCTCCCCCCCCCCGCCCTTGGAGATGTGCCAGGTCAGCACTGCAGAAGATTGCAAAGGTCTCACCCAGCAGCTGCTAAGCTGACTGCGCTTCCCTTTGGAGCCAGCCCCCAATCCTGCTCTCCCCAATAGTTCATTTTCAAAACAGGAGGTCTGACAGCCAAAGCCCCACCTGAGCCTTGAAGGTTCCTGGAAAATGCCTCCGCAGACCTCAGTCAGAGGGCAAACCGGACTTGCCTGATGGAGGAGAGAGACCCCTCTGCCTTCCCTCTGTCCTTCGGTCCCAAATGCTCCTGGCAAGGAGTGTGTCTTGTGGGTGCAGCTCTGGGCTGGCTTAACTGGTTTGGGCACTCGTGGCTTTAGGAAAAGGATGACAATCAAGGAAACATGAAGTGGCCAATTGCTAAATCTCCTTCCCCGCCCTCCCTCCTGCCACCCTCTTAAGATGCACCTCCGGGGATATTCCAGGATTTCCCCATTATAGGAATTGACCTCTTCTGTCTTCTGGATGGCTGAGGGCCATAGGGTCTACTGGGGCTCTTTTCCTGGGCTCCAGCATAGCCTTCCAGCCAGGCAAGAGGTGAATCAGCTGGCCTGCCAGTGAACGTCCTTAGCAGAGGAAATGGTAAGGACATTGAAGAAAGAACTCCTAAAGGAGGGGTCCCCAACCTTGCTGGCTTTGTGGACTGGCGGAGGGGAGAGGAAATGGCAGGTGCATCTGCTTGCATGTTTTTTACAACAGAGCAGAATTTCAGAACGCAGGTTTATGACTTTCAGATAAATTAAAATGCCACAGGACGAGATAAGATACTATGTTATTTCCACATTAATATATAGTTTACAGCAACATTTTTCGGATACTTTGCAAAGAAGCCATCTCATTGGCAATATAAATATTACTGGATAGGAAATCCAGATCACATTGGTGGGTGACTTGGCACCCACCTTCCTAAAAGATCCTTCCAGCCAAAGCTACACAATAAAACAATGAAGAATGACCTACACAAATATAAACAATGCTTCTAAATATAGGCTACAGGCCACAATCCAAGTTAAACAGAATAACAGGAAGATCCTGGCAGTTGGATCATTTTCATATTTTGCTTTTTTTTCTAGCTGGAATAACTCCTCAGATATAGTAACTAAAATCCGGTTGCAAAGTATCCAATATCAAGAGCAAATATTTTCATGCAAATTTCAATCCAGCCCTCCTATTCTGAATGCAGTTTGGCTACACATTCTCTCCACCCTTTAGAATAAAGCGCCTGAAGGAGCCGCATCTTGTCTCAGTACAGAATTGCTGGAGGGCAAAGGGTAAAATCTGTAAATTTACTTCATTTGAGACCCACCATTCTCAGCCCCGAAGGAGCAACACCCTGTTTTTCCCACACCAGTTGTCCAATGGCCACGATCTACTTGATTTCTTCGATTCTCATCCCTCCTGGCTTGTGAAAACTGGTGGGTCCATTCTGTAATCTTGGGTTCACTGACAGAGGGGTGGTGGTTCCCTGCTACCTTAAAAAAAGCAGTGACACACCCCTCTCCATAAGAGGCCTCTAGATCCAACTATACCACACAATTTCCATCCAATCTCCAATCTTCCATTTTTAGAATAGAATAGAATAGAATAGGGAAGACTATTAGGGAAGACTTGAGAAGGTGGTGGGGTTGTAACTATAGAGCCGTGATGGCAAAGCGGAGCCATATCGGTGGGCACGCAAGCATTGCCCTAGCTCAGCTCCAGTGCGCCCCAGCTGATTTTTGGGCCTTCTAGGCCCACTAGAAGCCGGGAAACAGGCTGTTTCAGGCCTCTGGAGGGCCTGGGGGGGCGTTTTCATCCTTCCCAGGCTCTAAGAAAGCCTCTGGAGCCTGGGGAGGGCGAAAAACAGGCCTACTGGGGCCTCTGTGCCATCGCGTGCCAAAAGCGTGGGGAGCGTGGGGGGGGGGTCACGCGCATGCATAAGGGGGCAGGGTGCATTGAATTATGCAATGTGCAGATGACACTCAGTTATGCTGGATCCCAGACTGACCAGGCAATGCTGTTAAAGCTTTGTCCAAGTATCTGAAGGCTGTGGGGGCTGGATGGGAAGGAACAGACTTAAACTCCACCCAATTGGGGTCTCAACTCCTGCTCAAGGAGGCGCTGGCGGCTGTGGCTAAAAGCCTTCACACAAGTCCATCTTATCTGTCAACTGCACCCTGCCCAGGATCAACAGGTCCTTCAGGATGTCCCCTATGAACCGCCACTATGGACCTGCATGAGGAAAGCACTCAAAATATGCTGTTGGTCCAGAAGAGGGTGGCCCAGGCAATCCTGGGACAAACGGATCTCCTCAGGCCTTTGCTCTATGACCCACAGTGGTTGCCAGGAGGCTTCCAGATGTACTGTAGGTAGTCCTTAATATTGACCATTGGTTCAGTGACCATTTGAAATGAAGGTGGTGCTGAATGAAGGGACTTAGCAACCTGCCCAAAGTTACAGCCACTTCAGCAGCCCCGCAGTCACCTGAACCAAATTCAGGCGTTTGGCAATCCTATAAGCAATCAAAGATTGTAGGAATATGCAGCAGCCCCTCTACCTATCTTCCTCCCTATCCCACTCTGCTGGGTCCCTGCAGGCCTTGGGACTGGTTCCCACCCTGCTAGGTCAGGAGTACCCAGTGAGATCAGGCAGAGTGGGTGTCCTCAATTAAATAGCCTCTCCTCTTGGGACCCAGGAAGGCGGCCGACTCTGCTGCAGTGCCTGCCTCTGTTTGGCCATGCTCCAAAGTGCTCTGAAAACCTGACCTTCCCCCACCCCCCAGACCTTGGTTAGGATGGGTGGTGGTCCGATGTGTTTGGTCATCTTTTAAGTATTTTGTTTCTTCTGGCTTTTTTATTGTTTTGTGTAGCTGCTTGCACTCCCATAGAAAAGAATATGTGCATCTCAAGGCTGAGCTGTGGGATTCTTGGTGCTCTCTGAGCTGCTTGCTTGCAGATGTTTCATTAGAACTGCAGAAAAAACAATTGCTACCAACTTGCCTTCCATGGAGGACCTCTATACTGCACAAGTCAAAAGAGGGCTGTGAAAATGTTTACAGACCCATCGCATCCTGGACATAAACTTTTTCACCTCCTACCCTCAAAACGACGCTACAGAGCACTGCACACCAGAACAACTAGTCACAAGAATAGTTTCTTCCTGAATGCCATCACTCTGCTAAACAAATAATTCTCTCAACACTGTCAAACTATTTACTAAGTCTGCATTACTATTAATCTTCTCATTGTTCCTATCACCCATCTCCTCCCACTTATGACTGTATGACTGCAGTCTTGTTGCTGGCATTCTTAATGTTTATATTGACTGTTTCCGTATGACTGTCATTAACTGTTGTACCTTATGATTCTTGATGAATGTATTTTTTTTTTGTACACCAAGACTGTATGCACCAAGACAAATTCCTTGTGTGTCCAACCACACTTGGCCAATAAAGAATTCTATTTCTGTTCTGTTCTGTTCTGTTCTATTCTATTCTATTCTATTCTATTCTATTCTATTCTATTCTATTCTATTCTATTCTATTCTATAAGACTAGGTAGCATCATCAGTGCAAGTGAGTGGGGGGTTGCTTCTTGTTTATATGCAGCCATTTGCCCTGCCTGTGTCTGCCGTGGGGTTTGCTCCTTGGTTGTTCCTTGATTAGGCTCTCTGCTTATCTAGGTGTTGGCTGCTGGAGAAGATATTCTGATCTTTTTCTTTCTTTCTGAGCTTTTTCAACTGTCTCTTTTAAATGGTTTGTAAATTTAGTTTATCTCTACTTTATACACATTTATGCACCATTTTACACACTATTTGTATAAAACATAAAATGGAGTATTTATATCTTTAAAATGCACTCTATTTTACAGACTTTTATTATGCACCATTCACAAGAGACAATAAAAGAGCTAAGAAGGACCCTGGGTTAGCTATAAATAATTCTGGAGAAACATGTCTTCCCTTGGAATGCAGTCAATAGTCAATGTGAGAATAGAGTTTTCAGAGGCTGCTATGCTGGGACTCCTTTGGGAGTTGTCTTAAAGAGTTTGGTTCTGCCTTTTTGGGAGAACCATATATGGTACAAAAATGTGAAACCTCAACCAAAGGAGGAGTCTTAAGTTTCTATTATAGACCTAACGTATTAGCTAGCCATGAGAAACACAAAGTCCTAAAATTGTGTTACTTTCACACCAGCTCCAATTCTCTCTGTAGACATAATTAATTTGAAAAATAGAATATATCTATTTTTTGCCTGCTAAATCTAGAATATCCTGCAAGGAGTTTCTTTACTAATTCTTATTCTATATTTCTGGACTCATGACTCATGACTGTATTTTTGAACTGAGTTCCACTTGTCCATACCTTTGTGTCCTCATATTCCATCCTTCCTTCATGTCCTTTTTGTTCTTTGAACTTCCCACCTCTTTCATTCTGAGGATCTCCTCAGCTTGTTGAACGCTATTTTAGAATATAGAACATAGAATAATAAAGTTAGAAGGGACCTTGGAGGTCTTCTAGTCCACCCCCCTGACTATGGCAGAAGACCCTATACAATTTTGGACAAATGACTGTCCAATCTTTTCTTAAAAAGTTTCGGTGATGGAGCACCCACAAAGCCATTTGACTGGATAATTGTTCTCACTGTCAGGAAATTTCTCCTTGGTTCTAGATTGGATCTCTTTTTAATTATCTTTCATCTGTTGTTTCTTGTCCTGCCTTCAGGTGCCTTAGAGAATAGGTTGACCCCCTCTTCTTTGTGAGAGCCCCTCAAATACTGAAAGACTCCTGTCATATCAAGTGCTAGTTCTTCTCATACCTAGTTCCCCTCAAACGTTTGTTATATGGTTTAGCTTCCAGACCCAGTATCATCATTGTTGCTCTTCTTGGTATTCTTTCTAGGGTCTCAACATCTTTTTAGTGTCATGGTGACCAGAATTGGATGCAATATTCTAAGTGTGGTCTCACCAATGCAGTACAAAATGGTGCTATCACTTCATGTAATCTTGAAACTATCCCTCTGATGATGCATTGTAGGACTGCATTAGTTTTTTAAGCAGTTGCTACACACTGCTGGCTCATATTTAAGGGTTGTTCCCCTAGGACACCTAGATCCCTCTCACAGTTGCTACTTTTGTGCCAGGTACCACCTATTCTGTATCTGGGCATTTGGATTTTCTTGCTTAATAGTGTGAAATCTTACATTTCTTACCATTAAATTGTATTTTGTTGGATAGGGCCTGGTATTCAAGCCTGTCAAGATTCTTCTGGATCTTGAACTTATCTTCTAAAGTACTGGCTAACACCACCACAACCCCAGCCTGGTGTCATCTACAAATTTGATGAGTTCTCCTTGTATCCCCTCAGCTAGATCATTTATGATGAAGGGATAGAAGAGGAATTCATTAAATTTGCAGACCGCACAATGGTGGGCAGAATAGCTAACACTTTAGATGATGGATTCAGTTCAGGCAGATCTTTCCTCTCAATAATGTTTCTATGCTTGCAACAGACCAGCTATGACCTTTTATTGGTGCTAGCTTTTATTTTTGTTAAAAATCTTTAAATGCCTTTTGAAATCATTCGCTCATATTTTGCCTGCCAAACACAAGTACTTGGATCTTTGGGTTCATTATGGATGTTTTCACGTTCATATTTCCCACTGAATCATGCTGAAAGATTCTCTTTTGGATAGGTTATTAAGGAAGACAAAAGAAAGGATGGGCCCACTGCAAAGAGAAGATGGCAGGACGGCACCTTTGATGAGAAGTTGCAACATCTCAGCTGATTATGATAATGCCAGAAAGTATGACTTACATCTTATGCAAGTATGCGTAAGTCATAGCATTTACATAATTATGCCCTCACATATCTGTTCCTGTTTCCCCCTTTTCCCCTTCTCCATAGTCCCATGTAGAACCTTCCAAAGAGGAACTGCATTCAGGAGGATCTTGGCATCAAAGGAACTATTTGTGCAACCATGGTGGTTTTTGGAGTGTCTCATTTCTCTTGCTCCATGACATTGTTCTTGTTTGGGCCTTTAGTATTTCGTTTATCAGGGTTTCCCAAGCATCTTGAACTGTTTTTCCTTCTAGAATTTTCATCCTTGGAATCCTCCTCATCCCTCCCTGAGTTTGTTGAAGTCAGCTCTTTTAAAGTCTAGTCTGACTGTATTCTGTCCCTGTGCCTCCCTTATGTGGAATTCTAGTATGATAGGAAGTTCCTATCTCTTCTACCCTCTCCATCATTTTATCCCTAAATAAGAGTTAAGTCCAGTATAGTTGACCCTCTAGTTCTCTCCTCTATGTTTCGTATAACAAAGTTGTCACCTAGGCAAGTCAGGAACCTGTTCTATCTTCCATTCCCTGCAGAGTTTATTTCCCAGTTGAAGTCAGAGCAGTTCAAATCTCCCATTACTACAGTGATGTGTTTCCTGCACAGTATAATCTTGACAGTATACATTTGTTGATGCATCTAGGATGCCATATACTTTTTGTTTGCAGCCACATCAGTGTCTTGGCTCATGTTCAGCTTGTCCTATATCAAAACATCCAGATCTTTTTCACATTACTCCTGTCTGCTGTAGTCCTGCCATCCTACCTTTGTTCAGGAATATTGTCTTACTGCAGAATAAATTTGGGACCAATCATATGCCTCTCTGATAGAATGGCATGATGGATAAGTATCTGTCTGTATTTCTCATCACTGGGGATACCATTGATTCTGACCAAATCTCCAACTCTATTTGCAGAAATGCACCTCCAAACTTGTAAGGAGCCTCCACCATGCTTCACTGTTGCCTGCAGCCACTCATTATTGTACCATTCTCCATTCCTTTGGCAAACAACCTGTTTCATGCTACAGTCAAATATTTCAAATTTTGACCCATCAGTCCAGAACTCCTGCTGCCATTTTTCTGTACCCCAGTTCCTATGTTTTCATGCATCTTAGCCTTGTTTCCAGCTCGGAGGTATGACTTTTTGGGCAGTTTTTGATGAAGACCACTTCTGACCAGTCTTCTCCTGGCAGTAGAAAGTGTACTGGTTTCTGCCAATTCTGTACTGCTGGACCACTGCTGGACATCTTCCAATGTCAAAGGGAAGTAAGCATGTGTCGTTCATCTGCTGCATTAAGTTTCCTTGGCCTATCACTGTGTCTGTGGTCCTCAGTGTGGTCCATTTGTGCTTCTTCAAAAGAGCTTTATACTGCACTGAGATTACACTTGAAATACTGCATCCAGTTCTGGTCACTATGATATAAAAAAGATGCTGATACTCTAGAAAGTATGCAGAGAAGAGCAACAAAGATAATGAAGGGTCTGGATGCTAAACCTATAACCTGAGCATTTTATGCCCCCCCCCGGCCATATCTGGCCTTTTGGGTGTCCCTGACTAACCCACGTGAGGTCAACTGGATGTTAGAAAAGAAATGTAACTAAGTGTATGCCATATACACAAATACAACTGCATTGCTTTTATTTTGAAGGAAACACCCACACCCACACACTCACACGTTTGTATGTGCATACCAATGCTCCTTCACAGTAAAGTGGAGAACAGATGTCTACAGGAAATGCTGAGTTAGCTAGTAGCTGTCAAATTAAAAAAAAGAAAGATTGATACAGAATGTAGAGTTTTAACAAAATGTGGACTTCTAAGTATTTCTTTACCGAAATAAAAGGTAAAGCCCTGTGACTAGTATAGATTGCTGCATTTAAGGATTACAATTTGAATCACCACTGGGTGACGGATGCCTTGTTGGCTAAGACGCAAAACCAACAAGGACTTTTTATCAAACTTCATACATCCAGGGATGGAGCAGAGATGATCAGTTATGTGATATCACACAAAATTGCAAACACAGTAAGCCATTTTCTGATGAGGAGTGTCTCCCTTTCATTCTCAAACACACCTTTCCCTTCTCTCTTTCCTATCCCTGTCTCCCCTCCCCTTTTCTTCATTTCCCATAGTCTCTGCATTAGTTCCTACTCTTGCCTTGTATGTATGTATGTATTTGTATCCTGCCTTTATTATTTTTATACATAACTCAAGGTAGAGAACATGCCTAGTACTCTTTTATGCATTTCTTTTCCCCATGACAGCAATCCTGTGAGGTGGGCTTGGCTGAGAGAGACCCTGCTCAAGGTCACTCAGCTGGCTTTCATGCCTAAGACAGGACCAGAAGTCAGAGTCTATTTTGTCAGCATTCCTCTGACAGTCCATCTTATAAGGGGCTCATATGGTGGTTATCACAATGACGCTTTCGGTCTCCCAGCTGGAAAAATAGTTGGCTCCGACAAGCTCCGCAAAAATCCAGCCAGACAAACTGCTGTTGGGTGGGTCTTCGGACTGGACCCATCCTGTAGGGATGGTGAAGAAGGAGAGGCATCTCGGAAGACCAAGAGGAACAGGCAAGTTCCTCTAAAGGTCGGAGGCAGCTCTTCGGACTGGTGGTGGGGGTGGCAGCCATTGTAAAATGACCATTCTGAAGCTGGAGCAACCAGACTACGTTGTTGTGCAGGAGCAGTGCTTGAATGGAGTGCTGGTACCGGGTGAGTGATTGGCCAACTCACAGGTAAAAGAAAATTTCGAATTGGATTAAAAGGTGTCCCAGAGCTGAAATGAATGGCTAATTGGCATTTGGGAAATTCTATGGAGGGAGAAGAACAAAGAGGAGGCTGAAATACTAAAGCCCCAAAAAGTTTTTGTATCAATAATTGGATTTGGAGAAACTAAAAATAATAAAAGAAAAGAACCCAAGGAAAAGTATTTTTTATGTGGATTTAAAATATTTTTGACAGCTTTGACACTTAGTTGGTTTGAGAATATTGTGGATTTAAGAGAGACACCTACTGGCTGAAAGAGAGTACTGCAATAGAAAGTACAGCTGTGACCTAGACTAGACTAGGCTAGACTAGGCTAGAATAGAATAGAATAGAATAGAATAGAATAGAATAGAATAGAATAGAATAGAATAGAATAGAATAGAATAGAATAGAATAGAATTTTATTGGCCAAGTGTGATTGGACACACAAGGAATTTGTCTTGGTGCATATGCTCTCAGTGTACATAAAAGAAAAGATACCTTCATCAAGGTACAACATTTACAACACAATGATGGTCATAGGGTACAATTTAACACTTAATGATACAACACTTAATGATAATCATAGGGTACAATTAGGCAATCAGGAACAATCAATATCAATATAAATCATAAGGATTACCAGCAACAAAGTTACAGTCATACAGTCATAAGTGGAAGGAGATGGGTGATGGGAACGATGAGAAGGTTAATAGTAGTGCAGACTTAGTTAATAGTTTGACAGTGTTAAGGGAATTATTTGTTTAGCAGAGTGATGGCCTTCGGGGGGAAAACTGTTCTTGTATCTAATTGTTCTGGTGTCCTGTGCTCAATAGCGTCGTTTTGAGGGTAGGAGTTGAAACAGTTTATGTCCAGGATGTGAGATAAAAGATAATTTGGAAACTATGAGAATTAAGGGGTATATTTCTACATTGCTTGGTTTCAATTTTCAATGGCTATGGAAGATAACAAAGCTTTAACTTGGAGTGGACTAAATAAATATTTGAATTGGACATTAGAATTTGAAAATAAAAAAAGCCTATATGGATTTTAAGTTCTAATTAAATGTGACATAATTTAAAAGTCATAAAAATTTGTTAAATTGGCAATATGGAGTCTTGGATGTGTGAGGAATTAATTGAGATGTTTAAAAATATGTGTGAATCTCTGAAAGATAATAAAAAGTCAGAAACATTGTTGGAATACACAGAGCAGAAAACAGGAGAAGAGATGAGGAGCAAGAAAATAATATTGAAGGAAAAGGAATTGCAAGCAAAAAGTAGTTAGATGATTTCACTGGGATTAACAGTGGCAAAAAAAGAGTGGACAGGGGGGGGGACATTCCCCAAAAAAGAATCAATCAAAGGGTAAGGAGAGAAATCGTGGGAAAAGGTTAGGAGAAAGCTTGAGGAGAATTACTCAAATAATATATTTAAAAGTGAGAAAAAGGATTCAGGAGAAAAGATATAATAAATATAAAAAGAAAAAGAAAAAGAAGTTAAGTGAATGGGAAAAAAAGAGAAACTACCCAGAAGTGGAATTTTGGAGAGACCAAGAGAAAATGGTTAAAGAAGGGAAGTTTAGTGGAAAGGAGGAAGGTAAATAAGATAAATATTAGTAGATTTAAGGGAACTGTATTGATATTATTAATTCTGGATGGTCAACTAAGTTAAACAGTTTTAATGTAAGATCTAAATATGATGATGTATATACTGTTTTACTAAAAACAGAACAGCAGATGAAATATGAAATGGCAATTCGATTTAATTTTGAAGACAATTTAAACTAAGAGACAAAGTTGAAATGTTAAAAAGTGGGATGGAGAAATAAGATAATTAATTGATGTTATTGTAAGAAATTAGGAATTAAGGGCGGATAGTGATACTGTTTATGTATTATGTATTAAGAAGAAATTAAGATAACACAAAGAAGTATGGAAAAAGAATATTATGGCTGAAATTGGAAACATGTAAAATGGACTTGGGGGAAAAAAAGAACAATATGGCAGAAGTTGAAATAACAAGATATGGTGAAAAATGATTAATTTGTGATAAAGAACTACATAAAAGAGATGAATATGGAAAAAATGGGAAGATTGGAATAGATTAAAAAGATTAATATATATAAAATATATAAGATGTGACCTGGTCAACACTCTGTTCATAAAATATATATGATGAAAGAAAACTTTCAATAAAACTTGTTTTTTAAAAAATATGGTGGTGATCACAGAGGGGTCTGCAAATACTGAACCTGGAGGCCCATCCTGCTGTTTGCAGTCAAAGAAGACTCTCAGCCTTAGCTGAACCACTCCCCCCCCCGCCCCCCCCATGGTATTCATTGCTAACAGTTTGGACAATGTTGGTCGGCTAACACCTTTTGGCCCACGCAGCATATAAACAACATAAACTGATGTTTGCCTCAAGCCTCTTTATGCCAGCTTGGGTCTCTTATCTAGAGATTCCCCGGCAAGTGAGAATTACATTATTGTTCTCTCAGTGCAGGGCTGTAGTTCACCATTGTTTTCTTCCGTTTCCCGGTCTAGTTTCCAAGCTTCAGGTTTTCTGGTGCTGGCTTCTTGCAATCAGCCATGATTTCAAGGCAAGCAGATGCTGCCACCTGCTGTAGGAACAGGAAACTCTGGAGCTGGCAGCTGCGAAACCCTGGTGCCAGGAGGAGGAGGAGGCTCTGAACCCTTCCAGGAAGCTCCTGGGGAAGGAAAGGATCTCTCCTCTACTAGCTCTGGTAACAGAAAAGATGGCTACCCATGGGCAAAGGCTGAAAAATTGCTTTGCCGGGGCCGGGGACTCCAGGAGAGGGTCACTCAGGGGTGAAATCTAAAAATTTTCCCTACCGGTTCTGTGGGCGTGGCTTAATTGGTGGGCGTGGCTTGGTGGTCAGATGACTGAGTGGGCATGGCCAATAACAATAAATAATAAAAATAATAAAGTATAAAAAACAATAAAAGGTATCAAAAACCAACTTTCACACCTTACACACACACAACACAACACAACAGACTCATGCACAATGTAAAAGCAGCTGCACTTCACACTTCACACTTCACACAGCCACAAAAAGCTTAAAAACCAACTTCATACTTTACACACACACAACTCACACACACACACACAAAATGCCATATACAGCTTTCTGAGATTTTGTGTGTTTGTGTAGTTAGAGTGAAACACTACAGAAACACACCAAATCTCAGAAAGCTGCACAAATATTTTATTATTTTATTTTATTTTATTGTGGACTTCAAATCCCAGAGTTCCTCAGCCAGCAAAGCAGGAAGTCAAAGCAAGCTTTCCCCCCCCCCCCTTCAGTAGCTGAAGAAAGCATGCAGTTGCAGCCGGAAAGGAGCAGTATTATAGGTAAGTGAGGAGGGGGAATTGGCTGGGCATGGGTGGGGGCTCTTGTAAGTGGGGGCTGTTAAAAAGTGAGTTTAAAAGCCTGTGAGGATCAGGAAAGTCCTCTGGGATCGCCAGAGGAGGCTTTTAAAACCTTGGGTTTTTTTCTTTTTTCTTTTCCCCTTCTGCTGAAGAGGGTTTTTTAAAAAAAACTTTTAAAGTGTTCTGATGATCTCTGTTCAGCCCTGCGATCATCAGAGGTTTTTTTTTTTACTTTTCAAGGCATGTTTCAGCTGAAGAAAAACTTTAAAAAAACATTTTTTTAAAAAACCTCTGCTCAGCAGAGGTGGCTCAGCAGAGGCCGAGGGGTGGGGCCAGGGATTTTTGCTACCGGTCCTCCGAACCAGCAGCTGCCATCGCTAACTAATCGGGAGAGCTGGTGCGAACCGGGAGCATTTCACCCCTGGGGTCACTCTGCGGATGCAGGACAGTAAAAGAAAAACTTGCTGTGAGTAATGGGTCAGAGTCTTGCCTGAAAATATGGGAAGCTCTGATTCTAAGGTTCTGCCGATCTCTCCTTTAGGGAGACTGCTAAAAACCTGGGATTAAAAGAGCCTACCTGTCCAGGTGGGAATGAAGTGATTATGCAAGAGATGAGTTTTGCTCAGGGATGAAGCAGGAAGACCAATTTGTAAATTTTAAGGTACTTAAAAGAAAAGGAAAATATAGTAACATTAATCTTTCTCCCCTTCTAGATTTTTGCCTTTCCTAATTTAGATTAACTGAGATTTACAATTGTGATTTATGATTAACTGAGATTAAGAATGAACAGGGCGTGTAAACCTGAGAATTCTATTTTCCTTTTCTCTTTCCCTTGTCTGTGTGTGTGTGTGTGTGTGTCAAAGTCTTTGTGTACTCTTGAGGTGAATGTAACTGTTAAATGTCTCTAATCCATTGAGACAGGAATTTTAAGTTCTGTTAGAAAAGATAATAAAAAACAGATTTGCCAACATCTAGAAATTAATAAACTAATAATTAGAAGTCAGCATGGGTTTGTTAAAAATAGATCATGCCAAATCAATCTTATTTGATTTTTCAACATAGTGACTAAATTAGTAGACCAGCGAAATACTATGGACATAATATACTTAGATTTCAGTAAGGCATTAGACAAAGTAGACTACAACCTACTTCTTGGTAAGCTAGAAAAAAGTGGGATAGATAGCATCACCTTCAGATGGATTGGTAACTGGCTGACAAATCATATTCAACAAGTAGTCATTTACAATACTATGTCTACATGGAGGGAAGTAAGCAGTGGGGTGCCACAAGATTCCATCTTAGGCCTCAGTACTCTTCAATATCTTCATAAACGACTTAGATGAGGGAATAGAAGGGGAGCTTACCAAACTTGCAGATGATACTAAGCTTGAATCCCACCACTGGATAGGGCCCAGTGTTCAAATCTGTCAAGATCCATCTGATACACCAAGATACATCTAGGGTGTTGGCACATAATATTGGATACTATAAATTTCCTTTTTACTTAACAAAAATTTTGCCCTGACTGCTAACCCTTCATGGGTTGAAAGCTCTCCTTTTGGGAGCCACTTCAGGATCCTTTCCTGCTGCCTCTATCAATGCCTTCCCCTTTGCATTAACAATTTGAGAACTTGCTTCCCCAGAGGCAGAGGAAAGCTATGGGCCTCATTTGTGGCAAATCCCACTCCCACCCCGTCATGGCACCCGCCCCCATAAAAGTGCCCATTGTCTCTCTGATCAGATCAATTCTTAATCTTGTGCCAATAAAAGTGTGCATGTTACCCACACTTATATGGCACAAAGGGAATGGCATACACCCACATGTAGGAAGCTCCCCTCCCCAGATTAAAATATTCTTTTTTTTTTATTTGAAGAGCGGCAGATAGAATATTTTCCCAAAAGAGAAATGGAGAAACATGAAAGAAAGGCAGAAAGCAGCCAGTCTTTCTTAATAGCCTCAAGCAGAAGCCTCAAGTCTTTAGAGATGGATATTTTGTACCTGTTAAAGACTGGACCAATCTATTCATAAACAAAACGCCTCAGCTACAGCTCCCACCAGTGATGGGATTAAGAATTTACATTCCCCCACCCAAATTCTAAGGACAGGACATGAGCTTTAGGACATAATAGGATTAACCTACCACCATTTAAATAATAAAAGACACAAGGCTCACTACATTGCACAACCCCTTGGAGCATCTCAATCACAAAACCCCAGAACATTATAAAGATCCATTCACTCACTCAGCCACTTGGACAGCTGCCCCAGAATCATTTCTGCTGTCACTGAAGTTTCTGGAAACCAAATAAACCCTCTTTCTTTGCAGTCAGCCTCCATTTTATTTCTGGTGCCTTTCTCCCAGCTTGGAACCAGATTGGATTTTTCTTCCCACAAAGGGAAAAGGGTTTCCCCACAAGAGCTGGTCTGCTAGCCAGGTAAGTGTTCTTTGACTGTATTCAAAGGGAGGCAGATGAAAGCAAGATCCAGGAGGAAGCGATCCAAAGGAGAATCGGAGAACCAGACCTGGCCTTTGCTATGTGACATTTGCTGCTGGAAAATGAGACCTGTAGCTTTCCTCTGCCTGCAGTCCAGAAAGAGCAGGAAGGACTGCCTAGCCATGGCCTGGGGAGGTGGGGAGGGCATGAAGGTCAGGGCCATGGGCACCACACTGGACTAAGACCAGCCTGGGTTTTTGGAAAATAAGTACAAGTGAGCAGGAACGAAAAGCTCTACAAGTTTTCTCACACAAACAGAAGTCTGCAATAGATCTTTAGTCAACAAGATTCAACAAGCATCATTCAGGAGCTCAGTAGAACTGCAATGCTTTACTCATCGGGCCACCCATAATGTGATTTGCTAGGACTTGGCTTTGTGCGATGGAAACACAGTCAGTTGTGCTCTATTGACAAACATGGTTACAAGAGTTATGGCTTAGCACAATCTGCAAACCCAGGCCCTGGGTCCTTAGGAAAGTTTAATTAAATGAATAAAAAGCCCTGATGGTGCAGTGGCTGGAATGCAGCATTGCAGGCTGTGCCCACAGCCAGGAGTTCGATCTTGACTGGCTCAAGGTTGACTCAGCCTTCCATCCTTCCGAGGTTGGTAAAATTAGGACCCAGATTGTTGGGGGCAAGTGGCTGACTCTGTAAACTGCTCAGAGAGTGTTGTAAAGCAGCATATAAGCCTAAAAGCTATTGCTGTTGTTAATAAATGCTGAGGAAAGCTAGACTCCTTGTATTAATTGCTTCATCCATCCATTTATTTATTCAGCAAGTCGCCTTGTGGCATCAGCTGGGCTCCACAAGTTATTATGAGGGATTGATAAATTTGCAAAGAGTTGTAAAGCAGGACAGGAGGTGCTTTACAACTCTTCAAGGAGCTGAGCAAGGGGTGCATGCAAATAAGAAAAGGAAGCAGAAAATCTCATCCAAACACCAATTATAGATGGCATCCTAGAGTCTGGACTGCATGACACACCTCTGCCTCTGACTGTTGGCGCTGCTGGAATAACCCTCCCCAAGGAACAGCCCACAACTGCAGCAGAAACATCAACTTTCTCTTCCTGAAACTATTGTATGCAACCTGTCCATTAGCACCACACTTCGATTCTTACTATGCTACAGAGCCCCTGACTACGACATCGCTCACGCAAATATGTTAACCACACTGTTAACATGGGCTACCTCTTGCCCACATCCTCTCATCTTCCTGGGTGACCTAAATCTACCTTTTATTAACTGGATAACAAATGAATGTACAACTGAACCAATCCATACTACACTACACAACGCCGTTACAGACCTAGGTCTTGAACAACTAGTAACTAACAATACAAGACTCAACAACTGCCTTGACCTCATCTTCTGCAACAACAAAAACTTAATTTATGTACTGCAAATAAAAGAACCCTTTTCCAACAGTGACCACAGCATGATAGACTTTTGTCTCAATATATGCCCTCACATAAATCGTCATAATAATAGTACTCCTAACTACAATTTCAAAAAAGCCAGCTATGACCTTATAAACAATGACCTCTCATCTCTTGACTGGCAAAATCTATTCTCAAACTGTATCACTGCCGAAGACCACTATAGAGTTTTCCTACTTGAAATCAATAGAATCATCAAACTATACATACCACAAATCACCACCAAAATCAAAAAAACCAAATTACCCACATCAATAAAAAAGCTTGAATCAAAAAAAAATCCCTCTGGAGAAGAAACAAAAAGGGCTATGTAGCAAACTTCAAAAACCGCTACAGAAATATTTGCAAGCAAATAAAAACTGAATACACCATTTACCACACAAATCAAGAAGACCTTCTGCGCACAAGTTCCAACCGTGCTTTTTATAATT
This sequence comes from Ahaetulla prasina, assembly GCF_028640845.1. NCBI lineage: Eukaryota > Metazoa > Chordata > Lepidosauria > Squamata > Colubridae > Ahaetulla > Ahaetulla prasina. Next base: position 1,310,434 of record NC_080551.1, on the reverse strand, counting down.
TTGTGAACAATAAACTTAAAGAATCAAGATCCATCCCACCACTAAAAGAATCTAACGGCAAAGAATGTAACGATGAAACAGTTAAAGCAAACCTCTTTAACAAATTCTTTGGCTCAGTCTTTGTTAACAGTGATGGCACATATCCGACATTCCCCAATCGGACCAACGAGTACAACGATTTAACACATATAAACTTCACAGAAGATAATGTTGAAAAAGCTCTTCGCAAACTGAAACCATCTTTATCTATTGGGCCTGATGGACTATGTGCATACTTCTTAAAAAAACTTTCCACTAATATAGCAGAACCCCTAAGCATAATCTTTGATAAAGCTTTCACGACTGGTTCCCTTCCCAAACTTTGGTCTCTAGCCACAGTCATCCCTATCTTCAAAAAAGGAGATCCCAGCCTAGTTGAAAATTACAGACCAATCTCTCTATGCTGCGTCACCTGCAAAGTAACGGAATCAATCATCAACCAATCCATTACCCTCCACCTAGAAATAAACAACCTACTCTCTAATAAACAATTTGGTTTCAGAAAAAAATTATCATGTAACTTACAACTTCTCCACTGCAAAAACATATGGACTACTAATCTTGATTAAGGCAAAGCAATAGATACAATCGACATAGACTTCTGCAAAGCTTTTGACTCAGTAGTACATGATAAACTTCTCCTAAAACTAAAATCCTACGGCATTTCGGGACCTCTTCACAATTGGATAACTGCTTTCCTGTCAAACAGACAAGTGGTCAAAATTGGCAATGCTCTATCAAATCCTGTTCCTGTCAAAAGTGGCATTCCTCAAGGCAGCGTTCTTGGACCAACACTCTTCATACTAAATATAAATGATCTCTGTGACCATATCTCAAATTATTGTGTTCTCTTTGCTGACGATGTCAAACTATTTAACACCACCAGCAATACTACTACCCTTCAAAAACACTTTGACTTTGTATCCGATTGGTCTAAAACTTGGCAACTCCAAATCTCAACCAGCAAATGCTCAGTCTTACATATTGGAAAAAAGAACCCAAACACTAAGTACAAGCTTGATGGACATTACCTTACAGATGACCCCCACCCTGTTAAAGACCTTGGAGTTTTCATATCAAATGATCTAAGTGCCAAAGCCCACTGCAATTACATAGCAAAAAAGGCTCTAAGAGTTGTAAACCTAATTTTGCGTAGCTTCTTCTCCAAAAACACTACACTACTAACCAGAGCATGTGAAACATTTGTTAGACCAATTCTTGAATACAACTCGCCTGTCTGGAACCCATACCACATCTCTGACATTAATACAATTGAACGTGTCCAGAAATATTTTACAAGAAGAGTTCTCCATTCCTCTGAAAACAACAAAATACCTTATCCCACCAGACTTGAAATCCTAGGCTTAGAAAACTTGGAATTCCGTCGCCTTCGACAAGACCTAATTTTAACTCATAGAATCAAACATTGTAATGTCCTTCCTGTTAAAGACTACTTCAGCTTCAATTGCAACAATACACGAGCACACAATAGATTTAAGCTTAATGTTAACCGCTCCAATCTTGATTGTAGAAAATATGACTTCAGTAACAGAGTTGTTAATGCCTGGAATGCACTACTTGACTCTGTGGTCTCTTCCCAAAATCCCCAAAGCTTCAACCAAAAACTGTCTACTATTGACCTCACCCCATTCCTAAGAGGTCTGTAAGGGGCGTGCATAAGAGCACAAGCGTGCCTACTGTTCCTGTCCTATTGTTTCCTTTCATTATATCCAATTAATATAGTTATTACATACTTATGCTTATATACATGCTCATATATTGTATAGTTATTTCATGCTTATGCTTATATATACTGTGTGACAAAATAAATAAATAAAAATAAAAATAAATTGGGTTTCTGCCTCTGACCCATTGACAAAGGTAGGGTGGGAGACAAGAAGATGCTTTGTCTTTAAAACATGTTTCTCCATTTCTCATCCAGGGAAATATATTCTGCCTTTTTAATATTTCCCAAAATATCTCATTCTTCTAGGAGAGGGGTGGGTGCTAAGTTCCTACAGATTTTTTGAATCAGTTGTCAGTTATTAAGCAATCACTGATGTAGTCTTTATGCAATGTTATTAAGCTGTTAGCCAATCTTGTAAATTAGTCAGATATGCAGTTGTTCATTTTGAGACGTTCAGTATTTTTCACTTGACGTTTAAACTTTTCTGCTGTTATTAATTGTTCCATATGATTTATACTAGATTTGCTCTTCTTATTCTTCAAATTTTGCTCTTTCATGTTCTCTAAATTATTTGCACCTGATCTTAATTTCTTTATTTTGATCTGCAGACTGACCTTCCACTTCGGCATATGGTTCTGCTTTCGGTTTTCTAATTTCAAAGCTCACTTCTTCTATTAAGAACCAGTGCTGTGCTGCAGGCAAGCCGATTGGTCTGCCCAATGGATGTTATCTTACTTTTTTCAATCATTTTCTGTTTTCTGAACATATGAAATGAGTTGATGGATACACCTTGTCTGGCTCTTCCATTAAGCCAGGAACTGAGGCTGGGATGAAAGCAGTCTCATGGACAATCTCAGACAAAAGCTGTTTGTGTTCTTAGGTGTGATGGAGGGAACACCTTCGACTTAAAATTGAAGGAAGGTGCATATGAGAGAGAGAGAGAGACTGAAATTCTTGGGCAAAGGCCAAGTTAAACTAAGAGAAAAATAAGCTGAATGTGTTTGTTGCAGTCTCCTTTTTTCATTTCATTTGCCTCCAGAGTCACATAGGTAAGATGGGAGGCTATATCAGCTTCATAAACAAAACACGACGGGGAGGACTGGAAAGTCAGACTCCACCGAGCAGGCTGAGCCAGGACGAGGGAGACCCGACCGTCGCCTTCAAATCACCGAGGAGGTCAGGCCGCTGCTCTCCGAGACCGTCGAGGGGAGGACGGTGGAGGCGCCCGAGAGCCGCTTCTGTCCGGAGGCCGCAGCTGTGCTCGTCTCCACCCGCCCCCCTCAGCCCCGCCTGGCCCAGCTCCTGGGGAGGGACGCCTGCGGCTCCGGCCTCCCCTCCTAAGGCCGGGCGGGCTCTGCCGCCAGCTGCCAAGAGGTGGAGCGCGCGGGCCTGCCGAGCCCTCCCGGCCGGGGATGGAGGGGGGGGAGAAGGCTCCCCTGGCGGCTGCCCTTCCCCGCCCCTCTCCGGCTCCAGCCTGGCGCGGCCCCCCCGCCGCCGCCGCCCCGGAGCGCTGGGGAGCGAGGCGGGTCCTCTGCGCGCTGCTCGAGCGGCGGTGGCGGTGCGCCTGGAGGAGCGAGAAGGGCGATTCCCAGCCGCCCTTCGCCTTCCGAGGCTGCCGCCCGGCGCTGCCCTCCTGTGGCCGGACGAAACCCCGGCTCGTGCGCTCGGCACTCCCGGGACCCCCGGCCCGGCCCTGACGCCCAAGGAGCGCTTCGAGTTCCATTTTGCCTCCCAAGAAGCCGCCGTTGCGCTTCAGCGTCCCCGTCTTCTTTAGCAGCTGGGGGATTCTGGGAGTTGAAGTCCGCGCATCTTGCCCAGTTACACCCCCCACACCCCCCATGAGACTTCTTGGCGATTCTGCGTTCCCGTCAGCCCCAGAAGGGAGACCGGGGCCGCCCTCCCACCTTCCCGAGGAGCCGCTCGGAGCCTCGTTCTAATGTTTCCTGGCTGCCCCTGCTGGCTTCTGGAAGCCTCCTGCTCCAGGGTCCCTTCGGTGGCTCTCTACAAGTCCTTCCATGATTCTTCGCCCAGGTCCTTCCTTCCTTCCTTCCCTCACACGCACCTTATTTAGATAGCTGAGCATCTCCAGAAGAGAGACTCTAGGTGCCACGCAATAAAAACAATCATAAAATCAAAACGTTTAAACAAATACATTTTAATAAAAACATTAGAATATAAGGTTACACACTTAATCGTTCTCGCCACCATTCGATATCCGTCCCCAATTTACCAAGGATGATTGATGAGCACATATTGCATAAGATATTTTAGGTAGTTATGTATACATTTAACTGAGGGGTCCTTGGTGCTCTCTGAGCTTGGTTGTTTTCTTGCAGATGTTTCATTAAGTTCATTCATTCATCTTGCATTCATTCGTTCATTATTGCAAGAAAACAACCAAGCTCAGAGAGTATCAACAACCCTTCATTTCAACCCTGAGATACAAATATTCTCCTTTTCTGATAGATTTGTCTGGGTGCCCAGCTCATCGTTTTCTCATCAGAGTATCACACCACTTAGAAGACAGAAAAATAAGTGAATCAATAGAATACACGACAGCCACCCCACAATCTATCTAAATCAATCTAAAGCCAAAAAAAGAGATGAATTCAGTGAAGCAAGACTTGTTCTTGATAAATCCATGACTTCTGTTAATTATTGCACTGTTTTACCAGGTGTCTATAAACAGCTGTTTGTGTTCTCCTTTAGATTCTTTCCAAATCTCAGTGTCAGACTAACTGAGCATCTTTTGGAAGACAGAGACATTTGCTCCCTTCAAACCAACTGGCCCTTCAAAAAGTTTGCTGAAAAAGTTCAGCAAAACCATTAAGTAGCTCCTTTACTACCAGAATGCAAATTCATCTAACCTGGAAATTGAAACTCACTCAAGGTAAAGGGACAGTTGCTGAAGTCTGAAGCTTAAGTTGCTCCTCACCGTTCTTTGGTGGGACAGATCCTTTGGTATTGGAAAACGGTATATGTTCCGGCTTAGAAGAGAGTTTGCGGGGCTTCAATTCAAACCATTTGCAGGGTCTATTACTGTCCTGGAAGGACTATGTCGAGCAGGGGTTTCAAATTCAAGGGCTGCGGGCTGGGTCCAGCCTATGGGGTGCTTAGATCTGGCCCGCGGGGCCGCCCTCCCACCTTCCCGAGGAGCCGCTCGGAGCCTCGTTCTAATGTTTCCTGGCTGCCCCTGCTGGCTTCTGGAAGCCTCCTGCTCCAGGGTCCCTTCGGTGGCTCTCTACAAGTCCTTCCATGATTCTTCGCCCAGGTCCTTCCTTCCTTCCTTCCTTCCTTCCTTCCCTCACACGCACCTTATTTAGATAGCTGAGCATCTCCAGAAGAGAGACTCTAGGTGCCACGCAATAAAAACAATCATAAAATCAAAACGTTTAAACAAATACATTTTAATAAAAACATTAGAATATAAGGTTACACACTTAATCGTTCTCGCCACCATTCAATATCCGTCCCCAATTTACCAAGGATGATTGATGAGCACATATTGCATAAGATATTTTAGGTAGTTATGTATACATTTAACTGAGGGGTCCTTGGTGCTCTCTGAGCTTGGTTGTTTTCTTGCAGATGTTTCATTAAGTTCATTCATTCATCTTGCATTCATTCGTTCATTATTACAAGAAAACAACCAAGCTCAGAGAGTATCAACAACCCTTCATTTCAACCCTGAGATACAAATATTCTCCTTTTCTGATAGATTTGTCTGGGTGCCCAGCTCATCGTTTTCTCATCAGAGTATCACACCACTTAGAAGACAGAAAAATAAGTGAATCAATAGAATACACGACAGCCACCCCACAATCTATCTAAATCAATCTAAAGCCAAAAAAAGAGATGAATTCAGTGAAGCAAGACTTGTTCTTGATAAATCCATGACTTCTGTTAATTATTGCATTGTTTTACCAGGTGTCTATAAACAGCTGTTTGTGTTCTCCTTTAGATTCTTTCCAAATCTCAGTGTCAGACTAACTGAGCATCTTTTGGAAGACAGAGACATTTGCTCCCTTCAAACCAACTGGCCCTTCAAAAAGTTTGCTGAAAAAGTTCAGCAAAACCATTAAGTAGCTCCTTTACTACCAGAATGCAAATTCATCTAACCTGGAAATTGAAACTCACTCAAGGTAAAGGGACAGTTGCTGAAGTCTGAAGCTTAAGTTGCTCCTCACCGTTCTTTGGTGGGACAGATCCTTTGGTATTGGAAAACGGTATATGTTCCGGCTTAGAAGAGAGTTTGCGGGGCTTCAATTCAAACCATTTGCAGGGTCTATTACTGTCCTGGAAGGACTATGTCGAGCAGGGGTTTCAAATTCAAGGGCTGCGGGCTGGGTCCAGCCTATGGGGTGCTTAGATCTGGCCCCCGGGGCCGCCCTGGAAACAGTGAAGGACTGGCCCGTGGTGCCACTGAAAGCAAAAACGGGCTCCTGAGCTCCGTTTTCGGCTGCGACGCCCTCCTGCAACCCTCTGCCAGTGAAAACAGAGCTCACGTGCAGCCCTCCCGAGCTGTTTCCACAGCAGAAGGTTGCAGGAGGCTGTCGCAGCTGAAAATAGAGCTCAGGAGCCCGTTTTCGCTGGCAGAGCACTTGGCCCACCATAGGCGCTGACACTACTGATGTTGAGCTGGCCACGCCCTCCCCCAAGTCAAACAGAACCCTGATGCGACCCTCAATGAAATCGAGTTTGTCACGCCTGCTATAGAGTTTCTTTCTCACAGATACTAGTATAAAAGTCCCAAATCACTTATAACTTCTGGAATATGAAAGTCTGCAATCTGATTTTGAAAACCATTCACATCTTCTCCTTAGTTGTCCTGACTAGTACCATTTTATTCAATCTTCCATTTATTTTGACATAGACTCCTACAAGCATCTCCAAGTTTATATGTTTTGGTTTGAGCATATTATAATGCACTTTTTTCTTTCCTTTTGCTTCAGTTCCTTTTGAACAATTATTGTCTTTGTGTCATGATAGCCTTCTCACCAGGTCTCTGTATACCCATTTTACTATACTTTCCTAAAATCATGAGTTTATTTCATTTGTTTTTCATCTGCTAGACATTAGTAAGATGTACAACAACGGTCATAATTTTTCATTGAAAATGAGATTCCCAGTCCTTGGGAGATGTAGTTGTCCCATGCAGTGGTTCATTATGAAGGCAACACAAACCATGATCTTAGAAACCAACTCTCTCCCATCAATTTCAAAGTGAGAATAATATCAACTCACAGCATAGATTTCTGCCACTTTAATCCTCTACAAAAATTAAATCAATAAAAGCAGTAATATTTCTACAGAAAAAAATTCATATGGCAAGGTTACAAATGCATAATAATATATGCTATATTTCTCAACATTAATGTGGTCCAAATACCTTTCTTTATGCCCACCAAGCCGGCTGTTCCTCTTGTTTGTTATTAGGATTATTTTAATTAAGGAAAAATAATCAGGAAGTTGGAATGCTACCAACTGAAGCAACAGCCTATTTAGTATAGGAATTCCTTTGGAGTTACCCTGGTATGGACCTCTGTGAGTGAGATGGCAAAGTGGCAATGCCTCCATGAAAGCAGAGCCAACAACCACAGCACAGGTGAGTAGACTAGTTCCTTGGAAACTCTTCAGAGAAGACTGGAGATCATCTAGATGTGCTCTAGACAGCTGCTCCTTGTGAGGAGTCTGCAAGACAGCACTTTTCCACTGGTATCAGCACTGGGAGACAACGGAATTAAGCTTCTTGCTCACAGTGAAGGCACTATCTTTATAAGGACACTCATGACATATTAGTGTCCTTATAAGTTAATACACATAAGGTTACACTAAAGGACATAGATTTTTTTTATAGGAGAGCCTCTTTGGTGTCAATGGTTAAGACATCAGATTAGAAACTGGGAAACCAGGAGTTCTAGTGGGCGCAAAGTCAGTAGTGTGACCGTGGGCCAGTCACTTTCTCTCAGCCCTAAGGAGGCAATAGCAAATCACATCTGAAAAACTTTGCCAAGAAAACTGCAGCGACTGATCCAGTCCCCAAAACAATTGGGCACAACTGAACAGAGGGAAAAAGAGGTTCATAAACTTTATTTTCTAGCCACTTTTTGAAACTGCCTATTAGCCATTTAAAAACTGTTAGAGATTTTCAGGACAAGTTTGAAAAGCCAGCAGGTAAGTTTAGCTTCGATTCTAAACAAAAAAATTAATTACAAACCTAAAAATAGAAAGAAATTAAAATAAAAAGCAAAAGCTGTATAAAATTTTGATCTGAGAAAGTTACCAACAGATTAAGAGTCCAATTTAGTAACTTCTTATACAAATTAGAATTATTTTGGCTATCTTATTTTTAATTAATTAAATTTATATGCTGCCCTTTTTACTCTCCATTGTGACTCTGGGTGATTTACAACAGCATAAAAATAAAAGAATTAAAATTAAATCAATTATCTTGGTGTATAATAAAAATAAGATATTTTATGATTTGGACCAAAAAGTAGAAGGGACTAAAGACTTTAAGTAGAAGGTATTGGTTAATGGGAGCTTACAAATGACGTAAAATAAAATGTTATAAAATGTTATAACATTGGAAATATTAAATATCTTTGAAGAATAGAACTAGAAATTAGTACAGTATCAACTGTCAGTAATGATAACCAATTTTATGCATAGATTATGTCAAAAATACGTCAATGGCGGAATGACAGGTGTGGACCAAATTTTGTCTGGCAAGATAAGTACTGAAAGTGAAAATACAGGTAGTCCTCCAGTTACGAATGCAATGGAGCCTGCCAATTACATTCGTAACCAGTGAATCATGTAAAATGATCTTAAAATCTCCCTTTTGCCCACACATTTGCTAATCAAATGCACAGGTCGTTCACATGAGGTATCTCAAGGTGGAGAAGGCCATGGGGGGACCTAGTGATGGATCAGGCCACCTGCTTAAGACCACTCAAGGCCTCCTCCCAACCCAAAGATACTTCATGCTCCCCACAATTGCTTCCCTCTCATCCTGCCACGCTGGGTCACTTACCTTGTGAAGCTTTATCCTCTTCAGCCTCTCTGCTGTACAAGATCACTGCCCCCAGAAGTTTCCAGTCTCAGCGCGCAAAACATTTGCACACCGAAGGCAGGCTTTGAGGCAAAGCGAAGCATCCCATCAGCTTGCAAACAGTTTAGGCGCTGAGACTGGAAGTTTCTGGGGGCCATGATCTCATGCAACTTCAGGCACCCATCTGTTTTTGCAGAGAATGGGTGCCTGAAATCGCACAAGATCATGGCCCCCAGAAGCTTCCAATCTCAGTGCCCAACTGTATGCAAGCCAATGGGAGATTTTGGGGCACTGAAATTGTGCTGCCTCAAAATGTCCCATCCTTCGGCAAGCCTTTGCCGACAAGAATGGAGGGATGCGCTGGCCCCTCCTGGGCTCGGTTCTTGCCAGCAAAGGCTTTCTGCTGAAACCTACAGAGAGACTGTGTCCCTGTGGGCTCCGGGGTCATCTTTGCAAAAAGCCTTTGCCAGCAAGAACAGAGCCCGGGAGGGACTGGGTACATCCCTCCAAGCTCCATTTGTGCCAGCAAAGGCGTTTTGCAAAGACGACCGGAGCCCACAGGGACGCAATCTCCCTGCAGACTTTGGTAATGAAATGGCAAACGGAGGGAAGGCCTGAAGCACTGAAGCCTTCCCTCCCATTTGCAAAGCCTTTTGCCACAGATCTCATCCAAGCAGATTCATCCACAGATTCGCAGAGGCCTAATCACATGAGATCAGTAGCACGAGATCTCGAGTGATCTTGTACTTTAGGCCTCTGTTCTCTGTGAATGCACTGAAGGCCTGAAGCAATAAAGCAGGCAAAGAAACCGAAGGCTCACTAGATCTTTGCAAAATAAGGGAATCTCCACAGGCCCAGTACCTGTGGAGACCCGGGCGGGGTGGTGGGGTGGGGGGGTTTGGAAAGGAAAATGTTGCAGTGCTTTTGCCATGGTTTGTAAGGGTGAACGACCGCCATGGTGCTGCACATATGTAACCTTGGGACTGTGTCGTAAGTACTTGAGGGTGGGGGGGCATGTCGCAACTTCAAATGCTCACTAAGTGAATTGTTGTGACTTGAGGATTATCTGTATAAATGTTCCAAGATAATGTTTTGGAAAAGGATGTTTACTGGATATAGAAAAGAAATTGGTTGAAGGGTTAAAAAATTAAAGGGAAAATACAAATCGCAAACCAAGAAAATGATGTGGAAAATGTTTTCTTATTGGATCTTCAAAAGAGGCTTGATGAAATCTGTGTAATTGGATAAACAATTTAAATCAAATCTTACACCAGTATTTCAATAAACTCAAGATTGACTGTTAGAAATTAAAGAAAACAAGAGTTGGCTTATTTGATCAAGGTTAAAATAAGACATTTATTTGTAAAGTTCTGGCAGCCCTTTATGGACTTTTTTTGCTGCTACCAGAATTGAAGTGTTTTATGGATTTGCTTATTGTTAAAGGAAGTGATATGGGAGATGGACAAATCTATTTGTAATCTTAGAGGGGGTGAGGAGTTACTAAATTTGTCTATATGCGTGATGAAGGTTGGGAGTTATTTCTTTATATATTTCTTTTTTCTTTCTTCACTATATTCCTGGTTTTTTTCCCTTGCACTTTTTATTCTCACTATTCTTTTTTTTATATAGTTTGTATTAACTTTTACTATTCTAATAAAAATCCTTAAAATGTCTGATAGAAACTTATCCTCAGCTGCTCCACAGGCCGTCAGGGTGCCCAGCTTGCCTCTGCCTCAGGAACCTTGTCGACTAGAGCTCCTGGCAAGCACCTGCCCTGGAGCAGCTCAGATCGTGCGGGAAGGCAAGCAGGAAACGCCGGCAGCGGCTCCCTCCCTCCCTCGGAAGTAGATTCAGCGGAAGAGGCCATGCCCGTCAGGGAAGAGGCCATTAACAAAGAAGGAGGGTGATTTATGGGTCAGCCTTTTGATGGCTTCTAAGATGTTTATGTCCTAGAAGGAAATAAGGAGGATTAAGAAGGATGTGTAGGGACACGGTGGCTCAGGGGCTAAGACAGCTGAGCTTGTCGATCGAAAGGTTGCCAGTTCGGCGGTTTATTTATTTATTTATTTATTTATTTATTTATTCGTACTTTTATACCGCCCTATCTCCCTAGGGACTCAGGGCGGTGTACAGCCATATAAAAACACATAAATATACAAAGTAAAACATTCATCTAAAAAACTTATTATATAGGCCAAAATTTAAAATAGACATATAAACAATAAAACCCAATTTAAAACCAAATCTAAAATTTAGACATTTAAAATTTTAAAAAAAAATTAAAAATCTAGTCCAGTCCTGCGCAAATAAATAGATGTGTCTTGAGCTCGCGGTGGAAGGTCCGAAGGTCAGGAAGTTGACGAAGTCCTGGGGGAAGCTCGTTCCAGAGGGTGGGAGCCCCCACAGAAAAGGCCCTTCCCCTGGGCGTCGCCAGTCGGCACTGCCTGGCCGACGGCACCCTGAGGAGTCCCTCCCTGTGAGAGCGCACGGGCCGGTGGGAGGCATTCGGTGGCAGTAGACGGTCCCGTAAGTAACCCGGACCTATGCCATGGAGCGCTTTGAAGATCATTACCAAAACCTTGAAGTGCACCCGGAAAACCACAGGTAGCCAGTGCAGTCTGCGCAGGAGGGGTGTTACATGGGAGCCACGGGGGGCTCCTCTATCACCCGCAGCCGCATTCTGAACTACCTGAGTCTCCGGTGCTCCTCAAGGGAGCCCCATGTAGAGCATTGCAGTAGTCCAGGCGAGATGTCACGAGAGCATGAGTGACCGTGCATAAGGCATCCCGGTCCAGAAAGGGACGAACTGGCGGACCAGGCGAACCTGGTGAAAGGCTCTCCTGGAGACGGCCGTCAAGTGATCTTCAAAGACAGCCGTCCATCCAGGAGAACGCCCAGTTGCACCTCTCCATTGGGGCCAATGACTCGCCCCAACAGTCAGCCGAGGCTGCAGCTGACTGTAGCGGGATGCCGACATCCACAGCCACTCCGTCTTGGAGGGATTGAGCTTGAGCCTGTTTCTCCCCATCCAGACCCGTACGGCTTCCAGACACCGGGACAACACCTCGATAGCTTCGTTGGGGTGGTCCGGTGTGGAAAAGTACAGCTGAGTGTCATCAGCGTACAGCTGGTACCTCACACTGAAACCACTGATGATCTCACCCAGCGGCTTCATATAGATGTTGAACAAGAGGGCGAGAGAATCGACCCTGAGGCACCCCACAAGTGAGGCGCCCGGGCCGACCTCTGCCCCCCCGTCAACACCGTCTGCGACCGATCGGAGAGATAGGAGGAGAACCACCGATAAACGGTGCCTCCCACTCCCAATCCCTCCAACCGGTGCAGCAGGATACCATGGTCGATGGTATCAAAAGCCGCTGAGAGGTCTAATAGGACCAAGGCAGAGGAATAACCCCTATCCCTGGCCCTCCAGAGATCATCCACCAACGCGACCAAAGCCGTCTCGGTGCTGTAACCGGGCCGGAAACCGGACTGGAATGGGTCTAGATAGACGGTTTCCTCCAGGTACCGGGGGAGCTGACATGCCACCACACTCTCTACAACCTTCGCCGCAAAGCGAAGGTTGGAGACCGGACGATAATTACCTAACACAGCTGGGTCCAGGGAAGGCTTCTTGAGGAGAGGCCTCACCACCGCCTCTTTCAAGGCGGCCGGAAAGACCCCCTCCAACAAAGAAGCATTTGTAAACCCCTGGAGCCAGCCTCGTGTCACATCCTGTGCGGCCAGCACCAACCAGGAGGGACACGGGTCCAGTAAACATGTGGTGGCATTCAGCCTACCCAGCAACCTGTCCATGTCCTCGGGAGCCACAGGGTCAAACTCATCCCAAACAACCTCAACAAGACGGCTCTCAGACATCCCACCTGGATCTACCCAATTTTGGTCCAGACCGTCCCGAAGCTGAACGATTTTGTCGATAGATAACCACTAAACTCCTCAGCACGCCCCTGCAACGGGTCATCCCGCCTCCTGTTGAAGGAGAGAGCGAGTTACCCAAACAGGGCGGCCGGGCGGTTATCTGCCGACGCAATGAGGGAGGAGACGAGCAACGCCTCGCTTCCCCATTGCCACTAGGTAGGTCCTAGTATAGGACCCAACTAGTGTCCGATCAGCCTCGAACGACTGGACCTCCAGGAACTCTCTAGGCATCTTCTCTGGCGTTTCATCTCCTCAGCTCCTCTGAATACCAGGAGCTGGTTGAGACCCACGCCGGGTCAGAGGCCGCAAAGGCACGACACTATCCAAGGCCCCGCCGCGCTCGCCCAAGCCGCGACAAGTTCCTCGGCCGAGCCGTGAGCCAGACCCTCAGGAAACGGCCCAAGCTCCGTCTGGAACCTCTCCCGGTCCATCAGGCGCCTGGGACGGAACCAACGTATTGGTTCCGTCTCCCTGCGGTGTTGAGTGGCGGTCAGAAAGTCTAGGCGAAGGAGGAAGTGATCTGACCATGACAAAGGCTCAATGACTATATCCCTCAAGTCCAGATCCTTCAACCACTGACCAGAGATGAAAATCAAATCCAGGGTGCCACCCCCACTGTGGGTAGGGCCATCAACTACTTGAGTCAGGTCCAAGGCCGTCATGGAAGCCGTGAACTCCCGAGCAGCTGAAGATGACAAGCCGGTCGATGGCAAGTTAAAGTCCCCCATGACAATAAGTCTGGGGGTCTCCACCGCCACTCCAGCACTCCAGGTTTGAATCCCTAGTGCTGCTGTGTAACGGAGTGAGCTCCCGTTACTAGTCCCAGCTTCTGCCAACCTAGCAGTTTCGAAAGCACGTAAAAATGCAAGTAGAAAAAATAGGGACCACCTTTGGTGGGAAGGTAACAGCGTTCTGTGCGCCTTTGGTGTTGAGTCATGCCGGCCACATGACCACGGAGACGTCTTCGGACAGCGCTGGCTCTTCGGCTTTGAAACGGAGATGAGCACCACCCCCTAGAGTCGGCAACGACTAGCACGTATGTGCGAGGGGAACCTTTACCTTTACCTTAAGAAGGATGTGATGCACTTAGGAAATACATTAAAAAGGGCATTGGAAGAACGAAGCAAAGATTGTAGCAATTGGGCCTATTTGCTTGGACAGAAGAGGAGGGGTCGGAGCAGCGGTGAAATTCGGCTGGATCTATCCGGCTCATGCGAACCGGTAGCACCGGCAGCGGGAAGCTCCGCCCACCCACTGGGACATCATATGTCCTGTTTTTGACCCTCTGCACATGTGCAGAAGAGGCACAGGCGAATGTAGCGAGCACGCCTGTGCGCTCACATTTCCGAACCGGTAGCGAAGGTAAGTGCATTTCACTGCTGCGTCAGAGGCTAGAAATCATCAAACCACATGAAGAGGGCCTTTCTCCGACATCACCCAGGGACTGGCTGAAATTGAACGCAGGACTCAAGATAAACCACAGGACATGGTATTTTACAAAGCACCACAATTCTGGTAGCAGCGGCCAACATGGGTGACTCTGAAAGGGAACATGCCAGTTTCACAGTGGATCAGCCCATCTGTGGCCACAGAGCTTTGCCCTTCCTAAAGAAGCAGCTGTGGGGTGGGAATGAGCAAGGCGGATCCTTCCTGCCATCAGGAGCCTCCTGGAAGCCAGAGAAGGCTGGACTGGATGGCCTCACGGCTCTTGCACACTTGAGTGTAAAGCAAAATCTTCTGAAAGGCAGGCAGTGGTGCTCCTGGACTCCTTTCATGGGTTCCTAGGGGTGTCTGCCTTTCTTCCACTGCCAATGCACTAGGGACAACCTAAGGTGGATGTGACCGGACTGCTTGGCATTGGCTGAGCCAATATTCCATAAATAAGGGAACATTGGCTATTATTGCCTTTCTTCTCAAGCGCTGCTCTGATAAGGGGGTCATTTCTGGTGGGCTGGGGACACACTTGCAGAGGAATGGGGGAAAACCTCATCAAAATTGGCACCCTGAAAATCTACAAAAGGTCAAGGGAGGCATCCCGAGACTGCAGCTGCAGCTTTCTCTGTGCTGTTAATGAGGGACTGAAGTCCTTTCCTGCTTTAAATCTTAGGGCTACACTTTTGTGGTTCAGAATGGGGACAAATTGGAAATGATATGTGGAAGAACTCCGACAGCTGGCAGGTCTGAGAGTTGAAAGCCATTCTTTGTTGTCTTTGCTACTACACACATGGATTTAATGAGCAAACCACAACTGATGGTCGGATCCCCACAGGGCACTGTGCCATAAACCATGATGGCTGGGTGCATGTGGCATACCCGCACACAGGCCACAGAAAGCATTGGGGCTTGTCATGATGTGTCAACCCAACACCTGCAGGACAGCCCCACATCTTCCTTGTCCCTATCAAGTCGCATCAACCGGTACAAATGGGCCCATCTTCTGTGCCCACAAGAAAGATGGGGAGGGGCGCCCCGAGGCTGACTGGGCAGCACCTGCTCGGCCTGTTTAACCTCAGCTGCTTATTTCGGGGCTCCCACCAAAGGTTTCCCCAGGGAGCGGCCTGTGAGGCCGCAGGAAAGAGGGCGGCGGGCCAGGCCCCTCTCGGGCGCCCCACAGCACCCTTGGCTTGTCAAAGTGGAGGCTGCGGGCAGGCGGGTCTCCCGGCTCCTCCTCACCTGTTTCACCGGGAGGCGGCCAGGCTGAGCTCCCCCGGAGCTCCATCTGGCCCGGGGAGAGCAAGAGGGGTCTCGGGGTCCCCGCGGAGGCGGGAGGGGGGCAGAGAAGCCGGGCTGCAGCAGAAAGAAAACTTGGCGCGGCCGGAGCGAGAGGAAGTGCGACAACAAAAGCGAGATAAAAGGGCGGCGGCGGCGGCGGCTCCTCTCCCTCCTCTCTGCGCCTTTCTCTTTCTCTCTCTCCGCGCGGGTTAGGAGGGGCTGTTTTGCATCCCTTCACGTCAGCCCTGCCTCATTCCCTTCTTCCTTCCTGCGAGGGAGAGAGAGAGAGAGAGAGAAAAGGGAAAGGGAACTGAGGACGCGCCAGCAGCAGCAGCAGCAGCAGCGCCGCGGCAGCCGCCCAGGAGGCCCCTCGCCTCGCCCGCACCGAGTGGGGCTGCGCGTCCCGCGGCCGAGCCTCTGCGGGACTCCCAGGGTGAGTTCGCCGGCGGCCCAGCCGGCCCCCGGCCCTCTCCGCCCCGGCTCGAGGAGGCGCCGGGCCCGGACACAGAGGGCCGGGCCGCGCCGGGCCTGATCACCGGCCAGGCCCCAGAGGCCGCCGCAGCGCTCGCCCTCGCCCTCTCGGCCCCGGCAGCGGCGAAACAGCGATGGCGCCGCGGGAGGAGGAGGCGGAGGCAGCCGGGGCGGGCGGAGGGGCGCGCGGGGCTCGGCTCGGCTCGGCCGCTGAGCACGTGGAGCGTCCTCCCGGCTCTCGGGCCGCTTCCCTCCGCCGCGCAAAGTTTGGCGTGCCCGGCCGGCGGAGGAAGAGGCTCCTGGCGGGCGCCGAGGCGGCGGCGGCGGCGGATTACCTGTTGCGGCTCCGAGCCGCGGCCCTTCCTGGCCGCCTGCCCGCCTCCCTTCCGGCTCGGCGCGCTGAACCTCCCCTCGAACAGCTGATCGCCTCGGCCGCGTCGCCCGCTGCCCGCCGGCCCGGCCCGCCCGGAGAGCCGCTCCGGAAGGCCGGGGGGCGCCGCGCTCCCTCGCGGCTCTCGGGCGTGGCGGGCCGCGGGCCCTGCGCGCCACCGCACTTTAGCCCGGCGGCGACGAAGGGAGGGGGCGCCCTTGGCAGGACCTTCCGGCCGGCGCTGGAAGAGGCAGGAGAACCGGAGCGCCTCGGGAGGCCGTGCCGAGATCCCCCCGCCCCCGCGGGCCTCCAGGCCGGGGACCCACTCTGGTCTCCTCGATTGTCCGAGCGCTGCGGAGACGATGGCGGCCAGTTCTGCCCTCCGCTCAAGAGGGGCCGCTCCGGGCCTCCCTCCCTCGCCCGCCCGGTCGGAAGAGGCTGCGGGGGGGAGGGAGTGACTCTCCGCCCAAGTTGCGGCCCCTTCCCCCCGAGGGAAACTGAGGCTGGAGGCCGACGCCCCGGGTGCCCTTGGCGGAGATGAGCGGTCGAGCGCCTGCCTTCCTCGGGCTTCTTTGCGGCGCTGGAGAAGGGCTGGGCCGGGCCGTTCGGGGTTGGGAGGCCCCTGGATGAAGGCTGCGGGAGGGTGGCGGGTGGCGGCGGCAGCAGCAGGGCAGAGTCCGGGGGAAGCGCAAGCGGAGGGGGGGGAGGGAGGCAGGCCAGGCCCCTCGGTCAATGCTGTGCCGGAGAGGAGGATCAAGGAGGAAGAGGCCTTGGGGGGCATCGCTGGTTCCAGATGGTTTTTTAGGGTAAATAATGGTCATGTAACTGCCCAGAAGGGCCTCATGGCGAGAGGGAGAGCAAACAAATGTAATAAAATAATTGGCGCAGGTCTAATATTCCACTTGCTTCTCAGTATGAAACCCCTGGAAGACTTTTCATCTCTCCCAAGGTGAAATAATTGCTGGGGGGAGGAGCCCCTCCTGCTTTTTGTCCTGGCTGAGTCCTTCAGTGGAGCCTGAGAGGACTTGGGGGGGGGGACTTGAGGTACATCAGCCTCCTTCAATGTGCCTTGGAAAGACACCTCTTCATCCACAGCTTTGGCCTGCTGGTAACATCCTTCAGCACACAGGGGCTTATCACCATTCTCTCTTGAGAGGGCTGTATTTTAGTGACTTAGCCAACTACTCTCTATCCCGATTTTATAAAAGGCTGTGTAAACTTAAAACAGGAGAAGGAACTGCTTGCTTGTGTCGGCCATTCCAGGAAAAACCAAGAAGGAAGAAAGGGTGGCTGGACTCTCAAAAGGAAGAATGCCTCTGTTCATTTCCCATATTATTGTTCCTGTTTCAGTCTCCCTGGTGTTTCCTGTGTGTGAGAGGGAGGGAGAAAAAGTCGGGGAGGGGGGAGAGCGAGAGCACAAGCGCACATATGCCAACCTGAGGGTTATTCTGCATCTTCAACAGATGGACTGCTTCTTTCTTTTGCTTTTCTTAACTGTCCCCATCATTTCCTTCATGCCGAGAAGTCAGAGGAGCCTTCCCACTGGTGTCTCCGTGGGCGATGGCCGGTGTTTCCCAGATGCCTTCTTCCTCCTGGCTTGGCTGACAGCATCTGGGAGAGTCTCCCTCTTTCCCTCCAGCCATTCTGCAGCTCTGCTTCCGGGAGGGCTGAGGATAGGAAAAGCAGGAATCCCACCTGCCTCCAGAAGTTGAACTGAAATTAAAAGGAGGGAGCAGAGGAAGGGAAAAAGTGTGTTTCCTATTCAGAGACTGTTGCTTAACAAATTTAACAGCTATCTCTCTCTTGAAGACTAAAATATAGTTATTGTTCTTTTCTAAATTTCTAGCAGTTCATTTATCTTTCTTCACCCTATTGAAACAGAAGATTTTGGCATCTGGGATACCTTGGATATGTGTCCTGTCTTGGTTTGACACTTGTGTTGTTTGTAATAAACTCCTGTAGGTCCAAGAAGCAATGTATTGTTTCTAAGTGCGCACAGACTGATGTTGTGGCCTTTAGTACCCTTTGCAAAATTTGGCTCATGCTGCCTTTTAACCTCCATGACCCAGCCCTATAAAGCCATTGAACCTGATCTCTGGCTCAATGCAGAAACCTCCTTTAAAGCAGCCTCAGTCTCCTCTCAGAAGGGGAGCCCAGCTCTTGACATGTGATCTGCCCAAAGCAGAAGAAACTGAAACTCTACTGTTGGTGCAATTGGACATTTACTTGCCTTTTTTGCAGCAAATGCCCTGTGTCCCATAGTAACATGTTGTCTTTTACTCTTCCAAGATCTTTCTCATAAGTGGTGCACAAGCCAGAGAACTACATTCTAGGCCTGAACATTTGATTTCTGTTTCATGATAGAAGACCTGCGCACTTTCCTTTTTGAATGTCATTGTTATTTTCTTTTTTTTTATTGAAAAAGTTTTACAAAAAAAAGTTTTTCCCCTTTCCCCCCACCCCCTCCCCCCTCCCTTCACAAATCCCCCCTTCCCCCCCTCGACTTCCCAGAACAAACAAGGTATAGTTAAAAATAAAATAAACATATGCTAAAAAAAATTTCCCTCCCAACTCAGTTATACTCCTACAATTCTCATCAGTTCCTAACTTCCCCCAAAACAATCAGAAATAATACATCCTAATCATTCAAAGGCAGTCTGATAACTCTTAGTCTGATATCTACTTTGAATATAGTCAATCCATTTTTTCCATTCCTTTAAGTATCTTTCTTGCGTATTGTCTTTCAAAAAGGCTGAGATTTTCGCCATCTCAGCCAAATTGGCAACTTTCAATATCCATTCTTCTATTGTAGGTACTTCTTTTTTCTTCCAATACTGTCCTATCAGTAATCTTGCTGCTGTTATTAGATTTAAAATCAATTTAGTCTCAATTACTGTACAGTCCGTAATAATTCCCAGCAGAATAAATTGCGGCAGGAACTTTATCTTCTTTTTCAGAACATTTTGTAAAATCCACCAAATTTTTATCCAAAAGGCCTTAATATCTTTACAAGTCCACCAAATATGAAAATATGTAGCGTCATCACAATTACATCTCCAACATTTTGCTTGCATATCTGGATACATACACAATAGTTTCTTAGGATCTAGATGCCATCTATAAAACATTTTATAAAAATTTTCCCTTAAATTCTATGCCTGCGTGAATTTAACATTTCTAACCCAAATTTTTCCCAAGTTTCCAATAATATTGGCTGCCGAAAATTTTGCGCCCACTTTATCATACAGTCCTTTACCAAGTCCCTTTCAGAATCTATTTCAAGTAACACATTATACAATCTCTTTATATGCTCCTGAGACTGATTTCTAATTTGCTTTACCAAATTTTCCTCATTCTGCACGATACCAATTTTCTGATCTTCCTTCCATCTACCACGTAGTTGCTCAAAAAGTATATTTTTTTCCTTTTTCCTTTAATACGTGCAGAGATTTTAATTGCAAATTACCTCTTTCAGTATACAAAAGATCTTTATATGTAATCATTCCTGATTCTGTTCTATATTTATATTCTCTATTGTATGTCTAGGACTTGCCCACATAGGAACCTTTTAATTTAGTTTATAAGAGTATTTTTTCCAAACACGCAAAAGAGCAGTTGTTAACACATGATTTTTAAAAGCCTTATCCACTTTTTTGTCATAAATTAAATATGCATGCCATCCATATAGCAAGTCATAACCTTCTATATTCAAAATTCTTTCCTCCGTTAAATTAAACCAATCACTTATTGCAGAGAGAGCAGCTGCTTCATAGTATAATTTAAAATTGGGCATTTTTAAACCTCCCCTTTCCCGAGAATCTTGAATTATTTTCATTTTAACCCTCACTTTTTTACCTTCCCATATAAATTTATTAATTCCTGTCTGCCATTCCTCCAGATTCTTATCTTTCTTAATTATTGGTATCATCTGAAAGAGGAATAAAAATCTAGGTAAAACATTCATTTTAATGTCATTGTTATTTTCTTCCATTTCTCTTATCACAAGCACAATTTTATTTCTGTCTTCCCATCCGTTTTGTGCATTTTGCAAATTTGATAAGTTGCTTCTGCCTCTTTATCCACGTCAAGACATTTTACAGCTACAGCATTCCCGCAATCTATTAAGAATGGTAGGTAATAACAAAAATTAAATCAGATTAGTCTTAATAAGATTTGTTCTTGACAAAACCATGCTGATTTGATTAATTTAATTTGCTGATAGTATATTTTAAGATACTTAACAGAACTTCAACTGTCTGTAGGTATTGAGGTCAGATTGATTAATAATTTCTTTTTTTTAAATAATTTTATTAAAAACTATACTTAAAGTGAAAAAAAATTAATACAAACTAAATAATAAAAAAAAAGAAAAATAAGTGAAAAAAATAGAGATCATAGAATATCATCAAATTTGGAAGGAACTTCTAGTCCAACCCCCTGCTCAAGCAGATCCTATACCATTCCAGACAAGTGTCCAGTCTCTTAAAAGCCTCCAGTGATGGAGCACTCACAACTTCTGAAGGCAAGCCTTTCCACTGGTTGGTTGTTTTCACACACACACACACACACACACACACAATATAGTAAAGAAAAATATATAAAGAAACAACTTCCTCTATTGTCATAACAAGTGTAAAGAATTTTAACCTTCCCTTAAAATACAGCAAATTATCTTTTATTCCTATATCCTATCTCTTATCTTTAAACAAATTTTAAAGCCTCATCATTTCAGTCCTGATATCAGCAAAAATTCATTAAGGGTTACCAGAAATAACATTGTATTTGTTTTAAACATGATCAAATGAACCAACTTCATATTATTTTTAACAATCATGATCTTTTAGTTCCATCAAATAATATCCTAGATCTTTATTTCTTTTCATTTTTATTTATCGCTTTAAACAAAATTCTTAAAAGCTTTAACAGAACTCTTGTAAATCCAATATAGGAAAATTATCCAGGTTACTCTCTTGGCTTGTTGTTTTGTTATTTGCATATCCCTTTTAATTATGAAGACTTCAAGTAGTTTCTTTTGTATGTCCAATGTAGCATCTTCTTCCATATCTCATTTTTAAATCCACTTTCTGATCAGTCTTGTTTAGTAAAACTTCTTCCTGTTTCGTTACGTCTTTTAAACATAGTTTGTCAATAGAGGCAGACACTATCATGTTTTGTATGTGAATTCAAAACAAACATTTTCCTATGAGAATAATTCTTGTAATTAATTCCAAAATCTTTTTTCAGATCTATCTGGACCCTTAGTCCATTTGTAACATAGAAGTTTTAATCACCCTTTTACTGCTTATTAAAAGAAATTGGACTCTGAGGAAACTGCTTCCTGCAAACTTTCTCCTCCGCCCTTCCATACGCAGCATCGTTTTCCTCCGCCTCCTGCATTGTTGGGAGGGGGCACCGGAAATGTCAGTGAGGTCTGGGATTGGGAGAAGAATGTCTCCTTTGGCATGCTCTGCACATGCACATACACATACACCCCATTCCAAGCTTGGAGACTTTTATCCACTTCTGAGCTTGCAAACTGCCAATCATGCCTGGGCTTGAGGAGAAGGCCATCTTCTTCCTCTGTTGAAAAAAGTCCCCAAACGTTGAATGGGGTGTTCACACACACACACACACACACACACGGCTGCCAGCAATTTGGGAGGCAATGAGCTTGCGGGGCACCAAATTGTCCCCACATTGAGTTAGCCGGTCTGACTTTTTTCTGTCCTGATCCAAGTGTCCCGAGTCAGCCATGGCCACCCAGCCATGACCACCCAGCCACGCCTACCTGGCCACTGTGAGTTGTCATAGTCTTATGTGCATCTGGCCCTTTGAGGGCAACCGTAATGCTTATGTGGCCCTCAATGAAATTGAGTTTGAGAGGGGAGACCTGGTGGGGCAAAGCTGCAACTGGAATTAGGACTTAGAGCATTTATTTGAAAGGAATATCCCAAGTAAAGGGGGAGGGGAGGAGAAGAGAAGGAGCATCCTGTGTGAAGGATGATGGGTGCATAAGCACTAAGATGCAGAATGAGCAGTGAACCTCCAACTGGCAGTGATTAACAACACAAGGAGATGGAAAGAACAAATCTATTATTTATATATACTATCAGGCCAGGCAGAAGGTATAGATAGGACCCTTCTGGCCAGATTGCAGAACACTCCAGGAGGAGAAAAACTTCCACTACTTAGACCTAGGCCAGAAAAACTACTCAGCCAAAACTGAGAGATCCCCAAATTCCACAGTGATCTTGCTGAGTGCTTCATTTTGCAGAAAGTTGGAGGAGAGATTAGCTGGTGACTTCGGATCCTAACCAGTGGCAAAAAGTCAGATGAACCGAAAGCAGTGAGAACTTTGGGGAGGAAACAAATACGTCATCTAGGGTGTTTTTACCCGAAGAGAAACTGGAGCATGTGGGATGTCAGCAAAACTACTTCGGCTGTGTTGAGAGAGCTGCCCCCACAAGCAGAACTCCTTGTGCAGAGACAGGGTAGGTGGGCCGGAAATGCCTCAGAAACCTGGCACCGGAAGTAAATCACCTAACCGGAGAAAAAGCTTAAATGCTTATGAATGCAGCTGTCAATGAACTAAGAGTTCAGGAGAACAGGAAGATGAGTGTGATCATCGCAGGTAGAGAGCAAGTAGCCAGTAACTGCAGAAAGCAACCATGAAATTGAGGCTGGCAAAGGAAACCACAAAAGGTCTTTTTTTTGCAGTATTGGTAGCAAAAGGGAAGGTGGGTCTGCTGGCGAGAGAGATGCAGTAATAGGATAATAACAGGTGGCAGGAAGGGAAGGCCTCCTTTTTCCTGCTTTTGCCTCCAAAGGGAAACTTGTTCACATGGGCTGAAGGAGAACAAGGGACAAAAGGGGGGGGGGAGAAGCAACCAAAGAAATAAAGGGGCGCTAGGAGCATCTGGCAACTGTCAATGAGCTCAAGGCTCCAGGACCAGCCACATATACCTGAGGGCCTGCACACCACTACTGGGGCCTTTGGGAAATTATGGCACAGTGCCAGAGAACAGAAGAATGCACTGCTTCCATTTAGAGGACCCAGTGGAAGGGTCAGCTGGGTGTTGATGCCAGACAACATTCTGGAAGAGATGAGATTAGTTTGTGGTCATTTAGAAGTGAATGCCTTGCAAGAGCTGGCATGAGTTGATCAAGAGCGAAGGATGCCAAAACAGCTCATCTCTAAAGTGAGATGAATTTAGGTGATCACAGAAATTGGGTGCCTTCAGAAAGGCATCCAGTGTGAAAAAACAGAAGAAGTGGGCTGGGCTGATCATCATTAGATCAGGACAGATGTGGCTGAGCAGCTGTGCCCAAGAAACGGATGCCGCTCCTTTGCATCAAGCTAGTCAAGGCCCTGTGCTGGTTAGCAGGTTTATAGATGGTTTGGAGGCAGTTTGGTTCAGGAGGATCGTAATGTATCACTTGGAGAAATGTATAGAAAATGGCAAGATGAATTTCAGCCAAGAAAAATACATTTGGGATGAAAAATCAAGGACATGGGAATGATGTAGGCAGCATGCTGAATAGTAGCATATGTTAGAAGGACCTGGGCGAGAAGCTAAAAGCGACCCAATGAAGTGATGTAGGTATAAATCAGTCAAATCCTCAGCTGCTTCAATAGGAGTAGAATGTCAGCAGCAGAAGAAGCCCTTATTCCCCTCTGACGTGATGTTGCCAAGAATCAGAATGGTTGGTAGCCTCCAAATTGTATAAATAAGCAAACAATACTGCACCTAATTCTCCGTGCCACCTCTTATGAAAGCCCCTGAGAAACTGAAGCATGTCCGAAGGTGGCATCCAAGATGGATAAAGAGGTTGGAAAGAAGCCTTAGCTGAGGCACTCGGAGATGCTGGGTATATCCCTAGACTGGGACAGACACGGTAGCTGGAGGAGTCTCTTGTGGAAGGGCGGGTAGACATGTTCCTGAAAATGGGTGAAGAGACAGTGTTGCTAGTGGCATTACTGCCTCCTTTCAAAAGCAGAAGCCTTTGTCTGTAAAGGAGAAAGAAGAATCAAAGTGATCCCAGCAGAGGGTAGACTTGACTTGGCGGCAGAACATCTGAGAAGAATCTGGGTGTCGACCATGAGGAACCCTAAAGTCCACATTCCCCCTAGTAATTGGCCCACTCTGCCCTGGTCAGATCCCTTTTGAAGCTCTCTGCAATTCTGGGCATGGGGTCAGGTTCAGAGGAGGCTCCCTAAGAGGGGAAAGCTCCAGGAGCCAAGCTCTGGGAAGAGGAGGGAAGGACCTGGCAAGGAAAGAGATGGGGAAATGCAATTTTTCCCACGGTTGTTGCACAGAAAGGGAGTGGCAATTATTCTGTATGACTCCAGAGATGGGGACTCCATTGTACCTTCCCAGTCTCTGCTTTCTAATTTGATGTAAGCGTCCGTGGCGTCCTTGGTGCTCTCTGAACTCGGTTGTTCCTGGCAGACGTTATCAAACTAGGTAGCATCATCAGTGCTGATGTAAGCTTCCTTGGCAGGATTTATATGGTAAAGTGTGAGCATAAATGACAATTCCTTTATCGTCAGCGATGTGGATTGTGGAGTCATCAGGAAGAAAAATCCAAACGTTTTTGAATTGCTATTTGAGTTAGGTCAGTCCTACCAGAGAGGTGAGGTTTGCTCCATCGGGCTGGGCTGTTTCACTTTTGTTTTTGCTTTGGCTTTTCTACTGTGCAGCTGGAAACATTAGATTGTCTCCTCTTCTGTTAGATGAGTCCTGAACAAAGCCAGTCTTTCAACTTTGCCTGCTTTCACCATACTGCATTTGCATTTATTGATGGGGAATTTTATTTCCCAGACTGAGCACAGGAGTAACCGTGCGGCCCCTCCCCTCTTCCTCAGCCCCCTTGCCGCTGCCTGCCTCTCTCTCTCTCTCCCTGGGGGCTGTTTGTGTCCCTAACACTTGGGCTTGGAGGACCCCCTCAGCCTCCCACCCATCCAATCTGGGTTAGCAGACCTTTCCTCTGCTTGGCTGGCCTCTCCCAAAGAGGCTTTCTGGAGCGCCTCAGCTGATGCCCTGAGGACAGGAAGGAAGATGCTGCTGCGTTCGCCCCTCCCCCGTGCCCCTCCCCCATCTCCCTTCAGATTCAGATTCAAATGAAGGGTTTAACATTTTCTCTGGCAAGTGTCTTAGAACAACTGCTTAGGCTTTAGCCATTGCTCAGGACAGAAATCCAAGTGGCCGCTCAAAGGCCGGCTGGACCCACCTGAAGGCATCTAGGGAAGGAAGACACCCCCCGCCCCCCGAACCAGTGCTGCTTTTTAAAGGCTTTTCCTGCCAGGAAGTTTTATCTAGCGTTTAATCAGAATCCCTCTTCTGGATGTCCGTTTTGGTCCGTTCTTCTGTCTCCTGGATTTTGGAAGGACAGAAAAGGTTGCCATGTGCCCTTCCTCAGCCCTCTTTCTTCAAGGCTCCACATGCTCAGCTTGATCCATTTCTCTCCATAGGATTTCATCCCAGGTTCCTGGACCCGACTCAGCTGGCTGGCTGACAGACATCCCTCAAGTGGGGGTCCTGAAGGGGGGGATGTCTCAGCAGAACAGCATAAAGTGGAACTTTTGCCTCTGGGGTTTTAGGAATTGGCTTCCTTTGTTGAAGGATAAAATTGTCTTTGCCTTTTTTTGCAGCCACATCACATTGGTGACTCAGGCTCAGGTTATAATAAATTCCATTATCTTCTTTACAAGTCATATTGCCAAGTCAGAGAGCCCTCATTCCGCATTTGGGTATTTAGTATTGGCTTCTTATGTGAAGAACTGTATATAGTACTTTTCTATGTTAAATGTGATAATGGCTGTCCAGTCTCTCCTTAAAAGTCTCCAGTGATGGAGCCCCCACAAGTTCTGGAAGGAAGCCGTTTCATAGGTCAATTGTTCTCACTGTCGGGAAATGTCTCCTTAGTTCCAGGTTGCTTCTCTCCTTGATTAGTTTCCATCCATTGCTTCTTGACCTGCCCTCAGGTGCTTTGGAAAATAGGTGGATCACCCCCTCTTCTTTGGGACAGCCCCTCAAATATTGGAAGACTGCTATCGTGTCACCTCCAGTCCTTATTTTCATTAGACTAGCCATACCCAATTCCTGCAACCATTCTATTTTAGCCTCCAGCCCCCTAATCATTTTTGTTGCTTTTCTCTGCGCTCTTTCCAGAGTCTCAACATCTTTTTTATATTCTGGCGACCAAAACTGGATGTGACATACCAAGTATGGTCTTACCAAAGCAGTATAAAGTGGTACTAACACTTCACATGAACTTGATTCTTTCCCTCTCTTAATGCAGCAGATTAATAGAATTGCATTGGCTTTTTTGGCAGCTGCAGCATCCTGCTGGGTCATACTTAAGTGGTGGTTCACTAGGACTCACTCCTAAATCCCTCTTACATTTATTGCTGTCGAGCCAGATGCCATCGATTCTCTACCTGTGCATTTGATCTTTCTTTCCAAAGTGTAAAACCTTGCTTCTCTCACCCGGGCCCAGTGTTCATGTCCTCTGTCATCCCTTAGTACCTCCCCATGTAGCCTTGGAGATTTAAACTCATTCAAAATAAACTGTTATTGCCTGCCCAGATTTCAATCAGCTCAAGTTTTTTCCTCCTCTTTGTCCTGTTGGGCTGCATACTTGCTGGAGTGAAGAAGACACTGAAGCAAAGCAAGCGTTCAATACCTCTCCCTTTGCCTTTTATCCCTTAGCATTTTCTATCCTCGCTGAGGAGCTGGTGCATTTGATTTCCCCTTATTGTGAGCTTATCAAAAAAAGCTTCCTAGCGCCTCTGCCACATCTTCAGCACCTGTGCTAACAACTAGTTAGAGGACTCCCATGAGCAGCTCAGGTGGTCGACCACCTTCTGCGTGAGCCTCTCTCTGCCTCCGGTCTCCTGCTGTGGGATGTGAGTGTGTTAGAGGCCATGCAAAAGGCCAAGCTACAATTGGGATAATTCTGGAGAAAGAGCCCTTTGCTGTCCACCTTCCCAAACATCGAAAACTAAGCAGGGTGTTTCCAGTGGCCTCAACAAGCTGCTGCTTCCTTCTCGTTTGGTAGAATGACAGCCACCTGGGCTGCCAGCCCTACCTGGGAATATCTCTCTAGATTCCTTTGTCACGTTTTCAGAGAGAGAGAGGTCCCGATTGAGGCGTCTCTTCTAGAGCAGCCTCTTAATTCAAGAGGCAGGGACTGCAGGT
Source organism: Ahaetulla prasina (assembly GCF_028640845.1). Lineage (NCBI taxonomy): Eukaryota > Metazoa > Chordata > Lepidosauria > Squamata > Colubridae > Ahaetulla > Ahaetulla prasina. The sequence continues at coordinate 1,282,961 of NC_080551.1, read as the reverse complement.
GCCCACTCTGGCCTGGCACACACGTGAGACCCCATCCCAGACTGGCCCAAAAGAAAGAGGCAGAAGGCCACTTGCAGGCTGAAGAACAGCCATGCTCCAGATGAGCCCCCAGGGAATTGCTGGTGGTTGCACCACCAGGACACGCACCAGAGTGGCAGCTGGATATTTTTTTTAATATGAGGACACTTGTGCTGCTTGTGGAGAGACAATCACAGTTCCAAGAGAATAAGAGCTTTACTGTCTTACAAAGACCTGGTATAAAATAACTTTTGCTAAAATGACAAGAGAGACTTTCACGTTCCTTTTTTGCTTAAATTATTTTTCTTCCTACATGTTCCGTGTGCTCTCTGAAAATAGAAAAGCTATTTAAAAAGAAGCAGTGTGCGCGCACACACTCACATACACTAGAGGAACTGAATAGAGGAAGGATGAAAGGGGGGAAAGGAGCCTCAAATGGGGGTGGGGGTGAGAGAAACAGAGTGAAAAGCGATGGAAAAAGGAAGGGGGGGGGACGGAGAGCTCTGAAAAGAAAGGCTGAATGGAGCTGCAGGAAGGGGAAAGAGGAGAAGCGCTTGAAAAGAAAGGAGCCCGGATTCACAGGCTGTGCCAACCCCCCCTTGTGTAAAGATGTAAAATCCTTTTGGCTTTTCATGGTCTCTCTCTTTGCGAAGGGGGGCGGGGGGGGAGAAGAAAGTTAATTCCCAACTGAGCAGAAAATGAAGGTGGCCAAATGAAAAGAGGAAGAAACTACCCTTAAGAAATCTTGCGAAAAAGAAATCACTCACTCACACGCTCAGTTAAAAATCAAAATTGCGTGTCTGTTGTGTGTGGGGGGAACATCTGCCGCAACAAACAAAGCCTCTCTCAGCCAGAGAGAAGAGCTTTCTCTCCCAGATGGGCGGCACCCAGCAACTGGAGGCCTGCCATGTCCCCCTCGGGGGGCCTCAGGAGCTGCCCCTGGGCCTGGGCAGGAGGGGGAATTCGGTCCACTCCTGACCCATCCTGTCCTTACTTGCCATTCGTTTTTCGGTTAATGGCACAGAGCTCACCCAGCTGGCTAGTTGTGCTTCTTGTTCACTGCAGCAAAGGATTCTACAGCTGGGGGAAAGCAGGGCCAGGCTGCAGCCCGGATGCAACCCAGGGGTGGTGGGCTGAAGCCTGGCAAGAAAGAGATGGTTCTCCTGTTGGGCTGGGTGGGCAGCTGGAGCGATCCATCCCATCAGCCTGCCCAGGGTCACTCCAGAAATCCCCCGGGACAGCAATTTACTTAAACAAAATTCTAAATAAGACCAAACTGTAACTTAGTTTAAAATTAAATATTTGGTGGTTCTCTAATGTGCCCTTCCCAATTCTTTGGGTAATAAGCTTCTTTTTCTAATTTTGTGTCCAAGCAGGTTAGGGGCTCAGTTGCTGGGTGGGAAATGCTCAGGCCAGCTGTTCCCTTCCCTCCATCCTGAGTCTACCAAGTCACCATTAAATGCAATAGTTTCCTGACTTCAGAGAGTCTTTATATTAGAGTTGCTGGCCTGCACAACATACCTGAAGCAAAAGATGGATTGTGCTTGTGACACACTGACCAAAATATATCAAAACTGATGATTAGCAGAGCATGGTGCACAGGGCACTGAGTGAGGTTGTTTGGCAACTTAGCTAAACCTTCTCTAGTTTACTAAAGAACATTATAGAAAAGCCAGGAGGAGCCCCGCAGGGCAAGGGAAAGTGGAATCCTGAGGTTGGTAATAGTAGCCCCTTTCTGGTGAATGGTGGGAATGGAAGTACCAAGGAGGCGCTCTGGGGAAAACAGTGCAGCCCTCAGGGTTGGGCTCCAATTGAGTAGCTGAAGCAGCTTTTCCTGGGTACTGAGCTCTGACACATAATGAAGTGGACAAGGTCCTTTAACCTGTGAGCACGGCCACTTCTTCATTAGATGCAGGTTGTTACAGATGCCTGGAGGGATCTCTGGTTGGGTCCAGCTTCTTTGAGAGAGGAACAGTTCTTTGGCCATGAAGAAGGTGGGGGCTCCTTGCCCCTCAGCAGCTTTCAGTACCATCAATTGTAGTATCCTTCCATGCTGGGTGTGGATTGGGAGTGGAGGGCATCATGTTCCGCTGGTTCACTTCTTTCTCATGGTTGTTCCCAGGCTGTATTGATAGGGAGAAACTGGGATCCATTAGCCTCAGGAGGCTGAGAGTACCCAATTGTATGTCTTGCCCAAGTGAGGTTGTCAAAGGCCTGGAAGCTTTAGAGATCTGTTGGGGAGAAAGAAACTCAGGCTCCATTATGGTAAACTAAGATGTTTGGCTTCCCATCCAAGAAGCGAAAGATTATCTACCTCAAGGAAAAAACATTCCAGTTGCCTTTTGAAAAAGCACCTTTGAGACAACTGTGACCTGGAAGACAGAATGTCCACCGACATTCGCTCCACCTCATTATTCCTATACTTTTAAAGCTGCCCAGAACCACTTAGAGTGGGATCATCTCTAAATTATATAAGTATTAAATATATGATTGGATGGAATTAATGAGACAAACCCCCCCACAAGGAAAAAGTTGGTTCCCTTTCTATTCCTTCATCTAAATTGTTTAGGAAGATGAGGAGGGCCTAAGACAGAACCTTGGGATGCCCCATTGCATGCTGTCCTCTATGTAACAATAGCACTTAGACTTATATACCGCTTTACAGCCCTCTCTAAGCAGTTTAAAAAATCGGCATATTGCCCCCGACAATCTGGGTCCACCTATATATAGATTTGTTCCGCTGAGAAGTGCTTATATATGCTGGGTATAAAGTTGGTCAGCCAACCATCATATAATGCTTGTATGCTTGTTATCCTGTCCTGTCCTGTCCCGTTATCTAATGTTGGGAGAGACCTTGGGGAACTTCTAGTCCAACCTCATCCAGGGAGGGAATCCTCCTCGGATCATCATAGACAAATGGCCATCCTGGCTTTTCCTGAAAACTTCCCTGACTCTTGGAGGGAAGCTGTGCCACTGTTTAACAGTCCTCACAGCCAGGCAAGGCAAGGTGATCTGATCCACCTTTGCAGCTATGTTAGGATTTTGTCCTGGTGCCACAGATCGCTGCTTGCCATCTCAGCCTGTCTTCACCTCTTAAACCCTTTGCTTGATTTGCCATTCGTAGCAGTTGTGATGTCTGAATTGAAGCACCAGGGGCATCCGTAGAAGGGTTAAAAAGCCACAGCTGAAGCCTTTTGTGCATTGCAAGAGGTGCAGTGCAAAGAGGCTTGGATCACTGACACCAGAAGAATTTGTTGAACACCTGTCAGATAAAATCGCTCGGATTCGTTCCTGCTTGGAACTTTTGTGTGGTGCAGGTCCTTATGAGAGTCATCTTGCCTAGTAATTTGGGATCAATTTGACCCTGTTGCCCTTAAGGAATTGGACAGGGTACTCTGTGCTGTCAGTGCAACAACCTGTCCATTCTGGCTGAAAGCCTCCAGATGATGACCAGCAAGTGGGTTCATGCAGTCAAAAATTCCTGACTCAGAGAGAGGATATTCCTGGGATCTTTTAAGGTTTGTCCTCTCCTTAAGCAACCATCCCTTGACCCCACCTGCCTGGATAATTTTCATCCAGTTTCCTATCTTTTCTTTACAGGGAGTGATAAAAAAAGGTGGTTGCTTGACAACTCCAGAGTGTCCTGGATGAAATGGATTTCCGGGATGACTTTCAATCTGGATTCTGGCTATGGGACAGAAACAGTCTTGGTTGCACTTATGGACGGTGTCTGGTGAGAGTGAGATAGAGGTTGTGCAACCATTGTTGCTCTTCTTGACTTTTCAGTGGCCTTTGAGACTATCAGCCATGATATCCCCTTGGGCTGGCTTTGCAAATTTTAAACTGGTTCAACTCCTTTCTCTGAGGTTGCTCCCAATTGGTGTTAATGGGGGCAAGAGGCCCCCCTCACAGCCCCTGCTTTGTGAAGTGCCACAGGGCTCGGTGCTTTCTATTTAACCTATCCACGAAGCCACTGGACGAGATCATCCTTTGACTTAGAACTTAGAATAACTTTATACAGCTCTCAGAGGGTCACCACCTCCATCCGTCACCATGGGTTGAGATACCATCAATATGCAGATGAGTCAGCTCTATATTTCTACACACGGTGACCCAAGTGATGCCGTCTCTGTCCTCCCAGCCATCTTTTTTTTTAACTAATCATATTGATGTATTCTTTTTTCTTTTTCCTTGGTTATTTCATTTTATTGTTCTATTTCACTTTTGCTTCTTTAAACTTCCTTTTGATTTCTTCATTTTTTTATGGTTGAGAGCTGCCTAGAGTTAGCCCCATGGTGAGGTAGGTGGCAAATGATTTTCATCATCATCGTCATGCTGTCACAGCCACCACAATGACTTTATTTTTACAGTCCCTCCTCTCCACCCAGGGACTCTCTCCTTGTAGGGCTGACAACTCAATGCTTTGGAGGGGAGTCTGTATTTTTCCTTGCTGAGGGAGAAGGGCTGGCTGGCAGCCTGTGGGAGGAGTTCATGTCTGCTGGTGTAGCACATCCCTTGAGTCCTTCCATCAATCTGATCTGCTTGCATTGTGCCGGGAAGGTCAGATGCTCAAGGAACAGGATTTAGAATAGAATAGAATAGAATAGAATAGAATAGAATAGAATAGAATAGAATAGAATAGAATAGAATAGAATTTTTTATTGGCCAAGTGTGACTGGACACGCAAGGAATTTGTCTTTGGTGCATATGCTCTCAGTGCAGATCAAAGAAAAGATACCTTCATCGAGCTACAACACATACAACATTTAATGATAATCATAGGATACAATTAAGCAATCAGGAAACAATATCAATATAAATCTTAAGGATACAAGCAATAAAGTTACAGTCATACTGTCAAAAGTGGAAGGAGATGGGTGATGGAAATGATGAGAAGTTTAATAGTAGTGCAGATTTCGTAAATAGTTTGAGTGCTGAGGGAATTAATTGTTTAGCAGAGTGATGGCATTCATGAAAAAACTGTTCTTGTGTCTAGTTGTTCTGGTGTGCAGTGCTCTGTAGCATTGTTTTGAGGGTAGGCTGAAACATTTTATGTCCAGGATGTGAGGGGTCTGTTTTTGACTTCCTCTTTTTGACTCGTGCAGTATACAGGTCCTCAATGGAAGCCATTGTTTTTTCTGTAGTTCTAATTATCCTCTGAAGTCTGTGTCTTTCTTGTTGGGTTGCAGAACCAAACCAGACAGTTATAGAGGTGCAGATGACAGACTCAATAATTCTTCTGTAGAACTGGATCAACAGCTCCTTGGGCAGTTTGAGCTTACTGAGTTGGTGCAGAAAGAACATTCCTTGTTATCCTTTTTTGATGACGTTTTTGATGTTAGCTGTCCATTATAAGATCTTGCGATATGATAGAACCTAGAAATTTGAAGGTCTCTACTGTTGATACTGTGTTGTCTAGTATTGTGAGAGGTGGAAGTATGGAAGGGTTTCTCCTAAAGTCTACCACCATTTCTACAGTTTTGAGTATGTTCAGTTCCAGATTGTTTTGGTCGCACCACAAGGCTAGTCATTCGACCTCTCGTCTATATGCGGATTCATCATTGTCTCGAATGAGACCAATCACTGTTGTGTCATCTGCGAACTTCAGTAGTTTAACAGATGGATCGTTGGAGATGCAGTCATTGGTATAGAGAGAGAAGAGAAGTGGGGACAGTACACAGTTTTGGGGAGGGGCTGTGCTAATTGTACAGGTATCTGATGTGATTCTGCTTAGCTTCACCTGCTGCTTCCTGTTTGTTAGGAAGCTTGTGATCCACTTACAAGTCTGTTCAGGTAACTGTAGCTGGTTTAGCTTAGTTAGAAGAGTGTCTGGAATGATGGTATTAAATGCTGAACCAAAGTCTACAAGAGGACCCTTGCATAGGTCTTTGGAAACTCAAGATGTTGTAGGATGTAGTGCAGAGCCATATTAACAGCATCATTTGTTGATCTATTTGCTCAGTATGCAAATTGCAAGGGGTCTAACAAAGGAACTGTGATAGTTTTCAAGTGGGACAGCATTAGGCTTTCAAAGGTTTTCATGACTACCGATGTTAGAGTAACTGATCTGTAGTCATTCAGTTCCTTGATGATGGGATTCTTTGGCAGTAGGATGATAGTAGAGCATTTGAAGCAAGAAGGAACATAGCACATCTCTAGTGATTTATTGAAGATATGGATGAAGATGGCGGCCAATTGGTCAGCACAAACTTTTAAACAAGAAGGAGTTATCTTGTCTGGGGCTGGAGCTTTTCCTGGCTTTTGTCTGTGAAATAGGTCCTGCACTTCCCTTTCTGTGATCACTAGGGGTTGTGAACCCAATGGGATGGGGTCAGTTGTAGGAGGCTTGGCTGATGTTGGTATGTCTGGGATGGGATTGTGGAGATAGGTGGCTGTAGTTTCCTTTCAAACCTGCAGTAAAACACGTTCAGGTCATCTGCCAGATGTTGATTTCCTTCAGCCTGGGAAGGAGGGTTGCCATAGGCAGTGATATTTTTTCCATATTTGCTGGTTCATTTGTTGAGAATTGATTCTTTAGCTTTTCAGAGTAGCTTCTTTTTGCTGCTCTGATCTCCCTTGTCGATACATTTCTGGCCTGATTGTACAGCATTTTATCACCTTTTCTGTAAGCTTCCTCTTTGGAACGACGTAGCTGCTTAAGTTTAGCTGTGAACCAAGGTTTGTTGTTACTGTATATTCGCAAGTTCCTTGTTGGTACACATAGGTCTTCACAGAAGCTGACATATGATATTACAGTATCTGTGAGTTCATCCAGGTCTGCAGAGGTATCTTCAAAAATATTCCAATCAGTGCCATTTATATGTCATTTTTTTCAGTGTTCAAACAGCTCAGGGTGTGTGACTTTAGGCAGCCTTACATTCCACGTTGCATCATCCAGATCTGTCCAATATAAATCATGATGGTGCAAAATAGGAAACTGTATGTTGTGATAGATAAATCTCAGATGCTTTTGGTAGAGGGTTGACAACAGTAGGCGCCAGTTGAAGTCCTGTGGTTGTGTTACAGTGTTGTGACCAGCAGTCATGAAGGTGCTTTAGCTCCACTTCTAGATGGTCCTCTGGGCAACGGTTGGCTTGCCAGCTGCGGGTCCTGTTGCCTGGAGGGAGGGAAGGTGCACAGGCAGAATCGCGCCGGGGGATCTGCGGTGGGGGGGGGGCGGGGAAGGATAGAAGCGCCTGCTTTGCTTTCTGACAAATGGGGGCTGGGCAGGGAAGGAGGCGGTGGGAGGGGAAGCCCCTGCTGGGCCTTTAAAGCAGGGCCCTCGGGGCAGGCTGGGGCGGCTCCTCTGTCCCTCCCTCCGCCTCCCTCCCCGGGAGGAGAAGCCTCTGCGCGGGGCAACTGCTCCCGAGGGGGCTCCCTGATTGGGGGGCAAAAGAGTGCCTCCCCCCGCACAGTTGTCTGAAACGCGCTGTGGAACATCGGGCGGGGCGGGGGGGGAGCTGGAGAGACCCCCCCCTTCTCCAGACGGGCAGCTCCAATCTTCCCGGGAAGGGCGCGTGGGGGGGAGGGGGAAGAGAACTGCTAGGCAGAGATGGGCGGGGCGTTGCTTGGGAGACGGAACAGGGCGGGGCCGTGCGGGGGGGGCGAGGGGCGGGCCCGGAAAGGTTTTTTCCGCGGCAGCCGCTGCTGGGCGGGATCGCCGGGCGGGAGCCGAGAGCGGAGTGGGCGGGGGCTGCCCCGGAGGCCCCGCCCTGTCTCCGCCCTCTTCTCGAGGGGCGGGGCTCCGCACCTGCGGCTCGCCCGGTCCGGGCAGTTGAGGCGGAAGCTCCGGCCTGGGCGGCGTCTCGGCTGGTGGAGCCTCCCGTCGGTCGGTCGGTCGGTCGGAGGGAGGCCGCGGCTCCCGGAAGGTCTCTGGAGGCCCCTCGTCAGCTGTCCCTCGCCGGGAAGGCGGCGGGTGCCCGGGTGGGTGGGGGGTTCCTCGGCAGGTGGAGCCCGGCACAGGCGGGTGGGCGGCCAAGCGAGGTGGCCGTGGCCGGGAAGGAGCCCGAGCGGAGCCGCCGCCCCGCGCTTCTGCTTTCCGGGAGCCCTGAAAGCCCTCAAGGCGTAGCTGACGGTGGTCTTCAGGCCCCCCTTCCCCTCCCTCTGGAGACCCTCTTGGGCTGCACAGTCTTGGCCCGGCTGCTTCTCTCTTCCCGGCACTTTTTCAATGAAACCCTGGCCGACCCCTCGCAATAAGCAGCACGGGGGCCGGAGGGGGGCTTCCCCTTCCCCGGAATAGCGTGGCTGGGGCCTCGGGCCGCCTCCTTTTCTAGCCTCCCCCTCCTCTCCTCCCCCAGGTAGGCAGTTCACACAACCAGCGTGTCGGCCCCTCCCCCGCCATAGTTCTCTCTCTCTCTCTCTCCTGGTAGCAGACAATACTTGGGGAGCCACCTGGCTCCTTGCCAGCCCCTCCCTTGGGCCTGCTCTTCCGCCCTGCCTGGTGGGGCAAAGCTGAAGGTGCCTTGGTGTTGTGCCCTTCATGCTGCTCTCAAGACTCTGACGTGGAGCACATCTGGGCCTGGGCATGTTCTCCTCATAACCAGGTGAAAAAATGCTCCAGTGAACCTGGAATTGATGCAAGTAGACTTGTGATGCGTGTCTCTTTAACGGCCACAATTGGGATTGGCAATTCCATTGCTAAGCAATGTGGTGGCTAAGCAAGACATCACTTGACCACAACTTGTGATTTTTCCAATTCGGTGTCTTTGCATGCCAGAAGCCTGTTGCCAGATGGCGATCGTGTGACCCTGGGATGCTGTGTTGGTCATAAATGCAAGGACCGGTTGTCAAGTTCCATCTTCTGTGATGTCTCAACTTCAGATGGTCACTTAACAGTCAACGTCACAGTGAGAACCACACGTTATTTGGCAGTTGTGATTCTCCGGGGTGAGAGAAGCTGCCTTTTGGCTTCCTTCGGAATGATATTTTGCCTGGCCAATGTGGATGGAGGAGAAGCCTGGGCTTCAGACTGGTCTTTGGGCATGGCCAGAGAATCGGTGGCTCCCTGGTGTCAAGCTTGGTGCTGTGCCCGCACTAGAAGGCACAGGAGCTCACAGCTTTCCTTCCTCTCTCCTTCCTGCAGGTGCTGCAGCTCAGCTGGATGGTGCAAGGCATGGAACGTTTTGCCAGCTCCGGGACCCAGACGGAGGCAGTGGTGGTGCTGTCGCTGGCCCAAGCCGCTGTCCTGGGTCTGGTATCCGAAAATGAGTTCCTGGGAGGCACGGTCAATCCAGACAGCATTTTCTCCAGTTTGGCAGGAAAACTGGATGACGACGCAGCAGCCGCTGAACTGAAAAAGCCCGAAGGCAGCAGCCCGGCTGGCCCGTCCCAGGGAGAGCCCCTTGAGGAAGAGGAGGGGCCCGAGGCAGAAGCCTCCTTTGGGAAACAGGCCCGGAGGAGGAAGCGGCCCCCTGTGCGCCTGGTGCCGAAGGTTAAGCACGAGAGGGGCGAGATGGAGGAGGAGGAGGAGGAGGAGGAGGGGAGCCCCGAAGTGCCTGCCGGTGGCCCTGAAGAGCAGGGGGAGAGCGGCAACCTGGAGGAGCCGTGTTCTGAGCCAACCAGGCAGAGCGGCACCGGCAGGATGGCAAGCCTCAGCCCCTTCAACAGGCGGTCTCAGCCCCCGCGAAGGCCCCCGCAGCAAGAGCACTCCTTGGCGCCTTATGAGGAAAGGTTTCCCAGCCCACCCCAAGCTGGCCTGGACAGGGCAGAAGCCTTTCCCAGCGGCTGCAGTTTCCCGCCGGGCCTGCCGTCCCTGAGTGGCCTAGAGAACCAGCTGCCGGCCTCTCCCCCAGAGCAAGGCAAGAGTGGGGCGGGCTTTGCCTGGCAGGAGCCCCTGGACTTTGAGGCAGAGGTCCCTGGCGAGCACAGCAAGAAGGTGCACATGGACCGCCTGGACATCAATGTCCAGATTGACGACTCCTACCTGGTAGAGAAACGTTGGCAGTGCCGCCTGTGCGAGAAGTCCTATACTTCCAAGTACAACCTGGTGACCCACATCCTGGGGCACAACGGCATCAAGCCGCACTCCTGCCCGCACTGCAGCAAGCTCTTCAAACAGCCCAGCCACCTGCAGACCCACCTGCTCACCCACCAGGGCACACGGCCCCACAAGTGCCAGGTGTGCCACAAGGCCTTCACCCAGACTAGCCACCTCAAGCGCCACATGCTGCTGCACTCGGATGTCAAGCCCTACAGCTGCCGCTTTTGTGGCCGTGGCTTCGCCTACCCCAGCGAGCTCAAGGCCCACGAGGGAAAGCACGAGAGCGGCCGCTGCCACGTGTGTGTGGAATGTGGCCTGGACTTCTCCACTCTCACCCAGCTCAAGCGCCACCTGGCCACACACCAGGGGCCCACGCTGTACCCCTGTCCCGAGTGCAACAAGTCCTTCCATTACCGCAGCCAGCTGCAGAACCACACCCTCAAGCACCAGAACGTGCGGCCCTTTGTCTGCACCGAGTGCGGCATGGAGTTCAGCCAGATCCACCACCTCAAGCAGCACTCACTCACCCACAAGGTAGGCCGGGCTCAGGCGGGGGTCCAGCAGCCTTCTCCTGCCCCACTGTCTTGGCTGGAGCTGCGGAGGTCAGCCAGAGACCTTCCCAGGGCTACTAGCCAGGCCACTTCTGTCTCTTTCAGGGCGTGAAGGAGTTCAAGTGCGAAGTGTGTGGGCGAGAGTTCACGCTGCAGGCCAACATGAAGCGGCACATGTTGATCCACACCAGCGTGCGCCCCTATCAGTGCCACATCTGCTTCAAGACCTTTGTGCAGAAGCAGACCCTCAAGACCCACATGATCGTGCATTCACCTGTCAAGCCCTTCAAGTGCAAGGTAGCGCCAGGGTGGGTGGTGGCAGGGAGGCTGGGAACGGTCTCAGGCCCATATCTCATGTGTCCGTCCCCGTCCCCGTCCCCCCAGTCCCCCCCCCCCCCCGGCTGCATTTGGGGCAACATTGCAAATGTTCTTTTTAACTTGGGGGCATGTTGGCCACCTGGAAAGGCTCCTGGAAGGCCTGCTGCCTCCTCTCGAGGCATCCCCCTCAGAGGGGCTCTGGTCTTGCCCAGGCAGGCCTGACGTGGCCCTTGCCGGGAGCTGGCCAGCCAGACATTGACTTATCTTCTCTGTCTACAGGTGTGTGGGAAGTCCTTCAATCGCATGTACAACCTCCTGGGCCACATGCATCTGCATGCCGGCAGCAAGCCCTTCAAGTGCCCTTACTGCTCCAGCAAGTTCAACCTGAAGGGGAACCTCAGTCGGCACATGAAAGTCAAGCATGGCGTGATGGACCTCAACCTGGACAGCCAAGGTTGGAGGGGGAGGGGGGAAGACGGCCGAGAGGGGAGCCCCACACGCTCTTCTCCCAGAGGGGCCCCTGAGGAAACCTGGTATGTTTGCATTTCTCCCCAGACCCAATGCTGGAGTTGGCAGGCACCAATCCCTCAGAACTGGACGGGCAGCAGGAGATGGACGACTACGAGGAAAACGCGTATGACTACGGGGCAGTGGGGAACGCAAGCGGTGGGTCTGCCTTGGCAGAACAGACCATGAAGGAGATCGCCTACTATAACATGCTATAGTTGGAATGGGAAGGGCCTGGTGAAGGGGGGAGGAGGGGTTCCCCCCCCCCCCAAAGCAGGGCTTGGCCTGCACAGAACAGGAGAGCACAGGGAGGACCGTGCTGGACCTGCAGCTCTTGCTCCATGACAGCCTCTGGGGCCCTCCCAGCCGCCTCTTGACCAGGTGTGGCTCTGCTGGATGGTGATCCGTAGCTGGGGCACCAGCCTTGCAGGACTCCACTTGCCTTACTCTACCTCCCACACCTGGCCAGGGCAACCCTGAAGACCCACTCTGACAGTCCTGGCTGAAGCAACTGGGGGACGGGGGGGCGTTCTTGGAGGCTAAGCAGATCACCATGCCTGCTTCTGGACCGGACCGCAAGTGCTCACCTCCCAGCCGTCTTGTAATCTACCTCTGCCCTGAACTCTGAAAGAGCAGCCTGGGTCGGAAAGCCTCCCCTGATGTGGTGGACTCCAAAGCGCCCCCCCAGAACAGTCAAGGCCCGCCCTGCACAGTCTGTGGCCGCCATGTTCTACTCCTGGGGCGTTGCCCCTTTTGTGCATAGAGCTACTGTGTTTATTTTCCAGTTCTGAAGAAGTTCAGCAATAAATGAATATTGTTTGGCAGACGGACTGGGTGGTGGTGCTGGAACGGTGTGGATGCGACGCACGGACTGACTGTCGCACTAAGGGAGAAGCCATCGTTTAATAGCTCTCTTTGGCACCCAAGGCAATTACAGCACTCAACCATTTTCTTCTCTGCTTGCAAGATCTGCGGTCACAGAACGGGAAGGGGGCAAGGTCTCCTCCCCAAGAGTGGTCTCCCAAGCTTTAGAAACAGGCCAAAAAGGACTCCCGTTGAAGGGAGCAGCCATGCGTGCAGGCTCGGAGTCCCAGTCAGCAGGGTCTTCGCTGCCGCAGCCCCTCCTAGCCTATTGCTTGCTCAGGGCTCGATCCAGATTGCTTTTGATGGCGTCCAGGAAGTCGGTGGTGTTCACATAGTGCTCATTTAACTTCACACTGCAGAGAGACAAAGCGGCACACAGTCATTCGGGGGGATGGCAGGGCTTCCCTCCAAAGCGCACCAATCCGAGCCAGGCCTCACTTGCTTAATCCATGGATGCAGCCAGCCAGATCCTTTGTCATCGTCCCACTCTCCACTGTCTCCACGCAGACCCTCTCCAGAGTCTCGGCAAACCTGGTGTGGGAGAGAAAGGCTGAGGGAGGGAGCAGGGAGAGGCTTCCCACAATGGGGCAGTGTAAACACAAAACCCCCTGGCTCCCCCCTCTCACTGCCCGAGGGCGCCTGGGGCTGCTCTTACCTGATCAGCTGCGGGTTGCTGTCCAGCTTGCCTCGGTGCTGCAGGCCTCGGGTCCAGGCGAAGATGCTGGCAATGGGGTTGGTGCTAGTGGGGCGGCCCTGAGGGAGAGGAGCAAGCAAAGAGCGTGTGAGCTGGGGACTCTGCTGGCCTGGATTCCCCACCGTCCAGGCAAACTCACCTTTTCGTGCTCCCGGAAGTGGCGAGTAACTGTGCCGTGGGCAGCCTCTGCTTCAATGGTTTTTCCATCCGGACAGACAAGAACTGAGGTCATGAGGCCCAGGGAGCCAAACCCTTGGGGCAAAGCCACAAACCATGGTCAGGCAGGGTCCATCTGACCAGGAAGGGGAGGGGGAAGCGCTGCTCTCTTTGCTCACCAGTGCCCCAAAGCCCTGCACAACTCCCTAGAGGCACCCAGGGCACATCTGGTGCCAGCAGCCATGGTAAAGGCAGCAAGAGCTGTGAGGTCAGATGGTTCTCCCATTCGTGTGCTCTGGTAAGGGAAGCCAGGAGGTGTGTGGCTGGTCCCCCTCTGCTTTTCCCCCCCAGGAAGCAGCTTTGCTTTGTGGCCCTTAGAGCAATGGGAGCCCTGAGCCCAAGAGCCTTCCCCTGGAAGGTGACACCTGGCCAGGCAGCACCAGGTGAAGGGGGGGAACCAATGTTGCCAGATGTTAAGGGCTGAGGAGGGGGACCCTGGGCGAGCGCTCACCCGCAGTCCTGTACAGGAACTCCACCTGCTGGCTTTGTGCCCCAGGCAGGGCCAGTAAATACCTTGGGCCAGGATGTCTGATTGGACGTCTCCATCGTAGTTCTTACAAGCCCAGACGAAGCCACCAGCTGATTTCAGCACCTGGGCCACCATGTCATCAATGAGCCTATGCTCATACCAAATCTTGAGCTTGTCGAATTCGGTCTTGTAGTGCCTGACGGAGAGGAGGACAGGAGGCCGCCTCAGACAGGCCAGTCCTGGACAATGCCAGTGCAAAGGGGGCACCAGAGGCCTGGTAGGCAGGCACTGACCCCCGTCAAAAGAGCCAAGGGAGCTGCTTTCCCCCACGGTCCCATTGGGCTAAATGGCTCACTTGTCGAAGATTTCCTGGAAGATGTCCTTGAACCGCCCATCGTAGGCCTTGAGGATGGTGTTCTTGGTACTCATGTAGAGCGGCCATTTCTTCTGGATGGCGTACTGGAAGCAGCTGTGGGCAAAGCCCATGATGGACTGCAAGAAGCAGGCCGAAGGCTCAGTGGGACATGCCTGGGGGGGGCTGATAGTAGCCTGCCTGTAGAGCTCCCCTCCCTCCCTCCCTCCCTCCCCAAGGCAGAGGAAGAACATTCAGCAGACCAGACCCCTCCGCCCCTCCCCCAGGGAAAGCTAGGTCTGCCCATGAGTCCTGACCCAAGCCAGCCGCCCCTCTTCCTCACCTCATCAGTGTTGTACATGCCCAGGCCGACACCCCCGCCTGGGAAGTTAAAGACTTCCCACTCCTTGGCTCCACTGCCATCTTTGGGCACGAAAACCATCTTGAAGGTCCCTGATTTATCCACCACGAAGTCTGTGGCTTTGTACTGAAAAACAGAGGTTATTGCAGCCACCCTTACCCTACAAGATACAAAGGCTATAAAGAAACCAAGATCAGAATCCATCTAGGGTAAGCAGTTACGCCCAGTTAAAAACAAGAAAGGTTTTAAGAACTGCATTTTTAGGCAGAAGTAGTGCTTTGAAAAATGAAAAATCCAGGAGGATCAACCACTGCTGGTTCCCCCACCCAACACTGCTGAGGGGAGTCCAGCAGAGTCTCCAGAACGGCCTGGCTAGAAAACGGGCCTTTTCTTCTCGTGTTCAGGCTTTGGACCAGCCGTGGGAAATTCCTTAGCTTCCTTTGTCCCCTACCTGTCTTTGTAACCTCTGGTCTAATCTGGGACACGGCATAATTTGATGACTTGCACTTAAGATGCATTATGGCTGCCCGCACCCGCCTTGCTATGCCGTGGTGCATTTCCTGACAATTCTGCCTGTCACACTGGCTCTTCTGCGCACCCCACCCCCTACTAGGAAATGTCCTGTCCTGCGTGTGGCTTCTCTCTTCTGTCCTTGTCCCAACTGCTTGAATTCAAGGTTATCTTTTAAGAAGCAGCTGTCTGTCCCACAGAGGTTGTGTCCCCATTGAGAAACTGTGACTGGGATGAGGATTAGATTTTTAGCACACTTTAGATTTTTAGCACACTTTTATTGGGGCCTGAATTCAGGTAGTCAGGAAAATGTTTTTGGATTGGATCAGCAGATTGTATCCCATTCACATTCACTTAATGACTTCCAGGTCCTGTAAACATTCAACTTGAATAAAGTGCAGAATAAAGTGCAGAAGTTTCATCTGTTTAAAACGTTACCAACTTTGCTGATACTTCTGTAGATGGCTCTGGCAATGGAAAAACTCCTGGAGCCCACAGACATCCCCGCAGGCCTTTCCTTCTGTGGTTTTGAACCGGCCATGGGACGGGCCCCGGGACACCCAGGACCAAGAAAGCTGCTTCCTGTGGGCTGGCAGTAGGGCGCCCCTTTTCCCCTCACAAGCCCACCTGGTCACCGTGAGCGTGTCTCCCGATGGTGATAGGCTTTGTCCAGCCCGGGACCAGGCGAGGGATGTTCTTGCAGATGATGGGCTCTCGGAAAACTGTCCCCCCCAGGATGTTCCGAATGGTGCCGTTGGGGCTCTTCCACATCTTCTTCAGCTTGAATTCTGCAGGGGTCATAAGGGAGATGCGTCTGGCATTGGGGCATCCTCTGGAGCCGCCACCTTGCTGGGACAGATGTTCTTCAGGGGCCCCTTGGCGGAGCTTCTGCCTTCCCTGGTCTCACCTTCTGCACATACCTTCCACACGGGCCTCGTCGGGGGTGATGGTGGCACACTTGACGGCCACGCTGTACTTCTGAGTGGCCAGGGCTGAATCTATGGTGACTTGGTCCTCCGTCTGGTCCCGGTGGGGCAGCCCCAAGTCAAAGTACTTCAGCTGCAGGTCCACGTTGGATAGGATCAGCTGCAGGCAGCAGACAAGAAGCAGTCAGGACCAGGTGCCCGTCTGCCCACCTCCCTCTCCTCGGCAGGCCTTCCTATCCCCAAGAGAGGCAGTGTGCGAGCACTTCCTCCTTTGCACAGCTTTATGGGCAGGGATCACTTTCAAGCCCTCTGGGCACACTATTCTGCAGGGATGGAGGGAAACCTGACACTGTCGCCCTCTGTGAGCCTCTGCCTTGTACGTGAAAAATGTTTGTGGTATCACCTGGGCTGCCTAAGATGTATGCAGGGATCGACCAGCTCCCTCAGGATTCCCCATCTCCCCTCTTCTCCTTCATTTTCTGCTCTGCCCAAGCACTTACACCGTCCACCCTGGGCTCACTGCCACCATCCGAGTCTCAGTGGCTTCGGGGTTTGTCCCCGCTCATCAGGGCAGGGAAGGTGAGCAGTGCCAGGTACCTTCTCCTTGATGAAGGCCCAGATGATCCGGGTCATCTCATCCCCGTCCATTTCCACCACGGGGTTGGCAACCTTGATTCTCTGGTCAGCATCTGTGGAGAAGAGGGGATCAGAGGGGGCAAGACCGTGACCCAAGCATGGCCCCGGCAGCAATGCCAGGCAGGCCCCTTTCAAACCGAGCCCCATTTGTGAAAAGCCATTGCAAGGGAAGATTTACCCTTCCCACCAGCGACAAGGCTCCCCTCTGGAACCAGCAGCTGCTTCCGACATACTGGCCCCTGCCCACCCCAGCCCGGCTGCGAAGGCGGCTGTTTGGGGGCCTCTGCGGAGGCCACTCGCTCCGTGGAGGAGCCCGCATCGGCCCCCAGGGCTAACGCCACCCTCCTGCCACATCGCGCTGCCGCTGACGGGCCGCCCCTCTGCCCGCCAAAGGGACAAGGTCAAGCTCAGAGGACGCGGCAGCGGCAGGCCCGGCCGCCCCTCTGCAGCCCGCCGAGCGCCAGCTGGCCGCGCGTCCTCCAACAGGTGCCTGGGCGGGCCGGCTGCCAGGGCCGCGGAAGAGGAGGGGGCGCCGGGCGAGGCCTTCCCCAGCCCCGCCGCGCCGGCCAGCGACCAAGGCCGGGCCAGACCCAAGCAGAGCAGCGCCGGGGGTCGGGCGGGCTGCCGCCGGGCGCGGCGCCTCCTCGGTCTGGCCGAGCTCCAGGAAGCCGGCAGGGCGGCCGCCAGACGCTCTCCCCGCCAGGCGGGTTGCCGATGCCGCCGCCGCCGTCCCTTCCGCCAGCGCTGCCCGGCGGTCCTGCGACTGGACGGCTGGGCGCTCGGCGGAGACCGGAGGCGGCGGTGCTCGGGGCGCCAAGGGCGGCGGCGGCGGCGGGGGCAGGGCGGTCCCTCCCGGGGGGCGACTGGGGCGCCCAGCGGGACTGGCTCTCCGGGGCCGCCACCCGGAAGGCGCTCCCACCAGACTCACAGTGCCGCTGCGGCGGCCGATTCCAAGCGCCGAGAGCGGGGAGCGCCGCGGCCGGGCAGCGAGGCCAGGCGGCGGCGGCGCCAGAGCGGAGGTAGCGTGCCATCGCGGCGGGCAGCGGCGGAGGAAAGGGAAGGCGAGGCGAGCACCACCGCGAGCGCAGCAGCCCTAGAGCCGCCCCCGCCCCCCCTCCCCTCTGCGCTGGGCCCTCCCCGGGGCGGGGCGTCCCTGCTCGGCGGCCACGTGCGCCTTTGTTCCCCGCCCGCGCCGCGTCCTTCGCGCGCCCGCCCTGAGCCCGGGGCGATCCTTGGGACAGCCGCCGCCCGCGCCCCCATTGGAGCCGGCGGGAGGCGAGGGGCGGCCGAGGGCTGGCTGGTGCCACCTGCTGCCTCCCGCGGCCGGATCTGGCCCTAGCTGCACGAAGGGGGCCCGAGGCCGCCCGGCTCCTCTGCCCGGGACTGTCCCGGGTGGGAGCAGCTCTGGGTTTCTGCCCCCCCCCGTCCCTTCCCAAAACAGCTGGCCCAGGAGAGGCAGCGTAGCAGCCCCCCCGCGCCGCGCCAGTGGCAGCTGCCCACCAGAGGTTCCTTCTGCCAGCGGTTGCCACGACTGGAAGTTGTGCATCAGGACATCACGCTGGTTGGGGACAGACGGACCCTGAATTTTGAGGCCACTTCTGGAAATACAGGCTAGGGGTCAGGACTGTGATCCTGGGGAGTGGGGTGTTTCCTTCTCCCCTGGAGCAGAGAGAAAGCCCCTCTGCTCTGTTTAGCCACTAGTGCCACCGGTGGAAATGGGGAGGGCCAGGGCCATTGTGCAAGGGTGCTGAAAGTCACCTGATCATCTGCTGTTCGTGTTTTGACCAGTGCTGACTGGCCGAATGCTCAGCTTGCTCCTCCATATTGAGGAGACCCAGCTGGCCACTCTTCTCTGACCTCCCCACTGCAGGCCCTCCTGGTTCTCTTGGGCCGAAGGCTGCAAGTTCTGCCGAAGGAAGAATATCCCAGGTTATCCAAATGCGATTTATGAAAATCTGTTCATTGCTTAGATTGCCCTGGGGGTTTAGTGCGAAGGCCTTTATGATAAAGGCCAGGGGAGGGGCAGCCAGCAAGTTGACTTTGACCCGCTCCTCATGACCACAGCGGCAGAGTCCAGCGCAGCATAGTGGCCTTCCAGAGGGACTTAACCAGGGAGGCCCTTCCAGACCAGAACTCATAGCAGGCAATTCCCATCGTGGCTAGTAACTGCCAGAAGAAACATTTCTGTGTTGGGGTGCATTGACAGGAAGGGTCCAGAGTGGGGGAGTTAGAGGTCAGCCCCGCTTGAGTCCTGTGTCCTCTAATGGAGTCTGAAAGAAGGTGGAGCAAGTTTGCTGAGAGCAGGTAGCGAAGGGGCCAGAAGAGGGGATGAAGTAAGGGAGGCACTCTTGGGTTGCTGCAGCATGAAAAGGGAGGGGATTCTCTTGCTCCAGATGGGCAGGACCAGGATCCAGAGGTCAAAACTGCAAGGAAGGGTACTGGGCCAGAGGTTAGCCTCACAAACCGCCAGCAGTTGCAGAGGCTGCCCGGTGAAGTGGTGAGGTAATCAGACAGGCTGGATGCTCATGCTCAGATGGACCCCACACCAAGCAAGTCTAGATGGCCTCTAATATCCCTTCTAACTTGATTCTGTCTGAGAAAAGAGGGTACGTATTTGTTCATTCCAAGAGTGTATTGTTGTTAGTTGCGAAGTCGTGTCCGACCCATCGCAACCCCATGGACAACGTTCCTCCAGGCCTTCCTATTCTCTACCATCCTCGAGTCCATTTAAGCTCACGCCGACTGCTTCAGTGACTCCATCCAGCCACCTCGTTCTCTGTCGTCTCCTTCTTTTTTTTTTTTTTTTTTTATTGAAAGAGTTTTAAAAAAAACAAAAACATTTTCCCCCTTTTTTCCCCCTCCCTCCCAAAAAAAAAAAAAAACAAAACATCCCCCTCCCTCCCCCACCCCCGGCTTCCCGGGTCAATCACAAGGTAAAGTCCAATCCAAATAACCACATCCAAAGCTTTTCGTCTCCCAACCCCCTCCCCATTACATAAAATAACTTTCTAATTATTCAAAGGCAATCTGATATTTCTTAATCTGATATCTGTTTTGTAGATAATCAATCCATTTTTTCCATTCAATTAAATATCTTTCCTGCGTATTGTCTTTTAAAAACGCTGAGATTTTAGCCATCTCAGCCAAATTAATAACTTTCAATATCCATTCTTCTATTGTAGGTATCTCTTCTTTCTTCCAGTATTGTCCAATCAACAGTCTTGCTGCTGTTATTAAGTTCAAAATCAATTTAGTCTCAATCCCTGTACAATCCATTATAATTCCCAAAAGGAAAAATTGTGGCAGGAACTTTATCTTCTTCTTCAGTACATTTTGAATAATCCACCAAATTCTTATCCAAAAGACCTTAATTTTCTTGCAAGTCCACCAAATATGAAAATATGTAGCATCATCACAATCACACCTCCAACATTTCGCTTGGATATTAGGATACATACATGATAATTTTTTGGGATCTAAATGCCATCTATAAAACATCTTATAAAAATTTTCCTTAAATTCTGTGCTTGTGTAAACTTAACATTTCTAACCCAAATTTTCTCCCATGTTTCCAACATTATTGGTTCCTGAATATTCTGTGCCCATTTTATCATACAATCCTTTACCAAATCCTTTTCCGAATCTATTTCAAGCAACACATTATACAATCTCTTTATATGCTCCTGGGTCTGATTTCTAATTTGCTTTATTAAATTTTCCTCCCTTTGCATTATACCAATTTTTTGATCTTCTTTCCATCTAGCACTTATTTGCCCATATTGAAACCAAGTATAATTCCTCCCTTCTTCATTTAATACCTGTAATGATTTTAATTGCAATCTACCTCCTTCAGCATACAAAAGTTCTTTATATGTAATCATTTCCTGTTTCTGTTCTATATTTATATTCTCTATTGCATGTCTAGGGCTCGCCCATATAGGAATCTTATAATCTAATTTATAGGAATATTTATTCCAGACCAAAAGAGCACTTCTCAACACATGATTCTTAAAAGCCCTATCCACTTTTTTCCATAAAATAAGTACGCATGCCATCCATATAACAAGTCATAACCTTCTATATTCAAAATTCTTTCCTCTGTTAAGTTAAACCAGTCACTTATTACTGAGAGGGTTACTGCTTCATAATATAGTTTAAAATTAGGCATTCTTAAACCACCTCTTTCCCGTGAATCCTGTACTATTTTCATTTTAACCTCGCCTTTTTACCCTGCCATATAAATTTATTAATCCCACTCTGCCAATCTTCCAAATTTTTATCCTTTTTAATTATAGGTATCATCTGGAACAGAAACAAAATCTAGGTAACACATTCATTTTAATAGCAATCCTTCCCAATAGGGATAACTGCAATTTCTTCCAGCCATTCATATCATTCTGAACTTTTTGCCATAGCAAGTCATAATTATTCTTATAAAGTTTCTTGTTCGATGAGCTAATATAGACCCCTAAATATTTAACCTTTTTTACTACCTCAAATCCTGTCATTTCCTCTAGTTTTTGTTTCTGTTGTATAGACATATTTTTAATTATCACTTTTGTTTTTTTCTGATTTATTTTAAATCCTGATACCTTTCCATATTTATCAATTACTTCCAACAAAAATCTACTTGAATTTATAGGATTCATTAACGTAACCACTACATCATCTGCAAAAGCTCTAACTTTGTACTCATATTGTCTAATCTTAATTCCCTCTATTTTCATTAATTCTCGTATTTTATCTAATAATGGTTCCAGAGTCAAAACAAACAATAATGGTGATAAGGGACATCCCTGTCTTGTTCCTTTCGCAATCTTAATAACTTCTGTCAAACTACCATTTACTATAATCTGTGCTGTTTGCTCTCCATAACTGTCGTCTCCTTCTTCTTTTGCCCTCAATTTTTCCCAGCATTAGGCTCTTCTCCAGCGAGTCTTTCCTTCTCATTAGGTGGCCAAAGTATTTGAGTTTCATCTTCAGGATCTGGCCTTCTAAAGAGCAGTCAGGGTTGATCTCCTCTAGAACTGACTTGTTTGTTCGCCTTGCAGTCCAAGGGACTCGCAGGAGTCTTCTCCAGCACCAGAGTTCAAAGGCCTCAATTCTTTGGCGCTCAGCCTTTCTTATGGTCCATCCTTCACAGCCATACATTGCAACTGGGAAAACCATAGCTTTGACTATACGCACTTTTGTTGGCAGGGTGATGTCTCTGCTTTTTAGTACGCTGTCTAGATTTGCCATAGCTTTCCTCCCCAGGAGCAAGCGTCTTTTAATTTCTTGGCTGCAAGTCCCCATCTGCGGTCATCTTGGAGCCCAGGAAAATAAAATCTGTCACTACCTCTATTTCTTCACCATCTATCTGCCAGGAATTGAGAGGGCCGGATGCCATGATCTTAGTTTTCTTAATGTTGAGTTTCAAGCCAACTTTTGCATTCTCCTCCTTCATCCACATCAAGACGCTTTTTAGTTCCTCTTCGCTTTCTGCCATTAGAGTGGTATCATCTGCATATCTGAGGTTGTTGATATTTCTCCCGACAATCTTAATTCCAACTTTTGATTCATCCAGCCCCGCCTTTCTCATGATGTGCTCTGCATATAAGTTAAATAGGCAGAGCGATAGTATACAGCCTTGCCGGACTCCTTTCCCAATTTTGAACCAATCAGATCTCACAGGACTAAGAAGATTGCACTGTCCCATCTAAATCTAGAACTATTTTTACTGAGATTGGTTATAATAATTTCTTTTGAATTTTTTTTAATAAGATTTTTTAAAAATGGACACTAGAGGGAATTAAAGATTACAATTAATTATGAGCCACGGTGCTGCAGTGGTTAAAGTGCAGTCTGCAAGCTACTTCTGTTGACTGCCGGCTGCCTGCAATTTGGCAGTTTGAATTGCACCAGGCTCAAGGTTGACTCAGCCTTCCATCCTTCCGAGGTGGGTAAAATGAGGATCCAGATTGTTGGGGGCAATAGGCTGACTCTGTAAACTGCTTAAGGCTCTAAAGTACTGTAAAGCAGTATATAAGTCTTAGGTGCTATTGCTATTAAGGGTGAAGAGTACTTAAACTCAATTTACTGTTATATAATAAAGCAAAATACTTTAACATTGGACATATTGAAGGCTATTTTTGAACAATAGACTTGGGAGTTAACTTTAGGAGCATCTGTCTCTATAGACAGATTGTTATGTATTTGAACTTTAAGAGGGAAGTTTGGGCGGGAACTAGCACGTTGCTGATTGGCTGATGCCTCAGCCAAAATAGTATTTAAAGAGGGGTTTTTGCTGTTGGTCTTTTGCTGGGTCACAATAAACTAAAGAGCTGTTGTCACTTGAGTGGTCTCCTGCCTCGTCATTGCCCAAACTTAACATTGGCGACGAAGGTGGGATACTGAGGCAGCGAGACCAGGAAAAGAGCTGAAGGAGTACGGATTCGCAAAACCCAGCCAGTATCGGAAGCGGTTACATAGCCATGTCCAGCTATACACCGCCAGCGCCATTTGACCCTGCCAAGGAGAAATGGGGGTCGTACATGGCTCGCTTCGAGTGTTTCCTCGAAGCAAACGTACAGGGAGTCTCAGACAATCGGAAGCGTGCTTACTTCCTGAGTCACTGCGGACCAGAGGTTTTCGATACCGCCGAGTCGCTGTCGGAACCAACGCCGGTACAGTCGGTACCATGGCAAACGCTGAAAACGACACTGAAGGCACACTACGCTCCGGTGCCGTCGAAGTTTGTTCAGCGTTTCGAGCTAAGACAGCGAGTTCAGCGTGAGGGCGAATTGATAAGCATGTACATGGCCGCATTGAGGAAAGCCGCGAACCACTGTGAGTACCGGGATTTGGATGACTCTTTACTGGAACAACTCATTTGTGGGGTCCGAGACATTTATTTACAGAAGCGGTTGCTGTCCAAAAGCAACCTGACCCTAGCCCTGGCCCTGGACGAGGTCAGGGCACACGAGATGTCCACCAAAGCGGCGGAGACTCTACAGAAACCGAACACACCGAACACCGGCACAAAAGCAGCGCCAGTCCACAGCGAGGTCGTCGAGGCCAAATCCGGGGGCGAGGAAGAAGAAGAGGTCTTCTATACCGGGAGGTCGGAGAGAGGCGACCGGGACGAGTGCGTGAGCTGCGGAGGCCAACACCAACGACAAAATTGCAGATTCAAGGACGCAATTTGCCGGCAGTGCGAAAAGAAAGGGCACATCGCACAAGCCTGTCGAGCCCCACAACCGTCCCGCCCAAAATTCAAACCGGCCAATCAGCAGAGCGCTGGACCGATGAAACGGCCAGGGATTGGCTCATCCAAAAGAGGCGCAAAATTTAACCAAACAACTGTACGAGTGGGCCACGCATCAACATGAATAGAAAAGAAGATATTCACACAGACGCACATTGAAGGAGTGCCGTATAAGATGGAGGTGGACACCGGATCGTCGATCACGATCATGTCCTGGGACACCGTCGCGAGGAACCTGCCAGAGGTCGCGAAACGACAACTGCAAACCCAAAAGCTGAGAGTGCAAGACTACCAGGGAAACCGGATCCCTGTTCGAGGAATCACGTCCGTCAAAGTGAGATACAGAAACCTAAAGAAAACTCTACCGGTCACCATCGTAGATGGAAACCTTCCAAGTTTGCTGGGCCTGGAGTGGTTCAGAGCCCTGGGGATGGAAGTGACCGGGGTCCACAGAAACGGAGTCAACCTAAAGGATGAACTGCTGAAAGAGTTCGAGGACGTCTTCCAGGACTGCCTGGGCAAGTACGTGGGGACCCCTATTTCATTTAATTTAGATCCCCAGGTAGCTCCCATTAGGTTAAAGGCTAGGCGGGTACCCTTCGCCCTTAAGCCCAAGATAGACCGGGAGTTAGACAAACTAGTAAACCAGGGCATACTAGTTCCCGTCGACCATGCCAAATGGGAGACACCATTTGTGACCCCAGTCAAACCGGACGGATCAGTCTGGATTTGCGCTGACTACAAAGCAACGCTTAACAAAGCATTGCAAAAGAGCGCATACCCCGTTCCTGTAGTGCAACATCTGTTGCACTTATTGGGACAAGGGCAGGTCTTCGCCAAACTCGATTTGGCCCAAGCCTACCAACAATTACCCATAGACAATGACACAGCCGAGGCGCAGACAATTGTAACGCATCGAGGCGCATTCAAATGCACTCGACTCCAGTTTGGAGTCAGCGTAGCCCCAGGGTTGTTCCAAAATCTAATGGAACGTCTGCTACAAGGAATACCGGGGGTCGTGCCATATTTTGACGACGTACTAGTTTCAGCAGAGAACCTAGACGAGTTAGGGGTCAAACTGCGGAAGGTCTTGGGCATTTTCAGGTCTGCTGGACTTAAGGTCAAGCTCAACAAATGCCAGATAGGATTCGAATCCGTAGAATTCTTGGGTTACCAAATAGACAGAGAAGGCATCCACCCCACGGAGAGCAAAGTGCGAGCCATCAAAAAGGCTCCAGCTCCCAAAAATAAGGCTGAATTACAGGCATTTTTAGGGCTTGTGAACTTCTACGCGGTTTTCTTGCGAAATAAAGCAACAGTAGCAGAGCCGCTGCACAAGCTATTAGGAAAAAAGACTGCTTGGACGTGGGGCAAGGTTGAGGCCAGAGCATTCGAGGGCGTTAAGAACCTTTTGTCCAATGATAGCCTGCTAATCCAATATAACGGGACATAACCACTAGTGCTAGTCTGCGATGCGTCACCCTACGGGGTAGGGGCTGTCCTCAGCCATAGGCTGCCGAACGGATCGGAAGCCCCCATAGCATATTTTTCCCGCACGATGTCAGCAGCAGAAAGAAACTATAGCCAGTTAGACAGAGAGGCCCTGGCCATAGTTTCAGGAGTCAAAAAATTCCACGAATACCTATTTGGGCGCCATTTCGAAATAGTAACAGACCACAGACCACTGTTAGGACTCCTGGCGGGGGACCATCCAACCCCAGTTGCCCTATCACCCAGGATGACCCGTTGGAATATTTTCCTGGCGGCATACTCGTATAAATTGTCCCACTGTCCAGGGAAGGACCTAGGACACGCGGACGCTTTGAGTAGATGCCCGCTACCAGAGACAATCAAAGACCCGACCCCGGGGACACCCATCCTACTAATTGACTCTCTAGACTCCGGGCCGGTCACTTCTAAGGAAGTGACTAGGGCATCGTACAGAGACGTTATTATAAGGACTGTAATCGGTTGGGTACAGAGGGGATGGCCCGATGCACCGGGGGATCGTTTCAAAGACTTTACCAAAAAACGCTCTGAATTGTCGGTTCAAGGGGGTTGTCTGTTATGGGGGGATAGAGTGGTTATCCCGGAGAAACTGCGAGAAAACGTGTTGGAACTGTTACATGTGGGTCACCCAGGGATTGTGAGAATGAAAAGCCTTGCGAGGAGTTATGTGTGGTGGCCACAAATGGATAAAGACATTAGCGACAGGGTAGGAAAATGCCAGGCCTGCCAAGAGTCAAGGCCACTACCCCCGACAGCCCCCATAAGGGAATGGGAGAAACCCCAGGGTCCTTGGTCCAGGATCCACATAGACTTTGCCGGGCCATTCCATGGGCAAACATTTTTAATCGTGGTAGACGCATTTTCAAAGTGGTTAGAAATCTTGCTTATGAAATCCACAACAGCCGAAGCCGTAATTACAACGTTGCGGCACCTTTTTGTAACGCACGGATTGCCAGACACCCTAGTGTCTGACAATGGCCCGCAATTCACGGCTACTCAATTCGAGAGGTACTTAGCAGAAGAGGGCATCCGACATGTCCTCTCAGCGCCTTTCCACCCGGCGACGAACGGACTTGCAGAACGATTCGTTCGCAGTGCCAAGGAAGCGCTAGCCAGAATAATCCCCGGTGATTGGCAAGCCAAAATCGATTCCTTCTTAGCGGTACAACACAGAACCCCCTGTGTAGCTACAGGGCACAGCCCATCCGAACTATTGATGGGTAGGAAACTCAGGTGTCCATTAGATAGATTAAACCCAACATACTCCCCTGACAGGTACCAAGGCATCCAGGAAAAAACCAGGGAAATGGCAATGGGTGATTCAGTGTGGGCACATAACTATGGTGAAGGCCCAGCATGGCTTAAAGGAACGATCACTGGAGTAACAGGTCCAAAATCATATATAGTGGACATGGGGGATGGCCGAGTATGGAGGCACCATATAGATCAATTACGAAGAAGGGTACAAAATAAATCAGAAACCGCGCAACCAGACCCTGACTACCAAATATTTGAACCAACAGCTAACTCAGACCCGCGGCGATCGGAGGACTTATCTGAACTTGTAGAAGTCCAGCGACGCCAATCGGCTCCTCCAGAAGACTGCAGGGACGACTCTGCAAGTAATCCAGGGCCGGAGGGCCTAGAGGAGCAGCTGGGAGGAACAAACAGTCCCTCCGACCAGCTCGACTCGCTCCCAGGGAATGAATTGCGCAGGTCAGAAAGAGGAGACGCCCTGTCTACCTGCGTGACTACGCGGAGAAATAACATGCAAATTCCATGCAAAAAAGGGGCTCAATGCGTTCTGGGAGGGGAAGAGTGTTATGTATTTGAACTTTAAGAGGGAAGTTTGGGCGGGAACTAGCACGTTGCTGATTGGCTGATGCCTCAGCCAAAATAGTATTTAAAGAGGGGTTTTTGCTGTTGGTCTTTTGCTGGGTCACAATAAACTAAAGAGCTGTTGTCACTTGTGTGGTCTCCTGCCTCGTCATTGCCCAAACTTAACATTGGCGACGAAGGTGGGATACTGAGGCAGCGAGACCAGGAAAAGAGCTGAAGGAGTACGGACTCGCAAAACCCAGCCAGTATCGGAAGCGGTTACATAGCCATGTCCAGCTATACACCGCCAGCACCATTTGACCCTGCCAAGGAGAAATGGGGGTCATACATGGCTCGCTTTGAGTGTTTCCTCGAAGCGAATGAACTACAGGGAGTCTCGGACAATCGGAAGCGTGCTTACTTCCTGAGTCATTGCGGACCAGAGGTTTTCGATACCGCCGAGTCACTGTCAGAACCAACGCCGGTACAGTCGGTACCATGGCAAATGCTGCAAACGACACTGAAGGCACATTACACTCCGGTGCCGTCGAAGTTTGTTCAGCGTTTCGAGCTAAGACAGCAAGTTCAGTGCGAGGGCGAATCGATAAGCGTGTACATGGCCGCATTGAGGAAAGCCGCGAACCACTGTGAGTACCGGGATTTGGATGACTCTTTACTGGAACAACTCATTACAGAGGCGGTTGCTGTCCAAAAGCAACTTGACCCTAGCCCTGGCTCTGGATGAGGCCAGGGCACACAAGATGTCCACCAAAGCGGCGGAGACTCTACAGAAACCGAACACACTGAACACCGGCACGAAAGCAGCGCCAGTCCACAGCGAGGTCGTCGAGGCCGAATCTGGGGGCGAGGAAGAAGAAGAGGTCTTCTAGGTCAGAGAGAGGCGACCAGGACGAGTGCGTGAGCTGCAGAGGCCAACACCAACGACAAAATTGCAGATTCAAGGATGCAATTTGCCGGCGGTGCGAAAAGAAAGGGCACATCGCACAAGCCTGTCGAGCCCCACAACCGTCGCTCCCAAAATTCAAACCGGCCGATCAGCAGAGCGCTGGACCGATGAAATGGCCAGGGATTGGCTAATCCAAAAGAGGCGCGAAATTGAACCAAACAACCGTACGTGTGGGCCACGCATCAACACGAATAGAAAATAAGATATTCACACAGACGCACATCGAAGGAGTGCCGTGTAAGATGGAGGTGGACACCGGATCGTCGATCACGATCATGTCCTGGGACACCGTCGCGAGGAACCTGCCAGAGGTCGCGAAACGCCAACTGCAAACCCAAAAGCTGAGAGTGCAAGACTACCAGGTAAAACGGATCCCTGTTCGAGGAGTCACGTCCGTCAAAGTGAGATACGGAAACCTAAAGAAAACTCTACTGGTCACCATCGTAGATGGAAACCTTCCAAGTTTGCTGGGCCTGGACTGGTTCAGAGCCCTGGGGATGGAAGTGACCGGGGTCCACAGAAACGGAGTCAACCTAAAAGATGAACTGCTGAAAGAGTTCGAGGACGTCTTCCAGGACTGCCTGGGCAAGTATGTGGGGACCCCTATTTCGTTTAATTTAGACCCCCAGGTAGCTCCCATTGGATTAAAGGCTAGGCGGGTACCCTTCGCCCTTAAGCCCAAGATAGACCGGGAGTTAGACAAACTAGTAAACCAGGGCATACTAGTCCCCGTCGACCATGCCAAATGGGAGACACCGATTGTGACCCCAATCAAACCGGACGGATCAGTCCGGATTTGCGCTGACTAAAAGGCAACGCTTAACAAAGCATTGCAAAAGAGCGCATACCCCGTTCCCGTAGTGCAACATCTGTTGCACTCATTGGAACAAGGATAGGTCTTCGCCAAACTCGATTAGGCCCAAGCCTACCAACAATTACCCATAGACAATGACACAGCCAAGGCACAGACGATTGTAACACATCGAGGTGCTTTCAAATGCACTCGACTCCAGTTTGGAGTCAGCGTAGCCCCAGGGTTGTTCCAAAATCTAATGGAACGTCTGCTACAGGGAATACCGGGGGTGGTGCCATATTTTGACGATGTACTAGTTTCAGCAGAGAACTTAGATGAGTTAGGGGTCAAACTACGGAAGGTCTTGGGCATTTTCAGGTCTGCTGGACTTAAGGTCAAGCTCAACAAATGCCAGATAGGAGTTGAATCCGTAGAATTCTTGGGTTACCAAATAGACAGAGAAGGCATCCACCCCACGGAGAGCAAAGTGCGAGCCATCAAAAAGGCTCCGGCTCCCAAAAATAAGGCTGAGTTACAGGCCTTTTTGGGGCTTGTGAATTTCTACGTGGTTTTCTTGCGAAATAAGGCAACAGTAGCAGAGCCGCTGCACAAGCTATTAGCAAAAAAGGCTGTCTGGACGTGGGGCAAGGTTGAGGCTAGGGCATTCGAGGGCGTTAAGAACCTCTTGTCCTATGATAGCCTGCTAATCCAATACAACGGGACATTACCACTAGTGCTAGTCTGCGATGCGTCACCATACGGGGTAGGGGCTGTCCTCAGCCATAGGCTACCGAACGGATCGGAAGCCCCCATAGCATATTTTTCCCGCATGATGTCAGCAGCAGAAAGAAACTATAGCCATTTAGACAGAGAGGCCCTGGCCATAGTTTCGAGAGTCAAAAAATTCCACGAATACCTATTTGGGCACCAATTCGAAATAATAACAGACCACAGACCGCTATTAGGACTCCTGGCAGGGGACCGTCCAACTCTGGTTGCTCTATCACCCAGGATGACCCGTTGGACTATTTTCCTGGCGGCATACTCGTACAAATTGTCCCACCGTCCAGGGAAGGACCTAGGACACGCGGACGCTTTGAGTAGATGCCCGCTACCAGAGACAATCAAAGACCCGACTCCGGGGACACCCATCCTACTAATTGACTCTCTAGACTCCGGGCCGGGCACTTCTAAGGGAGTGACTAGGGCATCGTACAGAGACGTTATTATAAGGACTGTAATCGGTTGGGTACAGAGGGATGGCCCGATGCACCGGGGATCGTTTCAAAGACTTAACCAAAAAACGCATGGAATTGTTGGTTCAAGGGGGTTGTCTGTTATGGGGGGATAGAGTGGTTATCCTGGAGAAACTGCGAGAAAACATGTTGGAACTGTTACATGGGGGTCACCCAGGGATTGTGAGAATGAAAAGCCTTGCGAGGAGTTATGTGTGGTGGCCACAAATGGATAAAGACATTGGCGACAGGGTAGGAAAATGCCAGGCCTGCCAAGAGTCAAGGCCACTACCCCCGACAGCCCCCATAAGGGAATGGGAGAAACCCCAGGGTCCTTGGTCCAGGATCCACATAGACTTTGCCCGGCCATTCCATGGGCAAACCTTTTAATCGTGGTAGACGATTTTCAAAGTGGTTAGAAATCTTGCTTATGAAATCCACAACAGCCAAGCCGTAATTACAACATTGCGGCACCTTTTTGTAACGCACGGATTGCCAGACACCCTAGTGTCTGACAATGGCTCGCAATTCACGGCTACTCAATTCGAGGGGTACTTAGCAGAAGAGGGCATCCAACATGTCCTCTCGGCGCCTTTCCACCCGGCGACGAACGGACTTGCAGAACGATTCGTTCGCAGTGCCAAGGAAGCGCTATCCAGAATAACCCCCGGTGATTGGCAAGCCAAAATCGATATCTTCCTAGCGGTACAACACAGAACCCCCTGTGTAGCCACAGGGCACAGCCCATCCGAACTATTGATGGGTAGGAAACTCAGGTGTCCATTAGATAGATTAAACCCAACATATTCCCCTGACAGGTACCAAGGCATCCAGGAAAAAACCAGGGAAATGGCAATGGGTGATTCAGTGTGGGCACATAACTATGGTGAAGGCCCAGCATGGCTTAAAGGAACAATCACTGGAGTAACAGGTCCAAAATCATATATAGTGGAAATGGGGGATGGCCGAGTATGGAGGCACCACATAGATCAATTACGAAGAAGGGTACAAAATAAATCAGAAACCGCAACCAGACCCTGACTACCAAATATTTGAACCAACAGCTAACTCAGACCCGCGATCGGAGGACTTATCTGAACTTGTAGAAGTCCAGCGACGCCAATCGGCTCCTCCAGAAGACTGCAGGGACGACTCTGCAAGTAATCCAGGGCCGGAGGGCCTAGAGGAGCAGCTGGGAGGAACAAACAGTCCCTCCGACCAGCTCGACTCGCTCCCAGGGAATGAATTGCGCAGGTCAGAAAGAGGAGACGCCCTGTCTACCTGCGTGACTACGCGGAGAAATAACATGCAAATTCCATGCAAAAAAGGGGCTCAATGCGTTCTGGGAGGGGAAGAGTGTTATGTATTTGAACTTTAAGAGGGAAGTTTGGGCGGGAACTAGCACGTTGCTGATTGGCTGATGCCTCAGCCAAAATAGTATTTAAAGAGGGGTTTTTGCTGTTGGTCTTTTGCTGGGTCACAATAAACTAAAGAGCTGTTGTCACTTGTGTGGTCTCCTGCCTCGTCATTGCCCAAACTTAACACAGATGGTGTCTAAAAGATGTGGAAATGGAACAACTTCTACCCAACAATATCAAGACTCATATGGATAAAAGACCTGCAAAAGAAACCAACTAATGTCCTCATAATTAGAAGGGCTGTAAAGACAACAAACTAAGATAGCAGCTTGAATAATTTTCCTATGGATTTACAATAGAGGTTTACTAAAAGTTTGAAGAATTTTGTGAGAAGGAACACAAAAATCGAAACGGTAGGGGCATTATTTCTAGGGCATTATTTGAAGTGATTAAAGCTCAATATTATTAGAAATAAAAAGAATGAATATAAAGTTGGTTTATTTGATCAAGGTTATCTCTAGTATCCTTTGGACTTTTGCTGACACAGTCGAAAATGACAAGGTTTTATGGATATGTTGATAGATAACACGGGATATGGGAAGAAGAGATCATTTATTTTAAGAGAAGGTTTAACAACTTCTCTTAACTAAAATTAAAATTAATTAAAATTAAAAGTAACTAAAATTGTAATAAAGGTGGAAAGTCATTTTATATATAGATTTCTTTTTTACTATATTCTTATTTTTCCTTTTTTGCATTTTATCTGTCCTTTCAACTCTTCCTTTTTATTCTTCTATCTTCAGTTTGTATTAGTTTTCATTGTTACAATCTTTTAATAAAATTACTATATATAAAACGATACCAGTTTTAAGAGCCAAAATTTACAAATTTGAATATCTTGTATTTTCTCTTGCTGCTTACATTTCAGTGAATTAGGCTAGTGCCTATCAGATTTGCTTTCAGATTATCTGTCTGTTGTGGACTTAAAATATTTGTCACCACTCATTATCTTAGCAATGGATCTTGCATATCTTCATCAAGACATCTTTTGTATCTTTACAACTTCACATTCTATTTATTCTATCTTTTCTATTATTTGTCAGGCACAAAAAACCAAATCCACTTGTGAAGAGTGTAATTAACTGTTTTATTGCTCAAACCTATATACAGGAATCTTTTCAGAGCTGTATTTGGGTAAGACTAGATAAACCAGGGACGCAGTGGCTTGGGGCTAGGATGTTGAGCTTGTCGATCGAAAGGTCGGCAGCTCAGCGGTTCGAATCCCTAATGCTGCCATGTAATGGGGTGAGCTCCCATTACTTGTCCCAGCTTCTGCCAACCTAGCAGTTTCGAAAGGATGTAAAAATGCAAGTAGAAAAAATAGGGACCACCTTTGGTGGGAAGGTAACAGCGCTCCGTGCGCCTTTGGCATTGAGTCATGCCAGCCACATGACCACGGAGACATCTTCGGACAGTGCTGACTCTTCGGCTTTGAAACAGAGATGAGCACTGTCCACTAGAGTTGGCAACGACTAACACGTATGTGCGAGGGGAACCTTTACTTTTACCTTAGATAAAGTTCAACAACATTCAAGGAGAGTCAGACGCCCACTTATGCCCACATAGGGATTCCAGACTAATTCCCTGTTTGATTCCCCCTGTCGCTCAGCCAGTCTCTCCTGCTCCCAATTAATATCTTCTCCCTCTGGTAACCAATCCACCCAAATATTTTTCTGCCATTTTCCACTCATTGACTTCTCCAAATGAGAGTAGAATTCCAGTGGCAACCAGTCAGGCCTCCATCTGCATTTCTGAGTGGCCCTCGGTCCTCTGCTGCTCTGCACAGTATCTTCAACTCACCTTCGGCTCCTCAGATTGTAGCAATTCTGCACAAGATGTGTTTTGCTTCTGCTCTTTCGGCATTTCTCCCACTGCCAACAGTCTCCAAAGGTGGAGCAACTGTTGAGCATCAAATGGTAACAGTACTCTTTCTTGGGGTCTGCAGCTCCCCAGTCCCTGACAGCCCCGAACACCAGAGCACCACACAAAGCCGTCCTCTAATTATGCCCTGTAAGCCGCCACTCCAGTTGCCCACAACGCTCTGGGATGGCCCAACTCTGACGACTCCGCTCTCCATCTCTCCAGTCAAGACAGCTTATTTAGATCCACCATCACAATGGCTGACTTTTCTCCTCTGGAACATTGAGTGATAAATTGGGAAAATATTAGTATAATACCAATTGATACATAAAAGAGTATATTATAATGAGCACATTAAGGCTAGAAGTTGGAAGATAAAAATTCTGTGTATGTAATTGTATTATTACTGTGAGCAATGTGTGAAAAATAGGTCAACCCAGTCATTACACTGTCCACAAAAAAAATTGGTTATTAAAGAAAAACTAAATAAAACATATACAAAAAAAAAAAAAGATTTTCCTTTAGTATCTCCCATCCTCATCCCTTCATACACCTCTTAGTAATACTAAGAAGATTCCCTGACTATCCTACACGGTATTTTAAAGTCTAACTTAAAACTGGCTACACTTACAACCTAGATTAAAACATGTTTTCTTTCCTTGGCAACATTTGCATATTTAATATAATGGATTGCATATTTTGGAAGCCCCAGGTGCTCTGTTTTGTGCTGATCCTGGCCACTGTTCCCTTTCAAAGCTCTGAGTACAAACCTCATTGGGTGTCCCTTGGTTCAGAATAGCAGTTGCTCCCTCTGGGCCTTGGGATGTAGCTGGGGTGTCAAACTTGATTTCATTGAGGGCAGCATCAGGGTTGTGGTTGACCTTGAAGGGCGGGGTGGGTGTGGTCAGCTCAAGGGCGCTCGTGTCGGGACGCTTGTGGTTCCCTGGGTGGGGCTGGGGGAATCCATTGTCTCCAGTGGAGGAAAAAGGCGAGACCAGGGCAAGCGCCAAACTCTTGTCCACTAGTAGAGCCTCGCTGTCTCTCTCAGGCCGCATGGAGGACCCCCAGACCGTGGTGAAATCCTCTTATGGTTTGCCACTGGTTTGCTTCTGGCGCATGCACAGCAGTCAGGACCCCACAGCCCAGCCCAACTCCGCCTCCCCAAGGGGGCCACCTAGCTACGCTTACCTCCTCCTCGAGTCTGCTGCTGCTGTGCTTGCTCTTCTTGGCCAGATCGTTCGTGGTGTGTGTGGGATGGCAAAGTGTGTGGGTCAGAGAGAGGCCCACTTCCTCTCCACGCAAGGGGGGGGAGACAACAGAGGCAACGATGGGGAGGGGTCAAAATGGGAAGCCTCTGCCAACTTACTTTACTTACTTTTACTTTTTTGCATTTATATCCCGCCCTTCTCTGAAGACTCAGGGCGGCTTACACTATGTCAAGCAATAGTCTTCATCCATTTGTATATTATATACAAAGTCAACTTATTGCCCCCCCAACAATCTGGGTCCTCATTTTACCTACCTTATAAAGGATGGAAGGCTGAGTCAACCTTGGGCCTGGTGGGACTTGAACCTGCAATATTGCAGGCAGTTGCTGTTAATAACAGGCTGCATTAGCCTGTTGAGCCACCACTGGCATTGGTGGTATCAGTGGTGGTACATTATCCCCTTGCCCCCTCCTCTCCTCATGGTCTCCCATCCTATAGCTGAGGATGCTAAAGCCAGATCTCCTTGCAATCCAAGTCCTCATTTTACCCATCTCAGAAGGATGGAAGGCTGAGTCAACCTTGAGCCTGGTGAGATTCGAACTGCCAAATTGCAGGCAGCTGGCAGACAGCAGAAGTAGCCTGCAGTACTGCACTCTAACCACTGTGCCACCGTGGCTCTTAGAAGCCAGGTCCTGTGGGGGTGGCCTCTTGCTGGCTCCAGGGTGACCCCGTGGCTGACACTGTTCTGGTCTGAATGGCCACAGCCTGGTTGTAGATCAGCGCCTGGTCGGCCTGGGCTGGACCAAGGCACCGTGGGCCGGTCCTTCGCTATTTCCAGAGCCAGATTTAACCAAATCGCAGGCCGGATCTGGCCTGCGGACCTTGTGTTTGATACCCCTGGGATATAGTGTTTCATAACTAATCGATCCTATTCCCAAGGGACATTTTTCTGATGGTATGAATCCTTTTCCTAAAATGGCTCCCTTCATTTCTTGCTCCGCTAAAATAGCGCAGTGCTTCATTCAACAAATTATCTAGAAAAAGGTTTGCCAATATTTCTGAGCAAGACCCACAATGCATTGTTTCTTCCAATGATTGAATGTGAAGTTTCCTGGCCCTCTGCTGGTCATCTATAGCTAATGAAGAAACCAAGAAGGCAAATGGAGCAGAGTCTTCCATCGCTGCCAGATGATGTATACCCTCATTTTCTACTCTGGGAATCTACAGAGTCCCTGACATGGGTGAAATGCTCCCAGTTCAGACCGGATCAACTGATCCGGTAGCGATGGCAGTGGTGGTTCAGAGGACCGGTAGCAAAAATCCCTCCCCCCCGCCACCCATGCCCACCCAATCGCCCGGTCACCCACTTGCCCGCTTGCTGCTTCTTTCTGGCTCGCTCGCTTTTCCTGCCTTGTTTCGCCGGCCACAATCTCTGCAATCAATTGCATCAGCTAGCAACTGAATCTGCCTGCCTGCAATCAATCTCATCGGTGAGCAACTGAATCTGCCTGCCTGTCTGTCTGTCTTGTGCCTTCAATTTGGTAAGTAACTGAGGTTTTTTTTGTGGGGGAGCTTTAAAAAAAAAAGTTAATTGGTTTTTTTTTTGGGTTTTTTTTAGACAGCAGTTTAAAGTTAAGGAAGTTTTAAATTTAGATACTTTTATCTAAAAATATAAATTAACTAAAATATTTGTGCAGCTTTCTGAGATTTGGTGTGTTTCTGTAGTGTTTCACTCTAACTACGCAAACACACAAAATCTCACAAAGCTGTATGTGGCATTTTGTGTGGAAAAAGTGTGAAAGTTGGTTTTTTTTTTTGTTTTTTTTTTTTTGTTTACATTTATACCCCGCCCTTCTCCGAAGACTCAGGGCGGCTTACAGTGCTTTTTGTGGCTGTGTGAGGTTCCTGCTTGTTGCAGGGGCCATTTTGGGTCAAGTGCAACTGCTTTTACATTAAGTGTGAGTCAATTGTGTCGTGTTGTGTATGTAAAGTGTGAAAGTTGGTTTTTGGTACCTCTTGTTGTTTTGTGTACTTTATTATTTTTATTATTTATTATTATTGGCCACGCCCACCCGGTCACCTGACCACCAAGCCATGCCCACCAATTAAGCCACGCCCACAGAACCTGTAGGGGAAATTTTTAGATTTCACCCCTGCCCTGACAGATTTGCACGATTTATTCTTGCCTGCAATAAAGATTCTGATTCGGCTGAGATGAGTCTGGGAATCTCCTGCCAAGACAAGCAGAGGAGTTGAGACTGGAGAGCTGTGATTTAATTCAAGCCCAGCTGGGGAGCCTCAGAAAGGCCAACTTGGCAACTGCTTGTCCAGCTCTTTGTATTCTCAAAATATCTGCCATCCCTCCTTTCACAAAAGGAAGGCTTAACAGAAGTACTGAGACAGCCCTTATTAAAATCTGTTGACGCAGCAGCCTGGAAAAAGGATCGGCCGTCTCAGATGTATCAGGTTATTTTGGGGTAAGTTGGCCAAAGCTTGCTGCCTTTTCAGAAAAGCTGGGTAGCACTTAATAATAATAATAATAATAATAATAATAATAATAATAATAATAATAATAATAATAATAATAATAATAATAACAACAACAACAACAACAACAGCAACAACAACAACAACAACAACAACAACAGCAACAACAACAACAACAACTACTACAGAGTTGGAAGGGACCTTGAAGGCCTTCTAGTCCAACCCCCTGCCCAGGCAGGAAACCCTACACCATCTTAGACAAATGGTTATCCAACATTTTCTTAAAAATTTCCAGTGTTGGAACATTCACAACTTCTGCAGGCAAGTCGTTCCACTTATTAATTGTTCTAACTGTCAGGAAATTTCTCCTTAGTTCTAAGTTGCTTCTTTCCTTGATCAGTTTCCACCCATTGCTTCTTGTTCTACCCTCAGGTGCTTTGGTGAACAGTCTGACTCCCTCTTCTTTGTGGCAACCCAGATTGTTGGGGGGGCAATAAGTTGACTTTGTAAAAATATACAAATAGAATGAGACTATTGCCTTATACACTGTAAGCCGCCCTGAGTCGTCGGAGAAGGGCGGGGTATAAATGTAAACAAAACAAACAAACAAAAAAAAAAAAACCCTGAGATATTGGAACACTGCTATCATGTCTCCCCTAGTCTTTCTTTTTATTAAACTAGTTACTAGACATACCCAGTTCCTGCAACCGTTCTTCATATGTTTTAGCCTCCATTACCCTAATCATCTTTGTTGCTCTTCTCTGCACTCTTTCTAGAGTCTCAACATCTTTTTTACATCACGGCGACCAAAACTTATTTATTTATTTTTATTTTATTTATTTATTTATTTTATTTTTATTTATTTGAATTTATATCCTGCCCTTCTCTGAAGACTCAGGGCGGCTTACACTATGTCAAGCAATAGTCTTCATTCATTTGTATATTATATACAAAGTCAACTTAATTGCCCCCAACAATCTGGGTCCTCATTTTACCTACCTTATAAAGGATGGAAGGCTGAGTCAACCTTGGGCCTGGTGGGACTTGAACCTGCAGTAATTGCAAGCAGCTGCTGTTAATAACAGACTGCATTAGTCTGTTGAGCCACCAGAGGCCCTGAAAACTGAATGCAGTATTCCGAGTGTGGCCTTACCAAGGCATTATAAAGTGGTACTAACACTTCACGTGATCTTGATTCTATCCCTCTTTTTATGTAGCCCAGAACTGTGTTGGCTTTTTTAGCAGCTGCTGCACACTGCTGGCTCATATCTAAATGGTTGTCCACTAGGATTCCAAGATCTGTCACAGGTACTACTATTGAGCAAAGTATCACATTTATGGTACCTGTGCATTTTGTTTTTTTGGCCTAAATGTAGAACCTTACTTTTTTCACTGTTGAATTTCATTTTGTTTGATAGCGCCCAATGTTCAAGTCTGTCAAGATCTTTCTGTAATTTGAGCCTATCTTCTGGAGTGTTGGCTATTCCTGCCAGCTTGGTGTCATCTGCAAATTTGATGAGTTCCCCATCTATCCCCTCGTCCAAGTCATGGATGAAGATGTTGAAGAGTACTGGGCCTAAAACAGAGCCTTGGGGTACTCCACTGCATACTTCCCTCCATGTGGATGTAGTTCCGTTGACGACTACACATTGAGGTACGAATCCATCTGGTGGTAGTGCTGTCTAACCCACATTTTTCTACTTTATCTAGTAGTAGGTTATGGTCTATTTTATCAAATGCTTTACTGAAGTCCAAGTAAATTATATCGACAGCATTCCTCTGGTCTACTAAATTTGTCACTTTGTCAAAGAATGCAATAAGATTAGTCTGGCATGATCTATTTTTGACAAACCTGTGTTGGCTTTTGGTTATTACTTTGTTTGCTTGGTGTTCGGTGATTCGTTGCTTATCTTTCCAGAATCTTTCCCAGTATTTTTTTTTTTAATTCAAAAAGTTTTACAGAAAATTTTTTCCCCCTTTCCCCCCCCCTCCCCTCCCCCCTCCCTTCACAACCCCCCTCCCCCCCCGACTTCCCGGAACGAGCACAAGGTATAGTTAAAATAAAACAAACATATGCTAAAAAATTTCGTCCCAACTTAATTATACCCTACAATCATCAATTCCTAACTTCCCGAAAACAATCAAAATAATACATCATAATCATTCAAAACAGTCTGATAACTCTTAGTCTGATATCTACGTTGAATATAGTCAATCCATTTTTTCCATTCCTTTAAGTATCTTTCTTGCGTATTGTCTTTCAAAAAGGCTGATATCTTCGCCATCTCAGCCAAATTGGCAACTTTCAATATCCATTCTTCTATTGTAGGTACTTCTTTTTTCTTCCAATATTGTCCTATTAGTAATCTTGCTGCTGTTATTAGATTTAAAATCAATTTAGTCTCAATTACTGTACAGTCCGTAATAATTCCCAACAAAAAAAATTGCGGCAGGAACTTTATCTTCTTTTTCAAAACATTTTGTAAAATCCACCAAATTTTTATCCAAAAGGCCTTTATATCCTTACAAGTCCACCAAATATGAAAATATGTAGCATCATCGCAATTACATCTCCAACATTTTGCTTGCATATCTGGGTACATACACGATAATTTCTTAGGATCTAAGTGCCATCTATAAAACATTTTATAAAAATTTTCCCTTAAATTCTGCGCTTGCATAAATTTAACCTTTCTAACCCAAATTTCCCAGTATTGAGGTCAGGCTGATAGGTCTGTAGTTTCCTGGATCTGGGGTTTTTTTTCTTTCCATTTTTGAAGATGGGAACTACGTCAGCTCTTTTCCAGTCCTCTGGCAGTTCCCCTGTGCTCCAGGATCTTTGGTTCTGAGATCTCGTCTGCCAGTTCCTTCAGAACCATGGGGTGTAATCCATCTGGTCCTGGTGATTTGAACTCATCTAGGGTAGACAGGTGTTCACTTACCATTTTTTCCCCTATTTTGTGTTCCTAATCGTTTTTTGTAGTGCTGTTTTTGATAGGTTAGATTGTTTTTTTCCTTTTGTGTAAAGACAGATGCAAAAAATGAGTTAAGTAGATCTGCTTTCTCCCTGTGGTTTGTCACCTTCTTGCCACTTTCTCCAAGCAATGGGCCAATTGTTTCCTTGACTTTTTTCTTGTTTTTAACATGTTGTTAGAAGTTTTATTATTTTTTACTTTCGTCGCTAGTCTTTGTTCGTTGTGAGCCTTAGCTTTCCTCACTTCATCTTTACAGGCTCGGGCTATTTGCTGATATTCTGCCTTAGTTATTTGCCCCTCTTTCCACTTTTTATACTTGTCCTTTTTGTCTTTCAATTTGTCAGAGAGTTCTTGAATGGTTTTAGTCAAGCTTTCAACCCAGAGACGCCTAGAGGGTAACCTTGACAAAGAGATGCAAGAGTCATTCGGAGAACCAATCAGAGAAAGTACACAAGAGCTCAGTCCAGGGGAGAGAGAGAGGCAGGAGAGGGGATGGGTGCAACCTCTGGGAGCGCTGAAGTTTCCACTATTATACCTTTGCCAAGAAAATGTCCTCTTGGAGTCTGCTTATTGGCTTGGCCTACGCAAAGCGATCAGGTGGCGGCTTTGGATGCCTGTTATGGCCTCACCTGAATCCTCAGTGAGACAAGGAGCCTGAGCAGAGGAGACCCCATACAGATAATAAGGGGCAGATTCTGGCAGAGCCCTGACCCAGGAGTCAAATGCTCCCATATCGGACCGGCTCGCATGATCCGGTAGCGATGGCGGCTGCTGGTTTGGAGGACCGTTGCAAAAATCCTTGGCCCCGCCCCCCTGCCTCTGCTGAGCCGCACCATCAGCAGAGGGGTTTTTTTTTTTACTTTTAAAAGCCGGTTTTGCTTCAGCCAAAACAGGCCTTTAAAAGTAAAAAAAAGCCTTTGAGGATCCCGCCCCTCAGCTGGGATCGGCAGAGACTTTAAACTTTAAAAAAAAAGATTAAAGTCTCCTCTGGCGATCTCACCTAAGTTCCTCATCAGCACTTTACTTGTACTCTTATTTGTAGAAAACATGTTTTCTACAAGTAAGAGTAGAGATTCTAAGGCACTTACCTGATTACTGATGAACGCATGGCTCTTTTTCCAGCCCGAAAGCAGTTTCACTTTCAGCCAGACAGAATCAATCGCTTAGCTAATCTATTTCCTCAGTGATCAATTGGTTGGCTTTGCTGGCTGAGGAACTGGGATTTGAAGTCCACAATAAAATAAAATAATAAAATAAAATATTTGTGCAGCTTTCTGAGATTTGGTGTGTTTCTGTAGTGTTTCACTCTAACTACACAAACACACAAAATCTCAGAAAGCTGTATGTGGCATTTTGTGTGTGTGTGTGTAAAGTGTGAAAGTTGGTTTTTGAGCTTTTTGTGGCTGTGTGAAGTGTGAAGTGCAGCTGCTTTTACATTGTGAGTCAGTTGTGTTGTGTTGTGTTGTGTGTGTGTAAAGTGTGAAAGTTGGTTTTTGGTACCTTACTGCTTTTTATACTTTGTTAATTATTTTTATTATTTATTATTGGCCACGCCCACCTAGTCATCTGACCACCAAGCCATGCCCACCAATTAAGCCACGCCCACAGAACTGGTAGGGAAAATTTTTAGATTTCACCCCTGCCCTGACCCAAGAGCACACCAGCCACTCTGAGGAGCTGGGCAAAGGGAACCAGAGGGTCTCTTGAAGCAGCGGGCAGCATACCCCTCGTCCAGCCACATTCACCTCCAAAACAGCCGACGGGCCTATGTCCCTCCGGGGGGCCAACTCCGGGCTTCGGTTCCTGGATTTCTTTCTGCTAATCTGCATGTCGATACTTAATTTAGAAGGTGCAGGATGATCACCAGAGAAGAATACCAAGAGAGACACAAGAATTTCAATAAATCTTTAAAAAGGTTTATTAAGAAATTGCCCCTAAATACTTACCTGTCAGAAGAATACAACCCCAATCATCCAGGTGAGCAGAGAACAGCAGAGAAGGTTCATATTCTGGAATTTGACTCATGAGAAAGTTTGAGAAAGGGGGTAAAATAAATCCTACAGCCCTCTTCCCTGCTCCCCCACCCTTTGTAATCCTCACCTTGATGCTAGAATAGCAAGGTGAAAACAATGTTTGTCTTTACAACCAGTGGAGGGGAAGACAGCAAGCAAGCACACAATGGGGAGAACACACAGAAAGGAATGCTTTGGCGCCAGCTATTTGCTTATCTGCTCCCCTAGCTTAGAACACCAAAGGAAGCCTTCGGGCCAATCTTGCTCAGGATCAGGCCAATTTCAGACAGCAGGACTAATTAACTAATCTGGCACAGAAAAGCAGTTTAGGAAGAGATAGCTTGTCTAAGCAATCTTTTCCTTCTAGAAAGTGGGAAGAAAATACAAAAAAACAGGAGTGGGGCAATCAGGCATAGGAAGGGTTCTTATAGCCAGCCGTGCCTTCAGAGGACCGGGCAGAGGCAGCCACTGTGGCCCCCTGTCCTTTCTTCCTGGTAGCAGTTGGTTACAACCTACCTTGTAAGAGCTTGGTAACAAAAAGCTCTCTGTGTCAGGCCTGGAAGCCATATTTTGCATTGGGCCACATTTACTGTTGTGGGAAACTGGGAGGGGGGATTGTATGGAGCAGGGGTGATATATAGTCATAATAACATTCCTTTCTCAGAGAGTCAAGGACATCTTGCCCTGCACCTGGAGGGCTGGAACTGGAGGCATCTCCAGTTGGGACCATGTGATGGACATGTGGAAGCTGGGCAGGGACTTGGACTTCCTTTTGGGTGGGGAAAACCTGGAAGCTTTCAGATTCGGGTTTTCCCAGATGTGCCAATATGACATCTGTAATAAAATGGAACTTTGAGGAACTTCTAGCTTCAGAGTCTTCTTTCGTTGGAGGTGTTACTTGGAACCCTGACACTCTGGCTACCTACTCACCCAATTCCTCGCTACACTCAGAAATATTAATAGTCTTCCGGTAACTTCTGTCTTCCCCGGAGGACGTCTGGAATGGCGTCCCGAACCGAGATTCTGTAAAAGCTGGTAAAACAGCGGAGAACAGCTGTTAGCCAGCTTCAAAGCTTTTCTCTGGGTGAAAGAGAATAGCGAAGAGTGGCTGGAGAGCAGAAGATTGCCCCAGGGGCTCTGCTTTGTTATGCAGAGCCTCGGAGGGATGCCTGCCTAACCCAGCCCTGCTCCAGACTCGGCTCGATCCTGCTAATTAGGCAGGACAAGAGGAAG
This sequence comes from Ahaetulla prasina, assembly GCF_028640845.1. Classification (NCBI taxonomy): domain Eukaryota; kingdom Metazoa; phylum Chordata; class Lepidosauria; order Squamata; family Colubridae; genus Ahaetulla; species Ahaetulla prasina. The sequence goes on along the minus strand of NC_080551.1, from coordinate 1,239,799 downwards.
ACGTCCACCTCTGCTCAATTGATTCCATTTTGAATACTAGAAGCAGACGGGACAAATACAAGTGATCGATTACTGGGGAAGCAAGAAGAGAGCTGACTTCTACTTCTTTTAAAAAAGGGAAAAACTTTTTCTCACTTTAAATTAGTGAAGGAAAAAATGGCATCTGAGAGGAAGTGGATTGGAGGCTGCTTGTGAGAGAAAGCGAAGTTCGTCTTTGTGGATTTTAGCTGAATAGAAGCTCTCCATAGGAGGCAAGGTGAAAGTTTTTATTTTACAACTTTAATTTGAGACTTTTTGAGATTTTGAGATTTTACAATTCTAATTAGAGACTTTATTTAAATTAAAATGGCTTTTAAACCACCAAAAGCTCCCATGACGAGAAGGGGGTCTGAAACTAACTTAGAAGATATGTTAAAGGAACAGAACAGAGTTTCTGAAGAAAGATTTAAAGAACTTATGAATAATATTCATGGTGTGAAGGATCAACTTAGGGAGGAAATTAAAGAGACTAATAAAAAAATTAGAGAAGATTTATTGATGGCTTTTCAAGGTTTGGCAAAAAAATTGGAAGTAATGGAGGATAAAATGGAAGTAATTAGTCAAGCAAATCAGTATTTAGATAATAAAGTTGGAGAGCTCCAAAATAAAGTGGACAAAAATGAGGACCATGTGGTAGTATTGCAATATAGAGCGTTGGAGAAGGCTTTGACAATTAGAGGTCTTCAAGATCAGAAGGAAGAAGATCTTTAAAAAGTTATATCTGAAGCCCTAGCTGAAATGTTATGAATGGATCCTCGAGAAGTGGATTTTCAAATTGATAAGGCATATAGGGTTAATTCTTGGGTAGCGAGGCAGAAAAAGCTTCCAAGAGATATTGTAATTTATTTTTTGACTTCTACAATGAGAAATCAAATTTTGCAAGCTACATATCAAAAGAAATTGCAAATAGGAGAACAGGAGGTGTTGGTTTTGAAGGAGATCCCTGCAAAAATGTTAAAGGATAGGAGGGACTTTAGATTTTTTACACAAGAGCTTAAGAAGCATCAGATTCAATATAGATGGGAGGTTCCAATTGGTTTAACAATATTTTTTCAAGGCAGAAGATATCAAATTGATACTGAGTTGAAAGCAAAAGATTTTCTCTTTAATGTATTGAAAGTGGATGTAGAAACAGTGGATAAAAGTCTTCAAGAGAAACAGAGAGTGGAAGCTGAAATGACTCCTGTGATGTCAGTACTTCAAGAACAACCTCAAGAACAAAGAATGACAAGGGGAGCTATTAGGCGTAAGGAGATAGAGGAATGACTTCAAAGACAGGAATGGGATTCTTCTACTGAAGCTGTGGGAGGAGCCAAGCCGAAGAGTGAGAGTCTTCAGCTAATTGCTCAGAAGCTTCAAGAGGCCAGTGATGGCAAATAAATTTTTGACATGGAATGTTAATGGTTTGAACTCAGCACATAAAAGAAGAAAAATATTCCATTATTTGAAACAATTTAACAACGATGTGGTATGTTTGCAAGAGACACACATAAAATTATCAGACCAGAAATATTTGATTAATTAGAAATTAGGTAAACATTTTGTTTCTTCTGCTCCGAATAAGAAAAATGGTATAGTTATATATTTGAAGAAAAATATATCAGCTAAATTAATTGAAACGGACATTCAAGGAAGATATATTGCTATTGAATTGATCTTAGAAGGAAAAAAGACACTTGTGATTGGCATATATGCACCTAATCAACAACAAGAAAATTTTTATAAACTGTTACATGAAAAATTGACTCTTTGGGACTATAAAACATTTATTATATTAGGGGATTGGAATAGTGTAATGGATATTAGAAAAGATAAAAGAACTCTTTCTAAGAAAATTCCTACGCATGCAAAACTGCCTAAATCTTTTTTTGTTTTGATGGAAGATTTTGAGTTGAAAGATATATGGAGAAGGCAGAATTTTGATGATAGAGACTATACTTATTTTTCGGATAGGCATCAATCTTTTTCACGTATTGATTTTATATAAATTACCAATGACTTGCTTTCTAGGGTTAAGAAAACAAAATTATTTCCAAGGTGTTTAACTGATCATAGTCTGGTATGGATGGAGTTGCAATATGAAGGAGGAAGAAGATCATGGAGAATAAATGAAAATTTGTTTAGATATGAGGATAATGTAAATCAATGTAAAAAACAAATGAAAGAATTTTTTGATTATAATTTGAATAAAGGAACTTCGATAGAAATGGTGTAGGATGCCAGCAAGGCCTTTATGAGAGGAAATTTGATATATATTTATAGTAGACAGAGGAGAAAATTACAAAAACAACGTAGGGATTTAGAAGAGGAAATTCAGAGGAAACAACAATTACTGGTATATAATCCACATGATTTAAAAATTAGGGATGCGATAAGGATATTGCAGAGTCAATTTAATATGTTAATGGCAGATCAGGTGGCAACCAATATACAGTATGCTAAACATAATACTTTTTGTAATGCCAATAAATCAGGGAGGTGGTTGGCTTATATGTTAAGGAAAAGACAGAAAGTACGTACTATTGAAAGAATTGAATACAAGGGTAAAGTGAGATTTCAACAGGATAAAATTAAAAAAGCTTTCTTGGAATATTATACAAATTTATATGCCAGAGATACAATATTGAATATGGATATTGATAAATATTTGAAAGAATATAAGGTTAAAGGTTTAACTAATAAACAAAGAGAAGAGTTGAATCGGCCTATAACTTCTGAGGAAATTATTTTGGTAATAAAGCCATTAAAATAGGGAAATCCCTGGGCACAGATGGACTTACAGCAATATATTATAAAAAGTTATAGGATGAGATAGTTGATCCACTTATGGAGTTATTTAATCAGATACTGATGGGAGGAGGAGTGCCACCATCATGGAGGACTACTTTTATTTCATTGATACCAAAAGAGGATCAGGATTGTACTAAGCCTGGGAATTATAGACTGATTTCACCCTTGAATAATGATTATAAGATTTTTGCGAAAATAATGGCAAATAGGTTAATGGAAATTGTACAACAAAGGATTCATACTGACCAGTCTGGTTTTATAAAAGGGAGACAAATGAGGAATAATGTTAGGCAGATAGTGAATTTATTGGAATATTTGGAAAAGAAAAATCAGATTCCGGCAGCATTTTTGGATGCAGAGAAAGCTTTTGATCATTTGCATTGGGAATTATTATTTAAATTAACAGACAAAATGCAATTTGGAAATGGTTTTATACGAATACTTAGGGCAATTTATGGAGAGCAAACAGCTCAGATAATATTTAATGGTAGTTTGACAGATAGTTTTAAAATTGCGAAAGGAACAAGGCAGGGGTGTCCATTATCACCTTTATTGTTTATTTTGTCTTTGGAACCTTTATTGGATAAGATAAGAGAGTTAAGGGAGATAGAGGGTATTAGAATTAGAAGACATGAATACAAAGCCAGAGCATTTGCAGACGATTTGGTTGTTATGTTGACTCAGCCTATAAATTTGAGTGTATATTTGTTGGAAGTAATTAATCAATATGGAAGGGTCTCAGGGTTTAAAGTGAATCAAAATAAAACAAAAGTGTTAACCAAAAATATGATTAAGAACCAGAAAGAAAAATTAGAGGAAATAACAGGATTTGAAATTGTAAAAAAGGTTAAATATTTAGGAGTCTTTCTTACTTCATCAAATGTAAAATTGTATAAGAATAATTATGATGTGTTATGGAAAAAAATTCAGAAGGAAATGAATACTTGGAAAAAAATTACAATTATCTTTGTTGGGGAGAATAGCAGCTATAAAAATGAATGTTTTGCCTAAATTCTTGTTCTTGTTTCAGATGATACCAATAATTAAGAAAGAAAAAAATTTGGAAGAATGGCAGATTGGAATTAATAAATTTATATGGGAAGGGAAAAAAGCGAGAGTTAAAATGAAAATAATGCAAGATACACGGGAAAGAGGAGGATTAAAAATGCCTAATTAATAACTGTATTATGAAGCAGTTGTTCTTTCGGTAATAAGTGATTGGTTTAATTTGATGGAGGAAAGGATTTTGAATATAGAAGGTTATGATTTATTATATGGTTGGCATGCATATTTATTGTATGATAAGAAAGTAGATAAAGCTTTTAAGAATCATGTGTTGAGAATTTCTCTTCTGCGTGTCTGGAAAAAATATTATTATAAGTTAAATTATAAAATTCCTATATGGGCAAGTCCTCGGCACGCAGTAGAGAATATAAATATAGAACAGGAACAAGAAATGATTACTTATAAAGATCTTTTATATAATGAGAGGGGAAATTTACAACTAAAATCTTTGGATACATTAAAAGAAGAAGGGAGGAATTATACTTGGTTTCAATATGGAGGCTAGATGGAAAGAAGATCAGAAAATTGGTATTATTCAAAATGAAGAAAATCTGGTTAAACAAATTAGAAATCAAATCCAGGGGCATATAAAGAGATTGTATAATGTGTTGATAGAAATAGATTCTGAAAGAGATTTACTAAAGGATTATATGATAAAATGGGCACAGAATATTCAGGAACCAATAATGTTGGAAACATGGGAAAAAATTTGGGTTAGAAATGTTAAATTTATGCAAGCGCAGAATTTAAGGGAAAATTTTTATAAGATGTTTTATAGATGGCATTTAGATCCTAAGAAATTATCATGTATGTATCCAGATTATGCAAGCAAAATGTTGGAGATGTAATTGTGATGATGCTACATATTTTCATGTATGGTGGACTTGTAAGAAAATTAAGTCTTTCTGGATAAGAATTTGGTGGATTATGCAGAATGTTCTGAAGAAAAAGATAAAGTTCCTACCACAATTTTTCCTTTTGGGAATAACAACAGACTGTACAGTGATTGAGACTAAATTGATTTTGAACTTAATAACAGCAGCAAGACTGTCGATTGGACAATATTGGAAGAAAAAAGAATTACCCACAATAGAAGAATGGATATTGAAAGTTTCCAATTTGGCTGAGATGGCTAAAATCTCAGCCTTCTTGAAAGACAGTACTCAAGAAAAATATCTAAATGAATGGAAGAATTGGATTAAGACTAAGAGTTATCAGACTGTTTTTGAATGATTATGATGTATTATTTTTTATTGTTTTTGGGGGAAGTTAGGAATTGATGATTGTAGGGGTATAATTAAGTCGGGACGAAATTTTTTTAGCATATGTTTGTTTTATTTTTAACTATACCTTGTGCTCGTTCCGGGAAGTCGGGGGGGAGGGGGGTTGTGAAGGAGGGGAGGGGAGGTGGGGGGAAAGGGGGGGAAAATTTTTCTGTAAAACCTTTTGAATAAAAAAAAAAAAAATAGAAGAATGGATATTGAAAGTTTCCAATTTGGCTGAGATGGCTAAAATCTCAGCCTTCTTGAAAGACAGTACTCAAGAAAAATATGTAAACGAATGGAAGAACTGGATTGATTATATTCAAAATAGATATCAGATTAAGAAATTTCGGATTGCCTTTGAATGAAGGATGTTGTTTTTTATTTTAATGGAAGAAGTCAGGTTATGTGAGAGAGAAGGATTATAATTGTGTTAGATTTTAAAAATTTAATGTATGACTGTTTGTTTATTGAAGTATACCTTGTGTTTGCTCCGGGAACTCGGGGGGGGGGGGAGGGGAAAAATTTAATTGTTGTTGTAAAACTTTTTCAATAAAAAAAAGAAACATTAATAGCCTCTCATGCCTTTATTGGACTGGCTTTTGGGGGGTTTGCATTACTGGCCCAGAAGAACAAATGACCTTCTTGCGGACCGGAGGCCTTGAGCCTTTTGAATTGTGTCACTGTTTTGATGCCAACCATGATCTCTTTTTCGATCATCTAGTCAGCTCAAGATCAGGTGTTGATGCTGTTGCAACAGCTCATCCCTTTTCATCCTGTCTCATTGTGCCCAAAGGATTGTGCAGTAAATATCTGTTCATTCATCAGATGTTGAACATCTACATGAGACAAAGTCATAGTGCTGGGTATTGAATTATTCTTAAAAAGGTTAATTATAATACAGGTAGTCCTCAACTTATCACCACAACTGAGCCCAAAATTACTGTTGTTAAGTGAGTTTTGCCCGATTTTATGATCTTTCTTGCCACCGTTGCTATGTGAATCACTGCAGTTGATAAGTGAGTAACCCAGCTGCTAAATGAATCTGGCTTCCCCACTGACTTTGTTGTCAGAAGGTCACTGCAACCATCATAAACATAAATCAGTTGCCAAGTGTCTTGAGTTTTAATCGCATGACCATGGGGATGCTGCAACGGTCGTGTGAAAAATGGTCATGTCACTTTTTACAGTGCCGTTGTAACTGAATGGTCACTAAATGAACAGTTGTAAATTGAGGACTACTGTAAAGGATCCACTCAGGCTGTAATCTGCTTTCCTGACTTACCGTATATACTCGAGTATAAGCCGAGTTTTTCAGCACGTTTTTTGTGCTGAAAAACGTCCCCTCGGCTTATACTCGAGTCTACGTCTTCGGGAACCCCGCACAGGAGGGGGTACCGAACGGACTCCCATGGGAGGGACGGGGGGCGGGCCCGCCGGGGTCTCGCGGGATTTGTCGCCCCCAGGCCGGCCCCCATTCCCGTGTCTGGTGGGCGGACGGCGCAAACTTGGCGGGCTGTGCATTGGCGCGGGGAAGCCCTGGTGGTGCAGTGTCCCCGTTCGCCCTGGCCTCCGTCCTCCGATCTCCTGCGCTGGGAGCGAGCGAGCGAGCCAGCGAACGGCTTCGGGCACCGCGGACTTTGGCAAGGAGGAAGGTGGGAGGGAAGCGGAGCTGCCGGCTGTGGGGGTTGAGGCGTGCAAGAGGAGTGAGCGTGGAAAGGCCTTTTGTGTGTGTGTGCGTGTGTGCGCGCCTGTGTGCCCTAGGGAGGAAGCGGAGCTGCCGGCTGTGGGGGTTGAGGCGTGCAAGAGGAGCGCCTCCTCTTCCTCCACGCTCGCTCCTCTTGCACGCCTCAACCCCACCATCCCCACCCTCTCCAGCGTGAAGGTCACCTCCTCCCTCTTCCAGGCGGCGGCGGCGGCTCGGCTCAGCGGAGCGCCACAGCCGGCAGCTCCGCTTCCTCCCACTGGTCCCAGTCAGCGAGCGGTGGCGACATGCCGAGCGCCACTCCGCCACCGCTCGCTGGACTGGGACCGTGGGAGGAAGCGGAGCTGCCGGCTGTGGCGCCCGCTGAGCCGGAGCCGCCAGCCTTCTCGGCTGAGGGAGGGAGGGTTTCAACGGTGAAAGCGTCGGCCGAAGGCTGGCGGCTCCCGCCCGCCGCCGCCGCCGCCGCCGCCGCCGCCTGGAAGAGGGAGGAGGTTTCCCGAACGGTGAAAGCGGAGCGGCGCCGCATGTCGCCACCGCTCGCTGGACTGGGACCGTGGGAGGAAGCGGAGCTGCCGGCTGTGGCGCCCGCTGAGCCGAGCCGCCGCCGCCGCCGCCTGGAAGAGGGAGGATGTGACCTTCATGCGCGGAGAGGGTGGGGGATGGTGGGGTTGAGGGGCGTGCAAGAGGAGCGAGCGTGGAGGAAGAGGAGGAGGCGCGCTCCTCTTGCACGCCTCAACCCCCACACAGCCGGCAGCTCCGCCTCCCTAGGGCACACAAGCGCACACACGCACACACACACAAAAGGCCTTTCCACGCCACTCCTCTTGCACGCCTCAACCCCCACAGCCGGCAGCTCCGCTTCCTCCCTAGGCACACAGGCGCGCACACACGCACACACACACAAAAGGCCTTTCCACGCCACTCCTCTTGCACGCCTCAACCCCCACAGCCGGCAGCTCCGCTTCCTCCCTAGGGCACACAGGCGCGCACACACACGCACACACACACAAAAGGCCTTTCCACGCCACTCCTCTTGCACGCCTCAACCCCCACAGCCGGCAGCTCCGCCTCCCTAGGGCACATAGGCGCGCACACACGCACACACACACAAAAGGCCTTTCCACGCCACTCCTCTTGCACGCCTCAACCCCCACAGCCGGCAGCTCCGCTTCCCTCCCACCTTCCTCCTTGCCAAAGTCCGCGGTGCCCGGTTGCTCGCTGGCTCGCCGCCGCCTCCCAGCGCAGGAGATCGGAGGACGGAGGCCAGGGCGAACGGGAACAGCCCACGCTCCGAAGAGGGAAAGGGAGCGAGTGGGTGGGTGGCTGGGACGAGACCCCCACCACAAACACACACACACACGCCCCGTGAGACGTCTTGCTTGCATGTCACACACACGCACCGCTCGCTGGGGAAAAAAAAAGGATGGATGGATGGATGGATGGAAGTAAGGAAGGAAGGATGGATTGATGGATGGAGGCGACCGCTTTGAAGCGCAACCCTTCTCCCGCAACTAAGGGGGGGGGGTCAATGTTTTCCCCAATCCTAGGGTGTGGGGAAACAGTCATTCTTTCTTCCCCCCTAGTCTCTCCCGAGATCGCACTGCAGCGCCCATCATCCCCAGCCGGCAATCTGAGCTCGTGCCATCGATGTGGTCCTTGAACTTCCCCCTCCTAGGATGGCCGGCGTGGAGGGTGTGGTGGTGGTAAAACGGCCAGGAGAAAGCTTTCGCTCTTTTCGAGAGGTCCTCTTGGAAGGCTGCCTTGGAAAGGAAAGTGGGAGGGGCAGAGATTTCTCCTCAAAGGTCCCCTTGGAAGGCTGGGTAGGAAAGGGAAAGTGGGAGGGGCAGAGATTTCTTCCTCGGTCCTTCTAGAGTCCTTGAGAAACTGATATCATACAAGGTTAATAAATTATACTCCTCCTCCTCATTGATGAGTTTTTCATCCTGAAATTGATTGAAACATTGTACCATCATATGCTGCCATAGTATAGTGTTAACAACATCTGTAAAGATGATATATGAGCATGACACTAAGTTTTTTCTATATTTCCCTTTATTGAAAAACTTCCATCATGCTTCTTTCTGAAAACAAAGGTCATTATAATATACCTCATTATATATTTGATTTGATGATATTTCAGTTAATAAATACCATTTAAGGTGTTAAGCTTCTTTTCTTTTTCAGCAGCAAAGTGAATTACAACTTTAAAGAACTTTATTACTTTATATTCATTTATTTTAAGTATAGATTTTAGATTTTTAAACAAATATGTTTAGAGCTTTTATATCTTTCAAGTTATTCAAATTATCCCCTCAGCAGGTATATAATGGCATCCAATTCCAATATCATGTTGGGGCTTTTGAGCAAGGGAGGAGGAACGTGAGCACCGCCTTTCGCGCTGGCATTCCGGGATTTCCCTTTGTTTAGAGCTGGGAATCCTCCTTCCCCCTTTTGCACTCCCTCCCTCCCTCCCTCTCTCTCTCTCTCTCTCTCTCTCACACACACACACACACACACACACACACACACACACACACACACAGACTTCTAAAGTCGATTGGCACAATGAAAGGCAAAGACCACAATTGTTTTAAGAAAGAAGCTTTAGCAGGGAGGGGGGATGGGAGGGTGTTTTAAGTTTTGGCAAACAGCCAGGCCAACTGTATTGGAGAAGGTCACACAACTGGCCTTAACATTTTAGCTGCTGTCTTTTTCCTCACACTTGGGTTTAATGATATTAGAGACCCTTATTGCCCTGCCAAAAAAAAAAAAAAAGAGCCACCCCAACGTCTATGAAAATTAACCTTCTCTGCCAAGAGACACTGTGCAGGGTATTTTCACTATTGGTGTGCATACAGGCTTAGATTTGTGCTGGGTTCTTAGTGCTTAGAGCACTGACCTTCAGAGGCACCCTGGTCCCTTGGAAGCTAAAGGAGGACTCATTTTCATGCTTGCAGTTGTATTGTCAATTTCTGTGAGACAATGTTGTTGAAGTAACTCACTCACTCATTCATTCATTCATTCATTCCTTGTGTGTCCAATCACACTTGGCCAATAAAAAATTCTATTCTATTCTATTCTATTCATTCATTCATTCATTTTATTTTGTCAAATACATATTAAATAATTATATAAATATAAGCATGAATTGAATACATAAAAGGAATACAACTAAAGGGAACATTAGGACAGGGACGGTAGGCACGCTGGTGCTCTTATGCACGCCTTACAGACCTCTTAGGAATGGGGTGAGGTCAATACTAGATAGTCTTTGGTTAAGGCTTTGGGGATTTTGGGAAGAGACCACAGAGTCAGGTAGCACATTCCAGGCATTAACAACTCTGTTACTGAAGTCACATTTTCTGCAATCTAGATTGGAGAGGTTCACTTTTAAGTTTGAATCTATTGTGTTCTCGTGTATTGTTGTGGTTGAAGCTGAAGTAGTCATTGATAGGAAGTACATTGTAGCAGATAATTTTATGAGCTATGCTCAGGTCATACCAAAGGCGGCGTAGTTCTAAATTTTCTAAAGCTGGGAATCCTCCTTCCCCCTTTTGCACTTTTATTGTTTTTCGTTCAAATAAATATTCATGTTATTTTACTTGGCTCTATCTTTATTTTTTACATTGACCAGTAGCTGCCTCATTTCCCACCCTCGGCTTATACTCGAGTCAATAGTTTTTCCCAGTTTTTGTGGTAAAATTAGGTGCCTCGGCTTATATTCGGATCGGCTTATACTCGAGTATATACGGTAATTCAAGATGTTTAGCGCCTCCTCTGGAAGCTTTAAAAACAGGCCTTGTGTATAAGAAGTGCTCATGGGTCCGGCTGGGTCCAGAGGAGAGGCTCTTTTGCCTGTAAAACATCTGGGCTGGGGGGCCCTTCCCTGGTTCTTGGACGTGTTCCTCTGATTCCCAGTCTCGCGTCATTGATGCTTAGGAAGATGTGAATTAAAAATTGTGCTTAATCAGGTTCTAAGATAGCTTTCTCTGCTATCTTAGCATTCTAATATTATCTTGTTATCAGTTTATTATTATTTGAATGGGAGAAATTCACTGTACATTTATCAACATCTACTGATTCAGAAGAAGGTGACAGTGAATAGGCTTGAATTATGAAAAGCTTCGTATTATTAAGGAATTGGTGGTGGAATGTGATAAAAGTGGTATATGAAGGAACTAAAGCCGGTGCAATGGTAAAATAAAGGCTTAGCAGGTAACTCAGCCTGGAGGCCAGAACAAGAGAAGGTGGGTGATCTTTCCTTGGTTGTTTAAAGGGTTAATGGCTGAACGTATAAAGAGGGGTTTTAAAAAAATCTATATATAGTATTTATTGTTAATATATTAAAATACAAAGAAAGAAGGAAAAAAGGTGATACATAGTAAAAATAAGAAAAAGGAAGGCTTGTGAAGACCCCAAAGGTGTCTTGGTTGCAGACATGACTGTGTGTCTGAACCCGAGTGACAGTTTCTGTGACACAACAAGAAGTCTTGATATAAAAATAAATGGACGATTGAATCAGGTGTCTTTCTGATGGAAAATGGGAATGTGCAAGATCTCCATAAATGATGACCGATTAGAGCAAGTGGATGGATTTGTTTACTGGACAGAACACTTCTTAAGGGGAAGGGGGGGGGAAGGATGCAGAAACCTTAAGACCTGCAAATCCTGCAGGTAAGGGAAGTGGATCGGATGTGGTCCCTTGTGTGGAATAAGCAGCTGGAAGGGCAGAAAAGACACGGATTCCAACTTCCTTGTTGCTGGGAGTGTCAGGAAGTGGGTGGGTGGCAAAGCCAGGACTGAAGAGCCAGGCCTTGGAATACCTTCTGGTCTTGCAGAGGAGATGAATTCAGATCCCGCGGCAAAGAACCGTGCAAAGGAAGAAATGCAGTAGATGAGTATAAACAATGCTGGACTCCTTGGGGAGGAAGGGACCTAGGAGCTCTCCTAGCCCAATGCTTCCCAGCACAGAAATTCTCAGACCACCCCGGGAAAAGGGACATTCATAGCAGACAGTTCCAATGCCATTGCCAAAAGGTAACAGATGAAATGGCTTGTGAGGATAGAAAAAAACCGGAGCGATATGGTGGATAGGGATGGTGTAAATGAGTTTTACCTGTTTCCATTACCCGCTTTTCATTTGTTTTCCTGGGCAATGTTGCACAGTGTTGCCTACCTGACAGGAAATAGCATCCTAGGCAGGGGTGAAATGTAAAATTTGTTACTGCTGGTTCTGTGGACGTGGCTTGGTGGTGGTGGGGTAATGTGACTGGGTGGGTGTGGTCAACTTTTTTTTTTAACTTTTAAAAGCATTTTTCTCAGAGGTTGTAAAAAAATGCTTTTAAAAGCCTGTGATGATCAGGCAACTCAGCTGGGATCGCCAGAGGGAAAAAAGCTTTTAAAGGGTTCTGACGATCCCAGCTGAACTGCGCGATTATCAGAGCCTTTTTTTTTTACTTTTAAAAGCATTTTTTTGGCCGAAGAAAAAATACTTTTAAAAGTAAAAAAAAAACCTTCTGATGATTGCGTGGCTCAGCTGGGCATGGGCGGCGGGGGGGAGGCCGGGATTTTTGCTACCAGTTCTCCAAACCACCCGCCGCCATCCCTACCTGATCGGGCGATCTGGTCTGAACCGGGAGCATTTCACTCCTGATCCTAGGTGACCATGTGTACTTGAAATACATGCAGGACAAGGAAGACAAGCCAAGATCCTCAGCTGAGAAGCAGCAACCAGATGCTCTTGCAGCCAGGGGGAACCCTAAGCCCTGTCAGCCCCTGAACTTCAGATTCAGAGAAGCATGCTGGCCTGAGAGACATGGTGACCATAATAGCTGCTATGTTCAGCTAATCAGGAATTTTAATTTTTCTTTTGGGAAAAAGGGTCAATCTTGGTCAAACCAAAAGCTTACTTAAAAAAAAAAACAAGATCAGATGAATTCAGAATATACTGTAGGAGAGTCAATACAATGTTTTTGTTTATTTAGTATTTCCCTTTTGTTTTTGTGGATGATAAATAGTTCCTTTTTATTTTGCATTATTTTACAATTGCTTGAAAATTGATTAGTAAAACCAATTTTTAAAAATGGAATTGCTTAGTTGAGGACTAGAATATCCCAGTTGTGTAGTTCTTCTACTTTGGGGCAGCATTTGAGAAACACCCGGTCAGTCTCTCCACTTCAGCATTGCTGATGGCTCCCATCTGGGGGGGCTGAACTGGCCCTTCCCTGCAGAAAACCTTGGGCACCTTCCCAAGAGGAGTCTGGTTCTTCAACCAGCCTCCTCTGGTGCCCACTTCCCAGGTGGTGCTTCCCACCCAGGACTTAGCTTCTGAGCTGGAAGGAAGGAAGGAATCGAGGGTGTCTTCCTCTGAAGAACCCGGAAGAAAGGGACTCCTGAAGGTCTCTTGGCCCCTTGAGCACAGAGGGGCAGAACTGGGGTCAAGGGCTATCCAGACAGGGGCAGACCCTGCACTAAGGAGACACATCAATCAGGTCTTCCCAACCAATGGACAGCCAAGGTGCTGCCTGCCATCTGCACCTTGGTCAAGTTCCCAAAGGAGGGGGCTGGGAAGGCCTTTCTCAGGGGCGGTTGCCAAAAGAGGTTGCCTCTGCCAGGGGGAGCCATCTGGCCAGCTCCAGCAACCAGGGCTCTCACACAGATGGCACAGAGTGTCAGGCAGGCCCCTTAGGGACCTGGGCTCTGTGTTCTAACCTAGTCTTAGCAGAAGCAAGAAACACTACGGGCCCATGCTACTCTTTACAGGGCGGGGGGGGGGCATACAGAGCAGAGCAGTGCCCCCACTGGGTCACGGATGAGAAGAGCAGCCAGGAGGCCCAGAAGGTGCTCAGCTGGACTCTTCCTTCCAGGTGACCTGAGGGAGGGGCCCCAAAGGTTGCCTCCTCTCTCCTTCCTTTTGTAACAGGTAAGTATAGGTAGAGGGTTGAGGCCTTTGAACTATGAATAATTCTATAACTAGAATTGAGGCCTTTGAACTCTGGTGCTGGAGAAGACTCCTGCAAGTCCCTTGGACTGCAAGGCGAACAAACAAGTCAGTCCTAGAGGAGATCAACCCTGACTGCTCTTTAGAAGGCCAGATCCTGAAGAGGAAACTGAAAGACTTTGGCCACCTAATGAGAAAGAAGGACTCCCTGGACAAGAATCTAATGCTGGGAAAGATTGAGGGCAAAAGAAGAACGGGACGATAGAGAACGAGGTGGCTGGATGGAGTCACTGAAGCAGTCAGCATGAGCTTAAATGGACTCCAGAGGATGGTAGAGGACAGGAAGGCCTGGAGGAACATTGTCCATGGGGTTGCGATGGGTCGGACACGACTTCGCAACTAACAACACCACCACAGGTAGAGAGAAAAGGCACTTCTCCCTCAAAGTTTGTGAGGTAGATGGAAAGGGTGGGGCGAGGCTCCTTCCTTTTTTGCCAAAGGCCAGGGTGACCCACTTCTCAGCACCCCTTTGGCCTCTGCCTCCTCCCCCCAATTCCCCTGCTGGTGTCAGCTTGGCTCGCTGACCTCTCGGGCTCCAGGGCCATTCTCCCAGGCTCCAGTTGCCATGGCTATTGCTGGGAACTCATTGCTATGGAAACGGTGGGAGTGTTGCCTGCAGGGAAGGGGAGAGACTTAGGCCATCCTTCCAGCTGGCCATGGAGGATGGCTCAGCAGGGTCCTGCAAGGCTCGGTCAGCCCAGTTTCTCAAAGCAGCTCTGTCTCCACAGCTTGTAGTGGCTTGTAGCCCCTCCCCATCTGGTACCAATCAAGTGGGCAAGGAGGCAGCTGCACTCTTAGGGGGTAACAGGAACCCCCTGTCTATGGAAGCCTACCTTCCATGGAAGATCTGTACATTGTCTGGGTCAGGAGGGCTGAGAAGGTATCCGGAGGCCCCTCACATCCTGGACATAAACTGTTTTGACTCCTTCCCCTGGGGTGCTGCTATAGAGGCCTTTATGCTAAAACAGACACAGGAACAGGTTTTTTTCCTTCTGCCAACACTCTCCTGAACACAATTCCCACAGTCCTATCTAATATCTATGCATACTTACCCATGTAGTTTGGCTGTAATATAAATTATTTACCTTTGCTATCTTCTTTACTCTCCTTTTTTTTTTGGAATAATGATGATGATTCTGTTGCATGTACACTGAGAGCTTCATCAAGAGAAAAATGTATTCCTTATGTATCTAATCACACTTGGCCAAATAAAATATTCAATTCAATTTCTGGATTGTAGCTGGCCACAAGCAGCTGGACAGGCAGCCTCTTAACTGCACCTGGCTGGCTGATGCCAGGATTCCTGGCTCCCTTTTCAGCTGGAAGAAATCCAGAGAGCAGCTCCAGGTAAGGGGGCAGGTGCAGTAAAGATCCCAGGAGGCCTGGACTCTGCCTGGGCAGCGGCAACTCTTGGTGACCCTTCCTGGTCTGTGCCTGGCACCAGCGGACATTAGATCTGTGGCGAGGGGCGGAGGCTCCTCCCCAGCCAAGATGGGCCAAAAGTGGAAGTCTTGCTTGCCTAAAGGAGGGGGATTTGTGAAGAGGTCCTGGGAGCCAGAGGCTGATCATCTCCCCCACCCCCAAAACTGCCATTCTGGCGGGGAGGGCCAGGAGACTCCTTTGTAACCTTTCCCTGTTTTTGTTTTTTCTGTCATTTTGATGTACCTGCTTGGGAGAGGGAGGGGGAGGGATTGGCCTCAGGCCAAGCGGCACCTGAGAACAGTTTTTATCACCTTCTCAGGGAGTTCTCACAACAACTTCACACCTGTGGGTTGGCTCACCTAGCCTCACCTATGACTGGGCATAGGGGAGGGTTTTTTGCAACGTCTAATCTAACAGTTCTGAGCAGGGAATTTCAGATCCTGCCTTGCTTTCCTTGCTATCACTTTCTCCCAATAAAAGTTCCCTTTTGAAATGTTATTCGTTTCAAGAGTTCGGCTTTCTTGCGGAGAGGCCAGGCCTTACCTGGCGTGGTTCCCAACAGCGCCTCCAGTGGCGGTTTTAGGTAGCGCATCTGCAAAAGGAAGCCGTCGGACAATTCGCGACTCTGGGCGGCTGATGCTGGAAAGAATCGAGGCCGCTCCGGGGGGAAAACAAACGACCAAAGAGTAAGAAGGGGCCGGAGTCTGCCTGCCCGAAGGGGTCTTAACAGGCGCTCCGCAACAGCCTCACTTTCGCCTCCTCCAGCCCCCGGATTCTGCGCGCGGGTGAGCGACTAGCGGATCTCGAGGGGCCAAAGCGACCAGGGGTGGCCCGGCCCGGCGCCGCCACGGCGGAATCGCCCTCGGAGGCGGGCAGGTGCGCGCCAGGTGCCCCAGCTCCGCCCTCCCCGCAGGGTCGGCCGGGCGCGGCTGCTGCTGCTCAGGTACAGGCCTGCCCGCCACGCCCCGAAGGCGGAGGCGCCGCCACGCCCGCCCCGGCCAGCTGGAGCAGCGCGAGCTGGGTTGGGCGCCGCCGCTGCCCTCCGCCGCCCGCACTCGCCGCCCTCGCCGCTCGCCGGGCCCCCCGCGCCATGGGGCCGCCGCCGCCGCTGCTGCTGCTGTTGCCGCTGCTGGGCTCGCTGCTGCCCTCGGCCGCCCCCGGGGAGGCGGTGCCCCGTCTGAGCCTCGGCCACGGTAGGTGAGCCGCGTCCGGGCGGGCGGGCGGGGCGGAGTCGCGGCCTCAACCGAGCCGGGGCGCGAAGGAGGAGCGGCGGCTGCGGCGGCGGGCGAGGGTCGTGCGGACTCGGCGCTCCTTGCGCGTTTGCAAGCCGGGCTCTGGCAACGGGGCTTGGCGGGTTGGGCCCCCCGGAGGGGAAACTCGCAGCGGCCGCCCGGCCTTTTCCGCTGCTCGGGGCTTTGGGGACCCCCAGGCCGCCCCTCAGCCCGGCCGCCGTTTGGGACGCGCAAGAGCAGCCAAGGGGCGAAAGGCGCCAGGTCTTCGGGAGGGGAAGTTGCTGGTCCCGGTTTCCATTCGGCGCAGCCTTAACACGCGTGTTGAGAAGCCTGCATTGGCCCAACCGCCCCGCCCGCCCCCCCAACACCCAAGCGTGCATCTCGACCCTCCGCCCGGTCGTGGCGCGACGCCTTCGCCCCCTGAGGAAGCGGCCCCCGGGGGAGCGGTGCCTGCGCCACCCGCGACTCCCTGCTGAGCCGCGGAGCCTCTGCCGGGCTCGCCTGGGGCAGCGGGGCCTACCCAGCCAGCCTGGTTGGCCGGGAACGGCTCGGTCCTCCGGGAGAATCGCTTTGTCTCGCCTTAAAGGGAGCGGCGAGGTCTTTGAGGGGCTTTTTAATCGGCAGCCTAAACTTCCTGCGCCTGTAACTACGAGAACAAGACAAAAGAGGGTTTTGGAGAAAAAGAGCTAAAAGCACAAGACTGTAGACAACTTTTATTCCATGAAAAAAGAGTATATAAAGTGGCCAGGTTTTCTTTTTCTGATGAACTGACACGAAATATTTTTCAACAAATCGATGGATATTCCATAGGAACTCCATTCCTCAGGCAGTGAATTCCTTCCAGAGGAATATGATGCAAAGTTAGAGTAGAACTGTAATTCCACAGAAACTGAACCCGAAGAAGGCTGGTTTTTCAGTTTTCCCAGAATGCTCAGCGGCAAGGACCAGACCGTTTAAATATCACAGAGAAAGAGCAGCTTGTAGTTGCTTGTGGCTTGTCCAGGCCTCCGTTCCTTATGCACTTGGACTCTCCGCCCAGGACGGAGAAGAACAAGCTATGAAGTGTTTACTTTAATGCACTCTCTGAGTCATCATGCAACAAAGTACACACTGACAAAACCAGACTTGAAACAAAAGGTTCTCCTGGAGGGGTTTCTGACCTGCTGCTGGTTGGGATGGGACACTTAAAACCCGGGCGGGGAGGGGACGCACCATGACTTGGGGGTTGGGTGGGTGGGCTGCTGTCTGTTCTTGAATTGCAGCCTGCTGTTGAAGCTTGTTCCCCTCCAGGATGCAAGAGAGGGTGGGGCCAGTTGGAGTAAAAGTGGCTAGTGCAGCTTCAAGTGAGTGCTTGCCTGTGTCACACCACAATTTGCATGATCCAAGGAGAGTTCAGACACAATATTGCTCAGGGAAGACAATTTGCTGCTTCTCTGAAGAATTCTACACGGCCACTTTGCACTTTCAGGAGTTCACTGTAATGCCAACATTGCCTTGTTGCTAAAAGATGAGGACTATCCCTGCCATTCGTGCAATTATACAAGTCTTAAAATTGGAGTCCAGCCCCTAGCCCAGAACAGGTATCCTATATTGCAGCATCCTGGCTGATGCTTACCTGGCTGCTCTTTAAACACCTCTGGGGAAGAAGAGTCTACCACTCCCAAGGCAGGTGATCCACAGTGCAGCGGTAGGTCCTCCTGGAAAGACGTTCTGATGCTTCCTTTGTGGTTAGAACCCCCCTCCCCGGGTTTTGTCCTGGGTCTGCCCATCTTCTGTGTTCCAGATACCTCCCTCTTTGCAGGCATCTGCTGAACTTGCTTGCTCAATGAGAGTTCATTCAGAAACCATTTGAAATTACAAGGTGCTGTACAGGTGGCAGTGATCCTCAAAGTGACAGCCTTTGCAGCAGCACCAAAGTCGCATAATAAACATTGGGGCACCTGGCAGCTGCCTGCATTTACCTCCTCAGTGGGTGTTTCGACTTCCCAACTTGCCTCTCTCTCCCCCCATCTCTGCCCTTTGACTTGTCCAGCCATCCCCAGTCGACCGCTGCTGTCTTCTTTCTCCAGCTGCTGCTGAGGCCTGCCTGGCCAATGTAACTGCCGGCCCTTTGTGATGTTTTCTCAGGGCTTCCACAATGCCTTTGCACAACCCTCTTCTCAGTATTTTCCTCCACTGAAGTGGAGCCATTGACAACCACTTTTGGGTCATTTAGCTAATTGAATCTGTATAAGAGGGATACAGGTAAGCCTCAACTTACAACGTGACCGTTCAAAGTTAAAATGGCATTGAAAAAAGTGACTTATAACCATTTTTCCCCATTTACAACCGTTAAGCACCTGCATTTTGATCACGTGACCGTGAGGATGCTGCAATTTAGTCATTTATAAATATGAGTCATATTTATGACAGTTGTGGGACTCTGGATCATGTGATCACCTTTTGTAACCTTCTGACAAGCAAAGTCAGTGGGAACATCTGTGTCAAAGGTTGTAAAATGGGGCAAAACTCACTTAACTGTTTTGCTTAGCAACAGAAATTGTAGTTGTAAGAGGACGACCTGTATCATCTAAGCCATATTTTACCCTGTTTTGAAGGAGAACATTGTGGAGGTTGTGGGAAGTTTTGGTGAGATCCAAATAATTCTGTGTCATTCCTCTGATCTGATTTATTAATCTAGCTACTTAATAAGTAAGCCTGGCCCAATTTGTTGGAGAGAAGTCCATGCTAGCTCCTGCCTATTCAAGTGGGGACAGACCTGCTGCTTGATCATCTGTTTGAAGACTTTGCCAAGATGGGCATCAGGGTGGCAGGTTTATAGTTTCCCAAGTTGTCTCCTCCCCGCTTTTGAAAATTAAATTGACATTTTCATTATCTGGGACCTCACCAGACCCCCAGGAGTTTTCAAAGACTACAGAGAAGGGTTTGGTGATTCCTTCAATAACATGGGTGGGAAACAAGCTGGACCTGAAGACTTGAGTTTATAGTTAATTTCTCTCTTGCCCTCTCCTTGCCTGCAGAATGGCATTGGCATAACCACCTAGGGCTCCATTTCCTTTTTTATTAAATTGTAGCCCTCAATCATGCCACAGCATTTCACTGATGCTGAAATACAGTGCTTGCCCTTCTAGGTGTGATCAGACCAATCCAGAATAGAATTTGATCTTGATCTTAATGCTGTACTTCCGTTGAAGCAGTCTGGGGTTGTGTCGGCTTGTAGACTGAATCACATTGCATCATATTGTTGACTCATCTCCAATTGGTGATCCATCAAAACACTTGGATGCTTTTCATAAGTCCTGCTGTCTGTTGTGGTCCCTTCATAGCTCTGTAGTCATAGATTCATAGATTTCTCATAACATCCCCCAGGTCTTCTTTTTTTCCTCCAACTGAGCATCCCGGATTCCTTCCGTCTGTTCTCATAGGTCATGACCTCAAGATCCTGTATCATCTCTATTGCACCCTGTGAACCTGGCTCAATGGAAAGCAAATACTTTTATTAGGGTCTTTGACCAGCCAGACTCTGCTAAAAGCAGAACTGATGATCACAGTGGAAGGAAGAGCCAGCAAGTACAGGTAGCCCCCTGTACTTAGAATTAGGTAGAATTTACAACCATTCTATTGGCCATTTGTAATTATAACAACACTGAAAAAAGTGATTTAAGATCATTTTTCACAGGACCATTGCAGCATCCCCATGGTCACCTGATCAAAATTCATCCGCTTGGCAACTGGTTCATAGTTATGATATTTGCAGTGACCTGGGGTCATGAGATCACCTTTTGCAACCTTCTGACAAGCAAAGTCAATGGGGAAACCAGTTTGATTTAACAACTGTATTACTAACCTAACAACTGCAGCGATTCACTCAATAACTGGCAAGAAAGGTTGTAAAATGGGAGAAAATTCATTTAACCATTGTCTCGCTTAGCAACAGAAATTTTGGGCTCAATTGCCATCATAAGTCAAAGACTACCTGTAGTCTACCAGCTCTTCATAATTTCTCTGGAGGCGAGAGGATTTGAGATTGCCTACAAGTGCTCCAGGCAGCTACTCCTCATGAGGAGACTACAATAGTTGTTGTTTCTGGGTTTAGAGTTCTGGGAGATGAGAGAGTAACCAGCTTGCTCAAAGCCCCGTGGCACCTTTGAAAGGTTACTGGGTTCGCCTACTCCCTTTTCTAATCACTTCTGGAAAATGCTTGTTAACTTCTTTTCAGCTATTAGAAACCTTTGGATTGATGTATTTTACAGCTTTGGGCAAGTTTCAGGTGCAGCTTATTGTCAATGACCCCAAGATCTTCTCACACTTATTGTTTCCAAATCATGAATACCCCATCTTGTATATACACATATCTAAACTGAACACTTCTTGCTTCTTGTTAAAGGATGTCTTGTTCCCTTTAACCCAAATGTGGACAATTAATTTTCCCATGAGAAACCATTGTGGAGGGTCACAGCTGCCCTGCCCCCATGCTGCCTTGTCAAATCCACACCCATCCTGCTCCCTTGTCAATGCTGCTACTGGGAAGATACCACTCTGCCCACTGCCAATGCTGCAGGCCGCACAGGGACAGCTAAATGGCTGGATGTGGCCCCCGGGCAGTAAATGCCCAGGTCTGTCTTAGCCTGATCTTCCAACATTAGATTACAATCTTGATATATTGTACTGGGCTTTGGCCATGTGTCCCAATTTTGTGTACAGGTAGTCCTGACTTGTGACCAGTTGTTTAGTGACTGTTCAGAGTTAGGACTTACCTATAAAAGACCCGCATACAGAGTTCCAATGCCCTTCCCCCGTGGTCACATGAATGCATTTTGGGTGCTGCATAACACAGCCACATAGCCATTTGCAGCATCCTGCAGTTATATGACCACATTTTATAATAATTTTGCCAAAAATCAGCAATTGCTCCCAGTTTTCAGCAAAACTCTGCCATAGCAAACAGTGGGTTCACGTGACAACTGCAGTGTTCACTTTACAACTGCTGCATTATGGTCATAATTTGAGAACTACCTGAAATTCACAGATGTGATAAGCAGCCCTTATTCTGGTCATGAATTGATAGGTTGAGTACTAGCGGCTCCAAGACAAATCATTGCGGGAACCCCTTGGCTCTGCCTGCCCTGCTCCACCTGGAGTCTTCCAAGTACAGTTGTGGGGTCAGTTGTGGACCCTCCTCAGAGTGGTGCTGTCCAAAGCAGTTTGTCTGTGAAAATATCCTGTGGCACCTTATCAAAAGATTTGCTGGAATCAAGGTAGATAGTATCCCCCTTTGGTCAGCAAGATGGGGATTATTTGTCTCTGTCAAATTTCCTTTTGCTACTTTCTGTATCTTAAAATGTTTTCAGTCTTGATCCATCTTCTAAAATGTTTGTGATCTTTGTCTTTGTGTCATCTGCAAATGCTATTTTCCTATTTTCCAGCCCCTCATCCGAGTCCTTTATAAATGTGTTGAAGTGCAAAGAACCTAAAATGGGCTGTGTGGCACAGGGCACCACGCAACACTGTCTTCTCGTTCATAGAGCTGCCAGGCTCTATCTACCCATTTCATGTAGCAAAGTCCAGCCCACGTTTTGGGATCACTTGAGAGACACTTAAAATCTTTGCTGAAGTCAAGATATGCTATACCTGTTGCATTCACATGAGCAATTAAACTGGTCACTGGGTCCAAAAGATTGAGTTGGCCTTACATATTGTTGAAACACCCAGGCTGATTTCTGCCAAGCCATGTGTTGTGACTCAGGTTCCTGGACCCGGACTCCTGGACTCAGATGATTCAGAAAGTGAGGGAGAAGACCTGGCAAGCCCTGCTTCTCTTGGGCCCTCTCCCTCCCTGGCACCCACTCAAAGGGAGGAGGAGGGGCCGGCAAGGCCTGATTCTCTTGAGCCTGATTTGGCAACGCCCCAAGAACAGTTTTGGAGTGATGCAAGACTGCGCAGACGTGACTGGCGCGCGCAGCAGAGGAAGCGTTGGGATAAAGCCAAGGAATGATTGTCATGCAATGACATCTGCAGAGACTATAAATAGGAGGCGGGACTTCCTGGTTTTTTGTCTTGGACAAAGCAATGAATTTGCGCGGGCAAACTGTATCAATGGAGGGAAGAATATATTCGTGAGTAATTCTGACCTTATCTATAATTTCCTCATTATCTCCAGAAACTTGGCAGGCCCGGGGGTAGACGTGGCCAGGACATTTATCTATATAAATAAATTAGAAAAGGAGACCTTTGACTGACTCTTTGTTGGGAGTATTGGGGGGAGGGAAACAGAACACCATGCCTCCTGTTCACAACTGGAAAAAAAACCCCAGGAGACTTCCCTCCTTGTTTTCCTTCATCGTTAGAGGAAGAGCTGAGGACTCGGCCTTCTTCCTGTATCCGTCTTTTCCTTGTGCCTTCCCTTCACTCCGGACAGAGCCCCAGAAGCCTCTCCGCTGCTTCCACCTTCCCTGCTTCAGCCTTTGGTGCTTCAGTTTGCACCTGTTTTAATTCTTAGCTCGGAGCTGCCTTGGACTGTTCCTGAGGTGCTTCGCATTGGAAGGGCGAGCGATGAGTTCCAGGTTTTATTTTTTGGCAGTTCTCTTTACCTAAAGAATTTCTTCCCGTAGAATGTTCCCTTCCTTGGTCTGTAGCAGTGCAACCCTAAGAAGCCTGTGAGTTAGAAAAGTAGACAGGTGGAACATCGGTGGTCAGTGGATTCAGCTGTCTTTCCTTGTGGAGGAACCTTTGGCTAAACAGCCCCAGTTATTCTCACAAAACACAGGTGTGGTTGGACGCTTTGTGGTGACCATCACACAATCTGGATCTAACCATCCAGCGCTGCTATTTTGGGGGGGAGGGTTTCTGGAACCTGGTTGCAGGTCTTTTTTGGTCTTGCTCCTGGTGCAAATCTCTGCCTCCTGGTGGAATCTGGTGTGGCTGCCAGCCAGAGGCTACCAGATTCTCATGGGGGCTGTGGAGGGCAGTGAAGGCCACTCTTTGCACTCTGTGTCCCTGTGATAGATTAAACCATCATTGAAGAGGCCCCTGCAGGAAGCTGGGAGAGAGATCCATTTCTTGCTCTGGGAATCCGGCCAGCTGCAGGGTGCTTCCGGGATGGGGCTGTGCCACCGTCCTTTGGCGTGCACAAAGCTGCCTGATTTGCCTGGGTTTTGCCACCCGTGTTGGGAGAGCTTCCGGCCTTGGCGTGCCAGCCCTCCCTGGAGCAGAGCAAGCTGGAGCCATCCACTAATAACCAAGCACAGACTTGCTGCAGTCAGTCCCAACAGGTTCCAGCCCAAAGCAGGATTGGCACAGAGCAGGTCTGCCAAGGTCAGTGGGCAGGCCTCCCCTTCCAGGTGGGGCAGTGCCGAAG
Organism: Ahaetulla prasina; assembly: GCF_028640845.1. Lineage (NCBI taxonomy): Eukaryota > Metazoa > Chordata > Lepidosauria > Squamata > Colubridae > Ahaetulla > Ahaetulla prasina. Next base: position 1,215,927 of record NC_080551.1, on the reverse strand, counting down.
TCCCGCTGGGTGGGGGCCTCAGTCAGGCTTCAAAGCCACCATGTTGCTGGAGGAGTCCGCCCCTCCCCTCTGTTATTTTGAATGCCAGGGAGTAATACCCTCAACCACTCCTTGCCAGGTGGCTGTGAGGCTCCACCTGGAGCAGAGGCACCGTCCTGCAGTGTTTGGATCCAGCTCTGAAAAGCTTTAGAGGCCCAGCTGCCAGCCCAGCCAACCCCTGAGCTGCTGCTGCTTGGCTCCGCTTGGCAGCTGGGCTGGCTCGGTCGATCCGAGGCCAAGACCACCTGGGGCTTGAATTGCTGGGCCAGGCATCCCTTTTGCTGAATTAAGTGATGAGCCAGGCCATCCCCGAGGAGGAGAGGGGCAGCAGGCCATGTAATCCCTGCCTGAAGCCCCCACATATTCCATCCCGCAGGGTCCTGCAGTGGGGTGAGCAAGAGCTGGGGTAGGGGCTGCATTTGATTCAGCATGAGGGAATACAAATAGTGTCTCTTAAAATAAAAACTGGTCATTTTTATGTTAGTGCCACTGCTCACAGAATTTGAGATCATCTGTCTAGACCTTCCCCCTCTTGGTCTAATAATTCCAGAATATTTCCAAGCTTAGCTGGAGTAGTTTTCATTGTTTGCTGCTGCTTTATATAAGCAAGGGGTGCAGGATTTAGGGTTGGGGGCCCAAAGGATATTAGACGTTGCCCGATGAGGGAGGATGTCTTTTTCTCCTGTTGTTCCTGGCGCACAAGGGCAAGGGGTTGTGGGGGGGGGGGGAAGAAAAGAGACCCTGTACGTGGCCAAATGATTAGGGGCAGAAGCAGCTCTCCAAAACCCGTGAAGTCATTCTCCTCAGAATGTATTAGTATGGGCAAAGGCTCCTGTGTGCCTGTGTGTGCGTCCCTGAAAGTGAAGAACAGCAAAGAATATGCAGGACCTGACAGTTTTGTCCAGGGGGACAAGCAGAAGGTCCAGAGAAGAAGGTCAGGAGCCACCATCCGTGGTCACAGAAAGTAGCCCCAGAAGTCTTGGGCACAGGTTGCAGCTGTCCGGATCTCATGTAAGCAGGAGGAAAAAGTTCCTCCAAAGGAGAGCCCTCCTGTTGTGTCTTGCCCGCCCTCAGAGCAGCCGGGGCCTTCTTACCTGCTCCCCAACACTGAGGAATGTATGCCTTCCGGCCCAAGTCCTGGCTCCATGCCCCCACAAACTGCAGAAGAAGGAGCATCTCCCTGCCCCAGCCCTGACTCCATGCCCAGGCAAACGGAGCAGCTAGACCCCTCCCCCTCATCCACAGCAGGTGAGCCTGAGGAGGGTTTACTCCCAAGAACAGCTGATTGGAGTGACCCTCGCATCAGAAGATTGGAGAGGCGGGGGCAACAGAGGGAAGGGAGGGGCAGGCCTTAATGAGTGCTGAGTCATGGAGCCACACCCCATGGCCTATATAAAGGAGCTACTTTCTGGCAGTCTCTGAGTCAGGCAAAAGTCAAACTTATCTTGCTGAAGTCACTTACTGGTCTCCTGCCTGCTCTGAGGACTTTGCTAGGACTTTGGGCAGAGCTGCAGAGGCAAGCCTGATTCGGATTTCCGGACCCAGCCGTCAGCGGAGGAGTGGGACACGACACCTCCTTTGCAGAGAAGTCTTTACCTGTGGAAGTTGCAGGTTCCCCATCTCCGGAAGTCTAAAGGGTTTTTCTGCACTTTGCAGAGGGCTAAACTAGATGATCCTTGTGGTCACTTCCAACACTATAAATTACTGAGGGAAATGGCTTCAGGTGGGAAAAAAACCCTGTGAGAGAGCTTTGGGTTTCTGACCTGCTCTTCTAATCCATCATTCGGGCAGATTTTTGGAAGGTGCTTTGCTTGATTTGAGCTATTGATTTTCTCTTTCACTGACAGAATAATCTCTGGGTTACTGCCCAGATTGCCCCTGCATTGTAGTACCTGTGAAGTAATTTCATAAGGCTACCTGTCCCCTGGGAGATCAATAATCCTATCACCAGAAACACACAATGAATAATAAGAATTAAATTAAATCTAAATAAATAGTAAAACTTGGATTCCCAGACCTGGGGCTGGTTTCTCCAGCACATATCATGTTGGCGGGGGGGGGGGTGTAGGAGAAAGACTGGCAGAAAATCCACCCATCTCTGCCCATGTGAAAGAATGTGAGGTAGCATTGCGGTCTGGCCTCAGAGCGAATTTGGGCCATGGGGACGGGGGAAAAGTCCCGAGGGCTAAAGTCCAATTAAGGGATCCCCATGACTTGCTCTCTAGCTTCCTCAGAGCCCTGCAGGAAGGGGACTCCGTCTCCTGGGGTAACCATTCCTCTCTCAAAGGTTCTTCCTCAAGCGTCAGCCTTTGAGGGCTTCTAAAGCTGCCTCTCTGCAACCCCCATTCCAAAAAGAGGCAGGAGGCCTTGTTGGGGGTGTGTGTGTGTGTGACATCCTTGAGAGTCCACCCTGAGGGCTTCAGTTCTCTTTCCACAAGGCTAAATGTGCCTCCTTCCGCCCCTCTTCCTCCACAGGCTCCCTGGTGGCCCAGCCAGGGTCAGTTTTGGTTTTTCTGCCTTCACTAGACTTGAGTAGCCAGAGCGGTTGCGTCTCTTGTCTTTTCTTGGCAGAATAGTTGCAGTGATGCTTTGATTCTCTTTCTTTCAGTAGAGAGAAAGGCGGGAAGGCTGCTCTGTCCTCATTGCATCTCAGGCTGTTATGCAGCTGAAAAAATGCTTTTAAAAATAACAAAAAAGCCTCTGATTATCGCGTGGCTCACCTGGGATCGTCAGAACCCTTCAAAAGCATTTTTTTACAACCTCTTCGGCCAAAGAGGTTGTAGAAAAAAATGCTTTTAAAAGTAAAAAAAAAAGTTGGCCACACCCACCCAGTCACATTACCACCACTACCACCAAGCCACACCCACAGAACCGGTAGTAACAAATTTTACATTTCACCCCTGGTCTGGGAACATATATGTGGTCCCCCTAGCCAACTTGCTCAGGCTGAAAAAGCTACTTGGGTAAGCCCTGAAGCAGTTTAAAATCCCCCCCCCCTAAAAAAGTCCAGGTGCCATGACAGCATCCAGACCTAGGGCACCGCTAGCATCAGGTGATCCGATTAAGATAGGTAGGAGCCCATATGCAGCCCCCTCCCCTTTTTTTGTTGCCCTTAAGTCAGAGTTGCTCCCAGCCATTGCTTGGAGTAGACCCTACAGTTTTTTGGAAGTGGCTTTCCTTTGCCTGTTTCTTCCAAGATCTGAGAGATTGTGACTGGCCCAGGAGCTTTGAGCCTCAGGAGGACGTGAGATGCAGGATCTGCTGGTTTTTAGCCTGGCGTCTTTAACCCCCACAGCACACTGCCTCTCCACATATGCACTCAATGGTAATAAGTGTGGTGAAACATTAATATTTTCTGCGTATTTCCTTACATGACTGATTTTTGGTTGGGGGAATACAAGTTAAAAAAAGGGAAAAACAAAAGCCATAATGCCAGTACTGTACAAAGAGCTGAGATTCTCAGCCTTTTGCCCCGTGTGTTCAGCCAGAGAGATGACCTTGGAGAAGGTACCCGGAAGCCCTTAGATTGCATGCCTTCTGCTGGCTCCTCCTTGACTAGCTGGAGGGTCAGAGGGAGGGAGAGGAAGTTCGGGCCGGTTTGCAAGAGTTTGTGACTGGAGCCTCCCTCAGCCAAGCAGAGACCTGGTCAGTCTGTGGAATCACTTTCCTGCTTCGGTCTGGCCTTTGAGGCTTTGATGGCCTGGGATGAGCTTCCTCCTAAGGAAGTACCAGCCTCCTGTGCAGTCCTGGCACTACCCCATCGAGTCAAGAAGCAGAAGGCTCCAGGGAGAAGGTGAAGTGGAAGGGAGCCGCCGTCTTCCAAAAGAGAGGCAGTGGTGGGCCCACTCATAAAAATGCCATCCACAATGAATCTGGACAAATTTGTCCAGATTGATCTTTGATTTGGATAAATCTAGAGCAATCCCCAGGGAAGATTGTTGAGGACTACAACTTCAGAGAATTCTACAGAAAATGGATTCCCTGGGCCTATTTCAGCTGAGTTTCAGGCTTGGGCATAAACATGACAACTACTGTAGCTGTGGAGGGGGAGGGAGGGAGGGAGGGAGGGAGGATGAACCTTGTTCTCTCACTGATGACGATGGCTTCCTTCTTTCCTCCTCTCATGGGGATTGGGGATCGTTCTCCTTTACATGCTTTGGGGCTTTGTTTGTGTCCAACTAGTAACGGTGGGGGGGGGGAGAGAGTGAGCTCCTGGTTCCTCAGTTGTGAGGTGCTGCAGGGCTCCACGAGCTCCTATTGCACATTTGCAGGAGGCCACTGGGGAAGGTCATCGGCAGATACAGGGTCCTTTTCAAATACAACTTTACGTTTTGACCTCAGTTCATTGAAATGCCGTCTGGGTTCCCGGAGGCTGTTTAGGTTTGGTAGAGGAGATGGATTGAGGCTCAGTCCCAGCATGATCGGCCATCCCCCACACACGGTGATTCTGGGCAGCTTCCAGCATAAACAATCCACAACATGGAACACATAAGACACCACCATCCCCACTGCATGGCAGCAATAAACCCAACCACACTAGCCACTTGCTTGGCTCCAGCTCAGCCTGGGGTTCTCGGGTCTGATGACAGAACCGTGTCTTCAGGGCCTTTTGGAAAAGTAGCAAGATGGGGGCCAATCTTATCTCTGGGGGAATGGGCTTCCATAGGGAGGGAGAAGGCCTTTTCTTGGTCTCACCAGATATAAATATAATCCAAACAAAAGCTGTTTGTGGGTCCTCCATAATTTTTAAAAATGAGAAGGGATCCTGACAGGAAAAAGTTTAAGAAACCACAATCTAGATAGAATCTCACTGTCCCTTACCAAACTGGTTCATAAAGGGAATCTTAGACTTGCAACTCTGGCTGATGTAGCAGCTGTGCCCTTGAGAGACTTTACACAACATCTGGTGGTGTATGATAAATTCCTCCTAGAACCAAATAGAATAGATTGACCAACAAACAGGATACTCATAATTGCTTGTGTGTCCTTGACTTCTTCAGATGAGTTGTTGCAATGTGCTAAACATTGAAGGCTGCCCTTGAAGATAACTCAGAAGCTACAACTAGTCCAAAATGCAGCGTCTCCTGGTGCTTCTTGTTGTGCCTGCATCACATTGCTGGTTAGCAGGCACTTTAGAGTGCTGTTTGTTGCCGCACAACAAACTTGCTGCTATTTCAAGCACTGAGGTGCTTCTGGGTTGAAAGGATTCGCTGGTGACATCACTGTTGCCCAGGGAATGCCTGGTTGGAGGCTCATTAATGTGCCCATCCAAGCGGTATCTATTTATCCACCTGAACTTATCTATTATCTACCTGTTTTGCACACTGCTAAATGAGCAGGCGCTGGAGTGAAGGATGGGAGCTCATCCCATCACACAGCAGCACCCGGGTTTTGAACGCTGGCTTTCAGATTTTCACCCCAGCGTTGTCATGTGAGCCACAACACTCCTCACTGTTTGTTTAAAGGTTCAGGGCCTTGTTATTTGTGGGACCACCTTCTGCTTAACTGATATCATCAACTAGGGTGGGTGATCTCTGCCTTCTTTCACACAGGTGTTGCCGTTTGTCTTCTCTGGCACCCCCTCCTCCTTTGGGTTAGCATCTGTGCAGACACTGACTTCTCCCTTTTGGGAGTCAGAACATCTGCAAACTATTTGAACAGGGTCTGGGGTGACGTTTCTTTTTTAAAATGCGGGTGTTGATTAGGTTTTATTCCTGAATCTTAGCCTTGTGCTTTATGGATTTGTTTTTTGTATGCTTTGTATTCTGTTGTTTCTAACCTGAGTTAGTTTATGATTGGAGCAGTCTAAAAGTTTGATAAAATAAGTAACTGTCCCCAGCCTTCCCTTTTCAACGATAGTTTTTGTCAAGGCTTACAGGGGGAAATAAGGGACGTGGTGGCTCAGGGGCTAGGATGTTGAGCTTGTCGATCGAAAGGTCGGCAGCTCAGCGGTTTGAATCCCTAGTGCTCCCGTGTAACTGGGTGAGCTCCCGTTACTTGTCCCAGCTTCTGCCAACCTCGCAGTTTTGAAAGCACGTAAAAATGCAAGTAGAAAAATAGGGACCACCTTTGGTGGGAAGGTAACAGCGTTCTGTGCGCCTTTGGCATTGAGTCATGCCGGCCACATGACCACGGAGATGTCGTCGGACAGCACTGGCTCTTCGGCTTTGAAACGGAGATGAGCACCGCCCCCTAGAGTCGGCAATGACTAGCACGTATGTGTGAGGGGAACCTTTACCTTTTATAGGGGGAAATGGATTATCCGGATCCAATGCAGTCAGAATCCAGACTTAGATACTAACAGACGTGACTATTTGCTCTTGTGGATTATCTCCAAGAAATCCCGAATGGAGAAAGTGCAGCAGTGTTGTTGCTTTTAGGTTTCTTTTTTTTTTTTTTATAAAATTTTATTTTTACATTCATATCAAATAATTCATCCAATGTACAATTATATACAATTAGTCGGGCTTGCCCAGTCACCACCCCCCTTTTTAACTCTCTTCCCTCTTCTACCTTCTTCTGCCTTCTTTCCAAACCTTCCTCTCCTTCTCTTATCTACATCCTCTCCTCCCTCCACCCTACACCTTCCTTCTCCCTCTTCTACCCCTCTTCCTTCCTCTTCTCCTCTTTCCTACCTCCTACTCTCTCTTTTCTCCCTCCTCACCATTCTAAAATGGTAACTGGGCAGACCCGACCCTACATTAATTATATTTATACATCTTCAATAATCCCTGTACATTCACCATCACTCCATCTCTAGCCTCCACCCCCAATTCCCTCCCCATACCCCCGCCCCCACCCCGACTTCCCAGAACAAAATGCAGGGTATCAAAACTAACAATCATAATCTAAAATAATTCCTAAATTATAATCTCTAGTCACTCCACACTTAATCACACTCTCTATTCCCCTCTCCTTCAGAAATATATCTAATACAAAATATTTCCTAAATTTACTCATATGCTATTTGATATTTTTTATGTGATACTTATTTTGAATATAATCAATCCACATTTTCCATTCTAAAATATATTTTTCTTGTGTATAGTCTTTCAAATAAGCAGAGATTTTTGCCATTTCTGCCAGATTTGATACTTTAAGTGTCCATTCTTCAATTGTAGGTAATTCTTCTTTCTTCCAATATTGAGCAATCAAAAGTCTTGCGGCTGTTATTAAGTTCAAAATCAATTTAGTCTCTATAGCTGTACAATCCATAATTATTCCTAGTAAAAAGAACTGCGGAGTAAACTTAATCTTTTTCAAAATATTCTGCATGATCCACCATACTTTAATCCAAAATGCTATAACTTTTTTACAAGTCCACCATATATGGTAATAAGTGGCATCTTCACAATCGCATCTCCAACATTTAGCCTGTACATTAGGATACATACATGACAACTTTTGGGGTCTAAATGCCATCTATAAAACATCTTATAAAATTTTTCTCTTTGCGCTTGTGTAAATTTAACATTCCTCACCCAAATTCTTTCCCAAGTTTCCAACATTATTGGTTGCTGAAAATTTTGTGCCCACTTAATCATACAATCCTTAACCAGTTCAGTCTCTGAGTCTATTTCTACTAATACATTATACAATCTCTTAATATGCTGTTGGCCTTGATCTCTCATTTGTTTTAACAAATTATCCTCAGTTTGCTTAACACCTATTTTTTGATCTAGTTTCCATCTAGCTTGTAATTGTCCATATTGGAACCATGTATAATTTTTCCCTTCTTCCCCCATCTTTTCTCTGGATTTTAATTATAATTCCCCCTTTTCCATACAAAGAAGTTCTTTATAGGTAACTACCTCCATCTTTTGATATATATTTATATTTTCTATCATGTGTCTCGGGATTGTCCATATTGGAATCTTTCCATCTAATTTATATTGATATTTCCTCCAGACCCTCAATAATGCATTTCTGATTATATTATTTTTAAATATTTTATCTACTTTCTTATCATATAATAAATAGGCATGCCACCCATATAACAAACCATAACCTTCTATATTCAAAACTCTTTCCTCAGTCAAATTAATCCAATCAGCAATTAATGATAAGACAACTGCTTCATAATACAATTTTAAATTAGGCATTTTAAGACCCTCCTTTCCCTTATATCCTGCATTATTTTTTATTTTATTCTTGGCTTTTTGCCCATCCATACAAAGTTATTAACCCCTTTGCCATTCCTGTAATTTGATGTCATTCTTAAGCACGGGTATCATAATAGAAACCTGGGCAAAACATTCATTTTTATAGCCGCTATTCTTCCCAACAGGGATAGTTGTAACTTCTTCCAACTCTCCATTTCTTTCCATAACTTCTGCCACAATACCTCATAATTATTTTTGTATAATTTGACATTTGAAGCTGTAATATATATTCCTAAATATTTAACCTTTTTAACGATTTCAAAACCTGTAGTTCTTTCTAACTCTTCTTTTTGTTGTATATTCATATTTTTAATTATTATCTTTGTCTTTTGCTGATTCACCTTAAATCCAGATACTTTGCCATACTGACCAATTATATCTTTTAAACCAGTAGCTGAGTATATTGGTTGAGATATAGTAATAACCAAGTCATCTGCAAAAGCTCTTAATCTATAATCTTGATGTTTAACTCTAATTCCCTTTATTCGATCGGAACCACGTATTTTATTCAGAAGAATTTCTAAAGTTAAAATAAAAAGTAATGGAGACAGGGGACATCCCTGTCTCGTCCCTTTCCCAATTTTAAAAGTTTCTGTTAACCCACCATTTACTATTATTTGTGCTGTTTGCTTCTGATATATTGCTTTAATTGCATGGATAAAATAACCCCCAAATTGTATTTTTTTTATTACTTTAAAAAAAACCTGCCAATCCAATTTATCAAATGCTTTTCCAGCACCCAAAAAAAAGCACCCCGCTGAGACTTGGTTGTTTTGTTCCAAATATTCAAGTAAATTTACAATTTGCCTCACATTATATCTCATCTGCCTACCCTTAATAAATCCTGACTGATCATTATGAATTATTTGATTCATCACTGGCATTAATCTATTAGCAAGTATCTTGGCAAATATCTTATAATCAGTATTTAAAAGTGATATAGGCCTATAATTCTCTGCTTTAATACCATCTCGATCTTCCTTCGGTATTAACGAAATAAAGGCTGTCCTCCATGAAGGGGGAACATCTCCTCCCATTTGAATTTTATTAAATAACTCTTTAAGTGGTTCAACCATCTCATTTTGTAAATTTTTATAATAAACAGCTGTTAAACCATCTGTACCTGGTGCTTTACCGATTTTAAGTTGCTTAATTGCTAACAAAATTTCCTCTGAAGTAATTAATTGATTCAGTTCTTCTCTTTGATTTTCTGTAAGCTCACAAATATTTTGTTGTTGTAAATATCTTTCTATCTCTGTATCATCAATCATATCCCTAGTATATAACTTACTATAATACTCTAAAAATGCTTTTTTAATCAAGTTCTTTTGATAAACTTCCTTACCCCTATATTCTATTTTATCAATCGTTCGTGATTTCTGTTTTTTCCTTATTAAATAAGCAAGCCATCTTCCTGGCTTATTGGCATTATTAAACATATTATGTTTTACATATTGTAAACTAATTGCTACTTGGTCTGCCATCAACATGTTAAACTGACCTCTTAATATATTTATTGATTCTTTTATTTTACTATTTCCTGGGCTATTTATCAATAACTGTTCTTTCTTTTTAATTTCCTCTTCCAATTCCTTTTTCTTTTTCTGCAATTTATTTTTATATTTAATATTCATTTGTATAAGATTTCCTCTCATATACGCCTTACTAGCGTCCCAAATCATCTCTATAGATGTTTCTTTTTTCATATTCATAATAAAAAATTCTTTCATTTGCTTTTTACATTCATTTACATTTTGTTCATATTTAAACAAATTCTCATTCAACCTCCATGATCTCCTAGCCTCCTTTTCCTGATCAAATTCAATCCAAACCGGACTATGATCAGATAGAGTTCTTGAACAAATCTTTAACTCTTTGCTGCCTAGAATCTAGGGGAGATTTTCTTTTTAAATATTGCTTTAAAAGACTGTGTTTCTTTTAGGTTTCTATTTTGATACCATTGATCAAAAGGTTTAGGGACTCTGTTTGGCAATGCTTTTGCTTTTTGCTAAGAAGGGGTTCCAGTTGATATTTCTGGGGTGGAAAGGAGTGTTTGTCTGTGCTCAGACTGATGTGGAGGCCACTGGGCTCGGTGTTCCCTCTCATTGAGTTTAACTTCTATAGAACTGTTGGGAGAGGTCATTCTTGGTTCGGGGTGGGAGAGTATCATGAATATGCAGATGACGTCCAGTAATATGCTTCTACTGTGGGCCAGGCAGGAGATGCTGTAGACAGCCTAACCAGGCATCTGGTGGCTGAGAGAAGCTGGATAGGATGAAACAGAATGAAATAAAAGCCCCAGCAAGGCAGAGTGTCTGTTTCTCCAGAAACCAATTGGTTTTCTGTTTGATTGATATGTGCCCTCTTGGCGATGTCAGCTCTCAGCCACAAAAATGCATTATTATTCAGATCCATCTTCCTTCTCACTTAATATTATCTAATAATATTTGCTGCAGCTCATTTGGTTTCTTAGCCAACAACATGGCCTCCTCTGCATGGAAAAGTAAGAGCCAATACATCTCTGCAGTCACTGTAAGGATTCCTTGTACTTTATCCACAAATAAAAAGCTAGAGGCACATCATGCCTCCTTGTCTTGGAGCCTTCTCAATGTTGAACCATCCCTAAGCATGGCATTCATTCTCATGCATGTTTTACTTCTACCCTTTACTGCTCTTTCTACATTCAGTACCATCCAAGAAGTCCATTGTCATACAAAACATTCTCTACTTCTAGTTTATTCACCATCTATAAATTAGCAAATGTACAAAGCTACAAAGCATCTCCTAAAATCTGCTTATTGTCGCCTCTCATGGCCTAAGATTATAATTATATATACCGTATATACTCGAGTATAAGCCGACCCGAATATAAGCCGAGGTACCTAATTTTACCACAAAAAAACTGGGAAAAACTATTGACTCGAGTATAAGCCTAGGGTGGGAAATGAGGCAGCTACTGGTCAATGTAAAAAATAAAGATAGAGCCAAGACCCGTGGACCGGCAAGCTATCTTTTCCAAAGGCGAAAAGAGGGCGAGTGAGAGGAGGGCGAGTGTGTCAAACGCCAAGGGGCGAGAGGAGGGCGAGAGTGACAAACGCCCCCTCCGCCCCCTCCGAGGGTGAGAGGAGGACGAGTGAGAGGAGGGCGAGTGTGTCAAACGCCAAGGGGCGAGAAGAAAGTAAATAAAGAACTGAGGCGTGCAATTTTGAGGATACGCGCTGGGCTTGGGGGGTAACGGGAGGGGAAAGAGAATCGTTCCAAAAGCCACTCGCGAGGCGGAGGTTGCGGAGTATCTGATTCCCCTTCTGACATCGCCCTCAGCGAGCCCTCCTAGTGCTGCTTCGACGCCGTTTCAGCCTCCAAAGCGACTGTCAGTCTAAATCCACTTCGCTCGAAGCCCCTCGTTTCTTCCTTTCCCACTACACACCTGAGGTCCCCGAGGCAACGCACGTTACCCGAGGCGGCGGGGCCCGCCGTCCTCACGTGCCGCTAATCTCCCCTCCCCCAGCAAATCCAAGAGTAGCTGAGAAAGAAAGCGGGCTGGCTTCACCCTCCTCCCCGACCTGCGCAACGTGCCTGGCTCCGCGCTCGCCTTTACCTTCGAAGAAGCGCTGCAGAGCCTCGGTCTCGTCCACCACCTCCATAGCTGGGCCATGCACCAAGCGGTCGGGCTAGTCGCCGAGCCCGCACAGAGGCATCCCCCCGGCCAGGGCGCCTTGAGCGCGCAACACCGGCGGCGCGCGCCCCGGAGCCCTTTTTGCCCTGGGACTTCGCACTAGGCTCCACCGGACTCTGGCCCCGAGCTGGGGCGTGCCTCCGTCGCCTGAGCAGAAGCCACACGCTTTCCACCGGGGCGATTGGCTCCCGGGCTCCCCCAGCCGGCACTTCACGGCGGCCTCCCCCCACCCACCCACCCCCACTGCCGCTTCGCACTCAATTTTGGCTTTTCGGAGAGGAGGGCGAGGGTGACAAATGCCCCCTACGCCCCCTCCGAGGGCGAGAGGAGGACGAGTGAGAGGAGGGCGAGAGTGACAAACGCCCCCTCCGCCCCCACCGCGAGAGGAGGGCGAGAGTGACAAACGCCCCCTCCGCCCCCACCGCGGGCAAGAGGAGGACGAGTGAGAGGGGGGCGAAAATGTCGAACGCCCCCTCCGCCCCCCGCCCCCTCCGCCGACCACCGCCGCCGCCACCATCAAAAAGCGGCGGAAGAAAACGCCAGAGGCCAGCCGCCGCCCCAAAACGAGCCGGCCGAGCTGGCAAAGCATGCCGGCAGCATTTGGGCTCGTCCTGCCAGCCCAGCTGTTCCCGAGGGCAAAAAACCCTACAACTACAACTAACTCTGCAAGGGTAGACTCGAGTATAAGCCGAGGGGGCCGCTTTTCAGCACAAAAAACGTGCTGAAAAACTCGGCTTATACTCGAGTATATACGGTAATCCAATAGTTTCCCAGTCACACCATAGAATATTAGGGCTGGTAGGAACCTCAGAAATCTTCCAAGGCAGGAATCCTCATACCATCTTGAACAAATGGTTGTCCATTTTTAAAAAATCTCCAGTGATGTGGTACCCACAACTTTGGGAGGCAAGCTGTGGCAGTCCTTCAGATACTGAAAGATGGCAATCATGTCTCTCCTCAGTTTTTTCTTCATTAAGCTTGTTCCTTTAATCATAGGTTTTAGCCTCCGGACCCCTCATCATCTTTGTTGCTCTCCTCTGTACTCTTTCTAGTGCCTCGGCGTTTTTTTTGTATAGTGGTGACCACAACCAGATGCAATATTCCAAGTGTGGAATGCAGCAGTACTGTCACTTCCCATGACCTTGGTTGTTATCCTAGGACTGCATTGGCTTTTTTGGCAGCTGCAGCACACTCCTGGCTCATATTCAAGAAGTGGTCCATCGGGACACCTAGTTCTCACAGGCCCTACTGTTGAACCAGGTAGTGCCTATCCCGTACCTGTGGATCTGGTATTTCCTGCCTAAGAACAGGATTTTTTCTCACCACTGAGCTGCATCTTGTTGGATAGAGCCCAATGCTCAAATCCATCAAAGTCCTGAATCTTGAGTGTATCATCCAAAGTGTTAACCATTTCCCCCAACTTGGTGTCATCTGCAAATAGCAAGGGCACTTATACTTATGCTTTACGGCCCTCTCTAAGCAGTTTACAGAGTCAGCATCTTGCCCCCAACCATCTGGGTCCCATGATGAGTTCCTATTCTGTCCCCTCATCTAGGTCTTTTATGAAGATGTTGAAGAGTGTTGAATTTATATTTACAATAATATTTACTAATATTATTATATTTACTAAAATAGTTTGTCGCGAAAGCGTCTGCCTGTGAAGGCTCCTGGATTGGGACTGAAAGGCAAAAGTGGAAGCAGTAGGCGCCATCCCATATTTGGGTAGACCAGGTTGCCCGGTCTCACTGGAAAAAACTCTTAAGATGTTGAAGAGTGCTGGGCTCAAGACAGAACCTTGAGGTACCCCTGTGTATGCTGATGTCGTGTCCCACTCCTCCGCTGACGGCCGGGTCAGGGAAATCCGAATCAGGCTTGCCTCTGCAGCTCTGCCCAAAGTCCTAGCAAAGTCCCCAGAGCAGGCAGGAGACCAGTAAGTGACTTCAGCAAGATAAGTTCGACTTTGCCTGACTCAGAGACTGCCAGAAAGCAGATCCTTTATATAGGCCATGGGGTGTGGCTCCATGACTCAGCACTCATTAAGGCCTGCCCCTCCCTTCCTTCTGTTGCCTCCGCCTCTCCAATCTTCTGATGCGAGGGTCACTCCAATCAGCTGTTGGTAATAAACCCTCCTCAGGCTCACATACTGTGGAGGAGGGGGAGGGGTCTAGCTGCTCCGTTTGCCTGGGCATGGAGTCAGGACTGGGGCCGGGAGGTGCTCCTTCTTCTGCAGTTTGTCTGGGCATGGAGCCAGGACTGGGGCCGGGAGGCATACATTCCTCCGTGTTCGGGATCAGATAAGAAGGCCCCGGCTGCTCTGAGGGCGGGCAAGACACAACAGCTTCCTTCCATGAAGATGCAATTCCATTGAACGTAATTGGTCAGCCAGTTGCATATCCATCTGCTGGGGATGCTATCTAACCAGTGGTGAAATCTGAACCGATTTACTACTGGTTCGCTGGCTGTGCACGCTGCGCGCGCACATACACAGTATGCACTACGCACCAAATGCAAGGTGCGCACGTGAAGTGCACGCCAAAAGGAGGCATGGGATAAGTAGAACAGCGTGTGGCCGAATAGGTTGTTAAAAAATGCTTTTAAAAGTAAAAAAAAAGGCTCTTACGATTAGGCAGGTCAGCTGGCATTGTCAGAGCCTTTTTTTTACCTTTTAAAAGCATTTTTTAAAAGAAGCAGCAAGCGGGGAAGTGGGCGACTGGGCATTGGGTGGGCATGGGGGGGGAGGGATTTTTGCCACTGGTTCTTCAAACCACCCGCCACCATTGCTACCGGATCAGTCAATCCAGTCCAAACCGGGAGCATTTCACCCCTGTGTCTAACCCATAGCTTTTACATTCCTTCTTGTTATCCTTCCAGTTGTATAAGAAATAATAACAGCTATTGCCAATATAAATCTCAATTTTTTTCCTTCAAACAGTTCAATTTTGTCTCATTTTATCACCTGTATTTTTAATGCCATTTACCCTTCAGGTAGCTCCTTCTTTAGCCCTTTTCTCTCCCACTTCCAAAACAATCCTCCCTTTCCCCCATCCAAGTTGTGTGTTTTCTCTGCTTTTTTAAAAAATATGCTTATTGTTTGGCTATTTTATTTGCAACTATTGTTTTCTCTCTTTGCATATTATTAAAGCAACTTAGTTTCATGATTCGTCTCTTACCTACTTTGTTTCCTTACATAATGCCACAAAACTCACTTTTTTAGACTTCCCACACAAGAAACGCCACATGGCTGTAGTTCTTCAAAATGTCATTTTTTCCCCCTATGGTCCAAGCAGCTTCCCACCCTTTTCCTTTCGGTCCCTTGGTAGATTAACTTCTAGTGCTTTTCATGACTTATGCTTTCTCATCGCCCTTGTGTTCTTCACACATTTTCTCAAATTTCCATCGTGAACTATCAAATCACTTGTTCTTTTAGACTTGCATTCCATTCTTTGCCACCCTTACATGTAATTGACATGTTTAAACCATGTATTTGATCAGAGCATTTTAATTCACATCTGCTACATATGTCTCCTGTCTCTTAGCATCACTGACATGCAATATATTTTTTAAAAATGGCATGAATGCAGCCCCTTCACCTTTTGGCATATGGGTCGCCATCATTGCTCTCTTTGGCATCTTTTCTGTGCTGCGGCTGCCAACAGAGGAACCCTTAGAGGATCCATTAGCAGCCTTCATTGCAAGTGTGCCACAGGCAGCAGCTTTGCCCGGTAACCGTGAGGAGACTCTGGGCAAGCCTTGGCACAGCTTGGTCAAGGGGGGCATACACAGATCAACAGCGCGAGATGCTTCTGATTTGGGGGGAGGAAACTTGGGACATAATAAAAGTGAGCGATGCTGAGGTTTATGTGGTACAGAGCCTGCTCACCTCTGAATGTGATGCTCGATTTGCACAGCAGCTTCTTGAATGTCAAACAGATGTAAATCACAGTGGAAACAATACTACCCACTGTTGGTTGGAAACAGGCACGTGGTCACTGTTGGCAGGCTAGATTTATTTATTTATTTATTTATTTAATCATATTTGTATACCGCCCTATCTCCCGAGGGACTCAGGGCGGTTAACAGGCACTTAAAAACACATAAATACAGCATAAAAACAATATTAAAAAACTTATTCTAAAAGCCCAATAACTAAAAAATATATAAAAATAAAACCCAATTTAAAACCCGTAAATTTAAAATCTAACTCAGTCCTGCGCAAATAAATAAGTATGTTTTAAGTTCGCGGCGGAAGGTCCGAAGGTCTGGAAGCTGACGAAGTCCTGGGGGTAGCTCGTTCCAGAGGGTGGGAGCCCCCACAGAGAAGGCCCTTCCCCTGGGTGTCGCCAGACGGCACTGCCTCGCTGACGGCACCCTGAGGAGTCCCTCTCTATGAGAGCACACGGGTCGGTGAGAGGTATTCGGTAGCAGTAGGCGGTCCCGTAAGTAACCCGGCCCTATGCCATGGAGCGCTTTGAAGATGGTCACCAAAACCTTGAAGTGCACCCGGAAGGCCACAGGTAGCCAGTGCAGTCTGCGCAGGATAGGTGTCATGCGGGAGCCACGAGGGGCTCCCTCTATCACCCGCGCAGCCGCATTCTGGACTAACTGCAGCCTCCGGATGCCCTTCAAGGGGAGCCCCATGTAGAGAGCATTGCAGTAATCCAGGCGAGACGTCACGAGTGCGTGAGTGACCGTGCATAGGGCATCCCGGTCCAGAAAGATGCCCAGGAGGCTGCCTGGGCACAGCATCCACTCACCGTCATCTCTCCTGCTCCCCTAGATTCTCCTCGGAGGCGGCTGTGGAGCAACTTTCAGGTGCCTGAAGTCTCCAACTACACCACAATGATGCTGAGCCCAGATGGGCGGGTCTTGTACGTTGGTGCCCGCGAGATGCTTCTTGCTCTGAACACCAGGGCCTTCTCTCCTGGGCCCCAGCACCAGCAGGTCAGTTCAGATGCCCTGGTCTCTAGGCCTCCTTCCCTGCTTCAGCGGGGTAGTCAAAAGAGCTCCGGGGTGGTGTTCCTAACTAGCAGCATCTAAGGCAGAAAGGCAGGCTTTGATCCTCAGGCTGGAAGGAGCAGCCGTGCCATATTGGTAGAGGGGAGAACGCTCTCCCCTCCCAGCCATCAGCTGGGTGGCTTCCCTTGTCTGCCATCTCATTACGCAGCCACCATATTTGAAACGCTGAGGGTGACGGGGAGGGTCTGGTTGTGGTTCCACCTCCAGCAGTTGCCTGGATAAACCAGGAAAGATTGGCTTTGTGGCTGGCCTCGGGGCTGCTTCCCTCTCAGTGTCTGGACCTGGAATGGAGCATGCCAATTTGCCCATGACTGGCATTGCTTGGTGAGGTTGGAGGGGAGCCGCTACAAGAAAAGGATGGTCCTGGAGAGGCCAGACGAGTGATGGCGGCCTGCTTTCCTTCCTGCAGCTAATCTGGCACGCCGAGGAGGAAAAGAAACAGCAGTGCATCTTCAAGGGCAAGGACCCTAAGGTGGGTAATGCCAGCCGGTGGGTGGGTGGGGATAAACTCTGGCAAGAAGAGCCGTGCTCAATTCCAGTGGGACCCCTCGGGGCGTTGCCTCTTCCTCCCAGTGCAGCCAGAGCAGCCCAAACCCAGCAGGGGCTTCCTGTGGCTGGCTGGTCCTGAGTGAAGCCGCCTCCTCTTCCTCCCTCCCTTTGCAGAGAGACTGCCACAACTACATCAAGGTCCTCCTGCAGCTGAATGAGACCCATCTGTACACCTGCGGGACCAGCGCCTTCAGCCCTGCCTGCACTTACATTGTGAGGACCATCCCCCACCCACCCACCCCGCCCTCATTGTTGCTCTCCTTTGGCTTAGCAAGGCACAGCCTGAGGCCATCACTAGTTGCAGATGGTTGAATGTTTGCTGGAACAGAACAATGAGGCTAACTTTTTTTAAATCGGAGCCAGTTTTCTTATTACACTTGTCCTGCCTGTTATGCATTAATAAACTCAGAGTGCCCACCCCCCTTGAAATGTTGCATGTCTTTAATCTAGTTTAAGATAATAATCTTCAGAATAAGGCATGTTTTAGCCCCAGGCTGAAGTGAGTCCCTGGTGAGGGTTTTCACAGCTGCCCTGGACAGCTGTTGGGAACCACCCAGCCTGGCAGGGAGGGGGGATCAAGCACAGAGCTAGTCTGGAGTCACTGCACACAACTGCAAAAGGACCCAAACCAACCCTCCCTGAATTCCTTGGAACCATATCTAGTTGTTTCCTAGAGAGGCTGCCAGGCTGGGGAGATTCCTGTATGGTAGGCAGAACATGGGTGGGTGGTTGTGCCTGACAACAGCCTTGTGCAGGATCAAGCCCTCTTCTTCCAAAATGGTGGGAAGGCCCAGCCTGAAGCCACATTCTGGATAGCCCCCTTGCCTGCTGTGGGGGTGGATGGGCACAACTGCTGGGTTTGCCTGGCTCTGCAACCTCCTCATGAGGGCTCCCTGCTAGCCTTCCCCAAGAGAAGAGATTGCATGGAAGATCTGTTTGCAGTGCAGGAGAGAGGACCAATAGAAAATGGGGCGTTGCAGAGTTGGCCAGCTCAGGCTGGTGAGGGTTGTGGATCTGCCGTTTCCGATCGGGGACTCACCAGTCCTTGCCTCTTTCTCCTGCAGAGCCTGCCAGCCTTCCAGTTGCAGCAAGACCCTTCGGGGAAACTCTTGCTGGAGGACGGGAAGGGACGCTGCCCCTTTGACCCGGAGTACAGATCTACAGCCATCATGGTTGGTAAGGAGCTTTGGGGTTCTCGAAGAGGCCACCCTAGGAGAGGGGCTGCTGCCTGCAAGGAAGGATGATCTTCCCTGGGCTCATTGACCACGGACAATATGGGGGGGGGGGGATCTTCTGCCCACTCTCTTGGTGGGGAGATCCAGGTAATGCAGGCAGAAACTTCCCATGGCCCTATAATGATTGCTTTCTCTCAGATGGTGAACTGTATACGGGTACCGTAAGCAAGTTTCAGGGCAACGAGCCCACCATCTTCCGCAGCCTTGGCAGCCGCCCGTCCATCAAGACGGAAAGTTCCCTCAACTGGTTGCAAGGTATGTGATGAGTGGATAGAAGGAGGAGGAGGACGATGATGGTGGTGGCACCTAGGGGGGAGGATTCACATTTGTACAGCGCTCAGATAACAGCCCTGCCACTCAGGATGGGCAAGCACGGAGCAGGGCAGAGAGCTGTTCTGATGGACTTGGAGGTCCTTGCCTGTCAGTAACTTTTGTAAATTCTGTTTGGGCTCTGATGTTGGATGTTGAGGTCTCTGCTCACTGGCCACTCGGCATGGGGCAGCTCTGAGGTGATATTGGCCAGGTTTGGATGAGTCTCCACCAGGGCAACTTGTGACTGTTTCCTAGGTGGAGTCCCAGAGCTCTCCGCTCTTGCCATGAAACCTACATGGGCAGGTCCATATGAAGGTTCTAGGATTTGAGCAAATTACTTCTTGGGCAATTGCTGGATTCATGTTACTGCTGATTGCCCTTTGTTTTATTGCAGTCACATGTTTACAACATCGTTATCTTGCTTCATCTATTTTTTAAGCTGCCCTTAGTACCGTCAGAAAATTGTACCTAAAACATGAAGTATAAACATGAAATTAAATGAAATTAAAAAGCAGCCAGATTAAAACATATAATTATAGCAGTTTTGAATTTGCTTGTGGCTCCCCTTCATACAAAAATAGGTATGTTCATGTCTTGTTTTGGCCAGGTATCTAATGCCAAATACGCCACTTTACAGAACCTGCTTGTGCATATTAGGAGCAAACCTGCTGGAGGTTGTTCAGTTTAGACATTTCCAAGTCTTTGTTTATGGCAGTGATGGCGAACCTTTTTTTTTTTAATTTACATTTATATCCCGCCCTTCTCCGAAGACTCAGGGCGGCTTACATTGTGTAAGGCAATAGTCTCATTCTATGTGTATATTTACAAAGTCAACTTATTGCCCCCCCAACAATCTGGGTCCTCATTTTACCTACCTTATAAAGGATGGAAGGCTGAGTCAACCTTGGACCTGGTGGGACTAGAACCTGCAGTAATTGCAGGCAGCTGTGTTTTTTAATAACAGGCTTCTTACAGCCTGAGCCACACCGCGGCCCCATGTGCCGGCCTGTGTGCTGGAAGTGGCACGCGAAACCATCCGTGTAGAATGCGCGGCCCCACTGGCCTTCACACGCAGGGGAGCACCGATACGCGCAGGGGAAGAGCAGCGGTCCATCGCGCATGCGTGAGCTGGCACCCGGATACTGGCATGGAAGCGCACCCGGCTAACAGCTGGCCATCGCACATGCGTGCAACAACAACCTGGAAGGTCAGGTGCCAGCTTGTGCATGTGTGCCAGAATGCCACTCTTCCAGGTTCTGCTGCTCCCGCGCATGCGACGGCCAGCCGCCCAGTGTGCGTGTGATCACAGGAACGCGGAATAGGAGCCAGCGAGGCCGCACATTCTTCATGGGATAGTTTCACATGCCACTTCCAGCACACGTGCCCTAGGTTTGCCGACACTGGTTTATGGTGAGAAGCTTGCAACATCTTGAATCTCCAGGGACTCAAGCTCGGAGTTTTTTGTAGATTTTTAGGCATTCAATACCATCATTCCAGAAATTATTCACTCTCAAGTGATTCAGCTTACTGTGCCTGTTCATATCTGTAGGTGGACTATCAGCTTTTTGAGAGACAGGAAGCAACAGGTGAAGCTCAGGAAAATCATATTAGTCACCCGGACAATTAGCACAGCTGCCCCTGAGGTCTCTCCATAGTCTATTCTCTCTATCAGTGACTGCATCTCTCAGGATCTGTTAAAGTCGTGAAGTTGGCAGATGATACAACAGTCACTGGCCTCATTTGAGACGGTGCTGAGTCTGCATGTGGATGGGAGGTTGAACAACTGGCCTGTGGTGCAGCCGGAAGAATCTGTAGAAATGAGAGTGGATTTTAGGAGGAGCCCTTCTATTTTACCACCTGTTACTATATTCAACGGCATTGTATCAGCACTGGAGTCCTTCATATTTTTGGGTTCTATAATCTCTCAGCATTTGAAATGGACATCTAACATTAGAAGCATCATTAAAAAGAATATCCTCCCTGCATCAATTCAGGAAGTTCAGATGGCCAAGGAGCTGCTGATAGAGTCCTACAGAGAAATGATTGAGTCTGTCATTTGCACTTCTGCTACTGTTTGTTTGGTACAGCAACAAAACAGGTCAGGGAGAGACTCCGATGGATAGTTAAGACTGCAAAAAGAATAATTGCAACCAACTTGCTTTCCATTGAGGACCTGCATAAGCCAGGAAGAGGGCTGAGGAGGTATTTCAGCCCCCTCACATCCTGGACATTAACTGTTTCAGCTCCTTCTCTTGGGATGCTGCTATTGAATGCCAAAACAACCAGACACAGGGACAGCTTTTTCCCTCGTGCCATTACTCTGCTGAGCACCTACTTCTGTCTAATGTCTATGTGTATTTACCCATAATATGGCTGTAGTATTATTATTTATCCTTATTATCTTCTTTACTCCCCCCCTCTATTGGTATTATCATTGTTATTCTGTTGTTTTGCATGTACATTAGAGCTTCTGCACAGAGACAAATTCCTTGTGTGTCTAATCCCACTTGGCCAACTAAAGTATTCAAGGAGTTGAGTTCTCTCTAGGGGGAAGTTTTTCCCCAAAGGAATAGGAGAGAGAAGGGGAAAGGGGGAGGTTCCACCACTCTCCCTATTTCTGCCAACGGAGTCCGTGGCCAGAGACTGGCACTTGGGGCTGCTTGAAGCCCTTGGGTGGTGGGGCAGCAGCAATAGCAGCTTTGTCTGTGCAGCTCTCCTCCTCCCCACTGTTTTTTCTGGAGCCCTTAAAGGAAGTGGAGAAAAAGAAGGGCCCAACCCGTCTTTGTCTTGGGCAGAGCCGTTCTTTGTGGGCTCAGCCTTTCTGCAGGAGAGCAACAGCCCGGAGGATGAAGATGGCAAGATCTACTTCTTCTTCAGTGAAACCGGAAAGGAGTTTGACTTCTTTGAAGACACCGTTGTGTCCCGTGTTGCACGTGTATGCAAGGTGAGGGGCATTGGGTGGGGGGAGAGCCAAAATCTGGTTGTGCCACTTTTTTTTTTTGTTTACATTTATATCCCGTCCTTCTCCAAAGACTCAGGGCGGCTTGCAGTGTATAAGGCAATAGTCTCATTCTATTTGTATATTTTTTACAAAGTCAACTTATTGCCCCCCCAACAATCTGGGTCCTCATTTTACTTACCTTATAAAGGATGGAAGGCTGAGTCAACCTTGGGCCGGGCTCGAACCTGCAGTAATTGCAGGCTGCTGTGTTCTAATAACAGGCTTCTTAACAGCTTGAGCTATCACAGCCCCTTTCTAGTTGTTTCACGGCCCCTCTCTAGTTGTCCCTTTTTGCCCTCTGCCTCTGCAGTGCCAAGCTGGCTGTGGTGTCCCGAGCTGGCTGGCAACCCTCTGAGTGCCAAAAGGCAGCCAGGACACCCCTTGGAAGACACCCAGAGGCCTTCCAGGGAGAACTCAACTCCGGCATCCGGAACAAGGACCGAGTCCTTTCAAAGCACAATTGGAGGAGGTTCCCAGCTCCTCAAGCAGCTTTGGGGCTCCCCCAGAAGGGACATTTCTCTTAAAATCAGTGTGTGGTCAACAGGCAGCAGATGGAAAGCGATAGTTGCTCCTCCAGGGTAGCAGGGAAGTGCAGCCTTGGAGGGAGATGTGAGAGTCCCTCTTCCAGCTGTCTGCTGAGTGACCCCAGGATCACGCGGAGAACCTTTCGATCCTCTCCCAGCAGGATGAATGCCTTCTCTTCTGAAAAGGAACGAATGGCTGTTTGGCACAAAACTCCGTCCTGCCTTTCTGTGCTAAGCTTTCTCAGAATCTGGTGTTTGGGCTGCGTCTGGTCCTGGCAGCTGTCATTCTCTCTGTCCTGCCCCTGGGTGCCAGAGTTTCCCAGGGGCTCAACAGTCTCTGTTAAGGAAGGAAGATTTGGAGGGGCTCCCCTGGGCTGGAGGGGCAGGGCTGAGTGGCTGAGGGACCATTCAGAAGTGATCTGTGTCCAAGGGAGAAGGAGGCTCTGCTGCCACTCAGCTGGGGGAGTGGCAACCTTTGGCAAGCCTGCTTTTCTTCCTCCTGTTCCTGTTCTTCCTGACTTCCTCCTCCTACCTCCCTTCCCCCCTCCCAGGGTGACTTGGGCGGAGAGCGTGTGCTCCAGCGACGATGGACAACCTTCCTGAAGGCTCAGCTGCTCTGTTCCCATCCAGAGGACGGCTTCCTCTTCAACGTGCTTCAGGACATGTTTGTGTTGACGTCAGGCAACAGCTGGCCAGAGACGGTGTTCTATGGGGTCTTTACCTCTCAGTGGTGAGTCTTGGGGGGACTGGCACCAAAGCACCCACAGAGGGTGCTGGCCTCGGCAGAGGGCACATCATCACTAAGGCCCAATATGCAGGCGAATGGTGGAAAGGGTGTTCTCAGGCACCCACGGCCCATGCTACCTCTCCTGCCCCCTCTCTGCCAGGGATAGGAAAGGCCCTGGGGCTGCAGCGGTGTGTGCCTTCTCCATCTCTGATGTGAAGGACGCCTTTGATGGGCTCTACAAAGAGGTCAACCGGGAGACACAACAGTGGTACACAGACGTCCATCCTGTGCCAGAACCCCGTCCCGGAGCAGTAAGTGGCTTCCACTGCCCCTCTCTCTTCATCTCCTCCCTCTTCAGTTAGATTACTACTGAGACCATCAAATCCGAATGGAACATTACTGATTGCTCTGGGTACACACACACACACAGAGATAGGTACAGGTAGTTTGCACTTACCAACCACTTATTCAGTGGACACTGGAAGTTATGGCGACACCGTAAAAGAAAATCGATGACTGGTCCTTGAAGTGGTGGCTGTTGCAGCATCTCCAGAGCAAGGGATTGCAGTTCAGGCACTTGGCATTTACAGTGGACACCAGCGTCCCAGGCCACCTGCAATGGTGTGTGGGAGACAGGGAGACTTGCAGGATTCTGTTAGTGTAGCTCTACAATTAATTAGAGTGTGTTTTGATACGGCCTATAGGCCAATCAATAAAGCTATCTATCTATCATAAAGTAGAGTTAAGTTTCTCTTGTTCTGTTTCCTGTCTGTCTGGTAAGGCTGACATCAACCCTGCAAGTCTGAAATTATGGTTCCTCTGCCATCTTCTTTATAGTGCAAAAACTTAGGGAGAGTCGCTTGAGCCTTTCCTCCCCGTCCCCGTCCCCTCCCCGTTTGCTGCTGTGAGCAAGCCATCTCTTCTGTTCCCGAGAAGAGCCTCCTTTCCTGTCTCCGAAGGTCTTTCATTACGTCACGGAATTTGTCACCTTCACAGCCAGCTTCCCACAAGCAAAGTCAATAGGGAAATCAGCAGGAAGTTGCAAGTCACAGTCATGTGATGTTGTGCCTAACAACTGTACCATAAATTGAACTGAGAACTTTTACTGCCAGCTTGAATGAACAAACATTTGATTACAGTACAAGATTTTATATATTCTCAAATCTACTTGATTGTTTTAGATCATAAAAGCCAAAACGATCAAATAGATTTGAGAATAATTAAAATCTTATAAATATGCTTCCATTATTGAGTCCAAACAACAGTGAAACGGTGTGGCTTGAGCAGAGAGCCTAGAATGTAGCTGTTGCATGGGGAAAGAAGAGAAGCAAACTGGACCTAAGGAGAAATTTTCTAACAAATTTTCTAATTGTTCTCTCAATTAACCAGTGGAACAGGTTCCCTTCAGAAGTTGTGGGTGCTCCCATCACTGGAGGCTTTTAAGAAGAGACTTGGACAGCCATATGTCTGGAATGGCATAGATTCTCTTGTTTGAGCAAGGGGTTAGACTAGAAGACCTCCAAGGTCCCTTCCAACTCTGTTATTCTGAAATTCTGATCTTGGGGGCTCATTGTCTAGGCCAAATTCCAAGCACTCTTGGTTGAATGACCAGGTATCCCATCTGTTAAGGATTGGATTAGTTGGGAGCATGAGTTGTCTTGTAAAAGCAGCACCCCATGAAGGCCTTCTAAGGTTTCACCAGAGGCACGAGGGGGAGGGGGTATCGTCTGGGCTAAAAGGAGGGAAGGGTGTGCTGCCAAAGGCCTAGCAACCTTTGGAAAAGGGTCACGTGTGGAAGTATTGGGTGGGTTGCGGTTTCCAGTTTGGGTAGACTTGGGACAGCTGCATCCCTTTTGCGCTTTGCCCCATCTCATCAGGAGACGGTCCAAAATGCAGCAGCTTGTCATGATCATTCTCACCATTGGGATTGGAAGATGTGCCATGCTGAAAAGGACAGGAGCCTGATGGGAAGCAGCTGTGTAAAAGCCAGCAACCATCCTTTGCGCCCATTCCGACGGGGCAGCCAAACTGTTTCTTTGAAGCTATCATGAGAATTATGTGACCACGAGGACCTGGGTGGCTTCTCTTGCTCCTGTGTGGAGCATTAGGATTATTCACAGCATCACCCTTGAAGGAGGAGGGAGCAGTGAGGATTCTGATGGTTTTTTTTAACTATGGTGGGTAGCTGGTAGAAGCTGGTTTCTCACCCGCTTTAATGTCTCCTTTTTTTTTTTTGTTTACATTTATATCTCCGAAGACTCAGGGCGGCTTACAGTGTATAAGGCAATAGTCTCATTCTATTTGTATATTTTTTTTTACAAAGTCAACTTATTGCCCCCCCAACAATCTGGGTCCTCATTTTACCTACCTTATAAAGGATGGAAGGCTGAGTCAACCTTGGGCCGGGCTTGAACCTACAGTAATTGCAGGCTACTGTGTTCTAATAACAGGCTTCTTAACAGCCTGAGCTATTCCGGCCCTTCTTTCTTCTTTCGCTCTCTGTCCTTTAGGGAGGACTCTGCTGAGGGCTCTCATAGTCTTCTTATTTCCTATAAAGGCTTCAAATTAATTCGTCAGTGTTGTCATTGGTTGATGCTAATTGATCAGGAATTGAGATCATTACTAAATCAAAATCAGATCAGCCAGCAAAGTCCTTCATGGGTTCAAAGTGAGGCGACCCCCCCTCCTTTTCTTCAAGCTGCTCACAATCTTTCATCTCCAGTTACCTCATCATTCTGAGCGGTTCTTCAAATATATCAGGAGTCCCCTAAGAACGTGAAGCGTTGGGTTTGCCTGGCACCTCTCCTCTGGTGCTGGAGTCTGGCTTAGCTCCACTCCTTGGATTAACATTATGTCCTGGGATGGCTTGGTTGGGTGTGTTGCCCAAGTAAAGACTGTTAAAGTCAAACTAAATTTAAACCAATTTAGTCAAATATGTTGGTAGCAAAAAGGAGAAAATCTCATGGGGAGCCCAAAAAGTCAGCGCTCTCACCTCACTTAATCCACACATCTAACTAAACTCTGAGGTTATGTGGAAGCCGAGCCTGAACAGTCACTTTCTGGGGGTGCCTTAACTGGGCTGCTTTCTCAGCAGGAGTTGAAGTGGATGACTGAAATCGGCCCTCTCAGCTCCAGGCAGTAAAAAAAAGTGGGTGGTAGAAAAACTTCAATTGGTCCAAAATGCTGCATCTGCATGATTAAACAGGATGCACCAGAAATGTGATTTCCTTGTGAAAAAGAAGCTTCCAAGATAAAATGTAGCTAAGTTAAAATGCCCAGCCCTGTAGCCCTTGGGATCAAACTGAAAGACGGGGACACCCTCCCCAGCCTTCCGCCCTTCAGGGGGAGCCAGATCAAAGGCCAGTGCTAAGAAAATGTTGGATAACCATCTGTCTGAGATGGTGTAGGGTTTTCCTGCCTGGGCAGGGGGTTGGACTAGAAGGCCTCCAAGGTCCCTTCCAACTCTGTTGTTGTTGTTATTATTATTATTATTATTATTATAGGAGGAGGGGTCCTGGGCCATCTGAAAACTGCAGCTTTCCTTCATGGCGGCTCTTCCTACCCACCATTCAGGTTACTGGTGCAGTAGATTTTTTTTTATTGAAAAAGTTTTTAAAAAACCAAAACATTTTCCCCTCCCTCCCAGAAACCCCTTCCCCTCCTTCTCTCGCTTCCGGGTCAATCACAAGGTATTATACATAAACCAAACATAGAGTAAAATTTTTCCTTTCTAATCCAATTAACCTCATCCAAATCTTTTCATCTCCCAACCCCCTCCCCATTACATAAAATAATACTTCCTAATTATTCAAAGGCAGTCTGATATTTCTTAATCTGATATCTATTTTGTAGATAATCCATTTTTTCCATTCAATTAAATATCTTTCCTGCATATTGTCTTTTTAAAAAGCTGAGATTTTAGCCATCTCAGCCAAATTAATGACTTTCAATATCCATTCTTCTATTGTAGGTACCTCTTCTTTCTTCCAGTATTGTCCAATCAACAGTCTTGCTGCTGTTATTAAATTCAGAATCAATTTAATATTAAATTGACTCTGTAATATTCTTATAGCCTCTTTAAGTTTGTGATCTTGTGGGTTTTGAATTAATAACTGTTGCTTCTTTTGAATTTCTTCTTCCAAGTACCTACGCTGCCTTTGTTTATTATTCCTCTGCCTATTGTCCAAATATATCAATATACCTCTAATAAAAGCTTTACTCGCCTCCCACACAGTTCCTATAGGTGTCCCCTTGTGCATATTAAAATCAAAAAATTCTTTCAACTGTTTCTTACAATGATTTACATTATCCTCATATCTAAACAGATTTTCATTCAGCCTCCATGTTCTACCACCTTTTTTCCCTTGTAATAATTCCATCCATACTGGGCTATGGTCAGTTAAACACCTCGGAAATATCTTCATTTTCTTCACCCTAGAAAGCAAGTCATTAGAAATTAAAATAAAATCAATACGTGAGAAAGATTGATGCCTATCGGGAAAAAAAGTAAAATCTCTCTCATCTGGATTCCGTAACCTCCATATATCTCTAAACTCAAAGTCTTCCATCATTTCAAAGAAGGATTTTGGTAGTTTTGCATGTATAGGTATCTTCTTGGAAGAGGTTCTCTTATCACTTCTTGTATCAATTACTCCATTCCAGTCTCCTAATAAAATAAATGAACTATAATCCCAGAGGATCAACCTCTCATGTATCATTTTATAAAACTTTTCTTACAATGTAAGAAATGGAGTAATTGATACAAGAAGTGGTGCAGTAGATTTTAACTCTTTCCCCATCACATTTCATTAAGCCAGCCATGCGCCCTGGCATTTGTGAAGAGCAAGTCAGTCCGCTCTGGAATTCCCAGCTGCTGGTGCTGTTCTGCTCTTTTGCCATAGGTGTGCAAATGCTCGTCTTCGCCTGCATGTATGGGCAGAAGAATTCTTTGAGCATCTAGACACCTTAAAAACGAGGTGAACTACAGATTTTGTAAATTCCTGTGCTGTTCCTACCTTTTGTGTTTGGGTTAAACTTCCAAACTTAGCAGTCCCCAAATTCTAGCCTTTTTCTTTCCTTTTTTTTTTTGGTGAGAAAAAGAAAGCAAAGTTCCTTCTGGAGAAAATCTCTGTTGGGACACTAGGTTAAAACAGTTGAACGTTAGGAGCCTCGCAGAGCAGCGTCCCAAAGAGGAACTCCAAAACTTCTTGGTTTTCTCCCCAGAGCAATCCGGAGGGAGGGAGGCCCAGGGGTGGGCGAGGGCTCTGCTCGAGATCCCTCATCTCAGGACTCACCAGCAAACTCCTGCTCTTCCCAGTGCATCAACCGCAAGACCCGCCAGATGAAGATTACGTCTTCGCTTCAGATGCCGGACCGGGTTCTGAACTACCTCAAGGACCACTTCCTCATGAACAGCGTGGTGAGGAGCCAGGCCCTCCTTGTGCAGCCCCGCTCCCCTTACCGGCAGCTCAGTGTGCAGCGTGTCCAGAGTCTGCAGCAAACTTACGATGTCTTATTCTTGGGCACAGGTGAGCAAGACTGGCAGAAAGGTGAGGAGGGAAGCCAGATTCATTTATTCTTTTGCCACGGCTGCCTTGGCTTTGCCACGGCTTCAGACTGATCAAGTCAGCATATAAAGGGCTTTATGTGGAGAATGTCTGAGATGGCGGATACGGAATTTGAAGAAAACCGGGGGGTGGTCAATGCAAGTCAAGGAAAGACGGCAGAGGTGATGCTAAATCCAAACCTGGGCCTTTCCCATCTTCTTGGAGCTCAGATGTCAGACTGAGCCAGCCAGAAGCAAAAAAGACCCCCTCGCAGGGAGGGAGGAAAGGGGGCATGGGGGCAGCCCATGGGCCTCTCACTGGGCACCTCTTGTGTCTTGTAGATGACGGCCGCTTGCATAAGGCGGTGATCACAAGACAAGGAGTCCGGATCATTGAGGAGATTCAGCTCTTCCCTCCTGAGCAACCTGTCCTGGAGTTGCTGCTGGATTCTACCCAGGCAAGAGCGGAAGTCAAGAGGGAGACCGGGCAGGGGGGACCTCTGGCTCCAGTTCTTTGCATGAGAGAAGCAGTTGACTGGCCAGCCTCTGGGCTAGGTGATTGGTGGGCTTCTGAATCGGGGCCACCCAGGCAGCTGCTGCCGCTGCCTTGTTGCTTCTGCTTGGGAAGGATGCGTTTCTGGGTCCCTGCTTAGTTCACAAGAGGCGAGTAATGCTGGGTACAGGACAGAAACGCCCCCCCCCCACTCCTAATCACAGCAGAGGTGTTTTTCCTGATGCTAGGGCAATGCCTCTGCCTTCGGAGGGGCATTGCCCTAGCATGCCCTGTGGCACAGCCTCTTCCAACGTTCTTGTATAAAGATGCCAGAATGTCTCCTGTTTTCCCTGCAGGGTCTGGTTTATGCTGCCTCGTATGATGCCGTGGCACAGGTGCCCGTGGCCAATTGCAGCCTGTATCGGAGCTGTGGAGAATGTGTTCTGGCTGGAGACCCTTACTGTGCCTGGAGTGGAGGGGCCTGTCAGCTGCTCATCCCCAGCCCTTGGCCACTCCAGCCAGTGTGAGTGCTTCCTGGATCCGGCCACAGGCTGGCTTCCAACCCCCAGCCCAAGCTGCCCGACCTTTTGGTGTGAGGGAACCAACCCCCTCCTTTCACTCCGTCCTTTGTTGCTCTTCTTCATCACGTGCTGTCCTTACAGGGGCACATGGTCCTCAGGGGTACCCCTCCTGCTCCTCCTTTCTCCCAGGCCTCACCCTATTTCTCCCACCAGGACCTGGATTCAGGACATCGAAGAGGCTGAGACAAGCCAGCTTTGCCAGACCAGTGGTGTAGAACTCAGCCATTCAGCAGGTAACGGGGCACATCTGCCATGGTTGGGATTGGAAAGCTGGGAGTAGGAGGGGAGTGGAACCGGCCCTTCCCGCCTGGCTCCAAAGCCAAGGAGCATCGTGCAGGGATTGGTGTCTCTTGTGCTGAACCAAGTTGGCTGTTGAGAATGCCGGTTCTACAAAGCCGGCTCTGATGGGCGCTCTCTCCCCCAGGAGAGCAACCCCAATGTCAGCAGGTGGTGCTCCAGCCCAACGTTGTGATGCCGTTGCCCTGCCCACTGCTGTCCAACCTGGCTTCCCGGCACTGGGTGCACAATGGGGCTGCCCTCAGCTCCGCTGTCCTGGTGCTGCCCAAGGGAGAGCTGCTGCTGGTGGGGAGCCCAGCCGAGGTGGGGCGCTACGAATGCTGGTCTCATGAAGGCAGCTTCCAGCAGTTGATGGCGAGCTACTGTGTGACTGTGGAGCCAGGGCTCTGGGCCAAGTTGGTGCCTGCCCAAGACCCCCTGAAGACCCTCAGCACCTCCAGGAGCATCTCGGGAGAGAACATCTCAGTGCTGCTGGAGGGCCGGACCTACTGGACTGAGTTCCTTGTGATGTGTGGGCTCTTCAGTACTGCCGTGACGCTGCTGGTTCTTTTCACGCTGCACAAGCACCAGGTCAGCCTGAAGGTCTGCCTCAAGCAAGGCCGATGCAGCTTGTCCCATCCCAGGACTTCGCAGGACAGAGAAGCCCTGCCCGCTGAGAATATGCCTCCCCTCGCTGGCCTAAACATGTCTGGTGCCCTGGCAGATCACAAGGGCTACCAGGCTCTGTGCGAGAGTCTGGTGGTGAGCACGCCTGGGCACGAGTCCCTAACCTGCCCACACGTGGCTTTTCTGGAGTCCGATCGACGACCACTTAATATATCCAAGACTTTCGTGGAGGTGTTGGGTCCTGCCCAGCGCCCTCGGGTTCGCCTTGGTTCTGAGATCCAGGACTCGGTTGTGTGACCTTCCCCAAGAGGTGCCATTCTGTGGGCTTGAAAGGAGCAGGGCGGAGTCTTCTGGTGTCACCATACTCTGGCAGAGGCAGAAGGGCAGCCCCACTCAGTTAGGGAATAGGGCCAGGCACTCTAGTTCCTGCATGGCAGTAATGCCACGTGGGGTAGCCTCCCGATGTAGAAACCAGATGCAGTCTCACGTTCTAGGCTGCCCTTCAGCTCAAGAGATCTGGTCCTTACAAGCCCTGCCAGGAGGGAACAGAATGGGACAACTTGCCTGTGGGCTTTTTCAGGGTCTGCGGGCACCTGGCTCCCGTTTCTTCAGCCTTGTGGATGGGACCGTTGCTGGGAGGGTAACTTGAGTGGTACCAAAGATCCTCCTGGGAGTCACCTGTGAAAGGAGATACTCTGGTTGAGCGTCCTGTCTTCGGGAAGGAGAGCCTGGAAGCTATTGGTCTGACTTCTAATGAACTCTGCTCTAGGGAAGCGATTGGTGGACCATTTTGTGTCAGAAAAACTACCCTGTGTGGTTTCTTTGTGTGTAAAACCAGAGACCTAGTCCTGGGGAAGGAAGGGAGTGGGTAATAGGTGATATCTACTGATGAGCAGAAAGCATCGGGGAGCATCCTTCAGGGTGTCCTCCAGAACAACAGAAGCTACAGCCAGCTCATAAAAGGAGCCTATTTCAAAAATCTTGTCTCCCGAGATTTGACAGACTCCAACCATCACACCTTAAGAGAACTTTCTCCACAGCGAAACATTTAATAACCCGTTCTACACAGGTTTAATATCTTGCCTTCCAGGGGAGGGAGGAGGAGTGATCCACGACTCTTGGAACGTGTTTGGATGAAGCCATTGAAACAGTTCCTGTGCTGCCTTTGAGACCTCAAGTGGTGCTCTGAATAATTGCCCCATTTCTAAATGTTTGGCTGGCCTGACAAGGGGGGAGCCATTTTCTTCCAGCAGATCTTTTCACTGGTAACTCAGGTGCAGTTGCCCTAACATGGGGCTTGACTTTGGTTCAGGAGTTTGTTGATTATCTGATCATTGTTTGTGGTCTGTGACCACATCTCCCTGGGCCTGTTCCACTCTGTGAAAAGGCCAAGTCCCCACCCACCCAAGGTGTTAACTCTTGGAAGGCCCAAGGACAGTCCAAGAGGACCCACCAGGATTCCTGCAGGGAAAGTTCCTTGCACCACCAGAAGCAGGGATCTTCCTGTGCTGCTTTTGGCTCCCAGAGAGAAGAGAGCTGGGCAGCTGCTACAGCTGTTGGCGAAGGACTGGATGGGGCTCCCGCAGCCCTACTCCTGCCAACTTCCCACCCATGCGAGAGGTTTGGTCGGAGTGAAATGTGTCAAAAGACTGTTAAGACAGCAAAACTCCTGTTTTTCTCTTCTTCACTCCTTCGAAGGCAGAATTGGGCACCTTCTGCCGTGCTGGGAGCGATATTGATGAACTTGTTCTTTAGAAGTGAAATAAAGATGGAGGAACGTGAGTGGGTTCCATTAATTTTATTTAGCAAAGTGTAGAAATCAGATAAAATCATGTCATGACTGTGTTTATCAAACTCCAGAGGCTGGCTTATGGCTGGTGCTCTTCCCCACCATTCAGAAAGCAAGAAAAATGGTCCAGCGATTCATACCTTCCAATATGCCCAGCAGGGTTTAATTGGAAAAGTCTCCATTGCTCCAGGAGAAGGCAGAAAGCAGCAGGAGCGACATCAAAGCCCTGCCACAATTTGGATCTCCTAAGCAGCCACCCCAAGCCATGGCACAGAACTGCCAGGGGAGGCAGAAGCAAAGAAAACCAGCCACAGCTCCCAATGTCCTTGTCCCACCCAGCTCTCCCTATAGAAACACCAGCTGGTGGAGTTCAGTGCAAGGCCAGTGGATCGAAGAGCTAGATGGGGTCAAGGTTTGGGTTCTGGTTGCTGTGAGAAAATGAGTCACTTTCTGAGATGTGGAACCATCTAGCAAGTTGTGGAAGAAAAGATTCAGAGCACAATCTTGAAGGAGCTGGAAGAAAAAGATAGGAGGACTTCATTATCAAAGGTTGACCAGGTTCCTTCTAAAGCACAGCTGTCCCTCACAAAAAACAACTGATTCTGCCAAAGCTCAACCCGCCCCAAACAGGCAGTTTACCTGGTGAAGTCTGGAGAGCGGGAAATTATATGCTGGAACTCGGAGAGGTTGATGGTCCCATCTTTGTCAATATCAGATTCCTCTAAGATCTGCCCAAATGGGGAAGGGGCATTGTGTGTCAGAGTTGGCTGTGCCCCTTCTGGCTAGCCTTCTGATGTGCCCCCCCCACCTCCCAGCACTCACATTCTGAATGAGCTGCTCCATCTCTAACAAGCTCAGCCTGCTGTCTTCTCCTTCTCCCGTCAGGGAATTCACCAATTTCTCCAAATCCTTCTTATCTAGGGTGCCGTCATCATCGAAATCTAGGGAGAAGCTGTGCTTAGCATTCCCTAAGCTAGAAGCCTTCTCAGCTCTGGTAAGGGGCGTTTAGGAGGAAAGGCTGAGCTCCAAGTTCATGCAGGTGTGAGAGAAAAGCCCAGCCCCCATTTGGCAGGTGAAAGTGGGTCTCCTCTGGTAACAGGTGCACATTCAAGGATCCAGAGAAACAGCCACCGCGCCCCCCCCTCCCCATAATCCAGCCAGCGAGGGGAGGAGGAGATGAAACCAGATTAAAACCCGCCTGTTTTAAGAGTCCCTGTCTCGCTTGTTAAAACGGGCTCCGGGGCAGGGCGTGTCTCCGGCTGGTTCAAAGCAAGAGGCCAGGAGAAAAGAGATCCCCACCCCCGCCCCTTCCCTCCACCGGACCCTCACTTTGAAGTGCCACCCTAAGGCCAAGTCAGCGTTCCCAGGCGGGCAGGGCCCTTCCTGTCGGCCCACCACAGGCAACCAAGCAAGGCATCTAAGCCCCCAAACTGCACGGCTCCACCGGGCCCTGCTTGGAGGGCGCAGCGGGGGCTCCTCCACTGAGACGCGGCCGTCCGAGGCCCTACCGAAGAGGCGGAAGGCGTAATGCGACTTGATTTCGGGGGTGGCCGACTCGCTGAAGACGCTCAGCAGGTCCAGGAAGTCCTCGAAGGAGAGCGCCTCCTCGCCGGGCTCCGCCGTGGAGAAGATGCGGCAGATCCTGGTCCGGAAGGGGTTCGCCTGCAAGAGCCGGCCGGGGGGTGAGGGGGCTTCAGGGCCGGCGGAGGGCGCCACCCAGCCCCGGAAAGGGAG
This sequence comes from Ahaetulla prasina, assembly GCF_028640845.1. Classification (NCBI taxonomy): domain Eukaryota; kingdom Metazoa; phylum Chordata; class Lepidosauria; order Squamata; family Colubridae; genus Ahaetulla; species Ahaetulla prasina. Next base: position 1,181,641 of record NC_080551.1, on the reverse strand, counting down.
GGAGAGGGAGGGAGGGAGGGTCCGGGGCGGCTCACCCGCAGCTCGGGCAGCGTCAGGAGGCGGCTCTCGGGCACGCGCATCTGCAGGGCCTGGCCGCGCGCCTCCCGGGGCAGCAGCTGGCAGAAGCGCTTGTGGGCGCTGCAAGGCAAGGCGGCGGTCAGCGGGCGCTTCCGGGCCCGAGGCGGAAAGGGCGGCGGGGGCGTCTCACCCCTCCACCCCCCGCCCCCCGCGTACTCACAGCAGGATCTCCTGCTTGCTCAGGAAGGTCAGCTCCTGCGGGAGGGAGGGAGGGAGGCGGTCAGGGGCCGCGCAGGCAGGCAGGGCTCCCCGACCCCCAGCCGGGCCCCCCTCCCTCCCTCCCTCCCTCCCGGGACGCACCTGGTACTCGGCCAGCAGGTCGCGGGGCAGGCGGCTGCCCGAACCCCCCATCCTTCCGTCTGGCAACCGCGGCTCCGGCTCCTCTTCCTCCTCCGCCTCCTCGTCCCGCCCCTGGGCGGAGCGGCTGCCCGACAGCCCAGCGGCGCCGGCAGGGAGATCGCGCCAGGCGGCCGCTCGGGGAGGCGAAGCGCCTGCGGGCTGAGGACGGCCGGGAGCCGGTCCCACCGCCACGCGGAGCTTAGGCGCGGCCAAGGCGGTCCCCGGGAGCCCTCCGGCCGGCCGTCTGTCTGTCTTTCCTGCGGAAGTCCCGCAGCCGGCTTCCCGCATGGCCGCGGAGGGGCCCGGGGAGGCCGGGCAGGGCGGCGGGAGCCCCGCGGAGCCCCCCGAGCCCTTCTGCTACGGGCCGGAGGAGCTGGTGCTGCCCGGGCCGGAGTGGCCGAGAAGCGGCGCGGAGGCGGCCGGCAGCCCCGCCTGGTCGCGCTTCGACCGGGCGCTGCGGGAAGGCTGGGAGGAGCGGCTGCGGCGGGGCCTCTTCCGCTACCGCCTGGGCCGGCTGCAGACGCGGGTCCTGCCTGGCCGGCTGGGGCTGGTGGCCCAGCTGAACGTGCAGCGGGCGACCGAGAGGAGGCGGCCCCAGGAGGTCCGCAGCGTCCGGCAGAGCTTCGATCCCCGGCAATTCAACTTCGGCCAGATCGGGCGGGAGGAGGTGCTCTTCTGCCTGCGCCGGCGCGGCCCCGGCCTGGCCAGCTCGCCCGGGACCCTGGTGGCCATCAACGTCAGTCCGCTGGAGCGGGGACACGTGCTCCTCATCCCCGACCCTGCGCTCGCCCTGCCCCAGATCCTCACCCCGGAGGCCCTGCTGGCGGGGCTGGAGGCCGTGCTCCTCAGCGCCCACCCCGGCTTCCGCCTCGGCTTCAACAGCCTGGGCGCTTTCGCCTCCGTCAACCACCTGCACCTGCACGCCTTTTACCTGGACTGGGAGCTCTCGGTGGAGTCTGCCCCCAGCGAGCCCCTCCTGCCCGAAGCGGGCCTCTACCTGCTGCGGGAAGCCCCGGCGCCCGCCTTCCTCTTCTACTGCGGTGACGGGCGGCAGGTGGAGCCGCTGGCCCATCGGATCGGCCGGGCCACCCGCCATCTGACCCAGCGAGAGATTGCCCACAACTTGTTTGCCACGCGCGGGGCTGTCCCCGAGGGCCCCCTTGGCTCCAGAGCTCGCCCGGGCATCCGCGTCATTCTCTGGGCCCGGAAAGCCTGCTTCGGTACCAAAGAAGAATTGGCCTTCAATGTGGCCGTTTGTGAACTGGCAGGACATCTGCCCACCAAAACTGTCCAGGAATACGAAGGCCTCACGGAGGCCTCAGCGCTTCACAGGATTCAGCAATGTCTCCTCCCAGACAGCCAGGTAGCCCAGCTTCAGCGAGAGCTTGTGGACCTCCTGCGAGAGATGCCTCCCTCACCTCCATGGCCTTCCTGACAAGAGGGCTGGAGGAAGCCCCCTGCAGGACCAGCGGGATGCTGAGGTTCCCGCTGCAATGTGGGGGCCCCTCCCCAAGTGGGGCTGCTCCGGAGGAAGCCAGGCTGATGGAAGGGGGGGGGCGCTCAGGGGAGCTTTCTGCCTTGCAAGCCTTTCTGGGACACCCTTTGTTAAATTTGATTTTGCATGTATGAAATTTGGACTGAACTTGCAATTTTGAGATGAGCCCAACCATTTATGAGGCATGGACAATGTTTTTTACATTGACGATAAAGCACAAAGCTTAGTAACTGGTAAGGAAAATAAAATACCTCTAGAAAGGAAGCCTGTTTGTGGGGGTATTTAAAGGGGCCTGCAAGCATTTTTGAGGAAGAGCTTCACTGCTATTAGGAGGGAAATCATAGACTGAGTTTTTCATTACAGTAAATCCAATTAAATCATCCTGTGGTGTCTTAAAAGACCCCTACAAGTGACTGGCATCACCACCATCTTCAAGGGATTCTGTCTTATTTCTTATTTGAACCCTAAATCACATCAGTACATTTAGTTTACTGCCACCTGTAAGGATCAGCCAGTTGGACACCTTTACAGCTGAACAGAGCTGAACCCCTGCTTTTCTAAAGCTCACCTCACCCTCTGCCTTCACCATGTCCTGGTAGCTCCAAAAGAGATGCTGTAATTGTTGAGAGTTATGCAACACAGTCAGCCACACGTGGGCCTGGGTCACTGGGTTTATTCCACTGTGGGATGCTAGCCTTTGCTTTCAATGTTAACTGAACCAGACGTTTGCATTCAACCATACTTATTTATGGCAGCATCGCATGTTGTGCTCAAACCCAATTGCCTAAGTCAGCTTTGGTATGCTGTGACAGGATATATCAAACACAAGTTTTTAGCCACAAAATCTTTAATGTAAATCTAGCATCTTGTAATTGGACTAGAAAAAACAATCTAAAAAAGGGGTTGTGTTTGCATAATGCCCATCTTTTATACTTTCTTGTCAGTCAATTCCAAACAATGGGAACCATCTTGATAGGGAGGCCAACAGAAGACAGAGTACCCAGATCCTATCATGGGTGCCCTGTCTTCTGTTGGCCTTAATGGCCTTTTGATTTTTCCAAATATCAGGAGCTTCTCCACTGTCTTCACATTAAGTTTCAAAATATTTAAGCTTCAGCGTTTTTATTAGTGCTTCCAGTAGAGCAAATAGCATGGAGTGATTTGATCTCGTTTTCTTCAGGACCATAATGTAAAACATCCATTTTTCTTCCTTCAGCCTTTCTCAACCTGGGAAAAAAATGTGGCCTTGACAATACATAGCTTTGTATATGGTGTCTCTGCAAATTTGTTCTGGGTCCGATATGGTCTTTCTTCCTCCCAGGTAGTTGCTGTCTCTGTGTTTCATGAGCTCACGACCCTTGTCTTGAGCCTAGAGAGAAAGTACGGCACTGTTCCATGACATACTTTCTCAGTGTATCTGCATTAGGCTGGTACCGACAGTCACTTTATCTGAAATGGTATAGGGTCTTCTGCTTGAGCAGAGGGTTGGACTAGAAGACCTCCAAGGTCCCTTCCAGATCTATTCTGATTCAGAAGATTCAATATTCAACTGGCTTTTTACTCTCTCCTCTTTCATCCTAAAATTGTCAAAGCTTTTTTCCTGTAATGTTAATTCCAATTTTTATTTCTTCTGATCCAGTCCATCTCATATTGCAGTCTGTTCATTAAATAAATTGACAGCATACAATTTTGCCTTTTCCCAATAAATAAAAGGGAGCTCATAAAAATAAAGTATATGTATTTATTTGGCCTTGCATACTGCTCCAATTCAACAGACCCGTGAGTGGTTTTAAACAAATATTTATACATTTCTTAATACAACCGAAAAAGGTACACACACTCCCATGTATTCTCTTTGGAGAATGCAGGGCCAATGCATTTGAACTGATTTTTTAAAAAGCATCTGGCAGCCCATACATTTAACACAACCAGGGGAGGCGGCCCATAAAACAGTAAAGTTGGTCAGCAGAAGAATTCATGGCATGAAAAAGAAAGGTAAATTTCATTTGCACAAAGATATTTATCACATGTCTCCCTTCTTTTCTGTCTTTAGAAATCAACCTTGTTCGCTGCACTTTTGCCTATTTTCTTTGATTCTTCACCCTTTCAACCTTGCCTTCTGTTTCTCTTGGTCTTTCTAACTCGGAGGCTCAGAATCCTGCTGTGCCTTGCAGCGGACAATCTGACCAGCATTCTTTATTTATTTATTTATTTTTGTCACAACATTATATAAAGCACATATAATGAAAGAAAACAATAGGACAGGAACGGTAGGCACTTTGTGCACGCCCCTTATAGTCCTCTTAGGAATGGGATGAGATCAATGGTAGACAGTTTTTGGTTAAAGCTTTTGGGAGTTTGAGAAGAGACCACAGAGTCAGATAGTGTGTTCCAAGCGTTAACAACTCTGTTACAGAAGTCATATTTTCTGCAATCAAGATTGAAGCGGTTAACATTAAGTTTAAATCTATTGTGTATTGTTGTGATTGAAGCTGAAGTAGTCTTCGACAGGAAGGACATTGCAATAGATGATTCTGTAAACACAGGTCATGTCGGATTACTCTTATTATATTAATATAACATATTCCTACAACGTATTATATGTATTAGTATTCACCGCAAATCACCTGGTTCTCGGCCGCGCCACGTTGGCAAACCCCACCTCCCGTCCGCATCTGCATCCCTGGCCGGCCGGCCTATTCCTCCCGCCGGAGAGCGCCGGGGAGGCTCCCGCACGGGGTCTGGCGGCTCTTTCCTCCGGGCGACGCGACGATCGCTCGCCTGGGGCCGAGCAGAAACGCCTCAGCCGCAAGGGGCGGGATGTGGGCGGAGACGTCAAAGCAGCTCGTCGCCCAGAGATGACGAAAGGGCTAGTGGCACACCGCCTTCGCGTCCCTCGTTGCCATGGCCCCGTGCGCGCTCCGTAGGCCGCCTGACGGGCGGGGATCCTGGTCGGCATGGTGACCGCGTCGCGGCCCGAGGGAGTCTCTGGCGGCGCCGGGCTCGGTGAGCTGGGCGGGCGGGAGGCCGTGGGCGGGCCGGCCGGCCGCGAACGAGGCTTCCCCCGGCCCGTGCGCGGGGAGCGTGTCCCGGCTGGGCGAGGCGCGCGCGGGCTGCGGGCTCGCAGTAATAATGGTTGCGCTTGTCACAATCGCTGCCGCGGCGCTGACGGCTCGGCTGCTGCTCTTGCCCAAGGGCCCGAGAGGATGAAGATCGGCCGAGAAGAGAGCAGCGAGTCCGAGAACGAAAGCGACGAGGAGGACGAGGAGGAGGAGGAGGAGGAGGAGGGCGGCGGCGGCCTGTCGGACGAATCTGCCAACGAATGCCTGAAGAGGCCGGAGACCGAGCGGAAGGAGCCTCCGCGCGCCTCCCCTCCGGACAAAGGCCCAGAGCCCGGCTGGGAACAGCTCGGGGCCGGCCCGGAGGAACCCACGGCGGAGGAGGGCGAGCCGGAGGAGCCCCGGCCGAAGAGGAAGAGGAGGCACCGGTGCGCTCCCGGAGGACGGGCGGGAGGGAGGGAGGGAGGGGGTGCAGCGCCCCGGGCCTCCTCCTCCTCCTCCGGCCGGCCGGGGCTTCTCCTTCTGGGAGGCCAGCAGCGCCGGCTGCTCCCTCTCCCGCCCGGCGCGACGCCCTTCTCTGTTCTCCTCCTAGGCTGCTTTCCATCAACCTCGCGAACTGCAAATACGAAAGCGGTGAGTAAAGGCGGCTTCTTTGGCGCTTTCCTCTGCACACTCGGGCACAGAGATTGGCACAGAATCAGAGCAAAAGTGAAATAACGAGAGGTAACCTGATTTTCTCTCCTGTATCAAGAATGAAATCTCGGGGTTTTCTGGGGTGGGGGAGGGGAGAAGCAGGCAGGAGTCGGCTTTTGCATTCCAAAGGAGGAAGTCTGCCTTTATTAGCTTTGGCAGTAATGAGCCAGGGCTGTCTAATCTGGGCCAGGAGAGCCACTGGATTCCTTGCCAGGAAAGGGAGGATTCCAGGGACTCCTTTGGAGGGGTGAATAATCTGAATGATCCTTCCTGATGTTCAAGTGCCTGTAGCTTCTGGTCCTGCAAGCAAGGCCAGAAGATCATCGGATGCCTCTTGGAACCAGCTTTGTCCATCTGTTTACTCTGCTGCAGTTAGGCGTGCTGCTCGGCGCTGTGGCCTGAAAGAAGTGGGGGAGGATGAGGAGTGGACTGTTTACTGGACTGACTGCTCAGTTTCACTGGAGCGTGTCATGGAAATGAAGAGGTTTCAGGTACCCAGCACAGCCAGGGCGAAGGGAGCGGAGAAATATAAGTGCTGATTTCAGTTCTTTTATAGCTTGGGAAGGCTGGCTGAAGTGGGGAGCCTTCTCCTGGAGCTGAGGAGTTGGGAGAGGGAGAGGGAGAGGCACTAGGATCTGGGATATCCCATGGCAGGGCTTATATTGCCCATTCCATGTAGCTCCCAACAGTGGGAAAAGATTAGAAGAGCCTCAGAAGAATGAGAATAGGGACTCACCAGAGAGGAGCCCTTGCTGGGTTCCTATCTATATTTCCACCCCCACCCCATATACTTTTATGCAGCAATTCACTTGGTTTAGTTATTGGGTGAAATGAATAAAAAGTTGCTAATGTGCCTTTGTTTTTTGTTATGGAGGTTGGGGTTTGTTTGTTTTTTACACGCAGTCATAATTATTTTCTGAAATGTTGAAGCTGTTTGGGAAGATGCATTCCGTGACTGAAAAGTGGGGCAAAGCATTCTGCAGAGCAACAAAACGAAAGCTGTGCCAAGGCACTTCCATTTCCTTCTCCTGCTTTTGCTTCATTCCAGAAAATCAACCACTTTCCTGGCATGGCCGAGATCTGCCGCAAGGACCTGCTGGCCCGCAACCTCAACCGGATGCTGAGGCTCTTTCCCAAGGAGTACTGCATCTTCCCTCGCACCTGGTGCTTGCCAGCTGAGTGAGTGAACGAGAGGTGGCGGTGGTTGTGCCAGACACAGGGAACCCTCTCAGTTGACATGCCATGGGATGCTGGGGGCACGTGGGTTGGTTACATGGCAGTCCCTGTGTTGTCTTTCTGCAGCTATGGGGACTTCCAAGCCTATGGGCGAATGAGGAAGAACAGGACGTACATTTGCAAGCCGGACAGTGGCTGCCAGGGGAGGGGCATCTTCATTACCCGGAACCCCAAGGAAATAAAGCACGGCGAGCACATGATTTGCCAGCAGTATATTACTAAGGTAGGCCCAGGAGCCTGGGGCCCAACAGTTGTCCAGCCCTGGGATATAGAGCAAGAGCCCTAGACAGTTGAAAATGTGGTCTCGGCTATGGGTCCTCGGGGCTCGAATCAGGCGGCTGGGAATTGTTCCTTTCCCTCAGTCTCTCATCCTCTCTTTGCAGCCCTTCCTCATTGATGGCTTTAAGTTTGACATGCGCATTTATGTCTTGGTCACCTCCTGCGACCCCCTGAAGATCTTTGTCTATGAGGAGGGGCTGGCCCGCTTTGCCACCATGAGGTACATCGAGCCCAACAGCAGCAACCTGGTAAAGAAGCCCAGGAACTGGCATTCGCTTTGTAGGAAGATAAGCTGTTGGTGTCTGATGGGGCTTTGGGAATAACTATGGAGAACTTGACATGGTCAAGCCCTGCAGGCTCCCTGGGCTGGCACAGTGGTGGTACAGGGGAACAAGGAGAAGGTGAAGCAGGTGGGCAAGGGGAGAATTCCAGGGGCCTTCAGGAGTGGAGAATCAGGCTCCCCCTCCCAACGTCTCTCTCACAGGATGACATCTGTATGCACTTGACCAACTATGCCATCAACAAGCATAATGAGAATTTTGTGCGGGATGACAACACGGGCAGCAAGAGGTATTGCTTCCCATTCCCTTGCAGAAGAGGAGGCAGCACTTCTGCTAGTAGGGACCGGGGGGAGGTGTGGAGGTGGGGAATAGGACACCAGGTGCCCATTTGTAGGAAACTCCACTTTTCTCAACTCCATGAAACAGCTGCTTTGAAAAAAGTAGTTGATTTGCCCCCTCTGTCTGGCTCTTGAGGGGGGCGACAAGGCATACCTGCGTCCTAGCGGGAAAGACTCTGTCAAGATCTCCATCTCAGAAGGAGCTTGGGAGAAGTCTCTCTGCCCCAAAGCAAAAGGCTGTACCCACCCTGAACAAGGCTGGGAACTGTAGGCTTCTCTTTGCACCCCTCTGTGACTGGGAGGGAAGTGGCTGCACCCCAAGGGAAAGCCAGACTGCCTTGGAAGGGCCTAGAGTTCTTGGGGTGGGTGAGTGATCCTGGGGCAGTGTTGGAGTAGAATTGCTCCTGCAGCAGCTCTTCTCCCTCCCCTGACTCAACAGGAAGCTGTCCACCCTGAACACTTGGATGCGGGAGCACAGCTATGACACAGCTGAACTATGGCAGGACATTGAGGACATCATAATCAAAACGCTCATTGCTGCTCACCCAGTTCTGAAGCACAACTATCGCACTTGTTTTCCCAACCACATCTCTGGTTGTGCCTGCTTTGAGATTCTGGGCTTCGACATCCTCCTTGATCGGAAACTCAAACCGTGGCTTCTGGAGGTAGATATCCTTCCCAAAGCTGTTCAACAGTGAGATGGGTGAGATATAAATTAAAGTGTCCATCTGAAGCAGGAAAAGTTGCCCTTTGGTTTACCTGCTCTAGCACCTGTTGAATTTTGAAAGAAATAGGAATGAGATCCTCCTCAGAGATTTTGAAAGTTGGGGATGAAGTAGGGCAATCTTTTTAAACATCCATCAAGCAGTAGAAACAGATATTTCAAATTAAGAACCGTCCACTCAGTTTCTATTGCCAGCCCTTCCCATCATTCCCTTCAGCAGAGAATTTCCTGAGCGTTTCTCTTTGAGACCCAGAGGAAGTTTCCTCTGCCTGTAGGGATACCCAACTTTTATTCTTAGTAGTGTCTATGGAGATTCTCAGTCAACCAGGTCACTTGAAAAAGTGCTTTTTCAAGAGGCAACTTGACTTTCTGGTTTCTCTTTGAAGATGTTTTGGTCAGAGCTAAAGAAGCTTCTTGGATGAGAAGCAAAACTTCTTCAAAGAAAAACCAGAAAGTCCAGCTGCCTCTTGAAAAAGTACCTTTGGGATATTCTCAGTAGTATTCTCTCCTAACCGAAGTCCTACATACAGCCTTACAAGCTGTTCTTTTTTAGGAAATTAAGAAACAAGAAGAGATATCAAAAAGACGCTGTGATTCCCCTAGTTCCTCAGGTCAAAATGAATGCAAAGGCTGCCTTGGGGGGCGGGGTGTCTTTGATCACTCTTTCAGGTCAACCATTCTCCCAGCTTTACCACGGACTCGCGTCTGGATCGGGAAGTGAAGGATGCCTTACTCTGCGATGCAATCAATCTCATTAACCTGCGGGCCTGTGACAAGAAGAAGGTGCTGGAAGAAGACAAGAGGCGGGTGAAGGAGCGCCTTCTGCAGCCCCACCAGCAGCCCCGAGAGGCCAGGTAGCTCTGTGACCAGGTCTGTGGTGGCCTTTCCCAGAGGGCCCTCACCAGTCTCTGTCCAGCCACCACAGGGGAGACAGTCAGAGAGCCAGCGGAGAATCTGAACTGTACACTGTGTGCACAATTACAGGTAGTTCTTAATTTACAGTAGTTCACTTAGTGACCGCTGGTTTAAAGTTACAATGGTGCTGAAAAAAGTGACATGACCAGTTTTCACACCTATGACCAGTGCAGCATCCCCATTTGTCATGTGATTTACATTCGGATGCTTGGTAACTAGTTCATGTTTATAACGGTCCCGGGGTCAAGTGATCACATTTTGTGACCTTTGGACAAGCAAAGTCAATGAGGAAGACAGATTCACTTAACACCCGTGTTACTAATTTAACAACTGAAGTGATTCACTTAACAACTGTGACAAGAAAGGTTGTAAAATGGGGAAAGCTTCACTTAACAAATATCTCATTTAGCAACATACATTTTGGGCTCAATTTTGGTCATAAGTTGAGGACTACCTGTATTAACAAGTGAGTATGTTGACCATATCATCATTTTTATGCATATTTCTACCTCCAAGGTGTATAAACTGGAATGCTTACTGAATATAAGCACATTCAGGTGATGTATATTTGTGTAAATGAGAATGTGATCTAAGGAGATCAACACATTATTAGGCAGCTTCTTTTCCTCAGGCAAAATGGGCCAAAAAAGAGAATTAACTGACTCTGATGAGTCAAAAATTGTAAAAAGTCTTTCAGAGGGATGCAGCACTCTTGTTAAAATATTGGGATGTGATCACAGAACCATTAAACATTTTGTTGCAAATAGTCATCAGGGCCACAAGAAATGTGTTGAGAAAAAAAGATGCGAATTAACTGCCAAAAGATTTGAGTAGAATCAAATGTGAAACTACTAGGAATCCATTATCCTCCAGTGCTGTCATATTCCAGAATTGCAACCTGCCTGAAGTGCCCAGAAGTACAAGGTGTTCAGTGCCCAGAGACATAGCCAAGGTAAGGGAGGATGAAACCCGACCACCACTGAACAAGGCACATAAGTTGAAATGGCAAGAATGGGCCAAGAAATATCTGAAGCCAGATTTTTCAATAAAGGCCTTAAAGATGACAGAATAATGACATGCCCCTCTTCCTCACCTGACCTAAACCCTATTGAGAACTTGTGGGTTCTTAAACGGGAGGTTTATGGTGAAGGAAAACAGGACACCTCTCTGAATGGTGTCTGGGAGGCTGTGGTTGCTGCTGCACAAAAAGTTGATCGTCAACAGATCAACAAACTGACAGACTCCATAAATGGAAGGCTTATAACTGTTATTGAAAAGAAGGGTGGCTATATTGGTCACATCTTTTTTTTAATTTCAGAAAAGTTTATTTGTACATTTTGAGTTGTTTGTTTATTATTCTCACTTTAACAGGTAAAAACAAGCAAGATGGGAAAATTTTGATTTTTCATTTAGTTGCATAATAATTCTGCACACTAATAGTTGCCCGATAATTGTCCACACAGATATTCTCCTAAGAAAACCAAAACTCACTTTTACTTTCTTAAACATTCAGGTTGAGGTTTATTAACATTTTAGATTGACCAAGAACACTGTAGTCGTTCAATAACAAAATCAATTGTCCGAAATACAACTTGCCTAATAATTGTGCACACAGTATAGGCTGGTGTGTGTGTGTGTGTAGCCCAGGGCAGGGAGGTTCCCTATGGCCCAGCAGGACTATGGTTTAGGGCCAGCTCTTGTTATCTTCCAGGCGTGAACAGATGGAGAGCAGCCAGGCCGCCTGGCTGGCCCAAGCAGAGAAGTACGAGAACAGCCACCTGGGCCACTACCGGCGCATCTTTCCTTCACATGGCACTGAAAAGTACAGCCCTTTTTTTAAGCACAGTGGATCCCTCTTCCAAGAGACGGTAGCCTCCAAGGCCAGAGAAGAGTGTGCCAGGTAGCTGGGGGTGGGAGGGGGGAGAAATGGGGCTTTTGGTCCTAATGAAACTGCAAATGTAAGAGCAGTCTGTTTGACTGCTGACTGCATGGCCCTTTCTGCTCCAGGCAGCAGCTGGAGGAGATCCGTCAGAAGCAGGAGCAGAGGGAAAACACAGCTGGGAGGAAGAAACGGGAAGTGAAGGAGAGCTTGCAGGGGGAGTCGGCTGGAGAGAAGGCTCAGGAGAAGAGCAAGGGCAAGGCTGCCCTCACCCGAATGGCATACAGCCACAGCAAGACCTGGAGCCCCAAGGTGCCCTGCGAGCAGGGTGGGGGTGGGCTACTCCCTTAGCTTCTGCATGGCAAATACATGGACCTCTGCCCAAATGAAGTCCAGGTGGAGTGCCACACAATGTTGCATGAACTTGGGAGAAATAGAAACTGATCTTGATTGGTGTTACCTTCAAAAGAAGCTGCCAAGGTGGCTGAAATCTGATACTGAGGACAATGTGTTGGCCCTTCCCTCGGCTGGCTGGCTGCCCTAGGATGATGTGCAGAGGACCCAGACCAGGGCAGTGGCCTCAGTGGGGCTTGGTGTGCTCAGGAATTAGCAAGAACCCCTCAGCCTTGGAGCTGCTGAGCAGCTGGCCAAAGCGGTGGCCCTCACAAGCCAAGGAAATTGGGGCTGGAGCCTACGGGCATCAGTTCTAATCTTAGAGAATCAAAGAGCCTCTGGTTTGGTTTTCTGGAGAGTGTGTAAAAGTTAATTTAAATGGGCATTTAAATTAATTTTTGAATTAACAAGCTGCCATTCTGCTTCCCAGATGGCCTCCTTACAGTATGACAGCATGACTCCCCAAGCAATAGTGGAGGAAGAGGAAGTCGAGAGAGTCAAGGCCCTCCTGCGTCGAGAAAACCTCATCCGGGGGCTTGGCATTGTTGACCAGCTGACCCGCCTGCTGCGCAGCGCCGAGCCAAAGCCTGTGGAAGTCCAGAGGCCCCACATCAATGTCTCTGAATGCCAGGTGACCCTCTGCACAGGCCTGCCATCCCGGGGAAGGGCTGGGCACCAACGTGGTCCAGTGGGGAAACTCAAGGCAGCCTGTAGCTGGGCAGGACCATTTAGCCATGTGATGCAAGCCCAGCTCTGGGCAGAAATTCAGAATAAAGCCTTCCCATCCGATGAATGGGAGCCCACTGCTTCTGCTTTCAGTTTGCTTTTAGTGTCATTAGTTTTTCCAAACTTTCAGCCAGTCTGCCCCCCCCCCTTAACCTAAATGGATTATTCTATGTTCAGGTTTTTAGAACCGTCTTCAGTGTGACATCCTGTGAAGTATTTGATGGGGCTATGGGATTTCTCTGGTTGTCTTTGCTTGGGACTAAACTCCTCCCTCCCTCCTTGGCCTCTGTTTCTGTTCCTTCTCCTTCTCTTCTGTGCCAGGGCATGTTTGCAACCGCCTTAAAGCTGGTGTCTGAAAGAGGAGAGCACTCGAAGTCTGAAGCAGAATCCCCTGGAGTTCTTGCTTCCATTGATGTGATCTAATGACTGGCTAGGACTTGTCCTTGCCCCTCCAGATAATATAGCAATCAATTGCCTAATTTGGAAGTGCTCAAATATGCCGTTAATAATTTTCTGATTTGTGGCGTGCGTTTGAGTCAATGTTTGACTCCTGGCAACTGCCTGGACTAGTCCCCGCAACTTTCCTGGCAAGATTTTTCAGAAGTGGTTTGTTACTGCCTCCTTCCTTGGGCTAAGAGGAGGTCACCCCATTGACTCCTCACCTGGTGCCTTAAGCATGACACCAAACCGGCTCTCATTTCCTAATCTGAGGCATTAAACAACCTGCCTCCTATAGGGCAGGGCGAGTCATTGCAGAAAATCTGCACCTTTCAGAGCCTGGTGGGTACCGGCGCAGGAAAGTTGTTTTCCCAAAACTTCAAATTTTGTCTTCCAGCCCCATTTTCTCCAGGATGTGTTCAACAACCACAACACCCAGGATCTGATGACCCTTGTCCCCCTCTCCCTCCTGAGGGGCTCGGCTCAGGAGCTCGGCCGCCAGATCTTGCAGCAGCAACCCACAGCACGAGTCCAGCTGCTGGGAAACCAAGGCTTCATCCCAACTATCCTGGGTGCCCTCTCGGGCCTTGGCCCCCCTCGTGAGCCACAACTCCACTTCCAGCCACCCAGGAACCTCAGCTGGCTGGGCCCAGCCATGGTGGGCGAACCTTGCACTCTGGCGCGGATGCTGAAAGCAGGAGGGCGGCGCTTTGCCAGTGCCAAGAATAAAGCAGAAGGCAGTGAGTGTCTGGTTGGGAGCTGGGGATCCCTGCAGGGGCCTTCCCTGTCTGGCAACGTTCCAGGGCTCAGGAGAGCACAAGGGCTCTAGAGAGTAGCAAACGGGGGCCAGGCCAATAGATTTGTCTGGGCACCCACATAGCCTGGGGAGCTTCCTTGCCCCCTTCGGCCCTGTGTGGAGGAAACAGTGTTGGCTCTGCAGTTTAGATCAGGATTGGAAAGCCCTAACACAGCTAACGGGGGGAGTGGGAGGGGGGGGAGAAGCTGTGCACCTTCTTACAGTCACTCCCGGCTACAAGGCCATTTTGCCCCTGAGAACTACCTCACCTCCGGCAACCATTTTGGCCACAGAAAGGGGGTTCTGGACTTGGAGCTGCTGTGGATCTCGGGGTGCAGAAGAGATTAGGGTCCATTTACAGAGTTGCAGATAGTCCTGCCTGCTTCTGGCCAAGACCTCCAGATGCCGTTTCCTTTTCCAGACAGAGTTTCATCGAGCAAGAGGCCTCTCTACATGAGCCCCGGCTCCCTGAATTGCTTATCCCACCCTGGAAACGTCGCAGGCACCATCTACAGCAGCTTCCCCTTCCCATCTGTTGCAGCTCCTCTCAACCGTGCTGACCTGCATGGACTGGCCATCAACTCGGCTTCAGCTCCCCTCATCCGGCGCGGGAGTCCCCATCGTGCCACCACTGTGGCTGCTATGCATTCCAGCCAAGCCAGGTAGCAGCCTCCTCACTTCTCCCCTCACCTTGAGTTGGGGCCAAGCCTGCGACTCCTAGCCAGCTGGCCTTTTCTTCCTTCAGGAAGGGGACCTGACCCAAAATCTCAGCGGATCCTTGGAGCCCAAAGAGTTGGGGCTGGGGGGGCGCCTATTGCTGACCTATGCAACAGCAGAGAATGAATCTCTGCCCTGGTGCATCCAGACACCTACATCTCTTTCAGCCATTCTCCCCAAAACTTCCACCTCTGCAGAGCCGTGTTTCCCCTCCAGCTAACAGCAAGTTCTGAGAATGGTTCTGTGCACTTGGGCTGCACCCCTCCTCTGCTCTCTCTGCAAGCCAGGTTCCCGCTGCAGTTGCCAGTCAGCCTGCCCAAGCCCTGGGACAGTTCTTGAAAAGCCCTATGGGCTGGGAAGAGGTTTCTTTTGTAGCCAACTTTGTATTAAAGTTTTATACAGTTCTACCCACAAGGTTTTGTCCGTCCTTTCACTTACAAGCTGCATCATCCTGTCATTTTTGGGAGGACCCTGAGGCTGGTACCTATTGAGTCCTGCAGAGCTTGACAAGGGCAACAGGGTTTTTTTGTTTTTGTTTTAATATAGTTACACGTACCTTTGTGTTGTGTCTTGCCCGCTCTCACCGCAGCCGGGGTCTGCTTATCTGCTTCCAAACGCTGAAGAATGTCCTCCCGGCCCCAGCCCTGGCTCCATGCCCAGACAGGCTGAGGAGGGGGCATCTCCCGGCCCCAGCCCTGGCTCCATGCCCAGACAGGCTGAAGAAGAGCAAGTATCTCCAGCCCCCAGCTCTGGCTCCATGCCCAGGCAAACGGAGCAACTAGACCCCTCCCCCTCCTCCACAGCATGTGAGCCTGAGGAAGGTCAATTGCCAACAGCTGTCGATTGGAGTGACCCTCGCGTCAGAAGACTTGATAGGTGGAGGCAACAGAAGGAAGGGAGAGGCAGGCCTGGATAAGTGCTGAGTCATGGAGCCACACCCCATGGCCTATATAAAGGATCTGCTTTCTGGCAGTCTCTGAGTCAGGCAAAGTCTAAACATATCTTGCTGAAGTCACTTTCTGGTCTCCTGCCTGCCCTGAGGACTTTGCTAGGACTTTGGCAGAGCTGCAGAGGCACGCCTGATTCGGATTTCCCTGACCCGGCCGTCAGCAGAGGAGTGGGACACGATACTTTGCACCCACACAGCCCCATGTTTTTCATACTTGTTGGCTTTACACTTTATGATTTAACTATCCTTTCAAAGCTTTCCATGCTTGTGGACACTTTGCAAAGTGAACTACTAAATCTTATGCTGTTGGTCAGATGCCTGTTGCTGCTAATTTGTGCCTCAGTACTGAATGTAGGATTTGCAGGACAGATACTAAGGAATTAGAACACCAAGTGCGTTGCCAGAACAGGAACAAAGTTTGAAGAAATTTGATTAAGGAATTGTCCTGGAACAACACAAGGATGCTCGCTATCGCCTTTACTATTTATATTGACTTTGGAACAGGGGTGAAATGCTCTCAGTTTGGACCGCATTGGCCGATCCAGTAGCGATGGCTGCAGCAGGTGGTTGGGAAAACTGGTTGCAAAAATCTCTGCCCCCCCACCATGCCTAGCTGAGCCACTCAATCGTCAGAGCCTTTTTTTACTTTTAAAAGCATTTTTTTACAACTTATGCGGCCAAATAGGTTGTAAAAATGCTTTTAAAAGGTAAAAACAAGGCTCTGATGACCACAGCTGAGCCGCGCGATTGTCAGAGCCGTTTTTTTTTTACTTTTAAAAGCATTTTTTTACAGCCTCTTCCGCTGGTTGTAAAAAAATGCTTTTAAAAGGTTAAAAAAAGGCTCTGATGACCACAGCTGAGCCACTCAATCGTCAGAGTTTTTTACTTTTAAAGCATTTTTACAATCTCTTGGCTGAATAGGTTGTAAAAATGCTTTTAAAAGGTAAAAACAAGGCTCTGATGACCACAGCTGAGCCGCGCGATTGTCAGAGCCGTTTTTTACTTTTAAAAGCATTTTTTTACAATCTCTTCGGCTGAATAGGTTGTAAAAAAATGCTTTTAAAAGTAAAAAAAAAGATCGTGCACCACAGCTGTTCACCCCCCCCCCTCGCAGGCTGTTCTACTTACCGCATGTCTCCTTTTGGCATGCACTGCACGTACGGACCTCACATTTGGTGCATGGTGTGCACTACGCATGCGCACGCAGCCAGCGAACTGGTAGTAAACCGGTTCAGATTTCACCACTGCTTTGGAAGTCTTGAACAGGAATATTAGACAAGATTCAGAAATTAAAGGAATGGAGATAATAGAAGAAAGATATAAATTACAAGGATTTGCAGACGATTTAGTATTTATTGTAGAAAAACCATTGGAGTCAATTCCTAAACTATTAAAAAAGATAAGAGGAGTTTGGAGAGATAGCAAGATTGGAAATAGAGAAAAAACTAAAGTTATAGTCAAAAACCTTATACAAAAACAAAAAGAACAACTGGCAGAAAGGTAGACTTGCAAATAGTCAAGAAGGTTAAATGCTTGGGAATATACCTAACAGCAAGACGTGCAGCAATAAAAAAAGATAAGTATAAAATTATTTAAGCAAATAAAATTAGATTTGAAAAAAATAGAAAAATTTCCATTTATCAATGTTGGGAAGGATTGCTACTGTAAAAATGAATATTTTACCAAAATTGCTTTTCCTGATCCAAACAGTACCTATAAAAATTGAAAAATTCTTTGATGATTTGAATAAACTGATCCTGAAATTTATCTGCAAGGAAAGAGAGAATTAAATTGAAAATGTTACAAGAATCTAAATGGAGGATTTGGATTACCAGACTGGCTTTTTATTACCAAGCATGTGTGATAACATGGCTAAACAAATGGATCACCCTCAGACACAAGAGACTGGCACGTACCGCTTGCTAGATTAGCTAAAATGTTTAAAAATACATCTAGCAAATATTAGAAATGTAACCAAAAAACGGGCACTTATTATCATATGTGGTTGACTCGTGTGAAAGTAAAGAAGTTTTGGGCAAAAATTCATAAGTAGTTAGAAAAGATGATAGGAAAAATGTAGATTTTAAATCTGAACTGTTTATTACATATAATATCAAAAACCTGATAAGCAAACTATGTATTTAATATTGCACGTTTTAGCAGCAGTGAGGATTATATTTGCACAATATTGAAAAAATGAAGAAAGACCACAAAAGGAAGAGATAATTAGGAAGATACTAGATTGTGCATAAATGGACAGACTTATGCTGAAGATTAAACAGAAAGAGGACACAGAATATTATCAGACATGGACTTTATTTTACCAGTGGTTGGAAAAAAAGAGGTGGAGATTAAAAACGTAATCTGTATTGACAACATGTTTATTAAGCACAAACAAAATGTAAACAATGGGAAATCAATAAAATCTTTTTTTTAAAATTTGTCCTGCGATGTACAGGTAGTTCTCAATTTACAGGAGTTTGTTTACTGATCGTTCAAAATTACAACAGCACTGAAAAAAATGACCTATGGTCATTTGTCACACAACCTTTGCGGCATCCCCATGGTCTCATGATCAAAATTCAGGTGCTTGGCAACTGATTCATGTTTACAACTTTGCAGTGTTCTGGGATCATGTGAGAAATGGTAAGAAAGATTGTAAAATGGGATGAAACTCAGTTAACACGTCTGACTTAGCAACAGAAATTTTGGGCTCAATTATACTCATAAATCGAGAACTACCTGTACCTTGATGAACGTATCTTTTCTTTTATGTACACTGAGAGCATCTGCACCAAGACAAATTCCTTGTGTGTCCAATCACACTTGGCCAATAAAATTCTATTCTATTCTATTCTATTCTATTCTATTCTCACAGATCTCCCGAATTCGACTCCCCAAGGGGTTGCTTTTGTTGGGCAAATTTTAGAGTCCCAAAATCATCGTCATCACCTTGGAGCTGTTCAATTTAGGCAAAGAAGTTCAGATAGCAGTGAATGAGGATTAAGTCTCCAGCAGGCCCTGGATGCTGCTACAGCACAAGATGGGAAGTATGATTTGATTGGGGTTAGAGCTGGAAGTTTTATTTCTTCATGTATTTATTCCTCTTTTCCTCACAAAAAAAAAACCCCACCCTGTGAGGTGGGTTGGCTGAGAGAAAGTGACTGGCCCAAAGTTACCCAGCTGACTTTCTTGCCTAATTTGTTACCTTAAGTGAGCTTGTTATCTTAGTAAACTGGAAGAGCTAGCTTGTGTAAGCAGCCTCTCTTCCAGAAGTTAATTGAAAAAAACAGGTTAACCACAGAATACCTCCTCTAATTTTTCTCAGTGCGGCAGAGGATGGATATTTGTCAATTTAATAATAATAACAGAGTTGGAAGGGACCTTGGAGGTCTTCTAGTCCAACCCCCTGCCCAGGCAGGATACCCTACACCATTTCGGACAAATGGTCATCCAACATTTTCTTAAAAATTTCCAGTGTTGGAGCATTCACAACTTCTGCAGGCAAGTTGTTCCACTTATTAATTGTTCTAACTGTCAGGAAATTCCTCCTTAGTTCTAAGTTGCTTCTCTCCTTGATTAGTTTCCACCCATTGCTTCTTGTTCTACCCTCAGTTGCTTTGGAAAATAGTTTGACTCCCTCTTCTTCATGGCCACCCCTGAGATATTGGAACGCTGCTATCATGTCTCCCCTAGGCCTTCTTTTCATGAAACTAGACATACCCAGTTCCTGCAACCGTTCTTCATATGTTTTAGCCTCCAATCCCTTAATCATCTTTGTTGCTCTTCTCTGCACTCTTTCTAGAGTCTCAACATCTTTTTTACATCGTGGTGACCAGAACTGAATGCAATATTCCAAGTATGGCCTTACCAAGGCATTATAAAGTGGTATTAACACTTCACGTGATCTTGATTCTATCCCTCTGTTTATGCAGCCTAGAACTGTGTTGGCTTTTTTGGCAGCTGCTGCACACTGCTGGCTCTTTTTTAAATGGTTGTCCACTAGGACTCCAAGATCCCTCTCACAGTTACTACTATTGAGCAAGGTACCACATATACGGTACCTGTGCATTTTGTTTTTTTGGCCTAAATGTAGAACCTTACTTTTTTCACTGTTGAATTTCATTTTGTTAGATAGCGCCCAATGTTCAAGTCTGTCAAGATCTTTCTGTATCTTGAGCCTATCTTCTGGAGTGTTGGCTATTCCTCCCAGCTTGTTGTCATCTGCAAATTTGATGAGTTCCCCATATATCCCCTCGTCCAAGTTATTGATGGAGATGTTGAAGAGTACTGGGCCTAAAACAGAGCCTTGGGGTACTCCACTGCATACTTCCCTCCATGTGGATGTAGTTCCGTTGAGGACTACACGTTGAGTGCGGTTGGTCAGCCAGTTACAAATCCATCTGCTGGTGGTGCTGTCTAACCCACATTTTTCTACTTTATCTAGTAGTAGGTTATGGTCTATTTTATCAAATGCTTTACTGAAGTCCAAGTAAATTATATCGACAGCATTCCTCTGGTCCCCTAATTTTGTCACTTTGTCAAAGAATGCAATAAGATTAGTCTGGCATGATCTGTTTTTGACAAACCCATGTAGGCTTTTGGTTATTACTTTGCTTGCTTCTAGGTGTTTGGTGATTCGTTGCTTGATTATCTTTTCCAGAATCTTCCCCGGTATTGAGGTCAGGCTGATAGGTCTGTAGTTTCTGGGATCTGTTTTTTTCCCTTTTTTGAAGGTGGGAACTACATCAGCTCTTTTCCAGTCCTCTGGCAGTTCCCCTGTGCTCCAGGATCTTTGGAAGATATAGTTGAGTGGTTCTGAGATCTCGTCTGCCAGTTCCTTCAGAACCATGGGGTGTAATAGGGTAGACAGGTGTTCACTTACCATTTTTTCCCCTATTTTAACTTGTGTTCCTAATCTGTTTTTTGTGGTGCTGTTTTTGATAGTTTGATAGTTGATTGTTTGTTAAACAAGGCCTGAAAGCTGATCCTGTTAAGTCAGCTCTACAGTTTATAAACCATGGAAGGAACTGAAACTCAGTTCTTTCTAAGGGGACACTGGCTTTTGTGGAGGGAAAGAGTTTGCAAATGAATGAAACCGTTTCAGACAAAAACTAGTTTTAAGGAACATTCTCACTGCATCCCCTGAATTTGAAGATGCAAACGTTTCTTCTAAGACCAGAACTCCTCCTATAGGCAACAGAAGTAACCTGAGATCTATCATATTACTTGTGAATGCAGAAGTGTGCGTCCTCTTTCTGAAATGTGTGAATGCCCGGGTGTGTCTCCCATTATTCGTTTGGAAGAGACCCCTCAGGTGTGTGGCATCTTGAGAGATCACGGCGGTGAGCCTTGGCTATTTGCTTTGGGTTCTGAGTTTTGATTCCACACTTTCCTTTGCCGGATCATGCAAAACCCAGCTGAGGGTGAAGAAGGGCTCGAGGCTGACAAACGGTTCGGCCACCGGATGCCCAGGATGTTTTGTGAGAGAGGTTTTCAGGCAAACAGGTTAAGCTGTTGGTGGGCAGCTGCTCCCAGTCCGGCTCCGTCATCGCCGGCTTCCCCCAGCTCAGCTCAGCTCTCGGCAGCCTCCCTGGAAGGCCTCCGGGGTTGCCTAGGCGGGCCGCCAGCAGCGTTACGGGCACTTCAACCGCGTCTTTTAGGGGCGCCGCGGCGCCTTAGAGACCTGCGACTGAAGCCTCCTCAGCCCACCGTTGCGGCAAAAGCTTTTACACAAGCGACGCAAAGCAGGCAACCGAAGGCCGGCAACGGAACGTCCGAGGCTCCGAGCGCAAAGCAAGGCCCCGCCCCCCTCGCGCCTCCCCTTCGGGGGGGAGGGGCGGGGAGGCTGCTCCGGGAGGGGCGAAGGAGAGGCGGAAGCAAGCCAGGCGCAGGCGCGGGAGACGCAGAACCGCCGGGCTCCTCCGGCTGCCGTTGCTGCTGCTTTTGTGGGGAGGGGCCGATCGCGAGGGGCGCAGGGAGGCCGAGCCGAGCGCGGGGCCGCCTACCGATCATGAAGCCCCCGCGGGTGCCGGGTCCGCGGAAGCTGCTGGCCGGGGTGGCGGCCGCGCTTGCCGACAAGGGAGTCCCGGCGCTGGACGAGCAGCTGCAGGAGCTGGAGAGGTAGGCGCGCCCCCCCCCCCTCCCCCGCCGCCCCCCCCCCGCCCGCCGCCCCGCCTGACCCGCCTCTCGCCCGCAGGAGGCTGCAGTGCCGGGCCCGGCAGGCCCGCGAGCGGCGGCTGCGGAAGGTGATGGAGGCCGCGGAGCCCCCCGAGCGCACCTTGACCCTCCGCGCCATGGAGCAGATCCGGTAAGGAGAGCCGCGCGCGGACCCCGCTCGCCCCGTCCAGCCCCGCCTGACCCTGGCCTGCCTCCCTTCCTCCCTCCGCAGGTTCCTCCACCGCGCCTTCCCCGGGGAGTGGCCGGCCGGCCGGCTGGCGCAAGGCTTCGGCGTGACGCCCGAGGTCATCCGCCGGGTGCTGAAGAGCCGCTTCTGCCCGTCGGCCGAGCGGGGCCTGAAGCAGGACGCCCGCGCCGGCGCCCGCCCGCGAAGTCGCCCCGGGAGCGCTGAGCCTGCCGTCCGCCCCGGAGCTCCGCCCGGACTGTCGCCAGAGGGGGAGGCCGCCTCCCGGGACCCCCCGCCCGGGAGCCGCCCAGGGAGCCCGTGGCTGAGCAGGGGAAGAAGCGGCGCGGCGGAGCCCGGCGAGAACTAGAACCGAGGGGGCCCCGTCGGCCCGGCCGGCCGGCTGAGGGCCAAAGAGCTTCGTCCACGAATCGGCCGAAGATTGTAGGGAGAGGAATGGGAGAGGCCGCCGTGTCTGCCTCCTCTCCGTTCCTTGGGCTTTTGAAACGATGTGGGAATAGTTCTAGGCCGGGGGTCTGCAAACTGGGCTCCCGGAGTTCCTCAGCCAGCTTTGCTGGGAGTTGAAGGCCACAAGTCTTAAAAAGAGCCCAGTCTGCAGACCCCATTAGGGCAGACAGAAGAGCCCCCTGGCTGGCCCTGCGCTCTCTTGGAGGGAAAGCGCCCAAATAAACTCCGTGATCCACAACTCCCAAGCGTCCGTTTCTTCCTTGGAGCTTCAGGAAAGACCTCCACGGTCCAGTCGAAGCCTTCTACCAATGTGCAATGGATGCACCTTGAGCAAGAGCCGGCAGACTGTTCCCGTATGCCACATTAGAAAGGAAAAGGTTTTAGCTAAACCTTGGTTGGGCGGTTGGGCTTAATCAGAAATACAGAAGTCTACAGAATAATAGACTTTATAATAATATATATTATTATATTAATATCTATTAATATATTAATAATATTAATATATATAAATATATAATATATATATATAATATTATATATTATTATATAATATATATATATAATATTATTATATTAATATATAATAATATATAATAATAATAGACTACAGAATAATAGCAAGGGATTTTGGAGGTCTTCTAGTCCAGGGGTCACCAACCTTTCGGACCTGAGGGACCACTAAATTCATAATTTTAAATCCCGTGGACCATTAATATGAATCCAGCGCGTTGCTCATTGAAGCACCTAGACTCCCAGTGACAGGATGGGGGTCCTTCAGGCACTTAGCTTGGCCGCCTGTTTCTGCAACCTTAAACACTCAAAGAGCCATTTGGACCCGTTTCTCATCCAAAACAAAACACGGGCATTTCTCATCTCTCTCTTTCCTCTCTCTGTATATATCTCAGTTTCTCTCTCATCTCTCTTAGTATCTCTCGCTTTCATCTCTCCTCTCTTTCTCATCTCTCACACACAGTATCTCTTTCTCTCATCTCTTCATTCTGAGTCTCCAGTGTGACCGAAGTGCGTGCAATACCAACAAGGGCCGGAAGAAACGCCCACAAGACCCAGCAAGAGATGAAGCTTCACTCCCACTCTGGAATATGGAGCGAACCTCCATCCCTCACCTTGCCCTTCTCAGGCCAAGCGAGGAGTGACTGGGTGGGCGAGGGGCGGGGCCAGCTTGTAGGATCATCCAACAGGAAGCCACAGCAGGGGGACAAAAGAGCCACAGGTTGCCATCACCCGTTGCTTCAGCCTGCCTGCGCTGCCACCCCACCCACCCCACCCTTGCCACAACAGCATCATTACCTTGTTCCGGCCAGTGAGGTAAGTTGCAAGTTCCATGTACTTCCCCCTACGGCAGAGATTTCCAGCCCCACCACGAACTACCTGGCCGGTCCCATATTCCAGAGCTCTAGTCACAGGACTGGCCATTGGTCATCACAGAGCAGCTCCTCCACCGGGCTGTGCTGCAGACCACCAAAATTTTCTCGCGGACCAGTTGGTGACCTCTGTTCTAGTCCAACCCCCTGCTTGAGCAAGAGACTCCATACCCGTGATGGTGAACCTATGGCATGCATGCCGGAAGTGTCATGCAGAGCCATTTCTCCAGGCATGTGAGCCATTGCCCATTGCTCTTCCGGGTTCCAGTGTGCCAGCCAGCTGGTCTTCATGTGTGCGGGAGCACTGGAAACCAGAAGAGAAGGTGCCCAGTGCATGTGCATGTGCCAGGAAAATGATTTTCAGGTTTCTAGCGCATGCACATGCGCACATTTGAAACCAGAAGATCATCTTCCTGGCGTGCACATGTGCACCGGGCAGCTGCTCTTCCAGTTTCTGGCACTCTTGCGTGTGTGACCGGCACCCCAGAACCTGAAAAAGCGACAGCTTGCATGCTCAAAGATGCGGAGAGAGCATCACAGCAGTCGCTTCCTAGGGGAGCAGAGCTGTCAGCCAGGACAGGTGGCCCAGGGCCTGAGCAGGCTTTTTGAGTGGCCCCAGCCCCCGGCACCATTGTGAGTCCGTGGTCCAGAGCACCTGGCTGGCTCGGGCAGAAGAGCAGTGGCATCCACAGGGCGAGTGGTAGGAGCCACAGGCCAGCCCCTGCAGCCACTCCCCCCACCAGAGAGCTGGGCCTTCAGCAGTGTCTCCATGCGTGAGGGGCTGCACTCTCCTCTGGCCCCCCTGGGGCAGTTTGCCTGAAGCAACAGTGCGAGAACTGCCACCACCACCACCCACCCCATCCTCTGCTCCTGTTGCAGCCAAGGGCAGGGGGGTGGCAGTGGTTCTTGTGCTGCCACTTCTGGCTGGGATGCTGGAGGAGAAGCCGCCGTCAGGGAGGTGAGCTGCCGCAGGAGGACCAGAGGAGAGCACAGCTCCTTACGCAGGGAGATGCTGCCGAGGGCCTAGCTCCCCAGTAGGGGAGCGGCTGTGGGGGCCAGCCAGTCACTCCTGCCCCTCGCCCTGCTGCTGCTGCTGCTCTTCTGGGGCAACCGGGCTGTTCCGGAGCCGAGTCCACATGGAAGGAACATCTGCCAGTGCTGGGATAAAAGGCGCGCCACTTGGCAGAAGTGGGCTGGGCTGGCTTGTTCTTGGTGGTGGGCGGGGAGGGGCGCTTCATTGATACACTTCGTTTCCGGTGCGTGGATGCGCACCAGCCAGCTGGTCTTCACGTGCACATGCTCGATGGCTGCTCTTCAAGTTTCCGGCACGTGGATGCACGTTCCCGTTTCAGCACATGGTGTCGAAAAGGTTTGCCAACACTCTTCTATACCATTTCAGCCAAATGGTTTTCTAGCCTCCTTTTAAAAACCTCCAGTGATGGAGCCTCCATAACTTCTGGAGGCAAGCTGTTCCACTGGTTAATTGTTCTCATTGTTAGGAAATTCAATCAAGTAAACAGTACCCCAACCAAGGAGCTGCCAAATGAAAGAACCTCTAAGACCACCTCCACCAACACTGACAGGGCAAGCCACTAGAACATCAACTGAGAGCAAACCCAATCCTTTACCAACACTGATGATGTTACCTAGTTTGAGTAATGAAACGTGCAAGAAAACAGCCAAGTTCAGAGAGCACCCAGGCCCTCTAATTTCCTTCTGCCACTCTGTCTGTCCTGCTTCCTTCTCATTTCCTTATTGTAGTCTTAAGAACAGAACTTGCCCAAGGACTCCATGGAGGTTGGGGAGAAGCCCAATTCCCTGCCCTAGTCTTCTCTTGCCCCTTCCCTTGAGAATGTACAAGAGAGAGTGGAGCTCGGCTTTTGAAAGAAGCGTCATTCAGACGCATCCTAGGGGAGTTTTCTCCTGATGTCTCTTCCCCCTTTCATTGCTACATTAGTGGTAAACCACTGTTTGCCTCATCTGGAAGCACAGGAGGGGGTTGACCCACAAGAGGAGGGAGGCAGGTGTGAGCAAGAAGCACATTTGCTGGGATTCATAGCCTGCTGGAGTACTTGAGTAAAGCGCTGCTCAAAGCCAGCCGATATCTGATGCAATAGAACCTTTGTAGCTCAGGGTAGAACTGTGGAGTCCAGATGCACAGATAACAGTGATGATGTTATCTAGTTTGGTAATGAAATGTCTACAAGGAAACAGGCTCGGAGAGCAGCAAAGAATTAGATATCCTGATGATCTTGAGGGTCACAGGAAATAAAACATGGCATGGAAAAGAACATCTATGCTGTTGCCAAGAAAACAACCTGGATCTCCCTGTCTAGTCCGTGCCTAGGAGTTGAACTCTGCTGAATTCTCCATTTTATACTGTACCAATGAGAAAAACTACCCTCCAATAACTTCAAAATGCAGCGCACCTCCATTACCCTCATTGTATACTTCG
The DNA here is from genome assembly GCF_028640845.1 of Ahaetulla prasina. Classification (NCBI taxonomy): domain Eukaryota; kingdom Metazoa; phylum Chordata; class Lepidosauria; order Squamata; family Colubridae; genus Ahaetulla; species Ahaetulla prasina. The sequence continues at coordinate 1,155,658 of NC_080551.1, read as the reverse complement.
AGGTATTTTCGGGGCTCCTAGAAACCAGATAGTTTCATCGTGGCTCCCTGCTTTCAGGGTTATGGCTTGGTAAAGCACATGATCTGTGCATATGTTCTTGACATTCTATGTCCCCCTCCTCTCCCCCCAGTTCGTTGGCAAGTTGAAAAGCATTAAGGTTTGAAAGAAGCAAAGCAGTTCAATCTTGACAGAAACTTATTTTCCCCTCTTCTCCAGCTTTTGTTTTCTGAAAAACAAAATTTATAAAATTTCTCTTGATTTATTCTTTAGGAATTTGGGGGGGAAATCTGGCTTCAATGGGCCTTGAAGGTGGCTGTCAATGAGATAAAAACAACATTATGCAGACAGGCCTGGAAAAGGTTTGTGCCAAGGTTAAGAGAGCAAGGGGAGAAAGCCAAATTTTGGCACAAACATGCCTCTCTCTTTGGTTGTGCTTCATCACTGGAGGTTTTCAAGAGGTGATTGGACATCCTTTTGTCTGAAATGGTGTAGGGTCTCCTGCTGTAGCAGGGGTTGGACTAAAAGAGTCGCAGAGGCGACTGATGTATTTGTGAATCCTTATTTTCACATTCCACGAGGCAGCCTGAGCACGTGTGAGATATCTTAGGCAATGAGGCTTGGAGAAATGCATAGGACAGGTACCAGAGGCAGGAGAAGCAGGCTAAGAGTAGCAATGGAGACAACATGGTTCATGATGTAAAGTTTTCTGCTGACTCTAGAAAGGGAGGAAGGATGGGTGGATGGAGAGTGCTTCACCTCAGTTGTGGGGAGAAAGGTTGTTGTCCAAAGGAAACACCAAACACTTGTTGATGCTTTTTGGGAATAACCACCATCCCACCAATTTCTTAGTCATAAATTACAAAATAAACTTAAAGAGAAATATGTCCTCAAGACTCATCTTTAGATTGGGTTTCCCTTCTTTGTAGCATCTCTCCCTCCCTCCCAAGCCAGGCTACCCGGCTGAAACAAATCAGGAATAATTGGGGGGGGGGAGTTCAGTTTTGAACTCAGAACAACCCACCTCATTCTGCCAAGATTTTTTCCCCATCAGCTGCTGTTTTAACACAAAGATAAAAATTATAATATTTTATTTTTTTCTGGGGTTTGGACACAAGCCAAACTGAAAGGAAGGATAGTACAACAAGTGCATAAGATAGCTAACAGTTTGCATGCCAGGCACTTCTCGTGTCAAAAGGCTCATATTCTTCAGAAGATGTTCCTGCTCTTTTGTTAAAATTGCTTTCTTATCATTTAAATAATTGATTCCACTCTGGAGCAACAACAATAAAGGAATTTCCTTCAGCTTTAACTGAGAGAGGCAGTTTGGTGTAGAAGTCATTTTATCAAAAGGGTTTTAAACTAAAATTGAGGGAGGTAGGGAGTGATGGGAAGGAAGGAAAACTCAGATATAAAACAGAAGATGTAGGAAACAAACCCAGGGTCAACTATAAAGGACTCAGATGCCTATACACTAATACTCCAAGTTTAGGGAACAAACAGTGAACTTGAAGGCAGATATGATATAGTTGCTATTACTGAAACTTGGTGGAGTGAAACTCATGACTGGAACATACAGCTAAAGAAATTTAACTTGTTCAGAAGAAACAGTTCTAACAAAAGAGAAAATGGAACTGCATTATATGAAAGAAATACAAGTATAGATTAGGTGAAACCTGGCTCACAAACAGTAATTGTGACAGGGATCTTGGAGTCCTAGTGAACAATCACTTAAACATGTCCCAGCAGTATGCAGCAGCAGCTAAAAAAGCTAATACAATCCTGGGTTGTATAATGGGCATAGAACCAAAATCACATGGAGTATTAGTACCACTTTATAAATCCTTAGTAAAACCAATCCTTGAATACTGCAACCAATTTTGGTCATGTTACAAAAAAAGAGGTTGAGACTTTGGAAAAAATACAAAGAAGAGCAACTAAGACGATTAAGGGCCTGGAGACAAAAATATATGAAGAAAGGTTGCAGGAATACCGTAAAGCCAGTCTAGAGAAATGGAGGACTAGGGGTGACATGATAGCAGTATTCCAGGTTATTTGAGGGGCTGCCACAAAAAAGAGGGAAACAATTTATTTTGAAAAGCCCCAGAAGCCAAGGCAATGGATGGAAACTAATCAAGGAGAGAAGCAACGCAGAACTAAGGAGAAACTTCCTAACTGTGAGGAAAATTAACCAGTGGAACAGAAATTGCGTCCAGAAATTGTGGGTGCTTCATCACTGGAGGTGATCTTGGAGCCTTAGTGGACAACCAATTAAATATGAGCCAGCAGTGTGCAGTGGTAGCCAAAAAAGCCAATGCAAGCCTAAATTGCATTAACAGAGGGACACAATCAAGATCAAGTGAGGTACTAATACTACTCTATAAAGCCTTAATCCTGCATCCAGTTTTTGTCACCACACTTTTAAAAAGATGTTGAGATTCTAGAAAGAGTGCAGAGAAGGGCAACCAGGATGATTAGGGGATTGGAGACTAAAACATATGATGACCAGTTGCAGAAACTGATCAAGGAGAGCTTCAACATGGAAATAAGGAGGAATTTCCTGACTGTGGGAACAATCAGTGGAACAAAAGTTGCCTTCGGACTTGTGGGAGCTTCATCCCTGGAGGCTTTCAAGAACAGACTGGACTGCCATCTGTCAGAAATGGTGTATGGTCTCCTGCTTGGGCAGGGGGTTGCACTAGATGGCCTTCAAGGTCCCTTCCAGCTATGTTAAACTGTAATCTGATGGTACCATTTGAACAGCTCAGAACGTGCCCGTCGGTCGAGCGCGCAGGCCCCACCCCGCGGCTTCCGGGCTTGCCCGCCTTTCTCTGCGCCGTAGCGGCGATGGCAACGACCGTCACCCGCCCCTGAGCTGGCGGGCTCTGCCGCGCGGGGGGAACGGCGATCCGGACCGCTGGCTGAGCAGGGCCGAGCCTGCCGTCCCCGGCCGGCTCCCAGCAGCGAAGCGCCCGCCCGCCAGCCGATGCCTGCCGGAGGAATGGCGCCGGGGCCTGGCGGGGAGAGCGGCTGGTTCTGCTTGGGGTTCCGCTGGGCCGGCGGTGCGGTGGGCGGGCCGGAGCCGCTGTCCGCGGAGGGTCTCGGGCCGGTGCGCCGCGTGAGGCCGAGCTGGAGCTTCGCGGCGCTGGTGGCGGCCGGCGGGCCGGGGCGGGTGCGGCTGCAGGGCGCGGTGGCGGCGGCGCTGCCCAGGGACTGCCTGGACGCGCTGCCCTCCGAGACGCACGTGCTGCTGCTGCGGGAGGCCGCGCTGGAAGCCTGGCCCGTCGCCACGGCGCCGGACGCGCTGCTGGAAGGCCGGCCGGCCTGGCGGAGGGAGCTGCGGGCAGAGGAGGCGGCGGCGATAGGTGGGCGGCGGCCGGCAGGAGGGAGGGAGGGAGGAGGGGTCGCCCAGCTGACCCGCCCTTTCCTTCCCCCCCCCGCAGAGCTGCCACTGGTGCCCGGCGGCTACGTGGCCCCCCGGCCGCCCTTCTTCACAGCGCTGCCCGCCGGCCTCCGGGCGCGCCGCTTGCTGCTGGGCCTGGAGCACGCGCTGCTGCTGGCGGCCGGCGGGACGCTCTTTTCGTGGGGCGGCGGCAGGTGAGGCCGGGCGGGGAATATGGGGGGTGGGAGGGGAGCGGAGCGGAGCGGGACCGACCGCCCTTCCGTCTCTGCGCAGGCACGGGCAGCTCGGCCACGGCGACCTGGAGAGCCGGTGGGAGCCGCGGCCGGTGGAGGCGCTGCAGGGCTTGGCCGTGGCGGAGGCGGCGGCGGGCGGCTGGCATTCGGCGGCCGTCAGCGGTGAGCGGCGCGGCGGCCCCTTCCCTGGGCAGGCGAGCGAGGGGAAAAGCCCCCCCCGACTGCCACTCACACCTCCCCCTCCCCCCTTCCAGATGCGGGCGACCTGTACTTGTGGGGCTGGAACGAGGCCGGACAGCTCGGGCTGCCTTCCAAAAAGGCCAGCGAGGCTGCAGTAGCAGCGGCCGCCGAGGAGACCGGTTCGACCCCGCGGAATCGCCCCCTTGGCGAGCGCAGCGTCTCCCCGGGCGGCGACAGGCTGGTGGTGGGGGCTGCGGACGGGCCCGGAGGCGACGAAGCGCCCTTCGTCTCGGTGCAGCCCTTCCCCGCCCTGCTGGACTTGCCCGAGGAGGCCGAGGTGCGGAGGGTCAGCTGCGGGTCCCGACACACCGCCGCCGTGACGGGTGAGCGGCCCTCCGGCGTTGGGAAGGCAGGCAGGCAGGCAGCGCCGGCGCGGGCAAAGGGGCTCCTGGGACTTGGAGGGTCCCTCCCCGCAAAGGCCCTCCTCGCAAACCAAGGGAGATGGTCGCTGGGGGCTCCCGCACGGGGGTGGGGGGTGGGGGAGGCCTCGGGACAGCAACCCTTCTTCAGCTGCCCCCCTTGCTGCAGAGGGAAGGGCTCACCCTGGTCCTTTCTTTTTCAGGCGCTGGCCATCTCTACACCTGGGGCTGGGGTAGGTAAGGTGCATGGGGGGGGGGCTTGGCCAGAGGTTTTGTGGGGCCAACGGATGCTTTTGTTCCCAGGGAAATATGGCCAGTTGGGGCACCAGGATGCAGCCACCTCTGACTGGCCCAGGAGAGTTTGCTACTTTGTGGAGAGGAATCTCAGGGTGCAGGACGTGGTCTGTGGGCCATGGACCACGTTTGTCCAAGCTGCGGCTGCTGAGAGTGGGCCTTGAAGAAGCCATGTCCAACAGGTGTTTCTCTGGAGGCAGAGCAGCCTCATGGAGCTCTATCTTGATTCAACATCCCATGAATGAGAATTGGGGGAGGGGCAGTGGCCACCTTAGGTTTCCTCTGAGATGAGCAGCACAGATGTTTCTTAAGGCAGCACAGCCATGTTTACATATCAGAAGCACAACATTAAATGCAGAATAAAATTATAATCAGGGTACACCCACCGCTCATAGCTGTTCTGTTGATCAGAGACACGTTCTCCTTGTTGCGCTCCATCTGGCCTTTGGAAGGGGTCTTGGTAACCACACGGATGGGGGTCCGGACAGGCTGCAGGCAGAGAGGGCAGTGGCACTTTGGGCAAGGACAGCCAGAAGATTAAAGGAAGAGCACGGGAAGGGCCATGTTTGACAAAGCCATGGTAGAGCTATTCTGGGAATTTAGGACCGCCATTCTCCATCCTCCCCAAACAATTGCTCTGAAGGCATTTCCAGTCTTCCAGCTACCCAGTCCCTAGTGCCACAGGTGTGCGCCATGTGGGCTCCATGAACTCTGGTGGTCTCGCCTGGGCATAGCTGAGGGCAATGTAGGAACGTCCCAGCTGTCAGGTTGCTTTTGCCTTCTGCATAATTTTGTCTGCATTCCAAAACCTTGAGCTGCAGAAAGCCTGTGCCACAGCTAAAGGGCTGGATTTGGGCAGCAGCCCACCCAAGGAGGCTAACCTACTCTAATTTGGCCAGGGCCTTTTGCCAACTGCCAGCTGCACCTGGAGCCTGTGTAGCACTTGGGCGCTGCAATGGTGTCTGGCCAGCTGACAACACACCAAAGTCAGCTGTGGTTGCAGGACCTTGAGGCCCTTCAGCTTCTCCAGGAAGCAGTCTCTGCGTTCTCTCATTTCTAAGCAGTTTACGGCATTCTGTTACAGTTCTCCCCTTATTTTGTAATTTTTCACTCCACACTTTTTCCACTTCCACACTTTTGCATTTGCCCAGTTCCCACAGCTGAGCTTCCTTTAATACTACACACTGAGTGCAGTTGGTCATCCAGTTACGAATCCATCTGGTGGTGATGCTGTGGGCTGCAGCATGCCAGAAAACTGGTTGCTTGCAAACAAGCAAAGCCCCATCTGGAGGGTGTAAGCATGCAAACCGTGGTTCATGGAAAAACCTCTCTCCACAGAACAGGTGCCTGGTGCTCAAAAGGTTGGGGGCCGCTGATCTAACCTACATTTTTCTATCTTATCCAGTAGTAGGTTGTGGTCTATTTTATCACATGCCTTACTGCAGCTGGTTATGTTGCCAGGTATGTTTAGATAAATTTGTGTGGGTATCTATTTTGCTAGATGCTAGAGGATGATTGTTGCAATGCATTTGTTGTAAATTTGTTACGCAGCTCCTCTTGTGAGAAATTGGGTTGTTACTTTGCTAATTTGCTGTCATTTCCTCTGCTGAGGATGTCCAGGCACATCCCCAAGTCATCTTGGCAACAATACTGAAGCTCTGGGCACTGTGTTTTTACCCAAGAATCAGTCCTCCAGTCCTCCAGGGGAAGCACGGATTGACCCTTTGGTGCCCCCCATTCAAGGCAGCGATGACCTTGAAGACTTGGGTCCCTTCGCCTCTGAATGATGAGTGATGGCTCGGCCAGCACCACCAGCTCAGCACGGCCACCTCGCTACCGCCATCTCAACAGGGGAAAGCCACGGAGGGGAGGGGGGCGAGCCGGCTGTCAAGAGGGCTCTCTACTGCTAGAGAGAGTGGCGCATGGGAGCCCCCTGGCCCAGTGGGGGTTTGTGGCTTAAGGAAAAACAAACTCGCAGACGGGACTTGGCGGCGGCCCAGCCGCCTCTGCAAGGTTTCTTTAAGCCACAAAGCACTCCACCAAATGGGAGGCCCCGCAGACCATCCCGCCCTGCCTCCTAGCAGAAGCGCCAGAACCCACAGCCCGCCCGCTTCCTCTCCATCCGGGGCCCGCGGCGAATCGTCGGTGTTGAGATGTCCTGCAAGAAGCTACCAGGCCCCACGTCATTCTGGACAGTCACGTGACCCGGGGAGCCAATAGGGGGGAAGAAGGGCGGGACTATGGGCAGGAGTTGGCGAAAGAGGCCTCGCCTCAGGCAGGCGAGGGTCTCTTGTATTTGAACGGTATTTAAATTTCTGCGCGTCTGTAAGCCGCTCGGTGTCACCGTGGGCGGCCTCTAAAATCTAATAATAGATTTTATTAATAAATTAATGCATCAACGATGCGCGCGCGGGCAGCCTTTGGATTTTGGTTGACCAGGCTGAGCTCCCATCTCCCACAGTTGCCGCTGGCCTTCCCTTCTTCCTTTCAGGCTCCTCCTCCGGCTCCCGAAGTGGGGAAGGCGCAGCGGCACTCGAGCGTCTTCTTTCTCCCGCCGCCCCGGGCCCCAGCCCAGAGCAAGACCTGCCGGAAGCCCAGGTTCCCGGCGCGCGCGCGTTCGCCCGCCTGCCCGCCCGCCTGCCCGCCTGCCTGCCTTTATGACGCCACAAGCGAAACGCCCGAAAGAGGGCGGGCCCGCCTCCTCTCCCCGATTGGCTCTATTTAAAAACGGGGCGGTGCAACGGATGCTGGGAAGTGGAGGGAACGTTTGAACCGCTCTGGGCGGCGCGATGAAGGCGGCGGCGTAAGTTTTCTCCGCTCCTTTCGGAGGGCCGCGGTGGGCGATGCGGCGCGTAGCCTGAGGCTTCTCCCCCGGCGGAGCTGCTTCACCCGGGGCTGCTCCGGCCTCGGCCTGGGGCTCCGGGGGAGCAGCGGCGCGAAGGAGATGGGCTCTCCGGCCCTGTCGGCCGTCGCGGAAGAGAAGCCCGGGCCCTGTGGGAGTTTAGAGGGTGGCGGGCCTCTTTCTCTGGGAAGGGAAATCCCGGCTCGTCTTCTACCATCCGTATAGCCAGGCCTCTTTATCCGCTTGAATGCTTGTTTCGCTCTTATCCTGTCGCCATAACGCAGTTGCCAGGAAAGGGACAGGTCCCTCTTAGTGGGGTTTTGAATTGCTTGCTTATAGGCAGATTTTACAGGCAACCCAGAACTTGCCTGTCAGTTTGGGGAGTTTGCTATATTTGCAAAAGGCAAGGCTTGAAGCTGTGTATGATATATCCTTTTAGTGTACGGTTACCTTCCCCAAGTGATGCTTTCTAGATGTAGAAATAAAATTCCTATCAACCCAACCCCCCCATTCACAACTGGTGTGTTTACCACTTTATGTGTTCTTGTAAAGGAAATGTTGGAAGAAATATCCATCTGGGTTCAGTTCCAAGTGGGGACAAAGACACTGGAAACATGGAGGCTGCTTGGAAAGATGGTTTAATGGTGGCCAGGATCACATGGCTTGAGATCCTGAACAGAAAAGGGCTGAGATCCTGTGCACTCCCTGGCTTTATGCTTTCTCTGAGCTTTGAACTTTCTGGGGCACAGGATGAGTATCCTGATTGGTTGTCAGACCCCCAGGGGGTGGGGGTCTTAGCTAGCCTTCCCAGGTGTCATGTGGTGAGTTTCAGTTGCTAGATGGGTCCTATTATTTTTTATTATTTTTATTTTGTCACAACAGTATATACAATCAACATAAACAATAACCCATCATGAGAGAAAAAGTATATATAAGTAAAAAGGTATAAGTAAAAGTATGCATATAATACTATAATGAAAAGAACAATAGGACAGGAACTGTAGGCACTTTTGTGCTCTTATGATGCCCCTTATGTTGCAGATGATGGCCCATTGACAAAGGTGGGGGGAGTCAGGAAGTTGCTTTGTCTTTAAAACATGTTTCTCCATTTCTCATCCAGGGAAATATATTCTGCCTTTTAAATATTTTCTAAAATGTTTCATTCTTCTAGGAGGGGGGTGGGTGCTACCTTCCTACAGAAAGCAGTGTGATCTGGCACAATAGTCAACTGCTGTACAGGTATAGGAATGGAATCCTCAGCCTTTTCAGATAAAGGGTACAGTATTAACGTACACATTTGCAGTGTTGAAATATGATCACCAAAAAACCAATCTTGGCTGTTATAATTTAATTTGTGAGATGGGCATAGATTATATGGATGTTACACTGCTTATAAGTAACTATTGCCAGCACCTAATGGATGAAGTGATAAAGAAAATTGAAGACACGATGCCAAACAAATTGCACAACTATACTAGGCATTTTCCATGGGGAAAGTGGTGTGAATTTTAAAAAATAGTCACTGCTGAATTTCAGCTGTTATGCCTGTCATTTTGATATTCATATAGCAATAGCACTTAGATTTATATACGCTTCACAGTGCTTTGCAGCCCTCTTTAAGCTGTTTACAGAGTCAGCATATTGCCCCCAACAATCTGGGTCCTCATTTTTACTGACCTTGGAAAGATGGAAGGCTGAATCAACCTTGAGCTGGTAAGACTAGAACTGCTTAGCAATCAGCAGAAGTAGCCTGCAGTACTGTGCCACCATGGCTCTTACTGGGAATTTTAGTTATACATTTTAAGTTTTGTTGAGGGCCCTGCTTTTATAGTACAGTGGGGAGAAAGGGCACAGCAGCTACTCCCTGATGGGATTTTCACAATTAAGGAGGCTTGGCCTTTGGGGAAAAATAGAAAAATGGTGGGTTTTAAATCTCAAAATTCTGGTGGAAAATAGACCAATCTTTCCAGCTTTCATTTTCCTTCTTTTACTGTCTAAGGATTTGCTCTGTAGATTTGGATTTTCTGTTCACAATAGTTAATTCAAAAATATGGAAGATTTTACATGCAGTTGTTATGGATATTAGAAGGCATCTTCTAAGTAACACGTCCACGCATTCTTCACACTTTGTTTATTAGTATTAATAAAGTAATACCACTTGTATTAGTTGCTTTTAACAGCCTTTGTGGCTGCTTTGGTCTTCCTCTGCATTGCTGCAATAGAGCATTTCATAGATCAGTTGAGTTGATTGCTTTGTGTAGTGTGCATCTTTGATTTTATTTGTAACTTATCTGACATTTATTAATTTCCAGAAGAATTAAAACTCCTAGGAAACACGCATTTAAAAAAGCATCTAACAATAGTTTGAAGGATCCTGTTGGGGTAAGTGGCTGTTTTACAGCAGAATTAGCTCTTTATTCTATTCTTCCATATTGTAGGATTTGACTCTGAAAGCTGGACTTGCTTCTTTATTTTGTTAATGCGTTTGTATATGAATTACTACGTTTTTCTAATATGAGAAGAGGCAAAATCTGCAAAGCCAATAAAGACTGACACTTTTTTTTGAAAGCTTCATTTAGAATTTAGCATTATTTCCTTGATTCTGGGTAAGTGGTTTTTCACCCAGCTATGATAAGGTTGTTTTAAACCCCAGAAACGGCAGGTATCAAGGTGATTTCAAATATTGCCAACCTAAAAAGATCGATGCCTTAATCGAAGCACATATGAGCTACAAACCATTGGACTTATCTTCTGATGCTAGTTCAAATGGTCCTCAACTTAGGACCAGTTGCTTAGCGACTGTTTAAAGTAGAAAAATGTGGGTTAGACAGCACCACCACCAGATGGATTCGTAACTGGCTGACCAACCACACTCAACGTGTAGTCCTCAACGGAACTACATCCACATGGAGGGAAGTATGCAGTGGAGTACCCCAAGGTTCTGTTTTAGGCCCAGTACTCTTCAACATCTTCATCAATGACTTGGACGGGGGGATAGATGGGGAACTCATCAAATTTGCAGATGACACCACGAATAGCCAGGAATAGCCAACGCTCCAGAAGATAGGCTCAAGTTACAGAAAGATCTTGACAGACTTGAACATTGGGCGCTATCTAACAAAATGAAATTCAACAGTGAAAAAAGTAAGGTTCTACATTTAGGCAAAAAAACAAAACAAAATGCATAGGTACCGTATATGTGGTACCTTGCTCAATAGTAGTACCTGTGAGAGGGATCTTGGAGTCCTAGTGGATAACCATTTAGATATGAGCCAGCAGTGTGCAGCAGCTGCTAAAAAAGCCAACACAGTTCTGGGCTGCATAAACAGAGGGATAGAATCAAGATCACGTGAAGTGTTAGTGCCACTTTATAATGCTTTGGTAAGGCCACACTTAGAATATTGCATCCAGTTTTGGTCTCCACGATGTAAAAAAGATGTTGAGACTCTAGAAAGAGTGCAGAGAAGAGCAACAAAGATGATTAGGGGACTGGAGGCTAAAACATATGAAGAACGGTTGCAGGAACTGGGTATGTCTAGTTTAATAAAAAGAAGGACTAGGGGAGACATGATAGCTGTGTTCCAATATCTCAGGGGTTGCCACGAAGAAGAGGGAGTCAAACTATTTTCCAAAGCACCTGAGGGTAGAACAAGAAGCAATGGGTGGAAACTGATCAAGGAAAGAAGCAACTTAGAACTAAGGAGAAATTTTCTGACAGTTAGAACAATAAGTGGAACAACTTGCCTGCAGAAGTTGTAGATGCTCCAACACTGGAAATTTTTAAGAAAATGTTGGATAACCATCTGACTGAGATGGTGTAGGGTTTCCTGCCTGGGCAGGGGGTTGGACTGGAAGGCCTCCAAGGTCCCTTCCAACTCTGTTGTTATATTATATTACAATATATCCCCTAAAATGGGACTTACTATTGGTTTTAAAATTCTGAAACCTGGTGGGGGAGGTATTCCCACCCATCACATGACCACATTTTTAGAGCTCAGCATCTGGCCCACTTTTACAACTGTTTGAAGCACCCTGCTGCCCCATGACTACAATTTATGAAGTTTTAATTGAGAACCAGCATTTACTTCCTGTTTCCAACAGAAACTGCCCCATAATAAAAGTTTAAATAATAAATAATAATAATAATAATAGGGTTGTTTTATGCGTGCTGGTATGCATAATGACCATTGCAAAAAATGTAAAAACAGATGGTCATGTGACCCAACTTATAACTGAAATTGTGGGTTCAATTGTGGTATGTTGAGGACCAGTTGTAAAGACTTTCCATTCTGATATTTGTTCTGTAGACAAGGAGGACAGTCTTAAGCTGGTGTATCTAAATAGGGCATTTTTTCCTCTGTTTAGGTGTATTGCCGGGTCCGCCCAGTCAGTGTACCAAACCAAGAGTGTTGCATAGAAGTGATCAGCAGCACAACAGTCCAAGTTCACTCACCTGATGGGTACCGTATTGCCCGTAATGGAGAATATAAAGAGGTAGTTCTTGTTGAAAATGTACTATTGTTAACTATGTGTTTCAATCTGCATTTTTATTAAGATTGTGTCATTTAAGGCAGCTGCATTTATCATAGTGTGTATGCATAGGATTAGAATTCCTTTTTGAATTATCGTATTTTTCAGTGTATAAGATGCACTCCCCCCGCCCCCCCAAAAAAGTGGTTGGAAATGTCTGTGCGTCTTATAGAGTGAATGTTGCCGAAGCCCCACCCACCTGCCAGCCCCCACTCTTTGGCTTCTGCCTCCTATCAATTTGCCTCCTTGCAGCAAACAGCCTGGTCAGCTTCAGCAAAGCCTGATTTAGTATGAGCAGCTGATTGGCGGTTGGATCTGCCTCCCAGAATACTGCCAATCAGCTGTTCCAGGCTGCAGAGATCGCCTCCACACGCCCCATTTTTGGCCCATTCCAGATGGCAGGGATAGGCAGCAGCGATGGCATTGCCCACCGCCTGGAACGGGCCGAAAACGGGATGTGCGGAGGCTGAAAATAGGGCGCAGGGAGGCGGCAGTGATCCCCGCAGCCTGGAACAGCTGATCAGTGGTATTCCAGGAGGCAGATCCAACCGCCAATCGGCTGCTCGTGCTAAATCAGGCTGTGCTGAAGTGGACCAGGCTGTTTGCTGCTTGCTGCAAGGAGGCAAATTGCTGGGAGGCAGGCAGATTTTTTTTTCTTGTTTTCCTCCCCAAAAGTTAGGTGCATCTTGTAGTCCAGAGCGTCTTATAGTTTGAAAAATACAGTAATGCTCAGTGGCTAAGAGACTGAGCTTGTCAATGAAAAGGTCGGCAGTTCAGCGGTTCGAATCCTTAGTGCCATGTAACAGGGTGAGCTCCCGTTATTTGTCCCAGCTTCTGCCAATCTAGCAGTTAAAAAGCACGTAAAAAATGCAAGTAGAAAAATAGGGGCCACCTTTGGTGGCAAGCTAACAGCGTTCCCTGCACCTTTGGCATTTAGTCATGCCAGCCACATGACCACAAAGATGTCTTCGGACAGCACTGGCTCTTTGACTTTGAACCGGAGATGAGCACCGTCCCCTAGAGTTGGGAACGACTAGTACATATGTGCAAGGGGAACCTTTACCTGTTCTGTTTCCCTTCCCCCAATACTCCCAGCAAAGAGTCCGTCAGAGGCCTTCCTTTTTTTTCCTTTTATTTACATAGATACATGTCCTGGCCACGTCTACCCACGGGCCTGCCAAGTTTCTGGAGATAACGAGGAAATTATAGATAAGGCCAGAATTACTCACGAATATATTCTTCCCTCCATGAATTAGCTTGCGCCAAATTCATTGTTTTGTCCGAGACAAAAAACCAGGAAGTCCCGCCTCCTATTTATAGTCTCTGCAGATGTCACTGCATGACAATTATGACTTGGCTTTGTCCCAACTCTTCCGCTGCTGCGCGCCGATCAAGCCTTCGTAACCTTGCGTCCCTCAAAACTGTTCTTGGGCGTTGCCAAATCAGAAGAAGGCCCGGAGAATCAGGCCCCGGCCCCTCCCTCTGAGTGGGTGCCAGGGAGGAGAGGGCTCAAGAGAAGCAGGGCTTGCCAGGTCTTCTCCCTCATTTTCTGAATCATCCGAGTCCAGGAGTCTGGGTCCAGGAACCTGGGTCACAACACTATCCTCACCGCAGGGCCCTTCCCCGGGCTGACGATCGGGATGCGGTCGGGCTGGGTTCTGCTCATGGAAGGCCTGCACCAGGTCAGGGGCATGAGCGTCGGAGGCATCTACCCAGGAGAAATCAGTCCCGTATCCCTTCCACGCGATCAAATATTGGAAACGACCCTTTAGCCAGCGAGTCTCGTGACGCTGTGGACTTCAGATTCCTCCGATCCGTCCTCGGCGACAGTGACGGTGCTGTTGGGCACCGAAGGGGACTCGGTGTGGCCTCAGGAACCAGAAGGGACCGGTGAAAACGGGTGGATCCGCATGGATCGTGGCAGGGTCAGTCGGTAGGCTACCGGGTTGATGACTGCCTCGACAGGGAACGGGCCGATGAATCGGTGGTCCAACTTCTTTACCGGCGGTCGGACGGGAGGTGTTTGGTGGAGAGCCACACCGGTCTCCAACTGCCAGCGGGGCGTTGCCCGTCGGGAGCGGTCGGCGGACCGTTTGTAATCCTCCTTTGCCCGATTCAGCTGCTGGCGTACCAACTGTTGGACCGCATGCAATTCCGTCAGGAAGGTCTGCGTTCGGGAACAGGAGAGTCGGTGGTGCCAGAGGAAGAGCCGCGGATGGTACCCACATTGGCAAAGAACGGGGTCATCTGAGTAGAGGTGTGCTGAGAGTTGTTAAAAAGCAAACTCCGCCAGGGACAGGTAGTCGGCCCAGTTGTCCTGTTGCTGGTTGATGAAGCAACGGAGATACTGTTCCAGTATACCGATGACCTTCTCTGTACCCCCGTCGGTCTCCGGATGGTGCGATGACGACAGACACAGCTGCACCTCCAACGCGGCCATCAGGCTCTTCCAGAAGCGGGCTGTGAACTGAACTCCAGCGGTCCGAAACCACCCTGTCCGGTAGACCATGGAGGCGGAAGATGTGCTGCAGAAAGAGGCGGGCCGTTTTGCGGCTGTGGGCAGTCCGGCATGGGATGAAGTGTGCCATCTTGGTGAGCATGTCCACCACCACCAGCACCGTGGTGAACCCAGAGGACGGCGGCAGGTCTGTCAGGAAATATATTCTGCCTTTTAAATATTTTCTAAAATGTTTCATTCTTCTAGGAGGGGGGTGGGTGCTACCTTCCTACAGAAAGCAGTGTGATCTGGCACAATAGTCAACTGCTGTACAGGTATAGGAATGGAATCCTCAGCCTTTTCAGATAAAGGGTACAGTATTAACGTACACATTTGCAGTGTTGAAATATGATCACCAAAAAACCAATCTTGGCTGTTATAATTTGATTTGTGAGATGGGCATAGATTATATGGATGTTACACTGCTTATAAGTAACTATTGCCAGCACCTAATGGATGAAGTGATAAAGAAAATTGAAGACACGATGCCAAACAAATTGCACAACTATACTAGGCATTTTCCATGGGGAAAGTGGTGTGAATTTTAAAAAATAGTCACTGCTGAATTTCAGCTGTTATGCCTGTCATTTTGATATTCATATAGCAATAGCACTTAGATTTATATACGCTTCACAGTGCTTTGCAGCCCTCTTTAAGCTGTTTACAGAGTCAGCATATTGCCCCCAACAATCTGGGTCCTCATTTTTACTGACCTTGGAAAGATGGAAGGCTGAATCAACCTTGAGCTGGTAAGACTAGAACTGCTTAGCAATCAGCAGAAGTAGCCTGCAGTACTGTGCCACCATGGCTCTTACTGGGAATTTTAGTTATACATTTTAAAAGTTTTGTTGAGGGCCCTGCTTTTATAGTACAGTGGGGAGAAAGGGCACAGCAGCTACTCCCTGATGGGATTTTCACAATTAAGGAGGCTTGGCCTTTGGGGAAAAATAGAAAAATGGTGGGTTTTAAATCTACGAAAATTCTGGTGGAAAATAGACCAATCTTTCCAGCTTTCATTTTCCTTCTTTTACTGTCTAAGGATTTGCTCTGTAGATTTGGATTTTCTGTTCACAATAGTTAATTCAAAAATATGGAAGATTTTACATGCAGTTGTTATGGATATTAGAAGGCATCTTCTAAGTAACACGTCCACGCATTCTTCACACTTTGTTTATTAGTATTAATAAAGTAATACCACTTGTATTAGTTGCTTTTAACAGCCTTTGTGGCTGCTTTGGTCTTCCTCTGCATTGCTGCAATAGAGCATTTCATAGATCAGTTGAGTTGATTGCTTTGTGTAGTGTGCATCTTTGATTTTATTTGTAACTTATCTGACATTTATTAATTTCCAGAAGAATTAAAACTCCTAGGAAACACGCATTTAAAAAAGCATCTAACAATAGTTTGAAGGATCCTGTTGGGGTAAGTGGCTGTTTTACAGCAGAATTAGCTCTTTAATCTATTCTTCCATATTGTAGGATTTGACTCTGAAAGCTGGACTTGCTTCTTTATTTTGTTAATGCGTTTGTATATGAATTACTACGTTTTTCTAATATGAGAAGAGGCAAAATCTGCAAAGCCAATAAAGACTGACACTTTTTTTTGAAAGCTTCATTTAGAATTTAGCATTATTTCCTTGATTCTGGGTAAGTGGTTTTTCACCCAGCTATGATAAGGTTGTTTTAAACCCCAGAAACGGCAGGTATCAAGGTGATTTCAAATATTGCCAACCTAAAAAGATCGATGCCTTAATCGAAGCACATATGAGCTACAAACCATTGGACTTATCTTCTGATGCTAGTTCAAATGGTCCTCAACTTAGGACCAGTTGCTTAGCGACTGTTTAAAGTAGAAAAATGTGGGTTAGACAGCACCACCACCAGATGGATTCGTAACTGGCTGACCAACCACACTCAACGTGTAGTCCTCAACGGAACTACATCCACATGGAGGGAAGTATGCAGTGGAGTACCCCAAGGTTCTGTTTTAGGCCCAGTACTCTTCAACATCTTCATCAATGACTTGGACGGGGGGATAGATGGGGAACTCATCAAATTTGCAGATGACACCAAGCTGGCAGGAATAGCCAACACTCCAGAAGATAGGCTCAAGTTACAGAAAGATCTTGACAGACTTGAACATTGGGCGCTATCTAACAAAATGAAATTCAACAGTGAAAAAAGTAAGGTTCTACATTTAGGCAAAAAAACCAAAATGCATAGGTACCGTATATGTGGTACCTTGCTCAATAGTAGTACCTGTGAGAGGGATCTTGGAGTCCTAGTGGATAACCATTTAGATATGAGCCAGCAGTGTGCAGCAGCTGCTAAAAAAGCCAACACAGTTCTGGGCTGCATAAACAGAGGGATAGAATCAAGATCACGTGAAGTGTTAGTGCCACTTTATAATGCCTTGGTAAGGCCACACTTGGAATATTGCATCCAGTTTTGGTCTCCACGATGTAAAAAAGATGTTGAGACTCTAGAAAGAGTGCAGAGAAGAGCAACAAAGATGATTAGGGGACTGGAGGCTAAAACATATGAAGAACGGTTGCAGGAACTGGGTATGTCTAGTTTAATAAAAAGAAGGACTAGGGGAGACATGATAGCTGTGTTCCAATATCTCAGGGGTTGCCACAAAGAAGAGGGAGTCAAACTATTCTCCAAAGCACCTGAGGGTAGAACAAGAAGCAATGGGTGGAAACTGATCAAGGAAAGAAGCAACTTAGAACTAAGGAGAAATTTTCTGACAGTTAGAACAATTAATAAGTGGAACAACTTGCCTGCAGAAGTTGTAGATGCTCCAACACTGGAAATTTTTAAGAAAATGTTGGATAACCATCTGACTGAGATGGTGTAGGGTTTCCTGCCTGGGCAGGGGGTTGGACTGGAAGGCCTCCAAGGTCCCTTCCAACTCTGTTGTTATATTATATTACAATATATCCCCTAAAATGGGACTTACTATTGGTTTTAAAATTCTGAAACCTGGTGGGGGAGGTATTCCCACCCATCACATGACCACATTTTTAGAGCTCAGCATCTGGCCCACTTTTACAACTGTTTGAAGCACCCTGCTGCCCCATGACTACAATTTATGAGGTTTTAATTGAGAACCAGCATTTACTTCCTGTTTCCAACAGAAACTGCCCCATAATAATAGGGTTGTTTTATGCGTGCTGGTATGCATAATGACCATTGCAAAAAATGTAAAAACAGATGGTCATGTGACCCAACTTATAACTGAAATTGTGGGTTCAATTGTGGTATGTTGAGGACCAGTTGTAAAGACTTTCCATTCTGATATTTGTTCTGTAGACAAGGAGGACAGTCTTAAGCTGGTGTATCTAAATAGGGCATTTTTTCCTCTGTTTAGGTGTATTGCCGGGTCCGCCCAGTCAGTGTACCAAACCAAGAGTGTTGCATAGAAGTGATCAGCAGCACAACAGTCCAAGTTCACTCACCTGATGGGTACCGTATTGCCCGTAATGGAGAATATAAAGAGGTAGTTCTTGTTGAAAATGTACTATTGTTAACTATGTGTTTCAATCTGCATTTTTATTAAGATTGTGTCATTTAAGGCAGCTGCATTTATCATAGTGTGTATGCATAGGATTAGAATTCCTTTTTGAATTATCGTATTTTTCAGTGTATAAGATGCACTCCCCCCGCCCCCCCAAAAAAGTGGTTGGAAATGTCTGTGCGTCTTATAGAGTGAATG
Organism: Ahaetulla prasina; assembly: GCF_028640845.1. Lineage (NCBI taxonomy): Eukaryota > Metazoa > Chordata > Lepidosauria > Squamata > Colubridae > Ahaetulla > Ahaetulla prasina. The sequence goes on along the minus strand of NC_080551.1, from coordinate 1,137,546 downwards.
TTGCCGAAGCCCCACCCACCTGCCAGCCCCCACTCTTTGGCTTCTGCCTCCTTGCAGCAAACAGCCTGGTCAGCTTCAGCAAAGCCTGATTTAGTATGAGCAGCTGATTGGCGGTTGGATCTGCCTCCCAGAATACTGCCAATCAGCTGTTCCAGGCTGCAGAGATCGCCTCCACACGCCCCATTTTTGGCCCATTCCAGATGGCAGGGATAGGCAGCAGCGATGGCATTGCCCACCGCCTGGAACGGGCCGAAAACGGGATGTGCGGAGGCTGAAAATAGGGCGCAGGGAGGCGGCAGTGATCCCCGCAGCCTGGAACAGCTGATCAGTGGTATTCCAGGAGGCAGATCCAACCGCCAATCGGCTGCTCGTGCTAAATCAGGCTGTGCTGAAGTGGACCAGGCTGTTTGCTGCTTGCTGCAAGGAGGCAAATTGCTGGGAGGCAGGCAGATTTTTTTTTCTTGTTTTCCTCCCCAAAAGTTAGGTGCATCTTGTAGTCCAGAGCGTCTTATAGTTTGAAAAATACAGTAATGCTCAGTGGCTAAGAGACTGAGCTTGTCAATGAAAAGGTCGGCAGTTCAGCGGTTCGAATCCTTAGTGCCATGTAACAGGGTGAGCTCCCGTTATTTGTCCCAGCTTCTGCCAATCTAGCAGTTAAAAAGCACGTAAAAAATGCAAGTAGAAAAATAGGGGCCACCTTTGGTGGCAAGCTAACAGCGTTCCCTGCACCTTTGGCATTTAGTCATGCCAGCCACATGACCACAAAGATGTCTTCGGACAGCACTGGCTCTTTGACTTTGAACCGGAGATGAGCACCGTCCCCTAGAGTTGGGAACGACTAGTACATATGTGCAAGGGGAACCTTTACCTTTTAATCATACTAAGGTTCTTTTTAGTGATTCTGTTGCTGGAAATACATAATGCATGAAGCAAAACGTACTTTTGGGAAGACTGATTCACCTACCAAATGGCATTCAACATTATTATAGGGAGATAAAAACTTTTAGATTTTTTTTGTACTAGTTACTTTTTCTCAAGAAAATAGGAAAAGGACCACAGGTATTATTGTTGGAGCATTAGATAAATTGACTATGAAGCAGTTGTGCATTCAAAACTTTGATGCAGTATGAAAGTAAATGAGAAGACTACGTGAAACAGCAAATGAGTAAAGCTGCTGGTTAATTGCTTCCTAACTGTTAAACTTTTTTCCAGGTTCAGTATTCATTTAAAGAAGTGTTTGGCACAAGCATTTCTCAGAAATATGTATTTGATGTGGTTGCTAAACCCCTAGTGGAAGATCTTATCCGTGGAAAAAATGGTATGATGTAATTAAGTTATTAAGACTGAATCTCTCTCTGGACTAGTAATATGAATCTTTTTCCCCCAACAAAGAATTACATTTGTTCATATAATTGATTCAAAACTCCTGCTTCCTATTGCAGTTTTTAATTTAATTGTACTAACAGTTTGGATTGCCACCTACATAGCAACTTCAAACAATGCAATTATTGTATATATAGCAATAGCACTTATATCCATAGTGCTTTACAGCACACTGAGCAGTTTACAAAGTCAGCCTCTTGCCCCCAACAATGTGGGTCCCTCATTTTACCAATCGTGGAAGGATGGAAGGCTGAGTCAACCTTGAGTCGGTCGGGATCAAACTCCTGACAGTGGGCAGAGTTAGCCTGCAATACTGCATTCTAACCACTGTGCCACCCTATATTATAGTATTAAGCAGCTTGCAAAAATTGTATTATATTAACAAGTATTTTTCTGACTGGTGACCATTAAAAGTTACCATAACATTGAAAAATTAGACTTACAACTGGGCCTCAAAGTTTTGTCCATTGCAATGTTCCCGGGGTCATGTGATAGTAATTTAGGGTGCTTGTAATGGTTATAGTAAACTTCAATCAAATAAAATATATTTGCAACCTTCACAGTTTGCTTCCAATGAGCAAACTCAATGGGAAATTCAGCAGAAAGTTGCAACTCAGTCGTAATAATAATAATAATAATAATAATAATAATAATAATAATAATAATAATAATAATAATAATAATTTTTTAATTTGTATACCGCCCTTCTCCCGAAGGACTCAGGGCGGTGAACAGCCATATAAAAACAACAATCAAAACACACAATACAAATAAAACAATAGCTAAAAAACTTATTAAATTTGGCCCAAAATTTAAAATACATTTAAAACCCAAAAAACTAATTAAAAATTAAAGCACATAAAACATCTAAAAATTCTATGCCAGCCTCGCGCGGACAAATAAGTAGGTCTTAAGCTCGCGGTGAAAGGTCCGGAGGTCAGGGAATTGTCAAAGTCCAGGGGGAAGTTCGTTCCATAAGGTAGGAGCCCCCACAGAGAAGGCCCTTCCCCCTGGGGGCCGCCAGCCGACATTGCTTGGCCGACGGCACCCTAAGGAGTCCCTCTCTGTGAGAGCGCACGGGTCAGTGGGAGGCAAATGGCGGCAGTAGGCGGTCCCGTAAGTAACCTGGTCCTAAGCCATGGAGCGCTTTAAAGGTGGTAACCAACACCTTGAAGTGCACCCGGAAGACCACAGGCAGCCAGTGCAGGTTGCGCAGGATTGGTGTTATATGGGAGCTCCGAACAGCTCCCTCAATCACCCGCGCAGCTGCATTCTGGACTAACTGAAGTTTCCGGGTGCTCCTCAAGGGGAGCCCCATGTAGAGAGCATTGCAGTAGTCCAGGCGAGAGGTCATGAGTTTCCTGATTGCTTATTTGTACCCTATGACTAGCATTACGTGTTAAATTTGTACCCTATGACTATCATTAAGTGTTGTAAGTGTTGTACCTTGATGAAGGTATCTTTTATGTACACTGAGAGCATATGCACCAAGACAAATTCCTTGTGTGTCCAATCACACTTGGCCAATAAAATTCTATTCTATTCATGTGATGTTGTACTTAACAACCACTGATTCATGGTATATATCTTATGCTTATATATCAACAACAGCTGGTCTCAGGATATAACTATAATATATAAATTCTGTGATGAAAATTTAGAGAAATTAATTATCAACTGCAAACCATACTATTCGCCTCGTGAATTTTCCTCATTTCTTCTAATTGCTGTTTATGTCCCACTACAAGCCTATATAAACAAGGCATGAACACTAGCTGACCAAATTTTGGAGGCTGAAGCCAAATACCCTGATTCACTGGCCATTATTTTGGGAGATGTAAAGAAGGCAAACTTAAGGAAAGAGCTACCAAAATACTTTCAGCATGTAAGTTGTCCCACTAGAGGCAAGAATACTTTAGTCCCTTGCTACACAACACTAAAATATGCTTAACAGTCCTTACCATGAGCAGCTGTGGGATACTGATCATTGCATGATTCACCTTGTACCTGCTTACAGGCAAAGACTTAAAACCACAAAACCAACAAATCAGTGAAGACCTGGACAGAGGAGGCAAAGTTAAAGCTATAGACTTGCTTTGACTGCACTGATTGGAATATTTTTGAAGATACCTCTGCAGACCTGGATGAACTCACAGATACTGTAACATCATATGTCAGTTTCTGTGAAGACCTATGTGTACCGACCAGGTATGTGCGAATATACAGTAACAACAAACCTTGGTTCACCACTAAACTTAAGCAGCTACGTCATTCCAAAGAGGAAGCCTACAGAAAAGGTGATAAAATGCTGTACAATCAGGCCAGAAATGTATTAACAAGGCAGATCAGAGCAGCAAAAAGAAACTACTCTGGAAAGCTAAAGAAACAGTTCTCAACAAATGAACCAGCAAACATGTGGAAAACTCTTAAAAATATCACCGGCTACAGCAAACCTTCTTCCCAGGCTGAAGGAAATCAACAGCTGGCAGATGACCTGAACGTGTTTTACTGCAGGTTTGAAAGGAAACTACAGCCACCTATCTCCACAACCCCCATTCCAGACACACCAACATCAGCCAAGCCTCCTACAACTGACCCCATCCCATTGGGTTCACAACCCCTAGTGATCATAGAAAAGGAAGTGCAAGACCTATTTCACAGACAAAACCAGGAAAAGCTCCAGGCCCAGACAAGATAACTCCTTGCTTAAAAGTCTGTGCTGACCAATTGGCCCCCCATCTTCACCCGTATCTTCAATAAATCACTAGAGATGTGCTATGTTCCTTCTTGCTTCAAACGCTCTACTATCATCCCAGTGCCAAAGAAGCCCACCATCAAGGAACTGAATGACTACAGACGCGTTGCTGTAACATCTGTAGTCATGAAACCTTTGAAAGGCTAGTGCTGTCCCAGATAAAAACCATCATGGATCTTCTGTTAGACCTCTTGCAATTTGCATACTGAGCAAATAGATGAAGGGATGATGCTGTTAATATGGCTCTGCACTACATCCTACATTTTGAATCTCCAAAGAACTACGCAAAGGTCCTCTTTGTAGACTTTAGTTCAGCATTCAACACCATCATTCCAGACATTCTTCTAACTTAAGCTAAACCAGCTACAGGTACCGGAACAGACTTGTAAGTGGATCATAAGCTTCCTAACAAACAGGAAGCAGCAGGTGAAGCTAAGCAGAATCACATCAGATACCTGTACAATTGGCACCGGGGCCCTACAAGGCTGTGTGCTCTCCCCACTTCTTTCTGTATACCAATGACTGCATCTCTAACGATCCACTTGTTAAACTACTGAAATTTGCAGATTATACAACAGTGATTGGTCTCATTCGAGACCGATGAATTCGCATACAGACGGGAGTTTGAACAACTAGCCTCGTGCTGCAACCAGAATAATCTGGAACTGAACACACTCAAAACTAGAAATGGTGGTAGCTTTAGGAAAAACCCTTCCATACTTTCCACCTCTTACAACACTAGACAACACAGTATTAACTGTAGAGATCTTCAAATTTCCAGGTTCTACCATATGGCAAGATCTTAAAATGGACATCTAACATCAAAAACGTCATTAAAAATATTATGTAAAAGGAGAGTTAAGGTCCTAGGGGAGGATGAGAGTTTATGGATAATTAGCATAAGTTTAGCTTATGATTGTTAGATGTTTGATATACCCTGTATTTTGCTCTGGGAAGGCTAGGGGGTTGTGGGGGGAGTTGGGGGAAGGAGGGCAGATATTTGTTAAAATTTTGTAAAACTTTTTCAATTTAAAAAAAATGTCATCAAAAAAGGACAACAAAGAATGTTCTTTCTGCCCCAACTCAGAAAGCTCAAACTGCCCAAGGAGATGCTGATACATTTCTACATAGGGATTATTGAGTCTGTCATCTGCACCTCTATAACTGTCTGGTTTGGTTCTGCAACCCAACAAGAAAGACCCAGACTTCGGAGGATAATTAGAACTGCAGAAAAAACAATTGCTACCAACCTGCCTTCCATTGAGGACCTGTATACTGCACGAATCAAGAAGAGGGCTGTGAAAATATTTACAGACTCCTCACAACCTGGACATAAACTGTTTCAACTCCTACCTTCAAAACAACGCTATAGAGCACTGCACATCAGAACAACTAGACACAAGAACAGTTTTTTCTCGAACACCGTCACTCTGCTAAACAACTAATTCCCTCAACACTGTCAAACTATTTACCAAATCTGCACTACTATTAATCTTCTCATCATTCCCATCACCCATCTCCTTCCACTTAGGACTGTATGACTGTAACTTTGTTGCTTGTATCCTTACGATTTATACTGATATTGTTTCCTGATTGCTTATTTGTACCCTATGACTACCATTAAGTGTTGTACTTAGAATTCTTAATGAACATATCTTTTCTTTTATGTACACTGAGAGCATATGTACCAAGACAAATTCCTTGTGTGTCCAATCACACTTGGCCAATAAAAAATTCTATTCTATTCTATTCTATTCTATTCATGTAACCGGTAAGATCTGATGTGAGTTTGCATGATCACTGATGTTGTGTTCAACAACTGTGCCATTTAACAATGGACTTAATGATCTCAATTGCAATTAGTAAACCAGTAGTGGAAATCTGTTTCTGTACTTGGAATTGCCAAGCACCACTGGTGAGCAAAACCTGAATATAAGTTCATTCTAAAAGTTGGACATCAAGAAATAAGCATGCATTGAATGCACATGCACTGAGCTCAGTAAGTCCACCCTAGAAGTCTTCATTTTTAAATGAAGGCCGGAATAGCTCAGGCTGTAAGGAGCCTGTTATTAGAACACAATAGCCTGCAATTACTGCAGGTTCAAGCCCGGCCCAAGGTTGACTCAGCCTTCCATCCTTTATAAGGTAGGTAAAATGAGGACCCAGATTGTTGGGGGGGCAATAAGTTGACTTTGTAAATATACAAATAGAATGAGACTATTGCTTTGTACACTGTAAGCCGCCCTGAGTCTTCGGAGAAGGGCGGGATATAAATGTAAATTTAAAAAAAATGTTTTGAAACTTAGCATCACAGCACAGGAGTGTGTAAATTGTGCACATTGGAAGCTCAGTTTACTAAACCAACTAATTCTGTCCTGAAATTTTTGCACTTGCAGTTTATCTGCCCACAGTATTTTGTGCTCACTTGTCTGTGAAACACAGTAAAGCTTACAAATATTTTTGCTATCCGCCTATAAAAGTGGAGCATGACTCAAAGCAGCCTGTGTGAACTCTTAAGGAAAGACAATGGGATGTATGAAGTTGACTTTCATCTGACTATTGTCTACTCTGCTATTGTCTAGAGAATTTTTTCCAGGTAGATAATATAGCCTGTGCTATGTAGTCTGCATTCCCAGAAGGGAGGGGCTGCATCTCAGAGGACCAAGAGACAGTAAAGTTTATATAGTTAGGTCAGATGAAAGAGTGGGCCAAATCTAAGCACCCCGTGGGCCAGATCCGGCCCCCGGGCCTTGAATTTGACACCCCTGTCCTAGACTTTAAAAGGGTTGGTTTCAACAAACTTGGAAAGGTTTTGATGGATGAAAATCTTCAAGGGGAAAATAACTCAAAAAGCATGGGAAGTTCTAAAAAATTGATTATAAAAGCCCAGTCCAGCACAATACCATCGAAAAAGAAAAATAAGAAATTCAAAAAGAAACCATGGCTGCACAAAGAGTTCTCTGACAAATGGAAAGACAAAAAAAATAAATATAAAAAATGGAAAGAGGGACATATAAACAAAGGGAGATACCAGCATATAGCCTGAATCTGCAAAGCTGAAGTCAGAAAAGCTAAGGCACTGAATGAAATAACACAAGAAAAAAGTCAAGGAAGCAATTGGTCCACTAAAGGGAGAAGATGGCAAGGAAGTTATGGGCAGCAGGGAGAAAGCAGCACTGCTTAATTCCTTCTTTGCATCTGTCTTCACGCAAAAACAAAAAATAGCCGAACTTGCCAAAAATACAACTGTAAAAGACAGACTAAAAACACAAATTAAAATAGGCAAAGAAATGGTAAAAGAACACCTGTCCACTCTAGATGACATTCCATTATTTTCTTAATAACTTCATCTTGTGTTGGTATTTTCTCATTTTTCCAATTTTTAGCAAACACAATTCTAGCCGCTGTTAATAAATTTACAATCAAATATCTCAATTCTCTGTTATATGTTTCAGGTATAATCCCCAATAAAAAAACCTCTGGTTTAAAGTCTATGAGCTTTTTTATCATTTTTTCCAACCACGTGTTGATTTTAGTCCATATCTTGTCACTTCTACACATGTCCACCACATGGTAATATGAGCCCGGTATCTCATGACATTTCCAACATTTTTCGTATTTATTCTTGAACATTCTGGCTATTCTCATTAGGGGTAGATGCCACCTGTAAAACATCTTATACAAATTCTCTTTATATGCAGTTGACATTGTCATTTTATAATTTTGCACCCACAGTTTTTGCCATTTCTCTAAGTCAATCCCATATCCAAAATTTTTCCCCCAAGCAATCATTGTTTCTTTAACTTGTTCTTCCAATTTAACCTCTAATAAATATCTATATAATTTTTTAATTATGTTTTCATCAATACCTGTTAAAATTTTATCTAAATTAGTTAAATTATTATAGAAACCTTCTGTCTTACAATCTTTATCGTATCTACAATGTATTTGCAAGTAAGAAAACCAATTCATCTTTATACCTTGTATTTCTAATTCTTGCATAGATTTAAGTTCACCCTTTTCATTTAATAATTCACTATATCTAACTATTTGTTCCTTTCTAAATGTTCCTTTCTAAATATGAGAATGCTTCAATAGTTGATAACCAGGCTGGAATTTTTAAATAATATTGTCGCTTAATCTTCTCCCAATTTAATAATAAGGCCTCTCATATAAAATGTCTTCTGAAGTACCTCTGTGTTTTTGCTTCCTTATACCATAGGAAGGCATGCCATCGCAGCAACAAATCATGTCCTTCTAAAGTCAATATTCTAGTATTACTTAACATTATCCATTCCTTAATCCACATCAGATTTATTGCTTGATAGTATAATTCCCAATTAGGCAATCCCAAACCTCCTCGTATTCTGGCATCTTGCAACAATTTTAGTTTTATCCTCGCTTTTTTGCCCTGCCAGATATATTTCAATACAATTTTATTCAATTCTTCGAAATATTCTTTCCCCAACCTAAATGGAATTGTCTGGAATAAATATAGAATTCTAAGCAATATATTCATCTTAATATTCTCCCTATTAATGATAATTGTAAATTCTCCCACTTTGCCAAGTCTGTCACTCTCTGTTGTTTGAGTTTACTATAGTTATTCTCTAAGTGTACTACATCTTGCTATCAAGTAGATTCCCAAATATTTAATCTTATTTGTGACCTGCATCTTTGATAGTTCCACCAATTCTTCAAAGGTTTTATAATATGGAAACAGGATTGAATATGGTAGTAAAAGATCCCATTTGTAAGACTGAGAAATTAAAAAAAAACTTGGGAAGAAGGCATTAGGAAAAAAACATATCTGATTCATTGCCAAGATGACCACATGGATCTTTTTGTCTGTTCCTTTAGAACAGCGATTCTCAACCTGTGAGTCGCGACCCCGTTGGTGGTCGAATGACGATTTGCCAGGGGTCACCTAAGACCATCAGCAATATGGGAAGTATACTTGCGAGTCGAAGAATCGCGCTCTAATGGTTGACTCCACAAGCCAGCTGCAGGCTCTTCAAATCGCTAGCCGAATTCGGCTTCAGGCGAGATGAATTAAAAAAGAGAAATCTTTGCTCTGATGTCTCCCTCTCAAGCCAACTGCAATCACTCCCAATCGCTAGCTTTATCTGGCTTCAGGCGCCATAAACTTAATAGGGGAGGAGTCTCCGCTTTAATGCCTCCGTCCTCAAGGCAATCGCAAGCAGTTCAGATCGCTAGCCAATACGGCTTCTGGCGCGATAAATTCAAAAAAACAGTTTGCCGCTTTTTTTCCCCTTCTGCGGCTGCTGAGGCGCGCTGAGATCGCTGCCTAAAAAAAATAATTTTACGGTTGGGGTCGCCACATCGTGGGGAATTGTATTAAAGGGGTCGCAGCACTATAAAGGTTGAGAACCACTGCTTTAGAATGAAATATGCCTAAATTATATTGCTCAGTGCTTGAAAACATCTGTTTATAGTGCTGTCTCTAGTGCAGATGCACTTTTGAACACTTGGCACAATTTTAAAAAACTACTGCAAGTTCTCTTTCATGCTGATTTCTTCAAAAGAAACTTAAGAAAATAATTTTTCAACCTCCCCTTGTTTAATGTCTTTCTGAGGTTTTAGACCCGAAGATTCATCTCATAACTGTTCCTTCATGCACATTGATTGTACTTGTTAACTGCATTGCAAAGTCCATTGACAGCTGATGATCTGGACATCTTGGTAACTTGTACTATGTTTAAAAGTTTCTCATTAGATGGCAAAAAAATAATGGTAAAGTATTTTCATACAGTATATAAGAAAATTGTGTCTCTGTGCTTTTGAATTCTAGGCCTCCTTTTTACATATGGAGTCACGGGAAGTGGAAAAACGCACACTATGACAGGATCGTCTGGTGAGGGAGGTCTGCTTCCTCGTTGCTTGGACATGATCTTCAACAGCATAGCGTCTTTTCAGGCCAAGCGCTACGTGAGTTCAGTCTCCAAGTCTTGGGAATTGGCAGGTTAGCACAAATAAATAGGAGGGCCTAAAAATGGATAGCCATAAGACCTTGAGGAAAAGAAGGAGAAGGAAAATTGGGAAAGAGAAGGAAAAAGCAAGTGGAGATGAAGAGTCCCCCCATTTCCACAAACAGTTTGCTGAAAATAGGTTGTTTTGAAGGGTAATATCTGATTGTACTTGATGCATTTTGAACTTGTTAAAATTGTGGTAGTGAGTTGAATGAGTGAGGCAGGCCTGCCAGTCTCCAGTAAAGTCATCCCCCTTTTCAACGGAACTCAAGCAATCCAGGCCAGGATCGGAGCCTTCACTGCTTTCATTACTGTCCCGGAACTAGTGAAATAACACTTTCTGGATATCTCTTGGCAAGGATCCCCTTATTTATCCTGTGACCCTTAATCCCCAGGTCTTCAAACTTGATGATAAGAATGGAGTTGAGGTACAATGTGAAGTGGATGCTTTACTTGAACGCCAGAAAAGAGAAGCACTTCCAGTTCCCAAGACACCGGTGGGCAAGTAAGTGGCTCTGACTGACTGGAATCATTCAGGAATGTTAGAGAAGCTTCATTGAAGCAATAACTGCAGATGATTCTCACCTTGGCAGGCGACAAGTAGACCCTGAAATTGCTGACATGATCAATGTGCAAGATAATTGTAAACTGGAAGATATTGATGAAGACAGTGTCTACAGTGTGTTTGTGTCTTACATTGAAATTTATAACAACTACATTTATGATCTTTTGGATGAATCTCCGCTTGATCCCACAAAACCAAAGTGAGTAGTTTTTCTTCAATCAGGAACTATGCTAACAAGCCAGTTATAGTATATGCAAGTAAAATTGTGGTTCAGTGATTTAGATTCAAGGAAAGGTAATGTATATAGTAGATTATAGATCCGGTAGTTGATGGCTTGGGGAAAATAGGCTGTGTCGGGTTCTAAGCCTAGATAGGTAGATAGATACTGTTTAGATAAACAGTAGCATCCTCCTGTTTCGAGCTCTAAATTTGGAGAGCTGTAGTTTTCCCATGTTCATAGGCTTTGGAAATAGCCTTTTAAAAGTCTGCTTTATCAAAAGACATTGCTAAGTAGGACTTGCTTTCTCCTGTTGATACTCTTTGGTTTAGCCTGGTTTAACTATTAGTTGTTGCCAAAATTTGGACAATTCTTTAACTGGGCACGGGAATGTTTTCTGAGACTTAGTAGCTGTCATGATAAAAGTGGTTCTTAGGGAAATGCTTGTCAGTTGAATATTTAGTAACAAGGAAAGTCACTGGGGAAAATTATTTTCTTTGGTAGGTGGAACAACTGTGGCACTCCACTGCGGAATGCTGACTTCACGTATGTGGATATTATCCTCCCTACCTTTGTAGTAATCAGTGGTTACTTTCTACCTTGTAAAGCTTGTAATGTGACTTTTGCTCGCTAGTAGTTTGCATGGACAAGAGAATATGCTTGTATCCCTGTGTGTAATCTGGACAGTCTGTGTTTCCCTCTATTCTCTTCGCTTGCCTGGATAAACTAATGATAGCTGTCAGTCTCAGCAGAAACTAAAATGCATCTATCTAATTCAACATTGTCTTAAGTAACTGTCAAATACTGATAACTGATATCAACAGTTTGCTGAGGCAGTTGCCATTAACTGAAGCCCCCCTTGTGCGTGCAGAAATGGATTTATGTCAATCTATGCCTCCCACGGGCATAAGGCTTACCATTGGTTGCTTTCCTGCATATGTCACAGGCTTAATTAATTCTCTTGAGGCTGATTTCAACCATGTTATTGTAATGTAGGTGCTGATGAGCCAATACGAAATGCTTGCATCTACCTCTGGTCGTCTTTTGGCTGTATTGTTTAAATTATTAAAAGGAACTAATTGTTTTAGATAACTGATATCATTGGAATATCCCTGTTGCAGATTTCCTCAATCTAAAATTCTCCGTGAGGATCAAAATCACAACATGTATGTTGCAGGTTGCACTGAGGTAGAAGTTAAATCTACAGAAGAAGCCTTTGAAGTGTTTTGGAGAGGTAAGAAATAGAGTTACTTCCTGAAAATGTCACTTGAAACACTCCATGTCAAATCATTTTGAAGACAGCATGCTATTGAGTAAAAGAGCCATGAGGCGTGAAAGGAAATGTGTTTTATTCAGCATCTTGTTTCTGTATTAGTCAACCAGATAATTGGCTGTCCCCTGAAAAGCCTCCAGTAGGACTTGGGCACTGTATTGAAGCCCCCCTGCTACAGAGCCATGGACTGAAAATCATGCTGAACTGTCCCATTGATCTGCTTTTTCCTTTTTAAAGCCTTGTGGTTCCAGTGATTGTCATTATAAAATAACTCATCTATAAGCTGCAGCATTTCTCTCTTATCTGTATTTGTAGGTGTGAGTTTCAGTTACAAGGAGTTTGGAAGGGTGTATTTGTAGCAGAATACATATTCATTAACTGTAATTCTTCTCCATTTAGAATTTACTAGACAGCTTGGGTCCCATTGCGTCATTCTTTCAGAGATATTTCCTTACCTAAACAGAGAAACAGAATGCCCACAGATAGACAAAAAAGCAGTGGGAGTGAGAGTGACTTCTGACTTTATGCTGGCTTCCCCATTGAATTTTCTTATGGAAAGCTGATGTGCATTGGAAATCTCCCTGTCTCCATTTGCTTTGCTTATGAGAAGCTTGCAGAGAGAAAGTCAGTGGGGAAGCTGACAAGAAGTTGTAAGTTCAAGGCCAGCCCAAAATGGCTGCTGCCAGATGGGGGAGGGTATGATGTGGTGTGTGAAAGGTGCAGCATGGATTGGGAAGGTTGCATGAAAGTGGGCACAGGTTGGGGTGCATATGGTGTGCTGTGGGGAGAGGCTGGGGAGGAAATTGCGATCTTCACTGCCAACTTCCTTGTTGTCTTGTGGGAAGCTGTCAAGGAGAGTTAGACATGATCATGTGATCACAATGAAGTGGATGGCTGAACATCCATTACTTTCCCAAATTTCATTCCCACAGGAGTAATGAGTCCCTGCAATTGATAAGTTAGCCTATTTAAGGTGTCTTGGTTTAATAATTGTTGCTCTATTGTAAACTGTTTTGCCCAGTTAAAGGTCACAAATAAATAGACATGAGTTTTAATAGTATATGGATGGATGGATTGCATTTGTGTGGCCGCTTATCTCCCTAAGCTCACAACAAACAGCAATAAGAAAGTTAGAGCAATATACATGCATAAAATAAACAACCTCTTGAAAACAAAAGCAACTGTTCATCAGCAAAATCCATCCTTGCATCAAGCTGATCAAAGCCATTGTAAAAGCTCCCCCCACCCCATTGCCAATCTGCCAAGCACAGTGGCCCAGCCATGCGGTTAGGGCCTTCCTAAAAGTTTGCAAGTTGGGGCCAATCAAAGTTGGGGAAGGGGAAGATGTTACAAAGATCGTGAAAATAGCCTAATGTTTTTGCCTTTTCTGATAGGGAAGATGCTCCAATCTTCTGTTGTTTGCGTTTTTTTTTTCATCATTCAACAATATTCTTTGAGAGACAATAGCTAAAATTCTGCCCTGACTGAATTATGATAGTTGATCTAAATTTTTTCCCTTCTTTTAACAGGCCAAAAGAAGAGGCGCATTGCACACACTCAACTGAATCGAGAATCTAGTCGTTCCCACAGTGTATTTCTAATTAAACTGGCCCAGGCTCCTCTCAATGCAGATGGAGATAATGTTCTGCAGGTAAAATCAAGGTTGGCTAGCAAAGAGATGATTTCTTTCTTTAGTCAACTTTTCAAAAAGTGATAATTGTTCGACCAGTAGCACAAGTCATCATAAATGTTGCTCAGAGTCCTGGCTGTAACTTATGCTTTCCCTAAAAAGTCCAGAAATTCTCATCTTGATGCATGTATATGTAGTTTCCTGATTGAAAATCATAACATCTCTTTTCTTGCAGGACAAAGAGTTAATATCTTTGAGCCAGTTATCCCTGGTTGACCTAGCAGGGAGTGAGAGAACAAACAGGACCAAAGCCGAAGGAAACAGACTCCGTGAGGCTGGTGGGTACTTTGATACCAGTGAATGGGGTTGTGTGTCTTCTTTCAGACAAGGATTTCTGGTTTGAATTCAAGTGGACCGTTCCTTCAAGCAAGCAGGAGATACTCTGTTAAATTGCCTTTCCCAGCAGAAAGAAACAGGGCTGACTGACGTGAGGGAAGCCACAAAATGATCACAGAGGCCAAGGGGCCCACAGAAATATGGAAGTTTCTTTGAAAGATTCTTCTCTATCCAGAAGGTTTTTCTGGCTCTTGGTTCTGTATGTTTTTTCTGTTATATAAGAGCTAAAATAGCTCTTGTTTCTTAAGTGATAGATAAATCTTGGAGGAAAATTAATATGGAATTCCTTTAGTTTTGAAAAACTATTCAGGTGGAAAATATTATTTTAACTTTAATTTTAATATAATATTTTAACTTTAATTGCAAAGGATTTGAAACATTCTCAGTCCCTGTTCTTACTAGGCAAAAGTAAAATAGCACGTTTATACATTATGGTACCTTCCAGGCCGCCATTCTTCAAAGATGGATATGCATTGGGACAATTGTTAGGATTATTTGGGTGGAGTTTTCCTTGTAAAATAGAGTTCCTTTTTAATCATGTTTAACTTGTGATGTCTTCTCAGAGTTAGAAAAACTAACAGTTTTCTGGGCAACTGTATGGAAGTGGTTTGGCATAGTCTTCTAGTTTAGTTTAGAGTCTTGGGATTTCCTCATAGTCCAGTGCTGAACCTGCCAAGATTGGCCTGATGGTGCCCCTGTCGTAAACCTTCCCCTTATACTTTCCATAGTAGTCCTTTAGCTAAGGCTTTCGACCACTGTCCAAAGTTTAGTTAAAATGGTCCTTATTTCTGGAAATTTCTCTTTCCCTATCCTTTGCAAGGATATTGAAAACGCAAAGTGGCTATTTCCTTTTCATAGGAGAGGTGATCCCATGTTCTTTCAAAAACAGGAAATTAAGAAATTCTTATAAAGACAAATTCTTTTGTGAGTAGGCATCATATCAGATGGTTGTCAGACAAGTGCCATTAACTCTTCCAGGTAATATCAATCAATCACTGATGACATTAAGAACCTGTATAGAAGCTTTGCGAGAGAATCAAACTTATGGAACCAATAAGGTGTGTAGTTACCTATTTCTATGGTTTTTCCTCCTTTCCTCACTTTCTCAGTTCCTAAACTCTGAGAATGTTTTGTTCTGCTTAATTCTTCAGATGGTCCCTTACCGAGACTCCAAATTGACTCATCTTTTTAAGAATTATTTTGATGGTGAGGGTAAAGTGCGTATGATTGTCTGCGTGAATCCAAAGGCAGAAGACTATGATGAGAGTTTGGTAATTTAAATTTGTTGTTTAAGTTCAGATGCTTGAATTTATAAAAACTGGTAGCACACTTTATATATACCTTGCTCCTGAGACAGCTGTCCTTTATAGAAACTTTTTTAAATGCTGGAATATTCTTCCTATTCACATTTCAGAATATGTGTGCTGTTTATCAAATTTATATGGTAGCTCATCTTACTCAAAGTGACTCTTAGTGACAGACAATAAAATCAAAATTAAAAATATTCAAAAAAATCAGTTAAACATTAAATGTGGATAAAAATAGAGCAAAGTCACTAGGACAGATACACTATTATGTATAATATTGGTATTATTACCTTGGTACTCGGCTGCTTCAAAACTCGTTGATGCATTTGATGTATTTCTTGATGCATTTTGATGTGAAAATGTCCCAGTACTCGACCTTTGTTTAGTACTCAAACACGCTGCTAGAGGAAGAGGGGGATGGCTATGGGGAATGAACAGGAAATCAGCCATACAGGGAAGGTCGCTGACATAGGACAAGGGACAGACTCTGTATCAAGGAATGTAGATGGTAAGTCTCGTGGTTTGTTTGGGACTTGTCCCCTTTACTACCCATCGCACCTCCCAAAACGAATTAATGCCAAGTACCGAGGTATTACTGCATAGCCAGCGCAGACTTCCTCTCCCCAGGGGATCCCTAGGCTTGTGGAAATGCAGGTTTTGAGAAACATTTACAAGAAAACAAGCTCAGAGAGCACCAAGGAATCCACAGTTCAGGCCTGAGCCACAAATATACTCTTCCGTTCTTCTAATACTCCTTTTTTTTTAAAAAACAAAAAACTTGATAGCAAGTCATGAGATTTGCAGAAATCACCCAAGAAGTGGAGGTTGCACGACCTGCTGACAAACCTCTGTGTGGACTAACTCCTGGTCGGCGATTTAAGAACCAGGCTTTCAGAGAGGAGCTCTCCCGACAGCTGGAAATCCGAGGTGGACCAGTTGATGGAGGTAAATCTTTAGGTTGGTTAGACCACCTGAGATTAATAACAATAGAAATTTCTCCTTCCAGCAATTGCCTTATGTAGTTCTTCTGCCTTTACTAACCATGTAGACTCTGATCTTTGTGGATTGCTCCTCAACTAAGTGACTGTCAGACTGTCTCTGACAGAACGAAGACGTGTGTTCTGGTTTCAGTAGGCTAACATGGAAAACAGGGTGAATTCTTCTCAGAGTTTTTGGCAATTCTAGCTGTACAGTCACTGGGTTTATGACTTTTACTATCGGGAAAGGTCCCACATATTTAGGCCCAAGTTTTTTTTTACTTTTGAGTGGTTTGTAATTATTTGGTGGAGAGATAAACCTTATCTCCGACTTGGTACTTGCTCTCTGGAGACCTTTTTTTATCAGCTTGTTTTTTGTGTGCACAGTGGGCGTCATCAATTGCTTTGCGAGTCATCTTCCATGTGCTTTGTATTTGATCTATCCATTCTGATAACAATGAAATCGTGGTTTTTTCCTTTGGAAGTTCTGAGATGGGAACAAAGTCTTGACCAGAGGCTATTTTAAAAGGAGTGAATCCTGTGCTACTATGAATTGAATTATTGTAGGCTACTTCCGCAAAAGGTAGCAAGTCCGCCCAATTGTCTTGTTGATGATTAATGTAACACCGTAGATATTGTTCTAATAACGCGTTCGAGCGTTCACAGCTTTCATTAGTCTAAGGATGATGGGAGGAGCTTAATCCTTGGGTGGAGCCTATCAGCCGCAAAAACTCTTTCAAAACTGAGAAGTGAATTGAACTCCTCGATCCGAGATTATGCGTTCGGGAACTCGGTGGAGTCTGTAAATATGTTGTACAAACATTTTTGCCAAAGTTTTTGAAGAAGGTATTTTGGAACATGGGATGAAGTGGACTTGTTTGGAGAACAAATCTGTAATTACCCAGATTACTGTATTGCCCGCACTTTCGGGTAACTCCACTATGAAATCCATGGATATTTCTTTCCATGGGGCTCCTGGCCGGGCTACTGTTTGAAGCAATCCAGGAGGTTTTCCTGGTGGTCTTTTAGATGATGCACAAACAGGGCAACTTGCTATATAAGATTTAATGTCCTTTTTAAGTTCTGGCCACCAAAATTGTCTTTTAAGAAGGTGCAAGGTTTTTACAAAACCAAAATGTCCTGCCATTTTAGCATCATGGCATCGTTGTAGTATGGTTTCTCTGAGTGATACAGGAACATATAGCTTTGCTCCAATCCAAGCTAGTCCATCACGGAGCGTGCATTCGTGCGAATGAGTCGAGAACCAGTCATCTGTGTTCAAAGCTTCTTTTAACAACTTAGTTAATTCATCTGGTAGTGATGTCTCAGTTTTGGTATGGCTTCGGGTTATAGCCGGAGCTGCTAATTGCTGAATGGGGAGTATTGGGCGTACCACCTCGGAACGTGCACCATTGTATTGTGGCAGTCGTGAAAGAGCATCCGCTAGAAAGTTCTTTCCTCCGGGAATGTAATGTAAAGTAAAATTAAAGCGGTTAAAATATTGAGCCCAGCGGGCTTGTTTAGGCGAAAGTTTTCTAGGAGTTTTTAGAACTTCCAAATTTTTGTGATCAGTCCAAACTTCAAAAGGATGGTTAGAGCCCTCTAAGAATTGTCTCCAAGTACGAAGAGCCCAGTGGACTGCAAACGCTTCTTTCTCCCAAATAGCCCACCTTCTTTCAGTTTCAGTCAATTTTCGGGAAGTGAAAGCACAAGGTTGTAGTTTACCATCAGCATTGTTTTGGAGCAAAATGGTTCCGACCGCTACATCACTAGTGTCTGCTTATACCACAAAAGGAACATCCATGTCGGGGTGTTTTAAGATAGGTTCAGCAGCAAACAGCCGTTTCAACTTTTCAAACGCCACTTGACATTCCACTGACCATTCAAGGGGTAATGAAGGTTTGGGTTTTATATCTCCTTTAGTTTTTAAGAGGTTGGTGATTGGCAAAGCAATTTGAGCAAAGGAGGGGATGAATTGACGATAAAAGTTCGCAAATCCCAAGAAACTTTGCAGCTGTTTGCGTGTGCGTGGAAGGGCCCATTCCAAGACAGCTTTCACTTTCTCTGGGTCCATTTCCAATCCGTCCGCCGAAATGCGGTACCCTAAGTAGTCTATTTTTGTTTGATGAAAATCACATTTGGATAGTTTGCAATAAAGTTCTGCGGCTAATAATTTTTTGAGTACCACTCTTACTAGCTTTATGTGCTCGTCCATTGTTTCTGTGTAGATAAGTATATTATCGAGGTAAACAAGAACCCCTTTAAAAAAGTGTTGATGGAGTATTTCATTTATTAATTGCATGAAAACTGCAGGCGCCCCCTGCAGTCCAAACAGAAGTACTCGAAACTGAAAGCATCCCAGGGGGCAGTTGAAAGCTGTTTTCCACTCATCCCCTTCCTTTATACGAACTCTGTAGTAAGCCTCTCGTAGGTCTAATTTGGTAAAAAACTTCCCTTTTGCTAGATGGGCTAACATGTCTTCCATGAGCGGCATGGGGTATACGTTTTTGGCGCATATCGCGTTCAAATTTCTATAGTCGACTATGAGACGAAAGGAGCCATCTTTCTTTTCTCGGAACATCATTTGTGCAGCCACTCGAGGCCTAGCCGGTTGTATAAACCCCCACTCTAAATTTTTGTCTATAAATTTACGTAGCTCCCCCAATTCTTTTTGGGTCATGGGGTAAGCTTTTGGTTTACCTCTGGGAGTATATCTGTTGCACAGTCAGTAGGCCTATGGGGGGCAGGGGTAGAACATCTGATGCTTTCTCACTAAAGATTTCTCATAAGTCCCAGTATTCTTAGGGAATTCTCTCCTCCCCTTCTATTCGTTCTGTCATTGCCCCCATCACGTCTCCACTCTTGGCGCCTTAGAGCAAAAGCGTAAGACCCCCGTCTTCCAGTTAATATGGGGGGTTCCCCATATTCCGCAGCCATGACAGGCCTAGCAGCAGAGGCTGGTCCATCCCCGGGGCTACTATGAAGTTTAGGACCTCTTGATGGTCTCCCATCGTCATTTCTATGGGTTCCGTTACAAAATGGGCGGGGCCTCCCCCTGCCACAGAGCCATCCAACTGGGCAAAGGCTATAGGCCTACTTAAGGTTCTCAATTTAGTTCCATTTTCTCTACTACCTCGGGGCTGATGATGCACCTAGTACACCCGGAGTCTAGGAGCGCTAGCATTTCCCCTTTATTTCCCGAGGAAGGGACATGCAGTTTGACCGGGATATTCAAAGGACCCCGTGTCCAACTCACCAGAAGGTCTTCATCGGACTCGGATGTGGTTTCGCTGTCATCTGACTTGGTTGGCGTCCCACGCTCCTCCTCGATGGAAGTGGCCTTCTTGGCGACGCCTTCTTTTGCCTTTGCCGGCTCTCGCGCCTTAGTAGTTGGTTTCACCGGTTCCTTTCTACCACTAGGAGTCGTCTTTGGCACCAGCTTCACCTGGCAGTCAGCTGCTCGGTGGCCTTCTTTCCCACATCTGTAGCAAGCAGTAGAACGTTGCCTCCCATTCTCCGAAGGGCCTCTTTGAAGGGCCTCTAGGGAAATGGGCGGGGTTTTGCCTTCCAACGTGCTCTGCTCGACTACTATCCCTCGCCAGCTCGATTTCCATCTCCGCTGCCAAGGTATACCAGCCATACAGTGTGGTTGGAGAGGCCCGTGCCCAGCACAGCGCATACAAATCTCCATTCAGGCCATCTTTGTAAATGTCCACAAGGGTCACCTCCGACCATCCTCTCATCATGGGAACCAGATCACTAAACTCCTGGTTGTAGTCAGCCACTGGTCTCCTCCCTTGTCTGATGGTTTTCATCCGGCCTTTGGCCTTCTGCTCTGCCAGGGGGTCCTCGAACCTCCTCCTCAGTGCAGTCATGAAATGCTCGTAGTTTTGCAGTAAGGGGGAGTGCCCGTTGTATAACGACACAAACCACGCAGCTGCTCTTCCAGTTACGTTTTGGGTCACAGCTCTAACCTGCACTGCCTGCGACCAATATTCTTCCCCCCAGTCCATCATATGGTTATTCACTAACGCCAGGAACAGTCCTAGCTCCTTGGCATCTCCATCGAATTTCCCAGATAGGGGGGGAATTTTAGGCTTTTTTCTTCCTCTGCGCAGCCTCACTTGGCCAGCAGGTGGCGTACGCCCTCCATCCGACTCAGCTGCCTCTGGGAAGGGGATTTCTGGCTCTGGGCCTTCCGAAATCTCTACGCATTGGGAAACTCCCCCAGCTGCTCCCCTGGCAGTTCCTTCGTCCTCTTCTCCCTCCCCCCTGGAGGACCGAATAGGGGATTCATACCTTTGGCGAGCTGCTTGCCTTAGTTTCACCTCACGGTAAAGACGCAATGCCTCGTCCAACTGGAGCCTGTCTCTGATTTCCTGCTCTTGTTTCCAATCTGAAAGCCTGGCCTTCCCCTTTCTCCTTGTAGCCACTCCAGAGGGAGGCTCTTCGGGATCTGGCTGCCTCATTTTTTCTTCCAGCTGCAATTGTTCCATCCACCGAGCTCTGCAGTCCTCCAGTTCAGCGTTAAAACTAACAGTAGAAGTACCTCCTGGTGGCTCCTCCAGTTCAGAAGCTGGCTGGCTTCCCATCGAAGTTTTCTTTTCGACCCCCTCGGTATTTAGGCTTAAATCCTGGTTGATCGACATGGTGTGCAGATTCAACTTAATGTCAGACTGTCTCTGATTATATTTAGGAAATGAAACACCTTGACTTCATTTGGAAATAAAGAAAAGTACTTTTACTAAATACATCTGGACTACAGCCGTGTAAAGTTGAATCTGAGACAAAATATGGCTAACATCCCATATCCCCTCGTTAGTCCCTCCTCCCCACCAAAGGTCAGGCAGGGCTGGTCCAATGCCAGTTGCTTCTCGCCCCCCGTGGTAATCTTCCGAAGGTCACCGGCAGTTTTATCATCTCAGGAATGCAGGGTTCGTTGGAAAGCCCGCACGTCTGGCGTTCATACTGATTTCAAACCTTTGCTCCCCCTCCCTTCTTCTTTATGTCAGACGACACTCTTAAAGAGCCCTCTTCTGTTAAGGGCCTCTGGTGGCTCAGCAGACTAAGTCTGTCTGTTATTAACACAGCTGCTTGCAATTACTGCAAGTTCAAGTCCCACCAGGCCCAAGGTTGACTCAGCCTTCCATCCTTTATAAGGTAGGTAAAATGAGGACCCAGATTGTTGGGGGGGGGGCAATAAAAGTTGACTTTGTATATAATATACAAATGGATGAAAACTATTGCTTGACATAGTGTAAGCTGCCCTGAGTCTTCGGAGAAGGGCGGGATATAAATTCAAATTAAAAAAAAAACCTGAATAGGATAGTATACAAACTATTTTACATTAACATAATGACATTGCAATCTAACTAGTGAATACAGATTGCACACATAGAAGATAAATAGAGTGAAGGTTGGAGTGGAGGCTGACCGTGACTTGTTTTGCTTGTCTAGACAGAGGCCCCTTGGTCAGAGAATTGCTCCTGCAGAACTTCCCTCCAGTGCCTTCCTGTGAACTTCTGGACATCAATGATGACCAGACCCTCCCTCGGCTGATTGAAGTGCTTGAAAAGCGGCACCACATTCGGCAGAAGTTGTCAGAAGAGTTTGCCAAAAACGGTAAGTACTTGGCACCAACTTGTCTTGTCCTGGCTGAAAGTGAATAAATTGTGAGGTTCCTCATGGGAGGGTGATTGCTTACTGAAATCAGCAAATACACAGTAGCCTAAAAATAATTAGAAGAGGTGGTAAGTTTTCCACGAAAAGATCTTAGAATGTGTGTTTGTCCAACATCCTGTATCTGGAATTTCCATGTTTCACCCGTTGTAAATTGGGGGCCTTTGCATACCTTAGGGTTGTGCATCAGTTATACCCATTCTTGGATTGGACACTTTGCTCACTGATGCCCTCATGACCTCTCCTCTGGATTACTGCAATGCACTCTACATGGGGCTGCCCTTGAAGAGCATTCAACCAGTTCAGCTAATGCAGAGTGCAGCTGAATGGTGTCAGATATTTGACACATATAACATCATTGCTATGTGAGCTGCATTGGCTACCTGATGCAACTCAAGGTGCTGGTTGCTACTTTTAAAGCCCTTTAAGACTTTGATCAGATTACCTGGGCTTCTCCCAGTCATTTCTACCCATCAGCTCAGTCTGGCAGGTTGGGCACGCTACGGGTTCCGTCAACCAAGGCATGTAGATGATAGGTATTGGGACTTGTGCCTTCTCTGTGGTAGTGCCTCTCTGGAACATTCTCCTTTCAGAAATGAGGATGACTGCAACCCTGTTGGCCTTTCATAATGCCATGGAGACCCGGTTATGTGCCCAGGTCTGGGGCCCCAAGAATGTTAAGGACTCATTTCATGGTTATAGTAACATGGCAATAGTTTTACTCAGTGACCATATATATTTATTTTATATTGTTTCCATGTTTCTGTGATAAACAGAATCACTTGTTTAGATAGGCAGCTATAGAAATCAAATATCTTTTTCTGTTCTAGTTCTATGTGTAAAGAACATGTTGCAAGAACTTGATGCCAGCATTGTATCCAAGGAGAACTTTGCACAAGTGAAAATAGCTGAAAGAGAAAAAATTATAACAGGACAGAAAACTGAGATTGAGCGACTAGAGAAGAAAGCGAAAACTCTGGAATATAAGGTTTTTATTTATTGTTTCATGATTAAGTATAGCACTCATTTGTAAATATTTCTGCCCAGAAATAAAAAATTGGATTGCTGAAGTAGTTCTCCATTTGTTGATGGATTGTAATTTCTTGACATGAGGCAGACCTGAGAGGTTAGCAGGCTTTTAAGAGAGTGGGCAGCATCATGAATTCTGTGCAATACCACAAGGGCTAAGAAATTTTGAACACTAAAAGGGAGACCTCAGTTTACTCAACAGGTTTGAAAACATAATTTTGGCAAACAGTGGTTAACTACTGTCTTGTGATGGTTGCTAATGACTTTTATGATACCATACTTTTACAATGCAGGATCTTGCTTTGCCAAAAAACAAAAAAGTTGTGCTAAATTTTGTGGAGGGAGTTTTCAGAATAGCAATAACACTTAGACTTATGTCTGCTTCACAGTGCTTTACAGCCCTCTCTAAGCAGTTTACAGTGTCAACATCTTGCCCCCAACAATCTAGACCCTCATTTTACTTTTGTTGAGAATCGAACTGCTGGCAGCCAGCAGTCACCAAAAGTAGCCTGCAGTACTGCATTCCAACCACATTGCAATCTTTCATACCAGATTGACATCCTGGAGAAAACAACAGCAATTTATGAAGAAGAGAAGCGCAACCTGCAGCAGGAACTAGAAAGCAAGAGTCAAAAGCTGCAGCGTCACGTTTCAGACAAGCGCCGACTAGAAGCTCGTTTACAGGGCATGGTGACAGAGACGACAATGAAATGGGAAAAGGAATGTGTGAGTATGACTGGTTTACTGAACCATGGGGCTGGGAAGAAGCAGTTTCCGTTTCACAGTAGAAGACATAGCTGGAAGGATTTAATGCTATTTCTGGAAAGTCTGGCTAACTTACTTGATTGCTGGATAGGCAGCTAAACACTATAAGGCATGTCTCTGTGTGCTTAATTTTTCCCACATAAGAGTGGGGACATTAAACTGTAAATGCAAAGATGTACAATGCTGCTTTGGCCTGTTCATTAAACATTTCTGGGAATGCATCTGACGTTCATTCTTGTATAGGGTGCAAGCTGATCTTCCAGACTGCATTAGAGAAGGTTGAGGATTTGTGTGGGCATCTCCCGTTTCTTTCCTGGTGATGGTTTTCTCTACCAGAGGAGGACTTTATTGCTATAATTTATTCATGCAAGATTTAAGTAAACAGTTGGCAGCAGTAATTTTTTTTAAAATAAAGAAAGCCTGATGTTCAGGATTGGAAGGGACCTTGGAGGTTGGGCCGCAGCCTCTGTCTTTTGTCGTGGTGGTAAGACCATGATTAGGCATTCATTAATGTCTAATGAAGGAGAGACTGCAGATCTTATTTTAAGGCAAATGTAGCCAGCATTACTGAACCATAGGCTGCCTTTCCTTGGAATACAAATATGTGGCCATGGCTGGAATTAGTAGGTGTCAACCCATACCTTAATTTTCTGACAACTGGTATGTGTTCTTCTTACCACTTAACTAAAATTACTTTGAAAGAAAAAAATCTCTTTATTTTTGCCCATTAAAATTACTGGTGTTACTGTTTTCCTGCCATTCCTGAATTAACATAGCAGATAATTTTTCAGAATCTTAATATTTCAGCAGGCATCTATTTCACTTTAGAGACATGTCCTTGGAATCAAAAACCTGCCAATCAGTTAATATTGCATTGGTTAGTATACCGTGTGTAATGGTAGCCTTTCTTCTTACCGTGCAGGAGCGGCGTGTGGCAGCCAAGCAACTGGAGATGCAGAATAAACTTTGGGTGAAAGATGAGAAACTAAAGCAGCTCAAAGCCATTGTCACAGAGCCTAAGAGTAACAAACCTGAGAGGCCTTCCCGGGAAAAAGATCGAGAGAAAGTTCTACAAAGATCATTGTCTCCTCCCCCAATACCTGTAAGTTTCTTTTGAGAGTGAATGTGCACCTGTCTCTGCACACATCCACCACTGTGGCAAATGAATCTGAGAAATCAAACTCCTATGGCTGGGAGACTGTAGTTCAGCCAGGAGAATTCTCTGTGAGCCACCACCTTGAATTAGCTTTGAATCTTTCTGTTTGTGCATGTTTTCTCTTTCTAACTCTGCTTCGTATCGGAGATGGGGCTGAGTTTTGTGGTAGTGTTCTTTTCTTTTTGCCTTATTCATTAACTGCACCTTTCTTCAGTTTTCCAGTAACTGTATCCCTCACCTGCCTAACAACTATGATCCTCCTGCCAGAAGCCAGCCAAAGCTGCAGAGGCGTTCAAATTCTTGTAGCAGCATTTCCGTGGCTTCCTGCATCTCGGAGTGGGAACAGAGAACACCTACTCGGCACAGCAAGCCTCCTGACAAGGGTGACAATGGCCTCCCTAGAGCCAGGAGTAGACTGCAGGAGCCAGAACAAGCCAGGCCCTGGGTTATGTCAGAGAGAAGACGGGGCATGTGCTGGACAGGACTTCTGGCAGCTTCCAGCACTAAAGGGCCCTTAGAGCTAGAAGAGGACTTGTGCTGCAGGGTCAGTGTTATGTCGCAGCTATGGTTACCCCTGACTGAATGGCAGGGAAACATATCTCACCACCATGGGAGTTGCAGACAGAACAAGAGAATGGCTGTCATTGGTAGAGCTGTAGATTCACAGACGGGGGCTAATCTGGAGGAGCTGCTTGCTGCCCAGGCCAGCTTTCTCCCTGGGGTCAAGGTTCTCCATCAAGGCTGAATGGTCGTCCTGTGAGGTTCTGTCCCTTTTTCTTGCCATTTGGACACTGTCCTGATGTCTTCACGTTAATTGACAATGAGTTTATCCTTACATACTTGTTTACACGACAAATCTCTAATTTTGGGTAACTAGTTTGAATTAACTAAGTAGAAATTAGCTCTTCAAATAAATCTCAAATTAAAAAAAACAACCCCTTTGGAATTTCAAAGAAATTCCAATATCTTGCGGTGATGCCCTTAATAGTAAAGGCTGCAAGTCTTTAGTAAAAATAGTAAAGGCCACTTAGGCCTGAAGGGGTTTACTACTTTGCAGCTTGGGAACGGCTTACTATTCTCTGCCTTTTTTTCTATGTTCATAATCATCATAGTAGAGAGTGTACTATTTTGTATTTTATGTATGTATGCATACATAAAATGATCTTTGAATGACTTCTGGGCCATTTCCTGCTATTCTGCATTGCTGGGAGATGCAGAGTGCGTAAAAGCAGAACCTTTGAGGTCTGGCCTCAAAATGTGGTATTCTTTGCTCTCTTGGTGCTTCTGGTTTCTTCGATTTTTACCTGCTGAAGCCTGGAAGGATCCTAAACTACTGACCCAAATTGATTGGTAGAGAGCTTCGGCTAATCTGCGGTTGCCAATTTGTGCTTGTTTTTCCTCTTCCTATAATACAAATAAAGTGTATGTAAGATTTCAGTAGCAAATGTTGGGTTAGGGTTAACTTGCTCGACTATCCCTGGAAGATGCACTTTCCAAGGATAAGCTTAGGAAACTTGCCTACTAATTTTATACAATTCCTTTGGTGATCTCCCAGAATGCTCCTCCTGTTCGCCTTCACAGGCGGGGCTAATCTGGAGGAGCTGCTTGCTGCCCAGGCCAGCTTTCTCCCTGGGGTCAAGGTTCTCCATCGAGGCTGAATGGTCGTCCTGTGAGGTTCTGTCCCTTTTTCTTGCCATTTGGACACTGTCCTGATGTCTTCACGTTAATTGACAATGAGTTTATCCTTACATACTTGTTTACGACAAATCTCTAATTTTGGGTAACTAGTTTGAATTAACTAAGTAAAATTAGCTCTTCAAATAAATCTCAAATTAAAAAAACAACCCCTTTGGAATTTCAAAGAAATTCCAATATCTTGCGGTGATGCCCTTAATAGTAAAGGCTGCAAGTCTTTAGTAAAAATAGTAAAGGCCACTTAGGCCTGAAGGGGTTTACTACTTTGCAGCTTGGGAACGGCTTACTATTCTCTGCCTTTTTTTCTATGTTCATAATCATCATAGTAGAGAGTGCACTATTTTGTATTTTATGTATGTATGCATACATAAAATGATCTTTGAATGACTTCTGGGCCATTTCCTGCTATTCTGCATTGCTGGGAGAGGCAGAGTGCGTAAAAGCAGAACCTTTGAGATCTGGCCTCAAAATGTGGCATTCTTTGCTCTCTTGGTGCTTCTGGTTTCTTTGATTTTTACCTGCTGAAGCCTGGAAGGATCCTAAACTACTGACCCAAATTGATTGGTAGAGAGCTTCGGCTAATCTGCGGTTGCCAATTTGTGCTTGTTTTTCCTCTTCCTATAATACAAATGAAGTGTATGTAAGATTTCAGTAGCAAATGTTGGGTTAGGGTTAACTTGCTCGACTATCCCTAGAAGATGCACTTTCCAAGGATAAGCTTAGGAAACTTGCCTACTAATTTTATACAATTCCTTTGGTGATCTCCCAGAATGCTCCTCCTGTTCGCCTTCGTCACAGACGGTCTCGCTCAGCAGGAGAGAGGTGGGTGGATCATAAACCTCCTTCCAATATCCAGACCGAAACAGTCATGCAGCCACAAGTCCCCCATGCCATCATGGTAACCTCTGCAAATGAGAAGGCGCTGGCCAAGTGTGACAAATACATGCTGACCCACCAGGAGCTGGCCTCGGATGGGGAGATTGAGACAAAGCTGATCAAGGTAAGCTGTTAGGCTGGCAAGGAGACTTTTGTTAAGAGTGCTGCCCTGGGAGCATCCTGTGTTGTGCATCGAGTTTCTCCAGAGGTCCTCCAAGAAAAAAGCACATTGCAACCAGGGATGCTTTCCTACAATTTCTGGGGCTGTTGGGTGGAAGTGTTAAACTGGAGCAAAACTGTCTATAATTTGTTACTCAGGGCTGTAGGCAAATAGTGGTACAAACCTAGTTGAGCTTTTGACTGACTGACTGGGCTTTATCTCTGGAAAAGGGGTGTAATTTAGCTGCTTTGTACTTCTGAGAGATCAGGAAAAAAACCTTTTCTTCTAGCTTTACTTACATATGTATAAGAATGCAATGAAAATAAGTTGTTACCTGGTCAATTGTGCCAATAAATTTTTTCTGTTCAGAGATTTTCTTATAAACAGATTTTGTTTTTGAAAGGGGGATGTTTTCAAGACCAGAGGCG
Organism: Ahaetulla prasina; assembly: GCF_028640845.1. Classification (NCBI taxonomy): domain Eukaryota; kingdom Metazoa; phylum Chordata; class Lepidosauria; order Squamata; family Colubridae; genus Ahaetulla; species Ahaetulla prasina. Next base: position 1,109,265 of record NC_080551.1, on the reverse strand, counting down.
GTGGACAGGCTGTTCAGTTCACTGAAATAGAGACCTTGAAACAAGAGTCACCAACAGGGTGAGTCCCATTCAGCCCAAACGGTTTTGCCCTTTCATGCCCCAGATCAGTGGGAGTGGAAACGGAGGTGATTCCTGGGTGTTAGTGGAGATGATGACCAGGCCTTCATCTTTCGTGCATGCCTAAAGAATCTGGGTTCCGAGAAGGCCAGGAACTCCCGTGGGTAAAATGGTAAAAATACAGAGTAAGCATATGAAATTACAAATTGGAAATATCTCTAGGTTAATATAAAACAGGGACAGTCTTTCCTCTCCCCTTAGCCTGTACCTGGGTACTTTCAAGCAGGAGATTGACCTGAAGAGTTTTCAAGCCTGCCTCTGAACTGTTTCAAACCTTAACAACCTTCTCCTTTTCTATACCTAACCCACCAACTCTTCCAGACGCAAGCGGCGATCGTCTCCCTCAAGCCCTCGCCTCCCTGAGGAGGCTTCCGAGTCAGAATGGACTGATGTAGAAACACGGGTAAGTCAGGAGTATCTTTGGCAGAGGATGGGATGGGTGCTCCCGAGTCGCCTCCTGACAGCTTTGCCTGCCTTTTTTTTTTGGCCAGTGTTCAGTCGCAGTGGAGATGAAAGCAGGTTCCCACCTTGGGCCTGGCTATCAACATCACGCTCAGCCCAAGTAAGTTCTCCGTGTTCCTCTCAGCCTGAAGACTTTCTCCAATGTTCCAGAGAGAGGCTGGGTACTTGACAAGATCTGGGTGCTGGTGCGGGAGACGGGTAAAGAGCTAGTGCTTAGGACTGAAAATAAGACTTCACTATTGAGGTTTGACCTCTTGCAGATAAGTGCTGGCTATGCTGTGGAAGTGATCTGTTCAGCTCAGGGAAGAACACTGACAGTTGTGCAAGGCAGGAAAGAGGGCATCCGAGGTAAAAAGAGGTTAATGCGAGTTCTTCAAAGTAAAAGGCAATCGTCAGCATTCGGGCAAACCTGCCAGTTAATGGTTTTCTAGCTACAGGGAGGGCTGGATAGCACAACCTGCTTGTCCTCCATGCAACTCTCCCTGGTGGGCCTGAGTTTCTGTTTCTCACACTCCTTTCACTCTATTATACAGTGTGTTGTGTCTCGCCCGCTCCCCCTGCCGCTCTTATCTCCTGCCTGACACTGATAGTTCGGAAGAATGTCCTGGCATGCCTCCAGCCCCCAGCCCTGGCACCATGCCCAGACAGGCTGAGCAAGACGAAGGGCCTGACGTGCCTTCAGCCCCCAGTCCTGGCACCATGCCCAGGCAAACGGAGCAACTAAACCCCTCCCCCACAGCATGTGAGCCTGAAGAATGTGAGGCCAGTCATGAGCTAGGATTGTCAACAGCTGGAGGCTGGAGAGATCCTCGCTTCCGGAGAGTTGAGAGGCGACGTCAGCAAAAGGAAGGGAGGGGCAGGCCTGGATAAGTGCTGAGTCATGGAGCCACACCCCATGGCCTATATAAAGGATCTGCTTTCTGGCATTCTCTGAGTCAGGCAAAGTCTAACTTGGATTGCTGAAGTCACTTCCTGGTCTCCTGCCTGCCTTGAGAACTCTGATAGGACTTTGGCAGAGCTGCAGAGGCATGCTTGATACGGACTTCCCCGACCCGGCCGTCAGCGGAGGAGTGGGACACGACACAGTGGTTTAGGCTCTAAGCCTTTCTGGGATGCTGACTCTTCCTGGCCCATTATTCCATTTGTCTCCCTGAGCCAAGCTATGGCCCCGGGACAATGTTCAGAGAACACAAGGCAGTAGAAGATAGGTGTGTGGTGCCCACTCCTCTGAGGGAAGAGAGTCCTGTGCCAGGGAGTGGCTCTGAGAATTGAAACACCTCTCTGGGTCGCTGCTGGGAGGGAAAATTGGATTCCAGTCCAATTTTAAGCTCTCTGTTTTTTCATATAGAACTGCAGACTTTGATCATGATTGGGGATAACAGTCTTGTCCTCTCTTTGCAGACGCAGAAAACCCTGAAGCTTTGAGATTTCTTCTTCTGGAAACCTTTTCAAATAAAGTTTCAGGATACATAGCTGGCTATGCTAGAAAGTGACAAAAGGGAAATTAAATAAAAAGTGCCTCTCTTGATCCTCCTCTACATCATGACTTTGAGGAAGATGATGACCTCATTTTATTATTTTATGCATTTCTCTGTCTTCTTGCAAAGTTTTTACTCCATTTACTCCATTTTTCTTCTTGTACTTCAACACTTGTTTCCATGCCTACTTTTAGGCAACAATGTATTAGATTGTTGCTATTTATTTATCATCATGCACTTTAGTATCTCTGGGTAGCGTTTTGAATTTTGCATTTAAAAAGAGCTGTTTTTTGGGTTTCCTTTAAAACTGCAGGGCCTTCCCCAGGAATGTTGTATACAGGAGGCAGCTTTGGTTCTTTGCTAGGCAGAATTTCAGTGTATTCACGATGATTAGAAACTTTGTAGTGATGAATCCACAGCTGTTGTGACTTTTTCAACTGAATTTGCAAATAAAAAATTCATTCATAGCTTCCTACATTCAGTGCCCTTTCTGATCTGCCCTGGCCATATTAAGAGGAAGGATCTCCATTTATTCGGAGCATGGAACGGTTCTTGTTCCTTTCACACTCATTCTGTGTAAACATTCTGAAAGCCAAAATATTTGCAAGTTTATGCAATGAAAAAGTTTTAAAAATTCAGGTATCATCGACAAGCCACACCATTGAAAGTAATTGTAGCTGCTGCTGCCAAATCTCCCATTTGGATGCAGCCGCCTCTTGTCCCTGACACAGATGTCTCTGTGTTGTCTCTGCCCCCAAGGCCATCTCCTCTCCGAGATGAGACCATGTAGGGCAGGTGTATGTTTCCCATCTCTCTCGCTGGAGAGACAATCATTGGCCAAACCTTGGAAATGCAATTCATTCAGCTGAGAACATGGAGTCTTTCACTCGTCTCCCATGAAATGGAAAGCAGGGAAGGGCAACCATCAGCCACACAGCCGTTGAGGGATCGTATCAAATCAAAGGGGTTACAGCGGTCGTTTCAATTAGACTAAAGGTGCAGGCATAGCTACAGCGACTAAGGCATTGAAAGGTAAATCTAGAGGTTTCCCCTGAGCTTCACGTGATCAACAACTTGAGGCCAGATTTGAGAGTGATGTGTAGTCCCCCTAATAAGGAATGGAACTCAAAGTACTTTAATCTCTCAAAAGTTCTCTACTTTGCCTTGAGAAACAACTGATGGCCCAATTGAAGACTGCCATCTCATTGTGCCAATCTCAGTAAAAGATTAGATCAGGTAACTCAGCGGTTGCCAACAGGGCTCCGGCTACAGTAGAGATGGGCAAGCACGTGCTCACGAAGCTCGGCTCGTGTAAACTGAGGGGGCTTATGCTATGCACAAAGCTTCCATTCGTGCAAATAGCTGAAACAACCAACGAAATGCTTGTCATTTGGGTTACTTCTATTAAATACAATCTTTAATCTTTATTCCTCTGATCTCCATGTCATGGTGACATATACTGCCAAATCTCTGAAAGCCTGATTTTTAAGTGTCACCAAATAAAATCCTTGACTTGGTTGTAATCTAAATAAATCTGCTCCGAGTAGCCTCAAACCACAAAATGGGTGGCATTTACGTTTAATAAATACAAGAAAATAACCTCTCAACATTAGCAATATATTTCGTATAATGTAGCAAAATGCAGTATAATTCATAAAATTCACAGAAATAACAAAATGTGTATCAAAATATAGAACACCAGAGTAGTGAATTTTAAAAATTGAGTGATAAGATTACAAATAAAATTAAATTGTGTATGAGCAGTTACTGGAGTGACTAAACCTATGGCTGGAAATTTAGATCACTTAGCCCATTGGGCCAAGCTTGCTGCGTCATGTCATCACATGATGTTTCATGATGTTTTTTCCATTTGTGGAGCTGGGGTGGGCATGTCCTGCATGGGACCCATCGGGCCTGCGGGCTCCCAGTTAGACACCCCTTTAGGCAGCAATGCCCTCAGGATGATGGATTTCATGCAGGGATCCAGGGAACCTTCTCGGGGAGCATTCTGCTGCAATAGGATGTAATTTGTGGGATATCCCCACAGTTGGGGTTAAGATTACCGCTCAGTGCCAATTTATATTTCCAATATTGGCACCTGCCATGGTAAGTTTGGATCTGGTTGAGCACTGTTCAGGTTTTCTTTGGGAGATCAAAGCTGAAGGGGCATTTTAGTGGATTAGACAATTAAACAGAACTGGGTTAGTAGTTGCCCACTCCTGGCATCATGCTTATCTCAATGTCAAAGTCTTCTCTGAATCATTACTGCCCAGGTTTCCATGGCAAAGACCAAAATTTGGATCTTAATATTTGATTGACACTCCTTGTGTATAGGTGATAATCAGTTTGCCTCACATTTTTGCCACTCCCTTTTTAAGACTGATTGTCTCCTAAGATGTGGAGGTGGTATGTTAGATAATGCTGGTAGCCATTTTGAAGGCGTCTGTAATGACCTGCCCCAGCTACTTTCCCTCAGGAAAGCAAACTCTTGACTCCATTGAGTTGAATCAAAAGAACTTTTACTGAGAGAAAGTGGTTGCAGTAAAGTCAGGTGGAATCTGAAGGTCCTGCGCAAAGCACAAAGCATTCCTTCCATTTCCCCAAATCCAATCCCTCTGACCAGTCCACCGGAAGCCAGTGGGATGCCACAAGGTTGCTTTGAGAACTGCAAGGGGCTAGGCAGATACGGTTCACTCTCAGGGCACAATGGCCTTAGAACCAGATTGGGATGGAGTCTTCCATTTCTGCAGACAATCCCCCACCCTAATTCTCAAGCAGTTACAGCAAAAGCATTCGAAAAATGCCATCAAGCTTTCCTCCCCCCGCCCACTTCTAATAGAATCGCAAGACATGATACTGGACCTGACATGCTGCCCCCCTGAATAGAAATACTAGTCAGTGGCCTGGAAAGATTTCCCAACAGCTCACAATGAGTAGGTTGAGCCCCTAAAAATTCTTTAATTAGTATCCTGACAAAACCAAATGACATCTTTCCTGTTGTGTTTCTTCCTGTTTTGTTCTACAGTACTAGCGTTACTGTTCGGGGGACAGCATGTCAGGTCCAGTATTCCTAAATACTGAAGAGTACTTAGGAATCCAGTGTCTCTCAGATTTCAAAATGCTGCTGCCCTTCTATCATTAATGGATCAGGGGTAAGCAGAAGCTTAGATCTAAGGGTGTTGGCTGTCCAGCTAGCAAATCCAAATCAAGAACTCTTGGGCCATTGTTCTTCCCAAAAAGTAAGAGTTATTGAATACACCATTGGCACAATAGAAGTGAAACCAATTCTAAAATTCCCACGCAAAACCCCACATTGTTAAACTTGATTTTTGCCATTGACCATCCCCCTCAGTTCATTGCGTTGTCCAATCAAATAAGCTCCTCTTGTTATGAGAATGGCCTGCCTTGTTCAAACATCTCTGCATCATGTCACTGGGGTTGGTTGCAGGGTCTCATGATCTGCAGATGGAATCTTGGTATTCCTTCCCCCCCAGACATTCCAACTACCTCTTCCTGATTGTTGTCAACCTGAGAGCAAAGAAGTAACGAGGTGAAAGAGTGATTTGCTCTTGACATGTTGACCCCCCCCAAAAAAAGGATGCATTTGTAACCCATGTAAATATATGTAATCATGAGAAATTCCTCATTGTACAAAGTATTCAACTTACTTTGGCCAGTTAGAGTAGTATAGTCAGAACAATCTTGAACTGAACACACTCAAAACTGTAGAGATGATAGTAGATTTTAGGAGAAGCCCTTTTATTCTACCATCACTTGCAATACTAGACAACACAGTAGTATCAACAGTAGAGACCTTCAAGTTTCTAGGTTCTATAATATCTCAGGACTTAAAATGGACATATAACATCAAAATGTCATCAAAAAAGCATAACAAAGAATGTTTTTCCTGTGCCAACTCAGGAAGCTCAGGCTGACCAAGAAGCTGCTGATATTTGACAGAGGAATGATTGAGTCTGTCATTTGCACCTCTATAACTGTCTGGTTTGGCACAACAACCGAACAAGACAGACACTGATTTCAATGGGTAGTTAGAAAAAAACAATTGCAACCAGCCTGCCTTCCAATGAGGGCCTGTACACTGCATCAGACAGAAAAAGAGATGTGAACATATCTACAGACCCCTGACATCCTGGACATCCTGGCTTGGCTGTTGTTGGTGTGTCTGAGATGGGGGTTGTGGAGATAGGTGGCTGTAGTTTCCTTTCAAACCTGCAGTAAAACACATTCAGGTTATCTGCCAATTGTTGATTTCCTTCAGCCTAGGAAGGAGGGTTGCCATAGGCAGTGATATTTTTAAGAGTTTTCCACATGTTTGTTGGTTCATTTGTTGAGAACTGATTCTTTAGCTTTTCAGAGTAGTTTCTTTTTGCTGCTCTGATCTCCCTTGTTAATACATTTCTGGCCTGATTGTACAGCATTTTATCACCTTTTCTGTAGGCTTCATCTTTGGAACGATGTAGCTGTTTAAGTTTAGAGGTGAACCAAGGTTTGTTGTTATTGTATATTCGCAAGTTCCTGGTTGATACATATAGGTCTTCACAGAAGCTGACATGTGATGTTACAATATCTGTGAGTTTATCCAGGTCTGCAGAGGTATCTTCAAAAATATTCCAATCAGTGCAGTTAAAGCAAGCCTATAGCTTTAACTTTGCCTCCTCAGTCCAATTCTTCACTGATTTAATTGTTGGTTTTGTAGTTTTAAGTCTTTGCCTGTAAGCAGGTACAAGGTGAACCATGAAATGATCTACAGTGGCAAAGACCGATAAGCATCTTTTAGTGTTGTATAGCAATGGTCTAAAGCAGTGATGGCTAACCTTTTTGACGTCATGTGCCAAAAGTGGGGAGGGAGTGTGTGTGGGGGGGTGTCATGTGCATGCGTGCCCACACCCATAATTCTTTTTTTTTAATTGAAAAAGTTTTAAGAAACAAAAACATTTTCCCCCCTTTTTTCCCCCTCCCTCCCAGAAGACCCCCTTCCCCCCTCCCTTCCCCCCCCCGGCTTCCCGGGTCAATCACAAGGTATTGTTATACATAAACCAAACATAGAGTAAAATTTTCCCTTCTAATCCAATTAACCTCATCCAAATCTTTTCATCTCCCAACCCCCTCCACATTACATAAAATAATACTTCCTAATTATTCAAAAGCAATCTGATATTTCTTAATCTGATATCTGTTTTGTAGATAATCAATCCATTTTTTCCATTCAATTAAATATCTTTCCTGAGTATTGTCTTTCAAAAAAGCTGAGATTTTAGCCATCTCAGCCAAATTAATGACTTTCAATATCCATTCTTCTATTGTAGGTACCTCTTCTTTCTTCCAGTATTGTCCAATCAACAGTCTTGCTGCTGTTATTAAATTCAGAATCAATTTAGTCTCAATCCCTGTACAATCCGTTATAATTCCGAAAAGGAAAAATTGCGGCAGGAACTTTATCTTCTTCTTCAGTACATTTTGAATAATCCACCAAATTCTTATCCAAAAGGCCTTAATTTTCTTGCAAGTCCACCAAATATGAAAATATGTAGCATCATCACAATCACACCTCCAACATTTCGCTTGGATATTAGGATACATACATGATAATTTTTTGGGATCTAAGTGCCATCTATAAAACATCTTATAAAAATTTTCCGTTGAATTCTGTGCTTGTGTAAACTTAACATTTCTAACCCAGATTTTCTCCCATGTTTCCAACATTATTGGTTCCTGAATATTCTGTGCCCATTTTATCATACAGTCCTTTACCAAATCCTTTTCCGAATCTATTTCAAGCAACACATTATACAATCTCTTTATATGCTCCTGGGTCTGATTTCTAATTTGCTTTATTAAATTTTCCTCCCTTTGCATTATACCAATTTTTTGATCTTCTTTCCATCTAGCACTTATTTGCCCATATTGAAACCAAGTATAATTCCTCCCTTCTTCATTTAATACCTGTAATGATTTTAATTGCAATCTACCTCCTTCAGCATACAAAAGTTCTTTATAAGTAATCATTTCCTGTTTCTGTTCTATATTTATATTCTCTATTGCATGTCTGGGGCTTGCCCATATAGGAATCTTGTAATCTAATTTATAAGAATATTTTTTCCAGACCCGCAAAAGAGCACTTCTCAACACATGATTCTTAAAAGCCCTATCCACTTTTTTTTCATAAAATAAATACGCATGCCATCCATATAACAAGTCATAACCTTCTATATTCAAAATTCTTTCCTCCGTTAAATTAAACCAGTCACTTATTACTGAAAGGGCTACTGCTTCATAATATAGTTTAAAATTAGGCATTTTTAAGCCACCTCTTTCCCGTGAGTCCTGTATTATTTTCATTTTAACCCTCGCCTTTTTACCCTGCCATATAAATTTATTGATCCCAATCTGCCATTCTTCCAAATTTTTGTCTTTCTTAATTATTGGTATCATCTGGAACAGAAACAAAAATCTAGGTAACACATTCATTTTAATAGCCGCAATCCTTCCCAATAGCGATAACTGCAATTTCTTCCAAACACTCATATCATTCTGAACTTTTTGCCATAGCAAGTCATAATTATTCTTATAAAGTTTCTTGTTCGATGAGCTAATATAAACCCCTAAGTATTTAACCTTTTTTACTACCTCAAATCCTGTCATTTCCTCTAGTTTTTGTTTCTGTTGTATAGACATATTTTTGATTATCACTTTTGTTTTATTCTGATTTATTTTAAATCCTGATACCTTTCCATATTTATCAATTACTTCCAACAAAAATCTACTTGAATTTATAGGATTTGTTAAAGTAACCACTACATCATCTGCAAAAGCTCTAACTTTATACTCATATTGTCTAATCTTAATTCCTCTATTTTCATTAATTCTCGTATTTTATCTAATAATGGTTCCAGAGTCAAAACAAACAATAATGGTGATAAGGACATCCCTGTCTTGTTCCTTTCGCAATCTTAATAACTTCTGTCAAACTACCATTTATTATAATCTGTGCTGTTTGCTCTCCATAAATCGCTTTAATTATTCTAATAAAACAATCTCCAAATTGCATTTTCTCTATTAATTTAAATAAAAATCCCAATGCAATCGATCAAAGGCTTTCTCTGCATCCAAAAAATAAGTGCTGCTGAAGTATTCTTCTTTCCAAATATTCCAATATATTAATAATCTGTCTAACATTATTCCTCATCTGCCTCCCTTTTATAAAACCAGATTGATCAGTATGAATTCTTTGTTGTAAAACTAACATTAATCTATTTGCTATTATTTTACAAAATCTTATAATCATTATTTAAAAGTGAAATCGGCCTGTAGTTACCAGGTTTAGAGCAATCTTGCTCCTCTTTGGTATCAGTGAAATAAAAGATGTTTTCCATGACGGGGTATTCACCCTAATTGTATCTGATTAAATAATTCTTTAAGTGGGCCTAATATTTCATCCTGTGTTTTTTATAATATTCTGCATAATCCACCATACTTTAATCCAAAATGCTTTAACTTTTTTACAAGTCCACCATATATGGTAATAAGTGGCATCTTCACAATCGCATCTCCAACATTTAGCCTGTACATTAGGATACATACATGACAACTTTTTGGAGTCTAAATGCCATCTATAAAACATCTTATAAAAATTTTCTCTCATATTTTGCGCTTGTGTAAATTTAACATTCCTCACCCAAATTTTTTCCCAAGTTTCCAACATTATTGGTTGCTGAAAATTTTGTGCCCACTTAATCATACAATCCTTAACCAATTCAGTTTCTGAGTCTATTTCTACTAATACATTATACAACCTCTTAATATGCTGTTGGCCTTGATCTCTCATTTGTTTTAACAAATTATCCTCAATTTGCCTAACACCTATTTTTTGATCTAATTTCCATCTAGCTTGTAATTGTCCATGTTGGAACCATGTATAATTTTTCCCTTCTTCCCCCATCTTTTCTCTAGATTTTAATTGTAATTCCCCCTTTTCCATACAAAGAAGTTCTTTATAGGTAACTACCTCCATCTTTTGATATATATTTATATTTTCTATCATGTGTCTCGGGATTGCCCATATTGGAATCTTTCCATCTAATTTATATTGATATTTCCTCCAAACCCTCAATAATGCATTTCTAATTATATTATTTTTAAATATTTTATCTACTTTCTTATCATATAATAAATAGGCATGCCACCCATATAACAAACCATAACCTTCTATATTCAAAACTCTTTCCTCAGTTAAATTAATCCAATCAGTAATTAATGATAAAACAACTGCTTCATAATACAATTTTACGTTAGGCATTTTAAGACCCCCCCCTTTCCCTTGTATCCTGCATTATTTTCAATTTTATTCTTGGTTTTTTGCCCATAATTTATAGGATTTGTTAAAGTAACCACTACATCGTCTGCAAAAGCTCTAACTTTGTACTCATATTGTCTAATTTTAATTCCCTCTATTTTCGTTAATTCTCATATTTTATCTAATAATGGTTCCAGAGTCAAAACAAACAATAGTGGTGATAAGGGACATCCCTGTCTCGTTCCTTTCGCAATCTTAATAACTTCTGTCAAACTACCATTTATTATAATCTGAGCTGTTTGGAGAATAAGTCACTTTAATTATTCTAACAAAACAATCTCCAAATTGCATTTTCTCTATTAATTTAAATAAAAAATCCCAATGCAATCGATCAAAGGCTTTCTCTGCATCCAAAAAAATAAGTGCCGCTGAAGTATTCTTCTTTTCCAAATATTCCAATATATTAATAATCTGTCTAACATTATTCCTCATCTGCCTCCCTTTTATAAAGGCTCTTGGATCACCACGCCTTCTTGGATCTCTTGATGTTTTTCTATCACTTCTATTTCGACTTTCAAAACTGTAGAAAGAAAATCCTTTGCCTTTAAAACAGTGTCAATTCTATATCTCCTTCCTTGATAAAATACTGTCAGTCCAACTGGCACCTCCCATCTGAATTGAATCTGATGTTTTTTAAGTTCTTGTGTAAAAAAAACAAATTCCTTCCTATCTCTTAACATCTTGGAAGGAATCTCTTTCAACACCTTCAGCTCCTGTTCTCCAATTTTTAAAGTTGTCTGATATGAAACTTGCAGAATCTGATTTCTCATAGTTCTTTTCACAAAATAAACCACAATGTCCCGAGGAAGCTTTCTCTGTCTTGTGATCCAGGAGTTAACTCTTATATTTTATCAATTTGGTAAGCTACCTCTTGGGGTTCCACTTCAATAAATTCAGCCAATGCTTCTGATATAATTTTTCTTAGGTCCTCTCCTCGCTGTTCTTGCATACCACGGATTCTAAGAGCTCCTTCCATAAGTTTATATTGTAATATCACAACCTGATCTTCATTTTGATCCACTTTTTTCTGAACACCTTGCATTTTGTCTTCTAAGTGCTTATTTGACTGAGAGATCTGTTGCATTTCTTCTTCCAATCCCTCAATTTTTTTACTCAATCCTTGAACAGCCATAATAATATCTTCTCTTATTTTTGCATTAAAATTCTCCATCATCTCTTTTTGCCTATCTTCAGAAAGTTTTAATTGTTCTTTCAATATATCTTCAAGATTTGGTTCAGATCCCCTTCTTCCAGAAGGCTTTAAAGGTTTAGCTGCCATTCTGTCTTCAAAAGAGTCAGGAATTTAAACTTAAAAACTTTCCTTTAGTCCTTTCAGTATAAGAGAACTCCGTTTATAACAATCCACAAATAACGCTACTTTGTTGTACTAAAAAAGTTCACTTTCACTTTCAGACGCCATTTTAAAAGTCAATTAATCAGAGACAAAGAGAAGTTTCAAATTTCAAAAGGGGAGTCGGTATACTTGCTGTGTTGTTTCTGCTTCAAAGATCGAACGCTTGTGAAATTCCCGTCTGCTTAGTAAATCAATCAATTTAACAAGTCCTTTTGAGCAGAAGTGACTCCTACTCCTTTTTCCTGAAAAAAACAGGAGCACGTTTGAAGTCGGAGATAATGAGGTTCGGCGGGATCATAAATCCAGAAAAATTCGCTCTTAAGAGCAAACCCCCTGGATAGATCTACCACTCCCCCACAGCTCTGCATAAACCCCCTTATGCCCAAGGGGTATGCTAAGGTCAGTGAACAGTGATTTATACTGTTTCACTGACTTTTACGATCTTCTAATGCGGAGTGCCCTGTTAGAGCACCCTGCAGGAGCGGTGACATCACTGGAAGCCCCCCCCACACCCATAATTCAATGCTCTCCACACCCCGTGCATAAGCATGTGACTCCCCCCACTTTTGGCACGCAATGGCACGGTAGGACTGGAAGGCCTGTTTTTCACCCTCCCCAGGCTCCAGAGGTTTTCTAGGAGCCTGGGGAGGGCAAAAATATCTTTCCCCAACCCCCAGAGGCCCTCCGGAGGGCAGAAACAGCCTGTTTCCCGACTTCTTGTGGGCCTGGAAGGCCCGAAATTCAGCTGGCCGGTGCGCACATGCACACTGCAGCTGAGCTAAAGTAATGCTCACATGCCCACCAATATGGCTCCACGTGTGCCATAGGTTCGCCATCACGGGTCTAAAGTGTTCTTTCCTCTAGTGGAACAATTGACATGCTGAAAGTATTTTGGTAACTCTTTCCTTAAATTTGCCTTGTTTAGATCTCCCAAAATAATGGCCAGTGAATCGGGGTATTTGGCTTCAGCCTCCATAATTTGGTCAGCTAGAGTTCATAATGCCTTTTTATACAGGCTTGTGGTGGGACATAAACAGCAATTAGAAGAAATGAGAAAAATTCACGAGGCAAATAGTATGATTTGCAGTTGATAATTAATGTCTCTAGGTTTTCATCACATAATTTATTTACTATAGTTATATCCTGAGACCAGCTGTTGATATATAAGCATAAGCTTCCTCCCTTCTTTTTACCAGATGTTTCTGTAATTCTGTAAACCCTATGCAGGCTGCTATTCACGAAACCTGGTTAAATGCTATTCATTTAACCAGGTTTCAGAGAAGCATAGGGCTGCTGAATTGTAAAAATCAGAATTGTATCTGTTTAAAAGGAGTATGTCATCCATCTTATTAGCAAGTGAATGTACATTAGTTAGGAAAATTGAAGGCAGAGGAGTTTTATTTCTTCCTTAATCTGTTTAAAATCCCCACCCTTTTACCTCTCCTTCTCCGCTTCCTCTGTTTGGTTTTTTTGTTAATCCATGACTCCGGGGAAATTGCTTCTTCCTGTGTTAGAATCTCCTCCGCATTTGTAAAGACTGTGTGTGTGTGTGTGTGTGTGTGTGTGTAAGATCACAGAAAGCTGCTCCTTAAAGAAAAATTGCTTAATTTTTAGCAGATTAAGTGACACATGCATGCGCCAGAACCCAGAAGAGAGTAGCTGGCCAGCGTGTATGCACACAACAGAACCCGGAAGAGCAGCTGGCTGCTGCATGCATGGGCACTGGCCAACTGCTCTCTTCCAGGTTCTGGAGCTCTGGCATGTACATGCATGCTCTAGTTTTGGCACTTGGTGCCAAAAAGGTTAACCATCACTGCACACCAAAACATCAAGACAAAAAGACATTTTTTCACCCATGCTATAATTTTTTTTTAAATTTGCATTTATATCCCGCCCTTCTCTGAAGACTCAGGGTGGCTTACACTATGTCAAGCAATAGTCTTCATCCATTTGTATATTATATACAAAGTCAACTTATTGCCCCCAACAATCTGGGTCCTCATTTTACCTACCTTATAAAGGATGGAAGGCTGAGTCAACCTTGGGCCTGGTGGGACTTGAACCTGCAGTAATTGCAAGCAGCTGCTGTTAATAACAGACTGTCTTACCAGTCTGAGCCACAGAGGCTTTAATTCTGTTAAAAAACTAATTCCCACAATACTGTGTATGCTCTGGGATGTCAAACCACCTAGTAGGGCTGTATAATTTATTATCCTAATCTGTCCAATTACCTATTTGCTTATAATCTTATGACTATAACCTGTTCTATCTCATGATTTATGTTGATTGCTTTTATTTAGTATCCTATTATATTTTATGTTGATTGTTTTAGTATTCTATGACTATCACTGAGTGTTGTATCTATGATTATCACTTGTTGCTTGTATGTACACTGTGACCTTATGCACCAGAGAAAAATTCCTTGTGTTGTCCAATCACACTTGGCCAATAAAGAATGATTATATTCCATTCCATTCCATTCAGAAGGTGGCAAGCAGATTTGGACAGGCACATGAGAGAGGGATCATCTTTTGCAAATGTTTCCCTCTTAAGTTGGCTGAAGATGGCTCTTTGGAATTCCTGCAAATCCATAAATCTGCCGAATTGAATTGGGCCCTTCTGAGCCACAATCTCCCCTTCTGGCCTGCTGTTTCCCCTTGTAGGAATTTAGCACCCACCCCCTTCCTAGAAGAATGAAATATTTTAGAAAATATTTAAAAGGCAGAATATATTTCCCTGGATAAGAAATGGAGAAACATGTTTTAAAGACAAAGCAGCTTCCTGCCTCCCCGCCCCCCTTTGTCAATGGGTCAGAGACAGAAACTCACTCCCCCCCACCTTTGTCAATGGGCCATTAAAGCCTCAGCTAAGCTCACTCATTTCCCCCCCACCTTTGTCAACCATCATCTGCATCATAATAGAACCCATCTAGAACAGAAACTCACCACATGGCACCTGGGAAGATTACATCAGCCAGCAAGGCTAGCTAAGACCCCCACCCCCTGGGAGTTTGACAACCAATCAGGATACTCTTCCTGTGCCCCAGAAAGTTCAAAGCTCAGAAAAAGCATAAAACCAGGGAGCACACAGGATCTCAGCCCTTTTTTCTGTTCAGGAACTCAAGCCATGTGATCCTGACCACCATTAAACCATCTTTCCAAGCAGCCTCCATGTTTTCAGTGTCTTTGTCCCCACTTGGAACTGAACCCAGATGGATATTTCTTCCAACACCCTCTCAGGTATCTTTTTCCTCTGAGTCAAGCAGAACTTTTGATGATCATAGTATGCATTCAGGCAGCATCTGTACTAAGTGCTTTCTTTTACAAGACTGGCCCAGTTATAGCCTTTGGGCAGCTCACAATAAAAATATAAAAAGACAATTCTAAAAGTGCAGTAACAAAAATAACAATTAAAACAGTGGTGGGATTCAGCCATTTGCACCACTTCAGCAGAACCGGTTGTTAACTTTCTGAGCAGTTTGATGAACTGGTTGTTGGAAGAAATCATTAGGGTAGAGAACCGGTTGTTAAATTATTTGAATCTCACCGCTGAATTAAAACCACCACAGATAAATACAGAGCACTATCTTCCTAAAGGCTATTGACCAGGTTTATATAATCCTTGGTTGTATAAACAGAGGCATAGAATCAAAATTACCTGTATTAGTACAACTTTATAAAACCTTAAGTACTGCAGTACTGCAGGCTACTTCTGCTGACTTGGCAGTTGAAATCTCACCAGGCTCAAGGTTGACTCAGCCTTCCCTCCTTGGGTAAAAGGAAGTGGGTAAAATGAGGACCCAGATTGTTGGGAGCAAGATGCTGACTCTGTAAAACTGCTTAGAGAGGGCTGTAAATCACTGTAAAGAGGTATATAATTTGAAGTGCTATTACTAAGTGCTATTGCTATTGTTATGCTAAATAAGGCCACACCTGAAATACAGCAAAAAGTGCAGAGAAGAGGATGATTAAAGGCTTGGAGACAAAAACATTGGCAGTTGCAGGAATTGGGTATGGCTAGTTTAGAAAAAAGAAGGACTGGGTGTGTGTGTGACATATAGCAGTATTCTAGTAGTTGAGGAGCTGCCAGTCAAGAGTGAAACTTTGGCAGCTCATTGTTTCAACTTGTCATTAAAGGAGGGGTGCAAGTGTTGGTTACAAATGGGTTAACTAGAGATATGAAAGTTCTACAGCACCACTGAATCTCCTGAGAGTCTGGAAACTTTTCAAGGACATTTTTAGCAGGTGTGTAGTTGAGGCAAATGGTTCCCATAACAAAGAGAACTTGTTTACTTGGCTTACGTGAAAGCCTGGGGGTTTGGCTTGGAAAATTATTGTTTAATACTATGAACTGGGACCTGAAGATCTCAGAGTTAGTTTTGCCTCAACATCACTAGGCCATGTATTCAATGAACAATAAGTTTTTCAGAAATGAAATGGGCTTTTATTTGGACACTGAAGCTGGGTGTTGACACTGCCACAAAGAAGAGGGGATTGACCTGTTTTCCAAAGCCCCAGAAGGCAAGAGAAGAAGCAATGGATGGAAACTAATCAAAGAGAGAAGCAACCTGGAATGAAGGAGAAATTTCCTAATACTGAGGACAATTAACCAGTGGGACAGCTTGCCTCCAGAAGTTTTGGGTGCTCCAGCACTGGAGGTTTTTAGAAGAGACTGGACAACCACTTGTCTGAAATGTTATAGGGTCTCCTGCTTGAGCAGCGGGTTGGACTAGAAGACCTCCAAGCTTCCAGCTCTATTCTGATTAATTGATTGATCAGATCAGATTGATCAGATCAGATTGATCAGATACCAGGAACTCATGTGGCAATCAAAACCCCTTTTTCCAGGGCAAGTGCCAGAGTGGTAGATTGTCACAATGTGCAGAATTGTTTCAGTGAATTTGTTCGTTGACCTAGGCAGACCATTTTCAACAAAGGAACATGTACCCTTCAAGATTATTCTGCTGCTGCCTGTTACTTTTGTTCTAAGTGCCCCTTTGACGTTGCACATTTGGCAGAGATCCACTAGAGTAGCCTTGTCTTCCAACAGGAGAAAAGGGAGAATTCTCATGACCCTATCAGAGGTGGGTTTCAGCAGGTTCTGACCAGTTCTGGAGAACCGGTAGTGGAAATTTTGAGTAGTTTGGAGAACCGGTAGTAAAAATTCTGCCTGACCCCACCCCCATCTATTCTCTGCCTCCCAAGTCCCAGCTGATCAGGAGGAAATGGAGATTTTGCAGTAACCTTCCCCTGGAGTGGGGTGGGAATGGAGATTTTACAGTATCCTTCCCCTGCCATGCCCACCAAGCCATGCCATGCCCACCAAGACACACCCACAGAACCAGTAGTAAAAAAAATTTGAAACCTATCACTGGACCCTATGGTTGTCCAACTGGAGCTGGCCAGAATTGGAGCATTTGTGATCTTCCTTCATCCATCTGAGAGGGAAATTGGACTTTTCTCATCCCCTGAAATCCTTAGCATATTTTAGGTTTATTGTCATGGGTTTTAGAAAGAGGATTTATATGGTAATGCATATGTATGAGACCAGCAAGGATGAATACTTAAAAAAAAGAGAATAATATCTTAAAAGTGGAACTTTATATTCATGCTAATGGACATCTTTTTTACAAACAATTTTGTGTTTCATTCTACAGTACCTGTTGCCTCAGTAAGAAATTCTCAATTTGGACAAAACTGAATTGAAAACAGTGTTTAATGTGGAAATGATTTATTTCTGAGGGACATGCCTGGCTTCTTTCCTATGAAATTTTCTACATAGTCCTGGTAGATAAAGTAATACTTTGTGCTCATGAAAAATGTCTGAATCCTAATATTTTTCAGTGCAAGCTTTCAATTCAAAGTCATCAATGAACCAGAGATTGAAGTCCTAGTAGAATGAGGTAAAAGGTAAAGGAGCCCAATAGATTTTACTCCGCTAGTCATTGCCAACAATAGGTGGCAGTGCCCATCTCCCTTTCAAGGCCATTGAGCCAGCGCTGTCTGAATTCATTTAACAGATTAACAGAATTGGAAGGCATCTTGCAGGTCATCTAGTCCAACCCCTGGCCCAAGCAGGAGACCCTACATTTCTGACAGATGGCTATCCAGTCTCTTCTTGAAAGCTTCCAGTGATGACGCTCCCACAACTTCTGAAGGCAACTTCTGTTTCATTGGTCAATGGTTCTCACTGTCAGAAAATTTCTGGGATTGCACTTCATTTCTTTTCTAAGGATTTTAAAATTTGCTCTTTCGAAATTTAGCATGGATATATGATTATGTTTCAGATTCCCTCTGTTGTGCTGCAGATCCCAGTTGGTGTCCATTCCTTTTACATTTTACCTCTTCAACCACTTATAATCAGATGTAGCAGAGGCACCCTATCAACTCCTTGCAGTTCAGAAATTCCAGCAGAAGTTGGAGGTGTTCAGTTGACATTTGGCTACTGCCCTTCATTTGATGTTCAGTGGCATCAATTGATGTGCTTGCATGCATGTAGCAAAGAGAATACTTGGGTCTCCGTGACATTCCAGCTAAGAAAGCTTGGCCATTGTTTCTTATTGTCTCACTACCTGGAGACTGGCTAGCAAAGTGATTTCCAATCCCACTGAAGCCAAACCAAGGGATGAGGCAGTACAACATGCAGAAAACCATGTCCAATGTTATTGCTCCTAGCCTACTATGATAGCCTCCTAGCAGGCACTGAACCACTTCCCTGCACCTCCCCAGATGGATCAAGAGTGCACTAGTGACACTCACATCAGGGTATCTGCACAATCTGGGGCTAATCTTAGAGAGGCAAAAGGAGAAGGGGACAGCAGAAGATGCTTAAATAGTGCTATTGATGAAGTCGGCATGAGTTTGGGCAGACTCAGGGAGACAGTGGAGGATATGGGGGGACTGCCATAGCATAGCAAAGAGTCAAACATGACTTGGATTGAACAACCATAGCACTTGGGGATGGGGCCTCTGCTTTGCCTGCAAAAATACCTGACTGTCAGGCTGCCTCTGATCATATCTAGGAAAGAATACACCTTGACTTCATTTGCAAATAAAGAAAAGTACTTTTACTAATTACATCTGGATAGCAGCTGTGCTTAGCGGTGCAAAGTTGAATCTGAGACAAAATATGGCTAACAATCTGTAGCACCCTATTCCTCCCTCCCCTTTCCCAATAGGTCATCAGGTCTGGTCCAATGCCAGCTCCTTCCCGGGGTCCCGGGGTAATCTTCTTCCGCAGGTCTCTGGTTGTCAATCATATCAGGAATGCAATGTCCGTTAGAGTTCGCGCCAAACATTTCTGTTGAATTCAAACTATCCATCTCCCCTCCCACCTTAATTATGTCAGACTGACACTCTTAAAGGTCCCTCTCTATTTAACTTGAATCCGATAGCTATGTACATTACAAATACAATGCTATGCTATCTAACAACTAAATATGAGGAGTACAAAGAGATACGAAGATTGGAGTGGAGGCTGACATCAATCCCGGTACAGCTAGGAATGTTCCCCACACTGGCTGCCTATGGATTCAGGCAAAGCCGGACAGACTACAAGGGAGGCACTTTCCAATATTTCACACAGGATGGGAGTTGCACACCACTTGTTCCATCTTGCATTCCTCACAAACAGTACTTCATCATAACACACACTGTCCTTGCCTGCCTGATTTGTTACTTTACAATTTTAATTAATTCCTTGGGGGCATATATACATATTTATATCTACTGTATTTTCAAGGATGCCACTAGGCTGCAGAAAACCTCAGGCTGTTAGAAAATACAATTATAGGAACCTGCTGTTCAGCATTCAGACCAAAGTAAATGAAAAGCTCAAGGGAAAATCAGTTGGCAATCTTGAATTATCTGTCTAATTAGAATTTCTAAACATGGCAATTTCCTTGGGGTTGGCTTGTAAAATTTGAACCAAATCTCTTGAATCAGATGAAATGCAGCCGTGAGCTCCAAGGAAGGTGTTTAAGATACCAAGAGATTATTTGCCCTTTTGATTCAGCAACATCTCCTGGCTTCTTCCTGACCCTTTTAAGATGAGAATCCATGCCAGAAGAAAAGAACATGCCATAATTATTCTGGCATAGAAAATTGTAGTCTTTCAGGGCTACAAAATGCTTCAATGTTTTGCTGCAACTGGCAATGAATGCCAATAATAATAATAATAATAATAATAATAATAATAATAATAATAATAATAATAATAATAATAATAATAATAATAATAATAATAATAATAATAATAATAATAATTTAATTTGTATACCGCCCTTCTCCCGAAGGACTCAGGGCGGTGAACAGCCAAACTGGGTCAAAAAAGCATTACCATTTAAAATGTTCAAATGAAATAAACATCCAAGGGAGAAGCCCTCACTGTCAGATAATTCTGCAGATATGGGAGCAAATGAAGGAGCACAAACAGAGTTGGGAAGTTCTCTGGCTCTACAGTGGCAGGCCCTTAAAGGTGATCTCTGTGGAATGAAGCAGCCAGATTTGGAGAGAGGCTGGGCAAATATTGCTTGTTCTTGGTTTTACTGTATGAGCTTCAGCCTCCTTGTTGACATACTACACCAATTGGCTGGGCTCAGTTAAGCCTTACACGCAGTCCTCCAAAAGGATCATTTGGTTGCTCTTAAAAAAGGCCATCTGCATCTTTTTTTTAATATATATATATAGGGTTTAATTTTTATGACTTATTTTGGGTATAAGGTGTTACTATTTGAAATATGTGAGGTACAAAGGAATGGGAAGATGGAATATTGTTTAACTTTTGGAGGACAGATAGAAAAATTTATGGATGTAATGTTGGTATTTGGTTAAATAGAATTTAATTGTTATAATTGATATATTTTGGATATGTTATAATTTTAATAATGTTATTTGACAGATGTAAGGTAAATTGAAGAAATATTAATATTAGTAATGTTATTTGATTTATGTAAGTGATATTAAAGATATGAGAAGATAGAATATTGTTTATTTTTGGAGATTGGATAAAAATTTAAGAATTTAAGCTGGAAATATGAATTATATTTGGGACACTGTTTAAGGAAGAAAGGTATATTATAGAAGAATTTCTGATGAATACTGGAAGATGGAATATCGTTTTGGTCTTGATCGATGAAGATTGGATACATATTTGGTCTTAATTGATGAAGATATTTTATTGATGAACTGGAAATACTAACTTAATTGGAAGATTCTGAAGATTTTAGGAGTGGAATGGACTGATATATAATGGACTGGAAGAAGAATGTATTTTTTTTTTTTGTTTTTGGAAGGGGAGTTAAGGTCTTAGAGAGAGGAGTGACTATGGATTTGACTTATGTTGTATTTTAATTTATGATTGTTAATTTTATACCCTGTACTTTGTTCTGGGAAGTCTCGGGGTGGGAGGGGAGGGGGAAGGGGAGAGGGGAAATGAAGGATCAATGTAAAGGAATGATTGAAGATATTTAATTAAGAAATAGAAATAATTTGAAATGAAAGCGGGGCTGCTCAGCTGCCATTTCAGAAGGGAATGGAGAGGGAGAGGAGGGAGTGAAGGAAGAAAGTAGGTAGGAAAGAGAGAGGTAGAAAAAGGGGAAAGGAGAGGAAGAAGAAAGGGAAAAGAGAGAGGGTTAGAAAGGGTGGAAGAGAAGAGTAGGGAAAGAGGAGAGGACGTAGAAAAGCGAAGGAGAGGAAGGATGAAGAAAGTAGAAGAAAGTAGAGAAGGGAGGAGGAAAGGTTTGTTAAGGAAGGAAGTGGTAGCTGGGCAGGTCCGAATAAGTAACAAATGAAAGTTAATGATTAATGTTGAATAAGAGACTGTATATTGAATAGGTTGTTGGAAAATGAAAATAAAACTTTTTATTAAAAAAAAAAAAAGGCCATCTGCAGATTAGAATTGTTTTATATGTACAGGCAACTGGGTAGTCAACCTTTTATACCTACCGCCCACTTTTGTATCTCTGTTAGTAGTAAAATTTTCTAACCGCCCACCGGTTTCACAGTAATGGTGATTTATAAAGTAGGGAAGTAACTTTACTACCAGCTCTGCTTGTCTGTTATAGCTGGGTGGTGTGGGGGGAGATGCGCGAGCTATTCTGAGACGAGGCTCTTTTGTTTGCGGTCGCACTATAGCGCCATTTAGTTTCACTTACGTAACATGAACTAAACTTATACGCGGGCGATACAAATAGTATATTTTCAGAAATTAAAATTGTCATGGGGAATTTTATGAAAACCTAATGAAAATGTTTTTAAATAATGCTATGAATTTTTTTAAAAAAGTCAATTAAATTAAAAAAAGGAAAGTGTTTCAGTATCGGACAAAACCCCTACCACCCACCATGAAAGCTGGAACACCCACTGGTAGGCGGTAGGGACCAGGTTGACTACCACTGGGTTAGAGTATTTGGAATGCTGACCAAAATCTTGCTTCCCTTAACCACAATGTCAGTAACTCAGAAGGAAAACACATTTGGAAATGACCAATTTACACTTGCTTGAGAGATGCTTAAGAAGCGCAAAACAGAGGGCAACATCAGAGACAGAAAATTACAGAGATACTGTAGCATTCTGTAGACATTTTGAGCTCTTCCAACAGCAGCCTTAAATTGCTGACCTCCCATGCTTAAACATTGTCTTGTTACTTTTTGTATCTCACATGCTTTGATTAGATCTCGATTATTTGTGCTATCTGTGAACTATACATCAATTTCACCCATTTTATAAAATTCTCACTAAAATCCACATCTTCCAAAACTTTAATCAAGAAAATCTAGTTCAAATTGTCAAAAGCCTTCTCTGCATCCCCCCCCAAAATGCAATTACATACAAGCAGAAACTCATTAGGTAGCCTATGAGGTGTGATGTTGGTGATGGAATAGTACCTGCAGCCAGGACACCATTTTAGGAATACCATTGGTACAATTTCTTTATGGCTCAATCATTGGTCCTTAGTCCATCTGAAGGTCCTTGAAGAAATAAAGCTCTTTAGAGCAGGCTCACACTTGCTTAGATGTACCCCAAATGCTTCTTTATCATTGAAGGTTGGTCTTCAGAGAGTGAGAACAAGAGTTGGGTTAGCAATTGGTTACTGATGATTGAAAATACATGATTTCCACTAGGTCAGATCTTACATGTATTTTTAATAACTATATTAGAGCTAGGCTAGGTGAGTGTTCCTTTTTTTTTTTTTTTTTGTAAACAAGTTTTACTTGTTTTAATTAGACTCATACTTAGCAACTCTCTGCTAAGCTTTGATTGCCACTCAGTTACTGTCAGCCTTTTGATTTCATTCAGGGTACTTTTAAAACATGCATCTTCTATCTCTCTATTTTTCTACACACATACACACACACACTAAAATTAAGACTGCAAGTAGCAATCAAAACTTTTATGCAACTCTGTCAAAAGCCAGGCACCCACCTGAAAAACCCTCTTACCCATCCAGCATCTCAGAAAGTCTGCCGGAATGGCTGGCATCAAATGGAGCAAAACCTGAGCATATTTTTTTTCCTACCATTCTAACCTGCTGCTCTAGACAGCGATTTCCCAAGTTCTGGTTCTTCCTCTCTTTTAATTGCTCTAAGCCAGCTGTGTTAGTCACTGTGTAATGTACCCAGCAAATGTGGCATTTAATGAATCATAGTAATTCTGCACTCCAAGCAATTAAGTAAATCTAGCTGTTTGTTAGTGAGGCATAAAATACATTTAATCTCTCCTTAAAAAATCAATTATAATGCTGTAATATATAATTCAAGTTTGGTCATGCTACATAATTTTTCTGATTTTAGCACATTTTTAAACTGGTTATATTATTTGAGTCTGCCATAATTGTAGGAATGAATACTTATGCAGTTGTAGTCTCTCTCTTTTTTTTAAAACAATTCCCTTCTTGTGATTTCTTAGACCATTTGCTTTTTAATAAAAACAGTAGGATTCCAATGAGCTGATGAAGCTGTAAATGAATCAAAGTAAGGGGAAAACATCTGGATGCCTAGTTAATTAAGAAGATTGGGAGATTGTTCACTTCCAACGTTTTTCAGATGCTCTGGAGTAATCTACTTGAGGTACCTTCCACCTCTTGATTATCCCAAATGGCCATTTCTATTGCTCCACCTCCCTGGAGAAAATCTTAACAAAGCAGAAAGCAGCCCCAGTCTTCCTGCCATAGCCTCCAGTCTTTAGGGATGAATATTTTGTACCTATTAAGGAAGACTGGGCCAATCTATTCATAAACAAAAGGCTGGAACAAAAGGCTGGAGCTGATGAGATTCAGAATTTATATTCCCTCACTCAAATTCTAAGGACAGGACATGACCTTTAGTACATAATAGGATTTAACCATCACCATTAAAATAGCAATAACTCTCTACGTTGCATAACCCGTGGTGCATCTCAATCACCAAACCCCAGAACCCTATAAAAATCCATTCACCCACTCAGCCATTTTGTCAACCACCCCAGAAACATGCTGCTGTCACTGAAGTTTCTGGAAACCAAATAAATAGAAACCTTCTTTCCTTGTAGCCAGCCTCCATTTTATTTCCAGCATTTTTTTCCTGGCTTGGAATCAGACTGGATTTTTCTTTCAACATCTCAATAGAATCCCCAGAAAATATCTGCACCTAGAACAGCTGCGTAAGGGCCCCTCAGTTTGGAAGGGGCACTAAGGCTCCATCACACACCCAGTGCAGGTCTCCAAACAGAAATTGTCCCAACCACTTCTGGCTATCTTATTTCTGTTGTTGGGCTGCCCACTACCATGCTTGGTAATGAATCTCATTGTTCTGAGATTATTCAAATGTTGAAGCAATATCTGCCTCCTTGTAATGTATAATAATTAATCTGTTGCCACAGAGGACAGGATCAGAGTACCTTTCAAATACTTTCAGAGCAGCTAGGCAAGAAAGTTAGGAGCACAAGTGGTGTTTCCATCTGTTCTTCTAATGAAAGATCAACATCCAATGAGGAAACAAAGAATTTTAGAAACGAACCAATGGCTTTCAGTTAGGATTTTCCTTTTTATTAGTTTATTAGTTTATAATATAAACTACAAAAATAAAAAGCAGAAACATAGCATGCGAAGAAAAAGAGCCTTTGGGGTTTTTTAGATAGGGCTTTTTTAAGGGGTGGGAGGGTTAGGGCGGGCGTTGGGGGCAGCCCGTCGGGTGGGGAGCCAGTCCTTGCGCGCGCTCGTGACGGTCCTTTAATGGGTTCGGAGGTTAGGGGGGGAGATTGCGTTCCTGTTAGTGAGGGTGGTTTGATTTGCACGGTAAGTGGGAGGGGCAGATATGGCGGAAGGGGGATCATATCGTTTGGGGGCGCGTTTGATGTTTGCAGGCGATCGCGCGCCCCGATCCCCCGTCCCTTTCCCGTTCCCCGGATGGTCAAGACCCTCAGAGCCTGGGCCTTCGGCTCATGTTATGCAACGCACGGTCTGTAGTTAATAAGGCCCCCCTAATATACGATCTTATTCAGGGGGGCGCCGCGGACCTTATAGGCGTTACGGGAACCTGGCTGGGGACGGAAGGGCGTGCCTTGTTGAGATGTCCCGGCGGGGTTCCCGTGCATCCCATCAGCCGAGGGCCCAGGGTAGGGGTGGGGGGGTGGCGGTTGTGATTAGAGAGAGCCTAGAGCCGAGGGAGACCACTGTACCTCAGATTGCCGGGTGCGAATCCCTCTTTGTGAGATGGGGTCATAGGTGTCAGATGGGCTTGCTGGTCACGTACCTGGCTCCTTGCTGCGTGACAGCTGCCCTGCCCGAGCTCCTGGAGGTGCTTGCTGGGGTGGCAGTTGAGACCCCCAGACTTTTAGTCATGGGGGACTTTAACTTGCCATCTTCCGGCTCGTCATCGACAGCAGCTCGGGAGTTCACGGCTTCCATGACGGCCTTGGACCTGACCCAAGTAGTTGATGGCCCTACTCACATTGGGGGTGGCACTCTGGACCTGATTTTGTCTCTGGTCAGTGGTTGAGAGATCTGGACTTGAAGGAAATAGTCATTGAACCTTTGTCATGGTCAGATCACTCTCCTTCGCCTGGACTTTCTGACCGCCATTCAACACCGCAGGGAGACGGAGCCGACACGTTGGTTCCGTCCCAGGCGCCTGATGGCCCCGGAGAGGTTCGGGACGGAGCTTGGGCCACTTCCTGAGGGCCTGGCCCACGGCACGGCTGAGGAACGTGTTGCGGCCTGGGAACGGGCCACGGCGGGGCCTTAGACCGTGTCGTGCCTTTGCGGCCTCTGACCCGGCGCAGGTCCCAACCGGCTCCTTGGTTCTCCGAGGAGCTGAGAGGATGAAGCGCCGGAGAAGACGCCTAGAGAGTTCCTGGAGGTCTAGCCGTTCGGGCTGATCGGACACTAGTGAAGTCCTATACTAGGGCTTACCTAGTGGCATTGAGGAAGCGGCGTAGCTCGCCTCCTCCCTCATTGCATCGGCAGATAACCGCCCAGCCGCCCTGTTTGGGTGACTCGCTCCTTCCTTCACCAGGGGGAGCGGGATGACCCGTTGCAGGGACGTGCTGAGGAGTTTAACGGTTATCTATACGATAAAATCATTCAGCTTCGGGATGGTCTGGACCAAAATTGCGGTGACTCAGGTGAGGCGGCTGAGGGTGGTCTTGGTGACATTGTATGGGATGAGTTTGACCCTGTGGCTCCCGAGGACATGGACAGGTTGTTGGGTAGGTTGAATGCCACCACGTGTTTACTGGACCCGTGCCCCTCCTGGTTGGTGCTGGCCACTCAGGAGGTGACACGAGGCTGGCTCCAGGCAATTACGGGCGCTTCTTTGGTGGAGGAGTCTTCCGGCCGCCTTGAAAGAGGCGGTGGTGAGACCCTCCTCAAGAAGCCTTCCCTGGACCCGGCTGTTTTAGGTAATTATCGTCCGGTCTCAACCTTCGCTTGCGGCGAAGGTTGTAGAAATATGGTGGCATATCAGTTTCCCTTACACCTGGATGAAACTGTCTATCTAGACCCGTTCCAGTCCGGTTTCCGGCCGGTTACAGCACTGAGGCGGCTTTGGTCGCGTTGGTGGATGATCTCTGGAGGGCCAGGGATGAGGTTGTTCCTCTGCCCTGGTCCTATTAGACCTCTCAGCGGCTTTTGATACCATCGACCATGGTATCCTGCTGCGCCGGTTGGAGGATTGGGAGTGGGAGGCACCGTTTATCGGTGGTTCTCCTCCTATCTCTCCGATCGGTCATGAGCAGTGTTGACAGGGGGCAGAGGTCGGCCCGAGGCGCCTCACTTGTGGGGTGCCGCAGGGGTCGATCCTCTTGCCCCTTCTGTTCAACATCTATATGAAGCCGCTGGGTGAGATCATCAGTGGCTTCGGTGTGAGGTACCAGCTGTACGCTGATGACACCCAGCTGTACTTTTCCACACCGGGCCACCCCAACAAAGCTATCGAAGTGCTGTCCCGGTGCTTGGAAGCCGTACGGGTCTGGATGGGGAGAAACAGGCTCAGGCTCAGGCTCAAGCTCAATCCCTCCAAGACAGAGTGGCTGTGGATGCCGGCATCCTGGTACAGTCAGCTGAGTCCACGGCTGACTGTTGGGGGCGAGTCACTGGCCCCGATGGAGGGGGTGCGCAACTTGGCGTCCCTCTGGATGCCCGGCTGTCTTTTGAAGATCATTTGACGGCCGTCTCCAGGAGAGCTTTTTACCAGGTTCGCCTGGTGCGCCAGTTGCGCCCCTTTCTAGACCGGGATGCCCTATGCACGGTCACTCACGCCCTCGTGACGTCTCGCCTGGATTACTGCAATGCTCTCTACATGGGGCTCCCCTTGAAGGGCATCCGGAGGCTGCAGTTAGTTCAGAATGCGGCTGCGCGGGTTATAGAGGGAGCCCCTCGTGGCTCCCGTATGACACCTATCCTGCGCAGACTGCACTGGCTACCTGTGGCCTTCCGGGTGCGCTTCAAGGTTTTGGTAACCACCTTTAAAGCGCTCCATGGCATAGGGCCGGGTTACTTACGGGACCGCCTACTGCTACCGAATACCTCTCACCGACCCGTGCGCTCTCACAGAGAGGGACTCCTCAGGGTGCCGTCAGCTAGGCAATGTCGTCTGGCGACACCCCGGGGAAGGGCCTTCTCTGTGGGGGCTCCCACCCTCTGGAACGAACTCCCCCCAGGACTCCGTCAACTTCCAGACCTCCGAACCTTCCGTCGCGAGCTTAAGACACACTTATTCATCTGTGCAGGACTGGACTAGATTTTAAATTTTATAGGGGTTTTAATTAGTTTTAATATTTATATCATTTTTTAAGAATCGGGCTTTAGAATAAGTTTTTTAAATGGTTATTTTTAATTTGTATATAAATGTTTTTATCTGCCTGTGAACCGCCCTGAGTCCTTCGGGAGATAGGGCGGTATACAAATACGAATAATAAATAAATAAATAAATCCTAGTAGCATTACTTTTGGTCTGCTACAGATTCTCCACAGTTTTGTATTTAGAATGTTTTCTAAGTCAGAAGAAACTTTCCTGGAAAAGAGGAAGCTCTGGAAATCAACCCTTTTGCTCCCCTGGTTAGTTGGACGCTATCAGATAATTTCTTGAGGAAAAAGAAGTAATCGGGTGAGTCTCTGGCTGGGATGGGGCAACCAAGAAGCAAGTTCATCGTGCCATTTAAAGATGACAAAGTTTGCCATTGCTTCTTAGACACTAGCTCTCTGCACATTTACTTTTTGCTTTAAAAGAGGCTCCCTATGGCTGCAGGCTGCTTTCTCCGTTTTGTTGAAACATCATCATTTTTGAACCTCTATGACTTTAAGATAGCAAAGCGGGAAGGAGTTTTTTTTTTATTTCTTTTTGTCACAACAGCATACACAAACAATTGTCATAGATAAAACAACATATCTTGAAGAAAATATATATATATATAAGTAAAAAAAAATATGCATCAACAATATTAATTTGATATAATGAAGAGAACAATATGACAGGAGTGGTAGGCACTATTGTGCTCTTATGCACACCCCTTATAGTCCTCTTAGGAATGGGGTGAGGTCAATAGTAGACAGTTTTTGGTTGAAGATTTTGGAATTTTGAGTAGAGACTATGGAGTCAGGCAATGAGTTCCAAGCGTTAACAACTCTGTTACAGAAGTCATATTTTCTGCAATCAAGTTTGAAGCGGTTGACATTAAGCTTGAATCTATTTTTTGCTCTTGTAATATTGCGATTGAAGCTGAAGTAGTCTTTTATAGGAAGGATATTGCAATAGATGATTTTGTGTGTTAAACACAGGTCATGTCAAAGTCGACGGAGTTGTAAGTTTTCTAATCCCAGGATTTCAAGTCTGTTGGTATAAGGTATTTTTTTGTTTTCGGAGGAGTGAAGAACTCTTCTAGTGAAATATTTCTGGACTCGTTCTATTGTATTTATGTCAGAGATGTGGTATGGATTCCAGACGGATGAGCTGTATTCAAGAATAGGTCTGGCAAATGTTTTGTATGCTCTAGTTAGTAGTGTAGAGTTTTTAGAAAAGAAGCTGCGTAAAATTAGGTTTACAACTCTTAGGGCCTTTTTTGCTATGTAGCAAAAAGTGGGCTTTGGCATTAAGGTCATTTGATATGAGAACTCCAAGATCTTTGACAGGGTGGGGGTCGTCAGTTAGGTAATGTCCATTAAGTTTGTACTTGATGTTAGGGTTCTTTTTTCCAATATGTAAGACTGAGCATTTGCTGGTTGAGATTTGGAGTTGCCAAGTTTTAGACCAATCGGAAATTAAGTCAAGGTCTTCTTGAAGGGTAGAAGTATTATTAGTGGTATTAAATAGTTTGACATCATCAGCAAAGAGAACACAATAACTTGAGATGAGGTCACAGAGATCATTTATGTATAGTATGAAGAGTGTTGGTCCAGGAACACTACCTTGGGGAACGCCACTTTTGACAGGAACAGGATTTGATAGAGCATTGCCAATTTTGACCACTTGTTGTCTGTTTGACAGGAAGGCATTTATCCAATTGTGAAGAGGTCCCGAAATGCTGTAGGATTTTAGTTTGAGGAGTAGTTTATCGTATACTACTGAATCAAAAGCTTTGCAGAAATCTATGTAGATTGCATCTATTGTTTTTCCTTGATCAAGGTTGGTAGCCCATATGTTTTTGCAGTGGAGGAGTTGTAGGTTACAAGACAATTTTTTTCTGAAACCAAATTGTTTATTAGAGAGAAGGTTGTTGGTTTCGAGATGGAGTGTAATGGATTGGTTTATTTATTTATTTATTTTTTTTTATAAAAAGTTTTATTTTTACAATCATATCAAATAATTCATCCAATGTACAGTTATATACAATTAGTCGGGCTTGCCCAGTCACCACCACCCTTTTTAACACTCTTCCCTCTTCTACCTTCTTTTACTTTCCAAACCTTCCTCTCCTTCTCTTATCTACATCCTCCTCCTCCACCCTACACCTTCCTTCTCCTCTACTATCCCTCTTCCTTCCTCTTCTCCTCTTTCCTACCTCCTACTCTCTCTTTTCTCCCTCCCCACCGTTCTAAAATGGTAACTATGCAGACCCGACCCTACATTAATTATATTTCTTCAATAATCCCTGTACATTAACCATCACTCCATCTCTACCAAAACCCCCCCCCCAATTCCCCTCCCCCTTAATGGATTGGTTTATGATGGATTCCATTACTTTGCATGAGACACAACATAGAGAGATAGGTCTGTAATTTTCAACAAGGCTTGGATCTTCTTTTTTGAAGATAGGGATGACTGTGGCTACAGACCAGAGTTTTTGAAGGGAACTAGTTTTGAAGGCTTTATTGAAGATTATGCTTAGGGGTTCAGCTATATTAATTGAAAGTTTTTTTAAGAAGTATGCACATAGTCCATCTGGTCCAATATATAATGATGGTTTCAGGTTGCGAAGGGCTTTTTCAACATTATCTTCTGTGAAGTCTATATGTGTTAGGTCGTTGTTATCTTCTGTGGAATCTATATGTGTTAGGTCGTTGTTATCTTCTGTGGAATCTATATGAGTTAAGTCATTGATAACATTTTTGATACGATTGAGGAATGTTGGATGTGAGCCATCACTGTTTACAAAGACTGAGCCGAAGAATATGTTAAAGAGGTTTGCTTTAACTGTTTCGTCAGTACATTCTTTGCCATTATGTTCTTTTAGTGGTGGAATGGATCTTGTTTCTTTAAGTTTATTGTTCACAAAATTATAAAAAGCACGACTGGAATTGGTGAGTAGAAGGTCTTCTTGTTTAGTGTGGTAAATGTTACATTGTGTTTTTATTTGGTTGCAAATATTTTTGAAGCAGTTTTTGAAGTTTGCTACATAACCCTTTTTATTTTTTTTCCAGAGGGATTTTTTTTTGGATTGCAGCTTTTTTATTGATTTGGGAAATTTGCTTTTCCTTTTGATTTTGGTGATGATTTGTGGTACATATAGTTTGATGATTGATTTCAAGTAGGAATACTTTATAGTGGTCTTCTGTAGTGATACAGGTTGAGAATAGAATCACTGTGGAATCTACTTTTGAAATTTCTGGACTTGCATTTTTCAGGATTTTATATCTTTAATTGACTCTGTTGAAACTTCTTTCTTTTAAAACAAAGATGGCCTAATGGTGTTTTGATCCTGCTGTGAGGAGAGGGAATAGTTCCAATTTTACTTGCTTCCGATTGGACCAGTTGTGTGGGCTGTTAAACAAAGAGGCACAGACTAAATTCTTTCCTGCAGCTTGTATTACAGCGGTGATGTATGAACACGTGAGGGAGCCAAAAGGTTGTAGTGTTGTTAAGCCTTTTAAATTTTCCAGTAGCATTATTCAACCCATTGGATTTAACATTATAAACTTACAATTTAAAATTTTTTAAGTTTAAAATCTAAACTTTAGCTACATTCCAAGAAGATGGCTATGCACAAGAGAATGGAGAAAATGGAAATGCATCAGGAATCAGGAAGCATCAGGAATCTTTAAGAATATCTGAATCTTTAAGACCCTTAATATACAGCTAAAACACATGAACTAATTCAGGCAATGGGAACAAAGCTTGAATCAAAACTTGGCACCCTTTCAAAGGACCTTTCTGAGGAGATACAACATCTGATAGGAGATATTAAACAGGTGAAGAATAGAGTGGATCTTATGGAGTACAAACTGGAGAAGAAATATATTTTGTATGAAGCTGATTTGGAAGCACAACTTGAACAATTTCAATTAAGATTTTGAGAAATTCCTGAACTGTCTAGAGAGGATATTAGATTAAGGATGATTAAAGCTTTGGTTCAATTAATTAATTGGGAAGAAATTAAGAGAACATTTGCAGGAAGCAGTTTCCTCTGAGTCCAACTTCTGTCTTTCCAGATCTCTGGAGAGAAGGAGGGGTGGCAGGAGAGCTGCACAGGGGAGGCTGACCAGGCAAAGCAGAAGGTGGAGGGTGACACTGCTGTGTGTGTGGAGGTATGGAGTCCAACTGTCAGGGTTCCAAGTAACATACCCATAGCAAACAAATTTCTGAGGCAGGTAAATTCCTCAAAGAATAAGTTTATTAGATATGTCCAGGGGTGAAATTCAACCAGTTTGGACCAGATCACATGTACTGGTAGTGGCAATTCTAAATGGTTCACCGAACCTGAATGGTTCACCTGTGATTGGCCCCTTCCACCCCCACCTGCTCGCCCACTCGCAACTCACCCTTTCCATCTGCTCACAGCTCACCCCTTCCGTCGGTTCACAGCTCACCCCTTCTGCCCACTCACAGCTCATCCTTTCCACCCGCTCGCAGCTTGCCTCTTCCGTCCGCTCGGCCCACCCACCCACCCACCCCCATCTTATATATGTTCCCTTTGCCACTTGGTCCAGCTACTCACCTTGCCAGTTGCCTGGCCTGCTCTGCTCACCAAAGGTAAGCAATGCATGCCACCCACTCACCCTTTGCCTTGGGTCGTGGGCCGGGGCCCAAGGATGCACCATTACCCAAGGTCCCAGAGCCACTGCTCACCTTGACCATGTTGGGGAATGCGCCATTCCCTGGCTCCAGCCTTGCCCTGGACCTGCTGGCCACTTGCCGCCCACCTCGACCAGGTCGGGGAGTATGCCATTCCCCGGCTCTGGCCTTGCCCTGGAACCTTTACCACTCGCCGCCTGCTCTCCCTTCGCCATGCAATAGGTTGCTATTTCCTCCTGATCCTGAACAGTCTTTTTTGTTGTTTATCTTTCTCTTCCATAAGCTCTTCCTGGCATCTCGCTCTCTCCTCTCTCAGTCTTTTCTCCTCTTGCAGTCCCAAGTATTGATCATAAAATTGTTCTGCCTTTCCTATTGAATCTAGTCAGTGTCTTTGCTCCTGCCATGTCACCAATACTCCCTCGGGTATCAGCCATCTAAAATTGACTCCTTTTTTAATTAAACATTTTGTCAAGAACTGGTTTTCTCTTCTCAAGTCTCTAACACTTTTCAGTATTTGTTTTAACACTACTATTTCTCTACCCTTATACTTCATAGGATTGTTTCTTACTCTCTGTAAAATCTCTGTTTTTATTGCTTTATTGGTAAATCTAACATGCTCCTCTCTAGATAGATTATTTCTCATTGCATATCTTGTATGTACTCTAAATATCTCATCAATCTCATTCAAAATTCTTTCCTTAGTTTCCTCCATTGTTTCTGCCAACAAATCTGCCGTTATCTCTGCTAGATTTTCCCCTTTCTCTTCTTCCATATTCTGAAATCTTAGATAATAATCTGCCTGATCCATTTCTAAGGAAATTTTTTTTTTAATTTCTATCTGCCACTGTAAATCTGTAATCCAGCTCTCCCACTCTTTTTTCTGTTGATTCAGCTTTTTCTTCTACTTTTTGTACTCGTTGCTCATTTTTCTCCATGATCCCTCTGGACATTTTTAAATTCCCTTTCTACTTTCTCCATTTGGATAGCTGCATTCCTGTCAAACAGGCAACAAGTGGTCAAAATAGGAAGCCCCCTATTAAATCCTACACTTGTTAACAGCAGTGTCCCCCAAGGCAATGTTTTAGGACCAACACTCTTTATACTTTACATAAATGACCTTTGCGATCATATTATAAGCAACTGCGTTCTCTTCGCCAATGATGTTAAACTATTCAACACCATCGACAATGCTGCTACCCTTCAAAGAGACCTTGACTATGTATCAGAAAGATCAAACAATTGGCAACTCCAAATCTCAACCAACAAATGCTCCAACTTACACATTGGCAAAAAAAATCAGAACACAAAATACAAGCTGGGCGGACATGGCCTTATAGATGACCCTCACTCTGTCAAGGACCTTGGAGTACTCATATTAATGATCTAAGTGCCAGAGCCCACTGTAACAACATTGTCAAAAAGACCCTAAGCGTTGTTAACCTAATCTTGCGTAGCTTCTTCTCTGGTAATATTGTACTGCTAACTAGAGCATACAAAACATTTGCTAGACCAATTCTCGAATAAAAGCTCATCTGTCTGGAACCCACACTGCATATCGGACATTAATACAATTGAGTGAGTCCAAAGGTATTTCACAAGAAGAGTCCTCCACTCCTCTGCTCGCAACAGAATACCTTATGCCACCAGGCTTGAAATTTTAGGCTTAGACAACTTAAAACTACACTGCCTTCAGACTGACCTAAGCGTAGTACATAAAATTATCTGCCACAACATCCTACCTGTCAATGACTACTTCAGCTTCAACCACAATACACAATACACAAGCACACAATAGATACAAACTTAAGGTAAACCACTCCAAACTCGATTGCAGAAAATACTTCAGTAACAGAGTGGTCAATGCCTAGAATGCCCCAAACCTCCAAAACATTAACCTTAGTCTGTCTACTGTTGACCTCACCCCACTCCTAAGAGGTCTGTAATGGGCATGCATAAGCGCACCAATGTATCTACCATCCCTGTCCTAATGTCCTCATTTATTTGTATCCATTTTATGTATTCATAGTCATGTTTATATATATCTGTAATCTTATATATGCTTGACAAATAAAAATAAATTAAAAAAATTAAAAAATCTTCACAAAGAGCTTGAATTATATTCTTTAATTCTAATTGCATAGTATTAGTTTTTTCTTGTTGTGCCATAGCATCTAATGTTCTCTGGCCAGCAGGGCTAGGGGTTGCAGAAGAAGACACTGAAGACAATGTTGATGTTGTTTTCTTCATCTTGTAATATATTAATATTTGTAATCCAGTACGGCTTTCGGCCTGGGCACAGCACGGAGACGGCTTTGGTCACATTGGTGGATGATCTCTGGAGGACCCGGGACAGGGGTTGTTCCTCTGCCCTGGTCCTATTAGATCTCTCTGCAGCTTTTGATACCATCGACCATGGTATCCTGCTGCAACGGCTGGAGGGGTTGGGAGTGGGGGGCACCGTTCTTCGGTGGTTCTCCTCCTACCTCTCTGACTGTTCGCAGATGGTGTTGGCTGGGGGGCAGAGGCACCTCATGTGTGGGATGCCACAGGGGTCAGTTCTCTTGCCTCTCCTGTTCAACATCTATATGAAGCCGCTAGGTGAGATCATCCATGCTTTTGGGGTGCGATGTCATCTGTACGCTGATGATACACAGCTGTACATTTCCACCCCTAACCACCCCAACAAAGCCGTTGAAGTTATGTCCCAGTGTCTGGAGGCCGTGCGGGTCTGGATGGGGAAAAACAGGCTTCGACTCAACCCCTCCAAGACTGAGTGACTGGGATGCCGGCTTCCCGGTACGGTCAGCTGACTCCATCACTGACTGTAGGGGGTGAGACATTGGCCCCCATGGAAAGGCTCCGCAATCTAAGCGTCCTCCTGGATGTACGGCTGTCTTTAGAAGAACATATGACGGCCATCGCCAGGAGAGCTTTTTATCAGGTTCACCTGATACACCAGTTGTGGCCTTTCCTAGACCTGGATTCCTTATGCACAGTCACTCATGCTCTTGTCACTTTCCGCCTGGACTACTGTAACTCTCTCTACATGGGGCTCCCCTTGAAGGGCACCCGGAGGCTCCAACTGGTCCAGAATGCGACTGCGCGGGTAGTAGAGGGAGCAACTCAAGGCTCCCATGTAACACCTCTCCTGCGCAGGCTGCACTGGTTGCCGGTGGTCTTCCGGGTGCAATTCAAGGTGCTGGTTACTACCTTTAAAGCGCTCCATGGCATAGGACTGGGTTATTTACGGGACCGGCTGCTGCCACCGATTGCCTCCCATCAACCAGTGTGCTCCCATAGGGAGCATCTCCTCAGGGTGTCATCGGTCAGACAATTTTGACTGGTGACCCCCAGGGGGAGGGCCTTCTCTGTGGGGGCTCCTGCCCTCTGGAACGAGCTGCCCCCAGGGATACATCGACTCCCTGACCTCTGGACTTTTCGCCGCGAGCTCAAGACATTTTTGTTCCATCGCGCAGGGCTAGTTTTAATGGGGGTTTTATTAGAGTTTTAATTATCTTTAGCTAAATTGAATACATTTTTTAAATAATGTTTTAATTTTTGTATTGTTGTTTTTTACCTTGCTGTAAACTGCCCCGAGTCCTTCGGGAGAAGGGCGGTCTATAAATCAAAATAAATGTCAGCCTGCCCCAGATCAGTGTTTGAGAAAATAAAAACCCAACTTCATCATGTTGAAGAATTTGGTAATTTATATCATACAAGTCTGGATGCAGTGGAAGCAAAGCTGGAACTGGAAGTAAATCAAAACCCCAGAGTCAGAACCCTCCCCCTACTAGAGGTCATACAGTAATAGTCCAATGTCTTCTTTCTCCTCAGCCACGTGTAGTTTCACTTCCGATATTCTCCCTCTGTCAATCTTCTGAATGGAATGTGGAATCAGCAGCTGCCGTTTCATTCACGCGCCAACACAATTCAAACCTCTGGTTTTGAAAATGGCATTTCCCCTCTCCCCCACATACAATGTCAGCCGACGCTGGGAACAGTGAAAACCTCCCCCCTTTCTCCATAAAGCATGTAAGACAATCAGTAGAGCAAACTTTTAACAAGGTAATAAAATAGTCAGATAATCTAGTAGGAGAAATACACTAAATTAAAGCGGAGGCTGACAATAATAAATAAATAAAATAAATAAATAAATAAAATATATGTCATTGTCCAAGTCAATTTATATCAAAATATAGATCCACCACAAAAAAACAGCATAAAATAAAATAAAACAAATAGCACAAGCAATAACAAAAAAAAGAATGAGAAAAAAACCAAAAAATGTTGTAACCCAAATCCAAAGGGTTTTTCTTACTTCTTTCCTTCAAGTTCTTCTCACCTTAATCCAAACTGCTTCAGCAAGAGAAAAAATAAAATTTGTAATCCAAATCGGCCCACCAGGACCCAAAATTACAGTTATCCTATTTTATATATTCTAAAAAGAGAGTTCACAGCGCTACCACAAAGAGAAAAAGAAAGTAAAAGTAAAAAAATAAAAAGACAGATAACAGCCACTAAAACAGGAAAAAGGAAAAGTCTTACTTCAAAATGCCAACAAAACAAAAAAAAGTTTCCCCTTGGCCTGTTTTTGTTATTTCGCCTTTTAAGTTCCAAGAGCTACACTATTCAAGTAAAAAGCAACAACAAAGTTTCCATTGTTCCGCTCTCTTTCACTCCAAACAACTTCTTATCAATTTAATTCACAGGCCCCCAAGGTTACATCTCATCCTTGCTCTAATGTCCTCCAATTCTCACTATTGCCTCCAGATGGCACGGTTGCTTTGCTTCCAAAGGAAAAAAAAAGAAAAAAGTTTTTCCTTTAAAGAAAAAAATACTTATACTCACTTTTATGTTAATTATTACAGGGGTGAAATGCTCGCAGTTTAGACCAAATCGGCCGATTCGGTAGCAATGGCGGTGAGTGATTCGAAGAACCAGCATCTAACTAAACCTCGACTGTTGCGAAGACTCAGTGAAAATGGAAGAGAAAGAAGAGATCGCAGAGGGGGCCATGGGGACGGATACTCAGGGATTTATTGACACCCTGTTTTCTTCTTCTGAAGAAATGGTGTGATCCATTGAGGCTACAGAGGAGGCCCGAAAGCCAGGCGCTTGGCCCAAGGAATCAGATTTCTGGAAAAGTTGCCAGTCTGATCCAACTCCAGAAAGGGGGCCAGAGGGGAGACCGCCTGGATATTGTGCCACTCCCAGCCAATGAAGTCACCCCATGAGAAAGGGGACAGCTTTGAGATCCAGAGATTCCCAGGACTGGAACCTGTTGCTCCCATTGTGAAACCGATCATTAACCTGGTTCCCTGAGTGTTTTGAATGGATGGAAGTGGGAAATTATGCACCCCCTTCCCAACCTCAAGTGAGATGGAGCTTAGCGCAATGTTCACCTCCCGCAATCCAGGACCTGGTGGAGGAATTAGCGAGGCACAGACATCTCACTACCTGGCCAGGGACAAAATGAGCAGCTCAGCGCAGCATTGCCATCCCACGCTTGGGAGATATCAGACGCAGCCGGCATGGGGAATGCAAAAACTCCCTGCTGCCCCACTCGCCAGCCTGCCTTTGTGCTACCTCCTGCTGAATGTTTCCCCCCCAGGCTGGGGATTCTATCCCGGCAAGGGGTGGTCCAGTGCCAATGGTATCTAGCATCATCTGCTCCTATTTTCCAGGGATCCCCATGGTCCCAGTATGGCCCAACGATCCCAGCACTGCAGGGGGGGCTAATCCAGCAGCCAGCTGGAGTTCCCCCCCTCTCAACAGCCCAACAAGCACCTCAGCCCCTCTCCCTCAGCAGGCTGCCATCCAGCAACCAGCAGCAGCTCCGCCACAGATTCCAGTTCAGCTGCCTGTCGCCGGGCCCAATCCACCTGCGAGGCAAATGCCACCCTGCTTCAGAGCAACATTTGATAGTATGCCTGCCACTGGCTTACTTCCTCAGCAGGGTCTGGGCTCATATAGTTCAGTATGGAGACCAATATGAATCAGATCAGGACTTGGTATTGGCGATTTCTGATGGGATGAATGAAGGGGAGGCTTCTGAATGGATAGCCCAGCTGCACAATGAGGGTGCTGCGGAACTAAATGATGCCAATATGTTTGTTGCACTGCTCCAGGCCAGATTTGAAGACCCAGACCGAATCAATGAAAATGAAATCCCAATAAAAGTGATGAAACAAGGTAATCGACCCATAAAAGACTTTGTATGGGACTTTAGATGGGTCGCAGGGAACCTGGGGCATTGGCCGGACTGCATACTCCTACACTATTTTAAAGAAGCCATTGATCAAGAAGTCAGAACAGCCTGTGGAATCCACGGGGTGCCAGAGTGACTGCATGACTAGTATACCATGTCCATAGCTCTGGACAGAGAAATTCACCCCACTGCAAAACCCCAGCAGAGAAACCTCCTCAGAGAGCTTTAGCTAGACAGTTCCTTTCAAAGCCTGCTGAAGTCCTTCCCCCCCTCCCCCCAACCTACAGGGGTGATTAAATGCTATCAGTGTGGACAAACGGGACATTGAGCTTCTGAGTGCGTGGCCCCTGTCCCAGTTCCACAACAACATCCGGCCACGGCCACCTGAGGGAGAAGGCTCCAAGGAAGGCCCCAGACACCAGTTGATTTGCCAGACAAACCATAGAGGTTCATTTCCCCACTGAAGAGAGCGAGGAACCTCTGGCCAAAGAGGCCTCTCCCTACAAGGCTAGCAGAGAAGACGACCCAATGGTGAGTTCACCCATCCCCCCTTTTCAATTAAAGTGAGACTGGTGGTTTCAGAGACAGGGGAGCAAGGAGAACTGCCAGCAATAATAGATACAGACTGTATCAGATGTTTAATTGGACGTCCAATTGTTGAACAATTGGGGATCAAAACAAGAGTCTTAAAGCACCCAATTAAATTTCATCAGGTGGATGGGACATTAATTGGGGGGGTCCCAGCCACCCAAATTACAGAACTGGTTAGATTAGAAATTGGAAGACATCATGAACTTATATGATTTATAGTAACCCCAAAGATGTCAGAATCTGTCATACTGGGTCTGGGTTGGCTGGACAAATGGATCCCCACCATTAAATGAGAAGACGGATACCAGAAAATCATAATAGGTGTCAGCCCCCTGCCCCCCCCCCCGGTCCCTCCTCCCAAGGAACAGCCAACCCATAAGGGCCGACTGTCAGAAACAGCAGCCACTGGAATGTAACATCCTCCCCTCTCATCAGGCCATGGATTGTACCATCGAATTAGAACCAGGAGCCAAGTTACCAAAACCCAGGATGTACCCCATGACGCCTGCTGAAATGACCAAGCTGAGGAAGTACATTGAAACCAACCTAGCCAGAGGGTTCATTGAGCCTGCAAAACCCAGAGTGGCCACTCCCATATTGTTTAAAGAGAAGAAAGATGGGGGGGGGCTGAGATTATGTGTTGATTTTCATAGTATCAATGCAGTTTGCATACAAAACACCTACCCCCTACCACTAATGAAAGACTTGCTGAACCACTTGTCAAAAGGCAAGATTTTTATTAAGTTAGATCTAAGGGAAGACTACTACAGGGTTCGCATAAAGGAGGGAGACGAATGGAAGTCTGCTTTTAACTACCTCCTGTTTTCCAATTCCGGTTCATGCCTTTTGGACTCCAAGGGGCCCCCACAGTTTTTATGCAACTGATCAATGAAGTTCTGCATGAACACTTGTATAGGGGGGTCCTTGTTTACCTGAATGACATTCTTATATTCAGCAAAAATATGGAAGAACATGTCAAATTAGTCAGGCAAGTGCTGAAAAAACTCCTAGCAGCCAAACTTTATGCGAAGCTGTCAAAATGCGAGTTCCATAAGGAGTCCTTGGTTACAGAGTGTTGAATCAAGGAATCAAAATGGACCCAGGGAAGGTGAAGGTGGTGCTGGATTGGCAACCCCCACGAACACATAAGCAACTTCAAAGCTTCTTGGGGTTTGCAAATTTTTACAGGCAATTCATCCCTTCCTTCACTGAGATTGCTCTCCCCTTGACGGAATTACTAAAAACTGGTCCATCTCCCACCAAGCCAAAACCTAGCCAACCCCTAGCTTGGACAATGGTCTGTCAAAAATCTTTTGAACAATTAAAACACTTATTTGCAATGGAGCCAATCCTCCAGCACCCTGATTCAAATAAACCATTTGTAGTCCAGGCTGACACTAGTGATGCAGTTTATTCTACTGCACCCAAAATGAACTAATTCCGTGTGCTTATTTATTAAAAAGTTAACTGACACTTAGCGCAGATGGGCGGTATGGGAGAAGGAAGCTTTTGCAATGCGATGGACTCTCCTATCCTGGAGACACTTCCTAGAGAGGGTTAAGGAGCCTTTCAAAGTGTGGACTGACCCAATGGTGAGTGCTGAAGACCCCTCGGAAGCTTTCCCCCAAGCAGGTTCGCTGGGCTCAGTATTTCAAATGCTTTAACTTCAACCTGAAATATATTCCGGCGGGGGGGGGGGGAATCTATTAGCCGATGCTCTATCCAGGAAGCCCCAGTTTGACAGCCAACTGGAAGAGGTAGTTTATGCCATGACCTCTGAAACCCAACCAGCAGCCCAAGCACGCATTAGAGCGCAAACGACCTCCCTGAAGACAAGTTGACAGAAGAGCTAAAAGCGGCGCTCTCAACCGATGCCTGGTTTGAGGAACCCCAGATGGACCTAACCCTAAGAGAGGGATTGGCTTGGAAGGGGAGTAAGATTTATGTGCCCAGCAGCATGCGACTCCTGGTGCTAAAGTGGAGTCATGATTCTCGACTAGGGGGCCACAAAACCCTCCATTTGACTAGAAGACAATTCTGGTGGCCAAGAATGAAAGCCAATGTAAAGGACTATGTTAAAAGTTGTGCCATCTGTGCCCCATGAAGTCCAGACCAGGGAAGCCCCCTGAGCTTCTCCAGACCATGGCCAAACCCACAAAACCCTGGGAGGAGATTGCAATGGAGTTCATAGTCGAACTCCCAGACACTGGAGGGAACAAGGTGATTTGGACTGTCATTCTCCAAACAAGCACACTTCACTGCCTGCAACAGACTGCCCTCAGCCAAGAAGCTGACAAAACTTTTCGTGAAGCATATCTACAGACTACATGGGGTTCCAAGGAGAATATCATAATAATATAATATAATAATAATAATATCAGATACAGTTTACTGCTAAGTTTTGGAAGGAGTTCCTGCAGTCCACTGGGACGTCCCAGGGGCTTAGCTCAGCTTTCCACCCATTGACTAAGGGATCTCCTAAAAGATTGAATGCCATGGTGGAACAATACATTAGATGTTAAGTAAATTATCAACAAGAAAACTGGGTGGAGTTATTACCATTCGCAGTATTACAGGTTGACTCCTTTTCAAATGACTATGGGCATGGATTTTGTGATCCATGCCCATAGTTGCCTGGACAGTGATCCATGCCTGAGTTGCCTGGACAGCCACCCACTTCTATGTCCCCAACAGAATGGATGACCTCATTAAAAAAGGGTTGGGAGAATACTAAGAAAGCTTTAGCTGAATCAGGGGAAAAATATAA
Source organism: Ahaetulla prasina (assembly GCF_028640845.1). NCBI lineage: Eukaryota > Metazoa > Chordata > Lepidosauria > Squamata > Colubridae > Ahaetulla > Ahaetulla prasina. Next base: position 1,066,991 of record NC_080551.1, on the reverse strand, counting down.
GGCTCAGGCCGACAAACACCGGTCTCTCCAACCACGTTTCCGAATAGGAGATAAGGTGTATTTGTCAACCAAATACCTAAAATTGAGATTATCTAGCAAGAAGTTTGGACCCAAATTCATAGGTCCTTTCCCTATAGTACTGTCCAACTTAGCCTCCCTCGCATATTAGGGAAAGTGTACCCAGTTTTTCAAAATAGCTTATTGAAACCAGCATGAGGAGCTAACTTAAGCCCCTTACCAGCTGCTCCCCCCCTCCTTTGGTAGTACAAGGGGAGACTCATTATGAAGTTAAGAAGATCCTTGACTCTAGACTATACAGGGGTCAGTTACAGTATTTGGTACACTGGAAAGGGTACCCATTGTCTGAAGCTACTTGGTTGAAAAATTGGGATGTGGATGCTAATGCTCTAGTCAAACAATTTCATGATAAATTCCCTGAGAAACCAAAGGGTCCTCCTGGAGGTGGGAGAGGGGATTAAGAGGTTTTATGTACAAGGTGTTAACCCCTTCTTTTGTGTTTTGTCTGTTTTATTTTTCAGGGTATGTTTTTTTCTGCAGTGGGGGGACACCTGTCAGCTTTGGAAGCCATATTAAGCCGGAAGCTTCCATGCTGCCATCTTCTCATGTGGAAAAGTAGGAAGGGGGATTTAGTAGAGGGGTTGTCTTTAGAGTGGTTGGAGTGCTGTCAGAGTGCTGTCTCGAGATGGGACGGATGGTGATTGGAGCATGTGATCGACTGAGGAGTGAGGGGATGGTTTTGGGGGTTTTGATTTACTGAGGGAAAACCCAGACCTCTCAGATTTGGATTTTCTCAGATGTGCCAGTTTACCTATCCTAGTAAATAGAACTTTGAAAGATGTGTGCTTCAGAGTTTTTACTTGGAGTTGGGGGGTTTTCTGGAACACTGACAGGCAGCTTTCTAGCCTAAAGCTTGAACTCTACACCAAACTGGGGGTCTATGGAACCATGTACCAGTAGGTTAAGCATCACCTAAAAATAGCTATCAGTCCACCTAACACCTAAATGCCTATCACTCCATCAGAATGTGTCTCCCGATATTGTTTTCTGTAAGAATTGTACCACCCTCCCCACTTCCCCTCCCAAATTAAAATGCTGACGGTTGTGGTAGAACAGATAAGAGATAATTGCCTGGCTTTAACTCTGCTATTGATATGAACATAGGATTGGAATTACTCACTCTGTTTGAAAGTTAGATGAAGGTTATTCAAGGAAAATTGTTATTCATACATTTCCTCCTTCTGTGCGACCGGTTAGCCTGAATGATTAAATTCGCAGAGTGCATAATGACCCTTCAAGGCAGACAATAGAGGAGAAATCTCAAGGGACTCCAGATAACAGAGGAGAAAAGACCACTGAATAATTCATGGGGCGGCATGACAACCATCCCTTTGCTAGCAGATTACATATGCATTTTCATTAGGGAGGAGACTATTTTTTTTAAAAAGTGGCTATTGTGAATGGAAAAGACATTATCATAAGCATTCTGCACAAGTTTGTTTCTGCATTCATGATTTTTTTCTTCTTGACCTTTGTATCATCAAAGTGAGATCCTGTTTGATAGACACAAGTCATTGTACAGCAACCTGACCTCTTTGAGGATGAGGGAAAATGTTTCCCAACACCCTCAAAAAGTCCTTTAGCAAACGCATGCATGGGGAAAGCCAAGGAATGGGCTTTTCCAGGCATGTTTTTAAGAAGAGTTTGGAAAATCATTTGCCTGAAATGGTATATGGTTTCCTCCCTGAGCAAGGAGCTGGATTAAAAGACCTCCATGGTCCCTTCCAACAGTTCTGTTCTGAATGAGCGGCCAGGACTTTTTTAAAAAGTGGCTATTGTGAATGGAAAAGACATTATCATAAGCATTCTGCACAAGTTTGTTTCTGCATTCATGATTTTTTTCTTCTTGACCTTTGTATCATCAAAGTGAGATCCTGTTTGATAGACACAAGTCATTGTACAGCAACCTGACCTCTTTGAGGATGAGGGAAAATGTTTCCCAACACCCTCAAAAAGTCCTTTAGCAAACGCATGCATGGGGAAAGCCAAGGAATGGGCTTTTCCAGGCATGTTTTTAAGAAGAGTTTGGAAAATCATTTGCCTGAAATGGTATATGGTTTCCTCCCTGAGCAAGGAGCTGGATTAAAAGACCTCCATGGTCCCTTCCAACAGTTCTGTTCTGAATGAGCGGCCAGGACTTTTTTAAAAAGTTGACAAGAGAACCAGGGCAGGCCTTTGATAGTCAACTTCCATTCCTATTTGAGGACAAAACAAGAGATTTGTTCTACTGTTTATGAAGATATAGTCAGCCTAACCCCATACTTGCTTCCCTGATTGGAAAGAATCAAAGTTTAAGAAGTTCAGAAGGTGAAAAATGAAAATTTGTTTGCTTGACTAAGAATTGTATGAATCTTAAATTTATGACACAACAGTAGATATTGTGTAGGCTGTATTTATATTTTGGACAATGAGTTTTTTTCAACCAATGACTTCTGAAGTTAATTGGTTGTCCCAAAAGCTAGTGTTCTGATCTGATGTCCAGGCAAGACATCACTTATAAGAGATTTCACCGATGTTTGTTTGTTTGTTTGTTTACATTTATGCCCCGCCCTTCTCCGAAGACTCAGGGCGGCTTACAATGTATAAGGCAATAGTCTCATTCTATTTGTATATTTTTTTTACAAAGTCAACTTATTGCCCCCCCAACAATCTGGGTCCTCATTTTACCTACCTTATAAAGGGTGGAAGGCTGAGTCAACCTTGGGCCGGGCTCGAACCTGCAGTACTTGCAGGCTCTGTGTTCTAATAACAGCCTTCTCTACTGCCTGAGCTATCCCGGCCCATGTGAGATTCCATGCTGGCTACTTTTTTTTTGTCACCTGCAGAGGCTCAATAGAGAGCAGGAAAAAAGACCTCTGGTTTTATTCCGCTCTAGGGATTACCTCTGACAGTGATTGGAAGGAAGGCCCACAAGCTGGTTAGACATGCTGAGATCTGTCCATTTGGTTCCTTACATTCCTCATGTTTGTGTTTTATATAACTTTTATTCTTTTATCAATGTATAAAACACAAAGAAAAATAGGAAATTAAGGCAAGAAAAAAGAAAGGGGAGAAGTAAATATGGGGTACCAGAAAAGAAAGAGAAATATGTTGTTCTCTGACTCTTTTTTTTTTTTTTTTTTTTGGTCAACATTCTGACTGATGAACCCAACCAAAGAAAGCACGGCCAAGACGATCCAATTTCTTAACGCAAAACTTTATTGAGTACATCATTTTGGCACTGATGAGGGCAAAACCAAATTGTTAATTCTCATGCAAACCCACATAATTAAAGTGTAGATTCTCCCTCCCCCTATTAGAACAGGTCACTTTGTCCAATTGAGTCTCATTGTATTGTAATGAGAAAGTCTTTGGCTTTGGCAAACACATGCCAAGGGGAGGGAACGCCGACTGACGGAGATTCCCAGCTGACCCTATACGAGAGCGACAGCGAAGGGGAAGATGACTTGATGGTAAGTGGAACCATCATCCCCCCTATTGATCCAAGTGGAGATCAGTGTGCCCCACTCAGGGGCACGAGGGATCATAAAAGCCCTTATAGATTCAGGGTGCACCCGGTGCTTAGTCAGCTCACAGATGGTTTGGAAGTTAGAGCTGTGAGTGAGGAAATTATGCTGTCCCATGAAATTTGAGCAGGTTGATGGCTTTATCATGGGGGGGGCTCACCAGCCTCCTACCTAACTGATCCTTAAGTTAGGGACCCACCAAGAGACCATTCAATTTGTTGTCACCCCAAAAATGACAGAGGGCATGATCTTGGGATTAGCCTGGTTCACCAAATGGAACCCCACAGTGCGCTGGGAGAAAGAGAAGGAAGAGTAGCAGTAGTGGGGAAAGACCCAAAATCCCTCGAAAAGAAAAAGGGGAATCCCAAGCAGCAGAAGGGAGAGGAGGGGAGACCCGAACACATAAAAGCAGCATCCAAGCCAGTGCAGGAAGGATACGGAGTCTCCTGAGAATACCAAGATTTGGCGGAGGTGTTCAGTGAGAGGGAATGCAATGTCCTGCCCCTCCCATCACCCCACAGACTGCGCCATTGAAATCCTGCTGGGATGAAACTCTCAAAACCTAGGATGCACCCAATGACCCCAAAGGAAATGGGGGAACTTAGAGACTACATTGACAAAAAACTGACCTGGGGCTTCATTCAGCCAGCAAAATTTTTTATTTTTTATTTTATTTATTTAATTTTGTCATAACAATATATGTAGGTATCATACAAAAAGATTATATAATATATAAATACATATATGAGTAAATATAAGGAGGTATAAGCATAGAAAGAAAAAGAATAGGACAGGAACGGTAGGCACGTTTGTGCGCTTATGCATGCCCCGTATGGTCCTCTTAGGAATGGGGTGAGGTCAACAGTAGAGAGTTTTTGGTTAAAGCTTTTAGGATTATGGGAAGAGACCACAGAGTCAGGTAAAGTAAAAAAATCAATATTTACTTTATATAAAGTAAAAAAAAAAATCCCAGATAACAGCACCTGTGCTATTTAAAGAAAAGAAAGATGGGTCACTGAAGTTATGTGTGGTTTTAGAGAAATAAACTGTGTGTGTGTGTGTGTGTAGAACATGTACCCACTTCCTATAATGAAAGATATGCCAGGACACCTGGCCAAAGGGAAAGTGTTCAGCAAATTGGACTTGAGGGAAGCATAAGGCCAAGTGAGGATCAAAGAAGGCAATGAATGGAAAACCGCTTTCTACTGCCCTTTAGGATGTTACCAGTTCAAAGTGGGCTGCGAGGGGCCCCAGCTGTGTTCATGCAACTTGTAATTGAAGTGCTGCATGAGCATTTGTACAAAAGTGTCCTAGTGTACTTAGATGACATTCTCATCTACTCAGAGACAATGGGGGAACATGTAAAATTGGTGTGCAAGGTGCTAGAAAAACTCCTAAAAGGCAAGCTACATGCCAAGTAATCAAAATGTGAGTTACACAAAACCAGCCTAGACTACGTGGGGTACTGAGTGTTGTGTGAGGGGCTGGAGATGGACCCTGGAAAAGTGAAAGCCATACTAGAGTGGCAAGCCCCATTTGGAACATCAAACAATTGCAAAATTTTCTGGACTTCGCCAGATTTACATACAGTTTATTCTCTCCTTCGTAAAGATGACTAGTTATGGAGCTATTAAAGACTGGGAGAGGGGGGAGAAAGGCCTCAGCCCAGCCAGTCCCTGAATTAGACAATGGAGTGCCAAAGGGCTTTCAAGGAACTGACAAGTCTATTGGGGTGTTTTAGGAGCTGGTCCTAAAACACCCCAACTCCAAGGAGCCGTTCGTAATCCAGGCAGAGGCCAGCAATGTGGCAGTGGAGACTATCCTCCAAAAGAAGAGGGGAAATTACAGTCCTACACCTACACGTCCCAAAAACTAAATGAGACAGAAAGACGGTGAGTATTTTTTTTTTTTCATAAAAAGTTTTATTTTTACAATCATATCAAATAATTCATCCAATGTACAGTTATATAAATCTAATAAATAATAATCTTTATAAATAAATAAATCTAATAAACCATATACAATTAGTCGGGCTTGCCCAGTCACCACCACCCTTTTTAACACTCTTCCCTCTTCTACCTTCTTTTACTTTCCAAACCTTCCTCTCCTTCTCTTATCTACATCCGCTCCTCCCTCCACCCTCCACCTTCCTTCTCCCTCTTCTACCCCTCTTCCTTCCTCTTCTCCTCTTTCCTACCTCCTACTCTCTCTTTTCTCCCTCCTCACCGTTCTAAAATGGTAACTGGGCAGACCCGACCCTACATTAATTATATTTCTTCAATAATCCCTGTACATTAACCATCACTCCATCTCTACCAAACCCCCCCCAGTTCCCCTCCCCCTTACCCCCCACCCCCCATCCCGACTTCCCAGAACAAAATGCAGGGTATCAAAACTAACAATCATAATCCAAAATAATTCCTAAATTATAATCTCTAGTCACACCACACTTAGTCACACTCTCAATTCCCCTCTCCTTCAAAAATATATCTAATACAAAATATTTCCTAAATTTACTCATATGCTATTCAATATTTTTTTTTATCTGATACTTATTTTAAATATAATCAATCCACATTTTCCATTCTAGAATATATTTTTCTAGTGTATAGTCTTTCAAGTAAGCGGAGATTTTTGTCATCTCTGCCAGATTTGATACTTTGAGTGTCCATTCTTCGATTGTAGGTAATTCTTCTTTCTTCCAATACTGAGCAATCAAAAGTCTTGCGACTGTTATTAAGTTCAAAATCAATTTAGTCTCTATAGCTGTGTAGTCCATAATTATTCCTAGTAGAAAGAACTGCGGAGTAAACTTAATCTTCTTTTTCAAAATATTCTGCATGATCCACCATACTTTAATCCAAAATGCTTTAACTTTTTTACAAGTCCACCATATATGGTAATAAGTAGCATCTTCACAATCGCATCTCCAACATTTAGCAAGATCTAATATGTGTTTCTTGTAAACAGGTAATGTCATTTTTAAATTGTTTCAAATAATGAAATACTTTCCTTCTCTTCTACGGTGAGTTCAGGCCATTAACATTCCAAGATAGGAAACTTTTGGAACACCAGCCGCAGATCACATTTTACTTTAGGCCTTGCTCCTCCACTGTTTCCGTTGTAGTAGTTGCCAGTTGTTGTTGTGCCTTCATCTCTTGTTCCTTGCGTTTAGCAGCAGCTCTTGTCAACCTTTGTTCTTTTGAATCTAAACCCGTCGTAGGTATTTCCAACACTTGTAATAAATCTTCTTCCATCACAATCTGTTCTTGTACCTGCTTCACTTCTCTTTCCTTCACTTCAGCCTCCCTTCCTCTAACTTCCAATGGGGAAGACTTCCAACTTTAATACCTCAACATAAAATTCTCTTGCTTTTCCAACCGTATTGAAACGATATACTTTCCTGCATAATATACTATTATACCAGTTGGAATATCCCATCTATATTCAATCTGATGTTTTTAAGTTCATTCACCAGGAAGGCAAATTCCTTCCTAGCCCTTAACATTTTGGTGGAATTTCCTTTAATATCAAAATATCTTGACCAGCAATCTGAATCTTCTCCCCTTATATGAAGCTTGCAAAATCTGATTTCTCACTGTTCTGTTTGTAAAATAAATAACAACATCCCTTGGCAACTTTTTTGCCTTGCTATCCAAGAATTCACACGATATATTTTATCAATTTGATAAGCCACATCTGCTGGACGAGCTGCTAATATCTCAGCAAATACTTCAGAAAAATTTCCTTAAATTCTCTTCCTTATTTTCTTTCAAACCTCGAATTCTAAGAGCAAATTCCATATTTCTATATTGTATGCCAGTCACTGAATTAGACAATGGAGTGCCAAAGGGCTTTCAAGGAACTGACAAGTCTATTGGGGTGTTTTAGGAGCTGGTCCTAAAACACCCCAACTCCAAGGAGCCGTTCGTAATCCAGGCAGAGGCCAGCAATGTGGCAGTGGAGACTATCCTCCAAAAGAAGAGGGAAAATTACAGTCCTACACCTACACGTCCCAAAAACTAAATGAGACAGAAAGACGGTGAGTATTATGGGAGAAAAAAGCCTTTGTGTTGTGCTATGACTACATGGCAAAGGGCAAAGTAGAAGACCCCATGCCTAGTGACTCATGGATCCAACAGTTGGAGGAAGAATTGTAGGCAGACGCTTGGTTCAGCACCCAAGCAGGAAACTGATGCTGCAGGAAAAGTTAGCTTGGAAAGGGGACAAACTTTATGTCCCAGAGAAACTGTGGACACAGGTCCTACAGTGCAGCCAGACTAAGTGCAACCAGACTAAGCAAGCCAGACACTTCTGATTTTTAAAAACCCTGCACTTGGCCAAACAACAGTTCCGAGTTCTGAGAGCTATGTGAAAAGTTGCGTGTGCCACCATGAAGAGGTGGCCAGGGAGACTGCCTGGACTGCTGCAGCAAGCGACTGAACCAACCTGACCATGGAAGAAATAGCCATGGACTTCATAGTCATTCCTGGGGAGTGGGGGGAACACCATAATTTGGACTGTAGTAGACCTGTTCTCCAAGCAGGCCCAGTTTATAGCCTGCCCAGGGCTTCTGTCAGCCCAGAGACTAGCCAAGATGTTCCTGCAGCAGATCTATCACCTGCATGGAGTCCCAGAATGCATAATTTCTAACAGAGGGGTGCAATTCATGGCTAAGTTCTGGTGGGAATTTATAAAATAGATAGGGGCTTCCCAGGGGCTTAACTCTGCATTCCTTCTAAGCACAAATGGAGTCACTGAATGAGCTAATGCAATGGTGGAGCAATACCTCCTACATTGTTATGTCAACTACCAGCAGACTAACTGGGCAAAACTCCTGCCATTCGCTGAAGTTGCATACAACAATGCTGTGCACCGAACTCATCCCTTTTAAACTCTACCTCTACAGAGGTAGAGTTTGTGCCTATGACAGAGTACCTAAGAGAGCCTCCTTCATCAGTGTCCCTAATGGAGTGGGTGGATTCTCTCCAAAATGCATGGGGAAACATAAAAAAGCCCTTAGCAAAAGCCACAGAAAGTCAGAAAAAGCAGGCAGATAAAAGATGGGACCCCCAAGGGACATTCCATGTAGGGGATAAAGTATATCTGTCCACAAAGTATCTAAAGCTGAGGCTACACAGCTGGGACTGAAGTATGTAGGACCTTGCCCCATTGTAAAGGACCCTGTTACTGTAGAGTTAAAGCTGCCCAAGATACTGGGGAAAGTGCACCCACTCCTGTTGCAGTTTGCTGAAACCAGTGCAAGGTTCTAACTTAAGGCCAGTAGGAAAAGAAGCGCCTGGATCAATTATGGTGGGAGAAAGGCATTACAAAGCTAAGTAGATCCTGGATTCCAGGTATTATACTGGAAAGTTGCAATACCTATTACAGTGGAAGGGGTACCCAATGTCAGAGGCCAGATGGATCAAAGCCCAGAACATTAAGGCAGAATGGGGAAATTTCATTCTAAGAAACCAGGGCCCCTACAGAGGGGAGGGTAATTGTAGCAAAAAAGTAACAATGTGATTGTTGTTTTTCAGGTACTTCCTTTGAGTTAAAGGGGGGGCTGCCTGTCAAGCTTCAAAAGACTTTTGCTGTTACAACTATTATCACATCTTAGCTTGCCAACAAACTATGGGGGAAGAGAGAGAGAACATGGCTCAGATATTGAGATGTCGGTGTGAGAACCAAGGACATTTCGACACATATTTACAGAAGCCAAAAACATTTTCCCACAACAATATCCGGAGACTGTATTGAACAATGTGACTTGAACTTAATTGGGGGGTGGTACAATTTGAACTTTAACTATAGGGTTTTAGCACGGGAAAGATCTAGATGTGGTTTTGCCTTCAAACATGCAGAAATGATGTATTCAATAACATTTTGCATAGAGATTTCATTGTCTCGATCTGCTTGCTTTGGTTGGGTTTGTCAATTGGAACTTTGACAATCTGATCATGACTTACCTTCAAAGGGGCCTTCAGGGGTTTTGACATTCACATATCAAAGGAAATGATGCTTAACCAGGTCGATCATGGTTTATGGAATAATTGAATGGATTTACACAACATGATAAGCCATGTTTCACAATGTACATACCTGAATGACTGGATTCAGTATGCTTTTCAAAAGGGTTTCAGGTTTGAGCAGTATGTTTAATCGGTTAAACATATTGCAAAGGGAAACCTTTGGAGTAATATTTTTGAATGTGAATCTGTTCAGGAAATTTTAATTTGCCTGAATAGTTTATGTATAGTTTGCTTTTCTGTAATCCAGCAATAAATCTGCCTCTATCTCAATTCTTTTGGCTTTCTCTGCCTCTCCAAAGGACTGACATGCTTAAACATTGAAGCATTTTGTTTTGTCTGGAATTATATTCTTCAATCTCCATAAATAGGAATAAAGGAAAAACTCCAGGCCCAGACAAGATAACTCATTCTTGCTTAAAAGTCTGTGCTGACCAATTGGCCCCCATCTTCATCCATATCTTCAATAAATCATTAGAGATGTGCTATGTTCCTTTTTTGCTTCAAATGCTCTATCATCCCAGTGTCGAAGAAGCCCTCCATCAAGGAACTGAACAACTACAGACCAGTTGCTCTAACATCTGTAGTTATGAAACCTTTGAAAGGCTAGTGCTGTCCCATTTGAAAACCATCACGGATCCGCTGTTAGACACCCTGCAATTTGCATACCAGGCAAATAGATCAACAGATGATGCTGTTAATATGGTTCTGCACTACATCCTACAACATCTTGAATCTCCAAAGACCTATGCAAGAGTCCTCTTTGTAGACTTTAGTTCAGCATTCAACACCATCGTTCTAGACATTCTTCTAACTAAGCTAAACCAGCTATAGGTACCTGAACACACTTGTAAATGGATCATAAGCTTCCTAATAAACAGGAAGCAGCAGGTGAATCTCAGCAGAATCATATCAGATACCTGTACAATTAGCACAGGGACCCCCCAAGGCTGTCTGCTGTCCCCACTTCTCTTCTCTCTGTATACAAATGACTGCATCTCCAACGATCCATCTGTTAAACCACTGAAGTTCACAGATGACACAACAGTGATTGGTCTCATTCGAGACAATGATGAATCTGCATATAGACGGGAGGTTGAACGACTAGCTTCATGGTGCGACTGGAACAATCTGGAACTGAACACACTCAAAACCGTAGAAATGGTAGTAGACTTTAGGAGAAACCCTTCCATACTTCCATCCACCTCTTACAATACTAGACAACACAGTATCAACAGTAGAGACCTTCAGATTTCTAGATTCTACCATATCTCAAGACCTAAAATGGACATCTAACATCAAAAACATCATCAAAAAAGGACAACAAAGAATCTTCTTTCTGCGCCAACTCAGAAAGCTCAAACTGCCCAAGGAGCTGCTGATCCAGTTCTACAGAGGAGTGATTGAGTCTGTCATCTGCACCTCCATAATTGTCTGGTTTGGCTCTGCAACCCAACAAGAAAGACACAGACTTCAGAGAATAATTAGAACTGCAGAAAAAACAATGGCTACCAACCTGCCTTCCATTGAGGACCTGTATACTGCACGAGTCAAAAAGAGGGCTGTGAAAATATTTACAGACCCCTCACATCCTGGACATAAACTGTTTCAACTCCTACCCTCAAAATGATGCTATAGAACACTGCACACCAGAACAACTAGATCTCCAGTTGGACCTCTATCCAGTGCATGGCACCACCTTCACAGCCAGTATTATCATTTGTAGAATCTCCTCCAATGACCTTCAAGCTTTTGTCAACTTTTCTTTTTCATGAAATGCACCAGATTATCTGCAATCACTTGAGCAGGTTTTCCTGTTTTTAAGCCTTTCTCTGGAGCAAAATGATAAAGATATCTTCTACCTGGTTCACTGCACAAAGAATAATGTTCTTTAAACCTTCTGGGGAATTGCTGGTCTGAATTGTTTGCTGAAGAATTGCTGGTCTAAAAAGTTATGATATTTATATAGTTATTTACCAAGCATATCTAAAGTATATTAAAGTAACCAAATATCTTTACAATCCCCAAGGCATGTCACAACTTTTGAGCACCCCTAATATTTGGAAACTGAAAGTTGAAAAAAAATTGACACGCCCTAAAATTGGCCCAGTGTTCAAGTCTGTCAAGATCCTTCTGGATTTTGAGCCTATTTTCTAATGTGTTGGCTATTCTCCCCTTTGGTGTCATCTGCAAATTTAATGAATTCCCCTTCTATTTCCTCATCTAAATCATATATGAAGATGTTAAATAGTACTGAGCCTAAGAAGAGCTTGGGGATACCCCACTGCATGTTTCCATCCATGTAGTTCATGAAGGAGTACACATTCAGTGCAGTTGATCACCCAGTTGCATGATGCTATCTAATCCACATTTTTCTACCTTACTCAGTAGTATGTTGTGGTCTACTTTATCAAATGCCTTTACCAAATATTATGTGCAAAGCATAACACTGCTCTGGCCAAACCCCCTTGCTTTCCAAGGTCTGTTGGTCAGAGTCCTGTGAGATTACTGACTGCCTGGATGTGGTTAAGAATGCCACAAAGTGGTGCAGGATCTAGCTCTAGTCTGGAGAGGAGTTTTTTCATTCACTCTCATACATCCACACACTTCACTCACTCTCCTGGGTCTTAAAAGTTAAAATTTAAAGATACTCACCTCCTTTCCAAGCAGCTGTTGACTACAAGACTCAAAACTCTCTTTATTAGGAGACTGGAATGGAGTAATTGATACAAGAAATGATAAGAGAACCTCTTCTAAGAAGATACCTATACATGCAAAATTACCAAAATCCTTCTTTGAAATGATGGAAGACTTTGAGTTTAGAGATATGAGGTTACGGAATCCAGATGAGAGAGATTTTACTTTTTTTCCCAATTGGCATCAATCCTTTTCACGACTTTATCTTAATTTCTAATGACTTGCTTTCTAGGGTGAAGAAAATGAAGATATTTCCGAGGTTTAACTGACCATAGGCCAGTATGGGTGGAATTATTACAAGGGAAAAAAGGTGGTAGAACATGGAGGCTAAATGAAAATTTGTTTAGATATGAGGATAATGTAAATCAATGTAAGAAACAGATGAAGGAATTTTTTAATTTTAATATGCATACGGGACACCGATAGGAACTGTGTGGGAGGCGAGTAAGGCTTTTATTAGAGGAATAATGATGTAGCTGGATAATAGGCAGAGAAATAATAAACAAAGGCAGCGTAGGTACTTGGAAGAAGAAATTCAAAAGAAACAACAATTATTAATTCAAAACCCACAAGACCACAAACTTAAAGAGGCCATAAGGATATTACAGAGTCAATTTAATATGTTAATGGCAGACCAGGTGGCAACGAATATACAATATGCTAAACATAATACCTTTTGTAATACAAATAAACCTGGGAGGTGGTTGGCATATAACTTAAGGAAAAAACAGAAAGCACGTGTCATACAAAAAATAGAATATAAAGGTAAAGAGATATATCAACAGGATAAAATTAAAAAGCCTTCTCAGAATTTTACACTACTTTATATGCAAAAGATAAAATACCTAATAGGGACATTTATGATTATTTGAAAGATTATAAAGTTAATACTCTAACATTAGAACAAAGGGAGGAGTTGAATACGCCGATAGCTACTGGAGAAATAGTGGAGGCAATTAAACAATTAAAAATGGGGAAAAACCCCAGTACAGATGGACATACAGCAAGTTATTATAAAAAATACAGGATGAAATATTAGGCCCACTTAAAGAATTATTTAATCAGATACAATTAGGAGGGGGAATACCCCCGTCGTGGAAAACATCTTTTATTTCACTGATACCAAAAGAGGAGCAAGATTGCTCTAAACCCGGGAATTATAGGCCGATCTCACTTTTAAATAATGATTATAAGATTTTTGTTAAAATAATAGCAAATAGATTAATGTTAGTTTTACAACAAAGAATTCATACTGATCAATCTGGTTTTATAAAGGGGAGGCAGATGAGGAATAATGTTAGACAGATTATTAATATGAACTGGGAGAACGTGGGACCATGTGACCAGCAAAGGGGTCAGGGGGGTGGGACTCTTGGGGTTTGTATAACTGGGAAAAGAATCCGGAAGTTCAGTTTTGGAATTCCACTCATCGTGTGCCAGTTTCCTCATGCTAGTAAAGAACTCTGAAAGACAATGGCTTCTGAGTTTTTTTTATGCAGAAGAGGTTTTTCTGGAACCTTGACACAAGAAAGATAAAAATTTGGAGGAATGGCAGATTGGGATTAATAAATTTATATGGCAAGGTAAAAAGGCGAGGGTTAAAATGAAAATAATTGAGGACTCATGGGAAAGAGGAGGCTAAAAATGCCTAATTTTAAACTATATTATGAAGCAGTCGTCCTTTCAGTAATGGCTTAATTTAACAGAGGAAAGAATTTTGAATATAGATGGTTATGACTTATAATATGGATGGCATGCGTATTTATTTTATGAAAAAAAAGTGGATAGGGCTTTTAAGAGTCATGTGTTGAGAAGTGCTCTTTTGCGGGTCTGGAAAAAATATTCCTATAAACTAGACTATAAGATTCCTATATGGGTGAGCCCCAGACATGCAATAAATATAAATATAGAACAGAAACAGGAAATGATTACTTATAAAGAACTTTTGTATGCTGAATTAAAATCATTACAGGTATTAAATGAAGAAGGGAGGAATTATACTTGGTTTCAATATGGGCAACTAAGTGCTAGATGGAAAGAAGATCAAAAAATTGGTATAATGCAAAGGGAGGAAAATTTAATAAAGCAAATTAGAAATCAGACCCAGGAGCATATAAAGAGATTGTATAATGTGTTGCTTGAAATAGATTCGGAAAAGGATTTGGTAAAGGACTGTATGATAAAATGGGCACAGAATATTGTGAACCAATAATGTTGAAAGCATGGGAGAAAATCTGGGTTAGAAATATTAAGGTTACACAAGCACAGAATTTAAGGGAAAATTTTTATAAGATGTTTTATAGATGGCACTTAGATCCTAAAAAATTATCATGTATGTATCCTGATATCCAAGCGAAATGTTGGAGATGTGACTGTGATGACGCTACATATTTTCATATTTGGTGGACTTGTAAGAAAATCAAGACCTTTTGGATAAGAATTTGGTGGATGAGTCAAAATGTCCTGAAGAAGAAGATAAAGTTCCTGCCGCAATTTTTCCTTTTGGGAATTATAACGGATTGTACAGGGACTGAGACTAAATTGATCTTGAACTTAATAACAGCAGCAAGGCTGTTGATTGGACAATATTGGAAGAAAAAAGAGTTACCTACAATAGAAGAATGGATATTGAAAGTTACTAACTTGGCTGAGATGGCTAAAATCTCAGCCTTTTTGAAAGACAATACTCAGGAATGATATTTAATTGAATGGAAAAAATGGATTGATTATTTACAAAACAGATATCAGATTAAGAGATGTCAGATTGCCTTTGAATAATTAGGAAGCATTATTTTATATAATGGGGGAGTTAGGAAATGAAAAGATTTGGAGGTTAATTGGATTAGAAGGGAAAATTTTATTCTATGTTTGGTTTATCTGTAACTATACCTTGTGATTGACCCAGGAAGCCGGGGTGGTGGGGGCGAAGGGAGGGGGAGAAGGGAGGTTTGCGGGAGGGAGGGGAAAAAAAGGGGGGGAAATGTTTTTGTTTGTTAACACTTTTTCAATAAAAAAAAAACCTCTCTTTACTCTCCTTGCTCTGAACAGGCAAAATCTGGGAAATCTATCCATAGACACAAAGAATCTGCTGCCAGCAAGGTGGAGGCTTACCTGGGCCAGGTTTGTTGGTCAGGTTAGCTTAGAGCCCCATCTGGGTTGCCAAATTGTTGGAAGAAAAATTTGGTTCCTGTCTTAATCAAAGCTGGATGAGAAATGAGGCAGAATGCAATTTTTGAAAAGGAGGTCTCCGTTTATTTGATAGCCAGAAACATCAGTGACAACAGAATGTTTCTGGGGTGGCTGGCAAAATAATTTGATGAGTGCATGGATTTTTATACAGTTCTAGTGTCAAGGTTGAACAGCTTTTAAAATGTTCAGGTTTTATCACTATTCAACAGAGCCAGTGAGCATGAGAACAGGGAGCCACAAAGAAATAGTTAATTCTATCATCGCCTCCAAGCAGCTGGCAGCCAAAACCTCCAAGAAGCAGTGGCCACTGGGCAACCCCTGATGCCAGACAAGAATTTGACTCATCAGCTGAGAGAGGCACTCCAGGAGGATGAGTGGCTTAAACCCACCAGGAAGAGATGACAGTGAGGGAGAACCTGGCCTGGAAGGGAGACAGACTGTACATTCCAGCCAGTCTGAGGACCCAGATCTTACATCAAAACCATGACGTTAAATATGCTGGTCATTTTGGCTTCATAAAGTCCCTTCACTTAGCCAGGAGACAGTTCTGGTGACCCAAGATGAAAAAGGATGTAGAGAGCTATTTAATGGACATAATCCATAATCCACGTCTGTCATGCCTGGAAGCCATATTAACTTTGTGCCTTCAGGATTCAGGATTGCCACAATCCTACCGTGGGAAGTTGAGAGGGAAGATTGCATGAGTGAAGTAGAATTAGCCATAACAAAACTTTACAGAGAAGTTCAAGGCCATGGTATTGGACAGCTGTGCAGAGAAGAAAGTGGAGGTTGTCTTCTGTACATGAAGGAACTGATTGGAGCAGTGGTGGACATGTGAAGGAAGTGGCCAAGGTCTTGAACTTTCTTTTGGGTGAGGAAAACCCGGAAGCTCTCACATTCGGGTTTTCCCAAATGTGCCAAAATGACATCTCTAATAAAAGTTAGCTTTGAGGAATTGCAAGGCTCAGAGTTTGATTTTACTGAAAGTGTTACTTGGAACCCTGACATTGTCTATGAAACAAATACCAGGAAAGACTCCTGGGTTGCTGCAAAAGGTGGCTGACCCTCACCAGCTATGAGAAGAGTTCACCATGGATTGCTGGAGAGTGGGGGAAGTTGAGTGGGTGTAGTTGATTTTTCAAAATACATCATCTCTGACCAGGAGGTGCAGTTCACTGCAAAATTCTGGTGGGAGTTCCTGAAGATGATAGGTTCCTCCCAAGGGTTTAATTCAAGATTCCATCTGTGCACTAATGGGGTGGCGGAATAGGATAACTGACTAGTCGAGCAATATTTATGTTGTTACATGAACTATCAGCAAACAAAGTGGGCTGAACTTCTGCCATTTGCAGAAATAGCCTATAATAACTCAGTTCAAAGTAGCAGAGGATTTACCCCATTCAAAGTGGACACAGGGATGGACTTTGTACCCATGCCCAAGTTCCCAAGGGAACCTCCCTCCTCAGTAACACTAATGGACACCCTAAGAAATGCTTGGGGAAATGTGCAGAAAACAAGCAGATCAGAAGAGGGTCCCCCAGAGGGAGTTTGAGATTGAGGATAAAGTATATTTATCCACAAAGTACTTGAAATTAAGGCAACCCTTATAAAAAAACAGGGTCCTAAATACATAGCCCCTTTCCTGGTTGTATGCATCATCAACCTGATAACAGTGGAGTTAAAATTGCCTAAATTTTAAAAGTTCACCCGGTGTTCCACTGTAGTTTGTTGAAGCCCGTTAAAGGCTCCAATCTGAGGCCAGTTGAAAGGAACCCACCATCTCCTATTTGGTTGGGAGAGGAGGAACATTATGAAATCAACAGAATTCTAGATTAGAGGTACTGTAAGGGGAAACTGCAATATCTGGTGCAATGGAAGATGTCAGAAGCAGAGTGGGTGAAAGAGCAGGACGTTAATACTGGTAAGTTAGTGAGAAGATTCCACGCAAAGCACCCATAAAAACCAGGAGGGGGAGTGAAGGCACAAAGTACATGAATAATTATATAAATCTGTTTGATATCTTTCCAGGTGCTCCCCTTTTTTCCATGGGGTTGGCATATCAAGGTTAAACCGCTTTTGAAACATTTAGGTTTTATTGCTATTCAACTTGCCAAATAACTTGGGGGGGAGGGAAAGGGAGAAAGAATGCAGATGTGCCAGAGATGGACTGTGGAAGCCAAGATCCCACTAAGGCCATAGATGCAAGTGTCCGACAGAAAAGTGAACAGTTCTCAAAACAAAAGGACGATTCATGATTGGACAACATGGCCAACCAAAGGTGGAAAGAAAGAGAAGCTATTGTTTAACTATACATGCATTGCGCAGGAAAAACAAGAGTTGGTTTTGATTCTTCAGTACTGAAATGGTGTCTCCAATAAAGTTATGCTGTTGGGATTTCAAAGTTCCTGACAGTGTCTACTTTTCGCTGATTGGACCATTGACATCTAGGGCTTTGAAGTTGAAATATGTTGGGTTAGTTGTGAAGTGTTTCTTGAATATGTGTGAGGATGTGTACTTTAATGTTCAGATTGTCTGAGGTATTCTGTCCTGTCCTTCGAAGGTGGATGGGGTGTAAATTCTAAGAGTCTTTTATCTTCCTGGCTAACCAAAGGTGTAAGAGCAGTTGCCCTGCCTTTTAAATGTTGATTGATTCCAGGGCTCCCTGTCAGCATTTTATTGCCTTTAAGCAGTGGTGGGATTCAGCTGGTTCGGGTAAATCGGTTGTTAAATTGCTGGCTGGCCCTGCCCGTTCCAGGAGTCCCCACGTGGCCCATTTTTGCTCCCAGAAGGCTGCAGGGAGGCCTCCTAGGCCCAAAATGGGGCCTGTTTTCGCTCCCAGGGAGGTGCAGGAGGCTGAGTGCTGCCTGTCACACCCTCTGGCCACGCCCACCATGGCCACGCCCACCCAGCCGGTTATTAGAGCAGAGAACCAGTTGTTAAATTATTTGAATCCCACCATTGCCTTTAAGGAAACATTGTATTTTATTAGTAGAGATGGGTTTCTCTGACTTCAGTTCAGAAGGCTATTAAAAGGAGGGGGCAACAGATCAAAGGCTTTTAAACTTCTATCAGGTATATGAATTAGGGACATTTGAGTGCAATTTTTGCTTATGTTAAGTATGGAACTCAGTCGATGGAATGAGAAATCATTTTACATCTGTTAATTGTAATAGCTAAATAAAAGTAATATTGCTACGGAATGTAATTTTCATCCTCTCTTACTTTTAAAATATTTTCTTATAAATTCACCCAGTTTGTGGAGCTGTTCAAACTCACTATTGCACGTACCTCACCAACATCAGTGGTGGCCAAAGGGTGGCAAGTGGTGAGCCACACGTTCGCAATGGCACCCTAGTTAGGAATGTCCCTGAAGTGTTTCTCTCTTTGACGGGAGGAGCAAAGAGCAAAAGACGACCCTGGCCCTGGAAAGCTTTGCCTTTGTAAGTGGTCCTGTCATTCATTCATTCATTCATTCATGAAATTTATTTATATATGAAGTTTATTTATGAAATGTATTTGCTGCCTTTCTCTTATTCAACAATTCTGGAAAGCTTACAGCATTATTGCTAACAGAACAAGGCAAATAGTTTGCCAGATCACAAAATCTGAAATGAAATAAAACATGATGGAAACAAGGAGCTCTGATCAAAAGGTGCCAAATGTCTAACAGTATCAAAGAAAAGCCACATGTTCTATTTAATAGCAGATTGGTTTTAGAAAACCATCCACAAAAACTATTTTAGTGCAAAGTCTAAGAATTTATCCCTTTAGGACCAAGATTGAGTTTGTTTGACACAACATATGGCCCTATTTCTCATGATTAAAATGTTTAAATGGCAAACATTTAAACATTTACCATGTTCAATGGTAAAAATTGAACATGAGAACATGAGACATGCTATGCAAATATAATTCCAATCAGTTGCTCTTACACAGATTAAAGCCTCTCTCTCTCTCTCATTTCATCATCTGTTGCGAAGGATACAGGTTCCAAATTATTTCATGCTTATGCTTATATATACTGTTGTGACAAAAAAACAAACAAATAAATAAATAAATACAAACACAGGAAAGAGTCATTGATATTTTCGTCTTTAAGAACATTCGCTTGGTTCTTCCTTTCTGTCAAACAAGCTTTACCAATTTGGCAGATGTGCCTACAGGAAAATTGCACGAGTAATGAGAAGTTTATTTGCACTCAGGATCGTGCAACTAAGAGCTCAAAGACTTCAAGAACATCTGGATTCTACACCAACAAAACAGCAATGTGAGCATGGGCTATCGAAGACCCCAACTGAATGCTTCTACCTAGTGGTTCTCTAGATTTTTGCAGCTCAGATATGTGGTATTTGCCCAGCAGCATTATTGTCTCCTGTGATGATTCACATTACAAGAAATTCTGCCGTCCTTTAACTCTTCAAAGACAAATCATCATACTTTAGTTTTGAATATTGGTTTAGATCTGAATGGGGACTGTTACTTAAGCTACTGTAATTCTTCTCATACACACACACACACACGTGGTAGAATTATTATTTTTACTACCGGTTCTGTGGGTGTAGCTTGATGGGTGTGGCTTGGTGAGCGTGGCAGGGGAAGAATACTGCAAAATCCCCATTCCCTCCCCACTCCTGGGGCCAGCCAAAGGTGGTATTTGCTGGTTCTCTGAACTATTCAAAATTTCTGCTACCGGAATGATGATACGTCTTGAAATAGATAAAGTTCAAGCTGCCCAGCTATATATAAAACACTTCAAGGGACAATTGAAAGTGGTTTTCCATTTGTCCCCTTAATTTGTACTCAATAAGCTTCCCTCAAGCAAGGTGCCCTTAGTCTTTAATGAGTGGTAGAGGGTAAACATTCTCAACACATATCACATTCAGTTTCAGTAATCAATGCACAGCCTCAACGAGCCCTCTTTCTTTTCCCGAAATAGAACCGATGCCACAATGCATGACGTTGCTTGTTGTATAAACCTCCTGGCCCAGTTCTTGTCTATGAATGCCCTCAGCTCTTCCAGCTCCCTGGGAGTCATCACATAAAAGTTTGGATTTGAGCAGTTTTGCTCTGGGCAATATTTCAATGGCGCAGTCTGGCTTTGGGGTGGGTGGGTGGAAGGACATGGATTCACATTCACTGAAAACCTCTTTCAGGTCCCAATGCTCTTCAGGTATGGCCGGTTGGGCCCCTCCTCTTGGCCAGCTGCTGCAGCACTTTCATCTCTCAGTCTCTGGGTGACATGTGGCCACTTGGCGGGGCTTCCCCAAGGCTTCCCCTTTAGAGTGTTTGTTGCAAATTCTCAAAATGTTCCATTTCCAATAAATGATTGGGTCCCATTTCTTAAGCCATGCAAGATCCCCCAACACCATCAGCTTGGATATGAATGAAGCTAAGAGTTTCTTTGTGGGGGCCTCATTTATAAGACTAGTGGCTCGGTGAGGAGGGTGTCGGGGACCCCTCCCCCTGCTGCGGTTCCCTCCAACTGGGAGAAGGCTGTTAGGTTCCTGGGACATATCCAGGGGTGAAACGTTACCGGTTCGGACTGGTTCGACTGAACTGGTAGCGATGGCAGCGGGTGGTTCAGAGAACCGATATTGACGGCACTGCGAGGCTCCGCCCAGCCGCCCGGTCGTCGTTCCTGGTTTTAACTTCCTCCATCATGACCAGGCTGATTAGGCACTTAGTGCACCCCGAGTCTAACAGGGTAATCAATAGTCCCTTTTGCCCCAAGATCAGATTCATAATTTCTGCCTTCACAGTTACTGGGATGATGGTTCCACTTGCCACAGGATCATTCTTACCTCCTTTGTTGCTCTCCACAAGCAACTGGAAACCTTTTGTCAGTGTTCCCTAACCGTCACTACCCGTTCGGACAATAGGTAGTTAAAAATGCTTTAAAAAAGCAGGTTCTGACAATCAGCTGTGCTGCATGATCCTCAGAACTTTTTTTTACTTTTTGAAGTGTTTTTTTACTACCTATTGGGGATCCGCTTTTGCTCCCAGGAGGCTTCCCTGAGGCCTGCTAGGCCAAAAACGGGGGGGTGGGGGGTGCTGCAAAGAAAAGAAAGAAAGAAAGAAAGAAAGAAAGAAAGAAAGAAAGAAAGAAAGAAAGAAGGAAGGAAGGAAGGAAGGAAGGAAGGAAGGAAGGAAGGAAGGAGAGAGAGGGAGGGAGGGAGGGAGGGAGGGAGAGAGGGAGGGAAAAAGGAGAGGAAGGAACGACCACAAACCTGGCACTAGACGCAACTTCAGAGGATACCTTGAAAGAGCACAGCAATCCAGGGCTGGAAGGGACCTGGAAGTCATCTAGTCCAACCCCATTGTTAAAGTGAGTTTCTGTCTTTTGACCCCCCAGTCACATGACTACATAGCCACACCCACCAGTCACATGACCACACCAAGCCACGTCCACAGAACCAGTAGGAAACTTTTTTAGATTGCACCACTGATAGGAACTGTATCATTCCCAGGTGCCTTGCTCAGGGAAGGTGTCTAAATCAATCTCGACTTCACCGGCTAGAGTGTACCACCCTTGCAGCTTCCTTGGCCCCCTTGGGATAGTCAAGTGTACTCCAGTTTCCAATTCCACCCCTCTTGGAAGTAGTGCATCAGGATCGAGGGAGGCCTGTCTCCCAGACAGCAAGCCAGGCTTCAAAACTCTTGAATATAAACCACCAGGGGTCATCTCCCTTGCTTCAAGACTTTTATTTGGGCCATTGTCTGCTGTTCCACCAACGGATCGTTGAACTGTCACTTAGGGCTCTCATAAAGACATTGGAGTGGTACAGCTCTCCAGTGTTGTCCTCATGCAAAGCTACTAGCCAGTGGAATGGATCTCCATGCAGCACCATCGCCATCCACACTTAGGCCACGTCGTCTGGGAGAAAGATTCCCTACTGCTGCATATAGTGGCACACTTGGGCCAGAAAATATCCAAGCCTTTTTGGGTTTCAGCTACTTCTAAGGAAGGTGGTTGGCGCTCAAATCACCCCCATAGGAAAACCAGTGGAGGGACTGCTGCTGCTGCTGCAGCCTGTGCCGCCTGAAGCCCCTGGGACAGCTTGTATCATCGGGGCCATCACTGGTGAAATTATGCTGTGCTGGGGGCTGAGGGCTGGATCCCCACTGCTAGCCAGTCTCATACTTCCAGATTCTGGAATCTGCCTCTCAAGTAATCTACAGCTGCTTTGCCAGTTGGCCCTCATCTGATGGGTTTGTCCCAATTGTACGCATGCCAGACTCAGCTTTAGCCCCCCCTCCCTCCATCACATTCACTCCAGGAAGAAAGTCCTCCGGCTTGGCCATCCTCCCGACTACCAGCACCATTGGGCTCTCGGTCTAGCTAGGACTCTTCCACCCATTCCTTGGGGGGGGGGAGTTCATCAGCCATCCCCCTGTTGCTTTTGGTTGGGCTCTGGAATCTGTTTGGGCTCCTCAGATTCCCAGCCTGAGCCTATGATGACCTCCGGATCAAAGGCACAAAGGCAAGTATGAGTCCCCTTATTGGCACCAACTTTGCCCCCAATGTCTCATTTACTCTCCAGCCTGGAGAAAAACTCTCCCAAACCTGCAGCAGCTTCTGTCCGCAGATACTCCAGTCCAAATGCTGTAAGTAATTCTACTTACAAATCAACTTACTGCAAATCAATCACTCCAGCAGGGCAAGATAACAAGTCCCAAAAGTAGCAATAATTCCAGCAAGACAAGATAAGCACACACAGAAACACGACTATAATTCAAACAGTCAGGAGGAATGCCAGGAATACAGGCCCCACTCTCAGCACCAGATGAATTCAGTGTTTGTTCCCAACAAACGCCCCTTCCAACTGCCTCTCCTTTAAACTCCATCCCCAGGTGTGTCTTGTGAAGGGAATCAGGGCCCTTCACTTTTTGTCAGCCGTTCGTCTTCCATCTCAGATTCAGACTCTGATGGGGGGCATGACAGAACACCCAACACCACCACCCCCGCACCCCGGGTTCATAGCATCCACCTTACTGCAGGGGTTTCCCAGGGAAAGAAAGATTCAACTTGATGTCAGCTGTCCCAACTTGGTCCTTTTAAATTTATAACAGTAACAGAGTTGGAAGGAACCTTGGAGATCATCTAGTCCAACCCCCTGCTCACGCAAGAGACCAATACTAGGGATTTGAACCGCCAAACTGCTTGCTTTCTGATCAGCAAGCTCAGCGTCTTAGCCATTGAGCCACCTAGCCAGGCAATAGAACAAGAATGACTCCTTGGCTCGTAGCTAAAGAAAGTATAATTTACTAAAACCAAGGGCTTACAGAGTAGCAAAGCCGAATCTGGCATTTCACATGTTCACTTTCCCCCTTGGATCCCATCCGCCATAATTATCAGTGAGTGTCTAATCCCATTGAAAGTATTTATAGTACAAAGTAATTATTTTGGTAAGAAGTCCCCAGCTGCACAGCTTAGAGGCATTGCATCCTATTGGGTTACCTTGGAACAGTCCACTGCTCTCACAGGATAATACAAATCTTTCAGTTTATTTTCCCGCCTTGTCCCACCCAGCAGCTCCACCCCCGTTACTCCTGACAGCCTGGCATCTAGCTAAGCAGGGCTGGTGCAGCAGGATGGCAGGTCTAACAAGCTCCATCTCTGTGCATTTCAGTTTCAGTTTCATTTGGATGGTGGATTCCAGGGTTGCACCCCCTAATAATGTATTGAATATAAAAACCCTTCTTCTCTAGCTCCCATGCGTGGGAAAAGGGAGATGTTGTAAGCAAAGAGATTGGCTGGTGGCAGCTGAAACAGTTTTTGCCTGGTCTACAAAACCAGCCGGGCAACTATTGGCCTTGTGGCTCAGCCTGAATGGCAAGCAAATGGTGAGAAAAGTCTCTTGTGAACTCTTCTCAAAGGCAAAGCTCAGATGCAAATGGAAGAAGGCTCCTTGGGAAGATGATGGGCGTGACAGAGCCATTACAAATAGAATTAAAGCTTTGCTGCTTTCTTTGCTTTCTATTTCCCTCCATTAATGTTAAGTCTCCTTCCTTGCAGCCTCTCTCCAGGGAGGGAAAAGCACAGATGGTCTCCTCTGACCTGCTATTCATCATTTCAGCAAAAGCTTAAGTCAGCTCAATGTGCTGGAGCCATTCATAAAAGGGGGCTGTTTGTTTTTGCTTAAACGGATTGTTAATTTGCCCAGTGGTCTCATTAGGCCTAAACTCCCAGTTAATTTCGTTTGTGCTCATTAAATGGCTGATTCCTAAACCTTTCTCAGCTGACAGTAAAGGCCTGGCCTAGAGCTCAAATCCATCCAGCGCTTGCCTAGAGCTTTCTAGAGAAGTGGGGTTCTTCTCCCAGCTTTGCAGTGATGGCTAGGAAGGCAGTGAGTCAGTCAGGGTGAGACCATTAGCTGACACCTCTGGAGTTTTCAAAAGCCGCCTTTCAAGGAAATATTCCATCAGAATGGAATGAAAAGGAATCATTCCACCTCCTGATTGCACTGTTGCAGAGTGCTTTACAAGAAGTGCCCTTGGAGAGTATTCAGAGATTTCAGCTGGTGCAAAATATGGCAGTGATGAGGATGTGTTGCTGTGCTCATAGAAACACCTCTGCTCCATGAGCTGCCCTGGCTTCCAGTCTGCTTCCAGGTGCAATTCAAGGTGCTGGTGGGTACCTTTAAAGCCCTTCATGGCTTGGGGATGGATTGCTTATGGACTGTCTCTCCCCAGTGGTGTCTACCTGTTCTGTTTGTGAGTCCCATCTGCAAGAGGATCTCATCTATTGAGAGCTGGAACATAATTTCCCTAGAAATTAGATTTGCCCCAACTCTGCCAGTCTTTTATAAGTCACTGAAAACCAGGCTTGCCATAGACGCCCGGGGCCCTGATGCCATGGGCAAGAGTCCATTGGTTGCTTGTTTGAATCTTTGAGTCGTCTTAGATGCTCTTTTTATGTTTCACGTTTTGTTGTTGTATTTATTTTGGTCGCTGCCAGCTAAGAGCAGTTGTCTGGGGAAACTCTTGAGAAGACATTGGGCAGCAAGAACAAATGCAAAACCTGACTGCTTACTGGAACCACTAATAAAAACGTTGACGCTCCAATATTCTGAACACATAAAGTGACAGCAAAAGCTACTTGTGCTTAGAAAAACTGACAGCACTGAAAAAGGTTGAGACACAGGGACACGATGTGAGGAACTACCACAATTACACAAGTACACAAAGAAGTTGTTACTGATGGCCTGAAATATTCCACAGGTCCAGAAAAGTCAAAGGGGCTGAATGGCTAAATAGCAGTACTAAATTAAGTCCATGTTTCATTTCCCACCATACTCCATTCTTGGGGCTGAAAACAGCAGCAAGAATAACTTCTCTTGACCACTTAAAGATACCCCCCCACCCAAATTTCCTCCATCTCAGCCTGGGCAGTAAGAATGGATTATAAAAGTCCTCAGTTCAGGACTGAGAAGCCTGTTAAAGGAAATAAATAAAGGTTATTCTTTTATAAATTGTAACAAATATAATACCAAAGTGTGAGACTATCTGTTTGCTGTTTTCTGACTATGCAAAGTTACTACAATTGGTAATGTAATCAATTGTGGAGACAATGTATTATGACTTGATAAGAGCTCCCCAGGAGACAGAAACTTACGTCTGAGCCAAAAATCCTATCAGGAGACAGGAACATCTGCCCAAGGTGAAAATTACAAGTAAATAAAAAAGGATATCAGAGGATGGACGGAAATTGCCAAGATGACCCTTATAGGTGTAAAACAACTAAAAGGACAAAGGGGGTAAGGGGGGAATTTCTTAGGCATGGTGTGCATTGTGTAGGAGTATAAAATGTGTAGTTTGAAAACTGCTTTTTGCGCTCTTTGAACTCAATCCAATTGGGAAGAGTCTAAGAGGCCGCGCTTGCAACAACTTTTCTTTTTTTTATATTTTCATATTTTTTTATAATAAATCTTTGATTTTGTTAATCAGACTTGCCTTGGAGTTGTGAGTATCAAATTTGGGTTTTAAATCTCACACTGTTCTGATTTCAATTTTATCTTAAAATAGAAATCTTTTGCTAGACAATATTTTCAGCTCTTAAGTGGAACTCAGCCCTTTGGAAAGTAGTCACTAATTACATAACTTTTTGGCATGACTCTGAGGAATTTCCCCATCCTCTTTCCAGACACTGCTTTTAAAGCAGGAGAGAGCTTAGAACTCATCAAAAGCTTTCTATAAACATATCAAAGGGTTGCTTCTGCTGGGGTGGGGGGATGGGAAGAAAGGAGGACTGCTCTTCTTAGGCCAGAGCAGAAGTAAGTAGCCATTCGACCCTGAGGATTTAGTTGGCAAATTTAGTCGAGAGTCCAACCAGGTTCTCCAATTATATATATATATATATAGACGTTTCGACGAAGCTTCGTGCTTCTGGGAGCAATGTGTGATTGCAGCTGTTTCTTCCTTTTTAACTGCTAGTGGGGGTTTGAACTGATTGGGTGGGAGCTTGACTGTGCTCTGATTGGATGGGGGGGTTTTGTGCTCTGATTGGCTGGGGGTGTGTCCTGTTTGGGTGGGGGCTTGGTTGTGCTCAGATTAGTCTGAGTTGCAGGGGGATTTGAGCTGGTGAGCTGCACTGCTGCTGTTTGGCTTCGTGTTCGTGGTCGTGCTAAAGAGGAACCAACTTCTTCCCTGGTCCAACACCTTAAAGCCACAGGACACGATATTGACTTTAAAAAGACCAGAACTATCGCCAAAACTGAACACTTTAACAACAGAATAATCAGAGAAGCCATCGAGATAGAAAAACGCCCACACAGCATGAACAAACGAGATGATACCTCCCGCCTACCAGCCATTTGGAAACCCGCCCTTATTGATAAATGAGTCCTTAACACGAGGAATGACACCAGACCCACACTCACGAGGTCCACACAGGATGTCACCACCACACATCCACCCAGAAAGCAGACCCAAACCCACACTGATCAGGAAGCATGACCAAGGACCAGAAGCCAGACCGCAGCTGCAACATCAGCCATTTCAAACCCCTCCAATCCATACATGCAGCAGACTGACACCCACTATGAAGATGTAGCACGACCACGAACACGAAGCCAAACAGCAGCAGTGCAGCTCACCAGCTCAAATCCCCCTGCAACTCAGACTAATCTGAGCACAACCAAGCCCCCACCCAAACAGGACACACCCCCAGCCAATCAGAGCACAAAAAAACCCCCATCCAATCAGAGCACAGCCAAGCTCCCACCCAATCAGTTCAAACCCCCACTAGCAGTTAAAAAGGAAGAAACAGCTGCAATCACACATTGCTCCCAGAAGCACGAAGCTGAAGCCTGAAGATGACGAATGAGACTTCGAAACGTCGCCAAGACACTTCCAATTTTACGTGGAGAAAACCCGAATAACCAAAGACCTACATACAAACACCATGAAAACCTCAGAAAACAAATATATATATATATATATATATATATATATATATATATATATATATATATATATATATATATATATATATATATATATATATATATATATATATATACACGCACGCACGTTGCTTTTCTTATCCTTCTGCTATCTCCTGCCCTCCTTTCTCTCTTTCTCCAAGCTCTGTGGGACCAAGGACCCACTGAAATCAGCCTTTCACTGAATCCGTTACCAGATAGAACTTTCCTTGGGCAGCAAGAAATGACCAAGCATCACTTTGTACTTAGCATCTTGGCCATCTCTATCCACAACAACCCATTTCAGTCTGCCAAGAATCTGTCATGATTTATCCATGTTGTCAGACAACATTGCATTTAATTCAAGAGATGCAACTGAGAAATACTTGGTTATTAAATCCCATATTCTTGAGTTCTTTGAAGCAAAGCTATATATCTAGAGGATAACGCAATAGAATGTAGGAAAAATACTGGTGTTGGGAACTAGAATAACTGGCATTCTTCTTCTTCTGTGGGCATTTTAATACTGATTAGCTTTAGACTGACAGCTGTTTATAGGTTGGTGGCATTGTTGAAGTCCTGCTTGCTCTGCCAGGTGTAGAGGTATTGTGGTAGTTCATTCTCATTCCTACGCACTTTTTTTGTTTTGTTTTACATTTATACCCCGCCCTTCTCCGAAGACTCAGGGCGGCTTACAATGTATAAGGCAATAGTCTCATTCTATTTGTATATATTTTTTTTTTACAAAGTCAACTTATTGCCCCCCCAACAATCTGGGTCCTCATTTTACCTACCTTATAAAGGGTGGAAGGCTGAGTCAACCTTGGGCCGGGCTCGAACCTGCAGTAATTGCAGGCTCTGTGTTCTAATAACAGGCTTCTCTATTGCCTGAGCTATCCCGGCCCTCTTTCCCATGGTACCTTGGTTTGCCAGTATCTGAGACCAATGAATGCTGAGTGATGGTAAGTAAAGTGCTGGAGCACAAAATCCATTGGATATCCTAATTATCTAAAGTAGATGTAGCAATGAGGGAATGTTTCTCTCCTTCCATTGCATTTGTACAGATTGGTGATGCTTTTTCACGCTGTGCTCTTCTCCTTTGAGAGTCATAGCAATTTTCACAGTTCTTCACAGACAGGATTATTGGATTCCTATCACCTTAGGCTCCACTGTTTGAATCTATGAGGAACCTTGGTAGCTTGCCTGTCCATAAGGACTCGATTGTGGATCTCAAGCAGGATAAGGGGAGAGGTGAGAACCATCAGCTATTTGCTTAATTTCTGACCCTTCCTGCTGGTGAGACTTTGTTCCCCGTGGTGGACTAGGAACTGCATCAGAAAGATTCAATTTTCACTGCTTTTCCTATCATCAACTATGGTGTCCTTCTAGGTTGTCTGGTGGAGTTGAAGCAGGGAGATACCTTTGCAGTGATTCCATCCATTCCTGTTGGGACATACCCAGGTGGGGGACTCATTGTCAGGTCTGCCCCAGCTGGGGGACTCATTGTCAGGTCTGCCCCAGTTTGGTCTCTCAGGAAAGTACAACTCATGACTCCATTTAGTTGAAACAAAAGAACTTTTACTGAAGGAAACTGGTTGCAGCGAAGTCAGGCAGAATCTGGTGTTCCCGTGCAAAATACAAAGCTCCAATTCCCAATCCCTATTCCCATGACCAGTCCCCCGGCCAGCCAGTGTGATGCAAGTATGATGTTTTGAGAAACTCCGAGGTGTGAAACCAATATCATTCCATTCTCAGGGTAAATGGCCTTGAAGATCCTGATACAAGTCGGTTTGGTGATCTGGTCTTCTGTTGACAATTCTCCCTCCCATTTCCATTCCAATCACCACCACCTCCCGCTTTCCCACCATTTGATACACAGGCGTGGATTGACCAAAATGCCTTTTCCCTCCCTTCCCCTTTGATGGCAGGAACTCATCAAAGTGCAAGGCCAACGATGGAGATACTGACACTCATGTTCATCCCCTTGATCATTGATTGGTGCTGTCCCACAGACCTCTGTCACGTCCCTGGGCTGACATCTGTCCAAAACAATCTCAACAACTGCAATAGGGCTTCCCTTGTAAAGTGGCCAAAACTGCATATGGTACAAAAGGCGGCGACCTGATTGGTGCAAGAAACAGGGATCACATAACACCTACACTGTGTCGTGTCCCACTCCTCCGCTGACGGCCGGGTCAGGGAAATCCGAATCAGGCTTGCCTCTGCAGCTCTGCCCAAAGTCCTAGCAAAGTCCTCAGAGCAGGCAGGAGACCAGAAAGTGACTTCAGCAAGATAAGTTCGACTTTGCCTGACTCAGAGACTGCCAGAAAGCAGATCCTTTATATAGGCCATGGGGTGTGGCTCCATGACTCAGCACTCATTAAGGCCTGCCCCTCCCTTCCTTCTGTTGCCTCCGCCTATCCAGTCTTCTGATGCGAGGGTCACTCCAATCAGCAGCTGTTGGAAATAAACTTTCCTCAGGCTCACATGCTGTGGAGGAGGGGGAGGGGTCTAGCTGCTCCGTTTGCCTGGGCATGGAGCCAGGGCTGGGGCCGGGGGGGTGCTCCCTCCTCTGCAGCCTGCTTGGGCATGGAGCCAGGGCTGGGACCGGGAGGCATACATTCCTCCGTGTTCGGGAGCAGATAAGAAGGCCCCGGCTGCTGTGAGAGCGGGCAAGACACA
This sequence comes from Ahaetulla prasina, assembly GCF_028640845.1. Taxonomy (NCBI): domain Eukaryota; kingdom Metazoa; phylum Chordata; class Lepidosauria; order Squamata; family Colubridae; genus Ahaetulla; species Ahaetulla prasina. Next base: position 1,036,388 of record NC_080551.1, on the reverse strand, counting down.
ACACACTGAGAGATTGGCAGAGGTTGCTGGCTGCTAACCAGGCATGACTTAAGATGCTGGTCTTGAGCTTTAAAGTCCTGTGTGGCCCTGTGTGGCTTCCCATGAAACTCTGCCTTTACTTGGATCAGCAGAAGAGTCCCTTCCAAAGATGAACCCATTGCCAGAAGCTCTTCTCTCGCCAATGAGAAGAAGATCCTCTCCTGTGTGGCTCCCAGACTGTGGAATCATTCCTCAAAGAAGTATGTTTGGAACCACTCTTTGAATATTCAGGACAGAGACTGAAAAACAAGTTCTTTCACTGAGCTTTTAACTGTTAATTGCATTGGTGTTAATTTTGGTATTAATTATATTGATTGTGCAGCCATGTTTTATAACTTTTATTTTCCTTTGCCACACTAAACTACTTGGGAGTTTTATACATAAAGAAAGGCCAAGTATATATTTATTAATATATTTTTCAAATACTGTATATTTTAAACTGTTAGTTAATTACTTAACTTCCCAAATTAGAATCAATGTGAAAATCAGTTTCTTCAGACTTCTTTGCTTTCTGTTTATTTAGGCTTCTAAAATGTGATAGTTTCTGACTAGCCTACAGGCTCTGCCACCTTTGAAGGTTGCTTAGAAGTTGCAGGCAACCGAAGAAGGATCCCCTATTTGCACTCAAGGATACCACAGTCAGGACAGCCCCTTCTTGATGTCATCTGGATAAAGAAAGGAGGCCCTGGCAGTGCTTCAGCAGATGCTCTCCTGGAGGGCTGTATTTGCATGGATGCTTCTGGATGCCTTTTTTTTATTGACATTGCATTGCTTTTGCTGATAACAAGAGTGCAGTAATGGGGAAATGATGGGATTGACATTTTCAAAATAAAACTGAAGTAAGCAATACAATTTGCCTGGATCACGGTATATCAGGCTGAGGTATGCTGTATAATTTAACAGACCTATTCTTTGCATTTAGGGAGCCTTTCTCAAGAGAAAAGTTGTAAATATTTTATGACATATTTACCTATTTCATACATATAACTACTATGGTACTGCAAGAACTAAAGTGGGAAATAAATTGTCCAAATACATACATGGAACTGACTGTAATAATATGATAGATTACGTCTAATCCTAACCTTGCCCTGCACTGAATCTCCTCTCTTCTCTCATGATTGCACCAAAGCAAATCTACTGAGGCAAACCAGTCTCCATCTGATAGACAGAAGGCCATAGGCTCAAAACTCAGCAGTCTTTCATTGACAAGTATGACCTTTCATTTCCAATTTTTAAAAATTTAGCTTCTCCTTTGAAAAAAGTTAATCAGCACCCGTCAATCAAGATTGTGTAACTATCATTATTCTTCTAAAAAGGTTTTTTGGGGTGACAATCATAAAGGAATTTGGGGAGTCAATCTTGCTTGGTACCTGTTCCCTCAATATGGCATGCCTAATAAAATGATTTTTCATATCTGTATTAACTTTAACTTTGTGATACCATAAATAGCCATTTCACCCAAATCTCAAATCATGTCTTTCCAACTCCAATCATTTCCTATTTCTCAGAGGCCTCCACTCTCTCATCACACTGGACAGCAAGCAGCAAAGTATAAGGCTTTATAATTAAACAGACAAAATATTTGGGGGATGATATGCTTGATCAGTGGGGGAGCAATATGTGGAGCAAAGGACTGAAATTTATATTGAATTATAATTTGAAAGTTATAAGATGATGTGGTTTTTAATACATGATACAGTGTCACATGTGTACAGGAATGTCAAATATAGGTTGGAAATGTAACCATTTAGAAAGGCAATTTCTATCATCTTTGGTGGGCATGTAAGATAAATAGAAAACATTGGAATCAAATATGTATTTTAATTCAGAGAATTTTAAAAATAAATTTACAAATGAAACCAGAGGTTTTCCTTTTACATTTGATAGATAAATAGATGAACAGATGGGACTTTGTTTCTTTATACTGCTACAAGAAGAAGACTTGTATGCACAGAAATGGAAAGGCTTACAAATTCCTATACTGGAAGAATAAATAGATGAGGAAGATAATGGAGTTGGCTTAGGTGGCAAAATGGACTACTCTGATTAAAGACAAAACTTTGTCTAACTTTGTTTCTACTTGGAAACCACTGTTGGACTTTTTGCTATAAACTAAAAAAAATGAACATTTAATTTTGGGATTTGACAATTAGAACTGTTTTGATTATAGAAATATTGTGTATTATTGTTAATTTTGGAGAAAGTTGTTAATGTATTTGTATCTTTTATCTGCCCTGAAGAAAGTTGAAAGGTTTGGGTTTTTTCCTTTTTCTTTAAGCTCTTTTCCCTAAACCATCTTTTTTTGTTGTTGGTTTTATATTTTATACATTGCTGAAACCTAATAACAATGTTTTAAAAAATTAAAAAGAAATCTACCATTTTAAAAAGATGCCTGTCAGTCAGGGGAAGCTTCTTCATCACCAGTGTTTCCTTGTGGCCTCTGCTGCTTTGCGAAGGGCACCCTGGCAGCAAACAATTGTTCATTATGACTTAATTACAGGAATTAGATCTGGTGGGATTCAGCAGTGGAACAGATGAGGGTGGGGGAGGCCAGCAGAATGTTATGCTCCATGTCATCAGCTAGAGAGAGCAGCAGCTGACGGACCCTCCAAGCTGCGTCTGGCCATCTGCTCTGGGAGCAGGAGACAAGGGGATGGAGGCAAGGAAACAGGCGTGGAAAGGGCACTGAGCAACGTGTCTCCTGGTATCAGGATTGAACAAAAGGTCTCCATTTCAGCCACCCCACCCTTCTGAGTTACGGCCCTATTTCCCCATTCTGGAGAGAGGAATTAGGGTCGCATGAACACATGAGGCACAAAATGCTGCTTAGTAGTAGCCACATCTGTGCTCCCCTCTGACAGTTTCCTTCACCTTGGATGATGTGGTTACTGAGCTCCTACAGCCTCCTATACACACAGGTGTAAATTGTGATGAAAGTGCTCCTCAGCTTTTTCTCCTAATCCTGCCCTGGCTTCATGTGCCATGGAATCCCAACTGTTTTCTTCAAAGACCACTTATAGTGGAACAAAAAGGTTTGTCAATATCTGTTGAAAAAGGCTGATCTCTCAGCCTTTATCATGAGATAAAGCATGTGAAATTCTTGGGGTTTAACAGAAAGACATGAAAGAAAGGCAAGTAGGAAGTTCAGACTTTAAAGGCTCCTCTCAGGTAGGGCAATGACACAAGACCTACCATTTACCATCAGCAGCTAGAGCTGAAAAGACTGCAGACATCTGGCTACGGAAACAACTTCTTCCAAACTTTTTCCCATTTATACAAACACAGAGAATGCTGCACTGGAGTGGAGGACTGTGGCTCCAAGAGCAGGTGTTAGACTAGTCACCATTAAAAGCACATCTTTTCAAGTCTAAATCTTGCCAGCAACTTTAGCTTTCTTTGCTCCTGAATGTAATGAGTTATTACACAGTCTACCAAATATCAATTCCTTTCCGTTGATGTGAAAATTATCCAACTTTGAAATCTGTAATAGTGAAGCTCACTGCCATGAGTGAAGGCCCATCAAAGGCTGGTGAGCCTTGCAGACTCTCTTCTGCATAGCAAGCCAAATACGGACTGCTCTGTTCCACACGGACTATTTGCACTCAAGTATATTTAAGAACTTCAAACACAATGAAAAATGAAGCTCAACCCTAATTTTCTACAATTAAAACTACTCATTACTGAATCACTACTAAAATTAATTTAATCTAACTATTTAATCTAACTATTAATTTAACTGTCTAACTATTTGAGAAGGGCTGAGCAGCCACACCGGATCTGCCTCCTGAGCTGAAGGCCATATTCCGCCTAAGCCCTGTGCTGAGAAGGGACTGGGCTGGGTGGCACTTCTAATTCCACAATCTATCAACCTGCTTCTTCAAAAAAGGATGGTGCTGATTCTATGCAGAGCCACAAGAAATGGAGACCCTCGTCCATTTTGTCAAGAGCCTCTGAAGTTTCAATGAGCTCAATATCTAACTAATAGCTAACAGAAATTGAGCTATTACCTCATTTCATTCAGTCTTATTTCATTCCCACTCAGCTCCTGCATTTCTGCACATAAAATCAGCCGTTACTCTAATCACTCTTTATCTCTGCTATAGGTTTGAAAAACACTGGGGATAATCACTGGATATGAAAGAGGACGAATGTACTTTAAGGGGGGGGGGAGAGCAGACAGCCAGGAAGCCCTTGCACATTCATGCACGGCACCCCTCCAATTCCAAAACTATCACTGAACTAACAAAGCTATGCCAAAGTTAGGTTATGGCACTTCAGGCAGCAGGTCAGATCTTACTTGACTTTGGCCACACAGAAAGCACATTAGGGCAGAGTTCCCCAACCTTTCTGGCTTTGTGACTGGGGAGGGGAGGGGATTACAAAGAAAAGATGTACACACTGCTTTGTTTGTGCAGAAATCTAGCTGCGTGTGCACTCGCGTGCAAGTCAAGCTGTGGCACGCATGCTCACCTGCTGCTCATGCAAATCAAGCTGCGCATGTGCTCGCATTCACCCACCGCTTCCGCGGCCCGGTTCCAAAGGAGCTGCAGCCCATTACTGAGTCAGGGCCTGGGGGTTGGGGACCCCTGCATTAGGAGATACAACTGGAGTTTTACCATTCTTTTTATGAAGATCTGATGAATATTTTCAGATGCATCAAACCCTACACCCAGTGGTGGGATTCAAATAATTTAACAACCGGTTCTCTGCCCTAATGATTTCTTCCAACAACCAGTTCATCAAACTGCTCAGAAAGTTAACAACCGGTTCTCCTGAAGTGGTGCGAACTGGCTGAATCCCACCACTGCCTACACCTCAATCAGAGTGTTATATATAGGTGTTAGGTTTTGTATCACCATACCAGTTTATGCAAAATGGGCTGAATTTTGCTCATTTATCTCAACAAGATAAAAAGAGCAACGAGTCTTCAAGGCACCAAGGGCTACCTCAATAAGGGCCGGAATAGCTCAGGCTGTAAGGAGCCTGTTATTAGAACACAATAGCCTGCAATTACTGCAGGTTCAAGCCCGGCCCAAGGTTGACTCAGCCTTCCATCCTTTATAAGGTAGGTAAAATGAGGACCCAGATTGTTGGGGGGGCAATAAGTTGACTTTGTAAATATACAAATAGAATGAGACTATTGCCTTACACACTGTAAGCCGCCCTGAGTCTTTGGAGAAGGGCGGGATATAAATGTAAATTAAAAAAAATGGGGCCACCAGAGATGCCCCATAGAATATGGGGCTTATGTATTTCACAGATGGTTGGAACAGAGCAAGGCTGGAAAATGGCAGAATTAAGTTCCAGTCCTATCCAAGTAATAGGTGTCAGTGACTCCGACATTAATGTTTTCTGACTAGTTGAGAATAAATCTCAGTGAAATCAGAGGCACTTCAAAGATCAACCAACATCTCCAACGGCTTAAATATTCAGTCTCCCTGAAGGAGAATCCATTCATTTCCAAAGCCAAAGCTGACTTCTTATGCCATCAGAAAACCCTCCTTCACTATTAGCCAGAATTCCTTTTTTTGCAATTTGGAACAAATGGCTGGTGTCTTATTGCCCAAAGCGTAAAAATAATTTGCCACTTCTTCTGTGCAAATTTGCTTAGAAAAGGTGTAGCAGGAAAGAAAAATATCCTCCCGATTGCCTGAATTCTAAATTCCATTCCCATGTGGACAATGCACTTCCTGGCCATGAGCCAGCATCTGAGCTATCCGAATGCCCTCTGGCAGCAGAAATCCTGTCCTCCAAAGAAGTGGGGCTGACTTGTCTCCTTTCCCCTTCCAATAAAGATAACAAGTACAATTACAGCTATGACCCCAATCGAGCCCCAACTTTTGATTGCTAAGCGAGAGCCTTAAGGGAGTTTTACCACATTTTACTCAATCCATGACATCTCCTGGCTCTAACAGTGAGTGATGTCAAGTTGGCCATACCCACCCGGTCACATGACCATCAGGTCACACCCACAGAACCCGTAGGGAAAAATTTTGGATTTCACCACTGCTTCACACCTCAAGATATTGGAAACCTGCTCATTTGCAAAGTTTAATTAACATAAAACTGTAGACCAGGACAAAACAGAATCCTGATTTGTAACAATTCTCCCCTCCATTGTGGGTGGGGGGGCGTAGCTAACCCACAACTACATACATGAATGTTCCGGTTTATATTGGTTCACATGAAGAAGTTCACATGGCATCTTCATAACCCAACCCAGCCACATACAATCTACTTTAAGCCCCTTCAGTCTGCTGGTTCTTTTCAGTGGAAGGAAAAGCAGCCCAACCCAAGGATTTGATATCCCAGACAAAGAACCTTCCACTCCATCTTCCTTTGTGTATCAGCATGGCCTTTAATAGAAACAGGTAGTTTTTTCACCATTAAGTTACAGTTACCTTTTTAAAAACCAGATCAAAATCAACAATTAAAAAATAATCCATAAAATGTGGTATAAAAATTCTTTTTCATATGCTACATTACAAGGCAAGATCTTCTGCTACACAAATATGTAATTTCCTGTGTTTAATTTTATTTACTCCTTTAAGTACAAAAATGCCAGAAACGGGTCTCCCTCCCTGCTCCCTTCCCCACATACAACATCTGCTCATGTCAACAGGCTGAAACACGGATTGCCAAAAGCCACAGAAATCCCACCGTCCACCAGGTTCATTAGTAAACTTAAAAAACAACCTGTATTTAAACATTATTATCTATTACTTTACTTTCATTGGAGTAAAAAAATCCCACCACAAGTTGCTATTCTTGGCTCCCTGAGCATATTAGTTAACTGTTGCATTCTTGAACACCCGTCCTCTCAGTGTTTGGGTCCGAAGACTGGGCTGGGCAAGGGCCCACTTGGGGGGCAAGGCATCCTGTTGCCCCGACTGACAAGTGCTTTGAAAACAGCGACTTCTCCGCTGCCATCAGAATCAGAAGAGAAGGGAACCGGTTGGAGGCTCAACGCCAGAAGAACCAGTTCACACATCCAGGAAAGAAAACCATTTCATGGAGGACACCTTTGCTCAGGGTGGTGACAAAGGCTGCTCAGAGTATCTCCAAGCACATTGTCAAGGGGAGGGGAGGGCAGGGTTGGGAGGAAAAGGATTGTGGCAACCACCAGAATGGAAGCAAAACTGAAGCAGTTCACAGCGAGAGCAGACCAAGGAAGCGATGGCGGTGGCAGCAGCAGAAAACAAAGAGGGCAACAACACGCTGCTGGCTAGCAGACCAAGGAAGCCTCCGCATGAAGCTCCTCCGTTATCTACAGTTCCTACAAGTCCCTCCTGAATGCAAATCCAGGCCGTTAGCTGCCTTCTGATCACAGGCGTGAGGCCTAAGAACCAAGAGAAAAACACCAACCAGCCTGGACAATGGGTTGCCCTGATCAGCTGGACTGAGCTTCAAAGTTCCTTCCAGAGTTATTCCAAGGTGGTCACAGAAGATCCAACCCAGGTCATAAAGCCCTCCAGGGGGCATCAAAGGACCCTTCAGCTGCTCTCCTTTTGTGTTCTTTTGCCGGAGTCATTAGCCAAGTCAGAGCTACTCAGTAGATTACTTCGTAAACTGTGGCCTTTTTGTCACCCGAACCTGTGACAATGTATTTGTCATCTGCTGAAATATCACAGCTTAAAACGGAAGAAGATTCTTTTGACTTGATGGGGAAAATAAAAAGAAGAAACAATCCTTTTAGTTTTCACAGGATCAGACAGTAATATCAGCAAGTGTCTTGCTGGTGCTTGCATGGACATGCGGCTGCAACTGTGTGTAGGCAGCAAGAAAATGGAGAACAAAGACTCAGAGGAGCCACGCCTTCCCCCTGCCCCCAACCCAGGGGAAGGCTCTCACCTGGAAGATGCTGGCTCCATACGGGGTCCTCCAGGCATTGAGAAGGTTGTCTTTGCCAGTGCTCACAAACCACTTTCCTACAGACAGAAACTGGGCGTTAGCTTTCCCAACAAGAAAACAAAGCTGGAATGTGGATAGCACCATTAATCCAAAGGACCTTCTTAACTTCCTGCCAGGAAGCCAGTGCGACAGCTGACCCAGCCTCTTCCCTGCTTCTATTCGCACCTTTTCTCAAAATGGGCAGGACATGTCCTGGGCACCTGCCTCCCCTTATTGCTGCAGGGGTAAAAAGCCAGCTGCTGATGCTTAGTTGCAGCTTCAGGAAATGCCTGATTCCTCCCAGGTCTCAAGCAGCCTTTTCCTACCTCCGGGACCATCAACCTGCAAGGTTCAATCCCTGCCAGTGAACTGCACTCTCACCCCAAGAGAGACTCACCACAACAGGCAAACTTCAGGGAGAGAACACAGCTTTCGTGCAGATGGAGCTGATATTTGTCAGGTTTGGTGTGATGCAGCACTTCCACATTGCTGCTCTCTAATCCCACTACAAGCCACTCGCCTGTTGGACAGTAGCCGAGCGAGAAGATCTACAAAGAAGACAAGGAGCAGCTGTTTGGAGGTGCCTCTCAGTATTGTGACCCAGGCCCAAGTAGGTAGCAGGAAACTCAGTCAGTGAAAAAACAAACAAACTTTATTTGAACAGCTGAGAATTACTTCATTCTCAGCGTAGTCCAACTAAATTAAAGCAAATTCCTCCCAACACAAATTCCTCAGTCCTATCGCAAACCTTGGTCCAATCAGGCAAACTGCCAAAGGCCTTTCTTGGCAAACGTTCAGAAGACACCAATACAAAATAAATGCAAGAAGACAAAGTTTTCAATGTTGTTTTCTGGCAAAGCCCAAACGCTGTTGCTGATCTCCTTACAGGAGGGGCCAATCATCTCTTGACCCTACTCCCAAGTCGTTCTTTTTGCTTGAGCTGCTCTTGCCTTCTGGCAGCTCTTTTCATGCGTGCATTAGGAACAGGCTCCTCCCGTTCCTCTGCCTCACTACTATCAGGCTCTGGAAGTTCTAGAGTCCGCACCTCACTCCCCGATGGCCCTGGCCCCACCTCGGCCTCCGACGCAGAGCCCTCATCCGGGCCTTCCCCAGCCTCCAGGACTGGCCCACCCTCTTCCTCAGCCACATCGCTGTCCGACTCCGTTGCCAGCTCCGCAGGCTGCTGGCGGACCACAACACTCAGCTCAACTCCTAAGGTTAAAATGAACTGCTCCCAAAGCAAGGAGGAGACAGAGGAGGGGAGGCTGGTTCTGCTGCCAGGCTGCCTGTCCCCTCCCTCTTTTTCAGCATCAGGTTATTTCTTCTTTCAGACTGGCTTTGCCTTGCAAACTAAAGCCCCTTGTTGGGTTACATGAATTTTAAATCCAACTCAAGCTGGGATTCCGAGAGCAAGTTTGGTAGCTGTGATGGGCCACCGCTTCCCCCAGGCTCCATTTGGTCCTAGAATCCACCTCCATCAACCCGGTGCTTCTTGGATGATCCTTTTAGTTCTTCCTCCCTGCAAGAACTCAGGCTCAGAGAGGTTGGGCCCCTGGGGTCAAGGCAAAACTCACCTGGGAGGTGAAGTCATGTTGCTGTAGCTGCCTGCCTTCCCGAAGGTCCCAGGAGCGCACGGTATTGTCCAAGCCCCCCGTCCAGAGTTTGGTGCCATCATGGGAGATGTCAATGCAGCTGGCGCCATCCGTGTGACCCTGGAACTGCCTGAGAAGGGAACCGAGACAAGGAAAGAGGGTTTCTGACTCTTCTCTTATGTCTTGTTACTTATCTTATGAAATTTACGGAGTCACTCAATTCATTCTGGCCAGTTTACAATGAAAACCCAATAACTACCCCCACATAAGATGGTGGGCAATAAAACTTATAAAACAAGTAACAAAGCCTAATCATACAAAGTCCCCACAGAAAGGGCATCTCAGCATCTGGGGAAGGGGCAGGCTTTTACTTCAAGGACCACAAGGTCAGGCAACACAAACTCCTCGCGGGATATTGCTCCAGAGAGGAAGTAACACCACTGAGATGGTACACTTCCTAGGACTCATTAGATGACCCTGTTTTAAGGACGGGACCCTGGGCAGACACAAAGGGAGAAAGGCAGTCCTGAGATAACGAGACCCCATGGCTTAATACATGCTTCAATTGTACCCAGATGCTCGCTGGTAACTAGCCCAACTCTGATACCGTGACTGCTTGTAACCACCCAAATGGCTGCCTTCTGGATCACTTCCGGCTTCTGAGGGGTCTTCAGGGGCAGCCCCAGGAGAGCTACACACACGAGTGGCTACGAAAAAGGAACCCTGGTCCAGATGAGGACACAATTGGCAGACCAGATGAACCCAGGCAAAGGTCTCCTTCCTCCTCAGAAAGAATCTGGGAATTCACGAGCCCAAATTTCTCCCCTTGCAAGGATGAGAAGCATTTGGCCGACACCCTGAAGGAATTCTCAGGTATCAGCCTGGAAGACCGGAGAGCCAAGCAACAAAAATAACAAGTCCTGGGGATGAGAGCTTGGTGCTCTTGGTTAGGATGGATTATGACAAGCAAGGAAGAGCTTTGAATCTCCTCTTTTATTTCCCAGTGGGCATAACTTTGTTATGCCAGACAGTGAGAAACCTTCTCCTAAACAAAAGAACACGGAAGCAACCTGCAAACCCCTCATGCCAGCAATCACTCAGATTTGGGGAAGCTCACCTAACCAGTGTCTGGTTGTGGAGATCCCAGACGGCGATGTTTCCATCACTGCAGCAGGAGAAGCACACCTTGGCATCTGGGCTGATGGCCAAGGCATAACAGGCAGGGGCAGAGGAGGTCAGTTCTGCCTTGATTCTGGGGGTGGGGGAAGCCAGATCCCAAATGGTGAGGGTGCTGGCCTCTCCCCCCACAATAAGCGTGCGCCCATCTGGAAGGAGTTTGCAGGAACGGATGTAGTTATCCCTGTTCTGGAAAGAGAAACATCCCCAATAAAAGCGAGGCAGGACTCCTTAGAAAGGCTTGGAGATCCACCTGTTTCAATGATATTGGGATAACTCTTTGTGGAAAAGGAAAGCAAGTACTAAATATCTGCAAGGCTAAGGGTGCCAAAATTAGCTTGGTTATTTTAAAAAACAACAACCATCTCTTTCCCCTAAAAGAGCAATGACATTGGTGATCTCATCTAATTGGTGATCTCATCTAATTGGTGATCTCATCTCAAGTTACATCCTTTCAGAATCTTATGTTCTCCCCACAAAAGGCCACCCTGCCCATCCTGCTGCTGTAAGAACAGATAGTGAAGGACTTTTTTCCTTACGGCCTCCCAGCCACACTCATCTCTGGGCAGTCAGCAACCACTACCACAAAACTGATAAGAAACCAATCAACACTGTTTATGGAGTAGTTGCCAAAACTTGGAATCATCACATCAAGGCGGGCCCAGAGCTCAAAGGAATCGCCGGGGATTTAGCACCTTCAGGAAGGCCAGCAGAGTCAGGACATCCAAACCTGGTGAGGAGGGTATGCAAGCCTTCCTTTCCTGTAAGATGGCCCAGTTAAAAGAAGGGTGCGAAGGATTTCTCCTCTGCTGGATGTCGTGGGACAAGTAAGTGATTGGAGGTGGGCAGCCTCACAAATAGCTCAGTAGGTGATGATCTGCACCCTGACTTCATCCCATAGACCTTGATGCAAGTTCTAATCAAGGTTCAGGCAACTGCCAGTCCTGCCACTTACCAAGCAATCTAGCTGGGAGATGGGGTTCTTGGTGCCCGGCTGGCTGATATCCCAAATCTTCACACAGCCCTTTCCCCCTGTGTACACATGCCTGGTTGGGTTGCTGATAGTCACGGCACACACCACTTCACCATGGCTCAGGGTATTGATCTGACGGGCGTGGCGGGGGATGCCAGGGCCAGCAAGGGCATCATGAGGAAACGGAACTGGCTGCATCTGCCCATCTGTGCCGACGTGAAATGAGTAAGCCCTAGGGAGAGGACGGGTGGGGTGGGGGTGGGGTGGGGGAGAGAGACAAGGGTAGCTCCCGTTATTCACAGCTGAGTCCTGCTCAGCCAAAGCAAGGTTAACCGAATTAACCTTGACCCACAAACTGAGGATTGCCCTATGCTCCATCCTCAAGTCTCTGCTGAAAACTCTTGTTGAAAGACCCACAGATCATTCTCACCTACAAGCTTTCTCTGTGGCACTTGCCACATTTTGGAAGCCAGGTAACACCCCCCCTCCAATCCTTATTAAGTAGCTGTCTTTCTACAGAACCGGATTCAAGACTGAAAAAGTTTGAAGTTTGAACTTGGGGACAAAGTCTTAGAGCAACTTACGGTTTGCCACCAGGAATGGAGGGCAGGACAGGAGTCCTCATTGGTGGATGGGGGTCAAATCCAACCTAGACATGAGATTTTTGAAAGGCACTCAATAAAAGGAAAGAAGTCCCGATCTTACCTCCAGGAAAAGATTTAAAGACAGTCCCAATTTCTGATCCTAGGGAGACAAAGGTCTCTCCCCCAACCCCTGGCATTTCAGCACAAGTGATCAGAGGCCAGAGAGGCAGAAGGACAGAGAAGAATTATCCCAACCAAGAGACCTGCAGTGCAAGTCCTCCAACTCAAAGGCTCCTAAAATGCCACTTGGAAAACGCAGGATATGGATGCCAATTCCCCGCCAGGCTACCTGCATGATGTTTTTTTAATTGCAGAACATCTGGACATTCACAAAGAAAGCTTTCAGCCAGATCCCTTGGTCCTAAAGCTAGGTTTCCCCTCAGGTGAGAGGCTGGCAGTAGCTCAGACCCAGTGACCTAAGATACCTTGATTGATACCCCCCTCCTTGAGCAGCTCTGGCTCTGGAGGTAAGCCACAGCCACCAGTCCCTTCTGGAGCCCTCAGCCCACTTCTCAGGGTAAACAGAGCTGTAGAAATTCATAAACTGTCTGCCTGTTTTGTAAGGGGGGGACGAAACACACTATTATTCTTGAAATGTATTTATCAGTATTCCACTGGGCATATGATTTTTTTCTTTTTATGCACATTTCTTTTTTGGTCCTATCTAGTTTTGCTTTGTTTTGTGTCTCCCCCCCCTTTTTAAGTTTGTATTTTAAAAAAAGTTTAAAAAATAAAAAATTATTGGGGGAAAAACAACAACAAGCGTGCTCCTTTCCTGCAGGGCGACCATGTGCTCCCCCCGTCCCCTATAGATAGGAGCTTAAAGGTCTACGTACAGCTCCAAAGCTCACCATGGGTGACCGGCCATAGGCTACAGCGGCAGCTGTCATTTGAGGGGGGATGTTGTGCAATCCTGCATAGGCCCCAGGGCTGGCAAGGGAGCCATTCATCTCGTGATGCCCCATCATGGCAAAGGGGGCAGCATAAGAGCTAGCGAGGGAGATGGGGGTCCTTAAGGCAGATGCTAGAAAGAGTCAAAGAATAAGCAAACAATCATTGACTATATTCAACGTAGATATCAGACTAAGAGTTATCAGACTGTTTTTGAATGATTATGATGTATTATTTTTGATTGTTTTTGGGGGAAGTTAGGAATTGATGATTGTAGGGGTATAATTAAGTTGGGACGAAAATTTTTTAGCATATGTTTGTTTTATTTTTAACTATACCTTGTGCTCGTTCCGGGAAGTCGGGGGGGGGAGGGGGGTTGTGAAGGGAGGGGGGAGCAGGGGGGGAAAGGGGGAAAAAAATTTTGTAAAACTTTTTGAATAAAAAAAATAAAAAAAAGCAAAAAAAAAAAAAAGAATAAGCAAACAATCAAAAACAAAATGCAAGATTGCGCAATCAAACTGAGCAAAAGAAACAAGGCTGGTACGGTGATTTGTCCAAAGTCCTTGGGGAAGGTCCCTGAAGAGAGGACAAGGAACTGCCGGTCCAAATTGCAGAGAAGCCAATTTTGGCCAGGGTGCAAGAAAAAATTCTGAGGAGCAAGAGCTGTTCAGTCCCAGACCAGCTGAGACAGGAGTTGATGGAGCACTGGAGGCTTTTAAAGAGAGACTGGAAGGGGCTGTAATAGCTGGTTCTTGTATTGGGCCTGGATTATCCCTTTTTGTCCGGCATTCTGTGAGTCTATGAACTGCCCTCAAAATCCAAATCTCTCCCTCCATCTTTTGGTACAAGCAGACCCCGCAACGTAGATCAAGGAGAAGCACAACCTACCCAAGGGATCCATTCCAGGGGGCTTCCCTGGTGCCGGTCGGAGGCCCGGAGTGCTGCTTGTCCCAGGCATCGGTACATCGCTCCTTGGTGTGGGAGTGTTGGACTTTAAACCAGGCGTAGAGGATTTATCATTCTGAGTCAAAACAAGATTTGAGGGAAGGATTGACTATTTCTGTTGCATTTAAACATTTTTTGTTTTTAACTGGGGACAAAATACATGGTTGCCTTTCAATCTCAAAATCAATTCTAAAATTCACTTTCTTTAAACAGGATGCAAACACTGTAAAACATCTTAAGATTTTGCTAAAGATTTTTCATTACCACCATCCTGAGTCAAAAGAAATCAGAACCAAGATTCACCGGTGATAAATTTCTCTGCATCCTCTGAACCATAAATGAAGACTGGAGATGGGATTAATTTGCCCAAAATTACTTCAAAGTAATTGGAGTTTCCCCATTCCAGTGCCTAACGAAGATACTTTATACTATGTTCATGTAGAGAAAGCAAGCTTCATTTTGACAGTTGGTTCATTGTGGCTCTTTCACATGCCTAGCTCTCCTTGGAGGGGAGACAGGCAGCGTACACTTTTAATAAATAAATAACCACAAAATTGAGTTAGCCCAAAACAGAGTTAACCCTTCCGCTTGGAATTTCTGGGGCTGCCCCTTTGTCTGCCCCTTCTTGTCCAATAAGTGGGAAAACACCTGGAGCAGCAGGATGTGATTGGCTTGGCATGAGGTCAACTTCAGCGGCCTTAGGTTTGTTGGGCAAGAACATCCCCCCTGGTCACGGGACCCTTGTAGGTCAAGCCCAAGGGACCACCCAACGCAGAGGACCTGGCCAGTATTCCCAGAGACACTTGTGGGATGGAGTCCCCCACAAAGGACGTGGCTGTTCATACTGTGGCTTACGTGGTCTTTAGTCTTGGAAGACGGGGTGCTGCTGGAGGAGGCGACGGAGGCCGGGCTGTTTGGGGCGTCCTTCTTCAGTCCACGGGCTTTATCCAGCCCGTTCTCCGGAGGTGAGTGGGCAGGGCTCACCCGGGGGGTTGCTGGATCCTGGCAACAAAAGCAAGTGCTCACCACAAGCAGACCTCCAGGGCTCCTTCCCCGAACTGAGGAGGTTGCGAGTGCAGGTCCAGACCCAGCTAAGCTGTTCTGCACAGACAATGCAAGAGAAATCTCAAGGGAAGAAACTAGGTAAGCCTGCTTTTCCTCAGCAGTCTCCATGTGGTGGATACCCTGCCCTGGTTCCCTGGCATTGCCCATCCTCTGCAAATACCGCCACTGCTCTCCTGAGGAATGGGGTGCAGTGCCAGGGGCAAGAGAGGGCCACCGCCAGGCCTACCTCATTGGAGACATCGACAACCAGGTCATCGCTCTTGTCGCCATCACTATCCTGAAACAGAAAACCGTTGAGGGCTGTAAAACCAAGCCAGGCCCAGAACCAGCCCCCAGGGCAGCTCCTCTAACTGCTCTGGCTGCACCTTCCACGCACCCCTCGATCCCCCTGCCACAGCCATTCATCCTCCAAACAGGAAATGGGAAGATTCCTTGACTAGAATTCGGAGCCCTCCTTGACAAAAGCGACTGGTGGCTGCTGCCAACTGGTTGATAGTGAGCCAAAAAGACATCTGAAGCTGAAGACTCACGTAGCGGCTCAAACCCTCCTTCTCCTCCACCTTCCGCTTCTTGGGCTCAATGCCGGCATAGTCTGAGCAGCCCCTGTGCTTCTCGCTGGCATGCAGGCCCTCCGATGGGGAGATGGAGATGTTCTGGGGAAGCTGGAGAAAATGCCAGTGATAAATCAGATCCCAGACCCAGAAATGTTTTCCCATCAGGAATATAGATATCAGTGTTGGGAGAGGGAGAGGGAGGGGGAGGGAGGGCACAAGGGTGCTGCCTCCCCTATCCAATGCCAGTCTCTCCCAGGAAGCTTTTAGAAAATTGCCTCTCTAGTCTGTAAAGTGCTTGGGGCACTGTGGATCTCAGCAATAGAATAGAACAGGATTCTTTATTGGCCAAGTGTGATTGGACACCCAAGGAATTTGTCTCGGTGCATCGGCTCTCAGGGTACATAAAAGAAAAGAAAAACCTTCATCAAGACTCCTAAGGTACAGCACTTAATGGTAGTCATCGGGTACAAATCAGCCATCAGGAATAGTGCTTTTGTGAGCCAAATAATGGGACTCAAATGTACATATGCCAACATGCATGCATGCACACATAAACACACACATAAATCAAACTTCCCTTCAAGCAGAAGTAATTCACTACGTTTTGAAAATATCACTCTGTCTTTTTTACCTATAACCTGCAAGAACGAGCACTGAGCTGACACTGCAATGGCAGAATTGGGAGAAATGTTAGGTTCTGCGTGGAACGATCAGCCTCCCGCTAAGCTTTAGGTCAAATCAAAATCATTTCTGGGCAGAGGCTCCTGGCCATGGTAAGAAGGGGCGATTACCAATATTTAAATTCTGAGGTAGGAATCAGCACAAAGCATCATGAGAACAAATCCCTGAAGAGATTCTGCTGACCAAACACTGGGAAGGAGGCAAAGCAAGGGACTTCCCAGCCCCCAAGAAAGAGGTCTTTGAATTTTATGCGATGCTTGGAAAAGGCAACCCTTCTTGCTGTGGAAGATCTCCCTTTACCGCCTGAGAGAGACCTCGTGGACACTAATCTTCAAGATGGAGAACAATTAAAGCTTTTTTTTTTTAAACAAAAGCAACATCCTTTCTGGATCCAGGCAGAAGAGAAAAGACTCCGGGTGGCTTCAACTTCCATTCTATGACAGAGGACTGGCACAGGGATTCCACCCTCAGCCCTAGAAACTTGCTAGGGGATTTTGGGCAGGCCAGCCGTTCAGTCTCAGTCCAAGCCACCTCACAACATATAATGCTCTGCATGCCACCTCGAGCTCTTGAATGAAAGGCAGTTGATCAATTTAACATAGAAACAACCCAATGGCCACAACGTGCTTCCCCTCAAGCCAGCCAAAATTGTAGGAAATGGAGGGAAAAGGAGCCAAGGAAAAAGAAGAGCCAATGGGCTTTGTTCTTAATTATGGATCCTGCCCAAAACTTCAGCAGCCAGGAAGACCCTTCAAATCAATAGAATGAACAGAGAACAGAGAAGGGCATGCACTCTCCCCAGGAATCGATAGTTTCAATAGCCAGAAATTGGGATTTTACCTAGATGAAGAGGACAGGCAGCCAGATTCAGAAGATGGACAATCAATAAAGCAATCAAAGGTTAAAAAATGGAGGTGGCAAAACAAAAGACTTACCGCACTAGAGTCACGGTCTTTCCAGAATGCAGCCCAAGTCACAGCAATGGAAAAAAGACAAAAAAGGGGGCAGGAGAGAAACAAGCACAAAAGAGAACATCAGTCTTGCAAAGTGGGCCTTTCTGGTTTGGCTCAATAAAAGTTCCATTTTGGCTTTTGTTCTGAAGAAGCAACCAGGGCCCAGACAAAATAGTGGAGAGGAACACCAAGAGGAAGGCAGGCAGCAATGCAACAGCTTTGCACACACCTGGAAGAAGTGGGAGAAGCCAGTGCAACATTCACGCTGCTGGTGGGTAGAATCCCACTAGTCTGGGAAGAACTCTAGGGAGGGGGAAACTGGCTGACTCTTAGCCACTCCCTCCCCGAATACTCAAGAGCCTCCAGAGACACAAAAGCAAGAGGCTGGCAGGCCAAAGGCTCAAGGACGAAGCCAGCTTGCATGTCCTCACCTCGAGGGTCCAGATCGTGCGGATGCTTCTCGTCTTTCACAGCCAAATGTGCTTGGTTGCTGAGGGCCCCAAGGGCCAAGAGCCCCGAACCGCTCCCTGGGACAGGGGGGATCCCTGGGGGTGGCAGGCCTGACGGGTGAGGCGGCAGCTGTACCTGGGGCCCGTGAGGGGCGTGGGAGAGGTGCTGGGCCTGGAGCTGCTGCTGCTACGAAAAAGCCAAGAGTGAGAAACAGCAGGAAGTCCAAATACTGCACAGACCCCTTTGCTTGACCAGAGGGAGACGGGGAGGTGGGAGAAAAGGTTCACACCCCTCCCAGAACACCCTCCTGCAAAACCACTGAAGGAAGAGGAATTCAAAGGAACCGAGAGCACTTTTAAGTTTAGGATTTAGGACTTCCTGGAGCTTCAGCAAAAGGTCTTAGGAAACATGCAAATCATCAGTTTCAGTCTGTTCATTCAATTTCAGGGTAGGAGTTTGTTTCAGCATCAGTAAAATCATCCTTACTTCAACCGAAAGTAAGGATTTCTGCCCAAGACAACATTAAAGAGGGTCTGGGAAAAAGACCGTTAAGAAGAGCTGGACATTACAGCGTGAGCAAGAGGCTGGAGCGAAACCTTCAGCCAGCCTCATCCGTTTATCAAACATCTGAAGGCTGAAGGCTGATCCTAGATCCCAAAGGTCCTTTTTCAAGAGGCAACTGGACTTTGTAAAATTTTGAAGATGTTTTGGAAATCTTATTGTGTGGCACTGATGAACATACTATTGCTAAAGTCTATAAAATGTTATTGAATTTAAATCTGGAAAATAAGCAAGTAAAGCATTGGATATGGGCAGTGGGCAAGGAAGTTTGGATATAATGTAATGCTTGAACAATGGGAGATTATGTGGAATAAAGGTTTAAAATTTACGTTAAACGATAACTTAAAAGAAAATGATGCATCTTTGGTATTTAACTCCAGATAAATTATCAAGAACGTATTTCAAATGAATGTTGGAAATGTGAATGAAAAGAAGGGGCTTTTTGTCATTTATGGTGGACATGTGATAAAGCAAAGAAATATTGGAGTAGGATTCATATTTTAATACAGAAAATTTTTAAAGTAAATATAAAAAGAAAACCAGAGACTTTTCTTTTGGGTTTATTGGAAAAAATCGGAACCTTGATGTTATATTTGTTGACGGCACAATACACTTTATGCACAGAAATGGAAGGTCACCTTGATCCCCACAATGGACAAATGGCTGCAAAAACTGATGGACTTAGCAGAGATGGGTAAATTGACTGTTTTGATTCAAGAAAAAAAATACAAATATCTTTATTTCTACTTGGAAATCACTTGTGGACTTTGTATCCGAGGTGGAAAAAATGAAGCTTTGTTTTTAGGTTTTACCTATTAGATTTGTTATAGAAATGGCTAGTTTATACTATTATTTAAAAGTAAAAAGTTGAAGTTTGATGCTAATGCCTTATTCTACTGCACCAAAGACGTCAATGCCTTTTTCTTTTTTCTCCTTGCTTTCTCCCACTCTTCCCTTATTTCCCTATTTACTTTTGTATTTTCTTTGTATGCTATATTATAAACTAATAAAATTGTTTAAACCATTGAAGACGTTTACCTTCTCATCCAGGAAGCTTCTTCAGCTCTAGCTGGATGGAGGGGAATGAAAGGATTTATACTCCTTGCAGACAGGAGTCTGCCTGGTGCAAATGAGTCTCTCAGTGAGTCATTAAGGCCACCTGGAGGTTTATCTGTGCCCTCAGGGTCACCTGAGCGGTGCAAATGGGTGTGGAACTGTTGGGACTGTGTTGCAGACTGGAGATAGATGATGTCCTATCCCTGCCCCTCTGTTGAGGGCTGTTCAGTTTTGACATGGATGGCCTCTTTGACCCCTCTTTCAAACCAGTGGTCTTCTGTCCAAAATGTGGATTTTGTTTCTTCCAAAGACTGGCCTTTGTCTTTTAAATGCAGATGGACTGCTGAATCTAGTTCTGATGGGTTTGTTCTATGTTGTGCCATGTGTTTATGAAGTGGCTGTTTTATTTCCCCGATGTATAGATCTGCACATGGCTCACTGCATTGTACTGCATTACCACGTTGCTCAGTTTGTGTTGGGTGGACAAGCTTCTGCCTTAGTGTATTCTTGAATATAAACCATTCTCCACCATCCAGTCAGAGCTGAAGAAACTTTTTGCACAAGAAGCAAAACGTCTTCAAAGAAAACCCAGAAAGTCCAGTTGCCCCTGAAAAAGCACCTTTGGGACAACCATGGACCTGGATGACTGAGAATCTCCACAGGTATCCTATATAATACAGACAGTCCTCGATTTACAATCACAGTTGAGCCCCAAATTTCTGTTGCTAGAATTCAGCTGTTAAGTGATTTTTGCCCCCTTTGTCAAGTGCCTCACTGAAGTTCAAATATACGATGTCCACAGCATTGCTCTGATCCACTTCTATGGCATGATCCATTTAAAACAAACCTATGCTAGCTTATAGTAAAAGCCTTGTTTGTTTCTAAGCGCTCACAAATCTACCACTCGATTATCTTTTCCAGCTTATGATGTCAAGACGATTGGCTTAGAAGTTCCTGGATCCACTCACCACCCCCCTTTTTGTAGACTGGAATCACATCATCTCTTTTCTAGTCCTCTAGGATTTCCCCTTTGAAAGATTACACCTGCCAGCTCCTTCAAAACCCTGGAATGTAAACCCATTTGGCCCAGGTGATTTGTACTCATCTAGGATGGTTACTCTAGGTCAGTGGTTCTCAACCTTTATAGTGCTGCGACCCTTTTAATACAATTCCCCACGATGTGGCGACCCCAACCGTAAAATTATTTTTTTTTAGGCAGCGATTTCACGCGCCTCAGCAGCCGCAGAAGGGGGGGAAAAGCAGCAAACTTTTTTTGAATTTATTGCGCCTGAAGCAGTATTGGCTAGCGATCTGAACTGCCTTGAGGACGGAGGCATTAAAGCAGAGACTCCTCCCCTATTAAGTTTATCGTGCCTGAAGCCAGATTAGGCTAGTGATTGGGAGTGATTGCTTGTGGAGTCAACCACTAGAGCGCGACTCGCAAGTATACTTCCCATATTTCCGATGGTCTTAGGCGACCCCTGGCAAATCGTCATTCGACCCCCAACGGGGTCGCGACCCACAGGTTGAGAACCGCTGCTCTAGGTATTCTCCTACTAATTCCTTGCCTGTTTTTTCCTCCTTCAGTGCTGGTTTTCATAGATTGGGCTTTTTTTTTCTTTTGCATGAAAACATATGCAAATCTTCTATTATCATTTCTTTGACTTTGTTTTTTTACATATTGAAAAAAACCTTTCTAATAGCAACTAATGCTATTTTTATTCTGGGCCTTAGCTTTCCTGATTCCCTCCTTGCAGACTCAGGATGTTTGTTGGTATTCTGCTTTAGTTATGTGTCCCTCTTTCAATTTTTTTTTAATTTTTTGTCCCTCAAACCATGCTGATCTCATCTGATGTCTTTTTTTAAATTTCTCTGCGGTATTGTTTTTTTGCTTGGGTCTTCATTATTTCATTTTTCAGATTTTTCCAAGCATCTTGAATTGTTTTTCCTTACTATCCATGGAATCATTCCTAGTCTCTCTCTCTTGGCTTGTGGAAGGCAGGCAGCTCTCTTAGAGCCTAAAACACTAGTCTGACTTGGTTCATTTATCTGTGGTTGGTTAACATCATCTCTTTTTGCAGTAACCTCCTGCTGCCAAAAGAACTGGGAGTGGGGACACCAGAACTTACTTCTCACTCTTCTTGTTTGTTCAGTATCGGTAGCAGACAAAAGACAAAATGACCCAATGGCATACAAGGCCTCTGGGAGGCAGGACATTCCAACCTCCAAAACCCAGCCAGATCAGATTGCTCCCAAAAGCAAAGCAGGAGGATTTGCAGGATAGGATATATAGGCTCCTGGGTCCAGATCAAGTTAACCTGTCAGTCTAGCCTGTTCCGCAAAGCAAGGAGAGTTCTTTTGAAGCAGCTGGTTCCAAAGGGCCCCTTTCCCCAACATCTATCAAAGCCTGCCTCTCTGCAGGGCATTCAAGTGTTCTAGTCCTCTGAAGGAAGGGAGGACAGGTCTGCTCCAGCATCCAATTAGAAGCACTTCAGGTCATCCCTCCCCATTCTTCCAGTTCTCCCTGCAACTCTCTTGTTCATCAAACATCATGCCCAGCCCTGGTCAGCTGCCACCATGTTGTGTTCCTTCTTATATCGGTGCCAAAGGATCGATCTGCACAGCTGGGAAACTGCTGAGCTTCAAACCTCTTTCTTCTCCCCCCCCCCCCCCAAATATCTCTAGCTCTATTTTGGCCTTGGTGCTAGTTCCCACTGGAGGGAAAACTAGCAATCAACACACCTATTGTTCACTCCAAAGACACACTGCATACAGCAAAGAGGCAGGAAGAATGTGTAAAGAAATCTAGCAGTGGAACATCTTGGGATGTTGAGCAGTTTTAATTGGATTATGCACATCCTGCTTCATGGCTTTGTTAGCTGATTTAATGGTTCATCACTTTCATTAAATTTGCTCAAGCCTTCTAATCATTTCCAGAGCTACAAAGTGAACCAGGGCTCACTTTCAAAGGCCTGAAGCAAAGTGGGCAGGGGAGGGAGGAAAGTCCAGTCAGGGTCAGGCCCCTCCTTCCCCACCATTTTATTCTGCTTCCTTCCAGCTTTGGGCTCCTTGCATGCCAGGAGGTTAGTGCTAAGTAGGGGACGTGGGTTCAACAGGATGCCCAGAGCAAGAGACCCCCACGAACTGGGAAGGAAATATTCTGAGAGAGGCTGTATCACCATCTGCATTTTAAGCTCCCGCAATAGGATTTCTACCCTATTCCTATTTGGGAAATTTTCAAAGGACGGGAAAATGTAAGCACCCTGTGGCCTCTTAAAGACAAACTAGTAGCTCAACTACTCTCTAACGTGCCAGATAGAGCTGTGGAGTTTCTTTTCCCATCTGCCTTCATTCTGCTTCCTGCAAGCCCAGAAGGAAGACGATGCTTTCCCAAGGTTTTCCTTCCATGCAGGTAGCATTCAGAGATCCTCTTGCAGAGGCTTCCAAAGCAGAGAACCCCAAGCTAAGCCAGCTCCTGACCCGAAGACAGTCCAGGTGAACCTCTGACTGAAGCTCCCAGAGAGGGAAGCACACAGGAAGTTCTCCTAGATATCTCTGCACAGGCAGGAAAGACAGTCAAAGGGAGGCTCCACTTCTGATCCTCAAACTATCAGGAACCTGAAATGGCAACCCTACTCTCAAGGCAAGAGGAGAAACGCTATCCCGAGAATTTCAGCTTGAGATCAGCTTCCCACCCCACCCCAATCCCACCAAGCTGATGTTTTTAGAGTTGTAAAAATGGGCTTGCAAATGATTGGCATAATTCCAAAAAACATCTATGGGGAAGCCTCTCATGTTGGACCAAAACAGGAAAAGCGTGCAGTCTGCATAAGGCATAGACTCAGGCTTTGGAGCAGTGACGGATTCAGTCCTAGGGAAGAAGAAAAGGGAAATGGGCATTTTTGCCCTCTCTGGGATGTGCTCCTAATACCTAAGGATAATTCAAAAACAAAAGCAGTCAAATTGGTTTCTTCCCATCCAAGCAAATCCCAAACACTACCTCTGCTTTGGTAAAGCTCCCCTGGTGCATGACTGCCTACAGTGGCTTCCCAAGGAGATACATGGAACTGCAGCACGACTCCTCCAGGAAGCAATTCTCCCCAATATTTGCTTGGGCCTAGACTTGCCATGGGGCTACCCAAAGGCTATCAGAGAAAGAGCCTCTGACTTTCAGGGGAGGCATTGCCCCCCCACCCCCGCCATGCCTGACAGCCCCAAACTGTCCGGAGCAAGCCATGCTTCAGAGGATGGCAGAGGTCCTCCAGGGTCACCCACGCTTCTTCCATCGCAGAGGCCACCATAGGACACCCTTTCCTCCCAGCCGCCTATGGCAGAAAAGCCTTCAGTCTCAATCGCAGAAAAATAACAAGATTGCTTGGAGGGAAGAGGGAGGGAGGAGGGCAAAAAGGCAGCATTCACACATGCATGTGTGCGCAAAAAAGTTCTTTGAAACAGCTTCTCCCAGCAACCGAATGGTGAGCCAAGCACAAGTGACAGGCATGGCTGAAGTGTGGTTGTGATGACTCTTCTGTCTGCACATATGACAAAGCATCGACCCACGTATCAAACAAAGGTCTGCACTAGATTCCAAGTCTCATCTCCCAAAAGCCACCGGAAAACCAGAATGTTCCCCAGCAATTCCAAGCTCTTCTTCAATGGGGCAGCCAAACCTTCTGCGCAACCAGGTCTGTCACCATGCATTTTTTCAAAGATAGCACTTACCTGTGGCAAGGACCAATTTTGGTCTACGAGTGTAGGGTGTGCGATGAATCAGACTGGAGCAAAGTAAGAAAAAAGGTAGCCCTGCAAGATTGCGTGTGTGTGTGTGTGTGTGTGTGTGTGTGTGTGCGCGCAACTATGGGGTAATACAGCGACGATTTCACAAGTAAACTTTTCCAAGCATAAAGAACTGCAGCAGAGCCCCCCCCCCTCCAACATGAGCTCTTGGCTACTCCACAAAACAAGCGGGGGCCTCTGTTGGGAGTGGGGGGTCCTCTTGCAAGGCCCGTGAGAAGGAGCCCTGTTTCAGTCAAAGGGAGCCCCCCCCCATCTGAGAGCAGCTCACTTTCACTAGGGCAGGAAAAGGGAGACAAGCCCAAGGCCAATACAAGCCGAAGGGCTGATGGTTTCAGGACAATTTTTAATTCGAGAAAAAGAACAATCACCTCAGGGGAATGAATGGGAAGCCATACTGGAATAATGGATGGAAACAGATCAAGGAGAGATTCAACCTGGAAATAAGGAGAAATTTCCTGACAGTGAGAACAATCAACCCATGGGACAGAAGTTGCCTTCGGAAGTTGTGGGAGCTTCATCCCTGGAGGCTTTCAAGAAGAGGCTGGGCTGCCATTTGTCAGAAATGGTGTAGAAATCCTGCTTTGGGGTGAGGGGGTGAGGTTGGACTAAGGGATAATAGAGCCCATAGGTCCCTTCCAACTCTCTTAATCTGTATATCTGTATTGAGGCCACTGAGCAAATCTTGTGAACTTAATATTAGGCTGAATATATGCATGAATGCAATGCTTGAACATGGCTCTGCGGGAATTCCCATTAAGCCCATGACTGCTGGATGAGGACAGGTTTTCGAGATGTGCTGTTGGACAGTCAGAGAACGGAGGCCCCTTCGCCTATGCAACAGCAGAGAAACAGTAACCCAAAGCGGATGCTTCCTGCTGTGGCACAATCCCCCTGCCCACATTTTGACTGGCACATCACAGGTCATTGGCTAAAGATGCATCTGTCCTCTTCTATCCCTAGTCCTATAAAGGTAGGAGGCCCACAGTCCAGCAGCCCAAGCCAGCCAGCCAGCCAGCCAGTTCTCTCATGCTATCCCCAGAGGGATGAGAGAATAGAACAGAATAGAGCTGGAAAGGACCTTGGAGGTCTTCTAGTCCAACCCCCTGCTCTTGCAGGAGACCCTACACCAGTGTTGGTGAACCTATTCAGCACCGAGTGCCAAAATGGGAGTGCAAGTGCGCATGCACGCGCACCGGAAACTGGAAGAGCAGCCACCAAGTGCGCATGCGAGCATCAGGAAGATGATCATCCAGTTTCCAGCACGTGGATGTGCACCGGCCAGCTTGTTTCCCATGCGCATGCGCCCCAGAAACCAAAAGATCAGGTGGCTGGTGCGCATGCACAACCCAGAAACCAGAAGATCATCTTCCTGGCACGCGCATGCACATCAGGCAGCTGCTCTTCCAGTTTCCGGTGCTCCCACGTGTGTGAAGACCATCCGATTGGTGCGCCAGAACCCAGAAGAGAAATGGCCAATTGCCCGGAGAGATGGTTCTGAGTGCCACCTCCGGCACACGTCCCATAGGTTCGCCATCACGGCCCTACACCATTTGAGACAAATGGCTGTCCAGTCTCTTCTTAAAAACCTCCAGTGAGGAAGCACCCATAATTCCTGAAGGCAACTTCTGTTCTACTGGTTAATTGTCCTCACTGTTAGGAAGTTTCTCCTTAATTCCAGGTTGCTTCTCTTTAGTTTCCAGCCATTGTTTCTTGTCCTGCCCTCAGGTGTTTTGGAGAATAATTTGACCCCCTCTTCTTTGTGGCAGCCCCTCAAATATCGTGTCACCCCTAATTCTTCTTTTCTCTAGATTACCCAAACCCAAATCCTGCAACTGTTCTTCATATGTTTTAGTCTCCAGGCCTTTGATCATCTTAGTTGCTCTTTTCTCAACTTTTTCCAAAGTCTCAACATCTTTTTTGCAGTGTGGTAACCAAAATTGGTTACAGTATTCCAAGTGTGGTCTTACTAAAGCTTTATAAAGCAGTACTAATACTTCACGTGATCTTGATTCTATGCCTCTGTTTATACAACCCGGATTGTATTAGCTTTTTTGGCGGCGGCTGCACACTGCTGGCTCATATTCAAATAATCATCCACTAGGACTGCAAGGTCCCTCTCACAGTTACTGTTTTTGAGCCAGGTTTTGCCTAATCTGCACTTATACCTTTTGATTTTTCCTGCCTAAATGTAAAACTTTGCTTTTCTCCGCAATGAAATTCATTTTGTTGGACAGGGCCCAGGGTTCAAGCCTGGCAAGATCTTTTTGGATCCTGAGCTTGTCTTCTGGGGTACTGGCTATTCCTGCCAGTTTAGTGTCATCTGTGAATTTGATGAGTTCCCCTTCTCTTCCCTCATCTAAGTCATTTATGCTGCCCTTCTGCCTTGGTTCATGGTACACAACAGAAGCAGACTGAATGCCCTCAAAGAAAGGCCATCGCAACTCCACCTACCCCAATGATGGCATTCAGCTCCGTCATGGTCACCTGCTTGGCCCGCTCAACTGCCTGAGCCACTTGCTGCTGGTGCTGTGAAAAGACAGGCAGAAAGGTGGAAGCCTTCTGAGGGCACATCTGTGATTCAGCAGTTGGAGGTATTGCCCCAGGAGAAGTCCAGAGCTCTTGCAACTTGGTGGGGATGCCTAAGAGGAGGCTCACCAGATTGTCAGGCCACACTTCTTGTGTGTCCTTGCTTGGTCATTAAGAAAATGGCACTGACAGGGAGGGAGGGAGGGAGCGAGGGAAGGGGGGAGAATCTGTGGCTGTCCAGATGGTGCGGTGCTATGCCCCTAGCAGGCAGACCGGTGGGTGAGGGATGAGGGGAACCAGTTACAGATTTCCCAATATTGCAGCTCAATTACTAGCTTAGAGAGTGGAAAAAATGAGCTAGACTTGGCAAAAGAAAAAAATAACTAGTGCATTAGGGCCCATAATTGGCTCAAGCCAATCGTGTCTAGTGGGCAAGTCTTTAAAACAGCAATATTTGGGGAAAGGAAGCTTAAATATCACCAGCCAACATGCCTAAGCAAAGCAGCTGTCCCGGAGCAAAAAGGAAGAGGGTGGGAGGGGCAGGGAGGCAACCGATGCCACACAAAAGTGGTTACCAGCAGCCAAGAAGCTGGCATATGGTGTCTCTGGGTCTTTGCCCCATGCACACCTCATTCAAGAAAACCAGGCTATTAACGGGCATATTGAAACCAGGCTGCCATCTGGCCTGGCACAGGAAACAGATCACAAGGACTGTGAGAAGCTCAGGCAGCTTTGCAAGCAGGTGGCCTTAGAAGAGGGGAAAGTGTTCCAAAGTACTTAGGCACAGAAGGGAGAGGACAGTCGCTTGTCTCCAGGTGAAAGCAAAACTGCGCCCCTGGTATTCCTGCCACAGGCCTGCTCCTGCCATGCTCCTTAGGGATGCCCAGGAAAGATGCAAGAGGCAGACTTTAACAGCGGTGGCTGTGAAGGGGCATCCCAAGTCCGGCTTGCTTTCCGCCCGGCAAAGTCTCTCCGCAGTCCAAAGAGTGTCTTACCTCTTGTGATAGAAAAGGCATGATCTGGGCGAGAATCGTATTCAGTCTCTTGGCAATCTCTGTCTAAAAGTGTGAAGAGAGAAAGGAAAGAGAGAATGAACAGATTGACTGTCAAAGGAGACTGCGTTTTTCAGAAGAAAAAAACTTCTGGAATCGGCATTTATAGAGACTCTGCAAGTACTTGAAAAACAATAACTTCTTTCATCACCACAATGGAGTCAAACTTCAATGAGTCAAACCTGGGATGGGGCATCATTCTCAGGTCCAGCTGCAGACCCCAGAAGCTAAAAATGGGCAAGCATCTAAACACACCTGCCCTCAGCCACAACCACCCCGCAGCTGGGCACAGGTGAGGGCACACGCTTTCCTCTGAAATGAGCCACGTGGAGCTGCCTTTATCCAAGGAGGTCTGCATAAGCTAGAGAAAGTGGAGCCATTTGTGGAAGCTCTGATGAAGCACCATCCTCTGAGCCATGTTGGAGGAGCAGAGCACTACATATTCTTGCTGGGCTTGCCTGCCGGGTTTCAAATTGGCCGCTTCTTACAAAGCCCAGCAACAGACAGCCATCTCCCACTACTCACAAAGCAGCCAACAAATAACAATAACATAAGTTTTAAAAAATCAAGGTGGCTCTATTTTTATTAGTAAAAGTTGATCTAATTAGAATAACCATAAAGGTAAAATAAATAGTATGAATAAAATGGAAATGCATTTAAAATAGATACAGGTAGTCCTTGACATGACCGCAATTGAGACCAATTCTTTTTTTTTTTTAAGTTTTATTTTTACAATCATATCAAATAATTCATCCAATGTACAGTTATATACAATTCGTCGGGCTTGCCCAGTCACCACCCCCCTTTTTAACACTCTTCCCTCTTCTACCTTCTTTTACTTTCCAAACCTTCCTCTCCTTCTCTTATCTAGATCCTCTCCACCCTCCACCTTCCTTCTCCCTCTTCTACCCCTCTTCCTTCCTCTTCTCCTCTTTCCTACCTCCTACTCTCTTTCTCCCTCCCCACCGTTCTAAAATGGTAACTGGGCAGACCCGACCCTACATTAATTATATTTATACATCTTCAATAATCCCTGTACATTAACCATCACTCCATCTCTACCCTCAAACCCCCCCACCCCGACTTCCCAGAACAAAATGCAGGGTATCAAAACTAACAATCATAATCCAAAATAATTCCTAAATTATAATCTCTAGTCACTCCACACTTAATCACACTCTCAATTCCCCTCTCCTTCAGAAATATATCTAATACAAAATATTTCCTAAATTTACTCATATGCTATTCGATATTTTTTTATCTGATACTTATTTTGAATATAATCAATCCACATTTTCCATTCTAAAATATATTTTTCTTGTTTATAGTCTTTCAAGTAAGCAGAGATTTTTGCCATTTCTGCCAGATTTGATACTTTGAGTGTCCATTCTTCAATTGTAGGTAATTCTTCTTTCTTCCAATATTGAGCAATCAAAAGTCTTGCGGCTGTTATTAAGTTCAAAATCAATTTAGTCTCTATAGTTATACAATCCATAATTATTCCTAGTAGAAAGAACTGCGGAGTAAACGTAATCTTCTTTTTCAAAATATTCTGCATGATCCACCATACTTTAATCCAAAATGCTTTAACTTTTTTACAAGTCCACCATATGTGGCATCTTCACAATCGCATCTCCAACATTTAGCCTGTACATTAGGATACATACATGACAATTTTTTGGGGTCTAAATGCCATCTGTAAAACATCTTATAAAAATTTTCTCTCATATTTTGCGCTTGTGTAAATTTAACATTCCTCACCCAAATTCTTTCCCAAGTTTCCAACATTATTGGTTGCTGAAAATTTTGTGCCCACTTAATCATACAATCCTTAACCAGTTCAGTCTCTGAGTCTATTTCTACTAATACATTATACAACCTCTTAATATGCTGTTGGCCTTGATCTCTCATTTGTTTTAACAAATTATCCTCAGTTTGCTTAACACCTATTTTTTTTTTTAATTCAAAAAGTTTTACAGAAAATTTCCCCCCCCCTTTCCCCCCAACCCCCCTCCCTTCACTAATACCCTCCCCCCTCCCCCCTGGCTTCCCGGAGCAAGCACAAGGTATAGTTAAAAATAAGACAAACATATGCTAAGAAAATTTTCTCCCAAAACTATTATACCAATTTTCCTTCTCTTGCTCTGACTTCCTCCTAACATAACCAAAATCCTTCAAAAAAATAAATAAATAAAAAAAAATTAAGAATTAACAATAGTAAAATATATAAATCAATAGAACAAATTAATCCTAAAGTATTTAAAACCAACTAAAGCATAAAAATCCAATCCAATTCAAAAAATATGTCCCTTATAACTTCTATAACCATATAATTTTTCCCCCCATGTCTTTCTTACATAAGATCTTTTGAAAATATTCTATTTAAAATTTAGTGCAACACCTTATAAAATTTCAATACAGAAAATTACAATATCTATTCAACTTTAGTCCTTCCTCATCAAAATCCAGTATAGATCCAAATATCTAGTCTTTTATGATAGATATAAAACATATAATCAACCCATTTCTTCCAGATTCCTCACAAATTGTCTTTCCGGAACACTAATATTTTTGTCTATTAATATTTTTAAAAAACCTTGTTTCAAGAATACTTTTGTCTCTTGCCATTTTTTTTGGTGCATTAATCTCTGTCTTTCCTTCGTTACTCCTTTTAAAAAGTCAATCACAATATTTCCTAGTAATTCCTTATGTCCAAGAATCCAAAAATTACTGCCGTATATTCCATCAGTCCAAAAAGAGAACTCTTGGGAAACATTAAGCTTGTGAGTCTTTTCCATTTGAGGGACAATCTCCTGTAGCACAAATTCAGGCAGTTCATCCAAACTATTTAAAGAAAACTTCTTTACATCACCTTGTTTCTTCACGATCAAATCTTCATATTTATCCACTTTTATTTGTATCTCCTAGATTCCATTTTCCGAATGGTTGCACTGGTTAATTTGCTCCAAGCTCTCATCCAAAACGTCCCCATTTTTTATCAATTCGTATTTTTGAATAATTAAATACATACTTTCTGTGTAGTCCTGTATAAAGTCACAAATCCATTCTTCTGAAAGAACCTCCATGACAAAGTTCCTGCTGAGAATCCCCTTGTAAAGTACTTAAACAACGTAATATAATATCTCCATTCAGTTTCGATTCAACAGCAAAGCTCCCTTTGATGTATCGCTCTGCTTTCAGTTTCTCTAAAACGAAACTGAAGGGGGGGCAGAAATTTCTCTTTTTTTAAAAAAAAAGGTAGAAGTCAGAAAATCAAAAATATTTGCAAACCAATAATTGTTCACTCACGCTTGTTCCGCCTGCTTTTAGTAACCACAAAAAGAAATCAATTGCTAGCAGAAGTGGACACCTTCCTCTTTTCCTGCTTTTTCAGGAGCGCAGTGAATACTGGAGGTTGGGGGAGGGGTAAGGGGATTCGACCTTTCAGGACTTTGCATTACAAAAACAAAGCCCCTAGGGGAATCTACCACAGTTCCCCCCCCCTTGCTCTTTCTCTCTTCTTTCAACCAGAGAGAGAAATTAAGCCGGGATCAGTTGTTATGTCCGGCTTTTACCATATTCAATGCGGAGTGCCATAAATTAGCACCCAGCGAGAAAGGTGGCGCCACCCAGAAGCCTCTTAACACCTATTTTTTGATCTAGTTTCCATCTAGCTTGTAATTGTCCATATTGAAACCATGTATAATTTTTCCCTTCTTCCCCCATCTTTTCTCTGGATTTTAATTGTAATTCCCCCTTTTCCATACAAAGAAGTTCTTTATAGGTAACTACCTCCATCTTTTGATATATATTTATATTTTCTATCATTTGTCTCGGGATTGCCCATATTGGAATCTTTCCATCTAATTTATATTGATATTTCCTCCAGACCCTCAATAATGCATTTCTAATTATATTATTTTTAAATATTTTATCTACTTTCTTATCATATAATAAATAGGCATGCCACCCATATAACAAACCATAACCTTCTATATTCAAAACTCTTTCCTCAGTCAAATTAATCCAATCAGTAATTAATGATAAGACAACTGCTTCATAATACAATTTTAAATTAGGCATTTTAAGACCCCCCTTTCCCTTATATCCTGCATTATTTTTTATTTTATTCTTGGCTTTTTGCCCATCCATACAAAGTTATTAACCCCCTTTTGCCATTCCTGTAATTTGATGTCATTCTTAAGCACCGGTATCATTTGAAACAAAAATAGAAACCTGGGCAAAACATTCATTTTTATAGCCGCTATTCTTCCCAACAGGGATAGTTGTAACTTCTTCCAACTCTCCATTTCTTTCCATACCTTCTGCCACAATACCTCATAATTATTTTTGTATAATTTGACATTTGAAGCTGTAATATATATTCCTAAATATTTAACCTTTTTAACGATTTCAAAACCTGTAGTTCTTTCTAACTCTTCTTTTTGTTGTATATTCATATTTTTAATTATCATCTTTGTCTTTTGCTGATTCACCTTAAATCCAGATACTTTGCCGTACTGACCAATTATATCTTTTAAACCAGTAGCTGAGTATATTGGTTGAGATACAGTAACAACCAAGTCATCTGCAAAAGCTCTTAATCTGTAATCTTGATGTTTAACTCTAATTCCCCTTTATTCGATCGAGCCACGTATTTTATTCAGAAGAATTTCTAAAGTTAAAATAAAAGTAATGGAGACAGGGACATCCCTGTCTCGTCCTTTCCCAATTTTAAAAGTTTCTGTTAACCCACCATTTACTATTATTTGTGCTGTTTGCTTCTGATATATTGCTTTAATTGCATGGATAAAATAATCCCCAAATTGCATTTTTTCTATTACTTTAAATAAAAACTGCCAATCCAATCTATCAAAAGCTTTTTCAGCATCCAAAAAAAAGAACGCCGCTGAGACTTGGTTGTTTCGTTCCAAATATTCAAGTAAATTTACAATTTGCCTCACATTATATCTCATCTGCCTACCCTTAATAAATCCTGACTGATCATTATGAATTATTTGATTCATCACTGGCATTAATCTATTAGCAAGTATCTTGGCAAATATCTTATAATCAGTATTTAAAAGTGATATAGGCCTATAATTCTCTGCTTTAATACCATCTCGATCTTCCTTCGGTATTAACGAAATAAAGGCTGTCCTCCATGAAGGGGGAACATCTCCTCCCATTTGAATTTTATTAAATAACTCTTTAAGTGGTTCAACCATCTCATTTTGTAAATTTTTATAATAAACAGCTGTTAAACCATCTGTACCTGGTGCTTTACCGATTTTAAGTTGCTTAATTGCTAACAAAATTTCCTCTGAAGTAATTAATTGATTCAGTTCTTCTCTTTGATTTTCTGTAAGCTCACAAATATTTTGTTGTTGTAAATATCTTTCTATCTCTGTATCATCAATCATATCCCTAGTATATAACTTACTATAATACTCTAAAAATCCTTTTTTAATCAAGTTCTTTTGATAAACTTCCTCACCCCTACATTCTATTTTATCAATCGCTCGTGATTTCTGTTTTTCCTTATTAAATAGGCAAGCCACCTTCCTGGCTTATTGGCATTATTAAACGCATTATGTTTTACATATTGTAAATTAATTGCTACTTGATCTGCCATCAACATGTTAAACTGACCTCTTAATATATTTATTGATTCTTTTATTTTACTATTTCCTGGGCTATTTATCAATAACTGTTCTTTCTTTTTAATTTCCTCTTCCAATTCCTTTTTCTTTTTCTGCAATTTATTTTTATATTTAATATTCATTTGTATAAGATTTCCTCTTATATAAGCCTTACTAGCGTCCCAAATCATCTCTATAGATGTTTCTTTTTTCATATTCATAATAAAAAATTCTTTCATTTGCTTTTTACATTCATTTACATTTTGTTCATATTTAAACAAATTCTCATTCAACCTCCATGATCTCCTAGCCTCCTTTTCCCGATCAAATTCAATCCAAACCGGACTATGATCAGATAGAGTTCTTGAACAAATCTTAGTCTTCTTCACTCTAGAATACAAATCATTAGAAATCAAAATAAAATCAATCCTCGAAAATGATTGATGCCTGTCAGAAAAGAAGGTAAAATCCCTCTCTTCTGTATTATGTTCTCTCCAAATATCTCTTAATTCCAAGTCCTCCATCATTTCAAAAAAAGCCTTTGGTAATTTCGCCCGGCTTGACATTTTCCTTAAACTTTTTTTGTCTTTTTGAGTATCCAACACACCATTCCAATCACCCATTAATATATATGATTTATAATCCCAAAATACTATTCTTTTATGTAAAAACTTGAAAAAATTTTCTTGTTGTTGATTCGGAGCATAAACTCCTATTAATAATATCTTCTTTCCCTCCAACAAAAGTTCAATAGCAATGTATCTTCCTTGCTTATCCACCTCAATTAATTTTGCTGATATATCCTTCTTTATATATATAACTAAACCATTTTTTTTTCCAAAGAGGAGGCAACAAAATGTACTCCCAGTTTTGAGTTTATCAAATATTTCTGGTCTAAAGATCTAATATGTGTTTCTTGTAAACAGGTAATGTCATTTTTAAATTGTTTCAAATAATGAAATACTTTCCTTCTCTTCTGCGGTGAATTCAAACCATTAACATTCCAAGATAATAGTTTAATTGCCATTATCGGCCAAAGGAAACTTTTGGAACACTAGCCGCAGATCACATTTTGCTTTAGGCCTTGCTCCTCTCACTGTTTCCGTTGTAGTAGTTGCCAGTTGTTGTTGTGCCTTCATCTCTTGTTCCTTGCGTTTAGCAGCAGCTCTTGTCAGCCTTTGTTCTTTTGAATCTGAACCCGTCGTAGGTATTTCCAACACTTGTAATAAATCTTCTTCCATCACAATCTGTTCTTGTACCTGCTTCACTTCTCTTTCCTTCACTTCAGCCTCCCTTCTTCTAGCTTCCAATGGGGGAAGACTTCCAACTTTTAATGCCTCAACATAAAATTCTCTTGCTTTTCCAACTGTATTGAGACGATGTACTTTCCCTGCATAATATACTATTATACCAGTTGGGATATCCCATCTATATTCAATCTGACGTTTTTTAAGTTCATTCACCAGGAAGGCAAATTCCTTCCTAGCCCTTAACATTTTTGGTGGAATTTCCTTTAATATTAAAATATCTTGACCAGCAACCTGAATCTTCTCCCCCTTATATGAGGCTTGCAGAATCTGATTTCTCACTGTTCTGCTTGTAAAATAAATAACAACATCCCTTGGCAACTTTTTTTGCCTTGCTATCCAAGAATTCACACGATATATTTTATCAATTTGATAAGCCACATCTGCTGGACGAGCTGCTAATATCTCAGCAAATACTTCAGAAAAAATTTCCCTTAAATTCTCTTCTTTATTTTCATTCAAGCCACGGATTCTTAGAGCAAATTCCATATTTCTATATTGTATCAAAACTATTTCATCATCTGTTTTTTCCATTTTACTTTGAAATTCATCCATTTTATTTTCTAATTTTGAATTATGTTGCTTAATTTCTTCAACTTCCTCTTCTAATAAAATCACATTTGTTGCCAAACTTTGTACTGCAATTACAAATCCTTCCTTAACTTCTTTATTTCCCACTTGAATTTCTAATATCTGCTCTTTCATTTCAGACATCTCATCAGTTATTACTTTAAATTTTTCTTGCATAAAGTCTTTTAAGTTCTCTTGTAACGCCTCTAAATTCAATATTCTAGTCTCTGCTGTATGAGCTGGAGAGGCACCAGCTGATGAAATTCCAGAGCCCTTTGTTACGGTAGACTTTAATTGTTTGGCTGCCATCTTCTATTAAATTTATTTATTTATTTATTTCCAAACTTAATATTCACTTTAAATCTTCTTAACCTCTGAGAAACACAGTCTTTTAAAGCAATATTTAAAAATCTCCCCTAGATTCTATCAGCAGGCAGCAAAGAGTTAAAGAGTTAAAGTAGCAAATAACATGCAATTTACCAGCAGCAGACGGCAAGGACTAAAAGTATCACTTTCGCTTTCCACTCGTTAGCTTGTTAACAATTCGCCTCCATTTTCTTGCTGTTTTCAAGCTTGTTACAAAGTAACGGGGAATTGGCTTGGCTACTTGCATAAAGTTCTCCCACTTTCGTTCTGTCCGGTATAATCCTTTATTGTCCAAAATAAATCTCGGCGTTTGGTCGTGGTGATTGGTTCCGCCAAAGCAGAAAAATTCTCGGATCTGGAGCACTTCGGGTTGCTGGAGGGAACTTAACCCTTCAAACCCCTTTTTTCTCAGGGGCTTTAGGGAAATTCTACCTCTGCCCTCAGCTCACCATCTCTTCTTCTCCCGAAGAGAGGGTTTTTCGAACCGCTGGACAGCAGATTTAAGCTGTCCTAGCGATTCCACATAATCCAGAGGTTGGTGATCGTAAAGATCACCGCCATCACCTACGGTGCCAAACAGGAAGTCCGAGACCAATTCTTCTATTGTTAAGCAAGGCAATAAATCATTAAGTGACTTTTTGGCCCATTTTATGACCTTTTTTAACCACATTTGTTAAGCGAATCCCTGCACTTAAGTGAATTATGCAGCCGTTAAGTGAATCTGGCTTCCTCCATTGACTTTGTCAGCTGGAAAGCCAGCTGGGAAGGTTGTCACTGGTGATCACGTGACCCTGGGACAGGGCAATTGACATGAATACATGCCAGTGGCCAAGTGCCCGAATTCTGGTCATATGACAATGGTAATACTATAGTGGTAATAAATGTGAAAACGGTCATCAATCACCTTTTTCAGTGCTTTTGCATCTGAATGGCTGTTGTTGGAGAAAGACCATCCTATTCAGGAGGACAACTAAAGCGAGGAATTAATCTGGACTCCTTACATAAACACAGGAAGGCAAGGTCTGACCCCCGACCCCCAATCCTAATCTTTAATCTTTCCCAGGCAGAAGCTGCCAGTCTGGGAAAATTCCTGTGAAGTAGGCATAGTCCAACAGAACAGCTAATTTGGACTCTACCATGAGGGTCTGGTTGTTCGTGCCTGACACTTTCTGCCAAGGGCTCCTGTGGAAGATGTTTACCTCCTGCTCAGCCTCTGCCAGCTGCCCGGGCACAAGAAGGCACGAAAGCTAACTGTCATTCAAGACTGGGACATCTTCACCAGGATGACTCGGGAACTCAACTGGTTCAGAGATTCTGTGTAGTTTGATCTCTGCCTCTCCTTCCCGAAAGCAAAACAATTAATTGTGTGTCCGTGGATTGCTCTGCAAAGCCATTAGGGAGGGAAGTGTATTTCCAGATGCAGAGAGGCTTGCATCTTTGCCACTGTCATATGACTTTGCCAGGTTTGTATTTCAATCCCAAATGCCTGCCCTCAAGGCAGCCCAATCATTAAAAACAGTGTTCCACCTTTAAGCAGTTAGAGGAAGCTTAACAATTGGCTCCACAAACTGAAACTGTTGTTGCAGAGAAGCACACAAAGGCCTCAAATCCATTCATTTCTGAGAATGGTTTAGATACACTTTCACGTGGCTGTTATGGAAGCTTCCTTCCCAAAAGGTTGTGATATTCCATAGATTTGGGGAAATGCCTCCCCCTCATTTCAGACTGAAGGGAGACTCAGGTGCCAAAGCCAGAGGAGCCCTAAACAGGCATCTTCCCTGGAACATGAGCCTTATCCCAAGTGGACCTTCGCTCATCACTCTCCATGCCATGCCACATCCACCTAATCCCCCTCAGAGGACAACCAATTGCTCTTTGACGGACCGCAGGGAGTGCAAAATCACCTGGCTAAGCCATGTACACTGGGGCTGCCAATCACTGGGAGGTCAGGTGGGGAAGCGGCAAGGAGGCCCAGATCAAACAGCTTTATGCCAGGTGGCTCTTGCTCCCTCGGGAGTCAGCTTTTCAAGTGACACTCACACCAAATTGCTCTTTCTGCAGAGACGTCTTATAGCACCATCCAAAACTCGTGTTACCAGGAGGAAGGACCCCCAGAGAAATGAGAAAAGGCCTCAGGGGCGCCATCACCTTCTCCTAAACAGAGATCTGGAAATCCAGGGCAACTAGCTCCCTACCAGCCCAAGAGTACAGCTTTGCTTACAGTTGTCATTGAATGCAAATGATGTTAAATTTAATGCCCAGTTGTTCTTTCAAAGACTCAGACCAAACACATGGCTCTTGCCTGCAGGATGGGCCACCCCAAAAGGACCAGGAGCTTCACAACAAGAGCTACAAGACACAAGATTACAGTGCAACTGTCAAGACTGAACTGCTTTGCTTCTTACAAACCTTAATGTTTTTCAACTTGCCAATGAACTGGGCTGGGGGAGGGAAGGGGGGAATGGAATGTGGAGAATGGATGCAGAGATTGTGAGAGCAGGGAAGCCATCAAGGTCACCACTGCAGGTGCTTGAGAAAGAGATGGAAACAGAAGGACATTTCATAATTGGATAACGTGATCACCCAGGGGTGGGGAGAAGGGAATTGTTTAACTGGACAAGCATTTGCGTGGGAAAACCAGAGCTGGTACCAAGATGGTGTATCCAATGAAGTTTTACTTTTGGGAATTCAATTCTCCTGAGAGTGTTTCCTTGTTTTGGATTCACTAGTTGGACCGTTGACAGCAACCTATAATTTTTGCCCAGTACCAGAAAAAAAAACTTTGAGAAAATATCCTTTTAAACCACACCAGTGACCAAATGCAGCTTTCTTTTGGCAAACCCTAATCCAAAGCACTACATATATTGTACCTCACAGAGCGCAATATGTTACTTTGTTCTCCTGCTTATGTGGAATTGCAAAACAGTCAAGTTGGAGACAGATATCAAATCTAACCTCCTGCTCATTCAGGAATCCAAACTAAAGCACCCCCGGTGAATGAGAGCCCACAGCTCCCAGGCTGTGCTTATCTGTCAAAGTACGTTGTTTGTTTTTTTAGTTAGAATCTGCCCTCTTGTGATTTTTATCTATAATGTTGTATCCTGCCAGAGAGAACGTAAGCTTCAGGTAGAGTCTAGGACAACTCACCACAGCGAGCTCACTGAGGCCAGCTCCCACGGCCAAATCACCACCACCAAGTTGCTGCAGGAGAACTTCACATGGGCGGTTGGAGGAAGAAAATGTTTCATTTCTCATCCAAGACACTTGTTCACTTCTAACTCAGAGCTAAGCTAGAACTGAAGAAGCTTCTTGGATGAGAAGTGAAATGTTTTTTAAAAAAACAAAGAAAGTCCGGTTACCTTTTGGAAAAGCACCTTAGAGACAACAACTTGGATGACTGAGAATCTCCACAGACACTCACACACACATTGTTACAGTATATACATTGCTGAAATCCATACCATTCCCACTATCAGTTAAAGAAATTACCAGATCAGAATATGAGACAAGTTTAGTTTGGCAATATTTCTTTATGACAAATCCAGGCTGACTGGTAATTACAGTATTTTTCGGACTATAAGACGCACAGGAGTATAAGACGCACCAGGGCTGGGGAGGGCAGAAATGTGATGCGTTGGGGGTTTGGGAGGCCAAAAACGGGGCCTGCAGAGGGTTTGGGAGGCCGGCAGAGTGTTTCTGGAGACTGGGGAAGGCAAAAATGCCATTTTTGGAAAAAAAAAAACAGGCCTGGTTTTGGCCTCCCAAACCCCCCACGCGTCATGTTTTTGCCCTCCTTGGCCCCCAGGAACCCTCTGCAGGCCTCCCAAACCCTCTGCAGACCCAGTTTTTGCAAAAAAACAGGCCTGTTTTTGGCAAAAATGGGACGCACGGGACGGGGTTTCAAACCAAAAAGGACTGTTTTCGGTGTATAACATTTCCAGCCTCTTTTTTTTTGGGGGGGGGGGGAAGTGTGTCTTATACTCTGAAAAGTACGATATCTTTTTGTTTTACAGGTCTTTATAATGTGCTCCGGAAGGCATCAGCATCAGACTAATTGGTCTGCTGAATCTTCCTTCTGGGGGAAAACATTTGCTCTTCATCGGTATCAGAGCATTTAAGGATTACACATAAAGAGCCATTTGCTTCAGTACTGCAAGAAGTAATTCATCTGGTCCCAGAAACTGAAATTCAAAGTAAACAGCGGTAACTTGATCAACGCAAACTCAATTTATGGACTACAAATCAAAGAACCCTTTTCCAACAGTGACCACAGCATGATAGACTTTTGTCTCAATATACGCCCTTACAATAATCTCCATAATAATGGTACACTAAACTTTCAAAAAAGCCAACTATGATCTTATAGACACCGACCTCTCCATCTCTTGACTGGCAAATTCTATTCTCTAACTGTATCACTGCTGAAGACCGCTATAGCCTTTTCCTACTTGAAGTCAACAGAGTCATTAAACTATATGTACCACAAACCACCACCAAAATCAGGAAAAACAAGCTACCCATTTCAATAAAAAAGCTCCAATCCAAAAAAAAATCCCTCTGGCGAAAAAACAAAACTGGCTATGTAGCCAACTTTAAAAACTGCTACAAAAATATATGCCACAAAATAAAGACTGAATGCACCAATTACCACATCAAACAAGAAGACGACCTTCTGTGCAAAAAATCCAATCGCGCTTTCTATAATTTTGTAAACAACAAACTTAAAGATTAGAGATCCATCCCACCCCTAAAAGGACCAAACGGTAAAAAATGCAATGTTGAAGCCGTTAAAGCAAACCTCTTCAACACATTCTTCAGCTCAGTCTTTGTTAACAGTAATGGCTCATACCCAAAATTCCCCAGTCATACCAACAATGACTACAACGATCTAACACAAATAGATTTCACAGAAGATAATGTTGAAAAGGCCCTTCGCAGACTGAAACCATCTCTATCTATTGGACCTGAGGGTCTATGTGCACACTTCTTAAAAAAGCTTTCCACTGTTATAGCAAAACCCCTAAGCACAATCTTTGAAAAATCTTTCAGGACCAGCTCCCTTCCCAAACTATGGTCACTAGCCACGGTCATCCCTGTCTTCAAAAAAGGAGACCCCAGCCTAGTTGAAAATTACAGACCAATCTCTTTATGCTGCGTCACCTGAAAAGTAATGGAATCAATCATCAACCAATCCATCACCCTCCACCTTGAAACAAACAACCTACTCTCTAATAAACAATTTGGTTTCAGAAAAAAGTTATCCCTGTAATTTACAACTTCTTCACTGCAAAAACATAGGGACTACAAATCTTGACCAGGACAAAGCAATAGATGCAATTTACATAGACTTCTGTAAAGCTTTTGACTCAGTGGTACATGAAAAACTTCTAAAACTAAAATCCTACGGCATCTCTGGACCCCTCCATAATTGGATAACAGCGTTCCTGTCAAACAGACAACAAGTGGTCAAAATAGGCAGTGCCCTATCAAATCCCACTCCTGTCAATAGCGGTGTCCCCCAAGGCAGGACCAACACTCTTCATATTATACATTAACGACCTCTGTGACCATATTATAAATAATTGTGTTCTCTTCGCCAATGATGTTAAACTATTTAACACTACCAACAATGCAGCTACCTTTCAAAAAGACCTTGACTTTGTGTTGGAATGGTCAAAAATTTGGCAACTCCAAATCTCAACCAGCAAATGTTCTGTCTTACACATTGGAAAAAAAGAATCAGAACACTAAATACAAGCTTGATGAACATTGTAGATGACCCTCACCCCGTCAAAGACCTTGGAGTTTTCATATCAAACGATCTAAGTGCCAAAGCCCACTGCAACTACATCGCCAAAAAGGCTTTAAGAGTTGTAAACTTAATCTTGCGTAGCTTCTTTTCCAGAAAGATTACACTACTAACCAGAGCATACAAAACATTTGCTAGACCAATTCTCTAATACAGCTCACCTGTCTGGAACCCACACCTCATTTTGGACATTAATACAATTGAGCGTGTCCAGAAATATTTTACAAGAAGAGTTCTCCACTCCTCTGATCACAACAAAATACCTTATGCCACCAAACTTGAAATCCTGGGTTTAGAAAATTTAGAACTCCATCGCCTTCGGCATGACCTGAGTTTAACTCATAAAATCATCTGCTACAATGTCCTTCCTGTCGAAGACTACTTCAGCTTCAATCGCAACAATACACGAGCACACAATAGATTTAAACTTAATGTGAACCGCTCCAATCTTGATTGTAGAAAATATGACTTCAGTAACAGAGTTGTTAATGCCTGGAATGCACTACCTGACTCTGTGGTCTCTTCCCAAAATCCCCAAAGCTTTAACCAAAGACTATCTACTATTGACTCACCCCATTCCTAAGAGGTCTATAAGGGGCGTGCATAAGAGCACCAGCGTGCCTACCGTTCCTGTCCTAATGTTCCCTTGATTGTATCCAATTTGTATGGTTATTTCATGCTTATACTTATATATACTGTTGTGCTTGACAAAATAAATAAATAAATAAATAAATAAATGTCACTCTTCAATCCTGCCTGAGTTTGTCTCCCAACAGATATTAAGGTAATTAAAGACTCTGATCTTTGCAATATCTCCTGAAAGAACTGCAATTTCCTGCTGGAAGTGTTCCCCTTAGATGAGTAGGTGACAGAAGCAAAGGTTGCCTGTTTGTTCCTTCACTTATTTCAATCCAGAGAAAATCTACACGCCTGCCAAATTCATTCACATGGCTTTTCCAGCAAGAATGGGTGAAGTTAATTTGCAGTGCAAACCCATCTACCATTTCTAGTGTTTCTGCTCCTTGAACATTCATTCCCTGTATTCCATGGAATCACCCTCTCAGGTCTTCGCTTTACTGTTAAATTATTTTTGCCATTTTGTTCTCTTATTCATGCCCCTTGCTCTTGGTGTTAGTGGAGAGAATTATACAGAACGCAGTCATTATCTGAGGTCCCCAACTCAGGTTTTCATTCCTAGTCAACTGCACATTTTATCCACCAAGTTGAGTTTCAGAGCCGTCCACTGCAAAATTAGTTTTGGCAAATTAGCAGGAAGTGGTACCTGATGTGATATTTTGTCTTGCTCCTGATCCTGATCCTGATTAAACATCCATTAGGCTTAGGACCGGGCTATTTACGAGACCGCCTTCTGCCACCGATAGCCTCCCAACGACCCGCGCGCTCCCACAGACTGGGCCTCCTCAGGGTGCCGTTGACCAAACAATGTTGGTTGGCGGCCCTCAGGGGGAGAGCCTTCTCTGTGGCGGCACCGGCCCTTTGGAATGAGTAGCCTTCGGGGTTGCGCCAACTCC
Organism: Ahaetulla prasina; assembly: GCF_028640845.1. NCBI lineage: Eukaryota > Metazoa > Chordata > Lepidosauria > Squamata > Colubridae > Ahaetulla > Ahaetulla prasina. The sequence continues at coordinate 993,314 of NC_080551.1, read as the reverse complement.
CCGACCTCCGGAGCTTCAAATGTGAACTGAAGACCTTATTATTCCACCGTGCGGGACTGGCCTAAGTGAAATTTTAAATTGTAATTTTAAATGGGTTTTATGTCGGTCTATGACCGTTTTAGTTGATTTGGCCTACTAAATATTTCGTTTTAATTCTGTTTTTAAATTTGTTGTTTGTATTCTGTTTTTAATATGGCTGTAAACCGCTCTGAGTCCTAATAAATAAATAAATAAATAAATAAATAAATAAATAAATAAATAAATAAATAAATAAATAAATAAATAAATAAATAACGCTTGTTCTTTTTCTTCGAGGACACAGATGCCCCTTCCCTGCTCTTCAGCAATGCAACCTCTTGTCCCCAGAACCAACTGTTCTTCTGGACAAAACCTGTTTCACCTCTTAGGACTTGAAAACCATTTGTTTCTAGCTACAGCCGTACAGGATATTTTTCTGTGTCTGTTGAGACTACCTCCTTGCCCCACTCTTTACTGGGCAGCCTCCTGACAGAATTGCTTCTGCTGCCAATTCCAGCTATAGAAGGTCCTTTCTTTCTTTCTTGTGTATCCTCACCCTTCTCATTGGTGATACTGTGGCCATTTGCTGATTCAGGCTTTCAAGGTGCCAAGTATAGACCTGTGAGTCAGAGGAAGGTATGGGCTCTTTAAATTCCCTGATCAATTCCAGTCCAAAGACTCATGTTATTCCTTTTTATTCAGCAGAAAACAGCTACAATCACCGACACACGGCAACAATAGAGTGGAACAGTCCAGGATCTTCTAAAAATATTTTGGATAGATGGCCATTCAGTCTCTGCCTGGAGGTCTTCCATGAAGGGGAACATCTGAAGACAGACTTTTCTTCAGCCAACAGAACCATACCCTGCTACTTTAGGAGTTCTTCACAACCCTCACTGCCTTGGCAGCCCTTCTCTGAACTATCCGTTTGTTCTTGTAAGTCTCAGAACAAATCTCTCTTGCAGGTGACTGAAAGCAACCAAGGTATCATCTCCTTTGTTTTGAGCATCCCTTCCCCGCCAGGAATTCCTCTTTTCTGTACACAGCAGCCACTGCAGCCCTTCTGTCCAAACCTATTCTTTCCCTGGTCCTAGAGCCCCCAAGGCCCAGTACAGTTTAGCACTCTGTATTTCTCACCGGCCTTCCCCTATTTGCACCATGGGCCTGACAGGTAAGGTGCTACTAAGGAAGACTGCAAGGTCCCTGGACCATCACTGGACTATCACATTCTGAAGGGAACTGAAGCTTCTCACCTCTGCTGGAAATAGTGGATACTCCTCAAAGACCTTCGTTGTGGCTTTTGTTCACTGCCTATTTCCCAACAAGTCTTAAAACAATCTCAGAGTTGCAGTCATCTACCCAAGTGCCTCCAGTATTTGCTGAAAGCAGAATATTGTCTCTCAAAGCAGATGAAAATAAGTCCTTGAGCATCGGCAGTTCTCACTCAGGCAGACAATATGGGGCAACTTCCAGCTGTCTAGCACATATTCAAGTGCTCTCTACTGTCAGACACTCCACGGCATCTTGAAAGCTATTTGTGGTTGCAAGTCTTCATTAGCAGGGTTAGCGAACTCTGCTGATGAGAATTACTCACAGGGAGGAGTCTGCATGCAGGCACAAGCAGATGTTATGGAGTTCCCAATTGCACAGAGAAAAGAGGACCAACGTGGAAACAAAAATGAGAAAACCAGGCCCAGTTCAGCATGGCTTGAGGCCATGGATCTGCAAGGACAGGATTTCTAAGAGCAGACACGGGGAAAGAAGGCGGCTATTTGAAAGGAAGATGTACCCCCGGCAGATTGCGAGAGGCATACAACTGATGGACTGCACATACAGGGAGGGCATGTTTGCACAATTTTAGAACCTTAAGGTGGAGCAGTTTACTTTTGTTAAAGGATTCCTTCATATTTAAAAAACCGTCAACGTCCCCACTCCTATGCAGTCAGAGCCCCTAGTCTAGGTAGCACTTTAATCGGCTTCATCAGTAAATGATCGCCAGGACACCTTTACCAAATGATCAGGTGTTGGAAATCTCATTTTCTTCTAGACTGGGTGTCAGCAACCTGCAGCTCTAGAGCTGCATGCAGCTCCTTGGTCCCTCTGCTGCGGCTCCCTGTCCCATCACTGGCTGGCCCCACCCCTCGCCCTCCCCTCCCAGTTACTCCTCGCCTGGCCTGAGAAGGTAAGGGCGACGGCGGGGTGGGGATGGAGAAGCAGCTGGGGCTGATTTTCTGGCGCCTCACTCTTGCTGGAGTTTCTTCCAGCCCTTGTAGCTACTGGACATGCCTCGGTCGCTTGGGGAGATGCGCAACCTGCTCTCGGCCCTGAGATGCTGGGTTGACCTGGCCACAACCGACGCTGGCCTCACTAAAATGAGGGCTGGCAGGGTGGGAATGGGATCCAGGAGGAAGGGATGACGGAAAAGGGGATGGGCCCGCAGCGCGCAGCTGTGGCTTTAAGAAGCTCAGGGCAGCGGGAAAAGGGAGCTGGCCCTGCCTAACCTCGCACACCCAACCCGGGATAGCCCTCCCTTATCTTATCCCCTTCTCTCGTTCAGGCTTGCCCTACAGAAGTCTCCCCTATCCTACCCCCTTCTCTCCCTCAGGTGCCTCATAGAAGCCTCTCCTATTCTATCCCCTGCTTGCTGCTGTGAAAGTAAAACTGAAACTCCTCTCCTCTGCTTGTGTTTTGCATTTGGAACAGATTTCTTTTCAGGTGAGGATGGGGAGTAGAACTCCTTAGCATCAGAGGGCTGCTTGGAAAGTGAAACAATATTTGCTGTGTGAGCAAGGAGACAGGAAGGAGCCTGGCCGTGGCTTAGCTCAACTGTTCTGTAGTAAAGCTGCTTCCTGCTACAAAAGTAAAACTGAAACTGAAACTCCTCTCCTCTGCTTGTGTTTTGCATTTGGAACAATTTTTTTTCAGGTGGGGAGGAGGTGTAGAACTCCTTAGCATCAGAGCATGTTAATAATAATATAGGAAATTTATTGTGTTGTAAATGTTGTACCTTGATGAACATATCTTTTCTTTTATGTACACTGAGAGCATATGCACCAAGACAAATTCCTTGTGTGTGCAATCACACTTGGCCAATAAAAATTCTATTCTATTCTAATGCTCTGATGGTCATTTTGAAAAAGTGAGCACCTAGAAGCCAAGAGGAACATACGTGGCTTGTTTGTAGGCTTTACGGTTTTGGACATTTTGTGATGATGCGTGAGTGGTATTTCACTTTTATATACATAGATTGGCTGACTTGATTTATGTGGCCATCCAATCTCCTAGAATGACTCTGGGCAACTTACAAGGTACAATATGGATGATGCTTTGCCTTTTCTCTCCTAGACTGCTCAAAAAGTCCTATTAGTAAAGAAGCATCTTTGATTCATACTCTGATGTTCTACCCCAGTCTTATAGCAATTTACATAAAAATCCTCGCAATACAATCATAAAGATACAAGAACACAAACTGCTCAGAAATGGAAAATGGACTGCCTGAATATTAACAATAGCACTAGCACTCAAGATTTATATAGCACATCATAGTGCTCTACAGCCCTCTCTAGCAGTTTACAGTCAGCATATTGCCTCCAACTATCTGGGTCCTCATATCTGTTATTTCTCTGCCACTCAGTCCCATCTAGCAAAGCACTACTAATGTATCTGAATATATATGTATATACTACATAATATATTATATATAATAATATATCTGAAATGGTACTGTTTTCCCAAAAATAAGACCCAACCTGAAAATAATGGATGCTCATAATGAGCCCTACCCCAAAAATAAGCCTGTTAGAATCATCCATTGCAACACACGAGACATACTGAATTATAAAACAATATTAATATAAAGAAATAATATTGACAATAATACTATGATAATAAATGATAGTTTAAGTTATAAATAAGTATTTGTATATACCCAAGCGGACGGATGGGTGGCCAAGGATACTCTTGGGGTGGCGGGGCCTGCAGAGCCCTGATGCTGGTGGGGTGAGGTGGCAGCACAAAGCAGTGGCAGGAGTCCCGTCCACTGCCATTGTACCCTTCTCCAGGAACAGCGTGGGAGCCGGGCCGGCCGACCCCACCCCTCCCACCAGGGCCAGCTTCAATGGCGACAGTGACTGGAGCAGCCCTTTCCCCATCTCACCCAGCAGTGGTAGCCAGCGGGGTGCCTCCTGCTGCCACTCCTGTTCCACCGCTGGTTGCCATGGCAAGGGCTGGGACTCTTGCCGCTGCTGTGCTGCCGCCTCACCCCACCAGTATCAGGGTTCTGCAGGCCCCGATGCTCAATAGTATCCTTGGCCACCTGTTCGGATGGGGCCTGTGCAGAGATAGGCCCGAGGGGGGCTGCAGCTGCAGGAAAGATGGAAAGAGCCCTGCTCCCTGGTGGGGAAGGCTGGGCAAGAGTGGCTGGTGCTCCGCAGGGCAGGCTGCCTATGTGCCCTGCTCTGCACTCCACCCCAGAAGTGGGATTGAAACTTTGCCTTCTCTCTGGATGAAGCGACCTGGCGGGCAGAAAAGTGTGACTTTTCACCCGGCTCTTCCTGCCTTTCCTTTCGTTTTCCTGGACAGACCTTTTTCTACACCCTACCCGCTTTCTCTTTTGCTTTGTCTTATAGGAGGCAGCAAGCATGTGCAGGCTGTGCTGTGGTGCCACCCCTGCCCTGCTCCCTGTCTCATCACACCTCGTGGCAGTGGCACAGGCCCACTGGACGCGCTGTATAATTAACTGCCCCATCGCGGCCGCGGGCAAGCAGACTGTGGGCAGGAGTGGGCAGACAGCTGTGCGTGTCCGGCAGGGGCTGCCCTTGCAATAGCGGTGCTCCCACTCACCTGCACTGTGTGGGCTTCGCAGCACAAGGAATGGTAAGCTGCAGCTGCTGCTGGACACCTTTGGCCCCTGCTTACTCGCTGCCTCCCCTATATGGAAAAATAAATCTTCTCCCCCCCCCAAATAAGCCCTAATGGGTCTTTTGGACCAAAAATAAATATAAGACCTGGTCTTATTTTCAGGGAAACACAGTATAAGGGTTTCCTGTCAGGTCTACCATCATCTCCTGCCATTCTGTTGGAAGGAGGGGCAGGGGGACGAAGGCTTGATGCCATTTTTTGCATGCTTTTGCTGTTAACTGTCTGGGAATTAGGGATTGTCTGCGGAAATGGAACAGACTCCATCCCAGTCTGGTTCCAAGGCCATTGTGCCCTGAGAGTGAACCATTCTCTGCCTAGCACCTTGCAGTTCTCAAAGCAATCTTGTGGCATCACATTGGCTGCTGGTGGACTAATCAGTGGGATTGGATTTGGGGAACGGAAGAATTGCTTTGTGCGGGACCTTCAGATTCCACCTGACTTTGCTGCAACCATTTTCTTTCAGTATAAGTTCTTTTGATTCAATGGAGTCAAGAGTTTTGCTTTCCTGAGGGACCAGCTAGAGCAGGTCCTTACATCTCCTGCTTGAGCAGGTGGTTGGGCTAGAAGACTTCCACGGTTCCTTCCAACTCTATTCTGATTGATTGATCAATTGACTGACTGACTGATTGATACTAATGCCCTGAAGGAGTTGACACTGCTCTGGAAAGTGATCAAACAAACCTTATAATAATGACACCATACATTCCAGAGTTGTCAATTGGTCACTTTCTTATTTAATGCAACAACAGGGAGCAGTATTAAATGAAAGCTCAGGAATCCAGCAGCCAAAAAATGTAATATATTTATGTAAGAGACCTATATGGCCATCCACCTTATATACCCTGGGGAACTCACAAAAAGTCAGACTTCAATGTAGTCTGAACAGGAAACCAAAACTATGAATACTAATACTATCTTGATGGTAAGTAACAGAATTACTGTAACAGAATTGTGCAAGTCTGAAAGTGTTTTCCTCTTCCCCTGCCTTCACCTCCCATAGAACTAGGGAGAGTCCCTTCTGAGATACTTTCTCCACCCCTACTCCTCTTATTTTATCAGGTCATCGGCTAAATCAGTGTTTCTCAGTCTTGGCCATTGTATGAGCTTCAACCTCAATTTTCACTCTGAGAAATGTTGCTGTAGGTTGTGGGTTGTCTTCCTCCCATCTCCCAAGGTGATTCTCACAGCTCATTACACAAAAGTAGAAATACCAACTTCAGAGAAACAACTCCCAGGATTACAACACATTGTCCCTCCTCCATTGGCATTTACTGGGCTCCAACCCCATGCTAGCCCAATGATAGTGCAGAACAGATGCCCAGAGGCTAAACTGGACCCTCCACCAATGGGCAATTATGCTACACAGGGCCTCGTGGCCAGGTTCTGAAATAGCAACTTGGGCTTGGGAATTGTTCTCTAAGAATCTCTTGAATGTAATGTCCAATGGGGTGGGGGTGGGGGGCTCCAGCATAGTTTGTTTAGTCATCCATCTCCAAAGAATCAAAGCCAATCAGATATCCATCCATCCATCCGAAAGGGCTCCGCTCCAGTAGGCATGACTGCAGGGCACATAAAACTGCATGAATTATTCTGGGACTCAAGGCCCAGGAATTGTGTGCAGAGAACGGTCACCTGAGAAGATGCTCGTTTCTTCAAAACTTGGCTGAAAGGACAACAGAATTTCACACACCTCTTAGGAGCTGATTTACTTATTGAAAATCTGGACAAAAACTGGGGGAGTTCATGAGAAAGCAGCTTTTCAATAAGGCTGCTGTGTCCTTTAACTTTCATTTCACTCTCCTTGGCTGGGTTTCCTCAGCCAGCTTGTGTCAATTTCTCCAGAATTACAAGTAGTTCAAGGCAGTCAACTAACAAGCAGAGGCAACAGCATAAACAGTACATCACTTGAGGCAATTCAGATAATGAGAACTTTAGTGCACACTATTCTTATTCTCAAGGCTTTTAACACGAAGTATGCTCATTTCACATGCACACCAGCGATTCCCAAAAATCTCTCCTCATCCCCACAGAACCCATTTGCAGCCAAATATCCACAGCTGACCAAATTAAGTAACTGACCTTTTCTATATCCATTTAGGCTTTATTCTTTGATGATGTGGTCAAGAAGAGCCATGGAAATAAGCCAGGTTCTCAAGACTGGTTTCCTCTAATGGTTAGCCACATGCACCCTCTTTTGCCCCCAACAACAGCTGAGGTACAACCTGAGCATTTTCTTTAACTACATGGTTAACAGCCATGGAGGTTTCTCTGCTCTGCATTTCATTAAGAATGCTACAGAGTGAAGTCTAAACACACAACCCTCATACCCCAGCCGTATGGTTTTTCCACAGCCACCTTTGCTTGGATGGAATGGCAACCATCAGATCTAGCACAAAATCTGCCAAAACTCTACATCAGCTACTGCCCAACAGCATCAGCCTCTTCTACAGCCTTACTCAAAGTGAACTACGGCTGCCTGGTACTCCTGGTACTCTTCAAATAATAAATTACAATACTGCATGTGGGACGTCCGTCTTTCTCGGAAGGACACTCGAGTCTCACCAGGCTTACTAGTAGGCAAATAAGCACAGAACTGCCATGCATGCCTGAGTCATCCGATTACAACTTCATTTGGGAAGCCTGGAAGAATTTCAAAGGTTTCAAGTGTCCTCAATAACTAAACAAATTTCTTGTATCTGACAGGTACTGCACTACACAGGACAATGCCAAGATGCCTGGTTTTTTAAAAAACTCTGAAGCCACATTGTACTGTCTTCTCTCCTCAGTCCCAATATTTGCCTCTAGGTTCAGTCCCTCAAAGTCAAAACCACTCGGTCACCGGATAGGTCTGAAGACAGAATTGTGCGCACCGGTTCAAGAAAGTCCATCACAGCATTCAGAAAGTAAAAGACAAAAGCAAAGCCAGCACCACCAAAGATCTCATTTGATGTCATCCAGCAATCTTTCCCCATTAAAGAATGGGGAAATGCTCTCCAGATACACCTGTAAGAATCAGCAAGGGAGCCAATGGCCCATGGAAGAGACAATCACCCAAAACAAGCCACAGATTGAATGTGGACAACAGAAAGAGAGGAAAGAACCTAATTTTCTTGCCCTAAATCTATCCATTATGTACCTATGGTACCCATGACAATAAATCAGCCTTCTTCAGTCTGGGACCTGAAATGTGATGAAATCGTAATTCCCAGAGGCCTGAGCCAGCTGGGACTTCTGAGTTATAATGGGCATCTCTGGAAGGCATCCAGCTGGGGGAAAGGCTACATTAATCTGTAGCTACCTACATCCAAAGTAGATTAGAGAAAAGGATCAGGTAACTTGAAGGTAAAACCAGAAAGCATCAGGTACAACTAAGGACATCTATCTAACTGGATTGTGAAGGAGAAAGGCCAGAAAGTTGATGCAGGAAAGAGAGCCTCATTTCTCATAAGTAGCCAATGTGGTTTGCAAGCACCTTACAGAGAAAGCAGCTGACTCGGGGTGACAGGGGAAGCCTTCAGCAAGGACGGTGTTCTCCAATCCCTCCTTTTGAGCAAGCTTCGTCCCAGGGCTGCAGACTGGAGGCTGGTCCTAGCATGCTTGTGCCATAGGCCAGCCTTAACCAAGAAGCTTCTGCAGAGCCACTGTTTATTAAAAAAACAGAGCCCCACCTCCCTCCCTCCACATTTCATCAGAATGGATCTCAATAACAATTCTTTTAAGTTTTACTCACAAGGGAGATGGGAAGGCAGCAAACAAGGGTGCTGGATGGGCTCTCCCCCCCATTTCTCTCTCTCTAGGAGAAGGGACAAAGCCAATGTACATATCTCTCCAGGAACTCACCTGCCTGCCCTGATGGCCAGGCAGTCTGGAGGTGCCTGGGGAAGAATGAGAAACTTCATTAATTCCCCAAACACAGGGGAATACAGAGGCTGTGTAATTTCACAGCCTCTGCTTTATGTCACATTATGCCGCCTACTGCCACCAGTAGCCTCCCATCGACCTGTGCGCTCCCACAGAGAGGGCCTCCTCCGGGTACCATCGGCCAAACAATGTCAGCTGGCGACCCCCGGGGGAGGGCCTTCTCTGTGGGGGCTCCTGCCCTCTGGAATGAGCTGCCTCTGGGGCTTCGTCAACCTCAGGACCCTTCGCCGCGAGCTGAAGACGCTTTTGTTTCAGCGTGCAGGGTTAGCTTAAATGTAGTTTTTAAATGGGGTTTTTAAATGGGGTTTTTAACTTTATTCCAATTTTTAGGCCATATATTGAATTCGTTTTTTATATTGTTTTTAACCTGTGTTATATGTATTTTTTGTATTTTTATTGGCTGTGAACCGCCCTGAGTCCTTCGGGAGAAGGGCGGTATACAAATCGAATAAATAAATAAATAAATAAATAATGCCGGTTTCTTTTCAAAGCCATCCTCTCTGCCAGACCCTCCTGTACAAAACAGGACATGTGCGTTGCTCCTGACCACACACACAGCACAGTGTTCTTCAACCATTTCCAATCAAATACTAGTGAAAAGCGTTTCCTTATGAGACAGTTGGCCCCTGACTTTTGACTACTTAATAAAAATAATCAGAAACCCACTTTTCAAGGCACCTGCAAAAAGCAGCAGCCAGATGGCTTTGTGACCTTAATGAAGCATCTGATGGGGTGATGCCAATTCATAGCGGTCAGCCAGATGAGTGCCATCTCTGCTAACTGCAAGATGCCCAGCAGATGGTAGAGGGGGGGACCGGAAAGGCGAATCTGGGTTCAAATTGGGAGAGGTACCCAGGGGTGTCAAACCGGTCACCTTCTGCTTGCCAACTAATTTGGCAGAGCTGACAGAGGGGGAAATGAGAGGACAGCATGCTAGGATCTGGCCTGAGCTCCTGAATGAACGGTGGGATATTTTCCCAATAAGGAAATAAATATAGTAAAATGCACTCTTGAAATTCCAAGATATATTACAGTTGAAAAAATATTGTCAGAATTTGGCTACAACAGCTGAAATGAAGTTTACTCGCAAAGTCAAGGAAGCCCCATTGTTCTGTGGATCCTTTAGTCACCCTGAATTCAGGCCAAGGGGAAAAAAGCACTCCCCACCTACCCCCACACACAATTCCACCCCAAAGTCTATAGGGTTCATTCTCAGAGTCCCAGAATGAACCCTGTAGACAGGGACTTTCGAGGAAGGCACTCACCTGCTTGTGCATTTCAATGTTCAACCCGTAAGACATTTCATAGTACTGAAAAACAAAAGAGGCACAAGCTTTTTACTAATGATGCAAGAAATGTTTGGAAGAAACAAAGCATGCCCAAAATTCAACATCAAAATGACAAAACCAGATTTATTAGGACCCTGAACACCTCAGTTCTGTACAGGTCACCCTGGCAAAACTAAAAAAAGACTGTCATCAAATGTCTCTTCCCTTGAGCCAAACTCTCAGCTACCCAGGCGCAAACTAAGCCCCCGCTGCCTCCAGAAAGTGCACAGCTCAGGCAGTTCTGGGAAGCCTCGCTGGGGCTCCCTCCAACACTACAAAGTAAGGCATAAGGTGCTCAGCATAGAGGAAGCCATGGGGTTGGATACCATCACCATCCATCAACTCAGTAACGTAACAATCCAGGACAGCAGAAGCTCCCTGCCTGCCGCAAGCACCCAATGCCATCTAGGCCAGGCTTTCTTACATAGAGTGACACAATACAATGCTTAGACAATAGTCATCCTAGAAAGACTCCATTCACAACTCAAGAGCTGAGCAGAAACAGGAAGTCAGTTGATGGTCTTTCAAGGAATACATAACCAACCTATTTTCTCTACAAGCCATTTCAACATGGAAGAAAATGGCCACAAACATGCCAGTCTATTGGAAGCCTGGCAGGAGAATCAGCCACTGCTCTGAAATCAGGCTGCCTCAGTTTCCCCAGCCAGATGAAGCCACTGGAGAGAAAAGCTTCCCACCCAGAGCAAATCAGGAGTTTTGAGACAGCTCCAGCTGCCTAAAAATCTCAGCAAGCTCCACATACCCAAAGGTCATCCTATAGGCCAGGCCACCCAAGTTATTGACGTCTGCCTGGAATAATGACTGAACAGCCACAACCGTAGGGGTGAGGAAAAGATGGCAGGAAGTAAAAGCAGCTAACTACACAGCACCGTGTTCAATTTACCCACCACTGATCTTATATTCTCCCTGGGGCCATTATGAGGCCACTTCCAGCCCAGTAATCCTTCTGGGTGAGTCCCCAAAAAAGAGAAGTGACACTGAACACAATTTGGGTACTTTAGCAGAGCATCCCTTCCTGAAGTAAAACTTTGACATGCACCAGCAATCTGCTCAGAGGCAGCAGAAGGACCCGAAGCTCAGAGCCTGCAAAACCCACAAACCACACAGAGCCCTTGCCAAACGAGCCTTAAGAGAAACATGCATGTCGGGAACCTCAAACCAGGATTCACAATACAACAAACAGTTTTCAGATCACACAACCAGGGCAGTCAGGATTATGGACCATCTTTTGAGCAAAGGGCCCATGTTAACTAGAGAATTTTCAGTGACCCTCTGTGTAGGGCTGTGCATGGGAGAGCACCTGGGCACCACAGCTAGGGATACCGGAGACTGCAATTTAGCCAAGCTGTCTCTCCCCTCCCCTCCAGAGCACGACCATTGGGGCTACTTTTCAGAGCCCCAATAAGCGGAACTCAAAAGTGGTAAGCAAGCAGATCCCTCCCAGTCCTGTTCATGTAGAGCCTGAAAAGAGGTTTCTTACCATGACATAGTGGCGCTGCATTTCCGTCTTTTCATTTGCAAGCTTATCATACTCCACTTTCAGACTAAAAAAATAGGAAATTTTAAAGTGACATGACATCTAAAACATCATTTCTTCAAATACAAAGAAAGGAAACAAGAAAAAAGATGCCCACAAATCTAATATTTTGACATGAAACCCTTCCTTCCTTCCTGCATGTCTACTAGCTGTGCTCATAAAAAGGTTTAAGGCCTTCACAAAAATGCACTCAGCACCACTCAGCATGGGAGGCCCAAAGGCCTAGAGAGACACACTCCCCTCTCTAAAGCTAAAGCACCCAGAGTGACCGTCCTTCTGAACTCTCTGAGTCACAGTCTGCCAAGTATCCATCCAGAGAAAGGAAACTCAGGCTGGAAAAAAAGTAAATCCTTGGAGGTTTCAGTTAAAGAGCCACCATTCCTGGAGTTTTTTTTCATACAGGTAATCCTCGACTTACAACAATGGAGCCCAACATTCCTGTTGTTAAGTAAGACCTTTGTTAAGTGAGTTTTGCCCCATTTTATCACCTTTCTTGCCACAATTAAGTGAGTCATTGCAGTTGATAAGCTAGTAACCTGGCTGATAACTAAATCTGGTTTCCCCATTGACTTTGCTTGTCAGAAGGTCACAAAAGGTGGATCACTGAACCTTGGATCACAGCAACGGTCATAAATATGAATCAGTTGCCAAGCATTTGAATTTTGATCACGATTATGGGGATGCTGCACTGGTTGTAACTGAAAAACAGTCATAAGTCACTTTTTTCAGTGCTGTTATAATGTTGAACGGTCACTAAATAAACTGTTGTAAGTCGAGGACTAACTGTACAGTTTAAGCAAACAGCAGGCAAACCCAGTGGGGGTAGGGTGAAGAAAGCCACCAGCTGCTTTGGGCTTCCTTAACAAGCCAGAAGACGGTATTGACAAGGCAAAAGAGCCAGGAGCATTCAAGAGCCAATGCTCAGCACCACCAGGATTTCCAAAGGTAAAGGTTTCCCTGTCAGTCGTGTCCGATTCTGGACCACAGAGCTCATCTCTGCTGCTTGGCCGGGGGAGCCACTGAAGACAGTCTCCAGGGTCATGTGGCCAGTATGGTTATCCGCCAAAAGTGCACAGAACCCTGTTACCTTCCCACCAAAGGGGTACCTATTAATCTCCTTGCATTTGCCTGCTGTCGAACTGCAGAACCTGGGGCAAGGAACGTAAGTAGTAATGGGATTTTACTCCCAAGCAAATGGGGGCACTGAGGCCCAGAAGCTTTAGGGCACAGCTTGGAATCCAAAGCATTTCTCAGGGGAGCTGATGTAGGAGAAAGGGAGACAGAAAACAGCACTTGACCCTTCAAATGCTTTCCACAGAGAAGGGGCGCCTACTTCCTGCCCCCCTTATTTAAGAGTGCCCCTGAAGGCCTGGCTGAAGGATCCAGCGGGCTGAGTGGAGGATGCTCACCTGTGGTACTGGGCCTGCAGAAACTGGAACTCGTCCTTAATCCTGTCACAGGATTCAGCCACTGTGAATTTAAAGCCAGGCTGTCCAGGCTGGTGGGGGCCCTGAGGAAGAGACACGTTGACTGGTGGCCAGGGGGAGCACAGCCACCCTTCCCTATCCCAGCACAACTGGGGTGGGACTTCAGACTCTTCCCCTCCCAACATCATGGGGAAAGGCTGGGAGAACCATCTGGGCTCTCCCCCCAAAAGAGCATTGGATTGGCTAGAGTCTAGCTCAACATAGGTGGGGGTGGGTGGAATTAAGGGTTCCTTGAAAAGAAGTGAAAATTGAAGGGGGTCCTTAATCAGCAAATGACAACAGATATTATATTAATAATAATATTCCAGACCCCCCCTGACATCGGAGATGCGGTTTTACACACATTTGATTCATAAGTCAAATAAACCAACCCGGGCGACTTTCAATGAGCCGTCGCGGCGGATCTATTGCTTCATTTTTCCCCACCCAGTTTAACTGATTGCAAGGAAGGAGGGCCCGAAGGAAAAGCATCGGGGTGGGGCTGCTTTGAACCTTGGAGGCGGCCCCTTGCCCAAGAAAGAAGGTTCTCCGGGCGAGGCCCAGCGCCACTCACCGGGTGCCGCCCCTGCGGATACATGGCCCGCCGCCACGGGAACCAGGACTCTGCTGAAGCCGGGACAAAAGAGGCGAGCGCGGGCGGCTCAGCACCCGCCGGCCCCCAGCCCCCCGCCGCCGGCCCCGGGAGCCTGGCGCGCCTCCTCGTCGTCGTCCTCCGGGTGCTGCGGCGGCGGCCGAGGTGGCTGCGCCGCCGCTCCCAGGCATCCTAGCCCCCCAGGCTCGCGAGGATTCTTCCCGGCCCGATCCGGCGCCGCTCAGCCAAGCCGCAGAGCTGCGCGCACTACAGGGCACTTCAGCTACGCGCCTCGGCAGGCCGTTTCCCGGGATCCGAAGCGGAGTTAAGTCTGGGCTGCGCCGCGATCCTTCCCGCAGGTAGCCGGGAAACGGCAGGCGAACAAAGCCCGGGCGGGCGGGCCAAGAGAGGCGTCTCCACCTCCTGTCGCTCCGCGGAAATCCAGCGAGGCCGCGGAAGCGCTTCCGCCGCGGAGGCTCCCGAAGAGAACTTCCCACGGGCCGCGTCCTCTTCGGCCAGGCCCCCCGGGGAAGGAGCCCCTGCTCTCCGCTCCTCTCTCGCCGCGGAGGGGGGTCCGGGCGGGGCGCAAGCGGCCACAGCTCCTTCTCTGGGCGCCCCGCAGCGCCGGCCTCCACTCCAGCTGTGCGGGGGGGGCAGGGGGGGAGCGGCGGCGGCCGGAGGCAGAAAGAGGGAAGCGAGGCCAGCGGGAGGGGAGGGGAGGGCGCGCGTCCCCGCCGCTCTGCGCCAATCACCGCGCCGGGATCCCACGTGGGGAGCTCCCGCTCTGATTGGGGCCTGGGCGGAGGGGGCGGGGAGCGTCCCGGGGCCCCCCGCGGGGACGGGCCGGCGCTCCTCCTTCGGCGGCTGCAGCCGCGCCCGCCCGGCTCCCTTCGCGCCCGTTCCGGCCGACGCATTTCGGGGCTGTCCAAGGCTGGGAACCGGGCGATATGGCCAACCTCCCGCGGGGAAGGGAAACCCGAGGCCGCTTCCTTAACCGCGGCTGCTGCGCTGCACCGCGCCGAGGCTCCCGTCCGCCGTAGCCGCCCCGGTTAAGCTAAGCGCCGGGCGGATCACGAGACGCGCCAAGCCAGAGATTCGCTCCCGCTTCCCTCGGACTCGGGGCCTGTGCGCGTCAGTTCCCGGCTGAGGGCCGGCGCTGGCGGGCTGCTGAGGGAGGGCCGGGGTCGCGGCGGCCTTTGCGAAGGGCTGGGCCCGCCGGGAGGAGGAGCGGGACATTTCCACAGCCTCCCCTCCCGCAGCCGGGAAGAGCCGGTCGGAGAAGGCGAGGGCGGCAGCTGTGCCGGAGGGCCGCCTGAGGCAACGGGGCTCCTAGGGGCGGGCAAAGCGCCACCCCGCCTCCCCCCCCCCTGAGTCGCGTGAGGCGGCCGCCCCGCCCGCTCAGCGCAAACGGCTTCTGGCGTGACGTCACGATGGAGGCTGGCACCCCGCCCCACGTGGAGCACGCCGAGCTAAGGAAGGCTGGCCAATCGGCGTCCGCGCAAGCGCCTCCCCGGCCGCCCGCTTGACCACCGGCTGCCGCTCCGACTCGGCTGTCCGTCAAACCCACGCGGGCCACGGAGCCGAGCGCTGCCGATTGGGCGGCTTTCCTGCGGCTGCGCGCGAGGCTCCTGCTCGGGAAGGCGCTTAATTGGCTCGGAGTGGCCGAAGGCAGCGGCGGCGGCTGCCGGGTGTCCTCCGCAGGGCAGCCTCGCCCTCCCATCCCGCGCCGATGCCGGAAGCGCGGCTCAGGACTGCGGGCGCCGGACCTGCCAGGGTTTCCAAAGCAGCCAGCAGCGCTCCCGCCGTCAGACGGCCGGCTGAGCCCGCCAAGGGTTCCGGTGCGCGCGGCACGAAGAGGAGTTTCCAGCTCCGCGCTCCGTTTGAAGAAGGCTACAATGAGCGACGGGTCGCGGCGGGACTGCCGACTGTGAGCTCCGCCAAGTGAAGCTCGGGGAACGCTGCTTCTTGCGGAAAGTGCGGAGGGAGGGTCGCGATCGCCGCAATTCCGTCACCCAGATATAAGAAATGATATTTCAAGGAACCGATATTGTCGGAAATCTTCATTGCAATATGACGCTGCTGGCATTGAGAAGGAATGACGGCCCTTAGAATAGTTCATTAATTATAACTTTATAGCTGCCTGAAAGGAAAGCTGATTTGGAGTGGGGAAATATACAGTCCTGGCCAAAAGTTATGAGAATGACACAAAGATTAATTCTCACAAAGTCTGCTGATCCAGTGTGGAAGATGTGCATATACTCCAGGATGTTAGGAAGAGTGATCAGGTCAATTGCAATTAATTGCAAAATCCCTCTGTGCCATGCAAATGAGCTTAATCCCCCCCCCCCAACATTTCCACTGCATTTTAGCCCTGCCACAACAGGAGCAGCTGACATCCTGTCAGTGATGCCCTCATTAATACAGGCATCAGTGTTGGCCAGGACAAGGCTGGAGACCACTCTTGTCATGCTGATGGAGTTAGAATAACAAATGGGAAGCTTTACAAGGAGGGTGGGTGGTGCTTGAAGTCATTGTTCTTCCTCCGTTCACCATGGTTACTTGCAAGGAAACATGTGCAGTCATCATTGCTTTGCACAAAAAGGGATTCACCAGCAAGGATAGTGCTGCTACTAAGATTGCACCTACATCAACCATTTATCAGATCGTTAAGGAGAGAGAGGTTCAGTTGTTGTGAAGAAGGCTTCAGGGTGCCCAAGAAAATCCAGCAAGCACCAGGACCATCTCCTAAAGGTGATTCAGCTGCGGGATTGGGGCACCACCAGTGCAGAACTTGCTCAGGAATGGCAGCAGGCAGGAATGAGCGCATCTGCATACATGATGAGGCGAAGACTTTTGGAGGATGGCCTGCTGTCAAGAAGGGCAGCAAAGAAGCCGCTTCTCTCCAAGAAAAACCATCAGGGACAGACTGACATTCTGCTAAAGGACTGCTGAGGACTAGGGTAAAGTCATTTTCTCTGATGAATCCCCTTTCCCTCTCTGATTGTTTGGGGCATCCAGAACAAACTTTGTCCATAGAAGAAAAGGTGAGCCTGTGTCATGCCAACGGTAAAGCATCCTGAGACCATTCATGTGTGGGGTTGCTTCTCAGCCAAAGGAGTGGCTCACTCACAATTTTGCCTAGGAACATAGACATGAATAGAGATGGGTAAAAACATCTTCCAAGAGCATCTTCTCCCAACCATCCAAGAAAAGTTTGGTGATGAACAATGTTTTTTCCAGCATGATGGAGCACCTTGCCGTAAGGCAAAAGTGATAACTAAGTGGCTTGGGGCTTTGGATCCATGGCCAGGGAATTCCCGAGTCCTACATCCCATTGAGAAGTCAATCCTTAAGAGGTGGGTGAACAAACAAAAGCCCAAGAATTCTGACAAACTCCAAGCATTGATTGTGCAAGAATGGGCTTCCATCAGTCAGGATGTGGCCTAGGTTGTCACATGCCAGGGTGAATTGCAGAGGTCTTGAAAAAGAAAGGTCAGCCCTGCAAATATTGACTCTGCATAAACTAAATATAATTGTCAATAAAAGCCTTTGACACTTATGTAAATGCTTGTACTTATACTTCAGTATATATCCTAACATCTGCACGAAGATCTTCCAACATTGGAGCAGCAGACTTTGTGAGAATTAATCTTTTTGTCATTCTCAAAACTTTTGGCCAGGATTGTACTTTCTAATTAAGAGCAGTTGAACAGGGCTTTGGAATTGATGAGCTGTGACCCCTTCCAACTCTAGAAGACTACACATCTGATAATGGCAGGGCCTGACTGAGATTGTATGTCGAGCTGGTATGTTCTTTCGCTGCCTGCCTCCATCACCAGTGCTGGGGCCTATCAGGCTGTGAGGTGACCCTGGAGGTGAAACCCCCCCAGCCAATAAAAAAAAATGCTAGCATATAATTAAGTGATTGATATGCTTAAGGGTTCTGGATACCCAAGAGTGGTCCCAGGGAAGGGAGGACAAACAATGCTGAGATTTTCTGGACCAGAGGAAATATACTTGCATCAGTTCATCCTGGACAGCAAAGCTGCTGCAGCCGCCATACTTTACAATGTCTTCATCCTAAAATGAGTGACTCATGATAGTTTTACCTGGAACCTCTGGGTTCCCTCTCCTGGGGCTGCCCACAGCTTCAGGCTTCATTGGCAGCCTCTGATGTTCAAAATTGACCATTTTGAGACAGGAAATACCCCAAACCCCATGCAGTGGTGGTTTTGAACACACCAAAATGAAAATCCTAACTTTGCTCACTTAAGCATATTACCCTAGAACCACAGACCCCAAATTGTTGTGAGGCTGCAGCCCCTAAGCGTTTATCACCACTTCTGCAGTGAGCCAGGTTTCCCAGACCGAACACACAATTTCTCCCTATCCAGATGTTGCTTGTTTCAATTTGCTTCAAGCAGAAAGCTAGATAATAACTCCAGTAAAATCCACGAATCAGCCACTTTATTCAGCTTCCATCAAAGTTCCATGTAAAAGTTCAGAGCTGCTTATACTGAATGATGTGTAAACCGAGTGGACAGGAAAAGAAAGCAAATTCTTCTTTCCCAGATAGATTGTATGACAAAGATCCAGGCAAACGCCTTGTGCAAATTAGCTTGAAACAAATCCTAGTTTTCAGTGAAGTACAAACATTTCCATACGGATTATCCTCTGGCATCAAGAATGGTTCTCAAGGAAGATAAATCACTGGAATGCAGCAAAGCAGCCTTTGTGCCAACCTGCCTACATCTAGAAGAGGAGTTCAGAAACAGGCAGAAAAGAGACCGGAGTCTCTCTTGAAAACACCATTTTTAACCCCGCAGTACAGTATACAAGAGAGTCAACAAAAACACACCCACTCTAGGTCTTACCATTTCATTGTCTCTCCCTTCGGAAGAAAAAATCATATTCCACTAACACAGATAATTTATTGGGCTGGGTTTAGCCGTCTTGAAAAAAATGTGTCTACCTGGGCTGCTCCATTAAATCATGTTGCAGGCTTCTGTAATAATACCCAAAACTTTTATGAGAAAGAATTTCTTGTGTCTCCTCCACCTTTCATTGTGCAAATCTCCTTCCAGGCTCAAACCAGATGGCGCACACAAGGCAGGGCACAGATTGTAGAGAGAATTGGCTGCCAGCAAGTGTCCAAAGCAGAGCAAACAGAGCTTGGCTTGCAAACTCCCACAAAGTGGGTGGAGAGGCCCAGCCTTCAGCCACCCCAGCAGAAACTCCTTTGGACAAACAGGATTTTCCCCTTTTGGTACAAAGCAATATGTAGACGTACCTGCACCTGGGGCTTGTTAAAACAGCTTAAGTTTAATTTAATTTCTATACCGCCCTTCTCCCGAAGGACTCAGGGCGGTTTACAGCCAGATAAAACACAATTATATGCATAGCACAGAATTAAAAAACCTGTTAAAAATCCAATTCAATAGGCCAAATAAAAACTAAAAGCAATAATAATTAACAATAATAAAACTATAAAACCCCTATTAAAATTACTATTACTTTTACCTCCGCGGTAAAACAAAAACGTCTTCAACTCGCGATGGAAGGTCCGGAGGTCGGGGAGTTGTTGTAACCCTGGAGGCAGCTCATTCCAGAGGGCAGGTGCTCCCACAGAGAAGGCCCTCCCCCTGGGGGTCGCCAGTCAACTTTGTTTGACTGACGGCACCCTGAGGAGGCCCTCCCTATGGGAGCGCACAGGTCGATGGGAGGCTATTGGTGGCAGAAGGAGGTCCAGTAAATAACCCGGGCCTATGCCATGGAGCGCTTTAAAGGTGGTAACCAACATCTTGAATTGCACCCGGAAGACCACAGGAAGCCAGTGCAGCTTGCGCAGGAGAGGTGTTATATGGGAGCCTCGAGTTTCTCCCTCTATTACCCACGCAGCCGTATTCTGGACCAACTGGAGCCTCCGGGTGCTCTTCAAGGGGAGCCCCATGTAGAGAGCATTACAGTAGTCCAGGTTGGAAGTGACGAGGGCATGAGTGACCGTGCATAGGGCATCCCGGTCTAGGAAAGGGCGCAACTGGTGTATCAGGCGTACATGATAAAAAGCTCCCCTGGCGACGGTCATCATATGCTCTTCAAAGGAGCATAAGTTGCGAACCCTCTCCATAGGGGCCAATGACTCGCCCCCAACAGTCAGCGATGGAATCAGCTGACTGTACCGGGATGCCGGCATCCACAGCCACTCAGTCTTGGCACTCAGTCTTGGCAGGGTTGAGCTGAAGCCTGTTCTTCCCCATCCAAACCCGGGACATCACTTCAACGACTTCGTTGGGGTGATTTGGGGTGGAAATGTACAGCTGAATATCATCAGCATACAGATGACACTGCACCCCAAAACCACGAATGACCTCGCCCAGCGGCTTCATATAGATGTTGAACAGAAGAGGCGAGAACCGACCCCCGCGGCACCCCACACATGCGGCCGATCTCTGCCCTCCTGCCAACACCGTCTGCGACCGGTCAGAGAGATAGCAGGAGAACCACTGAAGAACAGTGCCCCCCACTCCTAAACCCTCCAGCTGTTGCAGCAAGATACTATGGTCGATGGTATCAAAAGCCGCTGAAAGATCTAATAGGACCAGGGCAGAGGAACAACCCTTGTCCCGAGCCCTCCAGAGATCATCAGGTCACAATAAATTTGCTTATGATTACAGCTACAGCAAAGAAGAAAGCCAGATTGAGAAATGGGGTTGGAAGTGTAACCTTATTCCAGCTGGGGATTCTTGGGCACAGAGTGAGCAATTTATCTGTCACCTAATGGGGAAGTACTGGGATTGGTGGAATAGGTTATCAGCCCTGAATACTATTAGTAATCATTCCCTTGAGCGGTCCCTTAAAGGCACCTGGGGTAGGTAGGGGAAGTGCCCCATCCCCAGAGTAGTGGGGGACCCTCTGGTTGCAAAGGGAGCAGAGCCATGGGATGTGGATCTTGTGCATGGAATATGAGTGGGATATTCCACAGTGAAAAAACGAATCTCAAATCCCTTTCTTGTTTTTACCTCTGAAATCTACACCACCAGATTTTGTGGGGTAGTCCTTTTTTCACTGGTGGGATTTTTTTTATTTTTTTTTTATTTTGTCACAACAGTATACACAAACATTGTCATAGATAAAAACAACACATCAGGAATGAAAAATATATAAGTAAAAGTATGCAACAGCTATGTAGATTTGATATAATGAAGGGAACAATAGGACAGGAACGGTAGGCACTTTTGTGCTCTTATGCACGCCCCTTATAGTCCTCTTAGGAATGGAGTGAGGTCAATAGTAGACAGTTTTTGGTTGAAGATTTTGGGATTTTGAGTAGAGATTATGGAATCAGGTAATGAGTTCCAAGCGTTAACAACTCTGTTACAGAAGTCATATTTTCTGCAATCAAGTTTGAAGCGGTTGACATTAAGCTTGAATCTATTGTTTGCTCATGTATTATTGCGATTGAAGCTGAAGTAGTCTTTTACAGGAAGAATATTGCAATAGATGATTTTGTGTGTTAAACACAAGTCATGTCGAAGTCGACTGAGTTTTAAGTTTTCTAATCCTAGGAATTCAAGTCTGGTGGTATAAGGTATTTTGTTGTTTTCGGGGAGTGAAGAACTCTTCTAGTAAAATATTTCTGGACGCGTTCGATTGTATTAATGTCAGAGATGTGGTATGGGTTCCAGACGGATGAGCTGTGTTCAAGAATAGGTCTGGCAAATGTTTTGTATGCTCTAGTTAGTAGTGTAGAGTTTTTGGAAAAGAAGCTGCGTAAAATTAGGTTTACAACTCTTAGAGCCTTTTTGCTATGTAGTTGCAGTGGGCTTTGGCATTTAGGTCATTTGATATGAAAACTCCAAGATCTTTGACAGGGTGGGGGTCGTCAGTAAGGTAATGACCATCAAGTTTGTACTTGTAGATAGGATTCTTTTTTCCAATATGTAAGACTGAGCATTTGCTGGTTGAGATTTGGAGTTGCCAAGTTTTAGACCAATCGGAAACAAAGTCGAGGTCTTCTTGAAGGGTAGAAATATTGTTAGTGGTATTAAATAGTTTGACATCGTCAGCAAAGAGAACACAATAACTTGAGATAAGGTCACAGAGATCATTTATGTATAGTATGAAGAACGTTGGTCCAAGAACACTACCTTGGGAAACACCACTTTTGACAGGAACAGGATTTGATATAGCGTTGCCAATTTTGACCACTTGTTGTCTGTTTGAAAGGAAGGCATTTATCCAATTGTGAAGAGTTCCTGAAATGCCGTAGGATTTTAGTTTGAGAAGAAGTTTATCATGTACTACTGAGTCAAAAGCTTTGCAGAAGTCTGTGTAGATTGCATCTATTGCTTTTCCTTGATCAAGGTTGGTAGTCCATATGTTTTTGCAGTGGAGAAGTTGTAAGTTAAAAGACAATTTTTTTCTGAAACCAAATTGTTTATTAGAGAGAAGGTTGTTTGTTTCAAGGTGGAGCTTAATGGATTGGTTTATGATAGATTCCATTACTTTGCATGAGACACAACATAGAGAGATAGGTCTGTAATTTTCAACAAGGCTGGGACCTCCTTTTTTAAAGATAGGGATGACTGGCTAGAGACCAGAGTATTGGAAGGGAACTAGTTGTGAAGGCTTTATTAAAGATTATGCTTAGGGGTTCAGCTATATTAACTGAAAGTTTTTTTAAAAAGTATGCACATAGATCATCTGGTCCAATAGATAATGATGGTTTCAGGTTGCGAAGGGCTTTTTCAACATTATCTTCTGTGAAGTCTATATGTGTTAAGTCATTGTTAACATTTTTGGTACGATTGAGGAATGTCGGATATGAGCCATCGCTGTTTACAAAGACTGAGCCGAAGAATGTGTTAAAGAGGTTTGCTTTAACTGTTTCGTCAGTACATTCTTTGCCGTTAGATTCTTTTAGTGGTGGAATGGATCTTGTTTCTTTAAGTTTATTGTTCACAAAATTATAGAAAGCACGATTGGAATTAGTGTGTAGAAGGTCTTCTTGCTTGGTGTGGTAAATGTTACATTCTATTTTTATTTGGTTGCAAATATTTCTGTAGCGGCTTTTGAAGTTTGCTACATAACCCTTTTTGGTTTTTTTCCAGAGGGATTTTTTTTTGGATTGAAGCTTTTTTATTGATATGGGTAATTTGTTTTTTCTTTTGATTTTGGTGGTGATTTGTGGTACGTATAGTTTGATGATTTTATTGATTTCAAGTAGGAATATTTTATAGTGGTCTTCTGCAGTGATACAGGTTGAAAATAGATTTTGCCAGTCAAGAAATGAGAGATCATTGTTTATAAGGTCATAGTTGGCTTTTTTAAAATTGTAGTTTGGAGTACTATTGTTGTGACGATTTATATGAGGACGTATGTTTAGACAAAAGTCTATCATGCAGTGGTCACTGTTGGAAAAGTGTTCTTTTACTTGTAGTCCATAAATTGAGTTCGTGTTATTACAAAAGATGAGGTTGAGGCAGTTCATGAGTCTAGTATTGTTAGTTACTAGTTGTTCAAGACCTAGGTTTGTAACTGTGTTGTATAGTGTAGTATGGATTGGTTCGGTTGTACATTCATTTGATATCCAGTTTATAGAAGGTAGATTTAGGTCACCCAGGAAGATGAGAGGATATGGCGATGTCGTAGTCGGCTCTGTAGCATAGTATGAATCTAAGTGTGGTGTTGGTGGACAGATCACATACAATAGTTTCAGGAAGAGAGAGTTTATGTGCAACTTGGGTATTTTTTAAGTTCAGTGATTTTTTGTAAAAGATAGCTACTCCACCACCTCTGCAGCATCTAGGTGTGCTAGTAATTTTTTTTCTAAGTTTGTTTGAATGTCGTTAATGACGGTATTTTCAATGTTTGATATAATAGAGTTAGTGATAGTTTTTCTAGGATAGCTTGAATAGATTCGATGAAATTTTGTTGTGATTTTATAAATGTGTCTATGTTTGGTGAATTATCAAATATGGGGTTATTACAGTTATGACATAATTTTGTTTCGTATTGGTCATTATTTGTAGTTGCATCTATTGATCGAGAGCGTTTTGAATTTTTGTTGGAATTTCTGCCTGGCATGATTGATATTCTGTTAGTATTTTACAGTTAATTTTGCTGTAATTATACTAATGTTAATAGATGGTCATTCTTTCCACAAGATGGCAGTGTTGTAAAGATGGAGAATGGATGGATATAGGATGGACCAAGTTTGGTGAAGTAGTATCTCTCTATTACTTTCACTACTTTAATTTTTCTCTTTCACACCTTTTCTACTTTAATCTTTCCCTTCCTCACCTTTTCTCTGTAAGGTAATACGTTTTTGAGGATGTGATGTTTGAGTTTGTTTTTGATGATGTGAAGTTTGAGTTGGTGAGGATGTTGATGATGGAGGTAGCGTGGTTGATAGTTTTTCATCATGTCTCCTGGCTCCTGTGTTTTGTTTCATAATTTCATTCTTGTTAAAACTGACTGTAATCAATATGGACTTCATGGAAATTTTAATGTTCTGCAGGATTAGAATAGAATAGAGCTGGAAGGGACTTTGGAAATCTAGTCCAGCCCCCTGCTCAAGCAGGAGACCTATACCATTTGAGACAAATGGCTGTCCAGTCTCTTCTTAAAAACCTCCAGTGATGAAGCACCCATAATTCCTGAAGGCAACTTCTGTTCTACTGGTTAATTGTCCTCACTGTTAGGAAGTTTCTCCTTAATTCCAGGTTGCTTCTCTCTTCTCTCACACAACAAAGAATGTTCTTTCTGCGCCAAGTCAGAAAGCTCAAACTGCCCAAGGAGCTGCTGGTCCAGTTCTACAGAGGAATTATTGAGTCTGTCATTTGCACCTCTATAACAATCTGGTTTGGTTCTGCAACCCAACAAGAAAGACACAGATTTCAGAGGATAATTAGAACTCCAGAAAAGATAATTGCTACCAACTTGCTTTCCATTGAGGACCTATATACTGCACGAATCAAGAAGAGGGCCGTGACAATATTTACAGATCCCTCACATCCTGGACATAAACTATTTCATTTACCCTCAAAACGACGCTATAGAGCACTGCACACCAGAATAATTAGACACAAGAACATTTTTTTGCCAAACGCCATCACTGCTAAACAAATAATTCCCTCAACACTGTCAAACTAGTTACTAAGTCTGCATTACTATTAATCTTCTCATCATTCCCATTACCCATCTCCTCCTACTTATGATTGTATGACTGTAAATTTGTTGCTGGTATCCTTAAGATTTATATTGACTTTCCCTATGACTATCATTAAGTGTTGTACCTTGTGATTCTTGATGAATGTATCTTTTCTTTTATGTACACTGAGAGCGTATGCACCAAGACAAATTCCTTGTGTGTCCAATCACACTTGGCCAATAAAGAATTCTATTCTATTCTATTCTATTCCATTCCTTAATTAGTTTCCAACTATTGTCTCTTGTCCTGCCCTCTGGTGTTTTGGAGAATAATTTGACCCCCTCTTCTTTGTGGCAATTCTTCTTCAAATACTATCATGTCGCCCCTAATTCTTCTTTTCTCTAGACTAGCAACACCCAAAATCTACAGCCATTCTTCATATGTTTTAGTCTCCAGGCCTTTGATCGCCTTAGTTGCTCTTCTCTGAACATTTTTTCCCAAAGTCTCAACAACTTTTTTATAATATGGTGACCAAAATTGGTTGCAGTATTCCAGATGTGGTCTTACTAGGGTTTTATCAAGTGGTACTAATGTGATCTTGATTTTATGCCTTTGTTTCTACAACCCAGGATTGCATTAGCTTTTTTCGCTGCTGCTGCACACTGCTGGCTCATGTTTAAGTGATCATTCACTAGGATTCCAAGATCTCTCTCACAGTTACTGTTTTTGAGCCAGATCTCGCCTAATCTGTACTTATATCTTTGATTTTTCCTGCCTAAATGTACAGCTTTGCTTTTCTTCACATTAAAATTAATTTTGGTGGACAGGACCCATTGTTCAAGTTTTTCAAGTTCTTGGATCCTGAGCTTATCTTCTGGGGTGTTGGCTATTCCTGTCAGTTTAGGGTCATCTGCAGATTTGATAAGTTGCCTTCATCTAAGTTGCCTCATCTAAGTCATTTAGACTTAATACTATTGCTTACTTCTCTCCATATGGATGTAGTACCATTAAAGGCTACATGTGAGTATGGTTTGTCAGCCAGCTACAAATCCATCTGATGGTGATCTTGTTGATTCCACATTTTTCTAGCTTACCAAGAAATAGGTTGTGGTCTACTTTGTTAAGTGCCTTGCTGAAAACTAAGTATACTGTGTCCGCAACATTTCACGGTCTACTAATTTAGTCAGGAGTATCTGCAGAAAATGACAGTGATGTCAAATATGTTAAACTAAAATACTGAACTCAACTATTCTTGACAACTTCTGACCAATTTTGAACCTCCCTTTTGGAGAATGTAAGGTATTGTGGTTGTGTTGAAGCAGATTATTTGGACTCCTTTCAGTCAAGGTTGAGCCCTCGGTATGGGACCAATTCAGCATTGATTGCAGTTGTTGGTGACTTCTGGTGGAAATGGGTGGGGGTGATGCATCTTGACCTTGCTCTTCTTGACTTCTTAGAGGCTTCTGAAACCAACCATGATATCCTTCTGGACCAGCTTCTGGTGTTGGCACTGTGGGTGGCACTGTGTTGATTCCCCTTCCTCCAGAGCCGGTTTCAGTTGGTACTGATGGGGGGAGGGGTCCCGCCCAGAGCCTCTGCTTTGTGGGAGGCAGATGCTCATGATTAGGATGCTCATTTTTACCATAGAAGGCGACTGTTGCGAGGCCGCTGCATCAATTGCTTGATAAGTCAGCAGAAGGGAAGGGGGGGATGAAAAGAAGGCGTCTGCTTTTGCAGCAGTAAAAGAGCTATTAACTTCTAAGACCGTCCTCATGCAATATAGTGAGACTCTGCCTCTAGTACTGACTTGGTTTGTTTAAGAAAAGTCATCCTGCCACCCAACTCATTGTGGGTCAGTAACTGTTTATCCTCTTTTCAGTAGACAGCCTTCCTCCCAATTACATTCTAAGTAAAATTGTCCTAGCATGGGCGAGCAGGAAGCCTGTGCACCATTGTTCTTGTATATAACATAAGTAATGGATTTCAGGACTGATTTGTTTCTTGCTGAAAAGAAGGCTGGTTTCAGGTCCCGCGTCCTACCTCCTCTCCTACCTGCATCGGCCTCTTCCCCGCATCGTCCCTGGGCTTCCAAAGAGCTTCAAAAAGGAGGCTCAGTCAATCCACTTCTGCTATAGTTGTGACGCCAGAGAAAACTGGCATTTTACATTTATTTTGTTTGATTTTTTTAATCCCATCTTTATTACTTTCTACATAAGTCAAGGTAGCAAATATACCTAATACACGTTCCTCCTCTTGTTTTCCCCACAATAGCCGTGTGGTGGCAAGTTTGGCTGAGGAAGAGGAGCCGGCATAGTCTCCCAACTGCTTTCCTTGCCTGAGGTGGGACTAGAACTCACAGCCTCCTGGTTTCTAGACCAAACTGGCTCTTTCTTTATATTTGATTTTTTTACAACAAGAACAACTTCCATATTACCATAGTAGTGTGCAATATTCAGCCTCAGAGATTCATTGATCCTCCAAAGCCACCTGCGAATTTTAATGGTCCAATTGCTGGAAAGTAATGGCTTGGTTTTTGAGGGTGAAATGCATCCCCCAAATTCTTTTAAAAAAAGGGGGGGGGGAAATGCTTTTCTTAGGGATGCGGAGTTCATAATTTTTGTACCATTGATATATGATTTAATATGTAAGCTATGGTATGTTAAATATTCCATGGTTAAATGAATTGGCTTACAACGATCTGTAAGCCAGTCACTGAAAAAAATGACATAGCTTCTTTGATGGGTGCTTACTATTGAATTCAAGGGCATATTATTTTATATTTATATTATCATATTTTATCAGCAAAGCTGCTATGTAATAGGAAATGTATTTCAGGTGCTTCCAGTTGTTGAAGTTGCTTTGGAGAGGCAGGTGGCCCCTTCCTTGGCCTCCCTGAGTTAGATGAAGGGCTGATGCTTCGTGTGAGGTAGCTCGGCTCTTAAAGAGTTTGCAGTTTCTGTTGCATAGCCTCTCTCTGGATGTGAGATTATAATTGGTGACTCCAGGCCTGTAATTACATTGTGCTTGAATTTTCGGCTTTCATTTCCAGAAGTTGAGTGGAAGTTGCTGGTTTTGTATTTCAGATCAAAGGATGGCGGGGGAGGGGGACCTTTCTTCAAGGCTTTCATTTTTCTGTTTTCAGCATGTTCCACCCTCCTCCTCTATCTTTCTCTTCCTCAAAGGAAGCAGCATTCTTTGTAAGGCAGATCCCGAAGCCTTTAGCCTCCAATAGAAAGGAATGTGATGGTCTTTCCTTAGTGGCCTCAATTTTAGATGGCAAGTAGTTCACATGTTGCTCAACTCAGGTTTCGTGCCATTTCTCTGCCATCCTGCTTCCTTCCAATTTAATAGCATTCTATTGAATCTTTTATTTTCCTTTTATTTTTTCTTTATCAGCACAGCTGGGAAAGATGTTGTTCCTAGAAAGTCTGGAGTAGTCATTCGTAGAACCTTATGAAGGGTTGGAATCAGAGGTGGTATTTAGTCAGTTCGCACCAGTTTAGGAGAACAGTTGGGGAAATTTGGCATGGTTCACCAAACTGGTAGCAACTTCTGGCTGGCCACACCCCCAACTGGCCACCCAGTCCCCTCTTGCTCACCCACCTGCCCATTGCTCGCTTGCCCCACCTGCCCGCTCGACGCTTGTCCTGCCTGCCCTCCTGCCCCGCCCGACCCAACTACTACTTGCAGGATCTAGCTGTGTACTTCTGCTCACTGCTGCTGGCAAAGGTAAGGCCAAAGGGCATGGGCCAGCGGGTGGGCAGGGGAGGGAGAACTAGCAGAGGGGTGATACCAGCGGTGGGTGGACCGATGCACACGGGGAGGGAGGGGTGTGTGCAGGAGATGACAGCACCAGAGCTCTTCCAATGTGTTTCCCCAAGCTGGCCTGGCCTACAAGGGAAGCGCCTGGGAGATCGTGGCACCGGAACCCTTCCCATGTTTCCCCCAGCCGGCCTGGCCTGCAAGGGAAGCACAAGGGAGATCCTGGCTGCAGTTTACTTGTGAGCAACATTGGCCAGGAGAGACGGGGAGAAAGGCCAATGGTGCTCATGAGTAAGCTGAGGCTCCTAAGGTGGGGTCGAGCCTCCCTGCTCACAACATCTTCACCTGAGGGCATCGCTGGCAGCCACTTCCTGCGTCAGGAGGTCCATGCTCTTCCCGCTGCTGCTCGGCCTCCTTGATGTGCGGAGGCAGGAGGTGGCAGTTTCTTTCGCTGCCTGCGAGTTTTGGGCAACAAGCAACAGAGAGAGTAAGCCAGCAATCTGCCAGCTGCCTCTAATCTGCGGTTTACTCATGAGCACCATGTGAGAAAGGCTCTGATGCACTTCCACTCCATCGCCCCACAGACTGCAGTATTGAAATCCTTCCCAGGGCTAAACTCACAAAGCCTAAATTTTACTTGATGACTCCACAAAAGCTAGAAGAGCTTTGCACCTTCACAGACAAGAACTTAAAACATAGATTTATTTAAGGTCACAAATGGCAGCCCCGGTTTTGTTCTGGGAGAAGAAAGATGGGATCTTCTCAATTTTCGGAAAGGAGGGGATGAATTGCCTGTAAAAGTTTGTGAATCCCAGGAAATTTTGTAACTGTCTGTGGGTGTGAGGGGGCTGCCACTCTAGGACAGCTTGTAATTTGACTGGGTCCATCTCTGTCCCCTTGTTTGACACTCGGTAGTCCAGGTAGTCTAGCCGTGAGCAATGAAATTTGCATTTTGACAGCTTGACGTATAAATTTGCTGCAAAAAGCTTTTCAAGAATCTGGTGGACTAGGGGTATGTGGTCCTCTCAGTAAAGATGAGGATGTCATTCAGGTAGATGAGGACCCCCTTGTAGAGGTACTCATGCAGCACTTCATTTATAAACACCACGGGGGGGGGGGGGAGGCCTTCAGCCTGAAAGGCATTACTTTGAATTGAAAGCTTCCTAAGGGGCAGTTGAAAGCTGTTTTCTAGTCATCTCCCTCCCTGACTTGGACTCAGTAATATGCTTCTCTGAGGTCTAGTTTAGTAAAAACCTTTCCTTTGGCTAAGTGGGACAGCATGAGAGGGAGGGGGTAGAGGTTGTGCACGCACACACCGTTAATCCCCCTGAAATCCCACATAATCTCATAGTTCCATCTTTTTTTCTTTAAAGAGGACCTGGGCTGCAACTGATGGCTTGGCTGGCTCAATGAACCCTCTTGCTAGGTCTATGTATTTGTGCATTTCTTGCATTTCCTGGGGCACCGTTTGGATTTGGGAAGCTTGGCCCCGGGGATTATTTCGATAGCAAAGTCCGTTGAACGGGGAGGGGGAGTGGGGAGGACATTGCACTCGGTTTCATTGAACACTTCAGTGAGGTCCTGGTATTCTCCAGGGATCCATTTGGCCTCTGATATTTGTTCGGAAGTGGTTGCCAGTTGTTCTGGTGGGGTTCTAGGGAGAGTTTTCCTGTCTATTTGCTGGTGCAGAGGGGGTTTAGGGCCTCTTGCTATCCTCAGCCTCCAGTTTCCCCCTTGCCACCAGATGGTCGGGCCCAGTGGTGCGATTCAATTGTTTTTACTACCGGTTCTGTGGCCATGGCTTGGTGGGCGTGGCTGGGTGGTCAATGTGACTGGGTGGGTGAGCATGGCAAGTCAACGTCATGGCTTCCTGCACTGTAATATATCTTATTTAGCAGGTCTGGTAGCATTATGTAAATAAGGGGTTACTACAGGGGTGGGTTCTAAATTTTTTTGCTACCAGTTCTGTGGGTGTGGCTTACTTTGTGGGTGTGGCTTGATGGTCATGTGTCTGGGTGTGGCTTGATGGTCATATGACTGGGTAGGCGTGGCCAACTCAATGTCTCTCATGTCAAGGGGTACCTCGCCTGGCCCCTCCCCACCCAGCCATTCCTTGTCACACCCAGCCTCAACGTATCTATAGCTCTGCAAAAATGTTGTTCACCTTTTTGCAACTTTATTATCTACATACTATAGATCAGGGGTCTCCAAACTTGGCCACTTCAACTCCCGGAATTCCTCAGCCAGCTTTGCTGTTTTAAAGTCTTAAAGTGGCCAAGGTTAGAGACCTCTGCTATAGATGCACTTTCATGCACCACTGAAAGGAGGAAATGGCTCATATGCTTTGCCCAAGAGTGTGATAGGCAACAGGCTTTTAAGGGGCTGCTAGAAATAAGGGGTGGGGGGGAAGTATTTTCCAAAGCACCAGAAGACAAAACAAGAAGCAATGGATGGAAACTCAACAAAGAGAGAAGCAACCTAAAACTAAGGACAAACTTCCTGACAGTGTGAACCTGTATAGGTTTCAGTCATAATTTCACATATAAAATAGCCATTCATGTAATACAACCTACATATTGTTCAAAACAATCATTAGTATTATGGCTGATGATTGACAGCAAGCCTAAAAACCCCATTCCCTCCCCACTCCAGGGGAAGGTTACTTCAAAATCCCCATTTCCTCCCCACCCCACTAATCTGTTCTGGGAAGGAATCAAACTCCCCCCTCTTCATTTCCCAAATAAAATATCCCAGATGTTTAAGGAATAATCAAGCTGCTAGCAAGGAACCGCAGAGTTGGGAAGGCCCAGCAGGCAACCACAGCTGAATAGAATAGAATAGAATATTTTAATTTGTATACCGCCCTTTTCCCGAAGGACTCAGGGCGGTGAACAGGCAGATAAAATACAAACATACACAACCCTTAAAAAACTGATTTAAATTTGCCCAAATATTAAAATAACATACACCCCCATAAAATTACAAAAATTTAAATTTTAAAAACCCATCAAAAGTCAATTAAAATTTAAAGATAAAAAATCAAGCTAGTCCAGCCATACGAAATAAATAGGTTTTAAGTTCGCGGCGAAAGGTCCTAAGGTCTGGTAGTTGTCGAAGTCCGAGGGGAAGTTCGTTCCCACAGAGAAGGCCCTCCTAAGCTGGTTGCTGCTTAGGGCAGAATCCAACTAAAGCAGGCCTAAGAGCAGTTGGTCAGTCTTGGCATGAACACCAGGGGTGAAATTTGACCGGTTTGGGTGAACTGGTAGTGGACTTTTGGCTTAGGTCGATGAACCAGTAGCGACCGCTGGCTGGCCACGCCTCCGAACCAGTTTCCTGCCCCCGCCCCGCCTAGTCTCTGCTCTACGCTGCAGATTGCCTGCCTGAAGCACCGCGCCCCAACTAAGTGGCCTTGATCTGCCTGCCGAGTAAGCCTGAAAGTCGCAGCCTACCTAGCTGCCCCTGCCCCTCCTACCTTTTCAGCCTGCCTCCCCTACTTCATTCCCTGTGGCCTGCAGCCCTGCCATGCCCTGCCTTCCATGTGGCTTTCCCAGAAATCCCCATGTCCAGACCCACTTGCAAAGGCCTTTCCTACTCCATTCTCTGTGACCCATAGCCCCGACATGCTTGCCTGCCTTCCACACTGCCGTCCCAGCATCTCTGTGGCCAGCTTGCAAAGGCAGGCAAGCAGGCCTGGCCATGGGAACTGCTGGAAAGGCCACATGGAAAGCAGGCAATCATGGCAGGGCTGCAGGGAAGGGAATAGGCTGCTAGCTCCATTCCCCGTGGCTGGGCATCCCCAACATGCTTTCCTGCTTTCCATGCGGCCTTCCTGGCATCCCCGTGACCAGTTTGCAAAGGCAAGCAAGTGGAAGGCCACGAGAAAGGCAGGCAAGCATGTTAGGGCCGCCTGGCCATGGGGATTGGAGCTAGCAGCCTACTCCCTTCTCCGCAGCCCTGCCATGCTTGCCTGTCTTCCATTTGGCCTTCCTGGTGGTCCCCCATGCCCACTTGCTTTCCAAGGTCCATGCCCAGCCCAGCCCAGACAATGGCTGGGCTGGCACACCACATGTGCAGCACCGGGACATCCACCTGCCCTCCTGGAGCACCACTGCAGCAATGCCATTCGCTTTCTTCCTACTCCTGCCACGAAATGGTGGCCGTGCTTCACGAGGGCAGGCAGATGTCCTGGGGCTGCTGCACAGGTACACTGCATGTGCAGCACCGGGACATCCGCCTGCCCTCCTGGAGCGCCCCTGCCAATACCGCCGCCTCTCTCAGCCCCAGAGCAGTGGCTGCGTCTCCACCAAGGGCCGCCTGGTGTTAGCCTTACCAATACTGGCTCCATTGGGATGATGGGCATGCTGAATACGCTAGCGGAGGATCTAGAAGTTAGGCCGCTGGTGGCATGGAGGGGAGGGAGACCCGCTGCACTCAGCCGAGGAGTTGGCTCAGGTGGGGGACATGGTGAGGCTCGCTCACCTTTTGCGCCTGGAGTGCTCAGCTTCCGCGGAGCCTTTGGGCGACTGGTGCCCGCTTGCCTTGGGTCCCACAACTGGCGCCTCCTTCTCGGGTCCCACTGCCTGCATCCAGCCCATGACGGGGGATGCGCCACTTCCAGGCCGGGCTGCCTGCCCTCTTGGAGCACTTTTTTCCTTCTCCCACTGCCGCAAGAAATAAAGAGAAAGAGAGAAAGAGAAAGAGAGAGAGAGAGAGAGAGAGAGAGAAAAAGAAAGAAAGAAAGAGAAAGAAAGAAAGAAAGAAAGAAAAAGGAAGGAAGGAAGAGAGGGAGAGAGAGAAAAGAAAGAGAGAGAGACAAGAAAGAAGAAGAAAGAAAGAAAAAAAGAAGAAGGAAGGAAGGAAGAGAGGGAGAGAAAGAAAAGAGAGAGAGACAAGAAAGGAGAAAGAAAGAGAGAAAGAAAAAGAGGAAGGAAGGAAGGAAGGAAGGAAGGAAGGAAGAAGAAAGAGGAAGGAAGCATCACAAGCCCTGGCACTAGATGTTGCTTCAGAAGACGCTTTGAAACAGCACAGCAATCTAGGGCTCGAAGGGATCTCGGAGATCATCTAGTCCAACCCCCTGGTGTAGCAGGAAACCTTACCTCGTCTGGATTATTTTGGTGCCCCTAACAGAGAGGAAAACTGCCAGAAAGGAGAAAGATTTTACTAGGACAAGGCTGCCATGCAGAGGAAGGCAGAGATGGTCCTTGAGTTATGACTACAAATGAGCCCAAAATTATGATTGCTAAGCAAGAGCATAGAAGGGATGCGGTGGCTCAGGGGCTAGGACGTTGAGCTTGTCGATCGAAAGGTTGGCAGCTCAGCGGTTCGAATCCCTAGTTCTGCCGTGTAACGGGGTGAGCTCCCGTTACTTGTCCCAGCTTCTGCCAACCTAGCAGTTTCGAAAGCATGTAAAAATGCAAGTAGAAAAAATAGGGACCACCTTTGGTGGGAAGGTAACAGCGTTCCGTGCACCTTTGGCATTGAGTCACGCTGGCCACAAGACCACGGAGACGTCTTCGGACAGCACTGGCTCTTCGGCTTTGAAACGGAGATGAGCACCGCTCCCTAGAGTCGGCAACGACTAGCACATATGTGCAAGGGGAACCTTTACCTTTACCTTTAAGCAAGAGCATGGTAAAGTGAGTTTCACCACATTTTACTCAATCTATGGCATCTCCTGGCTCTAACAGTGAGTGATGTGGGTGAAGTCAAGTTGGCCACCAAGCCATGCCTACCAAGCCACACCCACAGAACCGTTAGGGAAAAATTTTGGATTTCAACACTGATGAACACCTCCCCTGCAGGGCAGCCTGTTCCATGCTGGACGGTTGGACCCACTTGCTCAAAGTGTCAGGTTATCTTGAAAAGTGATCCAGAAAGACAACCTGGAGAGCAATAAAAAGGAGCTGAGAGCAAATGGGCAATTTCAGAATAAAGACCAAGCCTGGCCTGGGAGCGCCTCGGTTTCCATACCAGACAGGCTTTGCCTGGTTGCTTCATCATCTGCACCCCACCTGAAAGTGGATATGGTTGCAGTGGGGAGAAAGGAGAGCGGCCCGACCCCAAATGCCTCAGCTCTACAGGCCTGAATAAAGTGATGGTGGGCAGTTGGGGGTATTTCCTCTCTTCTTGCTTTCGGGGTTCCTCTCCTGGACAACAAAGCCCTCATTTCTCTCCTGAGACCCCTCCTCCCCCCTCAGATCACCTCTGTCTTCACCTCTGGAACCAGAGGTGGTTTTTCATGAAAGCTTCTGTGTAGCTGAAGTTGAACAAAACCTCCAAACAAAATTAATTCTTTCTTTAATTCTACTTTGCAAAATTGCATCAGAAAAATGTCCTAGCTGGAAATGCATTTGCCAAATTAGATAATACTCCCGAGATCATGGATTTTTTTTTTTAAAAAAAGTTTAATCAGGAATCTCTTGCAGTGCCTCCTTCTAATCTTGCTATGTTATTTCAAGGCAGGCAGCTTCCACCCTGAGCCCCATCCGCTTGTTTCCCCTCGCCGGTATAAATTACACACTATGCCCACTATTCTTCCAAACTGCAGCTTCTAAATCGAGCATGTCTACTTGGGAGAATGTTTCTTTCCCACTAGCATAAGACCACATGGTTGACATGTTCTAAAATGCCAACTTTCTTTCCCCCAAAAGATCCTATGGGGCTGGGGGAAGAATTCGGTTTTGAACCCAGGAATAACATTTTCACAAAAGAACAAGGATTTTAAACCCTTTTTAAAATAATTTTTTAAAATCTTTTTTACAATGTAAAATAGAAATTTAGTATCAATATAAGCTGTGCTGCCTGAATTGAATTTGAGATGTATTGGTAATAGTAAAAATAATACTTTAACATCAATAATGATCACATGATAATAGTAATATTTACCTATCCATTTTAGTAAATCTTCATTGTAATTGATCCTTTTCTTTTAGGTTTCTAACTTCTGTTTCTACTGATTAGCCATTGATAAAACAAATGTTAAAAAATATTCAGTTTCTTCTTTCTCCTTAATTTTAAGTGTTAATCTATCCATTTCTGCACATTTTAATATTTTAATTACAATTTCATCTGTAGGAATCTCTTCATTTTTTCATTGTTGCGCAAACACAATTCTGGCTGCTGTTAATGCATGTAAAATTAGATATGTATTCCCTTTATTGTATTTCTCTGGTAAAATAACCAACAGATTTTTTTCTGGCTTTAGATCTATATGTTGCATCACTATTTTTTCTAACCATGTGTGTATTTTTATCCAATATTTTTTTTGCCTTTGGGCATGTCCACCACATGTGATAA
The DNA here is from genome assembly GCF_028640845.1 of Ahaetulla prasina. Classification (NCBI taxonomy): domain Eukaryota; kingdom Metazoa; phylum Chordata; class Lepidosauria; order Squamata; family Colubridae; genus Ahaetulla; species Ahaetulla prasina. The sequence continues at coordinate 957,301 of NC_080551.1, read as the reverse complement.
TAGGAGCCCACTATCTGGTTTCATTTCCAGCACTTAGCAGAAATATCCTTAAACATTTTTGTTAATTTTGCAGGCAGAAAGTTCCATCTATAAAATGTTTTATATAAATTTTCTTTATATGCAGTTGACATTGTTAATTTATAATTCCTATCCCATAGTTTCTGCCATTTCTCTAGCTCTATAGTATAACCAAAATTCTTCACCCATATTATCCTTGTTTCTTCCACTTGCTCTTCTTCCATTTTGATGCTCAGTAGGTAGCTATAGATTTTTTAAATTAGTTTTTCATCCCTGCTTCCGTGGTGGCCCGGCCCCCTATGGGTTGAGTGAACTGTGTGACGTAGGGGCTTCTCTCATCCCAGGCTGAGTGAAAGGACGCTGTAGTGGCATCTTGGGCACTCACTGACCCCAAGCCCAGAAAGGTGAAGGTGGGTGGTGCCAGGATCCACGTCTGCTGGCCGGCTTGGGGCAGCAGGATGTAGCTGCCTCCCGTGAGATGCTCAAAATGATCCAGAAGCCCCATCAGCAACTGGCTTCATGAAGGGGGCAGCAGGATCCACTCTTGAGAACAGTCAGATCCCAGCAGCCTGACCTCTCTCCATTGTGGGGTCTGGGCCGGTCCCGCCTGGTATTCCAGTTCCTTCTCCAGGGGTGGACAGGCAGCTGCAGTTGTTCTCCCTGGGGGGGCATCTGGCTGAGAGGCTTGCTGAGCCACCAGCTCTTTGCACCGGGCTCCTAGCAAGCGTCCCGCTTCAGCAGCTTTTGCTGCTTGTACCACTCTTCTGAAGGGAAGTAGCCAGTCTCCACATTGGTGCGAATGGTGCGAATTATAAGAGGCGCTGGCACGAATGGGACCAGGGGACCGGCAGGCGCGAATAACCAAATACCTGCTAGTCCAACACATCACGCCCAGCAGACAAACCAGAGCCCAGTAGAACTATTAATGGGCCACCGGTTAAGGACCATCTTGGACAGATTGCATCCAGACTACTTGGCAGAAGTCATCACAGACTCAACCAGTAAAGTCCAAACATTTTCTAGTTTTCACAAACCCAAAATGTCCTGCCTGTTTGGATAACATACTTGCATAACTAAGTCTCTGATTGGCAGCACATATAATTTGACCCCTACCCAAGGTAGTCCGTCCTGAATAGAACAAACATTTTAATAGCTGCTAAACAGGTGTTTAGAGCATCCTTAGAGCCATCCTTAAATGTAGATTAAACTTTAGGGCATCCTTAAATGCAGCTGCTGTAGCCCCATCCACAGAAGTTTTCTCTTTTTCCTGTGCTCTCGTGGTTACTTGGGCAGCCAGCGGGTGCAATGGGTGCATAGGTTTGATTACCTCAGTTTTAGAGCTATTGTACTGAGGCATCCATGACAAAATGTCAGCAAGGGCTTTTTTCCCTCCTGGTAGGTAACATAAGGTAAAGTTGAATCATTGAAAGTGTTGGGCCTGTTTAGGAGAGAGTTTAGGGTGGGGTGGGGTTAAGGCTTCCAGGTTTTTGTAATCAGTCCATTCCTGGAAAGGGATTTTACTCCCCTCTAAGAAATGCCTCCAGGAAAGGAGCACTCAGCTAACCGCATAGACTTCTTTCTTCCATATGGCCCAGATACTGTTTAGTTGTAGTTAACTTTTTGGACACGTATGCATATGGCTGTAATTGTCTCCTGCATCAGCAGAGCCTCTACTGCTATGTCACTGGCATCCATCTGGATGACAAATGGCTTATCGGGATCTGGGTTTAGCACCAGCTCAGTACAGAAGAGCCATTTAAGTTTTTCAAATGCTGCCTTGTACTCCATAGTCCATTTCAATGGTTGGCTGGGTTTAGGTTCCCCCCCTTCATTTTCAACAATTTTGAAATCCACAACAATTTTATAATTGTTCTACAACAACAAAAGCTTTATTAGTGGCAATACTGAAATTTAAGCTGAAAGTGTCACCTGCTGACGAAAGGGAAAATTATTACAAGACTGGGAATGTCTACCTGAAAGACTATTAAAATATCTATTGGAATACTTTTAACTACCCTATGACTACTGGAGACCCAAATATGAAAATAAGGAACTTTTCTTAACTAAAGGGACCCCTGGATATTATGCTAGAAGATTGAACCTGTAAAGAACCTGTAAAGGGCCTCTGGTGGCTCAACAGACTAATGCAGTCTGTTATTAACAGCAGCTGCTTGCAATTACTGCAGGTTCAAGTCCCACCAGGCCCAAGGTTGACTCAGCCTTCCATCCTTTATAAGGTAGGTAAAATGAGGACCCAGATAGTTGGGGGCAATAAGTTGACTTTGTATATAATATACAAATGGATGAAGACTATTGCTTGACATAGTGTAAGCCACCCTGAGTCTTCAGAGAAGGGAGGGATATAAATGCAAAAAAAAAAGGGGGGATGTAAAGAGGCTTTGGACAACTTTTGGGATTATCTAAATGGAACTGATGTTTATCTATGGGATATAGAGACTTTGGACTAGTTGAATTTTGTAAAAAATAAAACAAGATACTTTATGAGGCAGAAATGGGTGGAATTTTGAAGGAGATGGCATTACTCTTTCAAAACACAAAAGACACCATGGAGAAAGGATTTAAGGAGATTATGGAAAAAATGGAAAATACCAAAGAAGGGATGATGAGTAAAGAACAAGACACTCAGGAAAGGGAGGATTTCAGCAGAAGAAATGAAGGAAGAAGAAGACGAAGAGGAGACAACAATGGAAATAACAGTGATTGATGAATTAAACCGGGGGAAAGGTATTAAGAGAGTTGGAAGAGACGTTTGAAAGGGAAATAGGGGCCTGGACAGAAATTTTGGGCACGAGGCAGTGGAAGAGGGTAGAGGTGGGAGAAATACCCAGATTGAACAGCCAAGAAGCTGATTCTGACAGAGATAGAGATCCAGGAGAGGAATTTGGGAGATGAGTTAAAAAGAAAAGCATAGCAATTAAAGTATTGAAGCGGACAAGGGATGATGGATTGATACTTTTTCTTCTCTGTTGTTTTGATTTGCTTTCCCTTTTCTCTCTCTTTATTTTCTTTCTTTTTTTTAGATGGGTGACATGTTTAGAAGTTAGGATAGAAAGAAAATATTTTTTAGTAAAACGTGATATAATAAGTGATAGAAATAAAAGAAGGGGGAATGTTAGTGTATACTCTTTTATATAATAAAACAAAAGTAACAATAAGAGAAAACATGAATAATGACAGATTGCAACTTATTATAATTGTGTTTCATTATTAGAAATATATGTTGATTGAATCTGATAATTATGATTAATTTTACTAGTTTCATTTGTATTGAAATTTTGGACACCCAGGTACCACACTGTTCGTGCATTGATTTGATATGTTTGTAAAAAATAAAAAAATAAAAAAACCCTTTAAAAAAAAAAAGAAACGAGGACTGAGGCTGAGGAATTTAAGGCAGCCCATAGGGTTCTCCCAGTTAAATTCTTCTGCTACAGGAGAGGCACCAGCAACTTGCCTAATGGAGCCAGTGAGCTTTAGAGCTGGGACCCACAAAAAGACTATCTGTCAGCCTCCTCCACTACTTTAATTGTTTTAATTGCTTTATTGCTTAATTGTTATATTGCTATCTCTAGTATGAAGTATTGGAAATGGGGTTGTTCTGTCCCCCACCTCAGTCCAGGAGGCACGCGAACTGACTCAATTAGCCAGCAACTTAGTCTACGGCAACTATCAGCTCTGGCAGCAAACCAGCATTCGTCTGCCAAGGTTTTCTTATCTCCTTGATGCCGGCGTCACAGAGCTCGTTACCGGAGCAACCAGGAAGTCAGAAGCAAACAGCAATTCAGGCCAAATGCTCAGTCAGATAGTTCAGCTAAAGTGTTATCCAGTCAGTTGATTTGTTCGTCACGAAGTAGTATAGCAGCCCCTCCTGCTTTTATACCCTGTGGGGTGTGGCTCCATGACTCAGCACTTTCTAGGCCTGCCCCACCCCTGCTTCTGTTGTTCCCGCCTCTCTTGTCTATGAAATCTGGGATCTAACCAGGACTGATTGTCCACAGCTGGGTCTGGAAGCATTGCCTGGGTGGGGGGAGATACAGGAGACAGAGGCCTCATCACCTCCTCCACCTGGCCTGCCTCTGGCTCCTGGAGCTGAGCCAGAGAGGCCGGCCCTGCAGAAGAGAGCCCTGATGGCCCTTCCCCTCACTCTCTGAGTCACTTTCAGGCAGGGGGCCAGGCCCGGGGGGGAGGGGGCTGGAGCCACAACATGGGTAATGTTCCTTTAAGGCTGCTCTGGCTGCCATAATGAGGAAGGGAGGAGACTTGGATTCAAAATCCAAGAAATGGGATGATACCAATGGACTCTGCATACCAGATAAGTGAAAACCATCAGAAGAACACCATGTGATAGCAGAGGAGAAATGGATTGGACCAGGCTGTTAGACCTTTGGTGGGAGGAGGGATGTATGAGGGATATGTATGTGTAAGACACTCCTACTATTCAGAACTTGCTTTACTTCCATGCAATCAGTTATTCTCAGTAAAAGATACCTTTCTCTATAAATCATGGAGTTGGGATTTTTCTTTCTTGACTTTTAAAAGGAGGCACGCCTGACATTATCCATTTTATCCATTTTGTTGTGGCTCCTGGGATGACTGAGACCATGTTTCTAGGACTAGCCTGGTTGAAGAAGTGGAATCCATTAGTAGACTGGGACAGCAACAAGTGGCAAATGAGAAAGAAAGAGGCTAGCTGGCAGGGGCCAGCAAAAGCACTGCAAGCAAACCACAAGCCTGAGATTAGTAAAGTGAAAGGGAACCAAGGAGCTGCTCATTCTGAATGACTAGCAGAGGCCTTCAGTGAAAGGGAATCTAATATGCTCCTTCCCCATCACCCCACAGACTCTGCTTTTGAGATCTTACAGGGGCCAAATTATCCAAGCCAAACACGTATTCAATGACACTAAGGGAAAATGGAAGAACTTTGGGGGTTTATAGACAAGAACTTAGACAGGGGATTTATCCAGCCAGTGAAATCAAGGATGGTTGTCTTTGTGCTTTCCAAAGAAAATAAAAACGGGTCTCTTAGGCTGTATGTGGATGACCATAGACTGAATTGTATCTGCGTAGAAAATATGTGTCCCCTCCCCTTCATAAAAGATATGCTGAGTTACTTCTCCAAAGGGAAGATTTTCACCAAAATAGACTTGAGGGAAGCCTATTACTGAGTGATAATTAAAGAAGGAGATGAATGGAAAACCGCATTTAACTGCCCTCTGGATTGCTACCAATTTTGAATAATGCCATTTGGGCTGCAATGGGCACCAGCAGTATTCATACAGTTAATAAATGAGGCCTTGCATGAGCATCTGTACAAAGGGGTGCTGGTATACCTAAATGACTTTCTAATTTATAGAGAGACCATGGCAGAGCATGTGAAGCTGGTGAGGGCAGTAATTGAGAAGTTTATAAAGCCCACTTGTACATGTGTCAGGGTTCCAAGTAACACCCCCCAGAGATGACTCTGAGGCTTGAATTTCCTCAAAGTTCCATTTTATTAGAAATGTCCCTGCCCAGCACCCACATGTCCATCACATGGTCCAATCAAAGCATCGTCCCAACTGGAAATGCCTCCCAGTTCCAGCCCTTTATATAGAAAAAAGAGCACTACATCTCTACAGAAATACACAAAACCAAAGATGAAAACCTCCTAGAATCCACATGGATCAATATAAAAGGGGGGGGGGAAATGGCATTACTATAGGCATATACTACTGGATATCCAAACAAGCAGAAGAAATAGATGAAATCTTTGCTAATCAATTAACAAATGTATGTAGGAAACATACCACAGTAGTAATGGGAGACTTTAACTACCCTGATATCAATTGGGAGACAAATTCTGCAGCAAGTGGGAGATCAAACAAATTCCTCACCAACTTAGCTGACAACTTTGTTATCCAAAAGATAGAGGAGGGAACTAATGGAAAAACTACACTGGACCTAATTCTTACTAATTGAGAAGAAGTGATAGAGGGAATTGAAGTTGCTGGAACTTTGGGCGAGAGTGACCATGTCATATTAATTCAATATAATGCAAACACAAGCAATAGAACATAATCCAGTCTTAAACTTTAAAAGAGCTGATTTTAACAAACTCAAAAAAAATCTAAGAAAATTCCATGGATGATAATCCTAAAGGAGAAAACAACTCAAGAAGCATGGGAAACTCTGAAAAATATGATAATAAAAGTCCAATACAGCACAATACCACTGAAAAAGAAAAACAAGAAATCCAAGAAGAAACCAGCCTGGATGTATGAAGATCTTTCTAATAATCAGAGACAAAAAGGACCAGTAAAAAAAATTGGAAAGAGAGACACATAACTAAAGCAGAATATCAGCAGATAGCCTGAATCTGCAACAACGAAGTCAGGAAAGCAAAGGCTCAGAATGAACAAAGACTTGCAACAAAAGTCAAAGATAATTAAAAAAAAGTTTTTTCCAACATATAAATAACAAGAAAAAAATCAAGGAAACAGTCAGTCCACTAAAGAGAGAAGATGGCAAGGAAGTAACATGCAACAGAGAGAAAGCAGAGCTGCTTAACTCATTCTCTGCATCGGTCTTCACGCCAAAAGAAACTATAGCCCAACCTACCAAAAACATAACTGTAAAAGACAGACTAGATATAAAATAAGTAAGGAAATGGTTAGAGAACACCTATCTGATCTTGATTAATATAAATCATTGGGACCTATGGTTTCAATCCCAGACTTCTGAAGGAGCGAGCAGATGTTATTTCAGGAACTATTGTACCATATCTTAAAAATCCTGAAACACTAGGGAATTACCTGAGGATTGAAAAAGAGTTGATGTGGTTCCCATCTTCAAAAAAGGGGGGAAAAACAGACCCAGGAAATTACAGACCAAACAGCCTAACATCAATACCTGGGAAGATACTGGAAAAGATAATAAAAAAACAGATCTGTGAACATGTAGAAACAAATAAGTTAGAACTAAAATTCAGGATGGGTTTGTTAAAAACATATATATAGCAATAGCACTTAGCAATAGCACTTAGACTTATATACCGTTTACAGTGCTTTACAGCCCTCTCTAAGCAGTTTACAGAGTCAGCATACCGCCCCCAACAATTTGGGTCCTCATTTTACCCACTTCAGAAGGATGGAAGACTGAGTCAACCTTGAGCCAGGTGAGATTTGAACTGCCAAATTGCAGTCAGCCAGCAGTCAGCAAAAGTAGCCTGCAGTACTGCACTCTAGCCACAGCACCACCGTGGCTCAGTGGCATATCATGATATTTGGCATATCATGCCAAACCAATCTTATTTCATTCTTTGACAAAGCTACTAAATTAGTAAACCAGTGAAATGCTGTGGACATAGTAGACTTAGACTTCAGCAAGATATTTGACAAAGTAGACCACAAACTACTTCTTGGTAAGCTAGAAAAATGTGCGATAGATATCACCACCAGATGGATTTGTAACTGAATTGACACTCAATGAGTCTTAATGGTACTACATCTACATGGAGGGAAGTAAGCAGTGGGATACTGCAAGGTTCCGTCTGAGGCTCAGTACTCTTCAATATCTTGATAAATGACTTAGATGAGGGAATAGAAGTGTCATGTTCTGGAATGGCACAGTGCAAAAAGACTCCAAACAACTAATGTCTTTTGTGTAGAGATAGTCCTTAATCTTGCATTCCGGCACGATACAACAATCACCTGTGAAAAGTGAAGTATTGTCAGCGCTATCGCGCAGTGCTCCCCACCATCTGTTAAAGCCTCCTGTTTCCATCCCTTGACTCTACCCCATGGCTCCAACCACAGCCTGAGTTCCGCTCATCCCCCTCCAGCTAGCCGACATTAAAATTCAAGCCTTGTTCCACCCAGCCAGTCATCCATGCCGAGGACTGGCTCCCTACAGGTGGAGGCCCCGAACTTCAGCTGTATCTGGGTCCACCTCTCAGCTGTGCGGCAGTGATGTCCTTGGAGGCCGCAGTGAAAATGGCAGCACCCACATTAGCAGCAAAGGCACCAGGGGCAATAGCAACAATAGCGACAGCATCAACAGAGGCTGCGTGGGCATGACAGCAGCTGCAGCAGTGGCAGCAACCCCCAAGTGGCCAGGCAGGTCATAAGTGGCCTCCCCAGTCCTGCCAGAATGGCAGCCCAGGCGCGTTGGGGCTGACAAGAAGGGGAACTCATAAAATTTGCAGGTGACACTCAGGTGGCAGGAATAACCAACATCCCAGAAGACAAGCTCAGTGTCAAGCCCTGATTAATCTTTGATGACACTCGTATTTACACCGAAACAAAAGCAGAACACATAAAACTAGTCCAAGCAGTTCTTGCTAAACTCCATGCAAAACTATCTAAATGCAAGTTCCACCAAGAAAGGATTGACTACCTGGGGTAAAGAATATCCCACGAGGGGATAGAGATAGATCCACTTAAATTAAAAGCCATCGTCAACTGGAAGCCACTCCGAACCCATAAACAACTACAAACTTTCCTTGGTTTTGCTAACTTTTACTGTCAATTCCTTCCAGCCTTTGCCAAAATTGCCCTCCTTATTACAAACTTGCTAAAGACAAAAGGGGGGGGGAACAAAACCAAGGCAATCCCTTAATTGGGCAATGGAATGCCAAGCAGCATTCGAAAAACTTAAACAGTTATTCTCAGCCGAACCAATCTTAAAACACCCAGACCCAGAACACCCTTTTCTTATCCAAGCAGATGCCAGCGACGTGGCAGTAGGAGCAGTCCTACTTCAAAACAATGAACAGAAACAATTGCAACCATGTGCATGCACATCCAAGAACTGACAGAAACCGAGCAAAGATGGGCCATATGGGAGAAAGAGGCTTATGCAGTACGATGGGCCCTCCTCACATGGAGACAATTCTTAGAAGGGAACAAAATACCCTTTGAAGTCTGGACTGATCATAAAAACTTAGAAGCTCTGAAGACTCCACAAAAACTCTCCCCCAAACAAGTACGTTGGGCACAATACTTTAAACATTTTAATTTACCCTCAGATATCTCCCAGGAGGGAAAAACTTCTTAACTGATGCCTTGTCCAGGAAGCCCCAATACAACAGTAAAAAGACTGAAATTGTTAAACCTATAATCCAAACACCCCAGCTAGCTGCCAAAGTTGTTACTTGTGCACAAGCCAAAAAAGAACCACTTGCCAACAATGCAACAGTCTCAACATTTAAGGAGGCACTACTTAAGGATGACTGGTTCCAGGCACATAAACACATTTTTTGCTCAAAGACAATTTAACCTGGGTTGAAAAGAAACTTTACATCCCTGCTAGCCAAAGATTGAAGCTTATGAAACGATGCCACGACTCCAAGATAGCTGAACATTCCGGATTTGTGAAAACGCTGCACCTAATCAAAAGGCAATTCTGGTGGCCATCCCTTAAAAAAGACATTGAGTGCTACATGGCTAGCTTCCCCACCTGTGCAGCTGCAAAAAGACAAGGAAAATTCCCAGGGCTCTTACAAACTGTAGTAGATCCTTCAGCACCTTGGAGAGAAATTTTTATGGAGTTTATAGTGGAGCTGCCTGACAGCTCAGGAAACACAGTTATTTGGGTTGTAACGGACCTCTTTTCAAAATAGGTCCATTTCATACCCTGCCAGAAGATTCCAACAGCCAAGGCATTAGCAAAAATGTCTTTAGTCCACATTTACCACCTCCATGGAGCTCCCCAATGGATTATCTCAGACAGGGGCGTCCAATTCACCTCCAAATTTTGGCGGGCTTTTTAAAATTTATTAGGCTTCGTCCAGGGGCTGTCCTCTTCACACAACCCCCAGACAAATGGGGGGGGGGCTGAAAAAACAAATGGCATATTGGAACAATATTTAAGATGTTTTATTAACTACCAACAGGACAATTGGACTGACCCGTTACCTTTTGCTGAAGTAGCTTACTCTGTACACAGTAGCACTGGTTTCACCCCTTTTCAGGTAGCCACAGGACAAGAATTTAACCCCATACCAGAGCTACCAACTAAGGAACCTGACATCCCCTCCCTTAAGGAGTGGATAAACAACCTACAAACCACTCAAAATAACGTTACAAGAGGCTAGAGCAGCTTTTAAAATTCAAGCTGACAAGAAACGCTGCGAACCCGAACCATTCAAGGTTGGGGACTGCATATATCTATCCACAAAGTTTCTGAAATCCTTACAACCGTCTAAGAAACTGGGACCAAAAGTCATTGGCCCATTCCCCACCACCAGAATCATAAATCCTGTCATGGTAGAACTCCTCCTTCCTAAGACACTTAGGCAGGCTCATCCAGTATTTCACTGCAGCCTTCTCAAGCCAGAAATCACTTCAAAAGTCAGACCCCCTTCGCCCACACCCCCAACCCCCATTATGGTGGAAGGAGAACAGCATTATGAAATCAAAGACATCCTTGACTCCTGCACTCACCATGGCTCCACACAATATTTAGTGCCATGGAAACACCTACCATCCTCTCAAAACAAATGGGTAGTCAAAAAACATGTAAAAGCCCCCACAAATTCCACCTTAAATACACACACAAACCATCTTAAATCTTACTGTATTATGTTTTATGTCTTTCTAGGTGGATTTTCCTTTTTTCTGAGGGCAGTATGTCAGATCCGTGTATCTGCCATTCTTTGTGGAAGAAGGGGGGATTTGGAGTGTCACATTTAGGTCTTTTCCTGAGTATCCAATTTCTTACCTGATCCTCTTTATATAAACTTTACCCTGATTTATAACCGTTGTCTGGCACCAGGAATCCCTGAAAAAATCTCATACCTTGGGAAAAAGGGGAAACAAGTGGATTGTAAAAAGAACCCTGAGAAACTCTTCGTATCTGATTTCTTACAGATGTAATTCGTATTCACACCTGCGGACTGGCTGGAATCCACATAGGAAGGTGGGCAGGGGTTCCTAATTTCCTTTATCCTGAACTGCATGCCTTGAGGAATCCCAGAGCCTGCTTTGAGTTTTTGATTTGCTTTCATCCCTTTCAATAAAATATACCTTTTGAAATACAAAGTTCTCAAGAGTTCGTACTTTCTTGGAAGGGCAGGGAGAAGCTGGTCCTTGCACTCAGGGATCCAAAAATTGACAGACTTGAACAATGGGCTCTATCCAACAAAATGAAATTTAATGTGGAGAAAAGCAAGGTTTTACATGTAGGCAGGAAAAACCAAAGATACAAATACAGATTATGAGAAACCTGGCTCAAAGACAGTAACTGTGAGAGGGATCTTGGAGTCGTAGTGAACAATCACTTAAACATGAACCAGCCGTGTGAGGCAGCAGCCAAAAAAGCAAATACAAGCCTGTGTTGTATAAACAGAGACATAGAATCAAAATCACATGAAGTATTAGTACCACTTTATAAATCCGTAGTAAGGCCACACCTGGAATACTGCATCCAATTTTGGTCACCACATTACAAAAAAGATGTTGAAACTTTGGAAAAAGTGCAATGAAAGCAACTAAGATCATTAAAGGCCTGTAGACAAAAACATATGAAGAATGGTTGCAGGATCTGGGTTTGGTTGCTAACTTCCTAACAGTGAGAACAATTAACCAGTGGCACAGCTTGCCTTCAGAACTTGTGGGTGCTTCATCATTGGAGGTTTTTAAGAAGAGACTGGACAGCCACCTGTATGAAATGGTAGGGTTTCCTGTTTGAGCGGGGGGTTGGACCAGAAGACCTCAAAGGTCCCTTCCAGCTCTATTATGATTGATTGAAGCCATGGTGCCAACCCTGACACATGGCAAGAGTGATATTGGCTCAGAGTGCTCAATGCTGCTAATGCAGCCGGATTGGATGAGAGATGCAAAGAGGCCATAAAGGCTGACCTGGTCGCATGAAGAGTTGCAGAATTGGGAAGCCATCTGTCATCTCCAAGAGTTAGGCTGCTTGGCTTCAAAAACAAGGTAGAAACGTTGCAGTCAAAGAAGCAACCCTACGCCTGTGCAGATGGCCCTCTTCCCTACCTCCCCCAGTGTCTTCGCCCCATCTATATTTGGAACAGACACAGATATGTAGCAGCAGAATCCTTAAGAAGAGCTATCTTGTGTGATATAATTCACTTTAATCTTTTAAGCATTTGACAGTATTTGCTTGAAAGAAGGAGCAACAAGTACATAATTATTGCACTAATTCTGCATGGAGCACTTTCGAAACTGTGAGCTCTGAATTCATTAGCATCTGCTATAAGCTTATTAAGCACCTAACAGGTAATTAACAAGCTGTTACTGTTTGAAACTGGTATGTAAATAAATTCTTGAGTTAATTTCTTCCTCTGATAATAAAGAAAACATTATGAAAATTAACTAAGTGACAATGTAAATGATCTTTTATTTCCTGAAGTCTACTTAGATGTCTGTAAGGCATTTGACAAAGTAGACTACAAACACGCTAGAAAAATGTGGTATTTTTATTTATTTATTTATTTATTTACATTTATATCCCGCCCTTCTCTGAAGACTCAGGGCGGCTTACAGTGTATAAGGCAATAGTCTCATTCTATTTGTATATTTACAAAGTCAACTTATTGCCCCCCCAACAATCTGGGTCCTCATTTTACCTACCTTATAAAGGATGGAAGGCTGAGTCAACCTTGGACCTGGTGGGACTAGAACCTGCAGTAATTGCAGGCAGCTGTGTTTTAATAACAGGCTTCTTACAGCCTGAGCCACACCGTGGGATAGATAGCATCACCACCAGATGGATTTGTAACTGGCTGACAAACCGTAAATGAGTAGTCCTCAATCTACATGGAGGGAAATAAGCAATGGGATACCACAAGGTCTTGGGCCCAACACTCTTCTTCTTTTTTTTAGATTTTTTTTTATTTATACACATTAAAACATAAGACAAACATACAACATTTATATATATATATCACTATTTCTTATCAGCTATTCAAAGAGGTCCTTTTTTACTATATATACATATTTTATTCCTATCTTATTTTACTTTTATGATCTATCTTCTTTTATTTCATCTACATTCTACCCTATTGTTCAGTTTTTTTATATTTCCTATTTTCTAACCATTCATACCATCTTCACCAGACCTTATAGTATTCTGTATCTTCTTTTTCTTTGATTTCTTTTGTGAGTTTATCCATCTCAGCGCATTCTAGAATTTTCCTAATTAGATCTTCCTCTGTTGGTGGGTTTTTTCCAATTTTGCGCATAATGCTATACATGCCGCCGTTAATATGTGTAGTATTAAGTATTGTGTATCATTTGTGTGGTTTTCTGTTGGGATCCCTTATAGGAATTGTTCTGGCTCTCCCTTTATTGATTTCTTTATTATCTCTTCTAACCACTTTTTAATTTTAGCCCAAAATTGTTTTGCCACTGGGCATGTCCACCAAAGATGGTAATATGTTCCATAGTTATTCTTACACTTCCAACACTTTGGTGAGTTACTAGGGAATATCTTTGCTATTCTAGCTGGCGGAAGATGCCATCTATGGAACATTTTCATCTGGTTTTCCTTGTATGCTGTCAATATAGTCAATTTCATAGTTATATATTTAAAGAAGGAATTAATAGCTAAATTATTAGAGAAAGATCTGCAAGGAAGATATATTGCAATTGAGCTTTTAATGGAAGGGAAGAAAATACTCTTAATTGGATTATACGCGCCTAATCAACAAGAAAAATTTTTCAAATTATTGCACAATAAAATAACTCAGTGGGATTATAAATCATCTATATTAATGGGAGATTTGAATGGCGTATTGGATACCTGTAAAGATAAAAAAGGTTTATCCCAAAAAATTTCAAGTCAAGCGAAATTGCCTAAAGCTTTTTTTGATATAATGGAAGATTTGGAGTTGAGAGATATTTGGCGAGAACGGAATGCTGAAGAAAAGGATTTTACCTTTTTCTCTGATAGACACCAACCTTTTTCTAGGATTGATTTTATATTAATTACTAATGATTTTCTTTCTAGGGTGAAGAAGACGAAGATATGCTCAAGAATTTTATCTGACCATATGGATAGAATTTGATCAAGAAAAGGGCGTTAGGAAATCTTGGAGGCTGAATGAAAATTTGTTTAGATATGAAGATAATGTTAAAGAATGTAAAAGACAAATGAAGGAATTTTTTATTATGAATATGCATAGGGGTACACCTATGGAAATGGTTTGGAATGCAAGCAAAGCATATATGAGGGGAGTTTTAATATATATGAATAATAGATCTAGAATTAGACAGCAGAAGAAACGAATGGAATTAGAAGAGGAAATAAAAAAAAGAGCAATTACTTGTTTCCAACCCAGGAGATAAGAAAGTAAAAGAAATTATAAACATCTTACGAGGGCGGTTTAATATGTTGATGGCTGACCAGGTGGCAACTAACTTACAATATGCTAAGCATAATACATTTTGTAATGCTAATAAACCAGGCAGGTGGCTAGCATATGTAATAAGGAAAAAACAGAAATCACGTATTATTGCAAAGATAAAATACAAAGGTAAAGAAGTATTCCAACAGAATATGATTAAAAAGGCTTTTTTAGAATTTTATACGAAGTTATATGCTAGTGACTCAATTCAAGGTATAGATATAGATAGATATTTACAGGAAGAAAATATTTGTGAACTTACAGTGGAACAAAGGGAAGGACTGAACCAACCTATAATCTCTGAAGAAATTATACTAGCAATTAAACAGTTAAAAATGGGTAAAGCCCCAGGAACAGATGGATTAACAGCTGTTTATTATAAAAATTTACAGTCCGAAATGGTAGAACCGCTCAAGGATTTATTTAACAAAATCCAATTTGGAGGAAATGTGCCTCCATTTTGGAGATCTGCCTTTATTTCACTGATACCAAAGGAAGATTAAGATTGTAGCAAACCAGAAAACTATAGACCAATATCGCTTCTGAATACTGATTATAAGATTTTTGCTAAAATACTAGCAAATAGACTAATGGTAGTTATGAGACAAATGATTCATAATGATCAAGGATTTATAGAAGGGAGACAAATGAGATATAATGTAAGACAGATTATAAATGTACTGGAATATTTGGATAGAAACAACCAGGTCCCAGCAGCGCTCTTTTTCTTGGATGCTGAGAAGGCATTTGATTGATTGAATTGGCAATTTTTATTTAAAATATTAGAAAAGATGCAATTTGGGGAACATTTTATACAAGCAATTAGAGCAATATATCAGAGACAAACAGCACAAATAATAGTTAATGGTAGTTTAACAGAAGCTTTTAGAATTGAAAAGGGGACAAAGCAGGGATGCCCTTTGTCCCCATTATTGTTTATTTTAATTTTATAAATTTTATTGAATAAAATACGCAGGTCAAGTAAAATAAAGGGAATTAAAATTAGACATCAAGATTACAGGTTAAGAGCATTTGCAGATGACCTGGTTGTTAGTTTATCTCAACCAACACAATCGGTTACATATATGATGGATATAATTAGTCAATATGGGAAGGTATCTGGATTTAAAGTAAATCAATATAAGACAAAGATAATAACTAAAAATATGACTATAGACCAAAAGGAAGAATTAGAAAGAGTAACGGGATTTGAAATAGTGAAAAAGGTTAAATATATATTACAACCTCAAACATGAAATTATATAAAAATAATTATGAGGTGTTATGGCAAAAAGTGCTGAAGGAAATGGAGAATTGGAAAAAGTTACAACTATCATTCTGCCGGACTGCCGCTGCTGCGAGCCGCCGATCGAGAGCGGCTGGAAACGCCCGCTACCTACAGAGCCTCCACGCCAGACCCGGGGCTGCCGCTGCCGTGAGCGGCACGACTGCCGAGACTGCCGCTGATGCGAGCCGCCGATTGAAAGCGGCTTTGGACGCCCGCTGCCGCCAGAGCCACCGCGCCAGACCCAGGACTGCCGCTGCCACTGCCGTGAGTTGCACCGCTGCCATTGCCGCCCTCCGCCATCGCCCTCCCTCACCACTTCTAATTTTGTAAGCCCAGCAGCATTTGCATCAACTCAAAAAACTAGAATTAAAAGGATTAAAAACCACCTATCCCCCATAGGACTGCTGCAGGACCCTGGTGAGTTCCTAGGAGACTCCAGTCTCCCAGCCTCTACTGACTTTTTGAAACTCCCGCCATTATGGCCACCCTTAAAGAAGCTTCTTCAACCACCCAATCTCTCCATTTTAAATTTCCCGCCAAATCTCACTGTTACCATAGTAACTCTCCATTACCATAGCAATTGCCAAATTGATTACCATTTAAAGTTAAAGAGAGAGACATAAAATTAAAGATACTTGATTAAGTGACAGATACTTAATCATTACTAAAATTGGAAAGAGTGTGAAATAAAACAAAGGAATAAGAAATATTATCATCATGCCAGCCAGAAAATCCAATGCTGATAAAATCTTAGAAACAAGATTAATAACTATTGAACAAAACTTAGATAAAAGATTACAAGCTATTGAACAAAATCTAGAAAAAAGAATACAAAATATTGAACAAAACTTAGAAAAAAAATTTTTAACAGTTATTGAACAAAGTTTCACAAACTTGATAAAACAAATTTCAACACTAAAAAATGAAAACTCAAATGATCTAAATCTCTTCCAAACTCATCTATCATCACAAAATACACAACCTAATGCACAACCTACAACTCTACCCAGTCAACAAATTAATACAACACAACCTAAGCAACAAATAACTACAAACCCAACTAATCAGAGATGCAATGGAGTCAAAAAATAAATAATGCAATATTATTTGGACTTGAAAACACTAACGAACCAGATATCAATAAGATTCACAACATCATTGGAAATTATAACGCATCAACCATATTCCCAAATGAAATAATTGCTGTCTCCAGAGATGGACCAGAATATAAAAACAGTGATGGGTCAACAGCACCAAGATTTTGTAGGGTCACATGCATAAACAAGGACTGTAAACGTAAATTTATTTATACTATGAACTCAATTGCTAAAACCAACCCTACCTACAGTAAACTTAGATCACGCCCTGATCTATCCTTTCTACAACGGATACATTCTCGTGAACTTCGCACAGAACTTAAAAGAAGACAAGACAATGGCGAATCCAACCTATACATCGACTACCGTGCCGATTGCATAAAAAATAAAACCTACAATCATAAAGTCACCTCCAAACCATCCGTCACCCATAACAATCAACCAGCCATCCCAGTGTTCAATCAAGCACCCATCACCCTACCACCCATTCAACCAACCATCTTACCAGCCATCCAAGCAGCCATCCAAGCAGCCATCCAAGCAGCCATCCAATCAGCCATCCAAACAGCCATCCAAACAGCCACCCAACCAGCCACCCAAACAACCATCCATCCAAACAACCAAACTACCATCCAACCATCTATGCAACCATATGTTGTATACAACCCCCAACCTACATCCAAAACTAGGTATGCACGCCCCTTACCTCTTCAACACCAATCACTTCAGATCTCAAATGCAAATTGATAAATGCAAGAAGCATAGTCAACAAATTACCTGAACTTATCCTCTTATTAATAAGTGGCACATTCGATATCATTTTTGTTTGTGAAACATGGCTGAACTCATCCCTTCCTGACTCCATTATCTCAAACAAAGAATATCAAGTTCATCGATCAGATCGTGAAAACCGAAGAGGTGGTGGAGTGGCTATCTTTTACAAAAAGTCACTGAATCTAAAAAATATCCAAGTAGCACACAAACTCTCTCTTCCTGAAACTATTGTATGCGACCTATCACTTGACATTATTCTTCGATTCTTACTATGCTACAGAGCCCCTGACTATGACATTACCCATGCAAATATGCTAACCTCAATGCTAACATGGGCTACCTCTTGCCCATATCCTCTCATCTTCCTGGGTGACCTAAATCTACCTCTCATTAACTGGACAACTAATGAATGTTCAACTGACCCAATCCATACTACACTATACAATGCTGTTACAAACCTAGGTCTTGAACAACTTGTAACTAACAATACAAGACTCAACAACTGCCTTGATCTCATCTTCTGCAACAATTCAAACTCAATTTATGGACTAGAAATTAAAGAACCTTTTTCCAACAGTGACCACTGCATGATTGATTTTCGTCTCAATATACGTCCATACTTAAATCGTCATAACAACAGTACTCCCAACTACAACTTCAAAAAAGCCAATTACGACCTTATAAACAACGATCTTTCATTTCTGGACTGGCAAAATTTGTTTGCAACCTGCATATCTGCTGAAGACCACTATAGAGTCTTCCTACTTGAAATCAATAGAGTCATCAAACTATATGTACCATAAACGACTACCATGATCAAGAAAAACAAACTACCCATATCAATAAAAAAGCTTCAATCAAAAAAAAATCCCTCTGGAAAAGAAACAAAAAAGGCTATGTTACAAATTTCAAAAACCGCTACAGAAACATATGCAACCAAATAACTGAATGCACAAATTACCACACCAAGCAAGAAGAGAATCTTCTGCGCACAAATTCCAATCGTGCCTTTTATAATTTTGTTAACAATAAACTTAATGACTCTAGATCCATCCCACCACTAAAAGATTCTAACAACAAAGTTCCTGCCGCAATTTTTTTTGTTGGGAATTATTACGGACTGTACAGTAATTGAGACTAAATTGATTTTAAATCTAATAACAGCAGCAAGATTACTAATAGGACAATATTGGAAGAAAAAAGAAGTACCTACAATAGAAGAATGGATATTGAAAGTTGCCAATTTGGCTGAGATGGCGAAGATATCAGCCTTTTTGAAAGACAATACGCAAGAAAGATACTTAAAGGAATGGAAAAAATGGATTGACTATATTCAATGTAGATATCAGACTAAGAGTTATCAGACTGTTTTTGAATGATTATGATGTATTATTTTGATTGTTTTGGGGAAGTTAGGAATTGATGATTGTAGGGGTATAATTAAGTTGGGACGAAATTTTTTAGCATATGTTTGTTTTATTTTAACTATACCTTGTGCTCGTTCCGGAAGTCGGGCGAGGGGGTTGTGAAGGGAGGGGGAGGGGAGGGGGGGAAAGGGGGAAAATTTTCTGTAAAACTTTTTGAATAAAAAAAAAAAAGATTCTAACAACAAAGAATGCAATGACGAAACAGTTAAAGCAGGGGTGTCCAAACTTTTTTGAGTGAGGGCCAAATACAGAAAAATAAGCAAAGGCCCGGGCCACGGGGATGGGCGTGGCTTATTTTGGGGTGTGGCTTGGTGGTCATGTGACTGGTGGGCGTGGCTAACTGCTCATGTGACTGAGTGGATGTGGCTATGGGCATAGAAACTACTCAGAGGGCTAAAAAAAGTAATTTTTGACCAGTCCTCACACTTATGACCATCCTCACATTTATGCCCATTGCAGCATTTTTAACAACCATATCACTCATTTCACAACTGCTTCTCTTCACCACGGTTACAAGATAGGGTGCAAAATGTAAAGATAGTTATGCGTGTGAGGACCAGTCAAAGTGTGAGAACCTGTCAGAAATCACTTTTTCAGCCGTCTGGGTAGTCCCTATGCACAGTTTAGGCTTAAGTATACTATATGTGAGTTATATATATGTGCATGTGTATCTCTATGTTTGTGTGTGTGTGTGTGTGTGTGTGTGTTGATTTTTAATGTAATATTTTTAAATATAATTATTCAGAAAGGCATGCGGCTGGACAACAAACAGTATATAAGCCTAGTAAATTCATGTGTGGCCGGGCCACACACAAAAGTGACATATTGACACATGATTACTGTGTGTATTTCTAACTCACCTATAATGTGAAGAACATTGCTCTCAGTGGGAGCAGTGATGCTGTCCTTTGGATTGAAGGCGAACTCGGCCTCGGGATGCTCCGGGGACAGAAGCAAAAGCGGCAGCTCAGCTGCCCCAAGGGAAGGAGGACCCGGAGAAGAGCCCGGCCGGCAGCCCGCACCTGATCGGCCTCCCAGGAGCTACGGCCGGGGTGCCCGTCAGCGAGCTCAGCTCCCACAGCCAGCCCGGCCTCGCATTGGCAGGGCCCCTTTCCAGCAGCTGGTGGGCAGCGGGCGTCAGGGGCGGCAGGGCCTCAAAAGCAGTAGGGCCGCCCAGGCCTTGAGTCAGCTGGCGTCCTCCGGCCCTTGAAGCAGCAGTGGGCGGCGGCCTCCGTGGCCCTCGTCTCTAGGCGGAGGCAGGTGGCAGTCAGTGGCTCCCAGGCGATCCCTCAGTCTCTTCCCCACTCCCGCCTCCCGCCTGACTCACCAGCCTGGGCCGCCTCCCACCTGGCCCGGCCTCCGGCGGGACTTGGCGGAACCACCAGCGGCTCTCCGTCCGCCTCCGCCGCCTCTTCCTCCCGGGCAGCCGAGGGGCACCGCCTCGCTTCAGTCCGCACTCCGGGGGGACGGGGGATGGGGCGGTGGCGGGGGCAGCGCCTGTGCCTATCCCGCGCGCCGCTTCCCCCCGCCGCCGGCCCAGCGGATCCCGCCACCGAAATTCATCCTCAGAGTCGCCCATTTTGGCGGCGCAGCTACGCCCGGGGTGCCCGTCAACGAGCTCAGCTCCCACAGCCAGCCCGGCCTCGCATTAGCCAGGGCCCCTTTCCAGCAGCTGGTGGGCAGCGGGCGTCGGGCGGCCGGGGCCTCAAAAGCAGTAGGGCCGCCCGGACCTTGAGTCATGACTGGCGTCCTCCGGCCCTTGAAGCAGCAGCGGGCGGCGGCCTCCGTGGCCCGCCGTCTCTAGGCGGAGGCAGGTGGCAGTCAGTGGCTCCCAGGCGGCGATCCCTCAGCCTCTTCCCCACTCCCGCCTCCCGCCTGACTCACCAGCCCTGGGCGCCTCCCGCCTGGCCCGGCCTCCAGCGGAACTTGGCGGAACCACCAGCGGCTCTCCGTCCGCCTCCGCTGCCTCTTCCTCCCGGGCAGCCGAGGCACCGCCTCGCTTCAGTCCGCACTCCGGGGGCGGGGGCGGCGGCGGGAGCAGCGCCTGTGCCTATCCAGCGCCGCTTCCCCGCCGCCGCCCAGCGGATCCCGCCACCGAAATTCATCCTCAGAGTCGCCCATTTTGGCGGGCGCAGCTACGCAGGCGCCACCTTTCCGTTGCTCGAGCTCCCCTGCTGCTCGGCGGCTGAACTGCCCCAACCCTCTTTGCAACAGCCCGCGCGGGGCGGAAGAGTCACGTGCAGAAACAGGAGCCATCTCGATTTTTATTACATATTTTACCCGAGACGTTGCGCAACCTTCTATTGCACCAGGCCACCCCACCTGGGAAGCCGGGCAGAATGGTGAAGGCGGCGGGCCATATTCAATTATATTTTCAGAATTTGCTGCGGGCCAATAAAAACTAACCATTTTCTTTGGCTCAGTTTTTGTTAACTCCGATAACACATATCCGACTTTCCACAAACATACCAGCAATGATTATGATGACTTAACTCATATAGATTTCACAGAAGACAACGTTGGAAAAGCTCTTCACAACTTAAAACCATCGCTATCTATTGGACCCGATGGACTGCGCGTATACGTCTTAAAAAAACTTTCCATTACTATAGCAGAACCCCTAAGTATTATCTTTGAAAAAGCTTTCACTACCAGTTCTCTTCCCAAACTTTGGTCACTAGCCACAGTCATCCCTATCTTCAAAAAAGGAGACCCCAGCTTAGTCGAAAGCTACAGACCGATCTCCCTTTGCTGTGTCACCTGCAAAGTCATGGAATCTATCATCAACCAATCCATTACCTCATACTTAGAAACAAACAACCTACTCTCCAACAAACAATTTGGTTTCAGAAAAAAATTATCATGTAACTTACAACTTCTCCACTGCAAAAACATATGGACTTCAAATCTTGATCAAGGCAAATCAATAGATGCAATCTACATAGACTTCTGCAAAGCTTTTGTCTCAGTAGTACGCTAAACTTCTCCTAAAACTAATATCCTATGGCATCTCAGGACCCCTCCACAAATGGATATCTGCTTTTCTGTCTAACAGACAACAAGTGGTCAAAATTGGCAATGCTCTATCAAATCCTGTTCCTGTCAAGAGTGGCGTTCCTCAAGGCAGCGTTCTTGGACCAACACTCTTTATACTATACATTAATGATCTTTGTGACCATATCTCAAGTAATTGTGTTCTCTTTGCTGATGATGTCAAACTATTTAACATCACAGACAATACTTCTATCATTCAAAACGACCTTGATCATCTAACCTTGGTCTAAAATTGGCAGCTCAAATTTCAACCAGCAAATGCTCAGTCTTACATATAGGAAAAAGAACCCAAAACTAAGTACATACTAGATGGACATTACCTTACAGATGACCCCATCCCGTTAAAGACCTTGGAGTTTTCATGTCAAATGATCTAAGTGCCAAAGCCCACTGCAATTACATAGCAAAAAGCTCTAAGAGTTGTAAACCTAATCTTGCGTAGTTTCTTTTCCAAAACACCACACTATTAACCAGAGCATATAAAACATTTGCTAGACCAATTCTAGAATACAGCTCACCTGTTTGGAACCCTCACCACATCTCTGACATCAATACAATTGAGCGTGTCCAGAAATATTTTACAAGAAGAGTTCTCCATTCCTCTGAAAACAATAGAATACCTTATCCCACCAGACTTGAAATCCTAGGCTTAGAAAACTTGGAACTCCGTCGCCTTCGACAAGACCTAAGCTTAACTCACAGAATCATCTATTGTAATGTCTTTCCGGTTAAAGACTACTTCAGCTTTAATTGCAATAATACTAGAGCAACTAATAGATTTAAACTTAATGTCAACCGCTTTAATCTAGATTGCAGAAAATATGACTTCTGTAACAGAATCATCAGTGCTTGGAATACTTTACCTGACTCTGTGGTCTCTTCCCATAATCCTAAAAGCTTTATCCAAAAACTTTCTACTATTGACCTCACCCCATTCCTAAGAGGACCATAAGGGGCGTGCATAAGCGCACAAACATGCCTACCGTTCCTGTCCTATTGTTTTTCTTTTCTTTTTTCTATATATATATGCTTATACCTCCTTATATTTACTCATATATGTTTATATACTATATAATCTTTTGTATGATTCCTACATATATTGTTCTGACAAAATAAATAAATAAATAAATAAATAAATAAATAAATAAATCATTGCTGGGAAGAATAGCAGTAATAAAAATGAACATTTTGCCTAGGTTCTTATTTTTGTTTCAAATGATACCTATACTTAAAAAAGATGCAAATTTGCAGGAATGGCAAAAAGGGATTAATAAATTCATTTGGATGGGTAAGAAACCAAGATTGAAGCTAAAAATAATACAGGATACATGTGAAAGAGGGGGTCTTAAAATGCCTAATTTAAGACTATATTATGAAGCAGCTACCCTGTCAATAATCAGTGATTGGATTAACCTAACAGAAGAAAGAATATGGAAGGTCACGATCTTTTATATGGCTGGCATGCTTATTTATTATATGATAAAAAAGTGGACAGGATTTTTAAAAGCCATGTACTTAGAAGTGCTTTCTTGCGGGTTTGGAAAAGGTACCAATATAAATAAACTATAAAATTCCCATATGGGCAATCCCTAGACATGCAATAAAGAATATAAATATAGAACAAAAACAGGAGGTGGTTACCTATAAAGAGCTCCTTTTTATGCAGGAGGATAAATTACAATTGAAACCTTTAAATATAATGAGAAGAAAGCATAAATTATACCTGGTTTCAATATGGACAGCTGCACGCTAGATGGAGAGACCAAAAAATTGGTATTATGCAACATGAGGAAAATTTGGTAAAGCAAATTAGGGATCAAAGTCAATCGCATATTAAAAGGTTATATAATGCGTTGATAGAAATAGATTCAGAAACGGAATTAGTTAAGGACTGTATGATAAAATGGGCACAAAATATTCAACAACCTATAATGATGGAAACTTGGGAAACAATACGGGTTAGAAATGTTAAATTTACGCAAGCTCAAAACTTGAGAGAAAATTTTTAGAAAATGTTTTATAGATGGCATTTAGATCCAAAAAAATTGATGTGTATGTATCTGAATTTGCAAGCTAAATGTTGGAGATGTGATTGTGACGATGCTACTGATGATCATATATGGTGGACTTGTAAAAAAATCAAAGCATTTTGGATAAAAATTTGGTGGATTATGAAATAAAAAAATCTTTTCTCTAAAACAAAAAACAGCCAATCTTTTACTCCCCCTCCCCGTGAATAACCTACTCAGGTGTCTGGTTCTCTCACAAGGTACACAGTGTTTGAATCAACTCATCTTACAGTTTCTTCAAGCTATCGCTTACTTCCAAGGTGTGTTGATTATATTTTGTGCAAAGAAAGTTGTATCCTTCTTCTCTAAAGATAATATGCCCTGCAGAACCAAAGGCAGCCCCAGCTGAGATGGCTTAAGCACACTAAGGAGAGCATGATTTCCTCAGGCGGCCATTGACTGTCCTCCCAAGGGAGAGCTTGGCAGTCCCTGAGCCATGTTTGGAGTCTCCAAGCATCTTTGGCGTCTCTGGACACGTGCTCGCCCAGGTTGGCATCTGCCCAAGGGGTGGGTTCTCCTCCCTGTTCTCCTGGAAGACTTCCGCTGGCCTGGCCAGAGCCCTTCAGGGGAGAAGCCCTCCCCTCAACTCCCTTCCAGCGGGGAAGCAGCAGGTTAGGTCTCCTTCTGGCAGTGCAACCTGCCTTGCAGCCTGGGGGGCTTGGAGCCGCTCCATCCCACTTTTTTCTAGCTTACCAAGAAGTAGGTTGTGGTTTACTTTGTCGAATGCCTTGCTAAAGTCCAAGTCTATTATGTCCACAGCATTTCAATGGTCTACTAATTCAGTCACTATGTCAAAGAATGAAATCAGATTGGTTTGGCATGATCTGTTTTTAACAAATCCATGCTGACTTCTAGTTAATACTTTACTCATTTCTAGATGTTCGCAGATCTGTTTTTTGATTATCTTTTTCAGTATCTTCCCGGGTATTGATATTAGGCTGATCGGTCTGTAGTTTCCTGGGTCTGGTTTTTCTTTTCTTTTTTCTTTTTTAAAGATGGGAACCACAGGATGTTTTGCTGTATCTCAGCTCACCCATCCAAAACGCCAGCATGTCATTTCAATAAAGCACAGGAGAAGTGACACAGAAAATAAATGTTTATTGATATATAGTGTAAAAGGGAGACTAGAAATACATAAATACCTCCCAGAGATAAGAGAATGATAATGATAATACTTTTAAGTATTAGTACATCAAAACCAGGCAATTATTGTCAGTTATTCAAGTTGACGAGAAGAAGAGCACTTGGTGAATTGGTTAATCTAAGCCTTCCAGAAAAGCAACACAAGAGGCATTCTCTGAAAGACATTTTAAGCCCACCCAATCTATGCACAGGTTAACCTTCCCTATTTCCTTTCCTCCGTTTACAATCAGCTGTAATTCCTGTCACTTCAGAAAAATGGCAATAGAGCCTGCAGTCATTGTAATCCAACACACCCTAGTTCCCTGTGCCTGGAAGGACATCTTTGCAAGTAGGCAAAAGGCAGGAATGCCCAGTTATCTGCAACTCTGGAAATCCAGGCCTTTGTGTTTGATCAGCACTGTGGAGGGTAGAATCAGCTGTCAGTTTGTTGAAGCAGCACCACAGCCAATTTCCAACTGAGATGCTCGTGGCAAGAGTGACTCTTGCCAATCAAGGAGCCATCTTCTGAAGTCCATCAGGGCAACATCCAGTCTTAGCACACAAGTACCTCCAACAGGCACAATGTGGCTTTGCAATTATTCAAGATCATGCTCAACTTCAGACGCTTAACATAAGTAACTGGCATTTTTGAAGCAATCTGCTTTTAATATTTCCATGTAAAAAGGTTGGTTTTTTTCCCCCAGAAACCCAAAACTCCATATATCTGCTTTTGGAACTATTCCAAAGTTACTTAAAAAGCAACACCAAACTTTCCAGTCCTTTTATGTTTATTTCTAAAACACGTAGCATCTATGCCAAATTAATTTTCTCACCAAAAGGCTTTTCCTGCATAAATAATATCCTTTATAGTGGATTATTATACATAATTTACAAAATACTCTATTTTAGGATGCTATTAATCACCTCAGCATAAAATCAAAGAATTTGAGTGATTGGGGTCCATTGTTTGAATCCAACTGGCACAAGCTAAGGCACAGACCTCATAGCAGGAGCAGTGTTTCCCCAGAGGAAGGGGTCTTTCTGGGAGCCCCTTTCAGCAGTTCCCCACTCCAAGTTGAATGGACCCACAGCTGACAGCCATGGCCACCATTTCATCGAATATACATAAGAATACAATTAAGTTCCCTGGGTAATTGAACAGGCATGCTTGCTGCTCTAGGAAGACTGACGTCCCTTCCTAGTAAGCCACAGATCTGGAAAGGACAAACTGGTCTTCAGCCCTTGACCTGCCTCCAACTCGTGGCTGCAAAGTGGGGTCCAGCACTACAGCCAAGCCCACTACAAGAGGCACAGGTATCCTTTCATTTCTGCATTTTTTAAAAAAAAACCACTTTTTTTAAATTTTCCCAACTACTTTAGTTGTGAATTAGTTTATCTGTAAAAAGTCAATTTCTTCTTTTTTAAAAAAGTAATGAATGATCAAACACAAATCTTAGGCTACTGTATTTCAAGGTTTCATAACAGCTTTTCATTTTTATCTACCCCAGTCCTGCTGTCCTTAAAACTACAAGTAAATCAACACTCTGTGAAAAACGATCTTATAAAAAGCAAAATATTATCCGATGTATTTTTCTCTCATGAAAACAGCAATAAAAAAGGCACTATTATTTTTAGCTAGTCTTCAAAGAGGCAGCTTGGCCAGCCAAGCCACCGTGGAACACAGGGGGAGCCTGGAGGCCAGTCCCAGGAGGATACTTGCAGTCTGGTCCAGCCCCCACCCCAGAAGACGCAGGATTCCCACTTCTCTGAGCTCCCTGGCTCAGGACTTGACATCTACAAGGAGGGGGAGGGGAGATGTCTGGGTAGGGCAGGATTAGCATTCTTTTAGGGCTGTCAATCCGACATTCAGGAGAACTTCACTTTAGTCATCATTTTGACTACCTATAAATAAAAAGTTCTATTTTTTGAATCACGAGTGATCTTTTCATTTTTGTTTAAAAATGGGTTTGTGTAAATATTTTTCCATATTCCTGCTACAAGCAGCTGGGGGGCGGGGTTTACCAACTTCTAAGCATTAAGAAGGTGGCAAAGTTGCCTGCAGCCTGAGGAGCCAGCCAGAGCCTCAATTCCCCTAGCAAATCAGTCCCTGCCGCATGCGGATGATCTGGAGCAAGGCTGCCTGCACATCTTCATCCATATGACCCTGCAAAATTAAAAGGAGATCTTTAAATGATACCTGGTTAAATGAATCAATTGAAAATAGCAGCCTGAACATTCCAGGATTTCAAATTGAACGATCAGACAGGATTCCAGAAACATCTGGTAAAAAGGAAGGAGGAGGCTTATGCCTATATATTAATTCAACCTGGTGTCAAGATTTTAACATAATTTACAAATTCTGTGACAACAATTTAGAGACTCTAATTATCAACTGCAAACCTTACTATTTGCCTCGTGAATTTTCCTCATTTCTTCTAAATGCTGTTTATGCCCCACAACAAGCCTGTGTAAACAAGGCATTACGAACTCTAGCTGACCAAATCATGGAGGCTGAAGCCAAACACCCTGATTCACTGGCCATTGTTTTGGGAGATCTAAACAAGGCAAACTTAAGGAAAGAACTACCAAAATACTTTCAGCATGTCAATTGTCCCACCAGAGGCAAGAATACTCTAGACCACTGCTACACAACACTAAAAGATGCCTATCGGTCTTTACCACGTGCAGCTGTAGGACACTCTGATCATTGCATGATTCACCTTGTACCTGCTTACAGGCAAAGACTTAAAGCCATAAAACCAATAATTAAATCAGTGAAAACCTGGACGGAGGAATCAGAATTAAAGCTACAGGCATGTTTTGACTGCACTGATTGGAATATTTTAAAGATCCCTCTGCAGACCTGGATGAACTCACAGATACTGTAACATCATATGTCAGCTTCTGTGAAGACCTATGTGTACCTACAAGGAACTTGCGAATACACAGTAACAACAAACCTTGGTTTACACCTAAACTTAAGCAGCTACGACATTCCAAAGAGGAAGCCTACAGAAAAGGTGATAAAATGCTGTACAATCAGGCCAGAAATGCACTAACAAGGGAGATAAGAGCAGCAAAAAGAAGCTACTCTGAAAAGCTAAAGAATCAATTTTCAGCAAATGAACCAGCAAACATGTGGAAAACTCTTAAAAATATCACCGGCTATGGCAAACCTCCTTCCCAGGCTGAAGGTAATCAACAACTGGCAGATGACCTGAATGAGTTTTACTGCAGGTTTGAAAGGAAACTACAGCCACCTATCTCCACAACCCCCATCTCAGACACACCAACAACAGCCAAGCCTCCTACAACTGACCCCATTTCATTGGGTTCACAACCCCTAGTGATCACAGAAAAGGAAGTGCAGGACCTATTTCACAGACAAAAGCCAGGAAAAGCTCCAGGCCCAGACAAGATAACTCCTTCTTGCTTAAAAGTCTGTGCTGACCAATTGGCCCCCATCTTCACCCATATTTTCAATAAATCACTAGAGATGTGTTATGTTCCTTCTTGCTTCAAATGCTCTACCATCATCCCAGTGCCGAAGAAGCCCACCATCAAGGAACTGAATGACTACATACCAGTTGCTTTAACATCTGTCGTCATGAAAACCTTTGAAAGGCTTGTGCTTTCCTACCTGAAAACCATCACAGATCCGCTGTTAGACCCCTTGCAATTTGCATACCGAGCAAATAGATCAACAGATGATGCTGTTAATATGGCTCTGGACTACATCCTACAACATCTTGAGTCTCCAAAGACCTATGCAAGGGTCCTTTTTGTAGACTTTAGTTCAGCATTCAATACCATCATTCCAGACACTCTCCTAACTAAGCTAAACCAGCTACAGGTACCGGAACAGGCTTGTAAGTGGATCACAAGCTTCCTAACAAACAGGAAGCAGCAGGTGAAGCTAAGCAAGATCACATCAAATACCTGTACAATTAGCACAGGGGCCCTCTCCCCACTTCTCTTCTCTCTGTATACCAATGACTGCATCTCCAATGATCCATCAGTTAAGCTACTGAAGTTCGCAGATGACACAACAGTGATTGGTCTCATTCGAGACAATGACGAATCCGCATATAGACGAGAGGTCAAACGACTAGCCTTGTGGTGCAACCAAAACAATCTGGAACTGAACACACTCAAAACCGTAGAAATGGTGGTAGACTTTAGGAAAAACCCTTCCATACTTCCACCTCTCACAATACTTGACAACACAGTATCAACAGTAGAAACCTTCAAATTTCTGGGTTCTATCATATCGCAAGATCTCAAATGGACAGCTAACATCAAAAACATCATTAAAAAAGGACAACAAAGAATGTTCTTTCTGCGCCAACTCAGTAAGCTCAAACTGCCCAAGGAGCTGCTGATCCAATTCTACAGAGGAATTATTGAGTCTGTCATTTGCACCTCTATAACTGTCTGGTTCGGTTCTGCAACCCAACAAGAAAAACACAGACTTCAGAGGATAATTAGAACTGCAGAAAAAATAATTGCTACCAACTTGCCTTCCATTGAGGACCTGTATACTGCACGAATCAAGAAGAGGGCCGTGAAAATATTTGCAGATCCCTCGCATCCTGGACATAAACTGTTTCAACTCCTACCCTCAAAATGACACTATAGAGCACTGCACACCAGAACAACTAGACACAAGAACAGTTTTTTCCCGAAGGCCATCACTCTGCTAAACAAATAATTCCCTCAACACTGTCAGACTATTTACTGAATCTGCACTACTATTAATCGTTTCATAGTTCCCATCACCAATCTCTTTCCACTTATGACTGTATGACTATAACTTGTTGCTGGCAATCCTTATGATTTATATTGATATATTGATCATCAATTGTGTTGTAAATGTTGTACCTTGATGAACGTATCTTTTCTTTTATGTACACTGAGAGCATATGCACCAAGACAAATTCCTTGTGTGTCCAATCACACTTGGCCAATAAAAAATTCTATTCTATTCTATTCTAAAAAAGGAAACTGCTAAACATTTAAGACCAGTCCACTCTTGTTCTGAAGTTGGATTGCTTGGATAAGTCTCCTTAAAGGAGGCAGCAGTCACACATGAGAGCAATTGTCCCAGAAGAAGTCACCCAGGCCAAGCAACACCCCCCCACCCCCCACCCCCCCAAAGTCCCTGCAAGGTCACGCACCTGAACAGCACTAAGAAGGTGTGTCCGGTATATTGAGATGACTTCTTGGTGCTGCCTCTCAGCATCCTAAAGCAAAGGAATCTTCCATTAATTTTCTCCCTGAAATGATCAAACTGATGGGCTTCACGCTCGTTGAGGAGAGGCGAGATGTTACACAAGGGACTGATGCTTCTGACACCCCTAGAAATTCCTCCTGAGATTTTAATCCACTGCCCACAGTGAGGAACACTCCTTGGTGCTCTCTGAGCTTGCTTGTTTTCTTGCAGAGTAAAATATTTTATTTTTTTATTTATTTGATTTTTATACCGCCCTTCTCCCGAAGGACTCAGGGCGGTGTACAGGCAGCAGTAAAAAATAACAATACAATGTACAATTTAAAATAGAAATTAAGAAACTTATTATAATTAGCCTAGCATTTTAAAAATTTATAAAACTAAACCCCATTTAAAATAAATAACAAATTTAAAATCAATTAAATTTAAAATTTATAAAAATTAAAAAATTAAAAAAATTTAAAAAATTATTGGTGTATACCAGGAAAAAAATCATATTTAAAAGGAAAAGATTTAAAAAACTGGTGGGCTCCAGAAGAAGAGCCTTCTAAGAACATCTTCCCTCCCTCCCTCCCTTCCTCCTGGTGTTTTCTAAGAGCCTTAAGACCTGGCTGTGCCAGACGGCTTGGGGATCCAATGGAGGAGCTTCATACTGGAGGAAGTTGTTGAATTGAAACTTAATCCCACCTCCCCACCCCGTGTGTCTGGCCCTGCTCTTTCCCATCTAATGTTAATGGTTGTATTTGTTAATGATTTTATCCACTGTGTTCTATGATTGTTGATTTTTTAATTTTTTTATGCTGTAAGCCACTCAAAGTTGTTGATTATAAGATCGGTGGCAAATAAATTTGATGGACAGACAAACAAGACAGCCAGTCAGCCAGTCAAGGAACCCTTGGTGCCCTCTGAACTTGGCTGTTTGCTTGCAAACTAGCAGTGCACTGATGGGATCTAGTCCGGTCATGAAATGCCAAGGAACAATCAACGTCAGAGAGGACTCACAGCTCCACCTAAGCTACTGTGACGTCTCCCTTGGATGGCTCCTCTGACTCTTCCTTGGAGGCCAGCTCAAGGGAGGATGAGCTCATTCCTGGCACATCAGAAACTGGGTTAATTAATGACTGAACTGTCAGCCAAAAAAGATTTACAGGCAGCGTCGGCTGGGACAGCTTGCAGGTCAATGAGGAGGAGCTACCTTCCATGGTGGATCCAAGAGCACGCAAGACAGAGGAAAGACAAGAGCAATAGAGATCTACCAATTACTCAGGAGAAGGCTCTTGCCTGTCTTGATGGATTGCACCAGAAAGCTATTTATCACAGCAGGCAGAGGGAAGCAGTGTGTTTATGGCTGTGTGTTCCTTGTGCTTCCTGCTTGACTTTGTGCCTTGGAGACTCTGAATGTAGCTCACCAAGTTAGCTCTTGTGGATGTATTTCAGTTTGGTCTGGTGGAGTTAAGTTTGTTTGGTGGACTTATTTGTTGGAGCAACTTTCCACTGTTTTATGGACTATTGGTCATTGTTTTGTGGACTAACCTTGGCTTGCTTGTGGCTGAATTAATTTAGGACAGTTCTAAGGCTGGGTGAAGGGAACTGCTGGGGAACATTAATAAACTCTCTACAACCACACTTTTGTGTGTGTGTGACTGAGAGGGGCAGCACAGCAATATATATTGTCTTTTATAGGAAATAAGGGTGAACGGAAGGGAGGGGGCCATGCACTCACAGACAGCATTCCGGTTTCTTCTGCAGATGTGCAGAGTTGCAAGTCATGCAAGGACTGAGAGATTATTTTCCCACCATATCTAAGCCTGGCACCCGTAGCCCCCTGCAATGGGTCCTCGTGTCCCAGATCCCTACTTACAGCCAGCTGCTGCTGCAGAGTCTTCACCTGGTTCCGGAGCACTTCCATCTGTGGATTTTGCCTTTTTGCAGGAATGTTGTGGGTAAGCTGTGAGAGGCCATTAAGAGCCTGTTTGAGCCGTTCCACATCATTGAGAAGCTCCGTTATCTTCAAGAGAGATATTGATAAAATTCCCATGAAAAGAACAGAAAAGCCCTGCCCTCCTATCACCCCCAGCCCACAAATAAGGAGAAAAAATACAACCCAATCGCTGGGATTTGGGCACGTTCAGAGGGCTGGCTCCATTTTTACATGGAATTCTTGCATAACATAAAAAGGCAGTTAGTAGGAAACAACTGCAGATATCTCCACCCTGAGCAGCTCTTGTCAGCTACATCAACAGCTTTGGAATGATTATCCGCTAGACCACCAAACCCAACTGCAGAAGGAAGAAGGAAAGGAGGCCACCCAACTCCAGGGAGACTTCAGGTCAGAAAAACAAACTCCTGAGAGTTTTAAGATGATGTTATTTTTTATTAAATGGGAATGCTGTGATAATGCAATGTCCCCTCAGAGCTTGCCAGTAGCTATGCTACCGTGACTGCGTGTAAGCTACCAGGAGTCTAAATGGAGACGGTGGGCATATGACGACTGTAATTAAAAAATCCATGAAAAAACAATGGCAGGTTTAGACAACCCTTTTAACCTAGAGTAGGGTCCTATTCAGCCTTTCACAAGATAGATGTTTTCATCACAGAAAAACTCCAGGAAGGGCTTCCATAAATTGTAGCAGTTTTTTCAAATTCCCCACACATGACCTCAAATGTCTCAGAGGAAAATGTATGCAATGCTGGCACGTCCAGTGGCTTCCATGTGAGCACAAAACCTGATGGTGCAGCTTTTGCTCATCTGGAAATCCCTGTAAAGGTCCCCAAGAGTTTAGGGCTGCTACTGGCCATTTAATGTCCTTGGGGGTTTCCATAAAGTACTTGTGTGGGATTTATAAATGCAGCTTTGTGTAATAATGTGTGCTAGATGCAACAAGCAATGCTTCTCTAATGCGACTCCATTCCAAAGTTACTGAAAGGAAATCTGGGAGGAGTCAGCTTGCCTCATCAGGCATCTCAGCTTCCCCGTTTCAACTGGCTCACCTTGTTATCTTTGGCCTCCACCTGCTTGGCAGACTCCTGGATCCTTTTCTGTAACTCCACAATAGTGCTCAGAGACTTGTCACACCGCTCTTTCTGGTCTTTGATTTCCTGCTCAATGTTGACATTTCTTGGCTGAAGCAGCTCCTTCTCATCCTTCAAGGATGGGTCCTCTGCATTTGCCTTCAGCGAATCGTGCTGCAGCTTCTCCATCTTTTTAGTCAGCTCAGCCAGTTTCTCAGCCATGCTGCTCACCTGGCCTTCCAGCCTGCTTCTCATCCTCTTGTGCTCCGATGCCTCCACCACCTCTCTCTTCTCCAGCTTGTTTAGTGCTTGCTTCGTGCTCTGAAGTTCAGACTGCAGCTGGGAGACCTCTTCTTTTTTGGTTTGGTTTTCTTCCTCCTTCTCTCTCAATCCGGACTGGAGAATTGCTATTTCCTTCTCTAGCCTTTCTTTGATTTGGGAGTGTTCTGCCAGAGGCATCGAGGTGTCCTGTAGATGGACCAGTTCCTGCTGCAGCTCTTGAGCTCTCTGCAGTTCTTGCTGGTTTCTGGTCGCCTGGCTATAGAGTTCTGCTTTCAGGTCCTCAATAGTGCAGTTGAGCTTCCTCTCCAGGGCCTCCACCTGCTCCAGAGGAACATACTGGCCCTGCAAGCGGCTCTGCAGGAGGAGCACCTCTGAGCGCTGCCTGGCACTCTCCTCCTGAAGCCCCTCCTTCTCTCCCGTGACCTCCGCAAACTTTTGCTGCAGCTCCCTTAACTCCTTGTTCAGGCCATCCACCTTGCTCGCCAACATTCCCTCCATTTCGTGATACTTCTCTGCAAGGATATAGTTTTGTTGCAGATCAGTTTGGACAGTCAGGATCCCAGCTGTTAACTTTTTAATTTCCTCCATGTGTTTCTGGATTTCTTCCTCTTTGATTCTGAGCTGTTCCCCCTGCTCCAGGAGCTGGCTTTTCAGCTTCATCACAGTTGCCTCAAAGTCCCGCTTCTTTTCATCCAGACTGGCAAGGGGAGCATATTTGGACTTGATGCATTCTTGAATCAAGTCAATCTCTTTCTTCTGGGCTTCAATTTCTGCATGCAATTGGGCCACTTCTTCTTGCTTTTCTTGGTACTTTGCCAGCACTGCAGAGTTGTTTCTCTGAAGGTCCTGAATATTTTTATTCAGAGCAGCAACTTTACTGTCGTGGTCTTTCGTACTGAGATATTCAGCCTGCATTCGACTTTGCAGCCCCCTCAACTTCTGCTTCAGTTCACCGTTCTCCTCATTTACTTTCAAATATTCCTGCTTCACCTCTTCCATCTTCTCTTTCAGGTCTGACAATTCTTCACCTGTTCTTTCCAGCATGATGTTCAAGGCAGTTTTTGCCTCTTCGTGAGTTTCTAAAGAGACATACTGCTCCTTCATGACATCTTGGAGAGCTGCATTTTTAGTTACCAATTCAGAAACTTTGGCCTCCTCTTTTTCATATCTTTTGCTAAGTTCACTAAGCTGCTTTTGCAAGTCTGCCAAGGTAGATTTTAAGATTCCTATTTCCTTCTCATGCTTTTCAGGAGGAATGTAAACTGTCTGAAGCTTACTGACCTTCTCCTGCAGGCACAGCTTCTCTGCTAGTAGTTTCTCTGTTTCTCCTTTATACCGGTGATATTTTTCAGTGGTTTCCGTCACCTTCTTGTTCAGCTCTCCTACCACTTTCCTTGTGTCTTCAGTGATCTTCAAAGGAACATATTGGGTCTTCATTTCACCCCTGAGAGTCTCCATCTGCTGCTTTAAGAGGCTATGGTCCATCTGAGCCCTTTCTACTGCCTTCTGCAAGGCTTGGTTTTTCTGTTTCAGTTCCAAATGCCCCTTCTCCAGCTCACGGGCCCTTTGCTCATATCTGCTTCTGACATGCTTATGTTCCTCTGGCTTCACATAGTGAGCAAACTGAACTTTCTGCTTCTCAAGCTCCGTCCTTAGATGCTGAACTTCTATGCACAGCTTTTCACGCTCTTTCTCCAACTCTGCTACCTTCCAGTCCTTCTCATCAATTTCATTGGACAGAGAACTCTTCATCTTTTCAAATTTGTTAGCCAACTTCACTGCAGCTTCCTTCAGCTGTTCTTCTGCCTCAGAAAAAGTCCTCTCCCTTTTTTCACGTTCCACTTTCAACATGCCAAGTCCTTTCTGCAACTTTTTGTTTTCCTCCACCAGCCTTGCTTCGTCTCGTCTGAATTCTTCCACTAATAGCTCATTCTGCTTCAACTGATTCCTCAACTTGCCCACTTCAGCTGAAGCTCCCTCATACTTAGCCTTCATGTCTTTCAGCTGCTCCTTCAGCTCCTCAGCCACCTTAGGGCTACCTGCAGCAGCTTCATTTGTCAGGTGATCCTTCAAGGCAAGAAAGTGAGTCTGCATCTGCTTCACTTTCCCTTCTGAATCAAACATTCTCTTCTGCACATCTTTTAAAGCATCTTCCAGTTGTTTTATCTGCTGATCCGACTCTTGCTTAATTCTTTCACACTCGGAGACCAAGGCTTTGCATTCTGCAGTCTTGTGGGACAGCTCTGCCTGAAGCCTGCTGAGGTCACCTCTTGCTGCCTCATAACAGCTCTTGATGCTGCTGAGCTCTCGCTTGAGAGTATCAGTCTCTGAGGTGCCACATTGTGTTGGGCTTAAGAGCTCCAAAGGCCTCACCATTGATCGGCTCTGGAGATTAGCAGGCGCCAAAGTAAGGGTTTGCTTTAAATAAAACAAAAGTATTCGTTAAGTTTCATACAATCATTTCTATAAAACAATAACTTTATCAGTTTTTTTATGTAAAAGGAAAAGCTAGTTCTAGTTCTAGTTCAGCTATGGTGTTTTAAATGCTACACTCCCAATTTCATTCCACAATTTTTCAGATTAAAAGGCAGGCCAATGTTGCTTAGAAAAATGGAAATATGATGACTTGTTGGATCACCAATTATACTTAGGATAAAAAGTAGAAAATAGGTGTAAGGACATCCTTCCGCTAACATAAATGTATTGCTTCTAAATTTTACTAACTTGGGAGATTAAAATAGCATCCTCATTTCCAGATTTAAATTGTCAGCAATTCCCCAGCTCAGAGAGAGCACAAGTGGCCCAATGTCTGCAGCCAATGGCCATGAAAAGCATTTGGGAAAGGTTTGGAGGCTGCAGCGAGTGGGGCCACAATGGAAAAGAGACAGCCTAGATCAGGGGTATCAAACTCAAGGCCCCTGGGCTGGATTCGGTCCGCGGGAGGCTTAGAGCTGACTCATGGGGGTGCCCTGGAAACAGCAAAGGACCAGTTCGCAGTGCCTCTGCCAGTGAAAACGGAGCCTGGGGGGCCACGTGCAGCCTCCCTGAGAACTATTTTCACTGGCAGAGAGTTGCAGGAACCTGACGTGGCCAAAAACTGAGCCTGGGTGGGCCACGCACGTCCTCCCTCGGCTCTTTCCACTGGCAGAGGGCTGCAGGAGGCCATTGTGGCCAAAAACGGAGCCTCAATGACTGATGTCGAGCTGGCCAG
Source organism: Ahaetulla prasina (assembly GCF_028640845.1). NCBI lineage: Eukaryota > Metazoa > Chordata > Lepidosauria > Squamata > Colubridae > Ahaetulla > Ahaetulla prasina. The sequence goes on along the minus strand of NC_080551.1, from coordinate 920,349 downwards.
GCCCATTCCAGCCACGCCCCCTGGCCAGGCCCAACCCCCAGTCCCATGAGGTCAAACACAGCCTTGATGCAGCCCTCAATGAAATCGTTTGACACCCCTGGCCTCGATTATGTTCCTTTTTTTTCCTGAAGAGGCCTTATTTTTAAATAGAATTAAACCAACATTTCAGTGCTATTTTTGTGGTGAAGCTATAGTTTTTATGAATTCCCCACCTCAAAAGGGCAGAAAAGCCAATTGTCGATAACCACAGTTGCAGGGAGAGACCAACAGCAAAAAAAAAAAAAAAAGGCAGGGGGAAGAGGGCAGTTTTGGGGGCATGTTCTTGCTTCTCAAAGCCCCAGCCTCCTCATGGGTGGAACTACAGGAAGCTCTGCTGAGGAATGCGGCATCTCCAGGGGGTGCCCAATAATAGTTGCCAAAGATGGATTGTACTTGGAAAGCAAACTGGAGTTCCATTGGAACCAAGAATATTCAGGTACCTGGGATCCTGCAGAATAGCCTGGGTCCATCATTAGTACATTTTCTTTCCCTTAAGAGAAACAGAACACGTTCCTTCTTTAATTTGAAACAAATGTCCACATATTATATTTTCAAAAAGAAAAGAAAATCAAACACATACACTGGTTGCACCAACAATTTTGAAATGATATTCCATCTCTTCAGATGCACCAAGTATTTCCATATGCTTGCACACACATTTGGGAGGTGAAAAACACAGTACTAATTATATTAAGCTTATTAAAGCAATATTAATACTCTAGCGCTGGCTTTATACAGAAAAGTTGTTACCACAAACATCCTGGCAATAGTAAGCTATTGCTATTGTGAGATATAAAATATTATTTTATTTCGGCTACAGGTGACAGATCTGCAAATCAAGATAGTTTAGCAGTTTCAGAGTGGAATCTCCTCTGAGACTCCAAGTATGAATGGCTACTCTAAAGTTAGCAGCTAAAACCAGATGGATTACATCCCAGGGTTTTGAAAGCGCTATCAGATGAGATCTCAGAACAACTTAACCGTATCTTTCAAAGCTCCTGGAGCATCAGAGGACTGGAAAAGAGTTGATATGGTTTCAATCTTCAAAAAGGGAACAGGTGTGGATCCAGGAAACTACTGACCAATCAACTTGACACTAATACCTGGGTGAAATCCTAGAAACTATTGATGCAATTACTAAAAGCCAACATGGGTTTTTTAAAAAAACAAATCATGCCAGATAATGCTGTTCATGGCTGAACAGCAGTATTTGTGAGAGGGATCTAGAAGTCCTAAAGAATAATCAATTAAATATGAGCCAGCAATGTGCTGCAGCTGCCAAAAAAGCCAATGTAGTCCTCCTAGGATACATCAACAGAGGAATAGTATCAAGATCACAAGAAGTCAGTGTCACTCTATACTGCACTGATAAGACCACAGTTGGCATTCTACATAAAGTTCTGGTCCTCTTGATACAAAAAAGATGTTGAGACCCTAGAAAGAGTCCAAAGAGCAATAAAGACAAAAAGGTTAAACCGAGTCCAACGAAGAGAAAGATTATCCACATGATAGCAGTCTTCCAATATCTGAGAAGTTATCGTCAGAAGAGGAGGGTCAACATATTCTCCAAAGCACTTGAGAGCAGAACATGAAACAACAGGTAGAACATCATTAAAGAAAGAGCCAACCAGAATTAAGAAGAAATTTCCTGACAGTGAGATGGCTTGCCTCAAGAAGTTGTGGATGCTCCATCACTGGAGGTTTTTCAAGAGGAGACATGGAAAGAAGAGAACACTTTCTTAAAATTGAGCTAGCATGGTGTGGCATTTGAGACATTGCACTAGGAGCAGGGAAGTCCAGGTTTTTGTTTCCTTAGTAAGACCACACCTGGAATATTGCCTCCAGTTTTGGTCACCACATTATGAAAAAGACATTGAGACTTTGGAAAAAATGCAAAGAAGAGCAACTAAGTTGATTAAGGGTCTGGAGACTAAAATATACAACAAACGTGTCAGCCGGATCTCCAGCATGGGTTTCTTCAGTGTGCTTGCTATCAGCTGCAATAGTAACAGGGACTGGGGCCTCAGGGATTTGGGATGGAGAAGTGAGCTGGTGTAGTCCCATGAGAACTGAAAGGGAGGTTTACACACATGAATTATGGCACTGCTGAGTGGAGTTGTTTACACTTCCTCAAGGTCAACCATCCTAAGACTCCAGATGGGAGAAATACCTGAAGACGGGCTTTTTCACAACATCATATTGGACATTGATTGGACCCCCAGTGCTGGACCCTGGGGGAAGGGATTTGGGGTGACTTAAATCTGTAACTTTCAAGTGTTTTGAATCAGATCTTGCCTCGTTTTCGCTGCTAACATTTCAAACTTAGTAAAAGTACCTCTTCTCTTAAATCAATGGAGTTAGAGGTTTTCTTTCTTGAGTTTTGAATGGAGGCAGGCCTGACAGAATGGTTGCAGGATTTGGGTATGGCCAGTCTAGAGTAAAGAAGGATTAGAGGTGACATGACAGCAGTATTCCAGTATTTGAGAGGCTGCCACAAAGAAGAGGGGGTCAATATATTTTCCAAAGTACCAGAAGGCAAGACAAGAAACAATGGATGGAAACTAATCAAGGAGAGAGGCAACCTGGAATTAAGGAGAAATTTCCTAACAGTGAGGACAATTAACCAGTGGGACAGCTTGCTTCCAGAAGTTTTGTGTGCTTCATCACTGGAGGTTTTTAAGAAGAGACTGGACAGTCACTTATCTGAAATGGAAGCCTTGCTTACCTCCACATACACAAAACAGATTTCACAAGAATCATGAACATCAACATTGAGGGTGAAACGTTCCTCCAGAAAAGAGGCAGAGAGCAGAAGATAAAGGAGGCAAGGAGGGGGGAATATCATATGGTGTTAGAAGAACTAGCCTTCTCTCAACTCTTAAAGGTACAAAATGCCCAACTCTGGGCTATCTGAGCATCTTCCTGTTGTCCATCCCTTGGGAGGCTTCACCAGAATCTGATTGCAATGGGCACATCCATATTCCATCTGCACATGGACTCACTTCCACTGAGAAGCCTACCAAACCACATCTCCTCAACTTGCCTCCCACTGCCTGCTTACTGAAAAAACCCCACACATTGTTTTGGAAGAAGTCTGCTAGAAATTCATTTGCTTCCTGGAAGACAAATGACTGGAAGACAAGGATGCACAATTACAGGCTGCACAAATAAGCTGCACAAATAAGCAACTGCAAAACTGTACAGAAAGACTGCCTGGCATGCTGAAGAAAATATCAAAAGCTACGTACTGTTATTAAGGTTGCTTCCAGATCCGGCATGGTCACCCTGAAATCACAAAAAACAGGCATGGTTTCGTATAGCTAATTGGCTGCCAATCAGGAGCTTTAAATGAGACTTCTTTCCTTCCTTAAAATTCCTTCAGAATTACCAATGATAAAATTCAAAGTAAAATGTACAGAACTTTCATTCATATCAACAAAATGTATGTACGAGATAGTAGCACACAACTAAGCTCTCTAACTAGATCAAGAGAAAGTGCGTTGGTCCTACCTGACACGCTCCTTCTCGTTTGGTGGAGATAGCATCCAGGGATGGATTAACTTTGTTTCCTTGCTGATTGGACTGTCTGTTTGAAGCTGTGAGGACACACCTCCTCTACTGACAGTCCCCAGCTTTTGGCGAAGGTGAAGCAACAGACTCGATGTGTCATAATTGATGGATCAAGCTCTTGTACCCAGGACCAGATGGTCTCCAGAGCAGGGCTGAATGCTATCTCCACCAAACAAGAAGGATCCTGTCAGGTAAAACCAACACCCCTTCTCCATTATAGGTGGAGATAGCATCCAGGAATGGGACATACCAAAGCTGGCTGCCTTATGGGTGGGCTGCAGTCTGGTCCTGAGCCCCCGATTCCACTTGCACTCTCTGGAGCATACGTCTGCTGAAGGCCACCTCAGCCAAAGTGATTTTGTAATGCCTAATGAATGGGGACGGGGAGGACAGACTTCTTCAATCAAAGCCTGTGTCACCCACACTGCAGTGGTGACTGCGCTCCTGGTGCAATGGGCCATCACTCTCAAAGGCAATGGAACAGCCTGGACCTCGTAGGCCTTGGTGATACACGCCCGAATCCACCGACCTACTGTCGACGTGACCTGCCTGCCAAGTGCAGTGGGCTGGAAGGACACAAATAGTGATTACGATATCCAAAATGAGGAAGTCCTTTTAAGATTGATTGATTGGTTTGTTTGTTTGTTTGGATTTTATACCGCCCTTCTCCCGAAGGACTCAGGGTGGTTTACAGCCAGGTAAAATAGAACAAGAATAAATACAAGATAAAAATCATATTTAAAAAACTTATTAAATTGGCCCAAATTAAAATATCATTAAAACAATAAAACCCCAATTTAAAAACTAAAATCCTACGCCAGTCCTGCGCAAATAGATAGATATATCTTAAGCTTGCGACGAAAGGTTCGAAGGTCAGGAAGTTGGCGGAGTCCTGGGGGAAGTTCATTCCAGAGTGTGGGAACCCCCACAGAGAAGGCCCTTCCCCTGGGGGTCGCCAGCCGACATTGCCTTGTGGACGGCACCCTAAGGAGTCCCTCTCTGTGAGAACGCACGGGTCGGTGAGAGGCAGTCGGTGGCAGTAGGCGGTCCCGTAAATGGCCCGGCCCTATGCCATGGAGTGCTTTAAAGGTAGTAACCAGCACTTTGAAGCGCATCCCAAAGACCACAGATAGCCAGTGCAGCCTGCGCAGGAGTGGTGTCACATGGGAGCCACGAGCGGCTCCCTCTATCACCTGCGCAGCTGCATTCTGGACCAACTGGAGCCTCCGGGTGCTCTTCAAGGGGAGCCCCATGTAGAGAGAATTGCAGTAATCCAAGCGAGAGGTAACCAGAGCATGAGTGACCGTGCATAGGGCATCCCGGTCAAGGAAGGGGCGCAACTGGTGAACCAGGCAAATCTGGTAAAAAGCTCTCTTGGAGACGGCCATCAGGTGATCTTCAAAAGACAGCCGCCCATCCAGGAGAACGCCCAAGTTGCGCACCCTTTCCATTGGGGCCAGTGATTCGCCCCCAACAGTCAGCCGCGGCTGCAGCTGACTGTACCAGGGTGCCGGCATCCACAGCCACTCCGTCTTGGAGGGATTGAGCTTGAGCCTGTTTCTCCCCATCCAGACCCGTACGGCTTCTAGACACCGGGACAGGACTTCGATAGCTTCGTTGGGGTGGCCTGGAGCTGCGTATCATCAGCGTACAGTTGGTATCTCACCCCAAAACCACTGATGATCTCACCCAGCGGCTTCATATAGATGTTGAACAGGAGAGGCGAGAGAATCGACCCCTGCGGCACCCCATAAGTGAGGCGTCTCGGGGTCGATCTCTGCCCCCCTGCCAACACCGCCTGCGACCGGTCAGAGAGATAGGAGGAGAACCACCGATAAACGGTGCCTCCCACTCCCAAACTCTCCAACCGGTGCAGCAGGATACCATGGTCAATGGTATCAAAAGCCGCTGAGAGGCCTAATAGGACCAGGGCAGAGGAATAACCCCTATCCCTGGCCCTCCAGAGATCATCAACCAACGCGACCAAAGCCGTCTCCGTACTGTATCCGGGCCGAAAGTCGGACTGGAATGGGTCCAGATAGACAGTTTCATCCAGGTATTGGGGTAGTTGACATGCCATCACACTCTCTACAACCTTCGCCACAAAGCGAAGGTTGGAGACCGGACGATAATTTCCTAAAACAGCTGGGTCCAGGGAAGGCTTCTTGAGGAGGGGTCTTACCACCGCCTCTTTCAAGATAAATGCAGAGAGCCCTCCTTACATCTAAGGTGTGCCACTTCTTCTCTAGTGCGTGGACAGGTTCTGGGCAGAAATTCAGTAGCACCAACTCCTGGGCCCTATGGAACTAGGAGCTCACTTTGGGGGCAAAGGAGGGGTCTAACCGCAAAACTACTCTGTCTGGATGAAAAATACAGAGGTCCTTCCTCACAGAGAGGGCTGCCTGTTCCAAGATCCACCTGGCCGATATAGCAGCATCAGGAATGCCACCTTAAAGGTAAGAAACCACAGACCAGCCGATCTTAACGGCTCAAAGGAGGCCCCGGTGAGAGAGTGCAAGACCTTGGCCAGGTCCCAGGTAGGGTACCTGTACACCACCGGCGGATTTAAGTTGGTTGCACCCCTTATGAATTTGCACACCGTAAGATGTTGAGAGAGAGACTGTAGTTTGCCACAAGTCAATACTGAGGACAGTGCCACCACCTGTCGTCTGATAGTATTAGGGGATATCCCTTTATCAAGCCCATCCTGTAGGAACTCCAGGATCTGGGCAATCGATACATCCATAGGGTCTGCCCCTGCCTTGACACACCAGACACAAAAAGCCTTCCACATGGCATTATATATGCAGTTGGTGGAGGGCCTCCTAGAGGCCTGTATTGTTTGAATAACCCTGGTGGAAAACTTGTCTTTTCTCAATCGCCAAGTGGTCAAATGTAACCACTGATGGTCTGGGTGGATTAAGGCCCCCTGGCTGAGGTAGATTTTGTTGTGAGGTATTCTCCACAGCCGGGCTACTGACAGGTTGACCAGGTCAGCAAACCACGGTCGTCTGAGCCAGTGAGGTGCTAAAAGAAGGACCTCCGCCCTCTCTGAAAACATCTTCCTGATCACCTTTGGGATAAGTGGAAGAGGGGGAAGGCATACAGCAATCCTGGAGGCCACTGACTGTGGAGACCATCGACCCCTTCCGCCACCGGAGTTGCAAACCGTGCGAAAAACCTGGACAGCTGGCTGTTGATTGGAGTGGCAAATAAGTCCACGACCGGGAGGCTGAATCATTCTGCAATTTTCCGGAATAGAGAGGGGTACAAGCACCACTCTGCTTGGTTGAAGGAAGCCCTGCTGAGCCAGTCCGCCTGTACGTTGTCAACTTCAGAGATATGTTCTGCTCTGAGAGAGAGAAGGTGGCTCTCTGCCCAAAGACCCAATTGCTCGGCTACCTGCATTAGGGATTTGGACCAGGTCCCCCCCCCCCCAGCGGTTGATGTGTGCCTTGGTGGCCACCTTGTCTGTTAAAACCAGAATAAGCTTCCTGGAAACCATCTCCCTGAACTGCCTGAGGGCGAGATAGATTGTCCTTAGTTCCAGCCAGTTTATGTTGTGTTTCCAATCCTCCTAAGTCCACCGCCCTTGAGCCATCAAGGACTGCAGGTAAGCCCTCCCCCCCGAAGATGCTGGCTCCCATTGTGACAGTCAGGTGGATGGGTTCTTTGAAATGACAGCCCTTGATGATGGCTAGGGATCTCCACCAGCTGAAGGACCGGATCACCTTTGGGGGAACACGAACCTTGGCTGCTCCTGCCGGACCTCTGATAAGGCAGGAGAAATAGATAACAATGTAAATATAAGCATGTAGAGGATCGATTGAATAAGAACAGAGAATATATATTTATGTCGATACGGCAAGCTGTAAAATAATATATGATGTAGTTCTGTTCTCTGGAACCCCAAGCCGGAGTCCGCCGAACGAAAGGTAGGAGCGGAAGAGCGAATGTTTCCTCGCCTGGAAAAGGACGGTAGAACCTTCCTTTTGTCCTTGGACTCCACTAAGACGGGGTCCAAAACAACCCCCAACAACGTCTGTCCCCTGAATGGGGCTGAGGCTTGCGGAGCCAAAGCAGGCGTTGGCTAGCTACCGAGGACACCATGGCCTCAGATGCATACTTGGGCACATTGAGAGTAGCGTCCACTGTAAACTCTGCTGCCACTATAAGCTTATTGATATCTTGGTGGGTCTGAACATCCCCAGCCAGAATGCGGTCCTGCATCTGGCAAAGCCAGATCAGTGAAGCCCTGGTAAAGAAGGAAGCCGCTGCTGAGGTTTTGATAGCCCAGGCATTCGCCTGGTAGCCTCTCTGAAGGGTCTGCTCTGCCCTTTTTTCCTCTGCCTTCAGGGTCTCCTCTGGATCACCAGGTAGGACAGATGGGGAGGATAGGGCCGCCAGTGGTGCATCTTGAGTGTCTGAAGCGCTCAGTCCAGTTCTGGACCCACGCTATAAAACTTCCTCTCGGAAGATGGCGGGTTGGCACTAATGCCCAGAGAGGCCTTTGGACCACATCCAGGAACAGTTTAGACAATGGAATCACCTCTGCTGTAGTAGCTGGCTCCAAAAATAGGGACTCATTGCATCCACTACAGGATCTTGAACTACAGGATCCATCCCCAGGTGGACCAAAGTCTTGGCTGTGAAGAGTAGGGATTTAAATAGCGAGAATTGGAACCAGAGCTCACAAACCAGAACGCAATAGCTCTGAAGCCTTCTGATTAACCAGTTCTCCTTTCTGAGCTCCTGGAAGTCCTGGCTGCTTGGGTTCAACTGGAGCATGAAGCTCCTATGGTTTTAGAGTGCCAGGGTAGCTGCATGGAATCACCATGTGTGCGCACTAACCCCACAATCACCTTGTTACCTGGGAGGCTCAAGGTGAGGAATGGATTGGCTGCTTTTAGCCTGAACAGAGGAGACTGTAGAAAGAAAAGGCCAATTTCTTTCTGAAGGGCTGTCATACAGGCAACTGGGTAGAATTGATCCAGAAAATAGGCAAGAAACAGTGGTTTAAAATACAAGAAGTAGATTTATCAGGAAAAAAAATATGTAACGGCAGGAGCCATTCAGCCATGAAACAGAATGCTGGGACGGGGGTGGGGTAGACTCTTCTTCACTGCAAGTTTGAAACCAAAGTCATCTGTTGAGGATGCTGTAATTGTGGATTCCTGCAGGGGATCATATTAGATGATCTCCTGGATCCCTTCCAACCCTTACATTCTGTGATTCTCTCACACACCATCATTTCCTTCCTCTCCCCCATCCCCACACATTCTGGTTCTGCAAAAGACCGCTAGAAATCAAGACTGCCTTCCAAATTAAGGGACATTACCTCATGGAACCTGAGTTTTGACTTCAGAGCTTCAAGCATTCGCAGACTCTCTTCTTGTTGCTTTTCCTTTGTGGCCAGAAGCCTCCTCAGCTCATCTTTCTAGAAGATAATATACCTTTATAGATTTGATATACACAAATATCCCGCATTGTGCAGCAGTCAATCAGGCTAAAGTTACTTGAGACTTAACATATGCTGCCATTACATAAATCCTGGTGTGTCAGCACAATCAACCCAAAATGTTTTTAAAACACCCATTCCCACTAATTTATGATTTTAGATCTTTTGGGCAATTATCCAAGGAGATGGAAAAATGTTTTCCTTTCAAGTTAATGAGAGTGAACAATAGAAAGAATTTCCTTTTTTACCTCAGTTTCAAGATCATCAGCAACCATTTGCTCCTAAAAACAGAACAGTACACATATTCAGATATTTGAAATTATTGTTTCTTCTATCATTCATGAATGGCTAGTGCTATAATTCACCTGGCAAAGGATATTTTCCCTCTGTATTTCATATATTGTCCCAGATTTGGCCAAAAAATATTCTCTACACAGACTTCTTCTGCCTTGCATTCATACCCCCACAAAAATAACCACAAGTTACTGATCCAAGATGGCGTGCCAAAGGCTGCCTCCGTGAAATGCTCTCTAACGGTTTCTTTATTTTTAATTATTCTCTACGACTCAGTATAGATTTCTTACTCACAAAACCATCTGCTAAGAATTAAGCAACGTTTCTTTAAGAAGCAATTTTCTGTGACACACATCCCACCCCGTCTTTACAAACGCGGAGGAGATTCTAACACAAGAAGAAGCAATTTCCCCAGCGCTATGGATTACCAAGAAAACCAAACAAAGGAAGTGGAGACGAGGTAAAAGGGTGGGAATTTTAATCAAGCTAAGAAAGTAGGGGAAGCAGAACTGCTCTGCCTTTGATCTTCCTGATAAATTTACATTCACCTGCTAACAAGAGGGATGAAAGTAGCTTCTTCTCCAGAAACACTACACTACTAACCAGAGCATATAAAACATTTGCTAGACCAATTCTTGAATACAGCTTGCCTGTCTGGAACCCATACCACATTTCAGACATCAGTACAATTGAACCTGTCCAGAAATATTTTACAAGAAGAGTTCTCCACTCCTCTGAATACAACAAAATACCTTATGCCACCAGACTTGAAATCCTGGGTTTAGAAAACTTAGAACTCTGCCGCCTTCGACATGACCTGAGTTTAACTCATAGAATCATCTATTACAATGTCCTTCCTGTTGAAGACTACTTCAGCTTCAATTGCAACAATACATGAGCACACAATAGATTTAAGCTTAATGTTAACCGCTCCAATCTTGATTGCAGAAAATATGACCTCAATAACAGAGTTATTAATGCTTGGAATACACTACCTAACTCTGTGGTCTCTTCCCAAAATCCCCAAAGCTTTAACCAAAAACTGTCTACTATTGACCTCACCCCATTCCTAAGAGGTCTGTAAGGGGTGTGCATAAGAGCACAAGTGTGCCTACCGTTCCTGTCCTATTGTTTCCTTTCATTATATCCAATTAATATAGTTATTACATACTTATGCTTATATATATGCTTATATATTGTATAGTTATTTCATGCTTATGCTTATATATACTGTTGTGACAAAATAAATAAATAAATAAATAAAATAGAAATACTACTTTTAAACAGATGCAACTCTGATTTTCACAGTGCAGCTGCCCTATGCTTTATTGAAATCTGGTTACATGATGATATTGATGATAACAGCATGCAAATTCCAGGGTTTCAGATATATACAGCAGACAGAATTGCAGAATCATCAGGTAAAAAGAAAGGAGGAGGCCTATTCTTATATATCAACAACAGCTGATCTCAGGATATAACTATAATATATAAATTCTGTGACGAAAACTTAGAGTCTTTACTTATCAACTGAAAACCATTTTGTTGTCCACGTGAGTTCTCCTCATTTCTACTAATTGCTGTTTATGCCCCCCCACAAGCCTGTGTAAACAAGGCATTACAAACTCTAGCTGACCAGATTATGGAGGCTGAAGCCAAATATCCTAATTCACTGGCCATTATTTTGGGAGATCTAAACAAAGCAAACTTAAGGAAAGAGCTACCAAAATACTTTCAGCATGTCAATTGTCACACTAGAGGCAAGAATACTTTAGACCACTGCTACACAACACTAAAAGATACTCATCGATCCTTACCACGAGCAGCTGTGAGAAAGTCTGATCATTGCACCTTGTACCTGCTTACAGGCAAAGACTTAAAACCACAAAACCAACAATTAAATCAGTAAAGATCTGGACTGAGGAGGCAAAGTTAAAGCTATAGGCCTGCCTTGATTGCACTTTTGGAATGTTTTTGTGATTGGTAGCCTCCGCATGGAGCTTTTGGCCGCCTCTCCAGGAAGCTTTCTCGCTGAGACAGGCAGACAGATGCTGCGCACACTCTTACCTCCCTCGCGCTGCGTGCGGGGAAAATGGGAGCTCCGCTTCAGCTGCCAATTGAAAACAGCACTGAGCTGCACAGAGTGGCAAACTCCGAAGCTGAAAGAGGCGGAGGAGCAGCAGGGCTGGTATCGGAGTCAGTCAGAGGGGAAAGGGCTGGTGCCACTCCCCGCTACAAGTGCAGCGTCCATTTGCCTGTTTTGGCGAGGAAGCTTCCCGGCCACTCACTTCAATGTAGCCGAGCCGTTCTCCATGAAGCAGGCACCCCTGGGGCTCATGATTGGCAGCCTCTACATGGAGCTTTTGGCCACCTCTCACCAGAGCATAGCAGCTGCCTGCTCCTCCCTCTCTGCCTCCTGCCCGCCCTCAGCCCTGTAACGAAGTTTGGGAAGCATCGGGGAAAGTTTGTGCGCCACACTCGGGGCAGGAAAGCAAGCCGCCACTGTCACCAGCATCGTGGAGAGCAGGCCAGCCAGGTCAGAGGAGACCGCCCAACCAGCTCCCTGCTCCTCCGGCAGCTCTCTTCTTCCCTGGAGAAGGGATGGCGGCATACAGCGAAAGTGCTCTCAGCCCCAACAGGGAAGTTCCTAATCCACAGTGTGCTTGGGCTCCTCTCTGCTGGGAGCCACAGGCTGCAGGAGGAAGGGCAAGAGCAACTGGCCAGCTCAGGTGCACGGGGCAGCATTTGCTGGCTGGGCAGCTGGCTGCCCTGCCTGCTGCTCCTTCCCCGGCGTTGGCTTGGCCGACGGTGCAGCAGCAGGTGTGACGGGGGTCAGGTGACAAGCCCAACTGCAGGAAGTATAGTGGTGGGGGTCGGGTGGGGGTGCCGTGCTGAGCCAGAGAACAACAGTTCCCAGCGGGGAAGGAGCCCAGGCAAGCCATGCGTTCGGAGCTCACTGGCTGCTGGTCCGCCAAAGCCCCAGCAGAGAGGAGCCCAGGCAAGCCACACGTTCATAGCTTCCCCGGCAGGGCTGAGAGAGCAACCATCAGCCAGGGAAGGGCAACTCCTAGTGGGGAAGAGTCCAGCAAAACCGTACGTTCAGAGCTTCCCTGGCAGCGCTCTCGGCCTTGACATCTCGGCAGCGCCATGTGTTGGCTGGGGAATGGCTGTTCCACCAGGGAACAGGCCAGTACCTAGTTATCCTCCGATAAGAGGTATGTCAGCTCACTTGGAAAAAGGTGCATTTTGGGGGGGGGGCACATGCGCAAATGGGGGCATGCATTGCAACAGCACTCGCGCCCTCAGACTTTTGGCACGCAATGCCAAAAAGGTTAGCCATCAAAGTTCTACCATATCTCACGACCTAAAATGGACATCTAACATCAAAAATGTCATCAAAAAAGCACAACAAAGAATGTTCTTTCTGTGCCAACTCAGAAAGCTCAAATTGCCCAAGGAGCTGCTGATCCAGTTCTACAGAGGAATTATTGAGTCTCTCATTTGCACCTCTATAACTGTCTGGTTCGGTTCCGCACCCAATAAGACAGACACAGACTTCAGAAGATAATTAGAACTGCAGAAAAAACAATTGATACCAACCTACCTTCCATGGAGGACCTCTATACTGCACGAGTCAAAAAGAGGGCTATGAAAATGTTTACAGACCCCTCGCATCCTGGACATAAACTGTTTCAACTTCTACCCTCAAAACAACACTACAGAGCACTGCACACCAGAACAACTAGACACAAGAACATTTTTTTCCTGAAAGCCCTGTGCTAAACAAATAATTCCCTCAACACTGTCAAACTAGTTACTAAGTCTGCATTACTATTAATCTTTTCATCATTCCTATCACCAGCTCCTCCCACTTATGACTGTATGACTGTAATCTTGTTGCTGGTATCCTTAAGATTTATACTGACTGTTTCCCTATGACTATCATTAAGTGTTGTACCTTATGATTCTTGACAAATGTATCTTTTCTTTTTTGTACTCCGAGAGCGTATGCACCAAGACAAATTCTTTGTGTGTCGAATCACACTTGGCCAATAAAGGATTATTCTATCCTATCCTATTCTATCCTATCCTATCCTATTCTATTCTAAGAACTAGACTTGTGGACAAACGATAAATTGTCTCCTTTCAAATGCCAACTCCTGGCCAATTTTCTAACAGTTCAAAGAAGCCGCAATTCTGAGACCAAAGTTGCAGAAGAGAAGAGGGAAAGCAAGAAAGAGATCAGCCTCTCCTTTCCTTCCACATAATAAAGAAAAGCTTAATAAAGCACATCCATTGACTTGGAAGCCATGCCAGTACAGCTTTTTTTAAAAAATACTGTTCCGATACAAGAGGTAGAACAGTCAATCAAAACCTGGATGAGTGTTTGGTAACAACAATATAGCTTGATCCCCAAATGCAGATTAGCATTTAAACTTCTAGATCACTCTGTTTAAAATGAAAAACCAGAGAAAATGAATACATCCCTCACTCCTCTAATCATCATGAGAAGCATCCTGCAGAGGGCAGCCGGGGTGACCACGGAAATGTCTCCTGGCCTCAACCGCGAAATCACCATCCGGCTCCAGAAGGCAAAGCTTCTCCTGGGCAGCTTCATTGTCGCTGCTGCTGAAAGTGGTGCCAGATTCCAGCACTGGGGACCCCACTTCAAAAGGCAGACTGGGAACTCTTCTGCCAGAAAACATGCCTCAGAGTAGACAAAATGTCGTCACCTTTATTCTAACCATTGTTCAGAAAGGGACGGCAGGTAAAAAGACAAAAAGAAAGGAAAATCTGGGGATTGAGGCTACCAGCAATCTCAATTAAATGTTAAGCCTGCGGCACAAACTGGGGCTTCTTACCTCATTCAGCTGCAACTGCAATCCATTTATTCTGTCTAGTAAGATTCGTTGTTCCTGTTGGATTTCCCTCAGTCTTCCTTTTAAGTCTTCGTTTTCTCTTTCTAATTCCTGGGAAGAAAAAAATCTTATTCAAAGTGAGGATATCATCAGATACTGCAGTTAATGACATAAGAGAATCATCCAGATTCTCTTTCCTGTTTTCCTATTGGTCACTTGCCAAGGGCCAAAGACTGGACTTCTCTGAGCAGAGGAAAACAGGACCCCCACCCCCCACCCCCCTCACTGGCAGAAAGCAGCCAGTGGCCATTTTCCCCATCCCCCATCCCCAGAAAATATTGAAAGTCATTTCTTCATATTTATATTTTTCTTTATTATTTTTCTTTTTTTCCCGCACTTTTAGTCTTTCTTTCCATTTTGTCTTTAATTTTCATTTGTATTAATTTTTTTACTATTGTAATTAAAATTCTTAATAATTATAATAAAAAACCCCTACATACTATTGCAGAAAACTTTGCAGCACTGTAAGTAATATATTTTTTAATCTGAAAGCAGCAGAGACACATAGAATTATTCCGGTTGGTCTGGATAATGCAACAAGAAGACTGGCATGAACCCAGAGCATCTCTACAGGAGGCCAGCAGAATAAAGAAGGCTGGCATTGCCTGTAATTCCCAAGCCAGAAGCGGAAATGCATTTCTTATAGGGGATGCTTTGGAATCAGTCCTGAATGACTGCAAAAGGAAGCACATTGCACTCATTTTTCTTTAATAAATACTCTGAGAAATAGAAGTGGAAATATGATTGGTGGGCTTTCTTCACGAATATGTAACCCATTGGGGAGCTAGCTCTGGTTTCTTCAATACATCCTCAATTGACCTATGGAGCAGGAAAAGTAAAGCTTCCACAGACAGAGGCAGCAAAACGACTCCAATTAAGATTTTGAGTGGTTCCTGAACAGTCTGGAAAGGATATTAGTGTAAGGATGATTAAAGCCTTGGCCCAGTTAATTAATTAGGAAGAAAAGACCCTCGACTTTGAAATAGATAAAATTTATAGAGTAAATTCCAGATTTGCTACTACAAGAAAATTACCAAGATCCATTTTTTAAGAACTACAAGAGATCATGTTTTGGATAGCCACTTCAAATATAAATTAAAATGAATAATGTGGATATAATTGTTTTGAAGGACATTCCTATCATAGTGATGGCGAACCTTTTTGCCATCACGTGCCAAAAATGAGGAGAGAATGCGGGGGTCACGCGCGTGTGCCCACACCCATAATTCAATGCGCCCCACCCCCCGTGCATGCGCGCACAACACACACCCCGCATGTTGCCCCTAATTTTGGCACGCGATGGCACGGTGGGTCCAGTAGGCCCGTTTTTCATCCTCCCCAGGCTCCAGAGCCTTTATAGGAGCCTGGGGAAGGCGAAAACAGCCTTCCTCAGCCCCCCAGAGGCCCTCCAGAGGCTGGAAATGGCCCGTTTGGCAACTTCCGGTGGGACGGAAGGTCCGTTTTTCACTCTCCCCATGCTCCAGAGCCTTTCTAGGAGCCTGGGGAGGGTGAAAACGGCCTTCCAGTTCCACCGGAAGTCGGAAAACAGGCCATTTCCGGCCTCCAGAGGGTCTCCGGGGGTGTGTGGAAGGCTGGTTTCACCCTACTCAGGCTCCTAGAAAGGCTCTGGAGCCTGGGGAGAGCAAAAAACGGGCCTTCCCCTCTCCCCCCCAGAGGCCGGAAACAGCCTGTTTCCTGACTTCCGGTGGTCCTGGAAGGCCTGAAAATCACCTGGTGCACACCGGAGCAGAACTAGGGCAACGCTCCTATGCCCACCGATATGACTCCGCATGCCACCTGTGGCACGCGTACCATAGGTTTGCCATCACGGTCCTATCAAATCTTAGAAAAAAGAAAGCTTATTCCTTCTTTACTGAAAAATTCCCTTCAGCTGGGATAAACTTGAAGGAGTGATACCATGTTTCCCCAAAAAGGACATATCCTGAAAATAAGGCCAAGCCTGATTTTTAGGGTGGCCATAAATATATGCCCTCCCCTGAAAATAAGCCCTAGTGAAGGGGTGGGTATGGCCAGCACAAGAGGCAGCCCTTCCCTTCCCCGGTCACCTCACTGAGGTTCAGCCCAGCTGTGCAACTTGGCCCAGATCTCCAGAGCATCTCCCCAGCTGCTGGCCTCCTCCCCCTTTTCCCGCTAATCGTTCTTTACTTGGGATCGCAGCACAGACACACATCCCCAAAATGCTCCATCTGAAACCTTCAGCCTTCCAATCCTGGGAGGGGCGTCTCTACTGAGATTCCAAAGAAAGAACGGGGTATGTGTGTGTGTGGGTGTGGGGGTGTGTGTGTGAGAGAGAGAGAGAGAGATTGAGAGCTCCAATCCAATCTTGGAGAGTTATCCAGGGCTGGCAACAATGTTCTCTCCATCTCCCGCCTCTCTCTCACACACACAGGTCCCTCACCACCCCCAACCCTCCCAAGGCAGCCACATCCCTGCGAACTCCTATCCCTTCCACTGCCCCCGCTATCAACCATAGACCTCGAGTGCCCGTTCCTGCAGCACGACGGCAGCCCGCTCGCTCTCGCCCGTGTCCACATAGTGTTGTGGTCTGCCAGCAGTCAGCAGAGCTAGCAGCGGAGTTGGACAGTGAGGAGGCTGGGGAGGACAATGGGCCAGTCCTGGAGTCAGGGGAAGGCCCAGATGATGGTTCTGCATCAGACGCAGAGATGGTGCCAGGGCCATCTGGGAGCAATGTGTGGACTCTAGGGCCTCCAGAGACGGACAGCAGAGAGGCAGAGGAACAGGAGGAGGCTGTGCACGCATGCAAAGAGCTGCCAAAAGGCAAGAGCAGCTAAAGCAAAAAGGACGACTCGGGAGTAAGGCCAGGAGATGATTGGCCCCTCCCATAAGGCTTAAAGAGCAGCAAAGGTTCTTCGATTCTTTGTAGGACAGCAATGTTGCTACATCTGTTTCTATTTGGCATCTCTTGTTTCTGAACTTTGTGGGGCTTTGCCAAGAAAAGTCTTTGACAGGGTGCCAAAGAAAATAAAGGTTTGTGATAAGCCCGAAGGACTTTTTCTGAAGGACTTGTTTTGGAATTAATTTAGACTAAGCTGAGAATGAAGTAATTCTCAGTTGTTCTAATAAAATATGTTTGTTTAGGACCATTGTGTCTGGTAATAACTACTTGGGCCTAGGTCACAACACATAGCCTGCACTACCGGGTGCCCACAACAGCAGCCCCAGCCCCAGCATCGCTCCCCAGGTCTTCCTCGGCAGGGCAGCTGGTGGCGGCAGAGAGGCCTCCATGCTTGGCAGGTGGCGCACACGCTTCTGGAGGGAGCAAGGCAGAGCGGTGGGGCAGGCGCAGTGGACTACAACTCGCAGCTGGGCGTGGGTGTCTTGGCGGGGATCACTGAGGTGTTGCGGGTGTTGCTGGTGCTGCTGCCGCTGCCTGCAGATGCCCTGGCAGCTCCCTGCGGCCAAGCTCAACTGCGGGCGGGGAGCGCTGGCTGAGCTGTGTTTGTCAGGGCTGCCCTTGGTGCGGCTTCATAGCATCTTGCTGCTGGGTGCCTGGGAAGAGTAAGCGGGGCCTGCGGGAGAAAGGGAGTGTGGGCAAGGGTCCCACAAGGCTCCCCTTCCCATGAAGAGTTTGGCCTGGTTGCCATCCTGTGCAGTGACTCCCGAGGCGCAGGGGCTTGCCAATGGGCACTCCAGTTGATCAGCACTCGGGTGGGGTGATTGGAGCGGAGAGGAGCAGGGGGGGAGGGAAGGCCCCCAGCGACCATCACCATAGAGTGGGAAGTGCACTCCCAGAGCGGCAGCTGCCCTGGCTGGGGTTTGGAAGCTGCAGAGGCAGAGTATGGAAGTGAGAAAGACTTCTGGTGCTTCTGGTTTTGGCTGCACGCAAGGAAAGCAACAGAAGTCTTTCTTTCTCTCTCCCAAACTCTGCCTCTGCAGCTTCCAAGTTTCTCTGCAGCTCGTCCCGCCCCGCCCCATCCCCTGCCCCACCTTCCACCCCCAAATTGTGCCCCACCGTGAGATGCGAGTCTTACTGGAGACTTGCAGCTCTGTCACATTCCTCGTCATTGTAGCCAGGGAAACACATTGTAAAAAAAAAACCTTGCATGTTCAATCAAACTCCTTGAACTCGCGAGTTTTCTTTTACAACGTGTTTCCCTGGACACAACAGTGAGGAACACGACAGTGCTGGAAAGGTAAGACATGTATCCCACTTCTCGCCTGCCCCACCTGCCACTCCCAAATTGCATCCCTTAAGGGGGCGGGTGGCTAAGCAAGGGGCAGAAACCGTCATACCTAGTGAGGGGGGGAGGGGAGGCGATGGTAGTGACGGGACATCCAGTCCCATGCTCGCTGCCTCCTGCACCCCCAAAATAATAAGACACACAAACCCTGATAATAAGGCCAAGGGGGGTGGGTCCAAAAGAAAATAAGACCTTGTCTTATTTTTGGGGAAACACGGTATTTATTTATCAAGAGCAAAGATTCAGATTGAATTCTATAGAAAAAGCAAAAGACTTCTTGATCAAACTTAAACTAATTTTGGACCCAGCTGAAGAAATGGATACAGACAAGCAACTAGAAGTAAATCGACCTCAGAAAGTCGACACCGAAGAAGATATGGCTGACATGTCCATACAGGAACATACTATTTTATCCAAGGATGGAGATTAAATTTATAACATGGAATATTAATGGGGCAAATGCCCCATATAAGCATAACGATTTTATTGAGGGTTTTTTAGTGGGGCTTTTAGAATTTTTGGAATTTTACATCTCTATTTTAATTACTTAGTGCATTGAATCAGTTTTTTAACTAATATTGTATTTTAACTTTTTTGGGTATTTATGTTTTATTTGTGATGTACACCGCCCTGAGTCCTCGGAGAAGAGCGGTATAAAAATTTGAAAAATAAATAAATAAATAAAAAATATTTCATTACTTAAGGAAACTTAATGTTGATATAATTTGTCTTCAAGCACATATTAAAAAACAAAACAAGAAGTATTTAATAAATACTAAAAACTAGGGGAGGAATTTATATCTGCTGGTGTAAAAAAGATTAATGGAATTGCTTTATATATAAAACCCCAATTTAAACCTAAGTTACTTTTATCAGATGAACCTGGTAGATTTGCAGAAATGGAAATTGAGTTTAATGGAATAAAATCAATAGATTTTATCAAATGGTGATAAAAGTAATTTTTAAAAATATCTTAAGGATCAATTACCTTTTTCGTATAAAATTGGCTTATTCTGGGAGATTGGAATAGGATGATTTCCCCAGTTTTGGATAGAACATCTATAAAGGATGAAATCCTCCCAGAGTAAACTACCAAATACATTTTTTAAGACGATGGTTAATTTAGAGTTAATAGACACAAAGAAATGGCTCTGCTAGAGCATATACTTTTTTTTTCAGAACGATACAAATCTTTTTCAAGGATTGATATGATACAGATTTCTAAAAATCTTACAAATAAAATCCTAAAAGTTGACATTTTACCTAATTTATCTTTTTCTGATCATAATCCAGTTCTTCTGGTACTTAGAAAAAAGAATTTGAACTATAGATGTAGTTAAAAGGAGATTGTAAAGGACTGTAAAAAGAAGCTGAAAGAATATTTTGATAATTTGGGTAAAGGGACAAATTTAATAACTGTATGGGATGCCAGCAAAGCAGTTATGAGGGGTTATTTTATACAATGCAGTCACCTAGACAAGAAAAAAATCCCAGGAAAAGATGCAGAAGATATTTTACCAAAGGTACTTTTTCTGTTTCAGACATTACCAATACTTGCAACTGATACACCGTTTAAACAATGGCAGAAGACCATTTCCAAGTTCACACGGCAAGGGAAAACACCAAGAATTAGATATAAACTTTTGCATGATGCTAAGGAGAGAGGGGGTAGAGTCTAATGGATTTCAAATTGTATTTTGATGCTTGATTCTTTTTCCCCTCTTTCCCACATTTCTCCCTTCCCTTAGTTTCCCATTATTTTTATTTTGCTTTGTATATTTTAATAAGCTAATCAAAACAATTGAACCCTCCAAATTAAAATTGATGCATTTGCTGCCATTACTTTTTCTGATGATTGTTTGATCTAATTTTAATATTGATTAAATATTTAATTTTGATTTAAAGGTCCCTTGAGAGGGTCTTAGAGGAGTTCTAGGGCCACTCTTCAAGAAACACTGACACACATACACCCCAAGAAACCGGAAGCGTCGCGGCAAAACAGGCTGGAAAAATAGTGGGCTCCAATGAGCTCAGCGAAAATCCAGTTGGACAAACTGCTGTCAGGGGTCTTCAGAATGGAACCGTCCTGTAGGGACGTTGAAAAAGGAGAGGTGCCTCGGATGACCAAGAGGAACAGGAAGTGCCTCAAAAGATCAGAGGCTGCTTTTCAAACTGGCGGCGGGGGTGGCAGCCATTGAAAAATGACCACTCTGAACCCGGGGCAACCAGACTAAGTTTTTTCTGCAGGACAGGTGTCTGAACGGAGTGCTAGTACCGGGTGAGTGATTAGTCAACTCACAGGTAAAAAAGAAAATTTTTAATAACTTTAAAAGGTATCCTGGAGCGGAAATGAATGGCTACTTGGCACTTGGGAAAGTTAATGGAGGGAGAAGAACAAAGAGGTTAAAATACCAAAACCGAAGAAATAAAATTTCATAACTAGATTTAAAATTGGATTTGGAGAAATTAAAAATAATTTTAAAAAAAGAAACCCGAGGAAAAGTACTCTGTATGTGGATTCAAAATATTTTTGACAGCTTTGATACTTAATTGCTCTGAGAATATTGTGGATTAGAGAGAGACATCTACTGGCGGAAAGAGAGAACTGCAATCTTGGTTGGAAAATAGAAGAGAAAATAACAGCTGTGACCTTGACTAATAAAAGATAATTCAGAAACTGTGAGAACTGTTAAGGAATATTTGTTTTTCTGAATTGCTTGGTTTCGACTTTTAATGGTTGTGGAAGATAATAAATTTTTAACTTGGAGTGGACTGAATAAATATTTGAATTGGATACAATTTGGAATTAAAAGGTGACTATATGAACTTTAAAATTTTAATTAAATATAAATCAATTTTTTAAACAATTTTTTTAAAATTGAAAATATGGAGTCTTGGATGTGTGAGGAATTAACCGAGATGTTTAAAAACATGCGTGAATCACTAAAGGGTAATAAAAAGTAAGAAATTTTGCTGGAACACACAGAACAGGAAAAAGAGCATAAATGAGGAGCAAGAAAATAATATTGAAGGAAAAGGAATTGAATGCAAAAAGCAGTTAGATGATTTCACTGGGATTAACAGTGGCATAAAAAGAATGGATGGGGGGAATATCCCCCCCAAAAGAATCAATCAAAGGGAAAAGAAGGAAAGAGTGGAAAGAGATTAGGAGAAAGCTTGAGGAGAATTACTCGAGTAATATATCCAAAAGTGAGAAAAAGGATTCAGGCGAAAAGATATAATAAATACAAAAAGATAAAAAAGAAGTTAAAAGAATGGGATAAAAGGACGAAATTATTAAGAGTGGAATTTTGGAGAGATCAAGAGAAAATGGTTAAAGAGGGGAAGAATAGTGGAAAGGAGGAAGGGAAATAAGAAATGTATTAGTAGATTTAAGGGAACTGTATTAATATTATTAATTGTGGGTCAAATAAGTTAAAGGGTTTTAATGTAAGAAGTGAATATGTATATTGCGTATAGCAAAGCAGAATAGCAGATGAAATATGAAATATGAAATGGCAATGGGGTTTAATTACGAAGACAAGTTAAATTAAGAAACAAGATTGAAATGTTAAAAAGTGGAATGGGGATATACTGTAAATGAAGAATGGAATAGAATTTTTATTGGCCAAGTGTGATTGGACACAGAAGGAATTTGTCTTGGTGCATATGCTCTCAGTGTACATAAAAGAAAAGATACCTTCATCAAGGTACAACACTTAATGATAGCAATCAGGAAACAATATCAGTATAAATCGTAAGGATACAAGCAACAAAGTTACAGTCATACAGTCATAAGTGGAAGGAGATGAGTGATGGGAACAATGAGATTAATAGTAGTACAGATTTAGTTTGACATAATTATTTAGCACAGTGATGGCGTTCGGGAAGAAACTGTCCTTGTGTCTAGTTGTTCTGGTGTGCAGTGCTCTCTAGCGTCATTTTGAGGGTAGGAGATGAAACAGTTTATGTCCAGGATGTGAGGAATCTGTAAATATTTTCACAGCCCTTTTTTTGATTCGTGCAATATATAGGAGAAGAAATAAGATAATTAATTGATGTTATTGGAAGAAATTAGGAATTAAGGGCGGATAATGATACTGTTTATGTATTATGTATTAAGAAGAGATTAAGATAAGATGTGGATGGTTAATTAAGTTAAAGGGTTTCAATCTAAGAATTGAATATGATGATATATAGTGTATAGTTAAAAAGTGGGATGGGGATTTTGAGAAATATATTTTGCCATTGGAGAAATAAGATAATTAATTGATCTTATTGTAAGAAATTAGGAATTAAAGGGTGGATAGTAATACTGTTTATTTATTATGTATTAAGAAGAAATTAAGATAAGATAAAGAAATACGAAAAAAGAATATTATGGCCAAAACTGGAAATATGTAAAATGTTCTTGGGGGAAGAAAAAAAAGAGATGAAATAAATAAGAAGATATGGTGAAAAATGATGAATTTGTAATAATGAATTATATAAAAGGGATGAATTTGGAAAAAGCAGGAAGATTGGAATGGATTATAAAAATTAAAGATATATAAAATGTATAAGATGTGACCCGGTCAACACACTGTTCATAAAATACGTATGATGAAAGAATTTTTTTTAATAAGACTTGTTTACAAAAAAAAAGGAACACTCACCTAGCCTAGCTCTAATATAGTTATTAAAAATACATGTAAGATCTGACCTAGTGGAAATCATGTATTTTCAATCATCAGTAACCAATTACTAACCCAACTCTTGTTCTCACTCTCTGAAGACCAACCTTCAGTGATAAAGAAGCATTTGGGGTACATCTAAGCAAGTGTGAGCCTGCTCTAAAGAGCTTCATTTCTTCAAGGACCTTCAGATGGACTAAGGTCCAATGATTGAGCCATAAAGAAATTGTACCAATGGTATTCCTAAAATGGTGTCCTGGCTGCAGGTACTATTCCATCACCAACATCACACCTCATAGGCTACCTAATGAGTTTCTGCTTGTATGTAATTGGCCTGCCATGGCCCAGAGGAGCACCATGCCACTCTAAGAATTCAAAAGATGTTATCTTGGTCTTTTATGTCCATCAATGAGACATTTGTGCAAGTTAGACATTTTGGCAAAAACCATTATTATCTTTCTCTTTTGGTGGTTCGTTTGTATGTGTTCCTTTTGCAGGACTGTGCAAATATCCTGCCAAGGCGAGCAACTGTCTAACGTTTGCACCAGGCATTGCAGGACTCTGAGTAGTAGTTTAGGAACAAAGTGAGAGTTTTCAAGAGCTGATAGATTAAGTGGCATATTCTTTTCAGAGTCAAAGGCACTTCCTTCACCTGTACATTCTGGTGCTCCTTCAGAAATGGTTTATTGCTCACTTCATCCAAGATATTAGGTTGAGTCCATTTGGGTAGCATGCTGGGCACCTGAAAAGAATGTTGAAGTTCATCTTCAGTAAGGAAATATTTCAGAAATACTAATTATCTCATCTGCACAAGTCCCCTATTCCTTACAGTCACATTAGGCAACTGCAGACTGGACAGAGATGGCAAGTTTGATCACAGATGCTGATAAACGATCACATTGAGAAAGGCCACAATCACTGGTGATGCCGACAATATAATATCTTCCCCAAAGGGCAGATCTTCCTCCAAACCACCTCCAAGGGGCAGAAATTAGAGGCTTACATTGGACATCACTTAGAATCCTTACCTTCAATAGTTGCTGCCCTTTCTTCATTACCTCGTAACCTGCTAAAAACAAAGCTCTTCTGTTTAGATATTCCGTCCAAGCTCAGGGAGAATATGAAGCAAAACAAACTTATCCTTTAGAAGCTACTAGTCTGTATCTTCATTAATGTTTTATATTCAACAATACAGAACATCAATTCCAAAGATGATTTAGAATAGCCGCCTCAAGCTGAAACCCTTTGTGATTCAATGGATTACACACCCACTAGCCACATGAGCTGGATATGTTGAGAGTAAAGCCTGATGGGAAATTGATAAAACTCTAAAAGCACTTGGAAAACAAGAAAAGAATATATGCTGGTTTATTTAAAGGGCTTATGTGCCCCTCACATCAACAATGCCTCTGAGGCTCAGAAGGAACTGGAGAAATATTAGATAAAAACAATGTGCAAATGAAAAAGAAGTCAATTAATAGTTCATCTCAAAAGTATCAGTAGAGTCTAGCTTGCAAAAAGTCCAAGAAGAAGACATTATGCCTTGATGAACTCACTAATCAAAGACAACTGGAATCTCCTATTACATTTTTCGAGATTCCATACGGAATCTCGAAAAATGTAATAGGAGATTCCAGTTGTCTTTGATTAGTGAGTTCCTCAAGGCAGAATGTCTTCTTGGACTTTTTGCATTAAATGCATATCATTTAATCCCTGCTTCCTTGAAGGTGCCCTGTGAGCAGCTTACAAACCCTGTTTTCATAAATAAACCACCAGCTTGCTTGCTTGCTTTATTGATTGATTGACTGATTGATTGATTATATTTGTGTAGCCTAAAGTCTTAAAGTCTGGGCCACTCAGACCAACAATAAAATGATAGAACCAAAAAACACAAAATCATTAAGCAAATAATTACAAAGTTTCATGGCAGAAAGAAAGAAAATAGCTCTGTCAACAGTCCAATTAACAGGCCCAATAAAAGCAGGCATTTTCAGGAACTTTAAAATCTCCAAAGCAAAACTTTATTGAATACATCATTTCAGCACTGAAGAAAGCAAAACCAACTCTAAATTTTCCCACACAACCCTGCATAGTTAAAAATGAGTTTCATCCCCTCCGCCCATGGAACAAGTCATATTGTCCAATTAGGAATCAGCCTTTTGTTCCACATCTTGGCCAACACCTGCAGACATGTCCTTGGCTCTCACAGTTGAAGACTCTAGCCTCTGCATTCCATCTCACCCTTCCCTCCCCACAGTTCTTTGGCAAACTGAAAAGCAATAATAGTCACAGGAAGCTTAAGTGTTTTTCAATCTTGACAAGCTCTATATCAATTAACCACCCCAAATTACAAGAGTCGCTAAGTTTTTGTCTCTTAATTTCTGGGGGGAAAAAAACAGTTTTGGTGGCTTTTGGGATTTTAGGGCAAGGGCACTTCCAAAGAAGGAGGGCAACAACTAAAAAACAACAACCCTCTGAGCCTCTGACAATGAACAAAGGGACCGAATGGTAACCTCTTCCACCAGAGCTTATCAGATGGGCAGAAACAACCAGGAGATGGCAGTATCATGAGCGAAGAAGAAATTTCCCCTGAAAATATAAAGAAAGCTGATGTACCTTTGCTGGATTCTTCAAAGGCAGCCTTTATTAGAGACAGGATTTCAGCACTGTCTCCAATTCGTGCATAATAAAAACCGTCATGGCCTAGCGCATCAACCAAAGTAACATCAGCTCCATTTTTGAGCAAAACTTCTACAGCATCCTTACAGCCGTATTCACAGCCCAACATCAGAGCGGTCCTGCAGGAGAAAGAAAAAAGCATGCAAATACAATACAGGTTGTCAAGTCCCTGAATTCTGAACATGTGTCCATGAGGTTGCTATGATAGTCCTAAGAGTGAGGATCACTTGTAAGTCACTTTTTTCAGTGCCCCTGAACAAACAGAACTGGAAGAAACGAAATTATGAAAAAACTATGAAAGAAAATTGCAATATTGTAATGGGAGGGGGAAGTGCAAAGGCCCCTTTGGAGTGGGGGGTGGGAGGGGTGGGGAGAAAGCACCTGGGTTTCTCAAGTGCCGCTGCTGCTTGTCCTCCCTTCCCCACTTCAGGAGCCAGAGAAACCTGAAGAGATTCCCACAAAGGGAAAGCCAGCAGCAACTGTGGGAGTTGGGAGCTCAGTCTGGTCAACCAACATCCAAAGGCTCCCCATGCACACATCACTGATGTATATTATTTATTAATGAAGAACATCTATGTGGCTGCCCATGGTGATGCCAAGCGGCTTACAGAAACACAGAAATCTGCAGGAATTTAAATGCCGTTTGAATACAAGAGACCCTCACTCACTCAACTGAGCTGCCTGAGGCAAGGCCTCTTTCGCCAACTCCTGACCACAGTCCTGCCCTTCTTCTCCCCTATTGGCCCCCCAGGTCAGGTGAATGTCCAGAAGGTGGGCTTTTCATGTAGTTATTTTTTAATTATATTAAGGACCTAGTTATTTATTTCCATATATCATTCATATGGCTTCCCAACTCAGACAATGTGAATCTTGGAAGTGTACAAAAATGGAAAAAAGCCAAACCAACAACTATAAAAAGAAACAACAGGTATCCTTAGAACCGACTCAAAACCATCAGAAATTAGAGCAGAAATCAATTGTGACTGCTCAAATTGGAGATTCTGCTCCTCCTGCCCCACAGGGCCAGGGAACAAGCCAGATT
Source organism: Ahaetulla prasina (assembly GCF_028640845.1). Lineage (NCBI taxonomy): Eukaryota > Metazoa > Chordata > Lepidosauria > Squamata > Colubridae > Ahaetulla > Ahaetulla prasina. The sequence continues at coordinate 893,452 of NC_080551.1, read as the reverse complement.
TTGACCACCTGCTAATAGGTCAAGGCAGAAGCTGCCAGCGAGAAGAGACTTCTCCTGGGCCCGGTAAGGTGGTTCTGATTCATGGAAGGCTTGTGTGGGACATTCAGATATGTTTCCAGGAATGTGGCCCCACAAATGCCCCAGTCATATGCCATACAGGGCTTTAGTGGTGTAACTAGCACCTTGGACTCTTCTTAGAAGCCCACTGAAAGCCAGTGCAGGTCATAGAATACAGGTGCCACATGGCTACTACAAAAGATACCCAAAACTACCCATGTCAATGCATTTTGAACCAATTGTAGCTTCCAGTCTTCAAGGGCAGTCCACAAATAGTGTTGAATAGCCCACAAGGAGGTGAATGAGACATTAATGGCTAAGAACAGGGGCCCCATCCAGGGGTGGGTTCTACTTACCTTTACTACTGGTTTGCAACGGGAGCGCACGCGCTTCTGCGCATGCGCCTATCACCCATGATGACATCATGGGGGTGGGTGGAGACTCCCGCTGGTTTTACTACCAGTTGTATAGAACCGGACCGAACCGGGAGCAACCCACCAATGCCCCCATCCCAGGAAGAGGCAGAAACGGCACATATGATGGAGTTCACAAAGTCCCCTCTGGCCACAGCTGCCAGCTTGCTCTTCTAAGCAGGAGCTGTGAATCCAGGAGAACCTCCAAACTGGACACCAAATTCAGGGAAGGCAACTCAAGATCTTTCTGAGTCAAGTATGAAATATTTCCAGTTACAGAATCCATGGGACCCAAAATTCACAATTTCTTGGTCTCGGTAGGGTTTTACTACACAGAAAATAACTCTAACGTCTTCCAGAAGCATATAGGTAGATTATCTGCAGATGACTTTCAGGAAGATATCTTACCGATTTTGATTATCTCTTGCATTAACTTCAGCACCTCTATCTAGCAGAAACTGGCATATAGTTGGACGGCACATCTGAGTGGCCAGCACCAATGGTGTCCTTCCATCCTGGCAAAAGAACAAGAAACTCGGACTTCTGGGGAAGAAATGGCAGGCAGCATCATGTAAAGGAGAGCTGATGCCTGTGGCAGAATGTAGACCTGTTCTTCGGGAATTCCTCCGCAGACAAGGAGTGGACTTGAGATCACCCACAAGTGCTCCAGAAAGCTCACATGGAAAATGCAGGACAGCCATCTCCAGTGCGTTTAGAGCTCCAGGAGAAAAGTGAAAGCCATCTTGCTCGAAGCACAATTGGTGCCTTTGAAACATCACTAAGTACACACACAACACTTCCTTCAGAAATTGTTTGTTAACTGCTTTTCAGCTATTGGGAGTCTTTGCATCGAGAGGTTTTACAGTTTATTTATCTATTTATTTTATTTATTTATTCGAATTTTTATACCGCCCTATCTCCCGAAGGACTCAGGGCGGTGTACAGCCAAATAAAAACATAAGAATAATACAAATAAAAACAACAATTAAAAAACTGATTAATTAGGCCGAAATTAAAATATCACTAAAATAGTATAAAACCCCATTAAAACTAAATTTAAAACTAAAAACCCTAGGCTAGCCCTGCGCAAATAAATAGATGTGTCTTAAGCTTGTGGTGGAAGGTTCGGAGGTCGGGAAGTTGTCGCAGCCCTGGGGGAAGCTCGTTCCAGAGGGTGGGAGCCCCCACAGAGAAAGCCCTTCCTCTGGGTGTCGCCAGTCGGCACTGCCTGGCGGACGGCACCCTAAGGAGTCCCTCTCTGTGAGAGCGTACGGGTCGGTGGGAGGCAATCGGTGGCAGTAGGCGGTCCCGTAAGTAACCCGGCCCTATGCCATGGAGCGCTTTAAAGATAGTAACCAAAACCTAGAAGCGCACCCGAAAGGCCACAGGTAGCCAGTGCAGTCTGCGCAGGATTGGTGTAACATGGGAGCCACGAGGGGCTCCCTCTATCACCCGCGCAGCTGCATTCTGAACTAACTGAAGCCTCTGGATGCCCTTCAAGGGGAGCCCCATGTAGAGAGCGTTGCAGTAATCCAAGCGAGATGTCACGAGCGCATGAGTGACTGTGCATAAGGCATCCCGGTCTAGGAAGGGGCGCAACTGGCGGACCAGGCAAACCTGGTAAAAAGCTCTCCTGGAGACGGCCGTCAAATGATCTTCAAAAGACAGCCGTCCATCCAGGAGAACGCCTAAGTTGCGCACCCTTTCCATCGGGGCCAATGACTCGCCCCCAACAGTCAGCTGTGGGTGCAGTTGACTGTACCGGGGGTGCCGGCATCCACACCACTCTGTCTTGGAGGGATTGAGCTTGAGCCTGTTTCTCCCCATCCAGACCCGTACGGCTTACAGACACCGGGACAGCACTTTGATAGCTTCGTTGGGGTGGCCCGGGGTGGAAAAGTACAGCTGAGTGTCATCCGCGTACAGATGGTACCTCACCCCAAAGTCACTGATGATCTCACCCAGCGGCTTCATATAGATCTTGAACAGGAGGGGCGAGAGAATCGACCCCTGTGGCACCCCACAAGTGAGGTGCCTCGGGGCCGACCTCTGCCCCCCTGCCAACACCGTCTGCAACTGATCGGAGAAATAGGAGGAGAACCACCGATAAACGGTGCCTCCCACTCCCAATCCCTCCAATCGGTGCAGCAGGATACCATGGTTGATGGTATCAAAAGCCGCTGAGAGGTCTAATAGGACCAGGGCAGAGGAATAACCCCTATCCCTGGCCCTCCAGAGATCATCAACCAACGCGATCAAAGCTGTCTCCGTGCTATATCCGGGTCGAAAGCCGGACTGGAACGGGTCTAGATAGACAGTTTCATCCAGGTACCGGAGAAGTTGACATGCCACCACACTCTCTACAACCTTCGCCACAAAGCGAAGGTTGGAGACCGAACGATAATTACCTAAAACAGCCGGGTCCAGGGAAGGCTTCTTGAGGAGGGGTCTCACTACTGCCTCTTTCAAGGCGGCAGGGACGACCCACTCCAACAATGAAGCATTTATAATCCCCTGGAGCCAGCCTCGTGTCACTTCCTGTGTGGCCAGCACCAACCAGGAGGGGAACGGGTCCAGTAAACATGTGGTGGCATTCAACCTCCCCAGTAACCTGTCCATGTCCTCAGGAGCCACAGGATCAAATCCATCCCAAACAGTCTCAACAAGACGTGTCTCCGACATCTCACCTGGATCCACCCAACTTTGATCCAAACCATCCCGAAGCTGAACGATTTTATCGTATAGATAACCACTAAACTCCTCGGCATGTCCCTGCAACAGGTCATCCCGCATCCCCTGTTGAAGAAGGGAGCGGGTCACCCAAAACAGGGCGGCCGGGCGGTTATCTGCCGATGCAATGAGGGAGGAGACATAAAAACGCCTCACTTCCCTCAGTGCCACTAGGTAGGTCCTACTAAAGGACCTAACTAGTGTCCAATCAGCTTCTGAACGGCTAGATCTCCAGGCATTCTCTAGGCGTCTTCTCCGGCATTTCATCTCCCTCAGCTCCTCAGAGAACCAAGGAGCTGGTTGAGACCTACGCCGGGTCAGAGGCCGCAAAGGCACGACACGGTCAAGAGCCCCAGCTGCGGCCAGTTCCCAAGCCGCGACTAGTTCTTCAGCCGTGTCGTGGGCAAGATCCTCAGGGAATGGCCCAAGCTCCGTCAGGAACCTCTCTGGGTCCATCAGGCGCCTGGGACGGAACCACCATATTGGTCCCGTCTCCCTGCGGTGGTGAGTGGTGGTCTGAAAGTCCAGGCGGAGGAGAGAGTGATCTGACCATGACAACGGCTCAATGACTACATCTCCCAAAACCAGATCACTCATCCACTATCCAGAGATGAAAATCAAATCCAGTGTGCCTCCCCCGATGTGCGTAGGGCCATCCACTACTTGCGTCAGGTCCAAGGCCGTCATGGAGGCCATGAACTCCCGAGCCGACGTCGATGACATGCCGGTAGATGGCAGGTTAAAGTCCCCCATGACCATAAGTCTAGGGGTCTCAACTGCCACCCCAGCAAGCATCTCCAACAGCTCGGGCAAGGCTGTGGTCATGCAGCAAGGAGCCAGGTACGTGACTAACAAGCCCAACTGACACCTATGGCCCCACTTCACAAAGAGGGATTCACAACCGGCAATCTGAGGAACAGTGGTCTCCCTCGGCTCTAGACTCTCCTTTATCACAACCGCCACCCCCCCCCACCCCTACCTTGGGCCCTCGGTTGATGGAATGCCCGGAAACCCGGTGGGCACATTTCTCCAAGGGGCACCCCCCCTTCTGTGCCCAACCAGGTCTCCGTAATGCCCATAAGGTCCGCGGAGCCCCCCTGTATAAGATCACAAATAAGGGGGGCTTTGTTTACCACAGATCGTGCATTGCACAACATCAACCGAAGGTCCAAGCTCTGAGGATCCTGACCATCCAGGGAACAGGAGAGGTCTGAGGGGTTGCAGCGCATGATCCGACAGTGATGATTTTCCTTCAATCCTTAATGGAAAAAAATTTAACTACAAGTTTAAGAACTTTTTTGGGGGGAACAAACAGCAAAAGCAAAGCTTCGATTTTAGAAAGTTGCAAATGGATTTAGGGTCCAGATAAATTTGAAACAAGATTTTGAAATCTATACATATAAAAGTGAAAACCATTCACACTGTAATCACGAAATCTCTAGAACCATAAAGCCTACAAACTTGAAATTTGTCATGCATGTTCTTCTTGGCTTCTAGGTGCTCACTAAGAAAGGATTTTTTGAAATGACCATATGAGCATTAGTATTTCCTATATTATTATTAACATGGTCTTATGCTAAAGAGTTCTACTCCCCCTCCCCCACCTGAAAAGAAATATGTTCCAAATGCAAAACAAAAGCAGAGGAGAGGAGCTTCACTTTTAGTTTTACTTTCACAGCAGGAAGCAGCTTTAATACAGAACACTTGAGCTAAGCCAGCCGTCTTCCTGTCTCCTTCTTGCTCACACAGCAAATACTATTTTGAGTTTCCAAACATCCCTCAACTCTCTCACACACTGACAGGATGCTAGCCAGATGAATACCGATGGATGCTGTGGGCTGGGACATTCTACTCCCCCTCCCCCTCTGTTCCAACTGCCAGTTGCATTATATTAACACACTCTGATGCTACGGAGTTACACATTTCACATTAAATTTCAGGCTATAAGTGTCAATTTATCAAGCCCGAGCACATAGTTTTGTAGCGAAGCACAGGTATCCAGCTACTTCATTATAAAAGAATCCTTCCCATGGGAAAATGCTTTTCTTTTGAATTTCTTTAAAAATGAGATATACAAGTAACAAATCAAGAAAGTGATTTAAATTTTCTTATATTGGATTTACAAAATAACTTGTCAACATTTTGAAGAATTTTGTGAGCAGGGACAAAGAATGAATTAAATCAAATCAAGTTTAATAACATTATTTGAAGGGACTAAAGATTAAGACTGTTAGAAGAAAAGGAAGAAATATAATTTGGTTTATTTATCAAAGTTAAATAGGCAAGTTGTTATATCCAATAATCCTTAATGGACTTTTGCTGACATCAGGACTGAAATGAGGTTTTATGGATTTGTTTAGACAAAAGATGGAATATAGGAAGAAAAGATCATTTGTTGTATTTAAGTTACTGCAATTATATTTGTGATAATGCAGAAGTCTCTTTTTCATTTATTTCATTCCTTTATTATATTCTTATTTCTTTCTGTTCTATTTTTTTTTCTTTTCCACATGTCCTATTTTTTCTTTTTATTCTTTTTTTTTTTGGCTTGTATTTGTTTTTATTGATGTACAGTGGTACCTCGGTACTCAACTGCTTTGAAACTCATCGAATTTGGTATTTGATGTGTGTTGACATGAAAATCTTGTCCCAGTACTCATTGTTCATTTGATACAGAATGCACAAACTTGTTAGTGTTGGCTGCCTTGTGACACACTACATTATTCCTTATAGGAAAAAATTGTTTGGTACTTGTCGTTTTTGGTACTCACTGCACCTCCCAGAACCAGGTAACGATGAGTACCGAGGTACCACTGTAATTGTACTGTTTAATAAAATTTTATTAAAAAAGAAAGAAAAAGCACCCAGAACTTGGCCATTCCTGAAAGAAGATTCTGAAAGAACTTACAGCATCTTTGGCATTCACCAAGGCTCCATGGTCACATAGCAACTGTACGCTGGATGTACAATCCGACATTGCTTTGGGAAGCAAAACAACAGATATTACTGGTGGAAAATTCAAGATTTAACAACTGGCAGGTTATTTATTGGCTGCAGGGTCCATGGAACAAGTCTCTGGACTGTTTTAATAATACCTACTAATATCTAATAGTCAACTTCTCAATCAGAATGCATCTGTTTCAAACTACTGAGGTAATAGAAAATATTCCTTAAAAATTATCATCCAACTTTTGGTGAAACACAAGCAGCATCTGCATTAATCATTGGTTTTTCCATTTTGTTATAGTAGCTCTGCTACTTTTCACATTACATTAGGAATCCTGGTTGCACATATAGCCTGTCCCTTACCTGCATCATGAAGAGCAGTCCGTCCTTGCAAATCCACATTTTCTGTTGAGCAGTTGTACTGTAGAAGAGCCAAGCGTAATCTTATTACCATTGTGTTGAGATTTAATACCTTCAATATTTACCATTACATTTTAATAATAACAGAATCTAAACCTGACAACATTTCAAGCGGCACTTCAAATACATTTTCATTCAAAAATTTACATGCATGGATCAGGAATACTCATTTAAGATGTTATTAGGTAACATCCTACCTACTCTAATATGCAGCTTTCTACAAAATCAGTCCACAAGCTCCACGTGGTCTCTTGATCTGCAGGGCTTCCTTTCTAAGCGTTTTCCCTCCCACCCTACGGACAGATTTGCTACACACAAAACCTGCATTTACCTCCACTAACCTCCTCAAAGAAAAAGAACCTTGCATATTCAGAGAAAGCGTCTCTATCATGCAAAGTTATTCCGCTTCTGCTTAATTTTTTTACATTTTTGGGAAATCCCACTGGACATTTGATAACTACTATATATAGCTAATCAAGGTCCTGAATTTTCCCCATGCAAAGAAAAAGAATTCCCTATCATGCTTTCTTTTCGACATAACATTTAACAATTTGTCAACTATTTAATACCTGCAACAGTTTTTGCAGACAGAGTGCATGTCCATATTTTGCTGCTAAATGTAGAGCAGTCCTTCCTGAAAAGAAGAATTAACAAGGAAATTCTGAACATAGCCAAAATATATATGCTACATATATAAGCAAAGAAATGCCTACTCCCTCTCCTCAAACACCCACAGATTTATAAAGATATAGGTAACCCTGTGTAGCTCCAATTACAGATTAAATTGGTCATTGTATTTTAACTAAATTATATATCTCAAGGAAAAGAAGAAAACTGGTTTTTTTTAATTAATTTAAATTGATTTGTAGTGCAAAATAAATAGTTCCATACCTCTCTTTTTTGGGGTGGGGTAGGGGGCGTTGGTCAATAAGATACTATAGTTCAAAGCAACAAAACAAGCACCATGGAACCCAACAGGCTTACAGGGCCAGGTACACAATACATTAGTTCAGCAGTGAAATCCAGTCGGATCTATCCAGCTCACGCGAACCGGTAGCTCCGGCGACGGGAGGCTGCACCCATCCGCTGGGACGTCATTACATCACGTTTTTTACCCTCTGTGCATGCGCAGAAGACTCTACGCATGCGCAGAAGAGGCGCACGCACTCACATTCCCGAACAAGTAGCGAAGGTAAGTGCATTTCACCGCTGCATTAGTTGGCCTTTCAAAGCTGTTTAAGTAACAACATGCAATTGTTCTATTTTAAACAAGGAAATCATACCTGCTATATCAGTGGCGACAATGTCAATTCCATGAACAAGGAGAGCATTCAGACAATCGAGGTTACCCTTTGAGGCTACAACATGGAATCTGAGTGAAACAAAAGGGGGGGAAAAGTACAATTTCATTCTGTACAAGTAAATCCTACCGGGTCCAAGAGAATTTGCTCCCAGTTCTAGAGCTGAAATTATTCCAACATGCGAATTGGAAGAGATAAACATTTGAGAAGAAAAATATCCAAATAAATAACCTTCCAGTAGCTGCTGGACTTTAGAACATGACCTTCCTGAGCTCCAGCTAAAGTAGAACTAAATCCTGCACTAATATGTGCAACAAAATGCTTGTAAAGCTTATGGTGTTGCTAGGATTGACTGATCAACCCCAGCAGATTAAGGAGGGGAATGTCACTGAAGTGCACAATACCAACCAAGAAGTGGCCCTGTGAGATGCTGCCTTGTTTATCGCAGGGGGCAAAAGGTGCGCCGGAATTCTCGCACAGACCGAGAGTCTCCCCAGAGCAGCATGGTCACATTTTACTCCCTTTCCTACCTTGTTTAGTTTTGAATAGCTGCCCTGGCCCTTGAGCCCCCTAAGGCTTGATATTGCCAAGAGGTGCTACCCTCAAATCCATTCCAACTAATTCCGGCTCCTAGGCTCACTTGCCACAAAGGATTCAAGAAACCTTGCACAGAATATTCCAAGCAATCATCATTCTCACCCTTTTCAACCTCAGAGAGAAAGCCATTCTGTGAAATCATTTACAGCTGATATTCTTTGGGTATTAGAAGATTTGGAAATTACCAACATCTTTCCTTTTTTTAGTGAGAGTCTCAGGAGAGGGCCTGCAGGGCTGGCACAGGTCACCTGGGAATCCTGGGGGTAGGTGGAAGAAAAATCTGAAGGGACTTGCAAACTTCTTGCTGACTTCCCCATTGGCTTTGGCTGTGGAGAGTCAGCAGGGAAGGTTGCAAAGGTTACTGTGGCTCCCTATGACGCTGTAATCATGAGCTGGGCACCCAGCTCAGGAGCAAGCATCTGCATGGGTGCTGCAACAGCTGGAATCTCATAGCCGGTCTGTTAGCCTCCACTTGCTAATGATTTATTGATTTATTGCTCTGCTTGCTACGGCTGTCATTGTAATGGGGGGAAGGGGGAAGCTGTCTTGGTTATGGAACAAGGGAGGAAGCAAGCTGGTGGAAATGTTGTGAAACAGGGAGAGGATTGGAAGAATTTTCCCTCAGCATTTTCTCTGCAGTTGGGAGGCGTGCTGATAACGGGTCAAGGCCAACTGTCCGGGCATACCAGTGGGATGGAGCCATCTGAAGCTGCACCCCACATGATCCCCTGGAGAACATGGATTGGATAATACTGACCGGACCTTTGGGGGGGAGGGTTTTGGGGATATTTCCTATATGTGATTTTCCCGCCTATTGCCTCAGATCTCGCTTTTTCTTTCAGTTCATACTCAGTAAAAATACCTTTCTCTATGAAAATGGAGTCAGGGTTTTTCTTTCTTGAGTACTGAAAGGAAGCGTATCTGACATACATTCCTATTCTCAGGTCTGCCATGATTGAACAAATGGACATAAACTGAGGACTACCTGTATAACATTTCACTCATTTTCTGCTTCATTTCAACCTGAAATTCTTTTCATCCACAATATCATGTCAGGTATTCTTCATTGAATAACATCTGAGTTTTTTTCAGAGAACTTTCATATTGTGAAATGTTTGGCTTAAATAAAAAAACATTTGAATTTTCAGATGTTGCTTAAAGAGAAAGGTTTAAGGCTAATCAATTTTGTCAGCATTTAATAAAATGTTTGCAAAACTGATTCCCTCCAATGCTTCTCTAAATATTTCTAAATTTCTAAATTTCAAATAAAGCTGGTTATTCCAAAACACAACACGAGTTATAAATATATGAAATTCTTTTCCCAGGATAAAAGCCCCAACAAATTTCTATTTATTTTTTAAAAAATTATACTGCATTTTTTTGTAAGGGTTAAGGTGGTTTCCTAAGAAATAAACACTAAATCAAGTTTATATTAAGGACTATTAGGAATAACATCCCTCTGTTATTCCATCTAAACATCCATCTAAAATCTAGCTTAGATGAAGAGCTGCCCATGCAGGCTCCTCCAAAAATTGCCCTGGGTTGGGGGGGGATAGTTGCAATCAAACTTATCCTTCTACTTACGCAGATCTCCCTTCCAGATCCAGTTTTGTGGGGTTCACTCCTTTTTTAGCAAGGACAGACAAGATTTTCTCCAAATCACCCCTTTCAGCTGCTTTCATCAAACGATCATCATATTTGTTCCAATCTGCAGTCAACTGTTTGAAAAATGCAGAAAAATTATAATAAACATCAGTATTGGAAAATCTAACAGGAATTCCGAAAATATTTGTTATAAGCAACTATTGAGCGTCTCCAATAAAAATGGATGAGCTAAAAGAATTGTTGTTCATCTGGCACATTGCTAAAAGGAGAAAGAAACCACTTGAAGAGTGAGGTTGTAAGCACTTCTGCAGGCAAACTCCCTGGAGGACGCGTTACTCTAGTCTAAGAATACAAGAAATAAATCTACTCAATTCAATTTTTAGCAGCCACCTTAAACTGATTATTATTTTAGTTTGTTAGTATTATTTCTTTTAGTACTATTTAGTATTATTTTTAGTATAGCTTCTTTTCCTCAGGCAAAATGGGCCAAAAAAGAGAATTAACTGACTCTGATGAGTCAAAAATTGTAAAAAGTCTTTCAGAGGGATGCAGCACTCTTGTTAAAATATTGGGGTGTGATCACAGAACCATTAAACATTTTGTTGCAAATAGTCATCAGGGCCACAAGAAATGTTTTGAGAAAAAAAGATGCGAATTAACTGCCAAAAGATTTGAGTAGAATCAAATGTGAAACTACTAGGAATCCATTATCCTCCAGTGCTGTCATATTCCAGAATTGCAACCTGCCTGAAGTGCCCAGAAGTACAAGGTGTTCAGTGCCCAGAGACATAGCCAAGGTAAGGGAGGATGAAATCCGACCACCACTGAACAAGACACATAAGTTGAAATGGCAAGAATGGGCCAAGAAATATCTGAAGCCAGATTTTTCAAAGGTTTTAGGGACTGATGAGATGAGAGTGACTCTTGACAGACAAGATGGAAATGCCCATGGGTGGATCAGTAAGGGGCAGAGAGCTCCACTTCTACTCAAGACGCCAGCAAGGTGGAGGCAGGGTACTGGTATGGGCTAGTATTATTGAAGGTGAGCTAGCTGGACCTTTTTGGGTTGAAGATGGACTCCAAATCAACTTCCAAACCTACTGCCAGTTTTTAGAAGACACTTTATTCAAGCAGTAGTACAGGAAAAAGTCTGTATCTTTTTAAGAAGAGCATGATTTTTATGCAAGACAATGCTCTTATCGCGTCCATCAACATACTCCACTGTGTGGCTAGCCAATAAAGGCCTTAAAGATGACAGAATTATGACATGCCCCTCTTCCTCACCTGACCTAAACCCTATTGAGAACTTGTGGGTTCTTAAACGGGAGGTTTATGGTGAAGGAAAACAGGACACCTCTCTGAATGGTGTCTGGGAGGCTGTGGTTGCTGCTGCACAAAAAGTTGATCGTCAACAGATCAACATTTTGAAATGACAGAAATGTTTATTTGTACATTTTGAGTTATTATTCACTTTAACAGACGCAAATAAACAAGTGATATGGGCAAACTTTTGTTTTACATATAGTTGCATAATAATTCTGCACACTACTAGTTGCCCAATAATTGTTAACACATAGTTATTCTCCTAAGAAAGCTAAAACCTCACTTTGACTTTCTTCAATATTTAGGTTTGAGGTTTATTAACATTTTGGATTGACCGAGAACGTTGTAGTTGTTCATGCACTATCCAAAATATAACTACCGGCGCAAAGTGAATGAAATGGAGACTTAGACTCCCCAAGTATGTCTACTAGAGCAAATAAAATTACAATCACAAATCTCCTGGCTCACCAAACTAACAAATTTTGTAAGGAGCTGTGGCCTTCCTGCCTCTTGCATAACAGGAGAACAATTCAAAAAAAGAGCTGCCCAAAGAATTAAGGATATAGAAGCACAAAATGATACAGCTATCCTTAGTAAGGTGGGTAACTTGAAATGGCTGAGCAAATACAAACATACTTTTCAAGTAGACAACCATTTCACGTTACAACTGCCAAAACATCTTAGGGAGATATTTATGCGAAAGAGATTCGAGCAACTTGACACAATAGTCTGGGATGGGAGATTCCATTCTATACCCTACAATGAGCGTCTCTGCATTTGCAGAACGGCAGATCACTACCACAGGCTGAAAGAATAGAATCTGTGTGTGATCCCACAGCTTCTCATATGATAGTAACAGCATCTGAACTGCAATTCAAATAATATGGTTCATGAGATTCCTCCTGTTCTCCAGACTCTTTGGAGATTAAACCTCCAGGAAAAAATAACCATCTGAATAGCAGAGACTCTGTCTCATCTAGCAGATGAGATAGAAACAAAAGGCATAAGCACCACAGTCTCCCTTCAATCAATACTCTGGGAAACACTACATAAAAAGAAAAGCCGAAGAGGACAGGAGCTGCCAGAGGAGGAATAGAGCAGGTGACTTTTTTGAAGCAAGTTTATTCACATCCACACATCAAGGAAGAAGTAATGTCCAATTTGCACTGCAGCCACCATTTACAAACTAGTCTTCTGGTTTCACACATTTTCTCGTACCGGAAGGAAAACCTCAGACAGCAGTTAAAATGAGATGTACACATGCATCTTTCCTATCTCCACAATCCAATTTAAAAATGAACACCTGCATTTGTTGTCTAAATGGCTCCAACAAAATAGAAGGAGGCCGCCATCTGTTTATGCGCCAAGTCCCTTCAGACTCAGGCAAGAGCCTGCTCAATTTCCCCTGCTCAAAATCAATGAGCAAAACTGATGCAGACATTTTAGTTCATGAGCCCACAACTAATGGTGGCCTTTATTGGACCAGGGTAGCCTGGGGTCACTCCATCTCCTGGCCCTCTTGCTCTCTAAACCTTCTCCTTCTACCACTTTTCAAGGTGTTTCTTTCCCACTTGCCAGACAGACTTCATAACATTATTCAGATCCATTTTTATCTTTTCCAAGCCAAATAAAATAAAATAAAATAAAATGGTGTAGGGTCTCCTGCTTGGGGTATGTGTGTGTGTTGGACTAGATGGCCTACAAGATCCCTTCCAACTCTGTTAATCTGTTATCTGAAATCTCCCTTTCAAAACCAAATCAGATACTGCAAGAGCATCACAAACATGAGACTGGAAGTCATGCGCACTTCCTCCCAGCACCAAGGAAATGATGGAAAACGCAGAGCTTAGATGAGCCTTCCCAAAATGTCCTGCAGATTGCCTTCCATTCCTTTCAAACTGCAGCCAGATTCTGAAATCAAACATTCAAAGAAACCAAGCATCTACAGGAAGAATTATGCTTTCCAATCACTGCTTATCCCAAAATGCCTCATTAGCTTTGAGCATGGACTAAACACTTGCAGCAAATATACAGCTGAATTGGACTGGGAAATCACTAGCACAATCCTTCCAAGATAGGGGAGTCCCAGTAAGGCAGGGACATTTTGAATCCAAGAAAGATGTTATTTCAGCCACTTTCCTCTTCATGTTATCTACATATTCCAGACTTAAACACATATATTGGCTTCTTCCAAAATGCGTCTTGGAGTTTCAATCCTAGGGCAATAAATGTTCCTTTAGTTAACTTTGCAACAGTTCACAAGTGTTCCAATGATCTAACTTTTCAAAAAAATTGCAGTTTATGTCAAAAGTAACATTTAAAAAAATATATTCTGGAGGGTTTATCACAGTAACAGTAACCGTTTAAAAATGACACTTTCTACAAATACTTGGAAGCACGTCTATAAAATCAATTTTTTTCTAGACTAAATAGCTTATTATGTAAATTTATCCAAAACCTTTGATGTAAAAGTAGTTGTAAATTAAGCAGTACTTGAAGAAAATGATAAACAAAAACTTTACAACGGTGTAAGTCAACCAAAATTAAAAAGGGATAATACGTATTGGAACAAATTTAAGATTGCACTGGCAAAAATTGCTTGGTTTATTGTCAAATACATGGTACGTACTACGTTTTTAAAAGCACATGAAAACCAGCAACTCATCCTAGAATTCCAAATCCTTGAAACCAAGAGCAAACAAAACACCCGCTACAGAACCCAAATAGCCCGCCTGAGGCGACACGATGTCATCTGGGACTTTGCTGCCCTGCTGTAAGCATCCTGGCCATGCTTGTCTTAACTCGGATCCTCAGCCAGGCTCTCTTCATCCCCGGCTTCTTCTTCAGACCTCATGGCTGAAAAGACTCCAGAACTCTGCCAAGCCCAACAGTCTCCCCAGCATGTCCTGCCTGGCAGTGGGGAGGGTCTGGCTCTGTTTTGCAGCCTTTGGGCAGTGGCATCAACTATTGCTGCAGCAATTCTGACACAGTAAGTATTACCCAGGTCCAAAATATCCTGTAAACAATATGCAGACAGTCTCACATGGGCCCAGAGCTATTTTCTGATTCTCCTGGTACTTGATAGCAGGGCAATAGGGGGGAAAAGGGCTAATAATACATTCAGTGCATGCTCAACCAGTGAGTAATGTGTCAACTAGTAAGGCAAGAATGCATATGTTGCTACGGCCACAAGTGGGCGACTTTCTCCAAAAAAGGGGAACAGCTTTGAACAGGAGCAGCTCCAAGGGAAGCCACTGACTTTCTAAATACCAGCCAGATGGCCTGGCACAGCACGGCCTTCAGGTACAGGTAGCCCTTGACTTACAACTGTTTGTTTAATGACCATTCAAATTACAACAGCGCTGAAAAAAGTGACTTATGACTATCTAACACAAGAGTGTCAAACGTGATTTCATTGAGGGCCGCACCAGGATGATGTCTGACCTTGGAGGGCCGGGTGTAACCGGGTGGGCGTAGCCAGCTTGACATCACTCATGTTGGGGGCACCGAGCGCTTTGCCTGCGAAAACAGGCTCCCGAGTTTTGTATTCGGCTGCAATGGCCTCCCGCAACCCTCTGCCAGCAAAAACCGAGCTCCGGAGGGCTTCCCACAACCCTCCAGAGGTATCTTTTCACTGGTCCTTCACTGTTTCCAGGGTGGTCCCACGGGCCAGATCTAAGCCAGCCGTGGGCCTTGGGTTTGACACCTCTGATCTAACAGAAAGAATCTACAAATTGATTTTGGAAAAAAACTTCTCAGAAGTTAACTTAGAAAATTTACCAGGTACCTTTGCCTTTTAAAAAATAAAAAGAAGTTTCCATAGGAGTTTCCATTCAGAAAGAAAGGTTCAGCTTAATTCTGTTGCTGTTTCCTATAGACTTGTTGAAAAGGCTTGTGAAAATACTCAATGTAAAAAATGCAGGAGCCCTTCTCCCTCTCCTCTCTCTCATAATGGTGAACATCCATCTGCCTAATAGACATGCCATCTAAACTATATTAAAAGGCTTGTAATTAGATTATCATGGAATACTTCAAGAAGTGCTTTGCTGAAATTGAAGTATATAATGCCCACAGAATCCCCACAACTTACTTAGGAAATTAGCAGTCAAACAATGAATAAGGTTCATCTTGAGATTTGTTGCTGGTAAATGCTTACTGACTATTGGAATGACTGCATTATTTATAAGATCAAATTGCTTTATTATCTGTTCTAGAGACTTCCTAGGTGTTTATGTCCGACTGATTGGACTCTCCTCTTTTCTGTCTTTAAAAATAGTTCCTCTTGTCAGATCAGCTTTCACTTGTTCTCTAGGATTTTTCACGGATCTGCAGATAGATGGTATCTGATTGTCCTCTGAGCAGCCAGTGGCAGCTCTATTGATAGCTGAAGAGGGCTACATCTTGCAAAATAGGGTGTACCCTGTTTCCCCCAAAATAAGACCTCCCTTGATAATAAGCTCAATCGGGCTTTTGAGCGCATGGCAATAAGGCCAAGCGCTTATTTCAGGGTTCGAAAAAATGTAAGACAGGGAAACATGGTGTTTTTCTTGGAATGAAAATATTTATTTCTAGTCAAAATTTAATGCACCGATTCTGAGATCTGCAGAATGAAAAAAATAGACTCAATGATAATCGAGGAATGAGAAAACTGTATCAATGGTCCTTATTACTGAGGGTACCCTGCTTCTCGCTTTCTGTATTTGGCTCTTCGCTTTTCTTCAGAAGTTTAATAGCATCCTATCCTACTATTGATTGTGTGGATCACAACAAATTGTGGCAAGTTCTTAAAGAGATGGGAATACCAGACCATCTTATTTGTCTCTTGAGAAACCTGTATGCGGGTCAAGAAGCCACAGTGAGAACTGGACACGGAACCACAGATTGGTTCAAAATTGGGAAAGGAATTTGGCAAGGCTGTATACTATCACCCTGTCTATTTAACTTATATGCAGAGCACATCATGAGAAAGGCGGGGCTAGATGAATCAAAAATTGGAATTAAGATTGCCGGGAGAAATATCAACCACCTCAGATATGCAGATGATACCACTCTAATGGCAGAAAGCGAAGAGGAACTAAAGAGTCTCTGGATGCAGATGAAGGAGGAGAGTGCAAAAGTTGGCTTGAAACTCAACATTAAGAAAACTAAAATCATGGCATCAGGCCCTCTCAATTCCTGGCAGATAGATGTTGAAGAAATGGAGGTAGTGACAGATTTTATTTTCCTGGGCTCCAAGATCACCGCAGATGGGGATTGCAGCCAAGAAATTAAAAGATGCTTGCTCCTGGGGAGGAAAGCTATGGCAAATCTAGACAGCGTACTAAAAAGCAGAGACATCACCCTGCCAACAAAGGTGCGTATCGTCAAAGCTATGGTTTTCCCAGTTGCAATGTATGGCTGTGAAGGTTGGACCATAAGAAAGGCTGAGCGCCAAAGAATTGAGGCATTTGAACTCTGGTGCTGGAGAAGACTCCTGCGAGTCCCTTGGACTGCAAGGCGAACAAACAAGTCAGTTCTAGAGGAGATCAACCCCGACTGCTCTTTAGAAGGCCAGATCCTGAAGATGAAACTGAAATACTTTGGCCACCTAATGAGAAAGAAGGACTCCCTGGAGAAGAGCCTAATGCTGGGAAAGATTGAGGGCAAAGAAGAACGGGACCACAGAGAACGAGGTGGCTGGATGGAGTCACTGAAGCAGTAGGCATAAGTTTAAATGGACTCCAGAGGATGGTAGAGGACAGGAAAGCCTGGAGGAATGTTGTCCATGGGGTTGCGATGGGTTGGACACAACTTCGCAACTAACAACAACAACAATCTTACTTCCTCTCATCTTTTTACCTTTCCTTCCAGTAACTGTGAGTCAAAAAATTACATGCATAGAGTCTCCAGTTAAAGTAAAATACACTTTAGGAATGATGAATTTAAGAAAAGACTGGGCCAGAGTCATCGGCTGCATTAAGCACACAATAGTCTTACACAATGGGAGAACCCAATCACCATCACCTTTTGCTCATCAGCTCCCTTCTTGAAAGTAACAAGAATTCTCTTTTTTGACATAACTGATTCTAGTTCTTATCCATTGCACTCTACATAACAAAATAGTAGAACCCATCAACTCCTAATCAAATTTTATGTTTTTTCCTAAGTGGAATAGAGTTCAGATCAAACTTAGCAGAACAACTGGCAAAGAAAGGAATGGGAACCAAGGAACGTAAAGGGGAATGAATGTTAAATCACCAGAAATGGACTAATTCCATCCAAGACAAAGCTTGTGGATAGCAATAGCATTTAGACTTATATACTGCTTCACAGTGCTTTTACAGCCCTCTAAGCGGTTTGCAGAGTCAACATATAGCCCCCAACAATCTGGGTCTTCATTTTACCAACCTCAGAAGGATGGAAGGCTGAATCAACCTTAAGCCTGGTGAAATTTGAACTGCCAAATTGCAGGCAGCCAGCAGGCAGCAGAAATAGCCTGCAGTGCTGCACTCTAACCACTGCGCCACTGTGGCTCTTATGTTATCTCAGAGCCTCTTTTTGCATTATTTTAAAAGTATGGAGAATGGATGAAGTGTCAGGTAATTGGAAAAGGACAAATTATGTTCCTGTCTTCAAATAGTGGAGAAAAAGAAAATGACTAATTATAGGCTGGTCAGTTTGACATCAATAACAGGAAGAACTTTACAATAGATTAAATGGTCATTTTCTCAGCACTTTAGAGAACAATAGATAATTTGGCAAGAGCCAGTTTATCAAGAATAGATCACAGCAAACCAACCTGCTGCTGTTCCTTTTTGACAAGAGTATCCAGTTTACTAACCATAGAAATATGGTGGACACAGTGTACTTTAATTTCAGCAAAGCATTCCAAAGTCTCCTGTGACAACCTATCACGGAATATTGCAAAAATGGATTGTTTATACTACCATTAGAGGATACCAACCATGAGCGTGTGTGGCAATAGCTTCTGATCAAGCTGGAAGAAAGCTCCAAGGGGAGAACATTAAGCTCTCATCTAGGCCTGGGCTATTTGCTGTATTTATAAAGATGGTTAAGAGAATAGAAAATGTGAGTACCAATTTTGCAGATAATAAAAAGACAGAGAGGATAGAAGGGATGGTAGAAAACAGGACTGGCGCAGGATCACCAAGCTTTTGTGTCTCAAGTAGGACTAGAACTCTGTATCCCAGCTTCTAGCCTGATGTCTTAACAAGAATCCAAAAATACAAGCCAAAAATGCAATTAAAATCGGTCTCATTATATTGTTCAGTTACCAGTTAATACTTGGTTTTTCAGTCTCCGTCCTGAATATTCAAAGAGTGGTTCCAAACATACTTCTTTGAGGAATGATTCCACAGTCTCGGAGCCACACAGGAGAGGATCTTCTTCTCATTGGCGAGAGAAGAGCTTCTGGCAATGGGGTCGTCTTTGGAAGGGACTCTTCTCCAAGTAAATGGACAGCTTCATGGGAAACCATGGGGCCACACAGGGCTTTAAAGACCAGCATCTTAGCAGCCAGCAACCTCTGCCAAATTGCAAATTGGCAGCCTCTGCCAATCCCTATATGATCCCTGTTTCTTGCACCAATCTGTTTCACCACCTTTTGCACCAAATGCAATTTTGGCCACTTTACAAGGGAAGCCCTATTGCAGTTGTTGAGATTATTTTGGACAGACGTCAGCCTGGGGACATGACAGAGATCTATCGGACAACACCAATCAATGATCAAGTGGATGAACATGAGTCCCCCACCCAGCACCACCTTCTGGCTATATCCCAATAGGAATGGATGGAATCACTGCAAAAATATCTCCCCGCTTCAACTCCACCAGACAACCTAGAAGGACACCATAGTTGATGATAGGAAAAGCAGTGAAGAGGTCCAGAACTAAGAGCTGCACTGTGATGGAGTATAGTGAAACAGCAATTTCCTAGGAAAGAGGGAGCACATTCCAAGACAAGACACAACACAGCCTGGAGCTGGAGAGGAAGTGTGTTAGGATAGCCACCCCCTAAGCATCTCAAAGGGCTTATCCATCAGGCTGAGAGTAGGAAATATTTAGTCTTCTGTTGGGTGTGAGCAAATAAAAACAGAATCTTGATTGTATTGCTCTCTGTCATTCTAGGGCTGGGCCTTGACATGCACTCCCACCATTTCCCAGATGAACCCGATTGAAATGTATCCAGCTAATCAGATTTAGAGATGTAATGATATATCCAGAAAAAAATCAAAATTAAGTAGAGATGGGAGAGAATATTCTGGAAGGATGGAAGGGTGGCAAAGTTTGCTTCACTTAAGTGAACACTTTGACTTGTCATGCCTGGCATGGTGTCATTTTTTCAGTGAACCTCCTTTCCCATTCTAGAAGTTATAAATCCTAACACATAAATATCCTTCTCTCTCTCATGTAAGGAAAAGAAGCAACCAACACATACTAGCCTATTGATAGTTTTTTCCATTTATTATTTAACTCTTTTAAACATGTGCTTTGTCAATTTCATAATTTTGACATTGAGAAAAAAGTTTATGAACAAGGAAAGTACTGTTATTTTATGCAAAAATTTTTTGAAGCCAATTAGAGATGGCTTGAGAGCGGAATGCATTCCCATGAGCCTAAATAGCTTTACATACTTCAGGAAAAGGGAGTTAGAAGTTAGGCAATACTGTATACCGGAAAAGTTACAATCTATTTCCAAAAACAACGACACTCCCTCCAAACACATACCAGATAACACACCCATTGACTCTGAGGAACAAGAAAAACTAAATCCAGTTGATAATTACACACCATCACTTGTGATTATATGAAAACTTCCTTTTTGGTTATAAATCAAAATACAAATGGAGACACTCCTTGAAGATGATTATTGGCAAATGGACTTGGAAGTGTGTGTTTTGCCCAACTGAGAAAGTTTTCTGCTAGTCAAAGGCAACTAATCCTGCTTCCACGTCTCACTTGATAGAACTGAACCTTCTATGCAAACAATCAAAGTCAAGTTTCCTTTTCCCATAATGAAAGTTCCCAGGCAACTTTCATTAAAAATGGGGGGGAGGGGAGGTAAGCTTTACACCCTGTTCTAATTATCTTGATTCCTGGTTTTCTCTACTGATTCTGAAGGTTAGAAGAGATTTTGGGTATCAACTACGGTAGTCCAACCCACTGCCCAACAGAATGGGATAACTCATGGTGGCCAGCACTGGTTGCCACCAAGTCGCGGCCGCCAAGTCGCCACAGGATAACACCATGCAGCCAACTCACCGCAGGGACAACTCGCCATGGGCAGCCAGAGGGCTCAGAACCACTGCTGATGCTACAGCTGTGCCAGACTCAGAGCTGCTGGTAATGCCACACCAGGCACCACACCAGGCTCAAAGCCGCCACCAATGCTGCTGCTGTGTGAGTTCAGTGAAGTGGCAGCTTCGCAGCCACTGCATCAGCAGTGACAGTGGGTGTGAAAATGGGACGTCCCCAGTCTCCACTGCCTCCCTGCTGCCCACCACAACTGCCATCGCCACCCTCCTGGCCTCTTCCCCTTGCAGCTTAGTGTGGGGTGAAAACAGGAAGTCCTCGGCTACTGCCTCCCCATCGTCCACCCTGCCCTGTGCTCTGCCCACCTACTTGCTCACCCACCTGGCTCTCCCTCCATCTGCCTGTGACAAGTTGGCCATGAGGAATTGGCCTGCAGTGACTTAGTGATGGTGACTTGGCAGAGGCGAGTTGGTGGTGGCAAGCTGGTCAGAGAGAGTTGTCCTGAGCCCCTGCGCAGGATAGCCAGTCAAGAAGGCCTCTGTTGTGTCTTGCCCGCTCTCACAGCAGCCGGGGCCTTCTTATCTGCTCCCGAACACGGAGGAATGTATGCCTCCCGGCCCCAGTCCTGGCTCCATGCCCAGACAAGCTGAAGAGGAGGGGGCACCTCCCGGTCCCAGCCCTGGCTCCATGCCCAAGCAGGCTGCAGAGGAGGGAGCACCCCCCGGCCCCAGCCCTGGCTCCATGCCCAGGCAAACGGAGCAGCTAGACCCCTCCCCCTCCTCCACAGCATGTGAGCCTGAGGAAGGTTTATTTCCAACAGCTGCTGATTGGAGTGACCCTCGCATCAGAAGACTGGATAGGCGGAGGCAACAGAAGGAAGGGAGGGGCAGGCCTTAATGAGTGCTGAGTCATGGAGCCACACCCCATGGCCTATATAAAGGATCTGCTTTCTGGCAGTCTCTGAGTCAGGCAAAGTTGAACTTATCTTGCTGAAGTCACTTTCTGGTCTCCTGCCTGCTCTGAGGACTTTGCTAGGACTTTGGGCAGAGCTGCAGAGGCAAGCCTGATTCGGATTTCCCTGACCCGGCCGTCAGCGGAGGAGTGGGACACGACAGCCTCTTTTTAAACCTCTTTGCAAAGGACAGTGGATTACCTCCTTGTCCATTACTGAATAGCACTTAGTAGTAAAACATCTTTCCTGAAGTCCAAGTGAAATTTCCTTTCTTGCAAGATAGAAAGACTTGCACATGGATTAGAGAACAAACACAAGCGTACAAGGCCATCAAGAGAGTCAAAGAATTGCAATGGAAATGGGCTGGTCACATAGCAAGAAGAACTGAGACAGATGGACCAGGAATGGCGGTCATAAAATGGATCTCACGTGATAAAAAGCGTTCACGAGAGAGACCTAAAACAAGCTGGATCGAGGACATCAACAAATATTATGGGTCCAATTGGCAAAAGAAAGCTCAGGACTGTATTGGTTGGAAATATGTGGAAGAGGCATTCATCCTGCAGTGGCTAGACAATGGCTAAGATGATGATGATGAAAGCCATTCATGAAACTGTTCCATAAGGATCAGTTGGGATTACTGCTGCACACTGGCTTCCCTGCCTGTGCTCGTTGACTGTGGGGCTCCTTGACATGGAGTTCCCCTGGCTTATGGTTCTGGGACACTTCAACCTGCCTTCTGTGGCCCCAGAGCAGAGGTGGTTCGGGAGTTCATGATCACCATGGACCTGCTCCACAATACTGCCCCCCCCCGCGTGTTTGGCATGCTCTAGATCAGGGGTCTCCAACCTTGGGAACTTTAAGACTTGTGGGCTTCAACTCTCAGAGTTCCTCTTAAAGTTCCCAAAGTTGGAGACCCCTGATCTAGATGGCCTTCATCTTGCAATGGATAGACAATGGCTAAAAGGATCATGATGAATAACCCCTTGTTTCTTTTCCTGCCTTTTGGACTCCAGAAAACAGTTGTCCCCATTTCCTCCATCTTCTTTCACTGAGACTGTTGAGAGGTAGGTTTAAAGCCTTCCCCCCACACAAATGGCTTCACTCCCTTGCTAAACCCCAGACTGAAATAATGGGCCCCCCTGATACAGCCTTTTAAGGGTTAAGCTTTTCTGATGCAAAGGGCTTCTTCTCATGGAGTACAGCTCTTCATCTGGGGAGGGACAAAATTTAGACATTCTTGAACAGAACTCTAGAACAGCAGGTTTTAGAATGAGCCTCCATTACCACCCTTTAATTAATACAGGCAAGTCCTAACTCATTTATCCACTAATTATGCAACTCTTCTGGAAAACTGAACACCTATTATGAAGTATTATTAATGGTTAAATTGGTGGATGAACATGCATTCTTTGTATTAAAAAAAAGTAAACAACCCAGTAAGACTGCCTCCTAAAAAGAAAATTATTTCACAGAAGAGTCTTTGAAGCTATTTCAAAGCCGTAACACCTAAAGCCAAAAACTCCTTGAAAAATTAGCTTGTAATGTATTCAATTGCCCTCTCCAACAAATAATCCTCAACCAAGATATTGTGATTAAATGGACACACCTTTTGTTCATCTTACAAGCAAACTAAAATTCTAATCTTTCTCATGAATTGCTAAATTCATGTCCCCCAAATATACCAGAATACTTCAGAATTTGGAATTATAGTTTGGCCACATTCAGAACCAGACTCAAATTGTGACATAACCGATTAAAAAAAGTAACATATAACCACACAAACAGAATTACTATGTCCCCAAACTGAACAGAAACATTTCAAAGGAAATTTAATGTAATCATTAATCATAATTACATGTAATCCTCACAAATAACTGGGCAACTAGGGCATTATGTGATCACCATTCACAACTTCTCAATGGCTTCCCCAATTGAGCAAATCTAGTAGCAAATAGAGATCACAGATGAGGTCGGACACTCCATAAGGATACAAGGACAAGTCACAATTACCATTTGTTCAATTGCTGAATAACTGTTGGTCATTAAAAACAGGACCACTTTTCCTATATTGTTTTTGTTGGCATTTTTAATTCCAGAAAATCTACAATAACTAGCATTTACAGGCCAGACACTAGATTACAGATAGAACTTTAAAAGTATACAAGAAACATGATTTATGCACAAAATGCAATATAACTTAGAATATGACTTTATGCATCATATCAGACAATACAAGACAATTTATTACACAACGTGCACAGTAGGGACTAAGAATAAACCTGGGTGCAAATACTATTCTAAAAGGGTAGTACAGAAACTCCTTGCAAGATTACGTCTTTCAGATAGCTGTTCCAGTAAAATAAGCACTTTTATATCAACCTCAACAAGAAAAAGTGAACTGTCTTTGCTAGGTTACTCTTTTTACAGAATGCATGGAATGTATCAGTTGGAAAAAGGTTCATCCACTAGTTTGCAAGGACTCTTCGATCTTTCTCACATGTTTTATTAAACCACTTTTCCCAGATCTCTCTAGGTATTTGGTTTTTCCTATTCAGAGGCAAGTCCTCACACTTTACACAGGTGAAAGTGGACTGGCTGTATAAGGTCAATTTGAATTGTGATTTTGTCCTTTAAGGCATTAGCCAATTTCCATACATTGGTGTTATTTAACAAATTTTACAAACCTCCAACATTACTAACCTAACCTAACCTTACTAACCATGAGGAAAAAAACCCACTATCAGTTGTGACAAAGATTACTGAGTATAGTAATGAATCTACTGCAGATGAGCTAAAACTCAACAAACACACCTGAGCACTCCTACCTTCCAAGAACATTAAAACCACACACACTGGGCAGTACAGGCAGCTGCTAACCAAATGTAGAACACCACAAGTTGCAACACTTGGCCAAGTGTTTTGCAGGGCAGTTAATCTTGTCTTTGCTCTCTTACATCAGACTTGGAGTATGTATCCAAGGTGTACCTGTCTTGTTCATTCAGTATGTCAAGCATCAGCAATACTCACGTGGTTACTGAATACAAGACAAAAAGTACCCCCTTTATTGTGCTGAGGACCTTATGGCCCAATTCAACTTCATGAGCCAGAGTTCTACATGGGAGAAACAGATGTGATCAGCGTTCATGTTCTGCTGTATCCCACGGGCAGCTTACAACAGTTGTTTGGTATTGATTTGCTTAGAGAAGATTCAACATTCACACCAAACATTCTAGTCCACATCTGGCAAAGTGGCATCCAGAGATGTAGCCCTAATCTGGTGAAACACAGGAGATGTCGGATGGAAAAACAGACATTCTGGCATTCCAAAGAAGCTCGTAAAAGCTCCAAGTTTGATTTTGGATTCCCTCCGATTGGCACACACGATAATGGATAAGATTAGGGCAAAGGTAACACACACACACACACACCCGCCTCAGAGCTACTTTGATCAATAACAATAGGAAAAGCTCACCCACCCAGAGACCCTCTGGGTGGTGCCAAAAGAGCCCCAAACTCCATTTTTCACCAGACAGAATTCATAGTTTAAAATCCAGCCTTGACCGGACAAGAGTTAAGAAATAAAAGCTGCTAAGCGGTCAGTCCAAAGTTCAGAAACGGCAGAAACACAACTTCAGGCTGCAGCCAAACCTCCCCGCTGGGAAGAGGCGACTCGTCTGGAAAGCAGAAGCCAGCCGGCCTCTTCCATGCCCGCCCGCCCGCCCCCCGCCCGCTCCTCTGGCCAGCTGCAGTTCCATCCTCGGCTGCCAATTCTGGAGTCTGCATGGATGGCACCAAAGCGCTTTCCCGGCCTCTCTTCCTTCAAAGGCGGCGCCTCCTCCGCCGCGGTCCCGGCCGCTTCGCTCGACCCGCAGGAGCCGCCCAGCCCGGCCGGACTTTCGGGGGCGGGGGGGGGAACCTCGCCTGCGGAGACAACCGGCCGCCTGTCCAGGGAGCCCCGGCGGCCGGGAACGTTGCCGGGGCCCGAGGAAGACCCCCGCCCGCCCTTCCCTGCTCACCCCTGCGAGGCCGCTCCCGGCGGGCGAGGCCTCTGGCTTCCTCAGGCGCGACTT
This sequence comes from Ahaetulla prasina, assembly GCF_028640845.1. Classification (NCBI taxonomy): domain Eukaryota; kingdom Metazoa; phylum Chordata; class Lepidosauria; order Squamata; family Colubridae; genus Ahaetulla; species Ahaetulla prasina. The sequence goes on along the minus strand of NC_080551.1, from coordinate 867,784 downwards.
CAGGCTCTTCATGCTGCCGCTGCCGCTGCCGGTGCCACCGCCCGGCGGGACGGAGCGCCGCCACTTGCCTCAGCCGCGCGGGAGGAGCGCAGGCCCCGCGTCTGGCAGCCTCGGCCAATCGGGCCGCGAGGGCGGCGGGACTTCCTTGCCTGGCCGGCCCCTCCCTCCCTCCCTCCCTCCCGCGGGCGGCCCCTGGGAGAAGCGGGCCTCGGAAGCGCCTCGCGGAAAAGGGGATCCGCGACCAGCAGGAGCGGCTGGCGGCCCTTCGCGCGGCCCAAACCAGAAGCCGGCAGGTCAGGAGCGCGAGCGGCCCTGCCTGCTTGCTGGGTCCCATCCGGTGATCCTCAGAGGGGAGACCTGGAGCCCGCCGCTCCTCTCGCGCCTGGTGAGACGGGAAGGATCCGTCTGAGAGCGGCGGCCCCGGCAACTCCGTGCGAGGAAGGGCCTGTGGCAACCCAGGGAACCGTTGCGGCTCCCAGAGCAGAAATCTGTGCGTGGCCGCATCGCCCGGCTGCCGCTTCTGGGCCTTCTTCAAGGGCAGCCCGTGTCCCGCACATCGCAGCCATCCACGCTGAAGCTGCCCAGGGCACGCTTGGCTGTCAAAAGGCCCGGTGGGCACAGGAAACGAGACGGCGGCTCTTGACCGCAGCTGCCGTGTGTTCGTGGAAGAGGAGTTCTGGGGGACTCCCCGGTTTGCGGGCTGGTTCTGTTAGCTGTAATGCCAGTCCAAAACTATGGGTGGGAAACCGTTGGACCCAGGGAATCCTAAAACCTGAAGCCATGCAGTCTTCCTAGAATTGAGCTAAAACTGGTTCTTCCCCATCCAAACCCTCAGGACACTGAGACGGAATATCGATTGACCGCACTTGAGCAGCCTGAGGTGGAGTGTGACGTTGAGCCGATGGAGGGACTTGATGAAAAGAATGTCGAGCCCTGAGACATCCTGCAGGGCGCCTGTAGGTGAGACCTCTTCTCTTCAATCAGCACCACCTGGAACCTACTCCAAAGGAAGGAAGAGAACAGCACAGCACCACGTCTCCATTCTTAACTTCCAAACCTGGCCAGAAAAATATTGTGGTTAAGGATATCAAAAGATCAAGGAGAGCCAGGACAGAGGTGCCAAACCCAGCTCCTGCCAGAGGTCAATGCATGTGAGATCAGTGCTGCTTGAGGCCCGTATCCAGACCTGACGCTGGGTTTGGAATAATCTGCTTCCTCCAGGGTTCTCTGAAATGGCAGTGCAGCCACCTTTTTCAACATCCTTCCCTAAAAGGGAAAAATTGGAGACAGGACAGACATTCTCTAACATGGTGGGTCCGATAATGTCTTCTGACAGAGGGGATAAATCACCACCTACTTAACCAACGGTGACATCCCCCTTTGCATGAGCATCACTTTCATGTTTGGATTAGTGGATGGATCTCTGGGTGTTTCAACTGAAGCCTGCATAAAAACCTTCATTGCCCGTGAGGTGCCATGAGAACCTATTCCACCATTTTTCCCAGTGGCTGTGCTGGACCAATGCACCAGAGCTCTGGTTTTATGATGCTTTTGAGTAAAACTTACTAACATCTGCTACAGTCATTTTTGATCCATAGAGATACATTTTTTTATAGTGACTCCAGATAATATAATCTAAAAATCACCAGATCTGTGCCAATATAATGAGGACTGGTGTCAGGACTGATTTGCACTTTTACCTGCATTCTGCCTTCATTCGTAGCTTGACAATAACAGAGAGGGGTGGATGGAATACAGGGGTGGGAGAATGGTAATCAAGCATTTGTTGGCTTCCGTGAGACATTGCTGGCATCTCAAGGACACACTGAGCAGATGTCCCAGCTTGGCTGGGTATTTCCCATGACAAAATGAACATGTGTGATTGGTGAATGTATTGGACCATGGGTGGCCCATACAAAAATGGAGGCATTAACTACACTTACTTTTGCATGGGAAACCCAGAGCTGGTTTCGCTTCTGTGCCAAAGTGGCTTGTACAATAAAGTTTTCTATTTTGGTAAAATAATGTTCCAGGAATTCCTTTTTCTGGATTTGCCAACTGGACAATTGACATTAAACCAACTCTCTATGTAGCCGCCTACCTGGACTCCACCAGGAGGTTGGCAGCTTTGAGATGTTGGCAGCCAACAAAGAAATGGATTGGGGGGGGGCAAACCAGGGGACGCCTCCTCTCGAGAGGTCCTGGTGGCAGGTCATGTCAAAGCTGGAATGAGGGCAGCCGGCACAGGCCCCAAACAGAAAGCGGAGAAGCTGGACCAACAAACCAAACTCAAGGGGGAGTGAGCAACAGAGGGACCCTATCTGGTCCCCAAGGGCCAGTGAGTCAGTCACGTGAGGAAGGCAGCAGAATCAGAATCAACCAACCCCCACTGGGGTCACGGTGACCCAGGGGAGCAAGTGGAAGCTAGGCAAGTAGCCAAGTGGATGACCCAACCGAGTGGAAGTTCCTAGCCTCAATTCGCAGTCTTAATGGACCAGTTTAGGGAGAAGTTTGGTGGGCTGGAAGTCCAAGGAACCACCTCACAGAAGGCAATGACCGCCTAGGGCTTTATATTACTTCATCAAATGTGAAATTGTATAAGAATAACTTTGAGGTGTTATGGCAAAAAGTTCAGAAGGAAATGCTTAGTTGGAAAAAATTACAATTATCATTATTGGGGAGAATAGCAGCTATTAAAATGAATGTTTTACCTAGATTTTTATTTTTGTTTCAGATGATACCAATAATTAAGAAAGATAAAAATTTGGAAGAGTGGCAGACTGGAATTAATAAATTTATAAGGGAAGGTAAAAAAGCGAGAGTTAAAATGAAAATATTTCAAGACATACGGGAAAGAGGAGGTTTAAAAATGCCCAATTTTAAATTATATTATGAAGCAGCTGCTCTTTCGGTAATAAGTGATTGGTTTAATTTAATGGAGGAAAGGATTTTGAATATAGAAGGTTATGATTTATTATATGGATGGCATGCATATTTATTGTATGATAAAAAAATGGATAGAGCCTTTAAGAACCATGTGTTAAGAATTGCTCTTCTGCGTGTCTGGAAGAAATACTATTACAAGTTGAATTATAAAATTCCTATTTGGGCAAATCCCAGGCATACAATAGAGAATATAAATATAGAACAGAAACAGGAAATGATTACTTATAAAGAACGTTTATATTTTGAGAGAGGTAATTTACAATTAAAATCCTTGCAACAATTGAAAGAAGAAGGGAGAAATTATACTTGGTTCCAATATGGGCAATTACGAGCTAGATGGAAAGAAGATCAGAAAATTGGTATCATGCAGAATGAAGAAAACTTGGTAAAACAAATTATAAATCAAACCCAGAGGCATATAAAGAGATTGTATAATGTGTTGATAGAAATAGACTCTGAAAGGGATTTAGTAAAGGATTGTATGATAAAATGGGCACAAAATATTCAGGAACCAATATTTTTGGAAACTTGGGAACAAATTTGGGTTAGAAATGTTAAATTTATGCAAGCACAGAACTTAAGGGAAAATTTTTATAAAATGTTTTATAGGTGGCACTTAGACCCTAAGAAATTATCATGTATGTATCCAGATATGCAAGCGAAATGTTGGAGATGTAATTGTGATGATGCTACATATTTTCATGTCTGGTGGACTTGTAAGAAGATTAAGGCTTTTTGGATAAGGATCTGGTGGATTATACAAAATGTTTTGAAAAAGAAGATAAAGTTCCTACCGCAATTCTCCTTATTGGGAGAATAGCAGCTATTAAAATGAATGTTTTACCTAGATTTTTATTTTTGTTTCAAATGATACCAATAATTAAGAAAGATAAAAATTTGGAAGAATGGCAGATTGGAATTAATAAATTTATATGGGAAGGTAAAAAAGCGAGAGTTAAAATGAAAATAATTCAAGACATACGGGAAAGAGGAGGTTTAAAAATGCCCAATTTTAAATTATATTATGAAGCAGCTGCTCTTTCGGTAATAAGTGATTGGTTTAATTTAATGGAGGAAAGGATTTTGAATATAGAAGGTTATGATTTATTATATGGATGGCATGCATATTTATTGTATGATAAAAAATGGATAGAGCCTTTAAGAACCATGTGTTAAGAATTGCTCTTCTGCGTGTCTGGAAGAAATACTATTACAAGTTGAATTATAAAATTCCTATTTGGGCAAATCCCAGGCATACAATAGAGAATATAAATATAGAACAGAAACAGGAAATGATTACTTATAAAGAACTTTTATATTTTGAGAGAGGTAATTTACAATTAAAATCCTTGCAACAATTAAAAGAAGAAGGGAGAAATTATACTTGGTTCCAATATGGGCAATTACGAGCTAGGTGGAAAGAAGATCAGAAAATTGGTATCAAGCAGAATGAAGAAAACTTGGTAAAACAAATTATAAATCAAACACAGGCGCATATAAAGAGATTGTATAATGTGCTGATAGAAATAGATCTGAAAGGGATTTAGTAAAGGGTTGTATGATAAAATGGGCACAAAATATTCAGCAACCAATATTTTTGGAAACTTGGGAAAAAATTTGGGTTAGAAATGTTAAATTTACGCAAGCACAGAACTTAAGGGGAAATTTTTATAAAATGTTTTATAGGTGGCATTTAGATTCTAAGAAATTATCATGTATGTATCCAGATATGCAAGTGAAATGTTGGAGATGTAATTGTGATGATGCTACATATTTTCATGTCTGGTGGACTTGTAAGAAGATTAAGGCTTTTTGGATAAGGATCTGGTGGATTATACAAAATGTTTTGAAAAAGAAGATAAAGTTCCTACCGCAATTCTCCTTATTGGGAATTATTACGGACTGTACAGTAATTGAGACTAAGATGATTTTAAACTTAATAACAGCGGCAAGACTATTGATAAGACAATACTGGAAGAAAAAAAGAGTTACCTACAATAGAAGAATGAATATTGAAAGTTGCTAATTTGGCTGAGATGGCTAAAATCTCAGCCTTTTTGAAAGACACTACACAAGAAAAATATCTAACTGAATGGAAAAAATGGATTGAATATACGCAAAATAGATATCAGATTAAGAGATATCAGATTGCTTTTGAATGATTAGGATGTATTTATCTTTGATTTGTATGGGGGAAGTTAGGATTTGAGAAGAAGGGGAGGATTATTTGTGTTAGGGAAAAGTTAGTGAATGATTGTTTTTTGAACTATACCTTGTGTTTGTTCTGGGAAATAGGTGGGTGGGGAGGGTGGTTTCGGAGGGAGGGGGGAAGGGATGGAGGGGGGGAGGGGGGAAAAGGGGGGTGAAAATTTTTGTAAAAGCTTTTTCAATTAAAAAAAAAAGGCAATGACCGCGAGAACCGGGATGAGTGCCATGAAATTGCTGCCTTCCCTGTCTCCCCCCCCACTCCTACAGCTGCCCCACAGCCACAGAAGAGACTGCCCCATCAATTTGCGTCTGGATGTGCCACCCCCAGTGGGGCATTTGTACTCTATGTCTGACCCTGAGTTGGCCGGGTTGCAGGACTTCCTAGACAAAAAATCTGGCTCGGGGTTTTATCCGGCCCTCGTCATCACCAGTGTTGTTCATGAAGAAGATTGGAGAATTTAGTTGCAACTATCGCAAATTGAGTGCCATCACCCTGTGCAATCGGAATCCTCTGCCCCTCATTTCTAGGACTGTTGGAACAGCTCCGGGAGGCCACCATATTCACAAAACTAGACCTGCGGGGAGCCTATAATCTAGCTTGGATCCGGCCCAGGGATGAATGGAAGATTTTGTTTGGCACCAGGTACGGACACTTCGAGTATACTGTCATGCCTTTTGGGCATGACAGTCTTCCAACATTTTATGAATGACATTTTCCAGAGCTTGTTGGATCAGTTTGTCATGATCTACTTAAACAACATCCTGATCTACTCTCTCTCCTGGGAGAGCCACCAACAGCACCTAATGCCTGGTCCTGCAACAGCTCCGGAAGAACCGCTTGAATGCTAAACTGGAGAAATGCCAGTTTTTTCAATCAACCATCAATTTCCTGGGGCATTGCATTTCTCCTGAGGGCATTGCTATGGAGCCAAGCAAGATCGAGTCTCTGTGTAGTTAGCAACCTCCTCGGTGAGTTAAGGATGTCCAGTGACTCCTTGGGTTCGCCAACTACTATCAGATATTTATCCCCGGCTTTGGTTCCCTGACAGCACCCCTCACTCAACTCCTTCAGAAAAAGATCCCATTTCAATGGAGTACCCCTGGGAAACAAGGTCCCAGGCCTTGAAGCAAGCATTCATGCAAGAGCCCATCTTGAAACATCCCAACCCCCACCGTCCATTTGTAGTGGAAGCGGATGTGTCCGATGTTGCAGTTGGAGCAGTGTGACTCCAGGCTCACATGCCCAGGGATACCCCCATCCCTCCCCTGATTATAAGAAAGTTGCGGACCAGTCTCGGCAAGAGACATCAGCATTGGCTATGGAGGATTGGGTATAGCTGTCCAAGAGGCGCCAAGAGGCACCCAAGAGGCCAGTCAAGAAGTTAGACCACTGGTACCTTGGCTCTTTCCCCATTGAAGTGGTTATCAACCCGGTCGCCTATCGCCTGACATTGCCACGCATGCTGTAAGTCCATCCGGTCTTTCATCGATCACTCCTTGTTGCAGAACATCCAGCCTGTCCACTCCACCAACCAGACCGTCCCCCACCAGACCCACGTGACGGAGGTGGACTGCCTGAGTATGCCAGCATTCAGGACTTCCGGTGGCTGAAAGGACAGTTTCACTACCTGATCGAGTGGAAGGGTTATGGGCCAGAGGATTTCACATGGGAGGATGCGACCTCCGTACAAAGCACCTGCTTTGATGCAGGCCTTCCACGACCAATTCTCGTCATAGCTGCACCCGAATGGTCAGACCTGGGGGAAGGGCTCTGCAGTGAGTATAGTGTTGTGGCCTGCCAACTGGCAGCAGAGCTGGCAGCAGACTCAGACGATGAGGTTGGGGAGGAACTTGGGCCAGTTTTGGAGTCTGGGGAATGCTCTGATGGATGCTCTCCATCGGACGCAGAGATAGAGTCAGGGCCACCCAACATTTCCCAGCCACCAGAGAGGCAGCTACCTTTGGAGGCTGAAATGAGTGAGGAGGAAGAACAGCTGGGGAGATTTTGGTGGGTGAATGCAATTAATTCACAAGAGGTAAATAAAGGGGTTTCTCATGACAAGGCATCTATTTCTTGCTTCTGCTAAGGCTGAGTCAGAACAGTTCCCATTTGAGGTTTGGACAGACCTTAAGAACCTAGAGGCATTAAAGACCCCAAGGAACCTATTCCTTAAGCAGGTCCAATGGGCTCAGTATTTTAACAGCTTTAATTTTAACCTTCACTACTTATCGGGGGTGAAGAATCACTTAGCAGTTGCCCTCTGTTATATGCCCCAGTATAGAAAGGCCTGAGAGGAAGTAGTAAAAGTCATCCTATTCAAGCAGTTCACAGCACCAGCACTTACGAGACAGTAGAGAACAGTCTGTCTGCAGCCAGCTAGAGACTCGTTGATGCAGCTGCTAACTGATGCCTTGAGTGGGGAGGGAACGAGTAGTTCCGAAAACATAAGCATGACTTGATGGTAAAGAATGGCTTGGGGAGCAAGTTGTACATCCCAGCCAACCTTAGTCCTGCAGGGGAGCCATAATGCAAAAACTGGAGGGCATTTTAGGTTTGTGCAGATCATTTGGTAAAGAGACAGTTTTGGTGGCCAAAAATGAAAAATAGAAGCCTAGGTGGCCAGTTGTGACGTTTGTGCCTCCATGAAGCACCTTCTTGGGAAGCCTCCAGGTTTGCTACAGTCAGTAGCTGACCCCGCTATGGGACTTCTCCATGACATCCATGGATTTATTTATTTATTTATTGAAAAAGTTTTAACAAGCAAAAACATTTCCCCCCCTTTTCCCCCCCCTCCCCCCCACAAACTCCCTTCCCCTCCTTCCCCCGGCTTCCCGGTCAATCACAAGGTATAGTTATACAAAAAACAAACATAGAGTAAAATTTTCCCTTCTAATCCAATTAACCTCATCCAAATCTTTTCATTTCCCAGCTCCCCCATTACATAAAATAATATTTCCTAATTATTCAAAGGCAATCTAATATTTCTTAATCTGATATCTGTTTTGTAGATAATCAATCCATTTTTTCCATTCAATTAAATATCTTTCCTGCGTATTATCTTTCAAAAAAGCTGAGATTTTAGCCATCTCAGCCAAGTCAGTAACTTTCAATATCCATTCTTCTATTGTAGGTAACTCTTTTTTCTTCCAATATTGCCCAATCAACAGCCTTGCTGCTGTTATTAAATTCAGAATCAATTTAGTCTCAATCCCTGTACAATCCGTTATAATTCCCAAAAGGAAAAATTGTGGCAGGAACTTTATCTTCTTCTTCAGGACATTTTGAATAATCCACCAAATTCTTATCCAAAAGGCCTTAATTTTCTTGCAAGTCCACCAAATATGAAAATATGTAGCATCATCACAGTCACATCTCCAACATTTTGCTTGGATATCAGGATACATACATGATAATTTTTGGGGATCTAAGTGCCATCTATAAAACATCTTTTAAAAATTTTTCCCTTAAATTCTGTGCTTGTGTAAACTTAACATTTCTAACCCAGATTTTCTCCCATGTTTCCAACATTATTGGTTCCTGAATATTCTGTGCCCATTTTATCATACAGTCCTTTACCAAATCCTTTTCCGAATCTATTTCAAGCAACACATTATACAATCTCTTTATATGCTCCTGGGTCTGATTTCTAATTTGCTTTATTAAATTTTCCTCCCTTTGCATTATACCAATTTTTTGATCTTCTTTCCATCTAGCACTTAGTTGCCCATATTGAAACCAAGTATAATTCCTCCCTTCTTCATTTAATACCTGTAATGATTTTAATTGCAATCTACCTCCTTCAGCATACAAAAGTTCTTTATAAGTAATCATTTCCTGTTTCTGTTCTATATTTATATTCTCTATTGCATGTCTGGGGCTCGCCCATATAGGAATCTTATAGTCTAGTTTATAAGAATATTTTTTCCAGACCCGCAAAAGAGCACTTCTCAACACATGATTCTTAAAAGCCCTATCCACTTTTTTTTCATAAAATAAATACGCATGCCATCCATATAACAACATATCCATGGATTTTATTGTGGAGTTGCCTGAGAGTGCTGGGAACACAGTAATCTGGACTGTAATTGACCTCTTCTTGAAGCAAGCACACTTTGTGACATGTCCAAAGTGTCCCTCAGCCCTGGTCCTAGCCGACATGTTTCTGCAGCATATCTACAGACTACATGGGGTCTCAAAGCACATTATCTCAGGCAGGAAGTGCAGTTCACAGCAAAGTTTTGGCAGGGATTTTAGAAGATGATAGGGTCCTTCCAGAGATTTAATTTAACTCCTATCATCCTTGTACCAATGGAGCTTTTGAACGAGCTAATTCATTGGTAGAGCAATACCTGCGCTGTTAGTAAATTATCTGAATTGAACAACTACAAAGCTTCCTGGGTTTTGCTAACTTCTATCGACAATTCATCCCCTCGTTTGCAAAGATTGCCTTACTGATTACAAACCTCCTGAACCTCTCCTGTTCAACATCTATATGAAGCCGCTGGGCGAGATCATCAATGGCTTTGGGGTGAGATACCAACTGTACGCTGATGATACGTAGCTGTACTTTTCCACCCCAGGCCACCCCAGCGAAGCTGTTGAAGTGCTGTCCCGGTGCTTGGAAGCCATACAGGTCTGGATGGGGAGAAACAGGCTCAAGCTCAATCCCTCCAAGACGGAGTGGCTGTGGATGCCGGCAACAGTCGGCTGCTGTTGGGGGCGAGTTACTGGCCCCAGTGGAAAGGGTGTGCAACTTGGGTGTTCTCCTGGATGGACGGCTGTCATTTGAAGATCATTTGACGGCCGTCTCCAGGAGAGCTTTTCACCAGGTTCGCCTGGTTCGCCAGTTGCGCCCCTTCCTTGACCGGGATGCCTTATGCACGGTCACTCATGCTCTTGTTACCTCTCGCTTGGATTATTGCAATGCTCTCTACATGGGGCTCCCCTTGAAGTGCACTCGGAGGCTTCAGTTAGTCCAGAATTCAGCTGCACGGGTGATAGAGGGAGCCGCCCGTGGCTCCCGTGTAACACCACTCCTGCGCAGGCTGCACTGGCTGCCTGTGGTCTTTCGGGTGCACTTTAAGGTTTTGGTTACTACCTTTAAAGCGCTCCATGGCTTAGGGCCTGGGTACTTACGGGACCTTATGCCTCCCAATGACCTGTACGCTCACACAGAGAGGGACTTCTCAGGGTGCCGTCCGCAAGGCAATGTCGGCTGGCGGCCCCCAAGGGAAGAGCCTTCTCTGTGGGGGCTCCTACTCTCTGGAACGAACTTCCCCCTGGCTTGCGACAATTGCCTGACCTTCGGACCTTTCGCCGCGAGCTGAAGACGTATTTATTTACTCGCAAGGGGCTGGCTTAAATTTTAAATTTTAAATTTTTAGATGAATTTTAAGGGTTTTTAGATTGTACTATGTTTTAAATTTTTGGCCAATTTTATAATAAGTTTTTAAATTGTTTATTTTAATTGTATATTACTATTGTTTTTATTTTGATTGTGAACCGCCCTGAGTCCTTCGGAGAAAGACGGTATAAAAATCTAATAAATGATAAAATAATAATAATAATAATAAAACAAAGGGAGAGGTGTGGCCAGCGGGCTCGCCACGAGAGGGTCCGGGCAGTCCCCGCGCCGGACGGAGTGAGAACGAAGACACGGAGTCCAATTCTTCTCGGGGTGAGCGAGCCTCGAGCTAGCTCGAGACAACTCTTTTATTGAGGTTAGGGGTGGGTTACAGAGTTTCAGAAGGCAAGCATGTGATCCTGATTAACCATACATAAACTGACACATTGGGTTGGAATATACATATACGGCAATTTGTTTGCAAGCACAGTTAAGTAAGATGAATATTCTATGTGTGCAAAGCAGTTTTCATATCATGTCCGGTGTTACCCGGACAGGCTCTGTGGTTAGCATTTCTGAGCAGTTTGCAACAGCAGGTGTGGGTACATTTCTACAGAACTTTTCCTGTTACAGAATGTTCAACTGCAGCGAGACATGGAAACATCACAGTTAATGGTTATGTGGTTGGAACAGGATATACAGAAATACACGTATAATGCAGCTACTTTGTCTGCTTGCTACTTTGTCTGCTTGCTACTTTGTCTGCTTGCTAGTTTTTCTTGTACATGATCCGATTCTAACAAGAATCTACATCTACAAGTTTTATATTGCTTATCTGAGAGATTATTTGGCTAATGCAAAGCAGAATTACTTGACCATTGCCATAATGATTCCCAACAGAGAGGCAAAGCCAAAACCATCCCGGCCTCTCAAATGGACAATGGAATGTCAGGCAGCTTTTGAGAAACTGAAACGTCTGTTTGCTACCGAGCTGGTCCTTAAACACCCTGACATGGAAGCCCCGTTTGTCATTCAGGCAGACGCCAGCAATGTGGCCATCGGAGGAGTGTTATTTCAAACCAATGCCGAGGGGAAGTTGCAACCCTGTGCATATACCTCCCGTAAATTGTCTGACACAGACGATCTGGGAGAAGGAGGCTTTTGCCATTCGCTGGGCACTGTTAACATGGACGCAGTTTCTGGAAGGGGCAAAGCACCCTTTTGAAGTGTGGACTGATCACAAAAAGTTAGAGGCCCTAAAAACACCTTGCAAACTGTTGCCAAAGCAAGCCCTCTGGGCCCAACACTTTAACCGTTTTAACTTCTCTTTGCGCTACATCCCAGGGGGGAAGAACTTTCTAACAGATGCCCTCTCAAGGTTACCTCAATACAATAGTGCTTGGACGGAAGTGATTCATCCGATTGTTCCCTCGAATCAACTGGCAGCCCCAGCAGTCACCCGGGGCCAAGCGAAAACAGACCAACCCATATCCAGAGACCTGACTGAGCAGCTAAAAGAAGCATTAAAAACTGATGACTGGTTTTTAGTCCACTCTAATGAGTGCACACTTGGGGAGGGTCTCACCTGGGTGGGCGCGAAATTGTATGTCCCCGCAAGCCTGAGAGGGGCAATATTGCAGCACAGCCATGACACTAAAGCTGGTGGTCATTTTGGATTTGTAAAGACATTGCATCTAGTTAAATGACAATTCTGGTGGCCGGCTCTAAAGAAAGACATAGAAGCCTATGTGGCGAGCTGCCCCATGTGTGCATCAGCAAAGAAACCTCTGGGGAAGACCCCTGGGTTACTTCAGAGTGTTGCCAGGCCTGGAGCCCCATGGAGAGAAATATCCATGGATTTTATTGTTGAATGGCCTGAGAGTGGGGGAAATACAGTTATTTGGATGGTTACTGATTTGTTCTCCAAACAAGTGCATTTTATACCATGTCCAAAAATCCCTTCGGCTAAAACCCTGGCTAAACTGTTTGTCCAACATGTGTATAGTTTACATGGGAATAATCTCAGACAGAGGGGTTCAGTTCACCTCCCATTTCTGGAAGGAGTTCCTAGGGTTGTTAGGCTCCGCCCAGGGGTTAAGCTTCACCCACCATTCTGAGACCTTGTGAAAGAACCAATTCAGTGTTGGAACAATACCTTAGATGTTACATAAATTATCAGCAAGACCTCCTGTAGGTGGACCTCCTGCCTTTTGCAGGGGTCGTCTATTACAATTCTATCTATAGTAGTACTGGTTTCACCCCGTTCAAGGTAGCCTCAGGTCAGGAATTTGAACCCCGGAGTTACCTGGAGAGAAACCGCAAATACCTTCATTAACTGATTGGATCGAACAGCTACAGAGTACCTGATCGGTAACACATAAAGCCCTAGATGAAGCACACGACGCACATAAGAAACAAGCTGATAAGAAAAGAACATCGGCTAGAGATTACAAAGCAGGGGATAAGGTATTCCTATCCACCAAGTACCTACAAACTACCCAAAAGTCAAAAAACCTTGGACCTAAATATGTGGGTCCTTTCCCTATTGTACGCATAGTGAATCCTGTTACAGTACAATTGGAATTACCAAAACCCTTGAGGAGGATTCATCCTGTGTTTCATGTTAGTTTACTGAAGCCCGAGCGTATTTCCTCCTTCCATCCAGAACATAAATCCCCACCGGTCCCTATTTATTTATTTATTTATTTATTTATTTATTTAATCAAATTTTTATACCGCCCTATCTCCCGAAGGACTCAGGGCGGTTTACAGCCAGATAAAATACAGAAATCATACACAATAAAAACTAATTAAAAAACTTATTTAAATAGGCCAGAATTTAAAATTACAGTTAAAATGATAAAACCCCATTACCTAAAAATTAATAATTAACCCCAGTTAAAATTAAGTAAAACTTTTAATCCAGTCCCGCTTGGATAAATAAATGCGTTTTCAGCTCACGGCGAAAAGTCCGAAGATCAGGCACTTGGCGTAAACCAGGGGGAAGTTCGTTCCAAAGCGTAGGAGCTCCCACAGAGAAGGCCCTACCCCTGGGGGCCGCCAGCCGACATTGTTTGGCGGACGGCACCCTGAGAAGACCCTCTCTGTGTGAGCGTACGGGTCGGTGGGAGGCATGAGGTAACAGCAGGCGGTCCCGTAAGTACCCGGGCCCTAAGCCATGGAGCGCTTTAAAGGTGGTAACCAAAATCTTAAAGCGCACCCGAAAGACCACAGGAAGCCAGTGCAGACTGTGTAGTAGTGGTGTTATATGGGAGCAACGAGTGGCTCTCGTTACTACTCGCGCAGCTGCATTCTGGACTAGCTGCAGCCTCCGGGTGCACTTCAAGGGCAGCCCCATGTAGAGAGCATTGCAATAGTCCAAACGAGATGTAACCAGAGCGTGAGTGACCGTGCATAAGGCATCCCGGTCAAGGAAGGGGCGCAACTGGTGGACCAAGCGTACTTGGTAAAAGGCCCTCCTGGAGATGGCCGCCAGATGATCATCGAACGACAGCCGCCCATCCAGGAGGACACCCAAGTTGCGCACTCTTTCCATTGGGGCCAATAACTCGCCCCCAACAGTCAGCCGCGGTTGCAGCTGGCTGTACCGGGGTACCGGCATCCACAGCCATTCCGTCTTGGAGGGATTGAGCTTGAGTCTGTTTCTCCCCATCCAGACCCGTACGGCTTCCAAGCACCGGGACAGCACTTCAACAGCTTTGTTGGGGTGGTCCGGGGTGGAGAAGTACAGCTGAGTGTCATCAGCGTACAGATGGTAACTCACCCCGAATCCACTGATGATCTCACCCAGCGGCTTCATATAGATGTTGAACAGGAGAGGCGAGAGAATCGACCCCTGAGGCACCCCACACGTAAGACACCTCGCGGACGATCTCTGCCCCCCTGTCAACACCGTCTGCGACCGATCAGAAAGATAGGAGGAGAACCACCGATAAACGGTGCCTCCCACTCCCAAACTCTCCAACCGGTGCAGCAAGATACCATGGTCGATGGTATCGAAAGCCGCTGAGAGATCTAATAGGACCAGGGCAGAGGAACAGCCCCTATCCCTGGCCCTCCAGAGGTCATCCACCAACGCGACCAAAGCTGTCTCCGTGCTATGACCGGGCCGGAAGCCGGACTGGAACGGGTCTAGATAGATAGCTTCATCCAGGTACTGGGGAAGCTGCCATGCAACTACACTCTCTACAACCTTCGCCGTGAAGCGAAGGTTGGAGACTGGACTGTAATTCCCCAAAATAGCTGGGTCCAGGGAAGGCTTCTTGAGGAGGGGTCTCACCACCGCCTCTTTCAAGGCAGCGGGGAAAACCCCTTCCACCAATGAAGCATTTATAATTCCCCGGAGCCAGCCTCGTGTCACTTCCTGAGTAGCCAGTACTAACCAGGAGGGACACGGGTCCAGTAAACATGTAGTTGCATGTAACCTCCCCAGCAGCCTGTCCACATCCTCGAGAGCCACAGAATCAAACTCATCCCAAACCACCTCAACAAGACGCAGCTCCGTCATCTCACCAGGAACATCGCAATTTTGGTCCAGACTATCCCGAAGCTGAACGATTTTATCGTATAGATAACCATTAAACTCCTCAGCACGTCCCTGTAAGGGGTCATCCCGTCCCTCCTGATGAAGGAGGGAACGGGCCACCCGAAACAAGGCGGCCGGGTGGTTATCTGCTGATGCAATGAGGATGGAAACGTAAGAATGTTTCGCCTCCCTCATTGCCACTAGGTAGGTCTTAGTAAAAGACCTCACTAGTGTCCGATCAGCCTCGGAACGGCTAGACCTCCAGGCGCTCCTATACTCATAGGAGAGCAGCACTTTGAAGTTAAGGAAATATTGGATTCTAGGAAACATAGGGGGAAAGTGCAGTATTTGCTGGCCTGGAAACACTTCCCATTGGCTCAAGCTGAATGGGTAAATAAGTATGATGTAAGAGCTCTGAAGCAATTGAAATTATTTTATTCTAAATACCCTGATAAATCTTAGTACACCTTTTTATGTTTTTTATAGGACTAAAGTCTCTTCTGCAGGAGGGCCGAATGTCAGGCTCCGCTTGCTATTATTTTATTACTCTGTTTACTCTCGACTGATTTATGCATTTAGTGCTCTGCTTGCTACGGCTGTCATGAAAACGGAGGGGAGGAGTTGTCTTGGCTATAGGTAGCAGGGGAGAAAGAATGCTGGTGGAGAAGAGGATTTGAAGAAGTTTCCCTCTGTGTTTCTCGGCAGTTGAGAGGCGTGCTGATAACGGTCAAAGCCAACCATCCGTGCATACCAGATGGATGGAGCAAATTGAAGATACACACCACGTGTCCATCTGAAGGAACATGGATTGGACAATACTGACTGGAAATAAGGGAGGAGGGCTCTCGGGATATTTCCTATATGTGAATCTCACGCCTAATATCTCAGATCTTGCTTTACTTCGATTGCATTCAGTTCGTACTCAGTAAAAGTACCTTCTCTATGAAAATGGAGTCGGGGTTTTTCTTTCTTGTGTACTGAAAGGAGGCATACCTGACAGTTAGTCAAGAAGTTTCATACCTATTAGGACTTGTGCAATAGTTGCATTTTAAGTAATAACGTTACAATAATAAGTTCATTATTGTTTCAGGTCTACCCTTCTTCCAGGGGGTTGACATGCCAAGACTGATTCGCACTTTCACCTACATTCTTCCTTTGTTCTCAGCTTGACAATAACAGGGAGAGGGGTGGATGGAATGCAGGGGTGGGGATAGTAATCAAACATCTGTCGGCTTCTGTAAAACATTGCTGGCATCTCAAGGACACACTGAGCAGATGTCCTGGCATGGCTGGCTGTTTCCTATAAAAAATCCTATTTAAAAAAATGAACAGGGCGGATGTTTTGGCCTGTGGGTGGCCCGTAGGGAAAAGAGGGAATTGACTCTCCTTGCTTTTGAGCGGGAAACCCAGAGGCGGTTTCATTTCTTCTGTGCCAATGTGGTTTATTCAGTAAAGTTTAAACTCTTGGTAAAATAATGTTCCAGGAGTTGCTTTTCCTGGTTTTGCCAATTGGGCAGTTTACAACTGACCTCTTTGGAAGCATTTTTTTCTTGTGGAGTAGAATGAACACCCATGAAATTAAGCCACAACAGTACCCTTGCAGTAAGCAGCATTGCAACATGCTTTGTAGTTTAGGAGTAAGATCAACATGAGGGATACACCATTTGACTACACCAATCTCACAAAGTCCTTGTGAAAAGGAAGGGATGTCATAGAACATAGTATCATAGGACTAGAAGGGCCCATGGTGTTGTTCTAGTCCAACTCCCTGTTCATAGCAGGAGCCTCATATAATCTTAGTCAAATGGTTGTCCAGTCTATTTTTGAAAATCTGTGGTGAAGGAGCACTCACAATTCTAGGAAGCAAACTATTCCACTGATTAATTGTTCTCATTTTCTCTTTACTTCTAGGTTGGATCTCTCTTTAACCAGTTTCTATCCATTGCTTCTTATTCTGCCCTTTGGTGCTTTGGAGAATAAGTTGATCCTTTCTTCTCTAAGCCCCTCAAGAACTGGAAGACTGCTATCATATCAGTCCTAATCCTCCTCTTTGGTAGGCTGGTCATACTAGTTCCCTCAACCACGCATCTTATGATTTAACCCCAGACCCCTTACCATCTTTGTTACTCTTCTCTACACACCTTGTAGGGTCTTGTTTTGTATTGTGGTGAACAAAACTGGATGCCGTATTCCAAGGGTGGTCAGTGCTGTATAAAATGGTACTATCACTTCTTGTGAACTTGGTGCTATCCCTCTGTTGATGCAGCCTAAGATTGCATTGGGGTTTTTTTGGCAGCTGTAGCACGCTGGCTCATATTTAAATGATTGTCCACTAGAGCTACTATATCCCTTTCACAGTTACTGCTGTTGAACCATATACCACTCATTCTGTACCTGTGCATTTGATTTTTCCTGCCTAAGTGCAGGAAAATGGTACTTTACTTACCATTGAACTGCATTGTTGGATAGATGGTTAGATAGGCCACAGATTTTGTTAAGAAGATGTTAAGAAGATGTGGATTGTCCAAGAACAAATGATTGGCAGCTTTAAAGAGAGTGATTTAAACTTGAAATAAGGAGAAATTTTCTAACTGTGAGAGTTATGAATAATAGAGCAGCTTGCCTCTTATCACAGGAGCTTTCCAGGAAAAAAACAGGATACCATTTGTCCATAATGGTAGGGGAATTCCTGATGTGAGCAGGGGCTTGGACTTCAAGACCTCCAAGACCTCCTCCAATCCTATAAAAATGTGGTCTTCATCAGGCAAAGGTCCCATTTTAGATAGTGGTAGGTGAGAGAAAAGAGCCAAAGACGGAACAAATATTATTGCTTGGTGTGGTATATCGCCCCAATAGGATTTTTGCAAAATGTATCTGCATACTCTACGCGTTGTATACATTGAACTAATCTCTCATGCATAATTAAATTGGATGCCTGATTTAACCATACACTTAAACACATGCACTAGATTCATACAACAACATGGGTTAAAATACCTTATTTATGGTGTTGTCTCAGAGAGATAGCCTTTCTCTCTCCAAGAGAAGTATGCTAGTAACTTTCTCTAGATAGGAGCACTTTCTTCAGCTGGGGAACGGGGCCACCAGGGACCTATCCCAGATCAAGCAAATATTCAATGTGCAGAATCTTTTTTCTGCATGCCAGGATGGTCTTTCACATTAAGACAGTTTCCTGAGGAAAGCAAGTTAACCTTCTCCAAGCTGCAGAAGCACTAGCAGGAAAGGGGTTGAATAGCTAGAAGAAGGAACTTGCTTGGCCGAGAGTGTTTTATCCACCTGGCCTTCCTCCTTCTCAAATAGCCCAGAAGTTGCAGTAGCTGAAAAATAAGAATTAATTGGCTAGGAGCTGTTAAAATGCACTTGGAGTCATTAACTTGGCTCAGCCTGTCTGTTTTCACCTATGTGATATCTGAGCCAGGTGATTTTAAAGCAAAGACTTTTGCAGAGCTGAGAAATGGTCTCATAAGGCAGCTGTCCTCCAGCTGGTGTCTGTAAGGCTATATTGACTGAAATTATTATGGGTGTTGTAGTCTGACAAGCCTGAGTTTTTCATGTTGAGGCAGGCTGTTCTAAGTGACGGGACAACTAATACAAAGAGAAGCAAGGGACTCTGGGAAAAGGAGCACTTTGCCAGTGGTGGACCAGTCTGGACTTCTAGATGGTCTCCAACATGATCTAAGGATCTGTTCAGATATAAATCTTTTTTCATCCAACTATTAAAGCTTTAAAGTCTTTAAAGCTCGGCAACAGACTAGAAACCGTCTGGGAGCTACTGAACTGACAAAAAGCCCCAATTAGTCACCAATTGCTTTCTTTTAGGCCGGGTGAGATTCCAGATCATCTTTATTATTTATTTATTTATTTATTATTTTGATTTATATACCGCCCTTCTCCCGAAGGACTCAGGGTGGTTTACAGCCGAATAAAAACCACAAATACAAAAATTAAAACATTATTTAAAAACTGATTCAGTTTGGCTAGAAATGATTAAAACTCTAATAAAACTCTAATAAAAGCCCTCATTAAAACTATTAGGCCAGCCTTGCGCGATGAAACAGAAATGTCTTGAGCTCGCGATGAAAGGTCTGGAGGTCAGGGAGTCGACGTATCCCTGGAGGTAGCTCGTTCCAGAGGGCAGGAGCCCCCACAAAGAAGGCCATTCCCCTGGGGGTCGCCAGTTGACATTGTCTGACCGATGGCACCCTGAGGAGACCCTCCCTATGGGAGTGCACTGGTCGATGGGAGGCACTCGGTGGCAGCAGCCGGTCCCATAAATAACCCGGTCCTCTGCCATGGAGTGCTTTAAAGGTAGTAACCAGCACCTTGAATTGCACCCAGAAGACCACCGGCAACCAGTGCAGCTTGCGCAGGAGAGGTGTTACACGGGAGCCTCAAGTTGCTCCCTCTACTACCCGTGCAACTGCATTCTGGACCAGTTGGAGCCTCCGAGTATTCCTCAAGGGGAGCCCCATGTAGAGAGCATTGCAGTAGTCCAGGCGGGAAGTGACGAGGGCATGAGTGACCGTGCATAAGGAATCCCGGTCTAGGAAAGGACGCAACTGGCATATCAGGCGAACCTGATAAAAAGCTCCCCTGGCGACGGCCGTCATATGCTCTTCTAAAGACAGCCATACATCCAGGAGGACGCCTAGATTGCAGACCCTTTCCATGGGGGCCAATGACTCGCCCCCTACAGTCAGCGATGGAGTCAGCTGACTGTACCGGGAAGCCGGCATCCACAGCCCACTCAGTCTTGGAAGGGTTGAGGGTTGAGTCGAAGCCTGTTTTTCCCCATCCAATCTTAAGATCTTTAAGAGAATTTGACACAAAAACAGGATGCAATATTAACAGGAGGGAGAATTGAATTTAAAAAGAGAAGGACAATACACACGTGATAGAAAACTTCCTTGAGTGAATTTAGGTTTTAGTCCATTTATGTATTTAGAAATAAAATTGTGACCTTAAGCAAATAGCTCTGGGTGACCAAAACAAAAACCACATCTAGAGCATGCGAAACACGCAGGGGGGGGCAGTATTGCGGAGCAGGTCCATGGTGATCATGAACTTCCAAACCACCTCTGCTCTGGGGCCACAGAAGGCAGGTTGAAGTGTCCCAGAACCATAAGCCAGGGGAACTCCATGTCAAGGAGCCCCACAGTCAACGAGCACAGGCAGGGAAGCCAGTGTGCAGCAGTAATCCCAACTGATCCTTATGGAACAGTTTCATGAATGGCTTTCATCATCATCATCATCTTAGCCATTGTCTAGCCACTGCAGGATGAATGCCTCTTCCACATATTTCCAACCAATACAGTCCTGAGCTTTCTTTTGCCAATTGGACCCATAATACTTGTTGATGTCCTCGATCCAGCTTGTTTTAGGTCTCTCTTGTGAATGCTTTTTATCACGTGAGATCCATTCTATGACCGCCATTCTTGGTCCACCTGCCTCAGTTCTTCTTGCTATGTGACCAGCCCATTTCCATTGCAATTCTTTGACTCTCTTGATGGCCTTGTACGCTTGTGTTTGTTCTCTAATCCCTGTGCAGGTCTTTCTATCTTGTCTTGTGATTCCAAGCATCTATAGTATCTTCCTGTTGGATCGGGTGACAGGACGCAGCTCTCAAAGTAACAACAGCTCTTTATTAGAAGATCAGTAACCCAGCAGCCGGCTCATCAGACAGCTTCCCTTTTTATAGGGAGCTGTTAGACAGTTCAGCCAATAAGCTTTAAGTATTTTCCCACTGGTTTGGCGGACCTGAGTGGAGCCTATCCTTCACTCCTATTTAATATACAGCACCTCTCCCCTCCTGGATAAGACATTGTCCAATCAGGTAAGTTATTTACAAACATAGTCACATAGGTGACTATGTTTGTAGTCACAGGTGGGAGATTGTCGAGCTCTAGTTGACCTGTGCAGCTCAGTTGGTTCCTGGTTGTCAGCCTGAACAGGTGGACCTGTTGCTGGTTCAGTGCTCGCCAATGGAACCATCTGGATTTTGTCATGGGGCGTGGCTGCAGTTTCTAGGCCCAACCCTTCCTGCAGTCTGCGCTGGAGTCTCGGTTCCTCAGGTGGGTGTTCCCGCTGTACAATTAAGTTTGAGTTATGGTTAGACATTTGTTTTGTTGCCTAGAGTCTTCAGGGATCAGCCTCTTGTTGGTTTGAGCTATCTTTGGTAGTCTTAGCAGTGAGCTTTCAAGATGGCCTCAGAGTTGGTCCAATTGCCATCGCCACAATCTCCTGTCCTCTAGCTCTATTTTGTATGAGTGAGGACCTGACAGTTCCACCACAGTGGCTGGAATCCAGAGGGCTCCCCTGGCATAGTTGTGAGCATAAACTTTGACTCCTATTTCAAATGACCGGATTTTCCCTGTTAAGTTGGGAGGTGCTTCAGCAATATAGTTTGGGTGCAAGCGGTCTAATTGGGAGTGGATTCTCCTTTCCATGAGGAGTTCCGACGGACTTCTGTTTGTTGTGGCACAGGGTGTAAGGTGTTGCACTAATAGGAATTTGTAGATTCATGCTTGCCAATCCCCTGGGCCCATTCTAGACAATGCTTCTTTTGCGGATTTCACCATCGGTTCAGCCTGCCCATTACTGGCTGATGAAAGGGGTCAATGAGGGCATGTCTGATACCCTGCTCAGCCAGGAATAATTCAAAGGGACTGTCTGTGAACTGCCTCCCATTGTCCGACACTAACACATTGGGGAGGCCATGTGTGGCGAATCGTCTCTGGAGCACACGGATGACCACCTCCACAGTGGTTGAGGACATTAGGTTCGCCATCACGGGCCTATGTAATGGTTCTGCCATAGTTGCCTTCTGTGCCAGGAACATGCTGTAAAAATTGAGCAAACCTAGGAATGCTTGCAATTCTGTTTTATTTCTAGGGGTGAGGGCATTTGTAATTGCCGCGATTTTACTTTTTATTGGGTGAATCCCTGATCCGTTGATCAAGTAGCCCAGGAATTCCACCCACAGCACGGCTATCTGGCACTTTTCATGCTTCACTTTAAGTCCTGCCTCCTGGAATCTCATCAGCACAGCTCTCAAATGGTCGAGTAATACCGTTTTGCTGATGGCGGACACCCAGGATGTTGTCAAAATAGGGTACTACCCCAGGAATACCCTGCACAATCATTCCATAATGCTCTGGAACAGTCCTGGTGCCACACTGACGCTGAATTGCAAGCGGCGGCACTTAAAGGCACCCCTATGGGTGACGATAGTTTGTGCCTCGGCTGTACTGTTATCGACTGGCAACTGTTGATACCCTTGCGCCAGGTCAAGTTTGGCAAATGTACCCCAATGAGTGTAGTAGGTGCTGAATGATGGGGACAGGATAGGCGCTCTGTTGTAGGGCCTTATTGAATGTACACTTATAGTCCGCGCAGACATGGACTGAGCTGTCAGCCTTCACAGGCATGACGATACGGGTCTCCCAACTGGCATGATCAACCAGTTCAAGGATTCCCTGGCCAATTAGTTTATCCAATTCTTTATCAATTTTTGGTTTAAGGGCAAGAGGAACCCTCCACAGTTTTAATCTAATTGGGGCAATTTTGGAGTTTAGGCTGCAAGAAATAGGCGTTCCTTTATACGTGCCTAGGCCATTGCTGAAAACGTCCTTGAACTTCTGGATCAGGTCATCTGAGCTGTCATTGGCGATAGCATTGATTCCAGTGACTTCCATGCCCAGGGCCTCAAAGCAATCCAAACCGAGCAGGCTTAGCAATGCCCCGCTAACCAGTTATTTTCAGGGGCCCGGAGAATTCCCTAAATTGGACCTGAAAGGTTCTGCTCCCTAGAACAGGGATGCGGTTTCCTTGGTAGTCTTTGAGCTGCACCCCCTGGGGCCCTAGATCTCATTTCTTGATGCTGGGTACAGTCTTTTTTATCGTTTCCCATGAAACAATAGTTAGGGATGACCCCGTGTCTATTTCCATCTCGCAGTTCGAGCCCTCTATCTGCATGTATCTATCTACATGTATCTTTCCTGCCATTGCTCTTGTCTGCCTGATGTTGGTCTGGTACGCCTCCTTTTCCTCAGCTGGGGGCTTCCCTCTGTGCCTGGGGTTCCAGGATGTTGCTTTCTGTCTCTCAGATGTGGCAGCAGCAGTGGGAGGTTGTTTGGCATGGAAGACTGTGGCTAGCGTGGCAAACTCTTGCCAGATGCCCCTTATGTCACACCTATGGCATATAGTTTCCTTGTGCTTGCATGCTGCCCTAGGGTGTTGTTCCCTGCACCCTGCGCATAAGGGCTGTCTTTCTTCCACGGCAATGTAGGCTCTCTTTTTTTTCGTATTGGAGTCGATAGATGTCATTTTCGTCATTCGGTGACTCGATCTGCTCAGTGCTCTCCTGGTGGACTATGGCGATTGGGCGCGAAGTCGGCGCATTTACCACCTTCGTCAGGACTGCTGCTGATTTATGTGAGGCTTCTGATGCTCTAGCCTCATCTAAAGTGATTTGTAGAGTGAGGGTCAGTGATTTGTAGAGTGAGGGTCAGCTTTGCTAACAATCGCTTTTGCAAGCTAACATCCCTCACTCCGCTGATTAACTGTTCCAACAGCACGTCCTCCAGTTCTCTAAATTCGCAATATGCATTGGCCTTTCTAAGCACCGCTACATAATGGTTCACTGTTTCACCTTCCTCCTGCATTCTGCTGTGGAACTCCTGCCTTCTTACAAATTTGGATTGCACTGGAGCATAGTGTGCTTGTAGTGCATTTTGAAGATTGGCCCAGGCCCGCAGTTTGCACTGCGGCTGGCGCTACAAGTACCTTGGCCATGTCAAACACCTCAGTTCCACAATAGCTGAGAAACAGCGCTCACTTTCTGTTGTCCGATAGTCCAAGGAGGTCATTGGCCTCCATGAAGCACTCAAACCAAATCATGTATGAGTCCCAATTGTCCATGACTGGGTTGAACGGCGTTGGCGAGGCATGGGCGGTCATTATGCAGGCTGATGTGGATCTCGTTCGCTGCGGAGACAGCCTTTAGATGCCAGCCAGTGATCCCCTCCTCCGCTGGGAACTATTATCTGCTAATTACACTCTTGTCCGTCCCCTTCTGATCCCACCTTCGTCGCCAGTGTTGGTTTGGGCGATAGAAGAGACAGGACGCAGCTCTCAAAGTAACAACAGCTCTTTATTAGAAGATCAGTAACCCAGCAGCCGGCTCGTCGGACAGCTTCCCTTTTTATAGGGAGCTGTCTGACAGCTTGGCCAATGAGCTTCAAGTATTTTCCCACCGGTTTGGTGGATCTGAGTGGAGCCTATGCTTCATTCCTATTTAATATACAATACTTCCCATGGCTCTTTGTGCCTCTCTTAGCTACAAATGGTTTTATGACTGACACAGCAGCCCTGAAAGCCACTTGAATTCTCTGGATGACAACTGCTTACACCTCCTCGCTTGCGCTTGGGTCATGGCTGACATCACGTGTGAGCACAATTGCAAGAGGAGAGCCTCCCTCCAACTGAGCCCAACCAGGTTTCAGTAGTGGAGAATATCCATGACTAGATCATAGAGGAGGTGAATCTATTACAGGCCAGACTTGCATCCAGGAGCAGCAGAAAGGGAGTAAGACCACTGAAAGTCTGAAGACTGGGCCTTGGGTCTGATTACAAGACTCAGGAATGCAGCACTGCTGCTTAACACTGAAGCCACTTCCCTGAGAGGGAACCACCCTCATCTCCCATCATATCTCCCCCTGCCCACCATCATCATCATACCTCTGCCTGCTCTGTCCCCGAGACACAGTCATCTTCCAGAATGAACAAGAGGCTAAACTGGATAAGGACCTTCTAACTCTGTGATTTGCAGTGTTCGCTTGGGGGAGGAAGACTTTTGCCTGGGAGGCCCAGATTTCCATTCCCATTCCTGCAAACTACTGTGTGCAATTCTCTCTCTCTCTCTCTCTCTCTCTCTCTCTCTCTCTCTCTAGCAGAAAATGTCTTGGTTACAAATAGATTCTTAAGGATTTTGCCAGTTGAGCAGTAGCCATTAAGAGTAAAACCATATTCTACAGCCCCAAAGGAATTGAAAAGTAATGCCTCTAATTTTATACCTGCAGTGATGCCTTCAGGCAAGGCATTCCGGCTATGCTTGTGAATGACCTAAAATTATAGCAGGTTACAGACGTGATATTTATCATTTTAAAAGTAGCATCCTGCTGGTAGCTGATATGCCTTGTGGGCTATTTGTAGTGGGGGAGCCAGAGTGGGGCATACCAGACAGCCTTCTCCAGTCTCTCGGGTTGTTTGTTTTTCCTCTCCTGATATGCTGATCCAGGATGGGGAGAATACAAATAAGGCAGTCTGTGAAATGCTGCAACCTAACCTGCCGGTGACATACAACCACAACCATCCCAAGCATCCTTCTTTGGGGTCAAAGCTTTTGCACTGCCTCAAGGCTTCCTTTCAACTGGAGGGCAACCAAGTCGGCCTCTGTTTAAGGGGAGAGTTGGAAGATGAGGCCCTCTTCCTTCTCTGCTGCTACAGTTTGGGCCAGGAAAAGAGGCAGCTCTGTGCACTCGCCGGTCTCTTCCCATCTCCCAGAAGAATTAGGACAAACATTAGCCCCAGCAGCCTGGAAGCTGAGACGCCAGCAGCCCCTCTCTGTGCTTCAGCCCTGAAGTGTCCCTGCCTTTCAGGGCAAGGGGGCAGCTAGGCTTCCAGCAATGGATTTCAGGCAACCCCAAGAACGGGTAACAGAGAGAGCCAGCTAGAACAGCTGTTGTGCTTCTTAGACTACATCAAGAAGGGAGAAAATTGATTAGGATGGACTTAGTTTTCTCTTCCAATTTTCACTTCCACTGAAGAATACAAGCAATCTAAGCGAACCCCAAAACTGTTCATATGTGTAAATCAATAAAAAATATTGGAAATCAAACACCACCATTAGAATAGAAAGCATATAGAACAGAATATTCTTTTTTGGCCAAGTATCATGGGACACACAAAGAATTTGTCTTTGGTCCATTAGCTCTCAATGTACATACAAACAACAAAGTGATAAATAAAAAACATAAGATACAAACAACAACAGTAATTTATTGTTAATCTTAGACCAGAGACCAGAACAAATAAAAGCACTCAGTGTGTGTGTGTGTGTATATATATATATATATATGTATGTATGTATGTATGTATGTATGTATGTATGTATATATATATATATATATATATATATATATATATATATATATTTGTTTTCTGAGGTTTTCATGGTGTTTGTATGTAGGTCTTTGGTTATTCGGTTTTCTCCGTAAAATTGGAAGTGTCTTGGCGACGTTCGACAAAGTCTCATTCGTCATCTTCAGGCTTCAGCTTCGTGCTTCTGGGAGCAATGTGTGATCGCAGCTGTTTCTTCCTTTTAACTGCTAGTGGGGGTTTGAACTGATTGGGTGGGAGCTTGGCTGTGCTCTGATTGGATGGGGGGTTTTTTGTGCTCTGATTGGCTGGAGGTGTGTCCTGTGTTGGTGGGGGCTTTGTTGTGCTCAGATTAGTCTGAGTTGCAGGGGGATTTGAGCTGGTGAGCTGCATTGCTGTTGTTTGGCTTCGTGTTTGTGGTGGTGCTACATCTTCATAGTGGGTGTCTGTCTGCTGTATGTATGGATTTGAGGGGTTTGAAATGGCTAATGTTGCAGCTGCGGTCTGGCTTCTGGTCCTTGGTCGTGCTTCCTGATCAGTGTGGGTTTGGGTCTGCTTTCTGGGTGGATGTGTGGTGGTGACATCCTGTGTGGACCTCGTGAGTGTGGGTCTGGTGTCATTCCTCGTGTTAGGGACTCGTTTGTCAATAAGGGCAGGTTTCCAAATGGCTGGTAGGCGGGAGGTATCATTTCGTTTGTTCATGCTGTGTGGGCGTTTTTCTATCTCGATGGCTTCTCTGATTATTCTGTTAACACTTTAACAACAGAATAATCAGAGAAGCCATCGAGATAGATAATAAAATTCAATCAATTATACATGGTCTGACTATACGATAGTTGCAATCCCTAAACTGTGTGGCCCATTGTAGGTTCAACGCTAAAGGGGAAATGTCTAAGCAGTGTAAAGAGTTTACCACAAATTGCTATGTAACATCACTATGGTGGAGAAGACACATGTTTGCAATGAATCCACAGTGCTGCTACGGAGAATCTGGCCACCTGTGCTGTAATTATGGAGTGTTCATCCCCAAGCAGCCACTGAAGATAGGTAGTGTCGGAATGGCTAGAATATGTTTTTTCCTAATATCCGTATAAAAGGAACATCTAAGGAGCATGTGACCCACAGTCTCACCTCTCCTGAGCTTCAGGGACAGAGTCTTTCCGTGAAGGGTATCCTTTTATACTTGCCATATAGGATGGCTGATGGAAGCGCATGGCACGGTGCGAGTGCAAATGCTTTCCAGTGGTTTGCTGACTCCAACTGACTAAGATAGCTGGCAGGAACAACAACACATCTAATGGCATCTGGAGCCAGGAACAGAAGAGTTTTCCCTTAGTCCACTTGCCTCTTGATGTCCTCCACCCTTCGTCGCAAGGTTTGCCTTGCTAAATCATAGTCCATCTTGAGTATTAAAGCTGGGGAGAAGCCTAGTTTGGCAAGGTTGGACTCAACAGCCTTGATCCATGATGAAGAGAATTTGTGTTGGAGGATTAATGGAGCAAGACCTTGAGGAAAAAAGTTAACCTTTAGCCAGAGATTTAAGGATGCTATACAGATTCATCAAAGCCATTAAAAAACAAAAGAATATTTTGGACGTGTGATGCAACACCCAGAAAAATATGTTATCCTTCACTTAATCCTCCAGGGAAAGATTGAAGGCAAATGAGGTCCAGGCAGAAGAAGAACATCATGGCTTGAAAACCTAAGGGACTGGTTTAGAAAAAGCTCAGCAGCACTTTTTCATGCAGCTGTTGACAAAAATAGGATTGCCAACATGATCGCCACCGTCCAATGATGGATATGGCACAAGAAGAAGAAGAATACAGATTCTTGCTTCGACTTTTGTCAATCCTGTCTCCAGGCGCAGAAGTGCATTTGAGACACAATGTGGCATCTGGAGAATTGATCTAATGAATTTGGATTGAACTATTTCTATTGATGTAAAACGTGAAGCTTATGGTCCGAGCAAGGTCCCATAAAGAAGCTGTGCTAGCGACTTGGCCAGAAAAAGCTTAATTGCAGCTGGGACATAATATCTTCCCTTCGTACGGAAAAATTTAAGAATGGTGCTTGCTGATCTTTGGCCCAAGGCCACTGAATATTGTTCATGTGCTTTTCTTGAACCATTGAATAGAATAGAATAGAATTTTTGTATTGGCCAAGTGTGATTGGACACACTAGGAATTTGTCTCGGTGCATATGCTCTCAGTGTACATAAAAAAAAAATACGTTCATCAAGAATTCTAAGGTACAACACTTAATGATAGTCATAGGGTACAAATTGGCCTGAGTGACCACCCCCAGGTATTTGAAGGTGGTTAACTGCTCTATTTTGTGGCCATTTAGATACCATGGATAAAGTTTTGGCCTTTTTGCAAAGGCCATGATCTTTCTTTTCTCATAATTTATGTCCAGTTTATTGTGATTAGAATACTGGAGAAGGGCTCATAAGGCCTCCTGGTGTCCTGGAGAGGATCACAGCATCATCTGCATAGAGCACGAGGGCAATGCTTCGGTCATCTATTTTTTGGGGGTGGTGATTTGGTTTGTTTAGACATTTTACCATGTCATTTATGTTAAAAGTTGAAATGCAGGTGGGGGGAATGCAAAAAAAAAACCCTTTTGAGTTTTAACTGACTTCGAGATGGACCCCTGCATGTGACACGTCACCTTGAGGCAGGGGTGAAATCTAAAATTTTTCCCTACCGGGTCTGTGGGCGTGGCTTAGTGGTCAGGTGGCCGGGTGGGCGTGGCCAACAATAATAAAAATAATAAACAAAGTACACAATAAGAGGTACCAAAAATCAACTTTCACACTTTACACACACACAACACAACACAACTGACTCACACACACACACACACACACACACACACACACAAAATGCCACATACAGCTTTGTGAGATTTTGTGTGTTTATGTGGTTAGAGTGAAACACTATAGAAACGCACCAAATCTCAGAAAACTGCACAAATATTTTATTTTATTATTTTATTTTATTTATATTTTTTAGATAAAAGCAGCTAAATTTAAAACTTCCTTAACTTTAAATTGCTGTCTTAAAAAAAACTCTTAAAAAAACCCCAATTAACTATTTTTTAAAGCTCCCCTCGCCCAGTTACTTACCCAATTGGAGGCAGGCAGATTGAGTTGCTCACCGATGAGATAGATTGCAGGCAGGCAGATTCAGTTGCTATCTGATGCAATCGATTGCAGCAGCCGAAGCAAAGCAAGGCTTAGCGAGCCCGAAAGAAGCAGCAAGTAGGCAAGTGGGGACCGGGCGATTGCGTGGGCCTGGGCGGGGGCTGTTGTAAGAGGTTGTAAAAAAATGATTTTAAAAGTCTGTGATGATCAGGCAACTCAGCTGGGATCGCCAAAGGAAAAAAGGCTTTTAAAAGGCTCCTCTGATGATCCCAACTGAAGTTGCCTGATCGCCAGAACCTTTTAAAAGGATTTTTTTAACAACCTCTTTGGCCGAAGGGCTTGTAGAAAACATGCTTTTTAAAGGTTCTGGCGATCAGGCAACACAGCTGGGATCTCCAGAGGAGCCTTTTAAAAGCTTTTTTTTTACAACCTCTTCAGCCGAAGAGGTTGTTAAAAAAAAGCTTTTAAAGGGTTCTGATGATCCCAGCTGAGCCGCTCGATCATCAAAAGCTTTTTTTTATTTTTAAAGACATTTTTTCACCCGAAAAAAAAATGCTTTTAAAAGTAAAAAAAAAACATAACCTCTGATGATCGCGCGGCTCAGCTGGGGCAGGGGGTGGGGCCAGGGATTTTTGTTACTGGTTCTCTGAACCACCCGCCACCATCGCTATCGGATTGGGCGATCTGGTCCGAACCGGGAGCATTTCACCCCTCCGTTAAGGGATGTTTTAGTATGTAGGGCACATAATAGAAGCCTGTGGCCAATTGAGGCAGCTGCCAGCTTCTTTCATAGCTTAGTCCTGGTAACCATGTCAAAGGCTGCCTTGAGATCTATAAAACTGGTGTATAAATGATACAGGTCTATTTGATATGTATTTTTCAATCAGATGAGGAAGAACTAACTGATCTATGGTGCCTCTCCCTCTCCAAATCTGGCTTGCTCTTCAGTGATCAAATTCTCAAGATCCAGCCATTCCTTTAGTTTATCTTGGACGTGTTTGGCATAGAGTTTGCTGATTATGTTTTGCAGACTTATTGGTCTGTAAATGACAGGGTTGTCTTTCTTTCCCTTTTTAAAAATTGGGACAATTGCCAAGCCCCAATCTTCTGGGATATAGCCAGTGGAGTCGATATAAGTAAATTGTGCTGCCAGAACTGGTATCCACCACCCCAAATTGTTCTTTAGTAATCCAGCGATAATGAAGTCAGTTCCTGAGGACTTCCCAGTCCTGAGTTGGCTAATGAGCAATTTGATTTTGGACTCTGAAACTGGGGGGCCATTCAGGTAAGTCCTTCACTGTATACCTTATACTCTCACTGGAGTATACCTTATACCTTATACCTTATACCTTATACTCTCATACATTCTCCAAAAGTGAAGTTCCCAGGTTGTAGGAAGTATGTGGACCTCTAATAGAGTATGAATTCTGTCAGAAGGACTAGCTATTAGATACCAGAAAAGAGTTTCTTCTTTTGCTTTCCTGCCACAATAAGCTGTTCCCAGGAAGACCTTGTGTCAGAAGGAGGACATTCGAGCAATCAGTTGCTTATGTTGTTTTTTGAGAGTAACAAGATGTTTAAGACTTGTTTTATTACCATTCCCAGTCTAGTTTTTGTACATCTTATAAGCCAAGGTGTACATCTTATAAGCCAAGGTGGGAGCTGTCTTGGCTTCTGCACAATCCTTGCCAAACCATGGTTTGGAGGCAATACAAGGCCTCTAGCTGAGAAGTTCCAGTCACGTACTAGTAATGGTTGCAGCTTATGAACTACATTGTTATATAGTTGTAGTAAACCTTGGGAAGGGTTGGCTGTAATAAAGTCTGAGTGTTTGAAGATTGTCCTATGAGATTTTTATTTATTTACTTTTCTGAACTGCCCATCTTCCTCAAAGAAACTCTGGCTGGTGTACAATATTTGGCTGTCATATCTTGAGAACTCAATCCTGATTTTTAAAAAATAAGACCAGGATTGAACCACTTTTCTTTTTTCAAACCTAATGCTTTTCTACTTTCCAATGAACTGGGGGGGGGGAATGGAATGTGGAGAATGGATGCAGAGATTGTAAGAGCATGGAAGCCATCAAGGTCACCGCTGCAGGTGCTTGAGAAAGAGATGGACTATTCCCATAATAAGAGGACCTCTCATAATTGGACAATGTAATCACCCAGGGGTGGGGAGAAAGAGAAAGAGAAAGTATTGTTTAACAGGGCAAGCCAGAGCTGGTTTCTTTTCTTCAGTACCAACATGGTATATCCAATAAAGTTTTACTTTTAGGAAGTCAATTCTCCTGAGAGTGTTCCCTTGTTTTGGGTCCACTAATTGGACAATTGGCAAGTAAAGAGATCAGTCAGTTGGATCTCAATTTCAGGCAAAATTCTGGAACAACTGATTGATTACTTGGATTATATTCAGTGGTGGGTTGCTCCTGGTTCGCCAACCAGTAGTGGTGGCAGCGGGAGGCTCCGCCCACCTGCCCAGATGTTCTGTGTTCCGGTAGCATTGGGATTTGAATCCCACTGCTAATTTTATTACGTAGAGAAGAGTCTACTGCCAGGCAGAAGGCAATGGTGCTAATTAAGAAGGAATCCTGGCAAACTGCCCTATTCTCCTTTTTTGATAGTGTGACCAGGGGAGTGTCAGGGTAAAGTGACCACAACAAATCAGTAAACCAATCACCCCCTTTATGATTCTCATAAGAAAAATGGCAAACAGGGCTGCAGATGAAGGTAGAACTGGCTGAACCATCAAAGGAAAGAGGGTAGGGCAGCCATGATGAATTGGGCCTGCCTATAGAATAGAATAGAATAGAATAGAATTTTTATTGGCCAAGTATGATTAGACACACAAGGAATTTGTCTTGGTGCATATGCTCTCAGTGTACATAAAAGAAAAGATATGTTCATCAAGGTACAACCTTTACAACACAATTGATGGTCAATATATCAATGTAAATCATAAGGATTGCCAGCAACAAGTTATAGTCATACAGTCATAAATGGAAAGAGATTGGTGATGGGAATTATGAGAAGATTAATAGTAGTGCAGATTCAGTAAATAGTTTGACAGTGTTGATGGAATTATTTGTTTAGCAGAGTGATGGCCTTCAGGAAAAAACTGTTCTTGTGTCTAGTTGTTCTGGTGTGCAGTGCTCTATAGCGTCATTTTGAGGATAGGAGTTGAAACAGTTTATGTCCAGGATGCGAGGCGTCTGTAAATATTTTCACGGCCCTCTTCTTGATTCGTGCAGTATACAGGTCCTCAATGGAAGGCAGGTTGGTAGCAATTATTTTTTCTGCAGTTCTAATTATCCTCTGAAGTCTGTGTTTTTCTTGTTGGGTTGCAGAACCGAACCAGACAGTTATAGAGGTGCAAATGACAGACTCAATAATTCCTCTGTAGAATTGGATCAGCAGCTCCTTGGGCAGTTTGAGCTTACTGAGTTGACGCAGAAAGAACATTCTTTGTTGTCCTTTTTTAATGATGTTTTTGACGTTAGCTGTCCATTTTAGATCTCGCGATATGATAGAACCTAGAAATTTGAAGGTTTCTACTGTTGATACTGTGTTGTCAAGTATTGTGAGAGGTGGAAGTATGGAAGGGTTTCTCCTAAAGTCTACCACCATTTCTACGGTTTTGAGTGTGTTCAGTTCCAGATTGTTTTGGTTGCACCACAAGGCTAGTCGTTCGACCTCTCGTCTATATGCGGATTCGTCATTGTCTTGAATGAGACCATGTGTCATCTGCGAACTTCAGTATCTTAACAGTTGGATCATTGGAGATGCAGTCATTGGTATACAGAGAGAAGAGAAGTGGGGACAGCACACAGCCTTGGGGGGGCCCCAGTGCTAATTGTACAGGTATTTGATGTGATCCTGCTTAGCTTCACCTGCTGCTTCCTGTTTGTTAGGAGAGCAAAGGGATGCGGTGGCTCAAAAGGGACACGATGGCTCAGGGGCTAAGACAGCTGAGCTTGTTGATCGAAAGGTCGGCAGTTCGGCTGTTCAAATCCGTGGTGCTGCCATGTAACTAATCCCATTACTAGTCCCAGCTTCTGCCAACCTAGCAGTTTCGAAAGCATGTAAAAATGCAAGTAGAAAAAATAGGGACCACCTTTGGTGGGAAGGGAATAGCGTTCTGTGCGCCTTTGGCGTTGAGTCATGCCGGCCACATGACCACGGAGACGTCTTCGGACAGCGCTGGCTCTTCGGCTTTGAAACGGAGATGAGCAGCACACCCTAGAGTCGGCAACGACTAGCACGTATGTGCGAGGGGAACCTTTACCTTTATGGGAGAGCAGCCAGGATGAAGGAGCAGCTTCTCAAGTTCAGTGGAAGGCAGTAGCTCTGTATTACTTGGGGAGTCAAGGCAGCCATCAAGAATCAGTAGAAGGCAAGGGAGAGCAGCCCAGAAGGAAGGGCAAGAAACATCCATTACAAGGCTGTAGAATTTGTTGCACACTGTGAAGATTTCCTAAAGCAAGAAAGGTTAAAGGAGATAAAAGACTTCTGTGTGAAGGGGTTGAGCCTCTTTCACCAGAGGTGTTTGAAGAGTCTAGCTGGCCATCAGTCAAAGATGCTGTAGCAGTCCATTCCTTGCTTGTCAGGTGTTGGACTAGAATAGAATAGAATAGAATAGAATAGAATTTTTTATTGGCCAAGTGTGATTGGACACACAAGGAATTTGTCTTGGTGCATATGCTCAGTGTACATAAAAGAAAAGATACATTCATCAAGGTACAACATTTACAACATAATTGATGGTCAATATATCAATATAAATCATAAGGATTGCCAGCCACGCAGTCATACAGTCATAAGCGTAAAGAGATTGGTGATGGGAACGATGAAAAGATTAATAGTAGTACAGACTTAGTAAATAGTTTGACAGTGTTGAGGGAATTATTTGTTTAGCAGAGTGATGGCCTTCGGGAAAAAACTGTTCTTGTGTCTAGTTGTGCAATGCTCTGTAGCGTTGTTTTGAGAGTAGGAGTTGAAACAGTTTAGAATAGAATAGAATAGAATTTTATTGGCCAAGTGTGATTGGACACACAAGGAATTTGTCTTGGTGCATATGCTCTCAGTGTACATAAAAGAAAAGATACGTTCATCAAGGTACAACATTTACAACACAATTGATGATCAATATATCAATATAAATCATAAGGATTGCCAGCAACAAGTTATAGTCATACAGTCATAAGTGGAAAGAGATTGGCGATGGGAACTATGAAACAATTAATAGTAGTGCAGATTCAGTAAATAGTCTGACAGTGTTGAGGGAATTATTTGTTTAGCAGAGTGATGGCCTTCAGGAAAAAACTGTTCTTGTGTCTAGTTGTTCTGGTGTGCAGTGCTCTATAGCGTCGTTTTGAGGGTAGGAGTTGAAACAGTTTATGTCCAGGATGCGAGGGATCTGCAAATATTTTCACGGCCCTCTTCTTGATTCGTGCAGTATACAGGTCCTCAATGGAAGGCAGGTTGGTAGCAATTATTTTTTCTGCAGTTCTAATTATCCTCTGAAGTCTGTGTTTTTCTTGTTGGGTTGCAGAACCGAACCAGACAGTTATAGAGGTGCAAATGACAGACTCAATAATTCCTCTGTAGAATTGGATCAGCAGCTCCTTGGGCAGTTTGAGCTTACTGAGTTGGCGCAGAAAGAACATTCTTTGTTGTCCTTTTTTAATGATGTTTTGATGTTAGCTGTCCATTTGAGATCTTGCGATATGATAGAACCCAGAAATTTGAAGGTTTCTACTGTTGATACTGTGTTGTCAAGTATTGTGAAAGGTGGAAGTATGGAAGGGTTTTTCCTAAAGTCTACCACCATTTCTACGGTTTTGAGTGTGTTCAGTTCCAGATTGTTTTGGTTGCACCACAAGGCTAGTCGTTCGACCTCTTGTCTATATGTGGATTCGTCATTGTCTCGAATGAGACCAATCACTGTTGTGTCATCTGCGAACTTCAGTAGCTTAACAGATGGATCATTGGAGATGCAGTCATTGGTATACAGAGAGAAGAGAAGTGGGGAGAGCACACAGCCTTGGGGGGCCCCTGTGCTAATTGTACAGGTATTTGATGTGATCTTGCTTAGCTTCACCTGCTGCTTCCTATTTGTTAGGAAGATGTGTGCAATCCTTGTGCTTTGCGATTCTCGTATTTAATCCAAGTGAGAGAATGTTGGGGTAATTGATAGTCTTCCAGCAACAACATAGTAATAATTACACAAGATGAGGCTTTTGAAACTCAGAAATATTTCATAACACAAGGCATCATTAAAACTGTAAGATTCACTTTCTCAAAAGGTGATGATGGATACCAAATTACATTACTTCCAAAAAGGATTAGAGGATAGGACTTGTAATATTGCAAATGCAAAATTATAAACAAAAAGTCGTTGTGCTAACTAAAAAACACACTGAAACGTTTTACCTTTAATTTTTCTTTTCTTTTTTTTACTTAAATTTGATTTTTCAAAGCTTATTGCAACACAGCTACTCAATATGAGCAATATTTTTGAATAAAAACTGTAGATCTTTGGGCAAATTATTAATATTTCACCAATTAGCAAAACCAGAAACCTGTGTTCCTTCCTTATTTATTTATTTATTTATTTATTTATTTATTTATTTATTTATTTATTTATTTATTTATTTTTCAAATTTATATACCGCCCTATCTCCCTAAGGACTCAGGGCGGTTCACAGGCAGTTAAAATACATATAAGTACAAATTAAAAACAACAATTAAAAAACTTATTCTATTGCCCAAATTTAAAATAGTATAAATAATAAAAACCCCTTAAAACCCATAACTTTAAAATCTAATCCAGTCCCGCGCAGATGAATAAGTATGTTTTAAGCTTGCGACGAAAGGTTCGGAGGTCCGGAAGTTGACGAAGTCCTGGAGGGAGTTCGTTCCAGAGGGTGGGAGCCCCCACAGAGAAGGCCCTTCCCCTGGGTGTCGCCAGACGGCACTGCCTAGCTGACGGCACCCTGAGGAGTCCCTCTCTGTGAGAGCGCACGGGTTGGTGGGAGGTATTTGGTAGCAGTAGGCGGTCCCGTAAATAGCCTGGCCCTATGCCATGGAGCGCTTTAAAGATTGTCACCAGCACCTTGAAGCGCACCCGGAAGGCCACAGGTAGCCAGTGCAGTCTGCGCAGGATAGGTGTAACACGGGAGCCACGAGGGGCTCCCTCTATCACCTGCGCAGCCGCATTCTGGATTAACTGAAGCCTCCGGATGCCCCTCAAGGGGAGCCCCATGTAGAGAGCATTGCAGTAATCCAGGCGAGACGTCACGAGGGTGTGAGTGACCGTGCATAAGGCATCCCGGTCTAGAAAGGGGCGCAACTGGCACACCAGGCGAACCTGGTGGAAAGCTCTCCTGGAGACGGCCGTCAAATGGTCTTCAAAAGACAGCCGTTCATCCAGGAGAACGCCCAGATTGCGCACCCTCTCCATCGGGGCCAGTGACTCGCCCCCAACAGTCAGCCGAGGACTCAGCTGACTGTACCGGGATGCCGGCATCCACAGCCACTCTGTCTTGGAAGGATTGAGCTTGAGCCTGTTTCTCCCCATCCAGACCCATACGGCTTCCAAACACCGGGACAGCACTTCGATAGCTTCATTGGGGTGGCCCGGTGTGGAAAAGTACAGCTGGGTGTCATCAGCGTACAGCTGGTACCTCACACCGAAGCCACTGATGATCTCACCCAGCGGCTTCATATAGATGTTGAACAGAAGGGGCGAGAGAATCGACCCCTGCGGCACCCCACAAGTGAGGCGCCTCGGGGCCGACCTCTGCCCCCCTGTCAACACCGTCTGCGACCGGTCGGAGAGATAGGAGAACCACCGATAAACGGTGCCTCCCACTCCCAATCCCTCCAACCGGCGCAGCAGGATACCATGGTCGATGGTATCGAAAGCCGCTGAGAGGTCTAATAGGACCAGGACAGAGGAACAACCCCTATCCCTGGCCCTCCA
This sequence comes from Ahaetulla prasina, assembly GCF_028640845.1. Lineage (NCBI taxonomy): Eukaryota > Metazoa > Chordata > Lepidosauria > Squamata > Colubridae > Ahaetulla > Ahaetulla prasina. Next base: position 830,433 of record NC_080551.1, on the reverse strand, counting down.
GAGATCATCCACCAACGCGACCAAAGCCGTCTCCGTGCTGTAACCAGGCCGGAAGCCGGACTGGAACGGGTCTAGATAGACAGTTTCATCCAGGTGCCGGGGGAATTGACATGCCACCATACTCTCTACAACCTTCGCCGCGAAGCGAAGGTTGGAGACCGGACGATAATTACCTAAAACAGCCGGGTCCAGGGAAGGCTTCTTGAGGAGGGGCCTCACCACCGCCTCTTTAAAGGCGGCCGGAAAGACTCCCTCCAACAAGGAGGCATTCGTAATCGCCTGGAGCCAGCCTCGTGTCACCTCTTCCTAGGAGAGATCCTCTTCTGAAGGGTTAGAATGGCGTCTTTAGCTCAAGCCTACCTGCTTTTTGTTGCCACAAAGGTTCATTTGGCTGCAGCAGCTAAAAAAAGCACAAAATAAATAGTAAAGGCCTCACTTCTACTACAGGGAACTCTGTTGCTGCTAAATTTGCAAGCATGAAATATATTCTAAAGGCACCATTTTTTCCTGAAGAAATAACTGTTTCTAATTAGAACCACACATCAAACTATTTTATAACAAAATATAATTTATTAGATTTATGTGCCACCAACTCTTTCAAGGCAACTTACAATAGATTCATATTAAAATCACAGTAATGAATCACAGTAATGACACTGTGGCTCAGGGGCTAGGACGTTGAGCTTGTTGATTAAAAGGTCGGCAGTTCAGCGGTTCAAATCCCTTGTGCTGCCATGTAACAGGGTGAACGCCCGTTACTTGTCCCAGCTTCTGCCAACCTAGCAGTTCAAAAGCATGTAAAAAATGCAAGTAGAAAAAATAGGGACCACCTTTGGTGGGAAGGTAACAGCGTTCTGTGCGCCTTTGGCTTTGAGTCATACCGGCCACATGACCACGGAGACATCTTCGGACAGCGCTGTCTCTTTGGCTTTGAAACGGAGATGAGCACCGCTCCCTAGAGTTGGGAACGACTAGCACGTATGTGCAAGGGGAACCTTTACCTCTAATGAATAATCAAAACTGACACCATAATAATAAATTAAAATACCCATGGTCCATGATTAACTAACAAAACACTCACAATAACCATAAAATATAAGTCATCATTGCATTGATGATAATGACAATCCTGACAATGCTAATATAAATAGGCAAACAACTCCCAAATGGTGGAGGTCCCTGCACCTTTTGGCCGCTGCTGGAAAGCCTGCAAAGGGGGCCAGTCTCAGGTTCCAAGGAGGCCATTCGTGAGGGCTGGAGCCATTACAGAGAAAACCCATCTCTGGTTTCTACTCCCTGACCTCACCTCACAAATGCTCTCTTCCTAGAGCAGGGCTGTCAAACTTGCACCATCACAGCGGCATCACATGGCACATCGGGACTTTTTCCCCTTTGCTAAACCGGTCGTGGCCAGCACGTGACGCATCTGGGCCACAGGCCGTCAGTTTAACAGCCCTGTCGTAGAGAAACGTACTGGGTGGGTTGACACTGGCTAGAGAAAGCAGCCCTGAAGAAATGTGGGGTCAAACCACTGATAGTTTGCCAGGGTGCCAGGTGTGCACAACTCCTTTGGAAAACCACTCTGACACTCAGAGACAAGTGCTCCTCGCCATGTCAAAGGACATTCTCCCACAGCAGGTCTACCTACCAGCCGCGCCTTGCTAGTGTTGCCACACCCAGGTGCAGATAAGCAGCACAGTCTGATTTTTTTCCCTAGTCACACCCATAGTAAATGTAATGCCATCCAGAGTCTCAAAAATAACACTGATATCATAATTAAAGAAGCACATAAAAGAGGAATGATTGCCATTCTGAACAAAATGGACAACATACAGGAAGCCAAAAGGAACCCTCCACAGTCCACACCTAGCTATAGAGAGCCTGGAATCCTCTTCAACACCATTCTCTACCACTCAAAATACAGGGACCAGGTGGCCCTAGATGATCTTTTGTTCCTGAAATTAATATCATAATCGGGTTGCCTGGTGGTTTATATGGGCTCATTGACATACATCATCATCATCATCATCATCATCATCATCATCATCATCATCATAATTTGTATACCGCGGTTTACAGCCAAGATAAAATACAGGGCGGTTTACAGCCAAGATAAAATACAGCAACAACACATACAATACTAAAAACAGACATTAAAAAACTTATTCAATTTGGCCCCATTTTAAAATACAATCAACCCTATAAAATTAATAAAAATGTCAAACCCATAAAATCAGCTAAAAGATTTAAAAATTCAAGCCAGTCCGGCAAGACAGAATAGATAAGTCTTAAGTTCGCGGCGAAAGGTCCGAAGGTCAGGTAATTGTTGAAGTCCAGGGGGAAGTTCGTTCCACAGGGTAGGAGCCCCCACAGAGAAGGCCCTTCCCCTGGGAGCCGCCAGTCGACATTGCTTGGCTGACGGCACCCTAAGGAGTCCCTGTCTGTGAGAACGCACAGGTTGCTGGGAGGTAGAAGATGGCAGTAGATGGTCCCGTAAGTATCCCGGTCCTAAGCCATAGAAGCGCTTTAAAGGTGGTAACCAATACCTTGAAGCGCACCCGGAAGACAACAGGCAGCCAGTGCAGTCTGCGCAGGATGGGTGTTACATGGGAGCTACAAACCGCTCCCTCTATCACCCGCGCAGCTGCATTCTGGACTAACTGGAGCCTCCGGGTGCTCTTCAAGGGGAGCCCCATGTAGAAAGCATTGCAGTAGTCCAAGCGAGAGGTAACAAGAGCTTGAGTGACCGTGCATAGGGCATCCCGGTCCAGGAAGGGGCGCAACTGGCGAATCAGGCGAACCTGATAAAAAGCTCTCCTGGAGACGGTTGTCAAGTGATCTTCAAAAGACAACCGCCCATCCAGGAGAACGCCCAAGTTGCGCACCCTTTCCATCGGGGCCAATGACTCGCCCCCAACAGTCAGCCGCGGCTGCAGCTGACTGTACCGGGGTGCCGGCATCCACAGCCACTCCGTCTTGGAGGGATTAAGCTTGAGCCTGTTTCTCCCCATCCAGACCCGTACGGCTTCTAGACACCGGGACAGTACTTCGATAGCTTCGTTGGGGTGGCCTGGGGTGGAAAAGTACAGCTGCGTATCATCAGCGTACAGTTGGTACCTCACCCCAAAACCACTGATGATCTCACCCAGCGGCTTCATATAGATGTTGAACAGGAGAGGCGAGAGAATCGATCCTTGCAGCACCCCACACATGAGGCGCCTCGGGGTCGATCTCTGCCCCCCTGCCAACACCGTCTGCGTCCGGTCAGAGAGATAGGAGGAGAACCACTGATAAACGGTGCCTCCCACTCCCAAACTCCCCAGCCGGCGCAGCAGGATACCATGGTCGATGGTATCGAAAGCCGCTGAGAGGTCTAATAGGACCAGGGCAGAGGAGTAACCCTTGTCCCTGGCCCTCCAGAGATCATCAACCAATGCGACCAAAGCCATCTCCGTACTGTATCCGGGTCGAAAGCTGGACTGGAACGGGTCTAGATAGACAGTTTCATCCAGGTACTGGGGTAATTGACGTGCCACTGCACTCTCTACAACCTTCACCGTAAAGCGAAGGTTGGAGACCAGACGATAATTTCCTAAAACAGCTGGGTCCAGGGAAGGCTTCTTGAGGAGGGGTCTCACCACCGCCTCTTTCAAGGCAGCAGGAAAGACCCCCTCCCGCAAAGAAGCATTTGTAATCCCCCGGAGCCAGCCTCGTGTCACCTCCTGCGTGGCCAGCACCAACCAGGAGGGGCATGGGTCCAGTAAACATGTGGTGGCATTCAACCTCCCCAGCAACCTGTCCATGTCCTCGGGAGTCACAGGGTCAAAACTATCCCAAACAGTCTCAACAAGACGAGTCTCGAACCTCTCGCCTGGATCTACCCAATTTTGATCCAATCCATCCCGAAGCTGAACGATTTTATCGTATAACCGTTAAACTCCTCGGCACACCCTTGTAATGGGTCCTCCCGCCCCTCCTGTTGAAGGAGAGAGCGGGTCACCCGAAACAGGGCGGCCGGGCGGTTATCTGCCGACGCAATGAGGGAGGAAACTTAAAAACGTTTTGCATCCCTCAATGCCACTAGGTAGGTCCTAACTAGTGTCCAGTCAACTTCCGAACGGCTGGATCTCCAAGCACTCTCTAGGCGTCTTCTCCGGCGTTTCATCTCCCTCAGCTACTTAATGTAACCAATAGTCCAAGTATTATACAGAGTTTCTTTGAAGAAATTGCAGTCCACCAGCAATTTCATATTGACATGGATGTTGATATTATTTATAACACCATCCTATAACAGTGGATTTTAGTTCATTGACAATATCATCACCAGGATGCTGAAGCTGATTTGTGCACCGGTCGCTTCTGATTTCTCCTCCACAAATATTATTTTACTTTGGGGAAACCATCTACATTCATAGCAACCATATGATATCATGATATCCCGGCAAGTATCTCCATAGCTAACTTAAAACATATTGACAGCTCCTATTTCATATGCCTCTTTTTGGCTGATCTATCTCATTTGTCTCTTGAGAAACCTGTATGCGGGTCAAGAAGCAACAGTGAGAACTGGACATGGAACCACTGATTGGTTCAAAATTGGGAAAGGAATTTGGCAAGGCTGTATACTATCACCCTGTCTATCTAACTTATATGCAGAGCACATCATGAGAAAGGCGGGGCTAGATGAATCAAAAATTGGAATTAAGATTGCCGGGAGAAATATCAACCACCTCAGATATGCAGATGATACCACTCTAATGGCAGAAAGCGAAGAGGAACTAAATAGTCTCTGGATGCAGATGAAGGAGGAGAGTGCAAAAGTTGGCTTGAAACTCAACATTAAGAAAACTAAAATCATGACATCCGTCCCTTTCAATTCCTGGCAGATAGATGGTGAAGAAATGGAGGTAGTGACAGATTTTATTTTCCTGGGCTCCAAGATGACCGCAGATGGGGACTGCAGCCAAGAAATTAAAAGACGCTTGCTCCTGGGGAGGAAAGCTATGGCAAATCTAGACAGCATACTAAAAAGCAGAGACATCACCCTGCCAACAAAAGTGCGTATAGTCAAAGCTATGGTTTTCCCAGTTGCAATGTATGGCTGTGAAGGCTGGACCATAAGAAAGGCTGAGCGCCAAAGAATCGAGGCCTTTGAACTCTGGTGCTGGACAAGACTCCTGCGAGTCCCTTGGACTGCAAGGCAATCCGATCGGTCAGTCCTAGAGATCAACCCTGACTGCTCTTTAGAAGGCCAGATCCTGAAGATGAAACTCAAATACTTTGGCCACCTAATGAGAAGGAAGGACTCCCTGGAGAAGAGCCTAATGCTGGGAAAGATTGAGCGCAAAAGAAGAACGGGACGATAGAGAACGAGGTGGCTGGATGGAGTCACTGAAGCAGTCGGCGTGAGCTTCAATGGACTCCAGAGGATGGTAGACGACAGGAAGGCCTGGAGGAACGTTGTCCATGGGGTTGCGATGGGTTGGACACGAATTCGCAACTAACAACAACAACAACAATAATTATATCATTATTATCAGAATGCATATTCAGGATGTCCCAGCTAACTTCCAACAAACTACTCTATTTTTTTTTTAATTAAATGTTTATTCTGCCCATTTCCCCTACAAGGTGACTCCAGGCAACTTGCAAATTATAAAACACGCCTCCACTGGGAGGAAAGCCACGCAGGGCAGTGGCTACTTCCAGAAGATGCACAGTAAGCTAAGTGGCCAGTTGAGGAGGAACTTGTGGGGCCTGGCGAGGTGGGGAAAAGGCCGACAGTTTGCTGGGACCCAGGTTGCCTGTGACAACCAGAGGAGCTCAGGCATCAGAGTCCTGGGGTCCAGAACCGGCAGGCCTCCCAGGGCTCCCAAGCCCTGAGGTACCTCATGCTCTGCTTAACAACCCATGTGGCTACTTAACTGCACGGGGACAGCACAGATGGGAGTCATTAAATGAGGCAATCATGTGAATGCCTTGCTTAACAATGGTCACAACTCATGACCATAATGGACAAGCTCTATTACAGTGGTATATTTGTATACCCTGCAAGGGCGACACAATAGCTGCAGAAAATGGGACGATGCCGTTTTCACTGAAGCTAAGAAAATGGTGACATCAGACCAGAGGTCCCAATTATAACCCATCAGTTGCAATGAAATTGGCTTGGGATGCCTCATTATATGGCATTACTCATCAAATGACGAAGGGAATGTCTGAGAGCTTTCACATCACACCCACAGCAATGGAGGAAGAACAAAGAGAGAACCAAGTCCCTTTTCTTGCACAGTAGCGATCGCTCATAATAACGCAACACATTGACAAGAGTTCTAAAAAGAAGCAATTCATTTGGTTAGAGACTCAGGTGTAATTCTTGAGTTACCACCAGTAGCACCTACCTTTTAAATAGGCAGACGTACAATCAGAGGTTACTCCCGTTGAGCCCCAAATCAAGAAACACATGTGGTGATTCCAAGCTTTATTGAAAATTTCAAATGCATAGACAAAATCTTGCCAGATGGAGGACTCTACTGTACCCTGTACTCCGAGGACCATTCAGGAGGGCTGTCTTCACCCTCTTGCACATCTTATTCAGACTGAGTTTCCTCTTCCTCCTCTGGACTGCACTCCACTCCTCCCTCTCGGAATCCATTTCCTTACTCCATTTCATCACACTCCATAGATGCCAGCATAATATAGGTTTACTAATATTACATTGATTAAGCAAGTTCATACTTTGTCCTGCTATATATTTAGCTTTGGCTACCCTAGCTTATAATTCTTGCAGTCTGGCTGGAGGGATCTGTTCTGAAATTTTCAATAAAAGCAAGCAACAGAAAAACCTGTTAGTGTTTTTGGTTCAATCAATACAACACTAGGCACAACATTTCCAATTCACTGAATCATGAAACCAGTTAAAAATTATTACTAAGCTTATCCATTTCCTAAGCTGATTTGTATTTCTTTTTTGTGCCCATTCTTCCTCTGAATATTTTAACAATATGCAGTTTCTTAGTTTGCTTTCACTCCCAAGGGAGTGAAATTTGGAAATTTTATAAAACATTTTATGGCATAAAAATACTATAAAGTACTTTATGATATAATCCAAATTTCCTAAACTGATTTGTATTTCTTTTTGTGCCCTTTCTTCTTTTGAATATTTTAGAACATAGAATAATAGAATTGGAAAGGACCTCGGGGTCTTCTGCTCCAACCCCCTGCTCAAGCAGGAGATCCTATATCATTTCAGAGAAAAGTCTGTTTGAAAGCCTCTGGTACCCACAACTTCTGAAGGCAAGTTATTCCATTGGATGATTGCTCTCTCAATTAGGAAATTTCTCCTTACTTCTGGGTTGCTTCTCTCCTTGGTTAGTTTCCATCCTTTGTTTCTCATCTTGCCTTTTGGTGCTTTGGAAAAAAGGTTGACATCGTCATCTGTGGCAGACCCTCGGATATTGGAATACTGCTATCATGTCCGCCACAATTCTTTTTTTCACTAGACTAGACAAACCCAATTCCTGTTGCCATTCTTCATGTTTTAGCCTCCAGCTCCCTATAATCATTTTTAGCATGTTTAACATGTGCAGTCTAAATTCAAATTTGCTAGTTCTGTTCTGAACTAAGGAATGAATTGAATTTAGAGATTTTTTTAGAAAAGGGAGACACCCGAAACCCTAAATGAGGACTACCTGTAACAGTAAAACAGAAGGCAAACACATTTTACCACCAGATTTCAATATTAATCTTCTTAAAAAATCTAAATTCAATTTATTCCTTAGTTCAGAACAGAACTAGTAAATTTGAATTTAGAGGACTATTTATTGTTGGTGAAATCAAAATGGACTTTCAAAAACCTCTGAAAGCAGCTTGTGATCACAGGAATTTTAACAGGAATCTTCTGGTGTGACCAAAACTTGGCTCACCTAAAGCAGACAAATCCCAAGGTACATGCAATCAATAAACAGGATACACCTACTGGGCTCCAGCAAAGCTCAGCCCAACCACAGCACCTTTAGTTGCTGCGTTGCAAAGGCACAACCCTAAGGCAGGCAAGCAACCTGGTCTCCTGGCTGCCATTCAAGGTCAACCCAGCTTGTTGTGAATGTTTTCTTACAGGATTTTAAGCAGGGCGGGAGTGGGGGAATGTATCTGGGGGAGGGTACCCTTTACCACCACAGTTCCAAATCACAAGATGCTGGACAATGGCTCAAATAGCCTAGAACTGGTAGCAGCAGCCAGGAGGCTATAGCTGGTGGGAGGGGTTAACTGAAGGATATAAGTTTGATAATAAATAATATTATCCACTGAACAACTGGCAGAGGCTCCCGGGGTCCCCGGGAAGGTCTCCTGCAAGGATGTGTGTGTGGGGGGGAATGGCTGGAGGAGGGTCGGGGGCTGCTCCGGAGACGGCCTGTGCCGGTGGCATCTAGCGCTCAGCAATTTACAGCCCCAGCCGGAGGCAGCCCATCGGTGATGGTGCTCAGGTAGTTTTCCTGTCCATGCCTGTAATGTCCATTCATCCTTAAGAAAGATATTCGTAAAAGAGATAAAGTTTAAAACAGAAAAAAAAATAACGGTGAGGATGACCAGAATGTTTTATGCTGCTACAACTGAGTATTTGCATAGAGTAGCCTTCTCCTTGACTCTGCAGGTGAGACTTTTCCAGTTCCCCAGCATCCCTCTTGTATTGCAACAACTAAAACTGGTCATATCTGATGTCCCAGATGTGGTCTGACCACTGCAAGGATCACCTCCCATAACTACTGAGGCTGCTGCAAGCTGCAGTGCACTGTTGGTTCAGAATAAGAGTCTTGGAAGGGACCTTGGTGGTCTTCTAGTCCAACCCCCTGCCCCAGCAGGAGACTCTATCCCATTCAGGACAAATGACTGTCCAATCTCTTCTCAAGAACCTCCAGTGATGGACTACATAGACCACCCATATACTCCTTTGCAGTCATCATCTGAATAACTTTCTATTGCTTCATTAATCCTAACTGTGTTATGGATCATCCACTAATATTTGGTGTTAAACATTTCTTTTTGTAGTTTTTAGATTTTAACTCTGGTTTACATTTTTATTGCAGATTATCCAGAAAACTTTGGTACTGACTGGCACGTACATCACTTGGCCCGCCAGAGAGGCGGCTCTGGGCCACAAGCGGTGGTTATTTCAGGCACAACTGAACACATGGACAGGCAGCGCTATTTTTATTTCAATGACATACAGTCGGGTAGTGCTGGCAATACAGAAAGATTTGGACTGTGAATAAAACACTCCGGAATAAAAAGCATCTTTTCTGTATCCGACTTTTGTCATTTGTCAGACCAGTGGAACATCCCATGTTCCTGACAATTACTCACCCAGAGAAAGTCAGGAGGACTGAAACCAAAGCCTGTTTTGAGCTTTCAGAGCCCCTGGCCATTGAGGCAGCAGCTGCTGGATCACTTTTCTAAATACTTCAGGGCAGAGGAAGCCTGGCTCCAGCTAATATAACCCAGGCCACAGACATCTGGGTTACGTTTCCAGCCTGTTCGTCTTCCTCTAAGCAGGGAAAGGGACATTAAACCCCCAATCCTTCAACTTCTCCATCCTGCCATCCTCTATCCCATTAAGTCACATGCAAGTTTCAAACCTAAAGCCTTCTAACCTCCAAACTGCTCAGTTGCCAAAAGAAAACTCTGGATGCCCACCAGACTGAAGATCCACACACACACCCTTTAACTCAAGTAGGAGGCAAACTTCAAAATAATATTCCACTTCCTCCCCCAAAAAAACTTTCGGTATTTTCAGATACTTTGAGTAATTATCCAGACTTTCTACTTGGTCCTAATGTAAACCAACCATTTGGCCTTATAGCTTATTCCAAATTTTCTACTCTCATTGATGTCTGTTGCAGTTTCCTCCTCCTCAATACCTTTTAGGGAAGAATGTTGAAAGGTTGGTAGTGACTAAGCTACCGAAAACCCCAGACGAGACAGAGGATCCAGAGTTCTTTCTGTCAGGATTCATGACCAAAGGACAAAAATGATTGATGGTTTTTGCAGGATAGAATGCGGCCCTCCTGATCTCTCTTAGATCTAGTGGCAGCTTTGATACCATCAACTACCATATGGTATCCTACTGGATGAAGTATAAGGGTCAGGAGTTGGGAGGCCCTTGTACTCCTATGATTCCACTCCCATTTGTGTGGCTAGTTCTAGACTGCAGTTGGGAAAGAGGGGGATTACTTACGGTAAATCCCTGGTTACTCCAGTATGGCTAGTTACATATTTTATGCTATATGTGATTAAAATATCAGAAATATAAGTTATGAATATAGAGGGCTTGTAATACAACCATAGTTAGCCTTTTCATGAACTCACTGGGAAACTCATGTTGTTGGAATATGTGTACTACCGATACAGAAAGATTCCGAGTATGAAGGATTTATTGTTGGCGATTCTAGGTAGGACATTAAAGGGCATAAGGAATGTAATTGATTGCAGTTTTTATGGAGTCATGGAACAGGGAGTAAGAATGTGACGTTCCTGACAAGACTGGACAAGTTGACAATATGTACCATACACATGGATTCAGAGTAAAAGAGCTGGGTATAAAGAGAAGACTGAAAGTGTGAGACGACTCTTGGCGTCTGCTTCCCAGCCCACACTAACACAGCCTGATCACCTGTGTTGAGAGTGTAGGTAAATATTGTGTGAATGTGTAGCCTAGTTGGGCAACAACACTTAGAGCAACTTGAGTTGCCTTGTTGGGCAGAGTTATTTGAATAGCCTTGTTGGGCATAGCTTATTGTAGCAAGATAACTTTGAAATTAGAAAGTATATGTACAAATATAAAGGAATTAATTAAGCTTAGTTGCACACTGGCTTTGTTTTTTGTCCAAATAACACAAGAATAAAATAACTATTGGAAAACTCTGATTTTGAGTGGCTTGAATTCAATTTTATGACATAATCATAGGATTCTGTTTCCCCTTATGTTATTTAACATCTGTATGAAGTCATTAGATAATGTCATTCATTGGTATGGAGTGTTGTCAGTATGCTAACATTCCTTAGTTCAGTGTAACCCAAGCTTGACTAGGATTGTCACAGAAACTCCAGTTATGCTGCTGCTGGAGATCCGAGTTCGCAATTGGAGCAGCAGCGGCTTTACAGATAAGGGGACAGAGTGAAATAAGATTTACTCTGAGATTGTATTAGAGGGGACAAACAGTTCACACATGCAAGGTTGGAGTTTTGGAAGAGGGATTGTAGCTTAAATATACATTTTGTGATGAATGATGGAACTTTCATAGTTTTATGGTTAAAAGAAGGTGGAAAGGACTTGGCCTGGAAGACCAGCTGGGCCAGTGGAGAAAGTTGCTTGATTGGGAGAACAGTAGCCCGGAAGACAGACCAGAGCTGAGAAGACCAGCATGAGAAGTGACGAGGGGGACTGGCTTGGAACCAAGACTGAGATTGGGGACTCCTTGCTTACAGTACTTACAATCTCCTCCTCTCCAATCTTTGTTGGGGGCCGGGGGGGGGGGGGGAGACAGGGACCAAAGCAATTTCTGTAGATCTCCCCTTTGTTTCGCCTTTCCACACTGCCAGCACAACTGTGTTGCTCTGAAGTGTAGTAGAGCAAACAGCTTACTCTTGAAATCTCTTCCTCTCCAATCTCTCTGCTCTGTGCTGGGGGTGGGATATTAGAATATGGGGTGTACAACGTAGCTTTGGAATCCCATCATTATCAGTCGAATACAATGGGAATTGGAGTGGGCGAGAGGAACTCCAACCTATTCTTTTGACTTGGTTTCCCTGGCCTGGACCTGGTCGTTGGATTATTGGACACTTGGCCTTAAAGCGTTGCTGCTGCAGAATGAATGCCAGCCATGTCTGCCCCACTACAGTTCAGAATTTGCATTTGGCAGCAACAATGATCAAATTCTTTAGCATTGAACTTTGGCAAGAATCAGTTACCCTTCAACATTTAAAGATCAAAGTGGTTTTGCAAAAAAGTACAAATAGACTTAAGCCTTTAACAGCTGAAGTAGAAAATTTTATTTGGAGACTTATACTTATCTCCTGCAGAGAATACCATATCACCACACCTGGGGGGACCTTGGCAAATTCCTCCTATGCTAGAAGGTGCATTCAACCCCACCTACTAATCCCACAATTCTTCAGCTATGCAAAGAACAGACACGTTCACAACATTTTACCCTCCCAACACCAAGAAAGCACACAAGGACCATTCCCTCCCCCCCCATCTGTGCTTGATCCCCCTCCCTCCAATACTGGCAGCCAGTTTGTTTGTGGGAAAGGTTGACAACACGGCATCAAACCGTCAGCAGCAGGTAAGGCTTTGCTCCAAAGAAAATGGACCAAGAAGCATGCAGGAGTTCGGACTATGAAACCACCGTGCATTTCCAGCGACATTCCAACATCAAACCGCTGCAGTAAAGTATCCCAGGAGCCGGTCTTCCTTCCTTCAGGACTGAAGGAACACCCTTGGGACTCAGATGGTGGCAGTTCCAACTGACGACACAAACACTTTTGCCATTTGTGCAGAGATGCATGTGCAAGGAAGGGACTGTGGACAAACGTGGAACTTAGTGGGCAGCTGCAGAGACCAAAGGATCTTTCCTGGTAATCTGCCATCTCCTATGTGCTGTTATAGCACGTGGCTCACACAGCTTTCCGGTGATATTCTGGAGGTGCCACCTCATAGTCGCTTGCACTGAACAGTGCTGAAGAATTCTTGGCTAAATACCTGCGAAGGAAGGAAAAGCCCAGTGTGACTCTAAAACTGACACCAAAGAGCCCAGCCTTGGGGGCCGGTCCCCCACATCACCTTCACAGCAAACCTACTTAGCATTTCACCTGGGCCACTGCTGTACCCACATCACTATCCCTCCTCCTGCTTTTGCTTCTGCCAATGATCTCTCTGGAGCAGGGGAAATGGGGCGTGGAGACCGTTTCAAGCCCTTCAACATGATGCTGCTGCAGTGGCAACATACAACTTTCCATAACAAAGGATGGTGCTGAGGGAGGAGAACGTATGAAGAGGGGAAATGGAAACAATTCAGCTCCAACTTCTATTTCCACCTCAATATTTGTTCGAAGGAAGACAAGCAATCTAGAAATCTGCCGTTCTTCTTTCTGGCGACGCCATTTGTGGTTCTGCAGCTCATCTGGGGAATGCACTGAAAGTTCAAAGAAAGCGGCTTCTTTGCCCACTCCTCACCCACCCCCAAGCCCATCAGACTTGCTTGGACAGGTACCAAATGCTCCTTATTACCCTCCAAAAAATAGGGATCAAGAAAAAGCAGGATGCCTGCTGAACACAAGGAGTCAGGAGATGACCCATTTGGCCTGATGTGAGCTGAAATGCCACTTTGAGGGGCTCCAGTCTCGGCCGCCCCGGAAGGAAAAGGCTTTGTCCAAACTGAGGAGGAGCAAGATGGATGGCACTCTTGCATCCACCCAAACTAAAGTTCAATTTAGACTTGTCTGCAACTGTGCAGAGGCATTGGCATATACCTCCATGCAAAGGGATTGATGGCTACAGGCAAGTTGCAGACGGGCCAAGGTGCACGTCTCCCAAATCTCAACGATGCACAACGTGGAGATGTGCGTCCTGCATGTTGATTGGTTAATCTGACTTCTTGTTGGGAGGCGGATGGAAGGCAAGGCCCACTGTGGTTTGAGCACCCCCTGGCCAGCTTGACATTTGCAGGAGTATAAATGCAACAGTTAAGCAACCATCTCCAAATGCCAAGAGGCCTATATGCCCTGACACCAGTTGACCTGTAGGAGACAGAAAAATGGTGGCTGAGATTATGACTGAAGGAAAGTCCACTGTTGCCCTCTCATCTTTTGGCTGCCTCTTTGTGGACAGAAAGGGTCTGAGACAGCCAGCTTGCTTTCCTACAGATCTGTCATGGAAAGATCAGGGCCAAATGCCTAAGCAGCCACCTCCTGTAAGGAGAGGGGATGAAGTGGCTGAGGCACCTTTGCTACAGTGGCCTCCCTCTCCTCCTGCCTCTGAAAGGCGAAGTTTATGAAGTGCCTAGAAGACACAGGGCATCCCCCTTCTTTGGGTCTCTAGAGAAACCAGGGAAGATTGGAAGAGACCAGAGAAGGGCAAACCTCCCTCCCAGTGTAAAGAGGGGGAGGAGACAAGCCTGTCAGCTGGGCAACAGCATCACCCAATCAGTCTAGGAGAATTTCAGAGGAAGCGCTGCAAAGCCCTTCTTCAGCCGGGTGGGAAAACCAAAGCCAGGCACCTGGGACGGGGGAGGGCATGCCAGGCAGAGCTTCAGGTGAAGAGGACCTGGTACAGAGCCCCCCCACCCCAGATCAAGAGAAGCCCTCTGTCCTCTCCCACCGTTAAGACTTCTCAGAGCAAGAATTGGTGCCCTGGCTGCTGGTGAACTAAATAAAGGGTGAGATGAATGTTGAGGCACATGTCTTGATGGACCTCCTGTAGAAAAATATAAAAATTTTTCAATCCATTTATTCCCGTGCATTCTGATTTCTGATTGAATTTCCTGAAAATTGGGTCCAGTTAATATATTCACCTCCTACATTCAAAGTGAAAACATTATCTGGAACCACTTTAGAAAGGCACTAGGCACGAATGAACACCTCTACTTTTAAGCACCTGTTTGAACCTCAACCATTAACCACATTAATGGTTGACCTAGTTCTTTAAACTACTATTATATTCTACTACTAGATAAAATCAATGTGTACCTTCATTAGGGCCGCACTTTGACTCAGTTCCAGCTTTGCTAGATTGATAAATGTGTTTGAAGAGTAATAACAAGAGACGAGAGAGAAGAGCAAGGAAGAGCAAGAATTGGTCAGCACCAGGTGGAGATGAACTGCATGGTTTTGGGTTGAAATATCTAACTGGTCTATACCAACTCATTGCCAAGCAGTTTAACAACATACTACAAGGAGGTGAAATTGAAGAGTGGCTAACATCTGGCAAAACCTACCTGATAAAGAAAGATCCAGCAAAAGGAGCAGCACCAGGCAACTACAAGCAAATTACTTGCTGACCAACAACTTTCAAATTGCTAACTGCTGTGGTAGCTGAGGCAGTCCAACAGCATAGAGTTAGGGGCCGGAATAGCTCAGGCTGTTAAGAAAGCCTGTTATTAGAACACAGTAGCCTGCAACTACTGCAGGTTCAAGCCCGGCCCAAGGTTGACTCAGCCTCCCATCCTTTATAAGGTAGGTAAAATGAGGACCCAGATTGTTGGGGGGGCAATAAGTTGACTTTGTAAAAATATACAAATAGAATGAGACTATTGCCTTATACACTGTAAGCCGCCCTGAGTCTTCGGAGAAGGGTGGGATATAAATGTAAACAAAAAAAAAAAAACAATTTCTTTCCACCGGAGCAGAAAGGAAACAGCCCTAAGAGCAGAGGAACAAAATATCAACTCCTAACTTACAAAATGGTTTTGGAAAACTACAAGAGAAGGAAGACCAACCTAAATGTAGCATGGATTGACTACAAAATGGCATTCAGTTCTCTGCCACATCTGGATAATCAAGTGCCTAGAAATAACAGGAGTCAGTAGAAACATCAGAAACTTTGTGCAAATGGAAGACACAGTTGCAGGTCAATGGTGAGAGGCTGGGAGAGATTAATATCAAGAGGGGAATATTTCAAGGTGAATTCACTATCACAATTTGTCATTGCACTCTTTCCTCTATCAACAATACTGAGCAACTCAGGCCATGGCTATCAAGCATCAAAAACATCTGCCAGACTATTGCACATCTTTTACATGAATGATCTGAAGCTGTATAGAAAAATATCATCTGAAAAAGAATCTCTGCTCAATACTGTCCGTATATATAGCCAAGATACTGCAATGGAGTTTCAACTGGATACTGAATTGGACAACAAGGAAAAATAGTGAAAACTGAAGGAATCAAGATGCCCACGAAAATAGCATTAAGAGTCTGGATGAAGATGATTACTGGGTATCCTTGAGGCTGACAACACCAAGCACACTGAAGTAAAGAAAGAGATGAAGACATCAAGAGAGTGAAGAAGATCTTAAAGTTTAAAGTCAATGGAGGAAATACTGTCAAGACAACATCTGGGCAATCCCAGCCATTAGATACACAGCTAGAACAGTGGACTAGGCTCAAGCAGAACTCAAAGCAATGGATAGGAAGATGAGAAAAATAATGACAATGAATCACACCTTTCATCTTTGCAGTGACAATGACATTGACAGACTCTACCTACCAAGGCAAATAAGTGGGCATGGAAGTACATCAGATGGTTGAAGAAAAAAGGGCTTTGGAAAAATATCTGAAGGACAATGAAGAAGATGCACTGAAGGTAGCGTGCCAGGAAGGCTTACTGACTACTGGAGAGATCAAACTGACCTACAAGAAAGTCCAAATGAAGAACAGAATGGAGCCATGGGAAGACAAAGTACTACATAGCCAGTACATTAAAACAAATAGCAGAGAAAGCAGATAATAAGACCTGGCAATGGCTAAGAGCAGGAAAATTAAAGAGACCAAGGGACGAATCCTGGCTGCACAAGACCAAGTCTTAAGAACAAATGCATACAAAGCCAGAATTGAGAAGACAGCAATAGACAGTAAGTGCCGCCTATGCAGAAGCTGAAGAAATAGTGGATCATCTGATAAGCTGCTACAAGATACAAGCAGTGGCATGACAAAGTAGCAACAATGCTGCATTGGAAGATCTGCAAGAAATATCATGTGCCTGCAAGCAAGAACTGGTGGGACCATAAAATAGAGAAAATCATAGAAAATGAAGAAGTTAAATTGTTCTGGGACTTTAGAATTCAATTTAGACAGGCACCTGCCACATCATACCTGACTTAACAATTGTCAATAAGACAAAAAGTCTGGATAGTGGATGTGGCAGTGCCTGGAGACAATAGAATAAAAGAGAAAGAATTCGAGAAGGTAACAAAATACAAAGACATAGAAATAGAAATAGAACAACTGTGGCAAAGTCAAGTAAGGGTACTGTTACCAATAGTAATAGGCACCTCAGGTGCAATCCCAAAACTACTGGAGTAGTTTTGACAAATTCGCCATCAGTCAATTGCAGAAGGCAGGTTTATTTGGAACAGCTTCCATCCTGTGACGATATCTTAATACCATCAAACACCCACATCTGCCTATCCCAGGTCCTTGGTTAGGACTCAATAAGTGGACAAAAATGGCAAATACAGTCTGAACATCTGTCTGACTATGTGATGATGATGATTAATAATAACAACAACAACAACAATAATAAATGGGTCTAGAGGAGCCCACAGTGAAACATTATCTTGATGTGGTTGTGAGAATGATTAAGCAGTGGAACAGTTTGCTTCCCAGAGCTGTAGGTGCTGCATTGCTGGAGGTCTTCAAGGAAAGATTGGACAGCCATCTGTGCAGGATACAATATGATCTCCTGCTTTGGGGAGGGGGTTGGACTAGAAGACCTCCAAGGTCCCTTCCAACCCTGATTATGATTATGATTCTGCCACTGTACAAAACTGCAGGGACTAGTCCAGGCAATTGTCACGAACAAACTGACCGGAAAGCACAGAAAAAAAATCACCATACTCAGGTCACATCACTCTTTAAAACACCAATTTGATGAGACAAATGAGCTAGGGACTAAGGGAACTCTGGGGTGGAGTTGCCCATCTCCTCTCACTGGGAAATAGCAACCACTGAAGAGATTTTCTAAAAATTAATGGCCACATCTCACAAGGCAGACCATCGAGTACCAATACAGGCCGAGACAGGACAGTTCTAACATCCCATGCTGATGTGGTAACTATGCCTGGATCTTGGTGATGTCTTTGCAAACCACGAGTACCAACATACTTCGCTATTGAGAGGTTAAAGGTAATCTTTATACGTACTTTAGAAAGTCGTGCAAATAGTTCAACAGCAAGGCCAAGCTCTTCTCATCAAGAGGTGTGTAAGCAAGCATTGCTCCAATCCTGACTGTTTCAAACACAAAATAAAAAGATGCATCAAGGAAAACAGGTTTACAGGCAGCAACCATTCAAACCCTAAGACTTCGCCTGAACTTGAGCTGAGGTAGTTCAGTACCAGCTGAGCTTGGGGGGGGGGAGGACCCAGAAATAGGGGAGTGCTTGCGGGAAAGGGGCTGATGCCCTGCTTTGTCTAACAGGGAGACCTTCTTCAGCTGAGAGGGCCCAGAGATGCTGTCCGAGAGATCAGCTAGCCCCCAACCACTTCCTTCTTTCTCTTGTGCCCAGCCTCCTAGTCCTGACACTCTTACAGAACTGCTTCCAACTTTCTATCAACTGGATTGAAGCTGCCTGGAGATGAGATGAGGAACCTTTCCTCCCAAAGGACTTTGGAGTGTAAAAAAATAGTTTTTAGCATCTCAGTCATGCAAACTCTCTGCACCATGTCCAAGGCACTACCTATGCCAACTACCTACGCTCTCTATCTTCTACTCATCTATTTCCTGAGGGTAGGAAAATACAGAAGAAATTAGGGGAAAACACCAAGGAGTCATTAGCAGAAGTCAGAACTTCTTAGGCAGTAGAAAAGGAACTTTCCTTTGCCGGAAGCCCCCTTTAGTTTTCCATCTAGAGGAATGAAGAAAGCTTGATCAGGAAACAGCCCCTCTCAGGATTACCTGATACTCCCATTTTGCTACCACAGGCCTCCAATCGGCCTTGCAGAGGGATCCTTTAAACATGGACAAACAGCTTTAAAGGAGGCTTAAAAGTAATGCAAATAGGGAGAGATAAGATCTTGACAATGGCATGTGTGAAAAAATGCACTGGCCAGAGCAGATTTCTCCTTTTGGTTTATGCTGTTGTGCATAAAGTGTGATCCATACCAAACAACCGGAGGAGGTGCGGCGCTCCATAGACTTGGGACATGGGTGCGTCTGGATGATCCGCTAAGATTTCTGCATACTGTGGCCGCTCAAATTTATACAACAGTTGGGTCCCCAGCATTACGTTGAAGTATTCTTTGATGCCTGCCACAACTTCATTCACAGCATATTCTCTGATGCACAGCCAGAATAACAACAACAACAACAACGATGTGGTAAGAGACCATGGAAAAGAGACAGCTTTCCTGAGCCCCACAGGTGTGCCCAAAGGACAGGCTCAGTGACTTGCAGGTAGGGGTGGCATTGCTGCAAGCCACACGAGGCCAATGCCAAGACCGGCATCCTTTTGTAAGGATGCTGGATAGGACGGCATTTGGTGTTCTGGAGAGCGGAGAGCTTCAGGCAGATGTAGGGAGAGGATATATTTTGCCAGAGGTGCTGGGGAGAGTTGAAAAGAATGGGTCATTCAAGAGACAGGAGCTTTGTTCCTCTGGGTTCTCAATCTCACTGCAGGTTAAACATTACAGTTGACAAGCAGCAAAACTTTGAAAAGCATTTGCACTTGGAGGGAAGAGAGATCCAAGGGAAGCCCAAGGGCCAAACTGACTCCAGGGATGTCTTCCATTCAGCAGCCTATTGCGGATGGAAGCAGCCTGCCCTAACCTAGCCTGATTCCCCACAAAGGAAGTGCCTTGGATCTGCCAGAAGTTACCACTCTTTCTATGAACAAGCTGGTCCTCAGAGTCAGCACTTTCCTGCCATTGCTGCTCTGCATTTAGCAGGGAGGAGACTGAAAAGGTTGGAAGGTGGCTTGCAGGGTAGCAAAACATCCCACCCAGATCTAATCCAGGCTAGTTCCAAGATGTTTGAGGGCGTGTACCTTTAAACAGCCTCCTATTGTTGCTTCACCAAAGCAGAGAGCTTCTCCCCACTCAGCCTCCTTTCCAAGAGCTGGGCCAGGACCAGTGGTGAAATTCTAATTTTTTTACTACCAGTTCTGTGGGCGTGGCATGGCTTAGTGGGCATGGCAGGGGAAGGATACTGCAAAATCCCCATTCCCTCCCCACTCTGGGGCCAGCCAGAGGTGGTATTCGCCGGTTCTCCGAACGACTCAAAATTTCCACTACCGGTTCTCCAGAATCTGTCAGAACCTGCTGGCTTGTGGTCAGCAGATGACTGCCCTGCACCAACCAGCTGCTCAGCCTCTGTTCCTCACTTGTTATCTGTGTTTCCTCGGGACTTCTTGTAGTTTGCATAGTCCTCTAAAATTGAGTCAACATTCTTCTTAGCCGGAAGGTAGAAGAGCTGAGAAAAAAGCCAGAGACCATCAGAGACTGACAAAAAATGCCCATCCATCAGTCCAGAAGACTGACTCAGAAGACATTTAAAACATAAATACCCATCACGAGGCTGAAACGCAGAGAAGGAGCCAGCTAATTAAAGGCAAAATTTCAAGCTCACCTGCTTTTGGCGTGTAATCAAATCCCAGTCATCTACAAGCCACGGCTTCAGCTCTTCTGGTATTTTTACCTTTACTTCAACTCTGTTCATAAAAGTTTCTTCCTGAAGAAACAGAAATGCAAACTTTAAATTCCGGGACAGTAAATTTGAGTTGGGCACAACTCTATGTACAAACATCTCATTCATCCAGGTCATGGGTGTCCCAAAGGTGCTTTTGTTTTAAAGGCAACTGGATTTTCTGACTTTTCTTTAAGACGTTTTTCTTCCCACAAAAGAAGCTTCTTCTTATTAGTTAGAACTGAAGAAGCTTCTTGGATGAGTAGTGAAATGTCTCAAACAAAAATCAGGAAGTCTGGTTGCCTTTAAAATAAAAGCACCTTTGGGACTCAGGGTACAAACCTTCCAAAATTAAGCAACTGAACAAGGAAAGGCAAAGTGCTGCCTTGGACCCAAAAAGGGCTGCTGCACAAGGGTTCCAAATGAAGGTCTTTTACAGAAATACAAGAAGTGTCTCTGCTAATATGCAAATAACAACAGCGTACAAAAGCCATCAAGGAAACTTTATCGAGAACCCATCAGCAAAAATAAAGACTCAAACTATGCATTTCTTGGAGTTCCCCCCAAGAGGTGATCACAGTTTGCCATTTCATCTTTCCTAGCACTTAGTTGGGAGCACCAGCGTTGAAAGAAGAAAATGGCAAAGCACTCAGTAAGGGAAGCCCGGGTGACGCCCCTGAAACCTCCTCCTGGGCTCCCAAAGAAGAAGCAAGTCCCAGCGAAGCGAGCAATCTGCCAGGGAGCCAGGTGCAGCTGGGCCTGGCTGCCTCCCTCCCAAGGGCCAATACCTACACTTTCCACCGTAGGGTCTACTCGAGCTCTTTTCTTCCTGGGAGGCTGAGGATTTTCACTGGAGCTGCTTCCCTCGCCAATTCCTGGAGCTAATCATAGGAGCAGAAAGATTAAGGTGGCTTGTAAAGCTGAGCATTTTCAACAACTGCACTCCCTACAAGCTGCTTCAGAGCAGAGACAAATGTCACTGACATAGAAGGCTTTCCATTATGTAACGCTTTTAAACAATTACCAACAAAAACTCCGTACAAGACAGGGTTTTTTTGCTCCATTATTCAGTATTGTTAAAAACAACTGCAAAAGTGTTTTTAAATGATGCAATGTCTGAGTCAACTGATCCAAACCATATCGGGCAATTCTCTCACCTTTCTCTTATACATATGAAACAATGTCTCTGCCATGTTATGATTAAACGGAATGCCTATAGGTTCAATCTTTTTGCCAATACTTTTAATAGAAGAAGTAAATGTATTTACAGTTGATCTGTTCATGAGTTAATCTGAACTAAGAGTTGAGGGATATCAACATTTTTAACCCAGTGTATCTTTGCCCCACCTCCAGATACGCTGGATTTCCAGGCATCGCTGCCACCAGCTGAAGATGAACAGGTACAGGTGGTCCTTGCTCTACAACCATTCGGTCAGCAAGCATTCCAGATTATGACACTGCTGAACACATGGTCCACTGGTCCTCGGAATTCCCATGGCTACAGGATCCCAATCTGGGTTCTTGGCAACCTGCTTGCATTTACAACTCAGTCAAAGCATCCTGTGATCATCATTTTCAAACTTCCCTGCTGGCTTCCCCAGAGGCCAATGGGGAAGCCAGCAGGGAAGGGCACAAATCACCAAGGTAAGTCTCCCCGCTTGCATTTCCTCACCCAGTCCCTCTGCGTTCACAGGCATTCCTGTTCAGACTTCCAAGTATGCCCCCTCCTGCAGCCCCACACATTCTCCCCAATCCACATGGCACTCCTCATGCACCCTCCCTGATCTGCCCTGCACACCTTCTCATACACACCTTCGCAACCCTTTCTTGCATCCCTGCATGCCATGCCTCTTGCACGTGCGCGCGCGCACACACACACACACACACACACACACACACATTCTGTTCCCCCACTTACAGCAGCCACTTGCCCATCTACAGGCCTGGCACTCACAATTTCCTGCTATTTCCCCCATTGACTTTGGTTGTAGGTAGCCAGCACCTAACAACTGCGGGATTCGATTAAGAGCGGCAATCTTAATAGCAGGGACTGCTATTGCTAAACAATGCAGTCATACTTTACAACCACATCACTTTAGCAATGGAAATTCTGATTCCATCGTAAGTCAAGGACTATCTATACTACTAGAAGGCCTAACACAGAAATGCAAAAAGCGCACCTGAGGGGCAGTGATGAAATCTGAACTGGTTTGCTACTGGTTCGCTGGCCGTGCACACGTGCTGCGTGCCAAGCGTGCACATGTGCAGTTCGCACCAAACACGTGCTGTGCGCACATGCACATTACACACCAAAAGGAGGCTTGGGAAGGTAAGTAGAACAGCGGGGGGTGGGGGGGAATCGGCTATTCGCCTGAATCGGTAATAAAAAATGCTTAAAAAGTTAAAAAAACGTTCTGACTATCGCATGTTGCTCAGCTGATCGTCAGAACTTTTTTTTTACATTTTTTTACTACCGGTTTGGCAAACCAGTAGCATTTTTTGCTACCGGTTCGGGTGAACTAGCCCTAACCGGTAGCATTTCACCCCTGCCTAGAGGACATTTTCCACTATTCTGTGACCTCAGAGGGCCACTTTCCATCAAGTGAGGATCAAAACTGAAAAAAAATATCTTGGTGTGTGTGTGTATGTATGTATGTGTGTGTTGAGGAGCTTAAAGAGCAAATGGAATGCCTTAAATCTGAAAACAGCTACTGGCTTTGTGAGAGCCAGTGTGGAATTAAAAGTAAAGTACAGGCAAGACCTCAATTCCATCTTGCGTATAGATATGCAACGGGCGACACTGACCCAATCACTCTCTGCTCAACGTATCTACTCATAGGATTTTGGTTGTAGGTAAAAAAATTGGGGGAGAAAATACTATATATATGCCACCTTAAGCTCTTATAGGAAAGACGGGATATCAATCTAACAAATTAATATTCTCTCTGCAGTAAACATGTGTTATGTCTTTGTACTATTTGAGAATCATTTTGACAGGCAAATTAAGTTACTTCCACATTTTTAAAATCTCTCGTCTGGGATGTTGGGTAAAATATTCAAGAGCCTTATAAAAGTAAAATAATGCTTACTTTTCTGTTTGTTCTTTTTGGTCTTCCTGCCAAAGAGAAAAAGAGACCTGTTACTGCATGCGCAAAGCAGTTCCACTGACTTTACTTCCTTTTTCTTGTTTTCCCGCCACTCATATCAGTTTAACTAACTTTTAACAGTTCTGGCTAAGAATTAGTTGAAATGCAGCTTTCCAAAGCCCACATTTTAAAAGATACATTTTGCACAACTAATGTTTGAAGATGAATTCTTATTACTACTAGAAAAAACAGAAGATTTAACCAACTAAAGAGCCTACAAAGATGGTGTATTTTTTGCCAGGCCTTTACTTGCAGTCATAGAATCAAAGCAAATATTACTAGCAATGTAAGACTACTCTGTGGCAGCAGGTTTCATTCTATTCCAGCCTAATCGTTTTTTCAGCATTTAATGAAAACTTTGAATCATGTACCACCAAACACTGAAGGCTGTTAAATGCAGTTTGATCAGGTTAATTATTATTCTGTATAGCAGTAACTGAATTTGATTATGCCAGCTGATTGGAATAGCTTGTTGCTTTTCCTAACTTCATCAACATTCTATACCTACAGCACAAGTTGGATTTTGCCTGAACTTCCACTCAGTTTGGGGGTTTAGTGCATCATGTAGAGCAACATCTGAATATGATTCCAGATTTGCAGATCAAGAATTAATTGAAGTTTATCGGTTTAAAAGGGGACAATCCACTGATTACCTACGGGGAAAAACTGAAGAAAAATACTTCCGAGTCATTATAAATGCTGAATTCCAATAGTGTATTCTCTGCTGAATAAAATTCAAGAAATAATACAGGTAGTCCTCTACTTATGACCAAACTGAGCCCAAAATTTCCACTGCTAAACAAGACAGGTAAGTGAATATTGCCCTGTTTTACAACCTTTCTTGCCACAGCTGTTAACTGAATCTAGTTTCCCCATTAACTTTGCCAGAAAATTGCAAAAAGTGATCACATGATCTTGGGACATTGCAACTGCCATAAATATATGCCAGTTGCCAAGGTTCTAAATTTTGTGACCATGGGGATGCTGCAACAGTAATAAGTGTGAGAATGGTCATAAGTCACTTTTTGCAGTGCCATTATGATTTTGAATGGTCAGGAAACAAATGATTGTTAAGTCAAGGACTACCTGTATGCCATTACATTTTAAGAAGTTCATCATACTACAGAGGAAGTTTTAACTACCAGTAAATTGCACAGAAAACCTAAAGAAGCAAGGAAATCTGGATTTCAGGATGCAGATCCTTGTGTGACATTCCATCCTTAACTCACCGTGTCGATATTGCAGGTGTTTCCAAACTGCAAACGGTGTGTGCTCCGTCTCGCCTGAAGAATCTAGGCACAAACGGGGATGCAGTTAAGGAGACAGCATCAGAGTCCTCTGTTCCACTTGAAAAAACAGTGCCAGAGTTAACAAGACAAGCAGCACACAGACGAATATTGCCAGGCCCGAAAAATGTTTAGCGTTATTCAGAAGGGCACCCAGTTAAGACAAGTGACTCTCTGTATTGTGCTTTTTCCATCTAAAGGTTGGAAATTCCCAAGGGGAACTACAAGCTTATAAAAGTTAGATTTTTTTCATAGAAGGTCGGATTAGGAACTGCTGCTGCTAAGGTCTCCAACAGAGAAACAATACCCTTTGAACTCAGTATCAGTATTGTAACTGCCACTGGTGCTTACCTAAACAGGATTCTACCTAGAGAGAAGATCCACACTCAAGAAACTATGCAACATTCTAGAAGGGGCAATAGGGAAGTTTGCTCATAACATTCTACTTCCTGAAATCTAGCTGAAGTCACCTAAAATTCAACGTTCTGAAAAGAAATATCCAGAGGCCCATTGTCAGCCTCCACTCCAAACTTCGTATCTCTTTGTACTCCTTATATTTAGTTGTTAGATAGCATGGGATTGTATTTGTAATGTACATAGCTATTGGATTCAAGTTAAGTAGAGAGGTACCTTTAAGAGTGTCGGTCTGACATAATTAAGGTGGGAGGGGAGATTGCTAGTTTGAATTCAACAGGAATGTTTGGCGCGAACTCTAACGGACATTGCATTCCTGATATGATTGACAACCAAAGACCTGCGGAAGAAGATTACCACGGGACCCCGGGAAGGAGCTGGCATTGGACCAGACCTGATGACCTTTTGGGAAAGGGGAGGGAGGAATAGGGTGATACAGATTGTTAGCCATATTTTGTCTCAGATTTGCAGCGCTAAGCGCAGCTGCTATCTAGATGTACCTAGTAAAAGTACTTTTCTTTATTTGCAAATGAAGTCAAGGAGTATTCTTTCCTACATATGATCAGAGGCAGCCTGACATTAAGTTGAATCTCACAGCATGTCGACCAACCAGGATTTTAACCAAAATATTGAGGGGGTTGACAAGAAAAATTTGATGGGAAGCAAGCCAGCTGCTGAACTGGGGGAGGCGACCGGAGGTATTTCTTCTGTCAGTCTTAACCCTGAGCTGGAGAATTTGCAGTTGGAAGAAGAGAGGAGACTACCAGATTTCAAGGAACCTCCCTTTGGAATAACTACAAGAAGAAAGGGGAAACTACGCACTTTTTCCGAGTGGATAGAGGAGCAGAAAATCAGAGACAGCCTCCAATTCGAAGAGGCATTGCCTCTATTTCGTGAAGTGAAAACAAGGCAAGCTGCTCGCCAAAGGTATGAATCCCCTATTCAGTCCTCCAGGTGGGAGGGGGAAGAGGAGGAAGTAAATACAAAGGGGCCAGCTGGAGGAGATTCCCAGGGCAGACAGATTTCGGAAGGCCCAGAGCCAGAAACCCCCTTCCCAGAGGCAGCTGAGTTGGATGGAGAACGCACGCCACCTGCTGACCAAGCGAGGCTGCGCAGGGGAAGGAAAAAACCAAAAATTCCCCCCATATCAGAGAAATTTGTTGGAAATGCCAAGGAGTTGGAACTGTTTCTGGCAATAGTGAATGACCACATGATAGACTGGGGGGAAGATTATTGGTCACAGGCGGCACAAGTTAGAGCTGTGACCCACAACTTGACAGGAAGAGCAGCTGCATGGTTTGTGTCACTATATACCAACCACTCCCCCTTACTGCAAAACTACGAGCATTTTATTACTGCACTGAGGAGGAGGTTCGAGGACCCCCTAGCAGAGCAGAAGGCCAAAGGCCGGATGAAAACCATCAGGCAAGGGAGGAGACCGGTGGCTGATTACAGCCAGAAGTTCAGTGATTTAGTTCCCTTGATGAGAGGATGGTCGGAGGTGACCCTTGTGGACATTTACAAAGATGGTCTGAATGGAGATCTCTATGAACTGTGTCGGGCATGAGCCTCTCCAACCACGTTGTACGGCTGGTACACCCTGGCAGCGGAGATGGAAATCGAACTAGTGAAAGACCGTGGCAGAAGACAGCGCACTGGAGGACCGTACCCTGCCCATTCTCCTGGAGGCGCTTATAGGGACGTTCCTAGATCGGAGGGTGGGAGACAACAATCGACTGCATGCTACAGATGTGGAAAAGAAGGCCACCGAGCGGTCGACTGTCGGGTGAAGCTGGTGCCGAGGACGACCTCTGGTGGTGAAAAGGAACCAGTGAAACCCGCTGCTAAGGCGCGAAAGCCGCCAAAAGTGGGAGAAGGCATCGCTAAGAAGGCCACTCCCCTCAGGGAGGAGTGCGAAGCATCGACCAAAACTGATGACAGCAAAACCACGTCAGAGTTCGACGAAGATCTTCTGGTGAGTTGGACACGGGGTCCCTTGGACATTCCAGTCAAACTGCATGTACCCTCTTCGGGTAATAAGGGGGAAATGTTAGCACTACTAGACTCGGGATGCACTAGGTGCATGATCAGTCCCGAACTAGTAGAGAAAATGGAACTAAAACTGAGAACCCTAAGTAGGCCCATAGCCTTTGCCCAATTGGATGGCTCTGTGGCAGGGGGAGGACCCGCCCATTTCGTAACAGAACCCATAGAAATGATAATGGGAGACCATCAAGAGATCCTAAACTGTATAGTAGCCCCAGGGATGGACCAACCCCTGTTGCTAGGGTTGTCATGGCTACGGATGTGGAACCCCCATATCAACTGGAGGACGGGAGTTTTACGTTTCCGCTCTAGGACACTAAGAGGGGAGAAACGGGAAACCAAGGAGGGATCTACCGTGGCCATATTCCAAGATACGATGGGGGCAATGATCGAACGGATAGAAGGGGAGGAGAGGATACCTAAGGAATATTGGGATTTGCGAGAAGTCTTTAGTGAGAAAGCATCAGATGTTCTACCTCCCCATAGGCCTATTGACTGTGCAATAGACATCCTTCCAGGGGTAAAGCTACCAAAACCAAAGGCTTACCCCATGACCCAAAAGGAATTGGGGGAGCTACGTAAATTCATAGACAAAAACTTAGAGCGGGGGTTTATCCAACCGGCTAGGCCTCGTGTGGCTGCACCAGTGATGTTCCGAGAAAAGAAAGATGGCTCTTATCGCCTTATAGTTGACTATAGGAATCTTAACGCCGTGTGCGCCAAAAACGTATACCCCATGCCGCTCATGAAAGTTATGTTAACACATCTAGCAAAAGGAAAATTTTTCACCAAATTAGACCTATGAGAGGCTTACTATAAAGGAGGGGGATGAATGGAAAACTGCTTTCAATTGCCCCCTAGGGTGTTTCCAGTTTCGAGTTTTACCATTTGGACTGCAGGGAGCGCCTGCAGTTTTCATGCAACTGATAAATGAAATACTCCATCAACATTTGTTTAAAGGAGTTCTAGTCCTGAGTCACCGCCCTGAGTCCTTCGGGAGAAGGGCGGTATAAAATCGAATAAATAATAATAATAATAATAATAATAATAATAATAATAATAATAATAGTCTACCTTGACGATATACTTATCTATACAGAAACAATGGAAGAACATATTAAACTAGTAAGAGCAGTTCTTAAAAAGTTATTATCTGCAGAACTTTATTGCAAACTATCCAAATGTGATTTCCATCAAACAAAAATAGACTACTTAGGGTATCGCATATCGGCGGATGGACTAGAAATGGACCCAGAGAAAGTGAAAGCTGTCTTAGAATGGGCCCCCCCACGCACACGCAAACAGTTGCAAAGTTTCTTGGGATTTGCAAACTTTTATCGTCAATTCATCCCTTCCTTTGCTCAAATTGCTTTACCTATCACCAACCTCTTAAAAACTAAAGGAGATATAAAACCCAAACCATCATTACCTCTTGAATGGACAATGGAATGTCAAGCAGCGTTTGAGAAATTAAAAAGATTGTTTGCCACTGAACCTATCTTAAAACACCCAGACATGGATGTTCCTTTTGTGATACAAGCTGATGCAAGTGATGTAGCAGTCGGCGCCGTTTTACTCCAAAACAATTCCGATGGTAACCTACAACCCTGTGCTTTCACTTCTCGGAAATTAACTGAAACAGAAAGACGATGGGCTATTTGGGAAAAAGAAGCATTCGCTGTCCACTGGGCTCTTCGCACATGGAGACAATTCTTAGAGGGTTCTAATCATCCTTTTGAAGTTTGGACTGATCACAAAAATTTAGAAGCACTAAAAACTCCTAGAAGACTTTCTCCCAAACAAGCCCGGTGGGCGCAATATTTTAATCGTTTTAACTTCTCCTTACATTACATCCCTGGAGGGAAAAACTTTTTGGCAGATGCTCTTTCACGTTTGCCCCAATACAATGGTACTCGTTCCGAGGTGGTTCGGCCAATACTTCCCATTCAACAGTTAGCAGCTCCAGCTATAACCCGAAGCCATACCAAGACCGAGTCATCCCTACCAGATGAACTAACTAATTTGTTTAAGGAAGCTTTGAAAACTGATGACTGGTTCTTAACGCATTCGCATGAATGCACACTCCGTGATGGACTAGCTTGGATAGGACCGAAACTGTATTTTCCTTTATCACTTAGAGAAACCATCCTACAACGATGCCATGACGCCAAAATGGCAGGACATTTTGGATTTGTAAAAACCCTACATCTCCTTAAAAGACAATTTGGTGGCCAAGTCTGAAAAAAGACATTCAATCATATATCTCAAGTTGCCCTATTTGCGCATCATCTAAAAGGCCTCCAGGAAAACCTCCTGGACTCCTTCAAACAGTAGCCCGACCAGGAGCTCCATGGAAAGAAATATCCATGGATTTCATAGTAGAGCTACCCGAAAGTGCTGGCAATACTGTGATTTGAGTAGTGACAGATCTTTTCTCCAAACAAGTTCATTTTATTCCATGTTCAAAGATACCCTCCTCTGGCAAAGACTCTGGCAAAGTTGTTTGTGCAACACATTTATAGACTACACGCATCATCTCAGACCGCATCATCTCAGACCGCCGAGTTCAATTCACTTCTCAATTTTGGAAAGAATTTTTACGATTAATTGGCTCCACCCAAGGATTAAGCTCCTCCCATCATCCTCAGACTAATGGAAGTTGTGAACGCTCAAACTCGGTACTGGAACAATATTTACGTTGTTACATTAATTATCAACAAGACAATTGGGCAGACCTACTACCTTTTGCTGAAGTCGCCTACAATAACTCAATTCATAGTAGCACAGGATTTACTCCTTTTAAAGTAGCTACAGGCCAAGATTTTGTCCCCATTTCAGAACTTCCCAAGGAGAAAACCACGGTTTCCTCCTTATCAGAATGGATAGATCAAATACAAAGCACATGGAAAATGACTCGCAAGGCGATCGATGACGCTCACCATGCACATAAAAAACAAGCAGATAAAAAAAGATCCCCTGAAAACAAATACCAAGTTGGTGATAAGGTTTATCTCTCCACCAAATATTTACAAGCCACTCAAAAATCCAAAAAACTAGGACCTAAGTATGTGGGACCTTTCCCTGTAGTGAAAATCATCAACCCCGTGACTGTACAACTAGAATTACCAAAAACTCTTAGAAGAATTCATCCTGTTTTCCATGTAAGCTTGCTGAAACCAGAACACACGTCTACTTTCCGTGCGAACCATACACCCCCTCCTATACCAATTCTCATTGAGGGCGAACAACATTTTGAAGTAAAAGAAATCTTGGATTCCAGAAAACATAGAAATAAGATTCAATATCTTATTGCTTGGAAGCACTTCCCTTTATCCCAGGCCGAATGGGTGAACAAGGAAGATGTTCGTGCTTCAGAAAAAATAGCTCAATTCTATAAAAAATATCCTGACAAACCCTAACTTTTCTTTTTTCTTTCTAGGACTAACGTCCTTGTTGCAGGAGGGCCGAATGTCAGCCTCCACTCCAAACTTCGTATCTCTTTGTACTCCTTATATTTAGTTGTTAGATAGCATGGGATTGTATTTGTAATGTACATAGCTATTGGATTCAAGTTAAGTAGAGAGGTACCTTTAAGAGTGTCGGTCTGACATAATTAAGGTGGGAGGGGAGATTGCTAGTTTGAATTCAACAGGAATGTTTGGCGCGAACTCTAACGGACATTGCATTCCTGATATGATTGACAACCAAAGACCTGCGGAAGAAGATTACCACGGGACCCCGGGAAGGAGCTGGCATTGGACCAGACCTGATGACCTTTTGGGAAAGGGGAGGAATAGGGTGATACAGATTGTTAGCCATATTTTGTCTCAGATTCAACTTTGCAGCGCTAAGCGCAGCTGCTATCTAGATGTACCTAGTAAAAGTACTTTTCTTTATTTGCAAATGAAGTCAAGGAGTATTCTTTCCTAGATATGATCAGAGGCAGCCTGACACCCATTTAGTATGCCCAGTTGGAAACGGACACCAGGATTCATGACTTAAGAATTCTCTGTCATCAGCTAATAGAATAGAATTGAATTGAATTGAATAGAATAGAATTCTTTATTGGCCAAGTGTGATTGGACACACAAGGAATTTGTCTTGGTGCATAGGCTCTCGGTACATAAAAGAAAAGATACCTTCATCAAGAATCACAAGGTACAACACTTAAAGACAGTCATAGGGAAAAAGTAAATATTAATCTTAAGGAAACCACAAATTTACAGTCATAGAGTCATAAATAGGAGGAGATGGAGGAGATGGGTGATGGGAACAATGACATTAATAGTAATGCAGACTTAGTAAATAGTTTGACAGTGTTGAGGGAATTATTTGTTTAGCAGAGTGATGGCATTCGGAGAAAAACTGTTCTTGTGTCTAGTTGTTCTGGTGTGCAGTGCTCTGTAGCGTCATTTTGAGGGTAGGAGTTGAAACATTTTATGTCCAGGATGTGAGGGGTCTGTAAATATTTTCACAGCCCTCTTTAACCTAAAGATTAAAGATTTCCAGATTTGAAAAGTGACCCACACTTAAAGAAATGTTAGGAAAATTCCACCAACAGCTAAATTGTCTAAACTGCCTAAACATTAAAAGTTGTTTGGATTCAAGCTACAAATGGCAGGTTGCTGTTCAATGCAAAATTTATATGGCTTATAATGTGATAATAAAACTCTTCCACATAAAATCTACACATTTACTCAGAGTTCCATAGATCTAAACCAAACTATAACAGGAAAGAGGCTTGGAATTCCAAAGATTCCAATATGGGCAATCCCGAGACACATGATAAAAAATATAAATATATATCAAAAGATGGAGGTAGTTACCTATAAAGAACTTCTTTGTATGGAAAAGGGGGAATTACAATTAAAATCCAGAGAAAAGATGGGGGAAGAAGGGAAAAATTATACATGGTTCCAATATGGACAATTACAAGCTAGATGGAAATTAGATCAAAAAATAGGTGTTAAGCAAATTGAGGATAATTTGTTAAAACAAATGAGAGATCAAGGCCAACAGCATATTAAGAGGTTGTACAATGTATTAGTAAAAATAGACTCAGAGACTGAATTGGTTAAGGATTGTATGATTAAGTGGGCACAAAATTTTCAGCAACCAATAATGTTGGAAACTTGGGAAAGAATTTGGGTGAGGAATGTTAAATTTACACAAGCGCAAAATATGAGAGAAAATTATTATAAGATGTTTTACAGATGGCATTTAGACCCCAAAAAATTGTCATGTATGTATCCTAATGTACAGGCTAAATGTTGGAGATGCGATTGTGAAGATGCCACTTATTACCATATATGGTGGACTTGTAAAAAAGTTAAAGCATTTTGGATTAAAGTATGGTGGATCATGCAGAATATTTTGAAAAAGATTAAGTTTACCCTGCAGTTCTTTCTACTAGGAATAATTATGGATTGTACAGCTATAGAGACTAAATTGATTTTGAACTTAATAACAGCCGCAAGACTTTTGATTGCTCAATATTGGAAGAAAGAAGAATTACCTACAATTAAAGAATGGATACTCAAAGTATCAAATCTGGCAGAAATGGCAAAAATCTCTGCTTACTTGAAAGACTATACACAAGAAAAATATATTTTAGAATGGAAAATGTGGATTGATTATATTCAAAATAAGTATCAGATAAAAAAATATCGAATAGCATATGAGTAAATTTAGGAAATATTTTGTATTAGATATATTTCTGAAGGAGAGGGGAATTGAGAGTGTGATTAAGTGTGGAGAGACTAGAGATTATAATTTAGGAATTATTTTAGATTATGATTGTTAGTTTTGATACCCTGAATTTTGTTCTGGGAAGTCGGGGTGGGGGGTGGGGAGGGAATTGGGGGTTGAGGCTAGAGATGGAGTGATGGTTAATGTACAGGGATTATTGAAGATGTATAAATATAATTAATGTAGGGTCGGGTCTGCCCAGTTACCATTTTAGAACGGTGGGGAGGGAGAAAAGAGAGAGTAGGAGGTAGGAAAGAGGAGAAGAGGAAGGAAGGTGTAGGGTGGAGGGAGGAGAGGATGTAGATAAGAGAAGGAGAGGAAGGTTAGGAAAGTAAAAGAAGGTAGAAGAGGGAAGAGTGTTAAAAAGGGGGGGGTGACTGGGCAAGCCCGACTAATTGTATATAACTGTACATTGAATGAGTTGTTTGACATGATTGTAAAAATAAAACTTTTTTATGAAAAAAAAAAAAAAAAAGGAAAGAGGCTTGGAAGGGGTCCCTTTACATTCACCTAACAACCGTTTAAAGAGCAAAGATTTCAGAACAGAGACACGAAAGCTGCATTTTCTAATGCAATATTTCACACGCAGGGAAATTTAGGATGTGAATATATGATTAAGATCTCCTAGATGAAAGAGTTCAAAGAAAAAAAAAATTAAAAAGATTTTCTTACACTTCAACATTTTTCTGCTGGAGTCCAGACGTTTTCTTGCCTGGAGCAGCCCCTCTCATCTTTCCTTCTGCATACTGTTCCCTTTCAAAGGAAGGAAGCCAAGATGTTTTAATTAGACACACAGGTACATCTCCCTAAGTGTGCAATTAGTGCACTAGGAAAAGTACTGCAGCACCTTCCAAAGAAGCTTGTTGGCTTCTCCTGTTGTTGGTTTGAGAGGAGTTTGCATTTCTCTGAAGGACCATGTGGCCCCCTTATTCCAAGAACAAGGCAAGAAGGGTACCAAACTACAATGTGCACAATCATAACTATCATTGGATTTCAGCTTAAATGAAATAAATTCAGTTACAATGACTACTCTCATAAACATAAGACTCCTAACTCTCTTTTATCTAAAACCAAGATAGGGATTACAGGCTTGAAAAAAATTAGGAAAGCAGTCTAGCCTCCAAGTAAAGGACTTAAGCTCCCTCTTAATCTACCGTATATACTCGAATATAAGCCGATCCGAGTATAAGCCGAGGTCCCCAATTTTACCCCAAAAACTGGGGTAAAACTGGGGACTCGAGTATAAGCCGAGGGTGGGAAATGAGGCACCTACCGGTCGGCGAAACTCTCCCTCCCTCGGCCGAGAAGGCTGGCGGCTCCCCCGCCCCGCCCTCTCACTGCACCGGCAGGGCTTCCCCGCGCTAAAGCAAAAGCCCGCCAACTTCGCGCCCGCCCGCATAATGAGAAAAACGAAAAAACCCCCGAGTATAAGCCGTATATACTCGAGTATAAGCCGAGGGGACGTTTTTCAGCACAAAAAACGTGCTGAAAAACTCGGCTTATACTCGAGTATATACGGTAACCTTCTTCCACAGGGAGTATCTATTTGTAGCTCAAATCTTTGCACATCAGCCAAGGGGCTGCCTACAAAGAAGGTAGCAACCGGGTCAGGGGGGGGTGGTCTAGTCTCTTTGAAACAAGATGGATGGCAAATACATTTAATAAATAAAAAATAAATAAACCCTCCAGACTAGATGAGCTAGAAATGGGATGTAGAGTATCAGAATCCTATGGGGCCACATGCCAGGAACTACTGGACTATGACATAATCAAAACAGCAACTGAGAACCAAAATATATTGATCTCTTTCAGAAAGAGAAGCATATTTAACAGAAAATAAAGGTATTTATCCCCCTGAACTAAAAAGTAAGACATACTTACTAATCCTATTTCAAAATTCTTCTTGGTTCCAAGCCATTTTTTTAATTATTATTATTATTTTTGCTTTTGTTTCTTGCGGTGTGCTCACATCATCCCCAAAATTAAAACAAAATCAAGGCATAACAGTTTAAAAGGATTACGGATGGTTTCCTTTCCCAGGATGTCAAAGAATAACATATTCAACAATATGAGGACGACAAAGGAAATGACAAGCAGTTAGCAGGGAACTCTGAACCATGAACCATTGTATTCTAGAATAAGGCAAAAGCCAAACAGGGGGTGGTCTAGTCTCTTTGAACCAAGATGGATGGCAAATACATTTAATAAATAAAAAATAAATAAACCCTCCAGACTAGATGAGCTAGAAATGGGATGTAGAGTATCAGAATCCTATGGGGCCACATGCCAGGAACTACTGGACTATGACATAATCAAAACAGCAACTGAGAACCAAAATATATTGATCTCTTTCAGAAAGAGAAGCATATTTAACAGAAAATAAAGGTATTTATCCCCCTGAACTAAAAAGTAAGACATACTTACTAATCCTATTTCAAAATTCTTCTTGGTTCCAAGCCATTTTTTTAATTATTATTATTATTTTTGCTTTTGTTTCTTGCGGTGTGCTCACATCATCCCCAAAATTAAAACAAAATCAAGGCATAACAGTTTAAAAGGATTACGGATGGTTTCCTTTCCCAGGATGTCAAAGAATAACATATTCAACAATATGAGGACGACAAAGGAAATGACAAGCAGTTAGCAGGGAACTCTGAACCATGAACCATTGTATTCTAGAATAAGGCAAAAGCCAAACAGGGGGGGTGGGGGTGGAAATAGAGGCATTCTGGGTTCTCACAATTGTTAGAACAGACTGGACTTTTTGCTTCTCCTCTGTCAAGTAAGGAGGCAGCAGGTGGCCTTTTGTTCCTCTGGTAAGGCAAGAGCCCCCCACCTCCCGGGGGACAACCCAATTTGGCTGTCAAAGGGGTGCATTCGGGGCAGCTCACCTCCTTCAAAACATGTTATTTTGTTAGCATCCAATAAATCATCATAAAACTCAAAAAAACGAGAAACTAGTGGCAGTGTCGCCAAAAATGTGAGGTAGTGCTTTTGTCGGGGTTCCTTGGAAATTCATTGCTAGGCTTTTATAGAAAAAGGGTTAAAAATGAAGAATATAAAGTACAGAACTGCTGTAGCTTAAATGCTTTTAAACATTAAAATGTTTTAAACGCCTCAATCCATACATCCCAGATCTTCATCAGAGTTGGAAGGGACCTTGGAGGTCTTCTAGACCATCCTCCTGCTCAAGCAGGAAACCCTACACCATTCCAGACAAATGGCTGTCCAGCCTCCTCTTAAAAGCCTCCAGTGATGAGGCGCCCACAACTTTTGAAGGTGAGTCATTCCATTGGTTAACTGTTCCGTCAGGAAATTTCTTTAGTTCTAGATTGCTTCTCTCCTTGATTAGTTTCCATCCATGGTTTCTTGTCTTGCCTTTTAGTGTTTTGGAAAATATGTTAAGCCCTCTTCTTTAAGGCTATCTGAGATATTGAAACACTATCTTGTTGCCCTAGTCCTTTTCATTAAATTAGACATGCCCAATTCCGACAAACGTTCCTCATACGTTTTATCCTCTAGCCCCCAATCATATTTGTTGCTCTTCTTTGCAATCTTTCCAAAGTCTCAACATCTTTATATTGTGACCACCAAAACTGGATGCAGTATTCCAAGTATGGCCTTACCAAAATCTTATAAAGCGGTACTAACACTTCATGTGATCTTGACTTGGTCTCTTTGTTAATGCAGCCTAGATTGCATTGGCATTTTTGGTGGCTGCAGCACACTGCTGGCTCACATTTAAGTGGTTGTCCACTAGTATTCCAAGATCTCTCTCAGAGTCATTGCTATTGAGCCAAGTTTCACCCAATCTATCCCTGTAAATTTGGTTTTTCTTGCCAAAAGTGTAAAATCTTACTTTTCTCTACACTGAGTTTCATTTTGTTAATTAGGACCCAGTGTTCAAGTCCGTCAAGTTCCATCTGGACCTTGATCCTACCTTCTCGGGTGTCGCCAATTCTTGGCAGCTTGGTGTCATCTGCAAACTTGATGTGTTCCCTTTCTGTTCAAACATCTAAATCAGTGATTGCAAACCTTTTAGACACCAAGTGCCCAAACTGCGTGCATGCACATGTCCAAACTGAAAGGTGTGCGCACACATACATGGGCACATGTGCAGACATGTGCAAGTGCAGGCTTTCACACGCATGGACATGTGCATGCGCACGAGTGGACATGCAAGCATGAGCAGCAGAGACCCGCAGACCAGCTGGCCGTGCTGCCGGTGTTGGGCATCCCAACACCGGCAGCACGGCAAGAGGCAATATTTTTTTCTTTTGTGAGTTTGTTTTGTCGTTTGCAGGGAAACAGAAGCTCACGAAAGAAATAACACGGAAATCTGAGCTGGGGTGATGGCACCCTTGCCAGCAGAGGGCTCTGCATAGTACGTGTGCCATAGGTTCGCCATCATGGATCTAAATCATTTATCAGGATATTGAAGCGTACTGGTCCTAAAACAGAACCTTGCCTCCATGTAGATTAAGGACTACACATTGTGTGCGGTTTGTCAGCCAGTTACAAATCCAGGGTATGTCGTCTATTCCACATTTTTGTAGCTTACCAAGAAGGTTGTAGTCTGCTTTGCCAAATGACTTACTGAAATCCAACATACTATGTCCACAGCATTTCACTGGTCCACTAATTTGTCACTTTGTCAAAGAACAAAATAAGAGTTGTTAGGTATGAACTATTTTTGATAAACCCATATTGGTTTCTGTTTATAACTTTGCTTGGTTCTAGGTGTTCGCAGATCTGTTGCATGATTATCTTTTCCAGGATCTTCCCAGGTATTGCTGTCAGGCTGATTGGTCTGTAATTCCTGGATCTGTTTTCCCCACCCCAACTCTCAGATTTATCCTGCATGCTTTAACATGCACCTAAAAATATCACACTTCGTGCCATTCAAATATTGAGGCATGAACACATCTGGTGAACACACTACAAATGGCAAATAATTCTGTCAATTGTGTTAGTAATCACAAGTCTCCATGAGGGAACTGAGCTTCCTGTTTTCGAGTGTCTCTTATTAAGCCTCAGTCCTGTCTCAGGTGCCTATTACCCGTCAACAAAATTGCTGGATGCACAGAAATGGTTCTATAGATAATACTTACTGATTGGCCTTTTGAAGTTCTTTCTGCTTCTGCAGATTGGTGTCGACGTATTTGAGGACTCTGCTTTCTGGAACCCATTCATCCCAGCTGAAAGAAAACGGGACAGCTTTTGGACCACCTAACCAGGAGGCTGCAAGTTCATCAAAGGGGCCCTTATTCCTGGCAACGGCTAAGGATACAGTAGCTAGAATAACCCTAACACCTAAATCAGAACCAAATTATAGGTAATCCTTGACTTACCATCAATCAGTAACGTTCAGTTACAACAAGACTGAAAAAAATGATTTACAATCCGTCCTCACACTCATGACTATTGTCATGTGATCAAAATTGAGCCGCTCGGCAACTGGCAGGTGTTCATAACAGTTGCAACATCCTATGGTGGTGCGATCACCTTCCCAGCCAGCTTCCAACAAGCAAAGGCAATGGAGGAAGCCAGATTCACTGATTCACTTAACAGCTGCTGTGATTAGCTTAGCAATTACGGCAAAAAAAAAAAAGATTAAAATCATGTGGCAGTTTTAAGAAACACCTTTCTCAGCAATGGAAATTGATCCCACTTGTGGATGGAAGGCCGGGACTCCCTGTAACCCATTTCTCAGATACTTACAATCCAGTGAATTTTATTTTTCAGTAAGGAAAGTTAAGCTAGAACTAGTGCAATAGTTTGCATCAGACAAATCACTTCCAGGAGAGTTCCAAGCGGGGAACATTAACAGCCTGTACAGAGGAAGAGCAATGAAAAAGGCCACAGGAGGAGGGCGGCCTTGTCCGGCGGCTTCCGAGGCCAAGGAGGCAGCCCGCAGAGAGTCCCCGGGGGGGTGGGGGGGAGTCTCGGCCTCCCAAGGGTTGGACAGCCGCCCGGGGCGACTCCGACTCCGGCCACGCGACCAGGGCCCTTCCTCCTCCTCCCGCGCCGCAGCTGACGGGCCCCGGAGGCGCCCCGAGGGGGGGAAAGGCCGGCGAAGGGCCCGCGGGGACGGGACTCACTTCTTGTTCCAGCCGCTGTAGTGGATGAAGTACTTCACCTGCTTGTCCTTGATGGCCACCTTGACGCACTGCGGGGAGGAGAGGCGTTAGGGGGGCGGCCGCCAGGCAGGGCTCGGCTCCGGGGAGGCCCGCGGCCTTCTTCCGCGCCCGGCCGAGCAGGCAGCCCGGGGCAGCCCGGCGGTCTCCCATCGGGGTGGGCGCGAGGGGCCGCCACGTACCTTGGCTTCGTACAGGAGAGGCCCGTGGAAGCACAGCACCCGCTCACCTGCGCGGGAACGACGGGCGTTAGTTACGGGCCGGGCCGGCGCGGGAGCCGCCGAGGGAAGGAGGGAGGGAGGGAGGGCCGCCCGCCCGCCCCGCGGCCAAGGGGGAAAGCCCGCCCCCGCCAGGCCGCCTCGCCTCGCCTCGCCTCTCACCCTCTTGGAATTTAGGCTTCGGGTCTTGCTTGGGCGCCATTGAGGAGCGACTCGGCCTCCCCCGCCCGTCGCCGCCGCCGCCGCATTATGGCAAGAGGGGAAGCGCTGCGCCTGCGCAAGGAGCCCCGCCCACGGCCCCGGGGCATGCCGGGAGCGGTAGTCCGTCGTAG
Source organism: Ahaetulla prasina (assembly GCF_028640845.1). Classification (NCBI taxonomy): domain Eukaryota; kingdom Metazoa; phylum Chordata; class Lepidosauria; order Squamata; family Colubridae; genus Ahaetulla; species Ahaetulla prasina. The sequence continues at coordinate 790,711 of NC_080551.1, read as the reverse complement.
CGGTGGCTACTCTGACTGGACCGTAGAAACGCCCCGCGGGGAGGCTTCGCCGAGATGCCGGACGCGACGTAACCCCGTCCGCCTTAGGCTCTGCGGGGAGCCCGGCTTCGGCTCGGGGGCGCTTCCGGTTCCGTGGTGCTGGGCCCCTTCCCCGGGCGGCTCTGAACAGGGTCGCCCCCTCCGCCTCCCGCGCTTAGGGCCTTTGGAACGGGAGCGCTCGGCCGGCCTGAGCCTGCAGGGACGGGAGAGCCCCCCCCCTCCGCCCCCACGGCTTATTTATTTATTTATTTATTTATTTGATCATATTTATATACCGCCCTATCTCCCGAAGGACTCAGGGCGGTTTACAGGCACTTCAAAAACAATATAAAAACAATTTAAAAACTTATTCTAAAAGCCCAATAATTAAAAATATAGGAATAAAACCCAATTTAAAACCCATAGATTTAAAATCTAACTCAGTCCTGCGCAATTAAATAAGTATGTTTTAAGCCCACGGCGGAAGGTCCGAAGGTCCGGAAGTTGACGAAGTCCTGGGGGGATTTCGTTCCAGAGGGTGGGAGCCCCCACAGAGAAGGCCCTTCCCCTGGGCGTCGCCAGAGACATTGCCTCGCTGACGGCACCCTGAGGAGTCCTTCTCTATGAGAGCGCACGGGTCAGTGAGAGGTATTCGGTAGCAGTAGGCGGTCCTGTAAATAACCCGGCCCAATGCCATGGAGCGCTTTAAAGGTGGTCACCAAAACCTTGAAGCGCACCCGGAAGGCCACAGGTAGCCAGTGCAGTCTGCGCAGGATGGGTGTTATGCGGGAGCCACGAGGGGCTCCATCTATCACCCGCGCAGCCGCATTCTGGACTAACTGTAGCCTCCGGATGCCCTTCAAGGGGAGCCCCATGTAGAGAGCATTGCAGTAATCCAGGCGAGACGTCACGAGTGCGTGAGTGACCGTGCATAGGGCATCCCGGTCCAGAAAGGGGCGCAACTGGCGCACCAGGCGAACCTGGTAGAACGCTCTCCTGGAGACGGCCGTGATCTGACCATGACAAAGGTTCAGTGACTATTTCCTTTAAGTCCAGATCTCTCAACCACTGACCAGAGACAAAAATCAAATCGAGTGTACCACCCCCAATGTGGGTAGGGCCATCAACTACTTGAGTCAGGTCCAAGGCCATCATGGAAGCCATGAACTCCCGAGCTGCTGTCGATGACGAGCCGGAAGATGGCAAGTTAAAGTCCCCCATGACTAAAAGTCTGGGGGTCTCAACTGCCACCCCAGCAAGCACCTCCAGGAGCTCGGGCAGGGCAGCTGTCACGCAGCAAGGAGCCAGGTACGTGACCAGCAAGCCCATCTGACATCTATGGCCCCACTTCACAAAGAGGGATTCACACCCGGCAATCTGAGGTACAGTGGCTTGGCTTCATTGAAGAGCGCAGGAAAGGAACCAAACACTGTTTCTGAAGATCAGAACGCTACGCAATAAAAGTCTTTTATTGGCCAGGTGTGATTGGAGTCATTGGTGCATAAGCATACAAACAACAAAACGACAAATCCTTGATTCATAAGATACAACAAAGATACAACTGTAAGAAACCGATAGGAGAAGGTAGTAGGAAACATGAGAAGGATAATAGCGTGGATAAATATCCTTAGGCGTAACAGTGCTGGAAAAAACTTTGTGTCTAGTTGTTTTGGCATACAATGGAAAGAGGAAAGGAGGAGAAAGAAAACACATGATTAGTTGCTTTTCAATAGGACTTATCTGGGTATTTGTCATGGAATTTCTAGAGACATTTTTGGAGCTCTTATGTAATGAGCTTATGTAGGCGTATAGTTGCAAAAGCCCCTGTTCATTTTCCTGATACAGCCCCCAAGGCCACATTGCTAGCATCTGCCTGGATAACAAAAGGACTGTTAGGATCTGGGTGGTTTAGTACTTGGCAGTCAATAAGCACTTGAGTTTCTCAAATGCCACTTGACACTCCACGGACCATTACAGGGGCTGGCTGGGTTTGGGTTTCCCCTCCTCTTTTATCAATCTGGTTTTCAGCAAGTTAATAATCGGGTGTGCTATTTGCGCAAATGATGAATTGTTGGTAAAAGTTGGAGAATCTAGGAAGCATTGAACTTCCTTCCTAGTGGGGGGAGGAGCCGATTTCAGCATTGCTCGGAGTCCATCTCTATATCTTCATGGGAGATGCAGTACCCCAAGTAGTCAATTTTGCCCTGGTGGAATTTTGCCCTGGTGGAATTCGCATTTAGAGAACATAGGGTATAGCCGAGCAGCTCAGTCTTTTGAGTCTAGTTTCATCTCTCAGCCATGGTTTCAGTATACAGTAAATTAAATTAAAATATCATCATCAATATCATCACTCCCTTATATAGATGCTCCTGTAGCATCTCATTTATCAATTGTATGAAGACAGCAAAGGGCCCTTGCAGTCCAAAGGGGAGCATCCGAAATTGAAAGCATCCCAGTGGTCAGTTGAAAGTAATTTCCCATTCACCTCCTTCCCTAATTCTAACTCAGTAGTAGGCTTCCCATAAATCTAGTTTAGTGAAAATCTTTCCTTTGGTCAAGTAGGCTAATATATCTTTCATCAAAGGCAAGGGGTAAACGTTCTCAATGCAGACCGCATTAAGCCCGCAATAATTAACCCATAGGTAGAGAGACTCAGCTTTCTCCTCCTTAAAATGTACCGCCATTCCTTGTCTAGCTGGCTGGATAAAACCAGCTTCACGTTTTTGTCTATGAATGGCCAGAGCTCCCCCCTCAGGGTCATGGAGTACAACTTAGGCTTTGGGCCCCAGCAGTATCTCTATGGAGCAGTCTGTGTGAGGGGGTTTTCAAACTTCTTCTGGAGGGCTGTCATAAAGTGGTTGAAGTTGTGCAGCTCTGGGGCATCGTCATTGTGGAGAGTGACAATCTTCTCCACTTGGTCCCTTCCAGGGCTATAGTCATGTTGGAAGAAATATCCATCTGGGTTCAGTTCCAAGTGGGGACAAAGACACTGGAAACATGGAGGCTGCTTGGAAAGATGGTTTAATGGTGGTCAGGTTCACATGGCTTGAGATCCTGAACAGAAAAGGGCTGAGATCCGGTGTGCTCCCTGGCTTTATGCTTTTTCTGAGCTTTGAACTTTCTGGGGCACAGTAAGAGTATCCTGATTGGCTGTCAGACTCCCAGGGGGTGGGGGTCTTAGCTAGCCTTGCTGGCTGATGTAATCTTCCCAGGTGCCATGTGGTGAGTTTCAGTTGCTAAATGGGTTCTATTATGATGCAGATGATGGCCCATTAACAAAGGTGGGGGGTGGCAGGAAGTTGCAGGGAGCTGCTTTGTCTTTAAAACATGTTTCTCCATTTCTCATCCAGGGAAATATATTCTGCCTTTTTAAATATCTTCTAAAATATCATTCTTCTAGGAGGGGGGTGGGTGCTAAATTCCTACAGTCATATGCCCTGGCTCCCTCAGTTGGCAGGTTGGCCCCATATTCCTGCATGTAGGTCCAGACCTGAGCTAAGAAGAATCCCAATTGCTTTAGGTCTCTCCTGAATTTTACCCTCAGGGCTGGTGGGCTGTGGGTTCTCTTTCCCAGGCTGGTGTGGTGGTTAGGCTACCAGAATGGATGTTGGAGCCACAGTTGGGGCCAAGGGGACAGGTGCTGCAGCAGCCGTGACAGCAGGCATGGTCGCGCCATCATCTTCCAGGTCAGTCAGGCAGTTGGTAGCGCCATCTGAGCTAGGACCTCTCACGTACTCTGAGGCTGTTGAAGGCACCTCTCAGGAATTTGAGCCAGCACGTCATTGCGGTCCGTTTTGCCCTGGGGTGCTTCATCTTCAGTCTTCATATCTGGCTCTACCTGGCAGTTGTACCTCAGCTTCCCCACATGAAGGTTACTCTGTCAGAGTTTCTTGCAAAAATCAAATCCAGAAGTATACATATAACTGATAACTGATTCATTAACTTCTTTATATTCATAATAACACATAAAGTATTTACAATACCAATAGTTGATTCTTGAGCTCAGATCAGCAGACATGTTCACTCACAGAGATTATAGCAGAGAGACTAACACATACTGGTTTCAGTTTCTCTTTCTCTGCACAGACTCAGAAGTTGCAAACTAAAACACACCCTGGCTCCAATCTGTCTCAGCTCCCAATTGGCTGACTTTGTTACTATGTCCTATTCCAGTTGATGAATATACTCTGATATATTCCCTTCATAACTGGAATAGACATAAATACAATTAACTTAATATTCTTCCCATGGTGCACTCCACACAATGGCTTGGTCATTATGTCTGCCAAATTGTTCTCTGAAGAACAGTGAAGCAAGCTAATCAATTTACATTTTATGGCTTCCCTGACATTACAATACTTAATGCCCACATGCTTGCTTCTATTCTTTACTCTGTCACCTGTTGCCTTTTAATGCAGGCAGCATGATCTTCATACACCATTACAGCTTCATTTATCTTTACATTTAAATCCTGTAACAGCTGTACATACCAGGTTACCTCTGAACAGACAAAGCAATAAATTCTGCCTCCGCATTTGAAATGGCAACAGTTGTTTGCTTCCTGGACTTCCAACCAATTAAAGCCCTTCCAAACAATACCACAATCCCAAAATTGGACTTTCTGGTTTTTACATCATTTGCAAAATCACTATCAAATACAGGTCTTTGAAGACCCAAATTTTTATTTTTATTTATTTATTTATTTATTTATTTATTTTGTCAAGTACATATTAGATAATATATATAAGTATGAATTGAATACATAAAATGAATACAATTAAAGGGAACATTAGGACAGGGACGGTAGGCATGCTGGTGCTCTTATACATGCCCCTTACAGACTTCTTAGGAATGGGGTGAGGTCAACAGTAGACAGTCTTAAGTTAAAGTTTTTGGGGTTTTGGGATGAGACCAGAGTCTGGTAGTGCATTCCAGGCATTAACAACTCTGTTACTGAAGTCATATATTCTGCAATTGAGTTTGGAGTGGTTCACTTTAAGTTTGTATCGTGGGTTCCAGATAGGCAAGCTCCATTTGAGAATTGGTCTAGTAAATGTTTTGTATGCTCTAGTAAGTAGTGTAATATTACTGGAGAAGAAGCTACGTAAGATTAGGTTTACAACCCTTAATGTATTTTTGGCGATGTTGTTACAGTGGGTTTACAATGTAAACAGTGGCACTTAGATCATTTGATATGAGTACTCCAAGGTCCTTGACAGAGTGAGGGTCATCTACAAGGTCATGTCCACATTGTTGGTAGTGTTAAATAGTTTGACATCATCAGAAAAGAGAACGCAGTTACTTATAATATGATCACAAAGGCCATATATGTATAGTATGAAGAGTGTTGGTCTCAGAACACTTCCTTGGGGGACATCGCTATTAACAGGTGCAGGATTTGATAGGGTGCTCCCTATTTTGACCACTTGTTGTCTGTTTGACAGGAACACAGTTATCCAATTATAGAGGGGTCCGGAGATGCCATAGGATTTTAGTTTTAGAAGTAGTTTGTCATGTACCATTGAATCAAAGGCTTTACAGAAGTCTGTGTAAATTGCGTCTATTGCTTTGCCCTAATCAAGATTTGTAGTCCATAGGTTTTTGCAGTGTAGAAGTTGTAGATTACAGGATTTTTTTTTTCTGAAGCCAAATTGTTTATTAGAGAGTAGGTTGTTTGTTTCTAGGTGGAGGATAATGGATTGGTTAATGATTGATTCCATGACTTTGCAGTTGATGCAGCATAAAGAGTTTGGTCTGTAATTTTCGACTAGGCTGGGGTCTCCCTTTTTGAAGATAGGGATGACCGTGGCTAGTGACCATAGGTTGGGTAGGGAGCTGGTCCTGAAAGATTTTTCAAAGATTATGCTTAGGGGTTCTGCTATAACAGTGGAAAGCTTTTTTAAGAAGTATGCACATAGTCCATCAGGTCCCAATAGATAGAAATGGCTTCAGTCTGCAAAGTGCCTTTTCAACATTATCTTCTGTGAAATCTATTTATGTTAGATCGTTGTAATAATTGTTGGTACGACTAGGGAATGTTGGGCATGAGCCATTGCTGTTTACAAAGACTAAGCCGAAGAATGTGTTAAAGAGGTTTGCTTTAACTGCTTCATCATTGCATTCTTTACCGTTAGGTCCTTTTAGGGGTGGGATGGATCTCGAATCTTTAAGTTTGTTGTTTACAAAATTATAGAAGGCGCGATTGGATTTCATGCACAGAAGATTTTCTTCTTGCTTGATGTGGTAATTGGTACATTCAGTCTTTATTTGGTGGCATATATTTTTGTAGTAGCTTTTAAAGTTAATTACATAGCCAGTTTTGTTTTTTTGGCCAGAGGGATTTATTTATTTTTTGATTGGAGCTTTGTTATTGATATGGGTAATTTGTTTTTCCTGGTTTTGATGGTGATTATTGGTACATATAGTTTAATAATTCTATTGATTTCGAGCAAGAAAATATTATAATGGTCTTCGGCAGTGTTAAAGTTAGAGAATAGAATTTGCCAATCAAGAGATGAGAGGTCAGTGACTATGAGATCATAGTTGGCTTTTTTGAAGTTGTAGTTGGGTTATTATTATTATGGTGATTTTTGTAAGGGCGTATGTTGAGACTAAAGTCTATCATGCTGTGGTCACTGTTGGAAAAGGGTTCTTTTATTTGTAGTCCATAAATTTAGTTTAAGCTGTTGCAGAAGATGAGGTCGAGACAGTTGTTGAGTCTAGTGTTGTTAGTTACTAGTTGATCTAGACCTAGATTAGTAACAGTATTGTATAGGGTTGTATGGATGGGTTCAGTTGTACATTCCTTTATTGTCCAATTAATAAGAGGTAGGTTGAGGTCACCCAAAAGGATGAGAATGTATGGTCAAGAGGCTGCCCGTGTTAGTAGTGTAGTTAACTTGTGCACATATGCGATGTCATAGTCGGGGGCTCTGTAACATAGTAAAAAGCGAAGCATGATGTTTAAGGACAGTTCACAGATGATAGTTTCCGGAAGAGTGAGTTCATGTGCAACTTGAATGTTTTTTAGGTTTTTGTAGAAGATAGCTACTCCACCACCTCTGCGGGTTTCGCGATCAGACAGGTAAACGTGATATTCTCTTACTGTGATAATGGAGTCAGGGAGGGATGAGTTTAGCCATGTTTCACAGACAAATATAATGTCAAATGTACTAGTATTTAATAAGAGGAGTAGTTTGGGCATTTTGTTTACGATGCTTCTTGCGTTTATTAGTTTGCTGGTCTCATTTTTACAAGAAATTCTACAGAATCTTGGGGCCACTGAGCCATCTCTGTTCTTATATTCTGGTCCATCTCTGGAGACTTCAATGATATTTGTGGTTTTGGTTGTGGTTGAGGTAATGTTTGTTGAATTGGGATAAGATTTTGATCTGTTGAGTTTTCATTTTTTTGTGCTGTAATTTGTTTTTCAAGAGATATAAAACGTGATTCTAAACATGCTAGTATAAGTGTTTCTAAACTTGTTTCTATGATTGTTTGTTGTGTCTTTATAGTTGTTTCCATGGTATGGACCCTTTCAGACATGGCAATTAAGTTGTTAAATTTTGTTAAACAAGATGGACATAGATTGAGAAATGTAGGATATGCTTGTAGGAAATTGGCTACCTGTTCATTTATTTTCAGGCAGGTGTGGTGGGCATATTTGGCATATTTGGCACATAATCGGCATTTCTTGAATTCATCGTATTCGTTGATAGATTCATGACATTTATAGCATGCGTTGGAGTCGTTTGAGTCATCGTTGATAGTCATATTGGTGGATTTGTTGGAGTTTCTGCCTGGCATGGTCAATATCAATAATAAATCAATATCTATCAAGTAATTAATCAGTAAACAAATTAATTAATCAGTCAATAATTAATCAATTATCCTAGATCAGTAAATAACGTCAATCTAATCAGTTAATGAATTGTTAATAATTAATTAGACAATTGAAAATTCAACTAGATAATCAATTAGGCCTTTTACTTTCATACCCTGGTGCTTGAACCATGTAAATTTCTTCCTCTAATTCTGCATTGAGGAATGCAGTGGTTATGTCAAAATGCCAGATTTTATAGCCATGTGCTGCTGCCAACACTAGTGCCAGCCTTATGCATTCACTCTTTACAGTTGGCGTGAATACCTCATCATAGTGCACATTTTTCATCTGTGAAAAACCTTGTGCCACTAACCTTGCTTTATACTCGACCTCATTATTGGGCAGTACTTTCTTCTTGTATACCCAATTGCACCCTACAGGTTTGCTATCCTGTGGCAAAGTCATAGATGTGAACACTTTATGGTCATCCATGGATTTCATTTCTTTGTTCATGGCTTCTTTCCATTTTATTTGTTCAATTTTAGTTAATGCCAACACTTCCTTATAGTTTCTTGGCTCATACCATACATTACACACTTTAACTTTACTAGCAAAATGCCTGTCAGGTGGAATCCCCTTATTCATCGCTCTGACCTGCGTGGCATTGATTGCTCCTGTGCTTCAACCCGTGGTAGCTCAGGGGCCGTGGTAGCTCAGGCTGTAGAAGCCTGTTATTAAAACACAGCAGCCTGCAATTACTGCAGGTTACTGAAAGCCCAAGGTTGACTCAGCCTCCCATCCTTTATAAGGTAGGTAAAATGAGGACCCAGATTGTTGGGCGGGCAATAAGTTGACTTTGTAAAAATATACAAATAGAATGAGACTATTGCCTTATACACTGTAAGCCGCCCTGAGTCTTCGGAGAAGGGCGGGATATAAATGTAAATAATAAAAAAAAACCCTCTCTTTCTTCATATCTTTTTCAGCTTCTCCTCCCTGAACGCTGACACCATCACTAAGTGGATCACCATCACTAAATGAATCATTCCATAAATTTGCATCAATTCTGTTCCAATTGTGCTCTGCAAAGCTAGCAGACCTTGAAATGACTATTCCTTTGGTCCCATCACTAAAGCGATAGCTTTTTGAGCCTGCCTCATAGCCCGTAAACCTGAGCTTTCTAGCCTTTGGTTGTCCCTTTCTTCTGGCTGCTTTTGGAATATGCACCCAAGCGTTACTTCCAAAAACTCTTAAATGTGCCAGAGATGGTTTTCTCCCATATAGCACTGCATATGGGGTATCATTAATGGATGAACTCCACAGCCTATTAATTAAATAATTAGCAGTCAACATGGCTTCACCCCAATATGACCTGCTCAGACCAGAATCCTCCAGCAGTGAGTCCTTCATGGTTTGTAAGACTCCATTTCGTTTCTCAACAACACCATTCTCAGCTGCTGTGTGTAGGGATTTGTGCATCTGGAAAATGTTTACTCATTCCCCCTCATGAAGGACATGCTGGCCCATCTGGCCAAAGGAAATCCAACTTCACCAAGTTGGATTTGTGTGGGAGGCGTACTACCAAGTGAGGATCAAAACGGGATGAATGGAAAATGGCTTTCAATTGCCCTTTAGGATGCTTCCAATTCCTGGTCCTCCTTTTTGGATTGCAAAGGGCCCCTGCTGCGTTTATGCAGCTAATAAATGGAGTGCTGCATGAACACCTGTACAAAGGTGTGTTAGTTTACCTAAATTACCATGGCAGAACAAGCAAACTAGTCAGAGCTGTGCTCAAAAAGGTTTGAGTGGCTGAGCTATATGTCAAGCTGTTCAAATGCAAATTCCACCAGGATAAAATTAACTATCTGGGCATTTCGCACAAAGGGATAGAGATGGACTCAAAAAAGTTGTGGGCAATGCTAGAGTGGGCTCCTTCTCGCATCCAGAAATAACTACAAAGCTTCTTGGGATTTGTGAACTTTTATTGCCAGATCATCCCTTTGTTTGCCCAGACAGTCCTCCCCATCACCAACCTGCTAAAGACAAAAGGGGAAGGGAAACCCAAACCCAGACAGCTGCTTAAGTGGACCATGGAATGCCAGGCTGCATTCAAAAAGCTTAAGTGCTTGTTCACACTGCTTGTTCACACACCTCAGGCCACCCCATTGACTGCATCGCTGAAAGATTGGGTTGCCCAGTTACAGAACACCTGGTCAATGGTGAGAAAAAGTTTGGTTGAAGCTAGGGAAGCATACAAAAAACAGACTGATAAAAAGTGCATCAAGCCAAAGGACTTTAAGGTGGGAGACAAGTTCTATCTCTCTACCAAATTCCTACAATGTAGAGAACTGTCAAAAAAATGGGGCCCAAAATACGTAGGACCCTTCCCTGTCAAGAGGTTTATTAAAACTTAGTAATTGTAGAACTTGAGCTGCCAAAAATGCTCAGAGGTCTACACCCAGTATTCCATTTAGCCTAGTGAAACCAGAGATCACATCTTCCTTGCATCTCCAATTGCAACCATTATGATCGAGGGAGGCACAGCAGCACTTTGAAGTCAAAGACATTTTGGATTCTCACCTACATCAGGGGAAAACTCAGTATTTGATAGCCTGGAAAGACTTTCCCCCCTCAGAAACGGAATGGGTCAACTCCCAACATATTAAAGACCCCAAACTGCTTAAAAAATTAAGCCGCATTGAACTATTTGCTCATTGAGGAATTCTATGTATCTCTCCCTCCCTCTTCCCCCACTTTTTTTGCAGGGGGGGCAGAATGTCAGATCTGCCTGGCTTGGCTTGGGGGGCCTCAAAGGGCATTCTGCCATAAAAAGAAGAGGGGGGAGGAAGGATGAAAGGGCAATTAAGCTTTGTGTGTACATGATAGAAAATCGGGAGATGGGGGAATGATAGGGGAGAAGGACCGGAGCAGCCAGATTCTATTTGTACCAGCATCCCACTTTGGCCAGCCCCCCCTCCTCCCCCCAGAGTTTACTGCACCAGTCCTTCCACAAAAATCCAAACCAAAAAATCCAAAAATCCAAACCTAATTACTCCATCTTTACTTCATCTCAGCAACTGGAATGAATGTGGCGCTGCTGCTGCTGAGGCTGCTGTTTAATCATTCCAAAACTGACCAAGTAATTCCCGAGCCAAGTTCTACTTTTAAGTTCAAACTTGGGCTGAATTCCCGAAAAGTTGCCGGTGAAGGTAGGGTTTTTCGTGTGCAGAAATACATTTTGCATTTAATGGGCCCCACCCATCCCCACTCCCCTCGCAGCCAGGAAAAGAAAGGGAACCGAATTTTGCAAGCAAAACAGGCATTCTCTTCTCTGCTTTCTTCTATTCGGTATAACGGGGCACTTATGACAAACATCGCCCGCCACGAGGGGAGGAAATCCAAACCAGACCTTTTTTTTTTCCTGGCACGAACCCCAGCGGCTCTTCTTCCAAAGCCTACCTTGCCGGATTTTGCTGCAGCACCAACTTCCAGAGGTTCAAGCGCTAGGGAATTCCCGCGCAACCGAGGCGAAGCCAATGGGCAAAGGGTGGAGAGCGGCGCTCGGCCACTACTGGCTATTGCCCCAGCGACAGAGCGCTCCTTTCCACGCCCGACCGCTCGGCTCGCTGCTCCGAGAGAGGAAGTTAACACCGAGTGGAGAATACAGGCTGCCGATGGGGCGGGAGGGACGGGTGCTCGAAGATGACTGGGTGGGCAGAGATAAAACAACAGGCGTTTCCTAGAATGTGCTTGAAGAAACTTTTTGCCCTCCCCTGTTTTGCTTTGCCTCTCTTCTCTTTAACGAGATTTGATCTCTCGAAGAGAGAAGTTCCGTTTGATCACAGTCAAGACCTTCCCTTCCCAGCCTAAAGACAAAGCACCCTTAAATGCACCCTCACTCGGGACTTTTTTAGAACGCCGCGGGACATGGGACAAATTTTTAAAAAGCGGGACTGTCCCGCCAAAAGCGGGACGTCTGGTCACTATATAATAAGTGATATTCCCCTTCATTCTGCTTCAGTTGACTGGTTAGCACACTAGGAATTTGGCTGGACCTCTAGTTTTTTTTCTGCCTGGAACAAATACTCAAGAAAGCAGGAAAGGTGTTAAGAATGGTTTAATTAATTGTGACTGTTTAGCAAGTATTTAGGAAACAATATGCAAGAAATATGTGAGCAATGTCGAAATGAGATGCCAATAGCTGGAGATTCCATACTGAGGACAGAGGTCCTATGCAGGATTTAACCATGCGCCCACAGGAAAGGAAGCTGCCTTCAAATACTTTTCAGGAATGGGACTTACTTCCCATAGAATTTTTTGTTCAAAAGGAAAATAAGCAGGTTAACATTCACTTTTGCTCGGTCAAATAACTTCATGACAGCTACACCTTCGTATTGCAGCTGCAGCAGATCCTGTGTATGAGAGAGAGAGAGAGAGAGAGAAAGACAATAGTTCACATGTTCATTTAAGGATGTGGAAGATTTTGCCAGAGTTTTCCAGAAGAAAAATTCAAGTTAAATAATTTAAAAATGTATTAGTTCATTTAAAATTTTCAAAATTTAAAAGTTTTAAGGTTTAAAAATTTAAAATGTGAGAATTCTTCTTTTTTGGTTGGTGGCTCTGCTTTGCTCTTAGCCTTGTTTCTACCTTCTTTGTTCTAAATAGTTATGCCTATTTTTTTTCCTATCCTTTTTTCTATATTTATGTGTTTGTTATTTTTTTAACTTGCTTTTTAACTTTTCCCCTGGACGGAAACCCAAAAACTTCGTCTGCATGCAAATGCTTGGAAATGGAGTGATTCATGAGAAATCAGGGCACCCAGAAGGTTCCAGTCTCCAGGCGAAAAGTGTTTGCGCTCCAGTGAGAGGTTTGAAACAACATGGGTTCACTGCCCCAAAGCCTCACTTCAGCATACACACTGTCAGATTTGACAAACACTTTTCTGCGCCAAGCCTGCAAGCCTTTAGAAGAGACTCACTGAGGCTGCCTGCCGCTCTAGGAGTAGCAGGCAGCCTCAGTGACTCAGAGAAGCCAAGCAGGGCGCACTCATCCAGGAGCAGGCAAAGAAGCAGAGGCTGGAGAGGAGGCAGCTCACTAGATCTTTGAAAGGGAAATCAGTCTCCATAGGTCCAGTGCGGGGTGGGGTGGGGGGGCGGGGGAGGGAAGAGGCAGGATGAATGTTGCGGTGCCTCTGTAGACCGTAAGGGTCTGGTGCTGCAACATTTGTAATTTCGGAACTGGGTTGTAAGTACTTGGGGAAGGCTACGTCGTAACTTTGAAAGGTCGCTAAGTGAACCGTCATAACTGGGAGATTACCTGTAGTAAGTAGCAAGTATTTTCTGGATTTAAAGTTCTCAACCATATTTTCTACATTTGTTTTATTTACCTGTTTTTATTAGAACTTATTTAAAGGAACAGCTACAAACAAAAAAGTTAAGTATTTTTCATACGGGGATTCAGAGAACATCTTCAATGGTAAAGAAAAGTAATATATATATTTTAATAGCTTGTGAAAATGCCAAGCTGTTTGCCTAAAATAATTTGCATTAATTTGCATTCTGAGCCATTTCAATAGCCATATCATCAAATTAATGGATGCTCAATCACAATGTTGTGAAAAGTTCCATCAAGTTGGGATATCAAGCAGGGAGCCTGAGGCATTCCATGTTATCAACCCAGACAATTCTTCAGAGATGAGCAGCCCATCCGGACAGGGGCTGCAGCCCTAAAAGAGAAGCCAGGAAAATGAGGGCGGCATCTAATGGGATATCCCTGGACATGGAAGCAAGCCAAGGAGATAGAAAGAACTGTGAGAAAAAGCACCTTTATCGGAGTTTGAATAGGGTTAAGGCAATTGCTCCAGACCCAAACAACTCTTAATGGGTTGAAGCTCGGCTATTAGTTAGCCTCCTGGTAAGGGAGCCCATTTATGGTGCTGTAAGCATCAAATACCCCAGGGACATATACTTCCCCCACTGCAGGAGCTGTACCACTCGTTTAATGGATACAGATTTTTATGAAATGCAGAGACATCTATTAAGAAGCCCAAGCAGTATTCCTCCAAGACTTGGTCAGCCCTCAGCTTAAAGGACACCTATGTTGTTTACTGTTGATTTTTGATGACTTTGACTGTTTATTTTTAGCTTCCATTTCTGTTTCGACTTTTTTGTTTGTTGTATCCAACTAGACCCTGTCATGGTCTTTGGTTATTCGGGTTTTCTCCCGTGTAAAATTGGAAGTGTCTTGGTGACGTTTCAACGAAGTCTCATTCGTCATCTTCAGGCTTCAGCTTCGTGCTTCTGGGAGCAATGTGTGATTGCAGCTGTTTCTTCCTTTTTAACTGCTAGTGGGGGTTTGAACTGATTGGGTGGGAGCTTGGCTGTGCTCTGATTGGATGGGGTTTTTTTTTGTGCTCTGATTGCTCTGATGACAAAATCAGACTCGAAATCACCAACATCCTCTGCAGCAGCAAGCCACCCAAAAGCAATTTACCCAAAGAGGAACAGACAGCACTACTTAACCTGAAAAAAGACACCAGCATAATAATCCTACCAGCAGACAAGGGCAACGCCATGGTGGTTATGAACACATCTGACTACCAAACCAAATTAACCAACCTACTCCAAGCCCCTAAAAACAGACCCCACCACCTACCTAGAAAAAACCACTAGATCAAAAATAAAAGCCTCCCCCATCAGCGAAGAAATCCAACAAAGAATCATTCCCAGAGAGAAATCATCCAGATGCCCTAAGCTCTATGGCCTCCCCAAGATACACAAAGAAGGAACCCCACTCAGACCCATAGTCAGCTCCATAGGCTCACCTCTACAAAACCTAGCCAAATTTCTCGCCAAACAACTACAGCCCTATGCAGAATCCATCGCCTCACACATAAAAAACTCATTCCAGTTCATAGAGATCATAAAGAAACAAAACGTACAGCCCAGCAACCTACTCGTGAGCTTTGATGTCATATCCCTCTTCACCCAAGTGCCAATCAAAGAAGCCTTGACAGCTATCCAAAACAAATATAACCCCACCAAGCACATCCTAGATCTGACCAACCGCTGCCTATCCAACACATACTTCATCTATAACGGACAAAAATACAAACAAATAGAAGGAGCACCCATGGGATCACCTCTCTCACCTGTCATTGCCAACCTCTACATGGAACACTTTGAAACCAAGCACTAGAAAAATCTGATCACAAACCCAAACTCTGGCTCAGATACGTAGACAACACCTTCATAATCTGGCCACACGGGAAAGAAAAACTTGACAACTTCCTCACACACCTCAATAGCCTACACCCCAAAATACAGTTCACCATGGAAACAGAAGTTAACAACCAACTTCCCTTCCTAGATGTCTTAGTCTACAGGAAACCCAATGGCTCCCTAGGACACACCATCTACCAGAAGAAAACACACACAAACCGCTATCTGCACGCACTCTCACACCACCACCCAGCACAGATCAACTCCGTAGCCAAGACACTCATCTCTAGAACAAAATGCTTAGCTGACGAACAACACCTAAAAACCGAACTACATTCTCTCACAAATGTACTAACATCCAATGGATTCCAGAGAAATAAGATTACCAAACTAATCCAAAAAGAACCCCCCACTAAAATCCAAGACAGAGAACAAGAAAACGGCACAGCCCTCCTCCCATATATAAAAGGCACCACAGACAGAATCAGCAAGATCCTCCACAAACATAACATCAAGACAGCATTCTGCACAAACCACCATCCTAGGAAACCCCAAAGACAAAATTGAGTTAGAAAATCAAGGAGTATATGAAATCCCATGCACCGCCTGCCCTACCACATACATTGGACAAACCAACAGAAGAATAAGTGCATGCATTGAAGAACACAAGAACTCAGTCAAAAAAGAGGAACCAACTTCTTCCCTGGAACAACACCTTAAAGCCACAGGATACAATATTGACTTTAAAAAGACCAGAACTATCGCCAAAACTGAACACTTTAACAATAGAATAATCAGAGAAGCCATCGAGATAGAAAAACGCCCACACAGCATGAACAAACGAGATGATACCTCCCGCCTACCAGCCATTTGGAAACCCGCCCTTATTGACAAACGAGTCCCTAACACGAGGAATGACACAAGACCCACACTCACGAGGTCCACACAGGATGTCACCAACACACATCCACCCAGAAAGCAGACCCAAACCCACACTGATCAGGAAGCACGACCAAGGACCAGAAGCCAGACCGCAGCTGCAACATTAGCCATTTCAAACCCCTCCAATCCATACATGCAGCAGA
Organism: Ahaetulla prasina; assembly: GCF_028640845.1. NCBI lineage: Eukaryota > Metazoa > Chordata > Lepidosauria > Squamata > Colubridae > Ahaetulla > Ahaetulla prasina. The sequence continues at coordinate 774,566 of NC_080551.1, read as the reverse complement.
CTGACACCCACTATGAAGATGTAGCACAACCACGACCACGAAGCCAAACAACAGCAATGCAGCTCACCAGCTCAAATCCCCCTGCAACTCAGACTAATATGAGCACAACCAAGCCCCCACCCAAACAGGACACACCCCCATCCAATCAGAGCACAAAAAAACCCCCATCCAATCAGAGCACAGCCAAGCTCCCACCCAATCAGTTCAAACCCCCACTAGCAGTTAAAAAGGAAGAAACAGCTGCAATCACACATTGCTCCCAGAAGCACGAAGCTGAAGCCTGAAGATGACGAATGAGACTTTGTTGAAACGTCGCCAAGACACTTCCAATTTTACGCGGGAGAAAACCCGAATAACCAAAGACCTACATATCTATCTATCTATCTATCTATCTATCTATCTATCTATCTATCTATCTATCTATCTATCTATCTATCTATAATAAGTAGTATAACAGTAAGGGGCATGCATAAGAGCACAAAAGTGCCTACCGTTCCTGTCCTATTGTTTCCTATCATTATATCAAATGAATATAGTTATTGCATACTTTTGCTCATATACTGTATATGCTTATATGATATGTAGTTATTTTATGTTGATGCTTGTTGTGACAAAATAAATAGTGACAAACCAGCAGCTCCTGAGAAAAGCTCCCACCCTGTCACCCCTCTGGCTCTTTCCTTCCAGAAAAATGCCATCCAGAGGCCACCAATCTAACCAGCAGAGAAAAATAGGGGGAGGTCTGTCTCCTATCTCCCCACAGCAGAGGCAATCAAGCTTCACCCACACAACCAATCCTCTTCAGTGCCCCTCAGGATAGGACCTCCTGGGACAAGCCTCCTGCATTCCCCATAGCTTATGTATCATTGATTTTCAATATTAAAGACATATACCCAAATGACTTATAATCCTAACACTTATCTAAGACCCAAAATATTTCCCTTTGGGTATTAAAATAAGTTATATTGGAGTGAATAATTATCTTTTCAAAATGAGAAATGCATTTTCACTCTAACCAATGATGAATAGCTCTGACCTTACAATCTGAAAGAAGCATTTTCTAGCTGGGTTGGCAATGCAACACATGATATCATGAGCAGAACGGGAGGGGAACGCTCTTTCTTAGCGAAACCCAAGAGGCTGATGGGTTAAATATAGGAATACTTAAGGGATCCTACTTGCTTACCGTGTTTTTCGGAGTATAAGACACACGTTAGTTTTTGGGGAGGAAAATAAGGGAAAAAAATTCCTGCCTCTGCTTACCAGCATCCATCGGTATTCATCTGGTTAGCATCCTTGCAGCAAAAAGCAAACAGCCTGGTCAGCTTCAGCATGTTATTGCAGCCTAGTTCAGCACGAGCAGCTGATTGGCGGTTGGATCGGCCTCATGGAATACCGCCATTCAGCTATTCCAGGCTGCCGGGATCACCACAGCACAGCACATCACCGCCAATCGCTGTCTCTGGGCACTGCATTTTTGGCCTCCACGCATCGTGTTTTCACCCTCTGTGCGTCCCGTTTTTGGCCTCCGCGCATCGCATTTTCAGCCGGTTCCAGGCGGTGGGGATTGCTGCCTCCTCCTCTCCCTGCTGCCTGGAACTGGCCGAAAATGCAATGCATGGAGGCCAAAAACAGGGCATGTGGGTGCTGAAAACAGCCAGAGATCGAAAACAGTGGGAGCTGGCTGGTGGGTGGGGCTCGGCAACATTCGGTGTTTAAGACACATCACAATTTTCACCTACTTTTGTGTGGGGAAATGTGTCTTATACTCCAAAAAGTATGGTAATTCACATCACTTAGGAGAGATCTATGATTTGTCAACAATAACTTTAAATACAAGACTTAAACTTTTTATCATTATATTATCTTTTGTCTGGCTACCTCAGCCCAGTCATTCTATTCTTCACCCAGATTTTAATCTTACTTCTTTTAAAAATCACTGCCAGTAAATGTTTGCAAAGTTAACATCTTCTCTACAGCGTTACTTGAAGAGCATTCCTTGGAGAATGACCAAACAGTAGTAAAGTTCATACCTGATAATGCAGCATAAATGTCTCCATCTGAACTCCCATGAACTTGGCTTTGACTTCAAAGTCTCCCACTTCATCTGTTGGGCCAATTTCAAATATCACGTTTTTAAACCTATTCAGTTGGATACACAAAGAGACATCATGTTATTCATATTAACAGAAATATTATCATATCTGTGGATAAAAACAAAACACAATTTACAAGTATCACCAGACAAAGACATAAAGGAATGGATTGGCTTGCCACCAATGTCAGCTAAATCACTTTTCAATCAAAATCATTTCCCCCATTTTTTAATTTTGATAAACAAAAAACAGAAATTAAAAGTGGCTGCTGGTGGACGCTTGGCAGGCCAAACACATCACTGTGGAGAGCAGAGGTGATGGCTGTGGGAACAGATCGGTTCTTCAGAACCTCCCCAGATAAGGACAGCACGCAAGAGGGTCAGCCATAGACTATAAATGCCCAAAGTTTGGGAAACTGAAGTCCTAGTACAGGAGGGCCGAGACAATATTGTGATAGAAATCACGCTTGGAACATACTGCTAGAAGGATATATTATTTGTTCCAAGGCAACAGACCCAACAAAAGAGGAAAAGGAGTTGCACTGTATGTAAAGAATTACTACACCTTTACAGAAATACACAATACCAAGGATGAAAGCTTGAGAGGGCATTTGTGCTTGTTAATATCCTTTCTTGAAGCCAGAATGAGGGTAGTGCTCTTTGGTTTCTCAGCGGTTTTGATAATGATCACAGTCTCTTTCTGGACTGGCTGCAGGGACTGGGAAGATGGGGCGCCAAGTTGGCATGGATTTCTTTCTTTCTCCACGGTTGGTTGCAGTCAGTGAAGATGGGGCAAGCAGAGGAACAGGTCAAGTTCACAAGCCCTCAGGTATAGAGTGGCACAGGCCACAATCCTTTCCCTGCTTCTGTTCAAGATGCAGAAGACATCTCCAGAGATTGAAAAGGTGGCACTCCACCCAAAAGAGGTGCTCTGTAGTTGCTAGATAGGCTGGTGGAGGCCATGGCTGGCAGGGGTGGAGGGGGGGCATCCACCTTTGGGAGCTGCAGATCTGGCAGCCACAGATGTCATTTGCACGCCATGTATCGCTGCCTCCATAGATCACCCAGAAATTGCAACTGCTACAAAATGCTGCAGCCTGTACATTGGTGAATTAACATAGTTGTATGCCAGTAGCATAAAAGCCCTGCATTACAGACCATTCTCCTCTCCAGATTAGAAGGCTTCTCTCATTTTGGTCTTTTGAAAGCTGCTAAAGACTAAATTGCCTTTGGGGAACAAATCGTTATCCTGGCTCTTACCACCATCTAGTGGTTTTTTCCACACGCTTTTCCAGAAGGCAAATGGACTTTCTTGGTTTTTTAACTTTAAATGTTTTGCTTCTCATCCAAGTGACTTGCATGATTGAGAATCTCCATAGACATCTAGTTGTTTATATCATCATTGATTTTTTATGTTTTTACTCTGTTTTCAAGTTGTAAAAGCTAGTAGTCATTTTGTGAAATCCTCTATATAAACAGAATGAATGAATGAACAATGAACAAATGTGTCAGCTGGATCCCTAGCACATTCTTTGATACTAGTTTGCTTTTGGCTGCCATAGAAATGGGGAGTGGGGTTTATGTATTTAGAATGGACAGTGTGCTGGTGTTTAAGTATGTCTCCTGGGAACTGGAAGGGAGGTTTTTCCTCATGAGCTACGGTATTGCTGAGTGAGATTGTTTAGACTTCTCCAAGCCAACCGTCCTGGGACTCCAGAGGGGAGAAATACCTGCAGAGGATCTGTTCCCATAACATCTTACTGGATGTTGATTGGACTCTCTGTGCTGGACCCTGGGGGAAGGGATTTGGGATGATTTTCACAAGGTTTTTTTTTTTAAATTTGAATTTATATCCTGCCTTTCTCCGAAGACTCAGGGCGGCTTACATTGTGTAAGGCAATAGTCTCATCCTATTTGTATATTTATATACAAAGTCAACTTATTGCCCCCCCAACAATCTGGGTCCTCATTTTACCTACCTTATAAAGGATGGAAGGCTGAGTCAACCTTGGGCCTGATGGGACTCGAGCCTGCAGTAATTGTAATTGCAGGCAGCTGTGTGTTAATAACAGGCTGCATTAGCCTGGTGAGCCACTTCCCAGCCCAGTTTTGCACAGTTTTGCCCCAGATCTTGCCCTGTTTTTGCTGCTATCAGTTCATCCTTAGTAAAAATACCTCTTCTCTAAATAGCAATACCACTTACTTATATACTGCTTCACAGTGCCTTTACCCAGGCTGAAGGAAATCAACAACTGGCAGATGACCTGAACATGTTTTACTGCAGGTTTGAAAGGAAACTACAGCCACCTATCTCCACAACCCCCATCTCAGACACACCAACAACATCCAAACCTCCTACAACTGACCCCATCCCATTGGGTTCACAACCCCTGGTGATCAAAGAAAAGGAAGTGCAAGATCTATTTCACAGACAAAAGCCAGGAAAAGCTCCAAGCCCAGACAAGATAACTCCTTCTTGCTTAAAAGTCTGTGCTGACCAATCGGTTCCAACTTCACCCAAATCTTCAATAAGTTGCTAAGAGATGTGCTATGTTCCTTCTTGCGTCAAACGCTCTACTATCATCCCAGTGCCAAAGAAGCCCACCATCAAGGAACTGAATGACTACAGACCAGTTGCTCTAACATCTTTAGTCATGAAAACTTTTGAAAGGCTAGTGATCTCCCACCTGAAAACCATCACGGATCCGCTGTTAGACCCCCTGCAATTTGCATACTTTTTAGAATAGAATTTTTTATTGGCCAAGTGTGATTGGACACACAAGGAATTTGTCTTGGTGCATATGCTCTCAGTGTACATAAAAGAAAAGATACGTTCATCAAGGTACAACATTTACAACACAATTGATGATCAATATAGCAATATAAATCATAAGGATTGCCAGCAACAAGTTATAGTCATACAGTCATAAGTGGAAAGAGATTGGTGATGGGAACTATGAAACGATTAATAGTAGTGCAGATTCAGTAAATAGTCTGACAGTGTTGAGGGAATTATTTGTTTAGCAGAGTGATGGCCTTCGGGAAAAAACTGTTCTTGTGTCTAGTTGTTCTGGTGTGCAGTGCTCTATAGCGTCGTTTTGAGGGTAGGAGTTGAAACAGTTTATGTCCAGGATGCGAGGGATCTGCAAATATTTTCACAGCCCTCTTCTTGATTCGTGCAGTATACAGGTCCTCAATGGAAGGCAAGTTGGTAGCAATTATTTTTTCTGCAGTTCTAATTATCCTCTGAAGTCTGTGTTTTTCTTGTTGGGTTGCAGAACCGAACCAGACAGTTATAGAGGTGCAAATGACAGACTCAATAATTCCTCTGTAGAATTGGATCAGCAGCTCCTTGGGCAGTTTGAGCTTACTGAGTTGGCGCAGAAAGAACATTCTTTGTTGTCCTTTTTTAATGATGTTTTTGATGTTAGCTGTCCATTTGAGATCTTGCGATATGATAGTGGGCAAATAGATCGACAGATGATGCTGTTAATATGGCTCTGCACTACATCCTACAACATCTTGAATCTCCAAAGGCCTACACAAGGATCCTCTTTGTAGACTTTAGTTCAGCATTCAATACCATCATACCAGCCATTCTTCTAACTAAACTAAATCAGCTAGCGGTATCTGAATACATTTGTAAGTGGATCACAAGCTTCCTAACAGACAGGAAGCAGCAAGTGAAGCTAAGCAAAATCACATCAGATACACAGGGCCCCCCCAAGGATGTGTGCTTTCTTCACTTCTCTTCTCTCTGTATACCAATGACTGCATCTCTAATGATCCATCTGTTAAACTACTGAAGTTCGCAGATGACACAATAGTGATTGTCTCATTCGAGACAATGATGAATCCGCATATAGACGAGAGGTCGAACGACTAGCCTTGTGGTGCGACCAGAACAATCTGGAACTGAACACACTCAAAACCGTAGAAATGGTGGTAGATTTTAGGAAAAACCCTCTCATACTTACAATACTAGACAACACAGTATCAACCAGTGGTGGGTTCTAAAAATTTTTACTAGCTAGTGTAGCTAGGTGGGAGGGGGGGGGAGATGACTGAGTGGGCATGGCACTCCAGCCTCATATCCAGGTTGGGACGCAGTGAGGTGGCAGTGGTTGTCTTGGCTTTCCCTCCATTGCCCTTCCTGGCCAAAAATTCCTTGTGTATCCAATCACACTTGGCCAATAAAAAAAAAAGTGCCCCTTCTTGCCTCTGATGGGCCTCCCCCATGGTTGCAGCTGGAGCACCCCACTCCTGCTGGTGCACTGAGCCGGCCCGTCTGGGTCCCATCTGCGAGATGAGCGTGCAGGAGAAAGGCTTCCCTCTGGACCTCGGGAGTGGTTTCACCAAGGATGCGCCCAGGCCCCCAGTCAAGAGGGTGACCCTGTTTCCGTGGCCCACCAGCCACGGCATTTCGGCTGAGAAGGACAATGGAAGAAAAGCATGAAGCAGCTTCCTTCTCATCGGCCAACTGGAGAACTTTTTGGCGTTGTTGTTGCCGAGCTCCTGGAGAGCCACACTCATGCTAGCCCGCATGAGTGTGGAGCCAGCCGTGGGCGATCTGGGCAGGCCAGAGGCAATGGCAACTGTAGAGCCCGGCACTCAGGGAGGGCAAGGTTAGCACGGTCCCAGCTGCGCCCTGGGCACCCTCTGCCAGCTCAGGGCAGTGGACTCAGCTGCAGCCCAGACGAGCCAAGGAATTGCGGGGAGCCTCCTGCGTGTTGCACCCCCCCTTCCCAGCTTTTGCCCACGACTCCGTGCTGTTTTCGGCGCCCAGCTTACTGGGCTGCCCCTGTCCCTGTCGCGGCTCCAACGGTGGCGGCTTTGGGAGACGCTGGCAGGTGAAGGCTGGGAGGCTCCTGCGGGGAGCCTACCATGTGCAACACATGGTAGGCTCCCCGCAGTTCCTCGGCTTGTCTGAGCTGCAGCTAAGTCAGCTGCCCTGAGCTGGCAGACAGAGGCACCCCTCCCCAACCAGATCTTTCCGGATTTGACTTAGAGGAAACTCCAACTCCTGAGCGAACTCTTCCGTCCTTGGCTGTTGTGAAGAAGCGGCAGCTCTGGGTGTGCCACACTCACTTTGTTCTCTTTGAGAGCAACTTTGCAGTTTGCAAAGCTGCTCTCAAAGAGAATGAAGCGGGCGTGGCACACCTAGAGCTGCCGCTCCTTCGCAACAGCTGAGGACCTCTTCCGCTTAGAGCTCCAAGCTGCATGGGGGTGCGGCTTCAACACCGGCAGCTTCGGGGGCTCCTTCCTTCAGTGGTTCATTTTCTTTTACCTTGTCTAGGCGGTTATGCCAACTTTGTCCTTAAAGGCTGCTACGCGCCTTTGATCTTTCTTGGGCGCGGGGAAAAGCGACCCTGTGAAGGACCCTGTTCAGCCTGCTGCTGAACTTGGAAGCCGAGAGGCTTCTTTTCCACCCAGCCACTGGCGCAGGGCGCCAAAATGACTTCTGGTCGCTGCCACCATCTTTGCGCATGCACAGCTTTCTTCTCACCGGCTGAAGGACTTTTCGGCATCCTGCAGCCAGGCGGCTAAGAAGCTTTTTTGCCAGCCTGCCACTTCCCAGCTCTGCTCAGCTTGCCGTTCGATGGATGCGTCGGGTGGCAGAGCAAGCAGTGACTAGGGGACTGGTTCGGGTGTGTGGCCAGGCTGCCATTACTACCGGTTTGGAGAACTAGCCCCTAAAATTACTACCTATTTGGTAGAACCAGGCCGAACCGGTAGGAACCCACCTCTGGTATCAACAGTAGAGACCTTCAAATTTCTACATTTTATCGTATCTCAAGACCTAAAATGGACAGCTAACATCAAAAACATCATCAAAAAAGTACAACAAAGAATATTCTTTCTGCCCCAACTCAGGAAGCTCAAACTGCCCAAGGAGCTGCTGATCCAGTTCTACAGAGGAATTACTGAGTCTGTCATCTGCACCTCTATAACTGTCTGCTTTGGTTCCGCAACCCAACAAGAAAGAACAGACTTCAGAGGATAATTAGATCTGCAGAAAAAACAATGGCTACCAACCTGCCTTCCATTGAGGACCTCTATACTGCACGAGTCAAAAAGAGAGCTGTGAAAATGTTTACAGACCCCTCGCATCCTGGACATAAACTGTTTCAACTCCTACCCTCAAAATGACACTACAGAGCACTGCACACCAGAACAACTAGACACAAGAACAGTTTTTCCCCAAATGCCATCACTCTGCTAAACAAATAATTCCCTCAACACTTTTTTTTTTGTTTTTGTTTACATTTATACCCCGCCCTTCTCCGAAGACTCAGGGCGGCTTACAGTGTATAAGGCAATAGTCTCATTCTATTTGTATATTTACAAAGTCAACTTATTGCCCCCCCAACAATCTGGGTCCTCATTTTACCTATCTTATAAAGGATGGAAGGCTGAGTCAACCTTGGGCCGGGCTCGAACCTGCAGTAATTGCAGGCTACTGTGTTCTTAATAACAGGCTTTACCAGCGTGAGCTAAACCGGCCCCTAAACACTGTCAAACTATGGGGCTTCCGCTGGCAACGCAGGCTTCGTGGACGTTCCTTTGGGATCGTCTGCCCTGGGTTTCGTCAAACCGTCCCTGACAGCGTAAATGGGCTGTCAAACGGTTTGGAATTCTCTCCCCCCGGGTGAAGGGGGAGTGAAGAGTGGTCAGGTTTTGGATAGAGCTCCCCGGGAGCCCCTGGAATTTAACCAGGGGATCGAAGGGTGAGAGCTCCCCTTTAGCCTGACGAAGCTCCGTGCCCAGGGTGCTTCTGTTTATACAGAACGAGAAGCCGCGACCATCTCTGTGCCAAGATTTATTTCTAAAGAGAACTCAACACAGACAGAACAAAGTAGGAGGACTAGCAAGAATTTGCAAGTAATAAATCTTAACTTCAGCTCTTAAATAGCTTTCCTTTGAACTAACTTTCAACTTGAGTGGATTTAAAATGGCGTTTGCAATATACAAAGGAAAGTGAAACTATAAAAGGACAAAGGAAGAAGAACATAACAAGCTACTTTTTTAAATGGAATGAACAAGAATTGTTAATGATTTTTTTCTCTTTTTACCTTTTTCTTTATCACAATGTTTAAGAAGAAAAGTTTATTGAATTTTTTTTTCTCTTTTTGGTAGATTTTACAGTTTATGAATGGCTCTTAAGCAAACAGAACTAACTATTAAAATCTTGCAAACTTCTTCATTTCAAATATGGATTTTTTTTAAAATTTTTTTTTATAGGAACTTTTGGAGGCTTATCTTTTCTTAATAAGTTTTTAAACAAGAGATTTTTACACCAATATATTAAAGATTGGAAATTCTTTATTGTTAGATGTTAAGCTGATTGGTGAGCAGATGGTGGAAAATGTGTAAGAAAATGTGTAAGGAAATGTGTAAGATAGAAGACAAGGGGAAGGAGAATGCTTAAGATGTGATTTTGATGGTATTTTTTTTTAATATATATATATAGGGTTTAATTTTACAACTGACTTATTTTGGGTATAAGGTGTTACTATTTGATATATGTGAGGTATAAAGGAATGGGAAGATGGAATATTGTTTAACTTTTGGAGGACAGATAGAAAAATTTATGGATGTAATGTTGGTATTTGGTTAAATAGAATTTAATTGTTATAATTGATATATTTTGGATATAAGTTATAATTTTAATAATGTTATTTGACAGATGTAAGGTAAATTGAAGAAATATTAATATTAGTAATGTTATTTGATTTATGTAAGTGATATTAAAGATATGAGAAGATAGAATATTGTTTATTTTTGGAGATTGGATAAAATTTAAGAATTTAAGCTGGAAATATGAATTATATTTGGGAGACTGTTTAAGGAAGAAAGGTATATTATAAAAGAATTTCTGATGAATACTGGAAGATGGAATATCGTTTGGTCTTGATCGATGAAGATTGGATATTAAAACTATAAGATTCTGAAGACTTCAGGAGTGGAATGGATTGATATATATTTGGTGTTAATTGATGAAGATTGGATATTAAAACTATGTATTTTATTGATGAACTGGAAATACTAATTTAATTGGAAGATTCTGAAGATTTTAGGAGTGGAATGGACTGATATATAATGGACTGGAAGAATAATGTACTTTTTTGTTTCTGGAAAAGGAGTTAAGGTCTTAGAGAGAGGAGTGACTATGGATTATGACTTATGTTGTATTTTAATTTATGATTGTTAATCTTATACCCTGTACTTTGTTCTGGGAAGTCTCGGGGTGGGAGGGAGGGAGGGAAGGGGGAGGGGAGATGAAGGATCAATGTAAAGGAATGATTGAAGATATGTAATTAAGAAATAGAAATAATTTGAAATGAAATCGGGCTGCTCAGCTGCCATTTCAGAAGGGAATGGAAAGGAGAGGAGGAGTGAAGGAAGAAAGTAGGTAGGAAAGAGAGAGGTAGAAAAGGGGGAAAGGAGAGGAAGAAGAAAGGGGAAAGAGAGAGGATTAGAAAGGGTGGAAGAGAAGAGTAGGGAAGGAGGAGAGGATGTAGAAAAGCGAAGGAGAGGAAGGATGAAGAAAGTAGAAGAAAGTAGAGAAGGGAGGAGGAAAGGTTTGTTAAGGAAGGAAGTGGTAGCTGGGCAGGTCCGAATAACAAATGAAAGTTAATGACTAATGTTGAATAAGAGACAGTATATTGAATAGGTTGTTGGAAAATGAAAATAAAACTTTTTACAAAAAAAAACAAACTGTCAAAACTATTCACTAAGGCTGCGCTACTATTGCTATTGGTCTTCTCATCGTTCCTGTCGCCATCTCCTCCCACTTGTGACTGCATGCCTGTAACTTTGTTGCTTATATCCTTGCGATTTATATTGATATTGTTTCCTAGTATGATTTGATTGCTTATTGTACCGTTTGATTGTCACTCGGTGTTGTGCCTTGTGATTCTTGATGAGTATATATTTTTATATACACAGAGAGCATATGCACCAAAGACAAATTCCTTGTGTGTCCAATCATACTTGTCCAATAAAGAATTCTATTCTATTCTATTCTATTCTATTCTATTCTATTCTATTCTATTCTATTCTATTCTACAGCCCTCTCAAAGCAGGCTGTAAAGCACTGAAAAGTTATTTAGCTGACATTTTTGGCAAGCCAATCCATTCCTTATGTCTTTTTGCCTGTTGAATCTGGGTCCTCATTTTATCGACCTCAGAAGGATGGAAGGCCAAATCAACCTTGAACCAGTGAGTCTCCAACTGCTGAACTGCTGGCAGCTGGCAGTCAGCAGAAGTCATCTGCAGTACTGCATTCTAACCACTGTGCCACCATAGCTCTTGAATGGAGTTGGGGGGTTTCTTTCTTAGGATTTCAACAGAGACAGTCACGACAGAATGAAGGAATGGAATGGAATGGAAAATAGAATAGAATAGAATAGAATAGAATAGAATAGTTGGAAGAGACCTTGGAAGGAAGACCTTGGAAAGAAGACCTTGTCCAACCCCCTGCTTAGGCAGGAAACCCTACAGTACTTCAGACAAATGGTTATCCAATCTCTTCTTAAAAACTTCCGATGTTGGAGCATTCACAACTTTTGGAGGCAAGTTGTTCCACTGATTAATTGTTCTAACTGTCAGGAAATTTCTCTTTAGTTCTAGATTGCTGCTCTCCTTGATTAGTTTCCACCCATTGCTTCTTTTCCTACCCTCAGGTGCTTTGGAGAATAGTTTGCCTCCCTCTTCTTTGTGGCAACACCTGAGATATTGGAACACTGCTATCATGTCTCCCCTAGTCCTTCTTTTCATTAAACTAGGCATACCGAGTTCCTGCAACCGTTCTTCATATGTTTTAGCCTCCAGTCCCCTAATCATCTTTGTTGCTCTTCTCTGCACTCTTTCTAGAGTCCCAACATTCTTTTTACATCGTGGCGACCAAAACTGAATGCAATATTCCAAGTATGGCCTTACCAAGGCATTATAAAGTGGTATTAACACTTCACGTGATCTTGATTCTATCCCTCTGTTTATGCAGCCTAGGATTGTGTTGGCTTTTTTGGCAGCTGCAGCAGGATGAATGAATGAATGAATGCTCAATGCCAGTAATTCATGGCTTGTTCCACAGCGTGAGCATGATACTGTTGAGGCTAACTACACTGCACATTTCCACCATATCCTACTATCATTCCAGTATGCATCATTTGAAGCAGGTAATGGACCAGAACAAAGAATCTCTTCACAAAATTCTGTTAGGAGCCAGATATGAGATAACAACTGCTACTCCTCGCAGGGACAAGAGGAAGTATTTTTACAGACGACAAGCTCAATCTGGGTATGAAATGCAAATTAGTGGCTAAAGGATACAGCGAGATTCTTTCCTATAAGCTCAGAAATCCAACCTGGGCAGTCAATAAACTGTCCCAAATATGCAATCATGCGTATGTCTTTTCCACGTATCCCCCTTGTAATGGTGGAGAATGATAAGAGCAGAAACATTTGATAAATGGCTCTGCCTTCTCCAATTGCAAATGCGATGCCATGTGTCAGATTTAATTATTCCCATGTGGCTTTTTTTGGTATAGCAATACTCACTGGCTGGCTTGCAGGTCTTCAATTTCTAGCAAAACTCCCTTTTCATGGAGTCGGGCTGCTGTGTATTTCAGAAAAATCTTCTTGCTTTTTTTCCCTTTCATCTCCCGTGGCTTTTTTGAGACCCTAAAATAAGAAACATCAGTATCTGGTTGAGGGAAGTGCAGCGGTATCTGTGACACATTTACTGACTTGCTCTGAGCTGAAATGGAGCTGTCAAGCTTCAAACGGCATTTTTGCTGTTGCAACTATTTTCGTTTCTCAGCTTGCCAACAAACAGTGGGGGAGGGAAGGGGAAGATAGAACGAAGCTCCGGACATCAGGATGTCAGCCAGGGGAACCAAGGACGTTTCAGCAGGTGGTTACCAGAGCCGAACAACACTAGAAGTCTCCATTGGACAATGTGACCTGGCTTAATTGTTGGGAGGGAAAACTTGTACTATAACTATGTGGGTTTGCATGGAAAATAGTCATATCTGGTTTTGCCCTCATCTTTGCCAATATGATGTACTCATTAAAGTTTTGCATTAAGAGATTGGATTGTCTCAGTCATGCTTGCTTTTGGTTGGGTTCGTCAGTCGGAATGTTGACACCAGACCCAAAAGTTATTGTCATTCCTGATAAAATCGCTCAGATTCGGGAGGGACTGGACACAGACTGGGTAGATTCAGACGGTGGGACGGGGGCAGGTCTTGAGGTTGTCAGCTGGGAGGAGTTTGATCCTGTGGCTCCCAAGGACATGGACAGGATACTGAGGAGGTTGAGAGCAACCACATGTTTACTGGACCCGTGTCCCTCCTGGTTGGTACTGGCCACACAGGAGGTTACACGAGGCTGGCTTCAGGGAATTATTAATGCTTCTTTGAGAGAGAGTGTCTTTCCGACTGCCTTGAAAGAGGCGGTGGTGAGACCCCTCCTCAAGAAGCCTTCCCTGGCCTGGCTGTTTTAGCGAACTACCGTCCGGTCTCCAACCTTCACTTTGTAGCGAAGGTTGTTGAGAGTGTGGTTGCATACCAGCTCCCTTTGCACCTGGATGAAACCGTCTATCTGGACCCGTTCCAGTCCGGTTTCCGACCTGGGTACAGCACAGAGACGGCTTTGGTCACGTTGGTGGATGATCTCTTGAGGGCCCGGGACAGGGGTTGTTCCTCTGCCCTGGTCCTATTGGATCTCTCGGCGGCTTTTGATACCATCGACCATGGTATCCTGCTGCGGTGGCTAGAGGGGTTAGGGGTGGGAGGCACCGTTTTCTGGTGGTTCTCCTCCTTCCTCTCGGGCCGGTCGCAGACGGTGTTGGCGGGGGGGCAGAGGTTGACCGCGAGGCACCTCCTATGTGCGGTACCACAGGGGTCGGTCCTCTCACCCCTCTTGTTCAACATCTATATGAAGCCGCTGGGCGAGATCATCCGTGGTTTTGGGGTGCAGTGTCATCTGTACGCTGATGATACGCAGCTGTACATTTCCACCCCAAACCACCCCAACGAAGCCGTCGAAGTGATGTCCCGGTGTCTGGAGGCCATGCGGGTCTGGATGGGGAGAAACAGGCTCTGGCTCAACCCTTCCAAGACCGAATGGCTGTGGATGCCGGCATCCCGGTATAATCAGCTGATTCCATCGCTGACTGTGGAAGGCGAGTCATTAGCCCCCACGGCGAAGGTCCGCAATCTGGGCGTTCTTCTGGATGCACGGTTGTCGTTGGAAGAACAAACGACGGCCGTCGCCAGAGGAGCTTTCTATCAGGTCCGCCTGATACGCCAGTTGCGTCCCTTCTTAGACCGGGATGCCCTATGCACGGTCATTCATGCCCTTGTCACCTCCCGTCTGGACTACTGTAACGTTCTCTACATGGGGCTCCCCTTGAAGAGCACCCGGAGGCTTCAGCTGGTCCAGAATGCGGCCGCGCGGGTGATAGAGGGAGCAAATCGAGGCTCCCATATAACACCACTCCTGCATAGGCTGCACTGGCTTCCATGATCTTCCGGGTACAATTCAAGGTACTGGTTACCACTTTTAAAGCGCTTCATGGCATGGGACCTGGCTATTTACGGGACCGCCTACTGCGGCCAACAGTCCCCCAGCGACCAGTGCGCTCCCATAGAGTGGGCCTCCTCGGGGTGCCGTCGGCTAGACAATGTCGGCTGGCGACCCCCAGGGGGCCCCTTCTCTGTGGGGGCTCCAACCCTCTGGAACGAATTACCACCTGGTATTCGCCAACTCCCTGATCTCCGGACTTTCCAACACGAGCTGAAAACATGGCTGTTTCATCGTGCAGGACTGGCCTGATAGTTTTAATTGGGAATTTTAAATGGGTTTTAAGGAGTCAGCCTAAATTTAAATATTTCATTTTAAATTATTTTAGTGTTTGTAAAAATTGTTTTTAATATGGCTGTAAACCGCCCTGAGTTCTTCGGGAGAAGGGCGGTCTAGAAATATAAACAAATAAAATAAATAAATAAATAAATAAAAAAATAAAAAAATAAAAGAAAGATTCTGTTTCTCCTCCCCAAAACATATATATTATGTAAATATTTTCTATCACAACTATTCTCAGTCCCTTTTCAATAATTTCTGTGACAAAAGTTAAATTGCAAAATCTTGGGAGATGGCACTCACTTGCCCTTGCTGGCCAAATTATCCAAACACGTTTTAATGTAGCTCTTATAGTAATCCACTTGCTCCTCATAGAAAGTAGCCTTGGAATTAAGGGCACTGTAAGTCTGTTGAAGCTTCACCAGTTCCGCTTTTCTCCTCTGGCGATAGCGACGTTGATTCCGGATATCCTAAACCAGAAGAGGAATATATGAAACCAGGCTTTGACTCGAAGATCTGTTGTTGAGATGCCACTAAAAAACCTGGCCGTTATCTGAACTTGGTAGACCAGATTCCTATGGTATGAGTACACAACAGACATTTTCCCCCTTTCCCCAGATGCCTGTTTGAGCAACCATCAATGGTTGAGGTTGCTCTTCCTGGCATTTCTCCAGTTTCCCACAAAAACTACCTTTGCAATATCATTGATCAAATCCTGATATCTATTCTTCGGGTTTGCCATGCCCAGTTCGGTCAGCTTCTTCAGCCCCGATTGAATTTTGTCCTTCTTCTCTTGAAGACTCAAGTTATTGTCCTCTTTGACTGCTTTTGACTTCTTCATTTTGTCAGGAGTTTTAGCATCCCGAATAGCCCGTCTCTGCATGGCCCTTTGATGTTCAACTTCCTAGAAAAGGGGCAACATGTAATTCACAAATCACAATCCGAATAAGTAAAAATGCAGATCTAAATAATTTTTCATCGTGCCCTTGGCCCGCCATGAGCCACCACTTCAGAACTGGCACAATTCCCTTACCTTATGGCATGTAGCTATAGAGCCATATAGAGTAAAGTATCTTTCATACCTGCTCAGCAGCAGCTGGAATTTCAAGGATCTCTGTTAAGGTTTCTCCTGGCTGAAAACGGATTACATCCACAATTAAACGTTTGGTGCTAGGAAATAAAAGCAAAGAAAAGAATGATATATTATTTGTGTCTATGTCCATCCTGCCAGGGAGATGTCAAGGGTGGACCATGGCTACTCTGAACTTATGCAACAGAAGCACACAATGTTCTGACCGAGGCTTCCTTAGAAAGTATAAAGCACAATCTTAGTCCTGGCAAAACCTCTTTGATTTACACGGCTGTGAATTCTTGTCATTCACGGTCTGCAAGGCTTCACAAAGAGTCTTTCAGGGGAATATTTACAGTCATGGCCGAAAGTGTTGGCACCCCAGAAATTCTTCCAGAAAATCAAGTATTTCTCACAGAAAAGTAATGCGTTAACCCATGTTTTGCTATATACATGTTATTGCGTCTGCACCCCGCTTTTCTGTGAGAAATACTTGATTTTCTGGAAAAATTTCTGGGGTGCCAACACTTTCAGCTATGACTGTATAAACACCCACCTTATCTCCCTTGGAATGCTGCCAGAGAACTAATTGCCAAACGCAGGAGAAGGCCAAACTTGGCATAGAGTCAAACAGAACTTTTCAAAGCTTGAACTGACCAGATGAACTAATTGCTTCCTGCAAAAGTTCATGTCCCATTCGCTCCTCTTTTATGTCTTATGGGAGGGGCCAATCATCTCCTTACTCCCAAATCAACCCTGTTTTCTTAATTGTTCTTGTCTTCTGGCAGCTCTGCTCATGTGCACACCGGGAACAGGCTCCTGCTGTTCTTCTACCTCGCTGATGTCAGACTCTGGAGGCAGCATATAACTATCAGATGGCCTTGGCCCACTCTCTGCCTCTGATGCAGAGCCCTTGTCTGAGCTTTTCCCAGCCCCCAGAACTGGCCCGAGTTCCTCCCCAACCTCCTCACTGTCTGACTCTGCTGCCAGCTCTGCTGGCTGCCAGCGGGCCACAACACACACAGATTTTGGCCTGCTTAGGCACCTAATGGATCAGGAACATGTCCACGGATTGTTTGAGGTTTTCCTCAACCTTCTGGCAAAAATGGTGCCTAGCTTCCCCATGGAACTGCTGTGGGGATACCACTGCCACAGTGTGGCCTCTCTTTGCTTGGTTGTCCTTGGTTTACTAAGGACTGAGGGAAATAAAGAGACTAAAAGACAGCTGGAAGGATCCTGGCTTTAAACCCAGTCATTCATATCAAGCACTGCTAACAGCTCATGCTGAAGCCTACACTGCACATTAAGAATGGCTAAGGAACAATCCTGTACATAATTATTGCATCCATGGATTCTCAACTGGCAGACCTACTTATGTTGTGTAACTTGAACCCTTCTGGGGAACATAGGCAAACCCCAGCTCCAATGGGCAAGCCAAATGGACTTGTGAGTTTCTAAGTGGATATGGTAACTTTGATTCCAATTGAACAGTCTAAGCAGGGGTCCCCAGCTCCAGGGCTGTGGACTGGGAACTGGGCTGCACAAGCAACAGGAGGCGCACTAAGCTTCATTTGTGCATGCATGGGAGTTAGGTTACACATGTGAAACTATCCCCTCCCCACACTGCCTCTGCTGCTGCCAGTCCATGGAGCCAGGAAGGTTGAGGAAACTGGTTTACAGGACTGAATGGGGTAATATCTTGTGAAATTAAGTAGGATTCTTTTGAGCCTGTAGTGTTTGAGGAAATAGACAAAGTCCCCTGCAAGTTTGACATACCCTTTCTGACTTCTCTGCATGGCCAGTCAAGGTTTATGCAGTTGGATCTAGGATTCATTAATGCTTCTTTGCAGTAGGGCATGATAGCTTCATTATGCAGTTCCCCAAGGCTCAATAGTCTCCTCTACGTAGATGTTATTTAATATTTTAATCTAACCAGCTACTGAGACAGGTTGTCTGCTGGTTTGGGTGAACTGTCAGCCATAAGCCAAGGACACCCAAGCTGAGATGGCAATGGCAATGGCAACTGGTGCCTGGAGAACCCAGATTCGGACAGGATTACACATGCTCCAATTAAACTCTGGCAAGAATGAGCTGCTTGTTTCCACTAAATACTAGGCAATTCTTTGAAGGTAGTTGGTAAGGCTCTTTCTGGACTGGTAGCTCCCTGCTGAAGCAGCAACTGGAAATCATACCTTAGCTTCCACAGCTACACCAATTATTCAACTAAGTCAGCCCTTCGAGGTAATCCAGACAAGAAAAACAAAACATTACTAACACTACCTTAATTGTAAGTAAGAGAATTTTGCAAGTCTGAAAGCATTTCTTCCCTCCTTTATTTTTAGTTTCTAGAAAACTAGGGAGGGTCCCTCCTGATATGCTTCCCAGGCCCCTTTTCCTTCTGTGTGGTGAGATACATTTTGCCCAATGGTTGCCTAGCCTGTGGCTCCTCCTCCTCTCTCCCAGGGACATTCCCAGAGACCATGACAACTATCAGAACCAGGATGCCCACCAATGGCAACTTACACCCTCCTCACCCCACAGGCTACAATGCATTATATGGGAAGCTGATTCAAGATGTGGTGGCCAGGCTGCTGGGGGAGGGGGCAACCTCCCCCCAGGGTAGAATTACATCTATGCTGAAGTTATTTCACTAGCTGCTGGCTGATTTGAGGGTCCAATTCAAAGTGCAAAGCATTATTTTTAAAGCCTTTCGCTGCACTTTCCCAATTATATCAGGCAATGCCTGCCAAGATAGAATCTGCCTTAGCTGGTACCAACACCTATAAAGGCTTCCCCTATAATGTGAAGCTCATGGGGCTTCAGCGAGAGAACATCTCTTTCCAGGGGGGCTCCTACTCGGTGAAATATCTTATCTCCCCCAAGCAAGGATCTCTCTCTCCTTGTATTTTGGAGGGCAGTTAAAACCATAGATATTCCTGCAGGCATTCAGCCCTTAGCTGGTCCTTGTGCTTCTTCTAAGTTTAATTTGAGCTCTGTTTGTTTGGATTTTGTTTGAGTTTTTAATTATGTCTATCGTGTTTTTCACCATGCAAAACCGTAGTTGATTGGGTGGGAAATAAATAGTTGAGAGTTATTACTGATGTGGGGCTTTTGTTTTCTTTTCTCCTGGTCCCCACCTCCACCCTTTGCCTTCGAGTGAGTGTTGATCCTTGCTAACTGCCCAGCCTTGTTTCTACAGTTTCCGTGTATAGATTTCGGCCCTTGTCTTTCATTTCCTAGGTCGGAGACAGATGGACTGGCCCAAGTCTGCCTAAGGCAGAACAGCTGGCTTTCTCTGCCTCTGTGCAGGGAAGACAGCCAGCGCTGAAAGACAGCAGACCCACACTACAGATTTGGCAGGCCTGCTCCAGGGCAGCCCCCATTCCTCGCCTTCACTTACTTCAGCAGGATCGTCTTTGCATCCATCTCGGCATTCTCATCGCCAGGAACATCAAACTTGTTTGTCAAAGTGAGAGAAACCTCGGTTTTGGCCAGCATTTCTTTACTGGGATCATTTACGCTGCTACATCCTTCTCCTGCAAGAGAAAGAGCAGGTCTCCTTTCTTTACAATCCTCTACTGGTGAAACAGCAGAATATAAAAGGCATCTTTAAGACAGTGAAAATACAGCTATATTTAAAGCAATTCCCCATAAAGCAAATAGTAAAGGCCCTCCTAGGTTTAGGAAGCTTTGTTAACAGTCCAATGAAGAAATAAATAGTATTTAAAATCCATTATAGTACATTAGAAATGTATCTATGCAGTTATAAGAACAAAAAAAATGTTTTCAAAAGCATCAAATAATCTATCAGACCTGATATCAAAATCTAAATAAAAATTTTCAGCAGTTTTTTAAAGGAAAAGCCACCAGGGGCCTAACTTCCAACTCGAGAGAGAGAAAGAGAGAGCGAACACCATTTAGAATTCTATTTTCATTCATTACTGTCCAGAATTCATTCAATATCTGAAGTGGAAAAATAAGAGGATTGTCTTCTTCTTTTTCTTGGCCAGGGATCGGCCACAGGAGCTCTGGGACATCTCCTCAAAAGGAAACCACTCCCCCCCCCCACCGTCACCTATGGGCTGCCTGTGAGTAGAGCATCATGGAAGAAGAAACTGTGCTCAGATATTCAGATCTGCCCGATTCATTTTCTAAAGGATGTTTAAATGGAGCAAATTTAAAGTGTAATGAGACCTTCAGAACAGTGGAGCACCTAAAGCCCCCTGGGTGAGTGTACCTTCAATCCAGAAAAGCTTAAAGCAGAAAGGAAACGAATCGGTTATAAAGATTTAAAAAGAACTACACAACTCTGGGATCCACTGAGAGAAAGTTAGTGCAATCTAAAGCGACCAGAATAAATATTACATTTTAGGCTGATTTTTTTTTTTTGTCCAAATGGTGACCCCTGCCAGCTTTCCCATTGACTTTGCTTGGGGGAAACTGGCAGGGAGCACTGGTCATCAGTGCTGGAAAAACCATAGGGCTAGAAGAGACTTATGTGTTATGGGGAAGAAGAAACCTGTTCTATCTTTTACTCTCCCTGTATGCATTACGAATTTGAGATAAAGAAAAATGGTTATTACTAAAGGGGATGAAAGTTATAGGAAGGAAGAGAGGATTGTTGAACCACTCCAGAAGAATGTATTTGTTTACGATGGATAAATTCATAGACCTTGATAATATTTTGTTGGCCAGCAATGTTATTATATGTATAGAAAATAGAAATGTATTGAAATGCCCATAAAGGAAGATAAAATAAGTATTTTTGCAGAAGTCTGAATCTAATAGTAGAATAGAATAGAATAGAACAGAATAGAATAGAATTCTTTATTGGCCAAGTGTGATTGGACACACAAGGAATTTGTCTTGGTGCATATGCTCTCAGTGTACATAAAAGAAAAGATTGGCTTAACAGGGGTTTTTTAATTAGATTTTTAATGGGGTTTATTTTATATTATGTATTTTATATTTAATTTAGGCCATATTGAATAAGTTTTTTAAATAGTGATTTTATTGTAATATATTGTATTGTTTTTATCTGGCTGTTCACCGCCCTGAGTCCTTTGGGAGAAGGGCGGTATAAAAATTAAAATATGATGATGATGATGATGATGATGATACGTTCATCATGAATTCTAAGGTACAACACTTAATGATAGTCATAGGGTACAAATAAGCAATCAGAAAAAAATCAATATAAATCATAAGGATACAAGTAATAAAGTTACAGTCATACAGTCATAAGTGGAAGGAGATGGGAACGATGAGAATATTAATAGTAGTGCAGATTTAGTAATAGTTTGACAGTGTTGAGGGAATTATTTGTTTAGCAGAGTGATGGCATTCGGGGAAAAACTGTTCTTGTGTCTAGTTTTTTTGGTGTGCAGTGCTCTGTAGCGTCGTTTTGAGGGTAGGAGGTGAAACAGTTTATGTCCAGGATGTGAGGGATCTCTAAATATTTTCACAGCCCTCTTTTTGACACGTGCAGTATACAGGTCCTCAATGGAAGGCAGGTTGGTAGCCATTGTTTTTTCTGCGGTTCTAATTATCCTCTGAAGTCTTGTGTCTGTCTTGTTGGGTTGCAGAACCAAACCAGACAGTTATAGAGGTGCAGATGACAGACTCAATAATTCCTCTGTAGAACTGGATCAGCAGCTCTTTGGGCAGTTTGAGCTTTCTGATTTGGCGCAGAAAGAACATTCTTTGTTGTGCTTTTTTGATGATATTTTTGATGTTAGCTGTCCATTTTAGATCTTGTGATATGGTAGAACGTAGAAATTTTTGCCAGAATATTCTTTTTTCATAATTTTTATCCATATCCTAATATTTCCTTGCTCATTTCCCTAAATCACATCTTCTTTCACCCTCAAGTTCTGATTTCTCCATTTTTATTAATATTCATTCTCTTTCATTCTTTTTTTAACTGTTTCAATTTTTATCCTAATATATTCAAATATATTCGGGGTTGCCTTTCTTCCATTTTATCTTTTCCTTTTTACAGCAATCCTTTCTTCTCCTTCTCATTCCTCTTCCTCCCTTCTTTCATCCTACCTACTTCCTTCTCTCCTTTCCTACTCCTTTTCCACTTCCCCTTCCTTTCTCCCCCTCTCTCTCCTACTCTTATTTCCCCTACCTTTTCTCCTCTCCTCTTCCCTTTTTTCTTTCTCTCTCCCTCGTTCTCCCTTTTCATTTCTCTCCTCCTTATCTCTCTCCATTGCTGTATTTATTTTCATTTCAATATTTCTGGTGTCCAGACAACCCTGATTTTCTCATTTATTGAGTATATTTCTCAAACTTCCCCTCATATATTTTAGTTATTAACATTGTCTTCATCTTATTCCATTTGTATCTTACAATCAGTTAATACAACCTTCCACCTCTTATTTTCTTAAATTTTTTGTTCACAATTCAATAATTATTATCCTCTTCCAATAGTATACATCATTTACTAACATTTTATTTCCTTTTATATCTTAATTTCAATCATTTTCACTTATAAACCATACTGTCTTTCACATTTTATCTGCTGGACTATTTTTTTTAAACAATGTATTTCTTTTTAAACTTCTTTTCAATTTTATATCTTGACTTCAATTAATTTTTCCATTCTTTTCTATATTTAAAATTTATTTCTTTACCATCAACTATAATTCTCTCTCATTCTGTGCATTCTCAGACACAAAAAGAAAAAGAAAACATGTATCCCATTATATCTTCCACATTTCATCTGCTACTCCATTTTATATTAAACAATGTATTCCTTCTTTTTTACTCCCTTCATTCACTTCATTTCAACCTTTCTTACTACTCTTTTACAATAATCTATATATATCTTCTAATTTCCATCATTCCTAAAAATTTCTACAACTATTTTAATTTCTTTTCTACTACTCACTTTTCTCCTCCTTTTAACCATTTTCTTTCAATCTCTCCAAAATTCCATTTTTAATATTTTTCTCCCTTTCTCCCATTCTCTTATCTTCTTCTTTCTCTCTTTCTTGTATCTTCTTTTCCACCTCCTTTCTCTAATTTTTACTCTTTTGATTTCCCCCCTCAATTTTTCTCCATTTCCTCCTCTTCTCTTTATTCTGTCACTGCCAATCCCAGTGTAATCATCTATTTTTTTTACTCCTTTAATTTCCCCCCTCAATCTTTTCCTCTTTTCTTTTTTTCCCTTTCTTTTTTAAAGTATCCTTCCCCCTCTCCACTTCTATTCTCTCCCTATCAATCCCAATATAATCATCTGTATTTTTATCCTCACTTATTTCTTTTTCAGCATTGTATTTTTGTTCCTCTTGTTTCTTCCTCATAATTTCTTCCTCATTTTTTTTATTCTCAAGCCACTTCTCTGCTTCTTTATCCCTTTAAAAGATTCTTGTACCATTTGAAGCATCTCCCATAATTCCTCATACTCATCCTCCCAACTCTCCATATTCTCAATATTAGGAGAAAGGATTTTTAAATTTATTTATTTTAACTTATATATAGTTCAAATTCAAGTCCAAAATATTGTCTCTTTTTTTCCTTTCCCTTTTTTCTGTTTCCAAATGCAGGCCAGTTCAGATGTTGCTGTTTTTTTAAGTCGTTCTAGTTCCAAGTCCTTGATCTTTCCAGAACCTGTGCCACAGCTGTTTAAACAAACACTCCTTCGGTCTTTCCCATAGTAGCCTAAGCAATGCAATGTTATTTTTTTTCCTCTCCAATTCACAAATCCCGGCAAAAAAAATGTCACTTGTTAATCCACAAAAACAATTGCTTTACCTTCCTCAATTAAATCCTTTTGTTAGTAAAAGATGCCTCAATTTTCTTCTCCTTTTAATTTCTTCCAAATCCAATTTTAAATCCAGATGGAATGTTTTCTTTTAGGGCTTTTGTCTTATAAATCCTCTTTGCTGTTTGTTTCCTCCCGCTTTAAGTTTCCGCATGCCAATTAGTCGCTAACTTCAAACTGGAAAATCTTTTCAGCTTTAAAAGTTTTTTCTTCTTACCTGTGAGTTGGCCAATCACTCACCCAGTAACAATACTCTGTTCAAATCTCCGCTCCTGCTCAATCCTTTCGTGTGGCCATCCCGACTTTGGCAGCTCCTAATGACTGCCTTTCCTCATCGCTGGGTCGAAGGCTGGGTGCCGGTGCTGCAGGGAATTCGCAACTTCCCTGTTTGCACCGTCCAGTGCCTTCTTTCTTCGCTGTCCCTCCAGGATAGCTATGGTCCATTAAGGACCCCCATAACAATTGGAATTTCGGTCTTGCTGCTGTTATTAAATTCAGAATCAATTTAGTCTCAATCCCTGTACAATCCGTTATAATTCCCAAAAGGAAAAATTGTGGCAGGAACTTTATCTTCTTCTTCAGTACATTTTGAATAATCCACCAAATTCTTATCCAAAAGACCTTAATTTTCTTGCAAGTCCACCAAATATGAAAATATGTAGCGTCATCACAATCACACCTCCAACATTTCGCTTGGATATTAGGATACATACATGATAATTTTTTGGGATCTAAGTGCCATCTATAAAACATCTTATAAAAATTTTCCCTTAAATTCTGTGCTTGTGTAAACTTAACATTTCTAACCCAAATTTTCTCCCATGTTTCCAACATTATTGGTTCCTGAATATTCTGTGCCCATTTTATCATACAATCCTTTACCAAATCCTTTTCCGAATCTATTTCAAGCAACACATTATACAATCTCTTTATATGCTCCTGGGTCTGATTTCTAATTTGCTTTATTAAATTTTCCTCCTTTGCATTATACCAATTTTTGATCTTCTTTCCATCTAGCACTTATTTGCCCATATTGAAACCAAGTATAATTCCTCCCTTCTTCATTTAATACCTGTAATGATTTTAATTGCAATCTACCTCCTTCAGCATACAAAAGTTCTTTATAAGTAATCATTTCCTGTTTATGTTCTATATTTATATTCTCTATTGCATGTCTAGGGCTCGCCCATATAGGAATCTTGTATTCTAATTTATAGGAATATTTTTTCCAGACCCGCAAAAGAGCACTTCTCAACACATGATTCTTAAAAGCCCTATCCACTTTTTTTTCATAAAATAAGTACGCATGCCATCCATATAACAAGTCATAACCTTCTATTGTTTATTGGACAATACTGGAAGAAAGAAGAGGTACCTACAATAGAAGAATGGATACTGAAAGTCATTAATTTGGCTGAGATGGCTAAAATCTCAGCGTTTTTAAAAGACAATACGCAGGAAAGATATTTAATTGAATGGAAAAAATGGATTGATTATCTACAAAACAGATATCAGATTAAGAAATATCAGATTGCCTTTGAATAATTAGAAAGTTATTTTATGTAATGGGGAGGGGGTTGGGAGATGAAAAGCTTTGGATGTGGTTATTTGGATTGGAAGGGAAAATTTTATTCTTTGTTTGGTTTATGTATAACAATACCTTGTGATTGACCCGGGAAGCCGGGGGAAGGAAGGGTTTTTGGAAAGGGGAAAATGTTTTTGTTTTTTAAAACTCTTTCAATAAAAAAAAAAAAACAATTGGAATTTCAGTGTTCTTCCCAGAGCCCCGGGATTCACGTCGTCTCATTGCGACGCTGGCCACGCCTCTCTCAACCAGGACTCTTCCAAGTGCTGGTTGCCAGGTCAAACTGAGGAATCAGGGGAGAAGGGCCTTAGTTAGTTTGTCACTTTGACTAAGCTCCAGAGATCCTGTGTGGAGATGGGGAAGAGTTCCAGAAGGACAACCATCACTGCAGCCCTCCACCAATCTGAGCTTTATGGCAGAGTGGCTAGATGGCTAGAGGCTAGAGGCTTCCATCTAGAAGCCTCTTCACAGCGCAAAACACATGAAAGCCCGCTTTGCAAAAAAGCACCTGAAGGACTCTCAGACTGTGAGCGACAAGATTCTCTTGTCTGATGAAACCAAGATTGAAGGGTTTGGACTCAGTTCTAAGCAATATGACTGGAGGAAACCAGGCACCAGTTATAACTTGCCCAATATCATCCCAACAGTGCAGCACCGTGGCGGCAGCATCATGCTGTGGGGGTCTTTTCAGCAGCAGAGACTGGGAGACTGCTCAGAGTTGGGGGGAAACAGAATGGAGCAAACTACCGGGATATCCTCAACGAAAACCTGTTCCACAGTGCTTCGCACCTCAAACTGGGATGAACATGACAACTTTCCAGCATGACAATGACCCTAAGCACATAGCCAAGACAACGTAAGAGTGGCGTAGGAACAACTCTGTGAAAGTCCTAGAGTGACTCAGCCAGAGCCCTGACTTGAACCCTACTGAACATGATTGTCCACCGATGGCCGCTATCCAACCTGACTGAGCTTGAGAAGATTTGGAAAAAAGAATGGCAGAAAATCCCCAATCCAGGTGTGCAAAGCTTGTCGTTTCATATCCAAAGAGACTCAAGGCTGTAATTGCTGCCAAAGGTACTTCAAAGTAACTGAGTGAAGGATCCGAATACTTATGCCAATATGATATTTCAGTTTTTTCTTTTTAATACGTTTACAGACATTTCTAAAATTTTGTTTTCACTTTGTCGTTAAGGGGTACTGAGTGTAGATTAATGAGAAAAAAATGAATTTCAACAACTATAGAATCAGACTGCAGCCTAACAAAATTGACAAAAAGTGAAGGGGATCTACATACTTTCGGAATACACTCTATACCACGGTGCTTTACTCTCTGGGCTTTACAATGTGAGCATATTGTGCCCAACAATCTGGGTCCTTGTTTTACTGACCTTGGCAGGATGGAAAGCTGAGTCAACCTGGAGCCGCTTCAGGATTGAACGGTGCACAGAGTTTGCCTGCAATACTTTTTTGTTTTTTGTTTTTGTTTACATTTATACCCCGCCCTTCTCCGAAGACTCAGGGCGGCTTACAATGTATAAGGCAATAGTCTCATTCTGTACTTTAACTACTGAGCCACCAGAGCTCAGCCACCATCAGTAAAAAAAAACCTGTTATAATGTACTTTAAGAACATAGTTTAGTTGCCAGAATTCATGTAACTCTACTGCACCTCAATAAATCTCACTAAAGAAACATATATCAGAATCCCACTTAAAAGAAATATGAATTTAATTGTAGAAAGATATTGAGGAACCTTACACAGTTTTCGACTCAGTTTTTTCCCTCCTTTGTTATGTTTTACTTTTTCCTTATTATCCTTCAGACATAGGTGTGTTTTTAAAATTCTTCTTATTGATTTGTGGTAAACCACTCTGTGTTGAAATTATGTCAGCATTATTGTTTGAATTTGTTTATGGCTGCTGTTTTCAACAAGTTTAATAATTATGGAAGTTTACACTATCATTATTATTAAATACCCGACAATGAAAAATCACAACTGTCTATTCTTTAGCTGGTGTTGCCCTCCATAGCCATAGAGTTCCTCCAAAGAACCTAAGATGTCATGATGTATTGGCATAGCACATGGATGGATCCAAGCAGTGTAACATTTTGTAATGGACAGATGGAAATTTTGCCAACCAATGTGAAGATTTTCAAACTGCTGTCCAAGATTTTCAACCACTTTTTTAACTCTATGTTCTCACCAATTTTTCACTGCTGCCACATGGTAATTTCTATGGATGTTCTAGTGAGTCATTTTTATGTTTTGTTGGACAGTCAGCCAGATATTTAGACTGGATCTGGCATTTTTATCCACCCATCAGATCCATTCCAAGGACCTGGCATAGACAGATGTTGGTGTTAACAGTATTGTTGCAGGATGCAAGCTGTTTAGGGGCAGGTTTCAAAACCCGTCATATTGATTTGCTCGTGGGCGCGCATGCGCATAAGCATCCAGGCAGGTGGGTGGAGCCTCCCGCTGCTGCCACTACCAGTTCGCCCAACCCAGGGCGAACCGGTAGCAATTCACCACTGAAGTTGTTCCAAACAAAGCTGCCTTTTGCAATTGACTGATTTGTGATTTTGTCAATGCCAGTGTTCAAGCGGTGCTCCAGATGGTTTGGGATTGCATTTAAGGCTCCTATTGCTATTGGTAGTATCTTTGTTTTCTTCTGCTATAGTTGTACTTCTGTTTGCAGATCTTTATACTTTTATGCTATTTTCTCCAGTCCTTTCTCTTCTATTCTATTGTCTCAAGGCACTACCACATCCACTATCCAAATTTTTGTCTTTCATACTGACAATCGTTACATCTGGAGTGTTGTGTGGCAGGTTATTATTTATTTAAATGAATTGTCTGCCCAACTCCAGTGGTCTCTAAGTAGTGTATAAAAGTAGTGTACAAAACATAAAAGCAGCTAAAAACATTGAATCACTCAAATAGCTAAGATAAAAATAATTTAATGGGGAGAAAAAACAAAAGGTAATTAAAGAAATAATAAACATCGACCCAGGCCTGGGAACAAAACCAGGTTTTCAAAGCTTTCTAGAACCCCAGGAAAGTGGGCCCTGTCTCTTATTTGGAAGGAGGGGGGAATTGCTGTTCCAGAAGGTGGGGGTGCAACAGAGAAAGCAGGCTTCTGAGAACCCACAAGATGGCAGTGCTGAATAGAGGGGGCCTGACGTGCACCCGCTCGGCTGGCCTATGTTAGGAGGGCAGAAACAGTTGGGGATAAGCCACGCTCAGAAGCCCAGGCCAAACTGGCAAATTGGAAAAGCTCACCAATCAGGGATTCAATGGTAGAAACTTCGCCCAGATCATCCAGAAGCTCGTGTATAGGATCATTGTGCTCCGGGGCAATTGCATCCTGATGATCCAGGAGCAGCTGATTTGGGTAGAAGAGAGAAAGTTTCTTTATATGGTTTTCAAACCTTTTGGGGAAAAGGACATTCTACTACAGAGCATGCAACCCAGCTGAAAAGCTTGAATGCTATCGGCACACAGCACTAAAATCAATATGTAAGACTTACGGTGTGTGTATTGATGATTTCTCCAATGGAAATATAAATCACTGGTTTTGTGAGTGTCACTAAGTCAGAATATTCATCAACATTAAACTTCTCTTGCAGTTCTGGGACCTCACAAGCAGCCTGGAAAAAGCGCCTTTAAAGGAAAACAAAGTCAGTTCAATCTCATCTCTGCACTGTATTATTATGGATCAAGAGAAGGCTCTGCAAGGTGGATTTTATCTCTTGTGGTAAGACAGTGGCAACATCTGGTATCATCTACAGTGCTTCTGGCGTGTCTCTTTGAAGGCCCTGTTCTGTCTGTTGAGACATTAGAAGAGATTCTAATTCTAATTCTATTCTATTATCTTTGTGCCCGAGAGCTGCCACTGGAATCATGGCTTCTCAGTGCACATGGGGTTTTTTCATCTACAAAGAGAATCTAGCCAGATATTTCCTTTCTTGGCTCCAGGTCAGGGACTGAAGACACAATGTTGCTCTGCTGCTCTGTTAATTAAACAAGCATCACCCAAAATTGGATAGCCTTGCTAAGTTCATAAATAAATTAGATAAAAAAGTTCTTATTCTTATTTTCTTGTAATTCTTTTTAGATTTAGAGCTATTTAGCTAATTTTTAATGGACACTTCCTTTGTTGACAACATGACTTTTTCTTTTCT
This sequence comes from Ahaetulla prasina, assembly GCF_028640845.1. NCBI lineage: Eukaryota > Metazoa > Chordata > Lepidosauria > Squamata > Colubridae > Ahaetulla > Ahaetulla prasina. The sequence continues at coordinate 744,989 of NC_080551.1, read as the reverse complement.
TTTTTGCCATGGAGAACTCTGGCTGAGCTTCCACTTTAAATACAGAAAAGCTAAGAGTCCAGAGAAGCTGAGATGCTTTTTCATCTGTGTCTTCTAAGATCTGCTGTCAAAACAAGTTGCTCTCTGCTGGCCTGCTCAGAACGGAGCACATTGTTTGCCCACTAACACAGGGACCTCAGAAGCACTGAAGCAGGCTCCAAGGTAGGTTTAATTTTGCAAATGCTTGTAAATTACCTAAAACTCATTCACAACAACCAAGAGTTGTAACTGCCAGGGATCATTTATGCTCAGATTTCAGATTTCATCCGTTCAATTTGTTTTTAAAATGGTTTATCTTCAAAGAGTGGTTGAGCTTCTGGGGCATTTCTTTTTATGAGTTCTGAATTATTGGGTGGCCTCTGAACTATTGTGCCATGAGATTCCTTATGTGGCCTCTGGTTCCACAGTCCTAAATTAATCCATGGAGATAGCATCAATATATACTCCCTCTTCACAATATATCACAGCTGAGCTGTGTGATCGTCAGAGCCTTTTTTTTTACTTTTAAAAGCATTTTTTACAATCTATTCAGCCAACTAGCTTGTAAAAAAATGCTTTTTAAAAGTAAAAAAAAATCTTGCACCACAGCTGATCTCACACACACACCCGCGCACTGTTCTACTTAGCCCCTGCCTTTAAATACAAGGTGCGCACACACCTTGCATTTGGTGTGTGGTGCGGAGCACGCATGCGCAGCCAGCGAAGCGGTAGTTAACTGGTTCAGATTTCACCACTGGAATGTGGTGTGTGTGTGTACATCTATTAATTTAAGTGACTTGCAGTGTATGACAGCCAACATATAAATCCGGGCAGCTAACAACGATCAGGCCACCTTAAATATATCAACAACAAAAACCAGAACCTCACACAAGACTGAATTCCCACTGTGCTCCCACCAGATGCCTCAATTTCTACACACTTCCTTCAGCGAGTGCCATAACTGATGTTGGCAGTTTCTAGATTTCACAGACAAAACCTGATCTTGGTTGGGCCTCTTGTTTTTCTTCCAACGGTATCAAGCTCTTGTGTCTTTGACTAAGAACTGGGCACTTAGAAATTGTAAAACAATAGACAACTCTGTGTGCATGCATGCATTACTGATTTCAAAATCTTATTGAAATCTTCTTCCTAGGCAACCAAGTTCCAGTTTAATATTACTACACTACAGAGATTGAAACAAGGGACATAAACTTAATAAAGGTGGAAGAAAAACTTCTGTGTTCTGTCAAATTGAACATTCCCCAGTTGTACAAAATATCTACGAAACTCTGGGAAACAATGGAAAAAATGGAGCAATGTCCATGTGCATTATTCTCTTTTCAATTAAACACTGTAAAGTATTTAATAACATGCATCTCCCAAATAGCACAAGCTTTTCTTTTGGTCCTAATGATAATCAAAGCTGCATATCACACACCAAGAAGACCTATGAGTGTGTGATAACAGACAGCTTGGGGGAAAGGATAAAAGATGGAGATTCTCCTGCTCCGAGTCTTAGGGCATCACTGAGCATCATCTGCCTTCCTGTACAACGCACCCGTTTCTTAGAATTCCCTACCTGAATTTCTGATAGGACTGAGACAGGAATTCATTGATGAGGGCAAGGTGTGCGTTGTCTCCCATGAACATCTTATTGGAGGCTGCGTGTTGCAACATTTTTGCAATGGAGCCCAAGTTCCGCCGTTGGTCTGTGGTCAACTGTCCTCCAGCTGAGAGATCAATGATGTCAAAGGCATCCGGGGCCACAATGGCCGGGTTCATGTAGCGATAGTACAGAAGGTTGCCCACAATCTGGAAACAGAAAGAAGATGCCACGTAGATTACCTGAAGCCCTGAGATCTTCAAAAAGAGCCTTTCCTACTTCTGTTCCCCATACTAGGTTGCTTAATTGCACAGATAGGCAAGGGAGATACCAGATCTTAGAAGAAAAAGAAAATTGCAAACACTTGTGGCAGAGAGTCAGCCGCGCTTTTTCTTAAAGATAACTAGACACAATTTGGGAAATCTTTTTTCCATTGCAGAGAAAGCAAAAGCAGGCACATGATCACACTGCAACTGAAACTAAGCTCTACTCAGTCACAGTATAATCCAAACATTGTGGAGTCCTTGGCGCTCTCTGAGCTGGATTGTTTTCTTGCAGACCTTTCATTACCAAACTAGGTATCATTATCTATGCTAGTAGGAAGTGGGGTTTGCTCTCAATTTATATTCTGGTGGCTTGCCCTGTCAAGACTAACAGTCAAGAAGCAAATTATATCCCATTCAAGGAACGACCAACTCAAACAAGCCCAAGGAATCACCAAGACCATTTCTAGCAATACTGACGGGGCAAGCCACTAGTATGTAACACGAGAGCAAACCCCACTCCTTGCTAGCCCTAATGATAGTACTTAGTTTGGTAATGAAACATCTGCAGGAAAATAACTCAGCTCAGGGAGCACCAAGGACTGCACAGTTCAACCCTGAGCTACATATCTTTAGCCTTCATATCTTGAATATTCAGTGAATAACACCAGGGAAAGTTGTCAGATGTACCCAGTGGTGGGATTCAAGTAATTTAACAACCGGTTCTCTGTCCTAATGATTTCTTCCAACAACCAGTACATCAAACTGCTCAGAAAGTTAACAACCGCTTCTCCTGAAGTGGTGCGAACTGGTTGAATCCCACTATTGGATGTACCCATGTATACTTCCTGATATATTTCACTATTTTTCCTACGGTTAGCTAGAAGTGAGGTAATTGTATAGAGCTCCTTAGAAAGGTTTGAGAGGCATGTAGAAATTTTAATTCTTATTAAACCAATACATCAAAAAATGTGCCAGGATTAATTCAGGAGTGCAGCTGTCCTCTTTGTTGTGGCTTTTTCAGCTTTTTTAAAAAACCCCTTTATTTTTCAAGACAGAGGCAGCCAGAGCAAAAGGCCTCATTTCCCTGGGCACTTTTCTCTTCTCACCTTCAGGAGTTTAGATTAACGATGATCTGAGAAGGAACGGTTGAGCTAAAGGAAGGAAGCATTCTGCTCGCTTTCCAGAGGCCTTCTCCAGCAAGGGCAACAATAAGGGCCTGCCTGCCGAGCAGGGGGCGGGGGGGGGGGGAAAGGCCCCAGGGAAGCCCAGTCACTTCCGAATCAGAACCGTGAAGCTACTTCCTAAGGGGAGCCTTGGCTCTCTCACACAGCCCAGCACTGTCTGCCACACTAAATCTCAGCTACTGGCGGAACAGACTGATGACTAGTAAGCTACTCTGTGGGGAGATCGCCTTCTGACCTGCATGTCAGAATCTCAAAAAAAGTGAATTCACCTGCAGAGAAAGCCTAGATTCGATGCCTCAGTGTGGGAAAGCACAGAGCTAGAAAAGAGAAGAAAACAGCATTCAGTCTTTCATAGGAAGAGGCACCTTTCAAGAGAAGCTACCAGGTATGAACTGCCACACAATCCCACCAAGCCTTGCTCCAATTCAGGGCCCTTTCCTGTGACGGAGAGCATTGGAGGAGGAAGTGGCCACCCGCTGGCTGTTTTAACAGCTACCAAACCTTTCTTACCTGACATTCTCTCTTTTAAGAAAAGAAGGAAGAGCTGGCCTAAGCTTTGGCTGACAGCCTAGTCAGAGGAGAAGCCCAGAAGGAGGAGGCAGGCAGGCAGAAGCAGAAGCTGCAGAACGCCCCACCACCACCATGGTTAGAACAAGGTGACACTTCACCCACCACTGCCCCGCCCCGCCCCGCCCCGCTAATCTGGCTCCTCACCTTCAGCAGCTCATCCTCGCTGGCATCTGGAAACTTCTCATGCAGCGAATCCTTCAAGACTTTGGCAATGAAACGCATCCCATAACTGCAGAAGAAATTGGGGGGGGGGGGAGGTTAAGGAAATGAAACCCAGAAAACGTTGCCATAGGAGCAATTTCTGGAACTCACGGGATTTTTTCCACGGAGCTGATGATAGCCAGCAAGAATTTGTCTGTTACGGTTCGCATGTTCTTGATGGAGGCGTCCAGCCGTGTCTTCACTTCTTCGTGGGTCAGTGCTTGCTCAGGCGTCACGTCATACGGCAGTTTACTGTTAAAAGGGGGGGAAAGGGCCATCGGCCAGCGTATTTGGAAGGCTGGTCCTGCCTTTCCTCTGGCGGCTGCGGCAGGGTTGGGGGTTCAGCCAGTGCTCTGAGCAGAGGAGGGGACTGTATTCCCCCCACCCCTATGTCTGCTGCCCAAGCTAGGTTAAGACTTCTATTAGATTTCAGGCAGAGAAGTACATCAGATGTATCAGAATTGATTGACTTCAGAAATTTTTTTAAAGAAAAGCTTAGAGTTTCAAAATGTATTCAAAATATATTCCCAGAAAAAACAGCTTTGTACATGCTGACTGCAACAAGCCTTTTCTCTTCTATGGAAAAATGGTTAACTCTGTTGTAGGAGCAGCCCTTGATATTTAGAGTAACTTTATCTTAAAACAGATCTGACACAGAAATTACTTCAAATTGGGAACCATTGCTAGATTTTATTAGCTTTCTTAAATTAGAATAGTATGGACAGATTTTATTGTTCTCTGACTCATACTTTGCTGACCATGATTTCTGGTCTTTATTCTTTGCTTAGAGCTCAGTAGTGACTTTCAAGTTTTTAAAATATAATATATGCAGTTATGTAAAACCAACTGTTGATATACTGGTATACTAATTTCTACAATATTTGTAAACTACAATATTTGTAAATATTTGTTTATCCATTTGTATACTACTCTTTTATCATAGAAAGGTTTCTATGCCTTTCCTGTTTTCATATTTTCTCTAAAATGTCTAGTAAAAATAAAGAGAAATGCATGCCTTTGCATTTTTCACCACAATACAGTATATGCCACCAATTATTATTATTATTTATTATTTATTAAATTTTTATGAATCTGCCCCCATTAATAAAGCTCTCCCTCCCCAGGGAAAAGCAGCACCCCCCAGCAGAAGGAGCTCCATACCTGGCCTCTCCAGTCTGGGATTCCATCTGGTTGACCCATGACTTGTAGATGTCCACTGGGTCCGTTTTGATATTGAGGGACTTGTCCTCCATGATCTCTTTGACCACTGGGGCCAGGATCTGCCTCAAGGCATTCTGCCCACGAGCACCACGGTTGAAGCTCACCACCATCTTTATGACCGTGGGATTTCCGGTCACGATCTCGTGTAGCTGATCCACCTTTGATCTGGAAAAGGGCAAAAGCATCTTTGTTGGACCTCAGAGGCCTTTTAAGGTCACCCTGGAAGATGTGAGCCTCATGTCAGCTGCTTCCCTTATTTGTTCTCATGAATGGCCTGAGGAACTTTGGGATAAGTGTCAGCCTTTGACCGCAAGGTTTCCATAAACTGATGGCAGGGTTACATCCTCTCTGTGTTGCTAACAGATTCCATCATCAGGATTTAGCCATTTAAATCACCAAGCTGGAACTATACGACGATCTAAAACCTATAAGAACAGAGCTGCTTATGCTCTGCAGCTATACAAGAGTTGTGGAGCAATGCTCACTCACACATTCACACTATTCTAAAAAATTGTTCTAAGAGGAGTACTATCAACACACTTAAGAAAAGTCACCCTCATGAGATGCAGAAGAGCGAAGGCAATCTCCAAGAGTCAATAAATTGGCAACCAAGACAAGAAGCAGGGTAAAGTTAGCCCTTGTTAGCACAGGGGCTCTGCCTTCTGGACCAACAATTTAGCCTACAGGAATGACGGCCTCAAATTCAGTCAGAGGGCAGTTCCAGTTTCTGGAAGTAATGCTCTGTTCTGATGCTGGAAAAATCAGCTGAAGCCTTTGTATTAAGCTGTCCTTTTGAGCAGAATCCTGTTCTAGAGATAACATTCACACCACATGACCGTCTATGCTCTGGATTGATGACTTGGGCAGAGTTGGTAGCCTGGTTTGGCCTTATAGACGAAATTCAGATTCTGTGGCTTGTATGACTCTTGGACCACATTTTCTGTCCAGCCAGTACATACACGCGATAAAATACATCTGCCCCAATTCTGCTCAGCCCAGCGGCCTAGACAGGGAAATACAGCAGCTCTTTCCACATGTGGCTATCATCAAGTTGTTCACGCCAGAGTAAAAATAGACAAAAGCTAAATTAAAACCTCAAATCCACCTACTTTATTTCTTCTTGGAGTGCAGTCTTAAAGAGGCGCAGCAGTAGGTATTCTTCTCTTTGATTAGATGCATAGTTGTAGAGTGTGAAAATCACAGAGTCCATGAACTTTGTAGATTTGTTCTGTGGCATTTGGAAAATCAATTTTGCCAGGTATGTTGGGTTTGTCTGCAGGAAAATAGAAAGAAGACATGGGGGAGATGCACTGGGAATGAAGCAGCTCAATGAACTCCAATGGGCCTTCTTTGTCTTACCTGCAGCAAATAGAAGAGATGCTGATAGGCTTCCAACTTTTCTCTCTTCTCCTTGCTCAAAGCCTTTAAGCCCCCCCTTTGCTTGTTCAGCATCATCATGTCAGATAACTGTTCTTTGTTCTTTTTAGTGAGCTTCTTACTGTGAGACACAACTTCCTGTAGAAGATCAGAGGATGGAACAATTCAAGACCTGACTACTCTTTGAGATTGGATATTGCTTAATTGTGGAAAGTTGGCTGTCAGCAAGTAACCTAACTTCCTATGGTTGTCATGTTCACTATGCAAAATTCCTCCAAAGTTTAGGACACTCAGACCAGGGGTGAAATCCAGCAGGTTCTGGAGAACCGGTAGTGGAAATTTTGAGTAGTTTGGAGAACCGGCAAATACCACCTCTGGCTGCTCCCAGAGTGGGGTGGAAATGGAGATTTTGCAGTATCTTTCCCCTGCCATGCCCACCAAGCCATGCCCACAGAACCGGTAGTAAAAAAAATTGAATTTCACCACTGACTCAGACGCCGGGAATATGGATCTAAGGAGGCAGGAGAGACAATTCTATCCTTAAGCACTTCAAGACACTTTTTCTAAAATGTGCTACCGTATTTTTCAGAATATAAGACACTCTGTGCTATAAGACGCACCTACCTTTTTTGGGGAGGAAAATGAAGCAAAAATCTGCCTCTGCCCCCCAGAATCCATCAGGTATTCATCTGGCCCATTCGCCGCAGCCTGTTTGGCGCTGCTGTGGCCCATTCACTGCGGCCTGTTTGCTGCCACCCATTCACTGCCGGTGTGGCTCATTCACTGCCTCTGCAGTCTATTTGCTGTGGCCCATTCACTACCACCACGGCCCATTCACCACCGCTGCTGTGGCCCATTCTAGAACAGCTGATTGGCACCGCACTAATACCCCTCTCCCCTGCTGCAACATTTACTGTGTAAGACACACCAAAATTTTCAGGGGGCGGGAAGTGCATCTTATACTCCAAAAAATACAGTAACTGTCAACAAATAAAGTCCGTCTTAGTTATATTTGTATAAAAAATTGGCAATATTACAGGTCTTTCCAATCACTCTCTGAGAGTATGTGTAGAATACCTGCAATGTGATCTTATTTTTCACCAGCAATCCAATTTTGATATCCATGAGGTTGAGGTCATTCTCCAGCTGCTGATTGGAGCGAATCAGCGTCACAACCTCCTCACGCAACTTCATCCAGTCTAGTTCCTCTTGAAAATCTTGATCACTTTGATCCAGCAAGTGAACAAACTTTCGGACTACAGCCATGGGGGGTTCTTCAGCACTTACTGTAGAATAAAAAGAGTGAAAAACGGTCCATCTGATATCTTGTTGACGGAAAAGGCAAACCTTTATATATCTTGCTTTTGCAGATCCAGAAGCATTACATAGCAAGTCATGGGTTGTTGACCACCCTCTAGCACAGAACCCTCTAGCTTCATCCTCCTCCTTCTCCTGCTCACACTATTCACTCCCTATGCTGATAAAAATAACGGAAGGGAAGAAAGGCGGGAACATCTTGCTAATCTTTGGAACAACCTTTATATTTCGTGGTTCAGAGAGAGGATAGGCACAGAGTAGTACATGGAATGTTTCTGTACAGCTCTATGGCCCTCCCCCCAACTCTAGCATTCTGAGAGACCCCAGCTTTACCAACACCTATCTGTCTGCCCACTTTGAGGCCCCCTTTGCTATATATCCCCGCATCCTTACTATACACATTTTTCTTCTATACTCATCCACCAGGGTTAATTGTGAGGATCTTGATTCCTCTTTTCCGGTGATTTTGCTCCAGATCACCAGCACTAGCCTTAGTGTACAACACCAGGGAAAGTCACATTTTCAATTACAGTAACAATTTTAAGATGTGGCCCAGGATATAATTCTATGGGCACACCTTCTGCAGTACTTACTTAGAGTTTTGTAGTCGTCACGAGCTTTATTAGCACGAATAAAGGCCTGAATTTTCACAATGTCATTGATCTAGGCAGAAAGCAGAGGGCAGAGAGTTTGCATCCTAGTACACTACTATTTATAAGGCATCAATGCATTTGTGTAGGCAAAATGACTCTTACATGATCCCGGAAGAATTGTAAGCGATCTCTGTACTGTTTTCGGGCCTGATACATCCTAGTCATTGCTTGAATCTACAGAAATAAGAAAACAAAATCACCAGATTCAGGAAGAAGAAGAATACCAAAGCTCAGTAGCTATGGAAGAGTTTGTCACTTAGCAGAACACCAGAATCGGAAAGGATCATGGAACCCAACTTGGGGGACTTGAATTTCTGGCAAAACAAGTGCTGGAACACGGTGCCTCAAGGCTTCCCCCTGGAAATATTTGCCTGCTAACTAAAATGTTTTACATTTATACGTATATATATTTCCTATTTCTTAACCAACCTTCTCCTTCATTTAATTTATGACTGCAATGATCTTGAACATTTAATAGAATAGAATAGAATAGAATAGAATAGAATTTTTTATTGGCCAAGTGTGATTGGACACACAAGGAATTTGTCTTGGTGCATATGCTCTCAGTGTACATAAAAGAAAAGATACGTTCATCAAGGTACAACATTTACAACACAATTGATGATCAATATATCAATATAAATCATAAGGATTGCCAGCAACAAGTTATAGTCATACAGTCATCAGTGGAAAGAGATTGGTGATGGGAACTATGAAACGATTAATAGTAGTGCAACTTTGTGTCAGCTTTGGAAGCCATACAAGGCCGGAGGCTTCCGTGCTGCTGCTTTCCCATGTGGGGGAAAGTAGGAGGGGGGTATTGGTAGAGGGGCCCATGAGACATAATGACATTCTTCCTGCCGGTCAAGGTCAGGCCGAGCCTGCATCTGGAGAAGGAGTGGCCGGAGTGATGTCTCGAGATGGGACGGCTGGCGACTGAGCATGTGACCGGCAGAGGGGTCAAGGGGGGGGGGTTTCGAGTTTGTCTTACTGAGGAAAAACCCGGATCCCCAGATTCGGAGTTTCCCTAGTTGTGCCAGTTTACCTATGCTAGTAAAAGAAGTTTGAAAGATGTTTGGAGTCTTTTCTGCAGGAGGGGTTTTCTGGAACGCTGCAACTATGAACATGTGAGATGCTAAACCTGTTTGACCACAAATGGGCTTGTTTTCTATACCCAAAGAAAAAAATATGCCGTGGCTTAAGATCTGCATTTGATCCTGTCAGGTCCACCATTGTGTCCTGCCACTCTTTGGATGGAAGGGAGGAGACTGACATTTCTCGCATGTTTTCGCTTTTGCTGTACGCTTGGGAATTAAGGAGGGGGACTGTCCTCACAGACTCCCTCCCAGTCGGTTCCAGCCCTGTTCCAAGGCCATCGTGCCTGAGAGTGACCTGTTATCTGCCTAGCAACTCAGTGTTCCCAAAACCTCCTTGATGCATCACATTGGCTGCCTGTGGATTGGTCAGGGGGGTTGGGTTTGAGGAAATGGAAGAATTGCTTTGTGCTTTGTGCGGGGCCTTCAGATTCCACCTGACTTTACTGCAACCACTTTCTCTCAGTAAAAGTTCTTTTGATTCAACTCAACGGAGTCAAGAGTTTTGCTTTCCTGAGCAACCAGCTGGGGCAGGTCCTTACAGATCCTCTCAAGGCAGTTCAGAACGAGGCTGAAGCCCCAAACATCGCTAACCCAGGAGAGAGAAAGCGCCACAAAAGGCACTCTGAAGCTTTAACCCTTGGGTTTATCTGAAGAGACCGAGACATTCTGTTCCACAACTTGGCCAGAAAGAGTTACCTTCACTGCTTCTCCTGTGTGAGTCTGCAGATACTTCAAACGATCTTGGTATGCTTTCCGCTGCTTGTAGCCACGCCACTGAGACTAAAACAGAATAAAGTGTTAGAGTTCCCAGATGATCTAGCATGAACTCCTCCCAACATCAGTGATCTGCTGGACTGATTCACTATTTGTGTCCTCAAACTAAACCAGCTGAGTACTCATCCTCTCATCCCATCTGCTATCCTTCTTAACAGTCAGGTCAACCCAAGACAAGGCTAATGAGCTATCCTGGTTCTGTCCAAGACAGAGATAAGAAATACTATCTAAAAAAAATAGCATTCAAAACTTCTGGGTGGGGAAAATAGTTAATTTGATGTGCCTCTGATGATCAGAAAAAACACTGAGGCGGAGACTGGTGATAGGTCAGTGAGCCCAGATCAGCTTCTCTGATAAAGGAGAAGCAAAGGATTGCCCCATATAGTCCAGAAGGCTGCTCCTTGTGAGGAAATACAGGAGAGAACCTGTGGGCAACTGCAGATGTAGAGCCAGAAGCTAAAGGAGAAATATCAAGCTCTCATCTTCAGGCAGAACCTCTATGAAGGACACTTGGCTCAATCCAAGTTCCACTTTTTGAAGTACATTTGGATGCAAATACTATGACAGCTACAGAGACCTTCCAAACAGCAGAATAACTAGACCTCCTCAGTTAGTAAAATTATCAACAGAGACTTGATTACACTTGAAGGGAAAGTGGAAGAGAGAGATTTGTAACTTTGAAGAAGAAAAAAATGAATAGGTAAATCAAATCTCTGGAGAGGTTAAATTAAGGAAAAAGTAGACATTTTAGACATTGAGATAGAAACATTAAGCCAAGAGATGGAAAAAGACTTAGATAATGTGGTGTTACTGGAACTAAGAGATAAGGAATTTTGTCTGAGATTGGCAACAGTTCCAGAACAACCTGATGAATATATCAGAGAGACAGTGGTTAAAACATTATCAAAACATTTGAGGTGGTAAGAAAATATGGAGGCAGCAGTGGACAAGGTGTACAGAATTAATACAAGATATACAAATTAAGAAACGTATGAAGAGTTACAGTTGTGCTCATAAGTTTATATACCCTGGCAGAATTTATGATTTCCTGGCCATTTTTCAGAGAATATGAATGATAACACGAAAACCTCTCTTGTCTACGAATCCTGGGATCTAACCAGGACTGATTATCCACAGCTGGGTCTGGAAGCGTTTCCTGGGCGGGGGGAAATACAGGAAACAGAGGCCTCGTCACCTCCTCTACCTGGCCTGCCTCTGGCTCCTGGAGCTGAGCCAGAGAGGCCGGCCCTGTGGAGGGGAGCCCTGATGGCCCTTCCCCCTCACTCTCTGAATCACTTTCTGGTCTGGCCCGGGGGGGGGGGGGGCGGAGCCACAACATGAATTGTATAAAACAGGAAAGGGATATAAAAAGATACCCAAGGAATTGAGAATGCCAATCAGCAGTGTTCAAACTCTAATCAAGAAGTGGAAAACGAGAAGTTCTGTTGAAACCAAACCACGGTCAGGTAGACCAACTAAACTTTCAGCCACAACTGCCAGGAAAATTGTTCGGGATGCAAAGGAAAACCCACAAATAACTTCAGGTGAAATACAGGACTCTCTGAAAACATGTGGTGTGGCTGTTGCAAGATGCATAATAAGGAAGTGGATCGCTCATGTTTTAGGGATGTGTGAGCTACAAAGGCACAGGAAATTTGGTCAGAATTGATGGCACAATGAATGCAGTATGTTATCAAAAGATATGGAAGGACAACTTGCATTCATCAGCCCAGAACCTGCACATGGGACATACTTGGGCATTCCAACATGACAATGATCCTAAGCACAAGGCCAAGTCAACCTGTCATTGGCTAAAGCTGAATAAAGTGAAAGTTCTGGAGTGGCCATCTCAGTTTCCTGACCTCAATATCATTGAGCCACTCTGGGGAGATCTCAGATGTGCAGTTCATGCAAGACAGCACAAGAATTTACAGGACCTGGAGGCTTTTTGCCAAGAAGAATGGGCAGCTTTACTATCTGAGAAGATAAAGAGCCTCATCCACACTTACTACTTCAAGCTGTCATTGATGTTAAAGGAGGCAATATACCGTATTAAGAACTGGGGTATGTAAACTTGTGATCAGGGTCATTTAGGTAGTTTCTGTTGTCGTTAGGATTGAAAAAGAGTAAACACAGTTGATTGATAATAAATGGTGTCAGCCAAACACTAACCATGAGTGAAAATAAGGTTTTCGTGTTATCATTCATTTTCTCTGAAAAATGGCCAAGAAATCATAAATTCTGCCAGGGTATGTAAACCTATGAGCACAACTGTACGTGTGTGCTTTTTCAGGAAAAAACAAGAGATCAAGTTTTGCAACAATATTTTAAACAAGATAAAAACAGATATTACTCAAGGAAATATATATTAGAATACTGCATAAGCAAAAAGAATATACTTTTTTGATTGCCAAGCTTAAACAAAAAAAGATTCTGTTTTGCTGGGATGAACTGGAAGGAGCAACTTTAACCTTTAAGCAGTAGTTTGAGTTGATTTTCTCCAAAAGGTGTGAGAGGATCAAAAGGAGCAATGCAACAAATACAACAGGGACTTGAAGAAGAGACTGCTATGTTGGGTGCTATAAGTGTAGACTTTTCCAAGTTTATAAAATAAATAAGGAGTTTAAATATCTAACAAGGAATATAAATGGGGCAAGAGCCCCCCCAGAAAGAAAGAAGGTACTTCAATACTTGAAAAACAAAGAAGAAAAACTTTGTCAAAAGATTTAAATCACATCAACAGTGATTTCATAGTGATTATTGATTATGTGCCATCAAATCAGTGTTGACTCAGTGATCACACAGAAAAAAGTTTCTCCATGACAATTTATCCCTCCTCAAAGTCCTTCAGGTCTTCTGACTGTGCACCCATTGTCAATGTAACGGAGTCCACTCATCTGTTGGTCATCCTCTTCTTCACCTTCCTTCTCCCTTTCCCAATATTAGAAGCAGGTCTTTGTGTACCATGCCCAAAATAGGCAATCTGAGCCTGAACATTTGTGCCTCAAATGAGAATTCTGGGTTGATTTATTCAACGATCCATTTATTTTTTTTCCTGGTTGTCCATGGTACTCTTAAAAACAAAGTTTAAAATCATCAATGCTCTTTATTATTCCTGCTTCATTACGACATATAGATGGGGATTCCAAGCAGGCCTTCTTGAAATGTTATGGATGGGCAGATTCAATCTTAGCAAGTGGTATTTGATGCAATCCAATGGTATGCTTTGTAGATCAACATCAGCACTCTGAATAAACAAGGTGGAGTCTTCTCTCAAACATAATCATTGCATTTTCAAGCAGCCTCAGCAGTGGTCTCCTCTCCAAAGCCAGCCTCAAATTTGCTGTATAATCCAACGGAATAGTGATCAAAATGTTAAATTACTGTCACCAAGGTATCTGGTCCAGGATAGTGTTATAAGATGAAGCTAATCAACAACAGCCTTCCCCCAGGCTCAGCCCTGGCCTAAACATAAGTATAGGACTCCTTTGGACACCACATCCAGAGTATCTTCTGGTGTTGAACTTTCTGGATTTTTACGAAAAACAACTTGATATTTATGCAGACTAAGTAACATGCTCTGTCTTTTGTCGGTTACAATTACTATTTGTCCTCTTCGCTGAGCAGCTGATATCATGATTCTTTTCTTATTTTGAAGAACCCATAACCTTTTTGTTATTTTCTGTACTTTTTACAAATCTCAGATCATTTTAAGCTTTGATATCATTTCTACATTCCAGGCTACCTAAGTGTTGTCTTAGTGACCTATGGAAAAACAAGTAAAAGAATGGAGGATAATAGAAAAAGCAACATTGTCCATTACTCAGGCTCAAAATGACCTAAACTGAGTGATGTGGCTATTCAAATTGCCCAAATCTGGGAATTTTCTGTCATTACTCCTGGATAGGTTGTACTTCCCGTTAGCAGTGCTGTGCAATTTAAGGGTTCTCCTGGACTGACAGCTCCTGGTTGAAAAGCAGATGGCAGTCTGGTCAAAAGGGTCTTTGCAAGTTCCGTCTAATACACCAGTTGCAACCTTTCCTGCACAGTTCGTCACACCCGCTCTCATGGCTCAACTACTGCAGTATGCTGTCTCTGGGGTGCCTCTTTAAGCAATCCAGAATGTGGAGAAATAAGCAGTGATGCGCTTGCCTTGGTATCTACACACAACACCACTGTTCTGCGAGGGGGACTGGTGTCCAGTGGGCTTCTGGTGCGACTCAAGAAGCTGCTTATTACACATACAGCCCTGCATGGCATTGGTGTAGTGCCAGCTATTTGAGGAACCATCAAGCTTCTGCCCATCCTTTATGATTCATCCAACATAAACATGTTCCATAAGGTCCTCTTCATTAAACATTGTCACTGTACTTGTGTTGGCTAATTCTGGGGGGGCTAATGTCTGGGGGTCATGTTAGTCTTATTGTTATGAGCTATCCAGAATCCTGCAGCATCAAAATAAATGAATCCTTGACAGGTCATCTAGACAAGACCATTGAGTCAGAAACTAAAACTCTTCCATTAACATCATTTTCCTAGACAGACATTCACTTGTAGTTTCACAATCATTTTCTCACAATTTTCTTCTTTTCCTTCCCATTCTTTGCCAATAGAAAAGAAGGATAAAAGTTTCTTGGAACTGAGCTGAATAAATTTTGAAGTTCTAGGAAAGGAAAAAGCATCTGATACACAGAGAGTGGTAGAGAGGGCTGGACTCTGCTACAAGCAGATGTATATAGAGCCGGACAACGTACCCAAACAAGAACGGTTCCAGGTCAAGCTGGTAGGAAGTGTCCAGTGCAATCAGGAGGATTTTGGTAAGTCAGAAAAATGAACAGAAATAGGGACAAATGCAGAGTTGTACATTTGGGAAGACAAATCAGGCACAAATATTGGATGTGGGGGACAATTACACTAGGCAACAATATATGCAAAAAGAATCTGGATATCTTAGTGAATCACAAGCTGAACATGAGCAAAAGTTTGGTGCATCCTTAAAACAAGGCAAAGACAACCCTGGGCTACATCACCAGATGTATAGCACTCGCATCAAGAGAAATTGTAGTTCCTCTCTGTTTTGACCACATTTCAGGAAGAATACCTCTGATAAATTTGGGGGTACCGAGGATAGCAGCCCAGATGACAAAGAGCTTGGAAGGAAAAAATGTAGGAAGAAATACTGGAAGCAGTGGCTAGGTTGATTCTGAAAAAGATAATTCTGTGGGGAGGTACGCTAACTACCTTTGAGTACCTGAAGGATGGAAGACAGAACAGACTGCTTTTGAGTTGCTCTAGAAAACAGGGCAACAAACAATGGACTTAAATTCAAGGCAGCAGAGTTCAAAGCAGGGATGAAATGCTCCCGGTTCGACAATCCAGTAATGATGGCAGCTGGTGGTTCGGAGAACCCCACCCAATCGCTCGGTTGGCCAGTTGCTACTTCTTTTTAAAAATGCTTTTAAAAGGTTAAAAAAAGGCTCTGACGATTACAGCTGAACCGCATGATCATCAGAGGGTTTTTTTTAACTTTTAAAATGCTTTTAAAAGTAAAAAAAAAGATCATGCGCCACTGCTGACCACCCCCCCACACACTGTTCTACTTAACTCATGCCTCCTGTTGGTATGCAGTGCACATGCATGCATGCGCACCTTGCATTTGGTGCATGATGCGCACTGCGCAGCCAGCGAACCAGTACTAAACTGGTTCAGATTTCACCACTGGTTCAAAGTGTCCTAATGGAAAAGCGGTTCCACAATGGCACAGACTCCCTTGGGAGGTCGTGGGCTCTCTTTTACCGATGTGTTTCAATGAAGGTTGAAACCTTCTAGGGCTGCTGTAGTTTCCTACCTGGCTTGGAGTTGGGATCCTCTCCAATTATCACTCCCCCTTCCCTCCTCTGCCCCGGGTCATCCTTCACAGGTATTTCCTTACCAGATTTCTCAATGCCTTCAACAATAGCAGACTTTCTAATGTATTGCCTTCATTGTAAAAATTCTTTAAAAATCAGGGAGATATTCAGAAAAGTATCTGCCTTGAACATCGCCCATGTTTAACCGTATAGTGCAGTCAAACATCAGGAAGTGTTTTAAATTATGTCACAAAATGTTTTGATAATTTTTGTTATAAAATGTGTTATAAAATTTCCCTAATTTCAATTCCATGTGAGTCATGGGTCACAGACTTTGGGTGTGTTCCAGCTGATGCTATTGATAACAAATGGAAAAAAAGGGAGAGATTGGACATATCTGCAGAGCACAACCATATTCCAAATCTTGCTGTACATTTCATCTCCTTAATATTATTTTGTCCTTCTTTTCAGCTCATCGGATATGGATCCCCATACCTGGATGCAGGTGATGGCAGGGACTTGTTTTTTCAAGAAATGCATTCTGGCCTTGAACTCCTGGCGAACTAGGTAGCCTCGGCAGCGAGCCTGTAGCTTGGTGATCAGGTTCTCATTGGCCAACCAGAGCTGCTCCCGGTTGTATACTGCCGTAACTGCTGAGATGGCACTCTGCCAAAAGGAAACACAAAGCAGGTGCTGCATAAGACAGGAACAGAGGTACCTTTCCCCAACAATAACATATAGAATCAGATTTGGAGCGAAATAGTTGGCAAGGGCTTGCTAATTTCAAATTTAGGGATTAGCACCCACTCAATGTCCGTCCCCCAAATTACCGAAAGACAGGCATGTGGAATTACCTATTTTGAAAGTCAACACTACTGTGAAATGGAAAAAAAAATATACCAAATTCCTCAATAAATGTAATATTTATGTCCCTTTGTTCTTCCTACTGCTGCATATCAATTATTCAGTTTAAACTATGCATCTATTTAACCATACAACCAATTTCTTATTCCTATTTTAGGGATTTTAGTAACATTTTAGTAACATCTTATAAATGAGCTGTAGATGTTCTGAATATTGTTTTAGTAGCTTTTCAGATTCAATCAATCCCTGAATGTTCCACTTCATTTCTCTAATTCATTTTGTATTATATTATAAAATAAATAATTCAAAATGACTTACAAAAAACAAGGGGGAGCAATTCAAATATTACTTCAAATATTGGAACCAATAAGACATTTTGACCACTCCTAGGAGAGAGTCAAAGATGAAATGTTTGTAAGGTTAATTCTTACACTCTGAAAGAAGTATTACTCCACCAACCTAATTGTTCATACGTTCATCTTTGTGGACATAAATATTTAATATTGAAGCAAGATGCAATAGGTTTTGACTTATTCTACTACATTTAGCCCATACTTTTAGAATGGTGCTTATAATCAAGTATTTTCTTATACACTGAACACTTCTATTTATGACCAAATACATTTGTGCAAGCCAAGATGGTTCTAACATTAGGATAATTGTGCCAGGCAAGAAAGAATTCCTAATCTATTCCCTCATTCTTTGGTACACAACAGATCTTGGCCCAGGAGGGCTGCTGAAAACCAAAGGGCATCATACCTGGATCTCCTCCCGAGAGAGCTGTACACTGTTCTGCACAAATCCCTGGGGCTCCTCCCAGACTCCATCCTGGCTTTGGAGGTTGTGGTAGTAATGGTACCCGCCTTTCACCCAGTGTTTCACCCAATTACTGTTGTTGTTTCCTAGAAGGAACGGAAAACTTTACTGTTGTTGAGTTCACTCTTACAACACAACTCAAATTTCTATCCCTTCATCTAAACCATTTATGAAGATGTTGAAGATTACTGGACTAAGACAGAACTTTGAGGTATCCACTGCTCATTTTCCTCCATGTAGATGGGTTCTATTGAGGACTTCACGCTGAGTGTGGTTTGTCAGCCAGTTCCATCTGGTGGTTATGCTGTGTAACCCAAATTTTTCTATCTTACCAAATAGGTTATGGTCCACTGTGCCTCAGATATCTGGGTGTGAATCCCTCTACGTGAAGTGGGGTCGTAGGACTCAGGTGGGCTTGTTGATCACGTACCTGGCTCCTTGCTGCGTGACAACAGCCCTGCCCGAGCTGCTGGAACTGCTGGCCGGGCTGGCAGTTGAAACCCCTAGACTGTTGGTCATGGGGGATTTCAATCTGCCATCAACTGGCATGGCTTCTTTGGCGGCTCGGGAGTTCATGGCTTCCATGACGGCCATGGACCTGACTCAATTAGTTGACCGCCCTACCCACGTTGGGGGTGGCACCCTAGATTTGATTTTTATCTCTGGCCAGTGGTTGAATGATCTGATTTTAAGGGATTTAGTTGTTGAACCTTTGTCATGGTCAGATCATTCTCTCCTTCGTCTAGACTTTCTGACCGCCACCCACCACCGCAGGGAGACGAAACCAATTCGTTGGTTCCGTCCCAGGTGCCTGATGGACCCGGAGAGGTTCCTGATGGAGCTTGGGCCGCTTCCTGAGAATCTGGCCCACGGCACGACTGAAGAACTAGTCGCGGCCTGGGAACAGGCCGCGGCTGGAGCTTTGGACCGTGTCGTGCCTTTGCGGCCTCTGACCCGGCGCCGATCTCAACCAGCTCCTTGGTTTTCCGAGGAGCTGAGAGAGATGAAACGCCGGAGAAGACGCCTAGAGAGTGTCTGGAGATCCAGCCGCTCCGAGGCTGACCGGACACTAGTTAGGTCCTATAGTAGGACCTACCTAGTGGCATTGAGGGAGGCGAAGCGTTCCTACGTTTCCTCCCTCATTGCGTCGGCAGATAACCGCCCGGCTGCCCTGTTTCGGGTGACCCGGTCTGTCCTTCAACAGGAGGGGCGGGGGGACCCATTACTAAGGCATGCCGAGGAGTTTAACGGTTATCTATACGACAAAATCGTTCAGCTTCGGGACGGATTGGATCAAAATTGGGTAGATCCAGGCAAGGGTACCGAGGCCCGTCTTGTTGAGGCTGTTTGGGATAGCTTTGATCCTGTGACTCCCGAGGACATGGACAGGTTGCTGGGAAGGTTGAATGCCACCACATGTTTACTGGACCCGTGTCCCTCCTGGTTGGTGCTGGCCACACAGGATGTGACACGAGGCTGGCTCCAGGGGATTCCAAATGCTTCTTTGCGGGAGGGGGTCTTTCCCGCTGCCTTGAAAGAGGCGGTGATGAGACCTCTCCTCAAGAAGCCTTCCCTGGACCCAGCTGTTTTAGGTAATTACCGTCCAGTCTCCAATCTTCGCTTTACGGCGAAGGTTGTAGAGAGTGCGGTGGCATGTCAGCTACCCCAGTACCTGAATGAAACTGTCTATCTAGACCCGTTCCAGTCCGGCTTCCGACCTGGTTATAGTACTGAGACGGCTTTGGTCGCGTTGGTGGATGATCTCTGGAGGGCCAGGGATAAGGGTTACTCCTCTGCCCTGGTCCTATTAGACCTCTCAGCGGCATTTGATACCATCGACCATGGTATCCTGCTGCGCCGGCTGGGGGGGTTGGGAGTGGGAGGCACCGTTTATCGGTGGTTCTCCTCCTACCTCTCTGACCGGATGCAGACGGTGTTGACAGGGGGGCAGAGATCGACCCCGAAGTGCCTCCTGTGTGGGGTGCCGCAGGGATCGATTCTCTCACATCTCCTGTTCAACATCTATATGAAGCCGCTGGGTGAGATCATCAGTGGTTTTGGGGTGAGGTACCAGCTGTACGCTGATGACACTCAGCTGTACTTTTCCACCCCAGGCCACCCCAACGAAGCTATCGAAGTGCTGTCCCGGTGTTTGGAAGCCATACGGCTTTGGATGGGGAGGAACAGGCTCAAGCTTAATCCCTCCAAGACGGAGTGGCTGTGGATGCTGGCACCCCGGTACAGTCAGCTGCAGATGCGGCTGTTCGTCGGGGGCGAGTCTTTGGCCCCGACGGAGAAGGTGTGCAACTTGGGCGTGCTCCTGGATGGAGGGTTGTCTTTTGAAGACGATTTGACAACCGTCTCCAGGAGAGCTTTTTATCAGGTTCGCCTGATCCGCCAGTTGCGTCCCTTCCTGGACCGGGATGCCCTATGCACGGTCACTCATGGTCTCGTTACATCTCGCCTGGACTACTGCAATGCTCTCTACATGGGGCTCCCCTTGAAGAGCACTCGGAGACTCCAGTTAGTCCAGAATGCGGCTGCGCGGGTTATTGAGGGAGCAGTATGTAGCTCCCATGTAACACCTATCCTGCGCAGACTGCACTGGCTACCTGTGGTCTTCCGGGTGCGCTTCAACGTTTTGGAGACGACCTTTAAAGCGCTCCATGGCTTAGGACCGGGATATTTATGGAACCGTCTTCTGCCGGCTTCAATCGCCCAGCGACCGGTGCGTTCTCACAAAGAGGGACTCCTTAGGGTGCCGTCAGCCAAACAATGTCGACTGGCGGCCCCCAGAGGGAGGGCCTTCTCTGTGGGGGCTCCTACCCTGTGGAACGAGCTTCCCCCTGGACTTCGACAATTGTCTAACCTTAGGACCTTTCGCCGCGAACTTAAAACCTATTTGTTTCGTCTCGCTGGACTGGCTTGGTTTTTAAAATTTTTTTAATCTGATTAATTGGGGTTTTAAATTTTTAATAATTTATAGGGGGTAATTATGTTTTAGTCTTGGCCAATTGAATGAGTTTTTTAAGGGTTGTTTTAATATTGTCTGTTTTTCTGTATTTTAACTGGCTGTTCACCGCCCTGAGTCCTTCGGGAGAAGGGCGGTCTATAAATTAAAATATTATTATTATTATTATTATTATTATTATTATTATTATTATTATTATTATTATTATTATTATTATTATTATTATTATTCTTTGTCAAATGCTTTACTGAAGTCCTAGATGCAAATGTAGCATGGAATCAAAAATGTTAAATAAAAGTTTCACACAGTAGACAATTTGAATAAGAACAGGACTATTTGGAGCCATAGAAAGACAATAAAATTGCTGTACCAACAGCTTATACCAAATTTTGGCACTGCTTCAATGGAATAAAAGTGTGCATTCCAAAAACTGAATCAGAAAGAAGATAAGTTACACGCTTGCTGAAGAACTGTACAATAAAAGTGACTAGTTACTTCAGAAAAATATAATGAAAAACGTAACACTGTACACTTGAGAGCTAACTCGGAGGAAAAACAAAAGGAAACAAAGCTGGCTTAGGACTAACTGTTGGAAGAGCTACCTAGTTCTGGGAATAAAGAAGAAAAAATTAGCAAGAGTGAGAAAAAACCAGAAAGCCAATTGGATGCTGTGCGGATTTCCCATCCAAGATGGATCAGGACTCTAAGAAGATCCCCACAGAGCAACCCTTCTTTAGTGAAAAGGAGAAGACTGCCCTTGGCCATCCACATCTGCAGAGATAACCTTGTTCTACCTCCCCATGATTTGAAAGCAGTCAATTAAGACTGCTGAAATCCAGGTCCAAGTCCATCCTGGCTTGGAAGTCCAATGGGACATTCAAGCCAAGCCAGTCTATTCCACAGGGTGATTGCTCCTTGGGGAAAAGACTGAAGGAGAACGGACATTGGCTTACCTGAATGTTTATTTTCGGAGCACTGCTCTGACATTCCACTAATGGGTTAATCTCTCATCTATTTGCTCAAGACTGAGTGTAATTTTTTTCTTTTCCATAACCACACCTCCTGCTTCCTGTGGTCTTCAGTCTTTTCACGAAGGCAGGCAGGCGTAGTCATCCAAGAATCTGTAGCATAAGGAGACAAAAGAAAGAATACCCACCCCTGCCAGGATCAGGCAGTCTACAGGGCGGGTTGGAATGTCTTCGCAGCGCTCCAAAAATGGACATTCAGGTAAGCCAATGTCCGTTTTCCATAGCGCTGCTCTGACATTCCACTAATGGGACATACCCAAGCTTACGGACTCTGGGCTGGGGTCTGACTGATCCCCTGGTCCTGGGTGGAAACGACATTTTGCAAAACTCTCCTCCCGAATGATGACTCCTCAGAGGCAAAGGTGCCCAATTTGTAATGTCTGACGAAAGATGACAATGACGACCATGTGGCCGCTCTACAAATGTCTGAAATCGATGCTTGAGTGGCCCAAGCAGCCGTGGTGTGGCAGCGCTATGGATGGGCCAAAATACATCCAGGTAAGGGTTTGGCCTTGAGCTCATATGCTTTAGCAATACAAGCCTTCAGCCACTTGCCCACCTTAGCAGATGAAACTTTCCGACCCATAGATGAAGTGAAAGGATACAAACAAGGCTTCAGTCCAACGAAAAGAAGCCATTCTCCTGATATACCTGAGAGCCCTGCAAACGTCTAATGTGTGCCATCTGACTTCCATCGGATGCTGTGGATCTGGACAGAAATCAGGAAGAATAAGCTCCTGCACCCAGTGAAACCAAGAATTCACCTTAGGCAAAAAGGCCGGGTCCATTCATAAAACCACTCTGTTAGTATGGAAAATACAGAGGTCCTTCTCGTATTGATAAGGCTGCCAGTTCCAATATTCATCTAGCTGATGTAATTGCTATAAGAAAGGCAACCTTGAGAGTTAGAAAACGGAGGCTGATGGAACCCAGTGGCTCAAATGGAGAAGACGTGGGGGCTTGGATGACCAAAGACAAATCCCACATAGAGTAACAATGCACCACAGGAGGGCTGAGATTGGCAGCTTCTTGGAGAACACAACGAACCCTCGTATGTTGAGATAGGGACCGATGAGAATCACAGGTAAGTACTGTCGATAAGTCAGCCACCTGTCGACGTAAGGTGGCCAGCGCCAAACCTTTGTCCAATCCCACCTGCAGAAACTTCAACACATCTGGAATTGAAGCTGACGTAGGATTTACATGTACCTTAGCACACCACCGACAAAAGGATCAGCAGGAAGCGTCATAAATCCTGTTCGTAGATCCCTGTCTGGATGCCTCCATCGTGTTATCACCTTGTCAGAAAGGTTGGCCTTGGTCAGAAGGACCTGTTCAAGTGCCAAACGGTTAAATGGAGCCATTGGGACTCTGGATGGGAGATGGCTACTTGGCTGAGAGAAATCCTGTCTTGCGGAATCCTCCAGGGAGGGGACACAGAGAGGCTGACCAGATCTGTGAACCAAGACCGGCAAGGCCAATGAGGAGCGACGAGAAGAAGTTCCGCTCATTCTGTCAACAGCTTGCAAAGCACCTTTGGGATGAGTGGTATGGGCAGGAACGTGTACAGAAGTCCCTGTGGCCAGTGACACCAAAGAACATTGTAATTCTCTGCTCCTGGAACCTGAAACCTGGAAAAGTATCTCGGTAGCTGTGCATTCCCCGGACTGGGGAAGAGGTCGAGTATGGGAACTCTGAACCAGTGACACAACTCCTGGAACAACAGAGGGTGTAACCGCCACTCGATCAGGTCCAGGCGCTCTCTGCTCAGCCAGTCTGCCTTGACATTGGAAACTCCGGATATGTGTTCCACTTTGACTGATAGTGGATGCTTCTCTGCCCAATGCATCAGCCGTTTCGACAAAGTCTCATTCGTCATTTTCAGGCTTCAGCTTCGTGCTTCTGGGAGCAATGTGTGATTGCAGCTGTTTCTTCCTTTTTAACTGCTAGTGGGGGTTTGAACTGATTGGGTGGGAGCTTGGCTGTGCTCTGATTGGCTGGGTTTTTTTTGTGCTCTGATTGGCTGGGGGTGTGTCCTGTTTGGGTGGGGGCTTGGTTGTGCTCAGATTAGTCTGAGTTGCAGGGGGATTTGAGCTGGTGAGCTGCATTGCTGTTGTTTGGCTTCGTGGTTGTAGTCGTGCTACATCTTCATAGTGGGTGTCAGTCTGCTGCATGTATGGATTGGAGGGGTTTGAAAAGGCTAATGTTGCAGCTGCGGTCTGGCTTCTGGTCCTTGGTCGTGCTTCATGATCACAACCAACCCGAGCACAACCAAGCCCCACCCAAACAGGACACACCCCCAGCCAATCAGAGCACAAAAAAACCCCATCCAATCAGAGCACAGCCAAGCTCCCACCCAATCAGTTCAAACCCCCACTAGCAGTTAAAAAGGAAGAAACAGCTGCAATCACACATTGCTCCCAGAAGCACGAAGCTGAAGCCTGAAGATGACGAATGAGACTTTGTCGAAACATCGCCAAGACACTTCCAATTTTACGCGGGAGAAATAACCCGAATAACCAAAGACCTACATACATACATATATATATATATAAATTTGCATTTATATCCCGCCCTTCTCCGAAGACTCAGGGCGGCTTACACTATGTTAAGCAATAGTCTTCATCCATTTGTATATTATATACAAAGTCAATTTATTGCCCCCAACAATCTGGGTCCTCATTTTACCTACCTTATAAAGGATGGAAGGCTGAGTCAATCTTGGGCCTGGTGGGACTTGAACCTGGCAGTAATTGCAAGCAGCTGTGTTAATAACAGTCTGAGCCACCAGAGGCCCTTTGGTGCCTTTGTGGCCATATTGTCTGTCAACACTAACACATGCTGACCTGTCACCTTGGTCTGAAAGTGACAGAGGGCTAGTCGCACTGCTCTCAATTCCAACCAATTCCAACCAATTCCAATTCCAACCAATTGATGCTGTTTGTTTGTGTTGTGCCTCGTCCACTTTCCCCGCAGCCGGGCCCGTCTTATCTGCTTCCGAACGCTGAGGAATGTCCTAGCATGCCTCCCGGCCCCAGCCCTGGCTCCATGCCCAGACAGGCCGAGGAAGAAGAAGCGCCTCCAGCCCCCAGTGCTGGCTCCATTCCCAGGCAAAAGGAGCAACTAGACCCCTCCCCTTCCCCCACAGCATGTGAGCCTGAGGAAGGTCAATTACCAACAGCTGCAGACTGGAGTGACCCTTTATTTATTTATTTATTTATTTATTATTCATATTTATATACCGCCCTATCTCCCGAAGGACTCAGGACTCCTGACTTGCTTCAGGAGAATTGATAGGCGGCGTCAATAGAAGGAAGGGAGGGGCAGGCCTGGATAAGTGCTGAGTCATGGAGCCACACCCCATGGCCTATATAAAGGATCTGCTTTCTGGCATTCTCTGAGTCAGGCAAAGTCTACCTTATCTTTCTGGTCTCCTGCCTGCCTTGAGAACTTTGCTAGGACTTTGGCAGAGCTGCAGAGGCACACCTGATTCGGATTTCCCTGACCCGGCCGTCAGCGGAGGAGTGGGACACGACAGTTTGTTCCAGTGGGGACCAGTGTCCCTGAGCCACCTATGACAGAAGGTGTGTGCCCCAACATTGGGGAAGGTTGCATCCATCATCAGAACGACTCAATCAGGTTCCTGGAACACACACCCTTGAAGCAGGGCCGCCGAAGTCCACCAGTGAAGTGAGCATCGGACTCACAATGTTACCTTCACATTGGCCTTTAAATTGCTGCGATCCGCCTTTTGGAAAGGTAGGAGGAACCATTGAAGTGGACAAGCGTGACGGCGAGCCCAGGGCACCATGGTTATACAGGAAATCATCTTCCTGAGTAGTTGGGACAGCAGAAGGAGGGAAACGGACCTGCTGGAGACCACTTGTAATGTCAATTCCTTGATGCTGCATGAACGGTTGGGTGACAGGAAGACTTGACCTTTGAGCAAGTCTATCACTGGCCCCAAGTACAGAATGAGGGTGGTTGGCTGCAAGTGGCTCTTTGGCCAATTGATGGTAAACCGTAGAATGGGAACCACTGTCACGCTGTCTTTTGCGGCCTGCGACAGTGAAGATGACAAGATTAAAATGTCGTCTAGGTAAAACAGGATGTGTGTTGGAAGCACTCGGATTGATGCAGCCACTGCCATCAGCAATTTGGTGAATGTTCATGCAGCCGCCGACAGACCAAATGTCATGGCCCGATACTGGAAATGTTGATTGGCATATGCAAAGTGGAGGAACTTGCGATGTGTCTGATGAATCAGGGCTTGTAAGTAGGCTTCTTTGAGGTCCACCGACTGTAACAGGTCCCCATGCTTTATCCAACCCAGAATAGATTTCTAGGATTGCATTTTGAACCTCCTATATACAATGAACTAATTGAGATGCTTGACATTCAAGATTCTCCTCCAGCCCCCTGAACCTTTGGGTACCAGGAAAAGGATGGAATAAAAGCCTGTCCCTTCTTGACCTTTCAGTACCGGCTCGATGGCCCTGATATCCAATGTTGAATCTTGGCCTCCGTGAGTTGGTTCTTGCCGGGCTGGTGTGAAACCAGACACTGCAGGTAGCGGCTGGGGGGAGGGGGGGGCTGGATAGGAATTCCAAGGTGAGACCATACTCCATCGTCTGAAAAATCCAAGCATCTGTTGTGGCGGATGCCCACTGATGGTGGAAATGTTGTAGATGGCTGCCAATGGGAAGTGGTGATATGGTGTCACTTGCCACGATGAAAGGGCTGTGACCCGCCCCTCGAAAGGGCTTTTTTTGTGGAACTTGGTGTCTGCTCCGATCCCGGAAAGACTGCCTGTCAAAGGGTCTGTCATAGCCTTGCTGATAGGACCGCTGGAAATAGGACCCACTGGGAAGAAGAGGAAGGCAAAACATTTCGTTTATCTTTATGTACTATGAGAACCTGTTCCAACACCTCCCCACAAAGTGCTGAACCTTTGTAAGGTGCTGAAGCCAACTTCCACTTTGACTTCAAGTCAGCCTTCCAATTGCACAGCCATAACAGCTGGTGTGATGTTAACGTTGGATGCCAAGGCTCTAGAGGCAAATTTCGCTGCATCCAAAGATGCATCTACAGAATAGTCCATTGCTGCAATCAGCTTATTGACCTTCTGGTGCAGGCCAATGTCATCCTGAGGCAGATGTTCTTGCAATTGATGAAGCCAAACCAAGGAAGGAAGCTCGGTTAAAAAATGAAGCCAACGTAGCGGCCTTAATGGCCCAAGCAGATGCTTCATGAGACTTAAGGAAAGTCAGTTCCGCTTTACGATCCTCAGGCTTAAGACCTTCCAGCATATCGCTTAACAGCAGAGCGGAAGAAATCAGAGCAGCAATTGGGACATCCAGAGACAGCAGTAGGAGAGACTCCTCAAGTTCTGGAGCCGAACAATAAACTTTCTTATCATGGCCACTAGGAGCTGACTCCACAGCCGCTGAACCATCTCAGAAAAGAGTTTCCGGGAAGGAATGAAGTCTTGTTCCTTCTTTGGAACCAGAAACAAATCATCATTAGGAGAGGCAACCTCTAACCTTGATCCTGAGGTTCCTCAAGTAGTCCCATATTGGTAGCCACTTTAGCCTTATGGAGTAAGGACTTAAAAAGCGATGGGTGGAACAGACCAAGAAAGGCTGGCCTACCAGGTCTCAGCCCTTCATCTTCCGAAAATTCCATCTCTTCTGGGTAATCCTCCCCTTGTGAAGAAACCTCACCACTAGAGGAATCGTGTTGTGAAGGGGAAGTCTGCCTGCCAGTCACAACAGGTTGAAATTGCTGAAGTGGGCTGGTTGCCAGCAAAGGCACCTGACCGGCGTGCTGAATACCTGCTGCCAGCATTTTGGACATCAGGGTATCAGAAATCAAAGGCTGGATATCCAAAGGTTGTGCAGACGAAGACCGTTCTTCTGCACGCAACCCTGCTGCAGTCGGGGTGAATGTGGCCTTAGGAACCTGACGCCCAGGCGCCAAATGACCACTATGCCCCACCTGTGGTGTGCCCTGGCTTGCCACAGGATCAGCATGCCCAACCTCAGGCAATGGCTGAGAAGACGTCCCAGGCTCAGATGTAGCTCAACGTTGGCTTGCAGCAGCAGCAGCAACAGGTTGCAATGGGAGTAACATAGATGGAGCAGCTGAGATGGCTTCTGATGTAGAAGCATGCACATGTTCTTGTTGTGTCTCGTCCGCTTTCACCGCAGCCGGGGCCTTCTTATCTGCTTCCGAACGTTGAGGAATGTCCTAGTATGCCTCCCGGCCCCAGCCCTGGCTCCATGCCCAGACAGGCTGAGGAGGAAGAAGTACCTCCAGCCCCCAGCTCTGGCTCCATGCCCAGGCAAAAGGAGCAACTAGACTCCTCCCCCTCCCCCACAGCATGTGAGCCTGAGGGAGGTCAATTACCAACAGCTGCAGACTGGAGTGACCCTCGCTTCAGAAGAATTGATAGGCGGCGGCGACAGAAGGAAGGGAGGGGCAGGCCTGGATAAGTGCTGAGTCATGGAGCCACACCCCATGGCCTATATAAAGGATCTGCTTTCTGGCATTCTCTGAGTCAGGCAAAGTCTAACATATCTTGCTGAAGTCACTTTCTGGTCTCCTGCCTGCCTTGAGAACTTTGCTAGGACTTTGGCAGAGCTGCAGAGGCACGCCTGATTAGGATTTCCCTGACCCGGCCGTCAGCGAAGGAGTGGGACACGACAGTTCTGCAATCAAAGCAGTGCATTGTGCTTTATCAAATTATTTCTCTAAGGCCTTGTGGCATCTGCCTGTATCTTTGTCTGCCCCTGCAGTCCTTTTCGCAGATCCTCCTGCCGAAGGTCTGGCTTTGGCTGACCTACTTCTGGTAGATTTAGCAGTATTTAGAACCACCCCAAGTGGCCCTATGTAGCCTAGGAGGGCTAACAGTAGATACATCAGAAGATACATCAGGTCAGAAGATACATCAGAAGCAGACACGAAAGTATATAAATCTTTCCAAACAAGTCCAGACAAATAGTTTCCTTTGAAGGAATAAGATTGTATCCAGGAAAAAAAATGATTGTACGGAAATTCCCCCAATCAGCAGACAGATAATTCCAGTTTAAATAATGACTGAACTTAATTAGTATTGTAATTAGGATCACGTTGCTCCCAGGCAAACCTGTCCTCCAAAACGCTGCTCTCAGCACCGGATACAAGCTGCAAGATCCTCAGTCCGCAGAAAGATCCACAGTAAAAAGAAATAACCAGGCAAGCAAACACAGAGATAAATAACTCCAACTTTGCTTCTCAAATTCAAATTCAGCAATCAAGCCAGTCTTTCACTTTTAAATGAAGGAAAACCCTGGCCTTCTCCGCTCTGGCAACGCCCAAAGAAGCTCCCAAAAAATGGTGAACGGCAGCAGGAAGCACCCCCCTGCGCCAAACAACTGTTCTTCGGCACGAATACACTTCTTGCGCTCACAAAAATGGCGGTTGGGAGCGAAACTTCCTTCCAAAATGCTGCAGCCAAGCCTCTGCCTTTAAATAAGCACTGAGGCAAAAATCAAGCCTCCCAAGTGCCTCTGAGCATTTGCTGGTCGTTGGGAGTTTGCACCAGCGTCCTGGTCAGTGACTCCTAAGCCACTTAATCTAACTGGAAGCTGCAATGGTGGTAGGGGCTCAGCTAACAACCCGTCGCCCCAACACACCAGCAGCTGCTTTTAAACAAATTCAACCAGGTTGGGGGAAGACGATCTGGATTTGCCAGACACACCAGACACACCACCAGCAGCAAAGGAGGTTAATTTCGCCTACCTCTATCAGATGTGCAGCTCCAGAATCCAGTAACAAATCAAAAATCAACAAATTGAAAACTACAACCAAAAATCCAAAGGAAAAATCTTTCAATAAGCAGAAATATGGGTTAATCTGGCCACTATTTGCCAGAGAACTGAGACTCAGGTCTTGATTAATAGACTGAGTGAAAAGACTGAAGACCACAGGAAGCAGGAGGCATGGTCATGGAAAAGAAAAAAATTATACTCAGTCTTGAGCAAATAGATGAGAGATTAGTGGAATGTCAGAGCAGGCTATGAAAAAAGTGCGTAAGTGTCCTGCCTTAAAACTCCTGGAGGAAAGCAGGATAGCAATTTAATAAATGAAAAAAGCCAGTCTAGAGTTAATTTGGTCGAACAGTCTGACCTGCAAACAACTCATCAGCCCATTCCCAGGTCACAAAACAGGGTGCTCTTACCAGAAGCCAGCTTTGCATTTTTTGTTGCCGTCAGTTCCTGATGATATGCCTCAGCACATTCAGGGGTCACCCCATACAGTCCAACATCAGCTGAACGCAGGAAGCTGAAAGTCCTTGCAACATCGCCCTGGTCCACTGCCTCGTTAATGGCCAAAATTCCTAAGGAAACTTGGATGAAGAAAAAAGAAAAAGAAGCTTTTCTGTGAATATGTTTCACGGAACATGTGACTTTCAATTTGAAATTCATTCACAAATTCAAAAATGTTCTCCATTCCGTGTCATGGGACCGATGCCCAGGTGCTGCCAAGTCTGGAGAGATTCAGGCAGTTCAAAGGAGTATAAAGATTTATTGTAAGCTTAAGCTCTCTACAAGAATCTGAGCTACTAACGGTCAAAAGAAATTAGCAGGAGTTAAGAAAGGTATTCCAGGTGGGCTGGACTTAGGCCTCTTGTGGACACCCAGGAACTCATGACTGATGATGTGTTTGACCCCTCCCTCAGGCTCGGAGTGGTCATCTCCTACAGGTACGCCGTTACTGGACTGCAGCCTTAGGCCGAAACCTAAGATCACTTGCTTGGGGCTGGCTTGTAGTCGATCCCCACAAAGCCCTGCACTTCGGCAATATTTTCCCCTTGAAGTCTCCTCCAAGGCTATTCTCCATCTCAAGCTAAGCCTTTTAGGAGTAGCAGCACATAACTTGGTGCCCAATTACTTGCCCCTCTGCCCTCCTTTCCTATGCAGGGACATCCCTCCTCTCATTTTTATCCCACTTGCCACTCCTTGCTCTTCACCAGTTTTGCCGGCGTTTGCCAGCTAAGGGCAGTCTTCCTGAGATGGCTCTTGGGGGAGACCAAAGGGAGGCTATAGCCAAAACCAGGCCAGGCCATCAGAACCTGGGAAGTGAGGGGGGGACGCTCTATGAGGCAATCTTGTGCTCTCAATCTGATCTACCTCACAGGATTATTGCTGCGGTGAAACATAGGCCTTGCACCGTCTTTAGATATAACTGCATACCAGGGGTGAAAAGGTCCCGGTTCAGACCGGATCGGCCAATCCGGTAGTGATGGCGGCGGGTGGTTCAGGAGAACCGGTGGCAAAAATCCCTGCCCCCCCTTGCCCATGCCCACCCAATGCCCAGTCGCCCGCTTCCCTGCTTCCCACTTCTTTTAAAAAATGCTTTTAAAAGGTAAAAAAGAGGCTCTGGCAATCACAGCTGAGCCACACGATCGTCAGAACCTTTTTTTAAATTTTATTTTAAAAGCATTTTTTTATAACCTATTCAGGCGAATAGGTTGTAAAAAAATGCTTTTAAAAGTAAAAAAAAAGATCATGCGCCACAGCTGATCACACACACCCCGCGCGCTGTTCTACTTACCCCATGCCTCCTTTTGGCGTGCTCTGCACGTACACCTTGCATTTGGTGCGTGGTGAGCACTGTGCATGTGCACGCACAGCCCGCATGCGCAGCCAGCGAACCGGTAGTAAACCGGTTCAGTTTTCACCACTGCTGCATACCAATAAAAAGAGAAACCATGCCCCTTCATTAGAACTCCTCTGGGACCCCCTTCACAGTTCCATGGGGCAGTAAGCCAACAAGTTGCTTAGACCACCAGGATGACGACACACATGGGAACACGGTGGCCCAACATCTCTTTAACCACAAGCCACACCCAGAGAGAACAATGACGATTCTGACTATGGCCATCAACTCTGACAACTGCAAAGTGAAGAGAAGCAGCTCAGCAAGTGATACGAACGAACCCTGCCGTTTTTCTGGAGTGCAACAAGGAGAAGCCTTAGCGATTGAAAGACCACCTCAGCCAGTTGTGGAGTTCAGCAAAGCTGCTGAAAGGGGGAAGCCAGACTTACATCTTTGGGCTTCGTCTGTATCTTTGTTGGACTGATGAACACCACCCTGAATTTCATCCAACCACAGGACGGCCGTTTCATCCTGAGTTTCCTGAAAGAAAAAGAAAAGGTCAGTCCCGGCTGTCCCGTGAAGCCCAACAGCCCTGCTCTCCTTCAAGAGAGGCAGAAGCAAATGAGGCTTCAATTAAAACAACAAAAGCTCATGGCATCACAAGCAACAGGGCTGAGCCTCCAAGATCCAGTCATGCGCCCAGGCTACAGAACGGGGAAAGGGCAGAGAGCTCCAGTAGCTGCAGAAAGGCTGGGGGTGGGGGGGAATAGAGGCTGGCCTAAATCATGTAGACACCAATTACAACCTATCCTCAAACACACACACACACAAACACACACACACAAGCCTCCCAATTTCTCCCCCAGAAAGACCAGAGGGAACTGCCCCATTTGGCTACCTTGTGAGCAGCAGCAGTCCTCCCCAAAAGGGTGAAGAAAAACACCCTCAAAAGACTATTTCCCTCCCATTCAGGAGTGCATGAAGAGCGTCCTGCAGAGTGTTTGCATCTGTTTGCTTTGACTTCTCACCCATCCTTTTGGCACAATGGATAAACCTGCCCTGGCTAACTCACCACAGCCACTGGGGCCAACTTGCCATGGGACAATTCCATGCGAGAAAGCTCATTGTGATGTTATCCGCTACTGTTTCAACATTATTGACATTTTTTGTGGAAATGGACAAAATCAAAATAACATCAAAGAAAAAGTGGCAGGTAATATTTAATGCACTGAGTTATCCCACATGGAATTGTCCCAAAGTGAGCTGTCCTAGAGACCCTCCTTTTGGCCTTCTCAAGCACAGAGAAGGATCCTCCTGATGGTTGACTCAGATGCCAATTTTCTCTCTGGAAGTGAACTTTTTCTTCCTTCAGCAACTGGGGCTGCAGCAATTTCCATCACTAAGCAATGCTGATGTAATCCCCTTCCCTTAGCAATGGGAATTCCTATCCCAATTGCCGTAAGTCAAAGAATAGATGTTCAGCAAAGAAACCTGCACAGGGACGTATGTAATCTGGAAGTTGCTCAACAGATTAGATGCAAATTACAGCAGACTTAAATTGAATTAACCCAATAAAACAGCGGTAAAGCCTGACAAAGGACTTCC
Source organism: Ahaetulla prasina (assembly GCF_028640845.1). Classification (NCBI taxonomy): domain Eukaryota; kingdom Metazoa; phylum Chordata; class Lepidosauria; order Squamata; family Colubridae; genus Ahaetulla; species Ahaetulla prasina. The sequence goes on along the minus strand of NC_080551.1, from coordinate 711,933 downwards.
CAGTCCAAGGAAGAGGTCTTCAGAAGATGCTTTGCTCTGCTGTAACCATTCTCTCACCTGGGCTTTCTCCCTCTTTGCACGGAGCAGCACATCCTGATAATGCTGTGCTACTTTGGGGGTTACTCCTTCCAATTTTGCTGCGGGGGTCTGCAAAGCCTGCAAGGTCTTTCTGGCATCTCCTTCATCCAAAGCCTCATTTATGAGTCCAATGGCTAAAATCCCTGGAACAAACATAAGAGAAAGGCAGAATCCCAACAGGTTTATATGGGGGACACAATGCAGCACCTGCTACAACCTTCCATTCCTTGCCCTCAAATGGTGTATCCACCATAAGGCTGTTTAATCAATCAAATATTTAAAACTTTCACATCACATTCACCTTCCTCTTCCTTAGGGAAAGGAAGACTATTAACACTGGTTTATCCCAAGGTTACTACTATTTAAGGAGCTAAGGGATTGTGTATTGGCCCACCTAAAAGGCAAATCACTATCTTGTCTCTTCTAAAATACCTTCTAGAAATTTTCTGAAGACATTTTAGCTGCAATTGTGCAAGAGAAGCCACAGGATGTGTGGCTGAAGTCTGAGTTGAGGAATAGAACATAGAATCATAGGGCTGCAAGGAACCTCAGAGGAGGAGACCTTATACAAATGGTTGTCTAGTCTACTTTTGAAAACCTGCAGGTATGGAGCAGCCACAACTCCAGAAGGCTAGTTGTTCCATTGATTGATTGTTTTTTTTCTGTCAGAAAATGTCTTAGTTCTAGGTTGGATCTCTCTTTAACAAATTCCCCACTATTACTTCTTGTCCTACCTTCTGGTGCTTTGAAAAATAAGTCAGTCCCCACTCCTCTGTGACAGCCCCTCAAATACTGGAAGACAGTTATCATGTTCTTCCTACACCAGCTCTTTGATAGGCTAGACATACCTATCTCCCTCAGCTGTTCATCATGTTTTAGTCTCCAGACCCGTTAACATCTTTGCTGGTCTTCCTAGCACACTTTCTAGGGTCTCAGCATCTTTTTTGTCTCATGGCAACCAGAACAGGATGCATATTCAAAGTGCGCCGTCACTAGTATGTTATAAAGCAGTATGATTACTTCTGGTGATCAGCATTTTGTTGGTCCACTAATTCAGTTAACAAATAAGGATATAAGGTTTGTCTGGAATTATCTGTTTTTAACAAACCCATGCAGGCTTCCAGTTGTTCATTTCTAAGTGTCACAAATCTGCCACTTAATGCTCTTTTCCAGGATTTTAACTGATGTCAAGCTGATTGGGCTATAAATTCCTGGATTCATTTTTCTTTTATACATTGATATATCACCTCTTTTCAGTCCTCCTGTGTTACAGGAGCTTTGAAAGATTACATTCAGTGGCTCCAAGACTACATCTGTCAGCTCCTTCAGAACCCTGGGATGTAAATCACATTCAGGGTGGAAAGGTATTCTCTTAATAATTCCTTGCCTATTTTAATATATTTCTATCTCCCTTGTTGTTTTCTGGATTTCCAGAGGAAAAATTGCAGACTACAGGAACCATTAGCACTACTCAGGTGATCCTGAGGACACAGATAAACCTCCAAGTGCTTCAATGACCCTCTAAAAGGATGCAAATGAACAGCTATCTGAAGGAATATAAATCCCTCCATTCCCCACCATCCAGGCAGTGCTGAAGAAGCTTCTAGGATGAGAAGCGAAATGTCTTCAAAGAAAGAAACAGAAAGTCTGAAAAAGCAACCGTGACCTGGATGACTATAGATTCTTCCTTTGTTCCCCATACTATGTGTCAGACCTGGAAGCCATCTTTTCACCTTTGAGCCTTCAGGCCTGCCACAAATTTTACTGTGGGAAAATGGGAGGGGGGATTGTATGAAGATGATATGTAGTCAAAATAACATTCTTTCTAGAAAGTCAAGACCATGGGGCCCTGCAGCTATGCTGAGAAGAACGAGGAGGTATCTTTTGTTCAGGAGGGTACCTGTTTGGTTCATGTGATGGACATGTGGGTGAAGGGCAAGGACTTGAACTTTTTTTTGGGTGAGGAAAACCCAGAAGCGCTCAGATTCAGGTTTTCCCAGATGTGCCAATATGATATCTCTAATAAAAATTAGCTTTGAGGAACCTCAAGCCTTGGAGTTTGATTTCGTTGGGGGTGTTACTTGGAACCCTGACACTATGAGGATGAGTCACATGGAAGCAAGCTGCAAAAGAGTAAAGGCTTAGGAGATGAAAGGAAAGATACACTGTTCTGCCCTGGGTGAAGAGAAACATAAACCATCTCTCCGCTGGCAGGATGCCTTTTGCATCAATCTTCCTCATTTACAGCTAAAGTGAGAAGGAGCAATTGTGGCCAAATCATGTTCTATTGCTCTGCTGATTCAGTTTGGAATGGAGATGGAAAATAGTCTTGTCTGAAATTTTGGACACCTACAATTGATCAGTGCCAACCCTGTTTTGATGGCAATGAACTGCACTGGTATCAAATCAGCATCATGATCTGGAGGAGAATGATCATGAATAGGAAAGGAACAGGGTAGCCACTCAGGATAACCTGGTCAATAGGTTTCTCCAAACACAGCATAAGCAAAAAAAGGCTGCCTCTTTCTATCCAACATGTTCTCAATGGAGCCACACTTTTGCAAACAACTGCAAAATCTGGGCACCCAGGTGGATTCACAGGCAGCATCATATAACACATATTGTAATTTTGTTAAATGTAACTGTAGTTACGAGACACAACATTAAGCACTAACCATTTTATAAATATTATATAGTAGCTGTGTTTAGCATGACACTTAACTCAAAAACCCAATTAATGGCTTCGCATGCTGCAGAAACACAACAAAAATGTGCTACATCTTGATAAGGGATATATTCCTTCTTAAAAAGCAAAGTACTGTAACTGGGCATACAGTCACAGAATCTTAACTTCCAAACGCCAAGATCATAAAGCTGGATGAAAAACCATCTTGAGAAAAATGAGAAACAGACTCAAAGAGTCCACTTTCTATTCTGAATTGTGGCAGAAGGGATCATCCCTAGAACTGAGGCTAATTTACCTAAAGCCACTGCTGGATTTTATAGGGGAACCGACCATCCTGGGAAGATGTATTCAAGGGTGGTTCTCCAGTTATTACAGCCGACGTCTTTATGACAAGGTTGCCACTCCTGGATGCCGCAAGCTAGGAAACTCAGTGGAAACCCAACTCTCCCTATCTTTCCCTAATTTGAGTGAATGGACACTTACTCTCATGTTCTTCATGTACCACAATATTCACATGGTCAATACATGACTGGATGTCATTCCATGTCAGGAACTCAGTTCCCGCACTCTGCATCTGAGCCTTCAGCTTGAACAACTCATCAATGTACCTGTTTAAGCCAAAATGCAAAATGAGACTTAAAGCACAACTGAAGATATCAAAAGACAATACACTCAATCCGAAAATAGTTATGCCTGGGAAAAGGATGTTTACCTTCTTAGTCCAAGAGTAACATACAGCTTTAAACCTCTTGCTGCTAATACCCCTATGATCTCAATGCCAAAACTCAGCGGCAACCACCCAAACTGATCTCAGAGGGAAGCCAGGGGCCAATTATAGCCAGGAAGGCCAGTTAGAAACCACAGCTTAGGCAGCCATAGTTGGAGGCTGAGGCACTGACTGGACAGGTGTGTTAACAGAGAGTTGACCTTCGTGATTATTCCTCTCACGTCAAAATCTGAAGAGAGTTGCCAACACAAAGGCTGAAACATGGTGGGAAAAAGGTGTGGCAAGGCAAGCTGGGATGTTTGGCTGGGACTGTAAACAGCAGTTGGGCTGCATAGGGTTGGACTGCACCCTTTTGGAGGCTCCCGGATCAGCCCCAACAACCCAAGGCAGCCATGGAAGAACAATGCAGTAGTTAGAACTGTGTTCGGGCTTGGAAAAAAGGGAGGCACAAAGATGGAGCGCTACGGAACATCCGGTCTTCGTAACGGTTACCCATGTCCTCATCCCCTCCCTTAATCAACTACTCCAATGTGCTCTACATGGGGCTGCCTTTGGACTACTCAGGAGTGCCAATTGGTGCAGAATATGCCCCAGGAGGAAGATGGAAGTTATCAGCTGCTTTCCAATTCAAATCATATCTAGTTTTATGCTAGAAATCCCTTTACAGCGTGGAGCATGACTACTGGCAGGATTGTGCACTTGAAACAGAACTGGTCCCAGGCCGGTTCCCAACTGGGACGCTGAGATGTGAGATCAGAAGAGGGAGGGCAGAGGGCAATGTTCCCACAGTGTGAGCCATCCATTTTGAAAAGAAGAAAAGGTGGAGGGCTTTCTGTGTGGCTTTTTTTAAAGATGATTTTAAGAATTGAACTAATCATGGGTTAGGGCTGGGTAAGGATTTTATGCTCATTTTTGGTAAATCCACGTGATATCGTATGTAGATAATTATTCCATTTTTCATACCAGCAACGGATCTCCCAGACTTTGCAGCTGTCGGCCTCCCAGAGTAATCCAAGCAGGACCCAGACTCCACAGGAGGGCTCGAAGTCTGCTTTCGTGTGAGGGGCTCCCATAAGAGACCATGGCCACCCTTCCAGAGTCAGGGAAGAGCCGCTCTGAGCCTCTTTCTAATGTTTCCCGGCTGCCCCTCCGGCCTCTTCTGCACCTGCTGAGCTCCTGCTGGCTTCTGGAAGCCTCCTGCTCCAGGGTCCCTTCAGCGGCTCTCTTCAGCAGCACTAGGCGGTTCCTGTCTACAGCAGGGACTCTGCTCCTGTCCACTCCTGTAACTCTTTCTCTTACTAGGATCACGACTCCTACAGTCTACAAGCGACCCTCTCCGGGGTAATACTATGGTCACCCAGCAGGAACTGACCTCTGTGAGTTTTCATCCTCCACATTGGTTAGGCCTATCACAGAACTGCTCAGCTGCTTCCAAACCATGCTCTTGTCCCCCGAGTCCAGGGCTCGGTTGATCAGGGCCACTGAGGACAGCATTTCCACGGCCACTGAAAGCTCTGGGTGTGTGAGTTTACCCTGAAAACAGAGAGGACATACGAGGGCCAACCTTGTTACAGTTTAATAAACAGAATTCTCTCTCACGTTAGGTTCAGCAACTCTTTGCTTAATTTTAGTTCCCTTGCTTATGAGAGAAGAAATGGAGAGAAAAAACACTAAGTGGACAATCCTGACACATCTACAGCCTTTGAAAGCTGTGCTGCAGACCCCTCCTTCCTTCTTTTTCCTCCCAACTGGCATGAGCTTCCTGCTAAGAAGTCCTCAGCCCCTCCAGCCTGGCCGGGGACCTTCTCCGAACAGCGGCTGGCAGCAGAATCTCAGAGACGTCTCCCCAGGAACAGCTACAGAATTCTCCCAGAGGGCAGGCGGAGGGGACGTCTGCAAATTGCCAGAAAAAGAAAGCTACAACTTCATTCCTCCGGTGGGGGAGGGGGGGAGAGAAGCAGACTGAATCTGAAGTAGGGTTCCTGGCTTCTGTCCCATTCTCCTGCTGCCCATAATGGCAGCTGTGCCTGGATTACAATCATTCTTGCCCCTGCTTGCTCTGGGGAGTCTGCAGGCTTTGGGGCTTTGCAGCTACCTTTTGTTCCCACCTCCAACAGTGAAAGTGAAAATAAAAGAGGCGGGAGGAGAGTGAGGGCAGAAAATTCCATTACTGGGAAGGGATGTTGAGGCCTCTCCCCCCACCCAAGGATTCCAGCCACACTGAGCGAAGGGGGAAGGGGTGTCTCCAGCACACCAACGACTGCAGTAATAAGGGGGCTCCCTGGTTGACCACGTCTCAAGGTCTCACATAGAGACTTTTGCAGGAGCCCCTAGAAATGCAGGCAGCCAACCACTGAGGCTTCTTTTTTCCATCTGCTTATTAAAAGGCTAAACTGCTACTGCCAAAGTGTCCGTAGCCTTAAGAAGGGAGGATTTCTCTGAACCTTCAATCCTTTCAGGAGCTTAACAGTAAAAGCTTTTGACCCGAGACAGGAAGTGTCAACCTTCCCGCCTAATATGGGTTCTGGATTTAAAACCCCAAAAGACCATCTCCTCCTGCAGACAGCCTAGGTGGAGAATAAACACCAGAGAAAGCCAAACTCCTGAACCCTCGTTTTGGAAGAAAAAATAAAAAATCTCTGACTAGTGCCAGTGACTAATCCTCATGTTTTAAAATCATTTCCTTATAAAAATTGAGGGAAAAGAAATATGGGGAAAGAAACTCACAGAATAAGCTGCCAGGTGACACAGGGAGTAAAGAAACTGAGAAAATCTCAAGCATTTTGGAACAGGCCCAAATGTTGTGGACAAATAAATCTTAGACGCAGACAAAGCCAAATGCAGGATGGTTTTCCCAGAAACTTCTTCATCTATGAATCAACTCCAGAGAATGAAGGGGTCCATTGGACAGATGACTAATGGAACAGCTTCTTTCCCACGACTGCTGGGAACACCTATTTATTATTGCAACTTGCAGTTGCAGCCAGGTTGGCTTCTCATCATGTGGTCACACCGGATAAACTTGGATGAAAACATGCACCTCCTTCATCCACAAACGTACAATGCTTGTCTGTGCATTTAAGGACAGTTGATGGGGGAACTTCAGAACATGAGCCGTTTACTTACATCTGGACTCTGTTGCTGTAGGGTGGCCAGTTCTTTCTGGTACAACTCAGCAGCAAAAGGATAAACTGGAGGCAGCTGGGCCTCAGGATTCATCAATTCCACAATGGTTTTCTCAGAAAGGCCATTACGGATGGCCATGTTGATCTGTTCCACCGCTGCCAGCTCTAGCAGGACAAAACAGAGAAATAGCCTCAGGAGCAGAAAATATCCCTGCCCTGGTTCACGCTGCTCCAGGCTTACACAACCCATGCTCCTTACACAAGCAGGGAGCAGAGCATAAAGTAGCATGATCCACCATTTCTATCCTGAAAACAATACCTCTGTTTACAATTTAGGATTAGGGTTAGAATCGTAACTCTAATCCTAAATTGTAAATAGATTTATTGCAAGCAACTAGAAAGTCACGCTCATAAAGTTCTGCATCTAGCAGCAGCAGCAGATACAGGTAACCCTCAATTTACAACCACAATTGAACCCAAACTTTATGTAGCTAATTGAGACTTTGTAAAGGGACTTTTGCCCCATTTTAAAATCTTTTTGCCACATTTGTTGTGACAAGTGAATCGTGGCAATTGTTAAGTTAGGAAGATGGTTGTTAAGTGAATCAGGATCTGAATTTTAGCTATTTGAAAGGAAATAGAACTATTTGATCTCCTCCCATTCTACAGCAGCAGGAAAACAAAAATTTCAGTTGCAGGAACTCAGATTCCAATCGAATGCTAGAAAAGTGTTTCCTGAGACGGATGGTTGTCATAACAACATATGGAATTTATGAGTTAAATCACTCCTGAAATAAATAGACATTATCTTAACTTTTGATTGCTTAATTGCTGGCAAACCAAAAAATGGTTTAAATTAGTGATCAACAATATTTACCTGTGATTTATCAAAGGGCCGAAATAAAGAAGTGTGTCATGAGATCTTTCTCATGACACACAAATGTTACACTCGAAACATAACATTCATTGAAAAGGCCACTGCAAAAAAAAAAGTTAAGTTACTCAATTCCTGGCTGAAGCAATTTTGTGAGATTCAGATGCAGTCTTTCCTTTGGGGTTTATATATATTTTCCCCCATAACAATAAGCCTGTAAGGGAGCTTGGGCTGAGAGTGGACTTGGCTTTCCCAGCGCTTATCACATGGAAATTAGTAACTGAAGAGCTTAAGACTTTTATAGCCTTTTTCTGTTTTGAAGATTGAGCTCTCTTCTTAAAATGCTCAGCAGCTGCTTATATGTAGGTAGCCTGTGTCAGGAAACAGACGTCACAAACCCAACCAACGATCAAAATTTGTTTAGAAGGATCAGATATTTATTCACCTGTGTAATTTTCATCTCCTGATTTATTTGAGGTCTGCTATATCTTGAATCAGTATAGAGCAAAAGCTTCATAGACTCAATGCAGTTAGATAAATTATTTTATTTATGACAAAAAAGTCTTAACTGTTGGAAGGTGCTTAGGCAGAACCCAGAACTCGAGCTCTCTCTAAATGTCAGCCCCAGGTTTAAATTCCAAAGATCTACATCTTGTTTTTTCAAACTAAGAAACATTTAGCTGGTGTCTTCCTGGCCTTGAAAGACAGAAACAATTCTGTCAGCCTGAGAATTGTTAGCTTCCAGCTTATCAGATTGATTTATGTAACCATCTGACACAAATACGTATATGAACATTCTCAATGATCCAGGTCATGGTTGCCCCAGAGGATCTTTCCAGAAGCTTCTTCAGCTTGACTGAATGGTGGGGAATGGAAGGACTTACTGTAAGTTCCTCAGCAGTCACCTGGTTGTTAGCTCTCTAAAGGTATGGAGCTCTAAGAGCTAATGACTGACCTTCAGAGTGCTAACCATCAGATGGTTGCAAAGAATATAAATCTATTCCCCACCATTCAGCCAGAACTGAAGAAGCTTTTTGGATGAGAAGTGAAATGTCTTCAAGGAAAAAAACCAAGAAAGCCCAGTTGCCTTTTGAAAGAAAGCATCTTTGATATATGACATAAGGTGCAGCCTGATGGAATCCTTTCCTCTTCAGGTCCTCTTGCGTTGACTAGAAAAATGGATGAGGGTACCAGTCAAGCTCCCAGAGGCTGGAGCTTCATTCCAACATTTGCAAAGTCCATGGTGATTCAGTTGTAGCTATTGATTGCTGTGCTATTTCTATAGGCAGGACAGCATAATTGTCACTGGAGTTGGTCAGTTTGGAAGTTATAGTTTCCCTTTTGGCAAATAACTCACTTCACAAGGCAACAGGTACAGCTGTCATGCATGTGGGGTGGTTGTCATGCACGATGGCATCGACATCGGCGGTGAGCTGGCGGGAGAAGTGGCGGTGGTGGGATGGCGACGGTGTTGGGGCGCTGATGCTGGTGTCCTGGCAGGGGCGTGGTCCTGGACGCTGCGGCCCTCCTGGCGACGACGACGATGGTGGACGAAGATCTGTGCCACGGAGATCCCCCAGGTGGAGCCCATGGAGTCCATGAAATTTGAGGACTCCCCCCCCCAACAGACCATCCTTGGATTGCCCATAGAACATCACCGAGCCTCAGACTGTTTTCCATCGGCGGCCGAATTACTGGCCGCAATCTTCGAGGCTACGATGGGGATGTGGGTGGGTTGTTGTGGTGGTGAGTGACTGGATAAGGTGGTGACTATACCATCTGCCGCCTGAGACTGATTTCTATCGACTTGTTCCCACCCGGAGAGCTGGCGGTTCCATCTCGACCGGCTAGGATGGGACTATCCGCCGGGTTTTCATCATGCAGACTTTTTCAGCGGCTGACCTTCTTGGCCTATGAGATTCCCCTCTCTTGCAGGTTTGGCCCTCCACGTTATCGAGGGCCCACCTTGATGACGGGTTTTGGAACCTCGAGAGGTGGCATGCTAAAAATAGGAAACTTAGGGGATTTTTAACTAAGTGTTTTAAGGGGAGTTTTAAGGGGAGTTTTAAGGGGAGTTTTAAGGGAAGGGAGGGAAATGATGGGTTTGGGTTGGGGGTGGGATAAAGAGTGGGCCAGATCCTGCGAGTGCTCGCGTCGCAGATAGTACAGGTCCGGAGACGGGGATAGAGGCGGGTGCCCGTACACCAGAGGGCTTTTCCATCGGCGCTGTAACTGGGAGGAGCAGATATGGCGGAAGCAGGAGACCGTATCATGTTCGGGAAGTGCGGGATCGTTATTTGCGAACGGTCCCACACTCCAGTCCCTCTGACTTTTCCCGTATCCCGGGTGGCCAGGTACCTCAGAGCCTGGATCTCCGGCTGATGCTATGCAATGCCAGTGTTCTGTTTCCCTCCCCCAATACTCCCAGCAAAGAGTCAGTCAGAGGCCTCCTTTTCTCCTTTTATTTACATAGATACATGTCCTGGCCACGTCTACCCACGGGCCTGCCAAGTTTCTGGAGATAACGAGGAAATTATAGATAAGGCCAGAATTACTCACGAATATATTCTTCCCTCCATTGATACAGTTTGCCCGCCCAAATTCATTGCTTTGTCCAAGACAAAAAACCAGGAAGTCCCGCCTCCTATTTATAGTCTCTGCAGATGTCACTGCATGACAATCATGACTTGGCTTCCTCCCAACGCTGTTTCTGCTGTGCGCGCCGGTCACGCCTCCGCAGCCTTGCATCACTCCAAAACTGTTCTTGGGGCGTTGCCAAATCAGAAGAAGGCTCCAGAGAATCAGGCCTTGCCGGCCCCTCCTCCCTTTGAGTGGGTGCCAGGGAGGGAGAGGGCTCAAGAGAAGCAGGGCTTGCCAGGTCTTCTCCCTCACTTTCTGAATCATCCGAGTCCAGGAGTCTGGGTCCAGGAACCTGGGTCACAACACTATCCCTCACCGCAGGGCCCTTCCCCCGGGGCTGACGATCGGGATGCGGTCGGGCTGGGTTCTGCTCATGGAAGGCCTGCACCAGGTCAGGGGCATGAACGTCGGAGGCATCTACCCAGGAGAAATCAGTCCCGTATCCCTTCCACGCGATCAAATATTGGAAACGACCCTTTAGCCAGCGGGAGTCTCGTACGCTGTGGACTTCGTATTCCTCCGACCCGTCCTCAGCGACAGTGACGGGTGCTGTTGGGCACCGAAGGGGACTCGGTGTGGCCTCAGGAACCAGAAGGGACCGGTGAAAGACGGGGTGGATCCGCATGGATCGTGGCAGGGTCAGTCGGTAGGCTACCGGGTTGATGACTGCCTCGACAGGGAACGGGCCGATGAATCGGTGGTCCAACTTCTTTACCGGGCGGTCGGACGGGAGGTGTTTGGTGGAGAGCCACACCCGGTCTCCAACTGCCAGCGGGGGCGTTGCCCGTCGGGAGCGGTCGGCGGACCGTTTGTAGTCCTCCTTTGCCCGATCCAGCTGTTGACGTACCAACTGTTGGACCGCATGCAATTCCGTCAGGAAGGTCTGCGTTTCGGGAACAGGAGAATCCGGTGGTGCCAGAGGGAAGAGCCGCGGATGGTACCCCACATTGGCAAAGAACGGGGTCATCTGAGTAGAGGTGTGCTGAGAGTTGTTAAAAGCAAACTCCGCCAGGGACAGGTAATCGGCCCAGTTGTCCTGTTGCTGGTTGATGAAGCAACGGAGATACTGTTCCAGGATACCGATGACCTTCTCTGTACCCCCGTCGGTCTCCGGATGGTGCGATGACGACAGACACACCTGCACCTCCAACGCGGCCATCAGGCTCTTCCAGAAGCGAGCTGTGAACTGAACTCCGCGGTCCGAAATCACCCTGTCCGGTAGACCATGGAGGCGGAAGATGTGCTGCAGAAAGAGACGGGCCGTTTTTGCGGCTGTGGGCAGTCCGCGGCATGGGATGAAGTGTGCCATCTTGGTGAGCATGTCCACCACCACCAGCACCGTGGTGAACCCAGAGGACGGCGGCAGGTCCGTCAGGAAGTCCATGGAGATCGCCCCCCAGGGTCTGTCGGGTGTCGGCAAGGGCTGGAGGAGCCCGGGAGGGGCCCCTGTGGCGGCCTTGGCTTGCCGGCACGGTACGCAGGATGTCACGTAGGCATGTACATCATGCCGCACTCGGGGCCACCAAAAGGTCCGTGTCACCAGGTGGAGGGTCTTGAAGAACCCAAAATGTCCTGCTGCAGGGTTGTCGTGGCACTGGGTCATGACGAGGGCTCGGAGTGGTCCTGTGGGCACATATAATCGCCCCCGAAACTTGAGTAAGTCCTCCTCCAAGGTCCAAGGAGACGTGGGGCCCACCTCCGCTCTCCTTTGCTGCGACCAGGCGTCCTGGCGCTGCGCCTCTCGCACCTGGGCCCGCAAGTCTACTGGTTCCCGTGCTGCGGCCAAGGCTTCTGCCGGTAGCACTGTCCGTGGAGGGAGGGGGTCCTTGGCGCAGAGGTACTCTGGCTTGCGGGATAGGGCATCCGCCCTCCGGTTGTGACCGCTGGGAATGTAGGTCACGCGGAAGTTGAACCGGGCAAAAAACAACGACCACCGGATCTGCCGCTGGTTCAACTTCCGAGCTGTGGTGAGGTGCTCGAGATTCCGATGGTCCGTTCGGACCTCCACCTGATGTCGGGCCCCCTCCAGATGGTGTCGCCAAGCCTCGAATGCAGCCTTGATAGCCAGCAACTCTTTTTCCCAGATGGTGTAGTTGCGCTCGGAAGGATTGAGTTTCCGGGAGTAGTAAGCGCAGGGAAAAAGTGTGCCACCATTCGTCGGAGCCTGTAGCAGCACCGCTCCCAGAGCCACATTGGAAGCGTCCGTTTCCACCACAAAAGGCCGGAGCGGGTCGGGATGCCTCAGGATGGGTTCCGTGACGAAGGCTTTCTTGAGGGCTGTGAATGCTTCTTGCTGCGGGGGACCCCACTGGAACGCAACCTTCTTCCTGAGGAGCTGGATAAGTGGAGCCGTCAGTGTGGCGAAGCCCGGGATGAAGGTCCGGTAGTAGTTGGCGAAGCCCAGCAGGCGCTGAACATCCTTCACCCGACGAGGGGCTTCCCAGCTACACAAAGCTTCTACTTTGCATGGGTCCATGGCTATGCCCTCGGGCGAGATGATATGCCCGAGGAATTCTATGGAAGTCTGGAAGAAGACGCATTTCTCCAGCTTCGCATGGAGTTGTTGCTCCATAGCGTTGCAGAACCAGACCGACGTGTCGAAGGTGGCTTTCCTGGACCGGGAGTAAATCAGGATGTCGTCAGGTAGATAACCACGAACCGATCCAACATGTCTCGAACACATCGCTCATGAAGTGCTGGAAAATGGCGGAGCGTTGGTCAACCCAAATGGCATGACAGTGTATTCGTAGTGTCCGTATCGGGTGCCGAATGCCGTCTTCCATTCGTCTCCTTCTCGCATCCGCACCAGGTTGTAGGCCCCCCGGAGATCGAGCTTGGTGAAGATCGTGGCCTCCCGCAACCTCTCCAACAGCTCCGGGATGAGCGGCAGGGGGTAGCGATTCCGCACCGTAATGGCGTTTAGCCGGCGGTAATCACAGCACAGGCGCAAGTCCCCTGTCTTCTTCTTCACGAAGAGGACCGGGGCCGAGAGAGGGGACTTTGAAGGCCGGATGAACCCTCGGGCCAGATTTTTGTCCAGGAAGTCCCTGAGGGCAGCCAACTCGGGCTCCGACATGGAATACAGGCGTCCCACAGGCAGTGGTGTGTTGGGCAAAAGGTCCACTGGGCAATCGTAGGGCCGATGCGGGGGTAGTCGGTCCGCCTCCTTCTCGCTGAACACGTCGGCGAAGTCCGTCAGCTCAGGAGGCAAGGTGATGGCAGCGGTGGGGACGTTCTGGCCGGCACAGGTGTGGCGGATGTGGTCGACGCACTGCAGACTCGGGAAAGAGATGGCGTTCCGCGACCAGGCCACCTGAGGATCGTGGGTCCGAAGCCAGGCCAACCCAAGGACCAAGGGAAAATGAAGGTCCGCCGTGACATAAAACTGGATCGCCTCCTCATGGTCCCCAATAGCCAGGCGCAAAGGCTGGGTGGCAAATTTAATGGGGCCGGACACCAGTTCTCGTCCATCAATTGTCTCTACCCGCATCGGAGGGTCCACCGGAACCACGGGGACCGCAAACTGGGTCACAAAGGCCTGGTCCATAAAGTTTGTTGTGGCCCCTGAGTCCACCAGCGCATGCGCCTGGAGCCCGTCCGACTGGTTCCCCAACCATATCCGTGTGTCCAGAATCAGATGCCGAGGGGGCCCAGAGTCTACTTCCGCAACGTCCAGTGGGGGCTTAGTACGTGCCCGCCCTGGGGTTCCCCCGAGGCCGGGCCTGCTCCGTTTCCCGATTGGTCACGCTGTGATTCGGGGACCGGCGTGCGTGCCCCACTTCGCTTTCTGGGGCAAGAAGCGGCGAAGTGGCCGGGCTCCCCACAGTACAGGCACAATCCCCCTTGGCGCCTCCGGTTCCGCTCCTGGGCTGTCAGGCGAGGTCTGGCCGCTCCCAACTCCATGGGCTCTTCCGCAGTGGTTACAAAACATGGGGCGACCCGGGGAGCTGGTGGTGCAGGAGTGGGGTGCAGATGTCGACGGCGGGTCCCGGGGTGCGATGGACGGTCGCCGTTGCAGACGGGCATCGAGGCGGAGACAAAGGGCACCAAGTTGTCGAGGGTCCGCGCGCCCACCCGGGCCAGCTCGTCTTGCAATTCCTCTGAGAGTCCCTCCTGGAACGCTGGCCCACCAGAGCTGCATCATTCCAGTCAGAGTCCTGGCACAAAAGACGAAATTGCGATGTACTCCTGCAGGGGCGTTTCCCTTGACGGAGTTCCTTAAGGCGCCTGGTTGCCGCCAGCATTCGAACGGGTCCTCATACATGGTGCGAGGTGCTGCCAAAAACGCTGTTGGTCCGCCAGCAGGGGGCTGTCCTGGAGCAAGAGGGGCGTGGCCCATCGAGCAGCCGAGCCGGAAAGAAGGTTAATCACGAAGGCCACCTTAGCCCGGTCATCTGGGAAATCCTCTGGCCTCATAGCCATGTAGAGCTGGCACTGTCCCAAGAAGGTCGGGAACATCTCAGGCTGCCCAGAAAACTTATCCGGCATGGTTATCGGGCACTTGCGACAAGGAGGAGGAGTGGGAGGATGGGGGGGGCTGCAGGCACATTCCCGGCAGCAAGTTGGCCTGCCAAGTGAGCCACTTGCTGCTGGAGCTGTTGATTAGCCGCTTGTAGCTGCTGTAACTGCTGCTGTACCTGCTGCTGGTCCATCTTTGGTGGAAGATGTTTTAGTCGGGGTCTTGGACAAAATGTTCTGTTTCCCTCCCCCCAATACTCCCAGCAAAGAGTCAGTCAGAGGCCTCCTTTTCTCCTTTTATTTACATAGATACATGTCCTGGCCACGTCTACCCACGGGCCTGCCAAGTTTCTGGAGATAACGAGGAAATTATAGATAAGGCCAGAATTACTCACGAATATATTCTTCCCTCCATTGATACAGTTTGCCCGCCCAAATTCATTGCTTTGTCCAAGACAAAAAACCAGGAAGTCCCGTCTCCTATTTATAGTCTCTGCAGATGTCACTGCATGACAATCATGACTTGGCTTCCTCCCCACGCTGGTTCTGCTGCGCCGTCACGCCTCCGCAGCCTTGCATCACTCCAAAACTGTTCTTGGGGCGTTGCCAAATCAGAAGAAGGCTCCAGAGAATCAGGCCTTGTCGGCCCCTCCTCCTCCCTTTGAGTGGGTGCCAGGGAGGGAGAGGCTCAAGAGAAGCAGGGCTTGCCAGGTCTTCTCCCTCACTTTCTGAATCATCCGAGTCCAGGAGTCTGGGTCCAGGAACCTAGGTCACAACAGCCAGGTCCGTTGTAAATAAAGCCCCCCTCATTTACGATCTCATACAGGAGGGGGGTACGGACGTTTTTGGCATTTCAGAGATCTGGTTGGGCACGGAAGGGAGGGTACACTTTATAGAAATGTGCCCACCGGGTTTCTGTGCGTTTCATCAGCCGAGGACCCAGGGTAGGGGTGGGGGGGTGGCGGTTGTTATTAACAAAGATAATAATAATAATAATAATAATAATAATAATAATAATAATAATAATAATAATAATAATAATAATAATGTTTTAATTTGTATACTGCCCTTCTCCCGAAGGACTCAGGGTGGTGAACCGGCAAATAAAATACAGACAAAAACATACACCATAATTAAAATAACCCTTAAAAAACTGATTCAAATATGCCGAAAATTTAAAATAACATTACACCCCATACAAATTACAAAAGTTAAAACCCACAATTAAAATTTAAAATTTAAAATCAGGCCAGTCCAGCCATATGAAATAAATAGGTTTTAAGTTCGCGGCGAAAGGTCCTAAGGTCAGGTAGTTGTCGGAGCCCGAGGGGAAGCTCGTTCCACAGGGTAGGAGCCCCCACAGAGAAGGCCCTCCCCCTGGGGGCCGCCAGTCGACATTGTTTGGCTGACGGCACCCTGAGGAGTCCCTCTCTGTGGGAATGCACCGGACGCTGGGAGATAGAGGCCGGCAGTAGGCGGTCCTGTAAGTAACCCGGTTCTAAGCCATGGAGCGCTTTAAAGGTGGTAACCAATACCTTGAAGCGCACC
This sequence comes from Ahaetulla prasina, assembly GCF_028640845.1. NCBI lineage: Eukaryota > Metazoa > Chordata > Lepidosauria > Squamata > Colubridae > Ahaetulla > Ahaetulla prasina. The sequence goes on along the minus strand of NC_080551.1, from coordinate 695,797 downwards.
CGGAAAACAACAGGTAGCCAGTGCAGTCTGCGCAGGATAGGTGTTACATGGGAGCTCCGAACCGCTCCCTCAATAACCCGCGCAGCCGCATTCTGGACTAGCTGAAGTCTCCGGGTGCTCTTCAAGGGGAGCTCCATGTAGAGAGCATTGCAGTAGTCCAGACGAGAGGTAACGAGAGCATGAGTGACGGTGCATAGGGCATCCCGGTCCAGGAAGGGACACAACTGGCGGATCAGGCGAACCTGATAAAAAGCTCTCCTGGAGACGGTCGCCAAATGATCTTCAAAGGACAACCGACCATCCAGGAGCATGCCCAAGTTGCGTACCTTCTCCATCGGGGCCAACAACTCGCCCCCGATGGACAGCCGCATCTGCAGCTGACTGTACCGAGGTGCCGGCATCCACAGCCACTCCGTCTTGGAGGGATTAAGTTTGAGCCTGTTTCTCCCCATCCCGACCCGGACGGCTTCCAAACACCGGGACAGCACTTCGACAGCTTCGCTGGGGTGGCCCGGGGTGGAAAAGTACAGCTGAGTATCATCAGCGTACAGTTGGTATCTCACCCCAAATCCACTGATGATCTCACCCAGCGGCTTCATATAGATGTTGAACAGGAGATGTGAGAGAATCGATCCCTGCGGCACCCCACACAGGAGGCACTTCGGGGTCGATCTCTGCCCCCCTGTCAACACCGTCTGCGTCCGGTCAGAGAGGTAGAAGGAGAACCACCGATAAACGGTGCCTCCCACTCCCAACCCCCCCAGCCGGCGCAGCAGGATACCATGGTCGATGGTATCGAAAGCCGCTGAGAGATCTAATAGGACCAGGGCAGAGGAATAACCCCTATCCCTGGCCCTCCAGAGATCATCCACCAGCGCGACCAAAGCTGTCTCCGTACTGTATCCGGGCCGAAAGCCAGACTGGAACGGGTCTAGATAGACAGATTCCTCCAGGTACTGGGGTAGCTGACATGCCACCACACTCTCTACAACCTTCGCCGTAAAGCGAAGATTGGAGACTGGCCGGTAATTCCCTAAAACAGCTGGGTCCAGGGAAGGCTTCTTGAGGAGGGGTCTCACCACCGCCTCTTTCCAGGCAGCGGGAAAGACCCCCTCCCGCAAAGAAGCACTTGCAATCCCCTGGAGCCAGCCTTGAGTCACCTCCTGTGTAGCCAGTACTAACCAGGAGGGGCACGGATCCAGTAAACATGTGGTGGCATTCAGCCTACCCAGCAACCTGTCCATGTCCTCGGGAGTCACAGGGTCAAAGTTATCCCAAACCACCTCAACAAGACGGGTCTCGGAACTCTCGTCTGGATCTACCCAATTTTGATCCAACCCGTCCCGAAGCTGAACGATTTTATCATATAGATAACCGTTAAACTCCTCGGCACGCCCTTGTAGGGGGTCCTCCCGCCCCTCCTGTTGAAGGAGAGAATGGGTCACCCGAAACAGGGCGGCCGGACGGTTATCTGCCGACGCAATGAGGGAGGAAACGTAGGAATGTTTCGCATCCCTCAGTGCCACTAGGTAGGTCCTGCTATAGGACCTAACTAGTGTCCGGTCAGCCTCAGAACGGCTGGATCTCCAGACACTCTCTAGGCGTCTTCTCCGGCGTTTCATCTCCCTCAGCTCCTCGGAGAACCAAGGAGCTGGTTGAGACCGACGCCGGGTCAGAGGCTGCAAAGGCACGACACGGTCCAAAGCTCCAGCCGCGGCCTGTTCCCAGGCCGTGACCAGCTCTTCAGTCGTGCCGTGGGCCAGATTCTCGGGAAGCGGCCCAAGCTCCATCAGGAACCTCTCAGGGTCCATCAGGCGCCTGGGACGGAACCAACGCATTGGTTCCGTCTCCCTGCGGCGGTGGGTAGCGGTCTGAAAGTCCAGACGAAGGAGAAAATGATCTGACCATGACAAAGGATCGATAACTAAATCTTTTAAAATCAGATCATTCAACCACTGGCCAGAGATAAAAACCAAGTCCAGGGTGCCTCCCCCAATGTGAGTAGGGCCATCAATTAATTGAGTCAGGTCCATGGCCGTCATGGAAGCCATGAACTCCCGAGCGGTCGAGGATGCCGTGCCAGTTGATGGCAAGTTGAAATCCCCCATGACCAACAGTCTAGGGGTCTCAACTGCCAACCCAGCTAGCAACTCCAACAGCTCGGGCAGGGCTGTTGTCACGCAGCAAGGAGCCAGGTACGTGATCAACAGGCCCACCTGAGTCCTACGACCCCACTTCACATAGAGGGTTTCACACCCAGCTATCTGAGGCACAGTGGTCTCCCTCGGTTCCAGACTCTCCCTAATAATAACTGCCACCCCGCCACCCCTACCTTGGGCCCTCGGCTGATGGAATGCTCGGAAACCTGGTGGGCACATCTCTACTAGGGGAACCGCCCCTTCTGTGCCCATCCAGATTTCTGTAATGCCCATAACGTCCGTGGTCCCTTCCTGAATTAGATCTAAAATCAGGGGAGCTTTATTAACCACGGATCTTGCATTACATAACATCAGCCGAAGGCCCAAGTCCCGGGTATTCTGGCCACTCGGGGAACGGGAAAATTCTGGGGGGCAGGAGCACGCAATCGCTCTTAAATAGCGAGGGCATGCCCCCAAAACCTGATATGGCCCCCCCCTTCCACCATATCTGCCTCTCCCACATACCGTATTGATCTGCGGTCGAGGGAGGCCACTGTACCACAGATAGCCGGCTGTGAATCCCTCTTTGTGAAGTGGGGTCGAGGGATACAGGTGGGCCTGCTGATCACGTTCCTGGCTCCCTGCGGCGTGACAGCGGCCCTGCCTGAACTGCTGGAGCTGATAGCCGGGCTGGCGGTTGATGCCCCCAGACTTATTGTTATGGGGGATTTCAACCTGCCATCGCTCGGCGAGGCATCGGCAGCAGCTCAGGAGTTCAGGGCCTCCATGACGGCCTTGGACCTGATCCAATTAGTTGACGGTCCCACTCACATTGGAGGAAATACACTGGACTTAATTTTTGTCTCTGGACAGTGGCTGAGTGATCTAGATGTAAGGGAATTAGTCATTCAACCCCTGTCATGGTCTGATCACTCTCTTCTTCGACTGGATCTTCGAACCACCTATCCCCATCACAGGGAGTCAGAACCAATACATTGGTTCCGTCCCAGGCGCCTGATGGACCCGGAGAGGTTCCTGACGGAGCTTGGGCCTATTCCAGCTCCCTCTGTACCTGGATGAAACCTTCTATCTGGACCCGTTCCAGTCCGGTTTCCGACCTGGGTACAGCACAAAGACGGCTTTGGTCGTGTTGGTGGATGATCTCTGGAAGGCCCGGGACAGGGGTTGTTCCTCTGCCCTGGTCCTATTGGATCTCTCAGCGGCTTTTGATACCATCGACCATGGTATCCTGCTGCGGCGGCTAGAGGGGTTAGGGGTGGGAGTTACCGTTTTTCGGTGGTTTTCCTCCTTCCTCTCGGGCTGTTCGCAGACGGTGTTGGCGGGGGGGCAGAGGTCGACCGCAAGGCGCCTCCTATGTAGGGTGCCACAGGGGTCGGTCCTCTCACCCCTCTTGTTCAACATCTATATGAAGCTGCTGGGCAAGATCATCCGTGGTTTTGGGATGCAGTGTCATCTGTACGCTGATGATACACAGCTGTACATTTCTACCCCAAACCATCCCAACAAAGCCGTCGAAGTGATGTCCCGGCGTCTGGAGGCCGTGCGGGTCTGGATGGGGAGAAACTGGCTCCGGCTCAACCCTTCCAAGACCGAATGGCTGTGGATGCCGGCATCCCGGTATAATCAGCTGATTCCATCGCTGACTGTGGGAGGCGAGTCATTGGCCCCCATGGCGAAGGTTCGCAATCTGGGCGTTCTTCTGGATGCACGGCTGTCGTTGGAAGATCAAATGACGGCCGTCGCCAGAGGAGCTTTTTATCAGGTTCACCTGATTCACCAGTTGCGTCCCTTCTTAGACCGGGATGCCCTATGCACGGTCACTCATGCCCTTGTCACCTCCCGTCTGGACTACTGTAACGCTCACTACATGGGGCTCCCCTTGAAGAGCACCCGGAGGCTTCAGCTGGTCCAGAATGCAGCCGCGCGGGTGATAGAGCAAGTCGAGGTTCCCATATAACACCACTCCTGCGTAAGCTGCACTGGCTTCCGGTGATCTTCCGGGTGCAATTCAAGGTATTGGTTACCACCTTTAAAGCGCTTCTTGGCATGGGACCTGGCTATTTACGGGACCGCCTACTGCGACCGACGGCCTCCCTGCGACCAGTGCGCTCCCACAGAGTGGGCCTCCTCGGGGTACTGTCGGCTAGACAATGTCGGCTGGCGACCCCCAGGGGGAGGGCCTTCTCTGTGGGGGCTCCAACCCTCTGGAACGAATTACCACCTGGTATTAGCCAACTCCCTGATCTCCGGACTTTCTGACGCTAGCTGAAAACATGGCTGTTTCACTGCGCAGGACTGGCCTGATAGTTTTAATTGGGAATTTTAAATGGGTTTTAAGGAGTTAGCCTAAATTTAAATATTTCATTTTAAATTATTTCAATGTTTGTAATATTGTTTTTATATGGCTGTAAACCGCCCTGAGTCCTTCGGGAGAAGGGCGGTCTAGAAATATAAATAAATAATAATAATAATAAATAAAATAATAATGTGTTTGAATTCTTTGCAGCAGAATCACCAACTCATATGCAAGTGTCCCTTGACTTCTTTTTAACTGTCCTTTATGGAGTCATGGTCCTGTTTTCTGTTCTGCGGTATCCCTCGTATACTTGGAGACCACCTCATTTGCAAGGGCCTGAAAGCTATTTCTGAACTCCACCACTAGAGATGGTCTTCTCCATCGCTTGCTTCTGGAGGTTATTCTCATCCGCTCGGCTTTCTCTTCCATCTGATGGTTTTTTCTTCTCTTATATAATCTGCTTATTCTGAAATAAACTTACTCCGAACTCTGAATGATCTTTCTCATCAGGCCATGAAGAAAGGCCATTTTTATAATGTTATTAAATATACAATTTAAAAACATTAGACATGGTGTGACTTGTCTGGTACAAACTTTTCTAACACTTTTTCTTTTGTGTTGATTACAATCTAACATCATGCATATTCCATATATACTTTTTATACATTTAATCACACTCCAGTTACATAGATATTCCCTTCGTATCTATTCAAATCCTGTTTACCCTTATCTAATATTTCTTATATTATTTTATTTATTTTTCTCCCCTGTTCTTCACTTTGTTTCTCTATCCCTACATTCCTCCTTTTCTCTAGCCATTTATAAAATGTATTCCAGGTTAAATAGAATTCTCATTCACCTTCATCTTTGAAGAAAGGCCTTTTGCTGCTCTAAATTTTCAACATTTTCTTCACGGACTGCTCTTGCATATGTTGCAAATATTTATCAAGTTGTTTTCCAATACTAAGACAAACATGGCCTGCAGGCCTCAATTGCAGATTTCTATATGATCATCTTCATTTTTGTTTCTATAGGTTCCACCAACAGAAGCACTTTTCGCTTCTTCTTGTTCTTCCCTCTGGTAGCATTTTATAAACGTGGCCTGCATCTCACTGAACTATCCAGGAAAATAATTAATCGCCTCCCTGCAAGCGCCTGAGTCCAGCACGTGAACGGACCTGGAAATAGTGGTTTCATACATGGTTTTGCAACCTTCTAGCATGAAATGGGTCAAAATAGCCCATCTTCTCTCAGATTATCTTCAGTTGAGAAACCACCACCTTCAATCACTTTATCCAGCCCTGCACAGATGAAGACTGGCCAATATTTGCCCACTCGGAGGGATGCAACAGAATGCTTTAAAAGTAGTTTGTGCCATCCCTTAATCTCTAATTTAGGCAGGATTGTTGTTCTTGTTACAACTAAGAAAAGAACTAATGTAGGGACTGCATGGAAAAACTTGTAGGAAGTTTTCTGCCTAACTCAAAGATGGGTTCACCTCAAGCACCCGGACATGTGCCCTTAAAATTATTTTATGGGAATCAGAATACCTTCCAACTCAACTACTCGTCTCATTTTCCAATATTTTGAAGGGGAAAATGTAAGCAGGGACTAAATTAGCCCTAATATACTTGAAAAATAAGGACTCCTCCTCGTCTAGGTGAATGACAAAAGCTGCCCAGCTCCCTCTGGGCCCCAATGTATCTACCCTTGTTCTGGACAGGTTTCCTTAATGCTGAACACAGCCTAAAGGACTTACTCTGCTGGTACTGCTGTGCTGCAGCGTTGGCCTGATTGATGCCGGCCTGCAACTCCTCCTTTTGCAGAGCTCCATCTCTGCCATCCTGAAAATGAAAAAGAAGAAGGTTGAAACTGCCTCTGAACCAGAACAAAATGAGAAGATGCGAACTAAGAGTGAAACAGCATCTCCAGCCCTTCAGTATTTTGTCATTACTTCTGTTTCCTTTTCTCCCATCAGGAAAGAAATTTGCTTAAGAGGAAGCAGGGACTTGGTGCTATCAGTGCAGAGGCATCTCAGAAAAAAATAATTCCGTGCCCTATTGCGGGCACCACCCCAGTCAACCCACTGCCAGTACTGATCAGGTGCACAGCCCACTCCGCATGCCAACACTGCGGACTTTCCCACAGCAGCAGCCCCAGGAGAGCCGAGAGCCGTGACATACTTCTCTCTCCTACCTTTTGCTTTTCTTGTTTCTCACGAAGAAGCTGCTTGAAGTACCAATCACTGTTTTCGGGATGCAGCGCACGGAGGCCCAGGACAGCTGAGGACAAAACTCTATACAAGGCAGCTGCATCTCCTTGGTCCAGAGCCAGATCAATCTTTGCTAAGGCTGAACGTGCTGGAGAGAAAGAAAAGGAAATCTACATGGAAGCCAATCAGGTTTCCCCCTTCATCAATATGTCCTCCACCAAGAATACCTGAAGATTATTGATAAGTCGCAACTGCCAATGTTGAGAGATGTAGCCTGCCTGGAGCAAACAAGGTTGAGATCTAGACATCCAGCCAACTCTATTGCTAAGGTATTTGTAGAAGATGGTTTTAACATATACAATATGTGGAAGCAATATTGAATAGAAAATTGCCTCCACAATGCTGTGCAAAGATTGCCTTGCATCTTGGAAAAACCACCTGGATTTGACCAGCCCTACCTGTGTGGTAGTTTCAAACTAGTACTTTGCCTAATTTATAGTGATTAGCTACGCTTATTTCAATCTTTAAAAATGGTGATCCCAGTTTAATTGAAAACTACAGGTCCATCTCTCTATGTTGCATTACATGTAAAGTCATGGAAACCATTATAAGCCAATTGATTATTTGCCATATGGAGGAAAGCATACTGTTATCTAGCAAACAGTTTGGTTTCAGGAAAAAAAAGTTGTGTAATTTACAACTTTTGCATTATAAAAATATTTGGACTACATGCTTTGACTAAGACAAACCTGTAGATGTAATTTACATAGATTTCTGATTCAGTAGTACATGATAAACTGCTCTTGAAACTAAATTCTTATGTTATTTCTGGATGTTTATACAAGTGGATCTCTAGATCTCAACTTTCTTTGCTCCAGGCAGGCTACATATACAAGTGGATCGCTGTTGTTGTTTTTGCCTAACAGGCTGTAGAAAAGTTAAAATAGGCAACTCCGTGTCTGATCCGGGATCACCTAGCCGTCTTGGGACCTACTCTTTTCCAGAGTATTTAAGAGTATTTAAGTTCACATAATGACTTATGTAATAACTTAAAAGCACTTGTGTCCTCTTCGCTGATGATGTAAAATTGTTTAATACTATTAAAAATTCACTTGTTTGGCAAAATGACATTGACCCCATTTTTAAATGGTCTTCAAACCGGCAACTTCAAATTTTGGTTAAGAAATGTTCAGTTTTACATATAAGGAAAACAAAACCAGAATGTAAAGCATAAGCTAGGTGGTACTAACCTCATTTGGTTAAGGACCCAGGTGTACTTCTCTCTAATGATTTATCTTCTAAAATTCATTCTAACAGCATTGCTAAAAAAGCACTAAAAATTGTGAATTTAATTCTATGAAGTTTCTGGAAATACTGTACTGCTCACTAGAGCTCACAAAACATGCATTAGGCCAATCTTAGAATATTGCTACGGGTCTGGATGGGGAGGAACAGGCTCAAGCTCAATCCCTCCAAGACGGAGTGGCTGTGGATGCCGGCACCCCGGTACAGACAGCTGCAGCCGCGGCTGACTGTTGGGGGCGAGTCATTGGCCCCGAGGGAAAGGGTGCGCAACTTGGGCGTTCTCCTGGATGGACGGCTGTCGTTTGAAGATCATCTGGCAACCGTCTCCAGGAGGGCTTTTTACCAGGTGCGCTTGGTTCGCCAGTTGCGCCCCTTCCTTGACTGGGATGCCCTATGCACGGTCACTCATGCTCTCGTGACCTCTCGCTTGGATTACTGCAATGCTCTCTACATGGGGCTCCCCTTGAAGTGCACCCGGAGGCTTCAGTTAGTTCAGAATGCAGCTGCGCGGGTGATTGAGGGAGCCACACGAGGCTCCCATGTAACACCGCTCCTGCGCAGGCTGCACTGGCTACCTGTGGTCTTTCGGGTGTGCTTTAAGGTTCTGGTTACCACCTTTAAAGCGCTCCATGGCTTAGGGCCCTGGTACTTACGGGACCGCCTGCTGTTACCTTACGCCTCCCACCGACCCGTACGCTCACACAGAGAGGGTCTTCTCAGGGTGCCGTCCGCCAAGCAATGTCGGCTGGCGGCCCCCAGGGGAAGGGCCTTCTCTGTAGGAGCACCTACCCTTTGGAACGAACTTCCCCCTGGCTTGCGTCAATTGCCTGACCTTCGGACCTTCCGCCGTGAGCTGAAAACGCACTTATTTATTCAATTCACTGGCTTAAATTTTTAAATATTATTTTTAACTGGGGTTACAATTTTATGAATTTTAAGGGTTTTAAATTTAATTATTTTAAATTTCGCCATCTATAGAATATGTTTTTTAATTCTTTGTTTTAATTGTATATTGTATTGTTTTTTGTTTTTTTTTTGTGTATATATACTTTATTAAACTTTTTTACATTAAAAGCATAAAAAAAAGGAAAAAAAAAGGCTTATATCATTTAACAGCTTATTTGTGGTGTTTTTCATCTAATAATAATCCATGCAATAATGACAAACATTAAATTATACATATTTGTGTTCTTATTTTATCTATTGATTATGTTTAGTAACTAAATATTCCTATCTCCTTTCCATCCATCCATACCACCGTTCCCATATACCATAGAATACTGATGTCTCCTTATCCTTCAGACTCAAAGTTAGTTTGTCCATTTCTGCGCAATTCATAATCTTTTGTACAATAAGTCTCTCTGTGGGCACACATGGCTGTTTCCAACATTGAGCGAAGGCCATCCTAGCAGCAGTTAATATATGTAGTATTAAATATTTTACACTCTTCACGTATTTTTTTTTAAAGATCCCCAATAAAAAAAGTTCGGGTTCTAGATCCAATTGTTCATTCGTGATTTCTTGTAGCCACTTTTTAATTTTTAACCAATATTTACGTGCTTCGGGGCAAGACCACCACATATGGTAATATGTTCCCTCTTTATTTCTACATTTCCAGCATATGGGAGACATTTTGGGATACATTTTCGCTAATCTCGAAGGGGGCAGGTGCCACCTATAGAACATTTTATATGCATTTTCTTTGTATGCTGCTGATTTGGTTAGTTTATAATTTCTGTTCCATAATTTCTCCCAATCTGATAAATTTATATTATGTCCAATATTTTGACCCCATGCGATCATACATCTGTATTGTTTTTTATAATTGGCTGTACACCGCCCTGAGTCCTTCGGGAGAAGGGCGGTATAAAAATCTAATAAATAAATAAATTGCTCAACTATTTGGAATCCTTGGCACATATCGGACATTAATACAATCGAGTGTGTTTAGAGGTACTTTACAAGAAAAATATTTGGGATTTCCCATCTCCCCAAGCTTGGAGAGACAAACTACTGCTTTTCCATTTCCATCTTGCCTAAAAAGAACAGAAGGCCTAAGCTTTTCACCACTCTTTGTTTATTTCATAAATAAGGTTGCTTGACTCCAAAAGGATCCTGGGTGCAGCTATAGTATCTTAAAAAAATGAAACCTAAGTGCCTGGACGAAAGCACACAGATTCCAAAAAGTAATAACAGCTCCAGAGGGGCTCCAGAGATCCCCTAGCCCCATGCCCAGGCCTTAAGGGCCTTCTGGGACGCTTTTAGAGCAGGAGCTGCATGTGTCTCCCAGGGGAGTCTGAAAGCATTTAACTACCCGACGTCTCCCAACTCTGCTGCTTACTTCCAGCTAAATTTCTAATTTCAACTTTAGAAGAGGAAGAGAACTATAAATAGAACATTTCAGTGAAGCAGGCCTGGGAATATGGAATAATTTGCTGCTCTTTGGAGGTGCTTTCACACAAGAAGGCAGCAAAAGAAGTACTAGAATAAATTCTTACTATTAACTTGGTTGACGTTGCCCTGAATCTCTGCTTGAGTCAGTAGCTCTTCATACACATCTCGCTCTCTTCCTGCATCCTCCGAGGCAACCTAGAAGCAAACCGGCATCATTTAGGAATTCAGAGATATCCTCAAGCCAACAACTTTCCACCAGAACACTGATGATGCCGATGGTCACTGCATTGGATCCTCACAGAGACAGGACTTGCAAAGGCCTTGAGGCTACACAGAAATCCAGCAGTGCCTTCTTCTAATAAATGATGGCACATAATAAAGCACCACTAAACATAATTAAATTTGCAAACTACCTGCAAAAAGTTATAAACTGCCAAAAGTTTTTGAAGGAACAAATGAGAAGTGATAGAAATAGGACATCAACCAGAGACCAAATTATTAGCCCAAATTTCAATAGGCCGCTTCTGCCAGCATGTGTTGGGCAGGCCGACCCACTGAGGAAAAACAGCTCCTCAGATATCCTGGACCCACAGAGGACTTAAAGGGAATGACCAACACCTTGAATTGGATCCGGAAGCAGATTGGCAGCCAGCACAGCTCGCATTACCTGCCACCCGAGCAACCTCCAAAACTGTCTGCCCTATTGCATTCTGAACCAATTGTAGCTTCTGAATATTCTTCAAGGATTGCCCCACATAGAGCATGTTGCAACAATCTAAATGGCAGATGACCAGGGCATGAGTGACTGAGTGCAGGGCCTCATGATCCAGAAAGGGGCAGAGTTGGCACACAACACAAAGTTGTGCAAAGCTCTCCTAGCCACGACTGCCACCTGCTATTTGAGCAACGTCACGAGCCTAAGAGAACCCTCAAGTTGCACACCAGGCCTGTTTGAGGCAGTGTCACCCCATACAGAACTAAGGGTGATAAACCTCTGGCTCCCAAGGCTCCACCTCCCCACTATGTCTTAGGGTTCAGTTGAAGCCTTGTTGCCCCCACCCAGTTCCCTACCGCCTCCAGGCACTGCAAAACAGCAATGTAGGGTCCCACGGCTACAGAAGCCATTACACCTTGGGCTCTGGTGTGACAACACTCAAAGATCAGCAGGTTGAATCCATAACAATTCCCCCCCCCCCTTGAGAGAATTTTACCCTCTTCCGTGCGTTTTCTGTCTTGTCCTGCTTGGCTTGATAGAGGGTGCTCTGATAGACGAGGGCCAGGATCTCATCGAGATTCACCAGCATGGCATTGGGGTTCTTCATTGCTGAAAAGGTTTCAGAGGGAATCTGACGGTCGATGGCTTCATTAATGGCAATCACGGCTGCGTGCACTGCAGGCAAGAGGAGATGAGAAAGGTTTGGCTCCGTTGCCACGAGCAGGAAGGCTCAGCAGCACAGCCCTCTTCCTGGGCAAGAGTGCCTGGAGAGCCTGGGAAGAGCTCCGCTCCCAAAGGCCGGACCCCCACCCCACGCCGAGGCTTGGTCAGAAAGGCAAGTCTGTGTTTCTTTGGGCCAAATATTCTGCGATTCAGTTAATGAGGAACACCCAGTGTATCTGTGACTCGGTCTCTAATTCGGAAATGCCTCCAATGAGAACAAAGGGAACCTGATTTGCTCTTACATGCCGCTTCATCCAGAGACAGCTCATTAGCTAAAATTCCGCCAATCTTGCCAAAGGCAGGCATCTGAATGCCATACTTCTCCAATTCGCTCCTCATGTTGCTGATTTCTTCCTCTGAAACAGAAGGGAAAGATGTTGTCTTGGGACAGGCAGCCCACAGGTGCAGGAAGGCGGAGGCAGAGAGATGCTGGGAGCTCCTCCTGCTCTCGAGGCCTGGCCAACAGCCAGGGCGTCTCTTCAGAGGGCTGGGCAAAGGTGGGGAGAAGGTCCAGGAGCTGCCCTTTCTGAAGATCCTGCACCCCCACTCCCCTACTGGTGGGCAGATCAGCAAAAAGGAGAGACTTATCTCACCTGTGAAGTCCACTTTGCCATACAGATCCTGAATCTGTGGAGCTAATCCCAACTTGAATAGGTATAGGCTGAAAAAAATGGAAAATCAAGCACACCAGAAGCTCTGGCCCCATTCCACAACACAAGCTCAGATTCATCCATTATTTGCTCATGCTCATGCTCTCTCTCTCTCTCTCTCTCACACACACACACACAATTATTCATGCAAGAAGAACAGATGTTGAAGAAATTATTTTTCTTTGAAACAAAGGCTCATTGGTCCAAATGACCAGTGGTGTCTGCTCCATTGGTCCATTTGGTGTTTGCTCAATTTGCACTGCTATTCTCGGTGGCTGCAACTGAGGGAGAGGAAGGGCCTCAGCCCAGAGATCCTGAACCTGGGGAAGTTGGCTGAGGGAGAGTTCTGGGAATTGATGCCCATGTCCTGGGAGCCTACTTGGCCATCCTGTAGCTTGATGCTGCCTTTTTAGGGCTTTCCTAGCCAGGTCTTCAGCCCTGATGATTTCTTCCCCCTCCAATGCTACCCAGGCCCAATTATGTTTAGTTTTCACAGGGAGAACTGTGCAACTTTAAGTTCATGCTTCTTCCGTTTCTTTGGCCTCCTGGGACTCTAACCTAACAACTGAGTTGGGCCTGCTTAAAACAAGGGCTTCACCACACACACCCCTCCGATCCCATCTGGATGGCAGGGCCGGGGTCAGCAGAGTCTTTCTTATTTGAGGTGCCCTTGGGGCACATCCTTCTATGTCTCCCAAGCAGCAGAACAGGAAGAGGGGGGCAACAAGACTGACCAGTTCGTGTCGCAGCGAGAATGGCTGAAAATAGCAGAGCTCCACCAAGCTCCATGAAAAACACCTAGTATCTACTGACCAGGAGACCCTACGGGGTCTTCACCACCACCTTGGAGGGGTGGTGAAGAAAGGATAGGTGCTTCATCAACCACGAGGAATTCGTAATTTCCTCATTAGGTTCAAAGAAAGCTCTCCTGAACGGCAGCAGGGACAATGGCCATTTTTGGCAAGTCACAAGCTGTGACAACTGGGACATTAAGATTTGTACTGGAGCGGTTCATGGACATAGCATTGAAACTGGGTGAGATAACATCCAACTTTTATTCTAGAGACTTAACCCATATATAAAAGAATTTCAAAAATAAACTCCAAGAGTTAAAAAGTGGCAATTAGATACATGGAGAAAGACTAAAAACTAAAGATTAAGAGGTGAAAGAAATGCCCAATGGGTGGCGGGAACCCCGGGCTGTTTCGTCCCCTGCTGTAGCTTCCTGTCGGCTGAATCCATCAGTGGCAGTTCTAACATTCTAACTAGCAAATCTTGGCTACTTCTCTCCCAAGTGATCCTTCTATATTTGGGTTAGGCCTTCCCGGTAGGTAGGTAGGTAGGTAGGTAGGTAGGTAAGTAAGTAAATAATAATAATAATAATAATAATAATAATAATAATAATAATAATAATAATAATAATAATAATAATAATAATAATAATAATAATTTAATTTATAGTCCGCCCTTCTCCCGAAGGACTCAGGGTGGTGAGCAGCCAGTTAAAATACAAAACAAACCCATACAATAATTAAAAACTACCCCTAAAAAACTTATTCAATTGGCCAAGCTAAAATACAATTACACCCTATAAAATCACTAAAATTTAAAACCCCAATAAATCCATTTAAAATTTAAAAATTAAGCCAGTCCAGCAAGACGAAACAAATAGGTTTTAAGTTCGCGGCGGAAGGTCCTAAGGTCGGACAGTTGTCGGAGTCCAGGGGGAAGCTCGTTCCACAAGGTAGGAGCCCCCACAGAGAAGGCCCTCCCCCTGGGGACCGCCAGCCGACATTGTTTGGCTGACAGCACCCTAAGAGCGCACCGGTTGTTGGGAGATTGAAGCCGGCAGAAGATGGTCCCGTAAGTATCCCGGTCCTAAGCCATGAAGCGCTTTAAAGGTCATCACCAATACCTTGAAGCACACCCGGAAGACCACAGGTAGCCAGTGCAGTCTGCGCAGGATAGGTGTTACGTGGGAGCTCCGTTGTGCTCCCTCAATAACCCGCGCAGCCGCATTCTGGACTAACTGGAGTCTCCGAGTGCTCTTCTAGGGGAGCCCCATGTAGAGAGCATTGCAATAGTCCAGGCGAGAAGTAACGAGAGCATGAGTGACCGTGCATAGGGCATCCCGGTCCAGGAAGGGACGCAACTGGCGGATCAGGCGAACCTGATAAAAAGCTCTCCTGGAGACGGTCGTCAAATGATCTTCAAAAGACAACCGCCCATCCAGGAGCATGCCCAAGTTGCGCACCTTCTCCATCGAGGCCAATGACTCGCCCCCGACAAACAGCCGCAACTGCAGCTGACTGTACCGGGATGCCGGCATCCACAGCCACTCCGTCTTGGAGGGATTAAGCTTGAGCCTGTTCCTCCCCATCCAGACCCGTACAGCTTCCAGACACTGGGACAGTACTTCGATAGCTTCATTGGGGTGGCCTGGGGTGGAAAAGTACAGCTGAGTGTCATCAGCGTACAGCTGGTATCTCACCCCAAAACCACTGATGATCTCACCCAGCGGCTTCATATAGATGTTGAACAGGAGGGGTGAGAGAATCGACCCCTGCGGCACCCCACACAGGAGGCACTTCGGAGTCGATCTTTGTCCCCCCGTCAACACCGTCTGCGTACGGTCAGAGAGGTAGGAGGAGAACCACCGATAAACGATGCCTCCCACTCCCATCCCCCCTAACCGGCACAGCAGGATACCATGGTTGATGGTATCGAAAGCCGCTGAGAGGTCTAATAGGACCAGGGCAGAGGAGTAACCCTTATCCCTGGCCCTCCAGAGATCATCCACCAATGCGACCAAAGCCGTCTCAGTACTGTATCCAGGTCGGAAGCCGGACTGGAACGGGTCTAGATAGACAGTTTCATCCAGGTACTGGGGTAGCTGACATGCCACCGCACTCTCTACAACCTTCGCCGTAAAGCGAAGATTGGAGACTGGACGGTAATTACCTAAAACAGTTGGGTCCAGGGAAGGCTTCTTGAGGAGAGGTCTCACCACCGCCTCTTTCAAGGCAGTGGGAAAGATCCCCTCCCGCAAAGAAGCATTTGTAATCCCCTGGAGCCAGCCTCGTGTCACCTCCTGCGTGGCCAGCACCAGCCAGGAGGGGCACGGGTCCAGTAAACATGTGGTGGCATTCAACCTTCCCAGTAACCTGTCCATGTCCTCGGGAGTCACAGGATCAAAACTATCCCAAACAACCTCAACAAGACGGGCCTCAAAATCTAGCCTGCAGTAGTTAACTGAGAAGTCCAATCACAGCAAAATCCACTCTTCAATACAGTACAACTGGTTTTCAAAGTTATAGCTGTTGCAGTGCCCGCACGGTCACATAATTGCAATCTGGGCTCTTGCCCATCATTTGTACTTATGAATGGGTTGCCACGTCTGCCATAATCACGTGATCACCATTTGCAATTGTCTGTGTCGGCTTCCTCAGAAAGTCAAGAAGGAAGCTGGCAGGGAAGGCACAAGTGGCTTCATTCTTCTGTGCAGCACGCTGCCTCCCCGCTCCCCAGCAAAAGGAAGTCTTTCTTTCTAGCTCCAGGAGGGCAGGGCAGCAATGCACTCCACACTCCACGGAGAAATGCTTCCCTGTGCGGCCCGTTGCCTGCCTGGCCCGCCATGGGCTAGTAAGAAAGACAGACTTTCGGGTGGGGTGGGGAGCATGGAAGATGGGATCATCAGAACCAGGCCTTCCTTTCTCCAGCCTAGCATGCCGTACAGAAGGGAGCTGCCTGCACTCTTTTGGCAGGAAGCTCTTTTGATTTGTCCATTTAACAACCCGGATACGTAGCAACCACACCTGAGAGAGCTGGGTCAGCGGACGTTGAATGAGGCAATCACGTGGGCATCTCACTTAATGATAGCAACAACTTACAACAGCAACTGTGGTGGCCAGGCTCCATTACGCTTGCAATTCAAGGACTACCCGTACAGTGGCAACGTAAAAGCTTTTCACTGACTCTGGCAATAATCCTGTACATGTGTGAGCGGATGGAAGGGCAGAAGGAGAGGTCTTTACATGTGTATATGTGTAAATAAAGAGAGTCCTTGTCCAAGTTATTGTTGCTACAAAATTTTGCCCTCCGTTGCTCCAGATATTTACTAAACAAATCTATGTCTGAAACTCTGGGTTTTTTCCAAAGTAATTTTTCTTTTAAAATGCAACCCAAAATCAGCACATGCACCAAACCTTTGTGAAGTATTCATTCTACTTTTAGGTTATATTCAAGGAAGACAGAATATCAGACCGGCAATCCTGAAACTGTTTATAATGTTAAACTCTGATTGACAATCACTCTTCCAATGATCATGCTACCTATTCTCAAGAGGGAATTTTCTTCCACACATTTATGTGTATGCTGGTTTTATTATGCCTATATATAGGAACACTAATGCATCGCAGAAGGTCAATTTTGTCTCTTCATCTTTGCACCCAAGATACAAAATCCCCTACATCAACTCCTATATGTGGTTGCTTTTCAATTTCATATATATATATATATATGTCTTTGGTTGTTCGGGTTTTCTCCCGTGTAAAATTGGAAGTGTCTTGGCGACGTTTCGACGAAGTCTCATTCGTCATCTTCAGGCTTCAGCTTCGTGCTTGGAGCTCCCAGAAGAATGAGACTTCGTCGAAACGTCACCAAGACACTTCCAATTTTACACGGGAGAAAACCCGAACAACCAAAGACCTACATACAAACACCCGTGAAAACCTCAGAAAACATACACACACACACACACACACACACACACACATACATATTTCATCTAATCATTTTCTCTAAGACTCTTACACAGCTAAATTTCTGTGGAGATTCTCAGTCATCCAGGTCATGGTTGTCCCAAAGATACTTTTTCAAGAGGCCACATTGGACCGAGAAGACAGCTGGTTTGAAAGAGGGGTCAAAGAGGCCATCTAATGTCAAAATTGAACAGCCCCTCTCTCAACAGAGGGGCAGGGGTACAACATCATCTATCTCCAATCTACAGCACAGTCCTTTCAATAGTTCCAAGAAGGCTCCACATCCATGTGGACCCTGAGGACACAGATAAGTGTGGTGTTAACAACTCGCTAACAGGATACCATTCGCCGCCATCCAGGCAGATCTGAAGAAGCTTCTTTGATGAGAAGTGAAACATCTTCAAAGACAAATCAGAAAGTCCAGTTGCCTCTTGAAAAAGCACCTTTGGGACACTGACACAGGGTTATGTCAATATTTGGATGGTTTAACAGGTATCTTATCATTACCTGAGTGCATGGATACAGTAGATGCAGCGTGGCATGTTCTTCCGATCATAGATGTCTGTTGTCTCCGGGTAAAAAATCTGAAGAGAGGGCAAAAAAGGAAGGAAGAGAAAAATGATTGATCCTATCTGAATCTGCATTAAAAAAGAATCTTTTTCACAATGTGAAAATCCATTCAGGGGATCTAGCAAGTCATTAACTTTTGGGAGCAGAGGAAAGACTGCAAATCTTGTGACACATTAAAGGAGAGAAGATCACAAACCTATGGAAAAGTTAGAAAAGAAAAACTTCAATCTGGAGAGGTCAGGTATAGAATACCTATTAAATGTTTAAAAACTATGTTTTGCTCACTTCTCAGAACATAATATATACAATGATCCTTTTCATTTCTTTATCTGACTGCAAGTGATGTGCAAAGGATACAGAGAGCGCAGCATCCAATCAACTAGAGCCTTCCAAAACTGCCACCTGGATTGGGGGCCTTGCTTTGAAGCAAGATGGCGAGGCAAACTTCAGAATTGGAAACGGGTATGAATGTTCTTCTCCAGTAATATTAAAATTAAGAATACAAAATGTTTTTGCTTGGCAACTTCAATTGGGGCAGCAACTTGGTAGTTAGGCAAATCAGCCAAGTGATCATTAAGTGAAAATCATGTCTCTGTGACTGTGCTTAGAATTTTACTTCTTTTACTTCAGCCTTCCTTTGCTTTACAGCAGGGGTGTCAAACAGCTCACGGGCCAGATGCCTCACACGCTGCTCATGGCCACGGCCGTTTTAGCAAAGGGTTGTGATACATCATGTGGTGACAACATGTTGTCACGAGTTTGACACCCCTGCTTTATAGCATCAGAAGGATATGATCACAAACAGCAGGATGAGCCCAAAATGGTAGGGCAGGCTTCCTGAACTCAATTCATGAGACAATCTTATACCCTTTTTATCAGGCAGGAACAACCAGAGTTCAATTAGCTGTTTTTTTGCTCAAATCTATACACAGGAATATTCTCAAACTGACGGTTTATGGGTAAATGTCAGGTGAAAACAATCAGGTAAAGGTTCCAAATTACTGCTTTATTGTTCAAGTCCATACATAGGAATCTTCTCAAACGTAAAGGTTTGCACCTGGGTAAAACTAGATAAGGTTCAACAGCATTCACATGGTCTTGAACTTTGTGTTCTGTGCCCACAAAGAGATTCCAGACCAAGTCCCTGTTTGACTCCTCCCCCTAGCTTGGCCAGTCTCTCTCTAATACTTGTTCCTCGCTCTCTTCCCTTTGGAATACTTATCCCGGTACTGGGATAAGTAACAAGAGGAGAATGTACGTTTTTATTTACATTCATTAGAGGAAGGAACTACAAGAGTGAAATTACACACTGAAAGGAATGTACTATCGCCAGCTATTTGCCTAGCTGACTGAACTAGGAAGCAAGCAAAAGCCTTTAGTGGCAAACAATTCCAGGCAGCAACTGAAGGCTTCTAATCAACTAATTACAGAGGTAAGCTTGTTAGCTTGCCCTCAGCACTTTTTAGGGATGTGCTGCACTGCACATAACAGCAAAGAGAAAAGGGTCAGGTACAAGATCATGAGCACTAACTTACCATAATGGTGAAGAAAGGAGAGATGGGGAGAACTGAGAATGTCGTAAACGTGGGCACCAGTCACAAAGTGCCTTT
The DNA here is from genome assembly GCF_028640845.1 of Ahaetulla prasina. Classification (NCBI taxonomy): domain Eukaryota; kingdom Metazoa; phylum Chordata; class Lepidosauria; order Squamata; family Colubridae; genus Ahaetulla; species Ahaetulla prasina. The sequence continues at coordinate 676,403 of NC_080551.1, read as the reverse complement.
TTCTTTTCAAATAAAAAAATCTACGGCCACAAACTATCTCAGACAAAAAAGGTGGCAGCAGGAGTACTGGACAGGTCTCCACACTGGCTTTCCTTTAATTGTCCTACCCAATCAGTACACCATATAACATCTGGCCCCTCCCCATGCCTACATTTTTTCCATGGACCCGTTCATGCAGTTCCCAAAATATTCCCAACTCATTCCTTCATCAAATAATTCTTGCTCATATGAAGTTAAATCTAGAAAGTCTTTTAGAATCAAAAATTGCACCGGGGTGGGGTGGGGTGGGCAATGGTTTCAGAAAAAGGAAGCGTTTCATCCCTGAAGAGTTCAGAGGAGCTTTTAGCCCCACTCCCCCATTCCAGCCAACCTACCTTAGGAAGGCCAATTTCAGCCATTGCATTCAGCCACTGAATTACATTGTCCGTATGACGAAAGTGGAGGCCTGTGGCCTGAAACACAGAGGGAGAAGAAAATAAATGCAAAGATTGGACAAGCACTGCAGCTCCAGGACAGGCTAACCAACTGCTTCACTGATCAAGAAATGAGGTGCCCATGAAAGCCTTTCTATGTAGGAGAGGAGCACTGTAGCCTATGGGGCCCAGACCCTTCTTTCCCAGAAGGCTTTATGGGATCAGAGCAGACTGCAAGAGCTTCTTAACTAACCTCATTTGATGCACCATTTTAGTTAAGGCTTGATAGTGACAGATGGCATTTTTCTCATGTATGCATTGTTTCTTGAATCATTTTTTAAAACTAAAACTTCCTTATCCAGCAGAACAGGAAATGTTCACCTACCTTGTATCTAGTTTGCTCACGATCATAAATTTTTTTGAGAGACACCACTTTGGGGGAGAAAAAGTTTCCAAGTTTAGCCAGGTGGACCCCATTCCTGAGCCCTTCTTCCAGCTCTGTTGTGGGGGGCAGCTCTTCATTCAGACATGCTTCCATCCACCTGAGAAAAGAGGGCAGAAGCCAGTTAGGGAAGGATTTCCAGGAGAATCAAAATGAAGCCTAACTTATAAGTCCTTTGGATTTAATTTCTATGATTTTTTGTCATATCTTCCTGGAGTTTTGCTATCGCTTCTTGTATTGTCGATAATGTAGACTGCATCGATTGCATGTTTGGCACGGCATTCGGTCTGTCAGCAGATAAGCATTCCTTCAATTAATCTTTGATTCGATGAGGATGCAGTCAATGTTGAGACTGATGGTGTGGCCTTCTTTCCTGTTTTCAGGGTTGTAATAGTGGTCATCTCTCTTATACTTTTATGTTGCTCACCTAGAATTTTATATATGTTTTCCCAAATTACCATCCAGTTTGTTAATCTAGTTTGTATTATATATGTATTAATTTCCTTCTAGTATATAGAATTCTATCTCTATAGATAAGTATTAATAAGTATTATTAAATATCCATAAATAGCACTAGCAATAGATAGTAGCTACAGTAAGTATTATGTAAAAAATACAATAAATGCAATAAATAAATACAATAAATATTAGTAAATCTAATGAGATTTAAAAAACCCAAAATTATTAACAAATCTAATTAATAGTTAATAAATATAATAACTACAATTAGTATTGGGTACACACAATCAATAAATCCAAATATCTAACTATTTCTGATTAGTTTAAAATATTTTATCTATATTTAACTTTAATAGGTGGGAATATGTAGTTTCTGAAATTGAGTTTTAAATAGATATATAGATATATATATATAAAAGATGAATACAAGTTTGTATTTCTATCCTTACAGCTCTATATTGTCTATTTGCTAAGTTTTGTGAATAAATATAATCTTTATCAGGGTGATTAATTTTATATATTTCTTAATAGGTCTATATTCTATAATATAAATAGCCAGTTTTAAGAATACCAAGAGATATAAGGAGTATATAAATATAGGGGAATATAAAAATATAAAGAGATAGGTAGTTAAATATTATTGGTCCCATTCTTCTCACTGTTGCATCAGCTTCCGTCTCGCAATGGCAGTCTTACTCTATCTGTACAGTCACTCTCTCGCAATCTTTCCTTCCCGACTGTCAGCCTTTCGTTTCTCCGTTGGAGCTCAGATCTCTAAGTTTTGAGACAGAGGGCGAAATACCACTTCTTTCACCCTTTAACTGTTTATTGTTCTCTTCTACTTGCTATTCTGCTCCCAATGTCGAAATGCCACCAGTGTTTCAGGATGTTTGGAGATTCACTCTGTTTTCTTAAAAGCTCCTCCAGTTGTTTCTTCACTGGTCTTCCAAACTCGGCTAAATCCACTGCTCACGATACAGTTGTTGTGCTGTCTTCACTCCTCGCTTCCTTCTTCTTTGGTCAGCACATCATGCCACCAGGTCTGTCATTAAGGCAGGCTTCTTCCACTTTGGGTTGGAGACTCTCTTCCTAGCGCAGCGGGAAACAGCACCTTTCCACGCTGCCTCTGAGAGTTCCTCCTTCTTTTGTTTATCCCTCCAGGATAGAACTTCGCCTCCTACAGCATCCGATTGCTAGAACCCGGCACAGGGAATGAAACTCTGTTCCTCTGTACCACCACGGCACAACATCTCCTTTGGGACTGAGATATACAAATTGGATGATAGAATGGGCTCAATCCAAGAAGTGATTCAGAAAAACGAGAAAAGAATAAAAACTATTGAAGACAGAACAGAGCAAACTGAGAAAAAGCTAGAAATGGTAGATCAGAAAATGACTGGGCTGAATAAGGAGCTAGAAAAGTCTCTTATGCATTGAGAAATGGACCAGGCCTCCTTCTTTCTGAGGTTTCAGAATGTCACAAAGACAAAGGAAGACCTAGGGATGTTAATGGCAGATCTAATTGCAAAAGCCCTTCAAAGGGAAAAAGCAAGAGATCATTAATGAATTGGACGATGTGTATAGCGTCTATACAAGTTATGCTAGACACCACAAACTCCCTAGGGAAGTTCACATAAGATTTGCCTGCAAGAAAGTGAGAAACATTATATACAAGATTACAAGAGAGGAACTGATGACATATAAAGGGAAAGAAATTATCACCTTGAAACAAATCCCTAGGAGGGTGCATGAACAATGGAAGGACTATTGCTTCTTATCGACCCAATTAAACAAAAGCAGGGGTGAAATGTTCCCGGTTCGGACTGGTTTGGCTGATCCGGTAGTGATGACAGCCAGTGGTTCAGAGAACCGGTAGCAATGGCAGCTCGAGGCTCCACCCACCTGCCCGGTCATCGTTAATTCCTGGTTTTACTTCTGGAAAACCAATAGTAAAAAAATGCTTTAATAGTAAAAAAAAAAAAGTTCCAATAATCAGCTGAGCGACATAGGATCGTGGAAACTTTTTTTTTTTTAAACTTTTTAAGCATTTTTTACTACCGGTTCTGGAGAAACTTGGCTGCTCCCCCTTTTCACTAACCCTGAGCTTCCTGCTGCGGATTTTCACACTTTGTTTTACATGCCTGGGATCATCGCCCTCATCTTCTTTTTTCATCTCCTCTTCATCTTCCAAATGGAAAAATACCAGGAACAAGTTCAAAAACAAGCATGTGTTTGCTTCTCTATTTGTAGGAAGCTTTCATACCTGTGAAGGCAATTCTGGCTTCCTGCGCTGCTTGCTAAAAACCTCACCAGTACCACCGTGTGTGTGCGTGTGTGTCTGTGGTCCTGGTCTTTCGCAGCAGCCTGTGCCTGACGACCACCGCCTCACCTGTTGCGCCTCCTGGGCAGGCTGGTTGGGGGTCTCCAGGGCAGCCAGAGCAGCCAAGGTGTCCGTTCTCCTTCCCAGGGTGGCGGGGGCAGGGCGAGGTGCCTTTAAGATAAGCGGCTTTTAACTATAAATATATTCCTTTTAAAACCACGAGGCCAAAAGCAGAGTGGTGAAGGGGGGGGAGGTGAGTGTGGAATCGAGCCCTGTGCTGGGAGGGGTCAAACAGGAAGCCCTTCAGCCACAAGTTTACACGGCAAGGAAAAGGAAGGCTGCACGTGCACGTTCCCCCAAGTGCAATGCCATGACCTGCCTCCCTACCTCAGCCCCTGATCACGTGTGCCAGGCTGATCTTTATTCTGGGTGGCGAGGGGGGGCAGTGGCATGAGAGAGGAAGAAGTGGCTATGAGCGTAGGTCAGAGCAGCAGGGAGAAAAAAAGTGGGAGGGGGCACTTTAGTAGCCTGGGGAATCGTTCCCTCTATCAACTCTCATTAATTATACGTATGAACCAGTAATTGATCGTCTATTCCCCTGAGACGAGGGCACATTCACTCATCTCCCACACACACAAGCACCCCTCCTCAGCAGCCACCCACCACAATCTTCACTTTCCCTTCCTCTCGCTCCCCCTCATGGGTGAACTTCCGTGGCTTTGACACATAAGCAGTTCAGCCTGCTGACAACGAACCGCAGGGCGCAGCCATGGAAGGGCCAAGCGAGGCTGCACTGAATGTCGGTGTGGAGGCAGGAAGGGGGGAGAAATGACCCGTCCAATCCATCCCGCCTTCATTCCTCTTTTCTTTGGAGACCATCCAGAAGGATCTTCGGGGCTAGGAGGCATTGGGTCTGGCTTGGCGAGGGGGAGTCAGGCTGGTCAGGTGCTGATCATCAGAACCTTTTTTTTACTTTTTAAAGCATTTTAACTAGTTAAAAATCCTTTAAAAAGTAAAAAAAAAAGTTGGTCATGTCCAGCCAGTCACATGACCACCACCAAGCCATGCCCACCAAGCCACGCCCAGGCCAAAAAAAAAAAATTAGATTTCACCACTGAATGAAAGGAATATACAGTTCCAATAGATTACCCAGGAGGGAATGCTAGTCTCCTGGAACAAAAAAAAAGATTAAAATTGCCAGTATGGGGAAAGCTCAAGAACTTTATGACCGGCTGGTAGGCTCAGAGGAAGAATATAGCAGCAGGAGAAAAAGTGGGAGGGGCACTTTAGTAGCCTGGGGAATCGTTCCCTCTATCAACTCTCATTAATTATACATATGAACCAGTAATTGATCGTCTATTCCCCTGAGACGAGGGCACATTCACTCATCTCCCACACACACAAGCACCCCTCCTCAGCAGCCACCCACCACAATCTTCACTTTCCCTTCCTCTCGCTCCCCCTCATGGGTGAACTTCCGTGGCTTTGACACATAAGCAGTTCAGCCTGCTGACAACGAACCGCAGGGCGCAGCCATGGAAGGGCCAAGCGAGGCTGCACTGAATGTCGGTGTGGAGGCAGGAAGGGGGGAGAAATGACCCGTCCAATCCATCCCGCCTTCATTCCTCTTTTCTTTGGAGACCATCCAGAAGGATCTTCGGGGCTAGGAGGCATTGGGTCTGGCTTGGCGAGGGGGAGTCAGGCTGGTCAGGTGCTGATCATCAGAACCTTTTTTTTACTTTTTAAAGCATTTTAACTAGTTAAAAATCCTTTAAAAAGTAAAAAAAAAAGTTGGTCATGTCCAGCCAGTCACATGACCACCACCAAGCCATGCCCACCAAGCCACGCCCAGGCAAAAAAAAAAAAATTAGATTTCACCACTGAATGAAAGGAATATACAGTTCCAATAGATTACCCAGGAGGGAATGCTAGTCTCCTGGAACAAAAAAAAAGATTAAAATTGCCAGTATGGGGAAAGCTCAAGAACTTTATGACCGGCTGGTAGGCTCAGAGGAAGAATATAGCAGCAGGGAGGAATTAGAATCAGCCAGCCAAGATGAACAATGACAAGAGACTCAAGAGAAATAGAAGTAAAGAAGAGAAGGAACACCAAGAAGAAAAGGGGGTAAGAACAAGGACTCAAAGAAGGCAGCGAGTGGTACAAAATTAAGAATGGAAGAGGAACTGAAATTAATATCGCTAAACGTGAATGGCCTAAATTCATCTTCCAAAAGAAGACAGATATTTTCAAAATTAGTTAAACAAAAAGTAGATATTGTGTGCCTCCAGGAGGTGCACATTAAAAAACAAGATGAAAAATATTTACAATATAATAAATTTATATTATAATAAAGGGAAACTTTATTCAACATTAGCAGAAGAAAAAAAAGGAGGGGTGGTGGTATACATCAAAGAGGGGATAATAAGTAAACATATATATACAGACACAAGAGGAATAATGTTAATAATTGAAATATTAATGGGTCAAAAAATATTGTTAGTTGTTACATACTAAAGGGATTTCTATAAAAATGTGTATGATAAGATAATGGAAATAGGGAATGACAATATTTGTTTGATTAGTGACTGCAATGTAATAGTGGACATTAAAAAGGATTATGCAAATAATCAAAAAACAAAAATAAAAAGGAATACCTTACCAAAGTTTTTTGGTTTTTTTTTGAAATGGCAGAAGAATTAGACCTATTAGATAAATGGAGAACCCGAAACCCAGTAGAAATAAAATTCACCTTCTATTCTAATCCCCACAGATCATGGTTAAGAATTGACATGGCCTGGATAAATGGAGACTTAGTTAAAGATATTGAAATAGTAGAGATTATGCCAAATACGTGGGCCAACCATAATCCTCTCATAATAATTTGGAAAGGACAAAAAAGGAAGAAAGGTACATGGACATTGAATCCACAAATTTTAAAAGAAAAAGAATATATCCAAAAGATTTTAAAAGACTTGGAATTATTTTTTAAAGATAACAAGAAACACTACATCTCATTACAAAACCTCTGGGATACCACAAAAGAATATTTAAGGGGGATTACAATAGCATATATTGCAAAAAGAAATAAAGATAAGTGGAAAGATTATAACATATTGTCCAAAGAAATGAAAAAGTTACAAAATTAATTACAAACAGATCCTGGGGACGAACAAACTAAAAATAAAATGACCCTAGTTAAATATAATGAGAATATTTTGGACCAAAAAGAATTGGCAAGAAATTTAAAATTTGCAAAACAAAATTATTTTGAATATGCTAATAAACCAGGGAAGTGGCTGGCCTATCAATGAAAAAAGGAAAGTGGAAAAAGAATAATACGTCAGCTACAGGATGAAAATGGAACTGTGGAAAGTAATATGGAGAAGAAAAAGAAAATTACACAAGAATTCTTTGAAAGGCTTTATAGACAAGAAGAAACAGTACAGGGGAAAATAAGTGATTATTTGAAGGAAGAAATTGCATTCTCACTGAGAGAAGACAGGGAAGTACTATATAAGGAAATAACATTATTCGAACTTAAAGAAGCAATTCGGAAGCAAAAAAGTAATAAGACCCCAGGACCAGATGGGTAGCCAGGGGAAATTTATAAGCACTTAGGATATTCGATAGAATTATTACTGTTGGAAATACGTAATGAAGTCTTGAGGAAAGCAAAGGTACCAGAATCATGGAAAGAGGCATACCCTGATCCCTAAAGAAGGCGCTGAAAATAAACAAATTAAGAATTATAGACCAATCTCACTGTTAAATTCGGATTATAAATTTTTTATGAATATTATGGCAGAACAGATTTAAAAAAAACTAAATGAGAAGATACATACAGACCAAAATGGATTTCTCTCTATGGGACAAATTAGAAATAATACTAGAATAATAATTAATATACTGGAATATTATGAGGCGCACTCAGAGAGACAAGTGGCCCTTGTCTTCCCGGATGCTCAAAAAGCTTTCGATAATGTGAATTGGGAATTTATGGTCCAACAAATTAAAGCCATGAAATTCAGAGATAAATTTGAAAAGATGATTGAGTTGATTTACTCTACGCAAAAGGCAAGAGTAATAATAAATGGGGAGACTACAAACCTATTTATCATAACGAAAGGAGTTAGGCAGGACTGTCCAATGTCATCTCTGCTCTTTATCCTGATCCTAGAGACACTACTACAAAGAATTAGACTAACTGTGGAAATAAAAGGAACTAAAATTAAACAGGAAGAATTCAAATTGCAGGCATTTGCAGATGATATGGTATTTGTCATAGAGGGCCCATTGGAATCTGGATCGATATTATTGCAAGAGATAGAGAAATATGGGGAGGTCACAGGCCTCAAAATTATCAAAGAAAAAACTAAAATGTTAGTCAAGATTTTATTGGAGAAACAAAAGGGAGAACTCGAGAAAAAAATGAGGCTTCAAATTGTACAAAAAGTGAAATATCTAGGTGTTTGGCTAAGAGCAAGATGCTCAGCATTAAAAAAGAATAACTACATGAACTTAATACAACAAATAGGGAAAGATGTGGGAAGTTACAACGGTCATAATTAGGGAAAATCGCAACAATTAAAATGAATATTTTGCCAAAATTGCTCTTTCTATTTCAAACGATCCCCATAAAACTAGATAATTTTTTTTTTAAAGAATTAAATAAGATGACTACGAAGTTTGTATGGGCAGGAAAAAAGGCGAGGATAAAATTAATTTCACTTCAGGTCAGGAGAAGTAGAGGTGGCTTTGGACTCCCTGCGAGGGAGACTTATTATAAAGCAACAAGTTTGGTTTCGGTCAGGGTATGGATAAATTTAAAGAACAAGAGAATTTTAACATTGGAAGGACACGGTCTTCAGATGGGGTGGCATGCTTTCATATGGAAACATTTCTATTTCTACAGACATACATTGCAAGATTCGCTGACACAGATTTGGGAGAGAATTAGGAAGAAGCACTATTTTAAAATAGCGGGCTGGCTATCCACTGTGGAGGCAATGATTAACCCTAACACATTAGACATTGGTAAAATGGTAAAATATAACGAAATTTTGGATAACGGGAAAATTAAAATCCAACCAAGAATTAAAGGAGCAGGGAATAATTATAGATTGGTGGCCTTATCTCCAGCTACAATTGAGATACAAAAAAGATTTAGAGAAATTTGGATTTGAACCGAATTTAACACAACTAGACAACTTATTAACAGGCCCAGAAAAGAAATTACTATCTAAAATTATAATTATTTATTAAATTTTGATTTGGAAGAAGAAATTGTAAAGGGACCAATGATAGCTTGGGCTAAAAATTTGGGACATAATATTAAGTTAGAAGATTGGGAAAAAAAATGGAAGAAAAATTATACATTAACAAAATCTGCTGCATATAAAGAAAATCAGTATAAAATGTTCTATAGGTGGCACTTAGCCCCAACAACACTTGCAAAAATGTATCCCAATCTAAACCCTAACTGCTGGAAATGTAAAAAAGTACAAAGTACCTTTTTTCATCTATGGTGGCTTAGCCCAGAAATAAAAAAATACTGGATTAAAATACAAAAATGGTTAAATGAAATTACACATTGCCAAATAGAATTGAAGCCTGAACTGTTTCTTCTGGGGATCATTAAGGGAAAATATCCTAAAAATATTAAATATTTGATCATTCATATTATTACAGCAGCGATAATTGTACTCACACAAGCCTGGAAAATGTTCACTACAGAGACAGATTGTGTAATAATCCGATAAATTTTTGAGTGCAGAAATGGACAAACTTACTAAAGAATATTACTCAACCTGGGAAAATTGGTATCAATGGATAGAAAATAAAAATAGAAAATATATAGATCAAAAGAAGACATAAATTGTGTTTATATATATTTGATCAAGAAGGAATATCTGTGAATATATGAATAGAGTTAAGATTTGTGTACTGTTGGAACGACGTTGAATTATACAACTATCATGGATGTATTATTGTTATAGATGTATTTGTATTAGTATTTTAATATTTTAAATTTTAATAAAGTTTTGAAAATTAAAAAAAGTCCTTTAGAGACCCACTTTACTATACCAGAACAGTTAGAAATCAGAAATGTTGTGGAAATACAATTGATATCAAAGTGAATAACAAAATCAAAGGCATCAGTCAATAAATTAAACAGGTACCTACGTGAACAATTCAAGCAGAATGGATACCCACAATCATTTGTCACAAGATGTCTGTGCAACACAGTGGGGACAGAAAGGAAGAAACAAGGTACAAGACCAACCACATAACACACTCTGACATACATCAAAAATATTTGTGAAGCTATAGAACGCAGTTTCCATGATCTGTAAGTGGGCATCGCACACCATCCAGAGACTAACATACGAGGACAAATTATGCATTGTAAAGATCGCTTGGAGGTGGGAGATACTTCCAATGTAATCTACCGAATCCCCTGCCTGGATTGCCCCTGTGACTATGTAGGACAGACAAGAAGGATGCTAACCACCAGATTACAAGAACACAAGCAAGCGATCAGACGAGGAGACTCAAACTCATTGGTAGTCTCACACTACAATGAACAAGGATACAATACTGTACAGTAATCACAGCACAGGCGCAAATCCCGTCTTCTTCTTCACGAAGAGGACCGGGGCCGAGAGAGGGGACTTTGAAGGCCGGATGAACCCTCGGGCCAGATTTTTGTCCAGGAAGTCCCTGAGGTCGGCCAACTCGGGCTCCGACATGGAATACAGGCGTCCCACAGGCAGTGGTGCGTTGGGCAGAAGGTCCACGGGGCAATCGTAGGGCCGATGCGGGGGTAGTTGGTCCGCCTCCTTCTCGCTGAACACGTCGGCGAAGTCCATCAGCTCAGGAGGCAAGGTGATGGCAGCGGTGGGGACGTTCTGGCCGGCACAGGTGTGGCGGATGTGATCAACGCACTGCAGACTCGGGAAAGAGATGGCGTTCCGCGACCAGGCCACCTGCGGATCGTGGGTCCGAAGCCAGGCCAACCCAAGGACCAAGGGAAAATGAAGGTCCGCCGTGACATAAAACTGGATCGCCTCCTCATGGTCCCCAATAGCCAGGCGCAAAGGCTGGGTGGCAAATTTAATGGGGCCGGACACCAGTTCTCGTCCATCAATTGTCTCTACCCGCATCGGAGGGTCCACCGGAACCACGGGGACCGCAAACTGGGTCACAAAGGTCTGGTCCATAAAGTTTGTTGTGGCCCCTGAGTCCACCAGCGCATGCGCCTGGAGCCCGTCCGACTGGTTCCCCAACCATATCCGTGTGTCCAGAATCAGATGCCAAGGGGGCCCAGAGTCTACTTCCGCAACGTCCAGTGGGGGCTTAGTACGTGCCCGACCTAGGGTTTCCCCGAGGTCGGGCCTGCTCCGTTTCCCGATTGGTCACGCTGTGATTCGGGGACCGGCGGGCGTGCCCCACTTCGCTTTCTGGGGCAAGAAGCGGCGAAGTGGCCGGGCTCCCCACAGTACAGGCACAAACCCCCTTGGCACCTCCGGTTCCGCTCCTGGGCTATCAGGTGAGGTCTGGCCGCTCCCAACTCCATGGGCTCTTCCGCAGCGGTTACAAAACGTGGGGCGACCCGGGGTGCTGGTGGTGCAGGAAGTGGGGGTGCATATGTTGACGGCGGGTCTCGGGGGGTGCGACGGGACGGTCGCCATTGCAGACGGGCATCAAGGCGGAGACAAAGGGGCACCAAGTTGTCGAGGGTCCGCGGCGCCTCCACCCGGGCCAGCTCGTCTTGCAATTCCTCTGAGAGTCCCTCCTGGAACGCGTCCACCAGCGCTGCATCATTCCAGTCAGAGTCCTGGCACAAAAGACGAAATTCGGCGATGTACTCCTGCAGGGGGCGTTTCCCTTGACGGAGTTCCTTAAGGCGCCTGATTGCCGTCAGCATTCGAACGGGGTCCTCGTACATGGTGCGCAGGTGCTGCCAAAAACGCTGTTGGTCCGCCAGCAGGGGGCTGTCCTGGAGCAAGAGAGGCGTGGCCCATCGAGCAGCCGAGCCGGAAAGAAGGTTAATCACGAAGGCCACCTTAGCCCGGTTGTCTGGGAAATCCTCTGGCCTCATAGCCATGTAGAGCTGGCACTGTCCCAAGAAGGTCGGGAACATCTCAGGCTGCCCAGAAAACTTATCCGGCACGGTTATCGGGCACTTGCGACGAGGAGGAGGAGTGGGAGGATGGGGGGGGCTGCAGGCACATTCCCGGCAGCAAGTTGGCCTGCCAAGTGAGCCACTTGCTGCTGGACTTGTTGATTAGCCGCTTGTAGCTGCTGTAACTGCTGCTGTACCTGCTGCTGGTCCATTTTTGGTGGAAGATGTTTTAGTCGGCGTCTTGGACAAAATGTTCTGTTTCCCTCCCCCCAATACTCCCAGCAAAGAGTCAGTCAGAGGCCTTCTTTTCTCCTTTTATTTACATAGATATATGTCCTGGCCACGTCTACCCACGGGCCTGCCAAGTTTCTGGAGATAACGAGGAAATTATAGATAAGGCCAGAATTACTCACGAATATATTCTTCCCTCCATTGATACAGTTTGCCCGCGCAAATTCATTGCTTTGTCCAAGACAAAAAACCAGGAAGTTCCGCCTCCTATTTATAGTCTCTGCAGATGTCACTGCATGACAATTATGACTTGGCTTTATCCCAACGCTGCTTCTGCTGCGCGCGCCGGTCACGTCTGCGCAGTCTTGCATCACTCCAAAACTGTTCTTGGGGCGTTGCCAAATCAGAAGAAGGCTCCAGAGAATCAGGCCTTGCCGGCCCCTCCTCCTCCCTTTGAGTGGGTGCCAGGGAGGGAAAGGGCTCAAGAGAAGCAGGGCTTGCCAGGTCTTCTCCCTCACTTTCTGAATCATCCGAGTCCAGAAGTCCGGGTCCAGGAACCTGGGTCACAACAGATACACATTCAATTTTGCAGCTACTAAGATTGTTGGACGAGCAAGCACAAAAACAGCCAGGGAAGTTATTGAAACCTGGAAAATGGGCCTCTCGTCAGTCAACAGGAGTGCTGATTTACCATCAGCCTATCAAGTACTTAGAGGTGAGGGCTGAGCAGCACAAGCAAACAACAGCTAATTACTTAAAAGCCAATCCTCAACACACCCCAATGAACATCTAAAAAGCCACATACTAAAAATACCACACAGAGAACAGCTCACACTCTGCTAGAGAGAAGTTCCCTGAAGATAGGCTCCAGCATGAGTCCGAAAGCTCGGAATACAAAAAAAAACCTCTGGTCCCAGTCACCAATCCATAAACATACATGTTTCATTAGGTAATACAGAAGGGAAATTTAAGCAGCTCTGTATAGCTCTGACCAACACATGAGTCTCCACAAGGTAACATGCATCTGCTGTATCAAGTGGGTCACCAGGTTCGGTATGACCTACACAGTACCTATTGTTGTGCCTCGCCCACCCTCCTCTCCTCAGCCGGGCCCCTCCCATCTCCTGCTATCTGAGCCAGAGACTGATACTGAAGAAGAATGGCCTGGCATGCCTCCAGCCCCCAGCCCTGGCACTGTGCCCGGACAGAATGAGCAAACAAACCTCCCTACAGCGTGTGAGCCTGAAGCCAGCCACGAGCTAGAATTGCCGGCAGCAGAGCAGGAGGACGAAAAGACACAGTGGACAGATCCCCGCTTTCGGAGAATGGAGAGGCGAAGTCAGCAAAAGGAAGGGAGGAGCAGGCCTGGATAAGTGCTGAGTCATGGAGCCACACCCCATGGCCTATATAAAGGATCTGCTTTTTGGCATTCCTTGAGTCAGGCAAAGTCTCATCTGGTTGCTGAAGTCACACCTTGGATTCCTGCCTGCCCTGAGAACTCTGATAGGAATTTGGCAAAGCTGCAGAGGCTTCGTGGCCACGCTTGATACAGACTTCCCAGACCCGGCCGTCAGAGGAGGAGTGGGACACGACGCCTATATAGTCATTGAGCTTGCAATACAGGTAATCCTCAACTTATAACAGTTCATTTAGTGACAATTCAAAATTACAATGGCACTGAAAAAAATGTCATTACAGTCATTTTTCACCGTAAGCAGCATCCCCATAATCAAGTGATCAAAATTCAGCCGCTTGGCAACTAGTTCATATTTATGACAGTTGTAGTGTCCCAGGGTCAATGTGATCACCTTTTACAATCTTCTGACAAGCAAAGTCAATGGGGAAGCCAGATTTACTTAATAACTGTGTTACTAACTTAACAACTGCAGTGATTCCCTTAATAATTGTGGCATAAAGACATAAAATGGTGCAAAACTCGCTTGATAAATGTTTCACTTAGCAACAGAAATTTTGGGCTCAATTGTGGTTGTAAGTCTAGGACTACCTGTACCCCAGACACACCAGGAAACAATATTAAAGGCTCCATGCTTGTCAACGGGTCAGCATAATCCTCCCCCAGTAAAACTGCCCCTGTGGTTGAATTAGATTCTAATATACAACAGGAAGATTGCATAATATTAATAGCATTAATCCAAGGTATATTTAAATCTCTAAAGGAACGTACATTAGACATAGAGAACATAGCACTTGTAAGGACCTGCCCCAGCTACTTTCCCTCAGGAAAGCAAACTCTTGACTCCATTGAGTTGAATCAAAAGAACTTTTACTGAGAGAAAGTGGTTGCAGTAAAGTCAGGCAGAATCTGAAGATCCAGTGCAAAGCATAAAGCAATTCTTTCATTTTCCCAAACCCAACCCCCTTGACTAGTCCATCGGCAGCCAGTGGGATGCCACAAGGTTGTTTTGAGAACTGCAAGGGGCTAGGCAGATACGGTTCACTCTCAGGGCACAATGGCCTTAGAACCAGATTGGGATGGAGTCTTCCATTTCTGCAGACAATCCCCCACCCTAATTCTCAAGCAGTTACAACAAAAGCATTTGAAAAATGCCATCAAGCTTTCCTCCTCCCGCCCACTTCTAATAGAATCGCAAGACATGATACTGGATCTGACATGCTGCCCCCCCTGAACAGTGACGCTAGTCCTGCAGAAAAAAACAAACAGGAGAGAAGAAGCAGCTCAGCCAGTCACGTAAGCAACCCGCCCTATGCCATGGAGCGCTTTAAAGACGCTCACCAACACCTTGAAGCGCACCCGAAGGCCACAGGTAGCCAGTGCAGCCTGCGAGGATAGGTGTCACTCGGGAGCCACGAGGGGCTCCCTCTATCACCTGCGCAGCTGCATTCTGGACCAACTGCAGCCTCCGGATGCCCTTCAAGGGGAGCCCCATGTAGAGAGCATTGCAGTAGTCCAGACGAGACGTCACAAGGGCGTGAGTGACTGTGCACAAGGCATCCCGGTCTAGAAAGGGGCGCAACTGGCGCACCAGGCGAACCTGGTGGAAAGCTCTCCTGGAGACGGCCGTCAAATGATCTTCAAAAGACAGCCGTGCATCCAGGAGAACACCCAAATTGCGCACCCTCTCCATCGGGGCCAATGCCCCGCCCCCGACAGTCAGCCGCGGACTCAGCTGACTGTACCGGGATGCCGGCATCCACAGCCACTCCGTCTTGGAGGGATTGAGCTTGAGCCTGTTTCTCCCCATCCAGACCCGTACGGCTTCCAAACACCGGGACAGCACTTCGATAGCTTCATTGGGGTGGCCCGTGTGAAAAGTACAGCTGGGTGTCATCAGCGTACAGCTGGTACCTCACACGAAGCCACTGATGATCTCACCCAGCGGCTTCATATAGATGTTGAACAGAAGGCGAGAGAATCGACCCCGCGGCACCCACAAGTGAGGCGCCGGGTCGACCTCTGCCCCCGTCAACACCGTCTGCGACGGTCGGAGAGATAGGAGGAGAACCACCGATAAACGGTGCCTCCCACTCCCAATCCCTCCAACCGGCGCAGCAGGATACCATGGTCGATGGTATCAAAAGCCGCTGAGAGGTCTAATAGGACCAGGGCAGAGGAATAACCCCTATCCCTGGCCCTCCAGAGATCATCCACCAACGCGACCAAAGCCGGCTCAGTGCTGTAACCGGTCGGAAGCCGGACTGAACGGGTCCAGATAGACAGTTTCCTCCAGGTGCAGGGGAAACTGATATGCCACCATATTTCTACAACCTTCGCCGCGAGGCGAAGGTTGGAGACCGGACGATAATTACCTAAAACAGCCGGGTCCAGGGAAGGCTTCTGGAGGAGGGGCCTCACCACCGCCTCTTTCAAGGCAGCCGGAAAGACTCCCTCCAACAAGGAAGCACTCAGAATCCCTGAGCCAGCCTCGTGTCACCTCCTGAGTGGCCAGCACCAGCCAGGAGGGCACGGGTCCAGTAAACACGTGGTGGCATTCAGTCTACCCAGCAACCTGTCCATGTCCTCGGAGTCACAGGGTCAAACTCATCCCAAACAACATCACCAAGACCGCCTCAGATACCCCATCTGAATCGCCACAATTTTGGTCCAGACCGTCCCTAAGCTGAACGATTTTATCGTATAGATAACGTTAAACTCCTCAGCACGTCCCTGCAGCGGGTCATCCCGCCCCCTGGTGAAGGAGGGAGCGGGTCACCCGAACAGGGCAGCTGGGCGGTTATCTGCCGACGCAATGAGGGAGGAGGCGAGAACGCCGCTTCCTCAGTGCCACTACGTAGGTCCTAGTATAGGATCTAACTAGTGTCCGATCAGCCTCTGAACGGCTGGACCTCCAGGAACTCTCTAGGCGTCTTCTCCGGCGTTTCATCCCCCTCAGCTCCTCGGAGAACCAAGGAGCCGGTTGGGATCTGCGCCGGGTCAGAGGGCGCAAAGGCACGACACGGTCTAAAGGCCCAGCCGCAGCCCCCTCCCACGCTGCAGCTAGTTCCTCTGCCGTGCCGTGAGCCAGACCCTCAGGAAGTGGCCCAAGCTCCGTCCGAAACCTCTCTGGGTCCATCAGGCGCCTGGGACGGTACCATCGTAATGGTTCCGTCTCCCTGCGGTGTTGGGTAGCGGTCAGAAAGTCCAGGCGAAGGAGAGAGTGATCTGACCATGACAAAGGTTCAATGACTATTTCCTTTAAGTCCAGATCTCTCAACCACTGACCAGAGACAAAAATCAGGTCCAGTGTGCCTCCCCCGATGTGAGTGGGGCCATCCACTACTTGAGTCAGGTCCAAGGCCGTCATGGAGGCCAAGAACTCCCGAGCTACTGTCGATGACGAGCCGGCAGATGGCAAGTTAAAGTCCCCCATGACTAACAGTCTGGGGGTCTCCACTGCCACCCCGGCAAGCACCTCCAGGAGCTCGGGCAGGGCAGCTGTCACGCAGCAAGGAGCCAGGTACGCGACCAGCAAGCCCATCTGACATCTATGACCCCACCTCACAAAGAGGGATTCACACCCGGCGATCTGAGGTACAGTGGTCTCCCTCGGCTCTAGACTCTCTTTAATAGCAACCGCCACCCCTCCACCCCTACCCTGGGCCCTCGGCTGATGAAATGCACGGAAACCCGGTGGGCACATCTCGACCAGGGGCACACCCCCTTCAGTGCCCAACCAGGTCTCCGTAACGCCTATAATATCCGCCGCACCCCTGAATCAGATCATGTATTAGGGGGGCCTTATTGGCCACGGACCGTGCGTTGCATACCACCAGACGTAGGCCCAGGCTCTGAGGGTCTTGACCATCCGGGGAACGGGAGAAGTCAGGGGGATCGGGGCACGCGATCGCCTGCAGACATCGAACGCGTGACCCCCTATGTCGATACGATCCCCCCCTTCCGCCATATCTGCCCCTCCCACTTACCGTGCAAATAGACTCACCTCACACAAAGGAACACACTCCCCCATAACCTCCGAACCCATTTGATAGTCGCCACGAGCATGCGCTGGAACTGGTTTCCTCCCGACGGGCTACCCCCTCACCCACCCTAACCTCCCACCCCACCCACTACCTCCCCTCCAACCCAAACCCGTCAGTTCCCACCTCCCTTAAGATTCCCATTAAAATTCCCTTTAAAACCCTATTAAAATAATTAATTAAAATCCCTGAGTCTCCTATTTTGGCATGCCATCTCTCGGGGTTCCAAAACCCGTCCTCAAGATGGGCCTCGATAATGTGGAGGCCAGACCATGAGAGAGGGAGTCTCGCAGGGCAAGAAGGTCAGCCGCTGTAAATGTCCGCATGATAAAATCGCAAACGGACCCATCCTGGACCTGTCAAGATGGAAATTGACGCACCAGTGGTTCCGAGTAGAGGACAGACGGATATAGGTCTTGGGCGGTAGATGAACAGACCGCCATGATTCAGTCAGAGCTCCAACCCTCATCTCCAGTCCCGAGGGTGGTCTATGGGCACGAGGGGAGAGGATATAGTCCTACAGTAGACAAGCTAGGATTGTCCAGGACCATCCTCAATTCCCCAGCTGGGGACCAAAGGTCTTCAGACGATCCTTGCAGCCAGCCCATGGGCATCCTCAGAGATGGTAAAGGTGTTTACATGGCTCGTGATCGTCCTTCAAGTTGACAAAGAGGACGAAACACGCGCCTAATGGGCCAAGCTGCTCCACCGACGAGGCATCTCTCTCCAAAAGTCCGGGGGGGGGGCAAAGGACTCAAAAAGCCCCCATAGACGGTCTATAGACGTCCTCTAGATGGTAGCGAGGGCGTCCCCTGGACCCGTGGACAGCCTTCAAGATGACAAAGAAGGCGACCGTCGGGCCTCTTCGTGGCCGCTAAGCCAGGCCTCCAGCTGGAATAGGCCACTCACCCGCCGGGTTTGCTGGGTCATGCCACAGTTCACCGGACCCAGTCAACCACCAACAGGCTAGGCCCTGGCCAAGCCGGTCCAGCCAGGCCGCCGCCACCGCCGCCACCGACACCGACACTACCGCTGCCGGGGAGAAAGAGCCTCCAGGCCAGGCCGCCGCCGAAGAACTCGGCCGCCGCCGCCACTGTTGGATAAGGCCAGGCTGCTCACACCACCGGCACCGCAGACGAGGGGGGGACAAAGGGGAGAAAGGCTCTAGGCCCCTCCCGAAGCAGGGGCAAGCCAGGCCGCCGACCACCGCCGCCGCCGCTGGAAAAGGCCGGGCCACTGCCGCCCAGCCAGGCCGCCGCCGCCGCTGGAAAGGCCGGGCCACTGCCGCCCAGCCAGGCCGCTGCCGCCCGGCCTGGAGAAGGTCGGACCGCTGCCGCTGCTGGAAAAGGCCCGGCCGCTGGAAAAGGCCCGGCCGCTGGAAAAGGCCGGGCCACTGCCGCCCAGCCAGGCCGCCGCCATCGCCGGCCGCACCGCGGAGGAGAGCGCCCAGGACTCCTCCCAAGGAACCCGAGACGCCCGCCTCAGTTTGCCCATCCTCCGACTCACCGGACTCTCACCTACCCGGGCGGGGGGTCCAAGCTGTCAAAAAGACCCCCCCCCACCCGGTCGGGCCCGAAATAGGCCCGTCGCCGCATCAGCTGTTCAGCGGTGCGGCCGCCATCTTGGACATTGAATTAGATTCTAATATACAACAGGAAGATTGCATAATATTAATAGCATTAATCCAAGGTATATTTAAATCTCTAAAGGAACGTACATTAGACATAGAGAACATAGCACTTGTAAGGACCTGCCCCAGCTACTTTCCCTCAGGAAAGCAAACTCTTGACTCCATTGAGTTGAATCAAAAGAATTTTTACTGAGAGAAAGTGGTTGCAGTAAAGTCAGGTGGAATCTGAAGGTCCTGCGCAAAGCACAAAGCATTCCTTCCATTTCCCCAAATCCAATCCCTCTGACCAGTCCACCGGAAGCCAGTGGGATGCCACAAGGTTGCTTTGAGAACTGCAAGGGGCTAGGCAGATACGGTTCACTCTCAGGGCACAATGGCCTTAGAACCAGATTGGGATGGAGTCTTCCATTTCTGCAGACAATCCCCCACCCTAATTCTCAAGCAGTTACAACAAAAGCATTTGAAAAATGCCATCAAGCTTTCCTCCTCCCGCCCACTTCTAATAGAATCGCAAGACATGATACTGGATCTGACATGCTGCCCCCCCTGAACAGTGACGCTAGTCCTGCAGAAAAAAACAAACAGGGAGAGAAGAAGCAGCTCAGCCAGTCACTGCCCCCCTGCCTCAAAATTCATCCTATAGTGAGCCTGCAGCCTGCCCACCCCACTCCCGATGGGAAAGGTGAGGAGCAGGCTCACTGGAGGATGAGGTTTGAGGGAGGGAGTCAAGTGCACAGGGGCTGCAGCTGGCTGACTCATCACAACCCCACAATGTCTTTGCCCACAGCCACCGCAGCTGAGACAGAGTCATAGTCCTGGATGAAAGTGAAGCGCTCAAACCGCAGTTAGGCTGTAGGGCAACATGGGACACCAGGCCCTGAGTGCGCTTGCCACCTCCTGTGCATGCACTCAGGGGGCAGGACTGGGGTGGCCCCTCACGGGGTCCAGGGCAGCCCCGCAATCTAAGGCTGGCTGCATTCCAGCTGGATGGCAACTAGCAGATTGTAGATTGGCACCCGGTCAGCCTGGGCTGGGCGAAGTCATCGTGGGCCAGTCCACTGCTTCCAGGATAGCCCCGTGAGCCAGATTTAACCACCTCGTGGGCCTGATCCAGCCTGCGAGCCTTGAGTTTGACATCTCTGATGTATCTCAAGTTGCACAAGCAGCTTCCTTTTCACTCAGTTGAAGTGTCGGATAAGAAGTATTTCTGTTAGTATGGATGCAGTTCTTCTATCCATCCATGGTTCTCTCATGCGTATCGCCCTGTTAGGTCTGTTGTTGTAGTAGTATTCCATCGTTTCCAAGTTTTCTTGTCTCATCCATGTATGGTTTGTTCCAAACAGGTTGTCCTGGTTCCCCAACATCTGTTGCGGACCTTGTTAATCCTGTAGGCATCTTTGCCAACACAACTCCTAGTTCGCATCACTCTCATATTTGAAGTAGTTAGGTAAAAGGTTAGTGGCTCTTTGACCAAGGACCCCTTTGGTAAGGTAGATACCAGCCAGAAGTTGAACCATAACATTCTGCATCAAAGGTGACGCTCCAATCACTAGACTATCCAACCACTATATATGGGTAAGTTGTGTGTTTGTGTGCATGTATATGTATGTGTATCTCTCTCTGTGAGATACAGAGGGTGGGGGCAGGCAATTACATTCCTGTTTTGTTTATTGTCACTGACATCAAAAGATTGTAATATTCAAGATCCAATGAAACACTAAAAAAATGTGAAACAAGCTAGCGAAATGATTTCCTTTCTCCCAATTCATGTGTCCTCTGTACAGTTTCATATCTAGTGAGGAGGAGGAGAGAGAAGGGGAGGAGAGGGAGACTGCTTCTGTTCCAACCCTCTAGGCAGCCTGCCTCTAAAACATTTTCCAGCGTTCCACAAATGCCTCCGTGATAAAAAGAAATATAAAGCTTTACAGCGTTTGCTGATCTCACCTGCAAGCAGCCCAACAGAAACACCCGAAAAAGGCATCCAACCCATCAGCAGACAAAAAGAAAAGGAGCCGCATCACAAAGGCTTGCAAGAAATGAAGATGTCTGCAGAGCAGCCAAAGTTGGGGATTCTACACCCAAGACGCTCTATCACGCCAACCACACCCGGAATATTAGTCACACTGCATGTACTTCCACAGTTTGGGCTGACTAAAAGAACTAAATGCTGGAGAAATTCAGTGTTTGGGCACAATGTGGACTTTCTCTTCTCAATCTGCAATCTGCCCCCTTTGAAAGGGGCTGCCAGCTTGATTCCAGAAAGCAGAAGCTTGTATCTCCGGCTCGATTTAAAAAAAATTAAAATATAAATCCATTCTTTACTTAGCCTCAATTGACAATCTGATGAATTGGGGAAAAACTTACTCTGCAGGTTACTGAGATATAAACTGTAGCAAGCAGCAGCTCAAAACTGATTAATACATACTCTACTTTATACACAGAACAGAAGTCACGAATCTGTAAGTAACTCGAATCATTCTCACTCTCAGTCATTCTTGACTTGACATTCAGTCAAGTCAACAACGACTTGATGGCACAAAGCCATCAACTTAAACATCAACTTAAACCACTAAATCCAAGAAAACCAGAGTTATTTCAGGAAAGAAAAAGAAGGAATGGAGACAAACAACTTCAGCATACAAGTGGGAATACAAAGAAACTCCTCTGAATGGCAAAAGAACCTGTCTAACCGGTATGGCTTTCGCTCAACCACTTTTTTACTTCAAAGCATCAAAAAATACTCTAGAACCAAGAACAAGTGTGTCAAGATACCAAAGATCCTGTAATTTTAGAAAAAGGCAGACATTATTGCAGCACAATCATGATTATCATAGTAGAGCTACTTCAGCTTTCTCCAACGCTACTTCAGTGGGTATCCTTCTGATGGGAGTCCTTGAACACCCAAAATTATATCCCAGCAAGGGATTGCTATAAATCTGCAAACTGAAATCAGAGATTTAGAGAATTGGAAGGATTTCTCACAGCGCTGCTTTAGCCGCCACATAACAGTTGAGACCAGGATTGCCGGTCGCTAACAATAAGGTCATAAATTTATCATCAGTCCCGGTTGCCATCTTAATGCCAGGGATGGGTCACTAAGCAAGAAGACGGCAAGTCCCAGGCAAGGAATGTGGGGTTGCCATGGAGGGGAAGACTGTGGGACAGCAGGGAGGCCTTGGGAGGGTCTGAGAAAGTCACCCCCTCCCAAGTAGGGGGATGCTGTGGAACGGCAACGGAGAAAGCTTCCAGAGCCACCAGCATCCTTCCCTACTGGCTTCCCCACTGACTTTGCTTATAGGAAGGTCACAAATGGTGATCAAGGGCCACAGCTTGCTGCAATATCGTAAGTGCAAGCTGGGCACCCAAATGCCCAGATCAAAATCATACGGTGCTGTGACAGCCAGAACTTTGAAGACCTGTCATAAGTCTATTTTTTCAGCACTGCTATAATTTTGAAAGGTTGCTGAATGAATGGACATAAATCAAGGACTAACTGAATTCTTCTGCTGAAGGGAACACTAACAACTCCAGTGTTACACATTCCATTGCTGAATTGCTGTAATCATAACAGGTTTTTTCCTAATGTTCAATAAGAAATCTTTCTTATCTGTAAGAAAGAGAGAGAGAGAGCTCTTAGAGAGAGCTGTAAAGCACTGTGAAGCAGTATAAAAGTCTAAGTGCTATTTTTTTTTTTATTAAGTTCCTTGGATCTTCTATGCAGAACTAAACAGTGTTCCAATATCTCAGGGGTTGCCACAAAAAGTCTAATATTCTCTAAAGTACTTGAGGGTAGAACAAGAAGTAAAGTGTGAAAACTAATCAAGGAGAGAAGCAACTTAGAACTAAGGAGAAATTTCCTGACAGTTAGAACAATTAATCCATTGAACAACTTGCTTCCAGAAGTTGTAAATGCTCCAACACTGGAAGTTTTTAAGAAGAGATTAGATAACCATTTGTCTGAAGTGGTGTAGGGTTTCCTGCCTAAGCAGGCAGTTGGACTAGAAGACCTCCAAGGTCCCTTCCAACTCTGTTACTCTGACTTCAGATTCGTGGTCACTCCATCTCCTTGCCTCTCAGCTCGGCGCTGCTGCCACACCTAAAGCCAAGGAGGCCACATTCTAGCAGGTTTGTGTGATACAAGCCAGGCTTTCTACCTCATCTACAATTGACAAGCTTAAGATCCAAAAAGATCTTGACAGATTTGAACACAGGGCCCTATCTAACAAAATGAAATTCAATGTAGATAAAAGTAAGATTTTACACTTAGACAAGAAAAACCAACTGTATAGGTACAGACTAGGTGAAACTTGGCTTAATGTCAGTAACTGTGAGAGGGATCTTGGAGTGGACAATCACTTAAATATGAGCCAATAGTATGCTGCAGCTTTTAAAAAAGCCAACGCAATCCTAGGCTGCATTAATAGAGGGATAGAATCAAAATCATGTGAAGTTCTAGTACCGCTTTACAAAGCCTTAATAAAACCACACTTGGAATGCTGCATCCAGTTCTGGTCACCATAATATAAAAAAGATGCTGAGACTCTACAAAGACTGCAGAGAAGAGCAACACAAATTTGGACTAAAAAGATACAAACAACGGTTACAGGAATTGGGTCTGTCTAGTGTCAGTTTGGGCACCGGGTCCCTGGATCTTTCATTGTCTCTTATCTCGGGTTGGCACCCCTGTCGTCATCCCCACTCCTGACATTCCCCTACTTCCCCCTTCCCCTTTTGTGGTAGGATGACATTATAGTGAAGCAGGGCGGAAGCAATGGGATGGCAGATCTGACAGTCTAATCTAATGAAAAGAAGGACTAGGGATGACATGATAGCAGCATTCCAATGTTTGAGGGACTCCTATGAAGACGAGGGGATCAAATTATTTTCCAAAGCACCAAACGGCAAGACAAGAGACAATCGTTGGAAACTAACCAAGGAGAGAAGCAACCTAGTACTAAGGAGAAATATCCTAATGGTGAGAGTACACAACCAATAGAATAACTTGCCTTCAGAAGTTTTGGGTGCTCCATCACTGGAGGCTTTCAAAAACAAGATGGAACAGCCATTTATTTGAAATGGTATAGAGTCTCCTTCTTGAATATGTTTTATTGGTACCTTTTTCTTTAAAAACATAAAAAATTCCATGTCTATCTGAACAGCATGTTGTCTGGGCACAATTAATTTTAAGTAGAGATACAACAATAACCATAATCATACTAGTAATCTTAATACACATATCAATATTAACCACAGAATAATACAATTATTTTGTCCATCTTGCAAAATTTTCAATATAAATTTTTATCATCTTTTAAAATTCTTTTTAGTTTCTAACCTTTTTTTCCTGTTAGTTAACCATTGGTTAACTATAACCAATAGTTATAGTTAATAGCGACGCGGTGGCTCAGGGGCTAGGACTTTTTGTTTTGTTTTGTTTTGTTTTTATATTTATATCCTGCCCTTCTCCGAAGACTCAGGGCGGCTTACATTGTGTAAGGCAATAGTCTCATTCTATTTGTATATTTACAAAGTCAACTTATTGCCCCCCCAACAATCTGGGTCCTCATTTTACCTACCTTATAAAGGATGGAAGGCTGAGTCAACCTTGGGCCTGGTGGGACTAGAACCTGCAGTAAATGCAGGCAGCTGTGTTTAATAACAGGCTTCTTACATCCTGAGCCACACAAACCCTTTGAGCTTGTCGATCAAAATGTCAGCAGTTCGGCTGTTTGAATCCCTAGTGCTGCCGTGTAATGGGCTGAGCTCCTGTTACTTGTCCCAGATTCTGCCAACCTAGCAGTTTCGAAAGCAAGTAAAAATGCAAGTAGAAAAAATAGGGACCACCTTTGGTGGGAAGGTAACAGTGTTCCATGCGCCTTTGGCGTTGAGTCATGCTGGCCACATGACTACGGAGACGTCTTCGGACAGTGCTGGCTCTTCGGCTTTGAAATGGAGATGAGCACTGCCCCTAGAGTCGGCAACGACTAGCACGTATGTGCGAGGGGAACCTTTACCTTTTTAAAATAAATCCCATGTTAAAAAAAATATTCTGTTTCTTCCTTTTCTTTTATCTTAAGTGTCAGTCTATCCATCTCAGCACATTCTAATATTTTTTTATTACACTTTCAACTGTCAGGACTTCATCATTTTTCCATTGCATTTTATTCCAACAGCAAACACTATTCTTACTGACATTACTACAGGCAGAATTAAATATGTGTTCCCTTTATTATACTGTTCTGGTAATATACCCAGCAGAAACATTTCTGGTTTCAAATCTATGTGTCGCTTTATCATTTTTTCTAATCAAGTATTTTAGTCCAATATTTTTGGGCATGTCCACCACATATGAACTAGGTGTCTGATTACACTTCCAATATTTAGCTGATGTGTTTTCAAACATCTTTGCTAACCTCACTGGTAATAAATGCCACCTATAAAACATTTTGTATAAATTTTTCTTATAGGCCATTGACATTGTTAGTTTATAGTTTCTATCCCATAATTTCTGCCATTTATCTAATTCTATTGAGTAACCAAAGTTTTTAGCCCATCTTATCATTGTTTTTTTCACTTGCTCTCCTTCCATATTTTTTTTTAATTTTTTAATTTACATTTATATCCCGCCCTTCTCCGAAGACTCAGGGCGGCTTACAGTGTATAAGGCAATAGTCTCATTCTATTTGTATATTTACAAAGTCAACTTATTGCCCCCCCAACAATCTGGGTCCTCATTTTAATACTCAATAAGTAGCTATACATTTTTTAAAATTAATTTTTCATCTGTCCCTAGTAATATCTGGCCTAGTTCTGTTGGTT
Organism: Ahaetulla prasina; assembly: GCF_028640845.1. Classification (NCBI taxonomy): domain Eukaryota; kingdom Metazoa; phylum Chordata; class Lepidosauria; order Squamata; family Colubridae; genus Ahaetulla; species Ahaetulla prasina. The sequence goes on along the minus strand of NC_080551.1, from coordinate 650,506 downwards.
CTTTATAGAAACCATATATTCTTGCATCTTTCTCGTATCTTGATTGTATTTGCACATATGGTCACCATGCTAAATCAATCCCTTGATTGGTCAGTTCTTGTTTAAATTTAACTTTCCCTTTATCATTCAAAATGTCCTTATAGCTTACAATTTTTTCCATATTGATCACATTTGGATGTATCAATGCCTCCATCTTGGAGAGCCAGTCTGGTATTTTCATGTGATGTCTTTCTTTAATTTTCCTCCATACTAACAATAGTCCATTTCTAACAAGGTGTCATTTCTAACCAATGGTCTCCTGCTTGAGTACAGGGTTGGATTATTTATTTATAATTTAACTTCTATACCGCCTTTTCCCGAAGGACTCAGGGCGGCTTACAGTGTATAAAGCAATAGTCTCATTCTATTTGTATATTTACAAAGTCAACTTATTGCCCCCCCCAACAATCTGGGTCCTCATTTTAATACTCAATAAGTAGCTATACATTTTTTAAAATTAATTTTTCATCTGTCCCTAGTAATATCTGGCCTAGTTCTGTTGGTTCTTTATAGAAACCATATATTCTTGCATCTTTCTCGTATCTTGATTGTATTTGCACATATGGTCACCATGCTAAATCAATCCCTTGATTGGTCAGTTCTTGTTTAAATTTAACTTTCCCTTTATCATTCAAAATGTCCTTATAGCTTACAATTTTTCCATATTGATCACATTTGATGTATCAATGCCTCCATCTTGGAGCCAGTCTGGTATTTTCATGTGATGTCTTTCTTTAATTTTCCTCCATACTAACAATAGTCCATTTCTAACAAGGTGTCATTTCTAACCAATGGTCTCCTGCTTGAGTACAGGGTTGGATTATTTATTTATAATTTAACTTCTATACCGCCTTTTCCCGAAGGACTCAGGGCGGCTTACAGTGTATAAAGCAATAGTCTCATTCTATATGTATATTTACAAAGTCAACTTATTGCCCCCCCCAACAATCTGGGTCCTCATTTTAATACTCAATAAGTAGCTATACATTTTTTAAAATTAATTTTTCATCTGTCCCTAGTAATATCTGGCCTAGTTCTGTTGGTTCTTTATAGAAACCATATATTCTTGCATCTTTCTCGTATCTTGATTGTATTTGCACATATGGTCACCATGCTAAATCAATCCCTTGATTGGTCAGTTCTTGTTTAAATTTAACTTTCCCTTTATCATTCAAAATGTCCTTATAGCTTACAATTTTTTCCATATTGATCACATTTGGATGTATCAATGCCTCCATCTTGGAGAGCCAGTCTGGTATTTTCATGTGATGTCTTTCTTTAATTTTCCTCCATACTAACAATAGTCCATTTCTAACAAGGTGTCATTTCTAACCAATGGTCTCCTGCTTGAGTACAGGGTTGGATTATTTATTTATTTATTTATTTATTTATTTATTTATTTATTTATTTATTTATTTATTTATTTATAATTTAACTTCTATACCGCCTTTTCCCGAAGGACTCAGGGCGGCTTACAGTGTATAAGGCAATAGTCTCATTCTATTTGTATATTTACAAAGTCAACTTATTGCCCCCCCAACAATCTGGGTCCTCATTTTAATACTCAATAAGTAGCTATACATTTTTTAAAATTAATTTTTCATCTGTCCCTAGTAATATCTGGCCTAGTTCTGTTGGTTCTTTATAGAAACCATATATTCTTGCATCTTTCTCGTATCTTGATTGTATTTGCACATATGGTCACCATGCTAAATCAATCCCTTGATTGGTCAGTTCTTGTTTAAATTTAACTTTCCCTTTATCATTCAAAATGTCCTTATAGCTTACAATTTTTTCCATATTGATCACATTTGGATGTATCAATGCCTCCATCTTGGAGAGCCAGTCTGGTATTTTCATGTGATGTCTTTCTTTAATTTTCCTCCATACTAACAATAGTCCATTTCTAACAAGGTGTCATTTCTAACCAATGGTCTCCTGCTTGAGTACAGGGTTGGATTATTTATTTATTTATTTATTTATTTATAATTTAACTTCTATACCGCCCTTTTCCCGAAGGACTCAGGGCGGTTTACAGCTATATTTAAAACACACAATATCAACAACAAGTTTAAAACAGAATTTAAAAACAAATATTTAAAAGGCCAAATCAAACTAAAATCGTCAAAGACCGACGTAAAACCCATTTAAAATTACAATTAAAATTACACTTAGGCTAGTCCCGCACGATGAAATAATAAAGTCTTAAGTTCCCGTTTGAAGGTCCGGAGGTCGGGGAGTTGGCGTAACCCCGGAGGCAGCTCATTCCAAAGGGCCGGAGCCGCCACAGAGAAGGCTCACCCCCTGGGGGCCACCAACCAACATTGTTTGGTCGACGGCACCCTGAGCAGGCCCACCCTGTGGGAGCGCACAGGTCGTTGGGAGGCTATCGGTGGCAAAAGGCGGTCTCGTAAATAGCCTGGTCCTAAGCCATGGAGCGCTTTAAAGGTGGTAACCAACACCTTGAATTGCACCCGGAAGGCTACCGGCAGCCAGTGCAGGCCACGCAGGATAGGTGTTATGTGGGAGCAACGAGGTGCTCCCTCTATCACCCGTGCAGCCGCATTCTGGATTAGCTGGAGCCTCCTGGTCCTCTTCAAGGGGAGCCCCATGTAGAGAGCATTGCAATAGTCCAGGCGGGAAGTAACGAGGGTGTGAGTGACCGTGCGTAAGGAGTCCCGGTCTAGGAAGGGGCGCAACTGGCGAATCAGGCGAACCTGATAAAATACTCCCCTGGCGACGGCCGTCAAATGTTCCTCTAAGGACAGCCGATCGTCCAGGAGAATGCCCAAGTTGCGTACCCTTCCCCTGGGGGTCAATACTTCACCCCCAACAGTCAGCGATGGCGTAAGCTGACTGTACCGGGACGCCGGAACCCACAGCCACTCTGTCTTGGAGGGGTTGAGCTGGAGTCTGTTCCTCCCCATCCAGACCCGCACGGCTTCAAGACACTGGGCCATCACCTCAACGGCTTCGTTGGGGTGGTTCGGGGTGGAAATGTACAGCTGAGTATCATCAGCGTACAGATGGTATTCCACCCCGAAACCACGGATAACCTCATCCAGCGGCTTCATGTACATGTTGAACAGGAGAGGTGAGAGAACCGACCCCTGTGGCACCCCACAAGTGAGGTCAATCTCTGCCCCCCTGCCAACACCGTCTGCGAACGGTCAGAGAGCTAGGAGGAGAACCACCGATAAACGGTGCCCCCCAGCCCCAATCCCTCCAACCGCCGCAGCAGGATACCATGGTCGATGGTATCGAAAGCCGCCGAGAGATCTAAAAGGACCAGGACAGAGGAACATCCTCTGTCCCGAGCCCTCCAGAGGTTATCCATCAACGCAACCAAAGCCGTCTCCGTCCTGTATCCAGGTCTGAAACCGGACTGGAACGGGTCTAGATAGACAGTTTCCTCCAGGTATTGGGGAAGCTGATATGCCACCACACTCTCAACAACCTTCGCCAAAAAGCGAAGGTTGAAGACTGGACGATAGTTCGCTAATACAGCTGGATCCAGGGAAGGCTTCTTGAGGAGGGGCCTCACCACCGCCTCTTTCAAGGCAGTGGGGAAAATGCCCCACAACAAGGAAGCGTTGGTAACTCCCAGGAGCCAGCCTCGTGTAACCTCCCATGTGGCCAGTACCAACCAGGAGGGACATGGATCCAATAAACATGTAGTGGGATTCAGCCTACCCAACAACCTGTCCATGTCATCGAGAGTCACAGGATCAAACCCAGCCCAGGTAATATCCACAAGACCCATCCCCGCCATCCCGCCTGAATCTATCCAATCAGCATCCAGTCCATCCCGGATCTGAGCGATTTTATCGGACAGATACTGTACAAAATCCTCAGCACGCCCCTGCAAGGGGTCCTCCTGAGCCTCCTGCATAAGCAGGGAGCGGTCACCCTAAACAGGGTGGGTGGGCAATTATCTGCCGATGCGATAAGAGTGGAAAAATAATTATGTTTTGCCATTCTTATCGCCACTAGGTAGGTCTGAATGTAAGACCTCACTAGTGTTTGTTCGGTCAGATTCGGAGCGGCTGGACCTCCAACCACTCTCTAGGCGTCTTTTCCGGCGCTTCATCTCTCTCAGCTCCTCGTTATACCAAGGAGCTGGTCGAGTTCGGCGCCGGGTCAGAGGCCGCAAAGGCACGATGCTGTCCAAAGCCCCGGCTGCTGCCTCTTCCCAGGCGGCCACCAGTTCTTCGGCCGAGCCGTGGGCTAATTCCCCGGGAAACGGCCCAAGCTCCGTCAGAAACCTCTCTGGGTCCATCAGGCGCCTGGGATGGAACCATCGAATCGGCTCCGTCTCCCTGCGGTGTGGTGCAGCGGTTCGAAAGTCCAGCTGAAGGAGTAAATGATCTGACCATGACAGGGGTTTAAAAATTAAATCCCCTAACTAGAAGACCACTGAGGCCCCTTCCAACTCTATTATTCTATGTTCTAAGTTCTAATTAAATGGTGGACAAGGAGAGATTTGTTGCTAGCAGACTTGGCATTAGCAGCAGTCAAATCAAAGAACCCGGCATGCTTGCTCCCAAGTTAAGGCAAAGAGGGAGAAGATAAAGATTGGCCTCAAATGACCTTTTTGATCATCTGGTAGAAGTCAAAAAACAATTAAAGATGGTGCAGATTGGACACTTCTGGTCGAAAGTCATGGATATCAGCCCTAAACGTGCCTTGGTTGATCATTTATTTATTACTTAATACAAGTTGTATGCCACTCCATTTCTGGAAGCTCTGAGTAGCTTATGGTAATACATTAAAAAAACAAATTATTATAGTCAGTCATTTAGGTTTGTGACTATTTTACATAGCATGACAATTTTTTAATTCATTATGTACCATCAAGTTCCTGCTTACTCTTACCAACCACATAGATTTTTTTTTCAGAACAATCTGTCTCTAACCTAGTCCACCACTGATCTGAGTCCATACAGTTTCTATCTGACTGCTCTCTTCTTTTTCCTTCCACTTTTCCCAGCATGAGCTTCCCCCAGAGATTTGGGTCTTTGTATATAATGTGTCCCAAACACGATAATTTGATTTTAGTCATTTGATCTTTTTGACAATCCATTTGTTTGCTTGTTTCACTATTATCTAGGGACAGGTTACTCTAAAGAAGGGGACCATCACTGAACAGGGTTCCTGAAGACGATATTCTCCAGTGGTGGGACCCCCAGCAAGCTGTCCCCAAAGATTTATGCTTTTCCATAATTAGTATTTTTATTTTGAATGTTTCCCTGTAATTTTCTAGATAGTGATCACATGATCCCGGGGCACTGCAAACATTATAAATACCTGCTAGATGCCAAGATACCAAATTCTGATCACATGACCGTGAGGTTAGGGTGGGGATGCTGTGTCAGTTTTAAGTGTGAGAACTGCTGTTAAGTCACATTTTTTTCAGTGACTTTGTAATTTTGAAAGGTTGTAATGGTTGTAAGTCTATCTGTATGTTTGGATAACAGGTGCATTAAAATGTATAAAAAATCTTGCAACTCAAAGTTATAAAAGTATTTGAAGTAGATTAGATATTATAAAAATCATATTGTCTGCAAATATATTCAGAAAATAATATTTTCTGGCCATGTCGGTTTTGTACCTTTAACTTTGCAATAATTTCAGGCCTGGAGGTATTGGACAGTTTTTAAAAGGTCACACACACTGTGTAACATGCATTATGCTGGCTGCCATTTTCAGATTAGAAGCCTCAGTTCAAAGAAGCCTGGCTCACTAAAAATGGTTGGAAAAAAGAATCCCTTTACTCTCTGTCAATGTAGTAAGAGTCCTCAGGGCGTGACTGGCCAGAGCTCGCCACAAGGACCTCCCACTTGGGCTCAGAGCTTGTTACAGATGCTCACACGAACTGCCTGCCAGAGAAAAGCAGCTGAGCAGAAACGCTTTCCGCTCCCTCCTCGACTTCCCTTCAGTGGTTCCTTTGACCAGGCTTGCCTTGCCTTGCTGCTGGGTCTGCATTACAAACCCTCCCCCACTTCTGTTATCCAAGAATGCCTATGGGACCCTAGAGCCATTTCTGTAACCACCAAAGAGGAAACCCCCTCCCCTCCAAAAAAGGGCAGGATGAGTAATGGAATATAAATAGGCAGCAAACCCACACCGACTCACACTGATGTAACCTAATTGAGTAATGAAACATCTGCAAGCCAGCAACCAAGCTCAGAGAGCACCAAGGACTCCACAGTTCTATTCAGGAAACACAGATGACGCTAGACACTGTGTCTAGCCCAAGTTATTTTCTTGTTTTAAAAATTTAGAAGATCCTCAAAAAATAAAGAGCCAAGGATTTAGCAACTACTAAGGGAGGCATCACCATGCATCTCCCAGCCATAATCTAAGACCGTGATGGCAAACCTACAGCATGTGTACCACAGGTGGCATGCAGAGCCCTCTCTGCTCAGCTCCACTGTGGATGCGTGCCTGCCTCCTGCCAGCCAGCCGCTTTCTGGCTCTCTGCCGTGCATATGCGGTGGGTGGGGGGAGCGCGGGTGGGTCACACATGCCTGCATGGGTGGGCGGGGCACACGGGAGTCATACATTGCATTATGGGTTATGCGCAGGGAGGCCTACTAGGCTCAAAATGGGGCACGGGGGAGTGTGGGGTGTGTGTGTGCAGGAGGTCGCATATGCATGCGTAGGGTGAGCACAGGGGGTCATGCACACATTGCAGTATGGGTGTGGGTGCACGGGTGCGCTTTCGCACACGCTTTCGGCACGCGACAACAAAAAGGTTAGCCATCACTGAACTAAGAGAGCCGGGGTGTCAAACTCGCGGCCCACAGGCCAGTTGTGTCATATGCTGGTCTGGTTTAGCGAAGGGAGAAAAAAGTCCCAAGTTTGACATCCACGTGTTGGGGGACAGAAAAGAATCTAACAGAACCAACCATGCCAGACAATCCTGGCAGGTTGGGAGCAGGGGACACATTATTCTTCCCCCAGGGGGAAGGGGCATTTCTGGAATACATCTCAGAATCCTTAAGTTCTATACCTGGAAGGATTTTCACCAGGTGTGGAGGTATGTCAGCTTCAGTGCTACTAGTTGCCAACTCCCAATATTTCCTAACCAACAAGCCCAGACATTGGACCATTATTCCTTAGGAAACACACAGACCTTTATCAGCCCTAAAGTACAACACCCAATAATGATGCTGCTTCTTTTTTAGGATTTCTATCCCAGAGATGCTGGGAATCGGGATGGGGTGGGAGGGTGGGGAGGCATATTAATTTAATAAAGTGATTTCCTGATTGGCTCCTCACAGGGCCTTATCCCTTAGTGACATCTATCATTCCATCCAGACAGCACACAGCCCTCATTCAACAGCAAACAGCATTCCGACTGGAGCCAGCCCAAGACTTGGTGTAGCCCTTGAAAGATGCATGGCAAGAGAGATGTGTGGTTCCAGTAGCACAAAGATGACTGTCCCTAAAGGAGGGTTTGGCATGGAAGGGAACAAAATTATATGTCCCAGCCAGCCAACACACCTGGATTTTACAGAGGACTCATGACACAAAGGCAGTAGGACATTTTGAGTTAGTAAAACTCTTCACTTCACTTAGTGAAAAGGCAGTTCTGCTGGCCAAAGATGAAAAAGGACATAGAGGCTTGCATAGGCAGCTGCCCTGTGTGCACTTCCATGAAACGGCTACCCAGAAGCTCCCTGGTCTATTGCAACCAGTGACCAATCCAATGAAACCTTGGGAAGAAATCTCTATGGACTTTATTGTGGACTTGCCAGAAAGCATGGAAAACACTGTAATCTGGACCATCATAGACTTGTTCTCCAAACAGGCACACTTTGTATCATGCCCGAAGATTCCCTCTGTCTGATCCCTGGCAAAGATGTTTGTGCAGCATATCTATTGACTGCATGGAGTCTCAAAACGCATCATTTCCGACCGAGATGTAGTTCGCATCATAATTTTGGCAGGAATTCCTCAAACTGATTGGCTCCTCAGGGTCTTAACTCCTCCTATCATCCTAATACCAATGGAGCCTGTGAACGAGCAAACTCAGTTCTGGAGCAGTACCTGAGGTGTTATATCAATTACCAACAGACCAATTGGGCCGAATACAATAACTCTATTCTTAGTAGTACAGGATTTACTCCTTTCCAGGCAGTTAGTGGAACAGAGTTTGCACCCATGCCAGAAATCACTCAGAAATCACTCACAACCATCTTTGGCATCACTAGCTGAATGGATGGAAACCTCAAAGGAAATGTGGGTGGTAGTGTACAGAGCCTTGCAGAAAGCTAGGGAGATGTAAAAGAGACAGGCAGATAAGAAGAGGGCACCAGAGGGAGAGTTCAAGTGGGGGATAAAGTATACCTGTCTACCAAGTTCCTCAACCTGAGGCAGCTGTGTAAAAAGATGGGTGTCAGCCTCCACTCCAATCTTCACATCTTTTTGTACTCCTTATATTCAGTTGTTAGATAGCATGGGGTTTTATTTCTAATGTAAATAGCTCTTGGATTCAAGTTAGGTAGAGAGGGCCCTTTAAGAGTGTCGGTCTGACATAATTAAGGGGGGAGGGGAAATTAATGTTTTGAATTCAACAGGAATGTTTGAGCGCGAACTCTAACGGACATTGCATTCCTGATATGATTGACAGCCAGAGACCTGCGGAAGAAGATTACCACGGGGCCCCGAGAAGGAGCTGGCATTGGACCAGACCTGATGACCTCTTGGGGAAGAGGAGGGAGTAACGGGGGGATATAGATTGTTAGCCATATTTTGTCTCAGATTCAACTTTATACTGCTGCAGTCAAGATGTATCTAGTAAAAGTACTTTTCTTTATCTGCAAATGAAGTCAAGGTGTATTCTTTCCTAGATATAATCAGAGGCAGCCTGACATTAAGTTGAATCTCACAGCATGTCGACCAACCAGGATTTTAATCAAAATACCGAGGGGGCTGACAGAAAACCTTTGATGGGAAGCCAGCCAGCTGCTGAACTGGGGGAGGCAACCGGAGGTATTTCTTCTGTCAGTTTTAACCCTGAACTGGAGGATTGCAGAGCCCGGGAGCTGGAGCAATTGCAGCTGGAAGAAGAGAGGAGGCTACCAGACTTCAAAGAACCTCTCTCTGGAGTAACTACAAGGAGAAAGGGGAAACCACGAAGTTTTTCCGAGTGGATAGAGGAGCAGAAGATCAGAGACAGCTTCCAGTTGGAAGAGGCATTGCGTCTTTTTCGTGAAGTGAAAGTAAGGCAAGCTGCTCGCCAAAGGTATGAATCCCCTATTCAGTCCTCCAGGTGGAGGGAGAAGAGGAGGAAGAAACTACAAAGGGGCCCGCTGGAGGAGTTTCCCAGGGCGTAGAGATTTCGGAAGGCCCAGAGCCAGAAAACCCCTTCCCAGAGGTAGCTGAATTGGATGGAGGGCGTATGCCACCTGCTGACCAAGTGAGGCTGTGCAGAGGAAGGAAAAAGCCAAAAATCCCCCCCATATCAGGGAAATTCAATGGAAATGCCAAGGAGCTAGGACTGTTCCTGGCGTTAGTGAATAACCATATGATGGACTGGGGGGAAGATTATTGGTCACAGGCAGCACAAGTTAGAGCTGTGACCCAAAACCTAACAGGAACAGCAGCTGCGTGGTTTGTGTCATTATATAGCGGCCACTCCCCCTTACTGCAAAACTACGAGCATTTTATTACTGCACTGAGGAGGAGGTTCGAGGACCCCCTGGCAGAGCAGAAGGCCAAAGGCCGGATGAAAACTATCAGGCAAGGGAGGAGACCAGTGGCTGACTACAACCAGGAGTTCAGTGATCTGGTTCCCCTGATGAGAGGATGGTCAGAGGTGACCCTTGTGGACATTTACAAAGATGGACTGAATGGAGATCTGTATGAATTGTGCCGGGCACGGGCCTCTCCAACCATGTTGTACGGCTGGTACACCCTGGCAGCGGAGATGGAAATCGAGCTAGCGAAGGATCGTAGCCGAAGAGAGCACGCTGGGAGGCCAAACCCTGCCTATTTTCCTAGAGGTCCTCCAAGGGACGCCCTTACGTCAGAGAGTGGGAGGCAACGCTCAACTGCATGCTACAGATGTGGAGAAGAAGGCCATCGAGCAGCTGACTGTCGGGTGAAGCTGGTGCCTAAGACGACCCCTAGCGGTGGAAAGGAACCAGTGAAACCAGATGCTAAGGCGTGAAAGCCGGCAAAAGTGGGAGAAGGCGTCGCCAAGAAGGCCACTCCCATCAGGGAGGAGTGTGGAACACCGACCGAATCCGATGACAGCGAAACCACGTCAGAATCCGATGAAGATCTTCTGGTGAGTTGGACACGGGGTCCGTTGGACACGGGGTCCTTTGAACATCCCGGTCAAACTGCATGTCCCCTCTTCGGGTAATAAGGGGGAAATGCTAGCGCTTCTAGATTCTGGGTGTACTAGGGGCATCATCAGTCCCAAGGTAGTAGAGAACATGTAACTAAAACTGAGTAGGCCTATAGCCTTTGCCCAGTTGGATGGCTCTGTGGCAGGGGGAGGGCCCGCCCATTTTGTAACAGAACCCATAGAAATGATGATGGGAGACCATCATGAGATCCTAAACTTCATAGTAGCCCCGGGGATGGACCAACCCCTGTTGCTAGGCTTGTCATGGCTGCGGAAGTGAAACCCCCATATTAACTGGAAGACGGGAGTTTTACGTTTTCGCTCCAAGACGCTAAGAGGGGAGAAAAGAGAAACCAAGGAGGGATCTGCCGTGGCCGTGTCCCATGACGTGATGGGGGCAATGACGGAACGGATAGAAGGGGAGGAGAGGATACCTAAGGAATACTGGGACTTGCGAGAAGTCTTTAGCGAGAAAGCATCAGATGTTCTACCTCCCCATAGGCCTACTGACTGTGCAATAGACATACTTCCAGGGGTAAAGCTTCCAAAACCAAAAGCTTATCCCATGACCCAAAAAGAATTGGGGGAGCTACGTAAATTTATAGACAAAAACTTAGAGCGGGGGTTTATCCAACTGGCTAGGCCTCGTGTGGCCGCACCAGTAATGTTCCGAGAAAAGAAAGATGGCTCTTTTCGTCTTATTGTTGACTATAGAAACCTTAATGCGGTATGCGCCGAAAACGTATACCCCATGCCGCTCATGAAAGATATGTTAGTGCATCTAGCGAAAGGAAAGTTTTTCACTAAATTAGACCTACGAGAGGCTTACTACAGAGTTCGTATAAAGGAGGAGGATGAATGGAAAACCGCTTTCAATTGCCCTCTAGGATGTTTCCAGTTTCGAGTGCTGCCGTTTGGACTGCAGGGGGCGCCCGCAGTTTTCATGCAACTAATAAATGAAATACTCCATCAACATTTGTTTAACGGGGTTCTTGTCTACCTTGACGATATACTTATCTATACAGAAACAATGGAAGAACATATTAAACTAGTAAGAGCAGTTCTCAAAAAGTTATTATGTGCAGAACTTTATTGCAAGCTATCCAAATGTGATTTCCATCAAACTAAAAGACTACTTAGGGTACCGCATATTGGCGGATGGATTAGAAATGGACCCAGAGAAAGTGAAAGCTGTCTTGGAATGGGCCCCCCCACGCACACACAAACAGCTGCAAAGTTTCTTGGGATTTACGAACTTTTATCGTCAATTCATCCCCTCCTTTGCTCAGATTGCTTTGCCAATCACAAACCTCTTAAAAACTAAAAGAGATACAAAACCCAAACCATCATTACCTCTCGAATGGACAATGGAATGTCAAGCAGCGTTTGAAAAGTTGAAACGACTGTTTGCTGCTGAACCTATTTTAAAACACCCCGACATTGATGTTCCCTTTGTGATACAAGCAGATGCTAGTGATGAGTCGGAGCCGTTTTGCTCCAAAACAATGCCGATGGTAAACTACAACCTTGTGCTTTCACTTCTCGAAAATTGACTGAAACTGAAAGAAGGTGGGCTATTTGGGAGAAAGAAGCATTTGCAGTTCATTGGGCTCTTCGCACATGGAGACAATTCTTAGAAGGTTCTAATCATCCTTTTGAAGTTTGGACTGATCACAAAAATCTGGAAGCGCTAAAAACTCCTAGAAAACTTTCGCCTAAACAAGCCCGTTGGCCTCAATATTTTAACTGCTTTAATTTCACCTTACATTACATTCCTGGAGGAAAAAACTTTTTGGCAGATGCTCTTTCACGTTTGCCCCAATACAATGGTACACGCTCCGAGGTGGTTCGCCCAATACTTCCCATTCAGCAGTTAGCAGCTCCGGCTATAACTCGAAGCCATACCAAAACCGAGACATCACTGCCAGATGAACTAACTAATTTGTTTAAAGAAGCTTAGAACTCCGATGACTGGTTCTTGGCGCATTCGCATGAATGCACGCTCCGTGATGGACTGGCTTGGGTTGGAGCGAAACTATATGTTCCTCTATCACTCAGAGAAACCATCCTACAACGATGCCATGATGCCAAAATGGCAGGACATTTTGGATTTGTGAAAACCTTGCATCTTCTTAAAAGACAATTTTGGTGGCCAAGTCTTAAAAAGGACATTCAATCGTATAGAGCAAGTTGCCCTGTTTGCGCATCATCTAAAAGGCCTCCAGGAAAACCTCCTGGATTACTTCAAACAGTAGCCTGACCAGGAGCCCCGTGGAAGGAAATATCCATGGATTTCATAGTGGAGCTACCTGAAAGTTCAGGCAATACTGTAATCTGGGTAGTCACAGACCTTTTCTCCAAACAAGTCCATTTTATTCCATGTTCCAAAATACCCTCCTCAAAGACTCTGGCAAAGTTGTTTGTACAACACATTTATAGACTGCACGGAGTTCCTGAACGCATCATCTCAGAACGAGGAGTTCAATTCACTTCTCAATTTTGGAAAGAATTTTTGCGACTGATTGGCTCCGCCCAAAGATTAAGCTCCTCCCATCATCCCCAGACTAATGGAAGTTGCGAACGCTCGAACTCGGTACTAGAACAATATTTACGTTGTTACATTAACTATCAACAAGACAATTGCTGAAGTAGCCTACAATAACTCAATTCATAGTAGCACGGGATTTACTCCTTTTAAAATAGCTTCAGGCCAAGACTTTGTTCCCATCTCGGAACTTCCAAAGGAAAAATCCACAGTTTCCTCCTTGTCAGAATGGATAGATCAAATACAAAGCACATGGAAAATGACTCACAAGGCAATCGATGACGCTCACCGTGCACATAAAAAACAAGCAGATAAAAAAAGATCCTCTGAGAACAAATACCAAGTTGGAGATAGAGTTTATCTCTCCACCAAATATTTACAAACCACTCAAAAATCTAAAAAACTGGGACCTAAGTATGTGGGACCTTTCCCCATAGTGAAAATCATCAACCCTGTGACTGTACAACTAGAATTACCAAAAACACTTAGAAGAATTCACCCTGTTTTCCATGTAAGCTTGCTGAAACCAGAACACACGTCTACTTTCCGTGCGAACCATACACCCCCTCCTATACCAATTCTCATAGAGGGCGAACAACGTTTTGAAGTAAAAGAAATCTTGGATTCAAGAAAACATAGAAATAAAATTCAATATCTCATTGCTTGGAAGCACTTCCCTTTGTTCCAAGCTGAATGGGTGAACAAGGAAGATGTTCGTGCTTCAGAAAAGATAGCACAATTCTATGAAAAATATCCTGACAAACCCTAACTTTTCTCTTTTTCTTTCTAGGACTGATGTCCTTGTTGCAGGAGGGCCGAATGTCAGCCTCCACTCCAATCTTCACATCTTTTTGTACTCCTTATATTCAGTTGTTAAATAGCATGGGGTTTTATTTCTAATGTAAATAGCTCTTGGATTCAAGTTAAGTAGAGAGGGCCCTTTAAGAGTGTCGGTCTGACATAATTAAGGGGGGAGGGGAGATTAATGTTTTGAATTCAACAGGAATGTTTGAGCACGAACTCTAACGGACATTGCATTCCTGATATGATTGACAGCCAGAGACCTGCGGAAGAAGATTACCACGGGCCCCCGAGAAGGAGCTGGCATTGGACCAGACCCGATGACCTCTTGGGGAAGAGGAGGGAGTAACAGGGGGGATATAGATTGTTAGCCATATTTTGTCTCAGATTCAACCTTATACTGCTGCAGTCAAGATGTATCTAGTAAAAGTACTTTTCTTTATCTGCAAATGAAGTCAAGGTGTATTCTTTCCTAGATATAATCAGAGGCAGCCTGACAATGGGTCCCAAGTACATAGGCCCTTCCAGATTACCTGGATCGTAAATCTGGTTACTGTAGAACTGCAGCTGCCAAAAAGCCTCAGGCGAGTGTACCCAGTGTTTCAATGCAGTCTGTAGCGCAGTATTGAGGCCAGCTATGGAGGTGCCTCCCCCTCCCATCATGGTCAAAGGAGAGGAAGACTATGAAATCAAGGAGATTCTCAACTCCCGGTACCATAAGGGGAAATTACAATTTTTTTTTTAATTTACATTTATATCCCGCCCTTCTCCGAAGACTCAGGGCGGCTTACAGTGTATAAGGCAATAGTCTCATTCTATTTGTATATTTACAAAGTCAACTTATTGCCCCCCCCAACAATCTGGGTCCTCATTTTACCTACCTTATAAAGGATGGAAGGCTGAGTCAACCTTGGGCCGGACTTGAACCTGCAGTAATTGCAGGCTGCTGTGTTCTAATAACAGGCTTCTTACAGCCTGAGCTATCACGGCCCTTAAAATTAAAATTGCTATCCCCTCCGTAACATCACCTTTAGCCAATGCACAATGGTGGCAGAGACAGATGTGAGTGCGACTAGGCACAGGTTTCATGCCAAACAACCAGGTCAGCCCCAGTAACAGAAATCTTGGAGCAGAACAAGCAATATTTAATGTTGTGTGCACTATTATGTTTATTTTCTAGGACTATCATTCCTCAGGAGGGTCAGCATGTCAAAACTGACTTGGCTTCATCATTGCCTGATTACGGCTCACAGGTTAGTAAATTCCTAGGGAGGGGGGGAGAGATTTTATTTATTTATTTATTTATTATTTAAATTTTTATACCGCCCTTCTCCCGAAGGACTCAGGGCGGTTCACAGCCTGATAAAAAATACAAAATAATACAATATAAATACGATTAAAATATAATTAAAAAACTTATTACATTGGCCACGATTAAAATTTAGAATAAAAACCCATTAAAAACCCGTAAGTTTAAAAACTAACCCAGTCCAGCGCAGATGAATAGGTGAGTTTTAAGCTCGCGACGAAAGGTTCGCATGAGAGCCTTCTGCTGATTGAGAAGAGATACCCACCAAGGTTGAGTTCCAGTCTGTTCAAACAGCGCAGACTGTTTTCCCAAAACAAAAGCACTGCATGAAATTGGTGGACAATGATCTGTGGGTGACCCAGAGGAGAAAAGGGGATTTTACCTCTGCAGGTTTTCATGGGAAAACCTCAGAACTGACTTTGCTTCTGCTATACATAGATGGATCTTTCAATAAAGTTTTAGTCTTGGTGAATTAATTGAACTAGGAGTTCCTTTTTTAGAAATGTGCCACTTGGGACAGTTGACACTATCGTTCATCACACAGTCAATGAGATGTTTGAACTGAGGGGTCTTTGGTACTCTCTGAGCTTTGTTGTTTTCTTGCAGATGTTTCATTACCCAAACTAGGTAACATCATCAGTGCTGTCAGATGTTTAGACTGAATTGGGCCTTTTGAATCCACCTTTTGAATCCTTCCCAAGGAACGAGATATGTAGGAAAGCTGCCTTTTGCAACTGACTATGATTTTGCCAAAGTTGATGGTGTTCAAGTGGGGCTCCATATATTTTGAGACTGCACCCAAGGCATCTATTAGTGCTATCATTGCTTTCGTTTTGCCACATTCATTCCATTTACAGCTCTTTGTACTTTGTCATCTTCTTCCAATTCTCCTGTTATTCTGCTTTCCCCAGGTACTACAACATCCGCTATCTTTCTTATAAACAATTATTAATTCTGGACTGTTATGTGGTAGTTGTTTATCTGTTTGTATGCTAAGTTCCAAAGCATTTTAGCATCTTCATTTTCTATTGTATGGTCCCATCAGTTCTTGCTTGTAGGGAAGGGATATTTCTTTCAGATCTTCTAATGCACCGTTGTTTCCATTTTGTCATGTTGTTGTCTGTAGTCAGTCTCTGCAATCTTCTTGCAGCAGAAACCAGGTATTTCTTCAGCTTTTTACAGTGGCGGTACTTGCTATCTGTTGCTGTCTTCTTAATTCTGGCTTTGTATGCCTTTGTTCTTAAGGCTTGGTCTTTTGCAGCCAGAATTAGCCCCTCTGTTTCTTTCTTCAACTTTCTTGCACTTAGCTATTGCCAGGTCTTTTTATTATCTATTTTTCCTATTTTTTATTGCACTGGCCATGTAATGCTTTGCCTTGCCATGTGTCTTTTCTGTTCTTTGTTTGGTTTTTCTTGTAGGCCATTTTGGTCTCTCTGGTACTTAGTACTTAGTAGGCCTTCCTAGTATACTAACTTCAGTGCATCTTCTTCACTGTCCTTCAGATATTTTTCCAATGCCCCTTTGTCTTCTTCAACTGTACTTACAACGTTTCACATTCACCTCTACTCCTTGGTAAGTAGAATCTGTCAGCATTGCTGCTTGGATGAAGAGCATGATTCGCTGTCATTATTTTTCTGGTCTTTCTATCCAGGGCTTTTAGTTCTGTTTTAGTCTCCTGTTCCAGCTATGTATGCAATGACTGGAATTGCCCAGGTGTTACTTGCCTTGATGATATTTCCTCCACTGAGTTTGGGCTTTAAGATCTTTTTCACTCTCTTTATATATTCACTTCTGGCCTATTTCTTCACTCCAGTGTGCTTGATATTATCAGCTGGAAAAATACGCGGATATTTATAATGATTGTCTTTACCCAGACCCTTGGTTATTTCCATAGGGTACCTTGATTCCTTCAGTTTTCACTATTGTCTTCTTGTTTAATGGTGAGCATGGCACATTTATCCAGTCCAAACTCTATTGCAGTGTCTTATATACGGACAGTATTGACCAGTGATTCTATTTCAGATGGTATTTTTGCATGCTGCTTCAGATCATCCATGTAAAGGAGGTGTGATAGCCTGGCAGATGTTTTTGAAGTAGGTAGATAGATAGGTATTTATATAACAACAAATGTTTGTTATATAGTATCTCAATTAATGGGAAATACCTACAAGTAGTCCTTGCCCACAACTGGGACCTGAATCTCTGTCAACGAAGCAATCATTAAGAAAGATAAGTCCTAAATAAGGGCCTTCAGAGGCCCGGGGAAGACCCTGGGAGGCCCAGTAAAGATCATGCACAAGGGTCTCTCCACTCAATGTCCTGCCAAAATCCAGTAGGATTTTCAGTTCCTGACTGGGAGACAGTCACCTGCTCCCAGGCCTCTCATGGCATCCACCACCACCAACCCCATTCCTTACCTCTGGGGCTGTAAACCCTCCATGGCTGCAAATCCCGCTTGTGTTTTGGGGCAGCCATCCCCCAGAGACCAGAGGTGGCTCTCGGTAGGGACACCTTCCCTGCCAGTTTTCCCACTGACTTTCTGGGAAAGCTGACGGGGAAGACTGCAAATGGTGACCACATGATTGGGTGGTTCTTGGCAACCAGTCCATGCAAATGGATTGCCAAGTGTACAGATTGCAATCATGTGACTATGGGGGCACCACAATGCTGTAACTTCAGGCATGGGTTACAAATCCCTTTGCTCAGCACTGTTATAATTTTGCATGGTCGCTGAACGGTCTTTAAGCAAGGACTACCTGTATTCCATGATGAAACCAGGAGAAATAAAAGTGTAATGCTCTCCACATTCAATCATATTGTAGCACTTTGTTTACAGTGGAAGAGACAGTGAAGACAATACCAAATGCTTCTTTCCTGAGAAGACCCTCTTTTTCTTTCAGAGTCAAATCCAAACCCCCTGAAAAGGAATGCAAAGATGTTAATCAGAGAAGATGATGATATCACTTAACATCACCAGTCAAGACAAGGGTACAATACTTACACTTCTGTTAACTGAAATATCTTGATAAAATCCCCTTCTGACCCTTGTATCTTTTTTATTACTGCTGCTTTAAAAGATTTTTATGTTATTATTTTGGGACTTCCTGTCATCGTTTTATGGCAGTATAATTCTTCCGGTGTGCACAACAATTGTTAACCTACATCCCATTGCTGCAAAGCAAGAAGGAAGATTTCAGGTTTCCACACAATAACCGCTTTGTGTATTGAGGCTCAGATTTCAAAACTGTTACAAGTTTAGAATTGTTGATAAACACAGTGAAAGGAGTAGAAAGCTACATTCAACAAGCTACAAAGAAAAGTTTCCAGTGATACTGTTTTGTCAGTCATTAAACTCAGTCTCTTGACCAAAAATAGCAATGCAAGACCGCCTAACCATCCCAATGGCTGTGCTGTACATATTTATCCCTCAGTATATATACACTGTTCATTTTCCTATCTTAGCTATTTGACAAATCCTGAGCTACGAGAAGACACTCATCCTCAGAACTTGTGTTGACTTCAAGTAATCAACTGGGCAAGCTACGTGTAAAGCTGGACATCCTGAAAGCTGGGCAAGTCCTTATTTTGAAACAGAACAGGGTATTTCTACTCCATACAACAATGCATTTCTGGTTAAATGGCTCACTCTTTCTGAGATTCCAAAGAATGGAACCAGCCAGTTGGCCACACAAGGTGTAGGCTTCTTACACAACTCAGACCTGAGTAAACCTCATGTAAGATGCCATAATCTTATGGTGTGCTGTGGTCTACCTGGCATGTCAAAGACAAGCTCCAAATGGAACCATAATTCCAAATTCAGGTGTATATACTTGGGAACAGAAGGATTGCTAGGTAAGGTCTGCCTTTTTCCAGATGACACAAAGGTGTGTAATGGAGTTGAATTCTTGGGGGTATTCGTAACATGGAAATCAATTTGGTCAAAAATGTGGAGACTGCAGTTCAACATTTTAAAATCACTTGGGAAAAAAGAATCCTCTGGCAGGGTACAGTACTGGAGTACAGTGTTGGGCAGAACAACAGAAGAAAAGGATTTAGGTTGCTAATATCAGATGACTGCAAAATGAACTAACGGTGCGGCCAGGTAGCCATGAAGGTAAACAAAATTCTAGGATGCATCACTAGTGGAATCACCAGCAGGAAAAAGGAGGTTCTAGTCCCATGATATAGAGCTTTAGTCAGACCCCATTTGGAATACTGTGTCCACTTCTGGAGATCTCACTTAAAAAAAGAAACTGATAAGATTGAGCAAGTCAGAGACCGGGAACAAAAATTGTGCAAGTTCTGAAGGACAAAACATATCCAGAGAGATTGGATGAATTGAATATGTGCAGCCTGGAAGACAGAAGGGAAAAGGGGGGGGGGGGACATGACTGAAATCTTTAAATATACAAGTTTTCTTTTTCTGCCATCAGTTTTTTGTATTTCTATGTTTTTAACTTCAGGAGACATCCACTTGGCCCCTTAAAATCACAATATGGCTTATTTCAGCAGAACGTATTACACAATTACAACAGTTTTGGCTTACTAACACAGCCAAAGGTTTATTCAACACTGTATGGAATTTGTGGAACCTTTAAATCCATATGTCCTTTCAAAGAATCAGTTATTTACAGAGATCATCTCCCATAAAAGCATGCACCAAAAGAAAGAGAGAAAGAAATGGAAGGAAAGAATGACACACTTCCTCATCTGATTCTTGGGCAAGAGTTCCCGTTATACTGGGAGCTAAACAAAGAAAGCTAGAGATCATGCTACACATCATAAAAAGGCTGCACAAAAATGAAAACGCTTGACAGCCAAAATCATATCTTGCCAGTAGTCACCCACTCCCTGGAAAAGATCATGAAGCAACATTTTTCAAGGTCCTGGACAACACTTTTCAATATTATTTCTCAGAAAAACCGTTTCCCTGATGCCCCAACCACACCCATAAGAGGACATTAGAATTTGATCCTGGATCAATGCAGGCCATTTGTGTTCAAGAGATCACGTTTCTTCCTCCTACAAGGAAAAGCTATTCGTAATGTCATCCCTGCAAAGTCTGGGGCTTAAATAATTGCATACGATTAATGTTTCAGAAATGGCACCAAGTACAACTGTACATTTTCATTTTAAAAATCTGGGATAATATTCTCAGTTATGGTTCATTCCCAGATTGATAAAGGTTCTGGAGACAGCTGTGTGAACATCTGCTTGCAAGCTCTGTCAGCAGAAAGACCTTTCATTCATAGGAAGGCAGTTGAGAAGGAAACAAAGACGACTCCACCCTAATGTACCGGGAGATACTAGATTCAGATGGGAAATAGTTCAGCTGCCAGAATTTTTGTAAGCCCAACTCTTTGTCAACTGCAAGTGGATAGATGGGTACTACTTCAGTGGAAACTTCATGGGGACACGAATGGAGCTCCTAATTGGTGTTCCCCAGGCGACAGTGAAGTCACCAGCTAATCCTTTCTTTGAGGAAGCACTTTGGTGCTTCCGACACAGATGTTTTAGTACCAGTGTATGACCTTACTTAACAGTTCATGAAGATGAGGGAAGAGAGGGGCCTGAGCAATGATCTCTCCCAATCTATCAACCCCAACTGAAACTGGCCCTGGAGAAGAGAACCACAATAAAATGGTGCTCTCTTTTATGGAGCTGGTTCAGAAGGATACTGTGTTTCATGGTATGGAAAGCTACAGAGATCAAGGAGCACAAGAATTTATGCACTACCATTGCATCAGACTCTGCCACAAGTCATCAACGAGCATAACCAAAGCTGCTTCTGTACTGAATCTTGGCCTGAAATCTGACTGAAGCAGGTCTAGATGGTCCCTTTTCTTCAAGGTTCTCATCAGCTGCAACTCAACCTCCTTCTCAATAACCTTCTCCATAAAGGGAAGGTTGGAGACTAGTCAATAGTGAGGACTATTAGATCCAAGGATGGCTTCTTGGGAGAGAGGGAGGCGGCACTACTACCACCTTCAAGGCTAAGGGCACCCACCCCTTCCATTAAGGGGGAAATCTGAGGGACTTTATCTGTTAGAGCAGCGGTCTCCAACCTTGGCAACTGTAAGAGTTGTGGACTTCAACTCCCAGAATTCCTCAGCCAGGTTTGGTGGCTGAGGAATTCTGGCTGTTGAAGTCCACAACTCTTACAGTTGACAAGGTTGGAGACCCCCGCGTTAAAGAATCTGAACACTCCTCACTATGCTCTACACACCACATTCTAAGTTTGGGGACTTTTATCCACAGAGAAAGGAGAAGGCTTATCCCTAAGCACAGGCATGATTGGCAGTTTGCAAGCTCAGATGTGGATAGAAGTCTCCAAGCTTAGAAGTGTGTGTGTGTATGTGTGTGTGCGCGTGTGTGCACGCACACGCAGCATACTAAAGGAGATGTTCTTCTCCAAATCCCAGACATCTTTGGTGTTTCTCTGTCCAGTGCCCTCTCCCGGCAAAGCAGGAGGTGGAGGACGATGCTACTGCATGTGGAAGCAGAGGAGAAAGTTTGCAGGAAGCAGTTTCCTTGGATCCCAACTTCTGCCTTGACAGATCTCTGGAGAGCAAGAGGAGGAGGCAGGGAAGCAGCGCTCCCTGGTCCTGCAAGAGGGAGGCTGGTCCTTCTCAAAAGAGAATCCCCGTTTCCAATCGAGTGTGGTAAGGATGCTGGCTTGTTGGGGCAGCCTTCCCTCACGTAGCTCCGCCATCCCCACTTCCTCCTCGCCAAAGATCTGTCAAGGCAGAAGCTGGACTCAGAGGAAACTGCTTCCTGCAAACTTTCTCCACCGCGCTTCCACACACAGCAGCAGCGTTATCCTCCACCTCCTGTTGGGGGCTGGAAAAGGCTGGGAGGGGGATCCGAAGTCTCCAACAGAAGAAGGCGAGACCAGGGAGAGCACCAAAGCCTCATTCACTAGAAGAGCCTCGCCGTCCCTCTCAGGCCACGCAGAGGACCGCCCTGGGCAGCGGAGTGCAAGCACCCAGCCTGGCCCTTGAGCTCCTGGGGAATTGGGACCTTGCAGCTCAGCCCATCTTCTCCGAGGGGGTGCCTGGTTGCACTTACCTCCTGGAGGCGGCGGCTGCTGCTGCTCTCGCTCATGGTGGGTTCAGGAGGGCAAAGTACGTGGGTCAGAGGGAGGCCCACTCCCTCTCCATGCAAGCCGACCCAGCTTTGTAAGCAAAGCATCCTCAGCAATAGGATGGGAGACTACCAGGAGAGGCCAGGAGGAGAGGGAAGGGGATAGTGAAAGGACAGCAGGGCTGCTGGTGGCCAAGTGCTAAGGCAGGATTTCCCTCAGACCCTCCCTCTCACTCCAATCTTCCTCCTTCCTTCCTTCCTTCCTCTCCCTCCCTCACTTCCCTGTCTCCCTCCTTCTCATTCCCACCTACTTACTTACTTTCTCCCTCTCTCCCTCCCTCCCTTGCTTCCCTGCTTCCCTTTCTCAGTCCCATCTCCTTCCTTCCTCCCACGCTCCCTTCCTTCCTCTCTCCGTGCCCAGGATGGGACAAAAGGAGGGGGAGAGGCCGCAGCGCTGACGGGAGTGTATGGGGGTGTGGCTTTCCCATGCGGGGGTGGGATGGGGGAAGGGCTGTCCTAGGGAAAGGGAAGCGCTTGTGGGGCCAGTGTGCAAGGCTGCGCCAGGAGCGAGCCATGAAGGTGCTGGTGGCGGGTGCTGCGCTGCAGCTGGCCCCCACACTGATCTATAACAACTTTGCGGTGGCCACCTTGGCCGGAAGGTATTCAGCCTTAGATCTGGCCCATGGGGCCACCCTGGACAACACCCACCTGTGCTCTCATCACCTCCTGGGATGGGCCAAGGCAGCGGGAGCCAGCCCCTGGCGGTCTCCGGGGCAGCCCCGTGAGCCAGATCTAACCACATCGCGGGCCAGATCTGACCCATGGGCTTTCTGTTTGACATGTCTGCCCTAGATCAGGGGTCACCAACCTTTCGGACCTCAGGGACCACTAAATTCATAATTTTAAATTTCGCAGACCACTAATATGATCTGCCTAATGACCATCTGGGTGGGTGTGGCTAGGTGGTCATGTGACTGAGTGGGCGAGGCCAACCCTATGTCACTCAAGTCAAGGGGCACCTCTCTGTCCTCTACTCACCCCTCCCCTCCCAGCCACTCTTCGCCTGCCCGCCCGGGCTCCTTAGGACCCCACAGGAAGCAGTTGCTGGAGCTAAGCAGCCACCATGAGAAAGAGTTGGCAAAATAGCTGGCTCAGTTCAAATTGGATCTGAACGAGGAGGCTCAGCAGAAGCACCTCACTGGGGACTACGAGCATAGGTTTTCCAAGCAGAGGGAAGGCCTGTGGGAGTGCAAGGCCAGATGCATGCAGGCTCAGTGTGCTGAGATGGTCAGCCAGTTCCAGGCCATGATGCTCTTTGTCATCAGTGGCGCTTCCCATCAGCTTTTGTTCAAAGCCCTGTACCAGGAGACTGAAGCAGACCCCGAGTCAGAATTTCTGCCCCCTCTGACCCACACAAAAAGGGAGAGACCCTCTGCAGCAACACTAATGTTCATTGCACATATCTGGCCCAGGGGCCATAGTTTGAGGATCCCTGATTTAGTGAAATATAAAAAATGCAAATAATTTTTCTGCGGACCACCAAAATTTTCTTGCAGACCACCATTGGTCCACAGACCACCAGTTGGTGACCGCTGCGCTAGGTGTTCCAGGGGACAGACCTACTCAGTAGGGACATCATCCTAAATATGGCTATGGGATGGTTACCAGGAGACACAATAAGGGTGGGGAAATATTGATGTCTGCCACCCTTATCATCAAGAGGTAATCCCCAAAAGAAGCCCTTAACCCCTCTATTTGCTCCACTGGCTTGTTGTCATGGGAAAAAGATGTGAGGAAAAGCGGACTATATTTGCTATCACGAGTTTCTATAATGAAGAGGCAGGGCATAAATGTAACATAAAAAGTTTCATTTTCCAAATAATTTTGTTGGTAAAAATTAAGTATTCCAAAGTGGACTTCACTGTATTTTTCCTCCCAAAATCTCCAGAGGTGAAGAAAGCATTTCAATTTTCTAGCTATACTTTTTAAGCCATAGAATTTTTAATAAAATTGGATCGCCATTCCTCATGCCAATTACCTTAGACAGACAACCTTTCTAGGAGCTTTATGACAAATAGAATTACAACGTATTATAAATCCCAGAAAACGTCTTTCCCGCAGCAGAGCCCAAAGGGCCCGATTTTGAATTCTCAGCCTTTCCCTCCCTTTGACCAGACCCCTCACACATACATGCTAGTCGTTCCCAACTCTAGGAGACGGTACTCATCTCCGTTTCAAAGCCGAAGAGCCAGTGGTGCTGTCCGAAGACGTCTCCGTGGTCACGTGGCCGGCATGACTAGCACAGAAGTTGTTGCCTTCCCACCAAAAGCGGTTCCTTTTTTTGTAGGTGCTTTTGAACTGCTAGGTTGGGACAAGTAACAGGAGCTCACCCGTTACCAGGATTCGAACCTTTTGACCGACAAGCTCGGCGTCTTAGCCACTGAGCCACCGCGTCCCTCGCGGCTTTTCCCCGGGGCCCTTCCTCAAGCAGCCTGACTCCCAAGGCCCGGATGGGCGCCAGCGGGGCCCGGGCTCCGTTTCAGGAGGAAGCGAAGCCGAAAATCCTTCAGAGCAGCGGCCCAGCTCGGCTGCTCTTGGCCGCCCGCCCGCCTCACCTCTTGGCCTCCTCCAGGTGGCACAGATACTCGTAGGCCACGTTCTGGCGGCGCCGCTCGTCCATCTCTTCCGCCGTCATCCTCTCGTTGTCCAGCACAGCTGCAAGAAGAAGAGGCGCCGTCACTGCCGGCGGGGCATTGCGGGGGTCCCCGGGGACGCAGCGCCGCCCCGCTTCCCCGCCGCTCCCTTCCGCCTCGGCCGCTCCTCTCCACCCGCAACGCCTCGCGCTGACGGAGCCATCCGGCCGGCCGGCCTGAGGAGCCAGGTCCCCGGGAGCCTTCGGCCGAGGGATCTGGCTCCTCGGGGCCCGGCGCGGACCTTGGGCGCGGAACGGCGGGTCGGGAGCGGCGGCCGAAACCCCGGAGCCCCGCGCGACGCCGAGCAAGCCGCCGCCCGTCCGGCCTGCATCCCGCCTGCCCGCCGCGCGGACTCACAGCCGTAGTGCGGCCGGGCTACGCCCGTCGCGTCGCATTCCTCCGGAGCAGCCATGGGCGCGGGGCGGCGGCGGCGGCGGCGGTTCTGTGGCGGGCGCGGAGCGGAGGGAGCGCAACGCAGCGCGGGCCGTCGGAGGGCGAAGGCAGGAAAACGAAGGGGAAGCGGAGGGGCGGCTCCGCCCGTGGGTGGCGGCGCAGGGAGGGCGCGGTCGCGGCGGGAACGAGCGGAACGGAAGCGCGCCTGGGCAGCCCGGCCGAGGCGCTTCGCCGCCGGCCGGCCTGTCCCGTGAAGCCCACCGCGCTCAGCCGCCCCGGAGGAGCTCAGGGCCGGGGACTCGGCAGAGGCAACCCGGTGGGGAGCCTGGCGGCGACTTCAGGATCCCAGGTCCCAGCGAGTCAGTCGCTTGCTGGATCCCTAAAACCCGGCCTTGCCGCTTTGTACTCTAAGGTCATTTTAAAAATAAACTAATATTTTTAATCATTCAGCCATTAAAAGAGTTTGGTTTTCTTTAATGCTTTGATCCTCCTAATCTAAGGACATAACGCCAGGCCTTGTGGCTCCCTTCCTGAATCACTGAAGACAATTGTTGAAGAACTAAACTATGCTAACCCAACTCTGGTTGTAATGAAATAATATTTTGGGCCGGAGATCCTCCAGGTTTGCAATACCAGGACTCCCCAAAATGATAGGCATTTACAGATCTTTCACCAAACGGCAACACTGGAGTGATTTGATTTTGCCTACTCAAGATTTTTTATCAGATTTGCTAATAATCCCTGGAAAATTACAATGAACCATTTGGCCGTTCCTGTTCTAGGGCAAGAATATGTTATCGTATAAAGAACTGTCTTTAAGGCTGTGGTGAAATCTGAACCCATTTACTACCAGTTCGCTGGCTACGCATGCACGCTACATGTGCATGCGCAGTGCGCCCCACACACCAAATGCAAGGTATGTGCGTGCACAGTGCACGCCAAAAGGAGGCCATGATGGGGTAAGTAAAACAGCAAGCGGGGGAGATGTCATCAGCTGTCGCACGCGATTTTTTTTTTTTTACTTTTAAAAGCATTTTTTTTACAACCTATCGAATAGGTTGTAAAAAAATGCATTTAAAGTAAAAAAAAAAGGCTCTGACGATCAGGCAGCTCAGTAGAACTATTGGATGAAACCTCAAGAGTGGATGGACATGATCTTTACAGTAAGATAGAGAGGAAAGCAAGACTCCAAACAATGCAGTGGTACTGAGGCTAGAGAAAAGTCAGCTAAGCATACAGAAGGAATCCACATTCAAACCATCCCTTTACTTTCATGGACATGGCTGAATTACGCTGACAACACCCAGCTGTACATCTCCACCCCAACCACCCCAAAACGAGGCTGTGTAAGTGATGTCCCGGTGTCTGGAGGCCGTACGGGTCTGGATGGGGAGAAACAGGCTCCAACTCAACCCTTCCAAGACCGAGTGGCTGTGGGTGCCGGCATCCCGGTACAGCCAGCTGACTCCATCGCTGACTGTTGGGGGCGAGTCGTTGGCCCCCACAGAGAGGGTTCGCAATCTGGGCGTCCTCCTGGATGCACGGCTGTCGTTTGAAGATCATTTGATGGCTGTCACCAGGAGAGCTTTTTATCAGGTTCACCTGATACGCCAGTTGCGTCCCTTTCTAGACCGGGCTTCCCTCTGCACAGTCACTCATGCCCTCGTTACGTCCCGCCTAGACTACTGCAACGCTCTCTACATGGGGTTCCCCTTGAAGAGCACCTGGGAGCTCCAACTGGTCCAGAATGCGGCTGCGCAGGTGATAGAGGGAGCATCTCGTAGCTCCCATGTGACACCTCTCTTGCGCGGTCTGCACTGGCTTCCGGTGGTCTTTCAGGTGCAATTCAAGGTGCTGGTTACCACCTTTAAAGCGCTCCATGGCGGAGGACTGGGTTACTTACGGGATCGCCTACTACCACCGGTAGCCTCTCATCGACCTGTGCACTCCCACAGGGAGGGCCTCCTCAGGGTGCCGTCGGTTAAGCAATGTCGGCTGGCGACCCCCAGGGGGAGGGCCTTCTCTGTGGGGGCTCCTGCCCTCTGGAATGAGCTGCCTCCGGAGCTTCGTCAACTCCCCGACCTCCGGACCTTTCGCCGCGAGCTGAAGACTCTTATTCCATCGTGCAGGGCTAGCTTCAATATAGCTTCAATATAATTTTAAATTTTTAATGGGGTTTTATTTATTTTAAATTTTAGCCATACATTGAATTAGTTTTTTAAATGATTTTTAACTTTTGTTATATGTGTTTTTATCAGCTGTAAACCGCCCTGAGTCCTTCGGGAGAAGGGCAGTATAAAAATCTAATTAATAATAATAATAATAATTATTATTATTATTATTATTATTATTATTATTATTATTATTATTATTATTATTATTATTATTATTATTTAGACAGATTTTGATGCCAGCTGATAAAATCCGCAGTCTAAAAAGCCTGTCTTTAGTTACTGGAGAAGAACGTTAAACATACTTCTAGGTCCAGAGGCCTGGTTGGCCAAGGGAGGCAAATGATGTCATGTACAAGACAATGTCACAATGCAAATGTCATGACTTGCCTCAGAAGACGGCATTTGTGTTATTATGTCATTGCATGCAGGCCAGTGTTTTTGGCATCATTGGCTTTTATGGAAGTTTGATGGGCAAAAGCTACAAAGGGCTTTAGAGATGACAACCTAGAATGGCAACCAGCGCAGAATGCTAATTACAGCTCAAGTCATTGCATTCTGGATAAGCAAAAAAATTCTGGATATCCTAATTAGGGCTTGTACCTTTGCATTCTATACAAATGGTCTTCAAAGCCAGTCCCACATAGAGCACTTTATAATAATCGATTTGTGAGGTGACAAGGGCATGAGTGACTGAAGGCTTCCTGACCCAGGAACGGATGTAACCAGGGCACTAGATGAAGCTGTTCCAAGTCATTCTTAGCTAAAACTGCTACCTGCTCTTTGAGAAGGACTTGTGAGTCCACAAAGACCCCAGGATGTGCAGTGTCTTTAGAATGGAGAGTGGACATGGAAAGTCTCCAGGATCAGGGGGCCTACAGTCACATAGCCTTGGCAGGATTGAGTTCTCCCCAGGCAGACCTGCACAGCTTCCCAACACCAGTACAGGATTGTGACAACATCACTTGAACAGTAACAGGGTCGAGAAGGATTATCAGCATCTTCCTGATACTGAGCCAATGACTTCACACAAACTGACTGATGACCTCACCCAGCAGTTTCATGTAGGCTTTGAAAAGGCCGAGCAAAAGTGTTGAACTATGGGGTACCACAGGTTTGACTTTCTCCTCTCAACCAGAAAAAAGAGAAACACCCCAAACTTGGTCGAGAAGAATAATGCGTTTAACTAACCCTAACCCTAACCTAACCCTAACACTAACCAAGACACCCAAGTCACTGAGAGATCTAGGAATATCAGGATGAATGCATCATCTCAGCTCCAGCAAAGTCATCAACAACCACAATCAATACTATCTTCGTACCATGCCTTAGACTGAAGCCCAGGAAATGGCTCCAGATAATCAATTTCCTCCAGGATATTCTAGAACAGTGGTCCTCAATCTTTGCGGCTTGGTGGCCCAGTTGGGGTTGGAGAGAAGGGAACTGGGCCATACATGCACACGCACACACATACAACTCTTGCGTTAGTGGTGGGCTGGAGAGCACGCACACCCAATCTTTATGTGAGTGGTGGGCTGGTGCACATGCACATGTGGCCGGCCAGCTGCTCATGAAAGTTGAGTTATGTGTGCGCTCCAACCAGCCACTCACATGGCCCAATTCCAAATAGGCCATGGCCTGGTAGTGGGCCGCAGCCCAGGGTTTGGGGTTCTAGAGCAGGGGTCCCCAATCCCCGAGCTGTGGCCTGGTACCAGGCTGCAGCACATTTGGAATCGGGCTGTGCAAGAAGTGGGCAAGCACATGAGCATGCGAAGCTGCATTTGCATAAATGAAAACATCCCCTCTCCCTCCCTCCCCACCCCATTGCCAGTCCGCAAAGCCGGAAAAGTTGGGGACCGCTGTTCTAGAGGAATTGTCCAATCACATTCTCAGTAACCTTTTCTTATTTATTTATTTATTTATTTATTTATTGTTTAAATTTCTTCTTCCAAAGGACTCAGGGCGGTTTACAGCCAGAATAAAACAAATGATACAAAAATTAAAACCAGTTTAAAAAGGAAAAATTCAAAGTTGGCTGGACACTATAAAACCAATAAAAACCCCATTTAAAAACCATTAGACCAGTCCTGCACGATGGAACAGAAATGTTTTCAGTTCGCGTTGAAAGGTCCAGAGATCAGGGAGTTGGCGGATACCTGGTGGTAGCTCGTTCCAGAGGGTTGGTGCCCCCACAGAGAAGGCCCTCCCCCTGGGGGTCGCCAGCCGACATTGTCTGGCCGACGGCACCCTGAGGAAAGCCTCCCTATGGGAGCGCACTGGTCGATGGGAGGTTGCCGGTAGCAGCAGGCGGTCCCGTAAATAACCCGGTCCTATGCTATGGAGCTCTTTAAAGGTGGTAACCAACACCTTGAATTGCACCCGAAAGACCACCGGAAGCCAGTGCAGCCTGCGCAGGAGGGGTGTTATATGGGAGCAATGAGTCGCTCCCTCTATCACCCGCGCGGCCGCATTCTGAACCAGTTGGAGCCTTCGGGTGCTCTTCAAGGGAAGCCCCATGTAGAGAGCGTTACAGTCGTCCAGAGGGGAGGTGACGAGGGCGTGAGTGACTGTGCATAGGGAATCCTGGTCTAAGAAGGGACGCAACTGGCGCATCAGGTGAACCTGATAAAAAGCTCCTCTGGTGACGGCTGTCATATGCTCTTCCAACGACAGCCGTGCATCCAGAAGGACGCCCAGATTGCGGACCCTCTCTGTGGGGGCCAATGACTCGTCCCCCACAGTCAGCGATGGCATCAGCTGATTATACCGGGATGCTGGCACCCACAGCCACTCGGTCTTGGCGGGGTTGAGTCGGAGTCTGTTTTTCCCCATCCAGACCCGCACAGTCTCCAGACACCGGGACATCACTTCAGTGGCTTCGTTGGGGTGGTTTGGGGTGGAAATGTACAGCTGCGTATCATCAGCGTACAGATGACACTGCTCCCCAAAACCACAGATGATCTTGCCCAGCGGCTTCATATAGATGTTGAACAAGAGGGGTGAGAGGACCGACCCCTGTGGCACCCCACATAGGAGGCGCCTCACGGTCGACCTCTGCCCCCTGCCAACACCACTGTGAACAGCCCGAGAGGAAGGAGAACCACCAATAAACGGTGCCTCCCACCCACAACCCCTCTAGCTACCGCAGCAGGATACCATGGTCGATGGTATCAAAAGCCGCCGAGAGATCCAATAGGACCAGGGCAGAGGAACAACCCCTGTCCCGGGCCCTCCAGAGATCATCCACCAACGCGACCAAAGCCGTCTCTGTGCTGTACCCAGGTCGGAAACCGGACTGGAACAGGTCCAGGTAGACAGTTTCATCCAGGTACTGAGGGAGCTGATGCGCTACCACACTCGCAACAACCTTCGCTACAAAACGAAGGTTGGAGACTGGACAGTAGTTCGATAAAACAGCTGGATCCAGGGAGGGCTTCTTGAGGAGGGGTCTCACCACAGCCTCTTTCAAGGCTGTAGGGAAGACACCCTCCCTCAGAGAAGCGTTAACAATTCCCTGAAGCCAGCCTCGTGTAACCTCCTGTCTGGCCAGTACCAACCAGGAGGGACACGGGTCCAATAAACATGTGGTTGCATTCAGCCTCCTCAGTATCCTGTCCATGTCCTCGGGAGCCACAGTGTCAAACTCCTCCCAGATGACAGCCTCAAGATCCACCTCCGTCATCTCATCCGAAACTACCCAATCGGTGTCCAGCCCATCCTGAATCTGAGCGATTTTATTGTGCAGATATTGTCCAAAATCCTCAGCACGGCCTTGCAAGGGATCTTCCCTAGCTCCCTGAGTAAGAAGGGAGCGGGTCACCCTAAACAAGGCTGCTGGGCGGTTATCTGCCGACGCAATAAGAGCGGAGAAATACTCACGCTTTGCTGCTCTTATCGCCACTAGATAGGTCTGAATATGAGACCTTACTAGTGTTCGATCAGGTTCAGAACGGCTGGCCCTCCAACCACTCTCTAGGCATCTTTTCCGGCGTCTCATCTCTCTCAGCTCCTCGGAATACCAAGGAGCCGGTCGAGATCGGCGCCGGGTCAGAGGCCGCAAAGGCACGATGCGGTCCAAGGCCCCCGCCGCTGCCCTTTCCCAGGCGGCGACGAGTTCTTCAGCCGAGTCGTGGGCTAGGTCCTCAGGAAGTGGCCCAAGCTCCGTCAGAAACCTCTCCGGGTCCATCAGGCACCTGGGACGGAACCAACGCGTCTCCCTGCGGTGCCGGTTGGCGGTTCGAACGTCCAACCGAAGGAGCGAATGATCCGACCATGACAAGGGTAGAGTGACTAAATCCCTTAATTCTAGATCATTCAGCTACTGTCCAGAGAAAAAAATTAAGTCCAGAGTGTTTCCCCCAATGTGAGTGGGACCATCAACTAACTGGGTCAGGTCCAAGGCCGTCATGGAAGCCATGAACTTCCGAGCTGCAGCAGATGACTCACCGAGCGATGGCAGGTTGAAATCCCCCATAACCATAAGTCTGGAGGTATCAACCACCAGCTCGGCAATCACCACTAAAATGGGAAGGTTGGATTATACCTGTTTTATCCTGTCAATTTTTGAAGTAGTCCAGGTCAGGAAACAGATGTCACAAGAAAGTAAAACTTTGCCCACTATGGGGGAATGGTTGGTAAAGTTGGTAGATTTTGCTGAAATGGATAAATTGATTTCCTATTACATCTATCCTGTCTAATCATCAAAACCAAATCACAAATTCATTTTTTTCATGTCCATCACCAATTAATGTAGCTAATGACTTTATTCAAAGAAGAGCAATATTATGCAGTCTTAGAGAAGTTAAAATATATTTATATTTATTGCTGCTATGAAGAGTATCAGAAGCTACTTCTTTGTATCTTTTTTCTTCCTTTTCTATTTTTTTTTCTTGCAGTTCTTGACTTTTTTTTGTTCCTTTAAGTTTTTATCTTCTTGTTTAAAGAAGTTACCAAAAGTTACACTCAAGAAATATAAAACTCCACATTAGGCGAGAGGAAGAACCGTTGGCAGCCCGCTTCCTCTACTCTCCCTCTGTTGCGCCCAAGAGAGCCGCCGCCGCCTCGCACTTGCCCGGCTGGCCAGACTGAGCTCATCTCGGCCCCGCCCCCCGCCCCGCCCAAGCAAGCGACGTCGGCGCAGGCAGCTCTGACGGGGCGCCCGGAGGGAGGGGCTGGAGCTCCTGAATAGGCGGTCAAGCTAAGTGCCTGAAGGACCCCGTCCGTCACCGGGAGTCCAGGCGCCTCAGCGGGCAAGCAGGCGGCGGGCTTCGCAGCGGGCCGATCTAGCGGCCGGGGGCGTCGTTGGGGCGGCCGTGAAGAGAGGTTGAGGCTCCGTCCCGCCGCCATGATCCACGAGCTGCTGCTGGCGCTGCGCGGCTACCCGGGCGGCCTTTTCGTGGGCGGCGGCCTGCAGGTGGGCGAAGGGGAGGCGGGGGCGGCCTCCTCCTCCCTCCCTCCGCGGGCCCGGCCCAGCTCCCGTCCTCCTCCTCCTCTTCCCCCCCCCCCGCAGGTGTCCCCGGCGCCGCCGCCGTTCCTGCACCCGAGCGAAGCCGCCCTCCTGGCCCGCGTCTGCCGCCTGGGCGCGCTCTACGTCCGCCTGCACGAGTTCATCGAGCAGTTCGCCGAGCACGCCCAGCCGCCGCCGCCGCCGCAGGTGCGCCTTTCCCGGGGAGGGCTGGGGGCCCGCGGGTGTCCTGCGGGGAGTCACCGCCTCGCCTCGCTTCGCTTCTTTGCAGGAGCTGCTGGCCTCCCCGCCGGGGATCTACCTGCGCGCCTTCTGCACCGGGCTGGACGCCGTGCTGCAGCCCTACCGGCAGGCGCTGCTCGCCCTGGAGCAGGAGGTGAGGGGCGTGGGGGGTGCATGGTGTAGGAAGACCCCAACCCGAATGGTTTTGACCCCAAGCTAGGTTGTCCTGGGCAAGGTACCTACTCCAAGCTTTCATTTTCTGACAGAATGGGACCTTAGCTGGAATAAAGTATTGCAGGATGTGTAAAATACAGCAGAAGGCTACATCCTGACAACCTGTCGTGCCCCCCACCCAAAAAAAAAAAAAAAAAAGCTCTGTTGTGAATGCTCACACTTTTTCTCTTTGTTTTGGGCAGTTTCTGGCTGATCCTCACCTTACCATCTCATATGTCAACTATTCTCTGGACCAGGTGAGTATTGTCAAAGAAGTCAGTTTTCATCTGCAACTTTGAGGAGACTTCCCAAGATGCAATGAGAGCAGATTTTAGATTTGCAGAGATTAGATTGGCTTTCTATTTTTATTTTTATTTTTTTACAAAAAGCCCAAACTCCACCCAATAGATCCAACTGAGAACCTGCTTAAAATGGACACAGAGGACCAAAAATCTATGCTACTAATTATAGTAGCTTAGGTGATTATTGAGAATAAGTCCTCAAAAAGAGGGGTGCAGGGCTGAATTATTCTTGTTCTTTTGCAGCCGATCTCTGAAGCTGCATTTGAGGGTAGGGATTAGGGAGGCTTTTCATTTCATGCCATTTCATCTCATCTTTCTTTTAGATTAGATGAAAATACAGGCACTTCTCATTGAACAACCTTTCATTCAGCAACCAAATTGAAGATGGTGTTGAATGAGGGAGTCTTTAAGTGGGTCCTGGTAGGTGCAACCATCACCCCCTGCTCATGTAATCACAAATCTGGGCACTTGGCAACCGGCTCACTGTTATGAGATCTCAGCATCCCGCAATCACATGATCACCATTTGCAATCTCTGATGTTGTGATCATATGGGATTTGCCTAACAATAGCAACTGGGACAGCTGAAACCACCATCTTAAAACAGTATGGACAGATGAAGACTCACTTTGACCACGTCACTTAGCAATGAAGTTGCCAATTGCAATTCATCCTTAAGCAAGGACTACTGTTAATAATATTTATTAGAGTTTTATCCTTCTTTTCCCTCTCTTACTACACAGTTAAATATTCTGTTTCCTATCATCTTCACAACAGCAACCTTGTGAGGTGGGTCTGGCTGAGAGTGGGTCACTGGCCCAAAGTCCCCCATCTGGCATTCATGCCTTAGGGAGACACATAACTCACCGTTTCCTGGTTTCAGGGCCAGCACCTGAGCCACTCCATCAGAACTAAGTCTCTTAGAAGTTCAATCTTGTTAGATGGGTTGTGTCTCCTCGCTGTACTGAGTAAGGCTGTGCAAATCAGTTCCGTTCCAACTTTGCATTTCTTTAAAGAATTGGACTTTGACAAAATGATAACTATTTCCCCTAATTTTTTAAATTGGTTCACTCAAGCAAAAAAATAAATTAGTCACAGAAAACTTTCTACTTCTGAATCACTGATAACTGTAGGGGCTCTAAGCAAGCCCGTAATTACAAGCCTCAGCAATAAAGACAGAATGTTTGAAGAAACCCTGGATCTCAGTGAAGTATATGAAAACCTCCTGAATGATATAATGATGTACACATAAAATATTAGTTTGATGCAATAGTCTAAATTCAAAAGGTTTCAGGCTTAAAACTCTAGTTCCAAATTCAGACCAGAGTTGAACTCAAGAAAAAGTGGTAGAATAGAATAGAATAGAATTTTTATTGGCCAAGTGTGATTGGACACACAAGGAATTTGTCTTGGTGCATATGATGTCAGTGTACATAAAAGAAATGTAAGAAAAAATGTTGTACCTTCATCAAGGTACAACATTTACAACATAAATGATGGTCATAGGGTACAATTTAACACTTAATGGTACAACACTTAATGATAAGCATAGGGTACAAATAAGCAATTAGGAACAATTAGGAACAAACTACTAAAACACTCCTTATAACCTTTAACTAAAATGATGCATCGTAGGGTAAAACCTCCTGAATCAAGTTACTTCAAATAGGCTGACTTACAGAGTCCTTCCAAATAACATGGGCTCTTTCAAGGCAAATACATCTCTGAATATATCCCAAATTTTCCAGCACATTAGAAACTTTGCCACTGTTGAAGGCATTGAGGAATCTGGTAAATATCTTTGAAAGGATGACCTAGCAGGTCATTGGTTGTGTAGTCTTTTATTAAAACATTGTTTTGTGTCTAATCAAACAAATCAATTTTGTCATTTGTAATTTTGGAAGAAGCCACTTGTGATCTGACTCCCTGAGAGCACCAGGGTTATTTTTATAACCGAGAAGAGGTTCTCCATTGTGGAATATGTTATGAGTTCAGTTTTCATGTTGTTAATCTGATGATGTGGCTCGGAGTGTTAGTGACTCTGCACTAAGTGGGAGATCAAACAGGTTCCTGACGAACCTAGCAGATAATTTTGTCATTAAAAGGTAGAGGAGGGAACTAGAGTGTCAGCTGTATTGGGCTTAGTTCTCATTAAAGGACTGAAATGATGGAAAAGGCAGAAATAATAGGAATCTTGGGGGAGAGTGACCATGTCATATTGTAATTCATAATACAGGCACAAAAATAGAACAAAGTCAAACAAGTGTCTTAGATTTCAACTAAGAGCTTAGGAAGGATACCATGGATAGAAATCTTAAAGGGGAAAACAATTGAAGGTGCTTGGGAAATTCTGAAAAATACGATTATAAAAGCCCAGTCCACCACAATACCACTAAAAAAGAAAAATAAGCAATTCAAGAAGAAACCAGATAGTTGCATAAAGAACTCTGATAAACTGAGAGACGAAAAGAACAGTGACTGTCACTGGATCAGGAATGTATTGCGGACATAATTTATTTTGACTTCAAAAAGGCATTTGACAAAGTAGACCACAGCCTATTTCTTAGATAGAAAAGTGTGAGATAGACAGCATCACAGATGGATTTAAACCTGGCTGACCAATCACACTCAGCATGTTGTCCTCAATGGGGCTACATCTACATGGAGGAAATTAAACAGTGGGATACTTAACAAGATTTTGTCTGAGGCCCAGTGCTCTTCAACTTCTTGATAAAAGATGCTAGATGAGGAGATATGATAGCTGTTTTCCGATATTTGGGGGGCTGTTCACAGAGAAGACTGGGTCGACCTATTCTCACAAGCACCTGAGGGCACAACAACTAGAAGGAATGCAGGGAAGATCATTCAAGAGAGATCCAACCTAGAACTAAAGAGAAATTGTTTACAATTAGAATAATTAATCAGTGGAATGTCTTTCCTCCAGAAGTTGTGGGTGCTTCTTGATTGAAGATTTCCAAGAAAAGATTGAACCATTATTGGTTCAGAATGGTATAAGGTCTCCTACTTGAACAGGAGTTTGGACTAGAAGGCCTCTAAGGTTCATTCCAAATTTCTATTCTGTGACCTCTATATCCATACATAGACTAGGAAGAAAGTGTTTGCTATTAATACTGACGTTTCCTGACATGACTACCAGGTTTTCTTATTCCAGATGATACTTTACTTCCAGTGTAACCTTTCAGCTGCCCAAAATGAATATGATTGTTTGTCGCTGTCTGTGTGTGTGTGTTGTATCAACAAAGCAAGTTAGAAGTGCTTGCCCTCTGGATCTGTATAATTTAGTTCTAGCGTGGCCTGCTTGCTCTGCATTGGAAGCAGCTTTTATCGGTTAGGAAGTTATTTCAAACCACAGTTCTGAAAACCTCTGGAACACCTTTTTTCCTACAATTTTTTTGCCACAGTAGAAAATCAGATGATCCTCAGCTGTGAAATGACTCGTTCCAGTCTATTTAAGCACCAAGTCCCAGAATATCAGTTTTTTCCCCTTTGCTGCCGTGGCAGCACCCAGCTTGCTTTGTTTCGTGGCCTGACCTTCAGTTCCCATGGTGTGCCTCCCTTTGCAGTGTTCTTCCTTTTCTGGTGGCAGATGCTTCGCCCCTTGTTAAGAGCTGAACATGATGGAGCCCCATGCCAAAGCTCACTGCCCTTGGGCCAGCCACTTTTAATCAGCTCTGGGAAGAAGCTCATGGCAACCCACTTCTGAAAAACCTTGCTAAGAAACTGCAGGGACTTAACCAGGCAGTCTCCAAGACTTGGACTCGATTGAACAAAAGGGGAAAAATTGATCTTTATGATCAATTCATCTCTATTATCTTAACATTTAAAAGATGTTTGCTATCTTTTCTGTAGATAGCGAGGACTAATCACAGCCCAAAGGAAATGTGATACATAACTTGAAGGCAGCCCAGGGGAAATGTTATTCCATGGGCCAGATATCAGATTGTCAGATCTGCCAAGCAACTATTCATTTTTTGCTCCAATTCATTAAACAAGTATATTCTTAAATACTGATTTTTGTTTTACAGTTTCAGCTCTTGTTTCCCTCATTGATGACTGTAGTAGAGCAGATAAAGATCCAGAAGGTACGGAAGCCTTATTTGTGGAGCAGTTTAATGAAATATAGATGTCTGGCCAATAGTTGAGCTGAGGCTGGTCCTTTTCATCTGAGAAATGCAAAAGATACGTTATATTGCTGTTACGGTGGTACAGAGGTTAGAATGCAGCATTGCAGGCTAACTCTGCCCACACCCTAGAATTCAATCCTGATGGGGCTTGAGGTTGGCTCCGCCTTCCATCCTTCTGAAGTCATTAAAAAGAGGATCCAGATTGTTGGGGGGCAAAATGCTGACAGTATAAGCCACCCAGAAAGCATGTGGGGCAATATATAAGTCTTAAGTGCTGTTTTTATTTGCAGACATGTAAAAAGAGAGATAGTAAATGCAGCTGATTGTTGTTGGCTACTGCAGACCTTCTGGAAAGTAATTGGTGCTTGGGCACCTTTGGTTTTCTGTCCTGCAAGTTACTAGTCTGAATTTATTTCTTTGGCAGATTCACGGTTGTCAGATCTTGGAGACAGTCTACAAATACAGCCGTGGTGGCTTGCCACCGGTGCGTCATGCACTGGAGAAGTAAGGAACTACCATTTTGGTGGCCTTTAGCTGTACCCCAGTAATCCCACCCACCTACCCACCCAGGCACAAACATAAAGCTGCTTTCAGTGGCATTTCTTAACAGTGGCATTTTCTAAAGAATGACTAAATTCAGAGCAATTCGGAGCATCTGGAATTCAGGGGCTTCAGTTGGAAAGTGCAGCTGCCCAAGGAGGAGATCCTGCCTGGCCCATCACATGAAGCTGCCCATCACATGAAGCTGAGTGCCTCCTGACCTTTTTCTTCCTTTTGGACCCCTCCAGGGTCTTGTCCATGTGCCATGCCGTTCTCTACAAACAGCTCTCTGCCTGGATGTTGCACGGGTTGCTCTTGGACCAGCATGAGGAGTTCTTCATCAGGCAGGGCCCCTCCCTGGGGCTCACCCTGGCCCAGCTGGAGGAAGACGACGATGATCTGGGCATTGGAGGACTCACAGGGAAGCAGCTGCGAGAGCTGCAAGATATGGTGAGATTGAGCCTTCCCCCATTCCCTCAGTTATTGATCTCAAACTACTTACGATTTATTCATTAACAATATTTATGGTCATTCAACTCACAGTGACTCCAGGAGGCTTACAGGAGTAACCCTGAATTCAAAAGCTAGTAAACCCTCATCCCCCTGGCAACCACAATGCTACTTGATGGGCTCCGTTGACCCCTGAGGTCCCCAGGTCCACTGGCAATCCAGGTCTTCAGGGCCTTTCAAAATAATACCTAGTTGGGGCGAATGAGGGAGGGAACCATCGCATGTCTCCTTGGTCCCTCCAGATGGATCTCCTTAAGAGAGGGGACCTGTAAGAGACCCTGCCTACTCGCTTTGGTGGGCCAGGTAAATGTACCTGGGGGAAAACGGTCCTTTAAATAACCTGGCCCCAGGGCATGGAGGACTTTGAAGGTGGCAACCTGCAGCTTGAATTGGATCCAGAAGCAAATCAGCAACCAGTGCAGCTCCTGCAAGAGGTGACACATGTGCAAATCTAAAATTATTCATTTTGAACCAACTGATGTTTTTCTGATTCTGGATACTTTTCAAGGGCCCATGAAGTCCCATGTGGAGTGCATTGCAGTAGTCAAGACGGTAGGTGACTAGAGGAGTGAATGACTGTGAACAGGTATAACCAGCACACAATCTACAGTTGCCAAAGACCCTCCTAGTCACGGCTGCAACCTGCTCCTCTAGCAGGAGTTATGAGTTAAGGAGAACCCCCAGATTATGCTCCAGGTTTGTCTGGAGTTGTGCCACCCCATCCAAGACCAGAGATGGCAATTCTCCATGGACCAAAGAACCCCAAACTCAGAGCCATTCTGTCTTGGCAGGGTTCAGTTTCAGCCTGTTGCTCCCTTAACAGCCTCCAGGCGCTGCGAGACGGTCACGACGTTGTCTAACTCACCATGGACTGAGGTATACTGCTGGGTGTCTTCTACATGCTGGTGATGCCTCACCCTATGGTGATGGCTGATCTCGCCCAACTGCTTCATGTAGATGTTAAACAGAAGCAGAGAAAATTCCAAATCTTGCAGGACTCTGCAAAGCTGTGGCGAAGGTTGTAGAGAGTGTGGTGGCATGTCAGCTACCCCAATACCTGGATGAAACTGTCTATCTAGACCCGTTCCAGTCTGGCTTTCGGCCGGATACAGTACGGAGACGGCTTTGGTCGCGTTGGTTGATGATCTCTGGAGGGCCAGGGATAGGGGTTATTCCTCTGCCCTGGTCCTATTAGACCTCTCAGCGGCTTTCGATACCATCGACCATGGTATCCTGCTGCACCGGCTGGAGAGTTTGGGAGTGGGAGGCACCGTTTATCGGTGGTTCTCCTCTTATCTCTCTGACCGGTCGCAGACGGTGTTGGCAGGGGGGCAGAGATCGACCCCAAGGCGCCTCACTTGTGGGGTGCCGCAGGGGTCGATTCTCTCGCCTCTCCTGTTCAACATCTATATGAAGCCGCTGGGCGAGATCATCAGTGGTTTTGGGGTGAGGTACCAACTGTACGCTGATGATACGCAGCTGTACTTTTCCACCCTAGGCCACCCCAACGAAGCTGTCGAAGTCCTGTCCCGGTGTCTGGAAGCTGGATGGGTCTGGATGGGGAGAAACAGGCTGTCGTGTCCCACTCCTCCGCTGACGGCCGGGTCAGGGAAATCCGAATCAGGCTTGCCTCTGCAGCTCTGCCCAAAGTCCTAGCAAAGTCCTCAGAGCAGGCAGGAGACCAGTAAGTGACTTCAGCAAGATAAGTTCGACTTTTGCCTGACTCAGAGACTGCCAGAAAGCAGATCCTTTATATAGGCCATGGGGTGTGGCTCCATGACTCAGCACTCATTAAGGCCTGCCCCTCCCTTCCTTCTGTTGCCTCCGCCTATCCAGCCTTCTGATGCAAGGGTCACACCAATCAGCAGCTGTTGGGAATAAACCCTCCTCAGGCTCACATGCTGTGGAGGAGGGGGAGGGGTCTAGCTGCTCCGTTTGCCTGGGCATGGAGTCAGGGCTGGGGCCGGGAGATGCTCCTTCTTCTGCAGTTTGTGTGGGCATGGAGCCAGGACTTGGGCCGGGAGGCATACATTCCTCAGTGTTCGGGAGCGGGCAAGACACAACACAGGCTCAAGCTCAATCCCTCCAAGACGGAGTGGCTGTGGATGCCTGCACCCCGGTACAGTCAGCTGCAGCCGCGGCTGACTGTTGGGGGCGAGTCATTGGCCCTGATGGAAAGGGTGCGCAACTTGGGCGTTCTCCTGGATGGCCGGTTGTCTTTTGAAGATCACTTGACGACCGTCTCCAGAAGAGCTTTTTATCAGGTTTGCCTGATTCGCCAGTTGCGCCCCTTCCTGGACCGGGATGCCCTATGCACGGTCACTCATGCTCTCGTTACCTCTCGCTTGGACTACTGCAATGCTCTGTACATGGGGCTCCCCTTGAAGAGCACCCGGAGGCTCCAGTTGGTTCAGAATGCAGCTGCGCGGGTGATAGAGGGAGCCGCTCGCGGCTCCCATGTGACACCAATCCTGCGCAGGCTGCACTGGCTACCTGTGGTCTTTCGGGTGCACTTCAAGGTGGTTACTACCTTTAAAGCGCTCCATGGCATAGGGCCGGGCTATCTGCGGGACCGCCTACTGCTACCGATTGCCTCTCACCGACCCGTGCGCTCTCACAGAGAGGGACTCCTCAGGGTGCCGTCCGCCAAGCAATGTCGGCTGGCGGCCCCCAGGGGAAGGGCCTTCTCTGTGGGGGCCCCTACCCTCTGGAATGAACTTCCCACAGGACTTCGCCAACTTCCTGACCTTCGAACATTTCGCCGCGAGCTGAAAACATACTTGTTTATTCGTGCAGGACTGGCACATAGGATTTTAGATTTTTATATAGTTTTAATTTTAATGGGTTTTATTGTTTTAAATTTATCTTAATTTGGGCCAAATTGAATAAGTTTTTTAAATAGTATTTTATCTTGTATTTATATTGTTACTTTGTTTTTTCTGGCTGTAAACCTCCCTGAGTCCTTCGGGAGAAGGGCGGTATAAAAATCTAATTAAATAAATAAATAAATAAATAAATAAATAAATAAAGCTGAGGGCTTCTCGCTTCCTATCAGCACCAACAGTGAGTGCCCACAGAGGAAGGAAGGGAGCCGTGACTACTCACTTCCATTTCCCAAAGCCATGCTAAAAGGGTACCTAATAGCCATTGATCCCCAAGACTTCAATGAATTGCTTCACCCTTTCTTTGAAGCCAGCCAAGCTGGCAGCTAGCACCAGATCTCATGGGAAGAGTGAATTCCAAGGCAAATTTGTATATTCCTTTTGTCTGTTGGGTTTTAAATTTCATATGGTGATATGATATTTTGGGAAGGGAAAAACTGCTGCCCAGTTTGTTCACACCATGCATAATTTTATACATCTCAGTCATGTCCCCTCTCACCTGCCTCCATTCTAGACTAAAAAAACTCCAAAGGTCACAGAGTTTCCAGCCCCAGATTCTTTTCATTGCCTTTCCCTGAACCTTCTCTAGCTCCACTGGTTTATATCAGGGTCTTGTGTTATGGTTAACTCCACTTTCAGTGCTGTTTCTAATTAATTAATTAATTAATTAATTAATTAAATGTTTATACCGCTCTTCTCCCGAAGGACTCAGGGCGGTTCACAGCCATAATAAAAATAGAACAATATACAATTAAAACAATTAAAAAACCTATTATATATGGGCTGAGATATAAAACAATATCCTATTAAAATTAAACTCTCTAAAAATATAAAATTGTAAAATTTAAAAATCACGAAGCCAGTCCCGCACGGATGAATAAATAGGTCTTGAGCTCACGGCGGAAGGTCCGAAGGTCAGGCAGTTGGCGTAATCGAGGGGGAAGTTCGTTCCAGAGGGTAGGAGCCCCCACAGAGAAGGACCTTCCCCTGGGGGCCGCCAGCCGACATTGCTTGGCGGATGGCACCCTGAGAAGCCCCTCTCTGTGTGAGCGTACGGGACAGTGGGAGGTATTCGGTAGCAGAAGGCGGTCCCGTAAGTACCTTGGCCCTAAGCCATGGAGCGCTTTAAAGGTAGTGACCAACACCTTGAAGTGCACCCGGAAGACCACAGGTAGCCAGTGCAGTCTGCACAGGAGTGGTGTTACATGGGAGCCACGTGTGGCTCCCTCTGTCACCCGCGCAGCTGCATTCTGAACTAACTGCAGCTTCCGGGTGCTCTTCAAGGGGAGCCCCATGTAGAGAGCATTGCAATAATCCAGGCGGGAGGTAACAAGAGCGTGAGTGACCGTGCATAGGGCATCCCGGTCAAGGAAGGGGCGCAACTGGCAAATCAGGCGAACCTGATGAAAAGCTCTCCTGGAGACGGCCGTCAAATGATCTTCAAACGACAGCCGTTCATCCAGGAGAACGCCCAAGTTGCGCACCCTTTCCGCTGGGGCCAATGTTTCACCCCCAACAGTCAGCTGCAACTGCAGCTGCCTGTACCAGGGTGCCGGCATCCACAGCTACTCCGTTTTGGAGGGATTGAGCTTGAGCCTGTTTCTCCCCATCCAGACCCGTACGGCTTCCAGGCACCGGGACAGCACTTCGATAGCTTCGTTGGGGTGGCCTGGGTGGAAAAGTACAGCTGCGTGTCGTCAGCCTGCAGTTGGTACCTCTCCCCAAAACCACTGATGATCTCACCCAGCGGCTTCATGTAGATGTTGAACAGGAGAGGCGAGAGAATCGACCCCTGCGGCACCCCACAAGTGAGGCGCCTCGCAGTCGACCTCTGCCCTCCCGTCAACACCGTCTGCGACCGGTCAGAGAGATAGGAGGAGAACCACCGATAGACGGTGCCTCCCACTCCCAAACCCTCCAACCGGTGCAGCAAGATACCATGGTCGATGGTATCAAAATCCGCTGAGAGGTCTAATAGGACCAGGGCAGAGGAACAACCCCTGTCCCTGTCCCTCCAGAGATCATCAACCAACGCAACCAAAGCTGTCTCCGTGCTATATCCGGGTTGGAAGCCGGACTGGAACGGATCTAGATAGACAGCTTCATCCAGGTATTGGGGTAGTTGACGTGCCACCACACTCTCAACAAGCTTCGCAACAAAGCGAAGATTGGAGACCGGACGGTAATTTCCCAAAACAGCTGAGTCCAGGGAAGGCTTCTTGAGGAGGGGACTCACCACTGCCTCTTTCAAGGCGGCAGGGAAAACCCCTTCCAACAGAGAAGCATTGATAATCCCCCGGAGCCAGCCTCGTGTCACCTCCTGTGTGGCCAGGAGGGGCACGGGTCCAGTAAACGTGGTGGCATGCAACCTCCCCAACAACCTGTCCACGTCCTCGAGAGCCACAGGGTCAAACTCATCCCAAATAATCTCGACAAGACGAGTCTCCGCCCTCTCACCTGGATCATCCCAATTTTGATCCAGACCATTCTTATCCCTGCTGGTCTTTTTTGGAGCAGATGCAAGCTCTTGTTAGCATTCCATTGAACCTTAAGGTCCCTTTTTAAATTCCTGTTAGCTCTGATCCCATTAGAACTCTGGCTCATTCTGCAAAAAGAGTGTTACTGTGGCAGAACATCCAAGGTACAAATTAAAATAACCATAATGTCATTGAAGGGAGCAACAATTATAAACCTTAGTCTCCCTGGATCTTGAGAATTTCAAGGAGCAGATAATCAGGGCTTCCTTTGCTCCCTGATGCCTCATTTTTAACTTGGTGAAGTCTAATCCTGGGGCCACAGTTGGGTACCTGCTGACCTTGGGCTAGTTATCCACGGGGGTTGTGCCCTGCATCTGCAAGAATGTCCAGCCTTTCAGACATCCTGATATGAAAAGATGTTTGGCCTCTGCTGACCCACACCTGGCAAGGAATGCTGATGGTGGATCATGGGTCCCTGGAACCACACATGGGGATTTCCACAGTCACCAGTCCCCGTCCAATTGCTGTTTGTCTCATTCTGGGTTAGCAAGCCAGCTGGGCAACCCGGGCAAGTGGGCAAGTTACAGCAAATCCAGAATAGAAGA
The DNA here is from genome assembly GCF_028640845.1 of Ahaetulla prasina. Taxonomy (NCBI): domain Eukaryota; kingdom Metazoa; phylum Chordata; class Lepidosauria; order Squamata; family Colubridae; genus Ahaetulla; species Ahaetulla prasina. The sequence continues at coordinate 605,750 of NC_080551.1, read as the reverse complement.
TGATGCAAGATGAGCCCTGAGCACCAAGCCCTTCCCCACTCCTGCCAGAATGGGTCCCTTCCACCTGTCTGGGCTCCTGCAGGAGTTTAGTGGCAGAATGTTCAACATTAGGGTGAATGCCAACTCTGAGGAAGAAGTAGATACACATACACATACAGATTAACAGAACGGGAAGGGACCCTTGAGGTCATCTAGTCCAACCCTCCGCCCAAGCAGATCCTACACCATTTTTGACAGATGGCAGTCCAGTCTCTTCTTGAAAGCTTCCAGTGATGAAGCTCCCACAACTTCTGGAGAAGTAGTAAAACATTGAGAAAAAGAAATCATTTGGATATTTCTTTTAATGTAGTTTGCTGAGAATTCAAAAATGAAAGAATTTGATTCAATTTGATTGAGCCTGATTTGAAGGAGGATCTAGCATGAAAGAGCATGTTGACATTCAAGGGGAGGAACAGAAATGAGGAGGGGAAGTACAGGGCGTTCTCACTTCTTTGTACTTTTTAGAAGAGAATTAAGGGAGGAATAAACTGCTCCAAAAAATAATGCTTAATCTGTGCAAGTTTTGAGGGCTTCTGGAACTGGTCTCAAAGCAGCCTCTGTTGCCATCTCTTTCTCCCCCCCCCCCATCTCCCGCCCACATGGGTAGCAGAGTCCAAAAGGATTTCAGAACAGGGCAATGGGAACAAGGGCAAAATGGCAACATCCCCCCCCCCCAAACTTAGCAGTGTTTCTCCCAGTCCCTGAACTCTTAAATTAAGAGAAAGATTCCTCCAGTCTTGGGCATCCCACCCAAGCCTTTTAAAAAGCTGGATGTTCCATCCGTGGCTCTTGGGTTTGTGTTAGAATCAATTTTTATTTCTCCCTCCCACCAACCTTGTTTCAACAGAGGCTAATTGAAGAAGAGAATATGTTGGCCCCTTCTCCAAAACAGTTCTCTCTGCGGGTGGAGATGCTGCCTTCCTACATTCCAGCTCGCGTCGCTGAAAAAATCCTGTTTGTAGGGGAATCTGTGCAGATGTTTGAGAGTCAGAATGTAACTCTTACCAAAAAAGGTACTGTGATTGGGTGTGATTTCTTCCATGTGAGCTAAGAATGATTGTGGGCTGGTTTGGCAGATGGTTTGTATGCTGGTTGCAGGAATCGTTTCCTGCCAGTCCCTCTACCCGTCTTCTCAAGGCTAAGCAGTCTGGGCAACCCTTCTCAATACATATGGGCTAGTCTTGCTCCTGTTTTCCTTGTCCCGAGTGGACCATCAGAGATAAGCAGAACCTGCAAGTGGTCCTTTGAGATCCATCTGAATTGGGTCAGTTTCCGAGAGGCTTCCCTGACTAGAAGATCAAAGAAAGATCCTTTGCAGCCCATTTCAGCCATTCGCCTTTATGAAGTTTTTCTTCTCTTTCTGATGCTGTTCTTCATAGCTGCCCCCAGAGGATAGTGCATTTTCTTTCTTTTAAATTTTTGAAGCTGCTGCTGCTGCTTCTGCAGTGCAAACTAAACCGTACTGATTCCCTTGACAATGTACAACTCTCTCTTTGTTGCTGTCCCTGGGTTCTTGTCTGAGCTAATGTGTTCATGCAGCCTTCAATTACACGCACCAGGTCTTGAGAAGAGGGCAAAGCCTCCATGGAAATATCTTCTCTCGCAGGCTCCATCCTGAAGAACCAGGAGGAGACTTTTGCTGCTGAGCTGCATCGTCTCAAGCAGCAGCCCCTCTTCAATCTGATGGACTTTGAGTCAGTGGTTGACTGGATCCGGAGCACTGTGGCTGAGGTCAGGCAAAGGACACTTCGGAAGCTTTTCATGACGGGGAGAAGTTCTAGAAGAGCCCCAACCCGTGGAGGGCTGCCCATCCTGCCAGGAGGGAGGTGGGGGGGACCTTGCACAAGGAATGAGCAGGGAGAGGAGCTTTGGCTGGCACAGCTGCAGTTGGGTGCAGCTTCTGGATCTTGATGCTGGGGCTTTTCTCTTTCCTAAGCACTTATGGAAGCTGATGGTGGAAGAGTCCGACTTGATAGGCCAGTTGAAGGTAAATAGGTCTTCTTGCAACTTGTGAGGTGCTGTTTCCAACGGAAGGAAGTTGCTGAACAGGATGGCTTTCACGTCGTTGCCTTTCTTCTAGGTCATTAAAGATTTTTACCTCTTGGGGAGAGGAGAATTGTTTCAGGCCTTTATTGATACTGCACAGCACATGCTAAAGACGCCACCATCCGCAGTGACTGAGCACGGTGAGTCTCTCCGTCTCGGAAAAGGCCCTGCGGCTTGAAATGCTCCTTGAGTGGCATTTCTGACAGGCTGGACTCCCAGAATCACCGTTCCAAATGCACCCTGTGTTGTTACCTCAGCCTGGGCAGGCAGATGCAGAGGAGAGAAGCCAAGTTGTTTGGCCTCCAAGAGCTGCTGTGTGGAGCACAGGGGGAGGCAGCATGAGGCCTATTTTCGTTCTGGCCCCCCCCCCCACCCACTGAAAGGCCTCCCCTGCTCCTTCCCTCAGATGTGAATGTGGCATTTCAGCAGTCAGCCCACAAAGTGCTCTTGGACGACGACAACCTCCTGCCTTTTCTTCACCTGACCATCCATTACCATGGAAAGGAATACCGAGGTGGGTGTTGGAGTCCAAAATGGGAACAGAAAGCTGCATTAAGCCACTGCTTCAGTTTTTCCTCAAAGGTGGCAAGTGTCACAGCTAGCTGAGCAGAGACTGCTGCTTCAAGGTTTCGGAGCTCTTGGCAAGAGAGGCTGTAGGAGTTTCTCTCCTCCCACCCCTGTGGACCTCAGCCTCTGAGCTGCAGCCTTCGCTTGTCCAGCTGCCTCAAGCCTTCAATCCAAGTTGTCGATTGGCTTCCTTTTCAGACCCTTCCCAGAACCGGGAAACCCCTTCTCGAGAACTGTCTCCTCATGAGTCCCCCACGTCTGGCTGGGCTGCCTTGGGTCTCTCCTACAAAGTTCAGTGGCCTTTGCACATCCTCTTCACGCCCGCCGTCCTGGAAAAGTGAGCATGGCCTTCTCTGGGAAGGGGAGGGGGCCTGCTGGTATCCTGGGGGCTTTGTGACCCAGCCGACTCTTGACTGCAGGTACAACGTGGTCTTCAAATACTTGCTGAGTGTGAGGCGAGTCCAGGCCGAGCTGCAGCACTGCTGGGCTCTGCAGATGCGGTGCAAGTGCCTGGAATCCAGGCGGACGGATGCCATCAAGTGGCGGCTGCGCCATCACATGACTTTCCTCGTGGACAATTTGCAATATTACCTGCAAGTAAGTGTCTGCCAGGGTGTCTGGAAAGGCCCAAACAACTCACCTACTTTGTTCTCGGCTTTTTCTGCTGACAGCTGCTGGCTGGAATCGCTCTCACCACTTCTTACCGGTTTTTCTCTACTTTTTCTTGACCCTCGGTGTTAAAAGTAGTGCTTTTGGTTTGCTTTCTTTCAGGTGGACGTCCTCGAGTCTCAGTTCTCACAGCTCCTTCAGCAGATCAACTCCACCCGTGATTTTGAGAGTATCCGACTGGCCCACGATCACTTTTTGAGCAACCTCCTGGCCCAGTCTTTCATTCTCTTGAAACCGGTAAGTGTAGGTTATCCTCTGCCGTTTTCCCTCTTGGATCCTTGGAATGTGTCCCCTTGGTTAGTGTATGCAAACTTGAAGAAAATATGGTGAAGGGTGGCCTGCCCATCTTTAGCCCATTCCTCTCCCCAATGTAGGTGATTGATTTAGTGGAGTGATTGAGTAATCAATTCCCCTGAAGAATTGCTCTTCCTGTTAGGATTTTTTTTCTGAATATTTAACCGGAATCAGCCTTCCAGCAACTTTAGTCCATTATTCCATCTTCTGTCCTTTCTTATGATACCACCTTTGATTACTGACATCCAGCCCAGTTTTTCCTTGTGGCTCATCTCGAGGTCATCTGTTCTAGCAAGTTTGAATCCTTTACAGTTGAGGGTAAATAGGTCTTCTTGCAACTTGTGAGGTGCTGTTTCCAACGGAAGGAAGTTGCTGAACAGGATGGCTTTCACGTCGTTGCCTTTCTTCTAGGTCATTAAAGATTTTTACCTCTTGGGGAGAGGAGAATTGTTTCAGGCCTTTATTGATACTGCACAGCACATGCTAAAGACGCCACCATCCGCAGTGACTGAGCACGGTGAGTCTCTCCGTCTCGGAAAAGGCCCTGCGGCTTGAAATGCTCCTTGAGTGGCATTTCTGACAGGCTGGACTCCCAGAATCACCGTTCCAAATGCACCCTGTGTTGTTACCTCAGCCTGGGCAGGCAGATGCAGAGGAGAGAAGCCAAGTTGTTTGGCCTCCAAGAGCTGCTGTGTGGAGCACGGGGAGGCAGCATGAGGCCTATTTTCGTTCTGCCCCCCCCCCTCACCCACTGAAAGGCCTCCCCTGCTCCTTCCCTCAGATGTGAATGTGGCATTTCAGCAGTCAGCCCACAAAGTGCTCTTGGACGACGACAACCTCCTGCCTTTTCTTCACCTGACCATCCATTACCATGGAAAGGAATACCGAGGTGGGTGTTGGAGTCCAAAATGGGAACAGAAAGCTGCATTAAGCCACTGCTTCAGTTTTTCCTCAAAGGTGGCAAGTGTCACAGCTAGCTGAGCAGAGGCTGCTGCTTCAAGGTTTCGGAGCTCTTGGCAAGAGAGGCTGTAGGAGTTTCTCTCCTCCCACCCCTGTGGACCTCAGCCTCTGAGCTGCAGCCTTCGCTTGTCCAGCTGCCTCAAGCCTTCAATCCAAGTTGTCGATTGGCTTCCTTTTCAGACCCTTCCCAGAACCGGGAAACCCCTTCTCGAGAACTGTCTCCTCATGAGTCCCCCACGTCTGGCTGGGCTGCCTTGGGTCTCTCCTACAAAGTTCAGTGGCCTTTGCACATCCTCTTCACGCCCGCCGTCCTGGAAAAGTGAGCATGGCCTTCTCTGGGAAGGGGAGGGGGCCTGCTGGTATCCTGGGGGCTTTGTGACCCAGCCGACTCTTGACTGCAGGTACAACGTGGTCTTCAAATACTTGCTGAGTGTGAGGCGAGTCCAGGCCGAGCTGCAGCACTGCTGGGCTCTGCAGATGCGGTGCAAGTGCCTGGAATCCAGGCGGACGGATGCCATCAAGTGGCGGCTGCGCCATCACATGACTTTCCTCGTGGACAATTTGCAATATTACCTGCAAGTAAGTGTCTGCCAGGGTGTCTGAAAAAGGCCCAAACAACTCAGCTACTTTGTTCTCGGCTTTTTCTGCTGACAGCTGCTGGCTGGAATCGCTCTCACCACTTCTTACCGGTTTTTCTCTACTTTTTCTTGACCCTCGGTGTTAAAAGTAGTGCTTTTGGTTTGCTTTCTTTCAGGTGGACGTCCTCGAGTCTCAGTTCTCACAGCTCCTTCAGCAGATCAACTCCACCCGTGATTTTGAGAGTATCCGACTGGCCCACGATCACTTTTTGAGCAACCTCCTGGCCCAGTCTTTCATTCTCTTGAAACCGGTAAGTGTAGGTTATCCTCTGCCGTTTTCCCTCTTGGATCCTTGGAATGTGTCCCCTTGGTTAGTGTATGCAAACTTGAAGAAAATATGGTGAAGGGTGGCCTGCCCATCTTTAGCCCATTCCTCTCCCCAATGTAGGTGATTGATTTAGTGGAGTGATTGAGTAATCAATTCCCCTGAAGAATTGCTCTTCCTGTTAGGATTTTTTTTCTGAATATTTAACCGGAATCAGCCTTCCAGCAACTTTAGTCCATTATTCCATCTTCTGTCCTTTCTTATGATACCACCTTTGATTACTGACATCCAGCCCAGTTTTCCTTGTGGCTCATCTCGAGGTCATCTGTTCTAGCAAGTTTGAATCCTTTACAGTTGAGGGGACTCTCACTCAAACTAGGAGTTATCATTCAAAATTAAGTGGGATGATTAAGCCCTGTAATTTAGAATTAGTTCTGTTGACATAGTCCAAAGTTGCATTTGCCCTTTTGCAGCCTTATCAGGGCTACTGGTTCAGTTTGAAATTAGCTAGTCTTCCAGATCTTTTTCATAAGTATGATTGTCCAGATGGATATTTTTCCATTCAAAAACTGCATTTGATTTCTAACATTCAATATTATTGTAAGGACCTTCTCAAGAAAGTAAAACTCTTGAAGCGGTTTTCATTTCAAAAGGAACTTTTACTGAGAGAGTGATTGCAGAAAAGTCAGGTGGAATGTGAAATTCACACATGTGAAGCATTAGGCTAACTTTCCCCTTCAACCTCCACCCCAATACCCTGGGTCTTCTAAGACATTTAGTATCCCATCAGTTTTGTACTGTCTACAGATTTGATAAGCACTCTCTCCATAATTCTAATCCAAGTTTAAAAAGTGTTGAGTGCACAACCCAGAGCTGAACTAATTAATATTTTCATTGATAAAATAAGTTTAGAATAACAGTTACAACTACTGTGGGAAGATAAATGAATACATAATATAGCTACTTCTGATAATTATTTTGTAGGCTTTTCACTGCCTGAATGAAATTTTAGATCTCTGCCATAGTTTTTGTTCATTGGTCAGCCAGAACCGAGGGCCCCTGGATGAACGGGGTACAGCCCAGCTGAGCATTCTAGCTAAGGTAAGTACACACACACACACACACACACACTTACATACAATCACACACACAGATACACACTGAAGAGGCACACAAAGCAGCCCTAGTGCATCTGTGCTCTTGTGATTTCACCCGGGTTGCTTTTGAACATTCCAGATTCCACTAAAATATCCAGGTGCTTTGAGTAAAGAATGCAGGGAGCTGTTTGGTTTCTACGTGTGGAGCCAAAGGCCCCTTTGCTATTCAGATGTTCTCTCCTATTTCAGCAGAGGAGCCTGGAGGACTCTATTGAAAGGGGGAGGGATGTGTGCGCGCAATGATCCCAATTCATGGGGAAAGGGGATGGGTTTGCAGATGACCATGCATGCTGGCTGTCCTTGCAAGGGTCTTTCACTGGAATTGCAGGAGCCGAGGAAAAGAAGAGGCTGCTTTAAGGAGCAGCTGGAAGGATGAAGCGTGGCTTCACCACCTAAATCCGCTTTCCCTCTTGGAATCCCTGCCACTCTTGGCTTAAATTGGGATAATCTGGGTTTGGAATTTGGGGAGGGGGCGGTGAGTCTTGGGGAATCCTAGGTGAGGGACGTTTCCAGATTTGACAGCAAGAAGAATAGCAGTGAAAGATTGCAGTAAAGAGGTTGCTTGACTCCCCAAACCTTAATTTAACGAAGTTTGCAATGCATCATATCAGTTTTCAAGTGGCATTTTCTACCCACTCCTCTTGCCTTTCAGGGTGGCTCCCCTTTGCTTTTAGAAAGGCTCCAAAATAAGGCATTCTTTCATTTGGAGCTCTGCCTGATTTGCACACATGTTCTTTAGATTCCTGGCCTGTGCACCCTCTCCCAGCCACTCTGCTCACACCATGCTGGCCACTCACCCACCCCCCAGCACCCTCTTCACACTTTTCATAGGAAACCCCTTGCAACATCTGCAACCCTACCTTCACCCAGCAATAGCCACTTACATGCCTGTAGAACTGGGACTTGCTACTTCCAACTGGCTTCCCCACTGATTTTGGTTGTGGGCAGTTAGCAGGAAATTGCCTTGGCTAATAACTCTGGGATTCAGTTAACAACAGCAACCAGGACTGCAAAGATTGCTATCACATTTTACAACCGCTTCACTTAGTGATGGAAATTCCAGTCCGTTGCTACCTTAAGTCAAGGACTGCTGTACTGCAAGGCCCAGGTCAGTAAAGAAAGGATGCAAAGTCATTCACTCATAGGATTTTTAATAAGCCTAATCATCCTGAGATGCTCTCCACACTTCTGGAAGCAACAGATAACCTGTGCTCTTGAAAGAGATGTCCTTAGGCAGTCTGTTACTTGCTCTATAAGTGGATGCAACTATAGAGTGTTCCAAAAGCATGGATGTCAGACAAGAAATGGCTTTGGAAGAAGAGCTGTTTGAGCAAACCACTCCCACAGCGAGGTCCATGTGTGAAGGGAGCCCCCTCAAGTGCCCTTCTGTTGCATCAGATCCGATTAAGCAAGATAACCTTGGTAAGAGGGACCAACATCCCAGCTGGTACTGCATCCTTTAAAGGGTGGGTCAGAGTATCAGTAATCATTTGTAAGGAGTGGAAAGGAAATGGTAGACCACAGTCAGTCAGGCTTCCTTCACCCAGATGGCTGGTTCCTTAAGAAATCTCTGCCGATGAAGCTGCACCTCCTTGCTCCTCAGGTGGTTGCTTGAGCTGTGCTGTCTGTCACTTGCCCAGGGACCTTGATTAGCAGGAGCTGAGCTGCTGCCTCTTAACCATTTGGCTTCAAGTGCAGAGACAGCACTGTATTTGCGCCAGTTCAGAGATGCATCTGGGGTTAGTTTCCTCGCAGCACAATTACACCTTTTGACTTTACTCTTTACCTCAAAACTGGAGATCAGCAAACTCCTAAAACTCCGGCTTTTATAAAGGGAATCACACTTGCTAATCGTCAATTGATCAAGGGCACTTGATTAGCAGTACCTGGCTCATACGTAGCCTCTTCTTACTTACGTAAGCAGTAAGAGTGTACTTGGTTTTTTCACACATGGCTTCTCCATTTTGGTTTTCTTTTTGTAAAATAAATGACATGGTGTAATATATCATGTGCTGTTGTTCTCTGAGGTTGTATTTACCTACCTTAAAGAACTGCTAAGGACCAGATGATTTTTACTTTGTCCTGATATGTAAAGCCATAGTACTCAAAGAGTACTTTTGTTTTCATGTGATTCTAGTTTCCCTGGTGAACCCAACTTTGTCCTTTTGTGCTTTAGCTTTTTTCTTTGCCGAAATTAGCTACTTTGAGGTTTGTCGTGAACACTTGGTGTAAATAGTTCCTCTGTCACAGTTGAGAGATCCATTGATGCTTCTGTCCCCGTCCATTTTTTCTCTCCCCCGTTTCATTCCTGGCTGTGGAAATGGTGAGGGCCAAACTCACTTCTCCAGAAGCAGCTGCACAACCCTTTTCCCCCCCTTAAGTATGTTTTTCCACCTTGGGCATGGCAGTGCCATTCTTCTCCTGTCTGAAATTGTTTTTTGAAAGATTCCCCTGGGCTCTCTAAGGGCATCCTGAGAGAGAGCAGATTGGCTCTCCAAGGCTGCTCTGATGCCTGGGTTTCCCTTTGCAGGGCTTCAGCTGCCAGTCTTCACTTCTCTTCAAGATTCTTTCCAGTGTTCACAACCACCAGATAAATTCTGACTTGGCACAACTGCTGTTACGCCTGGACTACAACAAATACTACACTCACGCTGGAGGCACTTTGGGCAGGTAAGGCTCAGCACCCCAAAGCAGCGGATGCTCCTCTAGCCCCCTTCCAACAGAATCAGTGGGGAACATCCGGCCAAAGCATGGGTCAAGCCCTGCGGCTTCCCCTCCAGTCTCTGCATCTAGATGTGCTCCAGGCCAGTGGTGGGTTTCAAATTTTTTTACTACGGGTTCTGTGGGTGTGGCTTGGCGGGCGTGGCTTGGCGGGCTGGGCAGGAGGATACTGTAAAATCTCCATTCCCACTCCACTCCAGGGGAAGGATGCTGTAAAATCTCCATTCCCTCCCCAATCCAGGGAAAGGTTACTGCAAAATCCCCATTTCCTTCCAATCAGCTGGGATTTTGGAGGCAGAGAATAGATGGGGGCAGGACCAGCCAGAATTCTGGTCTCTGAACTACTCAAAATTTCAGCTACCGGTTTGTCAGAACTGGTCAGAACCTGCTGAAAACCACCTCTGCTCCAGACTACATGGCATGGACAACAGGCGTGATGTTCACTCCCTTTTTTCCTTTTACTTGCTTCCCTATCACACATGGGGGAAACTGCACAATAGCAGCTGCCCTCTGCCTGCCTGGTCTTTTGTCATTAGTTAGATCATGCTCCTCGTGTCTATTGTAATCTGTCCACATATTAGAAAATGTATCTCAATTTGTGCACAATTTGTTTCCTCCGTGTCCTCCCTTTGAATCCCTTTTCTTTCCCTACAGTGTGGGGCTGGAATTATTAGCCCACTGAGCGCATCAATGGTTTCCAAGAAGTGTCCTGGCCTGCAATGGCAGCAGCATTCCAACCACTGGCGGAGGGCAGCGGAGGCTTGTTTTTTGCAGGGCTGCCACAGCATTGCAAGTGCTTTTGGGGTCCTTGGGCTCCTTTGGAAGCAAAGGGAGAAGCACTGCTTACTTCAGGCTCCCCAATGAGTCACCCCTTTTTGTTGTGACTACAGAGCCAGAAGTCCAGCCTTTGGAACTGGTCCCCTTCAACATTTCTAAGGCAAAATCAGTTGATGACTATAAAGGCTGCAGTGCTATTAATTGCATAAAAACATTTTTTTGTTCCATTTCTGAAGATGGAGTCATATGTGAAAAGTAACCTGGCCTTGGAGATTTCAGTTGCTCAGGCTGTTTTTGTTTGCTTTTCTTGCTCAGAGGGGAAACTCTGCTGAAGACACAGTTTGAACAATGCCAAGACACTATCAACATTAGCTGCTGCTTTTGCTGGAAACTGCTTCCAAAATTCCTAACAAAACTGCTGGAGCCCTTAATGAAAAAGGTGGTGACAGATATTGTATTTTTATGCAATCTGTTTTTTCAAGAAGGAGAAGGCCTGGAATAGGGGGCTAATGTCCCAGATAGGAAACGTCTCTCCTCCCAGCCTGATTTTCTAACCTACATTCATCCTGTAACTTTGCATGGGAAATAGCCTAGAAAAAACACTTTTAATTGTTCTTGTTTCACAAATTCTAGAAAGAAAATCAAACTTTTGGTAGCTATCCCATCTTAACGTGCTCCCTTCTTGTGTTTGCAGCTCTTCAAATCAGCTTTTTCTAAGTATATTTATTTAGATTGGTTTGTATTGCTTCTAACGGAACTTCCTCTTCTTGCACACCTGGAACTCAGCAGGTTTGTAAGTTTTGTTGCAAGAAAGGAAGGGGACCTAAGTTTGGAATTTCCCAGCCCTGTGTTGTGTACCAAGAGCACCCGCACTAAATTTCCTTCCTGTGTTCACACAACATAGCTTCTTGCATTGTGATCACAAATTCATTTATAGCAGGAGTCTCCAAACTTGGCAACTTTAAGACTTGTGAACTTCAGTTCCCAGAATTCCTCAGCCGGTATGGCTGGCTGGAAGTAATTGATGATAAATCCTTCCATCGTGCAACTAATAGTATAATAATGGCCAAGGTAAGAAATCACAATTTATTGTATCATAAAAGTTCACATTAAAACTATATACAAGCACGCCATGCATAAGTCAAACGACACAAAAAAGTTTAAAATCTAGAGAATCACCACAAAACAAAAAGGGAGCTTTAACAGGGGACATAATCATGTTGATACTTTGGATATTTAAAACCAGCTCTCTCTCCAACAATGAGGCTCTGGATCACCCACTCCTGTGTTACTACTGGCAGCTGTAATGCTTTGGCACAGGGCACCATGGCAGCTGGGCAGGAAGCATCTGTCACCACCACATCAAACACCCCCAAACTCACATCTGTAAGAACAGGAAACAACGGCTGTCAGTTTCCAGTATTTCATATCCCACGCTTAACACTTTTCAATGAAACTGATACTGCAAGAAATTCATCCAGTTTTTCAAAGGATCCCAAGAATCGTTTAAGACTAGAAAAGGGGGCAGTTACTTTTTTTACGCCAAGCCCTTCCTTACGCAGAGGCAAAATAGGCCTTCAACTATGGGGGAAGTTGGCAGCTGCCTGTACCATTCTTCCATGTGGAGGATTCCTGCTGCTTAACCGAAGCGGCTCCTCCCATCATCAGAATCTCCGACCAGAGCTCCAGGAAGTTTTGTGATTCGTCAGACACCAGGAGCACCCTCAGCCTCTGGAAGGGATTTTTCCGTGGATGCCTAGAAGGAAAAGCAACAAGGCATCTGTGGGCAGCACTAAACACCAGAGAAGTTCCTGCCATGCTGTGATAGCAATGTCCACACACTCACACGGTTGTGCTGAATTGGCTGGTTCTCCCAAGGCCTGAGCACCACAAGGCCCAGGCCGCCTTACTGCCCACAGCCGGCCACTCACCACTCCAGCAGTCGCTCTTCCTCCAGGCTGTAGCCGGCCGGCAACAAGTAATTCTTGTAGTTCTGAGTTTGGTTGGCGAGGCAACTGTCATGGACCCACATGTGAGAGACACAGGGTATTCCCCGGGCAAGGCACAGGAAATACTTCCGGGTGCGGCAGTGCCGGTCTGCTATCAGGAGGCACTCGTAGGCTGCGCTGCACTGGATCAAGAGGGGTGGGGGGTGTCACATTGGTGCCAATCCTTCCATGGCAGATATAGCCACAAACGGAGGTTGCCTCAGAGATTTGCAAGTGGAAAAAAAAAAGGTGGGACCTTCATTTGCCTATTAGACCTCCAGGCTCATCCAGGCAAGCAGACCAGAGGGAGGGCAAGAACGAAACTGCTCCTGCCTTAATTGGAGAACAGACAATCTTGGTCCCACAGCAAAGGCCTGCTTGCCAGACAGAAGAGTTGTGACTGCCCTGCATTTCCTCCCAGTCACATGCGGCATCCACATAGCCCCAACTTTGTCCTTTAGAAAAGCCACAAAAACCCAATTTTTACACCAGACCCTTCAACAACACTGAATGAGGGGTGCTCAGGACCAGTCCTCAAAAGTTCCTGTCGTGATGAGTCCCCACAATGACATCATTGCAGTGTCCTGCAGTCATAGGACGGCCGTTCATGATCTTCACTGCCAGTTTTCAGCTGGCAAAGTCATCAAGCCAGCAAGTGGTCACAAATGCCTGGCATCCCCCTTGGTGGCACTAATTGATAAATGAGCAATTGGAAGCGCCAGAACTGTTATTTCTAAGGGGTCCGTCATGTCACATCTCACTTTACATTCAGATTGCTTAGCAATGGAAATTCTGGCCCCAATTACTGTTAATCAAAGACTTGTTGATGGCCAGCACCGTCCCCCATCCCTTTCTTCCTGAAACCAGTATGATGGATGCTGGTCTGGCCAATTGTGGTTTCAGAAGCCAGGAAGGCTGTATCCCAACCATGCTTGGGAAGAGAAGTGAGCCCAGCAGGCTTTCAAATTCGTTAATGAAGGCACCAGCCAAGTGCTTAATCTGGCAATGTTTGATAGACGTTGGACTGCTCCATAAAGGTGGTTTGACAGTTCACTCCCAGCCGAACACGAGCAGAGAGAGAAGAGGGCTGCGTTCATTACCTGAGATCTTAACTGGGCCTTTCACTTATATCTGAGATAATTCACTTACAACTTGGATTACACTGGCCCTGGGACCTTTATTTGGTTGCAATTGGTTTTATTTATGGAACCCTAATGAAACAACTGAATTATTACTGATGTTCTTTCCGTATGCATCTCACTCAAAACATAATACAGCTTGTCACGAGTGCACAAAAAATGCACTGAATATTGGGTATATGCATCAAATTAACTCAGTAAATTTAAGAGTACATAAAATCACCCCAAAATGGAGGGGACTTTTCCCCCATTTGCATCAGCTACTCTGTGGGAGGGCAACTATCTTCTTTTTACAATGGCAATTTCTTGTATTTACTTTTAATTGTTAGGCTTTGCAAGTCGTTTTTATCGGCTCTATGCTCTGGAAGATGGGTGTAAGTCCCCAAAATAGCTCATCCCAGCCTGGGTCCTGCCCAGCTTCCCTTTCATCACTGAATAAACAGCTTCTGTTCTTGGATTCTTTTCTTCCTTCAGCATATTTCCCTGGATATTTGCAATTCAGGAGACAAGATCATATAGGATAACATGCTTGTTTCCAGCCAAGATTATTTCCCAGCAGGAATTGTGGTCTGCACATAACAATATTTTGCTGCTTGCCTTTTGGTTTTATGGCTAAGATGGTGTGAAAATGATTTTGATCAACGCAGTGAAGAGACGCTGCTAGGAAGGGGTCAGTAAGGCCGCCATCGTTGCTGATCTTGCTCATCTGTTAATCAAGGCTAACATCAGCCTTCCCAGGTTGAGCAGGCAGGAATCTGCTGCTGGTTCTTTATGGGAAGGCTCTGTTAACCGACTCGTTCAAGTCTCCTTGACAGCCAGAAAGTGAGGGAGGTTCCCTTCTGAGCCTTTTTTTTCTGCCCACATCTGTTGGTTCCCCAGAATCCCTTTGCCTTATTTTTCCAGCTCATAGTATAGATGGTATAACTAAACTTTGCACACAGATTCCACAAAAGAGGTTTCAAGAGCAAAAAATCAGAGCAGCAACAAGAGCACAGGCACCAAAAAGCAGCAGAGAGAAATCATCATCATCATCTTTGAACAACCAATTCCACCTTGCCGAACACAGGAAAGAAAGGGCAACTGCAAATAGAAACAACTGAGATTTGGAACAAGCACAAAATGCAGCTGAACCCAAGACTGAAGGGCAGGACACAACATGGGTGAGAGGAAGTGGGGTGGGTGGGGTGCTGGTGTTCTGGACAACCTCAGAGGTAAAACAATCTGCCTTTGCTCTTCAGTGTCAAGAAGGCTCAGTGGCCTACAATGCCAATTACGCTCAGGGCCATAATTGAACATGACCCGGAAATCAGAGCAGGAGCTCTCCGGCATTCTAAAAAAGCCCTGCGGATTCTACTCCATTAGTTATTGCTGATGCTCATCTCTGTTTTGAGGCCATTGAACCAGCAGTCAGAAGACATTTCTGCAGCCATGTAGCCAGCATGATGCACATTTACATGCATTCAAGCTGCTAGGTGGGCAGGATCTGGGGCAAGGACGGCAGTTCGTCCCATTGCAGAATGTGTGGGTCTCAAACCTGGGCTGCCGGCTTTCTAGCCAACAACATTCTCAAGGCCTGGGAAAACCCCTTTACTTTCTCACTACGGACAAATGTAGAAAATCCACCCCCACTCCCAAGTCACAAAGTCAGGATTGTAATGTGTGATCATCACCAAAGTACTAGGGGCTCTTTGAAGGCAAAAACTGCCAAGTCCCAGGGGGGTACGGAAGCCACTACAAAAGCTGGTGGCTGCCAAAGGCAGAAATCATTTGCTGAAGCCAAAAGATCCAGCTTGCTCATGCAATCTGAAAACAATGTCAAACAAATCCCTTCTTCTCGCCAGGCATTCCAGAACCTGGGGAGGGGGCACTTCGTCTTGTTGATGTTTGGCTCACAGCTCACCTTTCTGCCCTGCAGGCATCCCCCACCCACCCACCCCTGCCCTGGACTCTGACCTGGCTTTCATTGAAGTCGTCTAGGATGAAACCTCCTCCTGCTTGGAGTTGTAGCTCAGCGTAGGATTTGTTGTAAGGTACTCTCTCCACAAATTCTGGAACATGGAAGCATATTGGACAGTTCTTACTTTTCCTTCAAACCAGCATCGTGCCTCTGAGAAAGCCTCAGAGCAGATATCAAGTTAATGGGAATAATTTTCTTCCCTTAGGCACATATACACGCACACACGCCTCTGTGCACAAAACTGGACTATGGTGGTTACTATAAGGGAATGCAGCATCTGTTTTGGGAAAGCAGCAGAAAATGGATAACCAACCAGGGGGTCTTTTAATACTGGCTGGACATCTGACTTGAGTGCCTCAAGTTTCCTTCCTGTACAAAACGGGCTTCACTTTGCTATCCTGTTCTCAGCAAGCATTTCTTCAATGTCTCTAGTATTTTGAGCTTGCACTGATGGAGAACATCATTGATCTCTTGCTATATTTCTCTCACTCTGAAGCTTCCCTGACCACCCTCACTCCAGTTTTTTTTCTTGTTCCAGCTCCTCCCCTTCCCCATCTTGGGAGCCGTCCTGTGGCAAGGATCTTCCCATCCTGCCTTTGAGAAGAGATTGAGAGGCTCCACTGAGGAAAATTTCACTGAATTGTTATCATCTTGCAAGTGAACAAAAAGGCAGAACAGACGTTTCCCTCGCTTCCCAATCAGAATTGATTGATATCAGCACTTAAAGGCTGACTAGGCTAGAAACTGAAGTCATATAGATCAATACTACTTTAATTGTAAAGTTATATTAGCAGAAACTTGTAAGTCTCTATGCATTCCCAGCCCCCACCAAGATGTTACAGATAGGATTCTGCCCCAAACAGATCCAGGCTGAATCGGGTGTCTTTTATCTGACCGTTGTCTCAGCAGCACTTCCTCCTCCTGTTCCTCAAGGCCATTCCCTCCATCCACACCTGGAGTTCCCCTTGAAGGTCACAAGAATTGCCCATGCTGCAAGGAGGGAGGGGTTTTCCTTGGAAGAGGTGAACTTGTCCAACTGACCAGGGAAAATGAGGAATTTATGGATCCAACCCAGGAACCCCTTGCAAAGGGACACCACGACTGATACCTCCCAGATAGAAGAAAGCCAGGCAAGGGGACACAGAGAGCTGGAGGAGGGTGGTTTGGTTTCAACTTAGTGCAACTTGTACATGCAGCCATTTTAATTCTCCCCATGAGTTAATACATTTACATGGGCATTACGGAGACCTGGTTGGGCTCCGAGGGGGGGTTCCCCTTGTTGAGCTGTGCCCTCCGGGTTTCCGAGCATTTCATCAACCGAGGGCCCAAGGTAGGGGTGGGGGGGGTGGCGGTTGTCATTAAGGAGGATTAGAGCCGAGGGAGGCCACTGTTCCTCAGATTGCCGGCTGTGAATCCCTCTATGTGAGGTGGGGCCATAGGAATCAGTTGGGCTTGTTGATCGCGTACCTGGCTCCTTGCTGCGTGAACACAGCCCTGCCCGAGCTGTTGGAGGTACTTGCCGGTGTGGCGGTTGAGACCCCCAGACTTATGGTTATGGGGGATCTCAACCTACCATCAGCTGGCTTGTCATCGACTGCAGCTCGGGAGTTCCAGGCTTCCATGACGGCCTTGGACCTGATTCGAGTAAATGATGGTCCTACACACATGGGAGGAGGCACGCTGGATCTAATTTATATCTCTGGACAGTGGTTAAATGATCTGGAATTAGACGACTTAGTAACAGAACCGTTGTCATGGACAGATCATTTTCTCCTTCGCCTGGACCTCCGAACCGCCACCCACCATCGCAGGGAGACGGAACCTATACGTTGGTTCCGTCCCAGGCGCCTGATGGACCCTGAGAGGTTCCTGACAGAGCTTGGGCCATTTCCTGAGGATCTGGCCCACGGCTCGACTGAGGAACTAGTTGCGGCCTGGGAACAGGCTGCGGCTGGGGCCTTGGACCGGGTCGTGCCTTTGCGGCCTCTGACCCGGCGCAGGTCTCGCCTGGCCCCTTGGTTCTCCAAGGGGCTGAGGGAGATGAAACGCCGGAGAAGACGCCTAGAGAGCACCTGGAGGTCCAGTCGTTCCGAAGTTGATCGGACACTAGTTAGGTCCTATTCTAGGACCTACCTAGTGGCAATGAGGGAGGCGAGGCGCTCCTACGCCTCCACCCTCATTGCGTCGGCAGATAACCGCCCAGCCGCCCTGTTTCGGGTGACCCGCTCCCTCCTTCATCAGGAGGTGCGGGATGACCCTTTGCAGGGACGTGCCGAGGAATTTAGTGGTTATCTATACGATAAAATCGCTCAGCTCCGGGATGGTCTGGACCGAAATTGGGATGATCCAAGCAAGGGAGAGGAGGCACGTCTTGTCGAGTCTGTTTGGGATGAATTTGACCCTGTGGCTCCCGAGGACGTGGACAGGTTGTTGGGGAGGCTTCACGCCACTACATGTTTACTGGACCCGTGTCCTTCCTGGCTGGTACTGGCCACTCAGGAGGTGACACGAGGCTGGCTCCAGGGGATTATCAATGCTTCTTTGTTGGAAGGGGTTTTCCCTGCCGCCTTGAAAGAGGCGGTGGTGAGACCCCTCCTTAAGAAGCCCTCCCTGGACCCAGCTATTTTGGGTAATTATCGTCCAGTCTCCAACCTTCGCTTCATTGCGAAGGTTGTAGAGTGCTGTGGCGCGACAGCTATCCCAATACCTGGATGAAGCCGTCTGTCTAGACCCGTTCCAGTCCGGCTTCCGACCCGGATACAGCACGGAAACAGCTTTGGTCGCATTGGTGGATGATCTCTGGAGGGCCAGGGACAGGGGTTATTCCTCTGCCCTGGCCCTATTAGACCTCTCAGCGGCTTTTGATACCATCAACCATGGTATCTTGCTGCGCCGGTTGGGGGGATTGGGAGTGGGAGGCACCGTGTATCGGTGGTTCTCCTCCTATCTCTCTGACCGGTCACAGACGGTGTTGACAGGGGGGCAGAGGTCGACCGCGAGGTGCCTCACTTGTGGGGTGCCGTAGGGGTCGATCCTCTCGCCCCTTCTGTTCAACGTTTATATGAAGCCATTGGGTGAGATCATCAGTGGCTTTGGGGTGAGATACCAGCTGTACGCTGATGACACCCAGCTGTACTTTTCCACCCCGGGCCACCCCAATGAAGCTGTTGAAGTGCTGTCCCGGTGTTTGGAAGCCGTACGGGTCTGGATGGGGAGAAACAGGCTCAAGCTTAATCCCTCCAAGACGGAGTGGCTGTGGATGCCGGCACCCCGATTCAGTCAGCTGCAGCCGCGGCTGACTGTTGGAGGCGAGTTACTGGCCCCAAAGGATAGGATGCGCAACTTAGGTGTCCTCCTGGATGAGAGGCTGTCGTTTGAAGATCATTTGACGGCCGTCTCCAGGAGGGCCTTCCACCAGGTTCGCCTGGTTCGGCAGTTGCGCCCCTTCCTTGATCGGGATGCCTTGTGCACAGTCACTCATGCGCCTGCTACCTCTCGCTTGGATTATTGTAATGCTCTCACATGGGGCTCCTTGAGGTGCACTCGAGGCTTCAGTTAGTCCAGAATGCAGCTGCGCTGGTGATAGAGGGAGCCACGTAGCTCCCATGTAACACCGCTCCTGCGCAGACTGCACTGGCTACCTGTGGCCTTCGAGTGCACTTTAAGGTTTTGGTCACTACCTTTAAAGCGCTCCATGGCTTAGGGCCTGGGTACTTACGGGACCGCCTGCTGTTACCGCATGCCTCCCACCGACCCGTCGCTCTCACAGAGAGGGACTTCTCAGGTGCCGTCCGCCAAGCAATGTCGGCTGGCGGCCCCAGGAAGGTCCTTCTGTGGGGCTCCACACTCTGGAACGAGCTTCCCCGGTTTACGCCAAATACCTGACCTTCGACCTTCCGCCGAACTGAAGACACATCTTTTCATTCGTATGGGCTGGCTTAAATTTTATTGATTTTAAATTTTCTATTATTAATTTTAAGGGGTTTTAGTTTTATATATTTTAAAGTTTTTTTAGGCCAATTATAAAATAAGTTTTTTAATTTGTATTTTAATTGTATATTGTATTTTCTGTTTTTACTTTTGGCTGTACTTTTGTACTTTTGGCCCTGAGTCCTTCGGGAGAAGGGCGGTATAAAAATCGAATAAATAATAATAATAATAATAATAATAATAATAATAATAATGATAATGATAATAATAATAATAATAATAATACCTGATATATTAACAACATCCCTTCCCTCGTGCAAGATTGAGTCTAATTGTAATACAATGCATAACCATCAAAGACATCACCTCAATTATCTATAATTATGTAGAGAACTTGAGTGTTCCAAAAGGACCAACACACATTGATACAAGCAAGCCAGATGGCCTCACCTTCTTCTTCTTCGCTGCTCACTGCAGTCTTTTGATAACTAGAAAGCTCCTCTGTTGTATTTGCCATGGAGAGAAGAAAGGCGTAGCCCAAAAAAAGAGTTTTGTTCTGGGGCAAAGGACCCCATCGGTGATCAAGTGCCAAGTGATCACCTGAGTACTTTCCACTACCTGATGGGCTTGCCATCTCCCTGGCATTCGCAGCTCCTGCAGACAGAGAGAAAGATCAGCTCCTGCCCTTTGCCAGGTCTTTCCAGAAATAACCCAAGAGGGAAAGGCGCAAGAGCCAGGTGGGGACGGAAGGACATCAGCCGGGACATCCCAGGTTGCCTTTTGAGCATAGGAGGAAGTAACTGGGCGAGCACAGCCGAATTGCAGCCACCCAGGCTCAGGAGAGGGCAGCCTCTCTGAGCAAGTCTCACCTGCTTTAGACAGTGCCAGGCGCCGCCCCCGCTTGGCTGGGGACTGCTCCTCTTCTGAGACAGCAGCCAGTTTCCTTTTGCTGGAAAGAGGCTCCGGGCTCTTGCGGATGGGAGTCGTGCTGCCACTGGAGGGGCTGGGGGGAGCAACGCTGCGTCTCTTCCGCTTTCCCTCCACCAGGTTATCTGGGTCCACCAGGTGAAGCAGAGTCAGCTTCACCTTCTGTAGACCACCTGGCACAGGGCAGCCCCAGCCTCCCTGCAGCCCTCCCCCAGTTGCACCCTCCATGGTGACCAGCCCACCTCTTTCTAGCCCTCCACAAAGGTGGAGCTCGCAGAGGGCCAGGATTTCCTCTGCATGATGGCCACTCCCACTCTAGCCACCCAGGGGTGAGGAATGGGGTCCCAGTGTGGGGCTCCTTTCTCAGAGCCACACCTAGGCTGATATCAGCTGCCCTGGTCAGAGGAGTGGCCGGCTGGAATGGGCCGAGCCCAAACTGCTCCCGGAGTCTGTTCCCTTGCTCCAAAGACAGGATAACCGCCGTCCGCCGGTACCACTTCTGCTGTCCATCCTTCTCGATGCAATAGAACAGCTCCCCCGCCTCCTTCCGATGGCCCTTTACCACACCTGTAGCAAAGGCAGAGCTACAGGCAGAGGCCCCAATCCTGCTCCCTCCCCTCGTCCCACCACCCTGAGCAGTGAGCGTCTTGCGAACCAGCAGGCACTTACCTGCACTGAAGTATTCATCCTCGGAGAGTGCTGTCACCTCCGTTTCCAGGGGGAGGGGGTCGCACAGGAGGACATCTCGGGCCAGAACATCGCATTCATAGCCATCGTCAAAGAGCAGCCTGTACTTGGCCCCGCCCACATCCTGCGTGATGGTCCCAGAGTAGAAGTAGCCATTGGATGACCATTTAGCTACCACCCGGAGGCCCACCACGCAGCTCCCAGGGGAAGGGAGCCTGGGATCGTCAGAGGCGCTCGGTTGCTCCTGCAAAGGGATTTCAGGGGAGCCACTGCGGCACCGAGGGGGCTCAGCTCGCTCCAGGCCCTCCAGATGTGGATCCAGGCTGGGCTGCCCATCCAAACAGGCACCGGCTGAAAGATCTGCCTCTTTGAAGTCCCTGCAGAAACCGCGAGAGGGATTAGGGGGAGGGCCAGAGCCCTGCCGAGAAAGCTTTGCTTCCATCGCCACTGCTCTACCTTGCTCCAGTGGATCGGGAAGTAGGACGGCCCCTTCGCCCTCGCCCACGGGGGGTAAGCGGTGCGCCTCTACCCTGCTGGTTGCTGGGGCCTGGGTCTTCCGCCTCGTCTCCCGCTGCGGCCTTGCCTTGGTCACGATGGGCTGGGCAGAAGCCGATCCCCTTCTTTGGGCTGGGGAGAGAAGAGGCAGCTTAGCTCCTGCCGGCAGCTGCTGCTTCCCCATCAGAAGCCTCTCAGGTTCATGACACTTTGCTCATGGATGTGAAAGCTCCTTTTCCCTTTGGAAAACCCTGGAACTGGCTAAAAATTAAAAGGTAAGTCTCTCCAGAAAAGTGTATTACAAAGCAAGGTGGTAAAAGTTTGTAGTCCAAAGTCAATGTTGAGCTGGGTGGTTAAAGAAATTGAATAAATAAAGTACCATTTAATATTATTTTTCATTACTGAGTTTGGAGAAGACTTTCTATAAAATGTTGGCCTTCACAAAGTTTTGCCAAACATCTTGACTCTTCACATGTGTTTATCTACATCTGTCCTGAATAAGTTAAACTACACTTGAGGTTTTAGAGCTCAGTTTTCTGAACTCTGACATTAATTTCTCAAATGACTTTCTCACGCCCAAGAACGGCACAACTGACTTCCTGCCACAATTTTTCCTTTTGGGAATTATAATGGATTGTACAGGGATTGAGACTAAATTGATTTTGAACTTAATAACAGCAGCAAGACTGTTGATTGGACAATACTGGAAGAAAGAAGAGATACCTACAATAGAAGAATGGATATTGAAAGTTATTAATTTGGCTGAGATGGCTAAAATCTCAGCGTTTTTAAAAGACAATACGCAGGAAAGATATTTAATTGAATGGAAAAAATGGATTGATTATCTACAAAACAGATATCAGATTAAGAAATATCAGATTGCCTTTGAATAATTAGAAAGTTATTTTATGTAATGGGGAGGGGGTTGGGAGACGAAAAGCTTTGGATGTGGTTATTTGGATTGGACTTTACCTTGTGATTGACCCGGGAAGCCGGGGGGTGGGGGAGGGAGGGGGGTGTTTTGTTTTTTTTTGGGAGGGAGGGGGGAAAAAGGGGGGAAAATGTTTTTGTTTTGTTTTTTTTAAAACTCTTTCAATAAAAAAAAAACAACAAGAAAAAAAAAAAGAACGGCACAACTGACTTCTGTGCAAACTGGCCAGTAATCTCTTAAAGACCCCACCCACCTCAGCTTCCTGGCCGTGAGCAAGGCCAAGTCTTGAGAGCCCCTTCTTGGGCCTGCAGAGTTTGCACGGCTGCGAGTGGCGGACAGAGCACTGCTTCCTCCACTGGAAGTGTGCTGAGGTCCGGACGCCTTGGAGGAAAAGGAGCTGAGGTCTCCAAGATCTCCAGAGGTCAGAGAAAACGCCCCGGTACGGGAAGGAGAGACGTCCACCTCACACTCATAGCAATCCACGTGGGGCTCCTCTCGCTCCTGAAACAGATCAGGTTCCAAATGGGAAGGGGGCCATTGCAATCTTCCTCATGGCCCCCTTCGCTTAGGTACTCAGGCATTCATACACTAACATCCACCTTTATCAGAACTCCTGTACTCAAGAACAGTATTTTTATGGCATTTTGAAGGTACAACTCTGCTCACATTCTGCTGTCATTCCATCTCTCTGAAATAACAGAATATAACAGAGTAGGAAGCAACCTTGGTGGTCTTCTAGTCCAACTCTCTGCTCAAGCAGGACATCCTGTACCATTCCAGACAAATGGTCATCCTATATCATCTTAATATAATAGATACTACCACCATCCAGCAAAAGCAGCCTCGAGTTCCATTCTCATCCCATGGATAAAAAGAAACATTTTACTTCCTGGAGAAAGAAGATATTTCGCATTCATTCCTATCTTAAATGGTAGATCTGGGCTGGGGCAGGAATGGCTTCCTCTTAGGTTCTTTTCTTCCTTCAGCCCCCACCCTCTCCTCTTTCTGGGTCTGAACATCGCTCCCTTTGATGGATGAGGCCCTCAGGACACGAAGCCTCAGCCTTTCCAACTGATCGGCTCAGGACCTTCCATGGAGCCTACAGGCCTGGCTTATCATTGTGCCCTAGATCTGGGTGCACCCTCAAAGACACAGGCTTGGCTGGGAGGACCCAAATATACCAGAGAATATTGTTGCTATACATTTTTATGTGCTCTGGAGGAGTAGAATATCCTCAGCCTGCCAAAAGATTAATTGGGCCCAGGCAGCAAAACTGACTCCACCAATAAAGTCCTTTACTTGGGAGGGATCATCGCTCTTCGCTTTGGCTCTCAGGCAAATTGGGGAGGGGGAGGCTGCCCACACTACCTCTGCCCACTCCCTTCACTTTCACTCCTGTCCCCTTCAGAGGCCCTAGAATCTGGATCCTTCTGAATGTGACTTGATTCACTTTGCAAGCAAAGATGGCTGTCCCTATTTTGAAGAGAGCAGAGTATGGAAGAGCCTTTGACAACTCCCATGGCCTCCTTTAGTTCTGGATATGGCTGCCATTGCCTTTGCCTCAGGTATCCTCTAAAAGACCGACATCACTCTTGAAGAGATCATTCCGGAAACCATGGGGTCCACAGCCTTATTGGAAACATCCTACCTCAACCACCTGCCGTTCCACTTCGGTGCCATCTCTGTAGTAAACATCTGTGATGACACGTGTTATGAGGGTGCGCACTTCCCGAATTGTTCTCACATGGCGCTGTAGGACTCTACCTGCTGGTGGGTGGGGCAGTTCAAATTCTTCCTCCTTCTGAAGAAAAAGAAGAAAATCCAAAATATTTCCAGACATCCTTCCATCAAAACCAAGTAAGTTGGGTTTGGACTGAAAAGTTTACTAATTGACTACTGCATGTAAGCTGACTGTTCTTGCTTCCAGTTCTAATCTACCCCTAAAAGCTCACCAGATTTAGTTAAACACAGTCTCAACAACAACAGGTATCACATCTAGCCAATTCTGAAAGAAAGCTAAGCAGAATCAGAGCTGGCTAGTATTAGATGGGAGCCTACCAGGAAATCCAAAGGCTACAGACTATCCTGACAAGTCAAACACATGAAAAAACTCTTCAGAAGTTGGCAAACCACCTCCAGGATACTTCATGAGAATTACATGGATATTGTAATTGGGACTCCCCCTTTTCTTTCATGGGGTGTTTCTCAACTGAATTGCCACTGGGAAATACATTGAACTAAATCCATTGAACAATGTTCACAAGCAGGATATGGGTTGATTCTCCTCCTAATAAGCCAGAATCATAACCCCTATTTCATTCTAGATCTATGGCACCTGCTTATTGGAAAGAAAAACAAAAGATACAGAGTTCCATGGTGTTCTCTGGGCTGGGTTGTTTTCTTGCAGACGTTTCATGACTCTCAAGTGCTAACAGGGAGTGGAGTTTACTCTCAGTTGATGTTCTAGTCTAGTGGCTTGCCCTGTCAGTATTGGTGGGATTGTTTCTAGGAGTTCTTGGTTGGGCTGTTTACTGTTGGCTTGTTTGGCAGCTCCTTGGTTGCAATATTGTTCACTTCTGGAATGTTGGTCTGATGTTGACCTTGGTGTTAATCTCTGCTCATCTGGGGGCTGATTGCTGGCAGGGAGTGTCTTGGTCTTTTTGTTCCCTTTTTGCACAGCAAGTAGCTGTTGTTTATGTGTCTATTGGTGGTGGGTTTGTCACAATGTCAGGCTTCCAGGAAGTCTCTAGTGTTTTTAAACTTGGCTTGGTCTAGGATGGTCACAGTTTCCCAGTTGAAACTATGGTTCTTTTTTTTTGTTTACATTTATACCCCGCCCTTCTCCGAAGACTCAGGGCGGCTTACAATGTATAAGGCAATAGTCTCATTCTATTTGTATATTTTTTACAAAGTCAACTTATTGCCCCCCCAACAATCTGGGTCCTCATTTTACCTACCTTATAAAGGGTGGAAGGCTGAGTCAACCTTGGGCCGGGCTCGAACCTGCAGTAATTGCAGGCTTTGTGTTCTAATAACAGGCTTCTCTATTGCCTGAGCTATCCCGGCCCAATTCTGTCCATGTGTTGTGAAATTAAAGATTTTTCATCATGTCTTCTGACTGCTAGTTGTGTTCACGGATGCGTTCTGCCCGTCTGTCCTCCATATTGGCTGTTGCAATTTTTATTTTCACTGTATGTTGGAGATGATTCCTGTTTTTTACTTCTGAGGCTGCTGGGTTTTTTTTGATAACTTAGGATATTTTAGAGGGCTTTATGGTTATATCTAGACTTACAACCACAATTGAACCCCAAATTTCTGTCACTAAGCTAGAGAGTTAAGTGAATTTTTCCCATTTTACAGCCTTTCTCACTGCAGTTGCGTAAGTGAATTGCTGCAGTTGTTAAATTAGTAACATGGTTGTTATATGAATCTGGCTTCCCCATTGACTCTCATTGTCAGAAGATCCCAGAACACTACAATCATTGTAAACATGAGTCAGCTGCCAAGCAGCTGAATTTTGACCACATGATCATGGGGATGGTCAAAAGTGTGAGAAATGGTCATAAGTCACTCTTTTCAGTGCTGTTGTAACTTCAAATAGTCATTAAATGAACCACTGTAAGTCGAGGACCACCTGCACTTAGTTTGTGTGCTATCCCGATGTCCTGTGGCTGTCATTGTCTTTTCATAGTTTCTGAGATGTTTTTGATGTATGGCAGTGTCATCCCTTTTAAGGTTTGTTTTGGTTGTAGTTTATAATGGGCTAAGTGGTCAGGCACTTATTGCTGGAGTTGCGTAGGTATCCATTTTGTTGTATAGACTATCTGTTTCCTTTTCTGGTGTTCAGGGTTGCTGCAGTGTTTGTGCATGTCTAAATAGAGTTGTCCCCACTACAGGGCCTTCAAAGAATCAAAGACACAACAATAATGATGGTCTCATTTGATGTCACAGACCTTTTCACATCCACAAACTCAGAATTAACCAAAGAATCCATGACCAAATAACCAAGACTGAAACCCTCAAAATCATGAATGTTACCAACCTCTGGCTAATACTTTCAATTTAATGGGCAAACTTGTCCACAAATCAAATCATGGGATCACCACTTTCAGGACTCATAGCGAAAGTTGTAATACAACATCTGGAGTCAATAGCACTCCCACAAATACAACCTAAAATATGAATCGGGTATGCAAATAATACCTTCGCCATAATAAAATAGGACCAATTACAGAACACCCACAAAATCATCAACAACATCTTCAAAGGAAAAAGGAATATTGAAAGATTCCAAAACATCTCAGAAACTACCAACAGACTATTGCAACCACATAGTATCAGCATAGCACACAAAACAATTAAAGCTCTCCAATACGTCCTAAGTTATCAAAAAACAAAACAAAAAAACAACCAGCAACTAGATAACAAAATAGAACAGAATAGAATAGAATTCTTTATGGCCAAGTGTGATTGGACACACAAGGAATTTGTCTTGGTGCATATGCTCTCAATGTACATAAAAGAAAAGATACATTCATCAAGAACAGGAGTCATTTCCAACATACAATGGAAATAAAAGATTGCAACAGCCATTAAGTAGGAAAAACAGACGCAGAACGCATCCATGAACACAACTAGCAGTCAGAAGACATGATGAAAAATCTTTAATTTCACAACACGTGTATAGAATTAACCATAGTTTCAACTGGGAAACCGTGACCATCCTCGACCAAGCCAAATTTAAAAACACTAGAGACTTCCTGGAAGCCTGACATTGTGACAAACCCACCACCAATAGACACATAAACAACAGCTACCTGTGCAAAACGGGAACAAAAAGACCAAGACTCTCCCTGCCAGCAATCAGCCCCCAGATGAGCAGAGATTAACTCCAAGGTCAACATCAGACCAACATTCCAGAAGTGAACAATATTGCAGCCAAGGAGCTGCCAAACAAGCCAACAGTAAACAGCCCAACCAAAAAACTTCCAATACCACTCCCACCAACCCTGGCAAGCCATGAGAACACAGGTGTCAAACATGTGGCATTACTTTGCCATCACGTCACGTATTGTGACATTTTTCCCCTCCACAGAACTGTGGTGGATTTGGCCTGCGCATGACACATCCAGGCAGGGAGCTGCCAGTTTGACACCCCTGCCCTAGAACATCAACTGAGAGCAAACCCCCCTCCCTGCTACCACTGATGATGTTACCTAGTCTGCAAGAAAACAACCCACCTGAGAAAAGCACCAAGGAAGCCTCATTTCAACCCTAAGCTGCAAATACTCTTTATCGGTGAAACAGATAAAATCTAAGCCTTTTACAGATTTTAAAAAGCATTTATGCCTAAAATTGAGAATATAAGATTATCTGTGCTATTGACATTTATTTCTGTATGATTCCTGTTCAAATTCTCTGTTTCCCCTTTTGTTTTGTGTAGCACAGATGCTTAAAAATTATCACTTTCATTCAAATACATTTAAACTACAACCTACCTCAGTGCAGCCATAAGGAGAATACAAGCAACCCCAAGGGCTGAAAACACAACAATAAAAACCTGTTGAAAAAAATGTTATGTATTTACCATCGCCATAACAACATATTAGCCAAAGGCCGGTCGAATACTTGTCCATTGAAGGTCACCAAGAGTGGCCTCCTTTGGGAAAGGCCAAGATGACCCCAAGGAGCTTTGGATGCTCAAAGGACCAGGAAAGGCTGTTCCCAAACCTGATACCGCTTCCATTTCAGAGTGCACTTATTTCCAGATAAAATGGCCAAGGCTTTAGAGCAGGGCTGTCAAACTCCCAGCCTGCGGGCCAGATGTGCCACGTGCTGCCCGCACCCACTTTAGCGAAGGGGGGGAAAGTCCGGATATGTCACGTGATGCTGCCCTGACAACACAAGTTTTACGCCCCTGCTTTAGAGGCTCTAAGAAATCAGTAAGTAAAAATACTGTTGCACACTTGTGTAACTGACACTGCCAATTGTGTCATTCAAACTCCAAACACTCCATCTGCCAACCAGCAACCTGTCTACGGCATCCATTATTTCTCACTAAACCCCATGTCCCCCGTTCTCATCCAGAATTCCCCAGATAGGTGGGGGGAGGGAAGAGAGCAGGTGCTGCTGTGATGGGCAAGGGGAGAAAGCAACCCAAGCCAGGGACTACACTTAATCTCACCCCACGTGGCCAATGTGGGACAGTTTGGAGAGCTGAGGGCCCCAGGGCCATAATCTGCAGAGGGCTGCCACCTCCTCCTTAATCTCTATCACAAATAGAAATCACAGCAACAGAAAAGAGTTGAACCACATAAAAAGTCCACATAGTGGACATAGCCACATTGAGAGAAAGGATCCTGAGAGAGTGAGCTGAGCCCCCAACTCCATTGCAGGAATCCTAAGTCAGGCAGAGGCTGTTCCTCTCAAAGTGTTGTGGCCAGCAGAGCAGGCAGCAGTCAGACAGTGAGGAGGTTGGGGAGGAAATGGGGCCAGTCCTGGGGGGCTGGGGAAAGCTTGGATGAGGGCTCTGCATGGGAGGCAGAGGAACAGCTGGAGAAGATAGCTGCCAGAAGACAAGAACAATTAAGAAAGCAGGGTCGACTCGGGAGTAAGGCCACACCTTGGAGATGATTGGCCCCTCCCATGGGACAGAAAAGAGGAGCGAACGGGATGTGGGCTTTTGCAGGAAGCAATTAGTTCATCTCGTTTCAAGATTGGAAAGTTCTGTTCGTGATTCTAATAGACTGGGTGCCAAGTTTGGCTTTGCTCTGCATTTGGAAATTGGTTTTCTGGCAGCGTTCCAAGTGAGATAAGGTGGGGGTTGATAAACATTCTTCTGAAAGACTGTTTGCCAAACCTTTACTAGGATTAAGACTTTGCTTCATGGAAGCAAAAGGAAGCCTAGGTCAGAACACAAAGACATCCCACAGAAGGAAGCACAGCCTCACTGCTCCCCCAACTCAAGAACCAGAAAGCTGAATAGGACCACAAGACCCATCCACGCTCCCTTTCTGCAACCTGCAGGAAAACCCTGCACCCATCCAGGAGAGGCAGAGGAGCTATCCAGCCATCCTCTGGCCACCTTCCAGCTCCACACAGACCATAGGCAGCTTTTCAGACCTCCTGGCTGCTCCCAGCGTGTGTTGTGTCTGCGCCCCCCGAGCCGGCCCTGCTGCCAGAAAGTGACTTGGACAGTGAGGGGGAAGGGCCATCAGGACTTACCTCAGGAGCACCGGCTTCCCTGGCTCAGCTCCAGGAGCCAGAAACAGGCCAGATGGAAGAGATAACGAGGCCTCCTTCCCCTGACTCTTCCCCCCACCCCAGGCCACGCCTGGCAAACCCAGCTGACAGCAATCAGGCTTGGTTGAACCCTAGGTTTTGTAGGCAGGAGGAGGGAACAACAGAAGCAAGGATGGGGCAGGCCTAGGAAATGCTGAGTCATGGAGCCACACCCTACAGGATATAAAAGGCAGCGAGAGCTGCTGTGTCTCTTTGTAACATGCAATCCACTGATTGAGCTGACGTCTGTTCCTGGGTGACTCACCAGCGTCGTGGAAGGTACCGGAGGCTCTTGGCAGACGCTGGCTATTCTGCTGCCAGAGCTGATAGTGCCGGCTAATTAAGCCATCACTCAAACGGAGGCGAGGAAGGACAGAACAGCATGATCGGCCAGGGTGGCTCCTGGTGCTTGGAGGGCCTGAGGCTACAGGGACTGATTTTAGCACCCAGAGCCCACCAGACCAGGGTGGTCCTTTTGGTAGTCCTGGAAGGGCAGTGCTCGAGGCTACCCTGGCTCAGGGGTTGGTGAACCCCAGAATGTGCTGACAAAATCAATCCCAGTTCTCCCTCAGAACTCGCCTTCACCCTAATGCCATGCATCCTGCCCCGCAGGCAGGTGCTTTGGCAGCCTAGCATATCACCTGGACTCAGGCCTTGACTGCCCCACTCCCTGACCTCCTGGGTGGTCTCCTCTCCTGGAGACCACCCAGGAGCTGCGGCTGGTCCAGAAAGTGCTTGCAGGACTCCCGTGGCAGGGTAAACCTCCTCCTAAACTATTTATCTCCTGGAGATGGTTAGAAATGGACCGAGGGCAGCCTTTTTCTGCTGTGCCTTCACGTTCTGGAACTTACTTTCTGCACAACCCCTTCCCTCGTGGCATTCCAAACACCACCCAAACACCCCAAGCCTTCACCTGGCTGCTCGCGGGATGCATTGTTTTGCCTCAGCTCCTAAAAACAGAAACCTGCACAGGGTTTTCTAACTAAAGTGATTCAATGGTAGTCTCCTGAAATATTCAACATTGGAATTACCTGATGGATCTGAATATGCAAAAAGAAATTATTTCTCCGTTATAAATTTCCCTGCTGCATCGGAGCCGCCTGAACTCCAAATGGCCCCGTCCTTCCTCACCTGACTGGGTGAAGCTTCTGGGGGGCTTCCGGGCCGCCACATAAAGTCCCGCTCTGTTTGCACACTGGTGCTGCGCTGCTGGAGCGGAGGACAGGCCATGCTGGTGCCCACTTCCACCTGAGCGGCAGAGGCCGTCTGCGTGGCTGCTGACACGGGGCCTGCTGGATCTTCCAGGTGCTCCCCTGGTACCTGGGTGCTCTTGCCATTGCTGGATCCAGACTCTGGGACGGTCTTTTCTTCTGGTGTGCCCACATGCCCCTTCTTTGGGGCTCTCCGATTCTCCCCCTGCTGAAGTGAGGCAACGTCAACCTCCATGGCCTCTCCCACTTTGGCGCAGCCTACTGCCTGCTCTTTAGCAATCAGCTCAGAAGATGAGACTTGTCTACAACCCAAGGAGACACATTTCTGCTGGTCCTTCCAGGTTCGTGATGGCTCATCTTCTTCTTGGGAACTTGGAAAATTGAACAAGTCACCCCTAAAATCAAAAATAGCAACAAAAAAGCAACTCTGTTGGATCAGATCCAATATCCTGTTTCCTTTTCTGCATGAAAGCAGCTTCTCTAGGTGCAATCTAAGTGCAGCTTCTAGGCTGCATTTCTGGGGAACTGTTTTTTTGTTTTTTTTTTTGTTTACATTTATACCCCGCCCTTCTCCGAAGACTCAGGGCGGCTTACAATGTATTCCACATATGGAATACAATGTATTCCACATATGACTCACAGGGTCATTTGGACAGCAAAGGGCCAGCTTTGGAGAAACCAGCAGCCCCTTGTCATCAGCCCCACAAGCCCTTGCCTTCCCCTGCACATCTCTGGATACAGCCTTTTCCTACTGCAAGGACGATCTACCGACAGCTCTGGGGCATCTATCTATACCAGGGGTAGGCAACCTTAAATACTCAAAGAGCCACAAAGATCCTAACCAGGAGTCCCCTGTTCAATTCTGGAGCCAACCAGAAGTTTGATTCCCCCACCATAGTCTCCTAGCATGGCGTCCTTTTTTGTCCACCTATCCTAACCGAAAACCCTATCAATTGTGGAGCTGACCAGCAACAGGGAGCTTCAGCAGAGGGATGAAAGAGCCACATGCGGCTCCAGAGCCGCGGGTTGCTGACCCCTGATCTATACCACTGAAATTCTTGTTCCTGTAACCTTCAAGGGAGCAAAATGGTGCATCGCAGGAAAACCATTTTTGAATTAAGGTCCCCCCATGGGAAAATTTACAGAAGGCATCCAAAATCTGAGATCCTGGAGCTTTCAGTTGACGTCGTGGCAATACAGACACCGAGGAACAGGTCTCTGCGTTCCCTGTACTGAACTCTTCATGTTTGTGGGCTCTGGAGGGAGCCTAAGCCACCCTGAAGGGGCGGTGAAGCAAAGAGGAGCACCCTGTGAGGTCAGGGAGAGTCGCAGCTCTCCTGTCTGACCCGGGTTTTTTTTTTCCCTCTCAGCCATGGCAAGAAGCAGCTGCCTAAAGATGGCCACTACAAAGCTGGGACAACCAGAGAATAACAGCTAAGATTGGTGCAGGAGAGAAGAAGGTGAGCCGTTGTGGAACTGGGGGACAGGATTTTCCTTTTGCTTTAAATTGAATCCCAAGAAATAATTTAGAACTATTTGCCCAGAACTGAGCATTAAAGCAGTGCCTAAGCATTTTGGGACATTTTGGAGGGGAAAAATACCTAACTGGAAATGAAAGCTGTAGGAGAATAAACAACAGACTATGAGATAAACAGACTCCTAAACTGGAAAGAAGCACTACTGGGAAAGCATTTCTTAAATGTTGGAATTATCTATATATAAAACTTACTCTGCTTTTATATTTGCTATATAATCCAAATGACAATGGACTAGTAAATTGAAATTTAAGGGAGAGTGACACCTGCTGACAAAAGAGTAAACTACAAGGAAGTGTTTTAACTAAAAAGACATTTGAACACTATAGTTGAGGATTGAATTTGCAAAGAGGATGTTAAATAGTTTTTTGAAAACCTCTGGGACTATTCGAATGGAACTGAGTGTTAATTTATGAGATATAAAGAACTGGTGTACTCCTTGAAGGGTAGTTTAAAGACTAAATAAATAATTCTTGGACTGCTGGATAACAACCAACCTTTAAAATAAAAGATATTGAAGAAGAGATGAGTGGAATTGTCCAAGAGATGGATTTACTTTTTCAAAATATAAAAGACATTATGGACAAAGGATTTAAGGATATCATTGAAAAAATGGAACACACTATATAAAGGATGATGACTACAGACCAAGATACCCAGGAAAGGGAGGAGTCAAAAGAAATGAAGGAAGAAGACAAAGAGAAGATTATAACGAAAATAATAATGATTGATGAATTAAACCCGGGGGGGGGGCATATTAAGGGAAATTGAAGATATGCTTGAAATGGAGGCAGGGGTAAGGTTATGGTTTGTTATATGGGTGGCATGCCTATTTATTATATGATAAGAAAGTAGATAAAATATTTAAAAATAATATAATTAGAAATGCATTATTGAGGGTTTGGAGGAAATATCAATATAAATTAGATGGAAAGATTCCAATATGGGCAATCCCGAGACACATGATAGAAAATATAAATATATATCAAAAGATGGAGGTAGTTACCTATAAAGAACTTCTTTGTATGGAAAAGGGGGAATTACAATTAAAATCTAGAGAAAAGATGGGGGAAGAAGGGAAAAATTATACATGGTTCCAATATGGACAATTACAAGCTAGATGGAAATTAGATCAAAAAATAGGTGTTAAGCAAATTGAGGATAATTTGTTAAAACAAATGAGAGATCAAGGCCAACAGCATATTAAGAGGTTGTATAATGTATTAGTAGAAATAGACTCAGAGACTGAATTGGTTAAGGATTGTATGATTAAGTGGGCACAAAATTTTCAGCAACCAATAATGTTGGAAACTTGGGAAAGAATTTGGGTGAGGAATGTTAAATTTACACAAGCGCAAAATATGAGAGAAAATTTTATAAGATGTTTTATAGATGGCATTTAGACCCCAAAAGTTGTCATGTATGTATCCTAATGTACAGGCTAAATGTTGGAGATGCGATTGTGAAGATGCCACTTATTACCATATATGGTGGACTTGTAAAAAGTTAAAGCATTTTGGATTAAAGTATGGTGGATCATGCAGAATATTTTGAAAAGAAGATTAAGTTTACCCGCAGTTCTTTTACTAGGAATAATTATGGATTGTACAGCTATAGAGACTAAATTGATTTTGAACTTAATAACAGCCGCAAGACTTTTGATTGCTCAATATTGGAAGAAAGAAGAATTACCTACAATTGAAGAATGGACACTTAAAGTATCAAATCTGGCAGAAATGGCAAAAATCTCTGCTTACTTGAAAGACTATACACAAGAAAAATATATTTTAGAATGGAAAATGTGGATTGATTATATTCAAAATAAGTATCAGATAAAAAAATATCGAATAGCATATGAGTAAATTTAGGAAATATTTTGTATTAGATATATTTCTGAAGGAGAGGGGAATTGAGAGTGTGATTAAGTGTGGAGAGACTAGAGATTATAATTTAGGAATTATTTTAGATTATGATTGTTAGTTTTGATACCCTGCATTTTGTTCTGGGAAGTCGGGGTGGGGGTGGGGGTAAGGGGAGGGGGTGGGGGGTTGAGGCTGGAGATGGAGTGATGGTTAATGTACAGGGATTATTGAAGATGTATAAATATAATTAATGTAGGGTCGGGTCTGCCCAGTTACCATTTTAGAACAGTGGGGAGGGAGAAAAGAGAGAGTAGGAGGTAGGAAAGAGGAGAAGAGGAAGGAAGAGGGGTAGAAGAGGGAGAAGGAAGGTGTAGGGTGGAGGGAGGAGAGGATGTAGATAAGAGAAGGAGAGGAAGGTCTGGAAAGTAAAAGAAGGTAGAAGAGGGAAGAGTGTTAAAAAGGGGGGTGGTTACTGGGCAAGCCCGACTAATTGTATATAACTGTACATTGGATGAGTTGTTTGACATGATTGTAAAAATAAAACTTTTTTATGAAAAAAAAAAAGAAATGGAGGCAGGGGCCTTGGTAAAAACTTTAGGAAATAGGAAATGGAAGAGAGTAGAGGTGGGAGAAATACCTAGATTGGACATCCAAGAAATAGGTAGAGATAGAGACTTAAAGAGAGGAATGGGGGAGGCAAGTCAAAAAAAAAAAGCATAGCAATTGAAATATCGAAGCAGGCAAGAGACGATAGGTAGATGATTTCTTTTTTTTCTTTATTGTTTTTGATTTGTTTTTCCTTTTTCTCCTCTTTCTTTTAAAGCATAGCAATTAAAGTATAAGCAGGCAAGGGATGACGGATGGATGATTCCTTTTCTCAGTTGCAGTTTTGAATTGTTCTTCCCTCCCTCTCTCTCTCTCTCTCTTCTTTTTTTTCCTCTTTTTGTAGGCAGATGATATGATTAGAAGTTAGACAGGAAAGAAAGACAAAGTTTTTTTAATATAGGGTAATATGATTAAAAGCTAGAATAAGTGACAGAAATAAAGGGAATATTAATGTATTATATTTTCATTTGATAAAATGAAAGTAATGAGAAATAGCTGGAATAATTAGAGATTAACAGAGTTGGAAGACTGTAACCTAATATAGATGTGTATTGTTATGGGAACTACATGTTGATTGAATGTAATAATAATGTTTAATTTGATCAGTTTTATTTGTATTGGAATGTATAGCGCCCAGGTGCCACACTGCTCATGCATTGATTTGACATTTTTATAATAAAATAAATAAAATAAAAAAATCTGAGATTTTGTAGAACAGAAATTTGGCAAATTTTGTAAGACATTTTATGATATAATACAAAATTCATAAAGAATTTCCTGATGTTTGACATGCGCTATTTGCAAGGCAGATGCCATCCCTGGATGCCTCCCTGAATTTCTAAGACCCTGACCAGTGAAGGCAGGACTTGAGATGTTCTCTCATCGAAGAAATGGAAGGAATCGGGTAAGGAAACAGCTCTGAAACAAAAACCCAGGAAGTCCGAGGTTGCCTACTTACATACTAAAAAGGACCTCTTGTTATGTTTTCCCACCTTGTGGGAGAATTTCCAAGTTTCAAAAAAAAATTTCCAGCTTTCAAAACTCTGTCTTATTTTTTATACTGGCCTGATTGATTGATTTTAATATTTGGGGGTTTTAGCGGGTTTTTTAACAGGGGTTTTTATCTTTTGTAATTTTTATCTAATATTTTTAAGTATACAGCGGTTTAATTAGATTTTTAATTTTGTTACGGTATTTTAAATTGTTTTTGGATTATTGTCGTTTTATTTGCTGTACACCGCCCTGAGTCTTCGGAGAAGGGCGGTATAAAAATGTGAATAAATAATAACAACAACAACAACAACAACAACAACAAGAGTTGGAAGGGACCTTGGAGGCCTTCTAGTCCAACCCCCTGCCTAGGCAGGAAACCCTACATCATCTCTGACAGATGGTTATCCAACATTTTCTTAAAAATTTCCAGTGTTGGAGCATTCACAACTTCTGCAGGCAAGTCGTTCCACTTATTAATTGTTCTAACTGTCAGGAAATTTCTCCTCACTTCTAAGTTGCTTCTTTCCTTGATCAGTTTCCACCCATTGCTTCTTGTTCTACCCTCAGGTGCTTTGGAGAATAGTTTGACTCCCACTTCTCTGTGGCAGCCCCTGAGATATTGGAACACTGCTATCATGTCTCCCCTAGTCCTTCTTTTCATTAAACTAGACATACCGAGTTCCTGCAACCGTTCTTCATGTTTTAACCTCCAGTCCCCTAATCATCTTTGTTGCTCTTCTCTGCACTCTTTCTAGAGTCTCAGCATCTTTTTTACATCGTGGCGACCAAAACTGAATGCAGTATTCCAAGCGTGGCCTTACCAAGGCATTATAAAGTGGCACTAACACTTCACGTGATCTTGATTCTATCCCTCTGTTTATGCAGCCCAAAACTGTGTTGGCTTTTTTAGCAGCAGCTGCACACTGCTGGCTCATATCTAAATGGTTGTCCACTAGGACTCCAAGATCCCTCTCACAGGTACTACTACTGAGCAAGGTACCACATATACGGTACCTGTGCATTTTGTTTTTTTTGCCTAAATGTAGAACTTTACTTTTTTCACTGTTGAATTTCATTTTGTTAGATAGCGCCCAATGTTCAAGTCTGTCAAGATCTTTCTGTAACTTGAGCCTATCTTCTGGAGTGTTGGCTATTCCTGCCAGCTTGGTGTCATCTGCAAATTTGATGACATCTATCCCCTCGTCCAAGTCATGGATGAAGATGTTGAAGAGTACTGGGCCTAAAACAGAGCCTTGGGGTACTCCACTGCATACTTCCCTCCATGTGGATGTAGTTCCTTTGACAGGAATACATTTAAATAATAAAACATCAATTCTGTAGGAAACCACCTTTTTCAAAGCATTACTTTTGAGTCTGTTTAGAACCAACAAGCAATTTGTCAGTCAATCTACTCCGTTTATGCATCTAATTTCACCTGGATGTATTTGACACCCTGTGACGCCCAACAGCTACTCCACATTGAAGAGCAGGAGTACCATCTTCCATCCTGTTCCAGTGCGAGGCTACACTCCAAAAGAGGCAGCAGGAGCCAGGACAACCTCCCCAGAGCAGCCTTTCTCTGCTGGGGATCACAGCCAAACCAAGTTGAGGTTGCTGAGCGATGCAGATACACCAGCATCCTGAGGATGAGGATGGACTTCTGGCCTCTTTTGTTCAAGGAAGACCTGGGCAGGTGGGGAGGTTCTCCCTTCCACAGCCAGGACAGTGGTCTCTGCCCAGGTACGGAGTAGAACCATGTCACTGAACTGGGACCCTCTGGAGGAGACAGGAACTGAGGGCCACACAAATGCCTTCCCTCCTCTGCACATTTGAGGTGCTCTGGCCTACATCTGCACCCAGGTCTCTGGCAACCCTTTCCTCTCAAAGAGCTACTTCTTTTCAATTTGTCCAACCTTCTCAACAAAGAACACAGCAGAGAGACCCAGAAACGCTGACATGTAGCAGCCAGCCAGACATAATGCACAGAGGCTGCACAGAAAAGGGAGTTCTCTGTCCCTGCAGAAGGAAGCAGCCAGAAGGGCCAGGGTAGAACCTTGCCTGAACAGGGAAGACAGCTGTCCTGGGCCAGGAGCCTTTTCTTCAGGGCCACAGACTCGAGCAAACACAGATGGCGTCTTCTGGGAACTGCGGACAGAGGTGAGAGAGGGAGAGATGCGTAAAGGACCAATCGTGCCACAGAAGCCAATGCACATTAAGCTTCCCTTCTTCTGCCATCCTGGATGGATTCTCCAAAAAATCAAAGAGGTTTCGGGTGGGTGCAAAACATGGCAGTGACAGGGGACAAACTCTTTCCTGCCAGAGGTCTTACCTGGGATTGCTTGCTGTGGCCAGCCCATTGGTCCTTTCCCTGGCTTCAGGCTCTAAGGGGAGCAAGGAGAAAGAGCAGAATACACCGACCTTCAAACAGGAGCCAGCCTTTCTCCAAACAAAGCCAAGTCCAGAAGCCGCATCCCATTCACATTCAAGACGGCCACCTCAATGTCCCCTTTTCTCAACTGGGTCTCCCAGTGACCGGGCATCCCAATCACTGGAGGCAACCAGCAAAAAACGAAAGAACGAAAGAACGAAAGAACGAAAGAAAGAAAGAAAGAAAGAAAGAAAGAAAGAAAGAAAGAAAGAAAGAAAGAAAGAAAGAAAGAAAGAAAGAAAGAAAGAAAAAGCCAAAATCTCCTGGGCCACCCACCCCCACTCCCCAGTCACCATTCCTGAGTGGCCTCTCTTACTCTCCAGGCTGAAAGGCAGAGGCTCGTCACTCTCTTCCATCACAGGAGTCGCCAGGTTCCTACGCAGGGAGAGCCCCCCTTCCTCTTCGCAGGTCACCATAGGACTCCCTTGAGGGTTCTCCTCCATGGCTGCAGCACCAGCCGAACCAGCCCCCGAAACACTATCTCTGCCCTCTGCGCCAACTGCAAGGTGCTCTGGATCACTTCCCACCACTGAAATAAGCCAATGAAAAGGGAAGCTTCAGGAGGGCTCCTGGGCTCTCTAAAGCAGAGCCAGCAGCAACCCACAACCAATTTCTTTTTTTCTGCAAGATCCATGGAGATGTATGCCAACCTTGGCTCCCTCTTCCAGCACCTCAGTTGTCATTCAGGCAATGTGCCAACCAGCCTCAAGGGTCCAACTGGCAAAACCACATCTGGAGGGTTTTTCTTCATCATTGAAGCAAAAATACCACGCAGAGCTTCAGCCCTACTCTGGCTCCTGTGTCCGGCTCCCACAGAAACCCACTTCCACCTCCACTCACCAATGGGGGTGCTGTGCCTGGGGCCTTTCTTGTGCTGGGCCACCAGAGGCGGGGTGAGGGCATCTCTCTCTTTCGCCAACAAGATACAAAATGACGGCTCTGAAATGACAGGCGAAACAGTTCCACCTCCTTGCTTCTTGATACCAAGCAATCAATCAAAGCAGCTTTGCTTTAAAATGAAATCCCCTGGTGCTATCACCCTGGATCGGTCCCCTCAGGCTGCGTCCCTGAGGGTTACTTGGTGGACAGTGTTTTTCCACTCCCCATTTGAGGATTGAGCATGAGGGAGAATGCGGCTCTCACTACTCCTGGTCCAGCCCCTTTCCCTCTCCGCCCCGCTGGAAACAGCGCTATGGGGAAATGGATGGTGAAGATGACAGAAGTTTCAAGAAAGAGCAAAACTGACCTGTCTGATCAGGGAAACCTTATATGATTTTTTTGCTGAAAATGGTAAAATATTAAATGGGGGTTTCTGGATTTGCTAATTGAAAAATGGGTTGAACACCAAAGGGAACCCTGTAACATCAAAGAGGGAGAGTCAAGAAGATCTAACAGAATACAGATAGTCTTCAATTTAAAACCATTTGTTTAATGATCGTTCAAAGTTACAACAGCACTTTAAAATCTTTAATAACAAAACAAAAGAAAAAGGCGTGGTTCTATGTATCAAGGAAACAATAAATGCTAAGCAAATCTATACAGATGAAGAAGGAAGAATTTTGATGATGGAATTAGTAATAAACCAAAAAAAGATACTTCTGATGCACCAAAAAACAAACAAGAATTTTATAAAAAATTGCATAAGAAGATAATTGAAATGGACTATGAGATTATATGTATGATAGGAAATTTTAATGCAATTGCAGATACAAAACCGGACCACAAAAGTAGTAAAATAGGTAAAAACGTAAAGGAGGACTCTTCCTGGGACCTTTTTCAAAAGGGCAGAAGAAATAGGTATATAGGATACAGAGAGAAATAAATGCAGAGAAAAATCACTATACATTTTACTCAAATAGACACCAATCATGGTCCAGAATTAATATGATATGGATGTCCCTGGAATTGAGCATAAATGTGCTCAAATATGCACAAATGTGCAAGAGATAGAGATAGAAATGAATATATGGGCTGACCATAACCCAATAAAAGTAAGTTGGAAGGGACAAAAGAAAAAGGTGAGATGGACGCTGAATCAATCCATATTAAAAGATAAAGAATGTATTAAAACAATATAAAAAGAAATGGAATTCTTCTTCAAAGTGACTAGAAGAGACTTCATTACAAATTGTATGGGATACAGCCAAAGCATATATATAGCCATAAACCTATATAGCGAGAAAAAATAAGAAGAAGCAATACCAATCTCTATACTAGAACAACAGTATAAAAGACTTGGAGCTACAAAGGAACCACAGAAATTTAAAAACCCAAATGGAAATAATAAAACATAAATTAAATTTAATGGCAAAAAGAAGAACTGGCACAATAAATCAAAAGAACAAAACAAAACTTTTTTGAAAATGCCAATAAACTGGGAAGATGGTTAGCCAGAAGTTGAAAAGGGGGAAAGAGAAGAAACTGGTAAGTAAACTGCAAGATGAGAAGGGAGATTTACAGTATCAAAATGAGTAAAAAAATAATAATTCAAGAGTTTTATAGAAAATTATATGACCAAAAAAAATGTCAGAGGAAAAAATATTGCAATATTTGGAAAAAGAGAACTTACCAAAGATATCTGAAATAATGAAAATAATGTTAAATGAAAAAATAACGATGATGGAATTGACAGAGGCGATTAGAAGACAAAAAAAATGACAAAACACCAGGGCCAGATGGATTGCCAGCAGAACTTTATAAATACCTACAAAATATATTAAGTTTAGCAATGTTAGAGGTTTACAGAAGCTAAGATACCAGACTTGGATGGAAGCAAATATAAGAAGAAGAGGAGGAGGAGGAGGAGGAGGAGGAGGAGGAGGAGGAGGAGGAGGAGGAGGAGGAGGAGAAGAAGAAGAGGAAGAGGAGGAGAAGGAGAAGGAGGAGGAAGAAGAAGAGTTGGAAGGGACCTTGGAGGTCTTCTAGTCAAACCCCCTGCCCAGGCAGGAAACCCTACACCACTTCAGACAAATGGTTATCCAACATTTTCTTAAAACATTTCCAGTGTTGGAGCATTCACAACTTCTGCAGGCAAGTTGTTCCATTTATTAATTGTTCTAACTGTCAGGAAATTTCTCCTTAGTTCTAAATTGCTTCTCTCCTTGATTAGTTTCCACCCATTGCTTCTTGTTCTACCCTCAGATGCTTTGGAGAATAGTTTGACTCCCTCTTCTTTGTGGCAATCCCTAAGATATTGGAACACTGCTATAATGTCTCAACATCTTTTTTACATCGTGGTGACCAAAACTGAATGCAATATTCCAAGTGTGGCCTTACCAAGGCATTATAAAGTGGCACTAACACTTCACATGATCTTGATTCGATCCCTGTTTATGCAGCCCAGAACTGTGTTGGCTTTTTTAGCAGCAGCTGCACACTGCTGGCTCATATCTAAATGGTTGTCCACTAGGACTCCAAGATCCCTCTCACAGGTACTACTATTGAGCAAGGTACCACATATATGGTACCTGTGCATTTTGGGTTTTTTTGCCTAAATGTAGAACTTTACTTTTTTCACTGTTGAATTTCATTTTGTTAGATAGCGCCCAATGTTCAAGTCTGTCAAGATCTTTCTGTAACTTGAGCCTATCTTCTGGAGTGTTGGCTATTCCTGCCAGCTTGGTGTCATCTGCAAATTTGATGAGTTCCCCATCTATCCCCTTGTCCAAATCATTGATGAAGATGTTGAAGAGTACTGGGCCTAAAACAGAACAGGTTAAGGTCTACTTTATCAAATGCTTTACTGAAGTCCAAGTAAATTATATCACTCTAATTCTGAAAGAAGATTTGGATTTAACACAAATAAAGAATTATAGGCCAATATCATTATTAAATGTAGATTACAAAATATTTGCTTCAAAACTAGCAGAAAGACTTAAAAGACTAGCAGAAAGACTTGTTGTACCTTGATGAACGTATCTTTTCTTTTATGTACACTGAGCATATGCACCAAGACAAATTCCTTGTGTGTCCAATCACACTTGGCCAATAAAAATTCTATTCTATTCTATTCTATTCGATATTTGAATGATTTATACATTCAGATCAAAATGGATTTTTACTGAAAAGACAAATTAAAAATAACGAATCATTTTTAGATACATTGGAATATTATAAAGTGCACTCAAAAAACAAATGGTGATCTTTTTAGATGCATAAAAAGCATTTTATAATTAAAATTGGCAATTTATGCTACAACAATTAAAGTGCATGAATATTGGTGAAAAATTTACAAATATGATTCAGACAATATATTCCAAAGAAACAGCAAAAGTTATCATGAATGGGGATTTGATGGAGAATTTCAATATAGGAAAGGGTACAAGATGTCCACTAACCCCATTACTATTTATATTAACATTGGACGTGCTAAACAGAAAAGTTAGACAAGATTCAGATATAAAAGGGATGGAAATAAAAAAAGAAAAATATAAATTACAAGCATTTGCAGATGACTTGGTATTTATTTTAGAAGGACCATTAGAAACTGCCCCCAAATTAATAACAAAAATAGAAGAATATGGAGAAGTAGCAGGATTGAAAATAAAGAAAGAAAAAACTAAAATGTTAAGTTAAAATTTTTATAAACAGAAAAATGAGCTGGCTAAGAAGATAAACCTCCAGGTAGTTAATAAATTAAAATACTTAGGAATTTATTTAACAGCAAGATGTGCAACAGTTAAAAGAAGATAATTATATAAAATTAATGCAACAAATCAAGCAAGATTTGGAGAAATGGAAGAACCTGCAACTATCGATGGTAGGAAGAATAGCTACTATAAAAGATGAACATATTGCCAAATTACTTTTTTTGTTTCAAACATTTCCTATAAAATTAGACAAAAAGTTTTAATGAATTGAAGAAACTAATGTTAAAATATATTTGGCAAGGGAAAAGAGCGAGAATAAGTTTGACAATGTTGCAATGTTGCTGGCAATCCTTATGATTTATATTGATATATTGACCATCAATTGTGTTGTAAATGTTGTACCTTGATGAATGTATCTTTTCTTTTATGTACACTGAGAGCAGATGCACCAAGACAAATTCCTTGTGTGTCCAATCACACTTGGCCAATAAAATTCTATTCTATTCTATTCTATTCTATTCTATTCTATTCTATTCTATTCTATTCTATTCTATTCTATTCTATTCAAGAATCTAAAAATAATGGTTTTTTTGGGTTGTCAGATTGGGAGCTTTACTATCTGTACTTATTTGGGTGAAAGAGTAGGTAAACCTGAGACAAAGAAGGTTATTATTGGAGGGACATGATCTCCAACTGAGGTGGCATGCCTTTTTGTGGTATAAGAATAAAATACATAAACATTTCCAAAGACATTATGTAAGAAATGCACTACTTCTAGTATGAGAAAAAGTTAAAACAAAAAACTATAGGAAAATACCAGTCTGGCTTTCTACAATGGAAGCACTGATATATCTAAATGTTATTAACTTAGAAAGAATTGTAACATATAGAGATTTTAAATGAAGATGGGGAACTTAAAGCGACACAGGAATTGCAAAATCAAGGAGTAGACTTAGCATGGTGGCCATACTTGCAAATACAATCAAGATATGTGAAAAATGCAAAGACCTCTGGATTCTATAGAGAGCCAACAGCACTTGAGCCGATATTTTTAGGGATGGATGAAAAATTAATAAAGAAAATATATATAGTTATTTGTCAAGTATTAAAATGGAAGATGAACAGGTGAAAGAAACGACGATAGGTTGGGCAAAAAACTTTGGATGTGCTATAGAACTGACTGAATAAATGGCAAAAACTCTGGGACAGAAATGACAAATTGACAATGGCAACTACCTATAAGGAAACCTGTATAAAATGTTCTATAGGTGGCATTTGCCACCCGCAAGACGAGCAAAGATGTATAAAAATATGTCCGCAAAATGTTGGAAATGTGATCAGATACCAAGTTATTTCCATATGTGGTGGACTTCTCCAAAAGCAAAAAATATTTGGATGAAAATACATACATGGTTAGAGAAAATGATAAAGCAACATATAGACTTAAAACCAGAACTATTTTTGTTAGGTATATTACCAGAAAATTACAATAAAGGGACTACATATTTAACAATAATTGTGTTAAGAGCAGCGAGAATTGTATTTGTACATTAGACAAATGAGGACACACCTACAGATGAAAGTTTAATTAGAAAAATGTTAGGTTGTGCAGAGATTGACATTAATAATAAAAGACAAGGAAGAAATAGAATATTTTTTAACATAGGATATGTTTTATCAATGATTAGATAAAAGAGGTAGAAATTAAGATGAAAGATTACTGATATATATAAGTAAATGATGCAAGAATCTTACTATAATAAGCAAATATTAGTATTTT
Source organism: Ahaetulla prasina (assembly GCF_028640845.1). NCBI lineage: Eukaryota > Metazoa > Chordata > Lepidosauria > Squamata > Colubridae > Ahaetulla > Ahaetulla prasina. The sequence goes on along the minus strand of NC_080551.1, from coordinate 561,278 downwards.
AATTATGGTTATTATTATTTTTACTAGTATTTTACTAATACTCTGTATAAACAAATTGATTCAGACAATACACTGTTTATTAGAATTATTATGCCAAAAGAAATTGCATGGGCTTAATGGAAAGGGAAGGCAGACAGGTAACCAAAGACACCAGTTCCTGCCAAAGGGAGAAAACTCAAGAGAGTTTTGGACAGAAAGAAGACTCTCTGATGCTTTGCTCCCAGCAGGCTCCCTGGTCCCTGCAAAGGAGCTCCCTTCCCCCCACCCCCACCGAGAGCAGCCAGCTCTTCTCTTGCAGACGTTGCTGCCCTTGGGTCAGTTCCTACCTGGTGGGACATGGGCGTGCAGAATCTCTCCAGGAAAACTACCGGCTCTTCTTTGGAGTTGGGGCTCAGAATCGGACTGTTTCAGCATCATTCCAGGATTAATCCTCCGACCCATGCTCTGCACTTCCAGCACAGCCTTGTTGGGATTGTCCAGAGGACCTTGCTCTAGCTTCCCTGACACCACAAGTGCCGGCTCACCAGTTACATGTGGATCAGTTATATGTGGATCGTTTGGGGAAAAGGCTTCCCTAACTGCAGAACATTCCGCTTGTTCTACAGCTTGGGAAATTGTCAAACGAAGGGAAAGTCCTTCATCCAGCAATGTGACTTCTTCTGGCTTTTCACAGGGAGTCTCTGGGACAGCTTCACCCTCCAGGAGCAAAGATGCCTTGCTTGGCACGCTGCCTTGAGGGCCAAGGCCACTGCACGGTTCACCAACAGAAGTCTCCTCATCAGCCTCCTGTTCACTGCAGCCATCAGGCAAGCAAAGCTTCTCCTCCAAAGCACAAGAAGCACTAACATCAATGGTTTTCTCCTCCTTTGCTGTGGTCACCTGGCTTCCTTGACTGGCCGAGAGGGCCAAAACACAGTCATCCTCTGGGGGTCCTGGCAAAGGAACCTCTGCGAAAGAAGCTGACGTTGCTGCCTCGGGAATTTCAGAGCCCTCAGAACTTCCTTCTTTCTCAGCTGCCATCTTACAGCCTTCCTCCAGGCTTGGAGTTGGGAGAAAAGTATCCTGCAAAGGAAAAGAAAACAGGTGCCATCCCTCCGGCCACTCTGCAACCCTGTCAGCCCTGAGTCAGCTGCCTTCATGGCTGACACCAAGCCCAGATGGAAGCTTAGTCTCCCCAGAGAGACTAAGAAGCTTCAGCTAAAGAAGCTTCTTGGATGAGAAGCAAAATGTCTTCAAAGAAAAAACAGAAAGTCCAATTGCCTCTTGAAAAAGCACCTTTGGGATAGATGCTAGAATCTTTTTTCTTTTCTATTTTTCTTTCTTTCTTGCACATTTAGCCTTCTTTCTCCCCCCCACCCTTATTTTACATTAGGTTGTATTAGTTTTTACCTTCATTTTTAAAACTTTGATTTTAAAAAGTCCATAAATATAATTCTGCTCTCCTCTGCCAGGAGTGGGCCTTCAGCAAGAAAGCCTTTCCTTTTTAAGGAAAGGGCTAAAGAAATCCCCACCCTAGGAGATGGGGGGCACAGTGGCTAGAATGCAGTACTGCAGGATACTTTTGCTGACTGCCGGCTGCCAGAAGTTCAGCAGTTCAATTCTCACCGGCTCAAGGTTGACTCAGCCTTCTATATTTCCAAGATCAGTAAAATGAGGATCCAGATTGTTGGGGGCAATATGCTGACTCTGCTTAGAGAGGGCTGGAAAGCACTGGAAAGCATTATATAAGTCTAAGTGCAATTGCTATTCCCAGGTTGACAATTGGACTTCTTCAGAATTCTTTGTGCCACAGAAAAGGCCTGTAGGAACATGACAGTCTCATTGGGGCCACTTGCCTGGCTGCTGCCGGCATTCATCCCAGCAGCAGTCCAGGAAGTCACTCACGTGAGAGAACTCGGGCTGGGACGGCAGCACAAAAGCATCTTGAGAAACTGGAACAGAGCCCTGAAAGGTGCTTGCAGTCTCCAATGGTGTGCTTTCCTGCTTTCCTAGTTAAAATTGTGAAAAAAGTAGAGATTAGAAAACTGACTACATTCTTGACTGCTGTGATGCATTTCACATGGGGCTGTCCTTGAAAAGTTCCCAGAAATTTCACTTAGTTCAATTGGTTAAAATGCAGTGGCAAATCTAGTTTTGCACACCCTTCAGCTTTCTTGCAGAAGCTGTGCTGGTTCCCGATTTGCTTCTGGGCCCAATTCAACGTGCTGGTTATCGCCTTCGAAGTCCTACAAGGCTTGGGGCCAGGTCATTTGAAGGAATGCCTTTTCCCAGTTAAATCCATCTGACCCATCAGAATGGGGAAGGCAGGGTATGTTACAGGTCCCCTTTCTTAAAGAGGTCCATCTAGTGCAGGGGTATCAAATTTGATTTCATTGAGGGCCGCATTAGTGTTATGTTTGACCCAGGGTGGGTGTGGCCAGGGTGGGTGTGGCTAGCTCGACATCACTCGACATCGTGTAGGAGGTGCCTATGGCGGTCCAAGCACTCTGCCAGCAAAAAGGGTCCCAAGCTCTGTTTTCAGCTGCAGCGGCTTCCTGCAACCCTCTGCCAGTGCAAACAGAGCTCAGGAGGGCCCTCGCCTCCATTTTTACTGGCAGAGGCACCATGGGCCAATCCTTTGCTGCTTCCAAGGCAGCCCTGTGGGCCAGATCTAAGCATTCTGCAGGCCGGATCTGGCCCCTGCGCCTTGAGTTTGACATCTCTGATCTAGTGGAACCAAGAAGAAGAGCCTTCTCCATGGTGGCTCCCTCCTTCGTATTCTTTCAAAGGACGCCTTTGAAGACATGATTTTGCCAGTGGGCCTGGAGACCCTTGGTTGTTGTATCTGTAGAGGGTGCCCACTAAATGGTTTGTTTGGTTGTTGTCACTAGGGGAGCAAGGGTTTCTTGGCTTCTACTTTTGAGGTTTTACTTTTGTATTTCTCTTGAAGTCATTTTTGAGTTTGCTGGGCAGCCATATAAATTTTCTAAATGAATAGGAAACAGGAAAGCTGTATTCCTTCAGTTTATTTATTTATTTATTAATCACACTTTTATACCGCACCATCTCCAATAGGACTCAGGGCGGTTCACAGGCATATTAAAATAAAACAATATAATAAATAAGCAATATAAAACCCAATTAAAACTAAATATTATAATAGCCAAATCACTAAAACGGTAAAAACCGATTAAAAACCGATTAAAATTTAACTAAAATAATTTATTCTTAGGCTAGTCTAGCTCGCTGAAATAATAAGGTCTTCAGTTCACGTCTGAAGGTCCGGAGGTCAGGGAGTTGTCGTAAACCCGGAGGAAGCTTGTTCCACAGGGTCGGTGCCACCACAGAGAAGGCCCTCCCCCTGGGGGTCACCAACCTACATTGTTTGGTCGACGGCACCCTGAGGAGGCCCGCTCTGTGGGAGCGCACAGGTCGTTGGGAGGCAATCGGCGGCAGTAAATATACCGGTCCTAAGCCATGGAGCGCTTTAAAGATGGTGACCAGAACCTTGAATTGCACCCGGAAGGCTACCGGCAGCCAGTGTAGGCCGCGCAGGATGGGTGTTATGTGGGAGCAACGCGGTGCTCCCTCTATCACCCGCGCGGCCGCATTCTGGACTAGCTGGAGCCTCCTGGTGCTCTTCAAGGGGAGCCCCATGTAGAGAGCATTGCAATAGTCCAGGCGGACTATTAGAGCAAGAAAGCCTCATGGCAAGTAAAGGAAACTGACTACTCCATTGCACGGCCACTCCTAAATGTAAGATCAAGTCAGTCCTCAGAGCCCCTCCCCCAGAAACCAAGGGGGGAACCGGGACATTCTCATGATAGAACAACCATAACTAATCCTGGCCCAATTAATCTGGCAAAAAGGGATGGCATACCTTCTGCCTCCTGTTCAGTTGGGCTTCTTGGAAGAATAAAAGGCACTGGTTGTAAGACATCAGAAGTTGTTCTAGCAAGACCTGAAGCACAACTAAGGAGAAAGAGAACAGTCAACAGATGAAGACCCATCCCTCTACTTCAGCCAACAGAAGACAAGCAAAAGGCTGGAGGAAGAGCAAAGTGGAGGCCTCAGTCCCTAGCAGATAGCCAAACTATCTTAATGCACAAATGTTCTGATCTCCAGATCTGACAGTCCAACTTCAAAATGGGCTGCAAGTAATTTCAAGTTTTAGAGCCAACCTTGAAATATTTTGCACACCTCAAATTTTCAGAGCAAGAACCCAAACAAAATCAAGGAACACCAAAAGGAGAAAGAAGAAGCAACAAAGCAAACTAAGTGATTAAAAAAAGGAACCACCCCAAAAGAAAGACACCCATAAAGGGATCTCAACAGGAGAGACATAAGGGAGCACACATCAGTCGGAAAAGACCCTGGCAAGCTTTCCACTTACTTGGAAAGAGGCCCTTGGCCAGAGAGCTGAAGGACGTGCAGAGGATCAGCCGGAGTGGATAATGGGGAACTTGCATCTTCCACTCTAGACAGGGTGCATCCACTGCCTGGAGGTATTCCAATTGCATTAAAACACATATGAGTCACTTCAAAATCCAGGTGTCAGGGTTCCAAGGAACACCCCCAATGAAATAAAGCTCTGAGGCTTGAGGTTCCTCAAAGTTCCAATTTATTAGAGATATCATGTTGGCACAGCTGGGAAAACCTGAAACTGAAAGCTTCCAGGTTTCCACACCCAGTTGACAGTTCATTGCCCTGCCCCACACCCACAAGTTCATCACGTTGTCCAATCAACTCTTCACACTCAATTGGATACAATCTTCAGGCAGTTTACATCAGACGCAGGCAAAAGTCCTTGAATACGGAATGTTGTTATGACTAACTTTCTACCGCTCCAACAACAACCCCCTCCCAACTTTCCCAGCTAAAATATGTGGCAGTTAAGAAGCAAAAAGAAAATTGCCTTCCAAAACTTGACACCAGGTCCCAGTTGCCAGTGGTGCTTTCCCCCACCTACCCCAAACTGCAAAAGACCTCTGACCCTTCACATGGCTGCCAGGAACAGTGTGGCTGGCTGGAAGAGGCTTCACATTCTCCAGCACTCAAGAATTAGCTTTACCTGGAGAGGCTGCTTCCTGGGAAGCCAGTCAGCTGCTCCTGGCAGGTCAGGAGAAAATTTAGTGCTCAAGAACTATGGCTCTCCAGATGCCACAGGGGAATCACAAGAATCCCTCTTCTTTGAGAAACCCACAGCCCTGTTTGATACTTTTCTCAACATTGCTGATCCAGGTTACAACATACTCAAAGCTGTCTGCACAAGAAAAGAGAGTAATGCTTTAAGGTGAATATTCACCTTGGAACAACCTATGGTTACAACTATAAATTTGCTTATTATACTGAAAACAGATATTTTGGTAATGCAACAAGTGCAAACGGGCGTTAAACATTCTATCTGAAATGGAAACCACTGCGCCCTCCCCCTTTCTATTTTTGAACAATGGGGGGGGGGGCATGGCATTCAGCTCTAGGGCTCTGAACAGCAGGCTCAGGTCGCTCTCCACAAAATTTGCTTATTTGTACCCTATGCTTATCATTAAGTGTTGTATCATTAAGTGTTAAATTGTACCCTATGACCATCATTTGTGTCGTAAATGTTGTACCTTGATGAAGGTATCTTTTCTTTTATGTACACTGAGAGCATATGCACCAAGACAAATTCCTTGTGTGTCCAATCACACTCGGCCAATAAAAATTCTATTCTATTCTATTCTATTCTATGTCATGGGACCAAACGGTTTCTATTCCACTTACATTTAGCTCACAAGACGTACACTGTATGTACTACGTTTTTCACCATCCTGCTTAAAATTACTATTCATCAAAAAGTTGGTCTACAAACAGGAGTTACTTAGGGGCCCTAGGTGGCTCTGGACCTCAGAGGTCTCCTCTCTTAGTTGTCACCTGCTCCTCAAATACCGGGATAAGCAAAACAGGCCAGCCTGACTTCATTGAAGAAGAGATCACAGCCTTTCGTCACCTGTTGAGCTGTTCTGGCCAAACATGTCCTCCTGCGTAGAAGAGACAGGATCAACATCCTCCAATGGCCAAGGATGAGGGTTCTTCACCGGTGGTGTCCTCTCCAGGAGGAGGTAGGCAGACGCTGGGCTCTCCGGAGTTTCTTTATGGAGCTGCATTATTCCAGGGACATGGCTGGACACGGAGCTCGAACTGGGGAATTCAAGTGCAAATGTTGCTCATGGTCCAGCATACCAACTAGCAACTAGTAACTTTTCAGGCAGTCAAAACAAATGGGATACACATCGGATATACAGGTAAGGCTCAGAGAATTAGGGCTTTTCAACTGCAGGTAATTAAAAAGCTGCAAACTCGGTCCTCTGAGAAAGGATTGAGAGAAATCGGATCACCTAGCCCCAAGAAGAAGGGAATTATGGTGGCATATGTCAATTTTCTGAAGGGATGCTACACATACCAACATCCTTCACCCCAGAACACAGAATAACAATAATCCCGAGTTACAGGAAAGCAATTCCAGGTGAACATTAGGAAAAGCATCTTAATGGCAGGAGTAGAAAGACAAAGAAAGTCTCTGCCTAGGAAAACACCTTGGTCTGTCCATCTGCACAATTCCTTCCAACGCTGCAATGGTACCACTTCTCTTGTAAAGGCCGAGTTCCTTGAGGAATCGCCTGTCTCCTGTAGTGTCTGCCCAGCTGACCTGATCTGGCCTGCTTCTGTGCTTCGGGTTCCTTCAACAGCATCATCTCCCAGGGCCGTGCAAGAGGCCCTTCCCGGAAGCACCACCTGTCTTCTGGAATGAGACTCCCCCCACGTGGGAACTGGAAGGCCCACCCTGCTAGGGCTTAGAAGGGCTGTTCCTGCAGGCCTTTCACAAAAGAGAAGGATGCCCCATTGCTCTGTTCCTGTCCAGTTTGTCATTCGTGCCATCTCTGCATTTGTTTTATTTGGGGTGAGCTGCCCAGTTGGGTGAAAAAGAAATATGACAGATATTTACCCTTCAGAAGAATCACTGCTGGACTTCCTTACTGTATGACAGCCCACTTTATCTTGGTCTGCAGGTGGAACTAAGAAAGAACCAGTAATTGATGCTTGGTTATGTTGTGAAATGGCCACAATTACTTTACTAGAACGTAAGAAAAGCTGAGGTTAGGCTAGAGCAAGTCAGCAGAGGAGGGGGGGGGTCGGGGCTGGCCAGGGAACCTGCCCAGCAGCCCAAAGCCCCCAAATGGCCTTGTGCAGTCTCACAATTCTTTTGAAATGCTATTAGAACAGCTAGTCGTAGATGGGCCTCAAAGCTGAGCATTTTACCCCAAGCGAAAGGCAACTTTTAAAAGAGGCCGTTGGCCGGATTTGAAACCCGTCCTGACAACAGCGCCAGGACAAAGCCCCGGTCTTGGCCTCTTTCGAAGCAGGCGCCTTTCCCGGGGCTTCCCCTGGCAGAGAAACTGCCCGCCAGCCGAGGCGGGGGTGGCGGAGCCCAACCTTCGCCCTCCGCGACCATCGGGGCCCGGCAGAGCCTGTGCCGTCCCGCCACCGCCGGTTCCTCGGCCGTTTTAACCGTCTCCGGTTCCGCGGTTCGCCCACCGACATCGCCCGGCTGTGCCGGCAGAGGGCAAGAGGGGCCCTTTATGGAGGCCGCCACCGCCGCGGCTGCCTCTCCGCCCGCTCCGCCACCGCCGCCCCGTCGGAGCGGGGGGACAGGCGGCCCGAGGCCCAGGGAAGCCCGCGCGGTCGACGCCGCCGCTGCTCCCTCCGCGGCCCTCCCGCGCATCGCCGGCCTCATCCCGGTCCTGGCCGCGCTCCCAATCCGGGCTGGGCGAGGGCGCCGACGCTGCGAGGCGGAGAGAGGCTCGGCCGCCGCCCCGGAGGCCGCGCCCCGCCCGCCCGTTTGCCCGGCCCCTCACCTTCGCCGGCCTCCGGGCACCCTAGCGAGCGCGGCGGCGGCGGCGGCGGCGGCTCCAGGACCGGGCTCAGCGCCTCGCCCCCCCGCTCCGGCTCCGGCTCCGGCTCCGGCTGCGAGTCCTCCACCAGCAGGCGAGGCGTGTCGGCCATCGAGGGAGCCGAGCCCGACGGGTCCATGGCGACGCCGACGGCGGCAGGGCGGTGGGCGGGGCGACGACGCAGGTCTGCGCAGCCGCAGGGCGCTAGCGCGGCAAGCGCGCCCCCTCCCAAGGACGCACGGCGCCTTCCCTGCGGGCACGTGCGCAGGCGCAACAGGATCCCCGCTGGCACCGCCCCTCCAAGTCCCGGGCCCTTTGGCGGCGGCGGGGCGGGGCGGGGCGGGGCGTTCCGTGGGCGGGCCTTCCCTGTGCCGGGAGCGCCTCTTCGGGTGGGTCGCCGCGGCCCTCCCGCTTCCCCTCTGAGCTGCAGGGCCGGGATTCCCTCGGTGCGGGGGCTTCGCTCGCTGGCGCCCCTTCTGAGGGACTAGTCAAAGTAGGCAACATTTGCGACAAGAGGACGTGAGGCTAGTCACGTGTCACCACCTTTTCTAACGCAGGGAGACCTTCGGATGGGTTCCAGGTACCCCGGTGGGCCTGACCGCCAGACGGAGGCAGGGAAACGCTGCATTTGGCAGAATCGAATCGATTCAGGTGTCCACGCGGGAGCTGCCGCTGTTTCAATCCCACTCGCACAGCTGCCTTCGATCTCTCTTTGTGACTCCGCTGCCTTCGGACGGAACTGACTTAGGGGGTACATTTCTTCTGAGGTGGGATGTGGAGAGACCCCCCCCCCAATGAGACATGGTGCAGGGCCTAGAACCAGGCTCCCGCTCTGTGGAACTCCCTGAAATCTGGAAATTGCCTTTTTGAGATCTTTCCAAAATAATCAGGAGCTCTTCCGTGAGCTTTTCATCAACCCTAGTGATTCTTAAGTATACATTCTCTAATATCAATCCTATATATTATGGTTTGCTAATGGTTTTATGAATTTTGAATTCAAGTTTGTATACAATACTTCAAATAAAGATTATGTCACATTCATGTCCTTTTAGTTTGTTTTGTTTTTGAGAATGTGAACCGGTACATAGATGGAGATGCAGCTGTTGATGCAGTTGACTTTGTATATAATATACAAATAGGATGAGACTATTGCCTTACACAATGTAAGCCGCCCTGAGTCTTCGGAGAAGGGCGGGATATAAATGTAAATAAAAAAAAAAAAGCTGGCATGGGAGAAGAGGACCTGCTGTTAGTGGATTTGAGGAGAAGGCATAAGAGGCTTTCAGAAGTGGACTGCCCGAGGGTTGGTGTTGGGTGGGTTGCTTTTTAAGCTGTTCACAAGTAGGCTTGGCTTCCGGCTAAACAGGCAGCTGCTTAAATTTGCAGAGGATACAAACTACTCCGAATGTGAAATCTTTTATTATGCCTTTACTGGGATTCTTGACTCGTTTCATTTACTCTCCTTAGAACAGAATACAGATTATCCGGGTGTACCACTCTTCCGGCAGGCTCTCTCACTCTGTTTTCAGCTCTTCAACCAAGCCGCCCAAGGAGACCGCCAGAGGACTCCGGGCGCCTGCCCGCTAGACTGGGACGTCGACGACGCTCTCCTGCGAAACGGAGACGGGGCCTCCTTGCTTTACCCAGCGGCCCCAGATAGCGGCGGCCGTTGCCGACAACTCTTCCTCGGCCTCTCCGGAGCGTGGGCGGCGGCCGAGTGTCGCAGTTGCGGCGCGGGCCAGCCTCTCGCCCAGCTCGCAGGGCCACGTGCCGCCGGCCCGGGCAGCCGCCTCTCTCTCGAAGCCTGGCAAGGCGCGGCCGAGGCCGTCCACGTGCGCGGGGAAGGGCCAAGCTGCGCGCGGCCGAGCGCTTTTAAGAGCCGAGTCCCGCGGCTTCTGCTGAGCGCGAGTGGTGGGCTGCGGCTATGGAGGCGCCCGGCGGCGGAGGGCGGCGGAGGCGGCACGCGCTGCTGGCTGTGATCGGGGAGATCGAGACGGAGCCGGAGCGGGAGGCGCTGCGTCACGGTCTGGAGCGCGGTAAGCCGTCGAGCGGCCGGGAGCTGAGCGCCTTCAGCACCTTGGACGGGGACTCGCGACCGCTGCGGCGCCGGGCCGGGGAAGTGGGCGGGCTGCGGGGCGGCCGCGTCTCTCCGCGGTGGCTCGCGGGTACTCCCGAGGGAGCCGCGGGGGGAGTCTCGGCAGGCTTCGGGCTGAGGGGCGCCAACTGGCCGCGGCTCAACGGGACGAATCCACTTGACACCCCAGCTCCGAGCAGGGCGTTTCCGATGGCGGAGCCCCCCAAGGCTGAGCTACCAGCCGCGCTCGGCGCCTCCGAGCAAAGACGAGGCAAGAGGCGGGCCGCAGGGAAGGCAGAAAGGCCGGCCGGGACTCTTGGCTGAGGACCGCCAAGCTGAAAGTAGCCCAAGCCCCCACTTTCTCCCCCCTCCCCCGCCTCCGAGCAGTGGTCCCGGGCGGGGAAGGCGATGGCGCGGCGCTTCAGGACCGTCCCGGCAGCTTCCAGCTGGCCAGGAAAGTTTCCGCCTCTGAGCCTGGAAGCCGCGGGAACTCGGAGCGGTGGGCTGGCTCCGCCCGGTGCAGCGGCGGCCTTGGGAGAAAGTGGTGCAGTGCAGCTGCGCCTTTCTTCTTCCCGGAGGAGCGAGCTGGCCGAAGAGGAGAGACGGGAGAAGCGCTCGGTTTCTCCCTGACCTTCTCCGGGCAATCACTTCGGAGGAGCAGTCAGGGCGTTCTTTGCTTCCAGGGGCTGCCTTTTGGTGTTCCGGTCAGGCCTGGCAACGAGTCGCCTTCAACGGGATCAAATCCAGTCCAACCCGCTACTCAGGGTAGAAACCCAAATCCCCGAGAGGAGCCCTCAGGCTGGAAGAACAGACGGAGGGCAGGGACACCCATCGTGCTCTGCCAGACTGATCTGCCGTCTCTCCTTAGGAGCTCAAGGTGGTTCTGTAGAGGTTGCCTTCCCCTCCCGCTTGGCCCTCACCCTAGCGGCCTTCTAAGTTGGTCCGAGGGGCAACGACTCATCCAAAGCTCCCCTGGAAGCTTCCACGGCTGGGCTGGGCTGAGCCGGACTTGGGTCTGCAGCATCTTAACTCTGGCCCTTCCCCCACTGCCCCCTCCCCTTCCTTGAAGCAGCAGGAAATTAAATCGGCTCTTCCCGCTGCTGATCCTGATGATTCTGCGCCATGAAAATCATACCTTCCACTCAGAGGAGGAAGGGGAATCCCCGGCAGATGCCACCCTCTGCTCAAGCACCTCCCGTGCAGGGGAGGAGGCACCGATTCGCTGGATGATTGTTTAATAATGGATTTTATTGTTGGATTTTGACTGATTATTAAGAGTCATCTTAATAAACAGTCAAAATCCAATGATAAAATCCATTATTCCACATCCTGCAGTCTGGAAAACTTCTTTTTTTCGACTCTTCTTCAGGGACTTGAAGTGTGTTGTTATGTGCCCACCTTAACCTTCCCTTCACAAGAGTTCTAATTCTTTTGATTGTCTATATTGGTGTTCTAAAGCAGATCAAAATATATTAAGTCTATAGCTTTCTTCACAGTCTTATTAAGAAAGTTACTTAAGCAAAAAACGAAATAGTTAATCTGGCAAGATTCTTTTTCTTATAGATTGATGTTTTTACAATCTGATTTTGGTTAAAATCCATTACCCAAATTGGGTACAATTTATTAGGATATGAAAAATATACACAGAATTATCTCAAAGGTGCTTTCTCAAGAGGCAACTGAACTTCCTGGTTTTTCTTTGAAGACATTTCACTTCTCATTCAAGAAGCTTTTTCAGTTCAGATCAGATCAGATCAGCGAAACATCTTCAATGAAAAACCAGAAAGTCCAGTTGCCACTTGGAAAAGCATCTTTGGGACAATCAGGACCTGGATGACTGCAAATCTCCATAGACATACATAGAATTAATTTACTAACACTGTAAACCAAAAGTTTAACAGTTTTAATAAATTATGTGGTTTTGTAGTAAAATTTATCACAAATTTTGTAATTTACTGTTGAATTAAATTGTACTAATTTACTATTGAATTAAAATACAAGTCTTAATTCAATGGAGACTATTTTTTTAGTATATTTAAGCTCTAGGAAAATAGATATAACCAAATGAATTGTTTGGTTGTAAGTACTGTTACTTACTTAGTTACTATCCTAAAATCGTAATATGACAATTTTGAAAAATTCTGCCCTGAAGAGTTATTGGGTTTTTTGTATACCGCCCTTCTCCTGAAGGACTCAGGGCGGTTTACAGCCAATTTAAAAGATACAATAAATACACATTAAAAACGGACTAAAATTTATATAAATAATGGCCAAAATATTTAAAAACTAATTAATACAAAAAACTAAAACCCCATTTAAAATTACTTAGTCAGGCTAGCCCAGCTCGATGGAATAAAAGAGTCTTCAACTCACGGCGGAAGGTCCGAAGGTCGGGGAGTTGGTGAAGCTCTGGGGGCAGCTCGTTCCAGAGGGCAGGAGCCCCCACAGAGAAGGCCCTACCCCTGGGGGTGGCCAGTCGACATTGTTTCACCGGCGGCACCCCAAGGAGGCCCTCCCTGTGGGAGCGCACAGGTCGATGGGAGGCTGTTTGTGGCAGTAGGCGGTCCTGTAAATAGCCCGGTCCTAAGCCATTTCCATTTTAAAATGGAAAACAAATCTGTCTGGTGACAAATAGCAGAATAACTCCTGTAGGTAATCTATGAAGTGCCATTTAAAAGAGGAATCATTTATTTGGTTGTTTAAATCTTTAGATCAGTTTAAATAAAAGCAAAAATGAAGAAGAATCTCTATAATTAATTAAATTTGCTCTTCAGGACATGGACAAAAATTATCTTGAACAAACGGAACAGCCCTAAATTATTTTGTTTAGGAATAACACTGTTAACTGATGGTCCATAGCTCCTTTACAAAGGCTTGAAAATTGTTCTGGTGTTCCAGTGATGCATAATATTTTCTACATCTCTTGCTTCTTCTCTTACCACTGTGTTTGCTCTTCCTTTGTTATCAGCTCAAGATATATTTTTTTACTCTTCTTTCTAGAACTGTATATATTTGGTACAAATATTTTCTTGCATGTTTTCATGTCACAAACATTTCTTTCACTTTTTTTCTTAGAGTGTCCCTTTTTATTTCTTATTCTTTTTTTAGGGTCTCTTGTTAGCCAAACATTTGATGAAGAAAAAAAAAATAGGAGTTCTTAAACCAGATGCCTTATATTTCTCATACAAATGGAAGTAAGGAAATAAGTCAGCTAACTAGACAATTCATAATCAGTATTCGATAGCTCTGAGAATCTACCTCTAGCAATGTGAAGCTAGTCTTCTTATCCTTACTGCTAGGTATACAATCTCAACAGTTTTGCTGTTGAGTTTAATTTAACGGAGGAACAGTTTAATTTAACGGAGGAAAGAATTTTGAATATAGAAGGTTATGACTTGCTATATGGATGGCATGCATATTTAATTTATGACAAAAAAGTGGATAAGGCCTTTAAAAATCAACTGCTCTTCTGCGTGTTTGGAAAAAATACTCTTATAAACTAAATTATAAGGTTCCTATATGGGCAAGTCCTAGACATACAATAGAGAATATAAATATAGAACAGAATCAGGAAATGATTACATATAAAGATCTTTTATATACTGAAAGAGGTAATTTGCAATTAAAATCTCTGCACGTATTAAAAGAGGAAGGGAAAAATTATACTTGGTTTCAATATGAGCAACTACGTGCTAGATGGAAGGAAGATCAGAAAATTGGTATAGAGCAGAACGAGGGAAATTTGGTAAAGCAAATTAGAAATCAGTCTCAGGAGCATAATAAAGAGATTGTATAATGTGTTACTTGAAATAGATTCTGAAAGGGACTTGGTAAAGGACTGTATGATAAAGTGGGCACAAAATTTTCAGGAGCCAATATTATTGGAAACTTAGGGAAAAAAATGGGTTAGAAATGTTAAATTCACGCAGGCACAGAATTTGAGGGAAAATTTTTATAAAATGTTTTATAGATGGCATTTAGATCCTAAAAAATTATTGTGTATGTATCCAGATATGCAAGCAAAATGTTGGAGATGTAATTGTGATGACGCTACATATTTTCACATTTGGTGGACTTGTAAGGATATAAAGGCCTTTTGGATAAAAATTTGGTGGATCTTACAAAATGTTTTGAAAAAGAAGATAAAGTTCCTGCCGCAATTTTTTTTGTTGGGAATTATTACAGATTGTACAGTAATTGAGACTAAATTGATTTTAAATCTAATAACAGCAGCAAGATTACTAATAGGACAATACTGGAAGAAAAAAGAAGTACCTACAATAGAAGAATGGATATTGAAGGTTGCCAATTTGGCTGAGATGGCGAAGATATCAGCCTTTTTGAAAGACAATACGCAAGAAAGATACTTAAAGGAATGGAAAAAATGGATTGACTATATTCAACGTAGATATCAGACTAAGAGTTATCAGACTGTTTTGAATGATTATGATGTATTATTTTGATTGTTTTGGGGAAGTTAGGAATTGATGATTGTAGGGGTATAATTAAGTTGGGATGAAATTTTTAGCATATGTTTGTTTTATTTTAACTATACCTTGTGTTCGTTCCGGGAAGTCGGGGGGGGGGGAGGGGGTTGTGAAGGGAGGGGGAGAGGGGGGGAAGGGGGGGAAAATTTTGTAAAACTTTTTGAATTAAAAAAAAAAAAATCCAGATAGCTGTGCAGGAATGGCAGGATGTTTGTGCCTCCTCTCTGGAGTGGTTTCTGCCCTGACTGCTTTCCATATGTTTCTTGTTTTGCATGATTTTAGCTTGCGAGAGGCCCAAGTAACCATGTAAAGCCCCATTCACGTAGTAGTTGCATGGATTCTGTCAGCAGCTTTAAAAAATGACTCAGCAATAATGCATAACTCAGGGGTACATGCACACACATGCTTGTGTGTATGCCCAATAGCAGTTAATAATACCTACAAGCATTATTTTCATATTTACTTACCCATAGATATAATTAACCATACTTTCAATAAAAATCAGGATTTATGAGAATTTATACTTGGGATGCCCATTTTGCAATACTGCAGCAGCAAAATGCTGCACCCAGGATTAATTCATAGCCTAATTTGTAGAGTCATGTCAGATATGACTCTGCATATTAAGTCTATGTCGACTATCCAGACTATTTCGGATATTAGAAAGAAAGGGAAGTCATCAAATTTGCAGACAACACCAAACCGGAGAAAAGCCAACAGATTCACAAAGTAGATTCAAGATCCAGATGGATCTTGACAGATTTGAACACTGGACCCTATCTAACAAAATGAAATGCAATGGTTGAAGAAAAGTAAGGTTTTTCCCTTAGGCAAGAAAAACCAAATCCACAGGTATAGAATAGGTGATACCGGGCTCAACACTAGTCCCTGTGAGAAAGGTCTAGGGGTCCTGGTGGACCACCACTTAAGTACGAGCCAGCAGTGTACTGCAGGTGCCAAAAAGGCCAATGGCTGCATCAACAGAGGGATAGTATCAAGGTCATCTGAAGTGTTAAGTGCTGCCTTAGACTGCTTTGGTAAGATCACACTTGAAATACTGCATCCAGCTTGGTCACCATGATACAAAAAAGATGTTGAGACTCTAGGAAGGGTGCAGAGAAGGGCGACAAAGGTGATTAAGTGATTGGAGGCTAAGACATATGAAGAATGGTTGCAGGAGCTGGGTATGCCTAGTCTAATGAAGCGTAATGAACCAGAGTGACATGATAGTAGGGGCTGTCAACCTATTGTACAAAGCACTTGAGAGCAGGACAAGAAGCTATGGATGGAAATGTATCAAGGAGAGATCCAACCTAAACTAAGGAGAAATTTCCTTGACAGTGAGAACAATTAACTAGTAGAATGGCTTGCCTGCAGAAGTTATGGGTGCTCCATTACTGGAGGTTTTTAAAGAAGTGATTGGACAGCCATTTGCCTGGAATGGTAGAGAGTCTCCTGCTTGAGCAGGGGGTTGGACTAGAAGACCTCCAAGATCCCTTCCAACTCTGTTATTCCATATTCTGTATATATGTGTTCATGGTGGTTTCTACTATATTTTTGTTTCATGACAAAAATATGCTCAAAGACTCTTCTTTAAGACTGATATGTCTCAGTCTTAACTAACCATTTTAGAAGAAAATATCTTCATAATATAGCCTTCGTCTTATTGCCATCTTGCTACAAAAAAAGCCCAAATTAATTCTTAGCTGTTTCATTTTTAAAGTAGTGTCTTCTGTCTTCTTCCAGCACAAGTCTTTACATAAGATCTATGATGCCTCCTTCACAATCACATGTCAGACTCCTGTTGGCTGTTGAGGTTGCTGTGGATAGGTCTTCGTCCATGAAGGAGGATTGGGAGCCTTCTTTATCTTGAGGCTTCTGTCCACATAACACTGTTGTGGGCTTCACAAAACACCATTTAGGTGTCATAGGGACTCCTTATAAAAACTGGTTTACCAGACTTCTGAAATCTCATTGACCAGTCTGTTTCTTTAAAAAATGGGTGCATGGCTGAGCATTTGTGTGTGTGTGTGTGTGTGTGTGTGCTTTATGTGTGCAGATACATATAAAATATAAACACCACCCTCATGCCTGAACTCAAGGAACTCAAGGAATAGATGGTGGATAGAAGACAGTCATAGATATGCCAGTTTGCTGCAATTGTATTATATTGCATGATTTATACTGTAGGATTATTATCATCTCATCTCATCTCATATATATCCTGTATGCATATGCATCTGTATCTATATGATATCTATCCATAAGCACACTCTCACACACCCATATATACATACACACACATACTGTATATGTGTGTATAATTTTATTAAGAATGATTATAATAGTAAAATCTAATACAAACTAAAAGCAGAAAAAAATGAAAAAAGGGAAAGAGAAAAGAAAGAATATAATAAAGAGGAAACATATAACAGTATATATAATAAAGTGATTTCCAACCTTCGTTACAAGTATAAGTAAAAGTAGTGATCTTTATCTCCTCTAACGTTACAAACAATTACGGTATCTCTTAACCCAATATCCCATTTCTCCTTTCTTCTACTACTAAGAGTCTTAAGCTTTCATTCATTCAAATATTGTTATAGTATTTAATTTCCATTAATTTGTCCTTTGCCTCATTGCACCTAATTCTTGAAGACTTTAACAAGCCTCTTTTTTCAGTAGGG
This sequence comes from Ahaetulla prasina, assembly GCF_028640845.1. Classification (NCBI taxonomy): domain Eukaryota; kingdom Metazoa; phylum Chordata; class Lepidosauria; order Squamata; family Colubridae; genus Ahaetulla; species Ahaetulla prasina. The sequence goes on along the minus strand of NC_080551.1, from coordinate 544,120 downwards.
AATAATTATCCAGGTCAATCTCTTGAGTTGTCATTTTATTTTCCTATAATAATAATAATAATAATAATAATAATAATAATAATAATAATAATAATAATAATTATTATTATTATTATTATTTAATTTGTATACCGCCCTTCTCCCGAAGGACTCAGGGCAGTTTACAGCCAAATAAAATAACAATCAAGACACATACATTATTGCTAAAAACAATAATTAAAAAAACTTATTAAATTTGGCCCAAATTTTAAAGTACATTCAAACCCTAAAAAACTAATTAAAATTTAAAACCCATAAAATCATCTAAAAAATTAAAATTCAAGCCAGTCCTGCGTGAGAGAATAGATATGTCTTAAGTTTGCGATGAAAGGTCAGATAGCTGTCGAAGTCCAGGGGGAAGTTCGTTCCACAGGGTGGGAGCCTGTGTTTAAAAACTTAAAGTCTCAGCAAATTTATTTTATAAATCCAGTAATTCTAAGCCATTATCTTGGCCTGACAGTTGTAATAGCTTAGAAGTAATTAATGAGAAATGTTGTGTTCAAAAAGAGTGATTTGCAAACTTAGTAGCCTTTAAAAGTCTCATTGTGGTTGTGAGCAAGATGGCTAATCCTATTATCTCCCACTGATGGCATAGAAAACAATTGTCCTCTGGTCTCCTCATGAGGAGCAGCCACCTGGGTGGATTCTTGTCCTCCTATTATCCTCCCCAGTTCCTTGGTCTTTGCTGTGATCATGGGATCTACTTTTGCTGAGTTGTCTTCAGTTTGCTATACTTTCTCCAGAGGTCTGTAAGCAGGATATATTCTAAGGAATAAACAGACATCAGTCATGGACAGCAATGTCAGCAGGATACTAAGGGGACAACATAGTTCTACCAAATGCCCCCCTCCCAATCAAAAAATGGCATTGTGAACAAAGCAAACCTGAGCCACCTTAAAAGTCTGACACAATGCCCAGGCTGCCAGCACTCAGGACTGGCATAAGCCCCCAAGGGAGACCCCTGGCTGAGTTGTGATGAGGTAGCCCCAGAAGAGGCTGTAGCAACTCTCCTGCCTGCGGAAGAAAGCAATGCCAAGTTATTTATTCAGATATGCTACAACACACACACACACACACACACACACACACCCATGGAAAGAAGCTCAACAAAAAGGATACCAAAAGGAGACCGCCCACATCCCAGGCCTGGAAGTACCAGGGAAGAGCCAAGGACTGTGTCAAGCATTATATCAAAAGCCTCCAGCTATCCAGGTGCTGATGTAGCCAGAACTGGGGGGGAAAGTTCAGAGCCGATTTCCCAGCCTTAGGATGGGAACATGGAACAGCTGCAGCATGAACCAAGAAAGCTGGTTGATATTAAAGGAGTATTACATTGTGTGTAACAGAAATCTAGAGTCAGTGAATTCATACGGATGGGCATGGAAAACTTGTCATCAGATGAATTTGGAATTTTCTATTCTGGAAATGAAACTTACAGAAAAAGTGAAATAATATCATTGTCCCAAAAGAAAATTGCTGCAAATTAGAGATAATATATGACAAGCGTTAATTAAAATGAATGTATTGCCGAGAATTTTGTTTTTCTTTCAAACAATTCCCATAAAATTGGAGAAGAAATATTTTGAGAATTTGAATAAAATGATGTGGAAATATATATGGCAAGGGAAAAAAAGCAAGAATTAATATTAATAGTTAATATTAAACTGCTTCAAGACTCTAAGACTAGAGGAGGATTTGGTCTACCAAACTGGGAACTTTATCATCAAGCAGCGATGTTAACCTGGGTTAATGGATTTTATTGAGAAATACAAGATTATTGACTTGGAAGGACATGATTTGCAACTAGGTTGGCATGCTTTCCTATGGTATGGCAAAACAGGATACATGGATATTTTCAGAGACATGCAAGAAATGGCTTGTTAACAATATGGGAGAGAGTGAAAGAAAAACACTGCATTGAAATATCAATGTGGCTTTCAACGATAGAAGCGTTGACACATCCGAATATGATTAATATGAACAATATTGTATGTTATAAAGACATTTTAACTGAGAAGGGAGAGTTAAAACAGAAGCAAGAATTAGAAAAACAAGGGACTGAGACTGATTGGTACACAAGATTGCAAATACAATCAAGATATGATAAAGACTTGAAACAATATGGTTTTAATTTGGGGGAATCAGAGTTGGATCAGATACTGACTGGAAAGGATGAAAAAATTATTGCAAGTTAGACTAGAAGATGAAGTAAAAGAGAATGATAACTTGGGCGAAAATTTTTGGTTATGCAATAGAATTAGAGAAATGGCAACAACTATGGGAAAGGAATTATAAATTGACAATGGCAACGGCATATAAGGAGAACCTATATAAAATGTTTTATAGATGGCACATGCCACTAGAAAGACTAGCAAAATGTTTATAAAGATAAATCAGCTAAATGTTGGAAATGCTCGAATTTGCCGGGGTCATAGTATCATATGGGGTGGACATGTATAGAAGCAAAAAAATATTGGTTTAGAATACAGACATGGTTAAAGGAAATGCTACACAAATCTATAGAATTAAAGCCAGAAATTTTCTTATATGGTATTTTGCCAAAAAGATATAACAAAGAAGAAATGTATTTAATTATCCATGTAATAACAGCAGCAAGACTTGTATTTGCGCAAAATTGGAAGTTAGAGAGAATCCCATCAGAAGGTAAAGTAATAAAAAACATCTTAGATTGTGTGGAAATGAATAGATTAACTTTAAGAATAAAAGACAAAGAGGAATCGATGTATTTCAAGACATGGAAAAGATTTTATGTATGGTTAGAAAAGAGACAGAAATAAGAGACAATAAATATGATTCTGCGCATGCGCAAGATGGCGCTGTTCTGAAGACTCGGCTCCGGCGAAGAAAAAGGCCCCTCCGATGCTGGCAATGTCCTGGCGGCCCGTCTAGCCGCTTGCTGCCCCCGGCCCGGGAGATCTCTTTTCGAGCAGCCATGGGAGAGGTCTCTAGACCTTCTCTGATACATGGCTGCCGAGCAGGCAGGTAGGCGGGCGGGGGATTCGGAGGCCATGTTCTGAGGCTCGGAGGTGGGGCGATGAGTCGGCGTTTTCTAGCCGGCCGTTTTTCGGCCGATTCGTTTCGCTGGCGGGCCTCTAGCCATTGGACTCGTCTTCCGGCCCTCTTCTGACCATCGACTTCGGACTTTGGGGGTTTCAGCCTCTGCAACTTGGATGAGAGCGGAGGTATTACATCTACCCTTACTACTGCCATCGTCAGCCTTTTATATGGGCCTGGCCTCTTGGGGGGATAAGGCTGGAGAGACCTGGCCTCTGGGGTGGTTAGGATTTATTCCTGGCCATGTCTGGAGGGGGTTGTTGGAGGTTTGCGGGGAGATGATGGAGGCATTCCGGAGCGGCTCCCCTGTAACCAGTCTGTGGTTGTGACTGTGATAACATCATCCATGCCCCCCTCGGCCTTTTTTGGGACTTCTTTGGCCGTTTTTGGTCCTATTAGGACTTTTTGGGGGAGACAATGGGACTTATTTGGGGACAGAGGAAGACGGAGGAGGATGTGCCCAAGGACTGGAGTGCCATCTCCCCTCACCCCCGGTTCCAGGATGTTTTGGACTATACACTCGACAGAATACCACCTAGACTGTCATTTGGTGCCTATCGCTGTTCCATTCTGCGTCCGTCCTCATTCTGGACTAGTACCATCTGCTACCACCTGCCATTCGGAGATGGAGCTTTTGTTTTTGCCGATTCTTAGTCTCAGCTGCTACGCGCTATACTCATGAGGAACTCTTGCGCCTGCGAGGTGCCCCCGCCTCGCAGGAATGGCCCTCCTCACTACCGAGGGCCGGCCTCCATGACGGGTCTTGGGACCCACAGAGGTGGCATGCGAAAAAGAAGAGCTTGTGGGGTTTTTTAGAGAGGGAACTTTTAAGGGGTGGGAGGGTAAGGCGGGCAATGGGGTAACCCGTCGGGTGAGGCCAGTCTCTGCACATGCTCATGGCGGTCTTTCTTTATCAGGTTCGGAGGTTATGGGGTGGAGGTGTTCCTATTGATGAGGTGGTTCTATTGACACGGTAAGTGGGAGAGGCAGATATGGCGGGCGAGGGTCATACCAAGTTTCGGGAGCGCGTGCTCGATGTCTGAAAGCGATCATGCGCTCCGACCCTTGGACTTCTCCGTTCCCGGATGGTCAGGATCCTCAGAGCCGGGCCTTGGTTGATGTTGTGCAATGCTCGGTCCGTGGTGAACAAAGCCCCTTGTTTGTGATCTTATTCAGGGGTTCGCGGACCTTATAGGCATTACGGAGACCTGGTTGGGCACGGAAGGGGTGTGCCCTCGTGGAGATGTGCCCGCGGGTTTCCGTGCATTCCATCAACCGAGGCCCAGGGTAGGGGTGGTGGGGTGGCGGTTGTGATTAGAGAGAGTCTAGAGCCGAGGGAGACCACTGTGCCTCAGATTGCGGGTGCGAATCCTCTTTGTGAGATGGGGTCATAGGTGTCAGATGGGTTTGCTGATCGCGTACCTGGCTCCTTGCTACGTGACAGCTGCCCTGCCCGAGCTCCTGGAGGTGCTGGCGGGGTGGCAGTTGAGACCCCAGACTTTTAGTCATGGGGACTTTAACTGCCATCTTCCGGCCCGTCATCGACAGCTCGGGAGTTCACGGCTTCCATGACGGCCTTGGACCTGACCCAGGTAATTGATGGCCCTACTCACATTGGGGGTGGCACTCTGGACCTGATTTTTCTCTCTGGTCAGTGGTTGAGAGATCTGGACTTAAAGGAAATAGTCACTGAACCTTTGTCATGGTCAGATCACTCTTCTTCGCCTGGACTCTCTGACCGCCATCCACCCCCGCAGGGAGACGGAGCCGATTCGTTGGTTCCGTCCCAGGCGCCTGATGGACCCGGATGGGTTCCGGACGGAGCTTGGGCCATTTCCTGAGGGTCTGGCTCACGGCTCGGCCGAGGAACTTGTTGCGGCCTGGGAACGGGCCGCGGCGGGGGCCTTAGACCGTGTCGTGCCTTTGCGGCCTCTGACCCGGCGCAGGGCCCAACCGGCTCCTTGGTTCTCCGAGGAGCTGAGGGGATGAGCGCGGAGAAGCCGCCTAGAGAGTTCCTGGAGGTCTAGCCGTTTGGAAGCTGATCGGACACTAGTGAAGTCCTATACTAGGACTTACCTAGTGGCATTGAGGGAAGCGAGGCGTAGCTACGCCTCCTCCCTCATTGCATCGGCAGATAACCGCCCGGCCGCCCTGTTTCGGGTGACTCGCTCCCTCCTTCATCAGGGGGAGCGGGATGACCCGTTGCAGGGACGGGCTGAGGAGTTTAACGGTTATCTATACGATAAAATCGCTCAGCTTCGGGATGGTCTGGACCAAGATTGCGGTGATGCGGGTGAGATGCTCGAGGGTGGTCTTGGCGACATTGTTTGGGATGAGTTTGACCCTGTGGCTCCCGAGGACATGGACAGGTTGCTGGGTAGGTTGAATGCCACCACGTGTTTACTGGACCCGTGCCCCTCCTGGCTGGTGCTGGCCACTCGGGAGGTGACACGAGGCTGGCTCCAGGCGATTACGATCGCTTCTTTGGTGGAGGGTGTCTTCCCGGCCGCCTTGAAAGAGGCGGTGGTGAGGCCCCTCCTTAAGAAGCCTTCCTGACCCAGCTGTTTTAGGTAATTATCGTCCGGTCTCCAACCTTCGCTTTGCGGCGAAGGTTGTAGAGAGTATGGTGGCATATCAGCTTCCCTTGCACCTGGATGAAACTGTCTATCTAGACCCGTTCCAGTCCGGTTTCCGACCCGGTTACAGCACGGAGACGGCTTTGGTCGCGTTGGTAGATGATCTCTGGAGGGCCAGGGATAGGGGTTGTTCCTCTGCCCTGGTCCTATTAGACCTCTCAGCGGCTTTCGATACCATCGACCATGGTATCCTGCTGCGCGGGTGGGGGGGATTGGGAGTGGGAGGCACCGTTTATCGGTGGTTCTCCTCCTATCTCTCCGACCGGCCGCAGTCGGTGTTGACAGGGGGGCAGAGGTCGTCCCCGAGGCGCCTCACTTGTGGGGTGCCGCAGGGGTCGATTCTCTCGCCCCTTCTGTTTAACATCTACATGAAACCGCTGGGTGAGATCATCAGTGGTTTCCGTGTGAAGTATCAGCTGTATGCGGATGGTACTCAGCTGGACTTTTCCTACACCGGACCACCCCAACGAAGCTATCGAAGTGCTGTCCGGGTGTCTGGAGGCCGTACGGGTCTGGATGGGGAGAAACAGGCTCAAGCTCAATCCCGCCAAGACAGAGTGGCTGTGGATGCCGGCATCCCGGTACAGTCAGCTAAATCCGCGGCTGAACATCGGTGGCGAGTCATTGGCCCCGATGGAGAGGTCCGCAACAGGCGTCCTCCTGGATGAGCGGCTGTCTCTAGAAGAGCATTTGACGGCCGTCTCCAGGAGAGCGTTCTACCAGGTTCGCCTGGTACGCCAGTTGCGCCTTTCTGGACGGGATGCCTATCACGGTTACTCACGCACTCGTGACGTCTCGCCTGGATTACTGCAATGCTCTCTACATGGGGCTCCCCTTGAGGGGCATCCGGAGGCTACAGTTAGTCCAGAATGCAGCTGCGCGGGTGATAGATGGAGCCTCGTGGCTCCCATATGACACCTATCCTCGCAGACTGCACTGGCTTCCTGTGGCCTTGCGGGTGCGCTTCAAGGTTTTGGTGACCACCTTTAAAGCGCTCCATGGCATTGGGCCGGGTTATTTACGGGACCGCCTACTGCGACCGAATACCTCCCACCGTCCCGTGCGCTCTCACAGAGAGGGTCTCCTCAGGGTGCCGTCAGCGAGGCAATGTCGTCTGGCGCCGCCCAGGGAAGGGCCTTCTCTGTGGGGCTCCCACCCTCTGGAGCGATCTACCCCGGACTTCGTCAGCTTTGGACCTTGGACCTTCCGCCGGGCTTAAAACATACTTATTTAATTGTGCAGGACTGAGCTAGATTTTAAATTTTGGGTTTTAAATTGGGTTTTATTTCTATTTTTAATTGGACGGGCTTTAGAATAAGTTTTTTAAATGTTTTATATTGTATTTATATTCTATTTATCTGTTTTTAGTGCCTGTAAACCGCCCTGAGTCCCTTGGGAGATAGGGCGGTATATAAATACGATTAAATAAATAAATAAATAAATAAATAAATAAATAAATAAATAAATAAATAAATAAATAAATAAATAAATAAATAAATAGATAAACAATGTTAATAAATGGAAAATAAATGAGAAAAATGGTTATGAAGAAATAGAAACCCAGATACTGCCAAAATAGATGGAAAAGGGGGAGGCGGGGTGAAGAGAAGATTATAGATATTTATTTATTTATTTATTTATTTAGACTTTTATACCACCCTTCTCCCGAAGGACTCAGGGCGGTTCATAGCCAAAGTAAAAACAACACAATATATACAGTAAAAACAATAATAAAAATCTTATTAGATATCAGGCCAGATTAAAACTATTAAAACATAAAAACCCCAAATTAAATCAAAATCTTAAAACTGCTAAAAATTTATTTTTAAAATTTCTATGCCAGTCCTGCGCGAATGAATAGGTAGGTCTTCAACTCGCGGCGAAAGGTCCGAAGGTCAGGAAGTTGTCGTAGTCCTGGGGGAAGTTCATTCCAGAGGGTGGGAGCCCCCACAGAGAAGGCCCTTCCCCTGGGGGCCGCCAGCCGACATTTATTTATTTATTTATTTATCAAATTTTTATACCGCCCTTCTCCCGAAGGACTCAGGGCGGTGTACAGCCAAAGATAAAACACAGAATATGTACAATTAAAACCAAATTAAAAAATAGCAAATTACAAAAAAAGGCTGATAATCAAAATTTAAATTTAAAATTTTTTAAAACAAATATTAATAAAACCCCAATTTAAAATCAACTATTATGCCAGTCCCGCTTGAATAAATAAGTATGTTTTTAGCTCACGACGGAAGGTCCGAAGATCAGGCACTTGATGTAGGCCAGGGGGAAGTTCATTCCAGAGCGTTGATGCTCCCACAGAGAAGGCCCTACTCCTGGGGGCCGCCAGCCGACACTGTTTGGCGGACGGCACCCTAAGGAGACCCTCTTTATGAGAGCATACGGGTCGGTGGGAGGCATAGGGTAACAGCAGGCGGTCTCGTAAGTACCCGGGTCCTAAGCCATGGAGCGCTTTAAAGGTGGTAACCAAAATCTTGAAGCGCACCCGAAAGACCACAGGAAGCCAGTGCAGACTACGGAGCAGTGGTGTTACGTGGGAGCCACGAGTGGCTCCCATTACTACTCGCGCAGCCGCATTCTGGACTAACTGCAGCCTCCGGGTGCACCTCAAGGGCAGCCCCATGTAGAGAGCATTGCAGTAATCCAACCGAGACGTAACCAGAGCATGAGTGACTGTGCATAAGGCATCCCGGTCAAGGAAGGGACGCAACTGGCGCACCAAGCAAACTTGGTAAAAGGCCCTCCTGGAGACGGCCGCCAGATGTTCATCAAAGGACAGCCTACCATCCAGGAGGACGCCCAAGTTGCGAACCACCTCCTTTGGGGCCACTAACTGTACTGGGGTGCCGGCATCCACAGCCACTCCGTCTTGGAGGGATTGAGCTTGAGTCTGTTTCTCCCCATCCAGACCCGTACAGCTTCCAGGCACTTCGACCAGGACAGGACTTCGACCGCTTCGTTGGGGTGGTCCGGGGTGGAAAAATACAGCTGAGTATCATCAGCGTATAGATGATAACTCACCCCGAAACCACTGATGACCTCACCCAACGGCTTCATATAGATGTTGAACAGGGTAGGCGAGAGAATCGACCCCTGAGGCACCCCACAAGTGAGGCACCTCGTGGACAACCTCTGCCCCCCTGTCAACACCGTCTGCGACCGGTCAGAGAGATAGGAGGAGAACCACCGATAGACGGTGCCTCCCACTCCCAAACCCTCCAACCGGTGCAGCAAGATACCATGGTCGATGGTATCAAAAGCCGCTGAGAGATCTAATAGGACCAAGGCAGAGGAGCAACCCCTGTCCCTGGCCCTCCAGAGGTCATCCACCAACGCGACCAAAGCCGTCTCCGTGCTGTAACCGGATCAGAAGCCGGACTGGAACGGGTCTAGATAGACAGCTTCCTCCAGGTGCCGGGGGAGCTGCCACGCAACCACACTCTCTACAACCTTCGCCGTGAAGTGAAGGTTGGAGACTGGACGGTAATTTCCCAAAATAGCTGGGTCCAGGGAAGGCTTCTTCAGGAGAGGTCTCACCACCGCCTCTTTCAAGGCGACATTGTTTGGCGGACGGCACCCTGAGGAGTCCCTCTCTGTGAGAGCGCACGGGTCGGTGGGAGGCAATCGGTAGCAGTAGGCGGTCCCGTAAGTAACCCGGTCCTAAGCCATGGAGCGTTTTGGAGGTAGTAACCAAAACCTTGAAGTGCACCCGAAAGACCACAGGTAGCCAGTGCAGTCTGCGCAGGAGCGGTGTTACATGGGAGCCACGTGTTGTGCCTCGTCCGCTTTCCCCGCAGCCGGGCCCGTCTTATCTGCTTCCGAACGCTGAGGAATGTCCTAGCATGTCTCCCGGCCCCAGCCCTGGCTCCATGCCCAGATCGGCCGAAGAAGAAGTGCCTCCAGCCCCCAGCCCTGGCTCCATGCCCAGGCAAACGGAGCAGCAAGACCCCTCCCCCTCCCCCACAGCATGTGAGCCTGAGGAAGGTCAATTACCAACAGCTGCAGACTGGAGTGACCCTCGCTTCAGGAGAATTGATAGGCGGCGTCAACAGAAGGAAGGGAGGGGCAGGCCTTAATGAGTGCTGAGTCATGGAGCCACACCCCATGGCCTATATAAAGGATCTGCTTTCTGGCATTCTCTGAGTCAGGCAAAGTCTACCTTATCTTGCTGAAGTCACTTTCTGGTCTCCTGCCCACCTTGAGAACTTTGCTAGGACTTTGGCAGAGCTGCAGAGGCACGCCTGATTCGGATTTCCCTGACCCGGTCCTCAGCGGAGGAGTGGGACACGACACCATGACCGGCTCCCTCTATCACCCGTGCAGCTGCATTCTGAACCAACTTAAGCCTCCGGGTGCTCTTCAAGGGGAGCCCCATGTAGAGAGCATTGCAGTAATCCAAGCGAGAGGTAACCAGAGCATGAGTGACCGTGCATAGGGCATCCTGGTCTAGGAAGGGGCGCAACTGGCAAATCAGGCGAACCTGATAAAATGCCCTCCTGGAGACGGTCATCAAATGATCTTCAAAAGACAACCACCCATCCAGAAGAACACCCAAGTTGCGCACCCTTTCCATCGGGGCCAATGACTTGCCCCCAACAGTCAGCCGCAGCTGCAGCTGACTGTATCGGGGTGCCGGCATCCACAGCCACTCCATCTTGGAGGGATTGAGCTTGAGCCTGTTTCTCCCCATCCATACCTGTACAGCTTCCAGAAACCGGGACAGTACTTCAACCGCTTCGTTGGGGTGGCCTGGGGTGGAGAAGTGCAGCTGCGTATCATCAGCGTACAGTTGGTACCTCACTCCAAAACCACTGATGATCTCACCCAGCGGCTTCATGTAGATGTTGAACAGGAGAGGCGAGAGAATCGACCCCTGCGGCACCCCACACATGAGGCGCCTGGCGGTCGATCTCTGCCCACCTGCCAACACCGTCTGCGACCGGTCAGAGAGATAGGAGGAGAACCACCGATAAATGGTGCCTCCCACTCCCAAACTCTCCAGCCGGTGCAGCAGGATACCATGGTCGATGGTATCAAAAGCCGCTGAGAGGTCTAATAGGACCAGGGCTGAGGAATAACCCCTGTCCCTGGCCCTCCAGAGATCATCAACCAACGCGACCAAAGCCGTCTCCGTACTGTATCCGGGCCGAAAGCCGGACTGGAACGGGTCTAGACAGACAGTTTCCTCCAGGTATTGGGGCAGTTGACGTGCCACCACGCTCTCTACAACCTTCGCCACAAAACGAAGGTTGGAGACCGGACGATAATTTCCTAAAACAGCTGGGTCCAGAGAAGGCTTCTTGAGGAGGGGTCTCACCACCGCCTCTTTCAAGCGACATTGTTTGGCGGACGGCACCCTGAGAGTCCCTCTCTGTGAGAGCGCAGGTCGGTGGGAGGCAATCGGTAGCAGTAGGCGGTCCCGTAAGTAACCCGGTCCTAAGCCATGGAGCGTTTTGGAGGTAGTAACCAAAACCTTGAAGTGCACCCGAAAGACCACAGGTAGCCAGTGCAGTCTGCGCAGGAGCGGTGTTACATGGGAGCCATGTGTTGTGCCTCGTCCGCTTTCCCGCAGCCGTCTTATCTGCTTCCGAACGCTGAGGAATGTCCTAGCATGTCTCCCGGCCCCAGCCCTGGCTCCATGCCCAGATCGGCCGAAGAAGAAGTGCCTCCAGCCCCCAGCCCTGGCTCCATGCCCAGGCAAACGGAGCAGCAAGACCCTCCCTCCCCACAGCATGTGAGCCTGAGGAAGGTCAATTACCAACAGCTGCAGACTGGAGTGACCCTCGCTTCAGGAGAATTGATAGGCAGCGTCAACAGAAGGAAGGGAGGGGCAGGCCTGGATAAGTGCTGAGTCATGGAGCCACACCCCATGGCCTATATAAAGGATCTGCTTTCTGGCATTCTCTGAGTCAGGCAAAGTCTACCTTATCTTGCTGAAGTCACTTTCTGGTCTCCTGCCCACCTTGAGAACTTTGCTAGGACTTTGGCAGAGCTGCAGAGGCACGCCTGATTCGGATTTCCCTGACCCGGTCCTCAGCGGAGGAGTGGGACACGACACCATGACCGGCTCCCTCTATCACCCGCGCAGCTGCATTCTGAACCAACTGAAGCCTCCGGGTGCTCTTCAAGGGGAGCCCCATGTAGAGAGCATTGCAGTAATCCAAGCGAGAGGTAACCAGAGCATGAGTGACCATGCATAGGGCATCCTGGTCTAGGAAGGGGCGCAACTGGCAAATCAGGCGAACCTGATAAAATGCCCTCCTGGAGACGGTCGTCAAATGATGTTCAAAAGCCAACCGCCCATCCAGAAGAACACCCAAGTTGCGCACCCTTTCCATCGGGGCCAATGACTTGCCCCCAACAGTCAGCCGCAGCTGCAGCTGACTGTATCGGGGTGCCGGCATCCACAGCCACTCCATCTTGGAGGGATTGAGCTTGAGCCTGTTTCTCCCCATCCATACCTGTACGGCTTCCAGAAACCGGGACAGTACTTCAACCGCTTCGTTGGGGTGGCCTGGGGTGGAGAAGTACAGCTGCGTATCATCAGCGTACAGTTGGTACCTCACTCCAAAACCACTGATGATCTCACCCAGCGGCTTCATGTAGATGTTGAACAGGAGAGGCGAGAGAATTGACCCCTGCGGCACCCCACACATGAGGCCCGATCTCTGCCCACCTGCCAACACCGTCTGCGACCGGTCAGAGAGATAGGAGGAGAACCACCAATAAATGGTGCCTCCCACTCCCAAACTCTCCAGCCGGTGCAGCAGGATACCATGGTCGATGGTATCAAAAGCCGCTGAGAGGTCTAATAGGACCAGGGCTGAGGAATAACCCCTGTCCCTGGCCCTCCAGATATCATCAACCAACGCGACCAAAGCCGTCTCCGTACTGTATCCGGGCCGAAAGCCGGACTGGAACGGGTCTAGATAGACAGTTTCCTCCAGGTATTGGGGCAGTTGACGTGCCACCACGCTCTCTACAACCTTCGCCACAAAACGAAGGTTGGAGACCGGACGATAATTTCCTAAGACAGCTGGGTCCAGAGAAGGCTTCTTGAGGAGGGGTCTCACCACCGCCTCTTTCAAGGCAGCAGGGAAAACCCCTTCCAACAAAGAAGCATTTATAATCCCCCGGAGCCAGCCTCGTGTCACCTCCTGCGTGGCCATCACCAGCCAGGAGGGGCACGGGTCCAGTAAACACGTGGTGGCATTCAACCTCCCCAACAACCTGTCCATGTCCTCAGGAGTCACAGGGTCAAATTCATCCCAAACAGTCTCGACAAGACGAGTCTCCAACCTCTCACCTGGATCTACCCAATCTTGATCCAAGCCGTCCCGGAGCTGAACGATTTTATCGTATAGATAACCACTAAACTCCTCGGCCCGCCCTTGTAAGGGGTCCTCCCACTCCTCCTGATAAAGGAGAGAACGGGTCACCCGAAACAGGGCGGCCGGGCGGTTATCTGCCGACGCAATGAGGGAGGAAACGTATAAACGCTTCCCTTCCCTCAATGCCATTTATTGTATAAATGTACAATCATAAAATGATGGATTGGGTAAAATAGAAAAGAAATTGAAAAGAAAGTATATATTATCAGAAGATTGGAGTTGCTCGGATACCAAATAAGGGAAATAATATACATCAAAGAAGAAAGAAAGAAGAGAGGAATAGAAAGTAAGATAGAGGAGGTGAAGGAGAGAGAGGGATGAAAGGAAGGAGAAGGAGAGGAAGATAAGTTAAGGGATAAGAGCAGGAGAGAGGGTGAGAAAGGAGGTAAAGAGAAGAGGAGTGGGGGAGAGGAAAGGGAAGGAGGTATGAGGAAGGAGGGGAGGAGGAAGAAGGGAGGAAAGGAGATGGAGGGAGGGAAAAGAGAAGAAGAAGGTTTGTTGTAAAACGAAGGGAAAGAAAGGGTAGAAGAGCGACTCCAAAGATAATTAAAAGGTTTTATTTTTGTGCTTTCTTTAGAGAGAATATGTATGATTATCTATGAATAAGAAAATGTACATTTATATGTATAAGAAAAATAAAAAATAAATAAAACTTTTTACCAAAAAAAAAAAAAAGGAAGAGCCAAGGACTGTGTCAAGCATTATATCAAAAGCCTCCAGCTGTTCAGGTGATGATGTAGCCAGAACTGGGGGGAAAGTTCAGAGCCGATTTCCCAGCCTTAGGATGGGAACATGGAACAGCTGCAGCATGAACCAAGAAAGCTGGTTGTTGTTAAAGTAGTATTACATTGTGTGTGACAGAAATCTATTCTGGAAATGAAACTTACAGAAAAAGTGAAATAATATTATTGTCCCAAAAGAGCCTGCTACCTCTGCAATCCACTCAGTAACAGAAAAATTGACATCAGGATTCAAGGACATCACCCAGTTATAGGTATCAACAATGTTATCTGGAAATCGAATCATGGCAACAGGACTTCTTTTCCTTTTTGGGTTGAAACAGTTCTGTTTCATTTCGACTAAAGAAGGTGCTTGGATAAGCAGCAAAACATTCCCATGACTCAGCTTCCAGACAATTCTACCTGGATGACTGAGAAGCTTCATCAACATACACAATATTATTTTGAGCCATATAAGCTTTCTAAATAAATAAACACGCACAGACAGAAATCTTGCTATGCTGCCTCACCCTGGCAGCGATGAATAAAGAACTATCTGTATAGTTATTAAAAATTGATACTGACTTGATAGCATATAATCAAATCAACCACTGAAGAACTGGTTGATACATTCTTTGTATCACAAGTAATAGGCAACACCAAAAAGAATATTCTAATAATTTTTGGCAAATTTAATGCAAAAGTTGGAAAGGAACTGTACTGAGACAAAATAGGGAATTTGGACTGGGAACCCACAATTTGTACAGAAAATGAGCTTTACGTTATTAACACATTATTTCAATAATTCAAATAACAACTATGCATCTGGAAAATGCTGTAATAAAATATTTTATGCTGCAATAGATGATGAAGCTCTCCGCTGAATGGCAAAGCAACACCATTCACTGAAATACACCCCAGAAATAATCTAGTCTCTATGAAATATAATCTTAAACCTACTGCAGAAGAACAGACGATTATGGTTAGAAACACATTCAGAAACCTAGATTTTCTGGACAGAAGTGGGAGGAAATGCAGAAAGGAATTTAAAGGATGCAACAGAGGAAGCTAGAAAGCCAAAGACAACCCTGGAAGGAATCAGAGAACCAGCCAAAGAAATGGCCAAGGAAGGAAGATTGGCCAAAGGCGGAGGAGAGTCTAACTCAAGTGGATTCATCTGCATTATATTCTTTTATTCTCTTTCAAGTTCTCTTCGGTATTTTTTATATGTTTTCTTTTAAGTGTTCCATGGTGGTTGGTGGCTGTTTCTCCACTTAGCAGCTCAGGACTCAGCTACCAAAATGATTTTTGTTGTGCAAGAGAGGTGTCATTGACCCCGCTTGCTTAGTAGTGCCAAAGTGGCTTTTTAGTTCCTCGTACATGTAAGAATTCAAAATAGAACTCAGTGAGAATGAAGGGGAAAAGAAGGCAGAGCTGAGGTTAAGTGCAGAGTTGTTATTTATTTATTTGTCAAGAATGTATTAGGTAATTTATATAATTATAAGCATGAATTGAATAAAAAAATAGATAGAGGAAACATTAGGACAGGGACGGTAGGCACGCTGGTGCTCTTATGCTCCCACCTTATCTCACTTGAATTCCATTGACAACGATCATGGTTGTCAGCTTACCTCAGATCAATGTTTAAGAAAATAAAGACCCAACTACATCATTTTGAAGAGATTGGTAATTTTTACTAAACACGTCAGATTGCAAACAAAGCTAAGCCAGAACTGAAACTATACTAAAACCACAGATGTCATATCCTCTCCTGAACCCTCCTCCCACTAAAGTTCAAACAGTCATAATCCAATGTCGTCTTCCTCCTTGGCCATGTGTAGTTTCACTTCCGATATTCTCCCTCTGTCAATCTTCTGGATGAAATGTGAAGCAGGCAACTCCCGTTACATTCACACACCAAATCAGTTCAAACGTCTGTTTGAAAGACTATCTCCCCCACACACATGCAATGTCAGCCGAACGCTGGCAACAGTGCAAACCTCCCCCCTCCTCCATAAATCATGTAAGACATTCAGTAAGAAGAAAACCTTTAATGAAGTAATAAAACAGTAAAACAGTCTAGTAGGTGAAATACACTTAAATAAAATGGAGCTGACATTCGGCCCTCCTTCGAAAAAGGATGTTAGTCCTGGAAAAGAAAAATGTTAAGGTTTATCAGGATATTTGTCATAAAATTGTGTTAGCTTTTTGGGGGCACGAACATCTTCTTTGTTAACCCATTCTGCTTGTGATAGAGGAAAGTGTTTCCAAGCTCCCAAATATTGGATTTTATTTCTATATTTTCCAGAGTCTAGGATTTCCTTAACTTCAAAATGTTCCCCTTCTATGAGGATCGGTACAGGGGCTTTAGTAGGATTAGCCCTAAGGGGGGATGTGTGTTCAGGTTTGACCAAGCTAACATGGAAAAAACTGGGTGAATTCTTCTCAAATATTTTGGCAGTTCTAGTTGGACAGTCACTGGATTAATGATTTTCAGAATGGGGAATGGTCCCACATATTTGGGTCCAAATTTTTTTGATTTCTGTGTAGTTTGCAAATATTTAGTGGACAAGAAAACTTTATCTCCTACTTGGAATTTTTTCTCAGGAGCTCTCATTTTATCTGCTTGTTTCTTGTGTGCGCGATTTGCATCGTCTATTGCTTTGCGTGTAATTTTCCATGTACTTTGCAATTGCTCTATCCATTCAGCCAGTGATGGAATTGATGGTTTTTGTTCAGGGAGTTCAGGAATGGACAAATTCTTGACCTGAAGTCACTTTGAACGGGGTGAACCCAGTGCTGCTATGAAAAGAATTATTCCGGGCAAAATTTTTTATTTTCCATAATAATTCCCACAATTTGACCAGTGTACAATACAATCACTTATCCAACAATCAATCATATACTCAAATTATGCTCAATCAGGCCTGCTCGACCGCCACTCCCTTCCTTAATCCTTTCTACCCTTCTCATCCTTCTTCTACTTTCCCCACCATCCTTCTCCTCGCTTTCCTACTTCCCCTTCTGTTTCCCAATTCTCACGACCATCCTTTCTAACCCTCTATCTTCCCCTCCTTCTTCTCCTCCTATCCTTTCTTCTCCCTCCCTTCTTTCCTACCTACCTACCTGCCTACCTACTTTCTTCCTTCTTTACTCCTCTTTCCTTGCCCTTTCCCTTCAGGAGTGGTTACCGAGCAGTCCCGACTTTACACCATTCCAACTTGTTTAATTCTACCATTATTCCTGTACAATGGCAATCAATCAATTTATAATCTTCCCCTTCCCCCCCACCATTTTCCCCCTCCCCCCCCGAGACTTCCCAGAACAGAATACAGGGTATAGTAACTAACAAACATAATCTAAAATATAACATAAAACATATTCCATTTCACACCATCACACTATCAATTCCCTTCTTTCTTAAACTCTAATACATAGCAATTCCTAACTTCACTCAAAAACTAATTGATATTTTTTAATCTGATACTTATTTTGAATATAATCGATCCACTTTCTCCATTCCAAAATATATTATTCTTGTGTATAGTCTTTCAAGTAGGCAGAAATTTTTGCCATTTCTGCTAAATTTGATACTTTACTAATCCATTCTCCAATTGTAGATAAGTCTTCTTTCTTCCAATATTGTGCAATCAATAGTCTTGCAGCAGTTATTAAATTCAAAATCAGTTTTGTCTCTATAACAGTACAATCTGGAATTATTCCTTATAAAAAGAACTGTGGCACAAACTTGATCTTCTTTTTCAAAATGTTCTGCATAATCCACCATATTTTAATCCAAAAAGCATTAACTTTTTTGCAAGTCCACCATATATGATAATAGGTAGCATCCTCACAATCACATCTCCAACATTTTGCTTTCACATTTGGATACATACATGACAGTTTTTTAGGATCTAAATGCCATCTATAAAACATTTTATAAAAATTTTCTCTTAAATTTTGTGCTTGCGTAAATTTAACATTCCTCACCCAAATTTTTTCCCATGTTTCTAACATTATAGGTTGTTGAAAATTTTGTGCCCATTTTACTATACAATCTTTAACCAACTCCATTTCTGAATCAATTTCAACCAATGCATTATATAATCTTATTATTATATGCTGTTGACCTTGATCTTTTATTTGTTTTACCAAGTTATCATCCCTTTGCCTTATACCAATTTTCTGATCTATTTTCCATCTAGATTGCAATTGTCCATACTGGAACCACATATAATTTCTCCCTTCAATTTCTCCCTAGATTTTAACTGTAATTCCCCTTTTTCCATAGTCAAAAGCTCTTTGTAAGTGATAACCTCCATTTTTTGAAATATATTTATATTCTCTATCATATGTCTAGGGATAGTCCATATTGATATCTTTCCATCTAACTTATATTGATATTTTTCCAAACCCTCAACAAAGCACTTCTGACCATATTATTCTTAAATATCTTATCAATTTTCTTGTCATATAATACATATGCATGCCAACCATATAACAAACCATAACTTTCTATATTCAAAATCCTTTCCTCTGTTAAATTAATCCAATCAGAAATTAAAGCTAAAACAACTGCATCATAGTACAATTTCAAGTTAGGCAATTTTAAACCCCCTCTTTCCCTAACGTCTTGCATTATTTTTAACTTTATTCTCGGTTTTTTATCCTTCCATACAAAATTACTAATCCCTTTTTGCCATTCTTGTAAATTTGCATCTTTCTTTCTTCAATATTGGAATCATTTGAAACAAAAATAAAAATCTAGGCAAAACATTCATTTTTATAGCTGCCACTCTTCCCAACAATGATAATTGTAACTTCTTCCAATTCTCCATTTCTTTAATTACTTTTCCCCACAATACCTCATAATTATTTTTATATAACTTTACATTCGATGCTGTAATATATACGCCTAGGTATTTAACCTTTTTAACTACTTCATATCCAATTATTCTTTCTAGTTCTTCTCTCTGATGTGTATTCATATTTTTAATTATCATTTTTGTCTTCTGTTGATTCACTTTAAACCCAGATACCTTACTATACTGATCAATTGTCTCCTTTAGATATACAGCTGAATGTATTGGTTGAGATAAAGAAACAACCAGATCATCTGCAAACGCTCTTAATTTATAATCTTGATTTTTAATTCTAATTCCTTTTATTCCATCTAAACCACGTATATTACTCAATAATATTTCCAAAGTTAGAATGAATAATAACGGTGACAAGGGACATCCTTGTCTAGTCCCTTTCTCAATCTTGAAGGATTCTGTTAATCCACCATTTACTATTATTTGAGCTGTTTGCTTTCGATATATAGCCTTAATTGCTTGAATAAAATAATCCCCAAATTGCATTTTTTCTATTACTTTAAACAAAAACTGCCAATCCAATTTATCAAAAGCTTTTTCCGCATCCAAAAAGAAGAGTGCTGCTGAGACCTGGCTGTTTCTTTCCAAATATTCAAGTAAATTTACAATTTGTCTCATATTATATATTTTTTTTAAATTTTATTTTATTTACATTTATATCCCGCCCTTCTCCGAAGACTCAGGGCGGCTTACAGTGTATAAGGCAATAGTCTCATTCTATTTGTATATTTACAAAGTCAACTTATTGCCCCCCCAACAATCTGGGTCCTCATTTTACCTACCTTATAAAGGATGGAAGGCTGAGTCAACCTTGGGCCGGGCTTGAACCTGCAGTAATTGCAGGCTTTGTGTTCTAATAACAGGCTTCTTAACAGCTTGAGCTATTCCGGCCCTTAACAGATATCTCATCTGTCTCCCCTTAATAAATCCTGTTTGATCATTATGAATTAATTGAGTCATCAGTGGCATCAATCTATTCGCTAGTATCTTAGCAAATATCTTATAATCAGTATTTAAAAGCGATATTGGCCTATAATTCTCTGGTTTAACACCATCTCGATCTTCTTTAGGTATTAATGAAATAAAAGCTGTCCTCCATGAAAATTCTCCTTTGTATTCTGTTAAATAACTCCTTATGTGGTACAATCATCTCATTTTGTAAATTTTTATAATAAGTAGTTGTCAAGCCATCTGTACCTGGTGCTTTATTCGCTTTAAGCTGCTTAATTGCAAACACTATTTCCTCTGAAGAAATTAATTGATTCAACTCTTCCCTTTGATCTACTGTAATTTCTAAGATACCGTGGTCCTGTAAATATCTATCTATATCTTTATCATTAATCACATCTCTAGAATATAACTTAGTATAATATTCTAAAAAAGCTTTTTTAATCAAGTTTTGCTATATACTTAACATAACATAACAACAGAGTTGGAAGGGACCTTGGAGGCTTTCTAGTCCAACCCCCTGCCCTGGCAGGAAACCCTACATCATCTCTGACAGATGGTTATCCAACATTTTCTTAAAAATTTCCAGTGTTGGAGCATTCACAACTTCTGCAGGCAAGTCGTTCCACCTATTAATTGTTCTAACTGTCAGGAAATTTCTCCTTAGTTCTAAGTTGCTTCTTTCCTTGATCAGTTTCCACCCATTGCTTCTTGTTCTACCCTCAGGTGCTTTGGGGAACAGCCCGCCTCCCTCTTCTTTGTGGCAACCCCTGAGATATTGGAACACTGCTATCATGTCTCCCCCAGTCCTTCTTTTTATTAAACTAGACATACCCAGTTCCTGCAACCGTTCTTCATATGTTTTAGCCTCCAGTCCCCTAATCCTCTTTGTTGCTCTTCTCTGCACTCTTTCTAGAGTCTCAACATCTTTTTTACATCGTGGCGACCAAAACTGGATGCAATATTCCAAGTGTGGCCTTACCAAGGCATTATAAAGTGGTACTAACACTTCACGTGATCTTGATTCTATCCCTCTGTTTATGCAGCCCAGAACTGTGTTGGCTTTTTTAACAGCTGCTGCACACTGCTGGCTCATATCTAAATGGTTATCCACTAGGACTCAAGATCCCTCTCACAGTACTACTATTGAGCAAGGTACCATATACGGTACTGTGCATTTTGTTTTTGGCCTAAATGTAGAACCTTACTTTTTCACTGTTGAATTTCATTTTGTTAGATAGCCCAATGTTCAAGTCTGTCAAGATCTTTCTGTAACTTGAGCCTATCTTCTGGAGTGTTAGCTATTCCTGCCAGCTTGGTGTCATCTGCAAATTTGATGAGTTCCCATCTATCCTCGTCCAAGTCATTGATGAAGATGTTGAAGAGTACTGGGCCTAAAACAGAGCCTTGGGGTACTCCACTGCATACTTCCCTCCATGTGGATGTAGTTCCGTTGAGGACTACACGTTGAGTGCGTTGGTCAGCCAGTTCGAATCCATCTGGTGGTGGTGCTGTCTAACCCACATTTTCTACTTTATCTAGTAGTAGGTTATGGTCTACTTTATCAAATGCTTTACTGAAGTCAAGTAAATTATATCGACAGCATTCCTCTGGTCTACTAATTTTGTCATTTTGTCAAAGAATGCGATAAGATTAGTCTGGCATGATCTGTTTTGACAAACCCATGTTGGCTTTTGGTTATTACTGTTTGCTTCTAGGTGTTTGATTCGTTGCTTGATTATCTTTTCCAGAATCTTCCCGGTATTGAGGTCAGACTGATAGGTCTGTAGTTTCCTGGATCTGTTTTTCCTTTTTGAAGATGGGAACTACATCAGCTCTTTTCCAGTCCTCGGGCAGCTCCTGTGCTCCAGGATCTTTGAAAGATATAGTTCAGTGGTTCTGAGATGTCTGCCAGTTCCTTCAGAACCTTGGTGTAATCCATCCGGTCCTGGTGATTTGAACTCATCTAGGGTAGACAGGTGTTCACTTACCATTTTCTTCCTATTTTAACTTGTATTTCTAATCTGTTTTCTGTAGTGCTGTTTTGATAGGTTGGATTGTTTTTCCTTTTGTGTAAAGACAGATGCAAAATATGAGTTAAGTAGATCTGCTTTCTCCCTGTTGCTTGTCATCTTCTTGCCACTTTCTCCCAGCAATGGGCCAATTGTTTCCTTGACTTTTTTCTTGTTTTTAACATGTTGGAAGAAGCTTTTTTTGTTATTTTTTACTTTTGTCGCTAGCCTTTGTTCATTGTGAGCTTTCCTCACTTCATCTTTACAGGCTCGGGCTATTTGCTGATATTCTGCCTTAGTTATTTGCCCCTCTTTCCACTTTTTATATTTGTCCTTTTTGTCTTTCAATTTGTCAGATAGTTCTTTATGCATCCATGCTGGTTTCTTTTGAGATCTATTATTTTTCTTCTTCATTGGTATTGTGTTAGACTGTGCTTTTATAATCTCACTTTTCAAAATTTACCAAGCTTCTTGAGTCGTTTTCCCCCTGAGGATTCTCATCCATTGAATCCTTCTCAAGCTCTAAGTTTATTGAAATTAGCTATCTTAAAGTCCAAGACTCTAGTTTGACTTTGTTCTACTACTTGTATTTGCTTAATGTCGAATTCCAATATTGCGTGGTCACTTGCCCCCAAGGTTCCTGTAGCTTCAACACCTTCTATCATTTCATCTCTGTTAGTGAGAATTAAGTCCAATATGGCTGATCCCCTTGTCACCTTCTCTATTTTTTGGGAAACAAAGTTGTCTGCTAGGTTTGTTAGGAACCTGTTGGATCTTCCACTTGGTGCAGAGTTTGTTTCCCAGTTGATGTCAGGGTAGTTAAAATCCCCCATTACTACTGTGATGTGCTTCCTACATACCTTAGTTAGCTGACTAGCAAAAAGTTCATCTACTTCCTCTGTTTGGTTGGGTGGCCTATAGTATAGACCTATGGCAACTTCCTTATCTCTATATTCTATTTTATCAATTATACGTCGTTTCTGTTTCTTTCTTAATAAATATGCTAACCACCTTCCAGGTTTATTAGAATTATTAAACAAATTATGTTTTGCATATTATAAATTAGTTGCCACCTGATCTGCCAATAACATATTAAATTGACCTCTTAATATATTTATTGACTCTTTTATTTTACTATCTCCTGGATTACATACCAATAACTGCTCCTTCCTTTTAATTTCCTCTTCTAATTCTTTTCGCTTTTTCTGCAATCTATTTCTGTATTTATTATTCATATCTAATAAAATTCCCCTCATATAAGCCTTGCTGGTGTCCCAAACTATCTGTATAGGTGTCCCTTTATCCATATTCAAAGAAAAAAATTCCTTCATTAGAATTTTACATTCATTTACATTTTGTTCGTATTTAAACAAATTCTCATTCATCCTCCACGACCTCCTGGCCTCCTTTTCCCGATCTAGCGCAATCCAAACCGGGCTATGATCAGACAAAGTTCTAGAACAAATTTTTGTCTTCTTCACTCTGAAAAACAAATCATTAGTAATTAAAATAAAATCGATCCTAGAAAAAGATTGATGTCTATCAGAAAAAAAATGTAAAATCTCTCTCTTTTTCATTGCGTTCTCGCCATACATCTCTCAATTCTAAATCTTCCATCAAATCAAAGAAGGCCTTTGGCAGTTTTACACGATTGGAAATATTTCTAAGACTTCTTTTATCTTTCTGGATATCCATCACTCCATTCCAATCACCCATTAATATATGAGTTTTATAATCCCAAGATGTTATTCTTATAGACACAAGAACAGTTTTTTCCCGAAGGCCATCACTCTGCTAAACAAATAATTCCCTCAACATTGTCAGACTATTTACTGAATCTGCACTACTATTAATCGTTTCATAGTTCCCATCACCAATCTCTTTCCACTTATGACTGTATGACTATAACTTGTTGCTGGCAATCCTTATGATTTTATATTGATATATTGATCATCAATTGTGTTGTAAATGTTGTACCTTGATGAACGTATCTTTTCTTTTATGTACACTGAGAGCATATGCACCAAGACAAATACCTTGTGTGTCCAATCACACTTGGCCAATAAAAAATCTATTCTATTCTATTCTACCACTTTTTCTTGAGTTCAACTCTGGTCTGAATTTGGAACTAGAGTTTTAAGCCTGAAACCTTTTGAATTTAGACTATTGCATCAAACTAATATTTTATGTGTACATCATTATATCATTCAGGAGGTTTTCATATACTTCACTGAGATCCAGGGTTTCTTCAAACATTCTGTCTTTATTGCTGAGGCTTGTAATTATGGGCTTGCTTAGAGCCCCTACAGTTATCAGTGATTCAGAAGTAGAAAGTTTTCTGTGACTAATTTATTTTTTTGCTTGAGTGAACCAATTAAAAAAATTAGGGGAAATAGTTATCATTTTGTCAAAGTCCAATTCTTTAAAGAAATGCAAAGTTGGAAGGGAACTGATTTGCACAGCCTTACTCAGTACAGCGAGGAGATACAACCCATCTAACAAGATTGAACATCTAAGAGACTTAGTTCTGATGGAGTGGCTCAGGTGCTGGCCCTGAAACCAGGAAACGGTGAGTTATGTGTCTCCCTAAGGCATGAATGCCAGATGGGGGACTTTGGGCCAGTGACCCACTCTCAGCCAGACCCACCTCACAAGGTTGCTGTTGTGAAGATGATAGGAAACAGAATATTTAACTGTGTAGTAAGAGAGGGAAAAGAAGGATAAAACTATAATAAATATTATTAACAGTAGTCCTTGCTTAAGGATGAATTGCAATTGGCAACTTCATTGCTAAGTGACGTGGTCAAAGTGAGTCTTCATCTGTCCATACTGTTTTAAGATGGTGGTTTCAGCTGTCCCAGTTGCTATTGTTAGGCAAATCCCATATGATCACAACATCAGAGATTGCAAATGGTGATCATGTGATTGCGGGATGCTGAGATCTCATAACAGTGAGCCGGTTGCCAAGTGCCCAGATTTGTGATTACATGAGCAGGGGGTGATGGTTGCACCTACCAGGACCCACTTAAAGACTCCCTCATTCAACACCATCTTCAATTTGGTTGCTGAATGAAAGGTTGTTCAATGAGAAGTGCCTGTATTTTCATCTAATCTAAAAGATTAGATTCTATGGGACTTCCGCTTTGGCTCCGCTTTGTGAAGAAGCAGCTATGATTTAGCTGCTAACTCCCTAGTCTGTAAGCTGTCAGGACATCGTAAATCTGAGTCCGACAGCTGGATTCTTTCCTTCGGGTAAAGGAGGAAAGTTGAGGTTTGAGGTAGAGATGCCCTAATAAGCTTTTAAAGCTTGTGGGAAGTTCTCCTTCTATAACCTGATAAGCTCCTGGCTAGGAGAGGCATTTGCCTTTATGGCGAACAAACGAAGCGTCCAATTTCCACGACAGGAATTGTTTTAATGATGGATTGGAACGTGGACGGAGCAGAAACTGGCGTTCTAGCACCTGTGTGCCCCTGAGGATTTATTTGCTGCGAAGATAGGAGAGAAGAAAGCAAATGGCGGTTTTGTGGAATGTGTGTTCTGAAAACGAAAGTAGAAATGCTTATTAACATCTAGTGTTGAAATAGAAGAAAGAAGATACACAGAAACATACTGACTAAACGGAAGATATGAGAATTTTATGATTTAAATTTTTTCTTTTTCTTTGGGATTATACTGATTTAGAAGAAAGATTTTTTGAAATTTTTTCTTTTCTAAATATTTTTTCTTTTCTATTGACCTGTTATTAAGTTATATTTTTTAAAAAAAAAAGGCTTTTAAGCAAATAGTGCTAAAAGTGTGTTGAAAAAGAAGATATATAGGAAGATACTGACTAATTGGAAGAAATGAGAATCTTATGATTTATATTTTTTCTTCTTCCTTGGGATTATAGTGATTTAGAAGATAAGTTTTTTGAAACTTTCTTTTATAATTTTTTTTCCTTTCTTTTTCTTGGTCTATTATTAAGTTATCCTTTTTTTAAAAATGGCTTTTAAGCAAATAGTGCCAAAAGTTATTAAAAACTTTGAAATTTCTTCAGCTCAGGATTCAAAAATTAAAAGAAGAAATCAAAAGGAAGTAAGAAATTTTTACAGGAGTTTTGGAGAGTCACTTTTAGAAATAGATCAAAATTTGACGAAATAGAAAGAGATGTTGGATTTCAAGGAAGTGGTGGAAGAGCAGAAGAGGAAATGAAAATGGTAAAGGATGCAATTGCAAATATTAAGTTCTTGTTTTCAGATGCAGGATGATCTTGCAGAATTTAATAAAGCTAATTTAGAGCTGCAAAGGAAAATAGAAGAAATTCAAAAAGATCAAAATAATTGGAACTTAGATAATAAGATGGAAGATATAAAGGCAAAGGTAGATAGGGCAGATGAAGAAAGAGTAATATTACAATATAGATTAATGGAATATGCTATAAGGGTGATGGGGTTGAAACAAAATAGGAAGGAAAATTTAAAGGAGATTTTACGCAAGCCTTTGCACAGATAAAGGTGTGGAGCCAGAAGATTTTGAGATTAATATTGAAAGAATTTATCGTGTTAATTCTTGGTGGCAAGACAAAATAGAGTACCTAGGGATGTGGTTATTTATTTTACAACTAAAAAGGTTAGGTATGAAATTTTGCAAGCCTTTTATAACAATAAATTTCAGATATTGGGACAAGATATAAAAATGAAGGAAATTCCTCCTAAAATGTTAAGAAACAGAAGAGAATTTGCTTTTTTGGTGGATGAGCTTAAGAAATATCAGATACATTTTAGATGGGAAGTCCCAATGGGTTTGTCAGTGAATTTTAGAGGTAGAAAGTATTTTCTTAATTCTGTTATGAAAGCGAGACATTTTTATATTAATGTTTTAAAGAGTGGGAATCCTTTGTTGTTAGATGCTAAGTTAACTGGTTTGGAAATGATGGAAAATAGAATGGGAGAGGGGAGGAATGTTTAAGATGTGAATAGGATGATTATGGTTAATTTTTGGAATTGATCTGTTTAGGATATAAATTATAGGATTTGTGTTATTTGCTATTTGTATGGTATAAATCTATAGGATGATATTACTCAATTGTGAAGGTTGAAAAGTGAAATTTATGAATTTAGATAATGTGGATGTGATGATTTTAATTGTTTAATGTTATATTGTGGATGTAGTCTAAATGATTATTTGTTTGATATTTGATTGATGGAGTAGTATTGGAAGATTGAATATTAAATCTTATGACAATTGAAGAAATATATAAGTGATGAAAACTTGAATTTGAGAAGCTGGATTGTAATTTAAGAAATGGATTTATGAAATCTGAAAGAATATACAAGTGGTGGGAAAAAATTTGAACTTTAGAAGATGGACTAATTTTAAAATGGACTATAAGACTATAAGAAGAATGGACATTAAATGTTATGGCAATTGAAGAAATATATAAGTGATAAAAATTTGAGTTCGAGAAGATGGACTGTAATTTGAGAAATGGACTTATGAAATTTGAAGGAATATATAAGTGGAAAAGAAAAAATTGAATCTGAGAAGATGGATTAATTTTAAAATGGACTGTAAGAAGAAGCAATATGTGAAGTTGGTATTGTTTCTTTCTTTTTATTATTCTTTCCTATCTTTTTATTTTTATTGTGAGGATCTATAGTTTTAAATTTTTTAAGGTGGGAGGTTATGTATATTTTGTATACTTTAGTTTGTGATTGTTGGTTATAATACCCGGTATTTGCTCCGGGAAGTCTGGGGGGGGGAAGGGGGGGGAAGGGGGGGAAAATGAATCAACAAGTGATACATGGACTGATTATTAATGTACAGTAATTTTTGAAGACATGAAATTAAAAAATTTAAAATGATATTGGGGATGCTCGACTGCCATTTCGGGAAGAAAAGGAGAGAGGAGTAGAAGGAGGGAAGAAAGTAGATAGGAAAGTGTAGAGAAGGAGAAGGGGAATAAGAGGGTTAGATAGGGTGGAAGAAGGGAGGAGTGGAGAAGGAGGAGAGGAAGTAGTAAAGTGAAGGGGATGAAGGATGGGAAAGTAGTAGAGGGTAGAGAGGGAAGTTGTGTAGAAAGGAAGTGGCAGTCGGGCAGGCCTGAATTAGTAATAAATAAAAATTAATGATTAATGATGGATAATAGTTTGTACATAAATATGATGTTGAAAAATGGAAATAAAAAAAAAATATTTATAGAAAAAAAAATCTATTCTATTCTATTCTATTATTCTTTTATATAAAATTTTTCTTGTTGTTGATTTGGTGCATAAACTCCTATTAAAAGTATTTTTCTCCCCTCCAATAAAAGTTCAATGGCAATATATCTTCCTTGATTATCCGCCTCAATTAATGTTGCAGATAAATTACTCTTTATATAAACAACTAGTCCATTCTTCTTTTCTGTAGCAGATGCAACAAAATGTATTCCCAATTTTGAATTTATCAAATATTTCTGGTCTGATGTTCTAATATGTGTTTATTAACCGCCAGGTCCGCGGTTAATAAAGCCCCCCTGATTTCAGATCTTATTCAGGAAGGGACCACAGACGTTATGGGCATTACGGAGACCTGGTTGGGCACCGAAGGGGGGGTCCCCCTAGTGGAGATGTGCCCACCAGGTTTCCGAGCATTCCATCAGCCGAGGGCCCAGGGTAGGGGTGGCGGGGTGGCGGTTATCATTAAGGAGAGTCTCGAGACGAGGGAAACCACTGTGCCTCAGATAGCTGGGTGTGAATCCCTCTACGTGAAGTGGGGTTGTAGGACTCAGGTGGGCTTGTTGGTCACGTGCCTGGCTCCTTGCTGCGTGACAACAGCCCTGCCTGAGCTGTTGGAGTTGCTGGCCGGGTTGGCAGTTGAAACCCCTAGACTGTTGGTCATGGCGGATTTCAATTTGCCATCAGCCGGCGTAGCATCTTCGGCAGCTCAGGAGTTCATGGCTTCCATGACGGCCATGGACCTGATTCAATTAATTGACGGCCCTACCCACGTCGGGGGAGGCACCCTAGACTTGATTTTTATCTCTGGCCAGTGGTCTAATGATCTGGTTTTAAATGATTTAGTTGTTGAACCTTTGTCATGGTCAGATCATTTTCTCCTTCGTCTAGACTTTCTGACCGCTACCCACCACCGCAGGGAGACGGAACCAATGCGTTGGTTCCGCCCCAGGCGCCTGATGGACCCGGAGAGGTTCCTGACGGAGCTTGGGCCGTTTCCCGAGCACCTGGCCCACGACTCGACTGAAGAACTAGTTGCGGCTGGGAACGGGCCGCTGGAGCTTTGGACCGTGTCGTGCCTTTGCGCCTCTGACCCGGCGTCGGTCTCAACCAGCTCCTTGGTTCTCCGAGGAGCTGAGGGCGCGGAGAAGACGCCTAGAGAGTGCCTGGAGATCCAGCCGCTCTGAGGCTGACCGGACACTAGTTAGGTCCTATACTAGGACCTACCTAGTGGCAATGAGGATGCTTGCCTCACGCTTCCTCCCTCATTGCGCCGGCAGATAACCGCCCGCCGCCCTGTTTGGGTGACCCGCTCGCTCCTTCAACAGGAGGGGCGGAGGACCCCTACAAGGCGTGCCGAGGAGTTTAACGTTATCTATACGACAAAATCGTTCAGCTCGGGACGGATTGGATCAAAATTGGGTAGATCCAGGCGAGGGTTCCGAGACCCGCCTTGTTGAGGTGGTTTGGGATGACTTTGATCCTGTGACTCCGAGGACATGGACAGGTTGCTGGGTAGGCTGAGCAGCCACATGTTTACTGGATCTGTGCCCTCCTGGTTAGTACTGGCTACTCAGGAGGTGACATGAGGCTGGCTCAGGATTACAAATGCTTCCTTGCGGAGGGGTCTTTCCGCGGCCTTGAAAGAGGCGGTGGTGAGACCCCTCCTCAAGAAGCCTTCCTGGACCCAGCTGTTTTAGGGAATTATCGGCCAGTCTCCAATCCTTCACGGCGAAGGTTGTAGAGAGTGTGGTGGCATGTCAGCTACCCCAGTACCTGGATGAAGCTGTCTATCTAGACCCGTTCCAGTCCGCTTCGGCCGGATACAGTACGGAGACAGCTTTGGTCGCACTGGTGGATGATCTCTGGAGGGCCAGGGATAGGGTTATTCCTCTGCCCTGGTCCTATTAGACCTCTCAGCGGCTTTTGATACCATCGACCATGGTATCCTGCTGCGCGGTTGGAGGGGTTGGGAGTGGGAGGCACCGTTTATCGTGGTTCTCCTCCTACCTCTCTGACGGACGCAGCAGTGTTGACAGGGGGCAGATCGACCCAAGGTGCCTCATGTGGGGTGCCGCGGTCGATTCTCTCACCCTCCTGTTCAACATCTATATGAAGCCGCTGGGTGAGATCATCAGTGGCTTTGGGGTGAGATACCAACTGTCGCTGATGATACTCAGCTGTACTTTTCCACCCCGGCCACCCCAGTGAAGCTGTCAAGTGCTGTCCCGGTGTTTGGAAGCCGTGCGGGTCTGGATGGAGGAACAGGCTCAAACTTAATCCCTCCAAGACGGAGTGGCTGTGGATGCCGGCACTGCACAGTCAGCTGCAGATGCGCTGTCTGTCGGGGTGAGTCATTGGCCCGATGGAGAAGGTACGCAACTTGGGCATGCTCCTGGATGGTCGGTTGTCCTTTGAAGACCATTTGGCAACCGTCTCCAGGAGAGCTTTTTATCAGGTTCGCCTGATCCACCAGTTGCATCCCTTCCTGGGCCGGGATGCCTTATGCACAGTCACTCATGCTCGCTACCTCTCGCCTGGACTACTGCAATGCTCTCTACATGGGGCTCCCCTTGAAGAGCACCGGAGACTTCAGCTAGTTCAGAATGCGGCTGCACGGGTTATTGAGGAGCGGTTCGAGCTCCCACATAACACCCATCCTGCGCAGACTGCACTGGCTACCTGTTGTTTTCGGTGCGCTTCAAGGTATTGGTTACCACCTTTAAAGCGCTCCATGGCTTAGGACCGGCTATCTACGGGACCGTTTACTGCCGCCTCTATCTCCCATTGTCCCATTGCGCTCCACAGAGGGACTCCTCAGGGTGCCGCCAGCCAAACAGTGTCGCTGGCGCCCCCAGGCCTTCTGTGGGGGCTCTGACCCTGTGGAACGAACTTCCCTCGGACTTGACAATTACCTGACCTTAGGACCTTTCAGAACTTAAAACTTATTTATTTCGTATGGCTGGACTAGCCTGATTTTTATCTCTAAATTTTAATTGAATTTATGGGTTTTTAAAGTTTTATAATTTTATGCGGGAGTATGTTATTTTAACATTTGGGCAAATTTAAATTAGTTTTTAAAGGGATGTTTTTAACTATTGTGTGTATCTGTATTTTATCTGCCTGTTCACCGCCCTGAGTCCTTCGGGAGAAGGGCGGTATACAAATTTAAAAAAAATATTCATTCATTCATTGTAAACATACAATGTCATTTTTAAATTGCTTCAAATAATGAAATATCTTTCTTCTCTTTTGTGGTGAGTTTAATCCATTAACATTCCAAGATAATAGTCTAATTGCCATTATCAGCGATCGGAAACTTTTGAAGCATCAGCCACAAATCATATCTTTCTTTGGGCCTTGCTCCTCCCACTGTTTCCATCTTGGTAGTAGCAGATTGAGCCTGTTGAGCCTTTTCTTCTTGTTCCTTGCGTTTGACAGCCACTCGTCATCCTTGGCTCTTTTGGAATCTCTGATCCCATCTTAGACACATCCAACACTTGTAAAAGATCTTCTTCCATTACTATCACTTCTTTTTCTTTAATTTCGCCTTCCTTTCTCCTACCATCCGGAGATAGTGGACTTCCAGCTTTAAGCACATAAGCATAAAACTCTCGTGCTTTACTGACTGTATTAAGACGATGTGCTTTCCCTTCATAGTAAACTATTATACTAGTTGGGATGTCCCATCTGTACTCAATCTGACGTTTTTTAAGTTCGTTCACCAAAAAAGCAAATTCCTTCCTACGTCTCAACGTTTTTGGGGGAATTTCCTTTAGTATTAAAATATCTTGGCCAGCCGCTTGAATCTTGTCTCCTTTAAAAGAAGCTTGTAAAATCTCATTTCTCACTGTTCTAGTAGTAAAATAAATGACAATGTCTCTCGGAAGGTTTCTTTGTCTTGCTATCCAGGAATTCACACGATAAATTTTGTCAATATGAAAAGCCACATCTGCTGGCCGAACTGCCAAAATTTCTGCAAAGGCCTCAGAAAAAATTTGCTTCAAATTCTCTTGTCTATTCTCTTTCAGACCACGTATTCTTAGAGCAAATTCCATAGCTCTATATTGTACCAAAACAATTTCATTATCAACTTTATCCATTTTACTTTGAACTGCCTCAATCTTATTTTCCAATTTTAAATTAACTTTCTTTATTTCTTCTACTTCCTGCTCCAGTAAAATCACATTTGATGCCAGACCCTGTACTGCTGACACCAAACCTTCCTTAACTTCTTTATTTCCAATTTGAATTTCTAACATCTGTTTTTTCATCTCTGACATTTCTTCTGTAATTCATTTAAACTTATCTTCTATCTGAGAGGTTTGCAAATTCATAGCATCATTAAGAGATTCTTTCATAAAATCTTTCAAATTATCCTGAAGTAATTCCAAATTTAGTGATTTTGTATCTGCTGTATGTGCTGGAGAAACTCCCGATGTTGATATTCCTGGGGTTTTTGTTACAGTTGTCTTTAATTGTTTTGCTGCCATCTCTTAAAATTTCTCTTTAACTTAATGTTACATATATATCTTCTAAGTCTTTTAAAGAAACAGTCTCAATGTCTCTTCCCCCTTCTCTTTACAATGTTTTAAAAAATCTCCAGCTGGTCTTCAGCAATAAACAGCAAACAGTGAGAATTGTAACACTTTCCTTTTCAACTGCTTAGCTCATTAAAGAACAGCCGCCATTTTCGCTTTAAAGTCAACTCCAAAACTTTAAAAAAAAAATAACAACAGGGAATTGATTTAATTACTTGCTTTTATAGTTAGAGCTCTCCTGTTTCTGTTCAGTCTGGTATTTTCTTCTTTAAGTTAAAATTGGTCGCAGCAGTTGGTCGCGGCAATTAGGTCTGCCGAAGCAGGAAAAAAGCCTCAGATCTGGAGCGCTTTGAAGTTCTGAGGGGACTTAACCCTTCGAGCCCCCTGGTGTCTTCCAGGAGTTCTAGGGAAGCTCTACCTCTGCTTCTTTCGCTCACCTCCTCTTCTTCGCCCGAAGAGGGGGAATTCTGAACCGCTGGGCAGCTGATTGTCGCTGTCTTAGCGGTCCAACACGATCCAGAGGTTGGTGATCAAACAGATCACCTCCATTGCCAACGGAGCCAACCTGGAAGTCTGAACAGAATTATTGTAGGCTACTTCCGCAAAAGGTAATAGGTCTACCCAAGTATCTTGTTGATAATTAATGTAACATCGTAGATATTGTTCCAGTACCAAGTTCGAGCGTTCACAACCTCCATTAGTTTGAGGATGGTGGGAGGAGCTTAATCCTTGGGCGGAGCCTATCAGCCGCAAAAACTCTTTCCAAAATTGAGAAGTGAATTGCACCCCCCAGTCTGAGATTATCCGTTCCGGAACTCCATGGAGTCTGTAGATGTGTTGCACAAACAGCTTTGCCAAAGTTTTTGAAGAAGGTATTTTGGAACATGGGATGAAGTGCACTTGTTTGGAGAACAGGTCAGTAACCACCCAGATTACTGTATTGCCTCCACTTTCGGGTAATTCCACTATGAAATCCATGGATATTTCTTTCTGGCCAGGCTACTGTTTGCAGCAAACCAGGAGGCTTCCCTGGTGGTCTTTTAGCTGCTGCACAAACAGGGCAGCTCGCTATATAGGATTCAATGTCCTTCTTAAGTCCTGGCCACCAAAATTGTCTTTCAGGAGGCGTAAGGTTTTCACGAACCCAAAATGACCAGCCATTTTAGCATCATGACAATGTAGAAGTATGACCTCCCTCAGAGATGCAGGGATGTACAACTTTGCCCCTACCCAAGCCAGTCCATCACGAAGAGTGCACTCATGCGAATGGGCTAAGAACCAGTCGTCCTTGTTTAAGGCTTCCTTGAGCAAATTGGTGAGATCTTCTGGTAATGTTGGATTGGTATGTGCTTGGGTATGAGTAATTGCTGGGGCCGCTAACTGTTGCACTGGGAGTATAGGTCGTGCTACTTCCTTGCGAGTACTGTTGTACTGAGGCAAATGGGAAAGGGCATCCGCCAGAAAATTCTTCCCCCCAGGAATGTATCGTAAAGAAAAATTAAAGTATTGGGCCCATCAAGCTTGTTTTGGCGATAGTTTTCTAGGAGTTTTTAGGGCTTCTAAATTTTTGTGATCAGTCCATACCTCGAAAGGGTGTTTGGCCCCCTCCAAGAATTGTCTCCATGTTCTGAGAGCCCAGTGCACTGCAAAAGCTTCTTTCTCCCAGATGGCCCATCTCTGCTCAGTTTCAGTGAGTTTACGAGATGTGTATGCGCACGATTGTAGCTCACCTTTAGCATTGTTTTGGAGTAAAACTGCTCCGACTGCTACATCGCTAGCATCTGCTTGAACCACGAATGGGGATTCCATGTCAGGGTGCTTGAGGACCAGCTCAGCGGCAAACAATCGGTTCAACTTTTCAAAAGCGGCCTGACAGTCCATTGACCACTCCAGTGGTAAGGATGGTTTGGGTTTAATATTTCCTCTTGTTTTGAGGAGATTGGTGATTGGCAGGGCAATGTCAGCAAACGAGGGAATGAACTGGCAATAAAAGTTAGCAAAACCCAGAAAGCTTTGTAACTGTTTGCGGGTGAGAGGAGGTGCCCACTCCAGTACTGCTTGGACTTTGGCAGGGTCCATCTCCAACCCGTCAGAGGAAATACGGTATCCCAGATAATCGATCTTCATTTGATAGAATTCACATTTAGACAATTTTGCATAAAGTTCAGCGGCCGGTAATTTTTTGAGTACTGCTCTTACTAGCTTCACATGCTCCGCCATGGTCTCTGTGTAGATAAGTATGTCACAAGATAAACAAGAACCCCTTTAAACAAATGTTCATGGAACACTTCATTTATTAGTTGCATGAAAACTGCTGGGGCCCCTTGTAACACAAATGGTAGGACTCGGAATTGAAAGCAACCAAGGGGACAATTGAACGCCGTTTTCCATTCATCCCCTTCTTTTATGCGCACTCTGTAATACGCTTCCCGTAAGTCCAGTTTGGTAAAGAACTTTCCTTTGGCCAAGTGGGCGAGCATGTCTTTCATAAGAGGCACGGGGTATACATTTTCCACGCACACACAGTTCAGGTTTCTATAGTCAACTATCAAGCGAAAGGTGCCATCTTTCTTTTCCCGGAACATGACTGGGGCTGCAATCTGAGGCCTAGCCGGTTGAATGAATCCTCGCTCCAAATTTTTATCTATGAAGTTCCGTAATTCTCCCAATTCCTTCTGGGTCATGGGGTAAGATTTTGGTTTCGGGAGTTTCACCCCTGGTAGAATGTCTATTGCACAGTCTGTGGGCCTATGGGGAGGCAGCACGTCAGAGGCCTTTTCACTAAAAACCTCTCGTAGGTCCCAGTACTCTAGGAATTTTTTCCTCCCCCTCCAGCCGTTCAAACATCGACCCCAGTATCTCAGGGGGATTGGGGTCAGGGGTTTTTTAAATTATCTTCTTCTTTTTTTGTGCCTTTGTGCGGAGTCGCAGCACTCCTGTTCTCTAGTTTATTTTCAGGTTCCATTTTCGGAGCCACGAAAGACCCAGTACGAGAGGCTGGTCCATCCCTGGGGCCACTATGAAGTTTATGATTTCTCAGTGGTCTTCTATGGTCATCTCTAACCATAGAAGATCACTTTGTGTTCTGTCACAAAGTGGGCTGGGCCTCCCCCCGCCACCGACCCATCTAGCTGGCAAAAGGCTATGGGCCTGCTCAATGTTTTTAGTCTTAGTTCCATTTTCTCCACCACCTCGGGGCTGATCGGGTACACCCAGAGTCTAAGAGGGCTAGCATTTCCCCCTGCATTCCTGAGGATGGGATGCACAGTTTTACTGGAACGGTAACGGGGGGCCCTTTCCAACTTACCAGGAGATCCTCGTCTGATTCCAAGGATGGCTCGCTGTCATCTGACCCGGAAGGAGTCCCAAGTTCCTCCTTAATGGGAGGAATGTTCTTGGTGACATCCGCTCCCCTTTTTGTGGCCTCTCACGGTTTTGGTTCCACCTGTGCCATTGCTTTCTTGCCACTAGGGCCTCTGTGGCTCAGGCTGGTAAGACAGTCTGTTATTAACAGCAGCTGCTTGCAATTACTGCAGGTTCAAGCCCCACCAGGCTCAAGGTTGACTCAGCCTTCCATCCTTTATAAGGTAGGTAAAATGAGGACCCAGATTGTTGGGGGCAATAAGTTGACTTTGTATATAATATATAAATGGATTAAGACTATTGCTTGACATAGTGTAAGCCGCCTTGAGCCTTCGGAGAAGGGCGGGATATAAATGCAAAAAAAACCCCAAAAAACTAGGGGTCATCTTTGGCGGCAGTTTCACACGACAATCAGCCGCTCGGTGGCCTTCCTTTCCACATCTGAAACAGCCCGTGGGTTTTGCTTTCCATCCTCCGCTGCAACAGAATCTTTGGCCGGTTCCCTCTGGAAATGAGTTAAAGAGGTTTGCTTTAACTGTTTCATCATTACATTCTTTACCATTAGATCCTTTTAGGAGTGGGATGGATCTCGAGTCTTTAAGTTTGTTGTTTACAAAATTATAGAAAGTGCGATTGGATTTTGTGCGCAGAAGGTCTTCTTCTTGTTTGATGTGGTAATTGGTGTATTCAATCTTTATTTGGTTGCATGTGTTTTTGTAGCAGTTTCTGAAGTTGGCTACATAGCCAGTTTTGTTTTTTCGCCAGAGGGATTTTTTTTTTGGTTTGGAGCTTTTTTATTGATATGGGTAATTTGTTTTTCCTGATTTTGGTGGGGGTTTGTGGTACGTATAGTTTAATGACTCTATTGACTTCAAGTAGGAAAACACTATAGTGGTCTTCAGCAGTGATACAGTTAGAGAATAGAATTTGCCAGTCAAGAGATGAGAGATCGGTGTCTATCAGTTCATAGTTGGCTTTTTTGAAATTGTAGTTTGGTATATCATTATTATGGAGATTATTGTAAGGGCATATATTGAGACAAAAGTCTATCATGCCGTGGTCACTGTTGGAAAAGGGTTCTTTTATTTGTAGTCCATAAATTGAGTTTGCGTTGTTGCAGAAGATGAGGTCAAGACAGTTGTTGAGTCTTGTATTGTTAGTTACTAGTTGATCAAGACCTAGATTTGTAACAACATTGTACAGGGTAGTATGGATGAGTTCAGTTGTACATTCGTTTGTTTTCCAATTATTAAGAGGAAGGTTGAGGTCACCCAGGAAGATGAGAGGATAAGGGCAAGAGGCAGCCCATGTTAGTAGTGTAGTTAACTTGTTCGCATGTGCGATGTCGTAGTTGGGGGCTCTGTAAGCATAGCAAGAAGCGAAGTGTGATGTTAAAGGACAGTTCGCAGACAATAGTTTCTGGAAGAGCGAGTTTTGTGCAACTTGAATATTTTTTAGTTTCAGTGACTTTTTGTAAAAGATAGCCACTCCACCTCCCCTGCGGGTTTCGCGATCGGACCGGAAATCATGATATTCTATGTCTGAAATGATGGAGTCAGGGAGGGATGAGTTCAGCCATGTTTCGCATACAAATATAATGTCGAATGTACCAGTATTTAACAAGAGGAGAAATTCAGGCATTTTGTTTACAATGCTTCTTACATTTATCAGTTTGCATTTAAGTTTGGCAGTGCCTGGTATAGAGGAAATAAGGGGCGTACGTACCTAATTTTGGATGATGGCTGGTTGAAAGTTCTGTACGACGGATGGTTGGATGTTTTGAGTGATGGAGGGTTGGATGTTGGGCAATTGATTGTAGGTTTTTCTTTTTATGCCGTCAGCATGGTAGTCAATGTATAGGTTGGATTCACCTTCATCTTGCCGTTGTTTGAGTTCTGTGCAGAGTTTGCGGGAGCGGATCCGTTGCAGAAATGATAGATCAGGCCGTGATCTAAGTTTGCTATGGTAGGGATTGGTTCTGGCAATGTGAGTTTATAGCATAAATGAACTTTTGTTTGCTGGTCTCGTTTATGCAGATGACGCTACAGGATCTAGGCACCACTGATCCATCACTGTTTTTGTATT
This sequence comes from Ahaetulla prasina, assembly GCF_028640845.1. Lineage (NCBI taxonomy): Eukaryota > Metazoa > Chordata > Lepidosauria > Squamata > Colubridae > Ahaetulla > Ahaetulla prasina. Next base: position 506,224 of record NC_080551.1, on the reverse strand, counting down.
CTGGTCCATCCCTGGAGACTTCGATTATTTCGTCAGGGAAGATGGTGCGTGTATAGTTTTCAATGATGTTACGAACCTTAGTTCACTGGTGTTATCTAATCCAAATAATATAGCATTTTGACGTTTTTGTTCTCTCTCAATGGTATCTTTTAATTAATTAATTAATTGATTAATTAATGATTAATTACTGCAGCAGAGGCCACAATCGAGGAAACTTCATTCTAAAGACTTTGTAAGAAATAGTTTCCGAACAGACAATAAATGGCCAAAGAGCCCCCAGTCAGCTGGAAGCATTGGATAATAAGGTGGAGGGGGGTAATGGCTTGAGGGAGTTGTTCAGACCACCTGAGACAGATCAGTAGAGGAAAAAGGAAGGGTTGGAACAGCAGGTACTAGAGGAAATAAGAGGACATTACTGCCACTACTGCTGGAGAGAAGCCTGTTGCTTTCGGCAAAAGCCCACAACCACCAACTAAGCCGTAATCCTGAGCAGGCAGCCCAAGGAACAACCCAGGCAACAAGGAAGAAATCTTGGGACTGTCCATCTTCCTCTGAAGAATACATCTTTCTGCCAAGAAACTTGAAAAATCCAATCTTCACCCTGACCTATTTTCAATCAACTACAGTCTGGTGTGACATTTAGCTGTCACCATAGATTCAATTGTGGTTAAGGAGGACATTAGCTGTCAGAGTTGATAATCATGGTTTCTTGTAGGACAAGAAAAAATGCACTATAGATCGAAAATTATCAGTTTTTTTAAGGTGGTATTTATGGATATCACATATTTGGGAGCGCATTGTTATTTCATTCTGGCTACCTTAACAGGCTTAACCCATGTCATCAATCAAATGACAAACGTTTGCACAAAATTATAAACAATACTGGGATCTTAGTCTTCACTCACCTTGGTTTTCTTCTTGTGCTTTGGCACAAGTAGATAAGTAGCAAACCACAAGTTTGCTGGTTTTTAATGCCAATTTGTGTAACAGCACTCTTCATCTACATTTTAGCCGATTGAATTGTGCAGAATTAAGTTTTGAACATTTTAGATTTTAAATATTACAATATAATTCAATGTTATCGTGACACATCGGGGGAGTCACACTGGACTTGATTTTTATCTCTGGTCAGTAGTTGAAGGATCTGGTCTTGAGGGATGTAGTCACGGAACCTTTGTCATGGTCAGATCACTCTCTCCTTCGCCTGGACTTTCTGAATGCCACTCAACACCGCATGGAGACGGAACCAATACGTTGGTTCCGTCCCAGGCGCCTGATGGACCCGGAGAGGTTCCGGATGGAGCTTGGGCCATTTCCTGAGAGTCTGGCTCACGGCACGGCTGAGGAACTAGTCATGGCCTGGGAACGGGCTGCGGCTGGGGCTTTAGACCGTGTCGTGCCTCTGCGGCCTCTGACCCGGCGCAGATCCCAACCAGCTCCTTGGTTCTCCGAGGAGCTGAGGGGGATGAAACGCCGGAGAAGACGCCTAGAGAGTTCCTGGAGGTCCAGCCGTTCAGAGGCTGATCGGACACTAGTTAGGTCCTATAGTAGGACCTACCTAGTGGCACTGAGGGAAGCGAGACGTTGCTACATCTCCTCCCTCATTGCGTCGGCAGATAACCGCCCGGTCGCCCTGTTTCGGGTGACTCGTTCCCTCCTTCACCAGGGGGAGCGGGATGACCCATTGCAGGGACGCGCTGAGGAGTTTAACGGTTATCTATACGATAAAATCGTTCAGCTTCGGGACGGTCTGGACCAAAATTGGGTGGATCCAGGTGGGACGCCGGAGAGCGGTCTTGTTGAGATTGTTTGGGATGAGTTTGACCCTGTGGCTCCCGAGGACATGGACAGGTTGCTGGGTAGGTTGAATGCCACCACGTGTTTACTGGACCCGTGCCCCTCCTGGTTGGTACTGGTCACTCATGAGGTGACATGAGGCTGGCTCCAGGAGATTACGAATGCTTCTTTGTTGGAGGGGGTCTTTCTGGCCGCCTTGAAAGAGGCGGTGGTGAGGCCCCTCCTCAAGAAGCCTTCCCTGGACCCAGCTGTTTTAGGTAATTATCGTCCGGTCTCCAACCTTCGCTTCGCGGCGAAGGTTGTAGAGAGTGTGGTGGTATGTCAATTTCCCCGGCACCTGGATGAAACTGTCTATCTGGACCCGTTCCAGTCCGGCTTCCGGCCCGGATATAGTACTGAGACGGCTTTGGTCGCATTGGTTGATGATCTCTGGAGGGCCAGGGATAGGGGTTGTTCCTCTGCCTTGGTCCTATTAGACCTCTCAGCAGCTTTTGATACCATTGACCATGGTATCTTGCTGCACCGGTTGGAGGGATTGGGGGTGGGAGGCACCGTTTATCAGTGGTTCTCCTCCTATCTCTCCGATCGGTCGCAGACGGTGTTGACAGGGGGGCAGAGGTACTTTTCCACACCAGGCCACCCCAACGAAGCTATCGAAGTGCTGTCCCGGTTTCTGGAAGCCGTACGGGTCTGGATGGGGAGAAACAGGCTCAAGCTCAATCCCTCCAAGACAGAGTGGCTGTGGATGCCGGCATCCCGGTACAGTCAGCTGCGACCGTGGCTGACTGTTGGGGGCGAGTCATTGGCAGAGGGTGCGCAACTTGGGCGTCCTCCTGGATGAATGGCTGTCTTTTGAAGACCATTTGACGGCCGTCTCCAGGAGAGCTTTTTACCAGGTTCGCCTGGTTCGCCAGTTGCGCCCCTTTCTAGACCGGGATGCCCTATGCACGGTCACTCACGCTCTCGTGACATCTCGTCTGGATTACTGCAATGCTCTCTACATGGGGCTCCCCTTGAGGAGCACCCGGAGACTCCAGGTAGTTCAGAATGCGGCTGCGCGGGTGATAGAGGGAGCCCCTCGTGGCTCCCATGTGACACCCCTCCTGCGCAGACTGCACTGGCTACCTGTGGCCTTCCGGGTGTGCTTCAAGGTTTTGGTAATGATCTTCAAAGCGCTCCATGGCATAGGGCCGGGCTATTTACGGGACCGTCTGCTGCTACCGAATACCTCTCACCGACCCGTGCGCTCTCACAGAGAGGGACTCCTCAGGGTGCCGTCGGCTAGGCAGTGCCGTCTGGCGACACCCAGGGGAAGGGCCTTCTCTGTGGGGGCTCCCACCCTTTGGAACAAGCTTCCCCCAGGACTTCGTCAACTTCCGGACCTCTGAACCTTTCGCCGCGAGCTTAAAACTCATCTATTCATCTGCGCAGGACTGGACTAGATTTTAGATTTTAAATTTAAACTGGTTTTAATGGGTTTTATTATGTATACTGTTATTTTTAATTATTCGGCTATTTGGAATAAGTTTTTTAATTGATGTTTTATTTTGTATTTATATGTATTTTTTATCTGCCTGTAAACCGCCCTGAGTCCCTAGGGAGATAGGGCGGTATAAAAATACGAAAAATAAATAAATAAATAAATAATTCAAAGTGCAGCCAATTACAGATCAAAGCCCCCAAATACTCAGCCTAGAAAGCAGAATTAGGCAGAATTCACTAGCTCGTACAGAAAAATTGGAAACTTAAGGCCAGAGAAACAAAAGCTAAACTAAACACAATATTCTTGACCAGTCACTTTCTCAGTTACTGATTTTTCCTGCAGCAAAACAGCCTTTGGTTTCGAGGCTTATTCCAGGATTCCTCAGAGCCTGCTGAGGTAGGAAAGCACATGCAAAATAACCCCAGAGAGGGGCTGGGATAATCTGATTCTGTACATAACTAAGAGAGGCCCACATCTTGCTGAGGGAAGGTAGGTTGAGAATAATCCTGCAGGAAGGGGCCTATAATCTAAGTAACTCCTGAGAGCTTGGAAGGCAACCACATGCAAAAAAAAAAAAGGGGGGGGTGTCACTCTTTTTCTACATAAACCCAATTGTATTCCTCTGATTGTGAGCTGCTGACAGTCATTTGCTCAAACAAACAAATAATTGTCATAGTTTAAAGTGACTTTGATCTTATTTCCTGTCTTTCAACAGGTCTTCGCTCATGGGACATTGACCTTCAATTCTGTGACCTGAATAAGCAGCTCAAACTCTTTGTTACGTGTCATCTTGCTCACTTTTCATCAGAGGTCAAAGGTCAGAGTCCATTTCTTCATCTTTTGACATTCCAATAAGCATTGTGGATAAGATACTGATAACCAGCATAGGACCCACTTAAAAGGCAGAAATCTCCATAAATTGGTCGGCTTGCATGGAGTCCCCACTTGCCCCTAGACTTCTGCAATGCATTCCACAGGGGGCTGCACTTTAAGTGATCCAAAATATAGCGGTTTGTCTGTCAGCCCCCAGGAGGCAGATCCAGCAGTTTTGGCTGCAGTCACTTGACGGCACATCACTGGCCCTGGTTAAAGAGATGCTTGTCAACTTTCGCACTGGCCAAAAACACTCTGGTTCTGCTGAGCAGTTGAATGCTGATCGCTTTTGGTCTGCCCAGATCAAATTAGACTGTGAATTGTTAATTTAATATTCATTTTCAAAATTGGCCTTCCCCTAGGCGGGTTTTCTTCTTCAAGCATATGACCAGAATTATATGTAATATTCCTGAGATGGTTGCACCATAATTTTGTGTAAGACACTTGCAAATACTAAGCTTATGTGTGTTTGCTCAAGAGTAAAGCAAATAAATAAAGCAAATCGGTTGAAACTTTTATCATATCCTTCGTTATTAATAAGTAAGCGGTTGCATATTAATCCCAAATCACATGAGAAATTGATGTATTATTATAGCTCAAAATAACAAGGAATATATTTTATGGCAATTGGGCTAAACAAAGGATTCCTACTTTAAAATGGTGGATTTTAATCACTGTTTTAAAGATTTTAGGAGGTTGTCTTTTGAGTTTGACATGTTAATACGTATTTGGAATTGGCAACTAAGCATTGTGTCCTTGATGCTTTGGCATTTTCATTTTTAGCTTTTTTAAAGAGAAACTGTGGTTGAATAGAAAGTAAGAATTCATTTTTATGAAGTATTAAAAATTGAAATGAAGTTATTATTATATTCCAATTGATCTGTGAAAGGAAGAATTGGAATATCTGATTTTGGAAAATCAGTAGGTCAAGATATTAAAACGTGAAATATATTTCCTATGATTTAGCAATGAAATTAATTCATAAGAAAATACAGATGAAACTCAAAAAATTAGAATATTGTGCAAAAGTTCATTTATTTCAGTAATGCAACTTAAAAGGTGAAATTAATATACGAGATAGACTCATTACATGCAAAGCGAGATAGTTCATGTCTTGATTTGTCATAATTTTGATGATTATGGCTTACAGCTCATGAAAACCCCAAATTCACAATCTCAGAAAATTAGAATATTGTGAAAAGGTTCAATATTCTAGGCTCAAAGTGTCCCACTCTAATCAGCTAATTAAGCCGTAACACCTGCAAAGGGTTCCTGAGCCTTTAAATGGTCTCCCAGTCTGGTTCAGTAGGAATCACAATCATGGGAAAAACTGCTGACCTGACAGTTGTGCAGAAAACCACCATTGACACCCTCCATAAGGAGGGAAAGCCTCAAAAGGTAATTGCAAAAGAAGTTGGATGGTCCCAAAATGCTGTATCAAAGCACATTACTAGAAAGTCATGTGGAAGGGAAAAAGGTGGAAGAAAAAGGTGCACAAGCAGCAGGGATGACCACAGCCTGGAGAGGATTGTCGGGAAAAGGCCATTCAAAAGTGTTGGGGACTTTCACAAGGAGTGGACTGAGGCTGGAGTCAGTGCATCAAGAGCCACCATACACAGACAGATTTTTATTTATTTATTTATTTATTTAATTTATTTCGATTTTTATACCGCCCTTCTCCCGAAGGACTCAGGGAGTACAGCCAAGTAAAATTCAATATATAAACATTAAGAGAAATTAAAAAGCATATTATAATGTGGCCGAAATTTTAAAACAAATTAAAATCTTAAAATATAAATAACCCCAATAAAAATTCAGTCCAGTCCCGCTTGAATAAATAGGTACGTTTTCCTGGACATGGGCTTCAAATATCATATTCCTCTTGTCAAGCCGCTCCTGAACAACAAACGTCAGAAGCGTATTATCTGGGCTAAAGAAAAAAAGAACTGGTCTGTTGCTCAGTGGTCCAAAGTCCTCTTTTCTGATGAGAGCAACTTTTGCATCTCATTTGGAAACCAAGGACCCAGAGTCTGGAGGAAGAAAGGAGAGGCTCACACTGCAAGATGCTTGAAGTCCAGTGTGATGTTTCCACAGTCTGTGTTGATTTGGGGAGCCATGTCATCTGCTGGTGTTGGTCCACTGTGCTTCATTAAGTCCAGGCTCAATGCAGCCGTCTATCAGAAGATTTATCTATTATCATCTATAATCATCTATTACAATGTCCTTCTGGTCGAAGACTACTTCAGCTTCAATTGCAACAATACACGAGCACACAATAGATTTAAGCTTAATGTTAACCGCTCCAATCTTGATTGCAGAAAATATGACTTCAGTAACAGAGTTGTTAATACTTGGAATACACTACCTGACTCTGTGGTCTCTTCCCAAAATCTCCAAAGCTTCAATCTAAAACTGTCTACTATTGACCTCACCCCATTCCTAAGAGGTCTGTAAAGGGTGTGCATAAGAGCACAAGAGTGTCTACCGTTCCTGTCCTGTTTCCTTTCTTTATATTCAATTAATATAGTTATTACATACTCATATTTATATGTATGCTTATATATTGTATAGTTATTTCATGCTTGTGCTTATATATACTGTGTGACAAAATAAATAAATAAATAAATAAAAATAAATTTTGGAGCACTTCATGCTTCCTTCCACAGACGAGCTTTATGGGGATGCTGACTTCATTTTCCAGCAGGACTTGACACCTGCCCACGTTGCCAAAAGTTCCAAAACCTGGTTCAATGCCCATGGGATTACTGTGCTTGATTGGCCAGCAAACTCGCCTGACCTGAACCCCATAGAGAATCTATGGGGCATTGCCAAGAGAAAGATGAGAGACATGAGACCAAACAATGCAGAAGAGTTGAAGGCCGCTATTGAAGCATCCTGGTCTTCCATAACACCTCAGCAGTGCCACAGGCTGATAGTTTCCATGCCACGCCGCATTGAGGCAGTAATTGATGCAAAAGGGTCCAAAACCAAGTACTGAGTACATATGCATGCTTATACTTTTCAGAGGTCCAATATTGTTCTATGTACAATCCTTGTTTTATTGATTTCATGTAATATTCTAATTTTCTGAGATTGTGAATTTCCGGTTTTCATGAGCTGTCAGCCATAGTCATCAAAATTATGACAAATCAAGGCGTGAACTATCTCGCTTTGCATGTAATGAGTCGATCTCATATATTAGTTTCACCTTTCAAGTTGCATTACTGAAATAAATGAACTTTTGCACGATATTCTAGTTTTTTGAGTTTCACCTGTATTATTTTAGAAGAACACCTCAATAATTTTTAAAGGGAAGATATTAGAGTTCCTATGACCTATGCTAATGACGTAAGAAATTTACATTCTTAATACGGTATATGTCAGAATTTGTCATCTTATGAAGAGTTTTGGTTTTTCCAGCTTTGCAGCACAGAAGGTAATGCTGTAGAACTGGAAAAAATGTTATTATTTATTTATTTATTTATTTATTAGATTTCTAGACCGCCCTTCTCCCGAAGGACTCAGGGCGGTGTACAGCCTTATTTAAAACACATAGATACACAATACAAATCCCAAATTTAAAATACATTTAAAATGAAATATTTAACCAGCCAATTTAAACTAAAACGGTTGAAGACCGATATAAAACCTTTAGAATATAAAATTATAAATAAATTAGTACAATTAAAATTAAATTAAAATTAAATTAACTAAATATTAAATTAAAATAAATATTTAGGCTAGTCCCGCCCGATTGAATAGTAGAGTCTTCAGTTCCCGCTTGAAGGTATGGAGGTCGGGAAGTTGGCATAACCCTGGAGGTAACTCATTCCATAGGTACGGTGCTGCCACAGGGAAGGCTCTCCCCCTGGGGGTCACCAGCTGGCACTGTTTGGCTGATGGCACCCGGAGCAGGCCCGCTCTGTGGGAGCGCACAGGTCGTTGGGAGGCTATCGGTGGCAGAAGGCGGTCTCATAAATAGCCCAGTCCTAAGCCATGGAGCGCTTTAAAGGTGAGCACCAGCACCTTGAATTGCACCCGGAAGGCTACCGGCAGCCAGTGCAGGTCGCGCAGGATAGGTGTTATGTGGGAGCAACGTAATGCTCCCACGATTACCTGCGCAGCCGCATTCTGGACTAGCTGGAGCCTCCCGGTGCTCTTCAAGGGGAGCCCCACGTAGAGAGCATTGCAATAGTCCAGGCAAGAGGTAACGAGGGCGTGAGTGACCATGCGTAAGGAGTCCCCATCGAGAAAGGGGCGCAACTGGCGCATCAGGCGAACCTGATAGAATGCTTCCCTGGCGACGGCCGTCAAATGTTCTTCTAAAGACAGCCGATCGTCCAGGAGAACGCCCAAGTTGCGCACACTTCCCCTGGGGGTCAGAACTTCACCCCCCACAGTCAGCGAAGGCGTAAGCTGACTGTACCGGGACGCCGGAACCCACAGCCACTCTGTCTTGGTAGGGTTGAGTTGGAGCCTGTTCCTCCCCATCCAGACCTGCACGGCCTCAAGACACCGGTCCATCACCTCGACAGCTTTGTTGGGGTGGTTCAGGGTGGAAATGTACAGCTGAGTATCATCAGCGTACAGTTGATAATCCACCCCGAAACCGCGGATAACCTCACCCAGCGGCTTCATATAGATGTTGAACAGGAGAGGCGAGAGAACCGACCCCTGAGGCACCCCACAAGTGAGGGACCTAGAGGTCGATCTCTGCCCCCCTGCCAACACCGTCTGTGAACGGTCAGAGAGATAGGAGGAGAACCACCGATAAACGGTGCCTCCCACTCCCAATCCCTCCAACCGCCGCAGCAGGATACTATGGTCGATGGTATCAAAAGCCGCTGAGAGATCTAACAAGCTGGCTCCAGGGGATTACTAATGCTTCTTTGTTGGAGGGGGTCTTCCCTGCCGCCTTGAAAGAGGCGGTGGTGAGACCCCTCCTCAAGAAGCCTTCCCTGGACCCAGCTATTTTAGGTAATTATCGTCCGGTCTCCAACCTTCGATTCGCGGCGAAGGTTGTAGAGAGTGTGGTGGCACGTCAATTATCCCAGTACCTGGATGAAACTGTCTATCTAGACCCATTCCAGTCCGGCTTCCGGGCCGGATACAGCACGGAGACGGCTTTGGTCGCGTTGGTTGATGATCTCTGGAGGGCCAGGGATAGGGGTTATTCCTCTGCCTTGGTCCTATTAGACCTCTCAGCGGCTTTTGATACGATCGACCATGGTATCCTGCTGCACCGGTTGGAGGGATTGGGAGTGGGGGGCACCGTTTATCGGTGGTTCTCCTCCTATCTCTCTGACCGGTCGCAGACTGTGTTGACGGGAGGGCAGAGGTCGACCTCGAGACACCTCACTTGTGGGGTGCCGCAGGGATCGATTCTCTCGCCCCTCCTGTTCAACATCTATATGAAGCCGCTGGGTGAGATCATCAGTGGCTTCGGTGTGAGGTATCAACTGTACGCTGATGATACTCAGCTGTACTTTTCCACACCAGGCCACCCCAACGAAGCTGTCGAAGTGCTGTCCCGGTGTCTGGAGGCCGTACGGGTCTGGATGGGGAGAAACAGGCTCAAGCTCAATCCCTCCAAGACAGAGTGGCTGTGGATGCCGGCACCCTGGTACAGTCAGCTGCAGCCACGGCTGACTGTTCGGGGCGAGTCACTGGCCCCAATGGAAAGGGTGCGTAACTTAGGTGTTCTCCTGGATGGACGGCAGTCTTTTGAAGATCATTTGACGGCCGTCTCCAGGAGAGCCTTTTACCAGGTTCGCCTGGTTCGCCAGTTGCGCCCCTTTCTAGACCGGGATGCCCTATGCACAGTTACTCATGCTCTCGTGACATCTCGCCTAGATTACTGCAATGCTCTCTACATGGGGCTTCCCTTGAGGAGCACCCGGAGGCTCCAGTTAGTCCAGAATGCAGCTGTGCAGGTGATAGAGGGAGCCCCTCGTGGCTCCCATGTGACACCACTCCTGCGCAGACTGCACTGGCTACCTGTGGCTTTCCGGGTGCGCTTCAAGGTTTTGGTAACCATCTTCAAAGCGCTCCATGGCTTAGAGCCGGGCTACTTACGGGACCATCTGCTGCCACCGACTGCCTCCCACCGACCCGTGCGCTCTCACAGGGAGGGACTCCTTGGGGTGCCGTCCACCAGGCAGTGCCGACTGGCGACACCCAGGGGAAGGGCCTTCTCTGTGGGGGCCCCCACCATCTGGAATGAACTTCCCCTGGGACTCCGTCAACTTCCCGACCTTCGAACCTTTTGCCGCGAGCTTAAGACACATCTATTTATTTGCGCAGGACTGGGCTAGGATTTTAATTTAATGTAGTTTTAATGGGGTTTTATTATTTTAATTATAAATTTTGATTTGGCCTTATTCAATAAGTTCTTTAATTAGTGTTTTATTTTGTATTTATATTTGTGTATTTGTGTTTTTAATAGGCTGTAAACCGCCCTGAGTCCCTTGGGAGATAGGGCGGTATAAAAATGTGATTAAATAAATAAATAAATAAATAAGGACCAGGACAGAGGAACATCCCATGTCCCGAGCCCTCCAGAGGTCATCCACCAACACGACCAAAGCCGTCTCGGTGCTGTAACCAGATCTGTAACCAGATCTGGAACGGGTCTAGAAAGACAGTTTCCTCCAGGTATTGGGGAAGCTGATATGCCACCACACTCTCAACAACCTTCACCAAAAAGCGAAGGTTGGAGACTGGACGATAGTTTGCCAATACAGCTGGGTCCAAGGAAGGCTTCTTGAGGAGGGGCCTCACCACCGCCTCTTTCAGGGCGGCGGGAAAAGTGCCCTCCAACAAGGAGGCGTTGGTAATTCCCAGGAGCCAGCCTCGTGTCACCTCCCGTGTGGCCAGTACCAACCAGGAGGGACACGGGTCCAATAAACGTGATGGGATTCAGCCTAGCCAACAACCTGTCCATGTCATAGGGAGTCACAGGATCGAACTCAGCCCAAATACTATCCACAAGACTCGTCCCCGTCCCCTCGCCTGGATCTATCCAATCAGTGTCCAGCCCATCCCGGATCCAAGCGATTTTATCGGACAGATACTGTACAAAATCCTCAGCATGCCCCTGCAAGGGGTCCTCCCGAGCCTCCTGCGAAAGCAGGGAGCGGGTCACCCTAAACAGGGTGGCTGGGCAGTTATCTGCCGATGCGATAAGAGCGGAGAAATAGGTATGTTTCGCCGCTTTTATCGCCACTAGATAGGTCTGAATATAAGACCTAACTAGTGTTCGGTCAGATTCGGTACGGCTGGACCTCCAGGCACTCTCTAGGCGTCTTTTCCGGCGCTTCATCTCCCTCAACTCCTCATTATACCAAGGAGCTGGGCGAGTTCGGCGCTGGGTCAGAGGCCGCAAAGGCACGACGCGATCCAAAGCCCCGGCGGCCACCCCTTCCCAGCCACCAGTTCTTCGACCGAGTCGTGGGCTAATTCCCCAGGAAATGGCCCAAGCTCCGTCAGGAACCTCTCCGGGTCCATCAGGCGCCTGGGACGGAACCATCGAACCGGCTCCATCTCCCTGCGGCAGGGTGCAGCGGTTTGAAAGTCTAGCTGAAGGAGTAAATGATCTGACCATGACAAGGGTTTAACAATTAATTCCCCTAAATCCAGATCATTTAGCCACTGTCCCGAGACGAAAATCATGTCCAGAGTGTTACCCCCAGTGTGGGTGGGACCATTAACTACTTTGGTCAGCTCCAAGGCCGCCATGGAAGCCATGAACTCCCGAACTGCCGTTGACGATTCTCCCACCGACGGCAAGTTGAAATCCCCCATAACCATAAGTCTGGGGGTCTCAACCGCCGTCCTGGCTATCATCTCCGACAGCTCGGGCAGGGCTGCTGCCACGCAGCAAGGAGCCAGGTACGTGACCAGCATGCCCACCTGCACCCCACGGCCCCACTTAACCAGAAGGGTTTCACAACTGGCTATCTGCGGGACAGTGACCTCCCTCGGTTCTAGACCCTCGTGAATAACAACCGCTACCCCCCCACCCCTACCCTGGGCCCTCGGTTGATGGAATGCCTGGAAACCTGGTGGGCACATCTCGACCAGGGGAACCCCCCGCTTCTGCGCCCAACCAGGTCTCCGAAATGCCCATCAGGTCCGCCCCCCCTCTTGAATAAGATCAGCTATGAGGGGGGCTTTATTTATGACGGACCTGGCATTGCATAGCAGCAACCGAAGGTCCAGGTTCCTGGGGACATAGCCACTCGGGAAATGAGACAAGCTTGGGGGCCCGGAGCGCACAATCGCTCGCAAACAGCGAGAGCGTACTCCCCGCACATGATATGAGCCCCCCGCTTCCGCCATATCTGCCCCTCCCTCGTACCGTGCCAATAGATAAGCCCTTAAATGGTTGAGTTTTAACCTCCTCCACTACCTCCGTATCCAAGACCTCCAAATCAGGAACCCTAGCAGGGACCAGCCTAACCCCCCGTGGGTGTCCCCCCCCCACCCAACCCACCCTCCCTCCCCATAAATGGCTTATTTAAAAATTTAATAAAACACATATTTAAAAAACCCCTAAGCCTCTTTTTTGCTGCATGCCACCTCTCCGGATTCTAAAATCCGTCATCAAGGTAGGCCTTCGATGGGGTTGATGGAAATATCATCAAGTTCAAAAAAGGCATACATAATAAAATAACGCTGTACAAAAAGTATTATTATTTATATTGTAAATCACTATGTTGACCATTGCATTATTCTCCATATTGGTTTATTGTTGCCCAAGTAATCCTCTCATCAATGATTAGAAATGAAATTCTAATAAAATCCAGTTTAGAGAGGTATAGAGAATGAAATATTGAAATTATTCAGGAAAACTCTGGGAATCGATACAGACCAGATGTTGCCAATGTAATGCACCTCACCAAATAAGTGAGGTGCATCACTTGGATTCTGGTTTTATTTCATACATAAAATATTAAAGAAGTATACACGGCTATTTCTTTACTGTTCTTTATTTCCGGTGGCATCTGCATTGAGCCCTGCAAGGTGGAGGCTTCTGGCGTTCCTTCAATTCAATCGCTTCTCTGTTGGGACCCCAGAAGCGCCCCTTCCCTGCAGCGACGTTGGCCTTTGCAATGAGGAGGACCCGCCCCTCCGCCGTTCTGTGGCTGAACTTTTCACCCAGGCCCCTTTTTTATTGATTTTATTGTAATTTCTGGGAGCCCGCAAGCTGAGTAAACGGCTGCTGCTGTGGAAAGCCAACCAGAGCCGGCGCTGAGGCGGGAATCCGAGTTCGGGCATCCCAAGCAAAGGCGTCCCGTACCCCAAAAGGACCCCCCGCCAGACCGAGAATTCAGGCAGCCAGCGGACCTTTCGGCGGAAGGCGCCGGACGTCCAGCGCCTGAAACTTCTGTCTTTGGGGCGTCCAAACCGGCGGGGGGGGGGAGGCAGCGCTGCGCCATCGGGGCCGGGGAGCGAGACCGCCGCAAGGCGAGGAGCGCCTTAGCGGGCGGGCAGCTGGCGGCCTGGCTTTCGAGCCTCCCGGCAGGAAGACCGCCGGCCGGTCCACGCCCCTGTCTGCGCCGGCCTTCGGTCCCCAGCTGCGGCGGAGGAGGGCGCCCATCTCCGCCTTCTCGCTCGCGGGCCTCGGCGTTCAGGCGGCGCCCAGCGGCGGCAGGCGCGGCCGCGGCTCACAAGGGGTTACGGCTGCCTGGGCGGGCGGCTCCTCCTCCGTGCGCTGACAGCAGCAGCAGCAGCAGCTGTCTGGTGCTCCCGGGCCCGCCGGCCGGCTAGTCGCCGCGGGCATCCGAACGGGGGGCGGTGCCGGCAGGGGACCCCGCGAGGAACGCCCGCCGCCGGGCAGGTGAGGCGGGGCGCGCGGCGGCGGCATTTGCGGAGAAGCAAGCGGGCGGGCGGGCGGGCGGGCGTCCCCTCGGCGCATCGGGGCGGCCCTGATCGTCCGGCGCGAGGGAGCTCGCCTCCGTTAGCTCCCCCAGGATCTGCCGCGTTGGGGCCTTTGGGAGGCAGGGAGGGCGCGGCGGTCCGCGAGGGGCGCGCCGAGCGAAGCTTCCTCAGCCGCGGAGAGGCGGCATCTGCCCGCCGCCCTGCGGGGAGGGCTCCTCGGCCAACGCCCGCCGGTCTCCCGCGGGGAGGGAAGCCAGGGAACTTGCTGCGCGCTCTCGCCCGGCGCGCCCACTGCGGCAAATCCCGCAGCTGGCGCCCTCTGCTCCGAAGGCCCGGCGCCCCGCCCATCCCCGGGGCCGAGCAGCCGGTCTCCAGCCGAGGGGTCTCCTGGCCGCGCGGCTGCCTCCCCCTCGAGCGCCGAGGACGCGCCATTGCCCCGGGCGCCTCGCCTCCGGCCTCCGCAGCCATGCCGGGCGTTGGGGGCCCGTCCCTCCGACGATTGGCAGAAGGGCAGGAAATCGGTGTGGGGCCCGTGAAAGAGGCTCCGTGGATCGGGCAAAAGGAAGGAAAGCCCCCCCAGGCCTCGGCCCCGAAAGTCGGAAAGCGCCAGGAGGGCCGCCCTTCTCCTTCCCGGCCGGGGAAGGTCACGGGCAGGCAGGCACAGCGTTGAGCCATCCGCCGGTGGGCTCCTCCGGGGCCTCCGCCCAGGCCCTCAAGGGAAGGCTGGCCAGGGGTGGCGCCTGTCTTTGGGGAGCAGAGCAGACCTGCCTTCTGGGCTCCCCTTAAGGGCCCGGCTCCTACAGGGGTCACTGACCCACCTCCCTTCCCTCATTCAGGCAGGCCAGGCCAGAGCAAATTGGAGTTTGGGGGCAAATATCCTGCCAAGATTACAGGAGAACCTGCTGCCTCCTCCGAAGGAGGGATCTGGGGCATCTTCCACTGGCAGAGAAAGAATTCTTGCCCTAATCGCCACAGGGTAGAGCAAGGAGCCCCTGCGAAGATGCTGCTCAGGGGATCTTTGCAATCCGGAGCTTGATCATTTGCTGAGCCTGCCAAGAGTTTAAAGATGCTTCTGAATCTATTATCTCCTGCCTGGGTAGACCATCGTTCCCATTCTTCCCACTCTGTGAAGGTTACTGGTGGGAGCAAAACTCAGGCGGGAACTTTACACTTTCCAGTTTCAGGTTGCACATCAACCATTTGGAGGTGAAGACAAGGTCTAGCTGCTAGACTCTTAGCATATAGCCACCTCTGTGGATTGGGTGTGAAATTTTGTGTGACAAACCCATGGTTGCCATGATACAGTGAATTTCCAATCATTCCCAGAAATTCCTACTCGGAGGTCGATATCCCACAGCACAGATAGTTGAAAGAACTGGATCCACTTGGCAAGACCTGATTGCGATTCCCAAGTTTTCTCTAAGCTCAGTGTAAGCAGGCCATCCTTCACAATTCATCATCTCCACAAGAGGTCAGTGTTAGATTGTCCCAGATGACCATTAGCATCTTATCACTCTTATAGCATCTGGCAAAAGCAGGCAAGCAGATCTAAGACAGCAGTAGCCCCATTCCCAGGAACCGAGGGTTACCAGGCCCGCTTGCTCACGCGTGACACGTATGGGCAAAGGTCTGTCTGTCTCTCCCTCTGTCCATCTGTTTAATCTATCAAATTTATAAGTCACTCGTGTCCCTCACAGAGGGACTCAGCATTTACCAACAGCAGTATGGGCCCAGACTCCCTTCATTTGGACACTGTGCTGAGGCAGTTTGGTCTGAAAGGGACCAAACAGCCCATTTCCCTCCCCTCGCCACCACCTGCCAAACCTCACCTTCCAGTTTCTCCTGTCTTCCATTGGTTCCAAGCCAGCCCCAATTGGTGATCACAGAGTCGGCGATATTCCTTCTCTGCCACTCCCCCAATTGCTTTATACATCCCTCAGGGGAAGGTAACCATCTTCAATAATACCAGCCCATACCAGTACCTCACCTCCACCTTGCTGGTGTCTTGAGTAGAAGTGGAGCTCTGTGCCCCTTACTGAGCCAGCCATGGGCCCTTCCATCTTGTCTGTCAAGAGTCACTCTCATCTTACTGGTCTCTAAAACCTTTGAAAAATCTGTCTTCAGATATTTCTTGGCCCATTCTTGCCGTTTCAACTTCAGCTTCAATCACAACAATATAAGAGCAAACAATAGATTTAAACTTAATGTTAACCGCTTCTATCTTGATTGCAGAAAATATGACTGCTGTAACAGAGTTGTTAATGCTTGGAACACACTACCTGACTCTCTGGTCTCTTCTCAAAATCCCCAAAGCTTTAACCAAAAACTGTCTACTATTGACCTCACCCCATTCCTAAGAGGTCTAAGGGGCGTGCATAAGAGCACAAACGTGCCTACCGTTCCTGTCCTATTGTTTTCTTTCATTATATCCAATCAATATAGTTATTACATACTTATGCTTATATATATATATATATGTTTATATATTATATAGTTACTTTCATGCTTATGCTTATATATACTGTTGTGACAAAATAAATAAAATAAACTTATGTGCCTTGTTCAGTGGTGGTCGGGTTTCATCCTTCCTTACCTTGGCCATGTCTCTGGGCACTGAACACCTTGTACTTCTGGGCACTTCAGGTAGGTTGCAATTCTGGAATATGACAGCACTGGAGGATAATGGATTCCTAGTAGTTTCACATTTGATTCTTCTCAAATTTTTGGCAGTTAATTCGCATCTTTTGTTCTCAACACATTTCTTGTGGCCCTGATGACTATTTACAACAAAACATTTAATGGTTCTGTGATCACACCCCAATTTCAAGAGTGCTTTATTCCTCTGAAAGACTTTTTACAATTATTGACTTATCAGAGTCAGTTAAATCTCTTTTTTTGGCCCATTTTGTCTGAGGAAAAGAAGCTGCCTAATAATAATTGGGTGTTGATCTCCTTAGGTCACATCCTCCCTCATTTACACAAATACACATCACCTGAATGTGCTTATATTCACTAAGCATTCCAGTTTATACAGCTTGGAGGTAGAAATATGCATAAAAATGATGATATAGTCAACTTAGTCACTTGTCAAATAATTCTGCACGCAATATAATTCATCGGAGATTCTGTTCTGAATCTATTAAATTCCTCAAATATTGTATTTGAAGGAGTGAACATCAAATTTTCTATCTTAGCAATGTAAAAAAGATTGACTCATGATTTGGTTTTACAAGATGCTGGCATTATTTTGAGAAAAAAATGGAAATCTTTTAATGGCAAAAATGTCAGTATGTCGACAAACCTCTAAAACAACTCTGAATCTCAAACAAAATTATAAATAAATTTCCCATTTGTTCAAATAATTTCTGAAGCATATCTGATATGATTATTTTTTTTCCTGAAGATTGCTGTAACTAGCCCCTCCTTGCCATTTTTCTAATATGTATATTATAAACCAAAAAAGAAAATATCTCAAGCAAGCAAAAGTAAAATACAAGCCTGCCCCACTTTTTTCCTTTTTATCTTTCTGTAGCTTTAACAATTTTCTTTTAGTAGAACTCAGTAAGCTACAACAGCACTACATCTCCAAGTCTAATTCATTAGCTTTTTTGTTATATATACTCCACCAATTAGATGTAATCTTTAACATGAAATAGAAAGCATTGCCAAGGAAGTCTGGTCTCTTTAACAGGCTTGGAGCAAATTTATGCCAAAGCACTTTTGTTAAAAGTAAAAATGATATAAATAAGGTTTTTTGAAAAAAACAAAGACTACCCCTAATCCATTTTAAAATTTCTAAAATATTTTCTTTTTTTTTTTCCTTAAATCAAAGTTTCTTTCTCTTTCATTTTTATCTAATCCCAAAAGAAGGTTTAGCTCATTGCAAGGAATCTTATCTTTGCCAAAAAAATAAATCTGTACCTGTAAGATTAAATACTTCCCAGAGTGATTAAGAAATGAGGAAGGTGGGGTTTAATGCCCTATAGCTTACATCAAAATTAAGAGCACAGGTAGAATCATGGAATTTCCAGCAGTTCATCTTTCAAACCCACTGCAAAGCTTCCTTTTCTGCAGTTGACTCATGAGGAGCTGCTGTCCAGAGTGCAATTTATTATACAATTGATCTGACAAGATCACATCAACCAGAAACCAGCTTCCAGACAGTGCTCATAGCTCCTTCAAAGACGTCAGCCTGCCATAATTTCCCACCAGAAGCCCTGAAAACCAAGTGCAATTTCCTTGCAGTTGGTTCATAGTTTAGGAGAATGAACAGGAGAAAATATCAACAGGAGCAGTCATAATCAACTCTGGACATGATAACTTTCCAATAGCCTTGAGTGTTGAAGCAAACGGGACCTATTTTGGCAGATCTATGTTGGAAAACAAAACTTCTCTCCTTCTCTCCAGGTCAGAGGACCCTCCACCACCAGAGTGAGGACCTGGACACAGTCATCTTAGTCAATCCTGACGAGTGGAGCGCTGTGTCAGAGGTAAAAACAGACAAGGCCAGCATGTCTGCTTTTATCAGAGTTTCTGCAACAGAACTGTACCATGGCCTGTCAAATGTGAGCTAAAATGTGTAAATGTCTTGAGCCATTCCAACGGTGTGCTTAGCTATGGCATCCAGGCCCTGCCTTCTAAAAAATAAGCGGACCTCCTGCTCTTCCTCTTTATTTAACTGCAGTGTATTGATTCTCCTGAACAATTTTGGGTGAATATGAGTCCAAAAGCATCGCAGAGCTTGGCAGGTTTTTCTAAATCTTAGGGGAGGTGGGGCACTTCTGTTATAAAATTCTGAAAACCCAGAAGTCGCAAACAGGAAACTGAAATCCATCTCTGATGTGAACAGGTCCGTTCTTTGATATGTGACCCTTCTGCCCACAAGCTGCTAGTCCTGTGTGGGCAAAGCTCTGACCAGGGAGGTGATTTGATTCTGCAGACTGGGACTTTCACCTACCAGAAACTCACCGGGATATTTGCAGATCCAGAGGTAAGCTTCATGAATGGGTGAACTTGGATTCCAATTGAATCAGGTGTCTTTATTCCCTTGTCACTAGTCCCTTCTACCTTGAATTTAATTTTGGAAGCCTAGTAAATTATTTGTCTTAAGCCATTAGTTACCTTCGGCACTAGCAATTTGAATTGTTGCGCATATACAATTTTATATGGCGACTCGCCACATGGCATTAATTCAAAAATATTCAGCATGTTTTCCATCATCTAAAATGTATAAATTATATATTCCAGAGATCTTGGATACTTTCTTAGACTCTTTAGAAATTCCTTTCAAGTAGTTGCTCTTCTGGTCACTATAGTGATTAAATAGTATCTTTATGTGTATCATTCATATAAATGTACCATAAATTTATGTCTATATTTCATATAAATTTAATAAATAAACATGTTTCTACTAAAAATAATTGTAGGTTATCTAGGAGTAACAGACAGATCTATAGATTATTGATTGGTTGTGTAGTATTTTTTTTTTAATTAAGATGAATTTGCATAGTATTCACTAAAATATCTTTTGAACTTAATCAAGAAGATTTCATTATTATAACCTGTTTTAAACTCTTGTAGGTTGCCCAGCTTCGCAGTAATACCGATCCAGCTTCTAAAACCTCCCTCACCATATCGTGCTTGGGAGAAGGAGATTGGAGAAATCTTCGACACTCCAGTTTCCAAGACCGTTTTTGTCTGAGATTTAATCCTGATCCAGTCCTGCCCGAGATGGATGGGATATCTGAATTTGCTGAATATGTCTCTGAGACAGTGGATGTCCCGTCCCCCTTTGATCTTCTGGAACCCCCAACCTCGGGGGGGTTTCTAAAGCTCTCCAAGCCCTGTTGCTACATATTCCCAGGAGGAAGGGGGGACTCTGCTCTCTTTGCTGTTAACGGATTCAACATTCTGGTTGATGGTGGCTCAGACAGGAAGTCTTGTTTTTGGAAACTGGTCCGACATCTGGATAGGATTGACTCAATTCTCCTGACCCACATTGGAGCTGACAATCTCCCAGGTATTAATGGACTCTTGCAGAGGAAGATTGCTGAGCAGGAAGAAGAGCAGTCACAGGGCTCCACTAACTACAGTGACTGGATAAAAAACCTTCTGTCCCCAGAGCTTGGGGTGGTTTTCTTCAATGTTCCTGAGAAGCTTAGAATGCCAGAGTCATCCATGAAAGTCAAAAGAAGCATTGCAGAAGCCAGCCTGACCCTCCAGTATCTCAGCAAGCTAAGCATCAAGCCAGAGCCTCTCTATAGAGTGGTCACCAATACTGTTGAGCCAATCACTCTGTTCCACAAAATGGGTGTTGGGAAATTGGACATGTACATCTTGAACCCCGTCAAAGAGAGCAAAGAGATGCAGTTTCTCATGCAAAAGTGGACTGGAAACAGTAAAGCCAAAACAGGCATTATCCTTAGCAATGGGAAAGAAGGGGAGATTTCGGTCCCCTATCTAACATCCATCACGGCCCTTGTAGTGTGGCTTCCCGCAGGACCAACAGAAAAAATTGTACGTGTTTTATTTCCAGGAAATGCACCACAAAATAAAATTTTAGAAGGTCTTGAGAAACTCAAGCATCTTGATTTTCTGAAATATCCTGTAGCTACCCAGAAAGATATGGCTTCTGTCACACCCTCTTCTATGCTTAAACAGTCCAAGATTAAACAACGGTCAGACAGTAAAGAGAGCCTCAAGTTATCGCTTAAGCCTCCTACAACAAAGGTAGTTGCTGAAGAGGGCTCTAAAGAGATGAAGATGGAGACAGTAAAAGAGGCTAAAACTGAGAGAAAGGGGAAAGAGCATTCTGAAATGCTTCAAGAGAAACCGATTAAAATAGAGAAAGTAAAAATGGACTCCAGCGATGCCCTTAAAGCTGAGAAAAGAAAACTTGGCAAAGACAAAGTTGGCAAAAAACATCCGAAAGAGAAAGTTTCTAAACTGGAAGAAAAGAAAGACAAAGAAAAGAAAGATGTTAAAAAGGAGAAGAGAGAGATTAAAAAAGATGATGGGAAGAAAGAAGAAAGGAAAGATTCAAGGAAAGATGAAAAAAAGAAAGAAGCTAAACCAGAGTTGAAAAAAATTTCTAAGCCAGACTTGAAGGCATTTACCCCTGAAGTAAGGAAGACTTTATACAAGGCAAAAGTTCCCGGTAGAATAAAAACTGACAAAATTCGTACCAAAAGTGAAAAGTGCACCACTGGAGAACAGAAGTCTCCAGCTGTGCCAAAGAAACATGACCAGCCTCAAGGCCCACCGTTTATGACTGAAGAGAGGCTGGTGTTATCTTCACCAGAGGACCTGACCAAGGATTTTGAGGAGCTGAGTTGTGAAGAGCCAAAAGAATCTCATCCTGCATCTGCTCCTTTAGTGACAGAGGCAATCTCCAAGCATGCAGAAAGGCAGGACCCCGGTGCCCTGGCTGCTGAAAGCGGGGTGCTGATATCCAAAGCGACCAGTAGTTCAGGATTTCCTTCTCTGGCCATGCCAGGGGTGGAGATGGCTTCCCCAGAAGGTGAGGTGATGGAAGCAGGCAAATCATCTGAAAAACCTGATGAGAAAGCAACCTTAGCAGAGCCTCTTGGGCAAGAACTGGAGGAGAACGTGGGAAGGAGTGTTGGAGAATTTCCAGGAAAAGGGAAAGATCAGATACCGTCACATAGGGAAGAAAAAACTGCTGCTTCAGGAAGGGATTGGATGTCCCCAAGAGAAGATACAAGCTTGAAAAAGAAAGATGTGTTTAAAAAGGCAGAGCTGGAACGGACATTAGAAGACGATGTAAAGGCAAAAGGCGAAGAGTTAGTTAAAAAAAAGCTTTCTCAAGTTCAGCCGCCTCAAGGCCCATCTTTGCTTTCTGATGGGAAAGGAAAAGAACACAAGACAGAAAGAGTGAACTCAAGCAAAGTACCTGGGAAGTCACCAGGGATAAGGGAAAGGGAGGACTCTCATCTGGGAAGCATGCCTTTCCCATCAGGAGAACATATTTCCTACATTCAAGACGAAACCATTCCTGGCTACTCAGAGACAGAACAGACCATCTCAGATGAGGAGATCCATGATGAGCAAGAGGAGAAGATGGCACATTTCAAGCCAGACATTGGCAGTTATGACATTGCAGAACCAGATCAGACAGACACCTTTGAAGCTGCCAGTGGGATCCAGACTCTTACAGGGCCTGAAGTTGCCAAAGGGTATGCTGGACAGGAACCTGAAATCCTTGCCTATCCTGCAAATCTTGTGGCAGCCCCTTTGGCAGAAGAGGAGCATGTCTCTTCGGCAACATCCATTACAGAATGTGACAAACTTTCCTCCTTCGCCACTTCTGTCACTGAAGACCAATCAGTCGCATCAATCACAGCACCACAGACAGAGGAAACAGGTAAAAGTTCCTTCCTGTTGGATACAGTGAACAGCATACCTTCTTCTCGAACAGAGGTCACTCAAGGCCTAGATTACGTACCTTCTGCTGGCACTATTTCTCCCACATCTTCCCTAGAGGAGGACAAAGGCTTTAAGTCTCCTCCTCCAGAAGATTTTCATAGTCAAATAGAAAATGAGAAGAAACTTGAAGCCTGCAAGAAAGTTTTGCAGCAGCAGCAGCAGCAGCAGCAGCAAGAAATTCCACACTTTGAGAGGCCTTGGCAAGCAGAAGAACATTATGATGCCCTAGTATTTTTACAGCAAGGGCCCCTGGGAGATAGTTCAAGTGAAATATCTATGGAAGGACCTCAAGATACTACCCTTCTTTTGAGCGAAGCAAATGCACACCTGCTGCAGGTACAACAAGGTTCTGGCGATGTTGAAGATCGCTGTGTGAGCCCTGATGATAGCACAGTCAAAATGGCATCCCCCACCCAATCAGGCCCCACTAGTGCAGGGCACACACCTTTTCATCAATCCCCTATAGAGGAAAAATTGGACACTGCAAAAGCTGAGATGTTTGAAAAGGCAGCAAAATCTCCTGTAATGGGGATTGAAACAGAAAGACCCAGCAGGGCAATGAATGTATCCAGAACATTTGAAGGTGAGAGGGAGCATCATGAAATCAAGGAGAGGTGCCTTCATGACGTGCCTGGCCTGGAAGCAGCAGCCATCCTGTGTGCAGGATTTTTATCTGCACCGAATGAAGACAGGAGCCAGCATTTGGAGAAAGAGGAGTTAGCAATAAGCTTCTACCACAAACAAGAAACTATTGATATTTCTGACTTGGATCTTCCCACTAAAGATAACCTTCTAGAAACCTTAAAAGATGCATCATCTAAAAATGTTGGCACTGCTGAGGAAGCATCCCATGAACATGTTAGTCCTGGGACTGAGGAGTTCACTGCTTCAGAAATACCTCTGCCAAAAGGATGGGGAGCAATTTCAGACATATCTAGAGATGAAAAGTCTTCACAAATCATTAATTTACCAAGTGAAGAAAAGGCATCTTCTTTTACAGATGAAATTCCTCGGAAGACATCATGTTCTGATAATTTCATTGAAATATCTCAAGAGGGTTTGCATTTGACAGAAACGGACCTAAAGCAAAAGGAGTCTGCTTCTCCAGAAGATGGTAAATTTGTTCTGAGTCTTCATGAAGAAACCCCTTCCTATTTATTCAAAGAAGAAATTTCTCCAAAAGATGCTACACTTCTGCTTATAAAAGAGAGCCCCACTACAGAAACATCATCGGGCATGCTTGTGGAACAACTATCTCCTAAAACTAAACAGCAAGCTTCAGCGGATGAGAGCCCAAGTACAGATGAAAGATCAGAAGCTGATATCAAAGAGGATGCATGCAATTCCTCTTTAAACTTTCAGCAAAGTCCATTTCTAGATGCCACCATAATAAAGCCTTCAGGAGATCCTTTTCGGGAAAATGAAAGATCAGCTTCCTTAACAGAAAAACAAATTTATAAGGAACTGTCTCCCAAACAAACATCTCGAGACTCAAAGTTGTCCAGCTTCACATCAGTGAGTCCAGTTTTAGATAGCAGTGCCTTGGAAGTTTCATCTGGAGACAAAGAACTTTGTAAATTTCTAGGAAAGAAAGAGAAAACAAATGAACTATATCCAAAGATAGAAAATCCTTATCTGAGAGAAATAAATTACGAGAAGAAAGTGTGGTTTCCAGAGGTAATGAACGAAATACCGTGCAAAGAACAGCAACTGAAATATGACAAAGAAAAGGGAGAGTCTACATTTTTGGATGATGAGGTAGCTAAGAAGGAAGAAAACATTCACTCTGTGGAGAGTGAAGATATTCTCAAACAGGATAGTTTGGATGCTAAACATGGCTCCTTTCAGGAAGACCCTGCCAATGAGAAGGATGGCTTTTTATTTGTAGATGACAAGCCTATGTTGAAAGAAAAGCCAGCTCCCCAAGCACATCCTAATCAAGGTGTTTTGAATTCAGAGAAAGTTGAACTTTGTAGCTTTGAAAATAGTCCCTCTTTTGAACTTGAAAGTGAGCCAAAATCAAGTCTGGAATGGGCTTTTTTGTCCTTTCCACCCGAGGCTAAGACGCCCATTTCAGTACAAGGAAAAGAAGAACCTCTCCCTCAATCTAATCAAGTAATGGAGAAAGTGACCCTGCAGCCATCTTTTGACCCCATGAGTGAAGCTATGGAGTCCCAGGAGGGAAAGCAAAATGCTGATGAGAAATCACCTGAGCATCTTTATGATTGCACAGATGGCAGTAGAAAGCAGCCAAGAACTTCTGCAGCTCTTCTGAATGCAGGTGTAGGGACAGAGGAGAATAAACAGTTTTATCCTGACCAAGATTGCAGAGGAAGCAGGGATCTTGATATCTTTTCACAAGATGCACACTCCTTTGGCCAAAGCATATGCTCTGTGTGGTCAGATGCTCTGGACCCCTCCGGTCCTTTGGAGTTGCATAATTCCAAAGCAAAGGCAGGTGAGAAAGGGCAAGAGAATGAAGAGAGGGAACCAACTCCCTACCCTCATGAAAAAACTTTCCAGTATGCTGATGTTTATAGGAGTGTGGTAATGTCTGATGTTGGCCATCCTGGAAAGGATGCAGTGGCCAACAGTACTCAAGCATTGAGACCTCAGAAGGAGGAATTGCTCTACTCCATTTCCTCCAAAGAAGAAGATTCTTACCTCTCCACTCCTACTGAGAAAGAACTCTCATCCCCAAGTTCTCCAAAGATTACGATGAGGCAATCCTTTAAGTACACAGAGGTTACTGAACAGTGTTTGCAGAATCCACATTCCATGACATCCTCAGACACACAGTCTAGAGAAAGCCCACTCCCAGCAGAAAGCCCAGTGAACCTCCAGCCTGCCTCCTCTTTGGGAGATACGACCTTCAGGGACATGTTTAACCAGAAAGATCTAATCATCTCCTCTGAAAAGATGAGCCCTTCGGATAGAAAACCCAGTAAGGAGCAGGAATCCTCAACAGGTTTTCATCCTAAAGACATTTATTATGAGAAAGCTGAAAGAGAAGATAGTGCTAGTGACTCAGAGTTGGAGAAAGGTGCCAAGGAGACATCAGAAAAAGAATCAGAATCTCCAATGGTGAAGCAAAAAGAATTTTATACTGTTTCAGAGAAGGGCAACATCTCTGTCCCAGGGCAAGAAGTCTATGATGGATCATTGGGAGAGGGAAGTCACTCCAAGCAAACAGCCAGTGACAGCCTTGCCGATCCCAGCAGGCACGAAGGGGGCTCAAATATGTCACAGGTGGCCATTGAGCAACACGCCAAGGAAAAGGACCTCTTGGAAAAAGCCTGTGATGATGTTGACCCCAAAACCTTTTTACTTTCAGCCTCTGCTAAAGACAAGGACTCCCCAAAGGGACCCGTCCTCCTTCCTAAAGGGCTTGATTGTTCTTCCTCTGGATTTGAACTTTCCTGCCTGG
This sequence comes from Ahaetulla prasina, assembly GCF_028640845.1. Taxonomy (NCBI): domain Eukaryota; kingdom Metazoa; phylum Chordata; class Lepidosauria; order Squamata; family Colubridae; genus Ahaetulla; species Ahaetulla prasina. Next base: position 480,317 of record NC_080551.1, on the reverse strand, counting down.
AAAAGCATGAGCCATCCATTTTGTTCAGACATGAAGCCCATTTCTCCTCACACTTGGAGCATAAATCTCTCATCTTAAACATGCCTGAACCTGCTTCTTCAGGAAAGGGCCAAGAAGATGAATACTTAGAAGTATCAAAAAAGGGGGATTCCCCCTTTGTAGAACTATATGAAGAAAAAGGAAAGCTCCCCTTGTGGACATCCCCAGAGTATCCAATTCACAAGCAATCATCCACCCCCCCTGAGGAACCTTTCTCAGGGACCCCTCTCTCTGTTGGGCAGCCTACAGGTGGCAGCCCCCTCCCCAGCTTCCAATACATCTCAGGGACCCAAAGCCCACACATCGCATCTCCATTGTTTTCAGAAGAGGATGTAGCCTCTGCCAGCACAAAGGCCGGGCGGCCATCAGAAGCCACTTGCGCAGTTGGCTGTTGTCCACAGCCAGCAAGCCCCCAAGAATGGCCAGCAGCAGTCACTCCCCTTCCTAATGTCCTGGGCGGTTCTCTTCATGGTCAGCAGGAGGCAGGAGCAACAGCTAATGGCCCTACAGAAGTCAGCCTTAGTCCACTCACTTTCTATGATTCATCACCCAGTTCAGAGAAATCTAGGGTGGGGGAGGAGCAAGAGGAGGTTTGTGCAAGACAGAGCCGTCCCTTGTCCCTGGTGAGCCCTTCCCAGGAGGACTTCCCAAGCCCTCGGTTGAGCAGCCAAAGAGAGGAGCATGGGGACCCTTGCCAAGGGTCTAACTGTGGGCAGAAATCATATGAGCGTAAGCAAAGAAAGGGTGAATTATCTCCATCATTCATCAACCCAAGTCCTCAAGAAGACAGTGAGTTTTCACAGGTTACAGCGCCTATTTCAGTAAAAGGAAAGCCACATTCAACTCATGGTGGCCATAGACCAGCTACTTCTGCTGTGGAAGAAACTCCTCCCACCTCTGCCAGCGATTCAGGAACTTCTCAGTCAGACTCAGATGTTCCTCCTGAAACAGAGGAATGTCCCTCTATTACAGCAGAGGCAGCCCTGGACTCAGATGAAGATACTGATTATCTCCCAATAGACAAAGCTGCAGGCAGTTCCCAGCATGGCACAAAGTCTGGCCAGGACCCACAACCTTCTTCCTTGGCAGATCCTCAGCCTCAGCCTCCACATCCAGATGTCTGCATGATGGATCCTGAAATGCTGCTGATTGAGCAGAACATGAACAGACTTGACAAGCTATCCAAGAAGGGCCTGAAGGATAAAAATAAAGCATCGAAGAAGCTATTGGGAAAGTCCAAGTCCTCTTCCCCGTACCAGAAAGTTGATAAACCACTACTTAGTCCCATGAAACAACCATCTGACAGGTCTTCAAAACCGGGGATGGCTAAGAAAGAGAAACTGCTCAAGCCACGCATGGAAGACCGAGAGGAGGGTTCTCGAAATGCCCACACCAGCCCTGGCAAGAACCTCATCAATGTTGTCAAAACTGGCCCAGGTAAGAATGAACAGAGGTACAGCAGAGATTGGGAAGGTTCGGATCCTCTGGAGGGATGATGCTTTGGGCAGAGGAGCTGAGCTTCATCAACCCTTTAGTGCTTCTGAAAGGTCAGCCTCGTTGTCAGGAGACTTTGTGGGGTCACAAGAATTAATGCAATACACAGCATAGAACCTGGTCGGTTCCTCCCTCCTTTATTAGCAATATGGGGGTGGTTACTACTTTCATTTTTATCCATAAAATGTTTTAGACAGAATTAAATTAATTACAGGGGCTAAACAAGCCAGATGCCTCCTCCTTCCTCCATTGCTTTATCTGCCTTTCTGACTACTAGTGAAGCCCCAATAAGTGCCATTCTCTCATATACCCCTTCCCTTTTATGAGGGGTTGGGGTCATTTCCCCCCAGCCTTTGTTTCATTGATTTCTGCATAGCAGAGGGCCTTCTTTGGCTCACTTCCAGATCCAGACAAAAATGCAACTTGGTGCTATTTTCCTAATTAACCTATATGGTTGCAGAGTTAGCATTATTTTGTAAGCCTTCTCTTAACATTATTTCATCTTTTCTGACCAAACTGTGACTCAGTGAAACCAAATTCTTGCAACCAAATTCTCAGAGCCCACTTGGACGATGAATTCCTTCTGGTGTCCTTATCTGTGCTCATTGACATCCATGGATACCATTCCCACCTTATGGCAGGAACCATCTTGAAAATCTAAGCAGGCAGGTTGACCACAAATAGACACTTTTCCTTTTACCTTCTTTCCTTCTTTTAGGGTCTCTTTTCTTCTTTCTAGCTGACCCTCTTTAAAGATGCCTCAGAGGTTGGTTCCCCAAGGTGTTATCTCCAATTCTCTGCCTGCTAGACAGCCAATTCTTCATCTGCCTTCACATCCCAGGGTGATATTCTTGAACCCAGACTGGGTCCGAACCTGGTAGGATTGAGAAAATTGTTCAAAGTTGATGTCTTCTCTATATTAGTTTGGCTATTTTAAATCAGATCCTGAATCCTGACTCGCAGTTCCCTGATCCCTTTCTGCTGATATGTATGTGATGCGACATCATAGTGATACAAAATCTCTTCTTTAAAACTCCCACAGTGCTTCATGTCTCTGCTGAAAATTTAATGAAAATTGTTAAGTGAACCTGGGAGCTAAACATGCAGCCCCTTCCTTCTGAAGCCATTGATCGGCTGTTGTATTCAAAGCCCCTCTGCCACCTTCCAACCCAGTTTTAGTAAAAAGGTGAAGCTCAGGTTTGGCTTGGCCATGTTTTGTCTAAGTAGCACAAAAGCTAACCCTCTTCTAAAAAAGCAGAGATAGGTGGCTCCTCCTCCTCTGTTTGCAAATCCTGTGGCTGTTAGCAGGAGAGTTAGAGCCAAATTCTGGGCGAGGCTAGGGGATGATTACCAAAAAGGCTGGATCCAAAGAAGGCCTTCTTAAGGAAAGGCAGATCAGACCAGATTCTGCTTTTAAGGCTGCAGGTGTAATCCAAGTTCCGGTTACCATGTTCCCACCTGTGTCCTACAAAAAAAGCCAGGAGGGGCACAAGTCAGACCTGTTGTGGTCATGTGTCCTTAGAGCCCACAGCCCAAAAGTAGCCGAAGCAACAAGCAACACAGCCGAATAGGCATAGTAAGTACGGTAGCCAGACAGGAGAAGTAGGTTGCCAACTGAAAGGCTGCCAGTACAGTGAAGTATGCTTTGTCCTCTTACCTTCTCAATCTAGGCTCAAATCAGAGCTCATACCCATGTTTGTTTAAATTGACTTCTAGTCTTCTTCTACCAGCATGCCAAATGTTAACTTTGGTCATTTCGTCTCCCATAGCTCATTAGAAAACCAAGGAGGACCTCAAGATTGGTGCCCTCAGAGTTGGGGGCAATTCTGTCGAAAGACATAGATTGCCTCCTGATGCCAGAGGCCAACCAGGGAATCGACAGAACTGCCTGGCAATTAACTGGGAAACTGCTGAAGCCCTCTCCCTCCCCCATCGGAAACCCTCCCTCATGCTTTTGCTGCCCTAGTTCCTGGCTGCCAGTGAGTCTCAACTTGGCCAGGAAGTTTAAAAGGCTAGATAGAAGGCCTTCCAGATCCAGACCAAAGCAAATACAAGGTCCAAAGTGTATCCACCCTCGTGGATTAACCTAGAGATTACCTGGGGTAAACCCAGGTGCTAAATCCTGCCCCAGGGCTTGGAAAGTGAGGTCAAAGACAAGGAAGCTCCATACCAACTCAAAGATTAAGTCAAGGGTGGCCCACAAACAAGAAGTTATTCAACTCATCCCTATGATCCAAGGTTAAATCTATAGCAATTTGCATCCTGATATTTAGAAAACAGGACCCCTGGTCACAAGGAAGGTCATATACGATCACTGCCACTCCTTCCCATCAGCCTGGCTTTGATGGTGTTGTTTAGAACCTGAAACCCGAAGGATGTCTGAAATATCACCAATATTGGCCAGTCGGGTTTGGTCCTGGTCCACTACTCATCCATAGCCAGATGATGAATGAAAGGAGGGGGAGAGGGAGGAGGAGGAGGAAGATACAAACATCAGGCACACGTTTGTCAGTCAATTTTTCATGGAACATTACAAGATATATTGCCACATAGAAACCAATAAGAGCCTTCTTGTGATATTACCTGCTCTTTATAAACTTGACAGGCTTCTGTTCCCTAATCCTAATGAATCCAGGATTAGGATCCTTTGTTAAGGAAGATCCAAGGCTTATTCACTGCTTTTCCTTGTGTTTTCCTGCTCTTTGCAACTAGCTGATTAAATGACAGTCTCTTTGCCCTGTCATGGAATAAGAAGACACATGGACCTCAAGGATCTCTTCAGAACTAGATCTTCATTATGAATGTACAAAACAGCTCATCGTACTTGTCCATTTTCCAAAGGGGTCTCTGGACAAAGTGACAACTTTTCATATAACATGCTTGACCCAAAATAAATCAGTATTAATACTGATGAAATAGGCAGCATCCACCCAAGGTGCTAAAATGAGTTAAATTATTTGGGTTTACCTAACATATTTGCAAAAATAGAATTTGGGTTAACCACTAAGCAAATTAAGCCCATGTAATGTGAAGATAGCTACCGTGATCTTGAAGCTGCGCCCAGCTTCCTACCAGTGCTTAGACTGCAGGGCTGAGGACAAGATTAAGTAAAAGGACCTGGAGTGAAAATTGGGGCCTGGAGCTGCTGAAAAGAAATGGCTGTTGGCATGTGTCTGTGGAGATACTCAGTCATCTGGGTCAGGGTTGTCCCCTCTTGCTTTTTCAAGAGGCAACTGGACTTTCTTGTTTTTCTTTGAAGACATTTGGCTTCTCATCCAAGAAGCTTCTTCGGCTCTGACTGGATAGAATAGAATAGAATTTTTTATTGGCCAAGTGTGATTGGACACACAAGGAATTTGTCTTGGTGCATATGCTCTCAGAGTACATAAAAGAAAAGATAACTTCGTCAAGACTCATAAGGTACAACACTTAATGATAGTACAAATAAGCAATCAGGAAACAGTATCAATATAAATTGTAAGGATACAAGCAACAAAGTTATAGTCATACAGTCATAAGTGGAAGGAGATGCGTGATGGAAACGATGGAAAGATTAATAATAGTGCAGATTTAGTAAATAGTTTGACAGTGTTGAGGGAATTATTTGTTTAGCAGAGTGATGGCGTTCAGGAAAAAACTGTTCTTGTGTCTAGTTGTTCTGGTGTGCAGTGCTCTATAGCGTCGTTTTGAGGGTTGAAAGAGTTTATGTCCAGGATGTGAGGGGTCTGTAAATATTTTCACAGCCCTCTTTTTTTTTTTATTGAAAAAGTTTTAACAAACAAAAACATTGTTCCCCTTTTCCCCCTCCCCCAAACCCCTTCCCCTCCCTTCCCCCGGCTTCCCAGGTCAATCACAAGGTATTGTTATACATAAACCAAACATAGAGTAAAATTTTCCCTTCTAATCCAATTATTTATTTATTTATTTATTTATTTATTTAAATTTTTATACCGCCCTTCTCCCGAAGGACTCAGGGCGGTGTACAGCCAGGATAAAAAACAGTAAATATACAAAGTTAAAAATATCAATTTAAAATACCTATTCAATAGTGGCCGAATTAAAACCGTCAGATTGACCAACCTAAAATACCCCATATAAAATTACAAAAGATTAAAAAATTTAAAATTTAAAATTTAAAAATCAGTCCAGTCCCGCTTGAACAAATAAATGAGTTTTTAATTCCCGGCGGAAGGTCCGAAGGTCAGATATTAAACGCAAACCGGGGGGAAGGTCGTTCCAGAGAGTTGGTGCTCCAACAGAGAAGGCCCTTCCCCTGGGGGCCGCCAGCCGACACTGCTTGGCGGACGGCACCCTGAGGAGACCCTCTCTGTGAGAGCGTACGGGTCGATGGGAGGCATACGGTAACAGCAGGCGGTCCCGTAAGTACCCGGGCCCTAAGCCATGGAGCGCTTTAAAGGTGGTAACTAAAACCTTGAAGCGCACCCGAAAGACCACAGGTAGCCAGTGCAGACTGCGCAGGAGCGGTGTTACCCGCGCAGCTGCATTCTGGACTAACTGGAGTCCCCGGGTGCACTTCAGGGGTAGCCCCATGTAGAGAGCATTGCAATAATCCAGACGGGAAGTGACGAGAGCATGAGTGACCGTGCATAAGGCATCCCGGTCCAGAAAGGGACGCAACTGACGGACCAGGCGAACCTCATCCAAATCTTTTCATTTAACTGAATGAATTTCATTCATTTAACCTCATCCAAATCTTTTCATTTCCCAACCCCCCCATTACATAAAATAATACTTCCTAATTATTCAAAGGCAATCTGATATTTCTTAATCTGATATCTGTTTTGTAAATAATCAATCCATTTTTTTCCATTCAATTAAATATCTTTCCTGCATATTGTCTTTCAAAAAAGCTGAGATTTTAGCCATCTCAGCCAAATTAGTAACTTTCAATATCCATTCTTCTATTGTAGGTAACTCTTTTTTCTTCCAATATTGTCCAATCAACAGCCTTGCTGCTGTTATTAAATTCAGAATCAATTTAGTCTCAATCCCTGTACAATCCGTTATAATTCCCAAAAGGAAAAATTGCGGCAGGAACTTTATCTTATTCTTCAGGACATTTTGAATAATCCACCAAATTCTTATCCAAAAGGCCTTAATTTTCTTGCAAGTCCACCAAATATGAAAATATATAGCGTCATCACAGTCACACCTCCAACATTTCGCTTGGATATCAGGATACATACATGATAATTTTTTAGGATCTAAGTGCCATTTATAAAACATCTTATAAAAATTTTCCCTTAAATTCTGTGCTTGTGTAAATTTAACATTTCTAACCCAGATTTTCTCCCATGTTTCCAACATTATTGGTTCCTGAATATTCTGTGCCCATTTTATCATACAGTCCTTTACCAAATCCTTTTCTGAATCTATTTCAAGCAACACATTATACAATCTCTTTATATGCTCCTGGGTCTGATTTCTAATTTGCTTTATTAAATTTTCCTCCCTTTGCATTATACCCATTTTTTGATCTTCTTTCCATCTAGCGCTTAGTTGCCCATATTGAAACCAAGTATAATTCCTCCCTTCTTCATTTAATACCTGTAATGATAATGGTCCGTGGTTAATAAGGCTCCCCTGATTTGAGGCCTTATTCAGAGGGAGTCCGCGGACTTTATGGGCATTACGGAGACCTGGTTGGGCACAGAGGGGGGTGTACCCCTGGTTGAATTGTGCCCTCCAGGTTTCCGTGCATTCCATCAGCCGAGGGCCCAGGGTAGGGATGGAGGGGTGGCGGTTGTGATTAAAGAAAGCCTAGAGCCGAGGGAGTCCAATGTGCCTCAGATAGCTGGTTGTGAATCCCTCCTTGTGAAGTGGGGCCATAGGAATCAGATGGGTCTGTTGATCACATACCTGGCTCCTTGCTGCGTGACTACAGTCCTACCTGAGCTCCTGGAGGTGCTTGCCGGGGTGGCGGTTGAGATTCCCAGACTTTTGGTCATGGGGGATTGCAACTTGCCATCGGCTGGCTTGTCATCAACGGTGGTCCAGGAGTTCCAGGCTTCCATGACGGCCTTGGACCTGATTCAAGTAACTGATGGCCCTACACACACTGGGGGAGGCACACTAGATCTGATTTTTATCTCTGGACAGTGGTTTAATGATCTGGAATTAGGAGATTTAGTGACGGAACCAGATCATTTTCTCCTTCGCCTGGGCTTTCGGACCGCCACTCACCACCGCAGGGAGACGGAGCCAATGCGTTGGTTCCGTCCCAGGCGCCTGATGGACCCTGAGAGGTTCCAGATGGAGCTTGGGCCGTTCCCTGAGGATCTTGCCCACGGCACGACCGAAGAACTAGTTGCGGCCTGGGAACGGGCCGCGGCTGGGGCTTTGGACCGTGTCGTGCCTTTGCGGCCTCTGACCCGGCGTAGATCTCAATTGACTCCTTGGCTTTCTGAGGAGCTGAGGGAGATGAAACGCCGGAGAGGACGCCTAGAGAGTACCTGGAGGTCTAGCCGTTCCGAGGCTGATCGGACACTAGTGAGGTCCTTTACTAAGACCTACCTAGTGGCATTGAGGGAGGCGAAACGTTCTTACATTTCCACCCTCATTGCATCAGCAGATAACCGCCCGGCCGCCCTGTTTCGGGTGACCCGCTCCCTCCTTCATCAGGAGGGGCGGGATGACCCCTTACAGGGTCATGCTGAGGAGTTTAACAGTTACCTATACGATAAAATCGTTCAGCTTCGGGATAGTTTAGACCAAAATTGCGATGATCCAAGTGAGATGACGGAGACGCGTCTTGTTGAGGTTGTTTGGGATGAGTTTGATTCTGTGGCTCTCGAGGACGTGGACAGGTTACTGGGGAGGTTACATGCAACTACACGTTTACTGGACCCGTGTCCTTCCTGGTTGGTGCTGGCTACTCAGGAAGTGACACGAGGCTGGCTCCGGGGAATTATAAATGCTTCTTTGTTGGAAGGGGTTTTCCCCGCTGCCTTGAAAGAGGCGGTGGTGAGACCCCTCCTCAAGAAGCCTTCCCTGGATCCAGCTATTTTGGGAAATTATCGTCCAGTCTCCAACCTTCGCTTTGTGGCGAAGGTTGTAGAGAGTGTGGTTACATGGCAGCTTCCCCAGTACCTGGATGAAGCTGTCTATCTAGACCTGTTCCAGTCCGGCTTCCGGCCCGGTCATAGTATGGAGACAGCTTTGGTCGCGTTGGTGGATGACCTCTGGAGGGCCAGGGATAGGGGTTGTTCCTCTGCCCTGGTCCTATTAGATCTCTCAGCGGTTTTTGATACCATCGACCATGGTATCTTGCTGCACCGGTTGGAGAGTTTGGGAGTGGGAGGCACCGTTTATCGGTGGTTCTCCTCCTATCTCTCTGGCCGGTCGCAGACAGTGTTGACAGGGGGGCAGAAATCGACCGCGAGGTGCCTTACTTGTGGGGTGCCTCAGGGGTCGATTCTCTCCCTCTCCTGTTCAACATCTATATGAAGCCGCTGGGCGAGGTCATCAGTGGCTTTGGGGTGAGTTACCATCTGTACGCTGATGACACGCAGCTGTACTTTTCCACCCCGGGCCACCCCAACGAAGCTGTCGAAGTGCTGTCCCAGTGCCTGGAAGCCGTATGGGTCTGGATGGGGAGAAACAGACTCAAGCTCAATCCCTCCAAGATGGAGTGGCTGTGGATGCCGGCACCCCGGTACAGTCAGCTGCAACTGCAGCTGACTGTTGGGGGCGAGTTATTGGCCCCAATGGAAAGGGTGCGCAACTTGGGTGTCCTCCTGGATGGACGGCTGTCATTTGAAGACCATCTGGCGGCCGTCTCCAGGAGGGCCTTTTACCAAGTACGCTTGGTCCGCCAGTTGCGCCCCTTCCTTGACCGGGATGCCTTATGCACGGTCACTCACGCTCTTGTCATTTCTCGTTTGGATTATTGCAATGCTCTCTACATGGGGCTGCCCTTGAAGTGCACCCGGAGGCTTCAGCTAGTTCAGAATGCAGCTGCGCAGGTAATAGAGGGAGCCATATGTTGCTCCCATGTAACACCACTCCTGTGCAGGCTGCACTGGCTGCCTGTGGTCTTTCGGGTGCGCTTTAAGATTTTGGTTACCACCTTTAAAGTGCTCCATGGCTTAGGACCCGGGTACTTACGGGACCGCCTGCTGTTACCTTATGCCTCCCACCGACCCGTACGCTCACACAGAGAGGGTCTTGTCGTGTCCCACTCCTCCGCTGACGGCCGGGTCAGGGAAATCCGAATCAGGCGTGCCTCTGCAGCTCTGCCAAAGTCCTAGCAAAGTTCCCAAGGCAGGCAGGAGACCAGAAAGTGATTTCAGCAAGATAAGGTAGACTTTGCCTGACTCAGAGAATGCCAGAAAGCAGATCCTTTATATAGGCCATGGGGTGTGGCTCCATGACTCAGCACTTATCCCGGCCTGCCCCTCCCCACCTTCTGTTGACGCCGCTTATCAATTCTCCTGAAGCGAGGGTCACTCCAGTCTGCAGCTGTTGGTAATTGACCTTCCTCAGGCTCACATGCTGTGGGGGAGGGGTAGGGGTCTGGTTGCTCCGTTTGCCTGGGCATGGAGCCAGGGCTGGGGGCTGGAGGCGCTTCTTCTTCCTCAGCCTGTCTGGGCATGGAGCCAGGGCTGGGGCCGGGAGGCATGCTAGGACATTCCTCAGCGTTCGGAAGCAGATAAGAAGGCCCCAGCTGCGGGGAAAGCGGACGAGGCACAACAGGTCTACTCAGGGTGCCGTCCGCCAAACAATGTCGGCTGGCGGCCCCCAGGGGTAGGGCCTTCTCTGTTGGAGCTCCTACTCTTTGGAATGAACTTCCCCCTGGTTTACGCCAATTGCCTGATCTTCGGACCTTTCGCCGTGAGCTGAAAACACATTTATTTATTCAAGTGGGACTGGCTTAAAAATTTTATTAAATTTTATTGGGGCTATGTATGAATTTTAGGGTTTTAAAATTGACTGTTTTAAATTTCGGCCATTTATATAATTATGCTTGGTTTTAAGTTTTTTGTTTTAATGTGTATATTGTATGGTTTTATTACTTGGCTGTACACCGCCCTGAGTCCTTCGGGAGAAGGGCGGTATAAAAATCTAAATAAAACTAAACTAAACTAAAAAAAACTAAAAAACTAATTGCAATCTACCTCCTTCAGCATACAAAAGTTCTTTATAAGTAATCATTTCCTGTTTCTGTTCTATATTTATATTCTCTATTGCATGTCTAGGGCTCGCCCATATAGGAATCTTATAGTCTAGTTTATAAGAATATTTTTTCCAGACCCGCAAAAGAGCACTTCTCAACACATGATTCTTAAAAGCCCTATCCACTTTTTTTTCATAAAATAAATACACATGCCATCCATATAACAAGTCATAACCTTCTATATTCAAAATTCTTTCCTCCGTTAAATTAAACCAGTCACTTATTACTGAAAGGGCTACTGCTTCATAATATAGTTTAAAATTAGGCATTTTTAGGCCACCTCTTTCCCGTGAGTCCTGAATTATTTTCATTTTAACCCTCGCCTTTTTACCTTGCCATATAAATTTATTAATCCCAATCTGCCAATCCTCCAAATTTTTATCTTTCTTAATTATTGGTATCATCTGGAACAGAAACAAAAATCTAGGTAACACATTCATTTTGATAGCCGCAATCCTCCCCAATAGTGATAACTGCAATTTTTTCCAGACACTCATATCATTCTGAACTTTTTGCCATAGCAAGTCATAATTATTCTTATAAAGTTTCTTGTTCGATGAACTAATATAAACCCCTAAGTATTTAACCTTTTTTACCACCTCAAATCCTGTTATTTTTTCTAGTTTTTGTTTCTGTTGTATAGACATATTTTTGATTATCACTTTTGTTCTGATTTATTTTAAATCCTGATACCTTTCCATATTTATCAATTGTTTCCAACAAAAATCTACTTGAATTTATAGGATTTGTTAAAGTAATCACTAGGTCATCTGCAAAAGCTCTAACTTTGTACTCATATTGTCTAATTTTAATTCCCTCTATTTTCGTTAACTCTCGTATTTTATTCAATAATGGTTCCAGAGTCAAAACAAACAATAATGGTGATAAAGGACATCCCTGTCTCGTTCCTTTCGCAATCTTAATAACTTCTGTCAGACTACCATTTATTATAATCTGAGCTGTTTGCTCTCCATAAATCGCTTTAATTATTCTAACAAAAGAATCTCCAAATTGCATTTTCTCTATTAATTTAAATAAAAAATCCCAATGCAATCGATCAAAGGCCTTCTCCGCATCCAAAAAAATAAGTGCTGCTGAAGTATTCTTCTTTTCCAAATATTCCAATATATTAATAATCTGTCTAACATTATTCCTCATCTGCCTCCCTTTTAAAAAACCAGATTGATCAGTATGAATTCTTTGTTGTAAAACTAACATTAATCTATTTGCTATTATTTTAACAAAAATCTTATAATCATTATTTAAAAGTGAGATCGGCCTGTAATTACTGGGTTTAGAGCAATCTTGCTCCTCTTTTGGTATCAATGAAATAAAAGATGTTTTCCATGACGGGGGTATTCCTCTCCTAGTTGTATCTGATTAAATAATTCTTTAAGTGGGCCTAGTATTTCATCCTGTAGTTTTTTATAATAACTTGTGTAAGACCATCTGTACCGGAGGTTTTCCCGATTTTTAATTGTTTAATTGCCTCCACTATTTCTCCAGTAGCTATCGGCCGATTCAACTCCTCCCTTTGTTCTAATGTTAGAGTATTAACCTTATAATCTTCCAAATAATCATAAATGTCCCTATTCGATATTTTATCTTTTGCATATAGAGTAGTGTAAAATTCTGAGAAGGCCTTTTTAATTTTATCCTGTTGATATATCTCTTTACCTTTATATTCTATTTTTTGTATGACACGTGCTTTCTGTTTTTTCCGTAAGTTATATGCCAGCCATCTTCCAGGTTTATTTGCATTACAGAAGGTATTATGTTTAGCATTTTGTATATTCGTTGCCACCTGGTCTGCCATTAACATATTAAATTGACTCTGTAATATTCTTATAGCCTCTTTAAGTTTGTGATCTTGTGGGTTTTGAATTAATAATTGTTGTTTCTTTTGAATTTCTTCTTCCAAGTATCTATGCTGCCTTTGTTTATTATTCCTCTGCCTATTGTCCAAATATATCTTTATACCTCTAATAAAAGCTTTACTCGCCTCCCACACAGTTCCTTTAGGTGTCCCCTTATGCATATTAAAATCAAAAAAATCCTTCATCTGTTTCTTACAATGATTTACATTATCCTCATATCTAAACAGATTTTCATTCAGCCTCCATGTTCTACCACCTTTTTTCTCTTGTAATAATTCCATCCATACTGGGCTATGGTCAGTTAAACACCTCGGAAATATCTTCATTTTCTTCACCCTGGAAAGCAAGTCATTAGAAATTAAAATAAAGTCAATACGTGAAAAAGATTGATGCCTATCGGAAAAAAAAGTAAAATCTTTCTCATCTGGATTCCGTAACCTGCATATATCTCTAAACTCAAAGTCTTCCATCATTTCAAAGAAGGATTTTGATAGTTTTGCATGTTTAGGTATCTTCTTAGAAGAGGTTCTCTTATCATTTCTTGTATCAATTACTCCATTCCAGTCTCCTAATAAAATAAACGAACTGTAATCCCAGAGGATCAACCTCTCATGTAACATTTTATAAAACTTTTCTTGTTGCTGATTAGGTGCATAAATACCTATCAGCAAAGTGTTTTTTGCATCTATCACCAGTTCAATAGCAATAAATCTTCCTTGAATATCTGCCTCAATTAACTTAGCTAGTATATCCTTCCTGATATATACAACGATTCCATTTTGCTTCTTATCCAAAGCTGATGCAACAAAATGTTTACCTAATTTTGAGTTTATTAAGTATTTTTGGTCTGATAATTTGATATGTGTCTCTTGCAGGCAAATCACATCATTTTTAAATTGTTTCAAGTAGTGAAATATTTTCCTTCTTTTCTGAGCTGAATTCAAACCTTTAACATTCCATGACAAAATTCTATTTGCCATTACTGGCCTCCTGAAGCTTTGAAGCAGACAATGGAAGATCCTCCTCCGGTATCTTCCGTCTAGCTCCTCCCACAGCTTCCATACTGGGATCCTGACTTTTACTTTGAGACTGTTGCTCTTCTTTACGCTTAAGAGCTCCTCTTGTCACCCTTTGCTCTTGTGGTTCCTCTGATGCTGGCAGCAATGAAGCCTCTTGGATCACCACGCCTCCTTGGATCTCTTGAAGTTTTTCTATCACTTCTATTTCAACTTTCAAAAATATTTTGCCTTTAAAACAGTGTCAATTCTATATCTCTTCCTTGATAAAATACTGTCAGACAAACTGGCACCTCCCATCTGAATTGAATCTGGTGTTTTTTAAGTTCTTGTGTAAAAAAAACAAATTCCTTCCTATCTCTTAACATCTTGGAAGGAATCTCTTTCAGGACCTTCAGCTCCTGTTCTCCAATTTTCAAAGTTGTCTGATATGCAACTTGCAAAATCTGATTTCTCATAGTTCTTTTCACAAAATAAACCACAATGTCCCGAGGAAGCTTTCTCTATCTTGCGATCCAGAAATTAACTCTATATATTTTATCAATTTGGTAAGCTACTTCTTGGGGTTCCACTTCAATAAATTCAGCTAATGCTTCTGATATGATTTTTCTTAGGTCCTCTCCTCTCTGTTCCTGCATACCACGGATTCTAAGAGCTCCTTTCATAAGTTTATATTGCAATATCACAACCTGATCTTCATTTTGATCCACTTTTTTCTGAACACCTTGCATTTTGTCTTCTAAGTGCTTATTTGACTGAGAGATCTGTTGCATCTCTTCTTCCAATCCCTCAATTTTTTTACTCAAACCTTGAACAGCAATCATAATATCTTCTCTTATTTTTGCATTAAAATTTTCCATCATCTCTTTTTGCCTATCTTCAGAAAGTTTTAATTGTTCTTTCAATATATCCTCAAGATTTGGTTCAGATCCCCTTCTTCCAGAAGGCTTTAAAGGTTTAGCTGCCATTCTGTCTTCAAAAGAATCAAAAATTTAAACTTAAAAACTTTCCTTTACTCCTTTCAGTATAAGAGAGCTCCGTTTATAACACTCCACAAATAATGCTACTTGGTTGTACTAAAAAATTCACTTTCGCTTTCAGACGCCATTTTAAAAGTCAATTAATCAGAGACAAAGACAAGTTTCAAATTTCAAAAGCGGGAGTCAGTGTACTTGCCGTGTTGTTTCTACTTCAAAGATCGAACGCTTGTGAAATCCCCGTCTGCTTAGAAAATCAATCAATTTGACAAGTCCTTTTGAGCAGAAGTGACTCCTACTCCCTTTTCCTGAAAAAACAGGAGCACATTTGAAGTCGGAGTATAATGAGGTTCGATGGGACCTGAAATCCAGAAAAATTAGCTCTTAAGAGCAAACCCCCTGGAGAGATCTATCACTCCCCCACAGCTCTGCACACCCCCTTTTGCTCAAGGGGTATGTTAAGGTCAGTTAACAGTGATTTATACTGTTTCACTGACTTTTACGATCTTCTAACGTGGAGCGCCTTGTTAGAGCACCCTGCAGGAGTGGTGACATCACTGGAAGTCAAAGCCCTATTTTTGACTCATGCAGTATACAAGTCCTCAATGGAAGGCAGGTTGGTAGCAATTGCTTTTTCTGTAATTCTAATCATCCTCTGAAGTCTGTGTCTGTCTTGTTGGGTTGCGGAACCAAAGCAGACAGTTATAGAGGTGCAGATGACAGACTCAATAATTCCTCTGTAGAACTGGATCAGCAGCTCCTTAGGCAGTTTGAGCTTTCTTAGTTGGTGCAAAAAGAACATTCTTTGTTGTGCTTTTTTGATGACGATTTTGATGTTAGGATGGTGGGGAATGGAAGGATTCATATATTCCTGGTCATTTCCATTCTTTTAGAAAGTCGTGAGGCCACTTGGAGGTATTCAGGATCACTTGACTCATTGAGAATTTGAAGCTATGCTTTCTGCAGGATGCTTTCTGCAGGATGTCCTTTCACCAAAAGCCTACACGCTGTGTTCAACAGTGAAGAGTTACAGGGCAGAAAACATTCTGCAGAAAGCACAGCTTCAAATTCTCAATGAGTCAGGTGACCCTGGGTTCAAAAATAAACCTCCAAGTGGCCTCAACTAAAAGAATGGAAATGACCAGCTGTCTGCAAGGAATATAAATTCTTCTATTCCCCACCATACAGTCATTGCGGTAGAAGCTTCTTAGATGAGAAGTGAAGTATTTTCAAAGAAAAACGAAGTCCAGTTGTCTCTTAAAAAACACCTTAGGGCAATTGAGCTTTATTTAGACTATGGACTTCTCTTTGTGTGAGCAGAGATCTTGAATGCGGGTGGCTGCCTCTGCCAGGCTCTGAGTTTGCAAGGCCCAAAAGAGGACAGGACAGGAATTGGCCAGCCGAGATGTCAGTCTGAGGAGGGAGGGGGGGAAAAAGGGGGAAAATGTTTTTGTTTTTTAAAACTCTTTCAATAAAAAAAAAATTAACAAAATGAAGAAAAATATAAAAAAGTGCAAAGAAAGGAAAATAAGAATTTTAAAAAAGATATATAAAATAATTACTAACCTCCTTGTCAAGACAAGTACAATGTTAGCAATTTATTACTTTCTCTGACATTTCAACAAAATACCTCTTCTATATCTCATCTCTTAGCTATAAAGAAATAAAGTCTCATCATTAGGATCTATCAGCAAAAGTTGATTAAGGGTTACCAGAAATAACATCATCCGTGTCTCCACTTTCATGCCAAAATGCATGAGAGCAAACTTTTAGTATCTGAAAGGAGCCCAACTGAAGGGAGAGACCTTCAGGCCTTTCAGGATTAGAGGAGCTGAGGAATAGTACCCTTGCCCTGTGATTTACTGGACAGTCTAGAAAATGCCTGGTTGTCTCCTCCAGAATTGTATATTGGAAGTATAGCCATGGGAGAACGAAAGCTCTGCTGGAGGAGCCCATGATTTTTACTGCACGCCTTATTAATGCCTTTGATCTGACCAGAACATTCTCCCGTGTACTTGAGAAAAGCCAAGGAAGGCTTCCTTTTTAGACACAGCTAGAAGTGAAGAGGCAGCTAGCCACTTTCCAAGTTCATGAATATAGAAGACCTCACTAAGAGGAATGATCTTCACAAAAGCATACACTATTGGACTTTTCCCTCTGGGTAGTTCATTTCCTTCTCCAGTGTAGGAATAAGGGAGAGCTCCAGCTTCAGTCCTATGGTAATCCATGCAGGGACAATTTCCTTGGACACTGGGAATCTGCTCATGACTTAGGTTTTTTGGCTGAAGAAAAAAAAAGATATAACAAAGTTCCTGTCTCCTGATACTGGAACTCAAAGAGCGCTTTCTGCATCTGAATGTTAGGAGATTAAGGTCAAACAAGAGGAAGGGATTTGTTTACACGCATACCACATTTTTAACTTGTGGAGTTCAGTACCACAAGATCTAATAATGGCTTTAAAGGTGGATCAAGCAAATCCGTGATTAAGGCTACTAATGGACATAGATTATTTTCAGGAATAGCGATGGCACCAGCTGATGGAAAGCATACATATGAAAGTGCTCTTATGATAGTAGAAGACCCCATGTGGGTGTCACTTTAGCCACTTGAATTGTTACTGTTTTAGGGGTAACTGTAAGGGTAGTCGCTGTCTCTTGAGTTGCAGTCTTGAGGATTTTATACAATTCAGGTGGGGGAAAGAGCAGACAGAGAACAGTCTTCTAACCGTCCCCTTCCTTCCCTCCCAGCAACAATGACTTTGGTCTGGCCAGCAAGGAGAATCCAAGGAAAGACTCTTGTCTTTGGGAAAATCTTAGAAAATCATTCACACATGAGCTCTGGGAGCACCAGAGAACTCTGGAAATCTATTGAAAGACACAGGGGATCTGGGCCCCAGTGACGAATGTGTCTCTCCTTGACCCTAGTGGACCTTAGAGACAGACTCAGCTTTACCATTCAAGAGGTCCTCTTGGAAAGAGAAAGGAGGGGGAGGAGGGGATCAAGCTGGGAGTCTGGGGCACTTGCCCGAAGGCTCTCAACCTTTGGGAGTTTGTAAAAGAATGCCTACCCAGATGGCTTCATTTCTTATGTTTAGTGATCACAGTGGAAGGAAGCTTTTTCTGCAAAAAGTAAACAAGATGAGAGCAATAATTTTCCAATTAATGGAAGCTAAGTTTATGTTTCTAATATAAACTTAAGCAGCAAGCCCAGATCCTGAAATATATGGAGTTTTTCCTGATTTTCAACTGGTCAGCTGTCAAGAAATGGAATTCTGGTTCCCATTGCTAATGGAAAGAATACACAGTGACCTATGGTAGATCTTGGCAGAAACAAGGGTGGGATGGTTCGGTGTGAATTGGCACAAGGTGTGCTACCCCTAAGTGGCAGGGAGAAAAAAATGAGCCCTGTTCCAGTCATGTTTTATGTCACACCAACTTATCTCACAAATATGGACAGGAGGGCACAGCTCCCTTCCATGGCTGATTCACAGCCCTAGTATGCTATTTGCAATAAGGAATTTGTAAACCGCTATTGAGACCAATAAATGCAATCTGTGCATTTGATAGAAGCATAGAATCACATGGTTGGAAGAGGCAAGGCAGGAGTCCTCATATAACCTGAGAAATAGTTGTCCAATCTTTTCTTGAAAACCTCCAGCAATGGAGCGTCCACCATTCCAGGAGGCATGCTAATATTGTCAGGAAATTCCTCTTTATTTCCAGGTTGGATCTTCCTCTGACAAGCTTCCACCCCTTGTTTCTTGTCCAGCCATCTGGTACAGCCTTTCAAGTATAGGAAGACTGCTGTCATGTCTCCCCTCAGTGTTAAGCTGAACATACCTATCTTGGAGAGCAAAGAGCAATCTTTGTTGCTCTTCTCTATACACTTTCTAGGGCCTCATCTTTTTTGTATCATGTTGACCAGAACTAGATGCAGTATTCCAAGCGTGGCCTCACTAATAGAGCAGTACTATCACTTCGTGTGATCTTGATGCCCTCTGCTGATGAACTGCAATGGCTTTTTTGGCAGCTGCTGGCTCATATTCAAAGAGTGATCTATTAGGCCATCTAGATCTCTGTCAAAGTTACTAGTATTGAGCCAGGTACCCTCTATTCTATACCCTATGCATTTGGTTTTTCTTATTTAAGGTTTTCTAAACGTAAGATTTTACTTTTCTCATCACTGAATTGCATCTTGTTGGATAGGGCCCAATGCTCAAGTCTGTCAAGCTCCCTTTTCTGAAGTAGGGTTAGTAGCCATTCCTATTCTTTTGGAACTATTCTAGTCTGCCAAGGCTATTTGGCAAAGTCCAGCTTCCACACCACCAGTTTTCAAGAAACTGAACTATCTCTCCTAGGTCTAAAAGAGGACAGCAGAAAGTTTATTTGCCTACATTTCTCAGCAAACTTTTATAGTGGAAGAGATCATGCAAATCTAGATCAATCTCTATCTAGGTAGTTCATATGGGAGAGAAACTGTGTGCACTCCAGCATCGTTATACAACTATCATTTCGGTGGTTATGAGAAAAAACGATGCCCAAGAAGTTTGCTTTCCACCAAAATGGCACTAAAAAGAATTTTAAAAGATGCAAGTTCAGATCCTCAACCTTGTGTGTGAATGTGGACAGAATAGCAGAATGCTGGTTACAGCCAAGCAAATTGTCCTTTGGTTACTGGGATGTGTCCTGCAAGGGTTGCCTTTGCTTCATGGGGGTTAGAAGAATCCAGGAGGGGCCTTGCAGCCTGGCCAAGCTTTGGGACTATTTCTGGCCCAGTCCCAAGGTCTAAAGGTTATCTAAAGGATCAGTTGAAGTTCTGTTTTATGAAGTGCCTAGCGTACTTTTGCTATTGCAGAAGGTCAGATTTAGTAAAGTGTAAAAAAAAATAGATGTTTCTTAGACTACCTGTTTCTTCCAACCAAATAATAAGAAAAAGTTTCCAGTTGTTGCATCCTTTATCAAAAACCTCCATTTTCTCTCCACAAGTTTTCAGCAGCCCCAAAAGCTCCTCCACATCACCTGGACCACCTGTCTACATGGACTTGGCTTACATCCCCAACCATTGCAGTGGGAAAAACGCAGATCAAGAGTTCTTCAGGAGAGTCAGAGCTTCTTACTATGTTGTCAGTGGGAATGACCCCAGTAGTGGGGAACCCAGTCGTGCTGTCCTGGATGCCTTGTTGGAAGGAAAAGCCCAGTGGGGGGAGAACCTCCAGGTAGGTGCCTGGCTGGCCTCCATTTCTTCAGGATTGGTGGTGGCCAGAATTTCAGTGCAGTCCACAGCCTTTTCACACATGGCCCATATCTATTGTTTCCCCAGGTAACTCTAATCCCAACACATGACACAGAAGTGACGCGGGAGTGGTACCAGCAGACACATGAGAAACAGCAGGAGCTGAAGATCATGGTCTTGGCCAGCAGCAGCACCGTGGTGATGCAGGATGAGTCTTTCCCTGCATGCAAGATAGAGTTCTGAGGTCTGAGCTTCCCCTCCTCTCCTTCCCCTCCCACGCAGCATTTGGAAGACCCATCTGCTCCCCACCGCTTGATTTGTTGCCTTTCTTGAGTGTCAGCTGAACTCAGCAGGAGCAGCACTCCATCCATGTGTGGTTCTTGCTTGCCAGAGCCCCTGAGACCTGTCCCAGACGCCTGGATACATGTGCAGAGTGGCCCCACCACTTGTTTGCTCTCCCTGGAATCGCTACCAAGGAGTTTGGTTCCCTTGATTTGGTTTGTCTGCCTTGTCTTTGCCCTGTTCCTTCTCATCCCATGACTGAGTTCCCTGCTGCTGGATTCGTGGATCTGGCTCTTGCGCAATCCTAGGAGGGAATGTTGGGGACCAGGCTGGAAGAGGACAGAGGCCTGATGGAGAAGGCAAGGCTCGACCTCTAGAGGTGGCCACAAGGCCCTACTTTCTGGGGAAGCTGAACAGACAAGACCGTCTCAAGAGAACAGACCTAAAGTGGCAAATGCTACTTTGACAACCTCAGACCCTTCAGAGAGATGGCACAATCCATCTTCCCCTCTGCGGCACAATAATTTGAATGGGGGAGGTTCCTGTGATGATCTGTGCCCAGGCTGCCCTTTTGCCCTTGTTCGAGGGCCTGAGGCTGGGATGGCGCCTGCCACTCCACCCACAGCTCTCATCCACTCAAAAGCCCAGCTGAAAGGAAAATCTTTCGCTTTCTGGATCAGCACATCCAGGCAAAGCTGTCTGTGCCTGGGATGGTCTGGCAGTTGAGGCAGCAGGCATTGGGAGCTGCCCGGTGCAGTGCTGAGCAGGTTGCAAGAAAGCCTCCCTTTGTCCTCTGCAGGTATAGATCAGCTTGGAAGAAACAGATGATACCTGGCGCTCTTCAGAGGAGAGGGCGGATGAGGAGAAATAGAGTAGTGCTATTTTTTTCTGGTTATTGTTTAATTTATTATTTTTTAATGACGTGTACTTTTTTATGTACAGGTATAGTAGTTTTGCATTTGTGTTTAAAATGTTTTGACTTTTATTGTAGGCTCTTAACTCCCAGGTCACAGGGTACTCATGTTTCTAAATGCTGCAAACTGACAGAGGATGAAGAATTATCCCTCCCCCCCGCATCACTTTGGTAACACACATTTGAATCCTTCGGTCTGCAGGAGCCCAGGTCAGCCTTGGGACATTTGGTCCTGGATGAGGGGAAATGCCCTTTGTGGTTCTCGTGGCTTGAATTGCTGCCCTGCTGATTGGTGTTTAGCTGGCAGACCAAGTGTACGTCTGTAGTTAGACAAGTGAATGTACTGACCCACTTATGAATGTGTCTTGGAAGCTGAAGCTAATGGGGGGGGGAGGGGGACCAAGAACTGTTCCTCTTAGGCAGTACAAGGACTCTGACCCATCTGTTCCTCCTCCTCTTCCTCACAGCCCTGCCTGAGAGTCACTCCAATATTTTGTAATTTTGAAGCAAGCTTCAGCAATCCCCCCTTGCCCATTTTATGGCAAAATTTATTAAAATTATTGCTCATGAGAACCAATTTGATCTTTGGCAACCCAAGGAAAAAAATACCGCTTCTGCTGTTCCTGCATGTGGCAGTTAGTACCCAAGTACTCCTGGTCCTCTGACTCACTTGGCCTCGTGGCAAAGAAAGAGAAGCCACCCATCTGCTGAGTGTGGTGGAAGTCTCACCTAAACAGCACAGTTCTCCTCTGGCCCTTTGGCTCCCTGTTAGATCTGTCCCCCTCCAACATCTTGCCTTCCTTCATTTCTGTGTGCAATACGCTGTAATGCTAATAACCGCAAAGGAATGGGTCTGTGCTGACCAATAAAGCAACATTAACCACATGATTTGTGTGAGGCTCTTCCTCCGGCGCACTGGTGATCGCAAGGTCAAGCGAACCATTTCGGCCCAGCAAGGCATGGCTCCCTTATTTAGTTATTTAAGTGGGGTGCTGCTCCTCTCGTTTGAAGGTGCCTGGCCACAAGAATGGCCACAGAGTGGCCCTGTGACCCCTGCCTCAATCCACCCACAGCTGGGCACGTTAAGAGTTAGGAATGTGAAAAAGCTGAGGTTGGTCCTAAACGGGCTGTGGAATAGCTTGATGTTGTATGTAAGACGCTCAGAGTCAATGGCTGGGTTCCCATAATGGGGATGCAGCCAAGGCTGATCCTGGAGGAGAAAGCAGCACAGAAGGAATGGCTCTGCTGCGGATCTCGCTTCTTTGGGGCTGTGAGTCTGCCTGGGAAAGGGGAACTAGGGCTCACCCAGCCTTCAGGTGGGGATTTCCAACTTTCTCTTTGCTTGCAGTACCCACCATTGTTCTCTCTGTCCCCCTCCCTTCAGATGCTGGCAATGTAACAGCTGGGCAACACTTTCTCTTAGAGGTTGCACAGATCTCCCCCTCAGCCCCCCCAAAGATCCTGAAGAACTCAAATTGGGCTGAAGAAAGGAGCAGAGAGAAATTGCCAGTCTTTATGGGCAGAGATTCCCACGGATTTTGGGGTCAAGAAAGAGGAAATTGGAGGGATCTGATTTGGGAGCAAGTTTGGGGGAAGTGAGAGAGGCCTTAAACAGGGCAACTAAAACAACAGCCCGCCAGTGAAGGCTAGTCAGCCAATGTGAAGAAGGAAGGCACTTCAATATGACAAGCATCTGCGCTTGATCCTGGCCACACCTAGAAGGGATGAGCCCTTCCTCACATTTCAAAGAGTTTGAACTCCCCCACTTCAGGCCCCCAGCCCAGCGTGGTGAATGACCCCTCAAGCATTGCCACAGAATTTGGAGGTGCTGGGCTGCTTCTGTTCGAGTAGCACATAATCCTGGCAAAATGAAATAAATGAAGCGGAAATTATCCTGGCAACATCCCAGGCTTTTCGGCATCCTGCAGCCGACGTGACCAGATAGGTGGCCCAGCCTTATTTTTGATCCCGAGCCTGGCCACTAGGGCAATCTGTCCTCTGATCCCAGAGGGCCTTGTAGGCCTTGTAAGCAATTTCCCTGCACTGGCGCTTCTCATAGATTGGTGTTCCCCCTCCCTGGTATTCTCAGGACCCAGGATCTGAGTTGTGCACAGGACTGTAGCTAGTTCAGCCACTCGCCCACCTCTGCCTCTTGGTTGATCTCAGGGAGTTTCCGCCTCCTCTGTGCTCTGCACTCAGGCACAGTATAGCAGCAATCAACGGGCGGGTCGGGGGGGTGGGGAGGAGAAATTGGCCAGAAGTGCTGATGGGGAGAACTGAAATGGGCAGCAAAGGACACTCCCGGGTCAGAAGTGATCTTTGGGGCAGCTGTGGTGTGCAACAGCTCTGAGTCATCATAGTGTTTAGAAGGACTTCTTTTGCCATTACTGTATGTGATCTGCCCATCCTCCAGTTGCACAGATTCTCTAACATGGCACTTTTTTATTCCAGCCGTCTGTTTCCACCCTTCGTGCAACTCAATCAGAGATTTCAGCACACCACCTTTCCTAGCAAGCCCATCCCCACCCCCCACCTTAACGGCCATCTCAACATCCATAAGTCTGTTTGTCCATAGAGCCTCTGACTTGAACTCCCTCCACTGGGTACAACCAAACAGGGTGCCCTCCTCCCTTCATTCTTCCCCTTCTGCAAGAAAAGGACGGTTAGAAAATTCTCCCCATCTGCCTGACTAGGGGAAAGGGAGCCCAGTGTCTGCCAACGAGAAACCACCATGCCTTGCAGCTGTGGCAAGAATGCCACAGGCTCTCCCGCTTGAGATAACACCCACAAGCATCTCTCCGATCTGCAGTCCCACCTGGCGTGCAAAGTCCCCTGGGCTCCCTCCACCTCACAGTTGCTGCAGCTCAAGCATGGAATGTTATAGCAGTCCACTTTTAACTTGCTTTTTCTGCCTCCTCCTTAGATGCAAACGGTCGACTAAAAAAGCACGGCCAGAATGACCACACCAGACTTTGGAGAAGCAGCCTGTCTGGAACCATTTCAAGCCATTGCCAAGAACCGTGATCCTCAGTCCTCCATTCAGACTGAAGTTGCTTGCCTTTCTGCAGGCTGGAGCCCCTGGAATGAGTTGGCTGGCTCCTCCTGTGCCCACCTGCCTCCCTGCGGCTTCCTTTCCCTGGAAGGACCAATTTGTTCTCCTCCTCTGCAGAGCATCTTTGGAAAATGAGGGAAAGCTGCTCGAAGAGCATCCTCAGAACCACCCCTAAACTTCCTCTCCTGTTGTGGAGCAGGCAGACTTCTGGGGCACATCTGTAGGGGGTCTAATTCCGAAACCCAGCTTCTGGGGTTCTTGTGAACAAATCTGGGCAAAGATGATGCCTCAACCATGCCTCCCTCTTCTTTGACTGGAGATTTGTAGAGATCGGGCAGCCCCTGGCCAAGCCTTGCTCCTTAACATCCTCACCTCCCCTGGCTTTCCAGGGTTCCTCCAGCTCCTTCAAGACAAACTGCTCCTGCCCAGGGAGGCTCTGCTCTTGGGCCCCTTTTCCACATTCTCTCCTGCCTCGCCAGAGAAAGAGACCCCTGTCTAATGAGGCACCACGTCTCAGTCCAGCAGAGAATAATGATGCAATCAGGGCCAAGAGTGCTTTACTACAGATTGTACAGACAGCACAAGGATTTAGAGAGAGTGTCATAATTCAGAAAGAGGGAAACACAGAAATCTTAACCACCAACACTTTGGACATGACATCTGCCCCCCTCCCTCCTCCCCGCAACCATTGATGCGAAGAATATATTACTATTTGCATTTGGTAACACCATCCATCCACCCATCCAGCCTGATTTGTATATTTCTAAGAAAACCTGGTTCACTTGGTGGTTCCAGCAAGGCTGGAAAGGGGCTTCAGGAAAGGGGCTTCAGGGAGCCAGTCCGCTTTCTACGCCATCCAAAGCCCAAAGCCACATTGATCGCTGCTTCAGTGGCCTCACCATGGAAAACCTGGAGTGAACAGTCTACCTGGGCTGCTCCTGAAGCTTCCTCAGCTCCACTGTGGCGATGTGGCTCCATGTTGGAGTCTTCACCACTCTGGGCTTTTGCTGGTCGAATGGCAGTCTCCCAGGTGTTACCGAGGAGCAGAAGATACCTTGCACCCCTCTCCCCAGGCAAGGTCCCTGGGCCCCTTGCTCGGGGGCCATTTAAGCAAGATCCCTCACACCTCTTTGCTGTTCAGCCCATCTGGGCCTGGCTCTGGGCCCCATAGGTCCCACAGCTGCCCCTCTCCCTCCTTTGACTGCTCTTCCTGCTCAGTTGGGGCTGCCTCCAACCGATTTTACTCTGGCCCCGCCGCCTCCTCCTCGCTCACTGCCAGGAGCTCCCCCCAAGGAATGAAGCCTTGCAGGCCCCCTTCTTCCATGCTGAGCAGTTCCTCACTGGGGGGCTTGTCAGCAGGCTGGTCCTCCTGGAAGCAGCTGGCCAAAGAAGGCAAGGGTTCCGTGAAGCCTTTGCCAGTGGCCACATCGAACAGGCTGCTCCCCTCTGCAAGGCAAACATAAGGGAGACTGTCATGGGCAAATCCCTGGCCAGGATCCCAGTGTAGCACGGTCTCTGCAGCACCTTCAGCCAGAAGGAATCAAACACACACACCCCAGACCCTCCTGCATGAGCAGCCCCACTTCCTGCTCTCGTATTGGCTGCCCAAGTGCTCACAGCTGCAAAAGAGAAGCTGGAATCTGGCAACGTTGTCACCCCTTCAGTTCCCTGAGCCAGCCACCGCCTGGTGAGACTCCCCCATCTTCTGGCCACCTCAAAGCCTTTCTTTCCCATTCTCCAGCCTAGGGCAATAACCACTCGTTCTCACCCAGAAAAAAAGGCCATTTCTGCTCCTTTGCAGAAGTTTCGGACAAGCAGAGCAGCAATGTGAGGCCTCCCCTAGTTCCGTTCTGTTCACTAGCTTTATGCGGCTGCCCAACTCACAAATCCCAAATCTGCAGGGCTCAAATCAGATTGACACCAGTACAGAAGTCCCCCCCCCCCACAATCATTTCAGATGGGCACAGCCAGCACCCTAACTCACTTGCAGCTCAGAGGTCTGGGTAGGCAAAGCCATTGCTCCTGGGGCCTCTGGAGCCATGGCAACAGCTCCTTTGGAAGGTTTTCTGCTCATGTTGGAAATTTATGGCTGCTGGGGTGTCTCACATGGACTTCCTTTGGGGAAAGTCTTCAGCTCTTCCAACAGGTGTCTTGCGTTGCACTCAGAGCAAGGCCAGAAGATTTAGCCAAGGTTACTTGCACAAACTCTTTCTTGGTTTGTCGACCCTGGTGCCCCACAGATGGGAAGGTGGGATGGATACCGACAGAATCAGGACTGCTTCTGTGGGTGGTTTGTGAGCCTAGCTTGGCGATCACACAGCGGGGTGCACACAATGCTCAGATGCTCTGCCTACCTGCTGCCCAAGGTTGGTGCTGCAGTTTTAGCTGACATGCAACCAGGATTGCTCAGGCACGGAGACCAACAAGAGCTTTGTGGTTGGCTCAGTGGTTATGGACCTCTGATGGAGCTGCCTGTTGCAATTAAGACTGGAAGGGAGGCTGCTGAGACAAGCCAGCTCTTCCCATTGGCTCTTGCGATCTGTAACAAACTTTCAGCTCTTACCCCAATTGAATCATGACCCTCCCTCCCTGTGCTGTAGCAGCATCCAGGACCTGCTGGACACTTAATCCTCATTCACTGACATCTGACCTTCCTTTGAGCAGCTCCAGGAGTGGAGGGGAAGATTTCAGAACTCTAAAACTTGCCCAATAAAAGAAGCCCCTGAGGGGGCGGGGCTTGAATTCTGCAGACATCTTTGCCATTTGGGCTCCCCGGCAGATTAAAGAGAGCCTGGGGCGGGGGAGGGGGGGCTTTAAATAACCATGATGCTGTTTGTTTTGTCTTGGTGTCCCTTTGGATGTCCTCCTGCTTTGGTATCCATTAGCCGGCAATACAATAATTTCAGAGAATCCCCCTCATGTCTGACCCTTTTCACTTGTTCTGTTCAATACCTGCAAGCTGTCTCTGAACTAGACATGACGGCATGTCTACCACAAAGAGAAACCAAACCAATACAGCTTCGGGGTCAGAGTAACCTCCCAAGGGGTTACCTGTGCAGGGCCTCGGCTGAGAGTCGGCACAGCTCCCGGACAGAGCGGTCAGGAAATCGCTGACCTGGCGAAGGGAGAGGCAATTGTGCAGCGTCTCCAATGGGTAGATGCTGGGCACCATGGAGCAGCCTTCAAACCCTGCAGACCAAACAGCAGCATCAGTGTCAGGGAACCTGCTTCCATTCCGATCACCCCAAATGTCAGCAGCAGCAGCAGCAGCAGCTCCAGCTCTGACCCTTTCTGAGCCTCTCAGAAGGACACCCCCCACCCCCACCCCTGTCAAAGCAAAAGAGCGACAGAGCAGATAGCTTCCCCTTAATGCTGGAGGTTGGGGGGGGTGCATCTTCAATACAAGCAGCCGTCTCCCAGGCCCCATCATTTGGGGAGGGGGGCTGCTCCCAGGCCGCAACCTTAACGTTTTTGGGCCAGAAACCATTGGACAGTCCAGGAAATGCTGCAGCAACAACAGCAGCTGGGGAAAGTGCCTGTCTGCAGATGCCCCCAGGCTTGTCCAGAGCGGCTGTGCTGCATAAAAGCCAAGGTCTCATTCACTGACTTTGTTTACATCTGTGCTGTTTCTATAGCTTTGTGCCATTTCTCCCTGTTTTATCCTAGAGAAAATCTGTTAAGGAGGTTAATGCTGGAGGGCAGCACTATTTGGGGTGCATTGAGCTGTGGTAGCAGCTAACCCTGGGAGCAGCTATTGGGGGCAGACAGAGACCGTTAGGACTGCCTCTCCTTTTCACTCTTTCATGAAAAGTGATTGGCGGCTTTTTTAAAGGCGGCTTTGCACTCTAACGGAAGAGAACTAAAACTGAGATTTTAAACAGGAGTGACCTCACAGCCAGCAGGAGAGCTGCCCACCCCACCCATTGGGACTTAGTGGGGAAAGCAACAGGTCATGGGATGGGTGGGGGAGGAGCTTCTTCTTCCTTCCTTCTGATTTGGGTAGGAATTTCTGAAACAAGATGCTTGGCTCATATGCTCCTCAACTGGTACAGAGCAGAACAAATAAACCCAGAAAAAGCTATGAAGGACACACTTTGGTACTTATACAAATAGGAAGCAGACCACATAACAATTTTTTTTTTGGGTGTGGGGGGGAATAAGAAATTGAATGAGAAATATGCAGGGGTGGATTATAGCTCAATGCCCATTTCCTAAAATACAAAAGAACTTTCGGGGAAGGAGATTTCTAATTGTGTTATATCTTGCAAAATAGCAAAACCAGCCAAGTGTCATTGTTTTTTTTGTGGATCCCTACACCAAGGCTGCTTAAGATGGGATCTGAGTAATTAAGATTTGCATTTTGGAAGGGGGAGCGAGCCTCTTAACAAAATGGTTTCCCTCTCAAACAGGAGACAGGAAGAGGCTGGCCTGGACAACAGAGGGTCCTGTGGTGGCCTTTCAGGTGCTTGTGAACAGCAGCTCCACAACGGGCAGAACAAAACTGGGCCTCTGGTGGCTCAACAGACTAAGCAGTCTGTTATTAACACAGCTGCTTGCAATTACTGCAGGTTCTAGTCCCACCAGGCCCAAGGTTGACTCAGCCTTCCATCCTTTATAAGGTAGGTAAAATGAGGACCCAGATTGTTGGGGGCAATAAAAGTTGACTTTGTATATAATATACAAAGTGGATGAAGACTATTGCTTAACACAATGTAAGCTGCCCTGAGTCTTCGGAGAAGGGCGGGATATAAATTCAAATTAAAAAAAAAAAACACCAACTCCCCACATTTAAAAGAAATCTCTGCAGGGCTGTTGCATGCTGTTGCTGAAGCCCCACAAAAGGTTCCCTCCTCCCTCTGAGCAAAATGGGAGTGGACCCATGTGGCACAGCCAACAGCCGAGAAAGGAAACCTGCTGCTCATACAGCCAAAGAGCTGTAATTTAGGTGATGAGCAGCCACTTTTCTTTTTTGGCATAAACTAGAGGAAAATCTGCACAGAGCTCTCAGAAGCTCCATGTAGGTTTCTGGGCTGGGCTGTTCATGGCCACTGTGGTGAGAATCTCATTCCTTTTGCTACAGTCTTTCACTCTCAGCATTTGCAGCAAGGTAAAGTTGCCCACCACTCAGTCTCAGATACCTTCCAGAGAGTTAGTCATGCAAGGACTGAGATCTGGATGAGCTTTGAAACAAGGCAGAAGCGCTTCCTCCCACTTGAGGTCAGCAGGTACTGCCTCCCAGGGATGTGGGCTGGGCCTTGAAGCACAGGGTCTCTGCCAGGCTTAGCGGGTGCTCTAATGAAGGAGGCCACCTTCCTTGCCCTTCTGAGAGAATGACCAAAACTTTACGCCAAAAAGTTGAATTGTTAAGACCTTCAGGAATATCTGAGAGACTTTGAAGAACCCAGATCAACATGACATCTCCAAGACAGAGTGGCACACTTGTGTCGTCTCCATATTTTGTCCCCTTCCATCACAAGATTTTAAAAATGACACAATGTGGAGTACAAAACCTTGCAAACATTGGAAAGATTCATGTATGTGC
This sequence comes from Ahaetulla prasina, assembly GCF_028640845.1. Taxonomy (NCBI): domain Eukaryota; kingdom Metazoa; phylum Chordata; class Lepidosauria; order Squamata; family Colubridae; genus Ahaetulla; species Ahaetulla prasina. The sequence continues at coordinate 450,697 of NC_080551.1, read as the reverse complement.
TTCAGAGTAAGCCACCTGTCACCTCTGAACGCCTTATTTATAGCTAGGAAGCCCACTCTGATCATGACTGCTAAAAGGGAACCTTAATTCAGAACAATGAAAAATATAGTAAAAGCCCTTAAATAGATCTTCTCCTGTTTTATCAGGATTTTGCTGTCTTTGGGAAACTCCCCACCACCATTTAAAAGGAACTCTTGACCAGGTGAAGGCCCCATTCCAGGGGTGAAATGCTTCCGGTTCACTTTGGTTCAGGCAAACCAGTAGTGATAAAAACTACGGGTAAAGGCGAACCTGTAGTTAAAAAAAGCTACCGGTAGTTTAAAGTTGAACCGGTAGTTTAAAGCTACGATCCAACAATCAGCTGGGCCACACTGCTTAGCTTTGCTAAGCTAAAATGCACGGCACAGCTGATCTCTGCCCCACCCCCCACTGTTCTACTTACCTTCCCAAGCCTCCCTTTCGAGTGTACTGTGCATGCGCGCATGCGCACCACACGCCAAAAAGAGGCTTGGGGAGGTAAGTAGAATAGCGGGAGGGGGGGAATCAGCTATGCTGCATGGTTTGGCTTTGCTAGAAAGCAGGAAATACTGCTTTCTAGCAAAGCTAAACCGTGCGGCACAACTGATAGTCAGATTGTAGCTTTTTTTAACTACTGAACCAGTAGCTTTTTAAATGTGCAGCGCACATTTGGTGCACACTGCATGTGCACGCACAATACGTGTTTGGTGAACACTGTGTTGCAGCACCGTGTGCTTGGCACGCAGCGTGCATGTACAGCCAGCGAACCAGTAGCAAACTGATTCAGATTTCACCACTGCCCCATTCCTGCTCTGGGGAATGACCTTGTCCCACATCCTTCCCCCATCTGTGTTCCAGAAAAGTGCTTCTATGCTAAGGCAAAGGTCTTCAATATGAACAGGATGTATGTGTGTGTGTGTACACTTTGTCGGACTTTCGCAGGGTAGATGTTTCCCCTTCCTCAAAAATCTCCTTCTAATTGAGCTCAAGCCTTGGTGACTTTGTCCGTCGGTCAGTGGACATAATTTCTTGACAAGGTGCAGAAGTGACCCTGCCCCTTAAGCCCACCCTCGTTGTGGTGGCCTCCTTCTGAAAAGAGCAGACAGTGCGGTTGTGAGGCAACACAAGACAACATTATACAAGACAACCAGTCACAAACATACAGCAAGAGGTGAAGACACAGCAAATGCAAGGTAGGGGTAGCTGAGAGGGGAGTCTCAAATTAAGAAGCAAACGTACCATTAGTTGGATGCTTTGCAAATGACACAGAAAATCTCTTTATGGCTGGCATAGATAAGAGCTCTGGGAAAACAAGAAAAAACATCCCTTCAGTGTGTGGGGGGGTGTCAGTTGGCCTTTGCCAAAGCTGCTGCTGGTGGGGAAGCACAAGGGAGGGGCACAAAGGGGGAGAGGCAGCGGAGAAGGTAGGCTAAGCTCACTGGATCCCCAAAATTGTACTGAAAGGTAGGACAGCCTCTTCAGGACACTACGGATGTCCAAGCCCAACTTGAAGAAAAGGAGACAGGACAGAGAGCACCTCTGTTGGCATCTCTTCCCAGCCTCTTCCCTGCTTCAGGCACTAAGAAACAGAGTTAGTGGCCAGCCCTTCCCCACCAGCGAAGCTCAACCAAGGCTCTGCAATCCAAGCCAAGAGCCCAGGACAGGCTGGAGGGTGCCTTCACAGACCAATTATTGGCTGCATCCACCCGTTTAAACTTAAGGCTTATTTATAGGAGGCAGGGTTAGTTTATGGTCTTATTCTGGTCAATATATGGTTTGGTGTGTTATATGAACCCTGAAAGCGAGTTAACTCAGCAGCCACCTAATACCAACTGTGCCAGGACTGCCTCGGTGTCTAATTTCTCCCTTCAGTCCTGTTTGAGGCAGCAATTCCACAACAAAATCTGGAGGATTCTCACATCAGAGAATTTGGCATCAGAGGCCAGATTCCCTTGATGGCCCACCATTCCCAACTTCTCCCAGACCTTCAGACTGACCACACGGTAGAGCTCTTGAAGTGTCTTCCAAAACTATAGACTAACAACAGCCAACCCAAATTCAAACCGACCGAAGCTTTGCTTGAAGGGGGGAATCTCTTTACAGATCCTGAAAGGAGCTGCAGAATCAGGGGAGGGCAAGAGTACAACTTTGGGTTTCTTTGGGCAGGAGAGCAACGTCCAGCTTTTCAATCAGGGAGGAGGCACTTCTTCTGGGCTGACCTTAGGGGACCTGGGCTTCTCTGTGACCCCACCACCACCAGCCCTCATCCCTGCCGGTTCCGAGAAGTGGAGTTGCCCTCCCCTGCACCTTAGGGCCATCTATACTGGAAGAACCAGGTTTCATTTATTCTTTTTATAAATATCTCAAGGCAGCAAATGTACTTAATGCTCCCCTCTCCTCCCCTTTTCCCCTCAACAACAAGCCTGTGAGGTGAGTTAGGCAGAGGTGGAGTGACTGGCCCAAAGTCATCCAGATGGCTTTCATACCTAAGGCAGGACTTGAACTCACCGTCTCCTTGTTTCTAGGCCATCATCTGACCCACTAGGTCAAACTGGCTAAACGTTCTGACAGACCAAACTTTCTCAGAATACCAGGACTTTTTATTAGTACTGGCAGTTTATTTATATTATGCCTGGTAGTGAAATAGAGCGTATGCCATAGAGAATCAGGTTCAACTGAAGTGATCTTCGGCCAGAATAATAATTAAATATTTGTAATTCCCTGTCCTCCAATCATCCTCATCCCTGTTCTTTGAACTTGTTCTAGTCTCTGACTCCTTCTTCATATGTGGTTTCCATAACTAGGTGCTTCAGAAAGTTTTTACAGATGCAAGTTATCCTTGCAAATATGCATTGAGAAATTCCCCACAGGCCTTGTATGGCCAGAGTCCCCATGGGCCTCTTGGGGGGGGGGCTCTCAACTACCAATGCCCTCCAGTGACCTTCCACCTGCCTCTTTGAACAGCTGCCAGGTACAAGCAGCAGCCTGGGCAGAAGAGAGAGGCCAGTCTTTCCCCACATCTCCAGCAACTCCCCTCAGCCTCCACGCCAAGGCGGCCCTGGTTCCCTGGCCCCAAATCAGAAGGCGCACCTACCGTCTTTGTACAGAAAGCTGGAGACAAACTTTTTCCCATGGCTGCGTGCATAGTCCTGAAGATTTGGGGCACTGGAGGAGCCGCCCAGGACTGTGGTGCTGAAGAGCCTTGAGCATGGTGACCCTGGAAAGCAGAGCAGAGTTTTTGCATCCAAGATGGCACTGCTGAAGGCTACCTCGGTGAAATGCTCTCTAATGGTTTCTTTATTTTTAATTATGCTCTGCGACTCACTACGGATTTCTTACTCACGAGACCATCTGCTAAAAATTAAGCAACGTTTCTTTAAGGAGTAGCTTTCTGTGATCTCACCCTCCCCTTTACAAACCGGAGGAGATCCTAACACAGGAAGAAGCAATTTCCCTGAAGCCATGGATTACCAAAAAAAACCAAACGGAGAAAGCGAAGAAGGAGAGGTAAACGAGCAGGAATTCTAATCAAGCCAAGAAATAATAGATATAAATCTCCTCTGCCTTCAATTTTCTTAACCAATGAATGTTCACTTGTTAATAAGATGGATGAAATATTCCTCTTAAACAGATACAATTCTGATTTTTACAATTCAGCAGCCCTATGCTTCTCTGAAACCTGGTTAAATGAATCAATTGAAGATAGCAGCCTGCATATCCCAGGATTTCAGATTGAACAATCAGACAGAATTACAGAAACACCTGGTAAAAAGAAGGGAGGAGGCTTATGCTTATATATCAACAACAGCTGCTGTCAGGATTTAACCATAATATACAAATTCTGTGACGAAAACCTAGAGACATTATCAACTGCAAACCATACTATTCGCTTCATGAATTTTCCTCATTTCATCTAATTGCTGTTTATGTCCCACCACAAGCCTGTGTAAACAAGGCATTACAAACTCTAGCTGACCAAATTATGGAGGCTGAAACCAAATACCCCGATTCACTGGCCATTATTTTGGGAGATCTAAACAAGGCAAACTTAAGGAAAGAGCTACCAAAATACTTTCAGCATGTCAATTATCCCACTAGAGGCAAGAATACTTTAGACCATTGCTACACAATATTAAAAGTTGCTTATCGGTCTTTACCACGAGCAGCTGTAGGACACTCTGATCATTGCATGATTCACTTTGTACTTGCTTACAGGCAAAGATTTACAACCATAAAACCAACAATTAAATCAATGAAAACCTGGACTGAGGAGGCAAAATTAAAGCTACAGGCTTGCTTTGACTACACTGATTGGAATATTTTTGAAGATACCTCTGCAGACCTGGATGAACTCACAGATACTATAACATCATATGTCAGCTTCTGTGAAGACCTATGTGTCACAAAGAACGTGTGAATATACAGTAACAATAAACCTTGGTTCACAGCTAAACTTAAGCAGCTACGTTGTTCCAAAGAGGAAGCCTACAGAAAAGGTGATAAAATGCTGTACAATCAGGCCAGAAATGTATTAACAAGGGAGATCAAAGAAGCTACTCTGAAAAGCTAAAGAATCAGTTCTCAACAAATGAACCAGCAAACATGTGGAAAACCCCTAAAAATATCACTGGTTATGGCAAACCTCCTTCCCAGGCTGAAGGAAATCAACAATTGGCAGAAGACCTGAATGTGTTTTACTGCATGTTTGAAAGGAAACATGCAGAAAGCCACCTATCTCCACAACCCCCATCTCAGACACACCAACAACAGCCAAGCCTCCTACAACTGACCCCATCCCATTGGGTTCACAACCCCTAGTGATCACAGAAAAGGAAGTACAAGACCTATTTCACAGACAAAAGCCAGGAAAAGCTCTAGGCCCAGACAAGATAACTCCTTCTTGCTTAAAAGTCTGTGCTGACCAATTGGCCCCCATCTTCACCCATATTTTCAATAAATCGCTAGAGATGTGCTATGTTCCTTCTTGCTTCAAATGCTCTACTATCATCCCAGTGCTGAAGAAGTCCACCATCAAGGAACTGAATGACTACAGACCAGTTGCTCTAACTTCTTTAGTCATGAAAATCTTTGAAAGGCTAGTGCTGTCCCACTTGAAAACCATCACAGATCCGCTGTTAGACCCCTTGCAATTTGCATACCGAGTAAATAGATCAACAGATGATGCTGTTAATATGGCTTTGCACTACATTCTACAACATCTCCAAAGACCTATGCAAGGGTCCTCTTTGTAGACTTTAGTTCAGCATTCAACACCATCATTCTAGACACTTTTCTAACTAAGCTAAACCAGCTACAGGGACCTGAATAGACATGTAAGTGGATCACAAGCTTCCTAACAAACTGGAAGCAGCAGGTGAAGCTAAGCAGAATCACATAAGATACCTGTACAATTAGCATAGGGGCCCCCCAAGGCTGTGTGCTGTCCCCACTTCTCTTCTCTCTGTATACCAATGACTGCATCTCTAACGATCCATCTGTTAAACTACTGAAGTTCGCAGATGACACAACAGTGATCGGTCTCATTCAAGACAATGATGAATCCGCATACAGACGGGAGGTTGAACTACTAGCTTCGTGGTGCGACTGGAACAATCTGGAACTGAATACACTCAAAACCACAGAAATGGTGGTAGACTTTAGGAGAAACCCTTCCATACTTCCACCTCTCACAATACTAGACAACACAGTATCAACAGTAGAAACCTTCAAATTTCTAGGTTCTACCATATCGCAAGATCTAAAATGGACAGCTAACATCAAAAACATCTTCAAAAAAGGACAACAAAGAATGTTCTTTCTGCGCCAATTCAGAAAGCTCAAACTGCCCAAGGAGCTGCTGATCCAGTTCTACAGAGGAATTATTGAGTCTGTCATCTGCACCTCTATAACTGTCTAGTTTGGTGCAACCCAACAAGACAGACACAGACTTCAGAGAATAATTAGAACTGCAGAAAAAATAATTGCTACCAACCTGCCTTCCATTGAGGACCTGTATACTGCACAAATCAAAAAGAGGGCTGTGAAAATATTTAGAGATCCCTCACATCCTGGACATAAACTGTTTCAACTCCTACCCTCAAAATGACGCTATAGAGCACTGCACACCAGAACAACTAGACACAAGAACAGTTTTTTCCCGAAGGCCATCACTCTGCTAAACAAATAATTCCCTCAACACTGTCAAACTATTTACTAAATCTGCACTACTATTAATCTTCTCATTGTTCCCATCACCCACCTCCTTCTACTTATGACTGTAACTTTGCTTGTATCCTTACGATTTATATTGATATTGTTTCCTGATTGCTTATTTGTACCCTATGACTGTAAGTGTTGTACCTTAGAACTGTTGATGAATGTATCTTATCTTTTATGTACACTGAGAGCATATGCACCAAGACAAATTCCTTGTGTGTCCACACACTTGGCCAATAAAAAATTCTATTCTATTCTATTCTATTCTATTCAATTCTATTCAATTCTTTTTTTATGTATATATCACTGTTTATCAGCTATTCAAGACAGTCCTTTCCTATTATTTACACATATTTTAGTTCTATCTACTTTTATTTATCTACCGTTCCTATTTTCTAACTATTCATACCATTTGCTCCAGACCTTATAATATTCTGTGTCCTCTTTCACTTTAATTTGTTTTGTAAGTTTTTCCATCTCTGCACATTTTAATATTTTTTAAATTAGTTCTTCCTCTGTTGGTGGGTTTTCACTCTTCCAATTTTGGGCACAGGCTATACGTGCAGCTGTCAATATATGGAGTATTAAATATTGCGTATCTTTTGTAGAATTTTCTGTTGGAATCCCTAATAAGAATTGTTCAGGCTCTCCCTTTATTGGTTTCTGTATTATTTCCTGTAATCACTTTTTAATTTTGGCCCAGAATTGTTTCGCCACTGGGCAGGTCCACCAGAGATGATAATATGTTCCATAATTGCTCTTACATTTCCAACACTTTGGTGAGTTACTGAGGAACATCTTCGCTATTCTGGCTGGTGGAAGATGCTATCTATGAAATATTTTCATCTGGTTTTCCTTGTATGCTGTCGATATTGTCAATTTCATGTTTGTTCTCCACATCTTTTCCCACTTCTCTAATTCTATTGTATGGTTAAAATTTCTCACCCATTTAATCATGGTATCTTTCACTATTTCCTCTTCCATTTTATACCGTAACAAGAAATTCTATGTTTTACTAATTAGGTTTTGGTCCTTCCCATATATTATATTATCCAATTCATTTTATTCCAATTGTATCTGATTAATCTTAGAGTCTTCTAAATATTTTGATCTGATTTGGAGATACATCCACCATTCAACTTGTCTATTCAAATCCTGTTCCAATTCTTGTTTCGTTTTTAATTTTCCCAATTCATTTAATATATCCCTGTATCTAATTATTTTAGTCCCATCTATTAAATTTGGGTGTGTTAGTATTTCATTGGGGGAAGCCCAAAATGGTATATTCATATAGTGTTCTTATTTGATTTTATTCCAAATTAATAGTAATGAATTCCTAATTATATGTCTTTTAAAATACCCCTGTGTTTTGTATTTTTCACCCCAGGAGAATTCACGCCATTCTACCTATAGGTCGTGGCCTTCTATCGTTCAGATTCTTTGGTTTCCCAGCTCCATCCATTCCTTTAACCATGTCAGGCTTGATAATAAATTTCCCAATCTGGTAGGGCTATTCCAAGAGGAATGGGATTTTAATGCAGATTATCTGGCCACTAACAAAATGGCATTTCATTTTAGCGTCTCATAAATCAAATTCTTGAAAACAGTAAAATTTAAGAAAGTGGGAAGTTTTTCTTAACCAATTGTTATCCATCATTCCCCTCAACTTTTTTCTCTGATTATGGTGAGTTCTAAAACCATTTCCCAAGTATTGGGATGTTGTTTCTTAAATCTCTAATTATTTACAAAGCACTTTATTTTCGATTATCCTGAGTCAAATTTTGGCATCTGAGTGAATTCAGAATATGAAGACACAAGAGGCTCCAAATGAAAATCTGAATAAAGAAGGGGAAAGCATGTAACAACTGTTGATGAATGTATCTTTTCTTTGATCTACACTGAGAGCATATGCACCAAAGACAAATTCCTTGTGTCCAATCACACTTGGCCAATAAAAAATTCTATTCTATTCTATTCTATTCTATTCTATTCTATTCTATTCTATTCTATTCTATTCTATTCTATTCTATCCTATCCTATCTCTTCACCTCTCATGCATAAGCAAAAAATCCCATTGCACCAGTGAGCAGAGTCCCCTCCTCCTGGGTCCTGCCAGAGGATGGCTCAAGAGATCCAGGAGACAGTGGGGAGAGGGGGTCTTGCCAGCTCTAGGACAGGAAGTGGCTCCAAGCTTTGGGCCAGCTAAAAACAAATGGACGGCAGCCGACCTTGCCTTGTGCACAAAGAGCATCGGCAGAAAAGAGTTGTGGACTGTGACTGGTCCTGGGTAGCAATAATGGAAATGGAGGGGAATTTTTCACATTTGGAACACCTAGCCAGAAAAAAATAGAGGGACACAATACTCAAGAAGCTGTCCATACGCCTAGGAGGAGCCCAGGGAAAATCCTCCAGCAAAGCTCAGAATCAGCTCACAGGAATCTCAGGACTTAATGCCTTTTAAAAGCAGCTTATCAGCTTTGCCAAAAGATGCCCTCCGTGCAGGATGCTTCCTTCCTGGGCCACAGCCAGGCCCCCTTGGCTGCTGTTCTCCTCTGGCCAGAGAGCCCCCAATGAGGAAGGTAAGCATGGCTTCTCCATTGGAGGCCCTTTGGGGTGATCTGCCCACTACTGCCATCACATGGGGCTTTGGCTGGCTGCTGGTTTAGGAGTGTCTGGGCACCGTGCAAGTCGGTCTTGGGACATCTCTGCAGTTTTTTGGTTTGCCATTCAATTTTGGGGCCTGGCCCGGGGTGGGGGGGTGGCATCTCAGAAAGGAAAGGCAAGTACCTTTCTTGCCTCACCTTTCTGAGATGCCCCACCCCACTCCCGGCCAGGCCCCAAGACCAGGGGTGAAATGCAATGGCAGTGGGTGGTTCGGAGAAACGGTAGCAAAAATCCCTGCCCCACCCCAGCTGAACCATGCGATCATCAGAAGGGTTTTTTTTTACTTTTAAAAGCATTTTTTCCTTCTGCCAAAAAAAGCTTTTAAAAGTAAAAAAAAAAAACCTCTGATGATCGCACGGCTCAGCTGGGTGCTAAGAACTGGGGGGGGGAGAATCTGTTTTTCCTCCCAGCAGGCTCCCTGAAGCCTGAAGCCTGCTGAGAGGAAAAACGGATTTCCCCCCCCCCCCACCTGTTTTTTGGTGTGGATAGCAGGCTTCAGGTAGGCTGGGCGGAAAAACGGGGTGTGTGGGGGAGTCATCTTTGAGAGAGAGAGAGAGAGAGAGAGAGAGAGAGAGAGAGAGAGAGAGAGAGAGAAAGGAAGGAAGGAGGGAGGGAGGCAGGGAAGGAAGGAAGGAAGCAAGGAAGGAAGGAGTACAAACCTGGCACTAGACGCAGCTTCAGAGGATAATCCAGGGCTGGAAGGGACCTGGAGGTCATCTAGTCCAGGGATCTCCAACCTTGGTCACTTTAAGACTTTTGGACTTCAACTCCCAAGTCCACAAGTCTTAAAATGGCCAAGGTTGGAGACTTCTGATCTAATCCAACCCTGCTCCAGCAGGACATTGTTAGTGAGTTTCTGTCTTTTGATCCCCCAGTCACATAGCCACACCCACCCAGTTACATGACTCCCCAACAAGCCACACCCACCAAGCCACGCCCACAGAACCAGTAGCAAAAAAAATTAGATTTCACCCTTGCCCAAGACTGAGTGCCAAACGAGCTTGTTCTGGTTTTGGGATTCTTCCCCTGCTTTGGGGGCCAGGATGTGAAAACTCTCACAGGGAGGGGGTCTGGATGGGGGCCAGGTTGCCTGCTAGAGATTAGTATTGATTGCTGGTGAGTTGTGTGTGTTTTAGCTGGGCTGTTTTCTTCATCTGCCTGGAGCTGCTGTATTGTCCAAGGTGGGCAGCCACCTAAATTCTGTAACCAATGAAGGACAGAGTGGCCTGGCACCAGCCGGACACATCCCAACCCAAATCTCCTCTTTCTGTAAAGCTGGACTTTCCTGGGAAACCTGAGCCATTTCTTGGCGCAAAATCTCCAGCAGGAAAGCATACAAGATGGGAGACTAAAGAAAAAGCACAACCAAATCAGGGAGAGACCCAAGCTGTGGATTATGCTTACTTAGCTTTTACATTTGCTGGGTTTTTCTGGCTCAGCACGATGTAAAATATTGGCATAATGTATGACTTTTTTTTACCACGCTCTCCAATACGGGCTTGATCCAGGACTGCCCAAAGGGCAGCTTGTGCCAAGAAAAGCCCTTGGCTGCCAGTGGCCTCACAGTTCTGGCTTTCTTTTCCCCACTGAGTGGGAACTTCTGCCCTCATTCCTCCCCAGCAATCAAGAACATTCTCTGCTGCCAGCCTCAGATCACTGGCAGCCTTTTCCACATCTAAAGTTGATGGGATTTTCTGGAATATTTTTGTCTATCTTGAAACTTCCTTGCAACCAACTGGCAGCCTTGTTGAGTAGGTTGTTGGCACCGGCTCTTCCTGAGAGGGCTGCTCAAAAGCTCAGCTATCCCCACCCCACCCCACCCCCAGCCTCCTTGCAACCATCCTACCCTCCCAGGGAGAGAGGGAGAGGAGGAGGAGGATTTCCTTGGCCCCAAGGAAGCCATCTCTCAGGCTTTTTTGCAGGATGGAAGGCAGACAAGCAGTTGTCAGCATCACCTCCCAACAGGGTGGCTTGTGCCTGCTCATAAATTCTCCTTGCAGGGACGGTTTCCTTCCACTGAACTTCCAGCATGCTAAGGCCCAGCAATCTCCCTTCAACACCCCACCCCTTCCAACAGTTCAGCTCTGGGCTCAGGCACGAGGAGAGCGGAGGAGGCTGTGGGCCACCATACTTCACCGAAAGATGGCTGCTTCCCTGAGCTTGGAAGCGGCCCAGCAGCATAAGCAGGCCGATGATGCCCAGCAGGGGCCAGGCCCCACAGCAGTCTTCCAAGGCAACCCAGCTAACGTGGCTTCTTCCCAGGCAATCTGCAAATGGCAGATTGGGGTTGAGGGTCACTGAGCACTTCAAGGGCCAGGGAGGCAGTTCCCCTTCAAAAGAAAAGGGCGAGGCAGGAGAAAAAAGGAAGATCCTGCTCTCCAGTCGAGATGTGATGCTGCTTTATCTTCAACTGAGAACAGGCCTCTTCCTCAATTGGGACTATCACTAACTCCTCCTAACTCAGCCAATCTAACTCCAATCTTCACAGAAGGGAAGCTTCCTTGGTCTGAGGATGGACAAAGACCCCACAAAGCAAACCGAGCAGACTTCCCCACAGTTCTTCTCTTCAGCAGGAGCACCCCTCCTTCTCAGTTGGATCAGAGCCACTTCAGAGGCTAATAAATGCTGAGTGGCTGCTCCTGCCTCCTGCATCTCGGCTCCCCAGCTGCTCCAAGCTCCCCTCCCTGCGTGTATGTCAGGCCAATCCAAAAGGGAGCAAAAAGGGTTTTTTATGCTTTATACCTAAGCCACTCTGTTTCCCTTCTGACGAATGCCGGGCATAGGAAAAGAGCCGGTACCCGCCGGATTTGGATGACTCAGACAACACCTGCAGAAAGGACACATTTGTAAAGCCAAGAGAGCCAAAAGAGAGCATCCCCCACCCTTCAAAGGAAGAGAGCACCAACCCTGCCTACGTTGCAGCTGAGACGCATTGCTCCCCCTCCATTTCCAGCTTCCCTACTCACCTCCATGGAGCCAGCCTTGCGATTCCGGGTTAAGGGTGACCGGCGCTGGATGCAGACCGGCTCCGAAGGCTGTGAGGACCGGGCCTCCACCCTGTCTGTCTCATCACTGCCCTTGGACTCAGCCAGGTCCTCCAGACTCCCCTGCTCTGGCTTTCTGGCCTCCTTCTGTAAGAAAACCAAGGTTGTGATGTTCCAAGCAGTGGGAACCTCTCTCTGGGCACCGGAGCTGCCTTGCTAACATGGGGAAGGAGAAGCAAGCTTGCCGGTTTTGGGCTGCCGAAACAGGAGAGCTCTCCTTCCTTGCTTTTGCAGCTTGGTTTTTTAATACATTTGTACCAAAGTTTTCTCTTTAAGAGGAAAAGAGAGATAGAAGTATTGTTAGAGTAACAAGAAAAGGTTGCAGCTGTTTCTCTGTCATGAATGATGCCCTGTGTGTGACCGGAAACGCCCGGCTTTGGCATCCAGCTGCCCCCCAAAGAGAGGAGGTTCCCTGGATACAAGCTCACCTCTGCAGAGGCCGGGCGAAAGCCGCATCCCGCTGGGGCACTGCCTTCCTCCTCGCAGCCTTTCACTCCAGGACTGAAATGCAGCTCCACGTGGAACCTCTCCTTAGATGATGGGTCCTGCAGATGCCACACAGTGGATGAGACGGGCCCAAGAGTTCAGCTGGCTCAGCTCTGGCCGGCCCCGCCCTCACCTGGTTGTTGTCCTCATACAGCATGATGACAATCTGGGTCATGTAGTTCAGCTCTGAAATGGCTCCCAGGTAGTCCATGGCCCTCTTCCACTGGGCATCTTTCGAGGCCTGGCATGGAAGGGAGTGGAAGAGGGAGGCCAGACTGAAGTCCTGGCAAAGCCGGGCAGGGAGCCCTGAGTAAGGGGGCCTTGGGGAGTTGCTGCTGGATTCCCTCCCCTCCTGGCAACTCCCCTTCCTTCTGCGGCCCCACAGGACTCCAAAGCCCATCAGGCGGTCAGCTGCCCCTCAAGAGACCAGGACCAAAAGGAGGCTGAACAGGGAGCCGCCAAAGAACAGCCATCTCTGGAACAAGCGCCCTGGTCCCTGAAACTGGAGGGCTCTGGACTCAGAAGCCTCTGTCAGTGAGGCTCATGCTGAGAAATGGAGGCAAAGCTCTGTGCAACACCCTGAATGTGGCAGACCGAAGTGTTCAAATGGTTGCTCCCAGCTTACATCTAGCAGGCCTCCATAGCGGAAGATGCTAAGCAGGGAATGGACGTGGCTCTCACTGGTGAAGTACAAACGTGTCCGGACGTGGCGCCCTGGAGACAGGACTCCCCTGGAATACCTGCAAGCAGACCGGCCAGGCAGCCAGAGTCACCCTGCTGGGCAGGCAGGGCTGGGTCACAAAGGCCCCCAAGCCCCCTCTGCAAGCCCAGGAGCACAGAGACCCGGGGCGTCATCAGCTGGCTTCCCATATTCAGATAACCCAGACCAAGCCCACCCTGTCAGGGGCAAATTGGGCATCTGTCTTACAAGGGGTGCAGCTTGTTGACGGACTCGTCCTCGTGGGTTCGCTGCAGGTCCAGCTGGATCTTCTTGATGAGAGGGAGGCAAAAGCCCACCGCAATCTCCAGCTTCTCCTGCTGGCTGATGCCATACTCCTGCGAAAGGCCAGAGTGCTCAGCACAACACAGCCTGACGGGAGTGGCTCAGCGGCAGAGGAGCGAGGCTTGCTCCATACCTGAGGGATGACGATGTCCGCCAGCGCCTTGGAGAGTCGGAGCAGCTCATGGGTGCCTTCCAGCTGCAGGCCAGCATTGTGTTGAATGTCGTACTTGACACAGTCATAGATGTCGGGGATCTTGCTAATATCGTAACGTCGGTTCTTCAGTCGGAAGTCTTGTTCCAGCTTCCTCCAGCGTTGCAGCATCAGCTCCAGGGTCTCACTGTGGTACAGCTGCAAGTCTGCCAAGCCAGAAAAACCCATCAGTGCCACATGAAGGGACAGATCAGCTGAACCCTGGATGGCAGACCTGCTGTTGCTTACAACTCCAGGATGTCCACAAGCAGCAACCCCAAAAATGTTGCTGCCCAAGGACCATGTTTGGCTTTGAGAATCCAGAAAAACAAACTCTTTTCTGGGGGACCAGAAGAGCAAATGCTCTTTGGAGAGAGGAGCCAAATACAAGGCCTCCTAAGCCCTGGGCCTCTTTCACACTTCCCAGGACTTTGCCCCTTGGCCCCAGCTACACTTCAAGAGTTTTATTAGAAAAGCAAAGAAGATCCACCATCCCAGAAGCGGCCCACTGTGGCATGGGCCACGTCAGTGGTGGGTTGCTACCGGTTCACACTGGATCGGGGAAACCGGTAGTAGTGGCAGCAGGAGGCTCCACCCACCCACGCGGACGCTTCTGCACATGCACAGAAGCATCGTGCATGCCCATGAGCGAACTGGTAGCAATAGGTTTTGAAACCTGCCCCTGGGCCAAGTCCATGCAACTCTCGCTTTTCTCCACTGCAAAGGAAAAGACTTTAGTACCAGCAGACTTAGGGTCCTCCAGACGTTTCTGGATCTGGGAAGTGAGGCTCTCAATCAGCTCAAAGACTTGTTCACAGGTCTCCACTGGATTCCCAATGATTCCCATGGACTTGATGAGTGATGTACTGCCTGTTGGCGCCAGCTGGAGAGAAATCAGAGCAAAGGGTCAACAGTGCCCATGAGGGACCAACCAGGCTGCTGCCCAGATTTGGGCCAACTGGCTCCATGATGCTCAGCTGGCATCTCTGGAGTTTAGGACTTGAAAGCAGAAGCCATTGGGAAATGCAGTCTATTTCACCCCGTCTTGAGGAATGCAAGAATCCTGACGGGGCATTTAATTGGAAGTCAGAAGCCCTGATTGGAGATGCCAAGTATTAGCAAGATTTGAAAATACTGGCTATAACTCAATTGGCTTTGAATTACAGTAGTAAGAATATATAACATAGTATCATAGGGTTGGAAGGGACCTGAGAGGTCTTCTAGTCCAACCCTTTGCTCAAGGCAGGAGACCTTATACCATCCTGGTCGAATGGTTGGCTAGTCTATTCTTGAAAACATCCAGCAATCGAACACCCACAACTCTGGCAGGCAAGCTGTTCCATTGATTCAATCGATGATTAATTAAATGTGCAATTATTGCCATTACTCCTATGTCAACTTGTATTTGCACAATTCTAGGTTTATATACCCTTATTACATTATTCTAATTGGATGCCAGTGAAGAGATGCCCAACCTATTTTTGATAAAGGTTAATTTCTGACAGTTTTTAAGATAAGCAAAAGAGAGAGAGAGAGAGAGAGAGAGAGAGAGAGAGAGAGAGAGAGAGAGAGATGACACATCCATAACTCATCCGTAAACTCTCCAAGCTTCTAGTAACTCAGGTTTGTTGAAAATTGAATTATGTTACAGTACTTAACAGGAATCACATGCAGTCCTAACAGTTCCTGGGCTGCTCTCCCTCCAGAGCCGTTGATATGTTTATAGAGCTGTTCTCGTTCCTGAATGCCTTTCCCTGACTTGTCGCTATTTACCTGATAGCTCCATATTGGGGTGATCAGAATGATTTCCTTTTTTAATTCTTTAACACCCATTAAGGAGGCAATATGTCAGGAGGCATTCAAACCTTGCAGAGGAATGGTTAGTTCCTCAACAGGCTTTGGTTTGGCAATGCTGTCTCTGTTGTGCAGTTGAGCTAGATCCCAGGTGATGGTGAATCAAAACCGTCTTTGTTCTGGGATACCACTACTTAGAAACCTGTTACAAGACCTCCCTGGATGGATTCTTATTAAAGGGCTGTAAACCCCTGGGGGACAGTAAAGTATGACAAAGTCTACAGCATTCCCTCCTCAAGGGAAGCCTTCTTCTTCTTCTTGGAAAAATGAGCTTTAGCAAGAGATGCCCCCAGCAGGTGGTTTTGGATCTGGCTGGCTGCCCTCCTCTTTCTTGTCTCCTCCAGAGAAACTGTGTATAAAATGCAGCCTTCAATAAGAAATGAATCCTGCTTAATGTATTTTTACAAGGAGTATTTGTTCTATTGTTGGTGGTTATCAACAATAGAACAAATACTCCTTGTAAAAATACATTAAGCAGGATTCATTTCCAAAAAGGCAAGGATAAGATGGTCTCATGGCAAGTTTGATTTCTAGAGGCTTAATGTACACCTCCGTGCAGTTTCCTTGACAACCACACAGAAGTGGATGGATTTGGCCTTCTGCTAGGATTGTTTGATTTCCATGTTTAGGGACAGCACGAGGCCTTAGCAGTTGAGACGCTGAGCTTGTAAGCTGAAAAGCGGGCAGCCCAGGTTCAAGACCCAAGCACCACATCACAGGATGAGCTCCCGTTACTTACCCTAGCTCCTGCCAACCTAGCAGTTTGAAAGCTTGCAAATATGAGTAGATAAATGGGGAAGAAGCTAACAGCATTTCATATTTTCATGCAGGCCACATGATCACAGAAGCATCTTTGGACAATGTTTCTCCCTTGGATAAGAAACAGAGATGAGCTCCGCCCCCTTGAGTTGGAAACAACTAAACAGGGGAAACCTTTAAAGGGTTTTTGGCACAGCCTGGAAATCTCCCATCAAATCAGTCTAAGCCTGACCTTGTTCATCAGGCAAGGCTACTGCTGTCACCTGCTGAGACGGCCCTGCAGATTCCTGAGAAAGAAGCTGCCTTGGCTGACTGGCCGGAAGCAAGAGGATTCAGCAAAGCATCATTCCAGAGTTTTTCACACGACTGGACAGCACAGAGAGACACCAAAGTCCACCTTGAGCCATGGGATCAAAGGGACTTCATCCCATTGAACTTCATCCCATTGAAGTCCAAGAGACAGGAAAGGGCCACCATGTAATTCCCAACACATTATGCTGCCCCAGCATTACCTCGTGTCCAGCGTAGCCAGAAAATCCACATGGTAGCTCTCTCTCCCAGCAAAGATAAGAAACCAGAGCAATCAAATCTACTTTGAAACCAGGGGCTGGGGGCCGGATCTGGCCGCCCTGGAAACAGTGAAGGACCAGCCCGCAGTGCCTCTGCCAGCAAAAATGGAGCTCGGGACGGCTGCGTGCGATCCTCTCAAACTCCATTTTCTCTGGCAGAGGGTTGCAGGAGGTCATTACTGCCGAAAACTGAGCCCGTTTTTGCTGGCAAAGCACTCGGCCCACCAAAGGCACCCCCGACACAAGTGATGTCAGGCTGGCCATGCCCACCCGAGACCCCCAAGGTCAAACACAATCCTGATGCGGCCCTCAATGAAATCGAGTTTAAATAAATCTAGCAATGGAGAAATAAGATAATTAATTGATGTTATTGTAAGAGATTAGGAATTAAGGGTGGTTAGTAATATGTTTATGTATGAAGAAGAAAATAAGATAAAGAAAATATGGAAAGAGAATATTATGGCTGAAATTGAATACAGAGATACGATGTAAAATGGATTTGAAAAGAGAACAACATGGCTGAAGCCGAAATAATAAGATATGGTTAAAAATGATTAATTTGTGATAAAGGATTATATAAAAGAGATGAATATGGAAAAAATGGGAAGATTAGAATAGATTATAAAAATGATTATGTATAAGAAGTATAAGATGTGATCCAGTAAACACTCTGTTCATAAAATATGTATGATGAAAGAAAAATTCTAATAAAACTTGTTTACAAAAAAAAAATATGAAATCGAGTTTGACACGCCTGTTCTACACGATATCCCAAAGAAAATCTAAACAAAAATGCATCTAAAGAATATTGTTTCTTCCCCGTGGCTGAGTGGGCATCTTGCCCAGGGAAAGGGATTCTGGAGCTGGGTGACCGCAGTCCAGCCCTCAGACTCCAGGCCCTCTCAGTGCCTGACTTCCCTGGTTAAGTGGGGCCTCCTGTGACCAGCCAGGGTTTAGGAAAAAGGCTGCGGCCTTCACCACCACCCTAAGCTCCCCATCTTCATCTTGAGAGCAGGTGAACCACATCAGGCCAATCAGGCCTTGTCTGCCAGAGCCCTTTCTTGGTGGCCAGAAAAGACCTTTGCAGTTCTTTGAACAGCAGCCTTGGGAAGGTCTTGGCAGAGGCACTTCCAACAATTCCTCTAGCAGCTGGTGCTCTTTTGTGCCTCCACAGAGACTGAAACGTCTGCCACAGAGCAGAGCTACCATGACCAGTTGCCACAGACCACAAAGGCCTTGGAGCCGTCCTGTTCAGCCAGAGCAGCAGCAAAAGGCCATAGCAGCCCTATGGCAACCCCCTTCGGCTTGCCTTTCTGATTGCTACTAAAAGCTGGGACCTTTTAGCCATTTTGCTGGAATTGGGGTGCCCACAAAAGCCTTTCTCAAGGCCAAAGAAATGCACCTCCATCACCTTTTCATAGTCCTCTGCGCAGAACGAGGCGTCTTTCTGCATGATTTCTCGCAGACGAGCCTTCACCCGGTGCTGGCAGCTGCTGAGGGAGTCACTGTCGCTATCCAGCAGGCCGTTCATGTTGGCACTCTTCACCATTTGCACTAGGATGGGCGTCAGCTCCCCCTCCAGAGCAAGGAGGCCCTGTGGGAAGACATGGCTTCAGCCTCCCCCCTCCCCTGCTCCACTCTGCATAGGAAGCCCCTGCAGGGCTCTTGCTCTAGCCAGGCAGAGTGCTGGGGGGACACTGAGGGTAAGGAAGGGACCCAAGCCCTCCTATAGCTTCTGCTGGCCTGACTGGAATTCTCCCTCCTAAGAACCTTTGCAAATGCTGCTGCCGTCATCTGGACTCTGCCCTCATCGGAGGCGTAGATCTTGAGATCGTGGCGGTAGGTGCTGTGTAGTCGAAGGAGGCCACAGCCTGGAAAACCAGCATAGTCTCCTGGACAGGAAAGAGAAACCCTGTGGCTATTCCAGAAGTGTGGGCATTTTATTTTTGCAGTGCCCTCTTCAAAAGGCAGAAAATCCACTGAGCGGGCAGGGTTGTCAGGGCTGCAGGTCAGAGTATTGGAAGAGACAGCATCTCCAAGCAGATAAAAAGGAGGCAAGATGGGTAAGAAGAGCTACAAACATCCAACTGGAGAAGCCCTAAATTCTCTTCCTGTCAAAACCAGCCAAAAACTTCACAGCACATGCCCAAAAGTCCTCATGAGCACTAAAGAAGCTCATGGTTCACATGCCCAGTTTCCAGTCACCATCATTCTTCCCTCCGCTTTCTGCTCTTTGCTGGCTGGCTGTCCAGGAAGATTGTGGGGTTCTTTTCTGCTTTGAGACCAGCAGCTGTGCTGCAGGCATGGGCTCAGACTCAGAGGAGCCGCCAGCTGTCACTGGAGCCCCACTCCAAAGCACAGAAGACCAGCCTGGCTCACAGCAGCAGCCCCCTCCAATGACTTATAGGCGTCCATGCCGTCCTCTTGTAGTTCAACCAAAAAGAAGAGCTGGGTACCCGTTGTGTCAAGAAGGCCTGAAGGTGCCTGGTTTATCTGCAATGGACCTTCTGTCTTTTGGCTTGGGAGAGAGAGGGAGATGAGATCTCCCCCAACTCACAACGGGGAAGGGGCCACAAAGCAGTTAAGAGTGCGAGGGAGAAGGATCTGGCCCAAAGGCCACATGCATGATAGAGAAGTGGGGAACTGCCAAAGGTGGTGTTGTGGGAAGAGAATGTGGGCTGAGGCAGCTTTAGATGGGAGAGGCCAGGAGTTCAGGGCTGGCTGTTTGTTTCCTGCTGCCCATGCAGAACCATCATTCCAATGACCAGAAGAGAAGGAAGCAGGGTGCCAAATCACAGCTCCTAATGGGAGGCTCAGGAGGGAAATCTTGAGGACAAGCAGAACTGACCCCAAAAGGTGCAGCTCAACCCTCAGAGGAAGCCAATTATACAGAACATCAAAGATCTACTCTATTCACAAAAGTGTTCAATAAACTTCTGAATTCTTAAGACCACTTGATCAAGAAAGGTCAGTTCCACTCATAAGACCATCTTGCCTGATGAGAAGTTTTGAGTATTCAGAAGTTGGCTTGCTGCCCAGGACCATGGAGGCTGGCTGGGACTTCCAAGGCAACACCAATCAGAGCCCTTAAGATCAACAACGCGCTGCAATCCAATTCCACCAACCAGCCCAGAAGATCCTTTTGGTGCAGATGCAAAGGCCAAAGGACGCTCTTCCTCCTTCTGAAGGAGGTTTTCTTTCCAAAGGACCCCACCTTGGAGGTGGCTACCAAGATGCTGTCAGCTGCTGCTTCTGCTTCCCCCTAGAGCCAGCAAGCAAAGCCCAGGCTCACCTTGGCCCCCTGGATACATGCAGCGGAAGGCTCGGCCCAGCTCCTCTGCTTGCACTCGGCCGGCAGGAGTCAGCTCACCCCCCCACTTCAGTACCAAGAGCAAAGATGGGGAGGCTTCCTTGAGATCTGCACATAGAGAGAACAAGAGTCATCTCCTGCCAGGACTGGGGAGGAATGGCAATAGCGCTTAGACTTGTACATACCGCTTTATGGTGCTTCACGGTGTTCTCTGAGTGGTTTACAGCCTCTTGCCCCCAACAATCTGGGTCCTCATTTTACCCACCTCAGAAAGATGGAAGGCTGAGTCAACCTTGAGCCTGTGAGGCTTAAACTGCCAACTTTCTGGCAGTTGGCAGTCAGCAGAAGCAGCCTGCAATATTGCATTCTAACCACTGTGCCACCACAGCTCTTGAATGAAGACCTACCACCCACTCTTCAACCTCCAGACCAGAGCAGAGAGGCAAGAACTGGTGAAACCGGATGAGGAGAGGAGAGAAGGTTGCTAGGGACCTCTGAAGCCTGGAAGCTTCACAAAAGCAACCTCAGTTCTGCCCCCACCCCCATCCTCCTGTCAGTTGGCACTTTCCCCCTAAGTGGGGATTGTTTGGCAAGTGCAGCGGGGGAGGGGCTACTGCTCCCCTTCTTCACAAGGGTTGGCATTTCAACTGAAGCTTTCTTAGCTTACATTCTCATTTTCCACATTGCATGAATGAGTGAATGTGACCCCCTATTCGCCCATCACTCGAATGCCTCTCCTTGTGTCTACAGATGTATGCATGCAATCAGGGTCTTCATCCTATGAAATTGGCAGGGTTCTCCTGCAACCCCCATCTTTCCCCACAGCTGCCTTCATGCCCCCTCACTACAAGACCCCAATACCTGCCTTCCTCCTCATTGGATGCCTTCAGGTGCCCATGAGGAAGGTAGGTCAGTTGCACTTTGCGGTTGATTCCAGAGAAGTGCCCGTACCTGCCAGAATCACAAAGGGCCATGAAACATCTGGCTTTACCCACCACAACTAGAGAAGCTGCAAGGGCGCCCAACTGCCTCCCTCCTGTCCAGGGTTCTGTTGTGGTGTAGGAGGAAGTGCCCCCAGTCAGAGGGAATCCATTCTTTCTGGGGACATGCGAGAAAGTGCAAGAGTTGCTTGCAAGGGTGATCTTACTCTCCCAGAGGTTTGGGGGGGGGGACGACAGAGGGGCCATGGAGACAAGTCCCTGCTCACATTTCCAACACGGTCTTGAGCTGCTCCAGTTTTGACTTCTGTTCCTCAGCCACCGCATCCCCGAGAGTGCCCTGCTCCTGCACCAGCAGCCGAGCAATGTCCAGCACCTCCTGTCGGGGCAAAGGCTTGCTCAGGTCTGTGGGCCCAAGGGCTCTAGGAATCAAAGGCACAGGCTCCTTAGCCACATCTCTTGGCCCCCCAACCAGGGGCCCCCATCCAGGAAGACAGACACGACTGACCAATGGAGGGTGAGAGCTTCACCTGCATGGCTCCTCTAGGACCAGAGGGAGCCACAAACTCACCTGAAGCTGCTCCGGCTTTTTCAGCTTCAGCTTCCCAGTTTTGTAGCCCTCGTATTTTTCAAACAGAACAAAGAATCTGGCAACATCAGAAGCAGAAGCAAAGCAGGTTACTGACATTAGAGGTTGTTTGCGACATTTATGCATGCTCTTTCTTGGGAGCTCATTTTGTCCTGGGACCTTTTGTCCTACAGAAGAGGCCCCGGCTCCAAGACACCCAGGGACTCCACCATACCTGGGATGCTTCACTTCCATCTTCATCTTTTGTTTGGGGGTCCGATCACCATGCCTTATAACTGCAATCACACACCGTAGCTCCATCCTGCAAGAGAGATGCCTGAGCTCATAGGATGCCCCCCCATCCCTCCTTCTTTCCTACAATGGCCAAGGCCTCCTCCGATCAGGATGTCTCAGCCCCGGAACCTGGGAAGCCAAAGCTGAAAGGACTCTCCTCTCATAATGCTATCCACGCATGAAGGAAAAGCCTTGCGTGGACTCTCTTTCTCTCTCCTGAGCTCTGAAAACCAGCCAACCATGGCAGAGAATGCAAGACCCATGTGTGCATCCTAAGTGGATCTCTAATTGGAAGCAAGCTAATCAGCCTGCAAGAAGGCTTCAGAGATAAAGGAGAAGCAGCCTTCCGCACAGCACCAGCTGGGAATGGGAGCAAGGGTCCCGAGACTGAGAAGCTGCCAAGGAGCGCTGCCTTAATTAAAACCAGGCAACGACTTTATTTTAATCCAAAGCTTGAGATGCTATTTCATCTTTCTTCGTTTAGAAATGTGAAGATGGCTCGAAGTTAGAACAAGACAGGAAATGTTAGAAATAATTGGAAAATTCTATTCGGAGCTATACAAAGATCAAGATCACTCAAAAGGGACTCACAAAAGAGGAAATGCCAGGTATCTTAGTGGAGGTAAGTGGTGGTTAGTGGAGGAACTATCAAGTGCCATAAAATCAATGAAAATGGTGCTGGGGAGAATAGCTGCTATTAAAATGAATGTTTTACCTAGATTTTTATTCCTCTTTCAGATGATACCAATAATTAAGAAAGATAAGAATCTTGAGGAATGGCAGATGGGAATTAACAAATTTATATGGGAAGGTAAAAAAGCTAGGGTTAAAATGAAAATAATTCAAGATTCTCGGGAAAGGGGAGGTTTAAAAATGCTCAATTTTAAATTATACTATGAAGCAGCTGCTCTCTCTGCAATAAGTGATTGGTTTAATTTAACGGAGGAAAGAATTTTGAATATAGAAGGTTATGATTTGCTATATGGATGGCATGCATATTTAATTTATGACAAAAAAGTGGATAAGGCCTTTAAAAATCATGTGTTAAGAACTGCTCTTCTGCGTGTTTGGAAAAAAATACTCTTATAAACTAAATTATAAGGTTCCTATGTGGGCAAGTCCTAGACATACAATAGAGAATATAAATATAGAACAGAATCAGGAAATGATTACATATAAAGATCTTTTGTATACTGAAAGAGGTAATTTGCAATTAAAATCTCTGCACGTACTAAAAGAAGAAGGGAAAAATTATACTTGGTTTCAATATGAGCAACTACGTGCTAGATGGAAGGAAGATCAGAAAATTGGTATAGAGCAGAACGAGGGAAATTTGGTAAAGCAAATTAGAAATCAGTCTCAGGAGCATATAAAGAGATTGTATAATGTGTTACTTGAAATAGATTCTGAAAGGGACTTGGTAAAGGACTGTATGATAAAGTGGGCACAAAATTTTCAGGAGCCAATATTATTGGAAACTTGGGAAAAAATTTGGGTTAGAAATGTTAAATTTACGCAGGCACAGAATTTGAGGGAAAATTTTTATAAAATGTTTTATAGATGGCATTTAGATCCTAAAAAATTATTGTGTATGTATCCAGATATGCAAGCAAAATGTTGGAGATGTAATTGTGATGACGCTACATATTTTCATATTTGGTGGACTTGTAAGGATATAAAGGCCTTTTGGATAAAAATTTGGTGGATTTTACAAAATGTTTTGAAAAAGAAGATAAAGTTCCTGCCGCAATTTTTTCTGTTGGGAATTAATTCTGTTGGGAATTATTACGGACTGTACAGTAATTGAGACTAAATTGATTTTAAATCTAATAACAGCAGCACGATTATTAATAGGACAGTACTGGAAGAAAAAAGAAGTACCTACAATAGAAGAATGGATGTTGAAAGTTGCCAATTTGGCTGAGATGGCGAAAATATCAGCCTTTTTGAAAGACAATACGCAAGAAAGATACTTAAAGGAATGGAAAAAATGGATTGACTATATTCAAAGTAGATATCAGACTAAGAGTTATCAGACTGCCTTTGAATTATTATGATGTATTGTTTTTGATTGTTTCGGGGGAAGTTAGGAATTGATGATTGTAGGGGTATAATTAAGTTGGGACGAAATTTTTTTAGCATATGTTTGTTTTATTTTTAACTATACCTTATGCTCGTTCCGGGAAGTCGGGGGGGGGGGAGGGGAGTTGTGAAGGGAGGGGGGAGGGGAGGTGGGGGGAAAGGGGAAAAAAATTTCCTGTAAAACTTTTTGAATAAAAAAAAAATCAATGAAAATGGTGAAGCTTCAGGAAATGTTACGGTGAAATGCTGAAAGCTGGTGATCACAGTTTACAAAAGATACTAGCAAAACTACACTCAAGATGCCTCAGAGAAGAAAAAATACCAAATCAATGGAAAAATGCTGAAGTGATTCTTATACATAATAAAAGGGCCCAAAATGATTTAAAGATCTATCACCGATAAGGCAAAAAGAATGTTGAGAACGTTAAATGATGCACAGCCAAAGAAGCAGGCAGGCTTCAGAAGTGGATACAACACAACGGATCACATTATTGAAAGGCACAACGAGTACACCAGGCCTCTGTGCATGGCTTTCATTGACGACGAAAAGGCATTTGACTCAGCATTCCAGCAAGCAATAATTAATGCATTGCTCAACCAAGGTGTAGACACTGCTTACATAAACATCTTACAATCAATATACGAAAAAACATTGATGACAATTTGTCTTAATGATCTTACAGTGGAAATTGACATAGAACGAGGTGTATGCAGTGGTGGGATTCAGCCAGTTCGCACCACTTCGGGAGAACCGGTTGTTAACTTTCTGAGCAGTTTGGCAAATTGGTTGTTGGAAGAAATCATTAGGGCAGAGAACCGGTTGTTAAATTACTTGAATCCCACCACTGGGTGTATGATAACACGACACAACCTATCGTTTTCTCAGCCTGCCTTGAAGAAGTATTTCACAGACCAGGCTGGGCAAAAGATGGAATAAAAATCAATGGTGCCTATTTAAATTACTTAAGATTTGCAGATGAAGGTGTTTTCTTCTTGCAAGTCCCAGAAGAACTACAAAAACACATACAAGAGCTGCACAGGAAAGCTATTTGGCTTAAAAATAAAACTGAAAAAAAGGCAGGTTATGTTTAATAAATTTACCAAAGAAAGAAAAAAAATTATATCTGGTGAAGAACTAGATGCAGTAGACATATACCTTGGCCAGAGGATTTCAATGGAAGATGATACAATAAAGGAAATCGAACTGCGTGTTAAATGTGGTTAGCAGGCATTTGGCAAGAACTTTCTCCCCCTCTGCCTGAAGAGAAAAGGTTTTGATCAGTGTGTGCTACCTGCTCTAACATATGCCAGTAACACACAGACACTCACATCACAATAATACAAGAGCTAAGAGTGGCACAAAGAGCCATGGGAAGATACATGCTCGGCATCACAAGACAAGATAGAAAGACCTGCACATGGATTAGACAACAAACACAAGCATATGAGTCCATCAAGAGAGTCAAAGAATTGCAATGGAAATGGGCTGGTCACATAGCAAGAAGAACTGAGGCAGATGGACCAAGAATGGCGGTCATAGAATGGATCTCACTTGATAAAAAGCGTCCATGAAAGAGACCTAAAACAAGATGAAGAGACGACATCAGGAAGTATTGTGGGCCCAATTGGCAAAAGAAAGCTCAGGACTGTATTGGTTGGAAACATGCGGAAGAGGCCTCCATCCTGCAGTGGATAGACAATGACTAAGATGATGATGATGATGAAATTTAGAATATTAGAACTAAAAAATCTCAAATTTAAATTTTTATAGAACACAGGGTTCTTTATAGAGGGTGGCTCAGTTGGCTAAGACTCTGACCTTGTCGATCGAAAGGTCGGCAGTTCAGCAGTTCGAATCCCTAGTGCCGCGTAACGGGTTGAGCTCCCGTTACTTGTCCCAGCTTCTGCCAACTTAGCAGTTTCGAAAGCACGTAAAAATGCAAGTAGAAAAAATAGGGACCACCTTTGGTGGGAAGGTAACAGCGTTCCGTGTGCCTCTGGCATTGAGTCATGCCGGTTACATGACCACGGAGACGTCTTTGGACAGCGCTGGCTCTTCAGCTTTGAAACAGAGTTCCCTAGAGTCGGGAACGACTAGCACATATGTGCGAGGGGAGTCTTTACCTTTACCTTTAGAACATTTAAGCTTTTACAAAAACCCTTGTCTTTTTAAAGATTCTGATGACCAAATGCCACCTACATTTGCAATTGCTGTTCCCACAGCCCCAGAAAATACTGCTCCATTTTTCTTCACCATCACCAACAAGCAGGGAAAGAGAACAGCTGGAACATCCTGCCCTGGGCTCTCCGGCCATGCTTACTGGTCTGGCCTCCCCCTTGGCTTCCCTAAACCTCCTACAGCCAACCCTCAGAACTTGGGCACTGATTTCAGCTGAATTCCAGGAGCTGGTGTGGGCCTTCAGCCCAAAAGGGACCCCTCCAAAATCTTAGACAGAAGGGCAGCATTTCCACCTGATCTGTTTTTATTACGAACACTTCCAGGGACTGAATTTTCTGTACCCAGAAGCTCCTGCGCATTAATACCAATTCCACATCTTGTTGTTATCAGAAAATCCAACAATACTGTAAATAGGGCCCCAAACCTACGTGGTCTTTCTAAAAAAGATTGTGCCTCCTACTGACAGGCCAACCTTAGGAGCCATCATCACAAGCCGTGACCAGAAAGGGAAGCATGGCCAGCACAGCCCAACACTAACATTGTCCCTGAAGTGGTGGGCACAATCGGGATGTCTTCTGCTTCCGTGGGGATGGACCAGGGGATCTGGAACTGGGGAGCCATTTCACGCATGATGATGTTCCTGGCAGGGAGAGGAGGGACTGGTTGGAAACCACCTCTCCCACTTTTGCAATAGGGCCACCAGCCCGAGGCAGACTGGATTCAGACCATTCGTGCTCTGGTCCCCTCCTCCCCCCCTTCCATGAGGGGACAATCAACCGAAGCACCACACACCCAAGGAGCTTGGCACAGTCATCATAGTACTTCATAGAGTTCTTCACAAAACTGAAGCCGTTGACATCACAGACGAAGGACTGGCCGTTGGCCCGCAGTAAGTCAAAGCCACACACTGTCTGCTGCAAAGGGTGAGACGAGACCCAAGGGAAGTGACACAGGGCTCTTCGAGGCACTCTACCAGCCGAAGGAGCCCCTCAGCCCCACCCTACCACCCTGGCCAGGGGATTGCAGGAGGAAGCGAACACAACAGAGAGAGAGAGAGCCCCCATTTCTCTGTCACATAGTTTTAGCAGGGAGATGCAGGGACAGGGCGAAGCAGCACCTACAGCCTGAGCCGTTGGAGCCAGGGAAGAACGTTGACCTTACTCCATTTGAGGAGGGGAGGGTGGCCCCAAGACCATTTGAGGCTTTAGCAACGAGTGCTAAGAATTTCAGGGAGGGCTCCAGGAGGCCACAAGTCAGAGAGGAAGACTAACCTTGAAGGCCACACAGACTTTTCGGGCCACCAGCTTCTCTATGGCTGTTAACATAACTGGGTACCGGATCTCCTTTCCTTCGCTATCCCGTTCCACCTTCCCATCAAGAGCAGGGGACTTCCGTGCCTCGGCGTGTGCGTAGTCGGGACCCACCGTGTAGACCTGAGGTGAAAGAGCACCAGCAACATCACCCCACTCAGAGCTGCCAAGAACCTTGGTGACCAGGGTGCCTGCCCAGCTCAGAGAACTCCTCTCAGCAGGTCCCCACAAACACCCCCTCCTACCTTGACATCCGTGCCATCTGTAGGCATGAACTCCTCATAAATATACGATCCGGTCTTCCGTACACTGCTCTCTGGAGAGTAGACGCTGCTGCGGCTCCCAATCTGAAACAGTTCAGGAACTCAGCTAGCGATGCAAGCTGCACCTTAAAAAAGATGAGCCACAAGCTCTGGAGCAGCTGATGCCTCACACAAAGAGGCAAGAGACACCTCCACCTGGACAGACAGGAATAACAAAAGCCCGGGAACGTCTCCTGCTTTGAGGCACAAAATGTAATGGATTCCTTATGCCAGGATTCCCCAACTCCTCCGCCCCGGCCCACTACCTGTTGCCTCTTTCAAACTGGTTTGCGCAAGCAATGGGCAAGTGCGCATATACACAAAGCTACACTCATAAGAATGGCGGGCACTTTAGCTCACGCGTGAAACTCCACTTGCCCAAGCAGAGGGCGCTCCTGTGCGAAGTTTCATTTATAGGATTCATGCGAGCACAAGTGCCCTCTGCTCAAGGGCCTCCACTCGCACAAATGGAGCTTTGCGTGCATGCAAGCACCCTCTGCTTACACGTGAAGGTCTGTTAATGCGACTGGAGAACCGCGTGCACCTGCTGCTCACACCAAAGGAGTTGTGTGCACATGCATGTGCCTACCACTCACACACCCTCCCCACCCCCCCGTACCGGCCAGGCCACCAAGGTGGAAAGGTTGGAGACCGCTTGCCTTATGCCACCACTTATTTCCTACCAATGGTGTTTAAAATGGAAAAGATGAAGTTATTCCTGTTGTTCAATGAAACTAAAGTACATTCCTATGTACATAACCTCAGTACCTTCATTCCAGCTGAGCCAAATGAAAATTGCTTTAATCAAAATCTTAATCAACTTCTGGAATTCAGATTTCCACTTTACTGAATATGCAAAAGAAGGAAAGGTAGCCCAGAAACGCTTTACCTTAATTTCTCAAATCTGGCACCTGAAAGGGAAAACTCAACCACAATGAATTGGAAGACCCTGGTGCCAGTGAATCACCCCTTCAATATTTAACATTGATTGTCTCTTTTGCTTTGGTTTTAACTGTGAAAAAGCATTATTCACACCATCTCCTGAAATAGAGATGATAGCCAGGTACACTGCTAGTGGGACTGCCCCTCATGAGGCAGATGGTGCCCCAGCCAAAGCCACAGTCTTCTCACCTTGCGGAAAAGGCGCTGGCTGCCCCCGCCAGCCGAAGAGGGATAGTAGATGTAGACGTTGTGGTCCTCAGCACTGACCGGCTTTTCCACAAAGGGCTTGGGGAAAACGGCCCCATTGACCTCCACCTGGTCCTCCCCCTCCACCAGACTGCATTCTGCACAAACACACAGGGCCTTCAGAGACAGGAAGTTGACACACACACCCTCCATTTTCCCTGGGCACACCTGAAGATGAGTCAAGGGGGCTAACTGGTGGTGAGTGGGTGGAGGTAAACCTGTAGCCTAACAGAGGATCAAGGAAAACATAGTGCTAGTCTAGACCAGTACTGATGATGATACCTAGTTTGGGTCATGAAACGTCTGCAAGAAACCCGCCAAGCTCAGAGAATACCAAAGACTCCTCATTTGAACCTCAGTTACAAATACCTTCCTTTATCAGTCAAGGAAAAGAGCAGCTTTTAGCAAACATCAGCCTGCAAAGCCGAGTTCTGAGCCCTCCTGGTGCTTCTTTGCGTACAAGATACAAGCCGCTTCCTCTCCTGAGGGCATCGGCCAGTGGCCTAGGGCATCCTTAAGGCCACCCTTCCTCTAATGCCAAGGCTCTCCTGGCAATGCTCTAGGCAACAAAGGAGACGGCCCTGCACAACATCCATTTCCTAGGTTTTCACAATGCCTCCTAGCCCTCCCCAACCAGGTTACACAAATCCAGCCAGATGTTGCACATCCTCAGGCCCTGGTCTACACTGGGGGTTTAAGGGCAACCCAAGGGGCACCTTCCTGCTTACCCAGCAACTGACCCCCTTGCCTTGTCTCCAAAATGGGCCAGGGAGGAGGCTCAGCACTGCTTGCCCCACACTCACCCTCTGGGCAATCGGGGTCCCGATTGAGCACCGCATAACGAGGCAGGTCTACACCCTCCTCCTGCAGGATCCGGTACACCTCCCGCCTACAGAGGATGGAAACACAGGCAGGGGTCTCTGGCTGAGGAGACATGACTGATGCCCCACCAGGTGACCAAAGCATATCTCAGCTTGGCCACATTCGGACCAGAGGATAACCAGAGGGATTTGACTTCGCTCCAGTCTGCCTCGCTCTTCCCTGCTGGCGGTGGTAGCCCAGTTAAGCAAATTCCGGCTTCTAAGCTGCTTCCACCCAAAATGACTCAAAGATCTGATGCAGATTCAGCCCGCTACTGGAGGCACAACGTACCATGCAGCCCATAATACCCCAGCAAGTGTATCCACATACACAACCTACCTGTCCTGGATGTAATATTGCATATCAAGGTCGTTAATCAGAAAAGGGTTGCGGAGCTTGGCATAAGCAACGGCTTTGTCCAGAGGGAACCCTGGAAGATTCAGGGAGGAAAACCATGTTGGCCACCAGCTGAGCACCCAGGAGGAAGAGGAGCCGGGACGCCAGCTGGCCAACCTTTGGAGTGGAAGGAGATGAGGCAGTCGCAGGCCGGCCACTTCTCCACCGGCTCATTCAGGATGACATCTTCCCCCATGATCACCACCGCAATGTATTCAAACTTGCACAGCCGCTCCAGGATTTGGGTCATGGGCTTGGATTTGGATTTTTTGCTCATTGCGCAAATGCCAACCACAATCTGCCGTTCTGGAGGCTGCAAGAGAGCCACAGCAGCAGTAGTGTCACCTTGGGCAGTGGGTGGTCTGGCAACACCTGGCTCTTCCT
This sequence comes from Ahaetulla prasina, assembly GCF_028640845.1. Taxonomy (NCBI): domain Eukaryota; kingdom Metazoa; phylum Chordata; class Lepidosauria; order Squamata; family Colubridae; genus Ahaetulla; species Ahaetulla prasina. The sequence continues at coordinate 420,082 of NC_080551.1, read as the reverse complement.
TAAAGTCAGGCACAAAAGCAAAACGGGGGGACACAGGAACACCCGCAGGCCCGAACTAAGGAGGACTTCCAAGAGAAGAGGAAGGGGCTCCACCAGGGGGAGCCTTCCCTGCTAGAAGCCCCCAGAAGCACAAAAGGGGCACAGGGCAAATCTCCACACACACACCCAGCCCCCCACGCCCCCGTGATGCCCTCCGGGGGACTTCCAGCCCACTTCCCTGGGCGCCGGGAGGGGGTGGGCAGTCAGCCCTCCCCGCTTCCCACCGCCTCAAAGCCAGCACGGCTCCTTCCCAGGCAGGCGGCGACCAAAAGCCCCTTTACCGACTCTTCCTCCTCCTCCTCCTCCTCCTCCTCCTCCTCTTCATCCTCAAAGAAGGGCAGCTCCTCCATCTTCAGCTCTGCTCCCGGGAAGTCCACCTCCTCATCTCGGCAGCCCAGGAAGAACTTAGCCGCGGAAGCGCCCTCCTTTAGCTCGGCCGTCCAGGACGACATGCCAGATCGCGCAGCCAACCATCCCGCTCTGCAACAAGCAGGCCGGCGTCACCAGCTGCCGCCCAAGGAGCGCCGCCCGCCCGCCGCCCGCCGCCCGCCGCCCGCCGCCCGCCGGAGCCTTACACTGCCGCATCCTTCGGGCTGCGGACGGACTCCGGAGGCGGAAGAGGGCCGAACGGCGCCCGGCCTGTCCGCCCGATCTTCGCAGCCTGCCAGGACGGCGCGCCTTCGGCCGGCGGGGCCGTGGGAGCCACCCGGAAGCGCTCCCGCTCCGCTCGGGCACCAGTGGGCAGGCGGGCCGGCCTCCCGGACGCGCCAGCCCCGCCTGCCAGAGCGGCCGCCGGGCAGGGAGGCGCTTGGCTCGGCCGAGGCTCCGCCCGCCTCGCCCGGGGGAAGAAACTGGTCCAACCCCGGCCGCCCCTGCCCCCGCCCCGGCCTTCCCGGCGCGCCCGCCGCCCCCGCCCCGGCTCTGGCAGCCGAGGAGCAGCCTTCCCCTGCCCTGCGCTCCCCGGCAGGGACGCCTATCGCCCGCCCAACCGAGGCCCCGAGGGGCGGCGGGCGAGGGCGCCTCCGGGGCAGAGAGCGTCGGACAGCGGGTCGGTTTAACCCCGGGCAGGAGCCGGGCGGGGGCGGGGTAACCCCGAGTCAAGTTGAGCTTGCGAAGGACTCCAAAGGTCGCCGAGCGCAGCTGGCAGCGGTCACCTTGACACACCTGCCCGCCCGAGGGAAAGCAAGTCCAGCGGAGGCCCTGCCTCCTGGTCCTCTAGATGGCAGCCAGCCCCGCCCCTCCGGCTCCCAGGAACTGCACCGGCTCTCTGCCACCTCATTCCTTTGGCCCGTTGCTCTAATCTCGGGTGCTTGAAACATTGCCTGTTTCGTGTGTCTTTCATGGCGTCAGCTCCCCCACTCAGGTTTGCATTCTCTCCATCCTCTCTGCCTCTCCATCGCTAAGAGAAACGTTGAATATTTTGGGAAGATTGAAATTGGAAGGATACCTTGTGCATCACCGGTGTTGGGAGGGGCGGGCGGGGCAAGCAACCGCAGTTGCAAATAGGGTGACCAGCGTCTAGGGGAAATGCAAGCGCAGGTGGGTCTTCTAAGATTTGGTGGGGAATAAGAATGATGAAGAATAAGGGGTCCTTGGGGCTCTCGGAGCTTGGTTGTTTTCTTGCAAATGTTTCATGAGCCAAACCAGGCAACATCATCAGCACTGCAAGAAAACAACCAAGCTCCGAGAGCCCCAAGGATCCACCCCTCATTTCAACTCGGTGCTACAAATATTTTCCTTTATTGATGCTGGAGAGTATAGGGAAGGGGAACCTATCATCACTGTCCTGGTGGGGGGGGGCTGTCATATTGCTCTCATCTTGTCCCTCCCCCAACTGGCTAAAGGGAGCTTGTTTACACCCCAGTTTTTTTAGCAGCTCCCCTTCAGGGAGCTCCGAAGGAGGCACCCTCCGGCTGTGCAGTCGAACACCTTTCTGAGGGTGTCTCTCTTGCTAGCAAACTGGTGGAGGAGAAATCCGACATGCCAAATATGCAGGAGGGGGCAAGAGATGGGCTACACTACCCTGGTTGACCAGTCAGTCTTCTTTTCCCACGGGGAGGCTCGTCAACTGGAAAATACCTGCAGCCACCAAGGCAGCCACCCAAAGGTTCCCCCATGCAGTGCTCTTCAGCCGCTGGGGAGTTCAGCGGGGCCTCTGCCCTTGGGGTCCCTAGGCACCAGAAGAAGGAGGGGTCTGCAGAGAACAGTGCCGGGTGGGGCGCTGCCTCTGACCAGAGCAGCAGCGGGTCTGCTCAGCATTTCTCAGCACAGCCGCTTGCTTATCTTCTTGCCTGGGGAGGTCAGTTTTGGGGAGGTCGGCTGAGGACCTTGGATGAGAATCATATCGCACACGGAAGCTTCATTCATCCCCGTGAAATATCTTGGGGGACAAACTAGATCAGCTCAGCGTCAAAGTACTGCGGAACTGCCCAGGGGCTCGTTTGTTTGCTTGTCTCTTCGCTTCTTTTATTCTCCTCTGCATATCCCGGGGCGGGTGAAAAGGTGCCCAGCCGGGAGCGGGGATGAAGGCAGCAGGTACCAGGCAGACTCGCCTAAGGGGACGAGGAGAGCCTTCTCCAGAGCAGCCAGATTCCGACACCGCCGCCGCGCTCAGGAGCCGCGCTGGGGGAGGAGAAAGGAGCGCTGAGCCCAGGATATAGCTGCGGGGATCGAGGGCCGGCGGTGGGTGGCAGCAATCGGAGGTCGCCTGCTGCCCCCGCTCTCACGGGCCGGTGGGGGAAGGGTGCCCTGCCCTGCCCGGCGCTGTCCAGGTGGGGGTCGGTGCTGAAGCGCGCTCTGGACGCCGCAGCCACGCGCGGCGCTTCGGGCGAGGCCCCCGGGCTGGGTTGGGCCGGCCGGGCCAGCGTTAGGGCGGCGTAATCTCCGCGCTCCCCTCCCCGCGAGCCTTGCATTGGCGGCGTGTCTCCTCCCGCCTGGCTGTGCGAAGTCCTCGCCCGCCTGCGGCTCGCCTTCCTGCTTCGCGCCTTCGCTGCTCAGACTCCCCGCGGTAGCACCATGTCCAGCACCTTCGCCCGCGCCCTCTCCGCCCGGAGATCCGCCGCCCTCCTGGCCGCGGTGGGCGCCGCCGGCTCTCTGGGTGCCGGCTTCCTCTTCTCCCGTGAATCCGTCGGCCCCTCGGAGAGGACCAAGCGCCGCCTCTACCCGCCAAGGTATGGCTCCAGGGCGACTAGGGATGCCCTTGAGGCGGCGACCCCCGGGAGGGCTTCCTCAGAGCTGGAGCGCGGGGCCTAGGATGCCGTGGCTGAAGGCCGGCGGTCCCCCGTCACCTCGAGGAACCAGGTCCCCTTCTCGGACCCTCCGTGAACTGAGGAGCGTGCCGCTCCCTTTTCTGTCGCGCCGCAACATTGAGACCGTTGGGCTTGGCCTTCGGACCAAGAGAAAGAAGGACTCTGCTTTGCCTCTGAGCGACCTCCAGAAAGGTGGGGGTCAGGGCCGCCAACCGGACTCCTGCCTTTCCAGACGCCCAGGGGTTGTTTCCTCTCCCCAGCGCAGCTAAAAAGAAATGCAGTTGGCTTATGCTCTGGAGCCCTCTCCGTGTTAGCTCTTTCCGGGCCTTAGGGCTGCCGGGCGGGCTCTGGGTGTCCCGCATCCCACAAAACAGCACTAATCTAGGGATGATTATCCTCCCAAGAAGGGGCCTGGAAGCATCTCCCAACCCTGAGCAAAGCCCTCCAGAATCCCTTCGGATACAAGCAGGGGCCAGGCTGTTCTGGGGCCAAGCACGGGTCCGCAGGTGCAAAGCGAGCCCAGGCTTCTGGTGCAGCTCCCTCTTCCTTATCCGCAAAGGAGGAATGGAGCCCAAGTCCCGCCCATCTTTTGGGCTGCGGCTGGAGAGACCAGCCAGCTGCAGGCTGTTCTCTCCTGAGAGAGAGCCTTACGGGCCTAGGACTGGTGTGCTGTGATTGTTCCGGTTGGAGGGAGAACACAGACAGAGCCCTTCCAGCACCTCCCCAGCCCCTACCCATTCCTCAAAGCATCTTAGAAGAGTTGAAGGGCCCTCTAAATTGACAATAAGGTCAAGAGAAAGCAGCTTCCTAAGCAGATTAAGGAAGGGAACTTAATGCAAGCATTACTCTGCTGCTGGATTGTGAATTGGGGTCATCACAGTTGCTTAACTACTCCAGGTTGAAATGAGATGTCCACCTGCCTAAGCCTCAGAGGAAAGGGTGAATCAGCAGAGTAGAGAAGATTCTCCAGCTTCTGAGTGGCAAGAGCTGAGAGACCTTACACCAGGAAGTAGGAAGAGAGGAAAACAAGCAGCCTCCTAGGTGGCCCTTCCCAGGACTATGAACTAAAGCCGAGTCCTGGCAGAACTGGAATCCAGGTGACCTGAGATTGAACCACATTTAAGCACAGGCTGCTTAGACCAGCCAGCTTCTCCTGTTTGCCACTCCGGGAAGTCTACAAGCTGCAAAACAACGAACTCCCCATTCTGAGCCCAATGAGGCAATTTAGTCAATTGCGGTCTCTTTCTTATTTTTGTTTCTGATGGTATTTTTTAAATGTTTTTATTAGTGAGTCATTGGGAGTCAAACAGCATACTAATCTAATAAATATTTTAAATAGAATTGTTTCACTTTTACCTTACCTAGGCACCCTCTGCCTGCTAGTTGGCACTTAACAAAGTAGTTGATCTTCATTAACGTGCAAACTTCCCTTGCTACTGGCCCAAACCGATGGTTCTCAACCTGGGGTCCCTAGATCCCAGGGTGTGTGTGATCACAGGGAATCCGCCAATGGTGGGATTCAATTTTTTTCACCGGTTCTGTGGGCATGGCATAGCTTGGTGGGCGTGGCAGGGGAAGGATACTGTAAAATCTCCATTCCACCCCCACTCCAGGGGAGGATTACTGCAAAATCCCCATTTCCTCCCGATCAGCTGGAACTTGGGAGGCAGAGAATAGATGGGGGTGGGGCCAGTCAGAGGTGGTATTTACCAGTTCTCTAAACTACTCAAAATTTCTGCTACCAGTTCTCCAGAACTGGTCAGAACCTGCTGAATACCACCTCCGGAGTCCGCGAAAGCTTGACGAAATGTTATGACTTAAATCTTGAGTGAAGTCTTGGGGGTCCGTGTCCACAAAAGGTATTTAAAAGGGGTCCATGGTGAAGAAAAGGTTGAGAATCAATGGCCTAAACAAAGCAACTCCCAGGGGAGAGAGCTTGAAGAGCTTATTCAACTTTCGAAAGGAAGTGCTTTGCAAGCAGATGCCATGACAATTCTCCTTACTGCTACTGGGGCTGATGGATCCAGATTGGGGGAAATTCTCCTAGTGCCTTTCCCTGTGGTATTCAACCTGCAGCGGGTATCCAACACTATAGCCAGCAATACTATGTCACTAGGAGGGCATGGGAGCCAGTTTGGTGTAGTGGTTAAGGCATTAGGCTAGAAACTGGGAGAGTGTGGATTCTAGTCCCACCTTAGACACAAAACCAATTGGATGATTTTGAGACAATCCTGTTTCTTGGCCCTAGGAAGAAAGAGAAGGCAATGGCATAGCACTTCTGAAGTCTTGCCAAGAAAACTGCAGGGACTTCACCAGGCAGTCCTCAGGAGTCAACAGTGACTCAAAGGCACCAAAACAAAAAGGCTGCTGACAGAAGACAGAGAAGCAGAAAATTTAATGGCTCTCCACCCATTCTTGGATGGAAACAAGATTGGCTGCGCATTAACCCTTCCCATTCTTGTTGGTCACTCTCCTGCCTCTGCTGCTGGTGTATACTCTGCCATAAAGGTGTATAGTGTATGCCTCAGTGTGGAATAAGGGAGGAAACACTAACTGAACACGGATACGGCTAAAGATGACCTAACTCTGGGCTGGGATGAAGGGTCAGGTTTCCCTAGCAGAAATAGGAGGCTACCAGGGCTCACCTGTCAGGGACAAGGGAGGAAAGAGCCAGTGTTGCTCCAAAGGCATTGGAAAACCCTAGAAGCAGAGGAACAAAACAAGTGTCCAAATGCTCTACCTGAAGGATAGAGAAAGAAAAGATGGGAATGGTTCAGGCCAAAAGGCAGAAACCTCTGGTCATTTTCACCCTGCCCTTTCCACCATCTCCTACAGTGCCGAGTACCCTGATCTGCGCAAACATAACAACTGCATGGCCAGCAACCTGACACCAGCCATCTACGCTCGGCTCTGTGACAAAGCCACACCTGCTGGCTGGACCCTGGATCAGTGCATCCAGACTGGGGTGGACAATCCTGGACATCCCTTCATCAAGACAGTAGGCATGGTGGCAGGAGATGAGGAATCCTATGAGGTGAGTGCTGAGAGGCCCGTCCTCCTTGCCTATCAAGCCTTGAGCTTCTTGAGATGATTGCTAACAAATGGCCCTCTTATGACTCCAGGTTTTTGCAGAGCTCTTTGACCCTGTAATTGAGGAGAGGCATAATGGCTACAATCCACGTACCATGAAGCATCCCACAGATCTCGATGCTCGTAAGGTATGCTAACTAGGGGCCTGCGAGGAACTTCAATAGAGCTTTATTGGCAAAACTGGTGTTAGACTCTATCACAATCCACACATTTCTCTCTGCAATGATTTTAATGTACAGTTACCCAGAAAAAGGAAAATGTGGGTACACTCCAAACAAGTCTTGAATCTCCTAAATTATATCAAAATGGGGAGCATGTATTGTTGGAAAATTTATTTCTAAGATGCAACGCCAGCACAGCAAAATATATAATGTAACTTGACAAAGTATGTATGGAAAGAAAGGGTTATCTTTAAAAATAGCAGAAATACAACAATAAATTGTAAACCAAAGTCCTTAAACACTCTAAAAAAGAATTCAACTGTAAGATGTTAATGGAAGCCCATCAGGGAAGGAGCCTATTTACTTTCAACCAATGGACCAGCACTGTCCCCCCCCCCCATTCAGAAGCATCAGCACCTGCCCTTAACCCCTCACTCCCCAGAAAGAGGATCTATGACTTGCTTCTCCCACAAAGTTCAGGTACATTGCTCAGATTCTGGTTACAGAAAATCCAGTGCCAGCCAACCCAGAGACCCTGAGAGGTTGAACCAGCCCTTAAACTTCCTGTGTGGGATCCACAGCTCAGTGCAATGTGTTCCCAAGCCAGGTGTTAGCCACATTTGCACATCAGAGTAGAGTGCAGTCTCCAACATTTCCTGCTTGGCGGACTGGCAGTGGCAGGGGAGTGGATGGTTTCATGCGTACAACCTAATTTTGTGCATGTACAAATGGAGCTTTGCGCACTCACTGGCACTTGTTTGGCACAGATTGATATGGGTCCGCAGACCAGGGTTTGGGGACCCCTGGAGAAGAACTTGAGCCATTAGTCAAATGAGTCATGATAAGGGTATGAGCCACTGTGGCAAGGTCTTCCTGCCCAAAGTAGGGTTGCACCATGTCCTCTACCTCCTATTCAGGCTGGACTACAAATCCAGGAGGACACACACACACCAGTCATAGTGACTCTCTATGTATTAAGGGATAACATTAGAGCAGGCAGAGATGCCTAGTCTACCACCCATAGTATTGTTTTGCTTGGGTTCAATTTTAACCTGTTCTGTCCCATCCAGAGCCTTGCATCAGGGCAGGATTTCAGTGATCTCCAGCATGGCCCAGACTCATGGCATACAGCTCATTTTAGTTAGCCTACTGATTATATTGAACCCTGAACTGTTGAATTAATTCCCCAATGGCTTCAAGTAGATCTTCAAAAGTGAAGGGACGTAAAGATCAGTGGTACTCTATTTTGCCAATAGTCCCTGGTAAGGCAGGGACTATTAGGCCAGCCTCTGGAACTGACTGCTGAGGAAGGACTGGAACCATTGCATATTAGAGCCCCCAAACTATAACCGATTGGATGGTCCAGAAGGTTACCAGCAAAGATCACTGAGAGGCATAAGAGAACCAGGACAGTTACACTCCCCCTGCCCAGGTCCTGACAAAGGATATCTACAAGAACAGCCAGAGCCAGAGCCACCCATGTTCAGGACTGAATTCAGAATGCAGATGATCCATTTAGTCTAGAGCTGGGGGTCAAACTTGATTTCATTGAGGGCTGTATCAGGGTTGTGTTTGACCTCTGGGAGGGGGCGGCTTGATGTCACTCAGGGGTGCCTGTGGTGGGACAAGCACTCTGCCAGCGAAAACAGGCTCCTGAGCTCCATTTTCAGCTGGGATGGCCTCCTGCAACCCTGACAGTGAAAATGGAGCTCAGGAGGGCCACGTGCAGCCCTTGCAAGCTGTGTTTTCAGCTGGGATGACTCCTGCCACACTCTGACAGTGAAAACGCAGCCCTCCCAAGCTCCGTTTTCACTGGCAGAGGCACCGCAGGCTGGTCCTTCATTGTTTCCAGGGTGGCCGTGAGGACCAGATCTAAGCACCTTTGACACCCCTGCTTTAGAGCATTCCCCACTGACTCAAGATAATGCTGGTGCAGCCCTCTGTGGCCCCATTCTGAGCAGTGAATGTTCATCTCAGACTCCAATAGACATAAACTGAATGTATAAGCCCAAAGAGATCTGGAAGCCACAATGGTTTTTCTAAAAAGACAAAACTGCTCTTCTGCACACAAGCAACTCACCTGTCCAGCACAGCCTCTGTTGCTTCAGGGACTAGCCTGTCAAATAATATTGGTTAGATGTAGACTTATGTGCCCCTTCAGGAGCACAAGGTAGTAGAGGCATATGTAATACAATCTCCTTCTATTCCCCAAGAACAAGCTAGTAAGGTAGGCTGGGCTAGGGGGCAAGGCTAACGCAAAGTCAACCAAGGAACTTCTGTGACATTGAGGAGGGCAGAACCTGCCTTTTCCTGCCTCCCTGACTTCTCCCTGTCATAGACAGGGCAGCATTTCAAGAAAGGGGAGCCCCAGCTTCTTTGGGGGCTGCTGAGGCCAGGCTGACTGGGAAGGCTTCTCCAAGGCTGGTCCTCAGATCTCTGAGTATGCCACATTTTGCAAAGAGACACCGCTTGGTTAAGAGCTGCCTGGAATGGGCTCCTCTTTGCACGAGGCATTTAAATAGATAGCTATTCAATTAAACTGAATGAAATTAAAACCAGGGCCTTTTGCCAAGGATGGCAGTTTCATTGATCCTGCACTACAAGCTCTGGGAATCTATGGCTCCTATGTACAGCAGCCTCAACCCCTTGTTGGGGCTGGGGGGCGGGCACTGCATCCCAGAGCAGAGCAGTTGCTTTAAAGAGCAAGAAGAGGCATAGAGAAAGAATGATGAGCTCAGGGGGCCTTTGGGAAGAAGAAAACCAGAGATCTGCCTGCCTCAGCATTCCTGTGAGCAATGGGCGCATGTTCTGAGCACATGAAGTTTCATGGAAAAATGCTTGTGCTCTGTGCAAAGTGCTTTCCCCCATTTCCATGATTGTGGAAGCTTAGGAGCTTCTGCACCACCCAGGCCAGGGTGCAGCCTGGCAAACAGGCCTTTCCTCTTGCTTCTGCCTGGCCTCCAGCTGGGAGCTGGCTTCCTGCCAAGCTCTGAAAGCAACAGGAGCCCGCCAGCCGGCCAAGGGCGACAGGAGGGAGATCAAAGAGTGTGGCTGAGGAGCCCACCCTTCATCTCTTGTTCCTCAGATCAAGGGGGGGAACTTTGATGAGCGCTACGTCCTTTCCTCGCGGGTCCGGACTGGCCGCAGCATCCGTGGCCTGAGCCTGCCTCCAGCCTGTAGCCGAGCAGAACGGCGGGAGGTAGAGAAAGTCACAGCAGAAGCCTTGAACGGCCTGACCGGGGAGCTGGCAGGCAAGTACTACCGCCTCAGTGAGATGACGGACAAGGAGCAGGAGCAGCTTATTGAGGTGAGTGTGCCGGGTGGGGCAGGGCCCTGAGTAGACCCTCCTTGGTTGAAAGAAGAAGCCATGAGGAAGGAGAGCAGAGAAGATTAGACCCAGCTGATGGTACCTGTAGGCCCAGGTCACCTGTTGTCTGGGACCGCGTGCCAGCCATCACAACCGCTTCCTCAGCCCATTAGGCAGCAGGCAGAAGCTATGTCCTGGGATAAAATTCAAGAGACCCTAGCCGGGATGATCACCATCTTCTCCTCCTCCTCCTCCTCCTCTTCCTCCTCCTTCAGGACCACTTCCTTTTTGACAAGCCAGTCTCCCCTCTACTGACAGCAGCAGGCATGGCTCGCGACTGGCCTGATGCCCGGGGAATCTGGTAGGTCTCTGTGGATGCTTCTGATAGGGACAGACCAGGCTGGACAGATATTCCAGCCCCAGCCCCAGCCCCAGCCCCAGCAGAGGTGTCTTCCTGGGCAGAGGTCCTCTGTGGTGTGACTTCCTCTGGCAATGAAAAACATGGATTAGTGGGGGATTGGTATTGGCTGGGCCTTTCCCACCATAGCAGCCTCCCACTTTAAGAGCAGCTTAAAGCTCCGCCAAGATTTGTGAAGACCAGAGGCTGCCCAGGGAGGGAAGGGAGGTCTCACCACAGCCAGGTCAGTTGGTGTTACTCTCTCCTCATCAGCATCTTAACTCCTGATCAGGCACAACCATGAGAAAACCTTCCTGGTGTGGATCAATGAGGAGGACCACACTCGTGTCATCTCTATGGAGAAGGGAGGCAACATGAAGAGAGTCTTTGAGAGGTTTTGTCGGGGCTTGAAGGAAGTGAGTCTCCCCATCTCATCACTGAGACCTTCTCAAGGGGGCTGAATCAAAGGCTGCCAGAGAAGCTGAAGGGAAGGGGCTCCGCACCAAGAAAACGGGGTTAGGCAGGTGGGCAAACTGGGGATGTGGTGGTCACAGAGCACTGGCTTAGATGGATCCACTTACACTTTGTCTTTCCTCCCATGACCAGGTAGAGCGACTGATCCAGGAGAGAGGCTGGGAGTTCATGTGGAATGAAAGGCTGGGCTACATCTTGACATGCCCATCCAACCTTGGCACTGGCCTGCGTGCTGGAGTTCACATCAAATTGCCACTGCTGAGCAAAGTAAGGACCAAGTACAAGAAATGTCCCAACTGCTCCAAGCCACCTTTCCTTGGTGTAAGCCAATATCAGTGCTTTGACCTCAGAGCTACAAAACACACCAAGGTCTCACTTATCCCACCCCCACCACCGAGCTTTCAATGTGACCTTGCATTTCCCCCCATCATTACATCTCTACCCAGGACCACCGGCTTTCTAAGATCTTGGAGAATTTGCGGTTGCAGAAGAGAGGCACTGGGGGCGTGGACACAGCTACCACAGGGAACATCTTTGACATTTCCAACTTGGATCGCCTAGGCAAATCCGAGGTAACGCCCAGGTCTGGCTGGGTGCAAGTGCCTGAGTCATCTGGACAATTGTGGGCATAGGGGAAGGGCCTTGGGAAAGGAACAAACAGGACATACGGGCTGGGCCAGCCGACTAGAGGCTGCCAAGGGTCTGTCTGAACTGTTTCAGCTCAGTCCTCTATTTCATAGCACCCTTGCTTGTATTCCCATCCTTGGCAGGTTGAGCTGGTACAGCTGGTGATCGATGGTGTGAACTACCTGATTGATTGTGAGCGACGCCTGGAACGAGGCCAGGATATCCGCATTCCGGCTCCTATCAGCCAGTCCCGTGGCTGAGCCCAACCGGACCCCCCTGAAGCTTGAGATGCCTGCATGTTAGTCTTGTGGCTCTGTGTATCCTGCAGCAATCCCCATAAAGTCCTAATTGCTTGGCTTCCTTTGGATTACAGCTATTTTTTCTGCCCATCCCTGCGGGGCAGCAGGGAGGAGGGACCTTCTCGGTGGAAAAAAGAGCCCAGGCTTCTCTTCCGAATCCCGGGTTCCCCTTCAGAGGATGACAAAGGGGCCTTGAAAGGTTTGAGAGGAGTTGGCAGATTGGCAAAGCTACTCCTGTTCCCAAGATCTAGGAGGAAGACAAATAGCCAGAATCCTGGGGACGGGATAGCCATGCATGGCGACCGCAACCCAGAAGAAGACAGGAGGGCAGCAACATCTGAAGGCGCAAAGGACTCGCGCAATCCCTGCTGACAAGGCTTCAGCTTTTTCACCTTTTAAAAAATGCTTTTAAAAGTAAAAAAAAAAAAAGGCTCTGACGATCACGTGGCTCAGCTGGGCATTGGGGGGGCCAGGAATTTTTGCTACCGGTTCTCCGAACCACCCGCTGCCATTGGTACGGGATCAGTGGATCCGGTCCGAACTGGAAGCATTTCACCCCTGCTATCACTGCTTCTGCTCTGGGATGGCTGATCCAATGTCCCTGCATTTACTCCCCAGTCTGCAGCCATTTCCCCTAGCCTGGGATTACAGTTAACCTGAAGCACTTGGGTCAAGAGATCAGAGTTCTTCCTCAGCTGATGCTCTTCTGTCCCCAGCATTTGCTCTTTTCCTGGATCCTAGCTAGGATCAGCAGTCCAATAATAATAGTCAGCTCTCCAGTAGAAGCTAGTATGGAACGTTCCCAGAAAACAGACAAATGGGAAGGAGGGGGTGTCTCCTGGCCTAATGTGGTCCTTTCTGAGTAAAGTTTCATTTTGTCCGACCAAACCAGGAAAGAAAAAGGGGATAGAAGTCATACTTGAGATTTCAGAGGGAAATGTGCTATCTTCAAAGGCAGCGGGGAAAATGGAGCAGGAAAACAGGGAACAGGCCAATCAACCCGATACTGATGTTTGGAATACTGAAGTGGAAAGGACTTGGGAGGTCTTCTAACCTTAATGCCCTGCTTAAGGAAACCCTTTACTATCTCAGACAAATGGCTGTTCAGACTCTTCTTAAAAATATCCAGCGATGAAGCACCTATAACTTCTGGAGGCAAGCCGTTCCATTGGTTAATTATTCTGTCAGGAAATTTGTCCTTACTTCTGTTGCTTCTCTCCTTGATTAGTTTCCATCGCTTCTTGTCCTGCCTTCAGGTGCTTTGGACAACCCCATTTTCTTTGTGACAGCCCCTTAGATGTTGGAAGACGGCTATTATGTGCAGAGCACAAAGAGATTCATAGGTACTTTAAAACCAGGCAGCACTTAAAACCAAAGAATTCAGCAAAGATTGGCTCAGAACAACTTATTTATTTATTTATTTATTTATTCATATTTTTATACCGCCCTATCTCCCTAAGGACTCAGGGCGGTGTACAGCCACATAAAAACACAGAAATATACAAAATAAAACATTCAACTAAAAAACTTATTATAAAGGCCAAATATTTAAAATCAGATATAAATAGTAAAACCCAATTTAAAACCAAAGCTAAAATTTAGTCATTAAAAATTTAAAACCCTAGTCCAGTCCTGCGCAAATGAATAGATGTGTCTTAAGCTCGTGGCGGAAGGTCCGAAGGTCAGGAAGTTGACGAAGTCCTGGGGGAAGCTCGTTCCAGAGGGTGGGAGCCCCCACAGAAAAGGCCCTTCCCCTGGGCGTCGCCAGTCGGCACTGCCTGGCCGACGGCACCCTGAGGAGTCCCTCTCTGTGAGAGCGCACGGGTCGGTGGGAGGCATTCGGTGGCAGCAGACGGTCCCGTAAGTAACCCGGCCCTATGCCATGGAGCGCTTTGAAGATCATTACCAAAACCTTGAAGCGCACCCGGAAAACCACAGGTAGCCAGTGCAGTCTGCGCAGGAGAGGTGTTATGTGGGAGCCACGAGGGGCTCCCTCTATCACCCGCGCAGCTGCATTCTGAACTACCTGGAGTCTCCGGGTGCTCCTCAAGGGGAGCCCCATGTAGAGACCATTGCAGTAGTCCAGCCGAGATGTCATGAGAGCATGAGTGACTGTGCACAAGGCATCCCGGTCTAGAAAGGGGCGCAACTGGCGAACCAGGCGAACCTGGTGAAAGGCTCTCCTGGAGACGGCCATCAAATGGTCTTCAAAAGACAGCCGTCCATCCAGGAGAACGCCCAAATTGCGCACCCTCTCCATTGGGGCCAATGACTCGCCCCCAACAGTCAGCCGTGGCTGCAGCTTACTGTACCGGGATGCCAGCATCCACAGCCACTCAGTCTTGGAGGGATTAAGCTTGAGCCTGTTTCTCCCCATCCAGACCCGTAAGGCCTCCAGGCACCGGGACAGCACCTCGATAGCTTCATTGGGGTGGTCCGGTGTGGAAAAGTACAGCTGAGTATCGTCAGCGTACAGCTGGTACCTCACACCGAAACCACTGATGATCTCACCCAGCGGCTTCATATAGATGTTGAACAAGAGGGGCGAGAGAATCGACCCCTGAGGCACCCCACAAGTGAGGCGTCTCGGGGCCGACCTCTGCCCCCCCGTCAACACCGTCTGCGACCGATCGGAGAGATAGGAGGAGAACCACCGATAAACGGTGCCTCCCACTCCCAATCCCTCCAACCGGTGCAGCAGGATACCATGGTCGATGGTATCGAAAGCCGCTGAGAGGTCTAATAGGACCAAGGCAGAGGAATAACCCCTGTCCCTGGCCCTCCAGAGATCATCCACCAACGCGACCAAAGCCGTCTCAGTGCTGTAACCGGGCCGGAAGCCGGACTGGAACGGGTCTAGATAGACGGTTTCATCCAGGTACCGGGGCAGCTGACATGCCACCACACTCTCTACAACCTTCGCCGCGAAGCGAAGGTTGGAGACCGGATGATAATTACCTAACACAGCTGGATCCAGGGAAGGCTTCTTGAGGAGAGGCCTCACCACCGCCTCTTTCAAGGCGGCCGGAAAGACCCCCTCCAACAAAGAAGCATTTGTAAGCCCCTGGAGCCAGCCTCGTGTCACATCCTGTGCGGCCAGCACCAACCAGGAGGGACACGGGTCCAGTAAACATGTGGTGGCATTCAGCCTACCCAGCAACCTGTCCATGTCCTCGGGAGCCACAGGGTCAAACTCATCCCAAACACTCTCAACAAGACGGCTCTCAGACATCCCACCCGGATCTACCCAATTTTGGTCCAGACCGTCCCGAAGCTGAACGATTTTGTCGTATAGATAACCACTAAACTCCTCAGCACGTCCCTGCAACGGGTCATCCCGCTCCCCCTGTTGAAGGAGGGAGCGAGTTACCCGAAACAGGGCGGCCGGGCGGTTATCTGCCGACGCAATGAGGGAGGAGACGTAGCAACGTCTCGCTTCCCCCATTGCCACTAGGTAGGTCCTAGTATAGGACCTAACTAGTGTCCGATCAGCCTCCGAATGACTGGACCTCCAAGAACTCTCTAGGCGTCTTCTCCGGCGTTTCATCTCCCTCCTCTGAATACCAGGGAGCTGGTTGAGACCTACGCCGGGTCAGAGGCCACAAAGGCACGACACGATCCAAGGCCCCCGCCGCGGCTCGTTCCCAAGCCACGACAAGTTCCTCGGCTGTGCCGTGAGCCAGACCCTCAGGAAACGGCCCAAGCTCCGTCTGGAACCTCTCCGGGTCCATCAGGCGCCTGGGACGGAACCAACGAATTGGTTCCGTCTCCCTGCGGTGTTGAGTGGCGGTCAGAAAGTCTAGGCGAAGGAGGAAGTGATCTAACCATGACAAAGGCTCAATGACTAAATCCCTCATGTCCAGATCCTTCAACCACTGTCCAGAGATGAAAATCAAATCCAGAGTGCCACCCCCACTGTGAGTAGGGCCATCAACTACTTGAGTCAGGTCCAGGGCCGTCATGGAAGCCGTGAACTCCCGAGCAACTGAAGATGACAGGCTGGTCGATGGCAAGTTAAAGTCCCCCATGACTATAAGTCTGGGGGTCTCCACCGCCACTCCAGCCAACACCTCCAGGAGCTCGGGCAGGGCTGCTGCCACGCCGCAAGGAGCCAGGTACGTGACAAACAAGCCCATCTGACATCTATGACCCCACCTCACAAAGAGGGATTCACACCCGGCAATCTGAGGTACAGTGGTCTCCCTCGGCTCCAGGCTCTCTCTAATCACAACCGCCACCCCTCCACCCCTACCCTGGGCCCTCGGCTGATGGAATGCTCGGAAACCCGGCGGGCACATTTGAACAAGGGGCACGCCCCCTTCTGCGCCCAACCAGGTCTCCGTAACGCCCATAAAGTCCGCGGCACCCCCCTGAATAAGGTCATGAATTAGGGGGGCCTTATTGGCCACGGACCGTGCGTTGCACAGCATCAGCCGAAGGCCCAGGCTCTGAGGGTCTTGACCATCCGGGGAACGGGAGGAGTCTGGGGGCTCGGGGCATGCGATCGCCTGCAAGCATCGAGCACGCGCCCCCATAAAACGATATGAGCCCCCATTCCCGCCATATCTGCCTCTCCCCCTTACCGTGGAAATAGGACCACCCTCTACCGGTGGTACACAAACTCCCCCCATGACCCTCGGACCTATTAACTTACCGCTACGAGCATACGCAGGAACTGGACCCCCACCCGACGGGTTTCCCCCAACACCCGCCCTTTCTCTCCCACCCCTTAAAAATGCCCTATCTAAAAAACCCCAAAGGCTCTTCCTCTTCGCATGCCACCTCTGTGGGTCCCAAGACCCGTCATTGAGGCCGGCCCTCGGTAACGAAGCGGGCCATTCCTGCGAGGCGGGGGCACCTCGCAGGCGCAAGAGTTCATGTGCAGCGTAACGCATAGAAAAGTACGAATCGGTGAAGGGTGCTAAGATGGTAAAATCCCAGGTGGTAGGAAGAAGGTTAACAGAAGATGGAACCTTCAACGGATGTCCAGTTGTCAAGGAGGACAAATAGAAGCTGGAACCAGACAGAGATGATAAAACCAGAACAAACAAACTGACAGCCTCCATGGTAAACCTATGGAGAAAGTTTCTACAAGAAGATCTTAATAAAGTAGAGATTACTATCAGTCTGTCCATAGTCCAGTCCAGAAACCCGTGGATACAAATGGATGACATCACAGTCTCCACCATCGATATCGGTTGTCAAGTTCTCCACCAAAGCCTGTCATACCAGCCCCCCCGCTAAATTTCCGAGGGTGGGCTGCCGGCTGCTAGGCCAAGACCTATCCATAGCCAGCTACTGACACCAAAGGCCACAGGTCTCAACGTGGCAGGGAGCCAGCTCGGAAAGATGAAAATAGGCAGAGGAGGCGAATGCAGGCCGGGAAAACCTTCACCCCTTCAGTAGTCAAAAGTCAGGGGCGGACAACTATGGGCTAGGACACAAACCTTCGCCCCTTCGATGATCAGAAATCCGATGGGGGGGGGGAAGGCAGGCCATTCCATAGAGGGTCAGATGAAAAACATGATGGAAAGTGCCAGTAGAGGGGAATAAACCACAGCCTCGCCTCAGGCCTCCTCTCCCATCGCGGCCTCACCATGCCCATCGCCGATGGAACCACGGAGCACAGAACGCCGCTGGAAAAGACGCCTCGCGGCCCACCGAAGCCTCACCAGGCGCAACAAAGCGCCGATGAAACAGACGGGCAAACAAACAGGCGAACGGGCCGGAATTCATGCCCCAGCTGGAGTCGGGCCGAATTCACGTTGCCGCTGGAGTCAGGCCGAAATCGAGGCCGGAGCTTGCAGCAAGCAGCAGGCCTCCCTCGCGCCCCAAAGATGGCCACCATCCGATCCGCCGCTCTTCCCTCGGCCCGTTCTCGGCCGCCGCAAATCCGAGAGGATCAAAAGACCTCTCCTGCGGCCGCCCGATAGATGACACAACGTGCCGAGGGACATGAGCAGCCTGGTGAGTCACCTAAAGTCCATCGTTCCGGGAAAAGCCCCCAACGCCGATTCTAGCTCTTCCAGCAAACCGCCATACTTGCGCATGCGCAGAGCCCAAATTCTTGGGTAATATTAATCTTTTTATGCTTTGTTTTTTTTGGCAACCTTTCTTTAATACATTGCAATAATGTTATAGTCATAAAATATCTTGATTTCAGCTGACAAAGTGCTCCATGACATTTTGATTAGCAAGCAAGATCCAGGTGGCATGCGAATTAAGTTCATTCACAAATAGTTTGAAAATCATTTTTAAAAAGTACTCATTAATGATAACCATCAAACAAGTGAGGTAAGTATGGGAATCCAGTTTGGTTCTGTGTTTTCATCAATTTCGTAGATAAAGGGGTACACTTTACAGCTGACACAATTTGTTAATTAATTAATTAATTAATTAATTTCCAGAAGACTGAAACAAAGTTGAAAGCAATCTTGATCGTGCTAATTTTTTTCGTAATGCCCTCCCGGAAAATCATCAATCCCTCTGGCATCAGCCATCTGAAGCCCACTCCCTTCTGGTACAATTTGCTTGATAAAAAGTAATATTTCTTTCTCATTTCACGTACCTGTCTGGGAATCTGCCTCAGAATGGCTATCTCCCTGCCCCTATAAGTCAGTGCCCCACTCCTATGTTTTCTAAGAATTTCATCTCTCGTCTCTCTTTTCACAAATTTGACATGAACCTCTCTAGGAACTGCATGCGTGCGTGCATATTGTGAATTAACTCTATAAACTCGATCCACATCCCAATTCATAAAATCAACACCTCTCCCAAGAAATTCTCCCAACAGTTTAGTCACAACATCTCTCAAGTCTTCTTGGTCCACTTCTTCCAAATTTTGAAACCTAAGGAAATAAGACATTTTATCCATCTGTAGTCCAAGCACAGCATTGCTTGTCGTCTCCCCTCTTTTCTGCACTGCCCGCATCTCACCCTCCAGACCTTCCACTTTCTGCTTATTTTCTGCTGAGACTTGTTGAGTATCCTTTAAATCCTTTTGGATAGTCACAATTTCTGCTCTTATTTCATCCAGTTTCTTGTCCATATTAGATAACTTTTCCAGAATTCTCTCCATTTCTCCAGCAGTTGGTCTCTGACCTTTTGCCATTTAAAAAAAAATTTTTCAAAGTCCTGCGGCCTACGTGGAGGAACACAAAGCCCTCCTGGATTTAGATGACCCAGGAATTGAAGAAGGGGAGGTTATAGACCATGGGGCGGAGGCGGCTGCCGCTGTTGTGGCCCTGGAGTTGGGTCAGGCTGAACCCAGAGTTCTGAGATCCAAAACTAGGAAGTGACAAAGATATTTGGTATTGTGTTGGTTTTCCTTATTCTCTTTCGTATGATATTCTGATTATTCTTGACCCTTCCTTATTGTGTATGTAAGATTGAAACTTAGCTACTTCGTATCACCTGCTTGCCATATGGCTGTTGTATGTGTTTAAAATTTTGAGTAAAATTCTTATCATGTATAAGAAAAATGAAAATTTACCATACCTGATATGTATTTGCATAAATTTTTTTTTTGACCAATAAAAACTTTTTATATAAAAGAAAGCAATCTTGATCAGTTAAAAATGGCCTTCTAGTTTTATTGAGATAAATGCATGTTACCCTCTAGGAAAAAGAAGTCAAATGCAGTTTGTATGTGTGGTGAGTGTGTGCATGAAAAGGGTCTTGGAACTGGGGTGGATTACAAGCTGAATATGAGTCACAGTATCACTGCTAAAAGGATAAGTGCCATTGTGGGCTTCACCAACAGAAGCACAATTTCCAAATGTTAGGAGGGAATTGTTCCACTTTGTATTGAACAAATATTCTGAGTATCATCCATTCTGGGCATCATAATTTGAGAAATATTCCTTTGCTAAGAAGATGATCAGAGAAACAGAGGCAAAATCTTTTGCGAGGGAGGGACTCGCATTTGGTGGGTCTTGAAGGATTTCAAGGGGATGAAAAGACTCTCTTGTCTCTTTGTGCACCCTTGAATCAGCTAATACAATATCTGAAAAAACTTGATAGCTTGTCACCTATGTGTTTCTCTATCAGTTCTTTATTGAGAGATTCACTATTGCTATAAAAACCTTTTATTCCATACATTTGTCTTCAGGAATACTAATTATCCTGCCCAACAACAATTTTCTATCATTAGAGCTTTGCAGGGCTTCCAGGAGATAGGTGATTGACTGATTGATGATACGTAGACCTGGTGATACCCCATAGCAATGGATGATCTTACTCAATGTGCAAGTGGAGAGAGAGCTGAATTCTGGGGGACTCTGCAAAGCCGGCCTCAAGGGTGAGAACCTTCACTGTCAATCAACCCTGACTGGTAACAGCCCCCTAGAAGGAAGAGAACCAGCACAGTACAGTGATGCCCACCATCACTTCATCAAAGGATGCCATTGCAGATGGTATTGAAGGCAGCTAAGAGGTCCATAATAGAATAGAATAGAATAGAATAGAATAGAATAGAATAGAATAGAATAGAATTTTTATTGGCCAAGTGTGATTGGACACACAAGGAATTTATCTTGGTGCATATGCTCTCATAAGGCAAGGATGGATATACTGCCCCTTCTGCTCCCACCATATCCAAAACCGTGATGTGACGTGAATCCAGTCAGGATTCACGTGACCATTTCACGTGAATCCTGACTGGAAAAGGTTCAGATAATCTACTTTATTAAAGTCCACTGGAGCTGCTGAGTGACCACCTTCTCCACAACCTTAATTGTCCAATATAGTGAGATCCAGGAAGGACTTCTTGAGCTGCAGTGAACCAACCCAACTTCTTGAGGTGGAGAAAACCACCCCCTTTCTCAAAGAAGAATCTATCGCCACTACAACCCAGTCATACATTTCTTCCCAAGGAGACTTAGCTAGGCAGGAGAGGCATGAATAAAGTCATAGTCAGAAGGACCCTGTCCATTTTCTCAGGCCAAACAGGTTCAAACCATTTTCAGATAACAGGGCAAGACTGTGCTCCCAGTATCTGCATGGGACTGCAACAAAGCTGGCATTAACTGGGAATGGATTTAAGCAACTCTGTCCAATTGATCCTCTGCAAAGTTCTCCATAGCCTTTTAGCTGAATTTAAAGATAAGTCCCCCTTTACCCTAAAGGGCTTGTGTTACCCAAAACAAGGCCACCAGTCAGCTATCTATAGACGCAATAAGGGTAGGGAAGTATTGCATTAATGTGTATTTAATTTAAATTAAGATCACACTTGGAATACTGTGACCAGTTTTGATCATCATGATATAAAAAGATGAAACTTTACGAAGAGCACAGAGGAACAGCAACAGAGATGATTAGGGAACTGGAGGCTAAACTGTATGATGCACAATTGAGGGACCTAGATATGTGTCAGGACTGTGTCTGATCAATTCCTAGAAAAAAAAACCCTTGACTCCACAGATTCAGAGGAAAGATACTACTAAGAATGAACTAAATACAGCTAAAGTCAGGCAAGGTCTGAAGCAAACACGTGCAAAAGACAAAAGTAACCCCACAGCCTACCCCCCCTCCCCCCGTAGTCAGACAGACAGTCCAATCATCGGCTAGGAAGATGTTTTGGGAACATCTCAGGTCCAGGTCCATCTCAGGCACCATTCTCATGCTTGCTGTTCCCAGGAGAGTTAGCCTTGAAGATGCTAAACAACCCAAGCTGGCCTCTCTGAGTTCAAGCCTCCCATTGGTTCTCATCAATTCCACTCCTATATCTCTCTGCGGGCTTCCCCTCCCAAATGCCCATTGCTCCCTTCCTCCCTGTTTCCATGGCAGTTGGCAGCAAGTTTGAAGGAAAGTGATGATGACCTGGCTGACATTCAGTCCCCCGTAAAGAGGCATTAGCTCTGTTTTGAGGAAAGATCAGTAATAACCCAAATAAGTGTTTCCCTCACTCTCAGGCAATTCCTGTATAAAGCCCATTGGTATCTCTTTCCACAGTGCCCTGGGGCTGGCCACAGTCTGCAAAAGTCCCATTGGCTTTGCTGGTGGTCTCTTGGCCACTGCACAGAGTAGACAGCTGGCCTTGCTACTGGCTTTCAATGTCTTTTTTCAAAGAAGGCCACCAAAACTGCCGCTTGAGCAAGTGCAGGGTTTTTACGAAACCAAAGTGTCCTGTAGTTTTAGAGTCATGAGCACCCTGTAAAACAGTGCTCCTCAAACTTGAGGGCACATACAATTTAGCCCCAACTCAGTTCAGTCCATCTGTGCATGGTGTAGTCATTCTTATCAGTAGTAAGCCACTCATCGAGTTCAAGCATTTTTCAACTTCTCACACAGTTCATTTAAAACAGGGGTGTCCAAACTACGGCCCGCAGGCCAACTGCGGCCCGCGGGTCAGTTTTTATTGGCCCGCAGCAAATTCTAAAAGTATAATGAATATGGCCCTTTTCGGCCACCTCCCGGTGCTTGCCCGGTGGTTCGCTGCGAGGCTCGCGGCTCCTCCCCATGGGCGGGGAATAATGAAGGGAGGGGGCGGAGGAGGCGGCGAGCGGGAAAGAGGCTGCTGGCCATGCCCGACCCCAGGAGTTGTACCCTCGCCTTCCCCGGGCCGCCTGGTGAGGCTCCTCGCGCCTCCACCCCTTGGGCAGGGAATAACGAAGGGAGGGGGCGGAGGAGGCAGTGGCGAGCGGAAAGAGGCTGCTGGCCATGCCCGACCCCAGGAGTTGTACCGCCTTCCCGGGCCGCCTGGTGAGGCTCCTCGCGCCCACCCCTTGGGCAGGGAATAACGAAGGAGGGGCGGAGGAGGCGGCGAGCGGAAAGAGGCTGCTGGCGTGCCCGACCCCAGGAGTTGTACCTCGCCTTCCCGGGCCGCCTGGTGAGGCTCCTCGCCTCCACCCCTTGGGCAGGGAATAACGAAGGAGGGGCGGAGGAGGCGGCGAGCGGAAAGAGGCTGCTGGCGTGCCCGACCCCAGGAGTTGTACCGCCTTCCCGGGCCGCCTGGTGAGGCTCCTCGCCTCCACCCCTTGGGCAGGGAATAACGAAGGAGGGGCGGAGGAGGCGGCGGCGGGAAAGAGGCTGCTGGCCATGCCCGACCCCAGGAGTTGTACCGCCTTCCCGGGCCGCCTGGTGAGGCTCCTCGCCTCCACCCCTTGGGCAGGGAATAACGAAGGAGTTTCAAGTTCATACCAAATACAAAACAAAGCCAAGATCAGGGTGTCCAAACTTGGTCTCTTTAAGACTTGTGGACTTCAATTCCCAGAGTTCCTCAGCCAGCTTTGCTGGCTGAGGACTCTGGGAGTTGAAGTCCACAAGTCTTAAGGGACCAAGTTTGACAAAGATGAATGAATATGAAACATTTTCCCCCCTTAAATGAAGATGATATCCACATATTGTTGCTTTTTAGTAGACTGACTGTATCCATCTGTATTGTAATGTCCCAGGTTTTCAGGCCTCTGGTATAGTCCTAAATATTTACCACGAGTCACCAGGAATGGCAGCAATCAAGAAACGCAAGATAGCAAGTGAGTGTAGAAGATTTCAAACACGGTGGGAAAATGAATATTTCTTTAAAGAAATCAACGGAAAGTGTGTCTGTTTGATTTGCAATGAAGATGTTGCCGTGATGAAAGAGTATAATGTCCGTCGGCACTATGAGACCAAGCATCAGAGCTACG
This sequence comes from Ahaetulla prasina, assembly GCF_028640845.1. NCBI lineage: Eukaryota > Metazoa > Chordata > Lepidosauria > Squamata > Colubridae > Ahaetulla > Ahaetulla prasina. The sequence goes on along the minus strand of NC_080551.1, from coordinate 396,813 downwards.
CATCGTACACAGGTGCCAAACGAGCACAGAAATTCAAGCAAATGGCAGCTAGCCTGCAAGCTCAACAACAGTTTTTATTTCGTGCTAACAAAATACAGGAAAACGCCACAGCAGCAAGCTATGAAGTCGCAAAACTTATTGCCCAGCATGGCAAACCGTTCTCAGACGGTGATTTCATAAAGCAGCGCCTCATCAAAGTCACAGAAGTAATGTGCCCGGAAAAAGTGCAGGATTTCAACAACGTGACCTTATCCAGAAATACAGTGGTGCGGAGAATCGAGGACTTGTCAGCTAACCTGAAACTTCAGCTGAGAGAGAAAGCTTGTGCTTTTGATTTTTACTCGATAGCATGCGATGAGAGCACAGGCATACAGACACCGCACAGCTTTTAATTTTTGCGGGAGTCGATGATAATTTTGCTGTCGGAGGAGCTGCTTGATATGATGAGCCTAAAAGGCACAACGACGGGTGGAAATATTTTGACGCTGTGTCAGAGGCAGTTGAAAAGATGGGGCTTAAATGGGACAAGCTCTGTGGAGTAACAACGGATGGAGCTCCGGCCATGACGGGTGAGCGCAAAGGAATGGCATCCATGGTGTGCGTCAAGGTAAAGAGAGCGGAGGTGAGGCTGTTAGGATGCACTGTATAATCCACCAAGAAGCACTGTGTGCCAAGACTGTGCAGCTGGGCAATGTGATGAACACTGTTGTAAAAACTGTCAACATAATTCGAGCTAGAGGACTGTACCACAGGGAATTTCAAGCTTTCTTATCTGACGTGGATGCTGAATACGGGGATGTACTCTACCACTCTGATGTGCGCTGGCTCAGCCGCGGCTCTGTGCTGCAGCGGTTTTATTCGCTGAGATCAGAAATCGACAATTTTTTGAAAGAGAAGGACCGACCTCTTCATGAACTGAGTGACCCTCTGTGGCTGGCAGACCTGGCATTTTTAGTTGATCTTACTCATCATCTGAATACACTGAACAAGAACCTACAAGGCAAAGAACAGCTGGTGTCACACCTGTATGCGCACATGAAAGCCTTCTGTGTAAAGCTCCGCCTGTTTGAGACACAACTACGAAGCTTTAATGCTGCACACTTCCCTCGCTGTCTGAAATCAAGTCTGCTTTTCCAAAGGCAGACCTTTCTGCTAAAAAGGAGAAATATGTTTCTGTAATTACATCTCTCGTGACAGAATTCAACCAGCGTTTTCAAGATTTTTCTGTCATTGAAAAACAAATCAAGCTGTTCTCGACCCCCTTCCTGGTGGATGCAGAAGAAGTGGAGGAGAGTCTGCAGTTAGAACTGATTGAAATGCAATGTGATGATTCTCTGAAGAGTCAACATCAGCTTCTCTCCTCCTGACTTCTATCAGAGTTTGGATCATGCCAAGTTTCCTCTGATGAGACGCCATAAAGAATGATGAGCCTGTTCGGCCCAACATACATATGTGAACAAACATTTTCTCTGTTAAATCAGAACAAAAGCAGACTGAGATCCAGAATGACTGATAGCCATCTCTGTGAAGTCCTTCGTGTCTCAACCACCAAACTTTCTCCTGACATCCCAGCCATCCTTCAATCCAAAGGACAGCATCACTGCTCCCACTGAGAGCAATGTTCTTCACATTATAGGCGAGTTAGAAATACACACAGTAGTCATGTGTCAATATGGCACCTCTTGTGTGGGGCCCGGCCACACATGAATTTACTAGGCTTATATACTGTTTGTTGTCCAGCCGCATGCCTTTCTGAATAATTATATTTAAAATATTACATTAAAATCAACATAACACAAACACACACGTACACAAACATAGAGATACACATGCACATATATATAACTCACACACATATAGTATACTTAAGCCTAAACTGCCCAGACGGCTGAAAAAAGTGATTTCTGACAGGTTCTCACACTTTTGACTGGTCCTCACACCTACAACTATCTTTACATTTTGCACCCTATCTTGTAACCATGGTGAAGAGAAGCAGTTGTGAAATGAGTGATGTGGTTGTTAAAAATGCTGCAATGGGCATAAATGTGAGGATGGTCATAAGTGTGAGGACTGGTCAAAAATTACTTTTTTTAGCCCTCTGAGTAGTTTCTATGCCCATAGCCACATCCACTCAGTCACATGAGCAGTTAGCCACGCCCACCAGTCACCTGACCACCAAGCCACACCCCAAAATAAGCCACGCCCAAAGAACTGGTACAAAAAAATTTCAGCCCCCCCTCCCCCCCCCCGGCCCAGGCCTTTGCTTATTTTTCTGTATTTGGCCCTCACTCAAAAAACTTTGGACACCCCCGATTTAAAATCTCCCTTTCTCATCTGAGATCTAGTGGTCACTGGAGTGGCTAGCTGCTTCGAGGGAATGACCGATCGAACCACTTCAGCTTTAATACTATTGTATTGAGGCAATCTGGACAAAGCATCCTCCATAAAAGTTTCCACTTGGAATATAGTGCAGGGTGAAACTGAACCAGTTAAAATATCGAGCCCAGTGGACTTATTTAGGGAATAGTTTACCCGGGGTTTTCAGTGCACTTAGATTCTTATCAGCCCACACCTCAAACTGTATTTTTGCTCCCTCTAGAAAGTGTTGCCAAGTGAGCAAAGCTCATCGTACCGCATATGCCTCCTTCTTCCATACTGCCCACCACTGCTCTGCTCAGTTTCAGTAAATTTTTTAGAGATGTACAAGCAGGGTTGTAGCAGGCCCTGGGCATTCTCTTGTAACAATACAGCTCCCACAGCTATATCACTCGCATCAGACAAAGGCAAACTAACTGTGGTAATGGATAAAACCAATTACATGAAGAAAACCGAGAATTTACTTAATAGCATTAACCAGGTAATCAACAAAGACCCAACAAGACAACGGAATAAGGACAACGGACAACCTTGCTAAAAAAGGAAAAAGAAAAACAATTAACTTCAACAGAAATAAAAAAAATTACTACCATAAAACTCAACTATACCCAGATTCTATGGACTTCCCAAAATACCAAAAAATAAAATTAGTCTTCGTTCCATAGTGGTGTTACCCAGGGGTGAAATCTAAAAATTTTTGTGTGACTTAATTGGTGGGCATGGCTTGGTGGTCACGTGACTGGTAGGTGTGGCTTGGTGGCCAGGACACCCGGTGGGCGTGGCCAAGTCAACGTCACACTTCTTTGCCCATTTTTGACCTACAAAAAGAAAGTATTCCAATCATTTCATGCAATCAATACTTAAATAATAAACAAAGTACACAAAACAATAGGAGGTACACAAATACTTACCTAAGAGCAATAAAAGTGTTGTCTTCAACGTCGTTTCTTGCACCAATGATAATAATGACCTACAAGATATAACATGATATGCAAATTTAACCATTTAATATGTAAATGAGAATAACAGAAGTACACAAAACAATAAAAAACAATAAAAGAGGTACACAAATACTTACATAAACCGGTTAGTTGTCTTCAGCTTTAAGATGTTTCCACATAGTTATTTCAGTGGCATCACTTCCACTTTTCTTACACTTGATGCGCGCGGATCATTGGCTGAGCGATGGTGTTCTCTGAACTACTTTTTCACTACAGGAATAGGGTCCCATTTGGGAAGAGGTGGCCCAGTAATGCTGATGGTCATGAGGCTGGTTAAATTGGAAACGGCTAGGTGACTTCTACTCTCTGAACATATCAAGTTCATTTTCGAAAAACCCCATTCCGCTTCTGCAGAACTTGCTGCAAAAGACAATATCTTTTGCTTTTTTAATCCTCTTCAGATCTTTTAACACATTCTCCACAAAATCTTTAGAGTCGTTGATTTCAATGTGGTAATTGAAAATGTCACCAAATGTGCGCAGTTGTTCTTCAGCTGCTGTCCATGGAACAACTATTTCCTCAAAGTCCCAGTACTCTGGCACCAAAAACTGTAGAAACTGTAGTTTATTTGTGGTGTCTTGCAATTGGCTACCAGTTTTTAAATGTTCACAGTCCATCAGTCGTTTGTGCAAATTTTTATGAAACTTTCTAAAAGTCTTTCTCGATGAAGACCAACAAATCAATGAATTTCTATGAGTTTTATATTCCTGAAGGTTTCTGAGGAATTTGCCCAACTTTTCTTTCGTATGGGCCCTTTCACTTTGTTAGCAGTTCAAATGCTTTTATTGATCTTCTCACCAGTTTTTCAGCCTTTATTATATCCATATTGCATGCTTGCAACACAGCTGAAAGAAGTGAAATTTCTTTCAAAATGTCTATCATCAACGCCAAATCATTTAAGAAATGTTTATTTTCCAGATGGGCAGCCATACCTGAGTATTTTGCATTTGCATGAAAATATTATTGTAGCACAGGATAAGCACGCCACACAGCTATGGTTGCCCGTAAACTATAGGCAGCCCATCTTGGCCCAAAAACTCAACCAATCCTTATGATGTTAATTACAAGTTCTTCAGATATTTCGTCAAGTTCTATTCGGTTTTTATTGCATTGCTAGAAAATGGAGCATATCTTATCAATAAATATTTTTAAATGATTTACTTGCTTTATTTCCTTTATGGCGTCATCTAAAACAAGTTGGAGACGATGGTTCAAGCAGTGCCATATGATGATTTTTGGAAACTCTTGTGCTATTCTGGTGCTCACTCCAGATTTTCTCCCAAGCATAATGCTTGGCCAAGAAACCCATCAAAATGGTTGCCTTTTAATCCTTCCTGTTAAAGGTGGCAGCTACTGCAAAAAGGAAAAAAAGGAGCTTTGTTAGCTGATGACACACAATGTAACTGTCAACGTGCCTCCTTGCAACACTGAAGCAAGAAAAACCCCAACTCCATGGTTTTTAGAGACAGGTACTTTTACTGAGTATTTATTTATTTATTTATTTATTTATTCATATTTTTATACCGCCCTTCTCCGAAGACTCAGGGCGGTGTACAGCCAATAAAACGACAAAAATCCCCAAAAATTTAAAATACACTATCAAATTTAAAAAACTGATTCAATCGCTGTAACATTAAAATATTAGCTAAAATTTATCAAAACTAAAACCTAGGTAAAACCCTATAAAAACCCACTAAAATCCCCATACTAAAATCAATCAGGCCAGCCCCGCTTGGTGAAAAAAGAAAGTCTTGAGCTCGCGCTTAAAGATCCGGAGATCAGGGAGGAGACGGAGTCCCACCGGCAGCTCATTCCATAAAGCCGGGCCCCCCACAGAGAACGCCCTTTCCCTGGGGGCCGCCAGCCGACATTGACTAGCCGACGGCACCCTAAGAAGACCCTCCCTAGCTGTACAATCCATAATTATTCCTAGTAGAAAGAACTGCGGAGAAAATCTTCTTTTTCAAAATATTCTGCATGATCCACCATACTTTAATCCAAAATGCTTTAACTTTTTTACAAGTCCATCATATATGGTAATAAGTGGCATCTTCACAATCGCATCTCCAACATTTAGCCTGTACATTAGAATACATACATGACAACTTTTTGGGGTCTAAATGCCATCTATAAAACATCTTATAAAAATTTTCTCTCATATTTTGTGCTTGTGTAAATTTAACATTCCTCACCCAAATTCTTTCCCAAGTTTCCAACATTATCGGTTGCTAAAAATTTTGTGCCCACTTAATCATACAATCCTTAACCAGTTCAGTGTCTGAGTCTATTGAGACTAAATTGATTTTGAACTTAATAACAGCTGCAAGACTTTTGATTGCTCAATATTGGAAGAAAGAAGAATTATCTACAATTGAAGAATGGACACTTATTGTATCAAATCTGGCAGAAATGGCAAAAATCTCTGCTTATTTGAAAGACTATACACAAGAAAAATATATTTTAGAATGGAAAATGTGGATTGATTATATTCAAAATAAGTATCAGATAAAAAAATATCAAATAGCATATGAGTAAATTTAGGAAATATTTTGTATTAGATATATTTCTGAAGGAGAGGGGAATTGAGAGTGTGATTAAGTGTGGAGTGACTAGAGATTATAATTTAGGAATTATTTTAGATTATGATAGTTAGTTTTGATACCCTGCATTTTGTTCTGGGAAGTCGGGGTGGGGGTGGGGGTAAGGGAGGGAATTGGGGGTTGAGGTAGAGATGGAGTGATGGTTAATGTACAGGGATTATTAAAGACGTATAAATATAATTAATGTAGGGTCGGGTCTGCCCAGTTACCATTTTAGAACGGTGGGGAGGGAGAAAAGAGAGAGTAGGAGGTAGGAAAGAGGAGAAGAGGAAGGAAGAGGGGTAGAAGAGGGAGAAGGAGTGGAGGGTGGAGGGAGGAGAGGATGTAGATAAGAGAAGGAGAGGAAGGTTTGGAAAGTAAAAGAAGGTAGAAGAGGGAAGAGTGTTAAAAAGGGGGGTGGTGACTGGGCAAGCCCGACTAATTGTATATAACTGTACATTGGATGAATTATTTGATATGATTGTAAAAATAAAACTTTTTTATAAAAAAAAAAAAAAAAGACCCTCCCTGTGGGCGCGCACTGGACGTATTGGAAAATGGGAGGTAACTGTCGGCAGCAGGCGGTCCCGTAAATATCCCGGTCCAATGCCATGGAGCACTTTAAAGGTGATAACCAACACCTTGAAGCGCACCCGGAAGACCACCGGCAACCAATGCAGCCTACGCAGGAAGAGGTGTTACATGGGAGCTACGAGGAGCTCCCTCAATCCCCCGCGCGGCCGCATTCTGCACCAGTTGGAGCCTCCGGGTGCTCCTCAAGGATCAAGTATGAACTGAAAGCAACAAAATGAAAGCAAGATCTGAGACATTTGGCGTGGAAATTACACATAAGAAATATCCCTGAAACCCTCCTCCCTTTGGTCCAGTCAGCGTTGTCCAATCCACATTCCCTCAGAGGGACACATGGTATGCATCTTCAGATGGTTCCATCCCTCTGGTATGTTTGGACTGTTAACCTTGACTGTTATCAGCCTGCCTTCCAACTGCCGAGAAAGTTTGAAGAGAAACTTCTAATTCAGTCCTTTACACAGCATCTCCTCCAGCTCTCTCCCTCTGCCCCCATTACCATGACAGCCGTAGCAAGCAGAGCAGTAAATGCATAAATCAGGAGACAGACTAAACAGAATAATAAAGTAATAAAATAGTAGCAAGCGGAGGCTGACAGTAACTTTACATACACAGAGCACAACACAAAACAACTGACACACACACACTGTAAAAGCAGCTCAAAAACCAACTTTCACATTTTACATACACACAGCACAGCACAACACAACACAACTGACTCACACACAATGTAAAAGCAGCTGCACTTGACCCAAAAAGGCCCCTGCAACAAGCAGGGATCTTACCAGCCACAAAAAGCTCAAAAACCAACTTTCACACTTTTTCCACAAAACACTGCCACATGCAGCTTTGTGTGATTGTGTGTGTTTGTGTAGTTAGAGTGAAACACTACAGAAACACACCAAATCTCAGAAAGCTACACAAATATTTTATTATTTTATTTTATTTATATTTTTAAATAAAAGCAGCTAAATTTAAAACTTCCTAAACTTTAAATGGCTATGTCTAAAAAAACCAAAAACTCCTAAAAAAAACCCAATTAACTATTTTGTAAAGCTCCCCCACACACAAAAAAAACCCCCAGTTACTTACCCAATTGAAGGCACAAGGCAGGCAGATTCAGCTGCTTACCTATGAGATTGATTGCAGTCAGGCAGATTCAGTTGCTAGCTGATGCAATTGATTGCCGGGATTGCAGCAAGCAAAGCAAGGCAGGCGTTGCGACCAGAGGCTGGGGATTCGGTCTAAAGAGTGAAGGTAAGCAAGCTGGAGGCTGGGGGAAAGGTGGGTGGTTAGCTAGGTGGCTTAGCCAGGCCAGGCAGGCAAGCACAGGGGCAGCATGAGGCCCACAAACAATCCCCGTCGCTGCGCAAACTATGGGAGCCCGGGGATGGAGGGGCCACTCTAGGCTGCAACCGGCAATGCTTTTCTTTTTGACCGAGTGGCAGTCGGCAAGGCATCTGAGCGGGGTGAGGCAAGGTCTGAGCGAGGCAAGGTCCCAGCAGGCAGGCATTGGTGAACTTCTGGGCGAAGTAGCTGGGCCGCGTAGAAAGAGGAACTTATATAGGCCGTGGATGAGGGTGGGTGGGCCAGAAGCCCCGAGTGATGAGAAAAGCGAATGGCAGGAAAAACAAGTGAACTGGAAAGAAGCGGCAAGCGGTGATTGGGTGGGCATGGGCAGGGGGACCAGGGATTTTGGCTACTGGCTCTCTGAACCCCAGCTGCCATCGCTACCGGATCAGCTGATCCGGTCTGAACTGGGAACATTTCACCCCTGGTGCTACCCAAAGTACCAACCTACAAACTAGCAAAAGAATTAAGAAAAAGACTCCACCATCTCATCAACAATTTGGCTTATTCTATATACTCACCAGGACAGTTTCTTCAATTAATTGAAAACATCAAAATAAACAAAGAAATAATGGTCTCTTTGACATCCCTGCATTATTCACATTGGTCAACACTGACCTGGCCAAACAAACCATCCATGATCTACTCACAGAAAATCAAAGCCATAATCTAAAGCAGGGGTCACCAACCTTTTGGACCCCAGGGACCATTAAATTCATAATTTTAAACCCGTGGACCACTAATATAATCTGCCTAATGACCAGCTGGGTGGGCATGGAAAGGTGGTTATCTGACTCGGTGGGCGTGGCCAACTCAATGTCACTCACATCGAAGGGCACCTTGCCAGCCTTTACTCGCTATTCCTCGCCAACGTGAAGCAGTTGCTGGACCTAAGCAGCCACCATGAGAAAGAATTGGCAAAACAGCTGGCTCAGTTCAAATTGGATCTGAGCGAGAAGGAGGCTCAGCAGAAGCACCTCACTGAGAACTACAAGCTTAGGCTTTCCAAACAGAGGGAAGATCTGTGAAAGTGCAATGCCAGGTACCGGTGCCTGGAGACTCAGCGGGCTGAGATGGTCAGCCAGTTCCAGGCCATGATACAGTCCCACTGGAATGAGGCCACCAGCAGCTCTTCCCCCCCCCCCCAGCCTACACCCAAAGCCCCACACCAGGAGGCTGCAGCAGATCCCACGCCAGAATTTCTGCCCCCTCCGACCCACACAAGAAGACCCCAAAGGGGGAGACTCTCTGCAGCAATACAAACATTCATTGCACGTTTCAGGACCCCTGATTTAGTGCAATCTAAAAAAAGCAAATAATTCTTCTGGGGACCACCAAAAATTTCTCAGGGACCACCAGTGGTCCACGGACCATCAGTTGGTGACCGCTGACCTAAAGGACACTCCATGTCCACCGACGCTACCATGAAACTTCTGGAGTTATGCCTCATAAACACACTTCAAGTTCAATGGCAAAATATATCAACCAAGACAAGGCTGTGGGATCACCTATATCCGGCCTAACAGCAGAAGCAGTAAAGTAGAAACATGAGCGCACAGTCCTGCCAACCATCCAGCCAAAATTTTGGGTACGTTACGTGGACGACACTTTTGCCTTCATCAAACACTCCACACTAGAAGAGACACACCATCTATTCAATAACGTATTCACTGGGATCAGTTTTACATGTGAAGAAGGACTCGCCTTCCTAGAAATTGACATAAGGAGACAAGATAATGGAGAATTAACAACCTACATCTACCAAAAATCCACACCTACAGACCAAATTCTAAATTTCACAAGCAATCACCCCACTGCACACAAGAGGAGATGCACCCAGACCCTTTTTAAGTCATTAAAAAAAGCAGAAGAGAAACACCTTTTGGATGTTTTCTCCTCAATGGCTATCCCAAAAATGTCATAATATGTCATCCAAACTCCAAGAAAATCCATAGCCAACCATAACACAAAAACAAGTCCTGCCATACATCAAAGGAACATCCGAAACAGCTGCCAGAATATTGCAACCCCTAGGAATAATGATAGCTCACAAACCCACCTTTACACTCAGAGAAGAGTTATCAGAAGGAAGGCAACAGTAACATAGTATACAAAATCAATTGCAACAATTGTAGCCAAATATGTGGGACAAACAGAAAGGCAATTGAAAACAAGGGGTCATGAACATCAACTGGCAGTTAAACAGCACAAGCAAAAATCCCTGATCTCGAGCCATATTGATAATGAACAATACCAATTCGATTCGGAAGGAACAAAAACCATTGGCCATCCAGCACCCACCACACATGTGCATTTATTGAAGCCTGGTAGTCTACCAAAGGAGCAATTAACAAGCATATTGATTTAGATCCAGCATATCAAAATATGGACAGATCACTCAAACGACCGACCAACAAGAGAACCAATCAGCTGCTCAGAATTTAAATATAGCTCGAAATGAATAACCAATCACACAACCAACTGACCACATTGGCACACGAGACATTTATAAGCTAATGAGGAATAGGATAAGAAAATCCTGCTGATGATGTTACCTAGTCTGGTAACAAAAAGTTCAAAAAGTAAATTGAAATAAGCTTGGAGAGCAAGCTTCCAGAAAGGTTCCAGAAATACCTCTTCTGCGTAAAAGAAACTCAGAGACATCTCTTTTCCAGAGTTCTTTACTAGCATGAGGAGACTGGCACACGATGAGTGCAATTCCAAAACTGAAGTTCAGTTCTTTTCCCGAGTTATACAAACCCCAAGAGTCCCACCCCCCTGACCCCTTTGATGGTCACATGGTCCCACGTTCTCCCAGTCCATTCGAATATCTTCTTGCCATTCTTCCTGCAGATGTGAACTCCATCCGACCTTGACCGTCTAAAGAATGTTACCATACCCCTTAGCCCCCCTTCTTCCCCTCAGGGGAAAAATGTGGCAGCGTCTGGAACCCTAAAGTCTAATATGGTTTCCAGGCCTGACAGGCGTCCCCCCTTGGAAAAGAAGCTATATCCTAGGAAAGAAAACAAAGAGTCGATAAAGAAGAGTGTCAGTGGTCCACACCTCCCTTCTACCCCCTCCTCTCCTCTCCAAGAGGTTTTTTAGGTTTGTCAGGGAAAGTGTCGTGAAATTGTTTAATCAAATTGTCCGCATTTACTTTCCAACTTTTGACCCAAGTAGATTCAGATAATGGATATCCCTTCCAGTGGACTAAATATTGTAATTGACCTCTGTATAGTCTAGAGTCAAGGATTTTCTTGATTTCATAGTGGGTTTCACCTTGGATTATCAAGGGTGGTGGGGGAGCGGCAGGTTGAGGTCTCAGACCAGACTGTCTAGCAGGTTTTAATAAGCTGGTATGGAATACCGGGTGTATTTTCCTCAACATTCGAGGGAGCTTGAGTTGGACGGTAACGGGATTAATAATTTTTACAATGGGGAAAGGACCCAAAAATTTTGGACCGAATTTTCTGCTGGGTATCCTTAATCTTAGATACTTAGTAGACAAAAAGACTTTATCTCCAATGCGAAAAGGGGGTTGAAGGGAACGGTGTTTGTCAGCTTGGGCTTTGTAATTCGAGCTGTCACAGCTAAGGCCTTTTTGTATTTTCCCAACCTTTCTTCAACGAATTCATCCAGTCTGTTAGGGAAACCGAAGTGGGGGTTGCAGGAGTTCAGGCATTGGAACGAAGTCCATGCCGCTGGTTACTTGAAAAGGGTTAACCCGTGCTGCTGTGTACGCATTATTATATGCAACCTCTGCAAATGGTAACAAGTCGGACCAGTTTTCTTGTTGGTAATTTACGTAACACCGTATGTATTGTTCCACCATCAAATTTAATTTTTCAGCCGCTCCGTTAGTCTCCGGATGGAATCCAGAACTAAGTCCTTAAAAAGCAGAAGAGAAACACCTTTTGGATGTTTTCTCCTCAATGGCTATCCCAAAAATGTCATAATATATCATCCAAACTCCAAGAAAATCCATAGCCAACCATAACACAAAAACAAGTCCTGCAATACATCAAAGGAACATCCGAAACAGCTGCCAGAATATTGCAACCCCTAGGAATAATGATAGCTCACAAACCCACCTTTACACTCAGAGAAGAGTTATCAGAAGGAAGGCAACAGTAACATAGTATACAAAATCAATTGCAACAATTGTAGCCAAATATGTGGGACAAACAGAAAGGCAATTGAAAACAAGGGGTCATGAACATCAACTGGCAGTTAAACAGCACAAGCAAAAATCCCTGATCTCGAGCCATATTGATAATGAACAATACCAATTCGATTCGGAAGGAACAAAAACCATTGGCCATCCAGCACCCACCACACATGTGCATTTATTGAAGCCTGGTAGTCTACCAAAGGAGCAATTAACAAGCATATTGATTTAGATCCAGCATATCAAAATATGGACAGATCACTCAAACGACCGACCAACAAGAGAACCAATCAGCTGCTCAGAATTTAAATATAGCTCGAAATGAATAACCAATCACACAACCAACTGACCACATTGGCACACGAGACATTTATAAGCTAATGAGGAATAGGATAAGAAAATCCTGCTGATGATGTTACCTAGTCTGGTAACAAAAAGTTCAAAAAGTAAATTGAAATAAGCTTGGAGAGCAAGCTTCCAGAAAGGTTCCAGAAATACCTCTTCTGCGTAAAAGAAACTCAGAGACATCTCTTTTCCAGAGTTCTTTACTAGCATGAGGAGACTGGCACACGATGAGTGCAATTCCAAAACTGAAGTTCCGGATTCTTTTCCCCAGTTATACAAACCCCAAGAGTCCCACCCCCCTGACCCCTTTGATGGTCACATGGTCCCACGTTCTCCCAGTCCATTCGAATATCTTCTTGCCACTCTTCCTGCAGATGTGAACTCCATCCGACCTTGACCGTCTAAAGAATGTTACCATACCCCTTAGCCCCCCTTCTTCCCCTCAGGGGAAAAATGTGGCAGCGTCTGGAAACCTAAAGTCTAATATGGTTTCCAGGCCTGACAGGCGTCCCCTCTTGGAAAAGAAGCTATATCCTAGGAAAGAAAACAAAGAGTCGATAAAGAAGAGTGTCAGTGGTTCACACTTCCCTTCTACCCCCCCCTCCCCTCTCCAAGAGGTTTCTTAGGTTTGTCAGGGAAAGTGTCGTGAAATTGTTTAATCAAATTGTCCGCATTTACTTTCCAACTTTTGACCCAAGTAGATTCAGATAATGGATATCCCTTCCAGTGGACTAAATATTGTAATTGACCTCTATATAGTCTAGAGTCAAGGATTTTCTTGATTTCATAGTGGGTGTCACCTTGGATTATCAAGGGTGGTGGGGGAGCGGCAGGTTGAGGTCTCAGACCAGACTGTCTAGCAGGTTTTAATAAGCTGGTATGGAATACCGGGTGTATTTTCCCCAACATTCGAGGGAGCTTGAGTTGGACGGTAACGGATTAATAATTTTACAATGGGGAAAGGACCCAAAAATTTTGGACCGAATTTTCTGCTGGGTATCCTTAATCTTAGATACTTAGTAGACAAAAGACTTTATCTCCAATGCGAAAAGGGGTTGAAGGAGCGGTGTTTGTCAGCTTGGGCTTTGTAATTCGAGCTGTCACAGCTAAGGCCTTTTTGTATTTTCCCAACCTTTCTTCAACGAATTCATCCAGTCTGTTAGGAAACCGAAGTGGGGGTTGCAGGAGTTCAGGCATTGGAACGAAGTCCATGCCGCTGGTTACTTGAAAAGGGTTAACCCGTGCTGCTGTGTACGCATTATTATATGCAACCTCTGCAAATGGTAACAAGTCGGACCAGTTTTCTTGTTGGTAATTTACGTAACACCGTATGTATTGTTCCACCATCAAATTTAATTTTTCAGCCGCTCCGTTAGTCTCCGGATGGAATCCAGAACTAAGTCCTTGAGACGACCCAATGGACCGTAGGAACTCTCTCCAGAACTTGGCTGTGAATTGAACACCCCTGTCGGATATTATCCTTTTAGGGACTCCATGCAGTCTGTAGATGTGTTTGAGGAAGAGCTTTGCTAATTTTCTAGCCGATGGCAATCCGCTGCACGCAGTGAAGTGGGCCTGTTTAGAGAACAAGTCCACCACGGTCCATATCACTGTATTTCCTCCACTAGGTGGGAGTTCAACAATAAAATCCATGGCAATCTTTTCCCAGGGTCTGGTGGGTTCGGCTACGGGTTTCCCTGGTCTGGACTTCATGGTGGCGCAGGTAGCAAAGCTCCTGACATAGTCTTTGACATCTGATTTCATTTTCGGCCACCAGAATTGTCTTCTAGCCAAGTGGAGAGTTTTTAAAAATCCAAAGTGACCTCCTAGGCGAGAGTCGTGGCTTCTCTGTAGTATTGGCAACCGCATAGCGACGGATACATAAATTTTGGTGCCCTTCCAGGGTACCCCATCCCTCAAGGTGAGGTCTGGCAAGTTTTCTTTAAACCAAGCATCGTCAGTGAGTGCTGATTTTAAGTCCACTAGCAGTTTATTTGGTGGGATGTTAGTATTGCGGCGTGATCGCGGTCGAGTAAGTGCTTGGCTAGCCGGTTCGCTATCGGGGATCATCGCATGTATCACCTCTTCGCGTTTGCTGTCAAATTGTGGTTTCCAGGATACGGCGACAGCCAGTAGGTTTTGGTCGCCTGGGATGTATTTGAGGGTGAAATGGAAGCGCTTGAAAAACCATCGAACTTGTTTGGGAGAAAGCTTTCGGGTTTTTTTTAAGTATTCGAGGTTTTTGTGGTCCGTCCACACCTCGAATGGTTCCTTTGCCCCTTCAAGGAAGTGTCTCCAGGAGAGGAGTGCCCAACGTACTGCAAAGGCTTCTTTTTCCCAAACTGCCCATCTGCGTTCAGTGTCGGTCAGTTTTTTAGATACGTACACGCAGGGCATAAGGTTGTTCTCGGTATTCCGTTGTAATAAGACAGCGGCTACTGCTACATCACTTGCATCAGCTTGGACCACAAAAGGTTTATTTGGATCCGGGTGTTGAAGAATCGGTTCCATCGAGAAGAGGCGTTTCAGGTGTTCAAAGGAACGTTGGCAGTCCATTGTCCAAGGTAGGGGTTGGTTAGGTTTGGGTTTGGCAGGTAATGGCCCAGTTTTTAGTAATTCTGTTAATGGTAGAGCTACTTCTGCGAAAGAAGGAATGAATTTGCGGTAAAAATTTGCGAATCCCAAGAAACTTTGAAGTTGCTTACGTGTGCGTGGCGGTTGCCAGTCCAACACTGCTTTTACTTTGGCTGGGTCCATTTCGATACCTTTGTTTGATATCCGGTAACCTAGGTAGTCCAGGGATTCCTTATGGAATTCGCATTTGGAAAGTTTGACATATAGCTTGGCGGCTAGGAGCTTTTTAAGAACTTGTCTGACCAATTTGATGTGTTGTTCCATATTGTCTGTGTAGATAAGAATATCATCTAAGTAGACAAGAACCCCATTGTAGAGATGGGGGTGCAGGGTTTCATTAATTAGTTGCATAAAAACAGCTGGAGCCCCTTGGAGGCCAAAGGGCATGACACGGTATTGGAAACTACCCAAGGGGCAGTTGAAAGCCGTTTTCCATTCATCACCTTCCTTGATGCGGACCCGGTAATAGGCTTCCCTTAAATCCAATCTGGTGAAAATTTTGCCTTTTGATAGGTGGTTCAACAAATCGTGCATAAGTGGTAAAGGGTAAGTGTTTTGTATGCAAATCGCATTGATATTTTTGAAGTCAATACATAATCTAAGCGAGCCATCTTTCTTTTGTTTAAATAGCACAGGCGCAGCTACAGGTGATTTTGCTGGTTCAATGAACCCTCTGGCTAGGTTAGTGTCAATGTATTTTCTTAGTTCAGACATTTCTGCTGGTGTCATTGAGTACATTTTGGGTTTCGGTAATTTTGCCCCTGGGTGCAATTCAATTGCGCAATCAGTTTGCCGGTGGGGGGGTAAGAGGTTAATAATAATAATAATAATAATAATATTTTAATTTGTATACCGCCCTTCTCCCGAAGGACTCAGGGCGGTGAACAGGCAGATAAAATATAAATACACACAATAATTTAAAACAACCCTTAAAAAACTGATTTAAATGCCCAAAACGTTAAAAACATACTCCCTATGAGATTGATTGCAATCAGGCAGATTCAGTTGCTAGCTGATGCAATTGATTGCCGGGATTGCAGCAAGCAAAGCAAGGCAGGCGTTGCGACCAGAGGCTGGGGATTCGGTCTAAAGAGTGAAGGTAAGCAAGCTGGAGGCTGGGGGAAAGGTGGGTGGTTAGCTAGGTGGCTTAGCCAGGCCAGGCAGGCAAGCACAGGGGCAGCATGAGGCCCACAAACAATCCCCGTCGCTGCACAAACTATGGGAGCCCGGGGATGGAGGGGCCACTCTAGGCTGCAACCGGCAATGCTTCTCTTTTTGAGCGAGTGGCAGTCGGCAAGGCATCTGAGCGGGGTGAGGCAAGGTCTGAGCGAGGCAAGGTCCCAGCAGGCAGGCATTGGTGAACTTCTGGGCGAAGTAGCTGGGCCGCGTAGAAAGAGGAACTTATATAGGCCGTGGATGAGGGTGGGTGGGCCGGAAGCCCCGAGTGGTGAGAAAAGCGAATGGCAGGAAAAACAAGTGAACTGGAAAGAAGCGGCAAGCGGTGATTGGGTGGGCATGGGCAGGGGGACCAGGGATTTTGGCTACTGGCTCTCTGAACCCCAGCTGCCATCGCTACCGGATCAGCTGATCCGGTCTGAACTGGGAACATTTCACCCCTGGTGCTACCCAAAGTACCAACCTACAAACTAGCAAAAGAATTAAGAAAAAGACTCCACCATCTCATCAACAATTTGGCTTATTCTATATACTCACCAGGACAGTTTCTTCAATTAATTGAAAACATCAAAATAAACAAAGAAATAATGGTCTCTTTGACATCCCTGCATTATTCACATTGGTCAACACTGACCTGGCCAAACAAACCATCCATGATCTACTCACAGAAAATCAAAGCCATAATCTAAAGCAGGTCACCAACCTTTTGGACCCCAGGGACCATTAAATTCATAATTTTAAACCCGTGGACCACTAATATAATCTGCCTAATGACCAGCTGGGTGGGCATGGAAAGGTGGTTATCTGACTCGGTGGGCGTGGCCAACTCAATGTCACTCACATCGAAGGGCACCTTGCCAGCCTTTACTCGCTATTCCTCGCCAACGTGAAGCAGTTGCTGGACCTAAGCAGCCACCATGAGAAAGAATTGGCAAAACAGCTGGCTCAGTTCAAATTGGATCTGAGCGAGAAGGAGGCTCAGCAGAAGCACCTCACTGAGAACTACAAGCTTAGGCTTTCCAAACAGAGGGAAGATCTGTGAAAGTGCAATGCCAGGTACCGGTGCCTGGAGACTCAGCGGGCTGAGATGGTCAGCCAGTTCCAGGCCATGATACAGTCCCACTGGAATGAGGCCACCAGCAGCTCTTCCCCCCCCCCCAGCCTACACCCAAAGCCCCACACCAGGAGGCTGCAGCAGATCCCACGCCAGAATTTCTGCCCCTCCGACCACACAAGAAGACCCCAAAGGGAGACTCTGCAGCAATACAAACATTCATTGCACGTTTCAGGACCCCTGATTTAGTGCAATCTAAAAAAAGCAAATAATTCTTCTGGGGACCACCAAAAATTTCTCAGGGACCACCAGTGGTCCACGGACCATCAGTTGGTGACCGCTGACCTAAAGGACACTCCATGTCCACCGACGCTACCATGAAACTTCTGGAGTTATGCCTCATAAACACACTTCAAGTTCAATGGCAAAATATATCAACCAAGACAAGGCTGTGGGATCACGTATATCCGGCCTAACAGCAGAAGCAGTAAAGTAGAAACATGAGCGCACAGTCCTGCCAACCATCCAGCCAAAATTTTGGGTACGTTACGTGGACGACACTTTTGCCTTCATCAAACACTCCACACTAGAAGAGACACACCATCTATTCAATAACGTATTCACTGGGATCAGTTTTACATGTGAAGAAGGACTCGCCTTCCTAGAAATTGACATAAGGAGACAAGATAATGGAGAATTAACAACCTACATCTACCAAAAATCCACACCTACAGACCAAATTCTAAATTTCACAAGCAATCACCCCACTGCACACAAGAGGAGATGCACCCAGTTTGCCGGTGGGGGTAAGAGGTTAATAATAATAATAATAATAATAATATTTTATTTATACCGCCCTTCTCCCGAAGGACTCAGGGCGGTGAACAGGCAGATAAAATATAAATACACACAATAATTTAAAACAACCCTTAAAAAACTGATTTAAATGCCCAAAACGTTAAAAACATACTCCCCTGTAAAATAACACAATTTTAAAAACCCATCTAATAAAAATAAAAATCAGGCTAGTCCAGCCATATGAAATAAATAAGTTTTAAGTTCGCGGCGAAAGGTCTTAAGGTCAGGTAATTGTCGGAGTCCGAGGGGAAGTTCGCCCATTAGGTCGAGCTCCCACAGAGAAGGCCCTCCTGGGGCCGCCAGTCGACACTGTTTGGCTGAGCACCTGAGGAGTCCCTCTCTGTGGGAGCGTACGGACGATGGGAGATAGAAGCCGGCAATAGACGGTCCTGAGATAGCCCGGTCCTAAGCCATGGAGCGCTTTAAAGGTGGTAACCAATACCTTGAAGCGCACCCGAAAACCACAGGTAGCCAGTGCAGTCTGCGAGGATAGGTGTTATGTGGGAGCTCCGAGACGCCCTCAATAACCCGCAGGCCGCATTCTGAACTAGCTGAAGTCTCCGGGTGCTCTTCAAGGAGCCCCATGTAGAGAGCATTGCAGTAGTCCAGGCGAGAGGTAACAAGGGCATGAGTGACTGTGCATAAGGCATCCCGTCCAGGAAGGGTCAGAACTGGCGGATCAGGCGAACCTGATAAAATGCTCTCCTGGAGACGGTCGCCAAATGGTCTTCAAGGACAACCGCCATCCAGGAGCACGCCCAAGTTGCACCTTCTCCATCGGGGCCAATGATTCACCTCGACAGACAGCCGATCTGCAGCTGACTGTACCGAGGTGCCGCATCCACAGCCACTCCGCCTTGGAGGATTAAGTTTGAGCCTGTTCCTCCCCATCCAGACCCAGCACGGCTTCCAGACACCGGGACAACACTCGACAGCTTCACTGGGGTGGCCCGGGTGGAAAAGTACAGCTGGGTGTCATCAGCGACAGTTGGTATCTCACCCCAAAGCCACTGATGATCTCACCCAGCGGCTTCATATAGATGTTGAACAGGAGGGTGAGAGAATCGACCCCTGTGGCACCCCACACATGAGGCACCTTGAGTCGATCTCTGCCCCCTGTCAACACCGGCTCGTCCGATCAGAGAGGTAGGAGGAGAACCACCGATAAACGGTGCCTCCACTCCCAACCCTCCAACCGGGCGCAGCAGGATACCATGGTCGATGGTATCAAAAGCCGCTGAGAGGTCTAATAGGACCAGGGCAGAGGAGTAACCCCATCCCTGGCCTCAGAGATCATCCACCAGCGCGACCAAAGCTGT
The DNA here is from genome assembly GCF_028640845.1 of Ahaetulla prasina. Taxonomy (NCBI): domain Eukaryota; kingdom Metazoa; phylum Chordata; class Lepidosauria; order Squamata; family Colubridae; genus Ahaetulla; species Ahaetulla prasina. Next base: position 377,365 of record NC_080551.1, on the reverse strand, counting down.
CTCCGTACTGTATCCGGGCCGGAAGCCGGACTGGAACGGGTCTAGATAGACAGCTTCATCCAGGTACTGGGGTAGCTGACATGCCACCACACTCTACAACCTTCGCCGTAGCGAAGATTGGAGACTGGCCGGTAGTTCCCTAAAACAGCTGGAGCCTTGGAGGCCAAAGGGCATGACACGGTATTGGAAACTGCCCAAGGGGCAGTTGAAAGCCGTTTTCCATTCATCACCTTCCTTGATGCGGACCCGGTAATAGGCTTCCTTAAATCCAATCTGGTGAAAATTTTGCCTTTTGATAGGTGGTTCAACAAATCGTGCATAAGTGGTAAAGGGTAAGTGTTTTGTATGCAAATCGCATTGATATTTTTGAAGTCAATACATAATCTAAAGAACCATCTTTCTTTTGTTTAAATAGCACAGGCGCAGCTACAGGTGATTTTGCTGGTTCAATGAACCCTCTGGCTAGGTTAGTGTCAATGTATTTTCTTAGTTCAGACATTTCTGCTGGTGTCATTGAGTACATTTTGGGTTTGGTAATTTTGCCCTGGGTGCAATTCAATTGCAATCAGTTTGCCGGTGGGGGGTAAGAGGTTACATTCATCCTCGCTAAAACGATTTTGTCATATAGATAACCGTTAAACTCCTCGGCACGCCTGTAGGGGTCCCCGCCTCCTGTTGGAGGAGCGAGCGGGTCACCCAAACAGGGCGGCCGGGCGGTTATCTGCCGACGCAATGAGGGAGGAACGAGAACGCCTCAGCCTCATTGCCACTAGGTAGGTCCTAGTATAGGACCTAACTAGTGTCCGTCAGCCTCAGAGCGGCTGGATCTCCAGGCACTCTCTGGGCGTCTTCTCCGGCTTCATCTCCTCAGCTCCTCGGAGAACCAAGGAGCTGGTTGAGACTGGCGCCGGGTCAGAGGTCGCAAAGGCACGACACGGTCCAAAGCCCAGCCGCGGCCCGCCCCAGGCCGCAACTAGCTCTTCAGTCGAGTCGTGGGACAGGTGTTCGAAACGCCCAAGCTCCGTCAGGAACCTCTCCGGGTCCATCAGGCGCCTGGGACGGAACCAACGCATTGGTTCCGTCTCCCTGCGATGGTGGGTAGCGGTCAGAAAGTCTAGACGAAGGAGAAATGATCTGACCATGACAAAGGTTCCACAACTAAATCATTTAAAACCAGATCATTAAACCACTGGCCAGAGATAAAAATCAGGTCTAGGGTACCTCCCCCGACGTGGGTAGGGCGGTCAACTAACTGAATCAGGGCCAGGGCCGTCATTGAAGCCATCGACTCCTGGGCTGTCGCGGATGCTACGCCGGCTGATGGCAAATTGAAATCCCCCATGACCAGCAGTCTGGGGGTCTCAACTGCCAACCCGGCCAGCAACTCTAACAACTCAGGCAGGGCTGTAGTCACGCAGCAAGGAGCCAGGTACGTGATCAACAAGCCCACCTGAGTTCTACGACCCCACTTCACGAAGAGGGATTCACACCCAGCTATCTGAGGCACAGTGGTCTCCCTCGGCTCCAGACTCTCCTTGATGATAACCGCCACCCCTCCACCCCTACACCTCGGCCCTCGGTTACATTCATCCTCGCTAAAAACGTCTGATAAATCCATGTATGGTTTAGGGATGCGGGGTTCATTAGGAGATGGCTTGGATATGTTGGTTGTTGGATTCCTCTGGTGGTCATTTTGGATAAGGGTTTTTTTTATTGGTGGGGGGGGGGGATTTGGTCTAAGGGTCCGAAAGTCCATATAATTTTCCTGAATCCATCCTCCCATTTGATTGTGGGTTCCCATTTGTCCAACCAAGCTAAACCCAGGATGATGGATTCTGACATTTTAGGAATTACTATGAATCTTATAAGTTCATGATGGGCACCAATTTCTAAGCGAACCAGTTGTGTGATTTGGGTTGCTGGAACGCCACCAATCAAGGTTCCATCTACCTGGTGGAATTTAATTGGGTGCTTCAAGGGAAATGTTTTTATACGGAGTTGGGTGACTGTGGAGGTTGAAATCAGGCATCTGGTGCATCCTGTGTCCACAATAGCGTCTAAAAGTTTTTGGCCCCTCCTGGAATTATTAAGTTTACTTTGATGGCAAAGGAGGAATAGGTGCACTCATCATTGGGTCGTTTTCTGCTTGGTTTGAGTCGTCGGGAGGCGAATCAGATGACGGAAGGTCAGTAGGGAGGTCTATGGCTTGCCTTGCAAAGCGACTGGTATTAGGATTTTTTCGAGGAGGGTTGCGTGGTCGGGTAGCAGTTGGTGGTCGATACTGTGGGAGGGGTGTGGGGGCTAGGCAAACTGACGCCCGATGTCCTTGTTTTCCACAACGGTAGCATTTGATTATTGTTGAAGGTTGGAAGGTGGAAGGTGTGGTTGGTCTTGAGAGGGAGGATCTTGTAGGTGGTCGTTGTGGAGTTGTAGTTGGTGATTGGGTCTGGAGGGGGTTGAATTCTCTGTCCAGAGCAATGGACACGTTGTACCAGGCATTAAGTTGTTCTGGGATTCCTCTGGTGGAGCAGGCTCCACTGATGTTGTGATCAATGGCGTCTTTGAAGTAATGAAGAATAATGGGTTCTGGCCAATGTCTAAGATTGCCAGCAACTCTTCTGAAATCCCATACAAATTGTTTTAGCGGTTTGTTACCTTGTTTCATTGTTTTAAGGTGGTTTCACATTCTGCAATTAGGTCATCATCTTGAAACCGGTTGCGAAGCAGTGCCATAAATCCGTGAACATTGTTTAGTTCTGGTGCATGTTCATTGTATAGCTGAGCTATCCACTCTGAGGCTAGCCCACATTCATTCCATCTGAGATGGCGTTGATTAGGCTTCTTTCTGATGGGTATTGATGTCTATATTGTTCAACGTAAGCCTCAATTCTGCTGAGAAAGTAAGCCAGGTGGTGTGGATTCCCATCAAGGTTGGTTTGAAAGGGGAGGGGTTGGTGGAGGGGTGCAGGGGGTTTAGCTGGCCTGCTTGCGGTTGCAGAGGATTTTGGCGGGGCGTTGCTGTTGTGGCTGGTTGTTGAGCTGTAAAGGGGTGGAATTCCCCTGGCTGCTGAAGGAAGTCCTTGAAATGTTTCAGTTGATGAAAAACCATCGGCGTGGGGCCCAGGAAAGAAAGGGCTGAATTAGCTGGTTGCCATTGGCATTGGATCCACCCTTGTCCAGGATAAAACGCCCAGCCAGGAGGAACAGAAACTGCTGGAGGCAGCGTAGGCCTTTGTTGGCGGGAAAGATCAATTGGAGGGGGGAGTTGTGATTCCCCCCAAGCCCCTGGTGCTGCCTGAACTTCCTGCCGTCTGAAAGAGGCAGGGGGGGTCCTCCTGCGTTCATCGGGACGGCTTCGAGCTTCAGTAATTTCTCTCTCTGGTGGGAGGAAGGTGAATTTAGGCTGAGCTAAAGGCTCTCGAGGTCTCACTTCCAGGCGCTCAAAAGTTTCAGGGAGGTCTAATAGGGACTGGGATTTCAGGGGGTTTCTCAGGTCCCAATCCAGTGACTCTCCCGATTCTCCAGGTTTTATTGTCCTCCAGTGAGGTTGAGAAGAGGGAGGGGGCTCTCCATTCCGCCCCGGGGAAATGTTTTCTCCCGACTGGCAGCTTACCCATGAATCAGAGTCCTTGGGCCGTGCTCCAAGCTGACAAGCAGGCTCTACCACTTGGGCTTGGTCCTCTCGTCAGATGGGAAATAGGTGACTTCAACTAAATCGTCAGGATCATGTTTCGCCGCTCCTTCTACGCTCTCAACTTGCTGCTCTTTCATCTTCACTGGGTCTTTGCACCGCTGTGGAGGTTGCGGAGACTGGGGCCCAGCACCCCTCTAACGGGCCCCCTCTGAGAGGAGGAGAGGGTACCGTTAGCAAAAGAAAGTTATGAGTTTTGGAATAATGTCAAGGTTCCAGAAATACCTCTTCTGCATAAAAGAAACTCAGAGACATTTCTTTTCCAGAGTTCTTTACTAGCATGAGGAGACTGGCACACGATGAGTGCAATTCCAAAACTGAAGTTCCGGATTCTTTTCCCCAGTTATACAAACCCCAAGAGTCCCACCCCTGACCCTTTGATGGTCACATGGTCCCACGTTCTCCCAGTCCATTCAAATATCTTCTTGCCACTCTTCCTGCAGATGTGAACCCCATCCGACCTTGACCGTCTAAAGAATGTTACCATACCCCTTAGCCCCCCTTCTTCCCCTCAGGGGAAAAATGTGGCAGCGTCTGGAACCCTAAAGTCTAATATGGTTTCCAGGCCTGACATACTGCCAAAATCTAAAACCCAAGCTATTATTTCATCACTAGCATCTGCCTGAACTACAAAAGGAATGTTTGAGTCAGGGCACTTTAGTACAGGGTCTGCCACAAACAGCCATTTTCTGCCTGGCATTCCACAGTCCACTTAAATGGCTGACTTGGCTTCAGCTTGCCCTTGTCCTTTGTTTTTAAAAGGTTGGTGACCAGTAACGTTAATCACCAACCTTGACAAATGAGGGTATGAACTATCGATAAAAATTGGTAAAAACGTGGCTAAGACGCTGAGCTTGTCAATAGAAAGGTCGGCAATTCGGTGGTTCGAATACCTAGTGCTGCATAACAGGGTGAGCGCCCATTACTTATCCCAGCTTCTGCCAACCTAGTAGTTCGAAAGCATATAAAAAAATGCAAGAAGAAAAAACAGGGACCACCTTGGTGGGAAGGTAACAGCGCTCCATGCCTTTGGCGTTTAGTCATGCTGGCCACATGACCAAGGAGATCTCTTCGGACAGCGCTGGCTCTTCAGCTTTGAAACGGAGATGAGCACCACCCCCTAGAGTCGGGAACGACTAACACATATGTGCGACGGGAACCTTTATCTTTACCTTTAAGAAACTTTGTAATTGCTTCCTGGTGTGGGGAGGGGCCTATTCTACCACTGCCCTCACCTTTTCTGGGTCCATTTCTACTCCTTCATAATATATGCAGTAACCCAGGTAATCAATCTTATCTTAGTGAAATTCGCATTTAGAGAGCTTTGCACACAATGTGGCCACTCAAAGTCTTTCTAGGACCACCAACTTCACATACTCCTCCATAAGTCTCAAGTATATATTAAAATATCAACCAAATACACACACCAACACCCCTTTATATAAGTAGTCATGCAACACCTTATTGATCAGTTGCACGAAAATAGCTGGGGCTCCCTGCAAACCAAAGGAGAGCAGTCTGAATTGAAAATATCCCATAGGGCAGTTAAACACAGTTTTCATTCATTGCCCTCCTTGATCCGAACCTGGTAATAAATCTCCCACAAGTCTAACTTAGTGAATATTTTGCCTTTGGCTAGATGCGCAAGCATGTCCTTAATCAGTGGCAATGGGTAGACGTTTTCTATGCACATTACATTTAGCGCTCTATAGTCAATGCATAAATGAAGGATTCCATCTTTTTTCTCCTGGAACACCACCAGGACTGCCACCCACGATTTAGCCCAGGGGTCTGCAACCTTAAACATTCAAAAGAGCCATTTGGACCAGTTTCCCACAGAAAAGAAAACACCGGGAGCCACAAACTCTGGGTGGACATGGCCAGCTCGATGTGACTCACTCCCACCCAGTCGCATGACAGCCCCCCAAGCCATGCCTACCCAGGTTTTGTGGCTCCCGGTGTTTTCTTTTCTGTGGGGAAACAGGTATCTCTCTCTCTCTCTGTGACTCTCTCTTTCTCCTGGTCTCTCTCTTTCTCTCTCTCTCTCATCTCTCTTTCTCCCTCTCTGTCTCTGTCCCCCTCTCTCATGTGTGTGTTCCCTCTTGAACCATTTCCAAAAACAAGCAATGGTTTATTGTTTATTTTTTTGCTGATGTTGTTCTTTCTTCTTCTTTGGGTGCTTTTTACCATATGATTTAAATCAAGAATCATTTCAGATTCCCAGATAAATGAAGCTCTTTCGGCCCCGTGCTGTAGCACCCTGTTGGCCGAACCAACCACTGGCTGGCCCCCCGCCCCTTGCCCTCCCAGTCATTTGCTTTTCGGGTGTTCCTGAGCATCTGCCCCTAACTCCCTCTTTTCTTTGGTTTTCTTGTCTCTTGGTGTTGGAACCTCTTCCCCTTTTGGCCACCTTCTGCTGGATTTTTAAGAGCCCTCCAGTTTACATAAGGCTTCCATTTCTGGAGCCAAGACAGTCCAAGCAGGAGGGGTCTCTCCATCCCTTATGCCACTTATAAAACTCAGTCTTTTGGGGTTTTCCCATTCTCATTTTCACTGACTCAGTTATAAAATGAGCCAGGACCCCTCCAGATATTGTCCCATCCAGTTGGCAAAAAGCTATTGGCACCTTCAGCTGCTTGAATCTCAGTCCCAACTTTTCCACCACCTCAGGGCTAACCACACATCTAGTGCAGCCCGAGTTCAGTAGAGCCAACATCCTCCCCTGGGTTCCTGATGAGGGCACCACTAGTTCCACCAGAATGGTTAGGGGGATTACGTATTGGCTTACCAGGGGGTCAGCATTGGAATCAGTTTCACTCTTATCCAGGCTGGCTGGAGCTCCCAGCCCCTCATAATCAGGAAGAGAAAACTCAATGATCTCCACCCATTTCAGCGCTGTCTCTCGGGACCTTGGAGCTGGTTTCTCTGCCTTTCTCCCTGGAGTTGCCATGACTTTGCAGCTGGGCTTGGTGGATCAGTATTCCATAGCTTGGCTCCCTTCCTATACGCACTTAAAACATGCCATGGATTGCTGTCTGGGCCTGGACTCATCCCTTGCTGACTTCCTTTTGCCCAGAGGGGGAGGATTTGCACCACCGACCAGTGCCCCAGTATCGGTTTTTGGTTAGGTCAATCTCTACCTCATCCGCCAACACATACCAGTGTTGTAGGGTGCATGGGGCCCCACGTGAGATGCAGGTGTGGTAAAAATCATTGTTGAGGCCATATTTGAAGCAATGGATGAGGCCATGGTCTTCAGGTTATGTGGCTAGTTGACACACCAACTCTTGGAACTTCTGGATGTACATGGCCACCGACCCCCAATCTTGTGTCATGGTCTTCATATGGGTCTGAGCCTTGCGCTCTGCCAGTGGGACTTCAAACCATTGGAGAAGGGCTGCCATGAATCGGTTGTAGTTACGCAGCTGGGGGGAGACCATTTCAGAGGGAGACCTGCACCTTCAAGAGCCATAGTCATGCATCTTACTTGAGCTGCCTCTGTCCCCAATTCAGCCCCATATTCTTGCATGTAGTTCTACACTTGCACCAGAAAGAACCCCAGTTGCTTCAATTCTCAGGCTGGAACTTTCAGGGTCTTGCATCTCCGAGGGGGATCTCTGCAGGTGGAGGGGTCCACATGGCAACAGCTGTTGGGAGCAGCACTATTGGGCTTGGCATTGATCCCGGTGAAGCAAGTGTGGCTGCCACTGCAGCAGCTCCTTTCACAGTTTGGTTTGGGCTGGTTCAGGGAGCCTGAGTGAGCAAGAGTTTCCCAGGCTCTTTGATTCTTGATCGCTTTTTGCAATAGGTACAAGGTATGGCTCAGCATGGCGTCCTCCCAATCAAGAGGGGGGACTTTGCCTCTTGTCCCCCTCCCAACATTCCTGCCTGTGGGAACCTCTGCTTCCTGGAGAAAAAGTATCTTCAAGGGTTGATCCTCTGGTTCTTCCTCTCACCCCATGCCCAATGACCGTGTGGGCTTGACAGGTTCCTTATCGAGGTTCAGCTCCTCCAGTCCTTCCACTTTGTCTCGGGTGTGATGAGGTCTAAGAAGGGACCCACCTGGTGCCCCGGTTTCCTCCAGTTCAATTTCGTGGGTAGACATTTAGATGCTCAGTCTGCACAGTAGACTGCAGTCTTCGGGTTGACTGTTAAAGCAGACCTTGTCTAATGTCAGGACTCCCTGTGATCAATGCCTAGGAAAGAAAACCCTCAACTCCATATTTCAGGAAAAAGGTACTTTTCTTAAAAATGAACTACATGCAGAAATAGTCAGGCAAGGTGTGAAGCAAATGTGCATGAAAGACAAATAGAAAATAACCCCAGAGCCCACTCTGCTCAGGGCTCTGTTCTAACTGCCAGACTTTTGCAGGCAGAAGACCTAGGACATAAGTTTCACACATAAGCCCACGCCCCAAATCCACCCAATGGGAAGGATTAAAATTCTCATACAGTGTCTGCATAGCACAGGGGCCACCCAAGGCTGTGTGCTCTCCCCACTTCTCTTCTCTCTGTATACCAATGACTGCATCTCCAACGATCCATCTGTTAAACTACTGAAGTTCGCAGATGACACAACAGTGATTGGTCTCATACGAGACAATGACGAATCCGCATATAGACATGAGGTGGAACGACTAGCCTTGTGGTGCGACCGGAACAATCTGAAACTGAACACACTCCAAACTGTAGAAATGGTGGTAGACTTTAGGAGAAACCCTTCCATACTTCCACCTCTCACAATACTTGACAACACAGTATCAACAGTAGAAACCTTCAAATTTCTAGGTTCTATCATATCAAGAGATCTAAAATGGACAGTTAACATAAAAAAAGGACAACAAAGACTGTTCTTTCTGCGCCAACTCTGAAAGCTCAAACTGCCCAAGGAGCTACTGATCCAGTTCTACAGAGGAATTATTGAGTCTGTCATTTGCACCTCTATAACTGTCTGGTTTGGTTCTGCAACCCAACAAGAAAGACACAGACTTCAGAGGATAATTAAAACTGCAGAAAAAATAATTGCTACCAACCTGCCTTCCGTTGAAGACCTGTATACTGCACAAATCAAGAGGGCTGTGAAAATATTTACAGATCCCTCACATCCTGGACATAAACTGTTTCAACTCCTACCATCAAAACGACGCTATAGAGCATTGCACACCAGAACAACTAGACAAAAGAACAGTTTTTTCCCGAAGGCCATCACTCTGCTAAACAAATAATTCCCTCAACACTGTCAAACTATTTACTAAATCTACACTACTATTAATCTTCTCATCGTTTTCATCACCAATCTCTTTCCACTTATGACTGTAACTTTTTGTTGCTATCATTAAGGGTTAAATTGCAACCTATGACCATCATTTGTGTTGTAAATGTTGTACCTTTGATGAAGGTTTTTCTTTTCTTTTATGTACACTGAGAGCATATGCACCAAAACAAATTCCTTGTGTGTCCAATCACACTTGGCCAATAAAATTCTATTCTATTCTATTTTATTCTATTCTATTCTATCCTGAGGCATCTATGTGGCCCTTGGGAAGGTGATGGGGGGGAGGGGGACAAGAGCAGCAGCTACAGACATGGTTTTATGTCACTCCATGTTCTTATACTACAGCAAGCTTTCAACTGCCCTCCAAAGAGGAAGGATTGTTAAAGCTTCCAACAGAGTCCAAAGGTTTCAGGATGACTCAATGCTAACTAACGGCAGATCATCATCCCAGGCAGAAAAAGGCAGCCCCCTCTGCAGATTGTGCAGAGTGAGTCAACAGGAACAGGAAATGGAACCCCCATACAAGCCTACTGGCAGAGTTACATATCCGGGTAGATTCTGATAGCAAACCCAGACTCTGCAGGGTTTTCCTCAGCCACTTCATATAAATAGGAAATCAAATGGGAGAGAAGAGACTATTCCCCTGTTGGGCCACTCAGCCTCTCTTGCTCCATGCTGGCTGGGACTGCTACAAAATGATGCCTGTGGTTTCAGCCTTCATGGTCACCTTATGCCACAGCTGATGGTATTGAAACCCCCAAGTGGGGCAGCAGGACAGGTGTACCTGTGTTCCTACCCAAGCCCACCAGGGGACATGGAGGAGGGCAGCTGTAGCTTTGCCCCATGACCACCTGTGGTGGAAGTAGTCTGCAGATTAGATTTCTTCTGGGGCTCTAGGTAACTATCCCCTCATCATCAGCTACATGGATACTGCTTGGTTAGCTCCTTAAGCAGAGGATGCCCCAAGGCACTCCTGAAGGTCCCTGGCATCCCAGCCTCCTGGCACAAAACAATGGGAACAACTAGATGGGTCCCCTTCCCAAACTTTGCTACTCCTAAATCTCATGGCACCAGGATTTGTCCAGCTGGTGTCAAAGGTCCAGCAAATACTAGTTTTCATATCTACAAAATAGAATAGAATAGAATAGAATTTTTTATTGGCCAAGTGTGATTGGACACACAAGGAATTTGTCTTGGTGCATATGCTCTCAGTGTATATAAAAGAAAGAATGGTCCAACTCCAGGGATAGTCTAGCCACGGGGGTGGGAGGGAAACCCAAGGACCACATTTACCCCGGGGGGGCCCTCTGCAGGAACTCGAAGGAGAAACCGGGGGCCTTAAAAACCCCTCAAATCTCGCGAGCTGGGCAGCCCTCCGGCCACAGGCGTCGGGCGCGGCTGAACTGGGCGGGGCGGCCGAGCAGGGCCACTTTTCCCTACTCGAGAAAAGCGATCAGGCGGTCCCTAATGAAGACGGGCTCGCATCCTTGACCGACCCCCCTCCCCCGCGTATCCAGTCAGCGTACTTCCAAGAGCCGCAGCCAAAGAACCGACGCCGATACCCCAGCGCCCCACTCTTCACGCCAAGCACGGCGGCCAAGGACTGCCGCTTCGAAGCTTGCTCACGGACGCCGGGAACCGTCTGTTCGAGGGAGGGAAGTTTCTCCCACCGGAGCAGAATCCGAGCCGTCCTCCCGCAGGCGGGGGGCTGCTGTGGACAAACTCCGGCCCTGCTCCGCCAACCGGGTTGCAAAGGCTCTTGTTCCAAGCGCCAGAACTCCTCCTCTTCCCACCCTCCCCGACGGGCGGGCGCCAAAGCCGGGCAGATGCCGGTGGCCGCGGACTCCTAGGCGAGGTCTTCGCCCCCCTCCAACAAGGCCACCTCCGCGGGACGGGACGGAGCGGAGGCGGCCGGTTGGGCCTGTGGTGGGCGGGCCGAGCCAGGGATTAAAGGGCCGGGCGGGGCAGCGCTCGATCCGACGGGGGCCCTTTGGTCTCTGCAGGCGCTGAAGCTCGCGCTGGCCACGCTGCCGCTGCTCTGCGGCCTCCTCCCGGCGCTGCTATTCCGCCTGCGTGGGGCCGCAGCCAGCGGTGCGGGGGATCTCCTGCGCGATGGGCGGGTGGCGTGGGCCGCCGGGCCTCCCTCAGCGCCTTTCTTCTCCCCGACTCCGCGGCCGCCGCACGGAGCGGGCGAAGTAAACTGAGCTGCGCGGCGGCCGGAGTCTTTATGGCCGCCTGCTTGTGCCGGACGTGGGGCCCGATTCGCTGGCCGATCTTCGGGACGAGCTCCGTCGGCAGAGCTTCCCGGTACCTGAGCGGGGCGGCGGCTTTCCCGGGCGAGGGCCAGCCAAGCCGCACCGCCTGCAGGCGCCTTGTGTGCTGGGGATTCTCAGCGGCCCCGTGGCCGAGCGGGGGTGGGGGCGACGGGGCGGCTCGGCCTTGACTTGCGCGGGGACTTCCAGGAGGTGGCCGCTGACCCCCCGAGGACCGGTGGGGAATCCCCTGGCCGCCTTTGGGTGGGTCCCTGAGATGCTCCCGTCGTCGAAAGCAACGCCCCCCCCACCAGAACCTTCGGTCTCAACTGGCTCCGCTTCTTTCCGTTGCAACTGGCCTTCCCCGCGCCCAAGCTGGTCCTGGCTCTGGGCTTGCTGGTGCTGGAGCACGTGATGCTGGACGGTAGCAAGCGGCCGGGGATCGAGGCCACGCCGCCCCTCGTGGGCCGCCAAGAAGCCGTCGTCGGGGAGCAGCGGGCCTTCCGTTCGCTGGTGCTGGTCGTCTCGCTGTCGCTGGGGCTGCAGGACACGTCGAGCCAGGTGCTCTGGCTGGCAGTAGCCGTCCTCCATAAGTGCATCATCGGGGCCAGCCTGGGCCTGTGGCTGCTCCAGAAACCCTGGCCTGCTTCCCGCTCACGTCCCCCGTGGGTGTGGGGTGGCTGCGCCCCGGGGCTCCCTGGCACGGAGCGTACTGGAGGGGGTGGCGGCCGGGACCTTCCTGTATATCACCTTCCTGGAGATCCTTCTTGGAGCTGCATCTTCCCTCGAGCCGCAGTCCTCGCTCTGCTCCTGGGCTTCTCCGGGATGGCCGGGCTCCGCTTCCTGGGCTGAGCTGTGCCTTCCCCACTAGGACGTAGAATTATTCCTAGGTCACCACTCCTTGGGAACCTTCAATGGCTTTATTAAATAGGTTTGTATTTGTCTGGAACAGAGGCCTTTGTGGTTCCAATTTGTGCTTTTCCTGCCTCATTTCATGATCTTAGCTTGAGGGGGGAGGAACTTGCTCTTGTAATTCAGCAAGTTTATATAATTTGCTAGAAGCCCATTTGTCCACATAGACCCTCCCCACTTCTTTCCAGCCTAGTGGGTTGGGAAGATGTTTGGGTCAGTACCTGAGCAGCTGGTAGGGCTGCAGCGCCCCTCCTTGAAGAAACCTGGGAAAATGGAGACGACTTCCGGTATCCAGCGGCAACGGACGTCTGGAAGGCTTCTCCTGCCTCCAGCGCCCGAATCCGGCCGCCGCCGAGGCCCTCAGGGGCCAGGTGTTCCGAAAAGGACACCTGCCGCACGGACGGCTCGCCAGGGGTCTCCCAGCCGACATACAGGATTGTGGGGACCGATGCTGGCGCGTCCTAGGCTCGGCGGGTTCGAGGCCACAGGCCGCCATTATTTTGGTCGTCGCCTGGGCGCTGTGCCCGTGACACCGGGCATTGATTTATAACTGCAGCAGCCTGGTGGTGAACAGGGCGGAGAAGAATTGAGGAGGAGAAGGAAGGGAATATCGGTGGCGTGGTGGACTGCTCCGGTGCGGGGGTTTTTCTCCCCTGCGGTTGGAAGGAGCACGAGTTATTCTGGAGAGAGGAGAACTTAAAATAAGAAGATTACGGTTTTGTGGAGCTCTGGAGAGAAGAGGTGATGGAGAAATTTAGGAGGGAAGGTTTGAGGCCCCCTCCTTCTGGGGAACAGTGGTGGCGTCCAGCTTCCGCCTTCACTATGAGAATTTTGATGACATCACTTCCCTTGACTTCCTGGTTGACTAACTGTACTCTGGACTCGTTGCTCCTGTGAGTGCCCCTGGTGGATCCGGAGGAAATTACAAGGATACTGTGCCTGCCTGAGGATTTTGTATTTTTTTCCTTAATGGCAAAGGTCAGAGACCAACTGCTGGAGAGATGGAGAGAATTTTGGAAAAGTTATCTAATATGGACAAGAAATTGGATGAAATAAGAGCAGAAATTGTGACTATCCAAAAGGATTTAAAGGATACTCAACAAGTTTCAGCAGAAAACAAGCAGAAAGTGGAAGGTTTGGAGGGTGAGATGCGGGCAGTGCAGAAAAGAGAGGAGGCGACAGGCAATGCTGTGCTTGGACTACAGATGGATAAAATGTCTTATTTCCTTAGGTTTCAAAATTTGGAAGAAGTGGACCAAGAAGACTTGAGAGATGTTGTGACTAAATTGTTGGGAGAATTTCTTGGGAGAGGTGTTGATTTCATGAATTGGGATGTGGATCGAGTTTATAGAGTTAATTACAATATGCACGCACGCATGCAGTTCCCAGAGAGGTTCATGTCAAATTTGTGAGAAGAGGCGAGAGATGAAATTCTTAGAAAACATAGGAGTGGGGCACTGATTTACAGGGGCAGGGAGATAGCCATTCTGAGGCAGATTCCCAGACAGGTACGTGAAAAAAGAAAGAAATATTATTTTTTGTCAAGCAAATTGTACCAGAAGGGAGTGGGCTTCAGATGGCTGATGCCAGAGGGATTGATGATTTTCCGGGAGGGCATTACGAAAAAAATCAGTACAATTGCGGAGGCTACGGCCTATGTGGAGGAACACAAAGGCTTCCTGGAATCAGATGACCCAGGAATTGAAGAAGGGGAGGATATAGATCATGGGGCTGAGGGGCTGCCGCTGTTGCGGCCCTGGAGTTGGGTCAGGCTGAACCCAGAGTTCTGAGATCCAAAACTAGGAAGTGATAAAGATATTTGGGATTGTGTTGGTTTTCCTTATTCTCTTTTGTACGATATTCTGTTTATTCTTGACTCTTCTTTATTACGTATTTAAAATTTGCAAACTTAGCTACTTCGTGTCACCTGCTTGCCTTATGGCTGTTGTATGTGTTAAAAAATTTGAGTAAAATTCTTATTTTAGATAAGAAAAATGAAAATTTACCATACCTGATATGTATTTGTATAAACCTTTTTTGACTAATAAAAACTTTTTGAATAAAAAAAAGAAACCTGGGAAAATCGCATCCTGATGGACTGACAATCCTCAGAGAATTGATGAGAGGTACGCATTCCATTGCATGGTTCTGGTGAGACATCAAAGCTGATCCTTGAGGCTGCAGTCAGTTTCTGGAGCAGCTCAGAAGGGTATTATAAAAATCATGGAATTTGCTCTAAGTCATCAAGGGTTATTATGCACATGCACAAGTCATACTTTAGAAGTGTTTTTTGTCTTGGGGCAGGAGTAAGAGAAGGAAGATAGGACCATCAATATGGTCAGACAATTTGGCTTGACGGTGCTGCCCTCTTGTGTCCCCCACGGTAGAAGTATTAGGCAGGGACTATTAGACTGGGCTGCTTAGGTAACTAATAAACCCTGTTGGGTTCCAAGGGGAGCTCAGGGTTTCTTCTATGAGTTGTTAAAAGACCTAGGTATCAATAGAAGAGAATTCATGTAGTTAAGTTTGAATTCTGGAGTCCTTGGTGCTGTCTGAGCCCGGCAATCAGAAAACATGGTGAAAGCTTCCTAATCTCACAACACACAGACAGACTCAATCAGAGTTTCACTTGGGAAATCGAGCATGCTAGACCAAGCTAATTCCAAAAATGCTAGGGAAATCCGGGAAGCTTGCCATTTAAAGAAATCGGCCATCAATAGACACAAAGAAATAAATCATAATTACACATTCAAGAGATAATTTAAAAAGCTAAGGTAAAAAAGGCCAGAATAGATCTCTGGCAGCCTGGACCCAGATAAGAAGGGATTAACACCAGACAAGCAAGCAGAAAAGAATTCTCTATTCAAGGAAATATCAAGAACACCAAACTCCTCCCTCAACCCTGGCAGGGAAGCTACTGGATATAAATGGAGAAAAGCCCATCCTAGCACTGATTACCTAGTTCAATAATGAAATGCCTGCAGGGAAACCACCAAGGACTCCACAGACCAAAATATGTTTAAATTGTAGGAAAGATCGCAGCCTTCAACTATCTGAAGGGCAATCGCATTGTAGAGGGTTCAGACTTAATTCTCATTTGCTCCAGAGGGATGAAAAATCAAAGATGTAGATACTTTAGAATTTTAAGAAGAAGCATCTTGACAGAACTGCCATCCAGTGAAATAGGCCCCTTCCAATATGATGATTGTCTTAAGGAAGCAGGGCTGCAATTGTCCTCGTTGTCATTGAGTTTTCAGTAGCTTTTGTTGTTAGTTGCAAAGTCATCTCCGACCCATTGCCACCCCATGGACAACATTCCTCCAGGCCTTCCTGTCCTCTTCTGGAGTCCATTTAAGCTCATGCCTACTGCTTCAGTGACTCCATCCAGCCACCTCGTTCTGTCATCCTCTTCTTCTTTTGCCCTCAATCGTTCCCAGCATTAGATTCTTCTCCAGTGAGTCCTCCTTTCTCATTAGGTGACCAAAGTATTTGAGTTTCATCTTCAGGATCTGGCCTTCTAAAGAGCAGTCGGGGTTGATCTCTTCTAGGACTGACTGGTTTGATCACCTTGCTGCAGTCCAAGGGCCGCCCAGGATTCTTCTCCAGTACCATAGGGGTTTTTTTTTTTGCAAAAGTTTTATTTTTCCCCCTCATAAACGTATCTTAAATCTACAGTTTCTTATCTAACATACATATTTTCTTTTATCTTTCATACTAATACAATCTTCATCCTAAATAATTTAAATATATTTGGGGTTGCTCTTCTACCATTTCATCCCCTTGTTTTACAACAATCCTTTTTCACCCTCTCCTCTCTTTCCTTTTCCTCCCATCCTCCATCTACTCTTCTACTTTACTCTTTCCTCCTCTCCTTCTCCTCTCCTCTCTTTCCTTTTCCTCCCATCCTCCATCTACTCTTCTACTTTACTCTTTCCTCCTCTCCTTCTCCCTCTCTACTTCCCCTCCCTTTCCCCCACAGCTCCCTACTTCCTCCCTTCTAACCTTCTCTTATTTCCCCTCTCTTTCTTCCTTTCCTTTTCCCTTTCTTCTTTCCCTCTCTCTCCTTCATCTCTCTTCTATCCCTCTCCATTCTTTCTCTATTATTGTATTCATTTTCAATTTAGTATTTTTGAAAATGGTACTCGAGCAATCCCGATTTTTACTTTCTTTTCAATTACTTTTTCATTTTACTAAATACGCACATATCTTAAATGTACATTTATATAATAACATTTTCTTTCTCCCCCCCACTTTCCCCTTTTCCATTTATACAGCTGTCTTCTGGGTTTCTATTTCTTGTGTCTTCTCTCTCATTTACTTATAGCTTCTCTAATTTATTTCTTTATAATCTTTTACTCAAATTCCTTTTCTAACCATACATAAAATCGTCCCCATGTCTTGAAATACAATGATTCCTCTTTATCTTTAATTCTCAATCTTAACCTTTTCATTATGCATCTTCTTTATTACCTCTCCTTCCGATGGGATTTTTTTCTGTCTTCCACTTTTGTGCAATTCTCGCCACTGTTATTATATGACTAATCAAATATGTATCTTCTTTGCTATATTTTTCTGGTAATATACCCAATAAAAATACCTCTGGTTTTAACTCTGTAATATACCCAATAAAAATACCTCTGGTTTTAACTGTACATTGGTGCAACATTTCCTCTAACCATGCCTGTATTCTAACCCAATAATTTTTTGCTTCCATACATGTCCACCACATATGGTAATATGATCCTGGCAATTGAAAACATTTCCAACATTTAGCTGATTTATCCTTAAACATTTTTGCTATCCTTTCTGGTGGCATGTGCCATCTATAAAACATTTTATATAAATTTTCTTTATATGCAGTTGCCATTGTTAATTTGTAATTCCTTTTCCATAGTTGTTGCCACCTCTCTAGTTCTATTGTATAATCGAAGTGTTTTGCCCATGCTATCAATGTCTCTTTTGCTTCTTCCTCTTCTACCGCAATAAGTAATTATACAATTTTTTAAATCATTTTTTTATCTGTCTCAATCGATATCTCATTCAATTTTGATTTTTCCAAACTAAAACCATACTGTTTCAAATCTTTATCATATCTTGATTGTATTTGCAGTCGTGTATACCAGTCTTTCTCAATCCCTTGTTGTTCTAGTTCTTGTTTTATTTTAGTTCTCTCTTCTCTGTTAAAATATCTTTATATCTCACAATATTTTTCATATTAATCATATTTGGATGTGTCAAAGCTTCTATTGTTGAAAGCCACATTGGTATCTTCATGTAATGTCTTTCTTTCACTCACTCTCATGTTGTTAGCAAACCATTCCTTATGTAATGTCTCTGAAAATACCCATGTATCCTATTTTTTCCGTACCATAGAAAAGCGTGCCACCCTAGTTGCAAATCATGTCCTTCCAAAGTCAATATTCTCATATTTCTCAGTAAAATCCACTCTTTAACCTAGGTTAACATCACCGCTTGATAATATAATTCCCAATTTGGTAGTCCAAACCCTCCTCTAGTTCTAGAATCTTGAAGCAGTGTAAGTTTAATTCTTGCTTTTTTTGCCTTGCCATATATATTACCACATCATTTTGTTCAAATTCTCAAAATATTTTCTCCTTTATCAGTATTGTTTGGGGGGGGGGGAAGATTCTTGGTAGTATATTCATTTTAATTAATGCTATTCTTCCCATTAGTGATAATTGCAGGTTTTTCCATTTCTCTATTTCAATTGATTTCTCAATTTGTAGTACCGGTAATTGTCTTCCTTCACCGTTACACACCTTGAAGTTAATTGAATATCCAAGTATTTCACTTTCTTCACTATTTGAATGTTTAACTTCTCCATTAATTGCTTTTTTTGTTTTTCTCTTATATTTTTAACTATGATTTTTGTCTTGTCTTTATTAATTTTCAATCCTAATACTTTTCCATATTCCTCTATTTGTTCAATTAACTTTGGACGTGTTTCTGTTGGTTCTTCCATACAGTAATAAACACTAAATCATCCGCAACTGCTTGTAGTTTATATTCTTCTTTTTTTACTTTCATTCCTTTTATTTCTTTATCTTGTCTTATCTTTCTGTTTAAAATTTCTAATGTCAATATAAATAACAATGGAGATAATGGACATCCTTATCTAGTTCCTTTTCTAATATCTACTTTTTCTGTCATTTCGCCATTCACCATCACTTTTACCAATTGGTCTTTATATATAGTTTTAACCATATTTATGATTAAAACCTATCCCCAAAGTCCATTATTTTCAATTGTGTATTCATAAATTGCCAATTCACATTATCAAATGTATTTTGCACATCCAAAAATAATGCCATTTGCTTTTCTGGATGTGCTTCATAGTATTCCAATATATCCAGTATAATTCACATATTATCTTGCATATTATCTTTTAGGTAGAAAGCCATTCTGATCCAGATGTATAAATTCATTTAATAATCTCTTCAAACTTTCAGCCATTATTGATGCAAAAATTTTGTAATCCGCATTTAATAATGAAACTGTCTATTTATTTGTTGTAGATCTGATTCTTCTTTTGGTATAAGGGTTATATATGCTTCCGTCCACGAATTCGGAATTTTGGCATTTAATAAATCATTAAATACTTGTAACATTACATTGCTTAATATATCTTGCAACGTTTTGTATAGTTCTGCTGGTAATCTGTCTGGTCCTGGTGTTTTACCATTCTTTTGTTTCTTAATTCCCTCCATCAATTCCATCATCGATATTCTTTCTTCTAATAACTTTTTACATTCTTCTGGGATTTTAGGTATTTTAGCTTTTTCTAAGTATTGTTTTATCTTTCCTTCTGTCACCATCTCTTGCTGGTATTTTTTTTTTGAAAACAAGTTTTTTTTTATTTAAAAAAAACAAAATAAAACATACAAATCTTTGTTGAAAAAGATATCGGTCGGGTACATATTCAAACATATTTCGAATTTCATCCTCTCATTATATCATTTGTCCAATATTTTCCCCTTTTCAAATGTTATGATAGCCCTTTTCTTTTAAAATCTATTCCATCCCTTTATCCTGGAAAATATCTAGTCCCAAAATATCTCTAAAAATTTTCATATAATCATCATTATATTTTTCATAAATTCCATTTTCTCTTTGAAACATTTAGTGTAGATCTAAAGGCAGCCATTATTACCCTTTCTTGGAGCGGTCATGCCATCACATCCACCTATCCATCTACATGGGAATAATCCTGAAATAAGAATTATTCAGTTCCTGCTATCATCCTCTGCCTCTAGAAATCACTGTCTTATATCATCATAAGTAACATTATTTCTTTAATCAAAAATCATTTTCTATAGTCTTTCCCTCATTCCACAAAGTATCCTTAAAAATTCTATAATTATCATTCATGTTTTGCATAATTAAAATTGTCTCTTAAAACCTTTAACATAGATCTGAAGACAGCCTTTTAACATCCTTTTTAAGGCGGTCGTGCAATCACATCAACCTATCCATCTACATGGGAATAATCCTGAAATAAGAATTATTCAGTTCCTGCTATCTTCCTCTGTCTCTAAAGCTCGCCATCTAATAAAATTACAAATCAAAAATAACAGTTTCTTTTAAAACTTCAAATCATCAAAAACAATTTCCCATATCCATCATTCCCCAAAATATAAAAATTCTATAATTCTCATTTGTATTTTACATAAATCTTTTAGAACCTATAATATGAATCTAAAGACAGCCTTTTAACATCCTTTCTTAGGTCGGTTGTACGATCACATCAACCTATCAATCTATATGGGAGTGGTCCTAAGGTCAAGACCACTCAGTTCCTGCTATGTTCCTCTGCCTCTAAAATCATTATTTAGTATAATTACAAAGCATAAGTAACAAATATTTTTAAAGTTTCAAGACATCAAAAACAACTTTCTCATTATTCTATTTAAATTTAAAATGAAAAAATCTTTCCTTGGGGATTGCTCTAATTCTTTAAGTATCAGCCTTTATAGCAATTACAGTCCACAGTTATC
Source organism: Ahaetulla prasina (assembly GCF_028640845.1). Taxonomy (NCBI): domain Eukaryota; kingdom Metazoa; phylum Chordata; class Lepidosauria; order Squamata; family Colubridae; genus Ahaetulla; species Ahaetulla prasina. The sequence continues at coordinate 357,220 of NC_080551.1, read as the reverse complement.
ATCAAGTCTTTTATTTCAGATCATTTCAATTTCTTGCTTCTGCGTTTCTTCTTCTGCCTTTAGATGTCAGTCTTTACACTGCAGTTGTCATCCACAGTTAACACAATTAATCTTTTGTTTCTTAATTCCCTCCATCAATTCCATCATTGATATTCTTTTTTCTAATAACTTTTTACATTCTTCTGGGATTTTAGGTATTTTAGCTTTTTCTAAGTATTGTTTTATCTTTCCTTCTGCCACCATCTCTTGCTGGTATTGAGTTTTATAATATTTCTCAATTATTATTTTCTTTTCCTCATTTTGATAACTTATCCTTCCATCTTGGCTTAATAACTGATTTATCATTTTTTTTCTTTTTCCTTTTCATCTTATATGCTAACCATCATCCTGGTTTGTTGTTTCAAAAAAGTGTTGCTTTGTTAATTTTATTTTATTTGCCAATTCTTCATTTTCCATTAAGTTTAATTTATGTTTTTGCAAGTCCATCAGATTTTTATTTTTTTTTTTATTTTGTGACTGCTTCTGTAGTTCTTCCTCTAGTGTCTCATATTCCTTTTCCAACTTTTTCTGTATTTGTCTGTTTTGTTTATTCCGTTTTCTTAAATATGTCATTGTTAATAGAACAGAACAGAACAGAACAGAACAGAACAGAATAGAATAGAATAGAATAGAATAGAATAGAATTTTTTATTGGCCAACTGTGATTGGACACACAAGGAATTTGTCTTGGTGCATATGCTCACAGTGTACGTAAAAGAAAAGATACCTTCATCAAGGTACAACACTTAATTATAGTCATAGGATACAAATTTAACACTTAATGATGCAACACTTAATGATAGTCATAGGCTGATGGACCCTGAGAGGTTCCTGACGGAGCTTGGACCATTCCCTGAGGATCTGGCCCACGGCACGGCTGAAGAACTAGTTGTGGCCTGGGAACAGGCTTTGGACCGTGTTGGACAGCTGGGGCTTTGGACCGTGTTGCGCCTTTGCGGCCTCTGACCCGGCGCAGGTTTCAGCCAGCCCCTTGGTTCTCCGAGGGGCTGAGGGAGATGAAATGCCGGAGAAGACGCCTAGAGAGTACCTGGAGGTCCAGCTGTTCCGAAGCTGACCGGACACTAGTTAGATCTTATTCTAGGTCTACCTAGTGGCATTGAGGGAGGCGAAGCGTTCTTATGTTTCCACCCTCATTGCGTCGGCAGATAATTGCCTGGCCGCCCTGTTTCGGGTGACCCGCTCTCTCCTTCACCAGGAGGCGCGGGATGACCCTTTGCAGGGACGTGCTGAGGAGTTTAGTGGTTATCTGTACGATAAAATCGTTCAGTTCCGGGATGGTTTGGACCGAAATTGGGATGATCCAGGTGAGAGGGCGGAGTTGCGTCTTGTCGAGATTGGGATGAGTTTGACCCTGTGGCTCTCGAGGACATGGACAGGTTGTTGGGGAGGCTGCATGCCACCACATGTTTACTGGACCCGTGCCCTTCTTGGTTGGTGCTGGCCACACAGGAGGTGACATGAGGCTGGCTCCAGGGGATTATTAATGCTTCCTTGTTGGAAGGGGTTTTCCCTGCCGCCTTGAAAGAGGCTGTAGTGAGACCCCTCCTCAAGAAGCCTTCCCTGGACCCAGCTATTTTGGGTAATTATCGTCCGGTCTCCAACCTTCGCTTTGTTGCGAAGGTTGTAGAGAGTGTGGTGGCATGGCAGCTACCCCAGTACCTGGATGAAGCTGTCTATCTAGACCCGTTCCAGTCTGGCTTCCGACCTGAATATAGTACGGAGACAGCTTTGGTCGCGTTGGTGGAGGGCCAGAGACAGGGGTTATTCCTCTGCCCTGGTCCTATTAGATCTCTCAGCGGCTTTTGATACCATTGACCATGGTATCTTGCTGCACCGGTTGGAGGGTTTGGGAGTGGGAGGCACCGTTTACCGGTGGTTCTCCTCCTATTATCTCTGACTGGTCGCAGACGGTGTTGACAGGGGGGCAGAAATCGACCGTGAGGCGCCTTACTTGTGGGGTGCCGCAGGGGTCAATTCTCTCGCCTCTCCTGTTCAACATCTATATGAAGCCGCTGGGTGAGATCATCAGTGGCTTTGGGGTGAGATACCAACTGTACGCTGATGACACGCAGCTGTACTTCTCCACCCCGAGCCACCCCAACGAAGCTGTTGAAGTGCTGTCCCGGTGCTTGGAAGCCGTACGGGTCTGGATGGGGAAAAACAGGCTCAAGCTCAATCCCTCCAAGACGGAGTGGCTGTGGATGCCGGCACCCCGATACAGTCAGCTGCAGCCGCAGCTGACTGTTGGGGGCGAGTCATTGGCCCCAGTGGAAAGGGTGCGCAACTTGGGTGTTCTTCTGGATGGACGGCTGTGGTTTAAGATCATTTGACGGCCGTCTCCAGGAGAGCTTTTCACCAGGTTCGCCTGGTTCGCCAGTTGTGCCCCTTCCTTGATCGGGATGCCTTATGCACGATCACTCATGCTCTTGTTACCTCTCGCTTGGATTATTGCAATGCTCTCTACATGGGCTCCCCTTGAAGTGCACTCAGAGGCTTCAGTTAGTTCAGAATGCAGCTGCGCGGGTGATAGAGGGAGCCGCACGCGGCTCCCATGTAACACCACTCCTGCGCAGGCTGCACTGGCTGCCTGTGGTCTTTCGGGTAAGGTTTTGGTCACTAGCGCTCCATGGCTTGGGACCTGGGTACTTACGGGACTGCCTACTGTTACCTCATGCCTCCCACCGACCCGTACGCTCACACAGAGAGGGACTTCTCAGGGTGCCGTCTGCCAAGCAATGTCGGCTGGCGGCCCCCAGGGTAAGATCCTTTTCTGTGGGGGCTCCTACCCTCTGGAACAAACTTCCCCCTGGCTTGCACCAAGTGCCTGATCTTCGGACCTTTCGCCGCGAGTTTTTTTTTTTTTTTTTTTTTACATTTATACCCCGCCCTTCTCCGAAGACTCAGGGCGGCTTACAATGTATAAGGCAATAGTTGAAAATGTATTTATTTACTCGCGCGGGGCTGGCTTAAATTTTAAATTTTTAAATTTAAATTTCTAGATGAATTTTAAGGGTTTTTAGATTTTAAATGTTTTTAAATCTCGGCCAATTATTTAATAAGATTTTTAATTTTGTTTTAATTGTACTTGTGTTCTTATTTTTTGCCTGTAAACCGCCCTGAGTCCTTCGGGAGAAGGGCGGTATAAAAATCTAATAAATAATAATAATAATAATAATAATAATAATAATAATAATAATAATAATAATAATAATAATAATAATAATAGGCTACAATTAAGCAATCAGGAAATAATATCAGTATAAATTGTAAGGATATAAGCAACAAAGTTACAGTCATATAGTCAAAAGTGGAAGGAGATGGGTGATGGGAATGATGAGAATAATGCAGATTTAGTAAATAGTTTGACAGTGTTGAGGGAATTATTTGTTTAGCAGAGTGATGGCATTCAGGGAAAAAACTGTTCTCTCCTTCCTCATACCTACTTCCCTTTCCTCTCCCCTGCTCGTCTTCTCTTTCCCTCCTTTCTCACCTTCTCTCCTACTCTTATCCCCTAACTTATCGTCCTCTCCTTCTCCTTCCTTCCATCCCTCTCTCTCCTTCACCTCCTCTATCTTACCTTCTATTCCTTTCTTCTTTCTTTCTTCCTCGTTGTATATTATTTCCCTTGTTTGATATCTGAGCAACTCCAATCTTCTGATAATATATACCTTCTTTTCAATTTCTTTTCTATTTTACCCAATCCTTCATTTTATGGTTGTACATTTATATCTATAATCTTCTCTTCTTCATCCCCCCCTCCCCCTTTTCCATCTATTTTGGTGATATCTGGGTTTCTATTTCTTAATTACCATTTTTTTCATTTCTTTTCCATTTATTATTATTATTATTATTATTATTATTATTATTATTATTATTATTATTATTATTATTATTATTATTGTTTCGATTTCTATACCGCCCTTCTCCCAAAGGACTCAGGGCGGTTTACAGTCAAAGTAAAATCAATTAATACAAAGGAAAATTTAGAGTTGGTTGAAGAACTTAAAACCAATAAAACCCCTTATTAAAACCCCACTAGGCCAGTCCTGCACGGTGAAACAGAAATGTTTTCAGCTCGCGTCGAAAGGTCCGAAGATCAGGGAGTTGACGGATACCTGGTGGTAGCGTGTTCCAGAGGGTTGGTGCCCCCACAGAGAAGGCCCTCCCCCTGGGTGTCGCCAGCCGACATTGACTGGCCGACGGTACTCCAAGGAGAACCTCCCTATGGGAGCGCACTGGTCGATGGGTGATCGCCGGTAGCAGCAGGCGGTACCGTAAGTAACCCGGTCCTATGCCATGGAGCGCTTTAAAGGTGGTAACTAACACCTTGAATTGCACCCGAAAGACCACCGGAAGTCAGTGCAGCCTGCACAGGAGAGGTGTTATATGGGAGCAACGAGTCGCTCCCTCTATCACCCGCGCGGCCGCATTCTGAACTAATTGAAGTCTTCGGGTGCTCTTCAAGGGAAGCCCCATATAGAGAGCATTGCAGTAGTCCAGACGGGAAGTGACGAGGGCGTGAGTGACTGTGCACAAGGAATCCCGGTGTAAGAAGGGACGCAACTGGCGTATCAGGCGGACCTGATAAAAAGCTCCCCTGGCGACGGCCGTCAAATGCTCTTCTAATGACAGTCATGCATCCAGAAGGACGCCCAGATTGCGGACCTTCTCTGTGGGGGCCAATGACTCGTCCCCCACAGACAGCGATGGCCTCAGCTGATTATACCGGGACGCCGGCATCCACAGCCACTCAGTCTTGGCGGGGTTGAGTCAGAGCCTGTTTTTCCCCATCCAGACCCGCACGGCCTCCAGACAACGGGACATCACCTCAACAGCTTCGCTGGGATGGTTAGGGGTGGAAATGTACAACTGCGTATCATCAGCGTACAGATGACACCGCACCCCAAAACCACGGATGATCTCGCCTAGCGGCTTCATATAGATATTGAACAGGAGAGGCGAGAGAACCGACCCCTGGGGCACCCCACATAAGAGGCACCTCGCAGTCGATCTCTGCCCCCCTGCCAACACCGTCTGCGACTGGTCAGAGAGGAAGGAGGAGAACCACTGAAAAATGGTGCCTCCCACTCCCAGCCCCTTCAGCCGCCGCAGCAAGATACCATGGTATCAAAAACATTGTTTGACTTTTATTTCTGAGCACTAGCCTTTCAAAGGTTTTCATGACTAAAGATGTTAGAGCAACTGGTCTGTAGTCATTCAGTTCCTTGATGATGGGCTTCTTTGGCACTGGGATGATAGTAGAGCATTTGAAGCAAGAAGGAACATAGCTCATCTCTAGCGATTTATTGAAGATATGAGTGAAGATGGGGGCCAATTGGTCAGCACAGACTTCTAAGCAAGAAGGAATTATCTTGTCTGGGCCTGGAGCTTTTCCTGGCTTTTGTCTGTGAAATAGGTCTTGCACTTCCTTTTCTGTGATCACTAGGTGTTGGGAACTCAATGGGATGGGGTCAGTTGTAGGATGCTTGGCTGTTGGTGTGTCTGAGATGGGGGTTGTGTGTGTCTGAGATGGCTGTAGTTTCCTTTCAAACCTGCAATAAAACACATTCAGGTCATCTGCCAGTTGTTGATTTCCTTCAGCCTGGGAAGGAGGTTTTCCGTAGCAGGTGATATTTTTAAGAGTTTTCCACATGTTTGCTGGTTCATTTGTTGAGAACTGATTCTTTAGCTTTTCAGAGTAGCTTTTTTTTGCTGCTCTGATCTCTCCATTTCTGGCCTGATTGTACAGCATTTTATCACCTTTTCTGTAGGCTTCCTCTTTGGATTGATGTAGCTGCTTAAGTTTAGGTGTGAACCAAGGTTTGTTGTTACTGTATATTCACAAGTTCCTTGTGACACATAGGTCTTCACAGAAGCTGACATATGATGTTACAATATTTGTGAGTTCATCTAGGTCTGCAGAAGTCTCTTTAAAAATATTCCAATCAGTGCAGTCAAAGCAAGCCTGTAGCTTTAATTTTGCCTCCTCAGTCCAGGTCTTCATTGAGTTAATTGTTTGTTTTGTGGTTTTAAGTCTTTGCCTGTAAGCAGGTACAAGGTGAATCATGCAATGATCAGAGTGTCCTATAACTGCTTGTGGTAAAGACCAATAAGCATCTTTTAGTGTTGTGTAGCAATGGTCTAAAGTATTCTTGCATCTAGTGGGATAATTGACATGCTGAAAGTATTTTGGTAGCTCTTTCCTTAAATTTGCCTTGTTTAGATCTCCCAAAATAATGGCCAGTGAATCGGGGTATTTGGTTTCAGCCTCCATAATTTGGTCAGCTAGAGTTCGTAATGCCTTGTTTACACAAGCTTGTGGTGGGACATAAACAGCAATTAGAAGAAATGAGGAAAATTCATGAAGCAAATAGTATGGTTTGCAGTTGATAATTAATGTCTCTAGGTTTTCGTCACAGAATTTGTATATTCTAGCTAAATCCTGACAGCAGCTGTTGTTGATATACAAGCATAAGCCTCCTCCCTTCTTTTTACCAGGTGTTTCTGTAATTCTGTCTGATTGTTCACTCTGAAACCCTGGGATATGTAGGCTGCTATCTTCAATTGATTCATTTAACCAGGTTTCAGAGAAGCATAGGATTGCTGAATTGTGAAAATCAGAATTGTATCTGTTTAAGAGGAGTATTTCATCCATCTTATTAGCAAGTGAACGTACATTGGTTAGGAAAATTAAAGACAGAGGAGTTTTATTTCTATTATTTCTTAGCTTGATTAGAATCCCGCCCGTTTACCTGTCCTTCTTTGCTTTCTCCATTTGGGTTTTTTGGTAGTCCATGGCTCCGGGGAAATTGTTCTTCCTGTGTTAAGATCTCCTCTGCATTTGTAAAGAGGGGATGGGGTGAGATCACAGAAAGCTGCTCCTTAAGGAAACATTGCTTAATTTTTAGTAGATAGTCTCGTAAGAAATCCGTAGTGAGTCGCAGAGAATAATTAAAAATAAAGAAACCATTAGAGAGCATTTCACCGAGGCAGCCTTCAGCGGCGCCATATTGAATGGAATCCTCTAATCCTCTAATGTATGCCTTACTAGTATTCCATTCATTTTGCAGTGATATATCCTCTCTTCTATTTTCTCTAAAGAAGAGAGGCAATTCTTTTTCCATATGTTGTAGAAAGTCCTTTTCATTTAGTAAGTTTTGATTTAATGTCCATCTCATTCTTTTTCTCTTCCTCTTCATTGTTATTGGATTGTGCCCATGTACTTGCTTCTATAGCAATCTTATGTATCTTGGAAATTAATTCTGTTGACATCCACATCATATCTATTCTTGACCACAACATATGCCTGTTTGAGTAGAATGTATACTGCTTTTCTTTCAAATTTATTGTACATTGTACAGAATGCTCTAGGTAAAGTCTTTCTTATTTTTTTATTTACTTTTGTAGATTTGTAGTCTAACTCATTATTATCAATCGCATTGAAGTCTCCTATTATGCATTTATCTTCATATTTTAATATCTTCCTGTGCAATTTCGCATAAAATTCTTCTTGATTTTCATTTGAAGCATATATCCCCACTAACATTATTTTTTTAAAATTCATTACTATTTCTACCATTAATAGTCTTCCTTCTTCATCCTCAAATATTTGTTTAGATTGAATTGTCTTTTTAATATACAGTGCTACTCCTCTTACTTTGACAAGCAAGCGTTGTATATAATATCCTCAATTTTTCTTGCTCCAAAAGTTTTTTTAAGTTGTTTTCTAATGTGAACTTCTTGCAAACATATAATTTCTAATTTTAGCTTCTCTAATTTATTAAATATTCTTCTTCTTTTTATCACCAAATTTAATCCGTTTTATGTTCATTGATATCATCTTAATTTCTTCCTCCATTTCTTATTTACTTGTTTTGTAGATCTAGTCACTCTTATCTCTTTTTGGTCTTTGACATCTTTTGCTCTTGCTCCTTCTCTTATTGCTCTTTCTTCCTGTTCTTTAGTTGAGATGACCCAATGGACCTCAGGAACTCCCTCCAGAACTTAGCAGTGAACTGAACTCCTCAAGCGGAGATCACCTGTCGTGGAACTTCATGCAGCCGGTAGATCTGTTTGACAAACATCTTGGCGAATCTCTTAGCCGAGGGAAGTCCAGAACAAGGAATAAAATGGGCCTGTTTGGAGAACAGGTCTATCACAGTCCATTTTACCGTATTTCCACCACTTTCCTCTACTATAAAATCCATAGCTATTTCTTCCCACAGGCGGCTGGCCTCAGCTACCTGTTGAAGCAAACCGGGAGGCTTCCCCAATCTTGTCTTATTGCTGGGACATGTGGTACAACTTTTTACATAGTCCTCCACATCAGCTTTCATCTTTGGCTACCAAAACTGTCGTCTAATCAGATGAAGGGTCTTTAGAAATCCAAAGTGACCAGCCAATCGAGAATTGTGGCTACGCTGGAGCACCAGGAGCCTCATGCTGTTGGGGAAGTAAATTTTCGAACCTTTCCAAGCTAGTCCAACATGGGTCGTCAACGTGTCTCGATTGTCGGCTAGCCATGGATCAGTAGATAGTGCTGCCTTCAAGTCGACATCAATGGAGTCATTCCGCTGCTGGCCTGACTCAGGTAGTGACTCTGTGTCAAGGGTGAAATGCTCCTGGATCGGACTGGATCGTGTGATCTGGTAGCCATGGCGGCTGCTGGTTTGGAGGACCGGTAGCAAAAATCCCTGGCCCCGCCCCCCCTCCGCCTCTGCTGAGCCGCACCATCTGCAGAGGTTTGTTTTTTTTTTTACTTTTAAAAGCCGCTTTTCCTTCAGCCGAAACAGGCCTTTAAAAGTAAAAAAAAGCCTTTGAGGATCCCGCCCCTCAGTGAGATTGGCAGAGACTTTAAACTTTAAAAAAAACAAAAAAACTCTCCTCTGCTGATCTCACTTGAGTTCCTCATCAGCAGAACCTTACTTGTACATGTTTTCTACAAGTAAGAGTAGAGATTCTAAGGCACTTACCTGATTCTAAGGCACTTACCTGATTACTGATGAGCGCATGGCCATAGCCCGAAAGCTGTTTCAGTTTCAGCCAGACAGAATCAATTGCTTAGCTAATCTATTTCTTTGGTGATCAACTGGCTGGCTTTGCTGGCTGAGGAACTCTGTGTCAGCCTCCACTCCAATCCTCACATATTTTTGTACAATTTATATTCAGTAGTTAGAATGTAATGGGTTCTTTGTGTAATGTAAAATAGTTTAAGGATGTAACAAGTAACAACAACAGAGTTGGAAGGGACCTTGGAGGCCTTCTAGTCCAACCCTCTGCCCAGGCAGGAAACCCTACATCGTCTCAGACAGATGGTTATCCAACATTTTCTTAAAAATTTCCAGTGTTGGAGCATTCACAACTTCTGCAGGCAAGTCGTTCCACTTATTAATTATTCTAACTGTCAGGAAATTTCTCCTCAGTTCTAAGTTGCTTCTTTCCTTGATCAGTTTCCACCCATTGCTTCTTGTTCTACCCTCAGGTGCTTTGGAGAACAGCCCAACTCCCACTTCTCTGTGACAGCCCCTGAGATATTGGAACACTGCTATCATGTCTCCCCTAGTCCTTCTTTTCATTAAACTAGACATACGCAGTTCCTGCAATTGTTCTTCATATGTTTTAGCCTCCAGTCCCCTAATCATCTTTGTTGCTCTTCTCTGCACTCTTTCTAGAGTCTCAGCATCTTTTTTACATCATGGCGACCAAAACTGAATGCAGTAAGATGTATTACTGTCCTATTCAGGGTAAGGGAAGAGGGCCCTTTAAGAGTGTCGTCTGACAGAATAGAAAGGGAGGGGTGATTAACGGTTGAAATCAGCAAGAATATTAGAGCGCGGGTTTTTCAACAGACACTGCATTCCTGAGATGATTAACAGCTAGAGACGGGGGAAGAAGATTACCACGGGGGCCGAGAAGGAGCTGGCATTGGACCAGACCAGCCTGACCTCCTGAGGAGAGGAGGGACTAATGGGGGGATATGGAATGTTAGCCATATTTTGTCTCATATCCAACTTTATACTGCTGCAGTCATGATGTATTTAGTAAAAGTACTTTACTAAAGTAAATGAAGTCAAGGTGTATTCTTTCCTAAATATAATCAGAGGCAGCCTGACACTCTGGGATTTGAAGTCCACAATAAAATAAAATAAAATAATATAATATTTGTGCAGCTTTCTGAGATTTGGTGTGTTTCTGTAGTGTTGCACTCTAACTACACAAACATACAAAATCTCAGAAACCTATATGTGGCATTTTGTGTGTGTGTAAAGTGTGAAAGTTGGTTTTTGAGCTTTTTGTGGCTGTGTGAAGTGTGAAGTGCAGCTGCTTTTACACTGGGTGTGAGTCAGTTGTGTTGTGTGTGTGTAAAGTGTGAAAGTTGGTTTTTGGTACCTCTTATTGTTTTTTATACTTTGTTAATTATTTTTATTATTTATTGTTATTGGCCACGCCCACCCAGTCATCTGACCACCAAGCCACGCCCACCAATTAAGCCATGCCCACAGAACTGGTAGGGAAAATTTTTAGATTTCACCCCTGCTCTGCGTATCTGGGATGATGGCATGGACGATGACCTCCTTCTGGGTGTCATATTGGGGTTTCCTTGACAAGGCATCTGCAAGCAGGTTCTTCCCCCTGGGATGTATTTCAGCTTGAAATCAGACCGCTTGAAGTACTGCACCCAGCAGATCTGTTTGGGGGAAGCCTTCGTGGGGTCTTTAATGCTTCGAGGTTTTTATGGTCTGACCATACCTCAAAGAGGATCTTGGCTCCCTCTAGGAAGTGCTGCCATGATAGAAGAGCCCAACGAACAGCAAAGGCTTCCTTCTCCCATACTGTCCATCTCTGCATGGTGTCTATGAGTTTTTTGGACACATATGCACAGGGAAGCAGCCGTCCTTGGGGGTCTTCCTGGAGGAGCACTGCAACGTCGCTGGCGTCAGCCTGGACAATGAACTGTCTATCTGGGTCTGGGTGCTGAAGGATGGGCTCCTCTGCAAACTGCCGCTTCAAGCTTTCAAATAGTTTTTGACAGCTTAGCATCCAGGCTAGCGGCTGCGTTGGCTGTGGCTTTGCGGGAGAGGGTCCTGTCTTTAGCAGTTCAATAAGTGGCAGAGCCACTTCCGCGAAGGCTGGGATGAATTGCCGGTAGAAGTTAGCAAACCCCAGGAAACTTTGCAGCTGTTTCTGGTGTGAGGGGGCTGCCAGTCAAGTACAGCTTGCACTTTCCTGGGATCCATCTCTGTGCCTTCATTCGACACACAGTAGTTTTGTGAAACTCACATTTGGACAGCTTTGCATAAAGTTTTGCGGCTAACAGTTTCTTTAGTACTTGTCAGACTAGTTTCACATGTTCTAATGTCTCACTGAATATGAGAATGTCATTCAAGTAGACTAGAACCTCCTTGTATAAATGTTCATGCAGCACTTTGTTAATTGCATGAATACTTCAGGGGCTCCTTGCTGAGGGGCTGTGGTGTGGGTGAACTTTGCTATCAAGAGCTATTGACATAGTATACCAGTCTTGCGGTTGCTCTGGCACCCCCCAGATTCCACAGGCGGTTCTGACTTCTTAATCAATGGCTTCTTTAAAATAATGCAGAAGTATTTATCTGGCCAATGTCCAAGGTTCCCCGCGACCCGTCTAAAGTCTCATACGAAGTCCTTTATGGGTCGATTTCCTTGACTCATCATCTTTATCTTGGCTTCACTCTCGTTGATTTGGTCTTGGTCTTCGAATCTGGCCTGAAACAGCTCAACAAAATCTTCAGCATTATTTAATTCAGCAGCCCTGTCATTATGGAGCTGGGCTATCCAGTCAGCAGCATCTTCCTCATTCATCCTCTCTCAGATCGCAGATACTAAATCGCAATCTGTTTAGTATTGCTTTCCACACTGATCTATATGAGCTCATACTCGGCTGAGGAAATAGGCCAGTTTGGTAGGCTTACCATCAAACGTTGCTCTAAACCGTGGTGGTGGGGCCCTGCTGGCTGAATCGCCATGGCGACTGGAAGTGGGGCAGAGACCTGTTGGGGTGCTGCGGTGAATGCCAGCGATGTTGTGTCTCGTCCAATCTCACCACAGCCGGGGCCTTCTTATCTGCTTCCGAACACGGAGGAATGTCCTAGTATGCCTCCCAGCCCCAGCCCTGGCTCCATGCCCAGACAGGCTGAAGAGGAGGAAGTATCTCCAGCCCCCAGCTCTAGCTCCATGCCCAGGCAAACGGAGCAACTAGACCCCTCCCCCTCCTCCACAGCATGTGAGCCTGAGGGAGGTCAATTGCCAACAGCTGCAGACTGGAGTGACCCTCGCGTCAGAAGACTTGATAGACGGAGGCAACAGAAGGAAGGGAGGGGCAGGCCTGGATAAGTGCTGAGTCATGGAGCCACACCCCATGGCCTATATAAAGGACCTGCTTTCTGGCATTCTCTGAGTCAGGCAAAGTCTAAACATATCTTGCTGAAGTCACTTTCTGGTCTCCTGCCTGCCCTGAGGACTTTGCTAGGACTTTGGCAGAGCTGCAGAGGCACGCCTGATTCGGATTTCCCTGACCCGGCCATCAGCAGAGGAGTGGGACACGACAAGCGGCTGAACTGGAACCTGCGGTGGTAGCACTGCTGGCTGCTGGATCAGATCCCATGGCAGTGCTGGGATCGTCGTGGCAAAATGGGGCCATAGTGATCTTGTAAGTGGGAGAGCAGATGGTGCTGGCATCCACTGGCACTGGACCCACCCCTGACCAGGATAGAATCCCCAGCCTGGGGGGATAAATTCCGCAGGGAGTAGCATGAAGGCAGGTTGATGAGGGCTGGATACGGGACGATATTCAGGTGATCGCTCTTTCGGTCCCATCTCTGGAGTTGGATCATACTGGCAACTTTTCCTGGAATCCATCTCCCTGGACCAAGTGCCTAGGCTTTGCATCGTCTCTGCAGCTTCAAGGCCTTGTACCACGCCTTCAGAGGAGAATACCGGATCTCGATAAACCTTCCAGTATGTGCTCCCATGGCTCCCTCTGCAATCTCCTCTCTCTCTTCCATCTTCACTGAATCTTCACACCACCCAAGTTTTAGGTTGGTGCTGGGGCTCAGCACCCCATTCAGCCCCTTTTCAGGGTGCTGCTTAGTTATTTAGGAGATTCGGGTTAATGTCAGGGTTGCAAGGAACACCCCCAATGAAATAAAACTCTGAGGCTTAAGGTTCCTCAAAGTTCCAATTTATTAGAGATGTCATGTTGGCACAGCTGGGAAAACTCGAATCTGAAAGCTCCCAGGTTTTCTACACCCAGTTGACAGTTCACAGCCCTGCTCCACACCCACAAGTTCATCACATTGTCTAATCAACTTTTCACACTCAATTGGATACAATCTTCAGGCAGTCTCCATCAGACGCAGGCAAAAGTCCTTGAATACGGAATGTTGTTATGACTAACTTTCTACCACTCCAACAACAACCCCCTCCCAACTTTCCCAGCTAAAATATGTGGCAGTTAAGAAGCAAAAAAGAAAATTGTCTTCCAAAACTGACACAAGTGTTTAAGCAACACTTTAAAATACTGTACTTATTAATTATAGTCAAAATTACTCAACCTTAGTACACAATTTTTTCTGTTGCGTCTCATCCATACACTATTAATGAACAATTAGTAATCTTTCATGGTAATCCAGATGGAAAAATGAGGGAATAATAGGGGAAATCATCAAATTTGCCGATGACACTAATCTGGCAGGACTAAGCCAACAAAAATCTTGACAGACTTGGGTCCTATCCAACAACATGAAATTTAATGTGGAGAAAAGGTTTTACACCTAGGCAGGAAAAACCAACAGTACAAGTAGGCAAAACCTGGCTCAAAAACAGTAACTGTGAGAGGTAATCCTAATGGATGATTACTTAAATATGAACTGGCAATGTGCAGCCGCCACCAAAAAAGCTAATACAACCCCTGGTTGGGGCACCAACAGAGGCATAGAGTCAAAATCACGTGAATAAATCATGTACTGCTTTATAAAGCCTTAGTAAGACCAGACCTAGGGATGCGGTAGCTCAGGGGCTAGGACGTTGAGCTTGTCGATCAAAAGGTCAGCAGCTCAGTGGTTCAAATCCCTAGTGCTGCCGTGTAATGGGGTGAGCTCCCGTTACTTGTCCCAGCTTCTGCCAACCTAGCAGTTTCGAAAGCACCTAAAAATGCAAGTGGAAAAAATAGGGACCACCTTTGGTGGGAAGGTAACAGCGTTCCGTGCGCCTTTGGCGTTGAGTCATGCCGGCCACATGACCACGGAGACGTCTTCAGACAGCACTGAATCTTCGGATTTGAAACGGAGATGAGCACCACCTCCTAGAGTCGGCAACGACTAGCACGTATGTGCAAGGGGAACTTTTACCTTTTTAAGACCAGACCTGGAATATTGCATCTAGTTTTGGTCACCATGTTACAAAAAAAATGTTGAGACTTTGGAAAAAGAACAAAGAGCAATTAAGATGATTAAAGGCCTAGAGACTAAAAGACGAAGATTGGCCAAGATTGGGGACATGATAGCAGTATTCCAGTATTGGAGAGGTTGCCACAAAGAGCAGGGGATCAACTTATTTTCCAAAGTACCAGAGGACAGGACAAGAAACAATGGACAGAAACTACAATCAAGGGGAGATGCAACCTGGAATTAAGAATTTTTCTAACAGAACAATTAACCAGTGGAACAGCTTGTAGTCAGAAGTTTTAGGTGCTTCATCACTGGAGGTTTTGAAGAGATTGGACAGTCATTTGTCTGAAATGGTGTAGGGTCTCCAGCTTGATTGAGATTGTGCCAGATAAATCTCTCTGCTTTCTTTGAAGAGGTGATTAAGAGTTTAAGATTATGATTAAAAACACTCACATCCCCTAACCACTGCTGAAGAGATTACCTAGCCTGGTAATGAAACATTCGGAAACCAACCCACAAGCTCAGAGAACAAACCTTCACCCTCATCCTATACCCAAGCTACAGATATTCACCACTATTATAGAGGTGATTAAATTGGTGGATCAGGGGACAGTTGCGGATGTGGGAGAAGTTCAAGAAAAGACTCTATCAACCCTTTTGTCCAGAATGGTAGGGGGATTCCTGCCCTGGGCAAGTGGTTTGATTAGAAGATCTCTATTTTGGGGCCCATAGCTATTTTGGACAAGCATATGGTTCCCAAGGATGCCATGAACTTCCAAACTTTTGTTTGACCAGGCCGAAAAAACATGGAGAAGGAAATGATCAAATACCACTCCACACCAGCCTTGAGGTCAAGTAGGCTGGACAGTGACCCTAACAGGCAATGGGGTGGCCAGTACCCCAGCAAAATTTCCAGCACAGTAGCAAGGGAATTCATTAATAATTAATGATGAGTCTGTTGATGGACTGGAAACCTGAAGAACAAAGCAGAGGCTGCATTCCTCTCCTCACTTAGCCAGGTCTTCGTAATACCTAATGAGCTCACAAATGTGTGCAGCCTGTTAGCAAACAGACCTGGCATTTATCACCAAAGCTTGTGGCCAAGGTCCCCAGGCCCAGGAATTAGATACCCCAGTTGCAAAATGATGACCACAAAATTAAACAGCCTTTCTTTCCCTGGAATGGCAAGCCCAGAGGGTCCTGCCTGATCTGGGATTCACCTACCTCCCACCCCAATGCAGCCTCAATTGCCCCTCTTTAAACAAAACACGCTTGCTGTTTCTATATAAGTACCGTAGCCCTCACTTACCAACCACTCATTCGGTGACCATTCAAATTACAATGGTGCTGAAAAACGAGATTTATTACTGGTCCTCGATATTGTGGCCATTGCAATCATGATTTGGTTATTTGGCAATTGGTGTGCATTTAAAATGTTTGCAGGGTCCCATGATCACTATTTGCAATCTTCACAGCTAGCTTCTGACAACAGAGAAGGGGGAAGCTGGCAGGAAGTTGCCAGCCACAATAATGTGACATCATGCTTAACAATCACAGATGGAACTGATCCAGCTTGTTGCTCAGTGACAGAGCTGCAGGTCTCAATTGTGGTAAGTGTACTGTTGCCCTCAAGATGTCAGGAAGGTCCTGCCCACTTAGGTTTCTCAGTATTTTCTTCAAGGCCACCTTCCCAGAGCTGTAGAAGCAGCTTTCTGATTAGGCCCTCCAGGGGCATTAGATCTTCCCAGGAAGTGTCTACGGGATCTCCAGCAGTGGCTCAGCAGCAGTCCTGCCGAAGATTAAGGATCTACAGCTCGATTGTGTTGCGTTTTTTGCCTTTGTGGAACCGTGGTGGGAGTGGCCTGTGCGTGATGTATCCGGCCCGCAGGTCGCCAGTTTGACACCCCTGATCTACAGCCTCCACTCCTCCTCCAAACCACAATGCAGCTGACAAATTAGTGGTGGCTTCTCCGGTAGTTCTCAATTGCTCCTGCTAACAATGCCACCAGCTGAACTCACCTCTGTCCAAAGTGACATCTTCATAGAGGACACAGCTTAAAAGTTCCCCTTTAACTTGTCTGCTCTTGGAACCAGCTGCTCTTCTGGATGAACAAGGCCTTTCCACTTTTTCCCTCCCTCTGGTCTATCTCCACATGCCTTGAAAGGCTTTTGCACACAGAATGCTCAGAAAGTAGCAGGTTTTGAATTCACAAGCTGTGCCCTTGTCAAGCTGTGCAGCAGCTTGTTATTGGTCAGACACCTTAAAGGTCATCCATTTGTGCTGAAACAAGTCAAGCATCAACATCAAACAAATGTTGGAAGTCCTCCAGCAAAAAACTTGACACTTCATCTGGTTTGATGCCACTGGTCACCATCTGGAATTCCTTAGGCTTTACCTTTATTTCTCTCCAGTTTCACCTCATTGGGTCTTGTGCTCCCTTCCAAGGCAAGAAAGAACTGGTTCTGCTCCTCCTCCATAATGTGATCCTTTAGATGCACAAAGGCTTATCACCTCCCTAAGCAGACTTTACAGTTCCTCCCAGGACTTTGTTTCCAATGTCTTCTCCATCTTAGGAGTCTTTGATTGCACTTTTCAGATCATGAAGTTTTAAAGGCATGATTATTTCATGACGTTTTTGATTCACCGTGTTGTATGAACAGTCATTAAGTGAGATGAGCAGCTATATAAAAGTTGCAAATTTTCCAATCTGGGAGCTACATTAAGAGATTCATAGGATAGCATGGTGAATTTTTCACAGAAACATTGTTCTTTCTGGGTTTTGGGTTGTTGAGAGCCAGAGGAAACAGAATGACATAATGATGTCAAAGAAGAGTGAAATGAGATTTGTGGCCTTCTAAAAAATAGCTATAAACACAATGTAGGAATTAGAAGAAACTGTACCGATCCCCCTGCTCACTGTAGGAATCTACTACAGCCTCCCTGACTGATGAACTCCTACTTTTTGTTTAAATACCAGGGCACAAGAGCCCCCCACTTCCCAAGGGAGTCTGTACCACTGTGGAACAGCTCATGCCATTAGTAATTTTTGCTGACATCAACCCAAAGCTGCTTCCTGTAATTTAAATGGTTCCTTCTTGTGCCTTATTTATTTAGTTAGTACATTTATATGCCACCCATCTCACCAAGATGTCTTCTGCTCTTTTCTGCCCTTTTTCCAGTTCCTGGAAACCTTTTATGGGCTTTTTGCTGAAAATGGGGAAAAAAATGAAATGATAATTTCTGGATTTGATGGTTGAAAAAATAACAGGCTGAAGAGATTGTAAAGTTACATTTTATTGTAAAGTTAAAAGGGAAGGGGGAATAACGAATTCGTTTGCCGTGAAGAAAGGCGCAGGACGCTCCTTTAACCAACGCCCCCCTCGGCCGTTTTCTTCTTTCTTTTCTTCCTTCCGTTCTGCATTTCTCCTTTGGACGCGTCGACCTTCGAAGCAGCCGGAGGTAGCCAGACGCGGCTCTTGTCCTCCCGGCTGGAAAGCGCCCGGCAGCGGAGCCGCCTCCGTGCCAGGCAGCGCCCGAGGGGGCAGGAGCCGCGACTCCGCTCCCCAACCGCCGTTGCAGCGAACGGGGGGCGGGGGGGGGCGGGCGGGCCTCGACCTGCACTTCCCCTGTTCAACGGGCCGGCATGCAAAGCCCCCAATTCATGACGCCCCCCGCTTTGCCTTCGGACGGGCTCAAGTGGGCGCCGGCCTCAATTCGGTACCTGCATCCGCTCCCTCCTGGGTCCCCCTCGGCCCCGTTCCGGATAGGCGGCTGAGGGGGCAGCGAGGGCTCCCCCCCCTCACGCCAGGGCGCCTGCGCGAACCCGAGAGCCAGGAGAGGCGGGCGGGAGCGCGCCAGCCCCGCCCCGCCCGACACGCTCGGGCCAATGGGCGGATGCCACATGCTAGATCCGGCCCGTCTGCGCAGGGGGCGGCCCTTCCGCTTCCTCTTTAGCCCCGAACTGAGGCGATCGCCGGGGAAAGCGAAAGTCGCCGCCGTTCCCCTCCGTTCTCTCCGCTGGGCCTCATGGCGACGCTGCTCCTCGCGCTGCTTCTCGCTGCGGCGGCCTGGCCTGCCCGCGCTTCCGACGTGCTGGAGCTGAGCGATGATGACTTCGACAGCGGCCTAAGCGACCGCAACGTCGCCCTCGTGGAGTTCTACGCTCCTTGGTGGGTCGGGATTGGCGCGCGGCATTTCCCGGGCTTCCTCCTCCGCCGACAGAGGGAAGCGAGGGGGGGGGTCGCCCGGCGGGGTCCTCGCGGCGGGCCTGGCGCTGCGGCTGCAGCCCGGGCACCAGGGGGCGGGGCGTCGTTGCCGTGGCCTCTCCTGAGTGGCTGCCGGGGCGCGCGGCCGGAAACGGATTGGCTACCGCGAGGCCCGGGCGGGAGGCGGGGGGAAGGCGCGGGCTAACCGGCTGCGTCCCCTTGCAGGTGTGGCCATTGCAAGCGCCTGGCGCCCGAGTACGAGTCGGCGGCCACGCGGCTGAAGGGCATCGTCCCACTGGTGAAGGTGGGTCGGCGCGGGGGCCTGGGGGTCGGCAAGCCTGGGGAGCCGAGTCTGGGGTGGCCGGCCGGGCTGAGGCCTTGGCTGGGACGGCAACGCGTCCCCTCGACTCCCCTCCCAGGTCGACTGCACGGCCAATTCGGAGACCTGCAACAAGTACGGGGTGAGCGGCTACCCGACCCTGAAGATCTTCCGCAACGGGGAGGAGTCTGGCACTTACGACGGGCCCAGGACAGCCGGTGAGCGACCCCCGAGGAGGCTGCTCGAGCCCTCATGGCATAGCAAGGCCCGTGGGGGGGGGGTGTCGGGGCTGCTACTTCGGTTTGCGGGAAGCCTGGCCAGAGTCCCGGCGCAGGCTCCGCACCTTTCCTGTGTGTCCGTTGCTAGTACAGGAGGCGGTGGTGGCGGCGTGGCAGAAGGCCCTGCCCGGGACCCTCTTGAGCAACCCGAGGATGGGGGGAGGGCCGGCGGCCTGCTGCAGTTTTAAATTGTGCCCACCGGTTGCAGCTCTGGGCTCTGGATTCTCACTTTGCAGCTAGTGTTGGAAACTGTCCTATCAGTACAAATAATCTTCGATTTATGACCATAATTGAGCCCATCATTTCTATTAAGTGAGTTTGCCTCGTTTTAAGACCTTTCTTTCCACAATTGTTAAGTGAGCCACTGCAGTTGTTTAGTTAATAGCAAAGTTGTTAAGTGAAACTGGCTTCCCCATCGACTTTGCTTGTCAGAAGATTGCAAAAGGAGATCACTTGACCCAGGGACACTGCAACCATCATTAGTAAGCTGCCAAGCATCTGAATTTTAATCATGGGGATGCTACAACTATTGTAAGTGTGAAAAACTGGTCATGTCAGCTTTTTCGGTGCTTTTGTAACTGAATGGTCATTAAATGAACTGTTGTAAGTCAAGGACTACTTGTAGATGTGGGAGATTTGCCTATATTAACATAACAAATATGGGATTGAAACAATGATTGATGTACTGCAGCCTGTTCTTTGGGGCTTTTGTACCATGTCAATGTGAGTCTCTAAAAAATTTTGGGCTTTATTTATATATTTATTTTTCTAAGATGGAATTGTGAGTCATCTAAAGAAACAGGCTGGGCCTGCCTCAGTCCCTCTTTCTCCTGAGGGTTTTGAGAAGTTCATCAGTGAAAAGGATGCTGCTGTGGTGGGTAAGTAGTTTGTGGGGTAGGAGATCGCAATACAGATCAGTGTTTACCTTAATTAGTGATATTTTGGATTGTTTCTGTGGAGGATTTGGTTCATGGACCAATTGATTAGATAAAGCTAGGATGGGATGATCTGCTAATTAAGTTAAATATGTTGTGTTTAAAAAACCATTAAATAACTTGATTTCCATTTGGTCTTGCCTTCTGTCTTCCTGTTGGAAGTGGGGTTTACTTCATCTTTCAGATGAGAACCTGTCTTGGCAAGGCACAGTCCCCAATAAAAATACCAAAGGCATATGGGTTGGTTGTGTTGGGTGGCATTTGAAGGCTGGGATAATTTTTGGGTCTGACTCGTTCTTTATGGATTAAGTGATAAGGGTTATAAAATACACCTGGACCTGAAACCCAGAAAATGATACTGTCAACAATTCAGCAATAAAATGCTAACTTGATTTTACTAGCGTGTGGCTCAGGCTGTAAGAAGCCTGTTATTAAACACTTATTAAACACAATTACTGCAGGCTCGAGTCCCACCAAGCCCAAGGTTGACTCAGCCTTCCATCCTTTATAAGGTAGGTAAAATGAGGACCCAGATTGTTGGGGGGGGGGCAATAAGTTGACTTTGTATATAAATATACAAATAGGATGAGATTATTGCCTTACACAATGTAAGCCGCCCTGAGTCTTCGGAGAAGGGCGGGATATAAATGTAAATTAAAAAAAAAATCTATAACATCAATAGCTAACAAAGGCTTAACAGTTGAGGATGTTAATAGGCTTGAAGTCCTTGTTTTGTCATTTTAAAGAACAGTCATGCATTGTGTTCTCCCCCCCCCCCCCCAAAAAAAAAAACCACCACCACCAAGGAAATGTTTGCTTTTCCTCCCATGTCATCAATCCAGTTTCTCAAAGGCAGAACTAAATTATTTATCTTGGGCCTCTTACACAGCTATTTATTTCTTATGAATTACAGGATTCTTCAGAGAGCTGTTTGGCGATGCACATTCAGAATACATGAAAGCAGCAAGCAATTTGCGGGACCATTATCGCTTTGGGCATGTCAGTGATGAGGACCTCATTAAGAAATATGAACCAGATGGCGAGTAAGTGTTCAGTGGTTGACCTTGTATTTTCCTGGTTTGGCTTAAAAGGTTTATAGAGGTTATGAGGTTTGTTCTTGTTTTTGTGTGTCTTGCCAACCAAATAACTTTAAAAGTTGCTCATATTTTCAAAATATAAAGAGCAAAACTTTATAGTGTTGTTAACTTATGCGAATGAGTTTTTACTCTCGTCTTTGGTCCTGAAAGGCTCACGTATATGTCATGGTTCTTTAGAATGCTTAAACCTTGCTTTGAGTAGCCTGTGAAAGGTGGAGTGTCACGTTTATACAGTGGCACAAATTGCCAAGTCCCTTCTGGGCTGATAGTTGTTTATCTATGCAGGCAAGTCAGAACTTGATGTGCTTGCTGCCTTTGTGTTAGCTTCTCCCTGTGGAATTGGCTCAAGCAGCTGAGACTTGCTCAGGGACTGGGGCCCTATCCTGGAGGAACCTTCAGTCATCTGTAGGGAATGGTTCAGTGAATCCTGCAGTGTGAATGGGATTGTACTTGGTCTCCTTCCGACTGTGAGCCAAAGGGATGCTTGATTGGGTTTGACTGCCAAAATGCACCAGTCTCCTTTTCACAGGGGCATTGTCCTGTTCCGTCCCCAACACCTTGCAAACAAGTTTGAGGACAGTTCTGTGCAATATACAGAAGAAAAGATCACAACTGGCAAAATTAAGAAATTTCTTCAAGAGAACATGTGAGCATAATAGTTTCTTTCCTATAGCAAGTATGTTTGTCTGAATGGGATTCATGTACTAACAAAGGTGAATTTCTATGTTTCAGTTTTGGTTTATGCCCACACATGACTGAAGACAATAAAGAATTGATCCAAGGAAAAGATCTTTTAGTGGCTTATTACGATGTAGATTATGAAAAGAATCCCAAAGGCTCCAATTATTGGCGCAACAGGTAAGTTAAGAATTCCATTTCTATGTCAAGAACCATTTTTATTATAGATGAAATCTGACTATTGGAGAAAACAGTAAATAAAATGAAAGTCATATCTGTGCCAGTTATGGTTCCCCTGCAGCTAAGTTGCGAAAGCCACTGAAAAAAGTCTTGTTGAAATATGGGGCCTTCCAAAATTAAACTTTCTGTTGTGGGGAGTGAGATAAAGAAGCAATGATAGACTATTGGTGGGAGGTGACAGGAGGTAGAGAGTGTGCTTGCTGCTGAGTGGCTAAAGAAGAGCTGGGCAGTTCACCTTTGAAGACCTCTTGCCTGTAGGGAGCTGGATCCGGGATTTTCTTGCACTAGTATTTTAAAAAGCACTAAGGGCAGGATGAATAGGTGACCATTCCTCCTTCCCTTGGTTAGTGATATAAAATTGGTTTCAAAGATCAGGAGTGATTAAAATGGCACACAAGCTACAGCAGAAGGAGGGGTTAGCCATGGTCTGTGCTGAAGTATGTGCTTCGGTAGACTTATCCTTTTTGTCTCTGAAGAATTGTTACTTCAAAAACAAGTCTCCTTAGAAAATAACTCTGTAGTACAGGGTGTTTCCTGTTTGGCCATTCAATTTTCTTGACCTGACAATAACAGGACAGTTGCCTTGTTTCTGCAGAGTGATGAAAGTTGCTCGGAGTTTCCTGGATGCTGGTCACAAGCTTAATTTTGCTGTTGCAAGTCGAAAGACTTTTGGCCATGAACTCACAGAGTTTGGGCTGGATGGGTCTACCAGTGATGTGCCTCTTGTCGCTATCAGAACAGCCAAAGGAGAGAAATTTGCCATGCAAGAGGAATTTTCGTAAGTTCACGTTTCTGTTCCTTTGTTGGGAGTTAACAGCTTCTACTTGGAAGTTTTCCTTCTTTCGAAATGGAAACAGTTCCTGCAGGGCAGAGCTTCCATTGGATTGTTCTGGGAAGAGCTTTGAAGGAGAAGAGGCCTGTGTTGTTTCCTTAGTGGCTCTTAAGGGTAGTATCCTTAATGGGGATACAAATGGGTCTATGCTGGCTGAAGCAATTCTTACTCCATTTGCAGCCGTGATGGTAAAGCCTTGGAGAGATTCCTTCAGGATTATTTCGATGGAAAGCTGAAAAGATACCTGAAATCAGAGCCCATCCCAGAGAACAATGATGGTCCGGTAAAGGTGAGAACAGGGCTAGCTTTCCTTTAACCCTCTAGTAACTGTGGAAGAGATTTTATTTGGTGTTCCAATGTGTCTGAAATAATAGGGGAAGCAGAACATTTTGTACAGTTTCCTGAATCCCTTAGGAAAAAAGGGCACCATAACAAAAAATAAAAAATCAACATTTTGCTCTCAAAACACAATGCTTAATTCAGCATGGTAATGGCCCTTCTTGTTTCAATATGTTAAACTAAATTAAACAAATACAAGGAGTGTTAGAGGAATGTGAAATTTTACAGTACTTATATGCTAGCATAAACAGCTGTCTGAAACTGGGCCATGTTCACCTCCGTATGAGTAAGCAGGTGACTTGAACTGGTAATGTTATTCCACAATTGTACAAATGTGACCTTGGACGCTACTTTCTACATTGCAAGGAAAGAACAGGTATGATTGCAGCTGGAGAAAGCAACTGTTCTTTTTACCATGAGGTGTTTTGGTTCTTTTATATAATTCTGGCCTGTTTATTTAAACCTCCTTGTTTCTCTCAGGTAGTCGTGGCTGAAAATTTTGATGAAATCGTAAACGTGGAGAGTAAGGATGTGCTTATAGAGTTCTACGCCCCGTGGTGTGGCCACTGCAAGAATCTTGAACCCAAATACAAAGAGCTGGGGGAGAAGGTAGGGGGAAAGGAAGGGTTGCCTCAATTTGGAAGTCTCTTGAGAGAAGTTACTTTATCTGTGAAGTGACTGGTGGGAGTTCCTTTCTGGGTGCCTTTCTGGATCCCAAGAATAGGAAATATTGGTGGTTCTCCTCCTGCTAAAACATGTGTCCTGTTTGCTTTTGACTTCACATATGTATGATCTCAGTCACCATTTTCTCAGGGGGCTGAGAGTTTTGTCCTCCCTAATTACTGGCTTATTTTTTTTCAGCTTAACAAAGACCCCCACATTGTTATAGCTAAGATGGATGCTACAGCCAATGATGTGCCTTTACCATATGAAGTCAAAGGGTAAGGAAGCCCAGGAATGGCGGTTGGCTTTTCCTGGTGAGCTACATCTGCTACTAGCAGAACAGCTTTCTTAGAATTGCCTTTTGATCCGTTTGCCAATCATGCAGAATAATGGGTTTATTGAGGTTTGAGGACCAGTTAAATTCATGTTTGCTGTTGCTACAAAAAAAGATTGAATATGTTGACTGGATCTTTCTTTGTGCTGCAGCTTCCCCACAATTTACTTTGCTCCTGCCGGTAGCAAGCAAAGTCCAAAGAAATATGAGGTGAGCAGATCTTTTGCTGGCTTATTTCCATCGGAAGGACTTCCTAGGTAAAGAGATGTGATACAAACTACAGCAGCAGAAATTTGGTCTGGTTGGATTGGGCCTTGGAAGGGAAACCACCCTGAAATTCCAGAGCTAGAGGCTAGATTAGAATCTTTTAAAAGCATTCCCAAAAAGTGGATGGGAACTCCGCCTAGGCGCCAAGGAGGGGAAGAGGAGTGTGATAGATGATTTGGAATTGAGCTGGGCTTCCTGGACTACAACGGGTAAAAGATGGGGACTACTGTGAATTGTGGATCGTGCAAAACAGTGGGCAGGGGGTGGCCTGCATCTCGCTAGTTCTCTTCCTCTTGGCCTCACTTCTCTCTCCTTGCCAGGGGGGGCGTGAGGTGAGTGACTTTGTCAGCTATCTGAAGAGGGAGGCCACATATCCACCAATTCTACAAGAAGATGAAAAGCCCAAGAAGAAGAAGAAGGTGCCGAAAGAGGATCTGTGAGAGCCTTGGCTGCCGCCTTGTTCAGAGAGGAGCCTGGCGGCTGCTCTGGAAAAAAGACCAGGGCTCCGTGGTGCAGCTTCATTGCTGGAAAGCAAAACCTTTCAGGCAGAGGAGAGCCGGTGGCTGCTGTCCTACTAATTTACCTGCCCCTTGTGTCTTAGCTGCACTTACCATGGATGCCCTGACTGGAGTGGGGTGGTGTTCTTTTCTAAATTTTTTTGTACATTTGGAGGAATGAACGAATAAATGAACCCTTGATCCCCCACCCCCAGTTCCCGTGTAATAGTGGGACCAGGGAGCCTCGTGCTGGAGAGCCAGTGTTGCTGGCTTCGTCTTTAAGAGGGACTACTGAGAGCTGCCTCTGTTGGAGCCTTTTTTGGAGATAGCTGCCTAGAACAGCTCTGGGCTGAGTGAGCAAAGTCAGACTGGCAGCAGTGGTTGCTTCTGCTTCCTCCTTTTGCTGAGGAATGGGCATGTAGCCTGTAACTACTGCATGGAGTCAAAACATGGAGTCAACAAATCTACTGTTGTGTGTAGTTCTGTCTGGAAAACCTGAATCGTATCTCAAAGCTGAAAGCACCGCACTATTTTGCAGAATAGAATATTGGAATGGAAAAGGAATAGGAATAAGAACAGAATAGAGCAGAGCAGAGCAGAGCAGAGCTGGAAGGGACCTTGGAGGTCTTCTGATCCAGCCCCCTGCTCAAGCAGGGGAACCTATACCATTTCAGATTTCTGGAGGCAAGATGGTTTATTGTCCTCACTGATAGGAAGTTTCTTAATTCCAGGTTGCTTCTCCTTTTGATTAGTTTCCAACCATTGTTTCTTGTCCTGCCCTCTCGTGCTTTGTAGAATTATTTGACCCCCACTTGGGCACCCCAGCTCCAGATACACAGCAAAGCCACAAGGGTACTGCATAGTGTGGACCAAGTTACAAACAAGATTCAGCTTTTCAGCTGGATACAGCAATGTTGATTCCTAGGAAAGATTCAACCTAGAAATGAGGAAGAACTTTATGACAGTGAGAACAATCAACCAATGGACAGTTTGCCTTTGGAAGTTGTGGGAGCTTCATCACATGAGACTTTCAAGAAAAGATTGGACTGCCGTTTGTCAGGAATGGTATAGGGTCTCCTGCTTGAACAGGGGGTAGGAGTAGATGACCTATTGGGTCCCTTCCAACTCTTAATCTGCTTGGCTAGCTGCTGAAATTACCACGGAACGGTGGAGAACTACCCCAATATAAAGTTGCTGGAAGGATCCCGCCAGTATTTTTATGCTGACTATAGCTGGCTGTACGTGTCAATCCTCTGAAAATGGGAGATGGCTCTTTTCTGATGTCTAGGCCAAAAGAATATGAATAAAGACAGGCTATGTTAAAATCGGTGCCCGGCCTTGCCTGTTCTTAGCTTTTTGTCTGCTTCCCCTGCTGTCTCTTTAGGCCAGGGGTCCTCGAACTACGGCCTGCTGAAGCCATTAATCCAGCCTGCGCAAAACCACGAGGCTGCCCTGCCTACATCGCCCTGCCAGCCCCCACCCTTCGGCCGAGTGCAGGACTTAACTTGGGGGGCTCATGAAGGTAAGGCCAGCATTTTTGGCCTGCGGAATGCTTCTGGAGGTGGGGGAAGGTGCAAAATGGGGCACATAGACACCCTGGAAGGCCAAAAAAGGGGCCCTTTTGGCCTGCAGAATGCTTCTGGAGGCAGAGGTGAAAAACGGGGCACAAGGGCCCGTTTTTGGTCTCCCCTGCCTCTAGCAGCACTCTGCAGGCCAAAAACGGGGCGCATGGAGGCCTCCCAGGGAGTCTGCGCAATCCATTTTTCACCTCCCCCACCTCCAGAAGAAAAAGAGAGACAGTAAGAGACAGAGAGGGAAAAAGAGAGAGACTTATTGATTGTAAGCTCCTTGGGGCTGAGAAGAATTGCTGCAAAACCGAGTTTCCTGAAGGGGACCCCTAGACTCCTAAACAACTGAAAAAACGATCTAGTAAAAATAAAAGTCAACCAAAAGAATAACATGCAAATAAAACACCCCAGGAGCAAAACAAAGTTTAATTTGTGTGCATTGTTTAATGGACTGCTAAATTTACCATGCCCGCCTAGTCACATGACCTAGCCACGCCCGCCCACCCAGTCTGCCCCCCAACAGTCTGAGGGGCTGTGAATTGCCCCGCTATTTAAAAAGTTTGAGGACCCCTGCTTTAGGCCCTTGTTGAGTGAGAAGGGCTTAAACTAGTGGCCCAGCGAAATGTAGTGGACATAATATACTTGTCATTTGACAAGGTAGACCACAACCTTGATCACCTTAATGTAACTACATTTACATGGAAAGATGTAAGCAGGACCCTCCAGCAGTGGTTTATTTTAGGCTCAATAATCTTCAACATCGTAAACAATTGAAATGAGGGAATAGAAAGGGAACTCTTCACATTTGTAAATGACATTATACAGGTAAGAATAGCCAATACCCCAGAATAGGGGTCTCCAACCTTTCGGACCTCGGACTGCTAAATTCATAATTTTAAATCCCATGGACCACTAATGATCTGCCTAATGACCGGCTGGGTGAGCATTTATAGGTTGTCATGTGACTGGATGGGTGTGGCCAATTCAATGTCACGTCGAGGTGTGCTTCACCGGCCTCTACTTCCCCTTCCCCTCCCAGCCATTCCTCGCCTCCCCACCCTGGCTCCTTAGGGCCCCAACAGGAAGGTCCAGTTACTGGACCTAAGCAGTCACCATGAGTTGGCAAAACAGCTCAGTTCAAATTGGATCTGACCGAGAAGAAGGCTCAGTAGAAGCACCTCACTGAGGACTAGGAGCATAGGCTTTCCAAGCAGAGGGAAGACCCGCGAGCATGCAAGGCCAGGTACTGGCGCCTGAGGGCTCAGCAGGCTGAGATGGTCAGCCAGTTCCAGGCGATGAGGCAGTCCCACTGGAATGAAGCCGTCCGGCTCTTCGCCACCAGTGGCGCTTCCACCCAGCCTTTGCCCAAAACCCCACACCAGGAGGCTGCAGCAGACCCCAAATCGGAATTTCTGCCCTCTTCTGACCCTCACAAAAAGACCCCCAAGGGGGAGACTCTGCAGCAACACAAGCGTTCATTGCACATATGCAATGTACGTTCTGTACATTGTATGCGCTGTAGTTTGAGAACCCCTGATTTAGTGCAATATTAAAAATGCAATATAAAAATAAAAAAATAAAATATAATATATATATATATATATATATAAATCATCATCATCATCATGCATCTTAAGATACTTAGGATGCTGGCAGCAACTCATACCAACCATCAGCACCAGTCAATGGTATTTGTGATGCATTTTTGAATCTTCAGTTGACTTGAGTTTTATGTTTAATGAGTAAAGTAAATAATAAAATGAAATATACAATTTTTCTGCGGACCACCAAAATTTTCTTGCAGACCACTAGTGGTCCATGGACCACCAGTTGGTTACCGCTGCCCTAGAAGATAGCCTTAAATTCCAGAAGGATCTGGACAGTCTTGAACATTGGGCCTATCTAACAAAATGAAAGGGCTCAGGGGCTAGAACATTGAGCTTGTCAATCAAAAGGTCGGCAGCTCAGTGGTTTGAATCCCTAGTGCTGCCGTGTAACGGGGTGAGCTCCCGTTACTTGTCTCAGCTTCTGCCAACCTAGCAGTTTCGAAAGCACGTAAAAATGCAAGTAGAAAAAATAGGGACCACCTTTGGTGGGAAGGTAACAGCGTTCCGTGCGCCTTTGGTGTTGAGTCATGCCGGCCACATGACCACAGAGACGTCTTTGGACAGTGCTGGCTCTTCGGCTTTGAAACGGAGATGAGCACTGCCCCCTAGAGTCAGCAACGACTAGCATGTATGTGCGAGGGGAACCTTTACCTTTTACTAACAAAATGAAATTCAGCATAGAGAACTGTAGACATTGGGTGACATGAAAGCACTAGGTATTAGGCTAGCATTAGGTAAACTAAGGACAACATGATAGCATTGTTCTAATATTTGAGGGGCTGCCACAAAGAAGGGGTCAATGTATTCTCCAAAGCATCAGAAAGCAGGACAACAAGCAATGGATGGAAGCTAAACAAGGAGTGAGCCAACCTAGAACTAAGAAATTTTCTGACAGAACAATTAACCAGTGAAATAGCTTGCTTTCAAAAGTTGTGGCGCCCCATCGCTGGACAGCCACTTGTCTGAAATGGAATAGGGTCTCCTGCTTGAGCTTGGACTAGAAGACCTCCAAAGTGCCTTCCAATTTTACTATTCTGTTCTGATTTGATAAAGTAACACAGATGCTCTTGATTTTGCCATGCCTCAATTTGATGATAAGCCATGATGAGCACTCTTTGGGGCTGTACATGATACTAACTTTGCGAATTGGGCCTCACGATCAGGATTTCGTGTATTTTGTAAACCCAGACATGATTTCATTGAAAACTGGAGCAGAACACATTGTTCTAACTTGGCCTCTAAGATGGTTATTGAATCCAATTGTGGAGCTCCCTAAATGAACCTTGCAACTCATCCTAAACTAGATTGTTCATAAAAAGGTGAGGATTATGTGCCATCAAGTCATTGTCAACTGTGGGCAAATGAGAATGGATAGTAGTGGGGCATTTTGTTAAATGCTTTGCAGTAATGAAGATACACTGCAAAATTCCAAAAGTCTAAAGCAAGATGAAGTTAAGAGAATTCGCTTTCCGAGTAGTATGTTCTGCACTGAGTTCCAGGAGGTGGTAGATTGATAGTTTTAAAATTGTTCTGATAATTGGGGACTGAAATCTGCCTTTTCCTTGATCCCCTCCTTTCTTTCAGAATACAGGAACGGTATTTATCCTCCCGTTCTGGCTTCAGTAGTCTAGGAAATCATTCATTTAGCCCATAGAAAATGGTTATTCCCCAAAGGATTTTTTTCAAGCGTGCACTGGAATCTTAACCTTTTTATGTGATTCATTACCATCCTGCAATTTGTGGAAGATTAGAATAGAACGGAATACTTTATTGGGCTAAGTGTGATTAGACACACAAGGAATTTTGCTCTTGTATAGATTATTTTCGACAGTTGGGTGAAAGAACTGAATTCAAAGAAATTCTATCGCCTAAGAAAAAAGGGATGTGATCGCTGTAAGACTCTCAAGAAAATACCAAGGCCATAAACATAAGTGGGATTACTACATTTAAAATACGGATGTGGTTTGCCTATACAGAAATTGTGCAACTTGGTCAGCATGTGTACAGTATGTGCTATTATATGTGCCATTACAATATGTGCTATTATATGTGCCATTACTGTATACCGGAGAATCAAACTATTTCATTGAGGGCCACATCAGGGTAGGGTTGTTTCACCTGTGGAGTGGGTGGGCTTGGCCAGCTCAACATCACTCACGTTAGGGTGGTGGGCAGGGTAGGCCTGGTGGGATCCTTTGTCTCCAGTGGAGGAAGGCCAGAACAGAGAGTGCACCAAACCCTTGTCCTCCATCTGTTGGTGGCCAAGTGCAAAGCAGGATTTTTCTTCCTTCCCTTTTCTTCTTTTTCCTTCACTCTTCATTTTTCTTCTTCCTTCCCCTTTCCTTTTCCCTTCCTTGCTCTCTTCTCATCTTTCTTTCTTTGTCTTTCCTCTTTCCCTTTCTCCTCTCTTGTCCCTTCTTGGATGCTCAAATGCAGAAGGGGAAACATTTCTCCTTTTGTTTTGTTTTGCTTTTAGTTTGTTTTGTTAGCCCTCTGCCAGCAAAAATGGAGCTCGGGGAGATTAGAGGAGGTAATTGGGGGAGAGGGAGTCTAGCATTTAGCAATGACAGGAAAAGTTTCACCATGCCTGAGAAAGACGACTGCTTTTCTGTCACACGGCACAGCCTGTTCTCCTTTACTATGCTGACATCTTGAGCTCTGGTGATCTTTGAAAGTGACCAACCAGTGCTAGAGAGTTGATGCAAAGACCCAACAGATGTGGAACCTCGGGTAGGAAATGGAGCATGAGATTTCTGGGTTGTGGGAGGCCTTGGGTGGCTGGAGGCAGATGGTCTAGGTCCTAATGGTCTTCCCCACCCGAGCTACACCATGTGCACTTAATGACACTGCATTTGATTAACGAATGCATGGGGACAGCAAGGTGGTGTGGTCTGTTAGCAGCCTACGGAGCAGGCAACGGAGTCGGACAGCGATGAGGCTGAGGTGAGGCCAGGGCCATTGGGAAATGAGGTGCAGACTCCAGAGCCTGATAGTAGTGAGGCAGAGGAACAGGAGGAACCTGTTCCTAATGCACGCATGAGAAGAGCTGCCAGAAGGCAAGAGCAGCTTGGGAGTAGGCTTTAAACAGACCAGCACCGGCGTTTGAACCTTGCTGGAAAACAATGTTGGTAGCTGCATCTTCTGCTTCGTCTACGTCTTGCCTTTATTTTTGTGACTTCTGAACGTTTGCCAAGAAAGGCCTTTGGCAGCCTAATTGGACCAAGGTTTGCAACAGGACCGAGGAATTTGTGTTGGGAGGCATTTTTTTGAGTAGAACGACGCTGGGAATGAAGTAATTCTCAGCTGTTCGGATAAAGTTTGTTTTTGCACGGACTGAGTTTCCTACTACCTACTTGGGCCTGGGTCACAACACAAGGATGGAGATATATTCACTTAATATGACTCAGTTAATGACCTCCTGGATTATGAGGTACAGTGGCGCAGTGGTTAGAGTGCAGTACTGCAGACTACTGCTGGCTGTCTGCAATTTGGCAGATCAAATCTCACGAGGCTAAGCCTTTCATCCTTCCCACGGGGTCAAAATGAGGACCCAGATTGTTGGGGGGAAATATGCTGACTCTGTACACTGCTTAGAGAGGGCTGTAAAGCACTGTGAAGTCTAAGTGCTAATGCTATATTGACCATCATTTGTGTTGTAAATTGTACCTTGAAGGTATCTTTTATTACACTGAGAGCATACGCACCAAGACAAATTCCTTGTTGTCCAATCACACCTGGCCAATAAAAAATTCTATTCTATTCTATTCTGACTGTTATGGGCAGGCTTCATTATGGTCATAATTCAAGGACTACCTGTAACAAGACAGCATGTTATGTATATGTCCCAGCAGTCAGGTGCATAGGCCTACTTATGGTTGGGCTTACTATTGCAGATGAATGTGGATTCCCACAAACAATTTGCCATGCTTAGCAGGGAGGAAAAAGTGTTTATTGATTTACAGGAAGAGAAAGCACTTCTGGTTGCCTAACATTACAAACCAAAATAAAACAAATAGAAAGATAGTAAGTACAATTCAGATTCTAGGCAGATGCAAGTGGCTAGGCCTCAGTCTTGTGGTATCATCTGTAATGAGTTTGAGAAATAGAAGGCGGTCTTGGTGCAGTTAGTTTAGCCACTAGCACTGATGTTACCTAGTTGTGTAATGAAACATCTTCAAGAAAACAACCAAGCTCAGAGAGCACCAAGGACCCTAGCACCAACCCTGAGCTACAAATATTTTCTCTTATTGGTAGCTTAGCCACTCCAGCTAAGTCAGCTGTGATGGTGGCCTCTTTGAGAGGTCACCTATCAACTTGTTTCTAACAGGTCCTTTTCAGAGGTTGTTGACAGCCTGGCTGCCCCCCTCCATTAGCTATCTATGGTGGTATCTGCTGCTCGGAGGGTCATCACTCCTGGCCTAGCTTTCAAATGAGCTTTAAGGCTCTGTCCAGCGCTTGGAGACCCTTCTTTCGCAGCGAGAGTTCCGCTTGGCAAGGCCGCCCAGATCTGCGGATCTTCCTCCTTCCTGCAGCCAGGAAGGCCTTTGCGCGGCTTCACCCCCGCGATCTCCGCCTCAGCCGGCTCTTTCCAGCTACTTCCCGGCCTCCAGAGCCGCTGAACGCGGAGCCCCACCCCCGTCCCCGGGCTGGGAAGGCCAAGACCGCCGGGGCTCCTCTTCCCGGCCGGCCGCCTCCTCTCGCGTCAGCCACCGCTTCCCGCCTGGCTGCTCTTGCACTCTCCCTGTCCCCCGGCAGCCTCCACCGGAAGTTACGTCCCGACTTCCGTTTCCGAGCTCTGCGGTTGGCCCGAGCGCGCGGTCCCGGAAGTGCGTCATTGCGCGGGGCCGGCGGAGTGATGGCGGCCGAGGGAGACGTCGAGCTGGAGCTGGAGGCCGAGCCCAACGGCTCCGCGGTCGGCGGAGATGGCGCCGGAGGGCGACCAGCCGAGAAGCCGCGAAAACACGACAGCGGCGCGGCGGATCTGGAGCGCGTGACCGACTACGCGGAGGAGAAGGAGATCCAGAGCTCCAACCTGGAAACGGTGCGGGGTGGTGGGGAGGAGGAGGAGGAAAGGGTCCCGCTCAAGTCTAGGCAGGCGGCCGGCCTTGCAGTTCCTTTGAATGGCCCACAGACACCGGCTTACGCGCCATTTCTTTTTCTTGGGCTGCATTCATGTGGACTGGAATATTACTTCCCGCCCCCACCCCTATTAATTCAACTTCTGTCCATATTCCCAGGCGCTAGAAGGTAACCATGTATCTGTGCACCCACAGCGATGTAGATGAGGTTAATTCATACTTCTCGACATACAATCTATCCCATAATTAAGCTTATACTTAATTCTCTACATCACCCCTGCATTCAAATTTATTTAATTTCTGTAGTACCCAACTCAACTAATTCTGGGTAGTTTACAATTCTAAAATTGTAAAACAATTTTAAAAATAAACATATTAACAAAATAAATAAGCACAAACATCTATGCCCTTCTTTTTCTTGTATTAACATGGCCTTTGCCATATTCTCTTAAAATTTAGAAACTGTTTACTGTTTTAGACAAACCTAAGTAATTTTTTCTAAATATGTAAATTACAAGTCATAGTATGCCATGGTTTTAGCCAGCTTAAATCTTTATAGCATATATTTTAGACTTCTGCTCCCAAGTAATGACTTTACAAATTTTAATATGCTGTTGCCCCAGAAATCTTTATTTGGAATTTTACTGCCTATACAAATCTGACCTAATTTATCTGAGAAATCAGATTATTTTTCTGGGGTACCTCTTACACAGGAATTCTGCAGAATAGAATTATTTTATTCCCTGACTCAGGTTTATTGGAACTCCTGCTGTGCATGGAGATTTCCATACTGCAGTTTCAAGTGGTTCCACAATGAAGAACCACTGAAAAGAGACAGGAAGAGTTCAAAGAAATTTTAAAACTCTTTGATTATGTGAAACTTTCTATAATGCCTGCTGCATAATCTGTTTTTATATATGCAAACTTTTCAGATGACTAAGCTTTCCTTTTGTTTAAATTTTCCTAGGCCATGTCTGTGATAGGGGACCGAAGGTCTAGAGAGCAGAAAGCAAAGCAGGAGCGGTGAGTGCTTGAACAATTCCAAACTTCTGTTCCCAAAGAGCAGCATGGGGCTTATAAGTATAAAACTATAGAATTCAACTGATTTCCTAGGTAGAAATTATGGCTGTGAGTTTAAGGGTGGTAGCGAACAGATCAAAAGAGAGTAGAACAGATTTATTTCAGCTATGACAAGTAAGCTCAAACTACAAGAGCAGATCAATTTGTAATGCCAAGTTCATTTCAAATGAATTTTAAATAAGCACACTTCTAAAAGGGAAATTATTTGAGTTTAGTAAAGGATATAGAAAACATCCCATGTCAGTTTAACAGAGTTGGAACGGACCTTGTAGTCTTCTAGGCCAACCCCTGGCCAAGCAGGAGACCCTAAAGAAGTTGTCAAAGAACTTCAGGGTATGCCAACCTTCCTGAGTATTCCAACTACTGCCAAGACAGAGTGATATAGAATGGTAGGTTTTGCATTTGCCTGGGAAATAATATTTAATGTCTATTTTTTTGCTATTGGAAGACCAAACCTAGGCTTTTTTGGGTTCTGTTATATAGGCAGTATTATTTGTTAAGTTCCATCTGGCACACTTGTAGGGAAAGAGGGGACAGAAGGACTGTACTCTTGTCTGGATGAATATAATCTTGAACTGTTTCTCTTCGTTGTAGAGAAAAAGAGCTGGCAAAAGTCACCATCAAGAAAGAGGATCTGGAATTGATTGTAAGTCTAGCATAGAACTTAAAAGTTGCCTTGACTTTAACAAGAGATATTTGAAATCTCAGAAAGTTCTGCGTGGATACCTGCAACTTGTACTGGCTAAAAATTTTCTTATCTTTTTTTTAGATGAATGAGATGGAAATATCTAGGGCAGCAGCAGAACGCAGCTTACGAGAACACATGGGCAATGTGGTGGATGCACTAATCACTCTTACCAATTGAGAACTCTGTGCTGGGTGTAATTCTGTGGAGAAAGTAAAAAATATGCCTTTGGAGGGCAGGGTAGGCACTGTATGACAAATTTTGAAGTTATTAAATCAAGTGTGATTTTCTAATTTACTGTGTTATATATAGATTGATGCAGATTAACCAGTTATCTTCCCCCAATTAATTAATTAAAAAGATTTTAAATCTTCCCTTCAAGAATTTTACTGAACTTCACATTTTTTACATATGCAATTTTTAAATTAAAGAAAATCAGAAAAAGGCTATCAGATTCTTGTGACTGATCTTTTCAAGGTAAAGAGGAACATCTGGAGATAGAAAAAATAAACTTTATTCCCAACTTTATCATTACTTGTACCCATTTTAGTGGTGATTTACCAAATTCAGTGGGGCCAGACTGATCTCAAAGAGATCATGAGCTATTCTGTTTCCCAAACTGCAGCTGTAAAACCAACCGTGGCAATGTGAGACCAACAGATTCCAAAATAAAAATGAAACAATCAAATGTTATCTGGAAAGTGAATTTCTATAAATTACATTGTATTAGCTCTAATGTTATTTTATTTGCAAACAATCCTCTAATGCTGTCACTGTTCTATCAATAAGAGCAGAACAAGGAGGGGGCTATTTCCCTGTTAAAGGCAAACTGGCTTCACACAAGCACTTGAACGATGTTTGCATGATGTTCATATGGTTCATTTAGTAAATTATAGAAACAAATAATGGCTTAGCATGTTTCATGAAAGCTGCTTTCCAGCCTTTTCTAGCACATCTATCTTTAACTTGTATGCAGCAATACAGATTTACTTGAAAGAGTTTTTGTATGACAGGATCAGATCATCAAACCACCAGGATAACAGCACTTTTCAGTCTTAAATTAAGATAAATGGGTCATTTAATAGTTTGCGCCCCCCCCCCACTATTTAAACAGTGTTCCTATAAAGAGCAGTTGTCTTTACAGTCAGTCAAAATTAGAAATGGGACTGCAAAAGATCTAAAGGAAAGTCCGTTAAGCTGAAACAGCGCCAGCTTAGTCGATTCAGGCTAATAAAAATATTTTGTGGTCACAAGTAACTAAGTAGTTGAGCCAGAGCTAAAAGAGGGATCTGGATGATCCTTCCCCATTCAAGTCACTTTCCGCTTCTTAGCAGAAGGTCTCTCAAAGACATCCCGCACGCCAGCTGCCTTCTGCTTGAAGAACTTTGTATTCTGGGCACTCTCCTGCCCCCAAGCAGAGTCGAAGGAAGTTGTGTCCTGGTCCACTAGGTGGGTGTATTTAGTCCGTCCAGAACGCCCAAAGTTCTTCACCTGGATAGCAAAGAGAAGAAAGTGTGGGAAAGATTGAGATGAGGTCTCTGGAATTGCTCACCTGGCCCATATGCTGTCCTGAGAATGCTGGTGGGAGTCACAAAGCTTATCCTGACTCCAATCTGCAACTGGGCTCCTCTCCCATTTACCTGCATGACTTTAGGTAAGATTGTCTTGTTGAAGTGATCCTCTAGAGTTGGTGCACTGAAGTCCCTCTTGTACACATCCTCATCTTCATCCTGAAGAAGCAAGAGCACACCTGAGCACAGGGAAGTCTGACAACTATTGGGGATAGGAAAAAGACCCCAACATTCGTTTGCAGGGAAGATAAAATTGATGGGGACAAAGCTGTTATTACAGAGGATGACAAAGGGCAAATCTGGCTGTTGAACAGATATTTGATTCTCTTTCAGTTTTGGGGCAAAATGCTTACCATGAAGAAGGCACCGCGGTGATAATATTTCTGCAGGAACTTGTATTTGCCCTTCACGGCCTTATTGGTGATGACCTTGCCATTGGCTCGGAGCTCAGCCCGGCGTTCCTCCTCAGTCAAATTCCGTACACGTTCAATCTCTGCTTTCTCCTTCTCCATCCTATATAGAATAAAAACTTATAGCCACACTCTCTCCATCCCTCCTGATGTTTGATAAATGACTTTTACCAAATCCAGCCTTTTATTGTCAATGCACCACATCTCTACAATGAAATTGAATTTTAGCAGCTTGCAGATCTCTTAGCTCACAGAAGGTTGCCAAGCGGCCATAGGGCTTGTCCAGTATTACAACAGCCTAATTTTGTGTTCCTGACAGCATAGAAAGCTTTTTTGTGAAGATTTTTCTTTAAACACCCCAAGAGTCAGATCATATCATTATGGGATTTACAATACCCCCCTTGATAATTTCTCTAGAACCAAGAACTGATAGACCAGGCATCACTATTACGGCCCTTGACCAACTGCCGATGTAGTCTTATGCATATGAAGGCCTTTCACTGTTGCAGCCTGAAGAGATGGATATGGTGCTAGATAAAATGCAACTTACAGCAATAGCACTTAGACTTTTACACCGCTTCATAATGCTATCCTTGCGATTTCTCCCTTGCTGTTCCTAGTTCATCACATTGGATGGGAGGAATCTAGTTGTTCTGAGAAAGCAGAAACTGCAACTTGAAAAGGGAACAATCCATAACTATATCATGAAGCTTTCTACTCGTGATGCTATTCTCTGGGATTGGAACCATCTGCTCCTTTTTAATACTCACTTCCAGGCCAAGATGCTTAGGAGTGGCTGCCCTATGATCTCCGGCATGCTCGGCATTTGGGGCAGACTATTTTCAAGTCACCTTGAATGAAGTAGCTTGATTGGGAGATCTCTCTCCCAAGCATATTACCTAGGTTGACTCCCCACAGAGCCTTTATATTTGCTGAATTCTATATTTTGCCATCCTTGTTGCCAGTAATAAGGTTTAGTATTTCCAGCGCATGAGCAGCTCTGCTGTCCTTTTAGAGAAACTGAATAAATCTCCTGCAGGCTTTTGCGCAGTTTGGCAAACTGACTTATGAATCCCCTATTAAGCTACAATAGCTCAAAGCAGGAAAAAAAACTAGAAGCCTGAACTGTCTAGAAAGGTGAGCAAATTCTGTACCATCCTGTTTGGTGTTACACATTTGAGAGTGTAATTATTAATTCTTCTAACTAAGCTAAACCAGCTACAGGTACCGGAACAGACTTGTAAGTGGATCACAAGCTTCCTAACAAACAGAAAGCAGCAGGTGAAGCTAAGCAAGATCACATCAAATACCTGTACAATTAGCACAGGGCCCCCCCAAGGCTGTGTGCTCTCCCCACTTCTCTCTGTATACCAATGACTGCATCTCCAATGATCCATCTGTTAAGCTACTGAAGTTCGCAGATGACACAACAGTGATTGGTCTCATTCGAGACAATGACGAATCCACATATAGACGAGAGGTCGAACGACTAGCCTTGTGGTGCAACCAAAACAATCTGGAACTGAACACACTCAAAACCGTAGAAATGGTGGTAGACTTTAGGAGAAACCCTTCCATACTTCCACCTCTCACAATACTTGACAACACAGTATCAACAGTACAAACCTTCAAATTTCTGGGTTCTATCATATCGCAAGATCTCAAATGGACAGCTAATATCAAAACATCATTAAAAAGGACAACAAAGAATGTTCTTTCTGCCAACTCAGTAAGCTCAAACTGCCCAAAGAGCTGCTGATCCAATTCTACAGAGGAATTATTGAGTCTGTCATTTGCACCTCTATAACTGTCTGGTTCGGTTCTGCAACCCAACAAGAAAAACACAGACTTCAGAGGATAATTAGAACTGCAGAAAAAATAATTGCTACCAACCTGCCTTCCATTGAGGACCTGTATACTGCACGAATCAAGAAGAGGGCCGTGAAAATATTTGCAGATCCCTCGCATCCTGGACATAAACTGTTTCAACTCCTACCCTCAAAACGACGCTATAGAGCACTGCACACCAGAACAACTAGACACAAGAACAGTTTTTTCCCGAAGGCCATCACTCTGCTAAACAAATAATTCCCTCAACACTGTCAGACTATTTACTGAATCTGCACTACTATTAATCGTTTCATAGTTCCCATCACCAATCTCTTTCCACTTATGACTGTATGACTATAACTTGTTGCTGGCAATCCTTATGATTTATATTGATATATTGACCATCAATTGTGTTGTAAATGTTGTACCTTGATGAACGTATCTTTTCTTTTATGTAGACTGAGAGCATATGCACCAAGACAAATTCCTTGTGTGTCCAATCACACTTGGCCAATAAAATTCTATTCTATTCCAATTATGCTGCTAACTTAATCTATACAGTTGCATCTAGCACATGGCGCACAAACTATCTTTTTCTCCCCTCCCATTTTGATTCCATCAACCATGGAATTTTTCTGTTCACTACCTTGCAAAAACATGATTTCGCTACCACCTGGAAAATCTATCCCAAAAGATGGTAGTGTAGACCAGCTCTTCAGCTCCATCAAAGTTTATCTATGGAAACCTATAAAAAGAATGAATGAATAAATGATGATTTTTGTTAAATATTAATGATGTAGAGTTTTAGTCATAAATGTGGACTGTGGATGGTCACATCCGTGACAAAGATGGTGTTCTTGTGATGCACAAC
This sequence comes from Ahaetulla prasina, assembly GCF_028640845.1. Taxonomy (NCBI): domain Eukaryota; kingdom Metazoa; phylum Chordata; class Lepidosauria; order Squamata; family Colubridae; genus Ahaetulla; species Ahaetulla prasina. The sequence continues at coordinate 317,352 of NC_080551.1, read as the reverse complement.
CTACAAAGAAATTAATCTTTTAAAGATTACCTGAAGAATTTTGACTGAAAGTTTGTAAGAGGAGCAAAATTTTAGAAGTTCAGTGTGGCTGGGGGCACAGACTGGATGCCTGATCTTCAGTGAATTCCTGACAAACGTATGAACTTGAGAAACCACATTCTCATTTGTTGAGTCAAATAAGTATGTGATGAAATGAACAGGTTCCATAGACTTGTAACATTCTTCAAGTCCATCCCCTGCCCAAGGAATGAATCCGTGTATGACACAATGAGGACTATGGATCTGAAACTTAATTCATAAAATATCAAAGGGAAAGGTGAGCAAAAGGAGTTGTGCCAAAAAGGTGAAAGCAAGAGGAAGTAATAAATCTGTGTACCTCCTCTACTTACTAAAAAGGTGAAAATGGATGGGGAAATTTTAAAATGTGCAAATGATAACATATTTGTTGTACATTTGGTTACAAGAAGTAAATGTCTTTGACTTTACTACCTGTAAATTGGGTGTATCAGAAGAAAGAAGCTCCATGCCAAGACACTACCGGCTTAAGCAGCAGGTAAAACAAGAAGCACCAAGAATGAACGAACGCTGACAAGACACCCTTGGAGTAGAACACCAGGTCCAATTCTGCTTGCCACAATACAAAAGGGATGCTGAGCAACAAAGATGGCGATTTTGCTTGGATGCAAAATCCTGACAAGTGCTGATAAGAACTGTGTATTTTTAGCCTAAAGAGAAGGCTAATGAGAGAGAAAACAAGTGCTCTTCCACAGTGGAAGGCTCAGCACTGGGAAGAGAATGGGGATAGGGTAGGATAAGAATGGAAGGTTTACAAGGTGAAATCCAGCCTAGTTTACATAAGGAAGAATTTCTTGACTGTGAGAAGCAGTGGAATAGTTGCCCCCCTCCCCTTGAACTAACAAGTTTTCAAGAAAAGAGAGGAGAGCCATTGATCTGGGATGCTCTGAGGATACCCACTCTGGGAAGGGGGTTGGGAGTGAGGCTGAAAGGTATAACAGACTTAAAAGGGGGAGGGGGAAAGGAGAGGAAGGGAACACAAGCAGAGACTGAGGAAATGAGCAGAGAAGGCCCAGTCAAAAGCATCTGGGCAACAGAAGAAAAGGATATTATTATTGTGGAGGTGTGGTACCTTTTTCAAGCCAGCCAGAAAATCTGGATCATTCCTTTCTGCACAACGTTACTGAACTTTCAGAGAAGTGCCTTAATAACAGTGGAAAACTTCAGTTATTCAGACATCTGCTGGAAAGCCATTTCAACCAAGACTGCCCAAAGATTTCTTGTAACTGTTGCTATTTAATTTTTTAAAAACTAGAGAAGAGTCAAAGAGATTGGCTGCTCAAAGAAGTAAAAGCAATGAGTAGATTAGGAAGTCACCACAACATTTTGAGTCTAAGATACAAGAGAGAGAAGAGATTGGAGCATAGCCATACATGCATATTAGATTTCAAAAAAAGTCAATTTCAACAAGTTTGAAGAAGTATTAGGCGACAGTATCCCTAAAACCTTAAATCCTTAAAACAAAAGGAGCACAACTGGGTTGGAAACTTCTCAGAAATACAGGTGGTCTTCTGTTTACAACCAGTAGTTCAGTGACTGTTCAAATTTATGTGGAATGCTGCCCCTTGCAGCATTCTTGTGGTCATGATAATGATTTCAATGTTCCTTCCCAGTTTCCCAGAAGCAAAGTCAATGGGGAAACTGACAAGAACTCAGAAGTTAAGCAAGGTCATATGAGGTCACATATTCCTCCCTAAAGACAGCAACCAGAATTGTCAGGGAATGCTGATACTGTCATGCATTCATGTGATCACATGCTTTCTGACATGCCTCTGTCCTGTATCAATGAGGCTGGAAAGATTCCCCCTGTTGCAACTACAGTGCTAATAGGTAAACTGTTAAACATATTGTGCAAGATTGCCAACAATGTGAGTTCTCTGCATGAAGCAACACCAGACAAATGTCTGGATAGCTGAATTGGACAGCCAATTACAAGGCCACTGATCAGCTGTTTGGCAATGTGACAAGCTACTTTGGGAGGTGCTAGAGTTGCTTACAAAGGCTGAATGGCCCCTCCATCAGAAAGGTGTAGCATTGGAATCCCATACTGGGATGGGGGCTGGATAAAAAAAAAGCAGGCAGTAAATAACTTGGCATTAACAATCCTCCTCCTCTTGTGAGGAGAGAAGGTTTTAACTTTTTTCCCAATCAAAGCTCTGATTATACTTACGCCTCACGTTCCTCACGATCTCGCTTGATTCGCTTCAATTCTCGCACTTTCCAAGCTTCATACTCTTCTTCATCATTTTCATCATCAGTATCCAAAGCATCAAGGGCTGCCAAAGAACGCCTGTTCTCCTCCAATTCCTTCTTGGCTTCTTCTTCTACAATCTGCAGCAATTTAGGGGAGAGAAAGCCTCCTGAAGGACCACATTCCTTGTGTCTCAATCACCTGCTCCTTCCTTTCCCAATACCTTCAGAGTGTACTTGCGCCTCTCTTCAGCCATACGTTTGGCCTCTTGCTCCAGTTCCTTCTGTTTCAGTGCCTCTGCTTCTCGCTCCTGGACTGTGATTCGGTCCTTTCTGCAACAGATATTTGTGCCATTGAATAATATCCAAATTAAATATTTTCTAGAAGAAAGCTTTATTAGAATTCACACCCATTGTGGGAAGAAAAATGCCTTGGAAGGTACCCAAAGTGGAGGTGTAATTATATGCCACCAACATTTTAAAAGAAAAGCTGTGAAATACCACTCAGGCTCAAGAAATCAATGCCCACTGTCACCTCCTCCCCTTCCTTTTCTTAATTTTTTTAAATTTGCATTTATATCCCGCCCTTCTCCGAAGACTCAGGGCGGCTTACACTATGTTAGCAATAGTCTTCATCCTATTTGTATATTTATATACAAAGTCAACTTATTGCCCCCAACAATCTGGGTCCTCATTTTACCTACCTTATAAAGGATGGAAGGCTGAGTCAACCTTGGGCCTGGTGGGACTAGAATCTGCAGTAATTGCAGGCAGCTGTGTTAATAACAGACTGTCTTACCAGTCTGAGCCACAGAGGCCCCCATTTTGCAGATGATATGGTTTTTATAATTGAGGAACCTCTAAAATCAGCCCCCAAAGTGATTAAAAAAATAGAAGAATTTTGCACACTGGCAGGTTTAAAAATTAATTTTAAAAAATCTAAATTGCTAACAAAAAACCAAGAGAAAATAGTATGAATATTCAGATAACAAAAAAATAATAATCTAGGGATTTGGCTAACAGCAAGAGGTTCCTCAATCAAAAAGGACAATTATGAAAAATTAATACTGCAAATTAATGGAACTTGCTTGCGAATGAAGACAGGTTTAAGACGTGGTTCAGTTTCATCTTCACTATCTGTATACTCCTCATATTCAGACTCAGTTTCAGACTCCTCCCCAGAACGGCCTTCATCTTCCAGTTCCATCACTTCCATCTCCTCATTCTTGCGTTCCTGAGCACGCTGGCGCATCATATTACGTCGACGTTCAATTTCCTGTTAAGGAGGGATAAAGGGAAAAGGTTATCATGTGTCCATGCACCCCCTACCCCATTCCAACCAGTCAGTTATCAATTTATGGGTATATTAAAATTACACAAGTATAGGACCTTTACATGTCAAATGGTCCAGATCCAACTCCTGGAATCTCTAGCAAAAGCTGAGGAAAAATGGCCAAGATTCTAGATGTTGCCAGTCAGAACACTGGGCTACTGGATACGCTACAAAAATATTCCCCCACATTTCTAAATTCAGCTGGGCTCATTGCTGCTGCTCTTGCAAACCTCCAAAATTTATTCAAAGGTGCAGTCCAATGCCAAACGCCACACTGGCTCTTCCGCCTGCACATACCTCATCGTCTACTTCTTCCTCTTCTTCCTCACTGGTGTCCTCACGCTCCACATGCCAAGCTTCACCCTCAACTTCAGAATCGCTCTCCCCCACCACTTCTGGCTCCACAATCTTGCGGTGCCTTGCCAGCCTGGAAGACAAAGGTCATTTTCCTCTCTCTGCCTCTGCTGGGTTGCAAAAAAGCCTCCAGGCATGGCCTAGATAGCCTGGCTGCCACTCACTTCTCTTCCACATCCTCGCTGACGCGGTTCTGCAGGCGGCGCAGCCGGGGGTCGCTGGCCAGCTCCTCCTCCTGCTCCTCGGGCTCCAGCTCCTGCTCCTTGGCTTTCTTAATGAACTGGAACTCCTCGTCTTCCTCGTCGGAGGACTCCATGGGTGCATAGTCGGGGCGTTTCCCCGAGACGTACCGCTTCACCTTCACCTTCTCCATGGAAATCTCCCCTGGAATAAACGGGCGGGATTCAGGCTTTCCAGCTGAGTCCAGCACCCCCTCTTCCTTCCCCTCCGCCTCTCCCCGCCGAGGACCCCCCCTCCCGCCCCCTCCTCACCCTTCTCGTTGCGGACGGGCACGGCCCCCGCCGTGGACTGGATCGGGGGCTGCTTCATGAGGGCGCTGCTGGAACCCGACATGGTGACGGTGGGGAGGGCGCGAGGAAGGACGGCTGCTCGTCCGCCCCGCGTAAACACAGGACTGACGGGAGATGGGCTTCCGTTTCCGGCTGCTGCTCTGACCCGCTTCCGCTTCCGGGGACCGTGGGGGCGGAGCCTCGGCGCCCTTTTCCGAGGTGGGGCTTAAGCGGGGCAGCCCTTCTGGAGCGGCACCCGAAGTCTCCGTGGTGTTGCTCCGGCTTCGGAGTCCGGAGGGCGAGCTCGCGTGAGGGGGGATGGAAGCGCCTAAAGCCCGTGGTGAGGGGCGGCGGCGGCTCGGTGCCTCTGCTCGGCAGGAGGATCGGCGCGTGGACGGGACGGCCGGTCGGTTGCGAAGGAGCAGCCGGACATCTTTCTGACCGGAAAAAGAGGAATTATTCAACAACGGTTATTCACCAATCTGGAAACAGCGGCACACGTGTTTAGAGGGAATAATAAAATCTACTTGGCAAGAAAGAATTGCAGCAATCACATTTTCTATTTCAAGGGGTTCAAATTCCAAGCCCCACAAGGTATATTTAATGGCTGGCATGGACTAGTAAGGAGTCGTATATAATCCAGCAAAGGGGCAAATATTAAATTCAAGAATTTCCAAGATTTAAAAGAGCAAGGTGCCCCCCCCCCATTCCAAGTTTCAAATTGTACTGCCGAGCTATTTGCCTGAGTGGATTTCAGCGTGGATTATATTTCCGTCATCTTAATGGAAGACCTACCAGAAGGGTTGCAGATGTATTTGGGTGGGTGTACACTTTTTTCCCTTGAAAATATTTAATATATTGGAATTATTTAGCAACTTGTTAAAAGTTTGGGATAAATAAAGAAAAGGAATAACTCCATATGTCTCCTTTCTTGATTCCTTATTGAATGTCTATTTTATGAGGAAGGACTAAAATTTGCTCAGTGCAGACACAATAATCTATTTAGATTACAATATTTCATTGAGCAAAATTAAGATCTCTCCAGCCACATGCTATTCCAACCTTGAGTAATTTAAGATGGATTCTTTAAAAAACTTGAGAAGACTCGTCGTTTGGCTGGCTTTGGTGCTGGGACTTTCTTCATCGTACACTTTTATACAAACTTATTTTCAAAACAGAACTATGTTCTTATTGTTTAATGTTAAGGAAAACACACCATTAGAAAAATTTTCTGCAATTGTGTATTCAGCATGGGCTTTACCTGTTTTTGTGGCCCGGGAGAAAAACAGAAGAGCAGCTATTTCTGAGTGCTGCTATTTGTTTGGTGAAGATCTCCAAACTTTTGAATAAAGATGTCCGAGAGGTTCCAAGGACACCTTTCAATTAGGTTGTTTTCTACTAAACGTGAAAGAAAACACATTTTCAGTTTGTGCATGCTCAAGTAAATTTCAGAATTCAGTTTGAATGCCAGAAGTTCTTTTCTCAAATTGCTTACACACTTCCTTTATTTGCAGATATTGGCAGGTTCGCCTTCCCTGATATAGCCAGAATGCAAAAAACGTTTCATCCCACAATAGTAGAGTTTATAGCTCAGGATGTTGTGGGAACCCAGCCATTATTTTGGTATGTGTGAAGTAAGCCATCATGAGAAGCCAGGCTGAGTGGCTCGGGACAAACTACCAGGTTCCGAACTCTGGCCTACTGTAATACTGGTCTGTCTGTCTGTGTAGGTAGATTTCTGACCTGGTATTGGAGAGGGGAAGAGAATGACCACTAGTCTGCTGGGTTAGGGCAGAGATCAGTGTCTATCCTTTTAACAACCAGCTTTGCTGTGTTAATGGGCGTTTCCAGTGCAGAGAACAGATGACGGTGCTCAGCAGGCCACTTCCTGTGTAGTAGAGTTCATTCATAGCAAGGCCTAGGATCCAATCTGCTAGGAATGTTTATTTGTGGTATGAAGCCCTCACCTTGCCAGGTGCTGTGATTTCCAATATCAAATAACTCAGTTCTACTAGGCCAAGGGATGGTTTCCTGCTGGGCTGGGGCTTTGTTCAGAGACTACTTAGTTGCTTGTGAACATCAAGAAACTCACAGAGAAAGTTTTTTGGTGTTCTTTGTGTGGAGCCCAATTTCCAAGCTCTTCAGAAGTAAAAAGATGTTAATATGAAAACAGTCGGGGCTGTGGCTGCCCATGTGGAGGGTCTTGAGGAGAAATGCAGGAGGGGGGACATCTGCTTCACAGCAGAGGGAGCTCAGCTCGGGATGTACCTCCTCCAGTTTTCACTGTTCCTTTATAACTACCTTCCTGGCTGGCCTTGATCCAGGTCAGCTAAGATCAGCCTTCTGGGATGCAAAGTCTTGGCAGCATGCTGGCTGCAGACACTGATTGCAGGCTGGCTTCCCCTGGCAGGTTGACTAAGGTGAAGGTCAACAGTTTCTGGTTTGGCAGGTCTTCATATTAAGCAACATGCCATGTTAAAAACATGGTCTGGTTATTTGGGCACAGTACTTTGTGTGACATAGGAATTCTAGTTTCCTAACATGGGTAAAGTTGAAGATTAGTTTGTTGTGTAAACCTAACCTTTGCTTGACTGGCTTCAAAGCAACTCTTTTATTTGTACTCATCTACAAAGGAAGAATTACAATGCTGGTAGCCAGTTTTTGTTTTTTTTTAAAGAACATGACTCAAGAATAGAAGATTGTTAATGATGGTCCCTGACTCTGGAAAGTATATGAATAAGCATTCTATCAGGACATACTAGTATTAGATAAAAATGCACAATTCTCTTTTCTAAAATTGTAGCCTGCTTTACACATAATGCTATTCCTGGATTTAGTTTTCTTTACTATGGTTTGTGTTAAGTTCGGGAAGTAACGAGGCTGGAGACCAGGGTAGGGACAACAGCTCTTTAATATATGGTGAACCCAGCAACCTGGCTGGGGAAAAACAACCCTTTATATACTGTTTAACCGGCGGCTTCAACCAATCAGCAACGTGCTTGTTTCCCGCCTAAATATTTAAAGATACATAACACTCCTCCCCTCCCAGAAAACACTTTACCATTATCTACATATTATTTACATGTTATTTTTCGACGTAGTCACGCAAATAACCTGGGCGTCTCCTAATTCTTTCGGACCTGCGCGGTTCAGTCCTGGGTGGTGTTTTGAGCTGGTCGGAGGGGCTTTTTTCTCCTCCCAGCTCTTTCTCTAGGCCATCGGGCCCTGGATTACTGGCAGTCTCTTTTTCTTGGCCCTCCGGCCTTGGATTACTTTTGGAGTTTTCCCTGCTGTTTCCGTCGGGAACCTGATGGCGTCGCTGGACCTCCGGGACCTCAGCTAAGTCTTGCGCCTCCCCCGGGTTATGGTCAGCTGTGGGTTCAAATAATGAGTAGTCATGATCTGTCTCATTTAGCTCGGGTTGTTCAGCTATTCGTTTCCTTATCTGATCTATGTGGCGCCTCCATACTCGGTTGTCTTGTAACTCGACCAAGTATGACTTTGGACCGGTTGCTTTTATGATTTGCCCTGCGAGCCAACTTGGGCCGTCCCCATAGTTGCGGGCCCACACTCGGTCGCCTATGCCCATTTCTCTCGTTTTTTCTAGTTCCCCCTTGTAACCCTCTGGTGTGTAATGGGGATTCAAACGGTCAAGTGGGCACCGGAGCTTCCGTCCCATCAATAATTCGGCTGGGCTTCTGCCTGTAGCAGTGCTTGGGGTTCTGTGCTGAACGGCCAGAAAGAAATCTATCTTTGTTTGCCAGTCACCTGGCTTGAGCCTGGACAATGCCTCCTTAGCGCTCCGGACGGAACGCTCTGCAAGGCCATTCGACGCAGGGTGGAAAGGCGCAGAGAGGGCATGTCGGATGCCCTCCTCTGCCAAGTATTCCTCAAACTGGGCTGCCGTGAATTGCGGGCCGTTGTCGGACACCAGAGTGTCGGGCAACCCGTGGGTTGCGAATAGGTGGCGCAGGGCTGCGATTACTGCCTCGGCCGTAGTGGATTTCATGAGTATGATCTCCAACCATTTAGAGAATGCGTCGACAACCACTAGGAAGGTTTGGCCGTGGAAAGGGCCAGCAAAATCAATGTGGATTCTTGACCAGGGCCCTTGGGGTTTTTCCCATTCCCTGACTGGGGCCGTTGGGGGTAGAGGTCTGGACTCTTGGCAAGCCTGGCATTTCCCTACCCTCTCAGCAATCTCTGAGTCCATGAGTGGCCACCACACATAGCTTCTTGCCAGCCCCTTCATCCTTACGATCCCTGGGTGACCCTCGTGGAGGAGGTCCAATACCTTTCCCCTTAATTTATCCGGGATTACCACACGATCACCCCATAACAGGCACCCCCCTTGAGCCGAGAGCTCATCACGTTTTTTTACAAATTCCTTAAACCGTTCGCCCGGCGCGGCCACCCTCTTGTACCCAACCGGTACAGTCCTTAACATAATGTCGGTATGATGCCGAGCCACTTCCTTAGATGTGACTGGGCCAGAGTCAAGAGTCAATAAGCAGGATGGGCGCCCCCGGAGTGGGATCTTCGATCGCCCCTGGTAGTGGGCATCTGCTTAACGCGTCCGCATGCCCCACTTCTTTTCCTGGTCGATGCTGCAGCTTGTAAGAATAAGCGGCCAAGAAAATAGTCCATCGAGTCAATCGTGGCGAAAGTGCCACAGGCGTTGGTGATCGCCAGCCAGTATTCCTAACAGCGGTCTGTGGTCAGTCACAATTTCAAAGTCTCGCCCAAAAACATATTCGTGAAATTTTTCACCCTGACACAATTGCTAGCGTTTCCTTATCTAACTGGCTATAGTTCCTCTCTGGGAGGACATCGTTCTGGAGTAGAAGGCTATAGGGGCTTCTGTGCCGTTTGGCAGTCTGTGGCTGAGTACAGCCCCACCCCGTAAGGGAGGCATATAAACCAGCACTAGTGGCAATGAGCTATGGTACTGTATGAGCAGGCTGTCGCTCGAGAGCAGGTTTTTTACTGCTTCGAAAGCCCTACTTTCCGACTTCCCCCAAGACCAAGCAGTATTTTTCCCTAGAAGTTTATGCAGCGGTTCAGCAACGGTCGCTTTGTTTTTTAAAAAAACCGCGTAAAAATTCACTAGCCCTAGGAATGCCTGTAGCTCTGTTTTGTTTTTTGGCGCTGGAGCCTTTCTGATTGCCTTGACCTTGCTCTCAGTGGGGTGAATTCCTTTCTTGTCTATTCGGTAGCCCAAGAATTCGACGGATTCTACCCCTATCTGGCATTTGTTTACTTTAACCTTTAGTCCGGCTGACCGGAAAATGCCCAGAACTTTTCTCAAACGCTCCCCCAATTCCTCTACGTTTTCGGCTGATATCAATACATCATCGAAGTAGGGAACTACCCCTGGGAGCCCTTGCAGCAGTCGTTCCATCAAATTTTGGAACAGCCCCGGTGCCACACTCACCCCAAATTGTAATCGGGTACACTTGAAGGCCCCCCTGTGAGTTACAATCGTTTGGGCTTCAGCTGTGTTGGCGTCTACGGGCAGTTGTTGGTAGGCTTGAGCCAAGTCTAACTTTGCAAAGACTTGCCCTTGCCCCAAAGAGTGCAGCAAGTGTTGCACCACGGGAACTGGGTAAGCGCTTTTCTGTAAGGCTTTGTTTAGCGTCGCCTTGTAGTCAGCGCAGATTCTAATTGACCCATCTGGTTTTACTGGGGTGACGATTGGCGTCTCCCACTTTGCGTGATCGACTGGCACCAAAATCCCCTGATTTATGAGCTTATCTAGCTCCTTGTCAATTTTCGGTTTAAGGGCAAAAGGGACTCTCCTTGCCTTTAACCTAATGGGAGCTACCTGGGGGTCTAAGTTGAAGGAAATAGGGGTCCCCTTGTACTTGCCCAGGCAGTCCTTGAAGACATCTTCGAACTCGTTCATGAGTATGTCTTTCAGGTTACAGTCACTTTTGTAGATGCCAGTCACTCCCATGCCCAGTGCACGAAACCAGTCTAGTCCCAACAAACTAGGCAGGGTCCCTTCGACGATCGTGATGGGCAGGGTCTTCTTGTGTGGTCCGTACTCGACTCGGACGGAGGTGGTCCCTCGAACAGGGATGCGATTCCCTTGGTAGTCGTGGACTCGTAGCCGTTGTGTTTGCAGGTGGCGCTTCGCGACTGATGGCAGTGACTTCGCAAAGTGTCCCAGGACATGATGGTGATCGCTGACCCGGTGTCCACTTCGAGTCGGCACCGTACTCCCTCTATTTTGGGTTTGGTGAAGATCTTCTTCTCCACCCGGGTTGAGGCGCGGCCTATGACCACCGTCGTTTGGTTTGAATCCGCGCCTTTTTTGTTTGAGCCAATCGCGGGTCGCCTTGCCGATCCCGCGCTCTGATTGGCCGATTTAAATTTTCGGCGGGAAGGTTGGGGAGCTCGACAGACTTGAGCTAGGTGCCCCTTCTTCTCGCACCGCCGACATGTTGCGTCCTTGAACTTGCAGCGTTGGCGCTGGTGTTGACCCCCGCAACTTCCGCATTCGTCCCGGTTCTCTTGGCCCCGTTTCTCAGTTCGGCAAACCCCTTCCTCATCCTCACCGTCAGATTCGGTTTGGATCTCTTCTTGGTGCACCGGGGTTGACTTTGTGCTCGCCTTTGGTGTGAGAGGCTTTTGCAGTGTCTCCGCCGCTTGGGTGGACATTTCATGCGCTCTGGCTTCGTCCAGGGCGTTTGCCAGCGTCAGATTGCTTTTCGATAGCAGCCGCCTCTGCAAACGCATGTCTCGGACCCCCCTGATGAGTTGCTCCAGCAGCACCTCGTCCAGGTCTCGGTACCCACAGTCTTTGGAGGCTTTCCGTAGGGCGGCCATGTAGTCGCCGATGGATTCGCCCTCTAGCTGTCGGCGCTCTCCAAATTCAAAACGCCGCACGTATTTGGACGGCGTTGGCGCGAAATGGTTTTTTAGAAGTGTTTGCAGAGTTTGCCACGATACCGATTGTATCGGCGTTGGCTCTGCCAGGGCTTCCGCGATGTCGATGACCTCGGGACCGCAGTGGCTCAAGAAGTATGCCCTTTTGCGGTTGTCTGGAACTCCTTGCAGTTCGTTGGCTTCTAGAAAGCTTTCGAAACGGGTCATATACGTTCCCCATTTCTCTTTAGCCGGGTCAAACGGTGCGGGCGGAGTGTAACTGGCCATCTCCGTTTTTCTGCCCTGTGTTTGCTGGGTTCGGATCTTTCGTACTTCAGGTCGGTTCTGGTGCTCTTTAGCCTCGAGATCCCACCTTCGTCGCCAGTGTTAAGTTCGGGAAGTAACGAGGCTGGAGACCAGGGTAGGGACAACAGCTCTTTAATATATGGTGAACCCAGCAACCTGGCTGGGGAAAAACAACCCTTTATATACTGTTTAACCGGCGGCTTCAACCAATCAGCAACGTGCTTGTTTCCCGCCTAAATATTTAAAGATACATAACAGTTTGTATATCAGAATCTAAATTACTTGCATTTTGTCAATCAGCCACATTCCTTATTTCTGGATGCTGGAATATTTTAAACATGAATTGTCTTTCTGCTTGAATCTGAAGCTACTCTATATGCATGTATTTATATGCTGCTTCAATCAATGAATTAACTCTGCCCAGTTAAGATGTGCCAGAATAAGAGCCGTAGAAATGTGGTAGGCGCAGTGTCCTCAAGTCTTTTTCCGCTACAAGGCAGAGATGGAAGACTGACCAGGAAATGCCAAAACACCCACCTCCTCCCACAATGCCAGCAAAAGACCTGTTTAACTGCTGACACAGAAAAAAACCCCAATCTAGCAAGCCTGATATGGAATTCCCAAGTAAACAAATAATTGTAGCTTATGTATGTGTGACTGTTTCATTCAGGGGGTGCTTCTTGGGCTTGATATTTATGAGGGTTTATTAGGCGAGTGGCTTCCTGCATTGAGCCTTTTTCTGTGTCACTAGTTAAACAGGTATTTAGCTGGCATTGTGGGAGGAGATGGGTGTTTTTGGCATTAAGCATTAAGCAAATAAGTATATAGTATGCAGTGATAAATACAAATGGACAATAGGATTAGCAAATGAATAAACAATACGATAAAAATATCAGCTAATGATTACAGAACAAATTTTTAATGTATCTGTCAGGGCGGCCAATCACTTTTTTGGCTAATGTTTTCTACTTCATTAAACAAAAATAAATAATACTTAAAACAGAAAAAGGTTGAATACATATATCATGAATAAATCCGAAAACGTGATTAGGAGAGTCCAGAATTCTCTCCCTTGTCCTTCTGTCCTAGAAATAACTTTGTGAAATAGGCAGCCGGGGAGCAAATGAACTGTACCCCAGACCACCAACCCCAAAGAATATTGCCGTGTTCAGGCAATGTCTGTGCATTAGAGGAGCTTCTTTGCCTCTGCAGCCATGTGCCACTGCACTACAAAAACATATTTCTATGGCTGCCAGTCCCATAGCAGTGACTGGGTGAAGAACCAACAATTTCATACTCCAACCCCCCAAAACCCAGGTTAAAACAGTAGTCCCAACCTGGAAAAGCAACATTTAGCCAGCAAAGTTCCCCTAAGCCCTTGGCCTGAATACCAGTGGAATAGCTTTGGCACCTTACGGGAGGATGCCAGTGTCAGGACCACACAGACACGGGGCAGGCAAGCAAGCATGGCAACAAGTTGTTTGCTGGAAGGGACCCACAGTGTGCCCTCCCACCAGCTCTGGGGGGCAGAGCAGAAATGATGGGAGAGGCAGTCCTGCAACAGCCAGGCTGGCCTTATGGGAGATAAGCAGCTCCTTGAATCCCACCGGTGGCCAGAGCAGCTCAAAGAGCCATGGGGTTGCTACCCAAACATTGCTTCTGGGCCAGCTGAGCCTCTACCAGGCTTATGACTGGCTGATTGAGTCAAATTCTTTGAGAAATTCATTTCAGGCACCCAGGGACTTTCCCGGTGTAGCTGTCTATATCAAAATATATTTATAAAAAAAAGTGATCACAATCTGAATCATCTTCAATTTTTGGGAGGAAGGTTATCTGCTTTCCACAAGGCCAAATACTTAGTGAGACTTTAGCAACCACTTAGAGTGCGCGGTCAAAAAGAAAATGGGAATTTTCCTCCAGTGTTTTGAGAGAGTTGGATTATAATCAAAGGTTTCCATAAAGCAAAATCCATTGGAAAGAGCTTGGTTCCGATACCCATAAAGACGTCTCAGGCAACCCTATTTGCCACTTTAAGCACCAAAGTCTCTGGGACATTTATTTTCCCCAAATGCCACAATTCCCTGATGGCATATTTCTTTCTCAGGAGACTTGGAAGGCCAACTCAGGATGATTCCAAAAAGAAGGATTCAGAAGGAAAGGGGGGTTTGGGATTTGTGAAGACTGAAGCTGGCCCTTGCCTGTTCACAAGGCTGTAGGGCTGGTGGAGAAATACAGTGGTTTAGAGCAAGAAAGGGGGTGAGAGGAAAGTGCCCCTCTTTCCTATGTCTAAGCGTGCAGGATAATTAGACTGAAAGAAATGACAGCTGGAATCAATTGGAGGCCAAATCACTAACAATTTGCCATATGGAGACAACCCCACTTCGTTAGCAGACATTAAAGAAGACCTAGAATCACTCATTAGAAAATAGCAAGTGGACTATTAAATACTAAGGAGGCAAAGGTAACTGGCCTGGCCCATGAACATACTGACAGGTGATGGCGAAAGGTGAGGAGTCAAGAACAAAGGTGGGTGGAGAAGTTAAGAAGACTGGTCTTAAAGAGGAAGGCAATGACAGGCTCCATCCTGAAGATGATTTCAACCGGGACAGGTCCCTCCAGGCTTCCTGACAGGGATAAGATGGGGAAACCAGGGGATCAGAGAGGTTAAAAAATACTTGGAGATTTCAGTGGCTTGCATGTGTTACCATGAAGCCAAGGGTTAAGAAACGCTAGCCAACTCCCATGAAGAGAGATGGAAAATACTGGAGAAAAGATATCTGAGGGATAAACATGAAAGCCTCTTCACACTACTTCCCCAAAAGAGGTCACTGGGGGGTGAACACACCAGTAGTTTCTGTGGAGAAAGGGACAAATTAAAAGACCAAATTCTAGCTGAAAGTGAGAAAAATCTTCCTAACAGAACAACCCGACTGTGAAACCACTTCCTTAAAGGTGCTCTTTAATCAGAGACTCAACGTCAAACATGGGGGAGGCTTTAATTTCCCTGCCTGCAGGACGGTGGGCTGGATGGGCTCTTCCAAGTTCTGGCACAGTTGCCTCAATTCATTTTCCAAATAGGATTTGCGTCCTTCAGAAACGCTCAGAGTAGCGCCGCAACTCCCGAACACCCGACTGGAAGGACTACCGAGCCTCTCGTTCGACCAAATCCGCCAGCGCCGTTTGGACGCCCCAGGCCCGCATTTCTTTCCCTCGCGGCCGAGATCCCAGCTTCCCTCCGCACGAATCGGCCGTTTGGCGGCTGCTGCTGGGCTTCGTTATGGCTCCCTTGGCTTTGCCCTTCCCTGGGAGGCGCCTCCCGCGAGTCGGAGTTTGTCCCCTTCCCAGTGCGGGGCCCACAAACGGAGCGGAAGAGAGGCGGGCGGGCGGGGGGGCTTCGACCGGCCGGGGCTCTTTAGGCGCTGCCTCCGCACCTGCCCAGGGGATTCCCGGAGCCCTCCCGCCCAGCGGCCACCCGGCGTTCCGCGGGCTCTTCCTGGACACCGACCGGCCGAGCTCAGCGTCCCCGGCAGCCACGTTGGCAGAGCGATGGACGAGGCCGGCGGGATCCCCGGAGAAAGCCCAGAGCCGGAGAGCCGCGTCCGCCGCGGGGCCAGCAGAAGCGCCGAGCGGCCTTAGGCCCGCATGGTCCCCGGGGTACGGCCGGCTTCGCCTTCCCCCTCCCGTCCCTCCGCCGCCTTCCCGGGGCCCGGCCGCGCAGAGGGCCCGGCCGGGGGTTGGGTGGGGGGCGGCCCTGCCTGCCTGCGCGCGAGGGGAGGAACCGGGCTGGAGCCGCCCCGCCGCCCGCGCGTCAACTAGCGTCAAGGCCGCTGCCAGGCTGCGGGGCGGGGGCAGCTCGGCTGGGCTTCCCGGTCCGCCTCCCGCCCGCCGCGATGACGCCGCTCCCGCTCGCCCAGGGGCCGAGCGGGCAGCCGCGGTGGGGAGAGCGGCGCGAGCCCCGCGGGCTGGAAGGTAAGGCCGACGGCGGGGAAGGGACGGCCGCTCCGGGCTCGCCGCGTTCGGCCGAAGGGCGCAGGCCGCGTCGGGGTGGGGGGACGGAGAGGCTTGTTCGCCTTTCGGGCTTCCGCCTCGGGGCCCACATCCAGCCCGCTTCTCGGCCGCCCGGTTGGCGAGCGCCGCGCTGGAGCCGAGGCGGCCGCTGCGGCGAGGCGGGCGCGTGCAGCCCCGGGACAGCCGCTCCCCGCCGGGCGCTGCCCGTGTTGGGATCCGAAGGGCAGGGAGCTCGGGCCGGCGGAGGCGCGTGGAAAGTCTGGAGGCCTTCGGGACGGCTGTGGTCGTGCGAGGCTTTGCTCCGCGGGAAGGGCTCCGTTGGGTGCCCGGATCAGGCGCTTCCTCTCGGGCCTCCCGCCTCGGGAGGAGGAAGCGTGTGGCCGGGAAGGCTGCCTGCACTTCTTGCAGCCGAAGCCGGGGTGTCTGCGAGCCGCCGGTGAGTCACAGGCCCTGCGGGGGTGGGGAGAGTTTCCGGGGCTAAGTCTGAATGGCGCGTCTAACACCTGGCCGTCTGCGGTGAGCTGCGAAAGGAAAACCTGCTTCCCGAAATCTAAAGCCACGGAGGAAGGAAGGATCCTCTGCTGACTAGTTAAGGCAGCTTCTGGTCAAAATCTCTGACGAGGCAGTGATTTCTTTTCCTGAGCGGGAGGCCCGCTTAATCTGTGCTCTGTAGTAAACCCGAGTAAGAAGGTAAGGACCAGGGATCGGGTGTTTTGGTCCCCAAGACCCATCCTGGTTTGCTTGGTCACCTTCTGCCCAAACACCCCCTCCCCAGAGCAGCAGAGCTCCCACTGCACCCATGACCGTTCCCAGCATCAGGTGGTCTTAGGTGCTCAAGCTAAGCTGTGGCAGGGTTTCGCCAACAGAAGTTGTGTGAGAGGAGAGAGATGTGAACCATGCATAGGAATTCCCACCTCCCTTGACTGCCCATCCCCTGCATTACTGGGGTTCATCATCTTATTTTTTACTTTCCAAGAATACTCCGGGGGGGGGAGTTAGTGAGGAGGAAAGAAAGACAGTAGAAGGAAATAAATGAGAATTTGAGCTTACCTGCTGATGTGAGAAGTGTCTCCGGAAACAACATATTTTCCCGTGTGCCCCTTAGTCAAGTTCACCTGTAGGTTCTGTCCCCAGAAGAGGCTTGTAGCAGCTCCTTTCACCTTCCTGGTCCATGGGTCAGAATAAGTGGATTAAAGGGCTGAGCATCTGATGGCAGCCTTGCGCCTGGTTGCTTTGGGCCTGAGCAAGCAGGGCTTGGGATGTGGGCTTCTGAGTCGAAATGGGTTATGTGGTTAGGAAGTGGTTGTCTCCTGAAGCTGCTGGAGGACCTGAGCGAATCTGCACTTTCTCACCTTTAGCAATAACAATGGTTGGAGAAAAAATGGCTTGGAAATCCGTGCTGAAGCATGTCTGTGTGTCCCCATGTTCTTCATTTGCTCAGTTCTGCTAACAAAGCCAGGGTTAATCATTGAGAAAGTGACTACTTGTATCTGCCAAGAAGGTATAAATTGGTGCTAAGTTGGGAATGCCCAACATGGGTTCTTTGAAAACAAGTCTTATGCTCAGAACTCTTCAACATCTTCATAAATGACCTAGACAAGGGCATAGAAAGGGAACTCATGAAATTTGCAAATTGACACCAAGCTGGGGAAATTGCTAACACTTTGGAAGATAGACTCGAGACTTAGAAGAATCTTGACAGACTTGAAAACTGGATCATCTCCAACAAGATGAGTGTTTAGTGGTGAGAAAAGTCAGATCCTACACTTAAGCAGGAAAAAAACAAATGCACAGATACAGAAAGGGTGGCACCCATTGGCTCAACAACAGTAACTGTGAGAAGGATCTTGGAGTCCTAGTGTGCAATCATTTAAATATAAGCCAGCAGTGTGCTGCAGCTGCCAAAAAAGCCAACACAGTCCTAGGTTGCATCAACAGAGGGATAGTATCAAGATCATGTCCATTGATACTACTACTTTACACTGTACCAGTAAGACCTCACTTGGAATATTGCATTCAGTTTTGGTCACCATGATATAAAAGAAAAGATGCTCAGGTGTCAGAAAGTCTGAAGAAAAGAGCAAAAAAGATGAATATAGAACATAAAACAATAGGGCTGGAAGGGACCTTGGAGGTTTTCTAGTCCAGCCTGCAGAAGGAGACTTAATAAGGAGTCTGCAACAGCAGTGAAATCCACTCACTTTTGCTACCGGTTCAGGAACAGGAGTGTGCGGGAGTGCGCATGCGCCTCTTCTGCACATGCACAGATGGTAAAAAAATGGGATGTAATGACGTCCTGGCGGGTGGGTGGAGCCTCCCACCACCCCCGCTACTGGTTTGGCGAGCCGGATAGAACTGGTGGGGGGAATTTCACCTCTGGTCTGCAGGCTAAATAGTATGATGAACGGTTGAGGAAGCTAGCTATATCTAGCCTATCGAAGACAAGGATTAGGAGGCACATGATAATTGTCTTCCAGTACTTGAGCGGCTGTCACAGAGAAGAGAGAATTGTCTTATTCTCCAAAGCACCAGAGATAGTGGGTGGAAACCTATTAAAGAGAGATCCATCCTAGAAATAAGAAATTTCCTGACAGAACAATTAATCAAGGGAACAGCTTCCCTCTCAAAGTTGTGGGTGCACCGTCACTAAAGGTTTTCAAAAATAGACTGGACAAACATTTGACGGGTGTATGAGGTCTTCTGCCTTGAGCAGAAGGTTGAACTTGAAGACCTCCAAGATACCTTCTAGCCCAGGGCTGTCAAACTCCCGGTCCACGCCCAGTTTAGCGAAGGGAAAAAAGTCCCGATACGTGACATGACAACATATTGTGACATGGCAACATAACGTGACATGACGTACCATGACAACATAAGTTTGATACCCCTGTTCTAGCCTGCGATTCTAAAGGCTCCAAGACAAGGGAATTTGCTTAAATTGAGGATGTGGGTGTGAGAGAGAGAGATATGGCTTCTTGGGGTTGTATTTTGAAGACGTGTCAAGAGAAATGCTAAAAGGGCAATCAGTTTGGGATTAAATGCCAAATGAAATTGGGTCTTCAGGGTAAGGAGACATGAAGAACTTTCAACTGCAGGTTTCTAAAAATATATTAAAATGAATGTCTAGAGGCAGCTCTTTAATTCATTAGTCCAGAGGAAGCAAAAGAGATAGGGTCCCCAATGAGGGTCTTCGCGCATTTAGCTCAGGAATAACAGAGTTGAAAGGGACTTTGGAGGTCTTCTAGTCCAACCCCCTGCTCAGGCAGGAAAACTGAGGATGACAAAATCTGAGTGGATGGCCTGGGAAATAACAGAATAACACTTAGAAGGGACCTTAGAGGAGATCCTATACCATTTCAGAGAAATGGCTGTCCAGTCTTTTTTTAAAAACCTCCAGTGATGGAACATCCAGAACTTCTGGAGGGAAGCTGTTCCACTGGTTAATTGTTCTCATTGTCAGGAAGTTTCTCCTTAGTTTTAGGTTGCTTCTCTCTTTTTCAGTTTCCATACATTACTTCTGGTTTGCCTTCTTGCTGCTTTGGAAAATACTTTATCAAATACCTCCCTCCCTTTCTTTGTGGCAGCCCTTCAAAAGCGTGTTTTGTAAGCTGCCTATCACATTCTTGGGCAACGCATGTGAGCCATTTCCTCCTTCCAGTGGTCGATGAAAGTACATGTCTCTGGTATGTCTCCCCCGTCCCCTCCTCTGGCACTGATCCAGGGAGAACGCTTGGATTCTTTGCCACCAGACAGGTGGCCTGAACCTCTCCCTTTCCGAAGATGTATCAGTTACTCTGCCAAACTGGCCGGAGAATGGAGGGCTCCCGGTTGGCCTTTGCCACACATACCCGTCCGTCAGGTCGGAGTGGCATTTCCTTGGACTATAGAAATGGCACCCACCTGTTCCTTAAGCACAGCCTCCCAGGAAGGGTTTTTGTTTGCTCACCCAGTCAATAAGCTTGTTCTGCTAGAAGGTTAACCTTTGGAGGCTGGAGCTCACTTTTGGTGCAGGGCCAGACAGGAACAGCAAGTTTGGTGAAATTAAGTAATGTGGCTGGGTAGAATTTCCTCTGTTCTCTGGCTCTCCTGACCGTCATCTGGCTGGGATGACCTGCTTGGTCATCTCTCTGCTGACTCTTCAGCCTTGGGAACGGAGGGGCTGCGTTCAACCCCGAGGCCTTCCTTCAGCTGAAACCCAGGATATTCTGAGCCGGAGCGCTTGTGCAGGCTGCAAAGAGTCCTCTTCTGACCAGGTTTTTGGATCAAGAGATGGAGGTCAAGTGCAAACAGTAGCTGCCCACAGAACAAGGAGAATCGATACTGTCCTTTGCCCTGCTGAGTCAGGGATCAGGGTGCCCAGTGGCTCCACTGAGGGGTTTCCAGGCCACATGCCTCTTGTTCGCCCAACATACCGCCTATGTGTGGTTGTCCCATTTTTCTGTGGTCGCCCCAGCCAGCACTCTCCCGAGAGTAGTTGTGGGAGATCAGAGCACAACTGATGCTTGTCTGGTTTAGAGAGCAAGAGAACCATGGCTTCAGGGGGCTCTCGGTAGCCAATTAAATTTGGGGGGGCCCCTTGCAAATAAGTTTACTTTTCTTGGCAAACTTGTTCATTTATGCATAGCATGTTTTCAGCTTGCCTTTTTTCCCTGTAAGTTCCTTATGGGATTATTTTGGTCCCAGGGCTCCAAGAAAAGTAAGTACAACACAAAGTTGTTTGAGGTTAGGATTTATTTACTAAATAGGTAAATGCTTAACAGGATGCAAATTGGCTCCTCCACAAATACAGCTGTGTTGCGTGGCAAGAAACCCTTGCTGTGAAGGAGCCCAATGCCTCCTCATTTCGGTTGTTTCTGGCCACAGCTTTTTAAGGGGGCCAGGAGGGGCTTCGGAGAGCATCCCCTGTCCCACGCAGGGAAGTGCACCTGGCCGGATCTCCTCTCCTTCCCTCAGGGTTGGACTATTCTGTGCTGTGCTCCAGGTGGGTCTGTAGGAACACCTCCCTCCTTCTCCTTGGGGCCCTCCAGAAGGGGGACTGAAGCCCCTAAAGCTCCTCCCATCCCACATGAGGGCAGCTGGCAGCCAGCCTTGCACAGATTTGCACCTTTTTCACGCAGGAGGAAGCTCCTCCTTGTCTGGGCTCAGGAACTTGAAAAATGGTGCTTCTAGATGGCAACACCCCCAACCCCTTCGCCGGCCACTTGGCTCCTGTTGCAGATGTCAGGCATAGCCTCTTACTACATCCTGCTTTCCTCTTCTCAACATCTTGGGGCTGTGGGGGGGGAGAAGGTCCAGTCTGAGCCCCATGCTTTCCTTTGGTCTTCAGGTGCTGTGCAGTCGACAGGTGGCCCAGAGCCAACTCCTATGGTTCCTCAGGCCGACTGAGCCCTTGCTGGGCAGTGCGAGGGCCTCTCCTGGCTGCCCAGCTTGGCTTTCCCTCCTGGCTTTCATGGATCGGAGGCTGTCCTTGCTGCTTTTCTGGTGGGTGATGACAGTGCCCCTGGCCCTTCTGGTCAGCGAGGGACTCAGCCAGCACATCTACACCAATACCTGGGCTGTCCTGGTACCCGCCGGCCTGCAGGAAGCCGAACGGATGGCCAGGAAGCATGGCTTCCTCAACCTGGGACCGGTGAGTTACTTCCCAACAGCATTTGCTGCTATTTAAGCCATTAGGTTTGCACATTGTGCTGCTGGAGGGAGGGGCTGCAGGGGTGCTGCCCTTTCTGCTGCAGGGCCTCATGGGGGATGAATTCCCTGGATGTTTGGATACCAGAGAAGCAGCCTGAGATCCCAGTGTGTAGTTCCTGACTCCTGGAACAATGGAGGAGTCTTCTCCCTGGCACTCATTTGGTCCCGTTTTACTTGGTGCTCTCTGAGCTTGGCTCTTTGCTTGTGGACATTGAGTTACCTGGCGAGATCACATCTTCAGTGCTTCTGAGCCGAGCACACAGAAGTGAACTGAGATGTGATCTAGTTGGGTAACAAAACATCTGCGAGGAACAGCCAAGCTCAGGGAGCAGCAAGGACCCCCAAGGTCAACCTTGAGCTACAGAGATTCCCTTGGATTGGAATACTTTCCTTGGCCTGGCAGCATTTGCTTTCATTCTGAATTCTTGGCTCTGCTGACTTCTCCTTTGGGAAGCAGATCTCAGCTCCTCTGGAGCTGGCTGTTGGGCTGCCTGTCTGCCTTTGCCAGTCACAAGTACCTGGGAAGTGCCAGTGCTCTTCCTTAGGATGGGACATTTGATGTTGGCTGTTTGAAAATAGCTGTTTTGATGACTGGTCAGCAACGGCTGTTATAGCAACGGCTCTTATCTGAGCAGCAGTGATGTTGACTGAGGGCCCAGCTGCCCAGAGTTGATGCGGGATCGAAGCCCGCTTCCCTTGGCAAGCCAGGTGGCCAGTGATGTCAGTTCCCACCCAGTCTTCTGGCATTGAGGCCAGGCTCACACATCACCGTTGTGTGAGGAGCAGGCTCAGAGCTTACCGGAGGCTTTTACAAAGTTTCATGTAACTTCACAAGCCTCTTTACAGACAGACATTTGTTATGACAAGTATTTGAAGATCGCTGTGCTTCTTGTTTCAAGTATGGAGTATTTCTTGGGAAAGGTGTGTTATGTAAAGCATCGTAAGTTAGTTACACTCTTCCCAAACAGAGGAGGAGAGGAGAGAACAGCAGAAGGAGAGCTGAGAGAATTGCTGGATGTGGTTGGGGAGTGAGCTGGTGTGTAAGAAGCCTTGGACTCATTTTAATCCAGAACAAGTGGGGTTAAATCACCTACTGAGTGGTAGTTTTTTTCTTGTGATGAAATCTCTCCCTCTCTCTCTCTCTCTCCCTCTCCCTCCCTCTCTCTCTCTCTCTCTCTCCCTCTCTCTCATTTTATCATCCTCCTCAAACTTTGCCTTAGCAATGGTTTCATTGGGTTAAGATTAGGCAGGAATGAAATATTGTTCACGAAAGTTAAATTTTCTTCATAGTTTGAGTCTTAGGGCTACCTTAGCTTTTCCCTTTTAAACCTCCCATTCCATTTTTAAGGATTGGAAGTTTAAAATAATGGATAAAGGTACTGAATGTCAATAACTCACACACTTCTAAGACACTCTAAACAGATACTTTTAAGAGAATTGTTGAATGGAGGCCCACAAGGTACAGTCTGTGCTGCTCAACAGTTTGAAGGAAGACTTATTAGATTTGCAAATGGCACAAAGGTGGAAGCACGACCGATGCCTCAGATGAACCACAGAACAAAAGAAGAGAATGTCTGTAGCTCAGAATTGCTACAGAGGAAAAACTGAACATTGAAACAAAATCTAGGCAGGCTTAAGCAGTTGGTAGAAATGGAAAGGATAGATTTTAATGGGGAAATTTAATCAAGTGTTGTATCTGAGTAGGAAAACGTAAGGTGCAAATATAGGACATAGGAGACCTGGCTTGGCAGCCATCAGCAACGAAGGAACCTGGCACCTTGACCCATCAGGGCGATGGGAGCTGCTGAAGAGGCCAGGCTTGCCTGAAGGAGTGTGGAGGGCGCAGTGAGCCCAGCTCACAGGAAGCAACTGTTTTACTCCACTTTGTCTCAGTCAGAATTGGGAAATTCTGAAAAATAAGATAATTAGGACCCAAATACAAATGACATCAAAGAGAAAGAAAAATGGGAGAAATGCAAAGCCCAGTGTGGTTGCATAAAGAATTCTCAGACAAAAAACAACAACAAAAAGGAGAAGCTTAAAAATGGAAAGGGAGGGCCTTTAGAATATCAGAGAATAGCCGTAATCTGTAAGGATGGAGTCCAGAGGGATCAGATTCAGAATAAGCTGAGGCTCTCAATGAATACCAAAAATAACCAAAAATAGTTTTGTGGTTGATCTGCAGGTTGGAGAAGAAAGTGAGATGGTGACAGGTAAAAGCCAAACACGTGAATTGCTTAATTCCTATTTTGCATCTGTCTTTTTGCAAAAGGAAAAAATGGCCAAATTTGTCAAAAGGTGCACTGCACGGGGATGAAGACCAAACCCAGGTCAAAATAGGCAGCAGGTGATGGGAGAAGTCCTTGTTGCTTTGAGGCAATTTAAGTCTCTGTGATAGCCCAAGGTGATAAACTGGTAGGTGGGAACTCAAAACCACAGAGAACCTCTGGACTGAAGAAAATTTCAAGAAGACTTATTCCCTTGTTTTTAAAAAGGGGGGAAAGTGGGCCAAGAAACTACAGAGACATCATCTTGACATCCGTATCTGGGTAAATCCTAGAGAGGATTATCATTGAGCCGAGGGTTACAGGCGCTGGCAAAGGAACATGGTGATTACCAGAAGCCCATGTGGGTTACTTAAAAATAGGCTGCGTCAGTCAATCTGTCTTTCTGGACAGTGACTAGATCATCAGAGCAAGGAAAAGCAGTGGATGTTGTATACTTAGACGTCAATAAAGTATCCTACCAGGTTGACCAGGAGAATAACCTCCTTTTTGATGAAATGGAATTATGTAGGATGGGCAGCCCCACTGCCAGATGGTGGACCTGTTGAATATCTGTGTCCAGCAGGTGCCCCCACCCCCACTGCGAAAGGCTGGGAAGTCCCTCTTGTTTCATCTGAGGCCCTTTTCCACTCAGGGAACTGAGGCACCTCTTCTTTTGGTGTGGGAAGGTGGCCTTTTCCATCCCTGTTGAAACTTGAACTCTCAAGTTCCCTTGTCTACTCAGCACAGTGCAAACAGGCCTTCTGTCCTTGACATGGGTTCATGAATGGGCTAAGTCTTTTGGAACATGTTGTGGTCCATGGAACAAACTGACCCAGTTACAAAGATAGCCCCAAAGGTGCTTTTTTCAAGAGGCAACTGGACTTTCTGGATTCCAGAAAGTCCAGTTGTCTCTTGAAAAAAAGCACCTTTGGGACAACCGTGACTTGGATAACCGAGAATCTCTATAGACTGTTGCAAAGATAGCATTCTATCTGGTCAGCCTCTGCAAAGGGTCCCAGGATTATGACCATATCTGGTCTCATAGCAGGTTTGCACTGGAGCAGGAGGTGGGCTAAGAAAGCTGCTCTGTGCATTGCCCGCGGACATCTGTGTCTGGAATCAGGAGTGCAATTTTCTTTCAAGCTCCTAGTTTTGTGGTAGCAGGACCTCTTGGGTGGAGCAGCCTCCTGGTAGAGAGCTAAGGAGAGGATCGTGGCAAAAAGTGGAACAGATGACAGTTGCAAAACCATCTTTAAGCTTGATAATGGGAGAAAGAAGCTCCCTGGTTCACTTGAGTATGAGAGAGAGGGACAGGAAAACTCAGAGACTGTCAAGATTTTGTTACTGAAGCCCATAACAAGGGAATTCCAGCCACAGGGAGCAGCTGCCCTGCCCTCTCCCCGGGGCTGAGACTCCTTTCCAGCTGCCTTGGGGCGCTGGGTGAGGAGGGAGCACTTTCCCTGGATTGCATACCAATGCTTCTCTGCCTGGCTCCCCTCACCACCAGGAGCGCTGCACTGCAAAAGGAAGGAGGAACTCTTCCCCCAAAGGAGGCTGGGAAGTTTAGTGATTTGGTTGGATTAACTGCTTTGGAAGTTCCATTCCAGCCTCCATTTGAAGTGGCCCACTCAGCATCCCAGTTTTCCCCTCAAGGAGATGGGAGGCAACCATGGATTAACTTGGTTCTGTCTTCATCAAGGGCATGGCTGTAGGGCATTTGGGCTAGAAGGGACAGCCTCCATCTTTGATAGCTGAGAAACAACTTGGGAACAGTTTGGTGCCCTCCACAGAACTCCTGCATCTTTGCTGTCTGTTTCTTCATTTTGCACCCTTTCCACTCATCCCTCTTCAGTTCAGGAAGGCCAGACTGGCTCTCTCCACTGGTTCAGAAGCTGTCCTGCCCCGAACAAGAATAGAGCTTGACCTTTGGGGTGACTGGGTGCTATCATATTCCTACTCATGAGTCTTAACTTTCTCCCAAGGCTCAACACCTTTCAGTCTCTCTTTGTGGAACATGGTTTCTAACCGTCTTTACAGGTAGTGTATGCGCAATGCCCAGAAGTGTCCAGGTGAGTGGGCGGAGCCTCCCATCACCGCCACTACTGGTTCGCCCAATTTGGGGCAAACCAGTAGGAACCCACCAGTAGTGTATGGATTTATGACCATTTAGCAACTGCCTGAAATTATTACAAAGGCACTAAAAAAAGTGACTTATGACCGGTTTCCGCATGTATGATCACCACAGTGTTTCTGCAGTCACATGATCACGTGTGACCATCTGAGCCGTTTTCTGACAAAGACCATGGGAAGCCAGGAGGGAAGATCCCAAGCTGCAACCACACAGTCTCTTGCTTTTCTTTGGAGACCATCTTATAAATCTCTACCCTGCCTTCAATATAGCATATCCAAAAAATAACTATAAAAATCTCTATAAAAAATATCTTAAGTAGATATGCCACTTAAATCTTTTATCTTCTGTTTCCAACATAAGCCTCCTCTTCCTATCCTTCATCCTGAATCTCCAGATTGTGACTAAGGTTTAACAGAAACAGAACGGAAGGGAATCTATCAGTGGTGGGATTCAGCCAGTTCGCACCACTTTGGGAGAACCGGTTGTTAACTTTCTGAGCAGCTTGGTGAACTGGTTGTTGGAAGAAATCATTAGGGCAGAGAACTGGTTGTTAAATTATTTGACTCCCACCACTGGAATTTATGATCATATATTCCCTTCTGTTCTGTTTCTGTTAAACCTTAATCAAAGTCAAGTACATTTCTGGTGCAAAAATCAATAACCCTTATACTGTATATAGTTCAAGCCTCTCGAAATTAAAAGCCATACCTTCCCATTTAACCTGGGAAAATAGTATTTCCCTGTGTATGGAGATTCTCAGTCATCCAGGTCATGGTTGTCCCAAAGGTACTTTTTCAAGAGGCAACGGGACTTTCTGGGTTTTTTTTAAAGACGTTTCGCTTCTTATCCAAGAAGCTTCTTCAGCTTTGGGATAGTTTTTGTCTGGTAAAACAAAATACTCCTCTTTTTTTTTTTTTCAAATTTCAAGTAGGAATTTATTTTAAAGCACTTATATTCAGGTTTTCCGGCTTTAATCTTATATCAGAATGATCATAAAAAACTTGTTCCTGTATTTTTTCTTTTGATAAAACTAGTGTCACTTAAAAAATAAAGATGTTTTTTTACACGATAATCTTGTTCCATATCTATAATTTCCATTTTATCTTTTGTTTGTTTATAGCTCACAATCATATCCAATTTATTAGCTAGTAATTTTTCAATTTTCTCAAGCTTAGCTTCTAAGGATTGTAGTTATTTTTTAATTAAAAAGTTCCTTCTCTAGGAATATGGCATGCTACAGCTTTTTTCCAGCCTCCTCTGGTGGCCGAAGAAAATAATTGCAGGTTGGGGTTTCTTCTTTGGAGAGAGCAAGCTCCTCGGATTATTATTACTACTACTACTACTACTACTACTATTATTATTATTATTATTATTATTATTATTATTATTATTATTATTATTATTATTATTATTATTATTATTTATTAGATTTCTATACCGCCCTTCTCCCGAAGGACTCAGGGCGGTGTACAGCCAGAATAAAAACAATACAAACAATACAATATACAATTAAAACAAAATTAAAAAACTTATTATACAATTGGCCGAAAAACTTTAAAACATTTAAAATTCTAAAACCCATTAAAATTCATATAAAACTTTAGAAATATAAAATATAAATTTAAAATACAACAAAATTTAAGCCAGTCCCGCGCGAATAAATAAATACGTTTTCAATTCGCGCCGAAAGGTCCGAAGGTCAGATATTTGGCGTAAACCAGGGGGAAGTTCGTTCCAGAGGGTAGGAGCCCACACAGAGAAGGATCTTCCCCTGGGGGCCGCCAGCCGACATTGTTTGGCGGGATGGCACCCTAAGAAGTCCCTCTCTGTGTGAGCGTACGGGTCGGTGGGAGGCATGATGTAACAGTAGGCGGTCCCGTAAGTACCCAGGCCCTAAGCCATGGAGTGCTTTAAAGGTAGTAACCAAAACCTTAAAGTGCACCCGAGAGACCACAGGCAGCCAGTGCAGTCTGCGCAGGAGTGGTGTTATATGGGAGCTACGTGGAGCTCCCTCTATCACCCACGCAGCTGCATTCTGGACTAACTGAAGCCTCCGAGTGCACTTCAAGGGGAGCCCCATGTAGAGAGCATTGCAATAATCCAAGCGCGAGGTGACAAGAGCATGAGTGACTGTGCATAAGGCATCCCGATCAAGGAAGGGGCACAACTGGTAAACCAGGCGAACCTGGTGAAAAGCCCTCCTGGAGACGGCCGCCAAATGATCTTCCAACAACAGCCGTTTATCCAGGAGAACACCCAAGTTGCGCACCC
This sequence comes from Ahaetulla prasina, assembly GCF_028640845.1. NCBI lineage: Eukaryota > Metazoa > Chordata > Lepidosauria > Squamata > Colubridae > Ahaetulla > Ahaetulla prasina. Next base: position 289,353 of record NC_080551.1, on the reverse strand, counting down.
TTTCCTTTGGGGCCAATAACTCGCCTCCAACAGTCAGCCGCGGCTGCAGCTGACTGTATCGGGGTGCCGGCATCCACAGCCACTCCGTCTTGGAGGGATTGAGCTTGAGCCTGTTCCTCCCCATCCAGACCCGTACGGCTTCCAAACACCGGGACAGCCCTTCGACAGCTTCGTTGGGGTGGCCCGGGGTGGAAAAGTACAGCTGAGTGTCGTCAGCGTACAGCTGGTATCTCACCCCAAAGCCACTGATGATCTCACCCAGCGGCTTCATATAGATGTTGAACAGGAGGGGCGAGAGAATCGACCCCTGCGGCACCCCACAAGTGAGGCACCTCGCGGTCGACCTCTGCCCCCCTGTCAACACCGTCTGCGACCGGTCAGAGAGATAGGAGGAGAACCACCGATAAACGGTGCCTCCCACTCCCAATCCCCCCAACCGGCGCAGCAAGATACCATGGTCGATGGTATCAAAAGCCGCTGAGAGATCTAGCAGGACCAGGGCAGAGGAATAACCCCTGTCTCTGGCCCTCCAGAGATCATCCACCAACGCGACCAAAGCCGTCTCCGTGCTGTATCCGGGTCGGAAGCCAGACTGGAACGGGTCTAGATAGATATCTTCATCCAGGTATTGGGGCAGCTGCCGCGCCACAGCACTCTACAACCTTCGCAACAAAGCGAACCAGACGATAATTACCCAAAATAGCTGGGTCCAGGGAAGGCTTCTTGAGGAGGGGTCTCACCACCGCCTCTTTCAAGGCAGCAGGGAAAACCCCTTCCAACAAAGAAGCGTTGTTTATCCCCTGGAGCCAGCCTCGTGTCACCTCCTGTGTGGCCAGCACCAACCAGGAAGGGCACGGGTCCAGTAAACATGTAGTGGCGTGGAGCCTCCCCAACACCTGTCCACGTCCTCGGGAGTCACAAGATCAAACTCATCCCAAACAACCTCAACAAGACGCGTCTCCGTCATCTCACTTGGATCATCCCGATTTCGGTCCAGACCATCCCGGAGCTGAGCGATTTTATCGTAAAGATAACCACTAAACTCCTCGGCACGTCCCTGCAAAGGGTCATCCCGCACCTCCTGATGAAGGAGAGAGCGGGTCACCTGAAACAGGGCGGCCGGGCGGTTATCTGCCGACGCAATGAGGGTGGAAGCGTAAGAACGCTTCACCTCCCTCATTGCCACTAGGTAGGTCTTAGAATAAGACCTAACTACTGTCCGATCAGCTTCGGAACGACTGGACCTCCAGGTACTCTCTAGGCGTCTTCTTCGGCGTTTCATCTCCCTCAGCCCCTCGGAGAACCGAGGGGCCGGCTGAGATCTGCGCCGGGTCAGAGGCCGCAAAGGCACGACACGGTCCAAAGCTCCAGCCGCGGCCTGTTCCCAGGCCGCAACTAGTTCTTCAGCCATGCCGTGGGCCAGATCCTCAGGAAATGGCCCAAGCTCCGTCAGGAACCTCTCAGGGTCCATCAGGCGCCTGGGACGGAACCAGCGTATTGGTTCCGTCTCCCTGCGATGGTGAGTGGCAGTTCGAAAGTCCAGGCGAAGGAGAAAATGATCTGACCATGACACCGGTTCTGTTGCTAAATCATCTAATTCCAGATCATTTAGCCACTGTCCAGAGATATAAATAAAGATCCAGCGTGCCTCCTCCCATGTGTGTAGGGCCATCATTTACTTGAATCAGGTCCAAGGCCATCATGGAAGCCTGGAAATCCTGAGCTGCAGTCGATGACAAGCCGGTCGATGGCAAGTTTATTTATTTATTTATTTATTTATTTAATCAAATTTGTATACCGCCCTATCTCCCGAAGGACTCAGGGCGGTTCACAGGCCAATAAAAACATATAAATACAGATTAAGATCACAATTAAAAAACTTATTCTAAAGCCAAATTAATTAAAATGATATAAATACTAAAACCAATTAAAATCAATACAAATTTAAAACCTAGCCCAGTTCTGCGCAAATGAATAAATATGTTTTAAGCTCGCGGCGGAAGGTTCGGAGGTCCGGAAGTTGACGAAGTCCTGGGGGGAGTTCGTTCCAGAGGGTGGGAGCCCCCACAGAGAAGGCCCTTCCCCTGGGTGTCGCCAGACGACACTGCCTAGCTGACGGCACCCTGAGGAGTCCCTCTCTGTGAGAGCGCACGGGTCGGTGAGAGGTATTCGGTAGCAGTAGGCGGTCCCGTAAGTAACCCGGCCCTATGCCATGGAGCGCTTTAAAGATGACTATAAGTCTGGGGGTCTCAACCGCCACCCCGGCAAGTACCTCCAACAACTCGGGTAGGGCTGTAGTCACGCAGCAAGGAGCCAGGTACGTGATCAACAAACCCAACTGATTCCTATGGCCCCACCTCACAAAGAGGGATTCACAATCGGATTACATTTGTTAAGGGATCCAGACCAATCAGTTCAGAGCTAAATAAAAACAAAGCAACCTTCCTACGGAAAACTATGCTTAGGGGGGAAAAACAATTTCAGAGGCACCAAAGAAATCAATTTTTCTTCTTCACTCAGGCAGCTTTGGCTGTCCCATCTCCTTTCACATCATTCAGTCGCGTGTCCCTTGGGCAGACAGCCAGCTGTCGGAATGGGCCCCTTGCAGTTTAGGGGTGACTTTGTCCTTCCTGTGGTTCCGTGCAGTTCTTCAGGACTCTTCACACCAGGGGCCCACGTCCCTTCCTGCCAAGCAGCCCCTCCCCCACACAGCAGGAGGAAAATGGCAGGCCACCCCGCTGCCCTTTAATTGTGTTATTTCAGCTCTTGAGAGGCAAAATTTGGGGAAGCTGGTTTCAAGGCATCTTGGGACCTCCACTTGGCTGGGCATCTTGGGAAGGTGAGGGACGAGCAGAGGAAACTGCTGGGGCAGGAGGGTAAGCATCTTCCTGCTCGTGGGGAACCGTTGCCTCCTGATGGCGCCACAAAGTATTTGCAGCTTTCCTCTGCTGTGGCCGCTGGCCGCCCACTCTGGGACTAGCTCTCGAATGAACCTGATCTGCTTGGCTTCTTTTCTCAGATCATCGGGGACTATTATCACTTCTACCACCGGGCTGTGGCCAAGCGGTCCCTCTCGCCACACTGGTCCTGGCACAGCTCCTTGTCCAGAGAGCCGCAGGTATGAATTCTGGTCTTGCAGAGTTGGCCCCAGAGTGAGGGGGCTGGCCTGCAGGGCTGCACCATGAATCTTGCCCTACCAAGCTCCAGGGCTGCTCCTGGTCTCCCACAAGCCACTGGCATCTTTTCTTGCATGCCTGCCTATCAGAGTTGCCCAGGTGGGGATGGAATGGCTGCTCTCCCAGTTCTTGATCTGCCAAGGGTTTGGGCTGATGCCTGCTGGGGAGAAGACCGTGGGTTCTGGCAGGAGGAACTGGAGATGCTTAGTTGAATCATGTCCTCTGCCTTCTCTTCCGGCTTCACGGTGGATGAAGCAGGTGAAGCCGAGAGATATGAGGGCTTCAGAATTCTAGTCTGAGCAATGCTGTGCTTCCTTTGCCTGGGGAGGAAGACCCAGGCAAAGCCCTCTCCCTGCTGAGCAGAGTCCACAGGGCCTGTATGCTGAGCAGGGTGGCCTTGTTTCCTGAGTGGAGCAGGGCAGTGGGAGATGGTTTCCAAAGTCATCCTGGGAGAGAAATGAGAAAAGGGAAGCCCATCAAAGGAAAACCTTTCTTCGCACCACTACACAAGGCTGGATCTGTGCAGCCTCTACTGGGTCTGTTTAGCTGTAAAGAGAGTTTTTCTTCTTCACCTTTTTGGAAAAGAGCTCCTGGCCATGAGCGGCGGGGGAGCGGGGCTGCCGCTTGGCCAACAGGGACCTTCTGTGGCCCTCTTGGCAGGGCTGGGCTTGCAGTCCTTGTGGAGTCAGATGGAAGGATTGCTCTGTGCTAGCAGAGCTCCAGAGTGGCATCTTTTGACATAAATGCTTGCCCAGGGTTGGTCTGGGACCTGCGGGAGTCTGGCAGCATGCCCATGCACATCTCTCCCCAGGTGCTCTGGCTGGAGCAGCAAGTGGCCAAGCGCCGGACCAAGCGGGATGCCTTCATAGAGCCAACCGATCCGAAGTTCCCCCAGCAGTGGTACCTGGTAGGTAAGGCGACTGCCTTTGGGGGACAGGACTCATCCTGTCTGAAGGCCAGATTGGGGCAGGCCAGGGGCAGTGCTTAGTCGCCCCAGCCAATGGGATGGAGGCTCTGAAATGTGTCCCAATGGCTGTGTCCCAAGATCGTCCTCTTTGGTTCCCAGCACGGTCCAAGGGCAGCCGGGGGGAAGTGGCAGAGTGGGCCTTGCAGGAGAGCAGCACAGAGAAGGTGTGTGTGTGTGTGTGTGTGTGTGTGTGTGTGTGTGGTGGTGGTGGGAAACCAAGAGGGCTAACAGGCATTTGGATGAATGTTTGAAAAGTGGGGGAAGGGCCTGTGAGATTGAGCCTGGGTGGGGAGTTTCTCTTCTCTTTGGCTTGAGATTCTCTTTTGAGGACAATTAGTTGGGGGAATTCACCCTCATATGGGCTCTTGAGGCCCCTGTGCTCCCGCTCCAACACCTTGGCTCTTGGGGTGAGTGTCTGCTCCTCCCCTTTCTTGCAGTCCAACAGCAACCAGAGAGACCTGAATGTGCAGGAGGCCTGGCAGCAGGGCTACACTGGCCGTGGGGTGGTGGTCTCTATCTTGGACGATGGCATTGAGAAGAACCACCCAGATTTGGAGGCCAATTATGTAAGTGGAGGAGAGGATGGGCATGTTGGCTTTCCTGGGAGGGGAGGACACAGGCCTCCTGGGCCCCCGTCTATCTCTCGCTGGAGGGCCCACACTTCCAAGTCTCCGTGACCCCAGCCAAGGCATCGGGGGACAGGTCTATCTCTCAGCGGCCAGTCACTCCAAGGTGACTGGTGTCCTGGTCTCCTGTGAAGGACCAGAGACTAAGGCCCCAGAGGGGTCTGTCTTTCTCTAGGATCCCGCAGCCAGCTTTGACGTGAACGACCAAGACCCGGATCCTCAGCCTCGCTACACGCAAACAAATGACAACAGGTTAGGAGGGAGGCAGGCAACTGGGCACAGGACCTGGGATGGGGCACTGGGGTGAGGGGCTTCCACAGAAGAGCCCCCCTGCCCCTTGTGAGGGTTACACTTATCCAAGATCTGCACTCTTGCAGGGTCAGGCTGCCCAGAAGAAGGGATCGTTTGTTTGTTTATGGCATTTCTGAACTGTCCACCCTCCTTGGGCAAGCATGGCCTCAGCCTTTTCTGTCTGTTGCAGGCATGGCACTCGGTGCGCAGGCGAAGTGGCTGCGGTGGCCAACAATGGCATCTGTGGTGTGGGCGTGGCCTACAATGCCAAGATCGGAGGTGAGGGGTGCCCTTGGGCTCTGCCCACTCTTGGGCTGGGCCAGCTGGCCAGAGGCAGCCAAAGCAGTGGCCATCTTTGTTCCAGGTGTCCGCATGCTGGATGGGGAGGTGACGGATGCCGTGGAAGCTCGCTCCCTGGGCCTGAACCCCGACCACATCCACATCTACAGTGCCAGCTGGGGCCCAGAGGACGACGGCAAGACTGTGGATGGCCCCGCCCACCTGGCCGAAGAAGCCTTCCACCGGGGTGTGAGTCAGGTAAGAGGGTTAGCCGGGTGGGCAGCTGGGGGCCAATCAGGGCAGACCCCGAGGCCCCCAGCTGCTTCATCCAACCCTTTTCTCAGGGCCGCAATGGACTGGGATCCATCTTCGTCTGGGCCTCGGGGAATGGCGGTCGCGATCGTGACAGTTGCAACTGCGACGGCTACACCAACAGCATCTACACCCTCTCCATCAGCAGCACCACCCAGTATGGCAATGTGCCCTGGTACAGCGAGGCCTGTTCCTCCACCTTGGCCACCACCTACAGCAGCGGCAGCCAGAATGAGAAGCAGATTGTGAGTCCCCGCATGCTCCCGGGGTGCGCCCTCTCCCCAAGTCCCCCCATGCTCCAAAGATGCCTAGACAGTTTGGAACCTAAGCCCAGGATTGCTGGCAATGGGCTCCACGATTGCTTGGTTCCAGTTGCTGGCCATGAGGGCCAAGGTTGGTTCAGGATCTTGAGGGGAAAAGAGGAAGATGAATGCCCTGAAGAGAGTGTGGAAAGGATCTGTGGTGCAAATGGCTTGGAGGGACGAGGGCGGCGGGGGGGGGGAGCAAGGAAGGAGGGCAGGGCAGTGTTGGGGGCCTGCGCAGGACTAGGAATGAGAGAGGAGAGGAGAAATGCTGCAAGCAGTCTGAGTTTGTTCCTTGCACGTTGGGGGAGGAAGAGGAGGGGGGTAGAGCCGGAAGTTTCAACTGGTCACCTGCAGGCATCCATGGTGGAGGGGAGCCAACTGCATTTCCCTGTGGCTCAGGTTACATCAAAGCAAACAACCCGTTATCCTTTCAGTTGATACTGAAACACCTCAAAGGTTTGGGGAGTTAAGGCCCCTCCCTACTTGTCTGTGGCTAGAGAGAAATCCTCCATCTGGCAATTCCTGAGGTTTAGCAGAAGGCTTCTCTCTGCTCAAAAGAGGGCAGAAAGTAATGGGGCTCTCGTGGGAGTTTCTGCCCAGCTAGAGATCCCAGTGGGGGCCCAGCCAAGGTCGCTGCACACAGTTGGATGCACATATCCCAGGAGGCCAATTCAAAGAGGGGCCGGGAGCACCAGCCCTGCAGGTGGCCCCCACGGCCACTGAATGGGGGTCCATTTCCTCTCAGAGGTGCCTGGAGGTGCCCGGATAAGCTGTGAGCGTGCTGCCTTCCTCTCTCCGTCCTCCAGGTGACAACTGACCTGTGGCAGAAATGCACTGAGTCGCATACCGGCACATCCGCATCAGCACCCCTGGCCGCTGGGATCATTGCCCTCGCTCTGGAAGCCAAGTAAGGGGCGAGGGAGGTGGCAGTGCCCATGCAGGCCGGGCCTGTTGGAGCTGCCGTTGCCGACTCACCTGCCTCTTCTCTGCAGCAAGAACCTGACCTGGCGAGACATGCAACATCTGGTTGTGCGGACATCCAAACCTGCCCACCTCAACACCAACGACTGGGCCACCAACGGGGTGGGACGCAAAGGTAGCCCCGGGGACGGAGTGGACAGCTGTGGCATGCCATTGCTGCCTTGCTCAGCCCTGACTCGCCCCTCTTTCCGCAGTCAGCCATTCCTACGGCTACGGACTGCTGGATGCAGGTGCCATGGTGGCCTTGGCCAAGAACTGGACCTCGGTGGGGCCTCAGCGGAAGTGCATCATTGACATCCTCCCAGAGCCGAAGTGGGTGTCGGGGGGGTGGGCTTGGAAATGTCTGTCTTGTCCCTCCTGGGGTGGGGGCTCGGCTTTTTGAATACATGGAGCCCTTGACTTACAACCATATGTTTAGTGACCGTTACATAAACCACATGTTTAGTCCTGAAAAAGTGACAGGTTGCCCATCCTCACACTTAGAAGTGCGACAGCCGCCCCCACAGATCAGAATTCGGGGCCTTGATAATCAATCTGCATTCATGATGGTTGCAGCAACCTGGCTCCCCTGAGCCCATTTGTGACTTTCCCAGCTGGCTTCCAACAAGCAAAGTCAATGAGGGAAGCTCGATCTGCTTAATGACTGCCTGATTTACTTAATGACCATCTGATTTATTTAATAATTGGAGCTTAACAATCCTGGCAAAGAAGGACATAAAATTGGGTGCAACTCATTTAATGACCATTTTGCTTAGCATCATAATTTCTGGTCCCAAATGCCGTAAGTTGAGGACTACCTGTACAGGAACTTGCTTGGGAGGGTGAGTAGCATCTGCCCTCTCTTGGCATTGCCCGTGTCCCCTTTATCCTGAGGAATCACACAGGGACCTCGGGGATCAAGTCCACCCCCCGCCCCTTTCTTCTCCTTCACCAGATCACCATGTACCTAGCAGCCAATGCCGGCACTTTAGAGATAAGTCTGTCTACCTATATCCACTTCCAAAGGTCACCCAGCTGCCTGGCAGGATTGATGGATTGACTGATTTAGATTTTGGTGCTGCTGACTCCAGGGACACTCTGGATGGCTCACAATAGAAAAGTCACAATTCCAGCGCAATAAATAAGTAAAAATGACCGTAAGAGAACTAACCAAAAGGCAGCCAGACAGCTAGTGCACGTATCCAGTACCTCTAACAAGGAGAGGGAGGGGAAGGGGAATATCCATTCCACCCCATGGGGGAAGAGGCTCCACGACTGCTGGCTGCCTTGCCCAAGGATCCTTGTGTCCTGCAGGGATATCGGCAAGTGTCTGGAGTTGCGGCAGAAGGTGGAGGCCTGCTGGGGAAAGGCTAACTCCGTGGCTCGACTGGAGCATGTCCAAGCCAGGCTGACCCTCTCCTACAACCGCCGCGGAGACCTGGCTATTCACCTGGTCAGCCCAATGGGCACCCGCTCCACCCTCCTGGCTGCCAGGTAAGCTGACCCCTGCTGCCTACGGTCCGAAAGACTGCTGAGCCTCTGCCTGGCCCTCCCCATCATCTCTTTCTGCTTGGCCAGGCCTCGGGACTATTCGGCCGATGGCTTTAATGACTGGGCCTTCATGACGACGCATTCATGGGACGAAGACCCGGTTGGCGAATGGGTGCTGGAAATTGAAAACACGAGTGAAGCAAACAATTACGGTAATCTGCTTTATTCCTCAACGTTTCCTTCCAGTGTCGATTGCCCCGGGGCCAGGAAAACACTCTCCTGAGTGCTGATGGTGGGATGTTCCGCCACTCAAACTTCAAGTCCTTGTCCTCCCCTTCCACTGCGTTCGCCATAGTAATAGCAAGAGCACTTAGACTTATGTACCGCTTCATAGTGCTTTTACAGCCCTCTCTGAACGGTTTACGGAGTCGGGTTCTTGCCCCCAGCAATCTGGCTCCTCATTTTTCCCACCTCGGAAGGACGGAAGGCTGAGTCAACCTTGGGCTGGTGAGATTGAGCCTGCAGTGCTGCACTCTAACCACTGCGCCACCTTGGCTCTTGGCAGCCATGGCAGCGTATTGGGAAGAATCACTCTGCCATGTGGCTCTTTTGTCCCAAATTTGCTGCAGAAACTGGACTGTAATGATTTTTTTGCTGTTTTTACAGAACTAAGTGTGGAGAATGGGGGTGGTAGGCAAATCACTCTCTTTCTCACTTGTCAATTCCCAAAGGAATAACAACCTGCAAAATGAATTTCTGGCTTTTTTGTTTTTGGCTTGGGCAGTTTTTTTCCCCATTCCCACAGCAGAACTCCCCTCAAAGGGCAAAGAAATTCAGCAACTTCCAGGAACATCTGTTAATGCTCTGGGAATGACAGTTGGGCTCAGCTGACACCCCACCCCCACCCCCTACCCCCGCAGAACTTGTAAGATGTGGACTATTCTGTAAGTTCAAGTGGTCTTTGTTTAATGACCCTAATGGAGCCCAGAATTTCCACTGCTACGTCCCTGACCCCACCGCTTAGAAATGGCAGTTCTGCTGGTTCCAGGTGTGGCCTTCCAGTGTCAACATCTGCCACCTTCCCCAGGTAGTCGTTGCCGGCATTGTCTCTGCCTGGGCCCAGTGAGCTCCTGTGACGAGGCTCCGCCACCCTGATCTCCGCATTGTGTCCCGGCTGGATCCTGGGCCAGCAGCAGAAGGAAGGAAGGCTCAGCTAGGGCAGCAGCAGACTGCAGGGTGGCCAAAAGGGCAGAGATGGGCTGGAGAAGTGAGGGGGGGCCTGTCATAAATGCAGGCCAGTTCGCAGTCACCCAGATTTGGATCACAGGACCCCACTGGGTGCTGCAGTGGCCATAACTTTGAGGACTGGTAGTAACTATCATAGTAACTGAATGGTCAGTGAGTGAATGGTCATTAAGCAAAACACATTTTAAAAAATTTATAATATGATTCAAAGGCCCCAAAGAATAGCCCAATCCTCCAACAAATTGTAGTGAAAAAGGCAATAATGAAGTGGCCCTCTTGAAAAGTTTGCATAGCTTTAGTTCTGCACGGGGTAGGAGCCCGATCCCCGTCCTCCAGCAGGAGCTGGGTGGGAAGAAGGCCGTGCGGTGTGTTGGCTTTTCTGCCTGACCTCCCCTGGGGTCCAGACTGGCCTGACTCCCCTTTTCCTGCTTTCCAGGCACCCTCACCAAGTTCGTCCTGGTCCTGTATGGGACAGGCCCCGACCTGCCCGACCTCTCCAATCAGTTTGAGAGCAGTGGCTGCAAAACCCTGGTCAGCAACCAAGCCTGTGTGGGTAAGTCCTAAGGGAAAGCTGCCCAGGGGCTTCTTGGAAGAGGATCCTACCCTCGGGGATGGCTCCTGTCCTGGACCTGAGCTTGTGCTCACTGCCTGCTGGCAGAAGGGCAGGTCTGGGCCTGACCTGCCCCTCTTTGCCTGCTGAACAGGTTGGACTTAATGGGTGCCTCCTTCGCACCCCGCCCCCAAGTGGAGGAGTCCCACCTTAGTGACAGCTCTCCTTTCTCTGCTCTGACCTCAGTTCGTCCATTTGGGCTCACTGCTCTCTCCACGTCCCCTTGAGGTCCTTGTGGCCATCTGAGTGGAGGGGTGGAGGCACTCCTGCCGGAGCTGTGGGTAGCCCAGCCCCCCACCTTGCCTGGTGCAGTTTCTGTGTCTTGGCTCCTCCCTCCCACTGCCCTTGGACCACCAGGTGGCTCTCTCAGTCTGGCCTCTGCTTCCAGTTTTCCAGGTGGCTTTCACTCCATCTTCTTGTGGACACTTGTCACATTCTCCCTTTTACTTTATTCAAGTGGCTTCCATATCATCTTTCTCTTCAATTTGTTTTGAGATTCATCCATCTGCTAATATTTTTTTCATACAGGATTTTCACTTCCCATAGTCATCCTACACATTTATTCTTGTCTCCTTTACTTCTTTTCTTCCGTGATTGTTTTACTTTTGACACTACCAAATAATAGTACATCCCACATTTCAGATATTCTTACCAGCCTTCCAACATTCCCTATTTACCTCAGCTTTTCAAAGCAGGCATTCTTTTTTCATTCTTTGCCAAGTACCTTGCAAGGATTAAAATATGTGGCAAAAAATGAGGTTTTTTTCTAAGCAGTTTCTCATCTATGTCATCCATTTGGATTCCCCCCAAATCACTTTCCTTCAAATGTCTTCCTTTATAGCCATTGATAGAAGATTTGTAGCTCAGTGCTGAACTCTGCTGTGGGTCTCTTGATGCTCTCTGAGCTCGGCTGTTTCCTTGCAGGCGTTTCATTATCTAACTAGGTAACATCATCAGGGCTAGGAGGGAGTGGGGTTTGTGGATAAGAGGAGGAGTGGGAGGGGAAGAGGAGGAGGAAAGCTATGGGGTCCTTGGTGGTCTCTGAGCTTGGCTGTTTTCTTGCAGGTGTTTCATTATCCAACTAGGTAATATCGGCTAGGAGGAGTGGAGTTTGTGGAGTGGAGGAGGAGGAGGAGGAGGAGGAGGAATATGATGATGTGGGTGGGCGTCCTTGGTGCTATCTTGCAGACATTTCATTATCAAACTTGGTAACATCAGAGTTGTAGCCATTTCCTGGAGCACAACATCAACAACCTCTGAATTTCTACTTCCTACAGACTCCCCAAACAATCCAGAAGATATTAGTTCGTATTTCCTGATGCTCCATTTGAGCCCTTCATTCATAATGAAACATACATCTTCCTTTCCTTGCATATCTTCCTCATCTCCATGACCTTGGCTGGTTTCCTCTCTCTTTGATTCACAAACACACCCAATCCTTTTCACTTCCCTTCCACATTCATTCATCTTTTTTTTAGAAATGCAACACTTTGGAGAGAAATACCTGGTCCTGTGGAGTAAAAGTCATTTCGTCAGTTGCAAAGTTTAGCATTTTCTTAGTTAATTCAGGATTTGTCCCATTGCAAAAGTAATAATGATTGTGACAACTTTTCCAGTTGTATCAATTATTCCATGGGTACTTTGAAAAGCTCAAAGCAGTTTATGTGGCTGTCAAATCATCTCCCATCTGGCAATCCTACATCAGGAGCTGCAGGTATAGTACTGCAAGTGTTGTGATTTTTGTCCCTCTGCTGGGTGACTGTAAGTCTTCTGGTCTGCTCTGTTACCTGCTTATCACTTTAGCTAAGCAGGTGGTTTAATGACTCTGCAGCTGAGACCTTCTCATGGAGGCTGCATTCCTGGCACATTGTTGAGAGCCACAAAATATGAACAAAATAAGTAGTGGCATGAAAACTGACTCAGGCTGCCCAGAGAAATGCTTTCTCACCTACAGAGCAGAGGAGGAGGGCTGGTCAGTCATGCTCTGCATCCTCTCTCCTTTGGCTTCTCTTGCAGTGTGTGAAGAAGGCTTCTACCTCCACCAGAAGACCTGTCTCAAGACTTGTCCGCCTGGCTTTGCTCCGTCCCTGGGACCGCTCCCTCTGGAGAACAGCCTCGACCCCCACCTGCTGCAGCCCCGGCTCTGTGTGCCCTGCCATCTGTCCTGTGCCACCTGCCTGGGTCCCTCAGCCACCCAATGCTTGTCCTGCCCGGCTCATGCCCACTACAACAGCCAGGAGCATACCTGCTCCCATCAGACGCAGAGCAGCAGGGCCTCCCCTGCTGTGGGGGGAGAGGGCGTGACTCCTGCCAGCCCCCCTTCCAACTTGCCGCTCCTGGTGGCAGGCCTGAGCTGTGCCTTCATCGTCCTCGTCTTTGTCACTATCTTCCTGGTGCTGCAGCTGCGGTCGGGGCCGTGCCTGCATGGCTACAAGGTCTACTCGCTGGAGAGCGGAAATCTCATTGCCTACAAAGGGCTGCCCTCCATTCTGTGGCAGGAGGGGCTGGAGGAGGAGGAGGAGGAGGAGGAGGGCGAGGGCGAGAGGACTGCCTTCATCAGAGACCAAAGACTTTGATGAGTCTGCAGCCCCAGGCGAAGCAGGCCGGACCCACCCCGGGGCTCCTGCTCTCTTCTGGGGCTGAGCCCTTGTGTCTTATGGGCCTGTTGCTGCTACTGCTGCTGGAGTCATTCTCTTCTGGTTTTAATTCACCAAAGTTTTTTTAAAAATTAAACCAGTCTGTGTCCTGTTATGGTGGAAAGGAAGGGGAGTATGGGGGGCACATCTCTCTAGATGGGCGAGGGCTGAGGCAACAGGAGGGCTTCCAGCTCCCTCCTGCCTTGGCCACCAGGCGTCGCCTCCCCTCCTCTCTTCCCGCATGGCCAGGAGGGCCTGCCTGATCTGCTGCCCCCTCTCTGCCCTGACTGGGCAGGACAGTCAGGAAGAGGATCCATGAGGATGCCACCTTGCTCAGTGCAGATGGGCTACCCAGCCCCCTCACCCCCTCCCCACTCCCGGGAGCAGGTTCTCTGGACCTTGGAGGGGCGGCCAGCCGGCTGGCTTGCTCACCAGCGCACCCTGGCGGCTGCTCCCTGGATCTGCTGAGCGTTGCTGGAGCTTCCACCTTTCCTACGTGCCTTGTTGCCCCCCTTGGATGACAATCTCTGGCTGCGGTCCTCTGGAGCTGCCTGATGGAGGTTGTTTGGTTGGGGCTGCCCAGGACACTTTTTCTATAACTTTTTTGGTGCACAACTGATTTCTTGTAATTTGAAGAAGGAGCCAATTCCTGGGGCCAGTTTTTTTAATTTAATGGATGTGGATATAACTCTAGAGAGATTAAAGTTTATTAAATGTTGGAACTATGCAAACCTGATTTCTCCTGCTGTATTCTCTCGCCAGAAGCCTCAGTCAACCCCTAAGCCTTAATCAAGAACTATGATATATCCCCTGCTTACTTCAAGCCCAGGAATATCTGACTCTCTGAAGCCTTTTCTGTCCAGCCACGCTGCTCTTTTCTCTCCTGGCAAAATTGAGGAATGTCCGCCAGGCCTCCTGGGGACAGGCAGACTTTCACCAGGCTTTATTTTGCTGGGTCTTCAAATTCCAAATAAAAGCAGATAAAATTCAAGGGCAGAAGCTAATTGTGGAATGAAAATAATATACATTTATATTAAGGGCATGGATCCAGCTGATTGCTGCAACTTGGAGGTGTTTAATAGGATTGTCTCATCCCAAGCGCACTGGTCAGTTCCTGGCAGCCACTTGGAGAGGTTTCAGAGTAACTGAAGCTTCAGATAAGGTAGTAAGATACAGATTAACACAGTTGGAACTGACCTTGCATGTCATTTAGTCCAATTCCTGCCCAAGCAGGAGACCCTACACCATTTCTGATAAATGGCAGTCCAATCTCTTCTTGAAAGCCTCCAGTGATGAAGCTCCCACAACTTCTGAAGGCAACTTCTGTTCCATTGGTTGGTTGTTCTCACTGTCAGGAAATTTCTCCTTATTTCTAGGTTGAATCTCTCCTTGTTCAGTTTCCATCCATTGTTCCTTATCTGGCTTTCAGGGGCTTTGGAGAATAGTTCAACCCCCTCCTCTCTGTGGCAGCCCCTCAAATATTGGAAGACTGCAATCATGTCTCCCCTGGTCCTTCTTTTCACTAGACTAGCCATGGCCAGTTCCTGTAACGGTTCTTCATATGTTTTAGCCTCCAGTCCCCTAATCATCCTGGTTGCTGTTCTCTGCACTTTTTCTAGCGTCTCAACATCTTTTTTATAGTGTGACCAAAACTGGATGCAGTACTCCAGTTGGTGGTCTTACTAAGGCTTTATAGCATGTTATTAGTACATCACTTGATCTTGCTTGTATCCCTCTGTTAATGCAATTTAGGATTGTGTTCGCTTTTTTGGCTGCCGCTGCACACTGCTGACTCATATTTAATTGGTTGTCCACTAAGACTCCAAGATCCTGCTCGCAGTTACTGCTATTAAGCCTGGTTTCACCCAGTGTATATGTGTACTTTTGGTTTTTATTGCCTAAGTGTAAGACTTTAGTTTTCTCTAGATTGAATTTCATTTTGTTAGATAGGGCCCAGTGTTCAAGTATTTCCTAGGGGCTATAAAGAGAATTGTGGGAATCGTTTAAACCTGAGGAGGTCTATAAATCACAGAATCATATTACTGGATGTCCTTGAGCATGAGAAATGAATGCCACAGAAGAGGGTCAGCACTTGTTTCCAGCCATCTAGAGCAGGGGTCTCCAACCTTGGCAACTTTAAGTCTTGTGGACTTCAACTCCCAGAATTCCTTAGCCAGCTTTGCTGGTTGGAGCCCCTGATCCAGAGAACAGTATAAAAATCAGACTTAAGTTACAGTGAGAAAGATTACAGGAAGAGCAGTTTGAGAGAAGCGGGGGAGGGGGGGGGCAACGGCCACAAGAAGGAAGTCTGGGGGTCCCAATTGGAGCCAGCAGTGAAGGCTATAGGCTAAAAACTCAGCCTCAGGCATGGAAGCTGGCTGGGTGATCCTGGGCCGCTCCCCCTCTCAGCTCACCATCCCCAGGCTAGTTGTTATGGGGAAAATAGGAGGAGGAAAAAGTATTGTATGTGTTTGCCACCTTGAGTTACTTATAAAAATAGAAAAGGCAAGATAAAAATAAATAAAAATTAACTTTTCTGGAGGCCTCTAGATCTTTATAGCAGGCTCCTATCTTTTGTTTAAGGAAAGTTCCTTTGGGGCACTTCACCTGGCATCCAGCCTAAGGGCAGCCTAATATATGTGTGTCTGTGTGTGTGTGTGTGAGAGAGAGAGAGAGACATACACACACACACACACAGAGAGACTTTACTGTCACTCGATTTGCCTTTCTGGCTATTGTGAGGTGAAAATGGCAAAATAGCTGACTACAGAACTCAGCCTTCTAAACCTCACCTGGGAGATGATTACATTTTTGCAGCCATGGCGGCAGGTGGTTTGGAGAACCGGCAGCAAAAAACCCTGCCCCCCCCCCATGCCCAGCTGAGCCACGGGATAGTCAGAGCCTTTTTTTTTTAACTTTTAAAAGAATTGTTTTACAACCTCTTCAGCCGAAGTGATTGCTAAAAAATGCTTTTAAAAGGTAAAACAAAAAAAAGGCTCTGATGGATCGTGGCTAGTCTAGTGAAGAGAAAGGACCAGGGGAGACATGATAGCAATCTTCCAATATTTGAGCGGCTGCCATAGACAGGATGGGGTCAAGCAGTTTTCCAAAGCACCCCAAGGCCTGACAAGAATAATGGATGGAAACTGATCAAGGAGAGATTCCCACCCACCCACCCCGGGCAATTCTCAGGGCCAGCCCTCGGGGCCCCTGAGGGCCTGGACGCCAAGCGGCCTCGTCAGGCTCCTTGAAGGGTTCGAGTCGCCCGGCCCGGCCTGGCCTTCTTCCCTTGGAGCGGGGAAAAGAGAAGCCGCGCAGGAAGAGCCATCTCGCAATGCTGGGCGGCCGCCGGGAGGCTTCCTCTTCCTCTTTTGCCCTTTGGACTCGCGCAGGGCGCCCGGGCAGGGGGGGGGGGAATCACGGCGACGTGGGCCGAGGAGGGGTGCGGGTCTCTCGGCCGCCAACCAGGCGCGGCTCGAAGGCAGGGGCTTCGCGGCGGGCCGGGCCGGGCGAGCTCGGCGGCTGCCTCCTGGGCGGCGATGGGCTTCGGGCTGGCGCTCGGCTGCCCCGAGGGCCACAGCGCCCTGCTGCAGCTGCAGGAGTCGGAGGTGCGCCTGCTGGAGGGGCTGCGCAAATGGATGGGACAGCGGGCCAAGAGCGACCGGGAGTACGCGGCGTTGCTGCACCAGATGCACAGCCTGGCCGGCAAGCAGGAAGGCGGCCGGCAGCCCCGCCTCGGCGGCCAGATCGGCCAGGTAGGTATCCCCGAGTGGGATCTCGGCTTGCCTCGGGCCGCGCCTTCCCGGTCCGGCGCTCACGCGGGCAGAGCAGCCTCGCCGCATCCGAAATGCCCACGGAAGGGCGCGGCTCTCGGGTGGCGCGAGAGAGTGGCAGCCGGGTTACCTTTGGCGCTTCTCCGCTGGGGCTGGCTTTGTCCGGGGGCCTCCGAGGGCCGTGTCAGCGAGACCAGGCAACGGTGCCCTTTCTAAAAGAGCCAGTGGCTCCAGCGTGGAGTCAGGTTGATTGACGATCAAAACGCATTTTAATAATCCACAGTTGGAGCTGACCAAAGTGCCGGAGAAGAGAGAGGCCGCTGGTTTTGGAGGCCTTTCCGATCATGGCCCGTTTCCCTCCGCCATCAGGGGCTCTGCCTTCTGTTTGATACAAACTGGTTACAAAGTGTGGTGCCCTTCCTCAGAAATACCTTTGCCCAACCAGCCTCTAGACAGCATCCTCCTCTAGTCCCTCCGGTGGAAATAGGCCATCTTCTCTGTTGCAGTGCTGGTGGTCCCTGGTGACCCAGACCGAGGCGCTGAGCCAAGCTCTGGAACGCCACGCAGAAGCCCTGCTGGCTGGACCCCTGAACACGCTGGCCCTGCTCATCCAAGACAAGCAGCAGCTGCACCGATGCTATAGTGAACAGTGGCATCAAATGAACCAGGATTTCATCCGGGTACAGCCATCTAGCTGAGTCCTCCTGGCACCAACAGGATTCCATGGAAAGGGCCAGGAAGTGTTGGGGGGGGGGTGGAAATTCACCAGGGCTGCCAGCCCTTCTGAGCTTCCTTCTTGGCTTTTCCAGACCACTCAACAAGAGCCTGAGCGCCTGAGAGCCCAGTACCGCAGCCACATCCGTGAGTGCGCACAGGCAAAGCGCAAATACCAGGAGGCCAGCAAAGGTGTGTCCTTCGCCAGGGGCAAAATGGGAACAAAGCCTTTCTCACACCACATCCTGCTTTCTGTGAACAGCCAATCAGATGTCTCCAAGGGAGCCATCCAGAGGAGTTCTAGTCTTGACGGTCTCTTTGTGCATGGGGTAACTTGAACTCTCGGTGATGCCACTAGGCATTGTTTTGCAGGGCTCTGGTGTTGCTAGACAGGGAGAGACTTAGCCTGAGGCCCCTGCTCAGTAAGTTCTGCAGGACTCCACATTCTCTTTATTACATGGAGGTGGAATGAATTATGTTACCCCCCCAGTCCAGGATCAGGTTACTCTCTATCCCAGCCAGATGAAAGGCTGCGAAATCCTGTCCTGGTGCTTGGAGACTAAGCATAGGCAAGCGCTCATAAACTCTGGTTTCAAGGACCTTCTGGCTGTAGTGGTTTAGCATCTTAATTCTCAATTAGGTGGCACTTCTCCAGGTCCACCTGATGTGTCATTTTGGTGCCTTCTTTGATTCTTGGCTCCTGCCCATCAAGCAGGTGGTTGAGGAAGCCTTTCCACAAACCCATTTTAGAAGCACTTCTCACATCACTCTGGCCCAAATCAACTCAGTTTGGATTATTGCAATGTGCACTAAACGGAATTACCCTACTCAAAAACTACAGCTGGTCCAGAATGTGGCTAAATAAGTGCCTTCTCTGCCCACTCCTTTGCTCATGTAACTCAGCTAGTTACAGCTACTCTGCAAGTTGTGCTTATTATTGCTGGGTTTCTGGCTGCTTTCAACCAGCCATCCGCCACTCAATGTGCTGGCAGGCACTCAAAAAGTCCTCCAGCTTAGGGCCCAACTGCTGCAGGATTGTTTTTGTCCTGATCTGGATAAATTGTCCTGATCTGGATAAATTGGTGTATTTTAGTTATAGGAGTGAAGAGTTTATCTTGATTTATTGGATGTTGGACATGAATAAGAATGGCATACAGCAGTTCTTCAATAATAATTCATAATCAATGAAGACCAAATAATAAATATTTTTAAAAACACATGATCCAGAAGAGCAACATACAAATATACATGCAGAGAAAAAAAACTTATCCATGTCTGATGGATGGATTCCTAAGATCTGTAGCTGTTAACTGATTAGTTATTTTGTTTATTTGCTTATGCCAAGTTGTGTTTGTTCTTTAGAGCCTATTTCCTCAGGATTTTTAGCAGGACTCTGCCGTCTGCCAAGGTCCCACCCGAGGTTTTGCTATCCCAGAGACATTGAAAAATCCTTTGCAGGGGGACGGAGCTGCAAGAGCCCACTGATTTGAGTCAGGGAATGGTCTAACCCTACCTTTCATTTCTGTGGCTCTCTTCTTAGGCAAGGAACTTGAGAAGGCCAAGGACAGGTATGTCCGCAGCCTCTGGAAGCTCTACTCCCTGCACAACCAGTACGTGCTAGCCCTGCGAGCTGCGGAGGTGCAGCACAGCCTTCACTATAAGCAGATCCTGCCTGGCCTCCTCCAGTCCCTGCATGGCCTTTTGCAGGAGACAGCCCAGATCACGTGAGAGCAGCAGCTGAACCCAGATGGGCTTGGGCTGGGGGAGTGGGGGCAGATTTGGGCTGGGTTGCTTGGTTCACTTCAGATGAAACAAAACTAGGTTTCGGGGAGAGAGGGGTAGAGTGGGCACTGTTGGGGTACAGTTAGCAAAGCCCTTTTTTCTTACCTCATAGCTTAATTCCTTTGGCTTAGTATTTCATACTTGTCTGCACATAATCTCTGCATACATCCTGCTGACTTCAAAGAGGAAACCGCATGTGCATGTGTGAATGCGGTTCTTTCTATCCATCCTCTGGTGTTTGTATCAATAGGAAGGCAACCCTGCAAGAATATGCCAGCATCACAAGCCTGGTACAGGAGGAGATGGTGGCTGTGCACCAAGCCATGGTCAGGGCCATCAACCGCATCCAGCCGGCCACTGACTATGAAGAGTTCCTCCCCACTTGCAGGTACTGTCTGCTGAGGGCTTCTCTCCTGGCTGGCCGGGAAAGCGAGGGGCCGGTGGCTTTTCACTCTCAGACTGGCTGGAGTCTCTCTCTCCAGGTGTGAGCAGCAGGAGATGCCAGGCATGGTGACTTTTGATAGGAGTTTGCTAGAGGAAGCCGAGACAGAGGTCTTGCAAGAGGGGCAGCTCCAGTTGAATGAACTCACCCTGGAAAGCCTGCAGCACACGTGTGTAGGGGAGGCAGAGCCCTCTGGGAAGAAGGCTGCCCCTGGGTGGGGTAGTGATCCAGCCCACCTGCATGGGCACTGCTTAGGCTGGGGACTGTGGATGGAAGAAGAGATGGGCCTATCCTGACTGGCTACCCTGGAAGCTGAGCTGGCCTCACAAAGCTCAGCGTGGGGCTGCCCTCTATATGTGAGACAGGAGACCCCCTTCTCTGCTTTGCAGGCTTACCTCCCTGGAGGAGGAACTGATCAGTGCCACAGAGAGCACTGATGGCCATCGCCGGCGTGTCCAGATGCTGGAAACTGAAATCCAGAATGATAAGATGGCAGGAAACCCAGGAAAACGGTGAGCCTGTGCCACTGAAGCAGGAAGCTTCAGATCTTGCCGAATTGCCACTCTGGCTCCTTCACTGTTATCCAAATGGAAGAGTGCAGACCTCGAAGGGCCAGAAGAGGAGGCCAAGGGAGAGCAGCAAGCTCACCTCTGCAAGGCATGCATGCCATTGGGTTTCTCTTTCTCCCTTTGTGAGATAATGTGAAACTCATCTTGTGGCTCTCAATCCCAGAGGCCAGAAGAGGAGGCAACACCGCAACTCTCTGCTACTCCTTCCCCAGCTCCAAAGCCTTTCCCAGCTCTCCCTTTTCTCTGCCTGATATCCCACAGCATCACTCCCCTGCCCCTATGATGGAGGAGGCAGGGGTTCAAGGTGGTCCTTGAAGAGCGTTGAAATGCTCTGTGGTCTGCTACCAGTTTGCTTCGCTACTGGTTTGCTTCATGCGTGCCAAATGCGCACTTCATGTGCAGGCACACTGCAGGCGCTACGGTGCAGCACTGAAAAAGGAGGATTAAGAAGTCTTTTCTGAGTCTGCAAAGATAAGTAGAACAGCGAGGGAGGGAACAGCTGTGCTGTGCGATTTAGATTCGCTAGAAAGCAGGATTTCCTGATTGTCGAAAATACTGGTTTGCCTGAACCGGTAGCATTTTTTACTACTGATTCGGGTGAACTGGTCTGAACTGGTAGCATTTCACCCCTGCCTTGAAGGCTACTCACTCATTCCCAGATTCTCTTCATGCAGCAGCTGATCGAAGAGAAAAGCTCCTGCTTTGCGCAGAGAAGCTTTGATTTTCCTCTTCTTAATTGCTGTATGCAGGCCCACCTGGAAGAAACCACATGCTGGATGCTGGATGCTGGATGCTCCTACCTCTTTGGAGGGTCGAGTGCTCCCTTGACCTGCCACAGATGTGTTACCCTTGGCAAAGCCTCTTTTCCTGTGCATGCTGCCTTGGGTGCTCCATCCAATGTACCTCTTTCTCTTCCGTAGCATCCTCCTCCTGGGAAGGCAGAAGTCCCTGCATGAAGCTTGCCACCTTTTCCATCTTGCTCTGGGCACTCAAGAAAAACTCAAGGCCCAAAGGGATTTGCTGCAACAGAAGCTGGATGAGCTGGGACCCCTGGACCCCCCACCTGTCCCAGATCTGCAGGGCGACCGGCAATCACTCTCTTCCGGGGTGGGTATAAGCAGTGCCCTGCCAAGTCAGAGCAAGACACGGTGGTAGCAAAGCATGCCCATATGGCCCCAGGCTGCCCATTGTGCTGATCAGGGAGAAAAGAGGGGCCCACCACTCCTTTTTCTCTGCCCCACCCCCACCTCTTGGGTGGGCTGGATTCCAAGCCTTGAGGTGGGGGGGCTGCCCTGCGGTGGTCTCTGATGTAGTGCTGAGCCTACACCGTTCACCCTCTGCCCTCCTTCTCTGGCAGGAGCAGGACACTGAGCGAGATTGGGGCCGAACACCGCCAGCTTTGGAGGCCCTGAAGCATCACATCTCAGGCATTTTTCGTCCACGTGTCTCAGTGAGTGGCCATCCTCACTTGTTGCTTCTCACTGCCTCCCTGCCCAGCTGGATTTTCTGACCAGGCAAAGCCAAAAAAGTCCTATGTCCCAAACATCTGCTCTTAAAATACGCTAGATGAGGAATGTGTAAAACTGGCATTTATTTAGAAGTAGCACAATTTTTCCTAGCTTTGTTTTGAGATAAAATAATTAAAAACAGCTTACTGCCATCTAACACCATCCCAAAATTGCAAACTTAACATTCTTAAAATAGTATAAAGTGTGAAAGTGCACGGACAGAGTGCTCCACAAACAGAGGCGGGGAGGGGGAGCAGCTAAAAAAGCAAAACGGGGAGGAGGAGGAAGAGAAGAAGAAACAAGAAGCAGGAGAGTCCACTGGTCTATAATTAAATGGGTCTATAATTAAAAGAAAAGGAGGATTTTAGTCTGAGCAAAGGCGGAGAGTAGCTAGACGAATTCTGAACCTGCTGGCCAGGGGTGAAATGCTCCCGGTTTTGACCGGATCACCCCATCTGGTAGCGATGGCGGGTGGTTCGGAGAACTGGTAGCAAAAATCTCTGCACCCCCACCCCCATGCCCAAGCTGAGCTGCGTGATCATCAGAGGTTTTTTTTTAACTTTTAAAAGTATTTTTTCTTCGGCCAAAAAATGCTTTTAAAAGTTAAAAAAAAAAAGGCTCTGATGCTCGTGCGGCTCAGCTGGGATCGTCAGAGGCTTTTAAAAGCATTTTTTACAACCTCTTGGCCGAAGAGGTTGTAGAAAAAATGCTTTTAAAAGTAAAAAGTTGGCCACGCCCACCCAGTCACATTACCCCCCCACCAAGCCACGCCCACAGAGCCGGTAGTAACAAATGTTACATTTCACCCCTGCGGCTGGCTTTTCATAAGGAACTGAAAGTGGCGTAATTGCAACAGTGTCAGTTGGGCAAAACTGAGGGATCTTCAGGCATTTCCTATGATCAGAAAAAAGAGGAAACCAGAAGAAGAACTTCAACAGAGGGACAGTGAAGTTGAGCAATCTAAAGCCGAACCAGGTTCCGTTCCTCTCAGAGGAATTGGAGAGCCACAAAGAAGGGAGCCTCAAGAACCATTTATTCCTTCTAAAAGTGGGCATTTGGGCCGGCCTCTGAGGGTCACCAACTGGTCTTTTGACTCACTGGTAAAAATGAAAGAAGGGAATCTCTTCCCATCTATATTTTTTGCACTTCGGGTTTTCTAAGTATTGGCCTGGCCTCCTGAAGTTGGTTCTTGAGTGCCCTTTGTTGTCACAATCATAGTGCACAATCTCTGCACACTTTTCCTCTGAAAGCTCCCAGACACTCACTCCTCCTTAAAGGGCCTGTCCCCTTAATTCAGCTTTGCTCTCATCCGGTGGTGACATCCAATTTTTTTTACTACCGGTTCTGTGGGCGTGGGCTGGTGGCCATGGTGTGGCTTGGTGGGTGTGGCAGAGGAAGGATACTATAAAATCCCCATTCCCTCCCCACTCCTGGGGGAAGGATATTGCAAAATCTCCATTCCCACCCCACTCTGGAGCCAGCCAGAGGTGGTATTTGCCGGTTTTCCGATCTACTCAAAATTTCCACTGCCGGTTCTTCAGAACCTGTCAGAACTTGCTGGATTTCACCCCGGCTCTCATCCCTAGCCCATAGAAATTGAATACATAAAATAATTGTGGATGTTTTGATTGTTTTTACATTTTTAAAATTATTTTTACAGTTTTGGAATTGTTCAGAGTCATTGAGATTGACAACTATAGAAATTGAGTAAAAAATAAAGTAAAATCTAAAATATAGTTGTGGCCACAGCACCAGCCCTTTCTGCCTCTTCCGGACAGAAGCTTTGTCTGTGCAGCTTCCCAGCTGGATCTTCTAGAACTGCCAAGCTGTCATTTCCTGCCCCCCCATCCCCCCCCCCGACTTTTGGGTTGCTGCTGCTGAAGGGTCAGGAAACCAGGGAGGAGCAGCAGCCCCAAGAAAGCCAAGATAACTTATTTCAAGGGGGTGGGGGTGGGGGTGGGTCAGTGAGTGGGTGGCCTGGTATATCTGCTGTTGCTCAAGGACAGGTAGAGCCCATCTCCAAAGGGAAGGGCCCCCTCCACACCAACCATGCCCAGCCCAACTTGTTCTCTTTGCCTCTCTTGTGCTTCTCTGCCAGATTTCAAAGTGGATTTCGCCAGCCAGCTGAGAGCAAAGAGAGCAAAGCTGCTGCCTGGATGCAGCCTTGGGGATGAAGTTCCTGCCCCCATATGCGTGGGGTGCTGTGGTGTTGTCTTTCACACTTACTTAGAAGTGATGTTGATTATGAGTGGTCAACTCCTTAGTTAGCAAAGATCTTTATGAATAGTGAATGTATATTTCTCTGTTAACTATGTCATCTCTCTCTCTCTCTCTCTCTCTCTCTCTCTCTGTCAGCCTCCACTCCAATCTTCACTTCTATTTGTGCATTTTATATTTAGTAGTTAGATTGCAATGTTATTATGTTTAATATAGAATATCTCATGGACTTAAGGTGTATTACTATCCTATACAGGAAAGAAGAAGAGGGTCCTTTAAGAGTGTCGTCTGACATAAAAAAAGGAGGAGGGGGAGGAAAGGTTTGAAATCAGCATGAAGGCTAGTTGTGCGGGCTTTTCAACGAAAACAGCATTCCTGACATGCCAAGCAGCCCGAAAAAGTTTACCATGGGGGCGGGGAGGAGAGGGAGCTGGCATTGGCCCAGCCCTGCCTGACCTCTTGTGGGAAGGAGGGACTAATGAGGGGATATGGGATGTTGGCCATATTTTGTCTCAGATTCAACTATCCACGGCTGTAATCCAGATGTATTTAGTAAAAGTACTTTTCTTTATTTTCAAATGAAGTCAAGGTGTTTTCTTTCCTAAATAAGATCAGAGACAGTCTGACATTTAGTTGAATCTCACACCATGTCGACCAACCAGGATTTAAATTTAAATACCGAGGGGGTCGAAAAGAACACTTCGATGGGAAGCCAGCCAACCCCTGAATTTGAGGAGCAAATTGAGGAGTAGAACGTATGTCTACTGCTACGCTTCACGCTAAACTGAAGGAAAGCAGAGCTCTGTGGATGGAACAATTGCAGTTGGAAGATAAATGGGACAAGGCCAAATGGTCGTTAGGGGTGGGCAGTCTGCCAGACCCCAAAGAGCTTCCTTCTGGAGTGACTACAAGGAGAAAGAAAAAAGAAATGCTTTCAGATTGGCAACGAGAGCAGGAAATCAGAGATAAGCTCCAGCTAGATAAGGCGTTACGTTTATACCGAGAAGTGAAAGAGAAGCAAGCAGCTCGCCGAAGGTATGAATCCCCTATTTGGTCCTCCAGGGGGGAGGGGGATGAAGATGAAAGAACTGCCAGGGGAGCAGCTGGGAGGGGTGTCCCACCGCGAAGAGGTTTTGGAGGAACCAGAGCCAGAAACCCTTTCCCCAGAGGCAGCCAAGTCTGATGGAGGATGGTGCCACCTGCTGGCCAAGTGAGGCTGCAGAGGAAGGAAAAAGCCAAAAATCCCCCGTCTGGAAAATTTGATGGAGATGCCAAGGAGTTAGGGTTGTTCCTGGCGTTAGTGAATAACCATATGATGGACTGGGGGGAAGAGTATTGGTCAGAAGCAGCGCAAGTTAGAGCCGTGACCCAAAACCTAACAGGAAGAGCAGCTGCCTGGTTTGTGTCGTTATACAATGGGCACTCCCCCTTACTGGAAAACGATCACTTCATGACCGCACTAAGGAGGAGGTTTGAGGACCCCCTAGCAGAGCAGAAGGCCAAAGGCCGGATGAAAACCATCAGACAGGGGAGGAGACCAGTGGCTGACTACAACCAAGAGTTTAGTGATCTGGTTCCCCTGATGAGAGGATGGTCGGAGGTGACCCTTGTGGACATTTACAAAGATGGCCTGAATGGGGACCTGTATGCACTGTGCCGGGTGCGGGCCTCTCCAACCACACTGTACGGCTGATATACCCTGGCAGCAGAGATGGAAATCGAAATGGCGAAGGATCGTAGTCGGGCTGAACGCGCTGGGAGGCAAACCCACGCCCATTTCCCTAGAGGCCCTCCAATGGACTCCCCTACTTCTGAGAGTGGGAGGTAACGATCCACCGCATGTTTCAGATGTGGAAAGCAAGGTCACCGAGCGGCTGACTGCCGGGTGAAGCTGGTGCCAAAGGCAACCCCTAGTGGTGGAAAAGGACCGGTGAAACCTACTACCAAGGCGTGAGAGCCGGCAAAGGCAGCAGTAGGCATTGCCAAGAAGGCCACTCCCATCGAGGAGCGTGGGACTCCGACCGTGTCCGATGACAGCGAGACCACTTCCGATTCCGATGAAGACCTTCTGGTGAGTTGGAAACGGGGCCCTTTGACAATCCCAGTCAAACTGCATGTCCCTTCCTCGGGAAATAAAGGGGAAATGCTAACTCTCCTAGACTCCGGGTGTACCAGGTGCATCATCAGCCCCGAGGTAGTAGAGAGAATGGAACTAAAACTAAGAACTTTGAGTAGACCTATAGCTTTTTGCCAGTTGGATGGCTCTGTGGCAGGGGGAAGCCCCGCACATTTTGTAACGGAACCAAAAGAGATGACGATGGGAGACCATCGAGAGATCCTAAACTTTATAGTAGCCCCAGGAATGGACCAGCCTCTCCTGCTAGGCCTGTCATGGCTCCGGAAGTGGAACCCACATATTAACTGGAAGACGGGGGTCTTACGCTTTCGCTCTAGAGCGCCAAAAGGGGAGGAAAGGGACTCCAGGGAGGATCCTGCCGTGCCCCACGATGTGATGGGGGCAATGACGGAATGGATAGAAGGGGAGGAGAGGATTCCCAAAGAATACTGGGACTTACAAGAAGTCTTTAGTGAAAAGGCATCGGATGTACTACCCCCCCCCCCATAGGCCAACTGACTGTGCAATAGACATACTCCCAGGGGTAAAGCTCCCAAAACTAAAAGCTTACCCCATGACCCAGAAAGAATTGGGGGAATTACGCAAATTCATAGACAAAAACTTCCTGGAAATTGACTGAAACTGAAAGGAGGTGGGCTATTTGGGAAAAGGAAGCTTTTGAGGTTCACTGGGCTCTTAGCACATGGAGACAATTCTTAGAGGGATCTAACCACCCTTTTGAAGTTTGGACTGATCACAAAAACTTGGAAGCCCTAAAAACTCCCAGAAGACTTTCGCCTAAACAAGCCCGCTGGGCTCAATATTTTAACCATTTTAACTTTACTTTACGTTATATTCCTGGAGGAAAGAACTTTTTGGCAGATGCTCTTTCACGACTGCCCCAATACAATAGTGCTCGTTCCGAGATGATACGCCCAATACTCCCTATTCAACAATTAGCAGCTCCTGCTATAACAAAAAGCTATACTAAAACCGAGACATCACTACCAGATGAATTAACTAAGTTATTAAAAGAGGCCTTGAACACAGGTGACTGGTTCTTGGCTCATTCACATGAATGCATGCTCCGTGATAGACTAGCTTGGGTTGGGGCAAAGCTATATGTTCCTGCATCACTCAGAGAAACCATACTACAACGATGCCATGATGCTAAAATGGCTGGACATTTTGGATTTGTGAAAACATTACGCCTCCTTAAAAGACAATTTTGGTGGCCAGGACTTAAAAAGGACATTGAATCTTATATAGCAAGTTGCCCTGTTTGTGCATCATCTAAAAGACCACCCGTGAAGTCTCCTGGTTTGCTTCAAACAGTAGCCTGGCCAGGAGCCCCATGGAAAGAAATATCCATGGATTTCATAGTCCAAAAGTGGAGGCAATACAGTAATCTGGATAGTTACAGACCTATTCTCCAAACAAGTCCACTTCATCCCATGTTCCAAAATACCTTCTTCAAAAACTTTGGCAAAGCTGTTTGTGCAACACATCTACAGACTCCACGGAGTTCCCGAACGCATAATCTCAGATCGAGGGGTTCAATTCACTTCTCAATTTTGGAAAGAGTTTTTGCGGCTGATAGGTTCCGCCCAAGGATTAAGCTCCTCCCACCATCCTCAGACTAATGGTCTCTCTCTCTCTCTCTCTAACACACACACACACACTGCTGATCAGATAGTCTTTAGTTGAGACTGGCAACTCCATTGCTAAGTGAGGTCGTCATAAACTGAAAAATCACATGGCTGCACTGATTTCCGATGGTAGCTCTGGCAATGATCGTTAAACAAATTGTATCTTAAGCATGGTATTATGTGATTGTGACTTGCAATTTCCTGCTGGCTTCCCCATTAACTTGCTTTTCAAAAGCTGGCTGTGAAGGTTGCAATGGTGATCGGGACGTTACAACCATTATTATTGCATGTCAATTCCCAAATCCTGATTACACAGCTCCAGGCTCACTGCAATAGCACTACAGCTTTGAGGATTGGTGGTAAGTCTCCTTGCCCAACACTGCTTTAATGAGTGGTCGCTAAATGAGAACTATCTGTACTGGATGATTGGTCAGCTTGTCCTGTTTCTCTTGCCTTTCCTTCTCCTCTCCAAAGGCCAGTTGTGCTCTCCTTTTCTCCTCCTGCCTTCTCCTTCTTGTTTTCTTGTTTACAGGGAAGGAATCCGCCTACCATCTTCCCACATGGGAAGCGATTCTTCCCATGTGGGAAGACGAGCAAAGAAATTGCCTTGAACTTCTGTCTCTTTCACAGCCGCCACCCTCTCTGCCGCAGCTCCCCGAGGTGCAGAAGCCCCTTGGGCAGCAGACCTGGTACCATGGCGCCATTCCCCGTGTGGAGGTACAGAAGCTTCTGCAGACCAATGGTGACTTCTTGGTGCGTGAGAGCCAAGGCAAACAGGAGTACGTCCTCTCAGTGCTGTGGGATGGGCAACCACGACACCTTATCCTGCAGGCTGCTGATGTGAGTGCTTAGGGGAACAGCAGGATAGTAGTGGGAGGCCCAGGCTCAGCACGCCTTATGCAAATAAGTCATTGAGCATGTTCCATTCAACTTTGCTCATTGGGAACAAGCCTTCTACTCCAGTACTGACTTCTCTGGCCCTTTTTAAGAAAGACCCAGGGGCCTTGATTGAGTAGAACAGAGCCCCAAAGAATCCAGATCTTGTGCATGAGATTGCCAGTGAACAGAACAAAGCTGCCCTTTGACATCAGAGCACCCAACAGAATTTGGCAGGTGGTAGGTCTGAAGGCTGATGCAAGTGGAGTGGATTGGCAAGGAGTAGATAGCATGGAGTCATCTGTCTGGAAGCTCCCTGGGCTGGTCAAAGAAATTTGAGCCACTTGCTTGAACTCTCTGGTGTATTCTAGAAGAAAGCTGTTTTGTGCAAAGGACAGTGTTCTCTATTGTAAGGGCCTGCCCTCAGCTATCTTCTTAGCAAAGCATGACTCTTGAAACAAATGGTATTTCAAAAGAAGCTTTTACTGAAAGAAGTGATTGCAGAGAAGTCAGGTGGAGTCTGAAGATTCCCCACAAAGTGTTAAGCTAATTTCCCCTGTTCAACCCCCACCCAGTGCCCCATGTCAACCAGTAGCCAATACAAAGCCGCAAAGTTGTTATGAGAACTCCGAGGAGGGATAGTGATAACAGGTTATCCTCTGGGCGCCACAGCCTTGGGTACCAGGCTGGAACCTGCTGGGAGGGAATCCATCCTGATGGCCCATGCTTAATTCCCATGCGGTGACAGCAAAAGCAAAAGCATTCGAAGCATTCAATCCCAAGAAGCATCCCTCCTCCCTTTCGGAATGGCAGTGTTCCGACAGGAACCTGACACATATTCTCTACATTCTGAATTTCAGCTGGATATGATCTTGGGCCAATTGTGTACTGTGACCTTGTAAACATGTATTGATAGAACCCACAATTCTTGGCCCTCTTCAGGAAGGAAGTTAGGAGGAGGGAAATTCTTTGTAAGTGGAATAAAGTTCTATGTGGAATAAAGCTCTGCCACCAGCTGGCTTGGAAGGTTGGTATGAGAATCTTATTCCTTTGAGGAAAAGGTAGAAGAGGAAGCAACAGCATAGAAGGGGAAGTGACTTTCCCCCAAAACTGTACTCCTCCAGAGTAATGGTGGGATGCTCTTTCCCAGAATCTGTACCGCTTGGAGGGTGAGGCTTTCCCTACCATTCCGCTGCTGGTTGACCATTTCCTGAAGTCCAGGCAGCCCATCACGAAGAAAAGTGGCATTGTACTGGTCAAGCCCATCCCCAAGGTAGGAAGCCAATGGTGGTGGTGATGATGAGCTGGAGAGTGCTTGGTGGGGAAATGATGGACTGCTCTTCCAACAGGACAAGTGGGTGTTGGACCATGAAGACATTGTGCTGGGGCAACGCATTGGGCAGGTGAGTGAGGTCTCAGCAGAACAACCCCTCCGAATGGAGGAAGCACCTGGCTGATCGGTTGTGCCCTCACCTATGCCCAGAACTTTCCTTTTATAGCAATAGCTTATTTCCCAAACTTCAGTTTGCCCCCCCCCCGAAAAGGAAATTGTCTGCTTCTGGATGTGCTTCTTGTCCAGTCTTTTACTGAAAGGGCACATGGTCAACAGGCCCTGCTCTGGATGCCCCAGGGCTGTGCACAAATTCACCCCACAGTTTTGTTGGCTTTTGTATTCTTTTGAGTTCCTGATCCCAAGCCTTTAGGGATGGACCCGACTCTGGAATCACACACTTCGTTTCTCTCGAAGTCGTCCCCCCCCCCCGCTTTACAAAGGAGCTGAAAGACCTTTTCATGGATTAGGGGAAAGGCTGATAGTTCTGTATGGAGGGCTGTTTTAAATAATGAATGTGATTTGTTCTATTCCAGGATATTGATTAAAATGTATGGCTGTGTTGGTTTAATGTTGTTTCATTGAATTGATTTTGAATTATTGTTTTATTTTTGCTGCAATCTTGTGTTAATGGTTGGTAGTTGGTCTTTCTGAAAGGTGTGTTGTGAAGGCACTTAACAGTTGTTCTTCAGAAGTTTACAAACTTGCTAGTTCTGCCAGAATGCAGCGCTTTTCCAGCCTTTGGCTATTCCTTGCCATGCCAAAGGAGAGGCTGGTGCTATGTGGCCTTGGCCTTTGTTCCACAGGGCAACTTTGGAGAGGTCTTCAGTGGATTCTTGCGTGGCAGTAACACTCCAGTGGCTGTGAAATTCTGCCGTGAAACGCTTCCAAATGAGCTGAAGGCCCGGTTTCTGCAGGAGGCTGGGTACGTATGACTTTGTTAGCTGAGGCCTTCAGCCAATCACCACAGCACAGACATCAAGAAAATGTTCAGGATCTCCCTTTCAATAAAAGTTGAGAGAACACACAGCTCCCTCCATGGCCGTCCAGTGACTGGCTCTTTCCCAGCTTATAGGTAGATTCTGGAGAGTTTCCCAGAAGGAGGCATTCAGAACTTCCACCTACTCTGGCAGATCACCAGAGAGCCTGGACTCTGTGTGATTCCCTGGCAGTCCCTTGCCTTTACCGTCTCATGGTATATCTGCGTTTGAGGCTGGGGGCTCCTCTTTTCTGAGCATCTGAGAAGAGGCAGCAGGCACAGCAGAGGCCCCTGGGTCCAAAGAAGCTGGCTGTGAAGGCTTCAGAATTGTGCTTGCAAGTCTTCCTTAACTAGAGATATTGAAGAACGAAATTTGGATATGGAAATCTTGGCAAGTAGATAAATTTTGTGTACCATCCAGTTTATCCCAATCCTTTTGCTAACCATCCACCGATACATGGAAGGCTGCTAGCAGTTCTGATGAAGCATGTGCTGATATTTGGCACTGCATATTTTGCAACTGCCATCCACTTTCCCAGGATCTGAGAAGCCCATTGTGGACTGTCTCCTTCCAGCTGTGTCTTCTCTGACTCCCCCTACAGAATCCTGAAGCAATATAGCCACCCCAATATTGTGCGGCTCATTGGAGTCTGTACTCAGAAGCAGCCAATCTACATTGTCATGGAGCTCGTAAAGGGTAAGTCTGGCCTTTTGCTCCACTTGCTTTCTTGAAGCTTGGACCCTGCATTCTCTCCTCCAACATTTACAGGAAGAAATGATACTGTCTTAAGAATGTTCTACCTACCTTGATAGTGGCTACTCCATGAATGCCCAGGTGCCCCTCCTCTTTTCTCTGCTGCTCACCTGATTCCCTTGGAACCCAGGGAGCTTCCCCGATGAAAGGCTGAACTAGTTTTCACGCATAGGGATGCTTCTATCCCAGAGTGGCCACAGCCTCTGCCTTCTCCCTCCTCAGGAGGCGACTTCTTGACCTTCCTGCGCAATGAGAGGGCTCAGCTCACAGCCAAGGAGCTCCTGAAGATGATGGAAGATGCTGCCGCAGGGATGGAGTACCTGGCCAGCAAGCACTGCATCCACCGGTGAGTCTGCTCAGCCCAACCTGTGGCTACGTCAGGAGGACCTTGTGGTAGGGTTAGCTTGAGCTTCCCCATTGCCTCTGCCTGGAGATGTCAGTTGGCCTTTTCCAATCTGTCCCATGACCGAGGCTGCTGGTTGCTGCGAGAGGGGCACAGTTATGCTGAGCGAGACTTGAACAAGTGAGTCACCTCGTACCCTGGTGAAAAAGGCAGGAGACCCTCTCTTCTGATTAAAGAAGACAGAGAATGGCAAGATGCCCATTTGCAGAGGCTGCTGGAAAAGTACCTGACCACAATTGGACTTGAGCATGACCCAGGTGCCTCTGAGCAACCACCTGACAGGTGCCTGTGATTCTGCTTTTCAGAGATCTGGCAGCACGGAACTGTTTGGTGACGGAAAGTAACACTCTGAAAATCAGCGATTTTGGGATGTCACGGGAACAAGTGGATGGCATTTACTCCTCCACGAGTGGAATGAAACAAATCCCTGTGAAGTGGACAGCTCCAGAGGCACTCAGTTACGGTACAGTTTCTGGCCCTGCAAATGCCATAGTTCAGGCCTGCTGCGAAGCCTTGGCTGGGTGGTTTTCAGCTGCTGCCATGGATATTGAGCTTCTTGCAACCGCCTTGTCTAATCCCTGGCAGAAATCTCTCCTTGAAGATTATGGACATCCTCCATGCTTCCAGCTCATGCCTGCTACTCTTTCCTCTACTTAGGTCGGTATTCCTCAGAAAGTGATGTCTGGAGCTTTGGGATTCTGCTGTGGGAAGCTTTCAGCCTGGGTGCCACACCATATGCCAATATGAGCAACCAGCAGACCCGTGAAACCGTGGAGAAGGGTGAGTCCTAAAAGGGCTTTACAGGAGAGCTGAAGGCACAGAGTGGCATAGTCCATGGCTGGGAATCTAAGCAAAAACCCAGAAATTGTGTGGCAAATGATTCTGAAGAGGTTTGGGAACTGCTTAGTTGCTGCAGGAGTGGCTCAGATATACCTTGAGACCTGACAGGAAGGTAGAGGGTTGGAAGTGAGAGGGGTGAGTATCATGGTCAAGCCATAGGGGTTCAGCAATTAATTGCCCTGCAGACACTCCAGTTGCTCTGCTTTCAGAATCCAATAGATTATTTGATAATACTTAGAGTAGACGAATGGTTGGTGAAGATAGTGGAACTTGCTGAGATGGCCAAGTTGATTTGTTTGAGTAAACAAAAGACAATATCTAAATTTATTGCTGACTGGAAACCCCTTATGGACTTTTTGCATAAAAGAGAAAAAAATGAATGTATGGATTTGATTATTAAATAGGATAGATTACAGCAAGAAGAGAGTCACAATGTAACTTCAGAGAAAGTGGTCAATTTATATTTTGACTTATATGCTACAAAGACGATCGGAAGCCACATCTTTGTTTGTCTGTCTTTTTCTTCCTTTCTTTTTCTTTTCTTTTTCCTTTGTCTCTTTCTTTCTCTTTTAGTTCTATTTTTTTTTGGTTTATATTATTAGTTTTTACCTAATTTTAAAACTTTTAATACTAGCCCTGGGCTCACTTTGGAGCATGACGTGGTCTGCCCACTTGGTTTCCCTCATAGGCTCTCTTCATATAATAAAACTGGATGATAGGTGGTGATATCTGAAACAAAAATCATTTCACAATTCATGTTCCAGCAAGGCTTTTTCCTGGTAAAAGCTTTATACCAAATAAGTATAAGGAACTAAGTAACATCACTAAAGAAACATCACAACTCCAGACAGGTTTGCTGTTAATCATTAAGATACTTTGAAGATAAAATCACTGCTATTGGCTTTCAGTGTTGGACTTCAACAATTAACATTCATTTGCTGACTTCAGTGGTATGAAAAACGATTTTATCAGTTCTGGCTGATTTGCCAGCTAAGGTCATTCCTAGATGAACAGACTGGACTACTGCAAGGCAATGTGCATATGCCTTTCCTTATGGATAACTTTAAAAATTAGCGCAGAGATCAGCCACATAAATTTAACTGCCATAATCAGGTTTGTGATTGACTGGTTGGTCTACCCGATTTGATTGGTTGGTTGATTGATTTTAATTCTCAGGAAGATATTGAGCTGTGAAAAAGTGCTTTGTTTCTTGTTAGACGTCCCTTCTATAACCTGATTGCCCCTTTTGCCAGGTATTCGTCTGCATGCTCCAGACCAGTGTCCCGAAGAAGTATACCAGCTCATGTTAAAGTGTTGGGAATACGAACCACAGAAACGACCCAGCTTCAGTACCATACTCCAAGACCTGGTTGTGATTCAGAAGAAGCAACGGTGAGAATGCTGACCTCAGGATGTCTGCACGGACACTTCTTAAATCCTGTGCTATGGTGACATCCCAGACGTGGCACTTCACTCTTGGCATATCTTTCTAGTCACACAGACCGTCTCCCATCAGGTCACCTGCCAAGTACTCAGCAGTAATGGCCAGAACAGCCCTAAAGCTTTGGTCTTTGAAGTCATCTGTATTTTCTCTAAAGTTGATAATAATAACTATAAGGTTTGGATTACCGGTATATCCTCAAAAATGCATGCTTAATTAAAAGCAAATCCCAATCTTTACCTCAAATAAGATAGACAAGATATGAAGCTACAGAAGAAGGGTTTTAAGGAGTAAGAGGCTTTGTATTTTATAAACACTTCACTGCGATGGGGTGGAGATAGGTTTAAATGTTTCATTTGAAACTAAACCATAAAACTTCATAATGGTTACAGAAGCACCACCTTATACCAGAAACAAAGGAAGGGATATTTCATCCAAAACATGCCACAATATTCACCATTTACGACTCGGAAAAAGCAGCATCTGTTCAGATCCACATGACCACACACAACCAAGGATTTAAAGGAGGCCAAAGCTCCAATGAAACACATCAACCAAACCATATCGGTTCCTAGGAAAGCAGCAGCACCGCTTGTCTTTATAGCTCCAAGCCAAAGCCTCTCAAAGAATCAGCAATCTATTGGCATGCAAGACCTTCTGTCCTTAAACTGCCATGGCCAGTAACAACAGGCCATTCCAGCGTGATCCAGGGCCAGGCCCGGGGATTAAATCCTGCAGAACCAGATGCCGGTCCTGCCCTCCCTTCTCTCCACCCCCCTGGCCCTGGGGATGTATATCGGCTGGTTCTCCATCCTGAATCATACATTCATGCTGGTCTCTCTCATCTTTGAGGCTATTTAATAGGCCAGTTTGGCGGGAAGATACAGACGGCAAATTTTGTTTTTTTTTTAAATTAAGCCAATTTTAGGGCTTTAACAGTTTCAATAACTCATCCAGGGTGCCCCCCCTTCCCCTGGTCGACGGCGGGGGAGGGGGGGGCAGAGTCTCAAGCAGGGGTCACCAACCTTTCAGACCTCAGGGACCATTAAATTCATAATTTTAAATCCTGGGGATCTCTAATATGATTATTTTTTAAAAAAATAAATAGTATTTAGTGCAATATAAAAAATGCAAATAATTTTTCTGCGGACCACCAGTCGGTGACCACAGCTCTGAAGAGCCTCCGGAGGTTCCGGGAGAGACTCAGCCGCGGCCGCTTCGGACCTTCGGCAGGGCCGGCGAGGAGCGGAGACCTTGGCCCGGCAGCCGGACTTCCCGAACCCTCGGGTAGCCCTTGCGGGACCCCAACCCCAAGCCGCACGGGCGGCAACGGAGCGGCCACAGGCGCCAGGCCGGAGAGCCCGCCCGCGGGGACAGCCAGGCCCGTCTTGCGCTGGGCCTTCAGGGAACCAGGCGGCGCCCCGCTCCCTTCCCGCGCTTCCGAGGAGCAGCGGCGGGCCCCGGCCGGGAGGCGCCACCACAAGCCAGGCAGGGCGGGGGCGAGACCGGCGGCGCGGGACGGGGGCCGGCAGGGGCCGCTGTGACCGCGGCGGCGGAGGCGCGGCGCCCGAGGCGGCGCGGGCAGGAGCGGCGGCGGCGGCGGAGGGAGCCGGGCGGGCGGGCGGGCCGCGGAGGAGCTGGGTCGGGGCGGCGAGGCCCCCCGCCGCCGCGGCCGATGAAGCTGAAGAAGCAGGTGACGGTGTGCGGGGCGGCCGTCTTCTGCGTGGCCGTCTTCTCGCTCTACCTGATGCTGGACCACGTGCAGCGCGACCCCGCCCGGCTCCCCCCCCGGCGGCACCTGCCGCGGGTGAGTCCGGGCGGGGGCGCGCGGGGGCGCGGGGGGTCCCCCAGGCTGACCTGGCGCCCCCCCCCCCCGCAGAACCAGATCTCGGCGCTGCAGAGCCGAATCGAGCAGCTGGAGCAGCTCCTGGAGGAGAACCACGAGATCATCGGGCGTATCAAGGACTCGGTACTGGAGCTGACGGTCGGGCACGAGGGGCGGAGTGCGCCGCTGCCCCTCCGGCTGCCCAACGGCTCCTGGGCGCTGCCCGCCGACGGCCGGCCCGGCTTCTTCTCCGTGGCGCCCGGAGACTGCCGGCTCGGCCCGCGCGCCGCCCGCCCCGAGCCCGACCTGCAGGTGAGCGGCGAGGGGGGCGGTGGGAGGGGGGAAAGCGCCCGGCACACCTGCCGTCTCCAACCTCCGCCCGCCCGCCCGCAGATGCTGGCGGTGTCGGCGCTGTTGCCCTACGACAACCAGGACGGCGGGGCGTGGAAGCAGGGCTTCGACATCACCTACCAGCCCCACGAGTGGGATGCGCAGCCGCTGCAGGTCTTCGTGGTGCCCCACTCCCACAACGACCCAGGTGAGCCGGCGGGGCAGGAGGCAGGCTGGCCTTCCCTGGTGGTAGGACTCGTGGCGGGGAGGGAGCGCTTGTGGAGCGGAGAAGGGGAAAGGCCGGGGCAGAATGCGATGCAACCCGCCGATGCCCGACTGCACAGATGCATACCTTCCCTTTGCCCTATGGGATTGACCCCCATTTCAGTTCTTACCTTTCAGAGTAAGCAGTTACAGAGGTAGAAATGAATTAAATGGTAAACCAAAGAAATGTAGGCATGATTAGAAAAGCAAATGTACCTTGGAAAAGGCAATATAATAGGGAAGGAAACGTACCTGAAAGTACTGTACACCAACGCGTATCTATCAGAACAGAGCTGGAAAGGACCTTTGAGGTCTTCATCCAACCTCTGTCCGGTCTCTTAAAAACCTCCAGGGATGAAGCACCTACAACTTCTGACCGCAAGCTGTTCCACTGGTTAATTGTTCTCACTGTTAGGAAAGTTTCTTCTTAATTCCAGGTTACTTCTCTCCTTGATTAGTTTCCATCCCTTGTTTCTTGTCCTGCCTTCTGATGCTTTGAAAATTAAGTTGACCCCTTCGTATTTGTGGCAGCCCCTCGGATATTGGAACACTGCTATCGTGTCCCCCCTATTCCTTCTTTTCTTTAGGCTAGCCAAACCCAAATCCTGCAACTATTCTTCCTATGTTATTGTCTTCAGGCCCTTAATAATCTTACTTGCTCTTCTTTGCACTTTTTCCAAAGTCATCATTTTGTAATGTGATCAAAACTAGTTGCTATATGCCAGGTGTGGCCTTTATAAAGGCTTTATAAAGTGATTCTAATACTTGATGTGATTTTGATTCTATGTCTCTGTTTATACAACCAAGGATTGTATTAGCTTTTTTGGCAGCGGCTGCACACTGCTGGCTCATATTTAAGTGATCATCCATTAGGGTTCCAAGGTGTCTCGCACAGTTACTGTTTTTGAGCCAGGTTTCACCTAGTTGTAGCGGTGCTTTTTCCTGCCTAGGTGTAAAACTTTGTTTTTCTGCATATTAAATTTCATGTTGTTGAATAGGGCCCATTGTTCAAGTCTGTCAAGATCTTTTTGGATCCTGAGCTTGTCTTCTGTGGTGTTCGCTATGTCTTGTCTTCAGTGGAGTCTTCATTCCCAATCCACTGTATGTTGGAGATGACTCGTTTTTACTTCTGGGGCTGCTGGATTTTTTTGGGATAACTTAGAATGTATTGGAGCGCTTTAATTGGTTTGTGTGCTGTGCTGATACTATGTGGTTGCAGTAGTCTTTTGGTAGCTTTGAGATGTTTTTGATGTATGGCAGTATTATAATTTTTACAGCTTGTGCTGGTTATGTAATATTGGCTTGAGTTGTCAGGCACTTTTTGATGAAGTTTTGTGGATATTCATTTTGTTGCAAGATGTTTTATATTTTAACGTTGCAAACCACCCAAAGTCACCTCATGTTGAGATGGGCAGCAAACAAGTGTAAAAAATAAAATAAAATAAAAAATAGATGATCTGTTTCCTTTTTATGCTATTCAGGGTTGCTGTAATGTTTGTGTTTGTCTAAATAAAGTTCTTACGCAGCTTCTCTTATGAATGGTTGGTAGGGGAGCACTTGATTGGAGTAGGTGACCTTTTGGTATACTCGTGTTTCTAATTTGCCTTTATGGTTCTCTGATAACCAGGAAGGGTAGTGAGTTGTTGTTTTATTCTTCCTTGTGAGTTAGATTCCTTTGACGTTGATGGTGGTTTTGTGGGTATTCTCTAATTGGTCCTTTTTTATTATGGTGAAGGTGTCATGTATATATCTGATCCATATTTTTGGTTGAATTTATGAAAGTGCTATAAATTCCAGACATTTCATTATAACCTCCTCTATAAGTCCTGAAAGTGATAGTCTCACCTTTGATTTGTTGATAACTTTGTCCTTCGAATTGAAAGCATGTGTTAAGCTTAACACAATGTAAGCCGCCCTGAGTCTTCGGAGAAGGGCGGGATATAAATTCAAAAGAAAAAGAAAAAGCAGAGGTTGATGAGATGAATTGTTGTCATGGATTTTTTGGCTAATTCTGGGTCTGTGGATGTGACAAGGTCTGTGACATCAAATGTCATTTCACCTTCATTTATTGTTGTGTCTTTGATTCTTTGAAGGCCCTGTAGTGGGGAGTTGATGGAATATTTGGTTCCCCCTGTGAGATGCTGAGGCTTTTTGGTTAATAATTTTGAGGTGGGGATAATGATACAATTGGAAGGAGAAATTTGTCAGGCTTGTCTCTTTTTATTCCTTTGAAGATATTGTTGATAGTGTTGTGGGTCTTTATTTTATTCGTTTATTTAAAACATTTATATAGTTGCCCATTTTCTAACAAACTCTGAGTGGCACTCAATAAAGTCTTCTCTAGTTGTTCCTTTTTTATAATAAGAAAGAGGTTGTCTACATAGCAGATCCAGGCCTTTGGTTGTATGCGTGGGAGTGCTGTGATTTCTAGATGCAAATTACAGTCTCTGCTATGAGTCCTGAGCGTAGTGGTCGTATCATGTTATTCCTCTGGTTTGTTGCTAAATCTTTCAATCAAACTGAAAATAGGTACAGGTAGTCCTCATTTTACAACCATTTGTATAGTGACCATTTCAACTTACATTGGCACTGAAAAAAGTGACCATTTTCCACATGATCATTGTAGCACCCCCTAGTACATAATCAGAATTAGGATGCTTGGCAACTGACTCATATTTATGACGGTTGCACTGTCCCAGGGTCCTGTGATCACCTTTTGCGACCATCTGACAAGCAAAGTCAACGGGAAAGCCAGATTCACTTAATGACCGTGTGACTAACTTAACCACAGGGATTCACTTAACAGCCGGGCAAGAAATATCATAAAAGAGGGAAAAACTCACTTAGCAACTCTCTTGTTTAGCAATAGAAATTTTGGATTCAATTGTGATCACAAGTTGAGGACTCCCAATAGTGAGGCAAAGATTGATGCGGTCCGTGATTCTGGGTATTTCAATCTTAATGTATTTGGTTAGGTAAGGTGTGTTCCATGGTAATGGTACCATGGATTCTTTCACAGGATTTATGATGTAAATAGTGCTGTGATATTGAATGAAAGTTTAATCACATCTTCTTCTATAATTAGGTCTTTGATATTGTGGAAACATCTGCAAGCAAACAACTAAGCTCCAGAGCATAAAAGAATCCACCTTCTGTTGTAGCCAACCATCCTTGTTTTTATCACACATGTGCACCACTTCCTATATTGCCTTTTATTCTTCTAATGTCTATGAAAATCTCACCATCAGTTTCCCACACTCTTCTTTTCCTTTCTCTTAAGACATTCAATTTCTTTCATATATTTGTACTCCTTTATTCTCTTTCTTTGACCAAATCATAACATTTTCTGTAGTTCAGTCAATGCTCATTATACACTGATTCATTCTTACTCTCTCTCTCTTTCTCCCTCTCTTCTTTTTTTTTATTTATTTTTATTAAACTTTATTAAACTTTTTTACATTAAAAGCATAAAAAAAAGGGGGGAAAAAGGCTTATATCATTTAACAGCTTATTTGTGGTGTTTTTCATCTAATAATAATCCATGCAATAATGACAAACATTAAATTATACATATTTGTGTTCTTATTTTATCTATTGATTATGTTTAGTAACTAAATATTCCTATCTCCTTTCCATCCATCCATACCACTGTTCTCATATACCATAAAATACTGATGTCTCCTTATCCTTCAGACTCAAAGTTAGTTTGTCCATTTCTGCGCAATTCATAATCTTTTGTACAATAAGTCTCTCTGTGGGCACACATGGCTGTTTCAACATTGAGCGAAGGCCATCCTAGCAGCAGTTAATATATGTAGTATTAAATATTTTATACTCTTCACGTATTTTTTTTTAAAGATCCCCAATAAAAAAAGTACGGGTTCTAGATCCAATTGTTCATTCGTGATTTCTTGTAGCCACTTTTTAATTTTTAACCAATATTTACGTGCTTCGGGGCAAGACCACCACATATGGTAATATGTTCCCTCTTTATTTTTACATTTCCAGCATATGGGAGACATTTTGGGATACATTTTCGCTAATCTCGAAGGGGGCAGGTGCCACCTATAGAACATTTTATATGCGTTTTCTTTGTATGCTGCTGATTTGGTTAGTTTATAATTTCTGTTCCATATTTTCTCCCAATCTGATAAATTTATATTATGTCCAATATTTTGACCCCATGCGATCATACATCCTTTCACTACTTCTTCTTCCAATTCTACTTCTAGCAAATATTTATAAATTTGGGTAATATTTTTTTTGTCTGGCCCTAGTAAAATTTTATCTAATTGCTGTGGTTTAAGATATATTCCATATTCTTTTATATCTTGTTTGTATCGATTTTGTAACTGAAAATAGGCCCACCAGCCAACCCGTAGTCCTTGTTCTTGGAGGTCCTGTAGTGTTTTTAATTTTCCATGAATATCTAATAGATCTTTATATTTTAGCATTTTATTCAAATCTAAATTATTTGGGTGAATCATTGCTTCCATTGTGGATAGCCAGATTGGGATTTTTATATAGTGTTTCTTTTTAACTTTAATCCAATTGTTTATTAGGGAATCTCACCTCTCTTCTTATTTTATTGTACAGATTGTTAAGTTGTCCATTCTGAGGACACCAGGTTTTTCTGTTTCACCTCTCATTCCCAACAGACTGGGCAATTGCATTCTTAATTTTCACTTATTTTGACAAACATTATTTGAATTATCAGTCCATACACTAATACTTTCTACCACAAGCTGAATATTTTAAAATGCCAAAATATTAAGGAAATGTTATTTGCTGTAGTTTTTTTTTTGTATGAAAAAGTTTGGTTTTCACATTCACGTCCAATAACATATTTAATGTACAGTCATATACAATTAGTCGGGTCTGCCCAGTCACCACCCACTCCCTTTGACTCTCTTCCCTTCTCTATCTTCTTCTACTTTCCACAACCTTCCTCACCTTCTCTTATCTACATCCTCTCCTCCCTCCTCCCTCCTCCCTCCTCCCTACTCCTTTCTTCTCCCTCTTCTATCCCTCAAATAGCATATGAGTAAATTTAGGAATTGTTTTGTATTAGATATGTTTAAAGGAGTGGAATTCAGAGTGTGATGATTATAATTTAAGATTTATTTTGGATTATGATTGTTAGTTTTATACCCCGCATTTTGTTCTGGGAAGTCTCAGGGGGGTAAGGGGGGGGCAAGGGGGAGGGTAATAAATGGGGGGGGACGAGGGTAGAAAATGGATTGATGGTTAATGTACAGGGATGATTGAAGATGAATAATTAATGTAAGGTCCGGTCTGCCTGGCTACCATTTCAGGATGGTGGGAAGGGAGAAAGGAGAAGAGAAAAGGAGGTAGGAAAGAGAAGAGGAGGAAGAGGGGATAAGGAGGAGGAAGGGAAAGAGGAAAGGAAGAAAGAGGGATTTGCTGTAGTTTTTCAGTTTTTATGATAATGTGTAGCTGTTGGGAATGAATTTGCCAGACATACCTAATTTGGTCTTTGGCATTGATTTTCAAGTCCGTAATCTTTGTTGTGTCATACAATGTATTTAACATTTGGGTACTCGGCCAATAATGTGACTTCATCTGCTAAGATGAACATGTCTCATCCACAACTAATACACCTGTGATGTCCCTGCAAGGATTCCAAAAATATCTCACATATCCAAGAGGAGATTGTAGCATTCGCACCTTGTACTGGCTAAATATTCTCTTTATTCTCCCTTATATTTACTTCCCTGTTGCAGGTAATCCTTAACTTAGTTTCACAACTGGAACTGGAACTTCTTTCGCTAAGCAATGCAAGTGTTGACTTGTTTTATTGTACCCAGTTTTATAAACTTTTTTGCAGTTGTCATTAAGCAAATCACTAAGTGAATCACACAATCATTAAGCAAATCCAGTTTCCTCCCTTGAGTTAGCTCCTCCAGGAAGCCTCCTGGGAAGGTTGTAATTGGCAATCAGAGACCCCAGGATGCTGCAGCTGACGTGAACTTTGCTGGTTGCCAAGTCCCAAGTTCTGCTCATGTTGACTCTAGGGGTGAGCAATGCTTGTAAGTGTGACAGAAATAAGTCACATTTTTCAGTGCAAACTTTCCATAGTTCTTAAATGAAGGGTCATAAGTTGAGGACTACTTTTATAGTATTCTCACTATATTCAGAAGGCAACCCACGAATGTATTGGTACAGAAATGAAATTCAAGCTTATTCACTTTATCATACACTTCCTCTAAATTAGCTGACATGCAGTCGTCTCACTTTTCCCAAGAAGAAACATCGAAAGAGCAGAAATTTGATTGGCACACTTCCTCTCCATCCGGCATTAAGGTGCATTGCAAATCCTGAATGTTGCTTCTTGTCTCTCCCCTTTTTGTATATATTTTTAAAGTTTACAAATACAAGGATAAAAAATTAAACTAAGAAGAGTATAGAAAGTAAAAAAAGTATAGAGAAAATTTATTTAAAATAATTCCCTTCTCCCTCCAGACAATTTCAGTACCTTATCACCTTCTCTGATGTTATGCTAAAAATACTTGTTCCCAGATCTCATTTCCTGCCAAGAGAGAAACATCTCTCATCATAACATCTCATGATTCTTTTTCAATCTAAATGTTTCGGTGTTTGCTTCCTTTCGGTCCACATAAGGGAACTATCAACACATTCTTCTAGCTGACAGACACAATCTCAGCCTTCACACTCATTAAACAAATTACTCCATAAGCAAATTCAAATAACTTTATTGTGGTTGTTAATCAGCAGAAAGGAAGAAGAAAATAGTTTTCGAAGATCTAGAACATCCAAAAATAAATGAGTGATACATAGAAACATTCGCTAAAAAGCTTTATTCTTATTATTTTACTAACCTAAAATTTAGAAATAGCCCCTGACAAATCTAAGGAAGGTGCAACACTGGAGTTGACATAAAAAAATGACCTGTAGGCAAAGCCATTCCCTTACTCAAAAAAGTTCAGTTGCTCTTATTTATTTATTCTTTGCTTAATTTGGTGTGCCACCACACAGAACCTGGCAATCTTTTAAGTTACTTCAGGATTAATATCAGAAAGTAAGAATTGCTTGTACTGCTGGTCATTATATCCTGTTTTACAAGCCAGGAGTGAGGCAGTGAGAACATTTCGGGATACTGTGTAAGGTAAAGGTAAAGGTTCCCCTCGCACATACGTGCTAGTCGTTGCCGACTCTAGGGGCCGGTGCTCATCTCCGTTTCAAAGCCGAAGAACCAGCGCTGTCCGAAGATGTCTCCGTGGTCATGTGGCCGGCATGACTCAATGCCAGAGGCGCACGGAACGCTGTTACCTTCCCACCAAAGGTGGTCCCTATTTTTTCTACTTGCATTTTTACGTGCTTTCGAAACTGCTAGGTTGGCAGAAGCTGGGACAAGTAATGGGAGCTCACCCTGTTACACGGCAGCAACTAGGGATTCAAACCACCAAGCTGCCAACTTTTCGATCGACAAGCTCAACGTCCTAGCCCCTGAGCCACCACATCCCAGTATTTACCCTGTGTAAAACTGGCAATAC
This sequence comes from Ahaetulla prasina, assembly GCF_028640845.1. Lineage (NCBI taxonomy): Eukaryota > Metazoa > Chordata > Lepidosauria > Squamata > Colubridae > Ahaetulla > Ahaetulla prasina. The sequence goes on along the minus strand of NC_080551.1, from coordinate 245,108 downwards.
AAAATAACCTGTCTGGTACATGTCCTGAGTGCCAGGGACATCTTCCTAAAGGGCATGGCATCTTTTGTACCTAGGACATCTGAAAGTGGCACATTACATCAGCCTAAGTTAAAGGCCCTTCTCTGGTGGGGAATGTTGAGATACATGGCATGTGCCAGGATGTGTCTCTGTCTGTCATGTCCTACAGGCCTTGTTTGAGGGCGGGTTCTTGCCTGCTCAGCACAGAGACGCTAATCAGTGGGGGAGAGTCTTAGGAGGGGGAGCTTGTTATAAACGGCTTCTTTCCACCCCCTTTGAAACTTATCTTCTAATACCAACAAGTTAGGCCTGCAGGGAAAAATATCAGCGTCACCTTGTAGAATTGCCAAATTCTGGTCTCCCATCTCACCATTCCAGCCTCCATGCATAATGAGGAATTAAAGATGAAGTGTGGAACTTGAAAAATTGCTCTTAAGAATTGAGACTGGACAGGTTAGAAGGTGGTGTAGGCAAGATTAGAAGGTGGTACAGTTATTATATAATTGGACTAGAGACTTAGTCTCAAAAAGCTTGATGGCTGCAAGTGTGTAGGTTAATATATACCTTGTTTCCCCCAAAATAAGGCATCCCCTGGCTTTTGAGCGCATTGCAATAAGGCCAAGCACTTATTTCAGGGTTCAAAAAAATATAAGACAGGATCTTATTTTCGGGGGAACACGGTACCTGCAGCCATCAAACTTTTTGAGGCTAGTCTACAATGGCATAGTAAAATATAATATAATAAAATATTAGAATAGCTGCTGCACTTTGATGTTCCTTTTTTGAAGCATAGTTAACATGAGCCCTTTTATAGTCAGTAGCTTGAAATATTGCCCCCAGATATCGAAAGCATTCCAACCTGTTTGATGGAATGGTTGTTAATAATCCAGGTAGCTTTTTAGGGTGATTTGTAAATGCCTTTAATTTAGTTTTAGCTGCTTCTCTGTACAATAATGTACAAAGGTGTCCAGAGCTCTCCTGAGTCCAGTGGGCATCCTTGAGGGAATTACTGCATCATCTGGATACAGCAGTATAGTTAAATGTCTCTCTGCTAGTTGGGTAGATGAAACTTCACTCTCTCCAGCTGTTTTATCCACATCATTCACATAACAAATAAAAGAAGTGCCAGTATGCAACCTAGTCTTATGCTTTTGTTAAGTTGGAATTCATACTGTCAGGTATCCTTCAAGCTACATCTTACTCTGACCTTCGTTCATGTAATGAGCAAATAAGAAACAGTATTGGCGATCAATGGTGGTATTACACAGCTTGTCCCATCGCTTGATTCAAAATACAGAGTCAGATCCTGTCTTAAGATCAGCAAAGGCTGCGTAGAATGAAACAGTCGCTTGAGAGATGTATATTTCTCAATAGCAATAGCACTTAGACTTATATATTGCTTCATAGTCCTTTATAGCACTCTGGGTGGTTTACAATGTGAGCATATTGCCCTCACAATATGGGCCCCCATTTTACTAACCTTAGAAGGATTGAAGGCTGAGTCAATGTGCAGCTGGTTAGAATTAAACTCCTGGCAGTCGGTAGACCTTGTCTGCAACACTGCATTCTAATTACTGCACCATCACAGCACCAAGACAAATTCCTTGTGTGTCCAATCACATTTGGCCAGAAAGACTTCTATTCTATTCTATTCTATTCTATTCTATTCTATTCTATTCTATTCTATTCTATTCTATTCTATTCTATTCTATTCTCAGTAAGCTGTTGACGTATAAGACATTGGTCAAATGTTGAGCGGCCTTCCCTGAACCCGGCTTGTTCCTCTGCCAATAATCCTTTCTCTTCCACCCAGTCTCCACTTAAGCTTCCACTGGAGATGTCCTCATGAAGTTTGCTTATAATATTATGCAGACTTATAGGTCAATAGTTGGCAGGACTGGTCTCATTCCCCTTCTTTTAGATGGGTATAATGATTACTAGGCTCCAGTCCTTAAATATATGACCAGATTTATAGATGCTGTAAAAGGTGATGCCAACTTGATGCATTTTTTTAAATTAGCTCAGGTATTTTCAGATAGTGCCTTCCCTGATTTGAGATGAAAAATTAAGTCCATAAATTCCTTGGATTTACTGGTTGCCAAATAGGGAGTTCTTCCATGTCAATATAGAAAGATCTATTTGTCATTGAGTATCTTTGTAAAGTTCCCTACAGCGATTTCCCCATCTTTCTGGCAATATAAAGTTATCCAGCTGGCAGGAACCAGGACCAGGATGCACCAAAAAAGGGAAGAGTTATTTGTTTTAACTGAATGCATAAATAAGACAACTCCATAATACCTTCATGCCTTTTATTTCTTTTGCCTGATAAGCTACTTGTAGCTTTGCTTCTGATCAAGTTGTTCTTCTGCCTTAATTGTATGATTATTTGCCTTGTATAATTTATAACTCGCTGTTCATCTTTTCCTGGCTTCTGTGTAGTCTTTGATGGATGTGCTGGCTGCTTACAGTGCTTTGTGTTATTTTAAAAGAAGTAATTCTGAAGCTCCTGTACAAGGTTATTCTATAGTCTAGTACAGTGACGGCTAACCTGTTCTGGACCGAGGGCCAAAAGCAGGCATCCAAACCCCTCAAGTGCAATGCACGCATCTGCCCCACACATGGCCCCCGCCCCAGCAGTGAAATCCACTTACCTTCACTACCGGTTCAGGAACGGGAGCACGCAGGAGCACGCACGCCTATTCTGCACATGCACAAAGGGTCCAAAATGTGATGTAATGACGTTCCGGCGAGTGGGCAGAGCCTTTCGCCCCTGGCGCTACCAGGCTGGATTTCACCACTGCCTCGCCCCCTGTGCATGTGCAGCAGAGACCCGAAAACCAGCTGGTCGGTGGTAGGCAACACACATGCATGGCAGAGCTGAAATGGGGCACCAGCTGGCATGCTCACAGGGCATTGCGTGCCACCTCTGGCACATGTGCCATAGGTTCACCGTCACAGATCTAGGAGGTTGCCGGATAAATCAGTTGTAATAAAGAGACAGCGTGTGTCTTGAAAGTATGCAGTAGCTAGTTGGTCAGCTATTGAATTATCTAGTGGTCCATTTTAGTCTATAGTTGGGTAACCATTGCATCCATGCATTCATTTGGTGGAGATTTACAGGTAATGAGTATAGAATAAGTGGCAAATGATTGCTATCACTTGGGGGAAACTTTAAAAAGAATCAAGAAACTGTAAAAAGTTTCCAGATACAATTACAAATTCTATAGTCTGTGGGCAGGGGTGAAATGCTTCCGGTTTGGACCAGATCGACCGATCCGGTAGCAATGGCGGCGGGTGGTTTGGAGAGCCAGTAGCAAAAATCCCAGCCCCCCACATGCCCAGCTGAGCCACGGGATCATCAGAGCCTTTTTTTTTTACTTTTAAAAGCATTTTTTAAGCCTCTTCAGCTGAAGAAGTTGTAAAAAAAATGCTTTTAAGGGGTAAAACAAGGCTCTGACGATCCCAGCTGAGGTGCCGGATTGTCAGAGGCTTTTTTTTTTTACTTTTAAAAGCATTTTTTAAAAGGTAAAAAAGCTGAAGCCTGCTAGGCAAAAAATGGGGGGTTTAGGCAAAAAATGGGAGGATGGGGGTTTCGAGAGAGAGAGAGAGAAAGAGAGAAAGAAAGAAAGAGGGAGGGAGGGAGGAAAAAGGAGAGGAAGGAAGGAGTACAAACCTGGCACTAGACGCAGCTTCAGAGGATAATCCAAGGCTGGAAGCAGGAGTGAAATCTAAATTATTTTGCTACTGGTTCTGTGGGCGTGGCTTGGTGGCGGCGGGTCATGTGACTGGGTGGGCGTGGCTATGTGACGGGAATCAAAAGATACTCACTAACAATTAGCCATCACTGGTACAGGATCTCCTGCTTGAGTAGGGGGTTGGACCTCCAAGGCCCTTCCAGCTCTATTCTGATTGATTAAGGAGGGAGATAGGTCTGTAAGAAGCTTCTATCAGATCTTTACCTAGTTTAGGAATTAAGCTAATTTTCGGGTTTTGCTTAATGAGAAAAATTCTGGTATAGCAATACCTTTAAATGTCTAATAGAATCTGTTAACCTATTAGGACCTGGAGACTTTCCATTTTTAATATTTTCAAAAATATAATCAACTTCTTAATATGAAAACGGGGAGTCTAAGAATTGAGTACATTTTACTAATATTATTAGTATTTATGACGGTGGGTTTTTAATATCTTTCATTGGTTTCATATACATTTTTTCATTTTAAAAATTTATTTGACAATAATCTTGAGGTTTATTGTCAAATTTATAGTAATATTGTATTAAAATTTGGATCGATATTTTGTCAATTTCTAAAATGTTGAATTTTTTCCTTTTCATTTCCAGTTACTAGTGCTTGTTAATGGAAAGTTTTATATTTTATCCAGAAATCCTTAGTTTCTGAAGATATGCTCATCATTTGTGCAGATTTCTTTCTGATCCTGCATTTTATTTATATTGTCTTCATGGTATCCCATTTTGTGGTGAATAGTGTTTGTTCTCTATCTTTTTCTTGGCTCTTTTTTCAAATTTTGAGCTAATTTTTTTTTCACTTGCAAATTAAACCGAAACTGAGTCAAGAGGTCATTGTCACCCAAATGAAACTCAGAAATCACTGAAAGCCTAGGATCCTTGGTGGCCCTCATTACTTTGGGATAGCTTGTCCCCAGACCTAAAATACCCCTTCCCCACTTTAGTAACTTTTCAGAGAGCCATAAAAATATGACTTTTCAGGCATTTGGACATGAGATCCTGCTTTCTCCAAATAGTGATGCATGAGTCTGATTGGTTATAAAATTTTATTTACTTTTGTTGTAAAATCTGATATGCTCAGAGTTTCTGGATATGGAGCAGCATATATATTGCAGTAATAAGTACTGTTACTCCTGAGTCATTAGGATAAAAGTTGTTACTGATTTTGTTCATACACCAAAGCTTCAATTGGCTTTTCCCCAGATTCCTCAAACCTGAGCCATGGGCATGTTACTGCAAAGTCTACCTTCTTAAAAACCATTTTATTTCGATCATTACAATTCCTTGAAGTGATATGGTGAGAGATGTGTAGCAAATTTAGACCACAGTAGCATATTCTTGGTCAATTTCTCTTCCTGATGTCTCCTTCTTGTCAAGAGCTAGTGTTTTGACATATTTGTGATGGGTGTGTTATAATGCTTCCTTGTCGCTTACTCAAAGGCTGGATCAAGACGTTTGACAAATACTATGTGGACCAGACTCAGCACATTCTGAACAATATGGTGCTGAAGCTGCAGGAAGACCCACGGCGGCGCTTCATCTGGTCCGAAATCTCCTTCTTCTCCAAATGGTGGGACAACATCAGTAGCGAAAAACGGACTGCAGTCCGCAGGTAACTGCGATCAGGGTGTGTGTGTGTGATTTATTTTCTGATATTAGAATTTGGGAAACATCATTTTAGAAGGATCATATCAAGGGTTGGGTAAGGTAGCTTAGTTGGCCTCATCCATGCCATGAAAGAACTTGGTGCAGAAATGTGAGTATTTGAGCCACAGAGGTAATCCTGTGTGCAGAAGTACAAGAGAAACTAGACAGCAACAAAAGATGCACAGTTTGTTTTGAGCAACAGAGTCTATGAGCAAGAATATCTCCCTAAGTAACTTGAACATCATACATAGTTTTGTGTTTTCTCTGTCACCCACAAAAGCTGAAAAAATTGCTTCCAGATTTCATTGAAGAATTTGGGAATTGGTTTTTCACCCACCTTTATACCAAGTGTATAAAAAAATCAGTAGGATGTTAAGTGTTAACCTTAACATCCTAATGGATGTTAAACCTGGTGGAATGGAGACAATTAGCAGGAAACAATTATTTCTGGTTTCAAAGATAGAGGAGAAATGTAAGAGAATGATATAAAAAATTGCATAGGGATAACAAGCCAGAAAATGCAAAGGAAGACAGGGTCCTTCACTGAAATATATACAGACAAAGAAATACCGGTAATATTACATAGGGGACATAGGGTGTTCTTAAGGCATCCGTGAGATAATATAGAATAACAGCTACATAACATAAAAGCAACATCACTTATTCAAACACAAGATCTGGGTTCCATAGTACATTAAACTTATCACCAAATTAATTCATTTTCCTGGATATGCACATATCCTTGCCCTTTGGGGAAGGATATCCCTGTCCTTCAGCCCACAATGAGTTTGTGGATGAGGAGAACTTATTACAGAGAAAATGGAATTTGGCAATGAGAAGCAGATTCAGGGTTTCTGAGGACTTGATAATCTAGCTTGAGGGTGGAAGACAGGAGAGTCGAAGTGGGGCTTGATCTCCAACAATCCATGCCACTTCCCCAATAACAGCCTTCCCCTTGCCTCCTGCCATCACTTCTTCTGCCTACTACTGATCTGATCTTCATCTCTTTCTCCTTTTATGATCCCTAATAAGCCCAGCTATTAGGCAGTAAACCTGCCTGAGGGAGTTATCTCTAGGCCTCTCTTCATAACCAGAATGTCTCAGGTGTGCCTTAACAGTTGCTTGTCAGTCATCTGAAGCCTCATGTACTCAATGGACAGCTACGAAGACTCACCTATCCAATACTGTAAACCTCTAAGCCCTCACCCAGTTCCAAATCTTTCACTTCATTCCATACCTGAACATTGTGCATGAACCAGGCCATCATGTTAAGCTGAAAGGAAGTTTGTGTGGCTTGGGTGTTATGTGAAAACTGCCATTGCGATGTGCTAAGTGTATTTTGTACCTAACCATGTGGTACAATCTCAGAAATTCTGTTCCTGGATGTTGGTTTTTTTTGTGGGATATTTTGACCAATTTTTAAAAGATTGAATCAATCTGGAAGGATATCTAGACCATTGCTTGAATGAACATGAGGATGAAAATATTTTTCATCTGAGCATCTTTAGTTCAAAATGTTCTTTTGCAGGTTCGAAGCAAATTGCTCCAATCATTCCAGAAATTAGAAATCTTGAATTTATGAGCTGAATTGAATGAGCTTATAATGGGACTATTTTGAACAAAATGCTTCAGAAATAATTGGCCCAGCCTAGTTTGAATACTCAAGAGATTTTCAATATTCAGACATTTTGCACTCGCTTCCTTTGGAGTTTTTGACGTAGTTCTTTGTTTGCAGGCTCATAGGAAATGGGCAGCTTGAGATGGCCACAGGAGGCTGGGTGATGCCAGATGAAGCTAATTCCCACTATTTTGCCATGATTGACCAGCTCATTGAAGGGCACCAGTGGCTGGAGAAGAACATTGGTGAGTGCCATGGCTGAGGCCAGCAGTGTGGTGTGGGAGGGCCAGGCATCACCTGGAAGGGGTTTGGGGCCACTTGGGAGGAATCCCATCTTTGTAGCTGGGCGCTCCAGTACCTCTCAGGCTACTCACTGGAATTCTGTATGCTGCATCAGAAAGAAGCAAACCATCATTAGAAGGGTGGCTTCAGGAGGAAAGCCTTCCACAGAAAAGCCTGTCTTTCCTTGGTTAGAGAGGCTGACTTGCCTCAGCCATGGGATCAGACCGCAGCTGTAAGCACAAGGAGAGGCAAGGTTTGCTTTCATTGGCATGAGAAAGAGAGCTCAGATGGAAGTTTCATCTTTGAGGCACGTCATGTATGTTTAAAAGCTGGTTTGGAAGGGGGAGGGAGGGAGAGTCTGACTGTGCTGGGGCACTGGATGCAAGGCAGAAGTATCTCCAGCCAGGTTTATGGCTCTCTATTCCAGTTTGCTGGCAGGTGGATGCTATGAATTTCTTTGCCTTGATGGAGGAGGAGGAGGGTTTGGAGGGGAAGCTGATGGGTGAAAGAGGGGAGAGGGATGAAGAAGGCAATGTGGTAGTGAAGGCTGTGGGGAAATATGGTGGGAGACAAGAGGCAAGGAAGTTCTCGGGGAAGGCAGCCTCAGTACTTAAGACTGATACTGCATTTGGGTCCCCTGTTGTCAGGCTGCCTCTGATTATATCTAGGAAAGAAATACACCTTGACTTCATTTGCAAATAAAGAAAAGTACTTTTACTAGATACATTGGAAAGCAGCTGCGTTTAGTGGTGGAAAGTTGAATCTGAGACAAAATATGGCTAACAATCTGTATCACTCTATTCCTCCCTCCCCTTTCCCAAAGGTCATCAGGTCTGGTCCAATGCCAGCTCCTTCCCGGGGTCCCGGGGTAATCTTCTTCCGCAGGCCTCTGGTTGTCAATCATATCAGGAATGCAATGTCCGTTAGAGTCCGCGCCAAACATTCCTGTTGAATTCAAAATAGCAATCTCCCCTCCCACCTTTAATTATGTCAGACCGACACTCTTAAAGGGCTCTCTCTACTTAACTTGAATCCAATAGCTATGTACATTAGAAATACAATCCCATGCTATCTATAACTAGATATAAGGAGCACAAAGAGATATGAAGGTTGGAGTGGAGGCTGACATTCGGCCCTCCTGCAACAAGGACGTCAGTCCTAGAAAGAAAAAGAGAAGTTAGGGTTTGTCAGGATATTTTTTATAGAATTGAGCTATTTTTCCTGAAGCACGAACATCTTCCTTGTTCACACATTCGACCTGGGATAAAGGGAAGTGCTTCCAAGCAATAAGATATTGAATCTTATTTCTATGTTTTCTGGAATCCAAAATTTCTTTTACTTCAAAATGTTGTTCGCCCTCAATGAGAATTGGTATAGGAGGGGGTACATGATCAGCACGGAAAGTGGATGTGTGTTCTGGTTTCAACAATCTGACATGGAACACAGGATGAATTCTTCTAAGAGTTTTTGGCAATTCTAGTTGTACAGTCACGGGGTTGATGATTTTCACTATGGGGAAAGGTCCCACATACTTAGGTCCTAGTTTTTAGATTTTTGAGTGGTTTGTAAATATTTGGTGGAGAGATAAACCTTATCACCAACGTGGTATTTGTTCTCAGGGGATCTTTTTTTATCTGCTTGTTTCTTGTGTGCCTGGTGAGCGTCATCGATCGCCTTGCGAGTCATTTTCCATGTGCTTTGTATTTGATCTATCCATTCTGATAAGGAGGAAACCGTGGTTTTCTCCTTGGGAAGTTCTGAAATGGGGACAAAATCTTGGCCTGAAGCTATTTTAAAAGGAGTAAATCCTGTGCTACTATGAATAGAGTTATTGTAAGCGACTTCAGCAAAAGGTAGTAGGTCTGCCCAATTGTCTTGTTGATAGTTAATGTAGCAACGTAAATATTGTTCCAGTACCGAGTTCGAGCGTTCGCAACTTCCATTAGTCTGGGGATGATGGGAGGAGCTTAATCCTTGGTGGAGCCAATCAATCGTAAAAACTCTTTCCAAAATTGAGAAGTGAATTGAACTCCTCGATCTGAGATGATGCGTCAGGAACTCCGTGTAGTCTATAAATGTGTTGCACAAACAACTTGCCAGAGTCTTTGAGGAGGTATTTTGAACATGGAATAAAATGAACTTGTTTGGAGAATAGGTCTGTTACTACCCAAGTCACAGTATTGCCAGCACTTTCGGGTAGCTCTACTATGAAATCCATGGATATTTCTTTCCATGGAGCTCCTGGTCGGGCTACTGTTTGAAGTAGTCCAGGAGGTTTTCCTGGAGGCCTTTTAGATGATGTGCAAATAGGGCAACTTGAGATATATGATTGAACATCTTTTTTCAGACTTGGCCACCAAAATTGTCTTTTAAGAAGATGTAGGGTTTTTACAAATCCAAAATGTCCTGCCATTTTGGCATCATGGCACCGTTGTAGGATGGTTTCTCTAAGTGACAAAGGAACATACAGTTTCGGTCCTCTCCAAGCTAGACCATCACAGAGTGTGCATTCATGCGAATGCGTCAAGAACCAGTCATCAGTTTTCAAAGCTTCCTTAAACAAGTTAGTTAGTTCATCTGGTAGGGATGACTCGGTCTTGGTATGGCTTCGGGTTATGGCTGGAGCTGCTAATTGTCAAATGGGAAGTATTGGCTGAACCACCTCGGAGCGAGTACCATTGTATTGGGGCAAACGTGAAAGAGCATCTGCCAAAAAATTTTTCCCTCCCGGAATGTAATGTAAGGAGAAGTTAAAACAATTAAAATATTGCGCCCACCGGGCTTGTTTGGGAGAAAGTCTTCTAGGAGTTTTTAGCGCTTCTAAATTTTTGTGATCAGTCCAAACTTCAAAAGGATGATTAGAACCCTCTAGGAATTGTCTCCATGTGCGAAGAGCCCAGTGGACAGTGAATGCTTCCTTTTCCCAAATAGCCCATCGTCTTTCCGTTTCAGTTAATTTTCGAGAAGTGAAAGCACAAGGTTGTAGTTTACCATCGGAATTGTTTTGGAGTAAAACGGCGCCGACTGCTACATCACTTGCATCAGCTTGTATCACAAAAGGAACATCCATGTCTGGGTGTTTTAAGATAGGTTCAGTGGCAAACAATCTTTTTAATTTCTCAAACGCTGCTTGACATTCCATTGTCCATTCAAGAGGTAATGATGGTTTGGGTTTTGTATCTCCTTTAGTTTTTAAGAGGTTGGTGATAGGCAAAGCAATTTGAGCAAAGGAAGGGATGAATTGATGATAAAAGTTTGCAAATCCCAGGAAACTTTGCAACTGTTTGCGTGTGCGTGGGGGGGCCCATTCTAAGACAGCTTTCACTTTCTCTGGGTCCATTTCTAGTCCATCCGCCGATATGCGATACCCTAAGTAGTCTATTTTAGTTTGATGGAAATCACATTTGGATAGTTTGCAATAAAGTTCTGCAGATAATAACTTTTTAAGAACTGCTCTTACTAGTTTAATATGTTCTTCCATTGTTTCTGTATAGATAAGTATATCGTCAAGGTAGACTAGAACTCCTTTAAACAAATGTTGATGGAGTATTTCATTTATCAGTTGCATGAAAACTGCGGGCGCTCCCTGCAGTCCAAATGGTAAAACTCGAAACTGGAAACACCCTAGGGGGCAATTGAAAGCGGTTTTCCATTCATCCCCCTCCTTTATACGAACTCTGTAGTAAGCCTCTCGTAGGTCCAATTTGGTGAAAAATTTTCCTTTTGCTAGATGTGTTAACATATCTTTCATGAGCGGCATGGGGTATATGTTTTCGGCGCACACGGCGTTAAGGTTTCTATAGTCAACTATAAGGCGATAAGAGCCATCTTTCTTTTCTCGGAACATCACTGGTGCAGCCACACGAGGCCTAGCCGGTTGGATAAACCCCCGCTCTAAGTTTTTGTCTATGAATTTACGTAGCTCCCCCAATTCCTTTTGGGTCATGGGGTAAGCTTTTGGTTTTGGAAGCTTTACCCCTGGAAGGATGTCTATTGCACAGTCAATAGGCCTATGGGGAGGTAGAACATCTGATGCTTTCTCACTAAAGACTTCTCGCAAGTCCCAATATTCCTTAGGTATCCTCTCCTCCCCTTCTATCCGTTCGATCATTGCCCCCATCGTATCTTGGAACATGGCCACGGTAGATCCCTCCTTGGTTTCTCTTTTCTCCCCCTTTAGTGTCCTAGAGCGGAAACGTAAGACTCCCGTCCTCCAGTTAATATGGGGGTTCCACTTCCGTAACCATGACAAACCTAGCAACAGGGATTGGTCCATCCCTGGGGCTACTATGAAGTTAAGGATCTCTCGGTGGTCTCCCATTATCATTTCTATGGGTTCTGTTACGAAATGGGCGGGTCCTCCCCCTGCCACAGAGCCATCCAACTGGGCAAAGGCTATGGGCCTACTTAGGGTTCGCAGTTTTAGTTCCATTTTCTCTACTAGTTCGGGGCTGATCATGCACCTAGTACATCCAGAGTCTAGTAGTGCTAACATTTCCCCCTTATTTCCCGAAGAGGGTACATGCAGTTTGACTGGAATGTCCAAAGGACCCCGTGTCCAACTCACCAGAAGGTCTTCATCGGACTCTGACGTGGTTTTGCTGTCATCAGTTTCGGTCGACGCTTCGCACTCCTCCCTGATGGGCGTGGCCTTCTTGGCGACGCCCTCTCCCACTTTTGCCGGCTTTCGCGCCTTAGCGGCTGGTTTCACTGGTTCCTTTTCACCACCAGAGGTCGTCCTTGGCACCAGCTTCACCCGACAGTCGGCTGCTCGGTGGCCTTCTTTTCCACATCTGTAGCACGCAGTCGAACGTTATCTCCCACCCTCCGATCTAGGAGCGTCCCCAGAAGGGCCTCCAGGAGAATGGGCAGGGTACAGTCTTCCAGTGCGCTGTCTTCTGCCACGGTCTTTCACTAGTTCAATTTCCATCTCCGCTGCCAGGGTGTACCAGCCGTACAACGTGGTTGGAGAGGCTCGTGTCCGGCACAGTTCATAGAGGTCTCCATTCAGACCATCTTTATAAATGTCGACAAGGGTCACCTCTGACCATCCTCTCATCAAGGGAACTAGATCACTGAACTCCTGGCTGTAATCAGCCAACGTTCTCCTCCCTTGCCTGATGGTTTTCATCCGCCCTTTGGCCGCCTGCTCTGCTAGGGGGTCCTCGAACCTCCTCCTCAGTGCAGTAATAAAATGCTCGTAGTTTTGCAGTAAGGGGGAGTGGTTGGTATATAGTGACACAAACCATGCAGCTGCTCTTCCTGTCAAGTTGTGGGTCACAGCTCTAACTTGTGCCGCCTGTGACCAATAATCTTCCCCCCAGTCTATCATGTGGTCGTTCACTATCGCCAGGAAAAGTTCCAGCTCCTTGGCATTTCCATCAAATTTCTCTGATATGGGGGGAATTTTGGCTTTTCCTTCCCTGCGCAGCCTTGCTTGGTCAGCAGGTGGCGTGTGACCCCCATCCAATTCAGCTACCTCTGGGAAGGGGGTTTCCAGCTCTGGGCCTTAAGAAATCTCTCCGCCCTGGGAATCTCCTCCAGGTGGCCCCTTTGTATTTACTTCCTCCTCTTCTCCCTCCCACCTGGAGGACTGAATAGGGGATTCATACCTTTGGCGAGCAGCTTGCCTTACTTTCACTTCACGGAAAAGACGCAATGCCTCCTCCAACTGGAGCTTGTCCCTTATCTCTTGTTCTGCTTCCGAAAGTCTTTCCTTCCCCTTTTTTTTTCTTTTAGTCACTCCAGACGGAAGCTCTTCGGTGTTTGGTTTCCACCCTTTCTCTTCCAGTTTTAATTGCTCTATCCACCGAGCTCTGCAATCTTCCAGCTCAGGGTTAAAAGTGTCAGCAGAAAATCCTCCGGACGCCTCCCACAGTTCAGCAGTTCCATCAAATTTTTCCTGTCGATCCCCTCGGTATTTTGGTTAAAATCCTGGTTGGTCGACATGCTGCTGAGATTCAACTTACTGTCAGGCTGCCTCTGATTATATCTAGGAAAGAATACACCTTGACTTCATTTGCAAATAAAGAAAAGTACTTTTACTAGATACATCGGGATAGCAGCTGCGTTTAGCGGTGGAAAGTTGAATCTGAGACAAAATATGGCTAACAATCTGTATCACTCTATTCCTCCCTCCCCTTTCCCAAAGGTCATCAGGTCTGGTCCAATGCCAGCTCCTTCCCGGGGTCCCGTGGTAATCTTCTTCCGCAGGCCTCTGGTTGTCAATCATATCAGGAATGCAATGTCCGCTAGAGTCTGCGCCAAACATTCCTGTTGAATTCAAAATAGCAATCTCCCCTCCCACCTTTAATTATGTCAGACCGACACTCTTAAAGGGCTCTCTCTACTTAACTTGAATCCAATAGCTATGTACATTAGAAATACAATCCCATGCTATCTATAACTAGATATAAGGAGCACAAAGAGATATGAAGGTTGGAGTGGAGGCTGACATTCGGCCCTCCTGCAACAAGGACGTCAGTCCTAGAAAGAAAAAGAGAAGTTAGGGTTTGTCAGGATATTTTTTATAGAATTGAGCTATTTTTCCTGAAGCACGAACATCTTCCTTGTTCACACATTCGACCTGGGATAAAGGGAAGTGCTTCCAAGCAATAAGATATTGAATCTTATTTCTATGTTTTCTGGAATCCAAAATTTCTTTTATTTCAAAATGTTGTTCGCCCTCAATGAGAATTGGTATAGGAGGGGTACATGATCAGCACGGAAAGTGGATGTGTGTTCTGGTTTCAACAACTGACATGGAAAACAGGATGAATTCTTCTAAGTGTTTTTGGTAATTCTAGTTGTACAGTCACGGGTTGATGATTTTCACTATGGGGAAAGGTCCCACATATTTGGGTCCAAGTTTCTTAGATTTTGAGTGGTTTGAAGATATTTGGTGGATAGATAAACCTTATCGCCCACTTGATATTTGTTCTCAGGGATCTTTTTTATCTGCTTGTTTTTGCGTGCACGGTGAGCGCCGATCGCTTAAGTAGTCATTTTCCATGTGCTTTGTATTTGATCTATCCATTCTGACAAAGAGGAAACAGTAGTTTCTCCTTTGGGAAGTTCTGAAATGGGACAAAATCTTGGCCTGAAGCTATTTTAAAAGGAGTAAATCCTGTGCTACTATGAATTGAGTTATTGTAGGCAACTTCAGCAAAGGTAGTAGGTCTGCCCAATTGTCTTGTTGATAGTTAATGTAACAACGTAAATATTGTTCTAGTACCGAGTTGAGCGTTCACAACTTCCATTAGTCTGAGGATGATGGGAGGAGCTTAATCCTTGGGTGGAGCCAATCAATCGTAAAAATTCTTTCCAAAATTGAGAAGTGAATTGAACTCCTCGATCTGAAATGATGCGATCAGGAACTCCGTGGAGTCTATAAATGTGTTGTACAAACAACTTTGCTAGAGTCTTTGAGGAGGGTATTTTGAACATGGAATAAAATGGACTTGTTTGGAGAAAAGGTCTGTCACTACCCAAATCACAGTATTGCCTGAACTTTCAGGTAATTCCACTATGAAATCCATGGATATTTCTTTCCATGGAGCTCCTGGTCGGGCTACTGTTTGAAGTAGTCCAGGAGGTTTTCCTGGAGGCCTTTTAGATGATGCAAATAGGGCAACTTGAGATATATGATTGAATGTCTTTTAAGACTTGGCCACCAAAATTGTCTTTTAAGAAGATGCAAGGTTTTACAAATCCAAAATGTCCTGCCATTTTGGCATCATGGCATCGTTGTAGGATGGTTTCTCTGAGTGATAGAGGAACATATAGTTTTGTTCCAATCCAAGCTAGTCCATCACGGAGTGTGCATTCATGGAATGCGCCAAGAACCAGTCATCAGTTTTCAAAGCTTCTTTAAACAACTTAGTTAGTTCATCTGGTAGTGATGACTCGGTTTGGTATGGCTTCTAGTTATAGCTGAGCTGCTAACTGTTGAATGGGAAGTATTGGCTGAACCACCGGAGCGTATCATTGTATTGGGGCAAGCGTGAAAGAGCATCTGCCAAAAAGTTTTTCCTCCAGGAATGTAATGTAAGGAAATTAAACGGTTAAAATATTGAGCCCAGGGCTTGTTTAGGTGAAAGTTTTCTAGGAGTTTTAGAGCTTCTAGATTTTTGTGATCAGTCCAAACTTCAAAAGGATGATTAGAACCCTCTAAGAATTGTCTCCATGTGCGAAGAGCCCAATGAACTGCAAATGCTTCCTTTTCCCAAATAGCCCATCGTCTTTCAGTTTCAGTCAATTTTTCGCGAAGTGAAAGCACAGGGTTGTAGTTTACCATCAGTATTGTTTTGGAGCAAAACGGCTCCGACTGCTACATCACTTGCATCAGCTTGTATTACAAAAGGAACATCCATGTCAGGGTGCTTTAAAATAGGTTCAGTGCAAACAATCTTTTAATTTTTCAAATGCTGCCTGACATTCCATTGTCCATTCAAGAGGTAATGATGGTTTGGGTTTTGTATCTCCTTTAGTTTTAAGAGGTTGGTGATTGGCAAAGCAATTTGAGCAAAGGAGGGATGAATTGATGATAAAGTTTGCAAATCCCAAAAACTTTGCAACTGTTTGCGTGTGCGTGGGGGCCCATTCCAAGACAGCTTTCACTTTCTCTGGGTCCATTTCTAATCCATCCGCCGATATGTGGTACCCTAAGTAGTCTATTTTTGTTTGATGGAAATCACATTTGGATAGCATGCAATAAAGTTCTGCAGATAATAACTTTTTGAGAACTGCTCTTACTAGTTTAATATGTTCTTCCATTGTTTCTGTGTAGATAAGTATATCGTCAAGGTAGACAAGAACCCCTTTAAACAAATGTTGATGGAGTATTTCATTTATTAGTTGCATGAAAACTGCGGGCGCCCCCTGCAGTCCAAACAGCAGTACTCGAAACTTGAAACATCCTAGAGGACAGTTGAAAGCGGTTTTCCATTCATCCCCCTCCTTTATACGAACTCTGTAGTAAGCCTCTCGTAGGTCTAATTTGGTGAAAAACTTTCCTTTTGCTAGATGTGCTAACATATCTTTCATGAGCGGCATGGGGTATACGTTTTCCACAGACAGCTTAGATTTCTATAGTCAACTATAAGGCGATAAGAGCCATCTTTCTTTTCTCGGAACATCACTGGTGCAGCCACACGAAGCCTAGCCGGTTGGATAAACCCCCGCTCTAAGTTTTTGTCTATGAATTTACGTAGCTCCCCCAATTCCTTTTGGGTCATGGGGTAAGCTTTTGGTTTTGGAAGCTTTACCCCTGGGAGGATGTCTATTGCACAGTCAATAGGCATATGGGGAGGTAGAACATCTGATGCTTTCTCACTAAAGACTTCTCGCAAATCCCAATATTCCTTAGGTATCATCTCCTCCCCTTCTATCCGTTCGATCATTGCCCCCATTGTATCTTGGAACATGGCCACGGTAGATCCCTCCTTGGTTTCCCGTTTCTCCCCTCTTAGTGTCCTAGAACGGAAACCTAAAACTCCCGTCCTCCAGTTGATATGGGGGTTCCACTTCCGTAGCCACGACAAACCTAGCAACAGGGGTTGGTCCATCCCGGGGGCTACTATGAGTTTAGGATCTCTCGATGGTCTCCCATTATCATTTCTATGGGTTCTGTTACGAAATGGGCGGGTCCTCCCCCTGCCACAGAGCCATCCAATTGAGCAAAGGCTATGGGCCTACTTAGGGTTCTCAGTTTTAGTTCCATTTTCTCTACTAGTTCGGGACTGATCATGCACCTAGTACACCCCGAGTCTAGTAGTGCTAACATTTCCCCCTTATTACCCGAAGAGGGTACATGCAGTTTGACTGGAATGTCCAAAGGCCCCCGTGTCCAACTCACCAGAAGATCTTCGTCGGATTCTGACGTGGTTTTGCTGTCATCAGTTTCGGTCGAAGCTTCGCACTCCTCTCTGATGGGCATGGCCTTCTTGGCGACGCCTTCTTCCACTTTTGCCGGCTTTCGCGCCTTCGCAGCTGGTTTCACTGGTTCCTTTTCACCACCAGAGGTCGCCCTAGGTACCAGCTTCACCCGACAGTCGGCTGCTCGGTGTCCTTCCTTTCCACATCTGTAGCATGCAGTCGATCGTTGTTTCTCACCCTTCGATCTAGGGACGTCCTTAGAAGTGCCTCCAGGAGAATGGGCAGGGTACGGTCTTCCAGTGCGCTGTCTTCTGCCACGGTCTTTTACTAGTTCGATTTCCATTTCCGCTGCCAGGGTGTACCAGCCATACAACGTGGTTGGAGAGGCTCGTGCCCGGCACAGTTCATAGAGATCTCCATTCAGACCATCTTTGTAAATGTCCACAAGGGTCACTTCCGACCATCCTCTCATCAAGGGAACTGAACTCCTGACTATAATCAGCCACCGGTCTCCTCCCTTGCCTGATGGTTTTCATTCGGCCTTTGGCCTTCTTCTCTGCCAAGGGGTCCTCGAACCTCCTCCTCAGTGCATTGATAAAATGCTCGTAGTTTTGCAGTAGGGGGGAGTGGTTGGTATATAGCGACACAAACCATGCAGCTGCTCTTCCTGTCAAGTTGTGAGTCACAGCTCTAACTTGTGCCGCCTGTGACCAATAATCTTCCCCCCAGTCTATCATGTGGTCATTCACTATCGCCAGGAACAGTTCCAGCTCCTTAGCATTTCCATCAAATTTCTCTGATATGGGGGGAATTTTTGGCTTTTTCCTTCCCCTGCGCAGCCTTGCTTGATCAGCAGGTGGCGTGCGACCCCCATCCAATTCAGCTGCCTCTGGGAAGAGGGTTTCTGGCTCTGGGCCTTCAGAAATCTCTCCGCCCTGGGAATCTCCTCCAGCTGGCCCCTTTGTATTATCTTCCTCCTCTTCTCCCTCCCACCTGGAGGACTGAATTGGGGATTCATACCTTTGGTGAGCTGCTTGCCTTACTTTCACTTCACGGAAAAGACGCAATGCCTCCTCCAACTGGAGCTTGTCCCTTATCTCTTGTTCTGCTTCCGAAAGTCTTTCTTTCTCCTTTTTTTTCTTTTAGTTACTCCAGACGGAAGCTCTTCGGTGTTTGGTTTCCACCCTTTCTCTTCCAGCTTTAATTGCTCTATCCACCGAGCTCTGCAATCTTCCAGCTCAGGGTTAAAAGTGTCAGCAGAATATCCTCCGGACGCCGCCCCCCCCCCCCCCCAGTTCAGCAGTTAGCTGGCTTTCCATCAAATTTTTTCTGTCGACTCCCTCGGTATTTTGGTTAAAATCCTGGTTGGTCGACATGCTGGTGAGATTCAACTTAATGTCAGGCTGCCTCTGATTATATCTAGGAAAGAAATACACCTTGACTTCATTTGCAAATAAAGAAAAGTACTTTTACTAGATACATCGGGATAGCAGCTGCGTTTAGCGGTGGAAAGTTGAATCTGAGACAAAATATGGCTAACAATCTGTATCACTCTATTCCTCCCTCCCCTTTCCCAAAGGTCATCAGGTCTGGTCCAATGCCAGCTCCTTCCCGGGGTCCCGTGGTAATCTTCTTCCGCAGGCCTCTGGTTGTCAATCATATCAGGAATGCAATGTCCGCTAGAGTCTGCGCCAAACATTCCTGTTGAATTCAAAATAGCAATCTCCCCTCCCACCTTTAATTATGTCAGACCGACACTCTTAAAGGGCTCTCTCTACTTAACTTGAATCCAATAGCTATGTACATTAGAAATACAATCCCATGCTATCTATAACTAGATATAAGGAGCACAAAGAGATACGAAGGTTGGAGTGGAGGCTGACACCTGTATTCAGCTGTAGAAATTGGTTTTTGGAGTTGCAGTGGTTCTGGACTCTAGTTAGGTCAGAATGCTTCCCTCATCCATGACTTAATGAGAATGCTGACCTGGACTGTACCACTGAAACCTGGTTGCCCATGGATGGAGATGGGTGGGTTTCCCCATCTGAAATGTGCCAGCTTCGGTTTCTAGTGTGCACCAACTGTGACTCCAGGGCAGAGGTGGCTGTTGTCATTCATGAGTCTCTGATGGCCATTTGGGGCCCTGCCCCAGAGATAACTGAGACCCTTTTTGTGAGGTTGGACCATGAGGATCAGTAGCGGTTACCTCCTGGCTTGCCTTCCTGGACTCTGCCTGAGCTGGCAATGAAGCTGTCCAAGCTTTGGTTCTGGAAGACTTCAGTCTGTCTTCCCTGGTGGCCCAGGAGTTCCTGCCTCCATGGCAGCCATAGACCTGGCCCATCTCACTCATGGCTCTGCTCACAGAGGGGGAGGCATACGTTAGATCTCAGGTTTGCCTCTAGACAGTGTGGTTGTAATCTGGATTTGGGGGACAATAACATCAGTCTCTTGCCATGGATGTACCACTTTCTTTTAGCCTTAGAATTCTCCACAGCTGCCCCCCACTGTAGAGAGGTGGGGCCCATTCGATCAGCCTGCCCTAGGCCCCTGATGGAACCAGTGTGGTTTCAGAGAATGTTTGGCAAAACTCTGTTACACGGTTCAGCAGAGGCTCCCGTCACAGCTTGGAACAAGCAGGTAACAGGGCCATGGGCGAATCATGCCTGTGTGGACTCTGTTCACTGAGCAGCTCAGAGAAATGAAGTGGCATAAGAGATGCCCAGAATATCACGAACAAACACAGGTAAGAGTCTGTATTAGGCTCTTGGCAACGAGGCAGGGAAGCATAATTACCTCTCCACCCTTATGGCACCTGCAGGTAGCTGACCAGCAGTCCTGTTTCAGGTAACCAGGGCTCTTTTGGGTAAAGAGAACCTGGGGGAACCCCTTGAAAGGTGGCTGTGAGGAATATTCTTGGCATTTGTCAGATAAAGTCACTCAACTTCACTGGAGGTTGGACTCTGCCTGGGCAGACCCCTTGGAGGCAATGGAGACATATCTGGAGCCTTGCTGCTTGGGTAGAATTCAAGACAGTTGCTCTTGAGGAAGTGGACAAAGTCCTTGGGACTATGAGTTCAGCTACCTATGTTCTGGTTCCAGTCCCTTCTGGCTGGCTAGGATCTCTCGGGAAGTGGCATGGGGTTAGGTCCAAGTACTGATTAATATCGCTCTGTGGGAGGAGCGTGCCTGCTCTGAAGGAGGGGGTGGTGCGCCCCTTTCTCAAGAAGCCATTTGTGGACCCCACAGTACTAGGCATCTTTCGCTCAGTTTCCAGTCTTCCCTTTTTAGGGAAAGTTGTTGAGAGCATGGTTGGTGCACAGCTGTAGAGGGCCCTGGCAGCAGGATCTGACCACAATAATAACAACGTGTCAATCTTGTGAGATACTCCAGACAAGCAGCACACCCAGAAGTATTTTATTATTTATTTATTTGTCACAACAGTATATATAAGCATAATAATATAACAGTAATATAACAGTATATATACAGTATTAATATAACAGTATATATAAGCATAAACGTGAAAAAGGCTCTGCGCATGCGCGAGAATGGTAGCTGTTTAGAGGAGCCCGAATCGGCGGTGGCGGCTTTTCCCTGAAATGGAGACTTCGGGCTGACTCACCAGGCTTCTCCGGTCCCTCGGCGTGGGGTATGATCTGTCTGGCTGCCGCTGGAGAGGTTTGTGGCCTCTCGGACATGCGACAGCCGAGAACGGGCCGAGGGACGGAGTGGCGGTCCGGAAGGGGGCGGCCATCTTTGAGGAAGCGAGGACGCGATGGAGGCGAGGGAGGCGAGGGAGGCCTGCTGTTTGCTGCGGGCTCCGGCCTCGGCTCCGGCCCTGCCCCAGCGGCGATCCCGGCGATCCTGGCCAAATTCCAGCGGCGTGAGATCGTCGGCGGTCTCGGCCTGGCTCCGACGGCTTCGGGGTGTGGATTCGGCCTGGTTTCAGCTGGCGCGAATCCCGGCCCGTTTTTTCGCCTGTCAGTGGGCCTGCCAGCTCCATCGGCGCCAGCTCCATCGGCGCCAGTTCCATCGGCGCTGGTTGCGCCCGGCGAGGCCGTGTGGACTGCGAGGCGCCTGTCCAACGGCGCCCTGTATTTGGCAGCCCCACCGAGGATGGGTGTGGTGAGGCCTCGGTGGGAGAGGAGGCCGGAACCGTGGCTGAGGTTTGTCCCCTCTTTTGGCCTGTTATGTCGCATTTTTTCATCGCGTGTCATCAAATGGCCCCTTGTGGCCTGGCTTGCTCCATCGTATTTCCACCTCCCCCCCCCCATACCGGACTTTGGGTCATCTAAACTGGGCGGTCATGCATGTCCATCTGCGGGTTATGGAGTGGATTGGACTGGATTGGACTAGCTTGGACTGGTCTATGGACTCGGGCAGACCGATAGCCACTTCTACCTGATTAAGACCTATTGTAGAACTGTTCCCCATAGGCACACTATGGAGACTGCCGGCCTGTCTGTTCCTGTTTTGTCATCGTTATCCGGTCCCTGCTCCATTTGTCCTTCTACCAACTGGACTCCCGCTGGAAGATTCACCATTTTTATTACTCTGGGATTTTACCATCTTAGCATCCCTCGCCGATTCACACTTTTCTATGCGCTACACTGTACATGAACTCTTGCGCCTGCGAGGTGCCCCCACCTCGCAGGAATGGCCCATATCGCTACCAAGGGCCGGCCTCAATGACGGGTCTTGGGACCCACAGAGGTGGCATGCGAGAAGAAAGAGCCTTTGGGGGTTTTTAGACAGGGTATTTTTAAGGGGTGGGAGGGGTAGGGCGGGTGATGGGGGTAGCCCGTCGGGAGGGAAACCAGTTCCAGCGCATGCTCGTGGCGATTATCAAATGGGTTCGGAGGTTATGGGGGGGGAGTGTGTTCCTTTGTGTGAGGGTGAGTCTATTTGCACGGTAAGTGGGAGAGGCAGATATGGCGGAAGGGGGGGATCGTATCGACATAGGGGGTCACGCATTTGATGTATGCAGGCGATCGCGTGCCCCGATCCCCCTGACTTTACCCGTTCCCCGGATGGTCAAGACCCTCAGAGCCTGGGCCTTCGTCTGATGTTATGCAACGTACGGTCCGTGGCCAATAAGGCCCCCCTAATACATGATCTGATTCAGGGGGGTGCCGCGGATATTATAGGCGTTACGGAGACCTGGTTGGGCACTGAAGGGGGTGTGCCCCTGGTCGAGATGTGCCCACCGGGTTTCCGTGCATTCCATCAGCTGAGGGCCCAGGGTAGGGGTGGAGGGGTGGCGGTTGCTATCAAAGAGAGTCTAGAGCCGAGGGAGACCACTGTACCTCAGATTGCCGGGTGTGAATCCCTCTTTGTGAGGTGGGGTCATAGATGTCAGATGGGCTTGCTGGTCGCGTACCTGGCTCCTTGCTGCGTGACAGCTGCCCTGCCCGAGCTCCTAGAGGTGCTTGCCGGGGTGGCAGTGGAGACCCCCAGACTTTTAGTCATGGGGGACTTTAACCTGCCATCTGCTGGCTCGTCATCGACGGTAGCTCGGGAGTTCTTGGCTTCCATGACGGCCTTGGACCTGACTCAAGTAGTGGATGGCCCCACTCACATCGGGGGTGGCACACTGGACTTGATTTTTGTCTCTGGTCAGTGGTTGAGAGATCTGGACTTAAAGGAAATAGTCATTGAACCATTGTCATGGTCAGATCACTCTCTCCTTCGCCTGGACTTTCTGACCGCTACCCAACACCGCAGGGAGACGGAACCATTACGTTGGTACCGTCCCAGGCGCCTGATGGACCCAGAGAGGTTCCGGACGGAGCTTGGGCCACTTCCTGAGGGTCTGGCTCACGGCACGGCAGAGGAACTAGCTGCAGCCTGGGAACGGGCTGCGGCTGGGGCTTTAGACCGTGTCGTGCCTTTGCGGCCTCTGACCCGGCGTAGATCCCAACCGGCTCCTTGGTTCTCCGAGGAGCTGAGGGGGATGAAACGCCGGAGAAGACGCCTAGAGAGTTCCTGGAGGTCCAGCCGTTCAGAGGCTGATCGGACACTAGTTAGATCCTATACTAGGACCTACCTAGTGGCACTGAGGGAAGCGAGGCGTTGCTACGCCTCCTCCCTCATTGCGTCGGCAGATAACCGCCCAGCTGCCCTGTTTCGGGTGACCCGCTCCCTCCTTCACCAGGGGGAGCGGGATGACCCGTTGCAGGGACGTGCTGAGGAGTTTAACGGTTATCTATACGATAAAATCGTTCAGCTTAGGGACGGCCTGGACCAAAATTGTGGCGATTCGGACGGGACGTCTGAGGGCGGTCTTGGTGATGTTGTTTGGGATGAGTTTGACCCTGTGACTCCCGAGGACATGGACAGGTTGCTGGGTAGATTGAATGCCACCACGTGTTTACTGGACCCGTGCCCCTCCTGGCTGGTGCTGGCCACTCAGGAGGTGACACGAGGCTGGCTCAGGGATTACAGTGCTTCCTTGTTGGAGGAGTCTTTCCGGCCGCCTTGAAAGAGGCGGTGGTGAGGCCCCTCCTCAAGAAGCCTTCCCTGGACCCGGCTGTTTTAGGAAATTATCGTCCGGTCTCCAACCCGCTTGGCGAAGGTTGTAGAAATATGGTGGCATATCAGTTCCCCTGCACCTGGAGGAAACTGTCTATCTGGACCCGTTCCAGTCCGGCTTCCGGCCCGGTTACAGCACTGAGACGGCTTTGGTCGCGTTGGTGGATGATCTCTGGAGGGCCAGGGATAGGGGTTATTCCTCTGCCCTGGTCCTATTAGACCTCTCAGCGGCTTTCGATACCATCGACCATGGTATTCTGCTGCGCGGTTGGAGGATTGGGAGTGGGAGGCACCGTTTATCGGTGGTTCTCCTCCTATCTCTCCGACCGTCGCAGACGGTGTTGACAGGGGGCAGAGGTCGACCCGCGGCGCCTCACTTGTGGGGTGCCGCGGGGTCGATTCTCTCGCCCTTCTGTTCAACATCTATATGAAGCCGCTGGGTGAGATCATCAGTGGCTTGGTGTGAGGTACCAGCTGTCGCTGATGACACCCAGCTGTACTTTTCCACACGGGCCACCCCAATGAAGCTATCAAGTGCTGTCCCGGTGTTTGGAAGCCGTCTGGTCTGGATGGGGAGAAACAGGCTCAAGCTCAATCCCTCCAAGACGGAGTGGCTGTGGATGCCGGCATCCCAGTACAGTCAGCTGAGTCCGCGGCTGACTGTCGGGGGCGAGTCATTGGCCCCGATGGAGGGGGTGTGCAATTTGGGCGTTCTCCTGGATGGACGGCTGTCTTTTGGAGGCCACTTGGCGGCCGTCTCCAGGTGAGCTTTCCACCAGGTCTGCCTGGTGCGCCAGTTCGCCTTTCTGACCGGGATGCCTTGTGCACAGTCACTCACGCCCTTGTGACATCTCGTCTGGACTACTGCAATGCTCTCTACATGGGGCTCCCCTTGAGGGGCATCCGGAGGCTACAGTTAGTCCAGAATGCAGCTGCGCGGGTGATAGAGGGAGCCCCTCGTGGCTCCCGAGTGACACCTATCCTGCGCAGGCTGCACTGGCTACCTGTGGCCTTCCGGGTGCGCTTCAAGGTGTTGGTGAACGTCTTTAAAGCGCTCCATGGCATAGGGCCGGGTTACTTACGGGACCGCCTGCTGCTACCGAATACCTCTCACCGACCCGTGCGCTCTCACAGAGAGGGACTCCTCAGGGTGCCGTCGGCGCGACAGTGTCATCTGGCGACACCCAGGGGAAGGGCCTTCTCTGTGGGGGCTCCCGCCCTCTGGAACGAACTCCCCCCAGGACTTCGTCAACTTCCGGACCTCCGAACCTTTCGCCGCGAGCTTAAAACCCACTTATTCATCTGCGCTGGACTGGGTTAGTGTTTTAAGTTTATGGGTTTTAATGGGTTTTAGTCTTAAATTTTAATCGTGGCCAATTTAATAAGTTTTTTAACTGTATTTTAATTGTATTTATAGTGTACTGTGTTTTTTACTTGGCTGTGAACCGCCCTGAGTCCTTCGGGAGAAGGGCGGTATACAAATTTAAATAATAAATAAAATAAATAAATAAATAACTATACAATATATAAGCATACCACAAGCCTGTGTAAACAAGGCATTACGAACTCTAGCTGACCAAATCATGGAGGCTGAAGCCAAACACCCTGATTCACTGGCCATTGTTTTGGGAGATCTAAACAAGGCAAACTTAAGGAAAGAACTACCAAAATACTTTCAGCATGTCAATTGTCCCACCAGAGGCAAGAATACTCTAGACCACTGCTACACAACACTAAAAGATGCCTATCGGTCTTTACCACGTGCAGCTGTAGGACACTCTGATCATTGCATGATTCACCTTGTACCTGCTTACAGGCAAAGACTTAAAGCCATAAAACCAATAATTAAATCAGTGAAAACCTGGACGGAGGAATCAGAATTAAAGCTACAGGCATGTTTTGACTGCACTGATTGGAATATTTTTAAAGATACCTCTGCAGACCTGGATGAACTCACAGATACTGTAACATCATATGTCAGCTTCTGTGAAGACCTATGTGTACCTACAAGGAACTTGCGAATACACAGTAACAACAAACCTTGGTTTACACCTAAACTTAAGCAGCTACGACATTCCAAAGAGGAAGCCTACAGAAAAGGTGATAAAATGCTGTACAATCAGGCCAGAAATGCACTAACAAGGGAGATCAGAGCAGCAAAAAGAAGCTACTCTGAAAAGCTAAAGAATCAGTTTTCAGCAAATGAACCAGCAAACATGTGGAAAACTCTTAAAAATATCACCGGCTATGGCAAACCTCCTTCCCAGGCTGAAGGTAATCAACAACTGGCAGATGACCTGAATGAGTTTTACTGCAGGTTTGAAAGGAAACTACAGCTACCTATCTCCACAACCCCCATCTCAGACACACCAACAACAGCCAAGCCTCCTACAACTGACCCCATTTCATTGGGTTCACAACCCCTAGTGATCACAGAAAAGGAAGTGCAGGACCTATTTCACAGACAAAAGCCAGGAAAAGCTCCAGGCCCAGACAAGATAACTCCTTCTTGCTTAAAAGTCTGTGCTGACCAATTGGCCCCCATCTTCACCCATATTTTCAATAAATCACTAGAGATGTGTTATGTTCCTTCTTGCTTCAAACGCTCTACCATCATCCCAGTGCCGAAGAAGCCCACCATCAAGGAACTGAATGACTACAGACCAGTTGCTTTAACATCTGTAGTCATGAAAACCTTTGAAAGGCTAGTGCTTTCCTACCTGAAAACCATCACGGATCCGCTGTTAGACCCCTTGCAATTTGCATACCGAGCAAATAGATCAACAGATGATGCTGTTAATATGGCTCTGCACTACATCCTACAACATCTTGAGTCTCCAAAGACCTATGCAAGGGTCCTTTTTGTAGACTTTAGTTCAGCATTCAATACCATCATTCCAGACATTCTCTTAACTAAGCTAAACCAGCTACAGGTACCGGAACAGGCTTGTAAGTGGATCACAAGCTTCCTAACAAACAGGAAGCAGCAGGTGAAGCTCCCCCCAGGACTCCGTCAACTTCCGGACCTCCGAACCTTCCGTCGCGAGCTCAAGACACATCTATTCATCTGTGCAGGACTGGCTTAGATTTTAAATTTATAGGGGTTTTAAATTGGTTTTAATATTTATATTTATATTTTTAATAATCTGGCATTAGAATAAGTTTTTTAATGATTATCTTAACTTGTATATAAATGTTTTATTTGCCTGTGAACCGCCCTGAGTCCTTCGGGAGATAGGGCGGTATACAAATATGAATAATAAATAAATAAATAAATAAGCTAAGCAAGATCACATCAAATACCTGTACAATTAGCACAGGGGCCCCCCAAGGCTGTGTGCTCTCCCCACTTCTCTTCTCTCTGTATACCAATGACTGCATCTCCAATGATCCATCAGTTAAGCTACTGAAGTTCGCAGATGACACAACAGTGATTGGTCTCATTCGAGACAATGACGAATCCGCATATAGACGAGAGGTCAAACGACTAGCCTTGTGGTTCAACCAAAACAATCTGGAACTGAACACACTCAAAACCGTAGAAATGGTGGTAGACTTTAGGAAAAACCCTTCCATACTTCCACCTCTCACAATACTTGACAACACAGTATCAACAGTAGAAACCTTCAAATTACTGGGTTCTATCATATCGCAAGATCTCAAATGGACAGCTAATATCAAAAACATCATTAAAAAAGGACAACAAAGAATGTTCTTTCTGCGCCAACTCAGTAAGCTCAAACTGCCCAAGGAGCTGCTGATCCAATTCTACAGAGGAATTATTGAGTCTGTCATTTGCACCTCTATAACTGTCTGGTTCGGTTCTGCAACCCAACAAGAAAAACACAGACTTCAGAGGATAATTAGAACTGCAGAAAAAATAATTGCTACCAACTTGCCTTCCATTGAGGACCTGTATACTGCACGAATCAAGGAGGGGGCCGTGAAAATATTTGCAGATCCTCGCATCCTGGACATAAACTGTTTCAACTCCTACCCTCAAAAGCGCTATAGAGCACTGCACACCAGAACAACTAGACACAAGAACAGTTTTTCCCCGAAGGCCATCACTCTGCTAAACAAATAATTCCCTCAACACTGTCAGACTATTTACTGAATCTGCACTACTATTAATCGTTTCATAGTTCCCATCGTCAATCTCTTTCCACTTATGACTGTATGACTATAACTTGTTGCTGGCAATCCTTATGATTTATATTGATATATTGATCATCAATTGTGTTGTAAATGTTGTACCTTGATGAACATATCTTTTCTTTTATGTACACTGAGAGCATATGCACCAAGACAAATTCCTTGTGTGTCCAATCACACTTGGCCAATAAAAAATTCTATTCTATTCTATTCTATTCTATTCTATTCTATTCTATTCTATTCTATTCTATTCTATTCTATATAAGCATAAGTATGTAATAACTATACAAAATTGTACACAGTCAAAGGGAACATTAGGACAGGAACGGTAGGCACGCTTGTGCTCTTATGCACGCCCCTTACAAACCTCTTAGGAATGGGGTGAGGTCAATAGCAGATAGTTTTTAGTTAAAGCTTTGGGGATTTTGGGAAGAGACCACAGAGTCTGGTAGTGCATTCCAGGCATTAACAACTCTGTTACTGAAGTCATATTTTGTGTAATCAAGATTGGAGCGGTTCACATTAAGCTTAAATCTATTGTATGCTCGTGATTGAAGCTGAAGTAGTCTTCAACAGGAAGGACATTGTAACAGATGATTCTATGAGTTAAACTCAGGTCATGTCAAAGGCGGCGGAGTTCTAAATTTTCTAAACCCAGGATTTCAAGTCTGGTGGCATAAGGTATTTTGTTGTAATCAGAGGAGTGGAGAATTCTTCTTGTAAAATATTTCTGGACACGCTCAATTGTATTAATGTCCGAAATGTGGTATGGGTTCCAGGCAGGCGAGCTGTATTCAAGCAAATGTTTCATGTGCTCTGGTTAGTAGTGTAGTGTTTCTGGAAAAGAAGCTACGCAAGATTAAGTTTACAACTCTTAAAGCCTTTTTGCGATGTAGTTGCAGTGGGCTTTGGCACTTAGATCATTTGATATGAAAACTCCAAGGTCTTTAATGGGGTGGGGGTCATCTACAAGGTAATGTCCATTGAGCTTGTATTTAGTATTCAGATTCTTTTTTGCAATGTGTAAGACAGAGCATTTGCTGGTTGAGATTTGGAGTTGCCACGTTTTTGACCATTCCGACACAAAGTTAAGGTCTTTTTGAAGGGTAGCTGTATTGTTGGTAGTGTTAAATAGTTTTAACATCGTCAGCGAAGAGAACACACAATTACTTATAATATGGTCACAGAGATCATTAATGTATAATATGAAGAGTGTTGGTCCAAGAACGCTGCCTTGGGGAACGCTGCTATTGACAGGAACAGGATTTGATAGGGCACTGCCTATTTTGACCACTTGTTGTCTGTTTGACAGGAATGCTGTTATCCAATTGTGGAGGGGTCCGGAGATGCCGTAGGATTTTAGTTTTAGGAGAAGTTTGTCATGTACTACTGAGTCAAAAGCTTTACAGAAGTCTATGTAAATTGTATCTATTGCTTTGCCCTGATCAAGATTTGTAGTCCATATATTTTTTTTTATTTTATTTATTTATTTTATTTATCAAACTTCTATACCGCCCTTCTCCCGAAGGACTCAGGGCGGTGTAATTTAAAACAATTAATATACATATTAAAATAACAATTAAAAAACTTATTCAATAAAAGGCCAAATTAAAACCGTCAATTGACCATAAAAATACCCAATAAAATTACCATTAAAAGTTTAAAATTTAAATTTAAAATTTAAAAATCAGGCCAGTCCCGCTTGTATAAATAAATAAGTTTTCAGTTCCCGGCGGAAGGTCCGAAGGTCAGGCAATTGGCGTAAACCGGGGGGAAGTTCGTTCCAGAGAGTAGGTGCTCCCACAGAGAAGGACCTTCCCCTGGGGGCCGCCAGCCGACACTGCTTGGCGGACGGCACCCTGAGAAGACCCTCTCTGTGAGAGCGTACGGGTCGGTGGGAGGCATGTGGAAACAGCAGGCGGTCCCGTAAGTACCCGGGCCCTAAGTTTTTGCAGTGAAGAAGTTGTAAATTACAGGATAATTTTTTTCTGAAACCAAATTATTTATTAGAGAGTAGGTTGCTTGTTTCTAGGTGGAGGGTAATGGATTGGTTGATGATTGATTCCATTACTTTGCAGGTGACGCAGCATAAAGAGATTGGTCTGTAATTTTCAACTAGGCTGGGGTCTCCTTTTTTGAAGACAGGGATGACCGTGGCTAGTGACCAAAGTTTGGGAAGGGAGCTGGTTGTGAAAGCTTTTTCAAAGATTATGCTCAGGGGTTCTGCTATATTAGTGGAAAACTTTTTTAAGAAGTATGCACATAGAACATCAGGTCCAATAGATAGAGATGGTTTCGGTTTTCGAAGGGCCTTTTCAACATTATCTTCTGTGAAATCTATTTGTGTAAGGTCGTTGTACTCATTGTTGGTACGACTGGGGAATGTTGGGTATGAGCCATTACTGTTGACAAAGACTGAGCCGAAGAATGTGTTAAAGAGGTTTGTTTTAACTGTTTCATCATTATATTCTTTGCCGTTAGATCCTTTTAGTGGTGGGATGGATCTTGAGTCTTTAAGTTTGTTGTTCACAAAATTATAAAAAGCATGATTGGATTTTGTGCGCAGAAGGTCGTCTTCTTGTTTGGTGTGGTAATTGGTGCATTCAATTTGTATTTGGTTGCATGTATTTTTGTAGCAGTTTCTGAAGTTGGCTACATAGCCAGTTTTGTTTCTTCGCCAGAGGGATTTTTTTTTTTTGGTTTGGAGCTTTTTTTTTTTGTTGTTCAAAAAAGTTTTATTTTGACATTCTTATCCAATAACATATCCAATAACATATTTAATGTACCATCATATACAATTAATCGGATCTGCCCGGTCACCACCCCCTTCCTTTTCCTTTTACTCTCCTTCTCTACCTTCTTCTACTTTCCATAACCATCCTCCCCCTCTCTTATCTACATCCTCTCCTCTTTCCTCCCTACTCCTTTCTTCTCCCTCTTCCCCTCTTCCTTCCTTTCCTCCTCCTCCTCTTCTCTTTCCTCCTTCTCTCTTCTACTTCCTTCTTTCCCATCATTCTAAAGTAGTAGCCAGGCAGGTCCGATCTTACATTAATTATACATCTTCAATCATCTTTGTACATTAACTATCAATCCATTTTCTGCCCCCTCCCTTCCCCTTCCTCCCCCCACCCCCCAGGACTTCTGAGAACCGAATACAGGGTATAAAACTAACAACAAAAATTAAAATCTAGCACAAATCATAATCCATAGTCATTCCTTAAAACCTCCACTCCCCTTCCAAAGACAAAGAAGATACTTTTCTTCCAATCCATTATATATCAGACCATTCCACTCCTAGAGTTCTCAGAAATTTCCGATTGAGTTAGTGTTTATTCTTGAATAAAGTACATAGTTTTTAATATCCAACCTTCATCAATCAATATCAAAACAACGTTCCATCTTCCAATATTCACCAAGGGTTCTTCTAAAATGTCTTTCTTCCCTAAGCAGTCTCTCAAAAATAGTTCATATTTCCAACTTAGTTTCTTTAATTTTTCTGTCCAACCTTCAAGGGTAAGCAATAGTCCATCTTTTCACATCTTTAACATTTATATATATGACAAATAATATTACAAATATCCAAAGTATCAATTGTAGTAGTTAAAATCTTCACTTTACCTTACTTATATCAAATAACATTATTAAAATTACACCTATAACTTATCCAAAATATATATATTATAACAATTACATTCTAATTAACATTACATCCATCTCTTAAATATAATATTTAATCCAAATTCCTAAATTTTACTATCTATCCTCCAAAATTAAACAATATTCCATCTTCCTATTCCTTTATACCTTAAATATATCAAATAGTACCCCTAAAATTACACATTTATATCCACAATAAATCATTTACAAAATTAACCATAATCATATATAATAAAGTTAAACATTCTCCTCCCTTCTTCTGTCTTACATTTTCGACCATCTATTCACCATTCAACTTAACATCTGTTAACAAAGAATTCCCAATCTTTAATACATTAGTATAAAAATCTCGTGCTTTACAAATTGTGTTGAGAAAATACTTTCTTCCTTTATAATTCAGTGTTAAACCAGCTGGAACCTCCCATCTAAAATATATCTGATGTTTCTTAAGCTCATCCACCAGAAAGGCAAATTCTTTTCTCTTTCTTAACATTTTAGGAGGAATTTCCTTCATCATTATTATATCTTGTCCTAATATTTGAAATTTATTTTTATAAAATGCTCGCAAAATTCCATACCTAATCCTCTTATTTGTAAAATAACCACATCTCTCGGTAAGCACTTCTGCCTTGCCCACCAAGAATTAACACGATAAATTTTTTCAATATTAACTTCAAAATCTTCTGGTTCCACTCCCTCTATCTGAGCAAAGGCCTGAATAAAAATATCTTTCAAATTTTCTTCCTTACACTCTCTTATTCCTCTCACCCTTATAGCATATTCCATTAATTTATATTGTAATATAACCCTTTCTTCCTCTGCCTTATCAGCCTTAACCTGAATATCATCTATTTTATTTTCTAAATTCAAATTAATTTGAACTTCATCTATTTTCCTTTGCAAATCTGAATTAATTTGGTTAAATTCATTCAGTCTTTCTTCTGTCTGTGTACTAGATAACAATAATGGGATAATTGATTCCTTTAATTTTTCATCTCCTACTCTGCTCTCTCACCAAATCTTTAAAATCCAGTATTTCTTTCTCCATTTCATTAAATTTTTGATCTATTTCTGAAAGATGAGCCTCCATAAGCTCCTGTAAAAAATTCCTTAGACTTTCTTTAATATCCTCTCTCAATTTCCGTACCTGAAGTGAAGAAATTTCCAATATTTTAGAAGTGGTTAAATCTCTTTGCTTAGAAGCCATTTTAAACTAAGTAATATCAAGAAGAAGAAGAAAAAGGGGAATAAAAGAAAAAAACCAATAAATTTTTCTTCTTAAACACTGTAAGAAAAAGATAATAAAAAAAAAGAATAGATTTTTAAAAAAAGAATTCCATTTTAAAAAAAAATCTTGTTATTTTCTTCTTAAAGGTTCCACGCCAGCAATTGTAATCAGCATTTCCTTAGCTTTCACTTTCAAAACACAAAACGCCATCTTTCTTCATCTCCACTCTTAAATAAAAATAACTTCTCTGTCAGGGAGTTAAAATCATCTTACAAACAAATGCCAGCCCTCCTGCTTTCGGCTCTTTCCGTGTTGACAATTTATCAATAATCCTCTTCAGTCACGGAGATGGATGCTGCGTTTTGCTCTGCTTTTGCAGAGGCGTTCTGGATCCTGGAGCTTTTTTTGAGCTATAGAAGGAGCGTTCCCATCAAACCACCAGAAATCATTCTGGGGCTTTTCTTGGGGGCTCAACTTCAGCTCAAATGCTCATCATCCCCCTCCTTGCCCGAGGGTAGAGATTTACGAGCTGTTGACAGCAGATTAACGCTGTCTAAACAGCTCTCATAGAATCACAAAGAACGGGCGGACTGAGATTGCCCGCCATTTAGCGCAGTGGAGCCACCCAGAAGTCCTGGTTTGGAGCTTTTTTATTGATATGGGTAATTTGTTTTTTTCTGATTTTGGTGGTGGTTTGTGGTACGCATAGTTTAATGACTCTATTGACTTCAAGTAGGAAAACTCTGTAGTGGTCTTCAGCAGTGATACAGGTTGAGAATAGATTTTGCCAGTCAAGAGGTGAGAGATCGGTGTCTATCAGTTCATAGTTGGCTTTTTTGAAATTGTAGTTTGGAATACCATTATTATGAAGATTTTTGTAAGGGCATATATTGAGACAAAAGTCTATCATGCTGTGGTCACTGTTGGAAAAGGGTTCTTTTATTTGTAGTTCATAAATTGAGTTTGCGTTGTTGCAGAAGATGAGGTCAAGGCAGTTGTTGAGTCTTGTATTGTTAGTTACTAGTTGATCAAGAGCTAGATTTGTAACAGCATTTTATGGGGTAGTATGGATGGGTTCAGTTGTACATTCGTTTGTTATCCAGTTAATAAGAGGTTGACTGAGGTCACCCAGGAAGATGAGAGGATATGGGCAAGAGGAGCCCATGCTAGTAGTATGGTTAACATGTTCGCATGTGCGATGTCGTAGTCAGGGGCTCTGTAGCATATCAAGAAGCGAAGTGTGATGTTAAGAGACAGTTCACATACAATACTTTCAGGAAGAGCAAATTTATGTGCAACTTGAATATTTTTTAGATTCAGTGACTTTTTGTAAAAGATAGCCACTCCACCTTCTCTGCGGGTTTCGCTATCTGACCAAAAAACATTATACTCTTTATCTGAAATAATGGAGTCAGGGAGGGATGAGTTCAGCCATGTTTCGCATACCAATATAATGTCAAATGTACCAGTATTTAACAAGAGGAGAAATTCAGGCAATTTGTTTACAATGCTTCTTGTATTTATCAATTTGCATTTAAGATCTGCAGTGTTTGGTGTAGAGGAAATAAGGGGTGTGCGTACCTAGTTTTGGATGACGGTTGGAGGTTCTGAACGACGGGTGGTTGGAGGTTCTGTATGACGGGTGGTTGAAAGTTCTGTATGACGGATGGTTGGAGGTTGGTTGGTTGAACAACGGTTGGTTGAAGGTTCTGTACGACGGATGGTTGGAAGTTTTGTATATTTTGAGTGATGGGAGGGTTGGATGTTGGCCAATTGACTGTAGGTTTTCTTTTTATGCAGTCAGCACGGTAGTCAATGTAAAGGTTGGTTTCGCCTTCGCCTTGTCGTCGTTTGAGTTCTGTGTGGAGTTCACGGGAGCGAATCCGTTGCAGAAATGATAGATCAGGCCTTGCTCTAAGTTTGTTGAAGCTGGGAATGGTTCTGGCAATTGAGTTTATAGCATGAATGAACTTTCGTTTGCTGGTCTCATTTATGCAGATGACTCTACAGAATTTAGGCGCCACTGAGCCATCACTGTTTTTGTATTCAGGTCCATCTCTGGAGACTTCAGTTATTTCATCAGGGAAGAAGGTGGGTGAATTTTAATTTTTAATGATGTTACGAACTTTAGTAATATCTGATTCACGGGTATTATCTAATCCAAATAATACAACGTTTTGACGTTTTTGTTCTCTCTCGATGGTATCTTTTACTAGTATGGCTACATTGTTTGGTTGATTGGCAGATATTTGTGGTCTAGGTTGTGGATTAGGCAATGTTTGTTGGATTGGGAAAAGATTTTGTTCTGCTGAGTTTCCATTTTTTTGTGCTGTAATTTTTTTTTCAAGATTTGTGAAACGTGGTTCTAAACATGCTAGTATTTTTTTTTCTAAGCTTGTTTGAATGGAGTCAGTGATAGTTTGTTGTGACTTTATAGTTGTGAAGTATGGTAGAGTCCATGGTATGGACTATCAGACATGGAAATTAGGTAGTCTAATTTAGGAAAACAAGATGGACATAAATGGATAAATGTAGGATCTGATTGTAGAAAATTGTCGATCGATTTATTTTCAGGCAGGAGTGGTGGGCATAATTGGTGCATAGTCGGCATTTCTTGGATTCTTCACTTTCTTTTATTGATTGATTACATTTATAGCATATTCTGGATTCATTTTGGTCATTATTTGTAGCAACACCTTTTGTTTGAGGGCGTTTGGCAGGTCTGTTGGAATTTTTGCCTGGCATGGTCAATATTCCG
Organism: Ahaetulla prasina; assembly: GCF_028640845.1. Taxonomy (NCBI): domain Eukaryota; kingdom Metazoa; phylum Chordata; class Lepidosauria; order Squamata; family Colubridae; genus Ahaetulla; species Ahaetulla prasina. Next base: position 209,590 of record NC_080551.1, on the reverse strand, counting down.
TATGTATTTTACAAATTAATTTGTCAATATCAATAGTGAAATAGTAACCAGCAAGTAATTATTCTGATAACATAGAACAGTAAATAATGATAATTTACTTAACTATAGAGTTGATAATAATTAATTAATTTGATTATTGGATATTAATCCAATAATGTTAACAGTGTTAACTAATTAATGACTAATGATAATTGGCATTTGATAATTGATAAGTATTAGTAGTGGTAATTGACTAATAATATTAGAGTTATCCGTAATGGAGTATAGTTGTATGACAGAAATAGCTAGGCAATTAAGGATATCAATTAATTATACCGATAACAATGAAAGTGTGGGGTGTTTCTGTCTTCAGAAGAACAGGCAGTAGTAGTTTTAGTTTGAAGAGCAGCTCAGATTGTGATTTAAGAACCAGCAGCTACGTTTTAAAAGTTAGTGGCTTCCAGCATCAGACTGTTTCCTGTAGTCTTCCGGTTGGAGGGTTTTTGAAAAAGCTTTTGCGGCTTTCTGGAGCAGCCGAAACTCCTTCTGGTGCTAGCGGAAGCGCAATGGCTTTTGCTGCTTTTGCTGGGCCTCCCAGGTAGGCTGTGTTGTCATTTGTTGGTTTGGGGGGGGCATGATGTCCCTAGGCTGGTTGGCGTGAAGCCTCTCCTGGACCCCTCTTTTGGGTCTCCTTTGTTGGCAAGGAAAGCCGAGCGGTGCCTGGGTTTAGATTTAAAACAAGCTTGCAGGCTGGGCAGGGCTGGGCTGCGGTAAGTGAGTCCGGCGCGATCGCCCCTTTCTCTCGTCTTTCAAGCGGCGGCGGTGGCAGGAGGATGGAGGTGGGTGAAGGGCTGGGGCTGAGGGTGGGGTGGTGCTGCAGGCAGAGAAGCGGGCTCAGCGGCACTTCCCTGGCGACTCACCCGGTGTCGCAGGCCACATCCAGCACCGTCTTGTAGCCCAAAGTGGGGCTGCTCTGGGGGCGGCGGGTGAATGGTGCAAGTCTCCTTGTCAGATCTCGGACGCTCTCCTCAGGTGTGGATGCTCTCCTTGGGTGGTTCGGAAGCCCCTTGCCAGGCTTCGATGTCGGATCTCCCCATCCGGAGAAAAGAAGGTTCGCTCGGGAACCACGCCACTTCCTGTGGTGGCAGTGGCGATGGTTCTCCTCAAGAACAGTTGCTTTTCATTAGAGAGCATTTCACTGAGGCAGCCTTGCCAGTGGCCATATTGGAAAGATGAGGTTTACTAATTCTAAACTTGCAAGTCTGAAAATACATCTTGCAAAATATGTCCAAGGAACACTTCTGAGAGATTTGCTGCACCCCTCCTCCTGTGGGCTGGATTGCCACTTATTTGACATGTCTAATCCGCAGTTCATCGGCCTGTCTCCCAGGATCATTCCCACATACATAATACCAGTGACACGGGAGCATAGCAACTTGTTCTGTCATGTGCTTAGAATATTTTAGAAACCTTCTATTTGTCCAGGCCACAAGGAACAAAGGAGGGAAGGAAACTTTCATTACAATAGTGCTAATGTAAAAACAAAATAAGGGAGCCAAAATACATCTCTCTGTCATTCATTCAGATTTTGAGGGGCAGCTGAGTCAATAGGCATTTACATACTTGTATCCTTACAACAAATTTAAATCTTCCTCTCCTGTGACAAGGAGATTACCTTCTGTTCTAACAGATTTCCCAGGTTCTCCTTTCCTAAATATTTTCAATCTGCTTGGCAAAGATTTGTTGAAGCTTAAAACCATCTAGTGAAAGTCATCTGTGTTTCTGTTTGGTGTTCTGCCTTCTCTAGACTCATGTGAAATTAAATTCCTAGATCAATTTTCATTAGTTATTTATTTAAATCAAATTATGATTACTGTGTGCCAAATTCTATATTTTTACTTTTTTAAATATATAAGCAACATTTATCCATTATGCAGCTTTGCTTTTCATAAAGAATTAGTCAAGTCTGTCCTGACATAACTGAAGTTTTGGTCAAACCAAGGTTTTTGGAATTTGAGCTAGTTCACACAAATAGCTCTGTAAATTGTTGATCATCCAAACACAGTAACCCCAAAGGCATCAGGATATGCCAAGGCAGGAACTTTCCAATGTATTGTCCTTGTACCATGTAAGACATTTGGCACTGTATCTACAATCACCTCTTCTTGTGGCTCCAGCCCCCCCCCCCAGGCCTGGCCCCCTGCCAGAGACTGACTCAGAGAGTGAGGGGGAAGGGCTGTCAGGGCTCCCCTCCACAGGGCCTGCCTCTCTGGCTCAGCTCCAGGAGCCAGAGGCAGGCCAGGTGGAGGAAGCCTCTGTCTCCTGTATCTCCCCCCGCCCAGGAAACGTTCCCAGACCCAGCTGTGGACAATCAGTCCTGGTTAGATCCCAGGTTTCGTAGACAAGAGAGGCGGGAACAACAGAAGCAGAGGTGGGGCAGGCCTAGAAAGTGTTGAGTCACGGAGCCACACCCCACAGGGTATAAAAGCAGGAGGGGCTGCTATACTACTTTGTGATGAACAAATCAAACTGACTGGAGAAAACTTGAGCTGAACTATTTGACTGAGCATTTGGCTTGGATTGCTGTTTTGTTCCTGACTTTCTGGTTTGCTCCGGTAATGAGCTTCTGAGACGCCAGCATCCAGAAAGATAAAAGAAAACCTTGGCAGACGTTCGCTGATTTGCTGCCAGAACTGATAGCTGCCATGGACTAAATTGAGTCATTTCACGTATCTCCTGGACTGAGCTGGGGGGACAGAACACTCTTCTTTTACCTACATTTGTTTTTTCATTATTACTTATTAGATTTAGACCCAGCCCTTTGTGGCGGAGCATAGGTGGTGTTCCTGGTCTTCCGTGAGCTGTATGATTGAGGGAAAATAGCCACTTCCATTCAAGCTGAAACTTCATCAGACGCCAGACTCAGAAGAAAAATTGGAGCCAGGAGATAGCCTGGAAACAGAGAAATTGGCTTCTGCTTAATAAGGGTTCCCCTTATTAGAGGGGATTAGAGGGGGTTGATCTTATTAGAGGGGGTTCATTATGCCCTCTGTTCCTTTTTCCTTCATGAAAGTCACACAGTTCGGGAGAAGGGCGGTATACAAATTTAAATAATAAATAAATAAATAAAAAGCTAATAACCTTGGGTAGCCTGAAATGGTGCCCCGAGAGAAGAGGAGGAGGCACTTCATATGGAGGGTATACCAATAAATGAGAATGAAAAAAGGGAGTATCATCCAGAGAATTTAGAATTCCAACAAGTGTGTCTTAAAATAAGGGAAAATAAATGCTATTAAACTCGTAGTGGATAAGAATTCACTGGTGATGTCAAAGACCCTCTACCTGGTGATGGGACTATATGGCACCTCAGCATTCAAGGATTGGCTTCTTGCCCAGTACATACTTTTTATCAGCCCCCTCGGTGGATTCCTGGTTGGCTGACATAGTTTGTGAGTTCTAGCTTAATGTCAGATTGCCTCCGATCAATACTCAAGAAAGGATAACCCTGACTCCATTTGATTATAGAGAAAGGTAACTTTTACTGCAGTAGAAGTAAAGCTAAAACTGGAAATAGATATGGCTTACAGATTCATTTCCCCTTACTCAGCCCTCCTCCCTCCAAGGGTCAAACAGTTCTAGTCCATTGTCCTTCTCCTCTTTGGCCACGTGGTACTTTGCTTCCGATGTTATTCCTCTGTCTGTCTTCTGGTTGGTATGCCTGGCATGCAGTGTTCATTAAACCTGCCTGGGTATGTCTGTTTGAATTCTTCTTCCCTCCTCCTTTCAGATGGCAGCCGAAGTAACGAAGTGATAAAACAGTTACACACTCTACTAAGTAAATAAACACTTAAAGTAATAAGCGGAGGCTGACAGTAATGTCTGCCCTAATCAATGAAACATGACAATATTTTGCATATAATGTATAATCTTTACTTGGTATAACTGTAATATACGCTTCATTTAAAAAAAGGACATAACATGCCAGTTTCCAAATCTCATTTACTGTATAAGAATACAGTAAATGTTTATGCTACTCCATAGCATAATAGTTTGATTTTAAATTGGGGTTTTATTAATATTCTTAAATATTTTAAATTTAATTTTAATTATTAGCCGTTTTTGTAATTTTGATATGTTTTAATTTGTTTTAATTGTACATATTTTGTATTTTATCTCCGGCTGTACACCGCCCTGAGTCCTTCGGGAGAAGGGCGGTATAAAAATTCAATAAATAATAATAATAATAATAATAATAATAGAAAGCCCATCTAGACCAATTGTTCTTTCCATATCTTTATATTCTTCTCCATTACTCTAAGGAGTGCCTAATAACATAAGGAGTTGAGCTATGGAAGTTCTATTTTAGCTTAAAAGCCTTGATTACTTCATCAGATAGATTCTCTGTTCACTAAATAAGTCTGAGTAAAATATAAAAGCTTGAAAAGCCCTTTCGCAGAGCAATATCTCTTATTCCCTTCCTAATGCTATAACCACAGAGGAGTAGACCTTGAGCCAAATCACTCAAACACTTTGCAAAAGGCTGGTTTGGACTATATTCAACTGGCCATTACCTCTTTGAAGGGAAGGTGGAGGCTGGGCCTGATGCAAAGCCACAGTTCCTTGATTTGATGGAGGAAGAGGTAAAATATCTTGAAGCCCAAGAAGTGCCTTGTTCCTGCTCCACCAACAAAGAATAGAGGAAACAGGGAAGGCAGTCTTCCTCTAACCGAGGGCACTAATCTTAGGCTGAGTTTGCACAGACCTGCCTCCGAAGACACCAGGTGATTCTGACTGCCCCATCAGAGTGGAATGAGGCCATTTGCGCCCCCCTCCCCCGTCTTTATTTGGCTCGACTTGCATTTGAAGGGGTGTCGTGTCCCACTCCTCCGCTGATGGCCGGGTCGGGGAAGTTTGTATCAAGCGTGCCTCTGCAGCTCTGCCAAAGTCCTATCAGAGTTCTCAAGGCAGGCAGGAGACCAGGAAGTGATTTCAGCAATCCAAGTTAGACTTTGCCTGACTCAGAGAATGCCAGAAAGCAGATCCTTTATACAGGCCATGGGGTGTGGCTCCATGACTCAGCACTTATCCAGGCCTGCCCCTCCCTTCCTTTTGCTGACATCGCCTCTCAATTCTCCGGAAGCAAGGATCTCTCCAGCCTCCAGCTGTTGGTAATCTGAGCTCATGACTGGCTTCACATTCTTCAGGCTCACATGCTGTGGGGGAGGGGTTTAGTTGCTCCGTTTGCCTGGGCATGGTGCCAGGACTGGGGGCTGAAGGCACGTCAGGCCCTTCGTCTTGCTCGGCCTGTCCGGGCATGGTGCCAGGGCTGGGGGCTGGAGGCATGCCAGGACATTCTTCCGAACTATCAGCGTCCGGCAGGAGATAAGAGGAGCCCGGCTGCGGCAGGGGGAGCGAGTGAGACACAACAAGGGGAGCAGTCCCCTTGATTATCTGCAAAGGCCAAGGATGGGGGGAGATGCAAGACACGCCATTGGGAAACAATATGGGAACCGCGGGAACCCTCCCAAATCTGGGAAACCCCCCAACAAGCCTTTCTCTCCTCCTCCCAGCGAGGATGTTGCCTTGGCAGGGCAGGACGGCTGCAGTTGCCTTGGGATTGTCTCCTCTCTCTTTGGCAGGGGTGACGCCACGCTCTGGCTGGGCAGTGGATCCCTTTGGTCACAGCGCCACCATGCCTTATCTCCTGCGCCGGGCTAACCTGACTAGCATGCTCATCCAGCGGGTCCACTATGCCATCAAGAAGCATTTTGCAGCTACCCAGAACCTGGAGTTCATCTGGAGGCAGAACTGGGGTGAGGCCCTAGGGACCCTGCTTTGGGCTCACTCTTCTTCCCCGAGGACCATGGTAGCCCCCTTGGAATTATTTATTTGTATCCCACCTTTATTAATTTTACAAATAGCTCAAGGTAGCAAATGTATCCAACACACCTTCCTTCTCTTCCTATTGCCTCTCCCCAACCACGGAGCCTGCCTCTCTCCCCAGCGGCCAGGATGTGCTGTCCCCCCATGTCACTCCGCTAGGTTGCTTTGGCCCATGCGGGATCTACGGGGGTCGTTTGGGCAGATGACAGCATGAATCTCCTCTGATTTGCCCCCTCTCCCAGATCCGGATTCCAGTACAGACCTCCTCTGCCACATGATGCCTTTCTACAGTTACGATGTGCCCCACACTTGTGGGCCTGACCCGAAAATCTGCTGCCAATTTGACTTCAAGAGGCTGCCAGGCGGGCGTATCAACTGCCCCTGGAAAGTCCCTCCCAAGGCCATCACCAGTAGCAATGTGGCTGAGCGGTGAGTGACTGAGAGGGGGTCGGGACCAGCCCCGCCACTCAAACGCACTTGCAGCCCTTCCTGCTTTCTTCCTTGCAGCCTTTGTGCCCATCTGCTCTTGCCCTGCTCTCCCTCCCTGCTTTCCAAACAGGCTCAAGGGCCTTGTCAGCCAGCCTGGCTTCCTCCCTTCCCAGGGCACAGCTTCTGCTTGACCAGTACCGGAAGAAGTCCAAGCTGTTCCGAAGCAGCGTCCTTATGGTGCCCCTGGGAGATGACTTCCGCTACGACAAGCCCCAGGAATGGGATGCCCAGTTCCTCAATTACCAGCGTCTTTTTGACTTCCTGAATGCTCGCCCAGAGCTGCACGTGCAGGTGTTCTGCCCAGTCTTAGGAAAGGAGGTTAAAGGCAGGGTGGGATGGTGCCTCGCTGAGGTCCTGGCCTCTGACATGATGCTCATTCTCTCCTGCAGGCCCAGTTCGGGACACTCTCAGACTATTTTGATGCCCTCTACAAGCAGATGGGCATTGTCCCGGGCATGCGCCCACCTGGCTTCCCGGTGCTCAGTGGGGACTTTTTTTCCTACGCAGACCGGGAAGACCACTACTGGACAGGCTACTACACTTCCCGGCCTTTTTATAAGAGCATGGGCCGAGTGCTTGAGGCCCATCTCCGGTGAGTGGCCTGCTGAGGAGGAGGGGCTCTGCTGGGGAATCATATTCCAGCATTACGCACCTAATGGCCTCTTTGCCCTGTTGCCACAGGGCTGCTGAGACCTTATACAGCTTGGCTCTGAGTCACGCCCGCCATGCTGGCATGGAGAGTAGGTACCCACTGTCCGATTATGCCATGCTCACAGATGCCCGGCGCAATCTAGGACTCTTCCAGCATCACGACGCTATTACTGGCACTGCCAAGGAAGCAGTAGTGGTGGACTATGGTGTCAGGTAGGAGTAAACCTGGGCTGCTGGGCTACAGAGTTCGGCTTCATGCCTGGTTGACCTTCTCCTTGTTCCATGACAGACTGCTTCACTCGCTGATGAATGCCAAGAAGATCATTATCAATGCTGCCCATTACTTGGTCCTGGCAGACAAAGAGGCCTACCACTACGACATGGCCATGCCCTTCCTTGGCACAGTGAGCTCTCATCTCCCTCTGCCTTTATGCCCGGAGGAATGTTAGCAAAGGGGTGGGGGCCCATTTGGGACACGCTCAGTCTCCTTCTTTCTTCCAGGATGAGACCCGTCTCAATCAGGACTCCCTGCCAGAGAAAATGGTGATCAAATTGGATGCCACACCCAGGTGGGAGAAGGGGGGGTGGGAAGTGCTGCCAGACTGAGTTCTGCTCTTGGTGGAGCCAGGGACAGAGCTTGCTAACCTCTCTGCCATTTGCAGGTTTGTGGTGGTATTCAACCCCCTGGAACAAGAGCGCTTGACTGTGGTGTCTCTGCTGGTGAACACCCCTTGGATCTGTGTCCTGAATGAGGAAGGACAGCCCCTTGCGGTGCAGCTCAGCGCTCAGTGGCAGTCTGCCACAGACATGGTGCCTGATGTCTTCCAGGTAGTTTGGGAGAATTGGCAGGGAAAACGGGAATGACAGAGGCAAATCTTGTAAGATTTAGAGAGCAGTGGTGAAAATCAGCTGGCTCTATCCGGATCATGCGATCTGGTAGCGGCGGGAGGCTCCACCCATCTGCCCGGACGTCATCCTGTCCTATTTTTGACCCTCTGTACATGCGCGGAGAAGGCGCACACAAGCATAGCAAACATTTGTGAACCGGTAGCTAAGGTAAGTGAATACCACCCCTGCTACAGAGAGCTTTTTAAATACATGCAGGTTCATAGATTGTGTGGACCTGAATTTCATCTTCCAGCTTATGTCCCAAGTTCCTGAGGGAGGGGCCATTGAGGTGTGTGGATGTTTGGCCTTCTCCCGGAGAGGCTCCACCACAGACTTTATGGAAGAATCTTGCTCTGGTCTTAACCTTCATTGCATGGATGGATGGGCCTGGAAGGACCAAGGGCCTCTACCAGGCTTATTTTATTCTTCATTGACAGGTGTCTGTCATGATACGCCTGCCAGCATTGGGCCTCACCATCCTGCAACTGATCAAATCTTTTGATAGCCACAACACGCTGAAATCTTCAGTGCGCCTCTTCCTGCATGGCCATGACTTTGCTGGGTATAAGCACGAAGCCGTCCCTGTACAGGTTCTGTCCACCGCCACAGACGATTTCTGCTTGGAGAACCAGCACATGAGAGCTTGTTTCTCAGGGATGAGTGGCTCCCTCAAGGTGACCCGCAGAGAGGACAAGGCGGGAGGGAAAAGGGGAGGGCAGGGGGAGGAAATGTACTAACAAGTACTCGGCTTGTGGACTGCAGAGTGTGCATCATGTTGGTGACAAAGAGGAGCAGCATCTGAGCAGCCAGTTCCTTGTCTACGGGACCCGGACGACCAAGGACAAGAGCGGTGCCTATCTTTTCCTGCCCGATGGTGAAGCCAAGGTCTGAGTGGACTGCCTGGGCTGGGAAGGGGTGAAGACAGAAGTGGTCCTCACTTGGACAGCCTGCTGAGCCTGCATCTTAGACGTCTGCCATGAAACGTGATGCTTGGCTGGCTTCTAAAAGGGTGGGATCAGGTCATGGAGGTCCCGGTCATCTCCTGGGAGACTTGCTGGGGTACCTGGTTGGCTGCCGGGAGAGATCACTGAATGAGATGGGCCAGGGGAACCTGATGCAGCTGGGGTTGCGTAGGATGGATGCTGTCTCATGGCTTTCCTAATGGGCATGAAACACTGCCTTTCTTATCCCCAGGGATGGCAGGGCAGCCTTTGTGGGAGATGGGAGACCCTTTTCTTCCATTTCCAGCATGAGAGAAGCAGCTGTATTGCTCGGGCCAACCCATCTTCAATCTGCCAGCAGCCTCTGTGCCTCCCAGTCTGCTGATGGGGAGGCGGGTGAGGGGCATCCCAACCATGGCTGCAACGACAGACCAGCTGCCTGCCTGCTGAGTTCGGCTATGGATGGCATTGGGCTCCTGCTTTCAGTGCTTGCCTGACTTTGATGGATGACTTACTCATCTCTTCTCTGGCGAAAACGCTCCGCTTAATACTTGATAGGTGCCACAAAGAGGATTTAATGGTTTATGGCTTTCAGAACAGCTGCTGTTGCTGCGGCTTTTTTGAGTCTGGATTTTTTCCAAAAAAAGCTTAAATGGTTAACATTTTCAAACATGCACTTTTGTGTAATTGTTTTTAAATTGCATTATGTAGTACCATTAAAAACTAGCAAAAGGCAGGCTAGAAATAGATGAAGCTGGATTCCCCACTTGCATTGGCTTCCCATTTTCTTCTTTGCAGCCCTACACCCCCAAGGACCCTCCCGTGGTGCGGGTGACCGAGGGCCCCTTTTTTTCAGAAGCAGCCATTTACTACCAGCACATCCAGGAAGTGGTCCGACTCTACAATCTGCCAGGTGAGAATTTTGGCCGTGCTGCAGGAGGGGATGTGGCTGCGCAGAGTGGTGTAACCACCTCATGTTGCGTCTCTGGCCACAGGGGTTGATGGCCTCTCTCTGGAGATCTCCTGCCTGGTCGACATTCGTGACCATGTCAACAGGGAGCTGGCCCTGCGCTTCAGCAGCAGCATTGACAGTAAGGGCAGGTTCTTCACGGACCTGAATGGCTTTCAGGTAAAGAGTTGGCAGAAGCTTGAACAACCCTTTACCCCCCTCCCTGGTGCAGCTGGAGAAGCCACCCGCATGTTTGCCTGTCCCGCAGATCCAGCCCCGGCAGTACCTAAAGAAACTGCCACTCCAGGCCAACTTCTATCCCATGCCGGTCATGGCCTACATCCAGGATAGCCAGCACCGCCTGACTCTGCACACAGCCCAGGCCTTGGGAGTGTCCAGCCTTAGCAGTGGTGAGTGTGATGGAATGGGTACAGAACCACCCAGTGGCCAGTCTGGGAAAAAGGCCAGGAGGATGAAGGCTGTGCCTGAGGCCTGGGAGAAGTCAAGAGGGATCCTGGTTGTGGGATGGGGCACCTCCTAACTGGGGTTTTTTGCTTTCTCTCCACCCAATTGGCAGGCCAGCTGGAGGTGATTTTGGACCGGCGTCTCATGCAGGATGATAACCGTGGACTAGGACAAGGTCTGAAGGACAACAAGCGGACCTGCAATCGCTTCCGCCTCCTGCTGGAACGATTCAGCTCAGCAAACAAGGTAGGAAGTCCCGGAGCTCCCTGGCCTCCTTCCTTGCCTGTGATTTCTTGGGGTCTCACTGAGCTGGATATTCAGAAGGGCTTGGGAAAATGATCTTAAATCCATCCTTGAGCAAAACTTGTTTCTTGTCATTGAGTACTCAACTGATTTTCTCCTTTGACTTTGGAAGGCAGAGCAGTCCTGGCCATGATCCTTGCGTGGAAGGTCTCCCACCTAATCTGTTGTGGCCTTTCCTCTTGCCCCCATCCCTTCCATGTTGCTGCCCTCTGTCTCCTTTTCTACCAGGAGAAATGCAAAATATTTCCTCGTTGTTTCTGAAGAGAAAGTGGAAGGCATTCCTCTCTCCCAGTCAATGGGCAGCATTTCGTAGTTGGGTCGCCTCCACTTGAAAAACAAGAGTGACAGAGAAAAGAAGATCCATCAGTTACAAGGAGGAGATTAAGGAGAGAGAGAGCTTTCTATTGGGAATAAATATAGAGATCTGTCTAAGATATATGAGACCTAACAGAGGGGCTAAGAGCAAGGGGAATAAAGGAAGCCCAAGAGAAGGCAGGCAGTGCAGGAAGATGAATCAGCCCTAGGAAGCACACAGAGCAGGCTCTTCAGCTCTGCTCCCTGTCCACAAGAGATGTAGGTTTGAGGCAGTGACATTCACTCTGGTAACCTACCTATTCTCATCGCACCCCCCCCCCCGTCTCCCAGAGATCCAGCTTCTTTTCCAAACTGGCTTCCATGCTGAGAGACTTGGTCTTCCCCAGCAGCAAGGTTGAAAGCCCAGAGGTAAAATCTGGTCCTGTGGTGTAGTCTGGCCTTTCCCTGCCCTGTGTGTGTGTGTAAGCCCAGCCTAATGCTTAGTAGCCAATAGTTTAGCAACTGTAAAGGCTCCTGTGGGGCTCATCTGAGGCTCCACAGCCTGCGTGGCAGTGTCCATCTTCTCTCATTCTTGCTGCAGGCCCAGGAGAATCAGCCCACCAGCTTCCCGTCTCTGCTCAGCCACATCACCTCCATGCACCTGAATGCTGAGGTTCTCACCATGCCGCTTGTCCAGGAAAAACTGCCCCCTCCAGCACTGAGGTCTTTTGCACCATTTTCAACCACAGTGCCCTGCGACTTCCACCTTCTCAACCTTCGAATGTTGCAAGGAGAGGTGAGGAAAGAAACCAGGGTCTCGGCCTAGACAGCCCTTGCCTGCTTCTCAGCCTCCTCTGCCTGCTGAGCAGAAGCCCTTGGGCTTCTAGGTAGTACACAGGCTTTCTTCTCCCCAGGATGAGTCTTTGCCGTCTGCCGAGACAGCTCTGATCCTGCACCGGAAGGGCTTCGACTGTGGCCTGGAGGCCAGGAATCTGGGCTTCAATTGTACCACCACCCAGGGCGTGGTAGGTCTGGATGCTCTCGGTTGCCCTGGAGGGAAAGGCACCAGCAATGGATGTTTGCTAGCGGGGGGAGTTTGTATGAAGTTGCTTTAGGAAATTAAGGGGAGCTTGGGTTGCTGGGCATTTGCACCCTCAGCTTTTGCCTCTTGCTCTCCAGCTGTCCCTAGGCAGCCTATTCCAGAGCCTGAACCTGATCTCCCTGCAGCCCTCTTCTTTGACACTGATGTATCCACTGACCACGGCCTCCCACAACAGCACTACCATCCACCTTGATCCCATGGAGATTGCAACCTTCCGCCTTCGCCTCGGATAGCCTGAGCTCTTCATTGGGAATTTCTTCCTCCTCTGGCACAGCTGCCCCAAAGGGTGCCGCTCCATACCAAGGCAGAGACAAAGATGAGACCCTCGGGCAGCTGTGTCTTTTGATGCTGCAGAAATTGCCCAGGGTGCTGCCTCTGTCTGGAGGACACGTGGCAGTGCTTCCAGAATTTGGTTCTAGCTTGGCATGGAAGGCAGCGAACTATGCTGCAAGGAGAGATGGCGGATGTTGTTTGAGCAGCAGTGAAGACCCCACTTCTGCTCTTCCCTGGCTCCAGAAACCATCTGTGCATTTGGTTTGGCTGATCCCGAACATTCTGAGCAGAACAGATGCAGTTTGTGGCAAACACTGTAGAACAGAAGATGGGCCAAGTGACGCTCCTGCAGCTCGAAGCAAAGCTCTCATCTCTGGGTGCTCACGTCCTCCAGAAAGTAAAGGCGAGGCTTGCGAGCAGGGGTTGGGTGACAATTCACTCAGGGCTGGGAAGCATCTCCCCCATATTTTTTCCTAGAGGATGGAGTGTTTACCCACAGTGTGAATTCTCAAGAGAAATGCTGACTACATTCATACTCTGATGATGTTTTCTTTCCAGAGGGAAGGAAAAAGCATATTGCTGCTGCAGTAGCACAAGGCTGTCTGCTGAAGGCCTGCCTTTTCATTATGGATGAAGTCAGGAAACTCCCTGGACATTTCTACTCCCTTTCTTACCTTGAATCCAAGACGAAAGCCTGCTGCTGTGTTGTGGCTAAGAAGAAGCTGCTGGCTCGGTGTCTCTTCCTTTCTGAAGGGCGAAGCCAGCAGTGCCAGCCCAGCTACAGAAGTGCAGAATACGCAGCTGAGGAGCAGCTCCTGCATCATCTGCCCTTTCTTCCTGGCCAACAGGCTCTCAGGCATACTTTTGGGATGTGCCACCTGGGTTCTCATGTGCATTTTTGCATGGCACCTGCGTGCACAGCCCACATGCTTCATTTATGGCTCAGTGTGTCATGCAAACCAAGAAAACACATTGGAATAAACCATGATACAGCTAACTCTGCTAGCATACTCTGTGAAGAAAGCCCTGACTCTGGAGAGGCTCTTGTAAATCTGGTGGGATTGAGCCCTGCAAGACTTGTCATAATACCCAGAATACTAGTTTTGATCTTAGGAAGGTGCTCCTCCCCGTCAGGCACTTGCCTCAAGGTTTCCAATTGCCATGAAGGCAACCTAGAAGTGGGCAAAGGCAAGAGTTTTTTTTCCCTGTTCTTTGCTTCATTTCTACAGGGTTCGGTCTCTGTGACAGGCTCTTCTTTGGATGCAGTATGTTTACAAACAGATTGATGGGTAGACTGTCACTATGACCTAGGGGTCACAGTGTCTTAGACCGCAGGACCTTAAGAGGTCTACCTACCCACAGGCAGAGTTTTCAGCATGTGATGCAAGAATTGTATGTAATGCATATGGCAAATGCTGAGAAACCTAAATTAGACCTTGGAATCTCTTGGTTTTCAGGGATGTTGATTATGTGAGGAAGAGAAAGCAAGCTACTGTTTTCTGTGTTGCTCAATTTGTGCTGCATTAACTCAATGAACAGGATGTGAAAGTTCACCCGTTGTGTCTTGTCTTTACAATAATTGCTGTGGGAGGGACCAAGAAGACATCAAGCAGAAGTGGCTTCAGGTTGCTCTGCTCCGGCTGTCCCTCCACCAAGAGCCAGTGAATGGGTTAGAAGCAGGAAAATCAGGTGTCTGGGATATGAAACAGAGTTGCTCCAGTTCCCAAGATTTGTAAAACATGCAGTGGACATATATAGCAATAGCACTTATGACTTATGTACCGCTTCATAGGGTTTGGGTCCTCATTTTACCAACCTCGGAAGGATGGAAGGCTGAGTCAACCTTGAGCCTAGTGAGATTTGAACTGCCAAATTGCAGTCAGCAGAAGTAGCCTGCAGTACTGAACTCCTAACCACTGTGCCACAATATAGTCCGGTCTCACCTTCCACATAAGGATAAAAAACAAACAACACAAACCACAGCTGAAGATCACCTCAGGAAAAAAGAGATTCGGATGTTTGTAAAGTTCCAAGTAGAGAAGTCTCAACTTATTGTTAAAACAGGCACCCTGAGCGAATTCTGAGGCACAGCCAGCTTTAACAAAATCTCTGGTGTTCACTACAACTGTGCAGTAATGCAGATCCCAAGTGTTAACTCCTAGTGCACAGATTTAACACACCACATCCCTTAGCAGCTCCATAAAGAAGTTACAGGTTTTCTCAAGATTTAAACATATTTTGGTTTAAAGAGATAGCAAAAAGTCCAATGGGTAGACAATACATGGTCCAAATTTCCTTGAAAACCTGAATCACTGCACAGATCTAGTATTTATTTTGTGATTCTCCTTTATTCCTTCATCTTAGGAATTGTGCAGTTCTGGCTGACATCCCAAAAGTTAAGAGGGATAGGCAGGAAAAATGTAAGTAATTCTAGGAAATGATTGAAGTATGGCATTCTGACGGTCAAGCTAGTATGCGGCAACACTCAGGACAAAACTACAGCTCTATTGTTTGTAAAAGACCAGCACAAAATAAGGGATGTACATTACAAACCACCACAGAGCAGGGTTTTGACTCTTTTGGTTCCTTACCTACTGAAATTTTTAAAAGTATTTTGGCAGTAGTTGCCAGTCTTAACTCAGTAGGAATGTTCCCTTTCCTGATCCTTGCAGATTTGGGCTGTTTGCATGTGGTTTTAGTTATGTGCCCCTCTTTCCATTTTTTTTGGGATATTTTTTATCCCTTAATGTGTCAGATAGCTCTTTATGCAACATGCTGGTCTCGTGAGGTGTCATTTCCTTTCTTTGTGGTGGTGTTTTTGCTAGGGTCATTATCTCATTTTTCAGGGTATTCCAAACATCTGGAACTATTCTTCCTTTTAGGATTTTAATCCATGGAATTCTTCCTAATTTTTCTCTTAGCCTGTTGAAGTCAACTCTCTTAAACTCTACAATAATAGTCTGACTTGGTTCAGTTACCTAGTTGTATTATAGTTGCACGATGGTGAACTCAAGTATGAGATGGCTACTCTCTCCCAAAGTTCCTATAGCTTCTACTTCCTCCACCATTTCATCCCTATTAGTAAGGATTAAGTCCATCTAGTTTCCTCCTCTACGTTTTGTGTGACCAAGTTGTCAGCTAGACACATCAGTAACCTGTTTGATCTCCCACTACCTGCAGTTCCCCACCCCCAATGTTGTCACGGTAGTTAAGTCTCCCATTAGTACTATGGCATATTTTCTGCACACTTCAGCTAACTTAGCAAAGGGTTCATCTACTTTCTCTGCTTGGTTGTGTGGTCTGTAGACACCTATGGCTATGTCATTTATTTTTCCTCTAACATTTAGCCAAATACTTCTAAGGCTTTCTATACAGGGGTATTATTTCCTGACATACAATGCAAGGCCGTCCTTTGTTAGGTCTGTTTGTTCTGAACAGTTTATATCCTTCCAGTCGTGCGTTTTGTCCTATCAAGTTTCAGTAATAGCTACAATATGGCTATATTGTAATATATTTGCCCTCATATATTAGGACTTCAAGTTCTGTTTCCCATAAGGTGAGCATTTATATGCAGGCATTTATGGTTGACTCTGGGCTTGCTTCCTCTATATCTTCCAAACCAATTATATGCTTCTTCACTACTCACTTTCTCATTACATAGCTGTGTAAGGCTTCCTGCTTTGGGTTTAGTCCTATAATTTGGTCTCCTTCACCCCGTAGTTTTACTTCAAATCCCTTCGGACATGCTGAGCCAGTTGCTTCCTAAATACATTGACAATCTTGAGATGCAGTTTTTCTCTTGCTAGAAGCTACTTCATTTATCACTGGAACACTTGATTGACTTGTTTCTTCAAGTGTCTGCATGTTTCCTTCCTGGTGAAGGATACAAAAATGGCTTCTTCCGGCTTTGATTCCTGCAAGTAATAATTCCTGCTTTTTTTGAAATCTCACCCCCCTCAGAGTTAAACAGATGCTGAGGCAAGTAGGAGGCCGGCTTTGCCCAGTCCAAGACTGGCTTTGGCAAAGGCCTCCTTTGTCAGCCAGGACCTTCATCAAAAGCATCGTGCTTATTTTTCCTTCTCCAAATCTTTGGTGTAGCCAGGCCAGTTCAGGACCCCCATTAGCAGACTCCTTCCCTAATGGATCCTCCCCGCCGCTAGGCTAGCAGCGTCCCCACGGAGGCCGGGGCTAAAAGCAGGGCCTAATGGCACGGGGGGTGTGTGTGTGCGCCCGCTAATGGATGTGGGAACAGGACGGTGAGTGCCGTTTCCCTGCCTTCCAGCCCAGTCCGGGCTGCCTCAGCCTGGGAGCCGCGGGGAAGATGCTGCTCTGGCTCCTGCTGCTGCCGGCCTTCTTCCGGCCAGGTGCCGGCGACTTCCAGGCATGGCTCGACGCTTCTCGCCGGGGCTCGTCCGAGCTGAGCGGCGCCAACGCGCATCTCTGCGAGGGCTATTGGGGCGCGGACGGGCGCCTGCACGCCGCGTTCTTCTGCCCGCGCCTTTCCGACGCGCCGGCCGACGCCTATTGCTGCCAGCCGGGTGGGAGCGGCGCCCTCAAGTCCTGCTGCCCGCGCCCCGACCATTCTCGGAGCGCCAACGCCTCCGCCGCGCTCCCGGCCGGGCTCCGGTGAGGCTGAGCAGGCGGGCCGGAGGGGGGTGTTCGTGGCGGGAGGCCTGCCCGCCGGGCTGACGCCGCTCCGTCCCGCCGCAGGAGCCCGCTGCTGCTGCCGCTGCTGGCCGTGGGGCTCTACGGCGGCCTCATCCTGACGCTGGCCGCGGCCGACCTCTTGCACTTCCGCTTCCGCCGCCGCAGCACCGCCGGAAGGTGCACCGTCACGTGCCCTGCGCAGGGTCCGCCCCCGGAAGTGGTGGCCGTCGCACCCGCCTGACGCCCACTCGACGCGCCATGGCGGCCTCGGCGATGGCGGAGCTGCGCCAGGAGGGGAACGAATATTTCCAGGCCAGCCGCTACGCGGAGGCGCTGGCTGCATACGCACGCGCGCTGGACCTGCCCGAGGCCGGGCCCGAGGCCTCCCAGCGCGCCCTGCTGTACCGCAACCGCGCCGCCTGCCACCTGAAGCTGGTGAGCCAGGCCGCCGCGGGGGGGGGCGCGGCAGGGGGGGAGCAGAGTTGGGGGAGCGTCTTTTTCGGCTTCCCGTCTGCCGCCTTCTCTTCGCAGGAGGACTACGCGCAAGCCGAAGCGGACGCCTCCCGAGGTGAGCGCCCCCCTCCCCCGCTTCCCCCTCGACCTCGACCCCGAAACGCCGAAACGCCTCCCTTTTACTCTCGCGCAGCTCTGGAGCTGGACGGGCATGACGTGAAGAGCCTCTTCCGCCGTAGCCAAGCCCTCCGGGGCCTGGGCCGCCTCGACCGGGCCGCCTCGGACCTGCAGCGGTGCGTGTGCTTGGAGCCCAAGAACAAGGCCTTCCAGGAGGCACTGCGCGACCTTGGCAGCAGCGCCCAGGAGAAGGTAGGCCCCGGGCCCCTCTGCTCCCGCTGTACCGAGTGGTGCCATGCAGAGCAGGCGCTCTTCGCTTCCTTAAGATAAGGCTCCGAATGGGCCGGTAGGAGCCGTCTCTCTCTCTTCCTCTTGGTCTCAGATGAAAGCCATGACCTGCACTGATTCCAAAGTAGAAGCCATGTTTAAGCTGCTCCTGAGCAACGGGGAGAAGGATCAAGACAAGAAGCAAAAGGTACTGGTGAGGGAGTTAGGATGCCCCTCGGTGATAGTCTGGGCATCTCGTGAAGCCTGACGAACTTACTAGTCTGAAAGCGGAAGTTTGCAAGTGACAGGTGGGCTGGAAAGAATGTAGAAGCAGTGCAGAATTTTAGATGTAGCATACTCTTGCTTTCAGTTTAGCAAATATTCCATCCTTCTAGTTCAGTGATGGCTAACCTTTTCTGGACTGAGTGCCCAAAGCGTGTGCGCGCTGGCCCCATGCCCCCCCTCCCCCATGCATGGCAGAGATCCGACGACCACCTGGCTGGCAAGAGGCACATGCACATGTGCGGCAGAGCTGAACTAGGGTGACAACTCAGGTGCCCACAGAGGGCTCTGCATGCCACCTATGTCACATGTGCCATAGGTTTGCCATCATGGCTCTAGCTGGTCTTTCACTTGTATATTGTGTCAGAAATGGAAATAATGTGGGTATATAAAGGGTAGGGGTGGTCAGTGGGTGAGTGAGCATGCAGTCTCACAATAATGGGACATAAGCTTTGAGGCTTCACCCCCAACCCCATCTTCCTTCACTCTCTCCCCCAAAGGACCTATAGCAGCATTTCCTGATTTGAAGTAGTAGCAGACTTTAAATCTTGTTAGGTAATGGCTTCTGTGGCTTGGATTTCTGGGAATGGGGTGAAGCCTAGTATAGGTGGAGGGCTTTAGGTTGGAAGAGTGTAGCAAGATGTGGGTGTATGATAGATCAAGATTTCCCAATGCAATGTTAATCAGTATGAACAGGGAAAGCTTTTTCAGGTACCTAACACTGGTTCTTTTTCTGACCAGGCAGCTCAGAATTTGATAGTTCTGGCTCGAGAGGAGCCTGGTGCCGAGAAAATTTTCCAAAATGATGGAGTCTGCTTACTGCTGCAGTTATTGGACACAGGCCATTTGGATATGATGATAGCAGCCTTGCGGACCTTCACCGGCCTCTGCCGTGGCCACTGTTCTCGAGTAAGGGCTGCTACAAGATGATGTTTTTTCAGAGCTGGGTAGGCTCAATGGCTTGCCTCCTGACTGTTTCAAGATGGTGCTTTGGTGCTAATAGCACTTCACTTTCTCTTGGAATATCTAACCAAATAATTAGCATACCGGGTGGGTGGGAGTGTCCTTCCTGAACCTACTGAAACACCTACTGCACACAGCCAGGAACTAGTGAAAGCATCTCTGCTGATCAGACTCCTTTTTGCCTCTTATTTTGTGACCCAGCAAAGGAGCTTTGGAGAGAGCAAGACAATCACATTGTTTTGTAGCTCAGTTCTGGAAATAGTTTTGGATTTGTGTTGCTCACTGAATCGTGGTGATTCCTTGCCATATTGGAATGGACACCAGCGTGGTTGAACTCAGATCTTTTTGTATGGTTCAGTGGGGACTAGATCTCACTGTGTTATTGAAAAATCAACCCTACCTCCTTAGCCTTACTGGCTTGGATCCCAAAACTTTCTGTTCCTCTAGGATTTTGAGAAGCTGTGCCTGCTTCCTCAAGAAGCAATTCTAGTTAGACTTGAATTTCAGAGTAGCTGGTTCTAGAGAAGATAGGTAAGATGGGCCTACTCTTGTACTTCCCTTGTCTCAAAGCTGGGTACTTTTTTACAGACAGTGGTGATTCTGAGTGACCTGGGGCCTCGGCGCCTCTTTGCTGTGCTAGAGAGGGAGGATGAGCAGCTTTCACTGGCTGCCTATAACCTGTTGCAGGTCATGCTTGAGACCCTCAGGCAGGGGCTGCAGAAAGAAGTGCTGCACAGAGATAATGTTTTGGCATCAGGTAAGTCTCCAGCTGCCTTTCTGAAGATGTGGGGATGACATCACTGTCTGTACTGCTTAGTAGAAGGATGGCCCATGGTATAGCTAGATCTGGCTCAAGGGGCTGCCCTGGAGACAACGAAGGCCCGGCACCCCAGGCCGGCCAGGCGCTGGTCTATAACTTGATGGCAGCCAGCTGGGCCAGAACACGCTCAGCCTTAGATCTGCATGGCTACATGAGGGGTCGCCCCCCACTCCACCCCGAGCATGCACAGAGGAGGCAATGGCGTCCCTAGGGACTGTCTTGCCCTGCAGGCTGATTGCATTCTGAGTGCTCCCCTTTCATCCAGGATGTCAGTGCTCTTTCTCATTCTCTCTCTTTCATTCTCTCTCTTTTTCTCTATTTCATTTTGTGCGGCATCAGCATTCGAACTCGGTATGCAGCCCTGCAAACTCTCGTCTCGGGGAGCCCGGCCAAAGTTTCCCGCGAGAGATGAGAGCTTGCAGGGGTCGATCTGGCGTCCGCACTGGAGAGCAAAATCCGGCTGCTCGCCAGACCAGTTGCCATTTACCACTCTGAGTCCCAAGCGGCAGGAGACAAAGGCTGCTTTGCGCCACCGGCTGGCACAAATATACCAAGGCAAAATGCTGATGCTGCGCAAGTGCAAATAGTACTTCACTCCCACAGCTTGCGCCGCCCCTCCTCCGCTGTGGCAACAGCACCATTATTTCATTCTGGACGGAGAGGGCTGTACTCCTTTTTGCGTATTGCATGTGCCACCCCAGGGCAGAGATTTCCAGCCCTGCCATGGCAAAGTCCCATATTCCAGAGTTGTAATAATGACACTCACAGAACTGGCCCATTAGTCATCCCGAAGAAGCTGCTCCACCAGGGTGCACCGGCAAAAATATGAAGATTTCTCCACAGACCACCAAAATTTTCTTGCGGACACCAGTGGGAAGCCATTCCTACTCCAACACCATTCAAAGGATGTTCATCCCAAATTGTATAGGTAAAAATCTGTAGAGATTCTCAGTCATCCAGGTCATGGTTGTCCCAAAGGTGCTTTTTCAGGAGGAAACTGGACTTTCCAGTTGCCTCCTGAAAAAGCACTTTTGGGGCTAGCCAAAGAGCAGCAGCCTCGAGGAGGTAAGCGCAGCCGAGCGCCCTCTTGGGGAAACAGGGCTGGGCTGGGCTGGACTAGGCTAGGCTGTGGGGTCGTGGTTCCTGGGAGCAGTTGCCTTCTACTGCCCAGGGCTCGGGGCAGCCTACGCCGCCGTCCAGGGGTCCTCCGTGGACTGAGGGACAGCAAGGCTCCTCTGGTAGACAAGAGTTTGGTGCTTGCCCTGGTGTTGCCTTCCTCTGCTGGAGACAATGGATCTCCCAGGCCACCACAGGCGCCCCCTCCCTGGCATGAGTGACGTTGAGCTGCCCCCCCCCCCCGTCAACTACAGTCCTGATGCAGTCATCTATGAAATCGAGTTTGACACCCCTGTCCTAGCTCGTGACTCTCATACCAGGAAGGGCCAGAAACATAAGTTGCAGATTTCCCAGCTTTGCAACAAAAAATAGAGCCTGGCCTGCCTTGTTTCAAATTGTGCTGCATGTTGCTTTGGGGGAGGATGTTCTAATTACTGTGTTTTTAGACATCTCATATTCATGTTTTTATTTACATTCACCTTGGATAAAGCATCTTAGATGTTTGCAGGAGAGCAGTTACGCTAAGTCAAGTTATGGATTTGTTCACTTGTGTGCTGTAAGTGATGGTTGTTCAAAAGGATCAGTGGAAATGTTAATTTACCCTTCTATCTGATGCTCTTGTTGCTGTAGACTCATCCAGAGAGCTGAGGTTGCTCCTTAGATGGCTGTTAGAGGCTCTCACTCGAGCAGGCATCTCTTCCTATGGTCGTGACAGTATCCTCAATCTGCTGATCAGCGTAATAGCCCCAAAGCCACTGCAAGCCTCCAACAACTCTTTGACTCTTTGGGTCATTGATCATGGTGAGCACGACTCTCTGTGCAGTAACTTTTCTTGGCCTCCTTCTCTGCTTTAGTAAACAAGGGTTCCTTGCAGGTCTCGGAGAGATCCTGGAGGTTGGGGGCACAGTGCCCCACAGTCCTGAAGGCCTGCGTGTGACAGAGAACACCCCTATGACTGTGGCCGTGCTGCTCAATAAGCTTTATGAGGACTTGAAGTGTGATGGCGAAAGAGAAAATTTTCACCGACTTTGTGAGGATTATGTCCGGTAAGTGTGTAAATGTGGCCCTTTGGAGAAAACTGCTGTTTGACAGAGGGAGCTGTTGCTTCTTAGCAATGAATGCTGACTGGTTGTCAGTCTTTTGGCTTTGCTGGCTTTTGTTGGAGAGTGTTTCATGGCAGACGCCTCATGAATGAGATAGGCATGAGCTACTGTGTTCCCCGAAATAAGACCTGGTCTTATATTTGTTTGGGTTCCAAAATAAGCATTAGGGCTTATTTTCGGGAAAACACAATATCAGGGTGATCAGCCCGGCTGGGCACGGGTACAAGAGATGGCGAGCACACGGGAGGCCAATGGTGTCCAGCAGCAGCTGCAGCCCACTGACCTCTTGGTCGGCGTACACTGATGCTGCAGCCCGTGCAGCGTAGATGAGATGATTACCTATCCAAGCAGCAGACGGAGGCAGAGGGATTGGGGGGGGAAGGGCAGGTGATCCGGACGCACAGTGGGAAAGCTGAGAGTCAGGCTGGAGCGGGCAGGTGGCCGCAGGAGGTTCATCTTCGCACAGCAGCACTGGCAGCAGACAGAGGCAGAGACATGGGAGGGGGGAAGGCAGGTGATCCTGATGTGCTGCACGGGCCACAAGCAGACCGAGAGATGCAAAAACGAGCCTGCTGTGGCTGGTCACCCACTCCATCCCACCAACTCTTTTCCTGCAGCCTGCGTAGCACATCGGGATCGCTTGTCTTCCCCGTGCACCCCACCCCAGCTGATGACAACCTTAACCGGGGCTTATTTTTGGGGTAGGGCTTATATTAGGAGCAGGCTAGGGCTTATTTTCTGGTTAGGTCTTCATTTCGGGGAAACATGGTACTTTAGATATTCATTTCTTCCTCTAATATATATTCCGTATTGACATAGTAGTTCCTATGTTTATTCTCTTTGTTGATAGAGATTGTTCTCTCTTCCTTTCCAGGGATCAGTTCCAGGATCATGGCCTGCCTGGGAAACTCAGGGCCATCCAGACTGTGAGCTGCCTCCTGCAAGGCCCTTCAGAGGCCGGGAACCAGGTGCTGGAACTGAATGGCATCATGGAGAACATCCTGGCCTTGTGTGCCTCATCCCAGGTGGCTCACCAGCTTGTGGCTGTGGAGGCCCTGATCCATGCAGCTGATAAAGCCAAACGTGCCTCCTTCATTACCACGAATGGTGTGACGCTGCTCAAGGAGATTTACAAGCACAGTGAGCGTGACAGCATTCGCATCCGGGCCCTGGTGGTGAGTAGAAGGAGCTTGTTTTGGATCAGTTTGGATGACAGGGAGGAAGGGAGCTTTCTCTGTTGCTTGTTTGCCTTTGGTAAGTGACACCTGCCTGGTGCAGCTTGTATGATGGATTGTTGTCTGTGTTTTCAGGGCCTTTGTAAATTGGGCTCGGCAGGGGGCACAGACTTCAGCATGAAACAGTTTGCCGAAGGCTCCACCATGAAACTGGCCAAGCAGTGCTGCAAGTGAGTGTGGGCTTTCCTTGGCTGTAAGAGGTGCTCTGCCCTAAAGCCTCCAGCTGGTCTGGCACCCTTTTGGGTGCCAGACCCTGGCACCCACTTGAAGGCATCAAGTGTTGCTTGTTGCGTTCACATTTGTAAACGTGGTGGACGACCAAGGGTGAGTGAAACGACATTTTTTATGCTGAATGAAAACTAACAACCTGAGCAGATCTGATGTAGTTGCAATATGGACTGGATTTGGTATTCTGTGATTGCTGTCAACCTTGCATGTTTGAGCTCTCTTTCCTAATGGTTAGAGTGAAATTCTAATGCTCCCTGCTGAATGGCCGGGGCCTTAGTGGATCTAATGTCCCCTTGTCCCACATCTAGATGGTTGTGCAATGAGACCCTTGATGCTGGCACCCGCCACTGGGCAGCAGAAGGTTTGGCATTCCTTACCTTGGACGCAGATGTCAAGGAAGAACTTCTGGAAGACAAGGCAGCTCTGCAGGCTCTGTTCCATCTGGCACAGGTAGAGCTTCTTCAGGAGTTGAACATGATAGGGAGGCAGCTATCCATATTCTTATAATGGGTGGTCCTTGCTAAACACCACTCATTCAGCAACTGTTCAAGTTTGTGTAGGGATTGAATGAATGCTACTTATGATTGGTCCTTGAAGTCGAGACATCGTAGCATCCTGTGGTCACATGGTTGCTATTTGTGACCTTTGCTGGCCTCTGACATATCAGTGGGGTTCCCACCTCTTGGGGTGGAGAATCATGATAGTGTCCGGTGGCAAAAACTCAGAGTGCATCTTCTTTGATTAACAACTTTTAGAAAGGCTTTTATTAGTTCACTTCATCAGATGCACAGAGTAGCTGCACAGGAGTTAAATTGGGGTGAGATGGGGAAAAATGCAGAGGAAGATGGTTGGTCTGACAGATGGAAGTGACATGTGAGACAGAGTACTTCATCAATTGTTTAAAACCCATTGTATTTGTTGAAAGAGATTGTCCAAAGCCTTTTAATGTCTGCGGATGCAGCTCTTCCTCACTTGGTGATACTGTGAAAATCCTGCTTTTCTAAAAGAGTCACTTTGAAGTCTGCTATGGAGGCTCCTGGGAAGTTGAAATGCTTAGACCTTGCTTGAGTTCTGATGTCAAACATGTCCCTTAATTCTTTTGTGCAAAGTTGTCCTCTTGGTTATGTGAAGAATCCAGAGGGGCATTGCTAGCAGATGATGGCATATCTCGCCATGGAAGAACAACATGTGAAAGTGCCTCTGATCCTGTGTGTTCTTGTTGGGCCTGTGATGCGGCTCTTGGTGTAGATGGAGGCATCTGGGTTTGTTGCACTGTCTACTTCCTATGTTGGCTTCTTTGTTCTGTTGTTTCTTGCATCTTGTGAGAAAGTTCTTCAGTTTGGATGGAGTCTGCTCAAGTCTGGGTCTGCCCCTGTGCTTGAAAAGTACAAAGTCACTTTCCAGTGTGGCTGTATTGTACGTTTGTCTGTGATAAAAGCAGTAACATTTTGAAAAAAAGATGGTTGTGTAGCCCATTGACTGGTAGCTCAGGGGAAGGCAGATTCTGCTTGAATGATGATAAGACAAGTTGCCGCAATGGGGATAGGCTGGCTTTGTCCAGTGGAAGAAGGTAGCTGTCTCTGGAGATGCTCAGTTTTGATTCTTGGACCACTCTGGCTTAAGTGCTTGTGTATCCAACTCCAGAAATCCAGAATATCTGCAAGTTACAGGTGCTGATTGGTGAACTCAAAGGGCTGCTAAATAAACCTCCCCTCTCCCTTCTTCTTGCTTCTATCCTAGTCAGAGAATCGGAGCTGCTTATTTGCAGTGGCCTCTACACTGGTTAACTGTACCAGCAGCTATGACTTTGAGGAACCTGACCCACAGATGGTGGAACTTGCTAAATATGCCAAGCAGCACATCCCTGAGAAGCACCCCAAGGTGAGACAGACAAGTGCCCGGGGGGATGAAGAGTGGAGGCAAAAGCCCTGCGGGAGAGAAGGGGCTGCGCATCTTAGGGTAGTGGGCAGAGGTGCAATGGAGGTGCCTGTAAAGGGCTGCCCTTGCTGGTGCCTTCACTCATCTTGTCTTCTAGGATAAGCCAGAGTTCGTCCACAGGCGCGTGCAGAAGCTCTTGGCCGCAGGTGTGGTTTCGGCTCTTGTTTGCATGATCAAGAACGAGAGTCCTCCTTTAAGCCCTGCCTGCCGGGAGCTGATTTCCAGGTGAGGCTCTGTGACTTGACTTGGAGTCCAAAGGCAAATAAACTCGGAACAGTCAGGTGGGGCTGGCAGCGGAGAGGGGCTTGAGTTTCTAGGGGACAGCTGGCTGCTGATCTTTCCTGCCAAAGATGACTTGCATCTCAAGGCATTGGTTAATGCTCCATTGATTGAACATACCTGTGAGATACAGCTTCTCATTTTGCTGCTGACCTTGCTAGGCAGTGGTTCCTCTAAGACTTATACTTGGACAAGGGAAGGGCTGCAGAAGACTCTTGAGAACCAGCAGTCCATGGGCTCCATGCACCTTCCAGGAAAAGGGTCTGAAGCATCTTTTTCTCCCTGGGGCTTATTGGAGCAAACTAGCATGGTTCCCAAGACAGGAAAACATCAGTTGAATGGTCTTGTTTGGGGGTGGGTGGGTGTCAGGGCCCAATAGAGACTGTAGGGATGAAAAATACAACCCAGCCCTGCTTTCTGCAGCTACTATTTTTGAGCCGCTCTGGGTGTGTGTGTGTGTGTTAAAACTAGAGTCCCAAAAGTTGGAAAATGCCATTTAGTCCTGCAATCCAGTCCTCTACGTGGTGCAGGAATCTAGCTGAAAGCATGGCTGAGGAGGCCACGTCACATCCTCCTGAAATTGCGCTCTGATGAGGCAGGGTTTCTGTGTGTCTTAGCCGTGATTCAAACTGTGACTTAACAGGACAGGTGGAGATAAGGAGTCCTATTTGCTTGCCATATCTGTACTCCCATATGGCTGGTAGGAGGGTATGTGCTCTAACCTGGCTCTGACCCTCCCCCCTCCTCCATATCCTACTGTGCTACAGGGTTTTCCTGGCCATAGTGGATAACCCAGAGAACCGTGGGGCTGTGGTAGCTGCCGGAGGGGGGAAGGTCAGTATTACCCCTTCCTCCTCTTACTCTTCCCAAGAAGGCTCTTGGGACTGACCTCTTTCCTTCTTCCCTGTTACCCAATAGGCGCTCATCCCTCTGGCTCTGGAAGGAACTGAAGTGGGGCAGAGCAAGGCCGGCCAGGCTCTGGCCAAGATCGCCATCACTACGGCTCCAGAGATGGCCTTTCCTGGAGAACGGGTCTTTGCGGGGGAGCACTGATGGGAATGGGAGGCGGCTCTTCCTTGGTCCTCCTCTCCCGTGGGCAAGGCAGGGCTCCTCCTGGCTAAGCCTGGCACTTTTCTTCCGCAGGTCTATGAGGTGGTCAGACCCCTGGTGAGCCTCCTGCATTTGACTCGTTCTGGCCTGCAGAATTTTGAGGGGCTGATGGCACTCACCAACCTGGCTGGGACCAGTGAGAGGCTCAGGTGAGGCCTGTTTTTGGGTTTGGGAAGGGCTGTGCATGGCTTCTGTGGCTACTTCTCCCCATGTCTCCTGCAGGCAGAAGATTGTGAAGGAAAAGGCCGTGCCCCTAATTGAAGGCTTCATGTTTGAGGAACACGAGATGATTCGTCTGGCGGCCACGGAGTGCATGTGCAACCTGGCCTTGAGCCCCCAGGTGGGCAGCTGAGAGCAGGCTGGGGAGGGGTGGGCACTATCCCCCAGGCCTGACCACTGCTCGTCTTTCATACAGGTGGCAGAGTTGTTTCTGGCCGAAGGCAGCGATCGACTCAAACTGCTGGTTTTATACAGTGGGGAGGAAGATGAGAGGCTTCGTCAGGCAGCTTCTGGGACGCTGGCAGTCTTGACATCGCTGTTGCCACAGATCTGTGTCCGGATTTCACAAGCTGTAAGTTTGTGTGAAATCTCTTCCCCCCGCCACACACACACACACTTGGCGCGCACACATTTCCTGAGGGGTGCACCTTGCTTCTGAGCCTGAGCAGATCCTTCTGCCACAGGACTACTTTTCCAGGGGCACTGACAGCTCTGGAAGCAGGGCTGTTGCCTGGTGGAGCATCCAGTGGGTCACAAGGGCAGGGTCAGGCATGCCTGCCACCTGCCCCTTGTTGCTTCTCCTCCAAGGCAACGGACTGGCTGGAAATCCTGCAGTCTCTGCTCTTCAGCCCCTGCACAGAGCTTCAGCATCGCGGCATGGTAGTGGTGAGAAACATGATGGCAGCCGACCGGGAGGTGGCCATGAAGCTGATGGAGAGCGAGATGCTGGAGATATTGTCCATGGCGACCACGGCAGAGGATAAGCCCCAGGTGGCTCAGTTGGCCCAGGAGTGCCTGGCTCATGCTGTCTCCTATGGCTTGATTAAGCCCAATGCTGCTGCAGGGGAGTGAGGGCCCTGGTCCCTTTTCCTCCCTCTCCGCTCAGAAGCACCTCCACTGCACCTGGCCACATGCACCAGGCTGGCCTGGTGAGGCGCTACTGGCTGCTGGGCAAAGCAGGAGTTCTTGGGGGTCCTGGGACAGACACACACACATAGGTGAAACTCAAAAAATTAGAATATCGTGCAAAAATTCATTTATTTCAGTAATGCAACTTAAAAGGTGAAACTAATATATGAGATAGACTCATTACATGCTTGATTTGTCATAATTTTGATGATTATGGCCTACAGCTCATTAAAACCCCAAATTCACAATCTCAGAAAATTAGAACATTGTGAAAAGGTTCAATATTCTAGGCTCAAAGTGTCCCACTCTAATCAGCTAATTAAGCCATAACACCTGCAAAGGGTTCCTGAGCCTTTAAATGGTCTCCCAGTCTGGTTCAGTAGGAATCACAATCATGGGTAAAACTGCTGACCTGACAGTTGTGCAGAAAACCACCATTGACACCCTCCATAAGGAGGGAAAGCCTCAAAAGGTAATTGCAAAAGAAGTTGGATGTTCTCAAAGGGCTGTATCAAAGCACATTACTAGAAAGTTATGTGGAAGGGAAAAATGTGGAAGAAAAAGGTGCACAAGCAGCAGGGATGACCACAGCCTGGAGAGGATTGTCGGGAAAAGGCCATTCAAAAGTGTTGGGGACTTTCACAAGGAGTGGACTGAGGCTGGGGTCAGTGCATAAGAGCCACCACACACACAGACGGATCCTGGACATGGCTTCAAATGTCGTATTCCTCTTGTCAAGCCGCCCCTGAACAACAAGCAACGTCAGAAGCGTCTTACCTGGGCTAAAGAAAAAAAGAACTGGTCTGTTGCTCAGTGGTCCAAAGTCCTCTTTTCTGATGAGAGCAACTTTTGCATCTCATTTGGAAACCAAGGACCCAGAGTCTGGAGGAAGAAAGGAGAGGCTCACAGTGCAAGATGCTTGAAGTCCAATGTGAAGTTTCCACAGTCTGTGTTGATTTGGGGAGCCATGTCATCTGCTGGTGTTGGTCCACTGTGCTTCATTAAGTCCAGGGTCAACGCAGCCGTCTATCAGGAGATTTTGGAGCACTTCATGCTTCCTTCCGCAGACGAGCTTTATGGGGATGCTGACTTCATTTTCCAGCAGGACTTGGCACCTGTCCACACTACCAAAAGTACCAAAACCTGGTTCAATGCCCATGGATTACTGTGCTTGATTGGCCAGCAACCCCATAGACCTGAACCTGAACCCCATAGAGAATCAGTGGGGCATTGCCAAGAGAAAGATGAGAGACATGAGACCAAACAATGCAGAAGAGTTGAAGGCCGCTATTGAAGCATCCTGGTCTTCCATAACACCTCAGCAGTGCCACAGGCTGATAGCTTCCATGCCACGCCACATTGAGGCAGTAATTGATGCAAAAGGGTCCAAAACCAAGTACTGAGTACATATGCATGCTTATACTTTTCAGAGGTCCGATATTGATTTCATGTAATATTCTAATTTTCTGAGATTGTGAATTTCCGGTTTTCATGAGCTGTCAGCCATAGCCATCAAAATTATGACAAATCAAGGCGTGAACTATCTCGCTTTGCATGGAATTAGTCAATGTCATATATTAGTTTTACCTTTTAAGTTGCATTACTGAAATAAATGAACTTTTGCACGATATTCTAATTTTTTGAGTTTCACTTGTACAATGGTTCTCCTGCACTTTTTGCATTTTGTACTCTGGCACACAATTTTATAGGATTTAGGAAATAACAGGACACACTGCATAAATAAATAAATAAATAAACCCCTGCATCTGGTATATTCAGTGTCTGAAATTGTAGCATTTGCAACAGTGAAAGGAGCTCTATCTGGCCAAGGGAGAGGCAGGAGGAAAAAAAATCAGAAATTGTCTCTAAGGGGGAATCACGTTTTCCATAGATTGGCTTGGATCCCCAGCTGGGTGCCAGTGCTAAAGGCACCCCCAGCCCCTCGATTGAGTGTATAGGCCCCACCCTGGGCTTGTGGGCCTGCCCAGCTTTATCTGCACAGCAGTGACTGGGCTGCTGGACTTTGCCTTGCAGGGGGATCGGCAATCCAGCCCCCCTGGCTCAGCCAATGCCAAAGCTACACTGTCCACTACCATCCACGGACAGTTCCTTGCAGCAAAGCACCCATCATCCAAGCCAACGGTGCCAGGACCCAGGCCAGGCGGGGAGAGTGGCTGGGCCAGCGGCATGAGGGGCAGGCCCAGGCCACTGTCTGTGAAGGGTTGTGGGCCAGTGCGCTGCATGAGGCCAAGCTGGAGCTTTGTGGTGGGTCTGGCTGTAGGGTGCCATGTCAGCACTGTGGGACTGTCTGGACCCTCCAATTAGTTTAGTTTAGTTTATTCAAATTTGTATACCGCCCTATCTCCCAAGGGACTCAGGGCGGTTCACAGGCAGATAAAATACATATAAATACAAGATAAAATGTCCGTTAAAAATCTTATTAAATATAGCCCGATAATTAAAACACTATATATAATAAAACCCATTTAAAATCTAAATTTAAAAAACCTAGTCCAGCCCTGCGCAGACAAATAGATGTGTTTTAAGCTCGCGGCGGAAGGTTCGGAGGTCCGGGAGTTGATGAAGTCCTGGGGGGAGTTCGTTCCAGAGGGTGGGGGCCCCCACAGAGAAGGCCCTTCCCCTGGGTGTCGCCCGATGGCACTGCCTAGCCGACGGCACCCTGAGGAGTCCCTCTCTGTGAGAGCGCACGGGTCGGTGAGAGGTATTTGGTAGCAGCAGGCGTCCCGTAGATAGCCCGGCCCAATGCCATGGAGCGCTTTAAAGATAGTTACCAGCACCTTGAAGCGCACCCGGAAAGCCACAGGCAGCCAGTGCAGTCTGCGCAGGAGAGGTGTCACGTGGGTGCCACGAGGGGCTCCCTCTATCACCCGCGCAGCCGCATTCTGAACTAACTGCAGCCTCCGGATGCCCTTCAAGGGGAGCCCCACGTAGAGAGCATTGCAGTAATCCAGACGAGACGTCACAAGGGCGTGAGTGACCGTGCATAGGGCATCCCGGTCTAGAAAGGGGCGCAACTGGCGAACCTGGTAAAAAGCTCTCCTGGAGACGGCCGTCAAATGATCTTCCAAAGACAGCTGTTCATCCAGGAGGACGCCCAAGTTGCGCACCCTCTCCATCGGGGCCAATGACTCGCCCCCGACAGTCAGCCGAGGACTCAGCTGACTGTACCGGGATGCCGGCATCCACAGCCACTCTGTCTTGGAGGGATTGAGCTTGAGCCTGTTTCTCCCCATCCAGACCCGTACGGCTTCCAGGCACCGGGACAGCACTTCGATGGCTTCGTTGGGGTGGCCCGGTGTGGAAAAATACAGCTGAGTATCATCAGCGTAGAGCTGGTACCTCACACCGAAGCCACTGATGATCTCACCCAGCGGCTTCATATAGATGTGAATCGACCCCTGCGGGACCCCACAAGTGAGGCGCCTCGGGGCCGACCTCTGCCCCCCTGTCAACACCGTCTGCGACCGGTCGGAGAGATAGGAGGAGAACCACCGATAAACGGTGCCTCCCACTCCCAATCCCTCCAACCGGCGCAGCAGGATACCATGGTCGATGGTATCAAAAGCCGCTGAGAGGTCTAATAGGACCAGGGTGGAGGAATACCCCCTATCCCTGGCCCTCCAGAGATCATCCACCAACGCGACCAAAGCCGTCTCAGTGCTGTATCCGGGCCGGAAACCGGACTGGAACGGGTCTAGATAGACAGTTTCCTCCAGGTGCTGGGGAAACTGACACGCCACCACACTCTCAACAACCTTCGCCGCAAAGCGAAGGTTGGAGACCGGACGATAATTACCTAAAACAGCCGGGTCCAGGGAGGGCTTCTTGAGGAGGGGCCTTACCACCGCCTCTTTCAAGGCGGCCGGAAAGACTCCCTCCAACAAAGAAGTGCTCGTAATCGCCTGGAGCCAGCCTCGTGTCACCTCCTGAGTGGCCAGTACCAACCAGGAGGGGCACGGGTCCAGTAAACACGTGGTGGCGTTCAACCTACCCAGCAACCTGTCCATGTCCTCGGGAGCCACAGGGTCAAACTCATCCCAGACAATGTCACCAAGACCGCCCCGACGCCCCCTCCAGATCCCCGCAATTCTGGTCCAGACCGTCGCGAAGCTGAACGATTTTATCGTATAGATAACCGTTAAACTCCTCGGCACGTCCCTGCAACGGGTCATCTCGCTCCCCCTGTGCTGTTGCGGGAGGCTGCACTGGAAGCCTGGCCCACTGCCCCCTCCTGGGCGGGTGGGCAGCCAGGCAGAGGTGTGGCTGTGACCTTGCCCACTCCAGATGACACACCCTTTTCCCCACAGGGCTGCCCCCAATGGCTACATGGCTCCCCAGCCTACCCTTCACAGCACTACCCACTGTCCCCATTGCAGCCCTTGCTTCCTCGCGCTGCTCATTTCCTTTTCAGGTGCTACACCTGGGGCTGAGGGAGGTAAGGTGCTTGGGAGGCTTGGCCAGATTTTGTGGGGCCGACTTTTTCCCCAGTTAGGGCACCAGGATGTGGCCACATCCAACAGACATTTCTCTGGAGGTTGAGCAGCTTCACAGAGTTCCATCCTGATTTCGGGACATGAACGAGAAACTTGGGTGGGGTGTGTATGTGTCTGCAGGTTTCTTCTGAGGTGAGCAGCACAGATGTTTCTTAAAGGCAGCACAGCTAAGAATGTTTACATATCAGAAGTACAACATTAAATGCAGAATAAAATAACTTTTTATGTAGAGCAAAGTCAGAAATTTTAAAAAAGCTTTTTCAAAACAGTAGAACTGATTTTTTGCTGCTCACCTACATCTCTGAGCAAGCGAATAGCCACACAAATAAATAAGAGGCTGCTGTAGTGAAGGAGGTGCAAATTTAGCCATGATCATTAAAGGTACAGTCAAAGTGCCAGGGATGCCAGCCTCTTAGAGGGCCCAGTCGGTGAAGAGGAAAGTGATGGATCCTCATTGATCCCTGTAGTGTCTCCCCTTCCTGTGCCCAAGGTGAACACACCATCAACAGAAAAGCAGGCCTGGGTGGACAAAGTTGCCCAAGGAAAGGAGGGAGGCAAACTTCTGCCTGCTCCCCCCTGCCCACCCTCCCCCTCCCCCATGAGCAAGGCAGCAGGCCTGGGCCCAGAACAGCTGCTGCATCTAGACCTTTATTCCCTGTAACATAAAACTTCCAATTCATTAAATCAATTCATTAAAAACAGTTAAAAGTGGCAGCATAAACCAGGCCCTAGAAGGTCAAGTTCATGCCGGACCCTGGATGGTGAGAGGGTCCAGGGCTGGTAACAGCCCCCCTTCAGCCGTCAGGATTGGAAGCCGTGGAGTTGAGGACGTGGGACGGGTGCTCAGATTTGGAAGCCTCTGAAAATGCGCGCTGGGGAGGGAAAAGAACAAGGGTGCTGTGTTCAGAGGGGCATTTGGTGGGCGTGGAAGCAGCGGCAGGGAAGAAACTGGGTAGAGGGAGGCAGAACTGTGGGCTGCCCTGCCCAAACTTGCTTCCAGCCATGGAGCCCTGTCTTTCTGCATGCAGCAGCCCCTCCTTCGCTGTCATTCACAGGCTGGGGAAGCAGCAGCAAAAGGAAGTGGGACCCACCCAGCCCCAAAAGTCAGCCCCTGGGCAAGGGCTGACCAGCCCAAGTTTGGGCAGGGAATGCAGCCATCTGGCAACTCTCGCAGGCTGCTTCTAGCTCCAGAACCAGTGGGGACAGAAGGGCAAAAGGGGAAGAAGAGGGAGAAGGGAATTACCGCAAATGCCGAATAGGTGCTGGCAATAGAGTAAATACTGCCATTGTGCTGGGCAGGGGCTGTCGGGGTACACCCACCGCTCAGAACTGTTCTGTTGATGGGAGACACGTTCTCCTTGTTGCGCTCCATCTGGCCTTTGGAAGGGGTCTTGGTAACCACACGGATGGGGGTCCGGACAGGCTGCAGGCAGAGAGGGCAGTGGCACTTTGGGCAAGGACAGCCAGAAGATTAAAGGAAGAGCACGGGAAGGGCCATGTTTGACAAAGCCATGGTAGAGCTATTCTGGGAATTTAGGACCGCCATTCTCCATCCTCCCCAAACAATTGCTCTGAAGGCATTTCCAGTCTTCCAGCTACCCAGTCCCTAGTGCCACAGGTGTGCGCCATGTGGGCTCCATGAACTCTGGTGCTCTTGCCTGGGCATAGCTGAGGGCAATGTAGGAACGTCCCAGCTGTCAGGTTGCTTTTGCCTTCTGCATAATTTTGTCTGCATTCCAAAACCTTGAGCTGCAGAAAGCCTGTGCCACAGCTAAAGGGCTGGATTTGGGCAGCAGCCCACCCAAGGAGGCTAACCTACTCTAATTTGGCCAGGGCCTTTTGCCAACTGCCAGCTGCACCTGGAGCCTGTGTAGCACTTGGGCGCTGCAATGGTGTCTGGCCAGCTGACAACACACCAAAGTCAGCTGTGGTTGCAGGACCTTGAGGCCCTTCAGCTTCTCCAGGAAGCAGTCTCTGCATTCTCTCATTTCTAAGCAGTTTACAGCATTCTGTTACAGTTCTCCCCTTATTTTGTAATTTTTCCACTTCCACATTTGCCCAGTTCCCACAGCTGAGCTTCCTTTAGTTTCTCCTGTCTCTTGGCCTTTGACAGAGCTTGGAATTGACAGACTCTTTACCTTGCCTCCAGACAGGGGTGGGTGGCATCCGGGGGAGTTTAACACCGAACCTCTCAGGGCCGAGCGGATGGTGCTGTTGGGAGTCATAGTGGTAGTGTTGAGCTACAATAAAAGTTCAGGTGTTAGGAAAGAAAGCGGTCCCTGGTGCAAAGCAAAATAATCTGATGGCTGCTAATCAGTTCTCACTTTCAGATCTACTGCATGTCTTTACATCACAATACCTTCAGCTGCATAGAAAATGGATTAGAAACCTGATCAAGGACATAATTTTATTGTGTCTCACGCTGGCAGACTTAGAATAAGGGAGTTGAAAAGGGACCATGAAATCTTCTAGTCCAACTCAGCAGGAGACTATTCCACTCCAGATAAATGGCTGTCCAATCTCTTCTTAAAAATCTCCAGTGATGGAGACCCCAATGGAGGCAAGCTGGTCCATAATTAATTGTCCTGTCAAGAAATTCCTTAGTTCTAGGTTGGATTCCTTCTGATGAACCTCCACCCACTGCTTCTTGCCCTGCTGTAGAGAGGTTAATCCCCTCTCATTTATGGCTGCCGCCCCTCAGATATTGGGACATTGCTATCCTCTTACCCCTCCCTAGTCCCTCTTTTCACTAGATTAAACATACCCACTTCCTGCAACCGTTCTTCATGTTTTAGCCTCCAGCCCCCTAATCATCTTCTTTGCTCTTTTCAATTGTACCTGGGAGGGAGTGTATGCTTCCGGTGGAATCTGGTGCTGAGTTGCAAAAGGGTGGGGGCCTTTCCCAAGGAACTCGGAGGCAGATCAGCCTTGAGTCATTAGTGTGCAGAGAGAGGCCCTCCCTAAATCTTTCCAAGGTGCTTTAGCAATGAACAGCAATAAAGGAACTACCCTGAGCAAGCCATCGTTTTGTTCTTGGTACCTTGCGCCTAATAATGCTGCTGGGAGGAGTTTGTATCCTAGAGACGTCCTCCAACCTCCCCAGTTTTTTAAAACTACATTTGATTAGGAAAAAAGCTTCTAACTGGAATATATATAGCAAGTAACAAAACCACCCTCCCCCTTTCTGAGTTAGTCCTGAACCCGAGGTGTCTTCAGGCACTCAAAAAAGGCCAGGAGTCTCCAGGGCTCCAGAGAAAAAAGTCAACAAGGGGAAAAGATGGCACGAAAGAGTAAAGGAAAAAAGCTGTCCTGCATTTACTTATACAAGGTAAAAAGGCAAACCTTGACTTCTGGGCAACCCCACTTACCTTTCGTGCTTTGCCAGGTGTGGTGATGCCCAAAGCCCGTCTCTTGGTGGGGGTGCTGCCATAGAGCATCTCCTCCTCCGTCTGTCGGGACTTTTTGAGTTGCTGAAAGACAGAAGGGAATAGAGCAGGCTAAACAGGAGCTGGCTTATCTGAGACTGATCTCAAGCGAACTTTTTTAAAAAATGGATTTAATTCATCTAAGAAATGGACCGGCTGCTTGGCTATCACACTTGGAATCAGAGGGCAAGTCAGAAGTTGGGGGAGGAAGATGCTGCAGGAGGGGCTGCAAGGCCTCCCAATTTGCCAAGTGCTCTCAGCAGCACAGCTGGAACAGGCTCTGCTCCAGCATGGGGAAAGAAGCCTTCTGGCATCCAGTGGTGGAGCCCTGATCTGCGTGTCCCAAAACCCACAAAAGACGGGATCGCTGTGAAGAGACCTCAAGGTCTCTGATGGGTTTAGAGCCCTGGGAGGCAAGGGAATAGCCATCTTAGAGCACAGAATCATAGGACTGGAAGGGACCTCGGTAGTCTTCTCATTCAAGTCCTGTGCAAGCAGGATCCTAGATCATCCCAGTCGCAACATCTTTTTTATATTGTGGCGACCAAAACAGGATGCAATATTCCAAATGTGGCCTCACTAGTGCAGTATAATGCAGTACTAGCGCTTCTCGCAATCTTGATTCCATCCCACTGATGATGCAGCCTGGGATTGCATTGGCTTTTTGGGCAGCTGCCACACACAGCTGGTTTATACTTGATCCACTAGGACACCTGGCTCTCTCACACTTGCTAGGTGCCACTCATTCTGTACCTGGGCATTTGGTTTTCCTTGCCTAAGTGCAGGACCTGACTTTTCTGACCCCTGAACTGCTTTTTGTCCCAGGTGCAGTTGGCGCCTTTGACGCGTCACTCCATTTGCCTACTTCCTTTTCTAATTGTTTTCAGAAGTTACTTGTTAGCTGCTTTTCAGCTACCAGGAGCCTTTGGATTAAAAGACTTCGAAGTACCAAGTGAGTCTCCTTCAGCCTTAGCGAGAAAAGTTTTAAATACAGGTTTAAGAACTTAACTTTCGGCTTCCGGTGGTTTCGTTTTCCCCGGGAGGACGCCTGGAATGGCGTCCCGAACTGAGATTCTGTAAAAGCTGGTGAAACAGCTGTTAGCCAGCTTCAAAGCTTTTCTCTGGGTGAAAGAGATTAGCAAGAGTGGCTGGATAGCAGAAGATTGC
The DNA here is from genome assembly GCF_028640845.1 of Ahaetulla prasina. Lineage (NCBI taxonomy): Eukaryota > Metazoa > Chordata > Lepidosauria > Squamata > Colubridae > Ahaetulla > Ahaetulla prasina. The sequence goes on along the minus strand of NC_080551.1, from coordinate 172,581 downwards.
CCCAGGGGCTCTGCTTTCTTATGCAGAGTCTCGGAGGGGTGCCTGCATAACCCAGCCCCACTCCAGACTCGGCTCGATCCTGTTAATTAAGCAGGACAAGAGGAAAACGCCCACCTCTGCTCAATTGATTCCGTTTTGAATAACTTAAAGCAGACGGGACAAATACAAGTGATCGATTACTGGGGAAGCAAGAAGAGAGCTGACTTCTATTCCTTTTTAAAAGGGGAAAACTTTTTCTCACTTGAACTTAGTGAAGGAAGAAATGGCGTCTGAGAGGAAGTGGATTGGAGGCTGCTTGTGAAAGTGAAGTTCGTCTTTGTGGATTTTAGCTGAATAGAAGCTTTCCAGAGGAGGCAAGGTGAAAGTTTTTATTTTACAACTTTAATTGGAGACTTTTTGAGACTTTGAGATTTTATAATTCTAATTAGAGACTTTACTTAAATTAAAATGGCTTCTAAGCCACCAAAAGCTCCCATGACGAGAAGGGGGTCTGAAACTAATTTAGAAGATATATTAAAGGAACAGAATAGAGTTTCTGAAGAGCGATTTAAAGAAATTATGAATAATATTCATGGTGTGAAGGATCAACTTAGGGAAGAAATTAAAGAGACTAATAAAAAAATTAGAGAAGATTTATTGATGGTTTTCAAGGTTTGGCAAAAAATTTGGAAGTAATGGAGGATAAAGTGGAAGTAATTAGTCAAGCAAATCAGTATTTGGATAATAAAGTTGGAGAGCTTCAAAATAAAGTGGATAAAAATGAGGATCATGTGGTGGTATTGCAATATAGAGCGTTGGAGAAGGCTTTGAGAATTAGGGGTCTTCAAGACCGGAAGGAAGAAGATCTTAAAAAAGTTATATCAGAAGCCTTAGCTGAAATGTTAGGCATGGACCCTCGAGAAGTTGATTTTCAAATTGATAAGGCATATAGGGTTAATTCTTGGGTAGCGAGGCAGAAAAAGCTCCCAAGAGATATTGTAATTTATTTTTTAACTTCTACAATAAGAAATCAGATTTTGCAAGCTACATACCAAAAGAAATTGCAAATAGCAGAACAGGAGGTGTTGGTTTTGAAAGAGATCCCTGCTAAAATGTTAAAGGATAGAAGGATTTTAGGTTTTTACACAAGAGCTTAGGAAGCATCAGATTCAATATAGATGGGAGGTTCCAATTGGTTTAACAGTATTTTTTCAAGGCAGGAGATATCGAATTGATACTGAATTGAAAGCAAAAGATTTTCTTTTTAATGTATTGAAAGTGGATGTAGAAACAGTGGATAAAAGTCTTCAAGAGAAACAGAGTGGGGAAGCTGAAACTGCACCTGTGATATCAGTACCTCAAGAACAATCTCAAGAACAAAGAGTGACAAGGGAGCTATTAGGCGTAAGGAGATGGAGGAACGACTTCAAAGACAGGAACGGATTCTACTACTGAAGCTGTGGGAGGAGCCAAGCCGAAGAGTGAGGGTCTTCAGCTAATTGCTCAGAAGCTTCAAGAGGCCAGAGATGGCAAATAAATTTTTGACATGGAATGTTAATGGTTTAAATTCAGCACAGAAAAGAAGAAAAATATTCCATTATTTGAAACAATTTAAAAATGATGTGATATGTTTGCAAGAGACACATATAAAATTATCAGATCAGAAATATTTGATTAATTCAAATTAGGTAAACATTTTGTTTCTTCTGCTCGAATAAGAAAAATGGTATAGTTATATATTTGAAGAAAAATATATCAAGTAAATTAATTGAAACGGACATTCAAGGAAGATATATTGCTATTGAATTGATTTTAGAAGGAAAAGACACTTGTGATTGGCATATATGCACCTAATCAACAACAAGAAAAATTTTATAAACTGTTACATGAAAAATTGACTTTTGGGACTATAAAACATTTATTATATTAGGGATTGGAATGGTGTAATGGACATTAGAAAAGATAAAAGAACTCTTTCTAAGAAAATTCCTATGCATGCAAAATTGCCTAAATCTTTTTGATTTGATGGAAGATTTTGAGTTGAAAGATATATGGAGAAGGCAGAATTTTTGATGATAGAGATTATACTTATTTTTCGGATAGGCATCAATCTTTTCACGTATTGATTTTATATTAATTACCAATGACTTGCTTTCTAGGGTTAGGAAAACAAAGATATTTCCAAGGTGTTTAACTGATCATAGTCCGGTATGGATGGAGTTGCAATATGAAGGTGGAAGAAGATCATGGAGAATAAATGAAAATTTGTTTAGATATGAGGATAATGTAAATCAATGTAAAAAACAAATGAAAGAATTTTTTGATTATAATTTGGGAAAGGGAACTTTGATAGAAATGGTGTGGGACGCGAGCAAGGCCTTTATGAGAGGAAATTTGATATATATTAATAGTAGACAGAGGAGAAAACTACAAAAACAGCGTAGGGATTTAGAAGAGGAAATTCAGAGGAAACAACAATTATTGGTATATAATCCACATGATTTAAAAACTACTGAAGCGATAAAGATATTACAGAGTCAATTTAATATGTTAATGGCAGATCAGGTGGCAACCAATATACAATATGCTAAACATAATACTTTTTGTAATGCCAATAAATCAGGAGGTGGTTGGCTTATATGTTAAGGAAAAGACAGAAAGCACGTACTATTGAAGGAATTGAATACAAGGGTAAAGTGCGATTTCAACAGGATAAAATTAAAAAAGCTTTCTTGGAATATTATACAAATTTATATGCCAGAGATACAATATTGAATATGGATATTGATAAATATTTGAAAGAATATAAGGTTAAAGGTTTAACTAATGAACAAAGGGAAGAGTTGAATCGGCCTATAACTTCTGAGGAAATTATTTTGGTAATAAAGCAATTAAAAATAGGGAAATCCCCAGGCACAGATGGACTTACAGCAATATATTATAAAAAGTTACAGGATGAGATAGTTGGTCCACTTATGGAGTTATTTAATCAGATATTGATGGGAGGAGGAGTACCACCATCATGGAGGACTACTTTTATTTCATTGATACCAAAAGAGGATCAGGATTGTACTAAGCCTGGGAATTATAGACCGATTTCACTCTTGAATAATGATTATAAGATTTTTGCAAAAATAATGGCAAATAGGTTAATGGAAATTGTACAACAAAGGATTCACACTGACCAGTCTGGTTTTATAAAAGGGAGACAAATGAGGAATAACGTTAGGCAGATAGTGAATTTATTGGAATATTTGGAAAAGAAAAATCAGATTCCGCAGCGTTTATATTTTTGGATGCAGAGAAAGCTTTTGATCGTTTGCATTGGGAATTTTTATTTAAATTAACAGACAAAATGCAATTTGGAAATGGTTTTATACGAATACTTAGGGCAATTTATGGAGCGCAAACAGCTCAGATAATAATTAATGGTAGTTTGACAGATAGTTTTAAAATTGCGAAAGGAACAAGGCAAGGGTGTCCTTTATCACCTTTATTGTTTATTTTATCTTTGGAACCTTTATTGGATAAGATAAGAGAGTTAAGGGAGATAGAGGGTATTAGAATTAGAAGATATGAATATAAAGTCAGAGCATTTGCAGATGATTTGGTTGTTATGTTGACTCAGCCTATAAATTCGAGTGTATATTTGTTGGAAGTAATTAATCAATATGGAAGGGTCTCAGGGTTTAAAGTGAATCAAAATAAAACAAAAGTGTTAACCAAAAATATGATTAAGAACCAGAAAGAAAAACTAGAGGAAATAACAGGATTTGAAATTGTAAAAAAGGTTAAATATTTAGGAGTCTTTCTTACTTCATCAAATGGAAATTGTATAAGAATAATTATGATGTGTTATGGAAAAAATTCAGAAGGAAATGAATACTTGGAAAAATTACAATTATCTTTGTTAGGAGAATAGCAGCTATAAAATGAATGTTTTGCCTAAATTCTTGTTCTTGTTTCAGATGATACCAATAATTAAGAAAGATAAAAATTTGGATGAATGGCAGATTGGAATTAATAAATTTATATGGGAAGGAAAAAGCGAGAGTCAAAATGAAAATAATGCAAGATACACGGAAAGAGGAGGATTAAAATGCCTAATTTAAAACTGTATTATGAAGCAGTTGTTCTTTCGGTAATAAGTGATTGGTTTAATTTGACGGTGCCAAGGATTTTGAATCTAGAAGGTTATGATTTATTATATGGTTGGCATGCATATTTATTGTATGATAAGAAAGTAGATAAAGCTTTTAAGAATCATGTGTTGAGAATTTCTCTTCTGCGTGTCTGGAAAAATATTATTATAAGTTAAATTACAAAATTCCTATATGGGTATGTCCTCGCACGCAGTAGAGAATATAAATATAGAACAGGAACAAGAAATGATTACTTATAAAGATCTTTTATACAATGAGAGGGGAAATTTACAACTAAAATCTTTGGATACATTAAAAGAAGAAGGGAGGAATTATACTTGGTTTCAATATGGACAGTTAAAGGCTAGATGGAAAGAAGATCAGAAAATTGGTATCATTCAAAATGAAGAAAATCTGGTTAAACAAATTAGAAATCAAACTCAGGGGCATATAAAGAGATTGTATAATGTGTTGCTTGAAATAGATTCTGAAAGAGATTTAATAAAGGATTGTATGATAAAATGGGCACAGAATATTCAAGAACCAATAATGTTGGAAACATGGGAAAAAATTTGGGTTAGAAATGTTAAATTTACGCAAGCGCAGAATTTAAGGAAAAATTTTTATAAGATGTTTTATAGATGGCATTTAGATCCTAAGAAAATTATCATGTATGTATCCAGATATGCAAGCGAAATGTTGGAGATGTAATTGTGATGATGCTACATATTTTCATGTATGGTGGACTTGTAAGAAAATTAAGTCTTTCTGGATAAGAATCTGGTGGATTATGCAGAATGTTCTGAAGAAGAAGATAAAGTTCCTACCGCAATTTTTCCTTTTGGGAATAACAACGGACTGTACAGTGATTGAGACTAAGTTGATTTTGAACTTAATAACAGCAGCAAGACTGTTGATTGGACAATATTGGAAGAAAAAAGAATTACCCACAATAGAAGAATGGATATTGAAAGTTTCCAATTTGGCTGAGATGGCTAAAATCTCAGCCTTCTTGAAAGACAGTACTCAAGAAAAATATTTAAATGAATGGAAGAACTGGATTGATTATATTCAAAATAGATATCAGATTAAGAAATTTCGGATTGCTTTTGAATGAAGGATGTTATTTTGATTTTAATGGAAGAAGTCAGGTTATGTGAGAGAGAAAGATTATAATTGTGTTAGATTTTAAAAATTTAATGTATGACTGTTTTGTTTAAGGAACTATACCTTGTGTTTGCTCCGGGAAGTCCGGGGAGGGGTTTAGGAGGGAGGGAGGGGAAAAATTTTTATAAGATGTTTTATAGATGGCATTTAGATCCTAAGAAAATTATCATGTATGTATCCAGATATGCAAGCGAAATGTTGGAGATGTAATTGTGATGATGCTACATATTTTCATGTATGGTGGACTTGTAAGAAAATTAAGTCTTTCTGGATAAGAATCTGGTGGATTATGCAGAATGTTCTGAAGAAGAAGATAAAGTTCCTACCGCAATTTTTCCTTTTGGGAATAACAACGGACTGTACAGTGATTGAGACTAAGTTGATTTTGAACTTAATAACAGCAGCACGACTGTTGATTGGACAATATTGGAAGAAAAAAGAATTACCCACAATAGAAGAATGGATATTGAAAGTTTCCAATTTGGCTGAGATGGCTAAAATCTCAGCCTTCTTGAAAGACAGTACTCAAGAAAAATATTTAAATGAATGGAAGAACTGGATTGATTATATTCAAAATAGATATCAGATTAAGAAATTTCGGATTGCTTTTGAATGAAGGATGTTATTTTGATTTTAATGGAAGAAGTCAGGTTATGTGAGAGAGAAAGATTATAATTGTGTTAGATTTTAAAAATTTAATGTATGACTGTTTTGTTTAAGGAACTATACCTTGTGTTTGCTCCGGGAAGTCCGGGGAGGGGTTTAGGAGGGAGGGAGGGGAAAAATTTGGGTTAGAAATGTTAAATTTACGCAAGCGCAGAATTTAAGGAAAATTTTTATAAGATGTTTTATAGATGGCATTTAGATCCTAAGAAAATTATCATGTATGTATCCAGATATGCAAGCGAAATGTTGGAGATGTAATTGTGATGATGCTACATATTTTCATGTATGGTGGACTTGTAAGAAAATTAAGTCTTTCTGGATAAGAATCTGGTGGATTATGCAGAATGTTCTGAAGAAGAAGATAAAGTTCCTACCGCAATTTTTCCTTTTGGGAATAACAACGGACTGTACAGTGATTGAGACTAAGTTGATTTTGAACTTAATAACAGCAGCACGACTGTTGATTGGACAATATTGGAAGAAAAAAGAATTACCCACAATAGAAGAATGGATATTGAAAGTTTCCAATTTGGCTGAGATGGCTAAAATCTCAGCCTTCTTGAAAGACAGTACTCAAGAAAAATATTTAAATGAATGGAAGAACTGGATTGATTATATTCAAAATAGATATCAGATTAAGAAATTTCGGATTGCTTTTGAATGAAGGATGTTATTTTGATTTTAATGGAAGAAGTCAGGTTATGTGAGAGAGAAAGATTATAATTGTGTTAGATTTTAAAAATTTAATGTATGACTGTTTTGTTTAAGGAACTATACCTTGTGTTTGCTCCGGGAAGTCCGGGGAGGGGTTTAGGAGGGAGGGGAGGGGAAAAATTTAATTGTTGTAAAACTTTTCAATAAAAAAAAAAAAAAAAAAAAAAAAAAAAAAAAAAAAAAAAAAAAAAAAAAAAAAAAAAAAAAAAAAAAAAAAAAAAAAAAAAAAAAAAAAAAAAAAAAAAAAAAAAAAAAAAAAAAAAAAAAAAAAAAAAAAAAAAAAAAAAAAAAAAAAAAAAAAAAAAAAAAAAAAAAAAAAAAAAAAAAAAAAAAAAAAAAAAAAAAAAAAAAAAAAAAAAAAAAAAAAAAAAAAAAAAAAAAAAAAAAAAAAAAAAAAAAAAAAAAAAAAAAAAAAAAAAAAAAAAAAAAAAAAAAAAAAAAAAAAAAAAAAAAAAAAAAAAAAAAAAAAAAAAAAAAAAAAAAAAAAAAAAAAAAAAAAAAAAAAAAAAAAAAAAAAAAAAAAAAAAAAAAAAAAAAAAAAAAAAAAAAAAAAAAAAAAAAAAAAAAAAAAAAAAAAAAAAAAAAAAAAAAAAAAAAAAAAAAAAAAAAAAAAAAAAAAAAAAAAAAAAAAAAAAAAAAAAAAAAAAAAAAAAAAAAAAAAAAAAAAAAAAAAAAAAAAAAAAAAAAAAAAAAAAAAAAAAAAAAAAAAAAAAAAAAAAAAAAAAAAAAAAAAAAAAAAAAAAAAAAAAAAAAAAAAAAAAAAAAAAAAAAAAAAAAAAAAAAAAAAAAAAAAAAAAAAAAAAAAAAAAAAAAAAAAAAAAAAAAAAAAAAAAAAAAAAAAAAAAAAAAAAAAAAAAAAAAAAAAAAAAAAAAAAAAAAAAAAAAAAAAAAAAAAAAAAAAAAAAAAAAAAAAAAAAAAAAAAAAAAAAAAAAAAAAAAAAAAAAAAAAAAAAAAAAAAAAAAAAAAAAAAAAAAAAAAAAAAAAAAAAAAAAAAAAAAAAAAAAAAAAAAAAAAAAAAAAAAAAAAAAAAAAAAAAAAAAAAAAAAAAAAAAAAAAAAAAAAAAAAAAAAAAAAAAAAAAAAAAAAAAAAAAAAAAAAAAAAAAAAAAAAAAAAAAAAAAAAAAAAAAAAAAAAAAAAAAAAAAAAAACAAACAAAAAAACAAAGAGCATTGCTGGAGGGAGCTCATAACTGCCTCCTTGAGGGGGAAGCAACTGCTGGGTGGGCTTGCAGGCAAAATGGCTCCTCCTGGCTACCTTCTGGCTAGAGGGACTAAGCATACCCAGCAGTCAACAGGCTTGGCTACCCTTGCTGGACATGATAAACTAACAGCCATGGGTGGAAAGCTGAGGCTGCCAACTCACCCGTTCCTGCCTTTCCTTCTCCTTCTCCAGATGATGGAGGTGCCACTGCTCGGCCACGTGCTCCATGAAGCGCTGCCCGCTCACTAGGAAGTCTTGAGTATGCTCTTGCTCCCACAGCTCAACCCGGACCCTCAGCTCCTCTTCCAACTGCACCAGAAGAAGGCAGGTTTAGGTGGGGCTGACAGAGGTTCGCAGAATGGGGAGAGTGGCTGGGAAGGGCCACTTGCCTTGGAAAGAGTCTTCTGCACCTTGGTACGCAGTTTCTCTTCTTTCAGGAGGTTGCCTCCTCGGTTGGTGAAGCGACTTGGATCAGTGGCCTTTTTCTACAGGGAAGAAAAGGTGAGTATCCTGCTGCCTGGAGAGGCAGCTAAGCCCAGCCCAGCCGGGCTCACAATTACCTCGAGCTCCTGAAAGAGACACCAGCTCTTCTTCCACTTCTGGATTGCTTCAAACAGCTCTTGATGTGTCTCGTAATAATGCTTCAGTCGCATGAGCTCTTTGTCGTGTTGCTGCAACAACTCTTCAGTAAAGGTGTCTACGAAGGAGGAAAGCATGAGGGATGGCAGGAAGAGCCACTGAAGATGGCCTCACTGACTCTCAACGCTGGCCCCCAACCCACCTTCATAGTACGGGCCAAAGGAGCGCCTCTGCTCTTCCCCATAAAAGCACTTGTCCCAGTAAGCGGACAGCTCAGCCCGAATGGCCTCCACCACCTTCTGCAGGTTCTGGCACTTCAGTTGTTCCAAGCGGTCGACTTCCAGGTGTAGCTAAAAGAGGCAGCAGGGAGGGGAGGGGAAAATTTAATTGTTGTAAAACTTTTCAATAAAAAAAAAAAAAAAAAAAAAAAAAAAAAAAAAAAAAAAAAAAAAAAAAAAAAAAAAAAAAAAAAAAAAAAAAAAAAAAAAAAAAAAAAAAAAAAAAAAAAAAAAAAAAAAAAAAAAAAAAAAAAAAAAAAAAAAAAAAAAAAAAAAAAAAAAAAAAAAAAAAAAAAAAAAAAAAAAAAAAAAAAAAAAAAAAAAAAAAAAAAAAAAAAAAAAAAAAAAAAAAAAAAAAAAAAAAAAAAAAAAAAAAAAAAAAAAAAAAAAAAAAAAAAAAAAAAAAAAAAAAAAAAAAAAAAAAAAAAAAAAAAAAAAAAAAAAAAAAAAAAAAAAAAAAAAAAAAAAAAAAAAAAAAAAAAAAAAAAAAAAAAAAAAAAAAAAAAAAAAAAAAAAAAAAAAAAAAAAAAAAAAAAAAAAAAAAAAAAAAAAAAAAAAAAAAAAAAAAAAAAAAAAAAAAAAAAAAAAAAAAAAAAAAAAAAAAAAAAAAAAAAAAAAAAAAAAAAAAAAAAAAAAAAAAAAAAAAAAAAAAAAAAAAAAAAAAAAAAAAAAAAAAAAAAAAAAAAAAAAAAAAAAAAAAAAAAAAAAAAAAAAAAAAAAAAAAAAAAAAAAAAAAAAAAAAAAAAAAAAAAAAAAAAAAAAAAAAAAAAAAAAAAAAAAAAAAAAAAAAAAAAAAAAAAAAAAAAAAAAAAAAAAAAAAAAAAAAAAAAAAAAAAAAAAAAAAAAAAAAAAAAAAAAAAAAAAAAAAAAAAAAAAAAAAAAAAAAAAAAAAAAAAAAAAAAAAAAAAAAAAAAAAAAAAAAAAAAAAAAAAAAAAAAAAAAAAAAAAAAAAAAAAAAAAAAAAAAAAAAAAAAAAAAAAAAAAAAAAAAAAAAAAAAAAAAAAAAAAAAAAAAAAAAAAAAAAAAAAAAAAAAAAAAAAAAAAAAAAAAAAAAAAAAAAAAAAAAAAAAAAAAAAAAAAAAAAAAAAAAAAAAAAAAAAAAAAAAAAAAAAAAAAAAAAAAAAACAAAAAAACAAAGAGCATTGCTGGAGGGAGCTCATAACTGCCTCCTTGAGGGGGAAGCAACTGCTGGGTGGGCTTGCAGGCAAAATGGCTCCTCCTGGCTACCTTCTGGCTAGAGGGACTAAGCATACCCAGCAGTCAACAGGCTTGGCTACCCTTGCTGGACATGATAAACTAACAGCCATGGGTGGAAAGCTGAGGCTGCCAACTCACCCGTTCCTGCCTTTCCTTCTCCTTCTCCAGATGATGGAGGTGCCACTGCTCGGCCACGTGCTCCATGAAGCGCTGCCCGCTCACTAGGAAGTCTTGAGTATGCTCTTGCTCCCACAGCTCAACCCGGACCCTCAGCTCCTCTTCCAACTGCACCAGAAGAAGGCAGGTTTAGGTGGGGCTGACAGAGGTTCGCAGAATGGGGAGAGTGGCTGGGAAGGGCCACTTGCCTTGGAAAGAGTCTTCTGCACCTTGGTACGCAGTTTCTCTTCTTTCAGGAGGTTGCCTCCTCGGTTGGTGAAGCGACTTGGATCAGTGGCCTTTTTCTACAGGGAAGAAAAGGTGAGTATCCTGCTGCCTGGAGAGGCAGCTAAGCCCAGCCCAGCCGGGCTCACAATTACCTCGAGCTCCTGAAAGAGACACCAGCTCTTCTTCCACTTCTGGATTGCTTCAAACAGCTCTTGATGTGTCTCGTAATAATGCTTCAGTCGCATGAGCTCTTTGTCGTGTTGCTGCAACAACTCTTCAGTAAAGGTGTCTACGAAGGAGGAAAGCATGAGGGATGGCAGGAAGAGCCACTGAAGATGGCCTCACTGACTCTCAACGCTGGCCCCCAACCCACCTTCATAGTACGGGCCAAAGGAGCGCCTCTGCTCTTCCCCATAAAAGCACTTGTCCCAGTAAGCGGACAGCTCAGCCCGAATGGCCTCCACCACCTTCTGCAGGTTCTGGCACTGCAGTTGTTCCAAGCGGTCGACTTCCAGGTGTAGCTAAAAGAGGCAGCAGGAGGGCAGTCAGCGGCCTCCTCCTGGTAGGGCAGCCTCGGGTGACTCCGGCCAATCACCGCCCCGAGAAACGCCCGACAGCTCTTGCAAGGAGAAAGGCCGCAGGCTCCGTCCCGAATCAGAGCCACGAGCGAAGCGGGAAACGGCAGGGAGGGCAGTCAGCGGCCTCCTCCTGGTAGGGCAGCCTCGGGTGACTCCGGCCAATCACCGCCCCGAGAAACGCCCGACAGCTCTTGCAAGGAGAAAGGCCGCAGGCTCCGTCCCGAATCAGAGCCACGAGCGAAGCGGGAAACGGCAGGAGGGCAGTCAGCGGCCTCCTCCTGGTAGGGCAGCCTCGGGTGACTCCGGCCAATCACCGCCCCGAGAAACGCCCGACAGCTCTTGCAAGGAGAAAGGCCGCAGGCTCCGTCCCGAATCAGAGCCACGAGCGAAGCGGGAAACGGCAGGAGGGCAGTCAGCGGCCTCCTCCTGGTAGGGCAGCCTCGGGTGACTCCGGCCAATCACCGCCCCGAGAAACGCCCGACAGCTCTTGCAAGGAGAAAGGCCGCAGGCTCCGTCCCGAATCAGAGCCACGAGCGAAGCGGGAAACGGCAGGGAGGGCAGTCAGCGGCCTCCTCCTGGTAGGGCAGCCTCGGGTGACTCCGGCCAATCACCGCCCCGAGAAACGCCCGACAGCTCTTGCAAGGAGAAAGGCCGCAGGCTCCGTCCCGAATCAGAGCCACGAGCGAAGCGGGAAACGGCAGGGAGGGCAGTCAGCGGCCTCCTCCTGGTAGGGCAGCCTCGGGTGACTCCGGCCAATCACCGCCCCGAGAAACGCCCGACAGCTCTTGCAAGGAGAAAGGCCGCAGGCTCCGTCCCGAATCAGAGCCACGAGCGAAGCGGGAAACGGCAGGAGGGCAGTCAGCGGCCTCCTCCTGGTAGGGCAGCCTCGGGTGACTCCGGCCAATCACCGCCCCGAGAAACGCCCGACAGCTCTTGCAAGGAGAAAGGCCGCAGGCTCCGTCCCGAATCAGAGCCACGAGCGAAGCGGGAAACGGCAGGAGGGCAGTCAGCGGCCTCCTCCTGGTAGGGCAGCCTCGGGTGACTCCGGCCAATCACCGCCCCGAGAAACGCCCGACAGCTCTTGCAAGGAGAAAGAGAAAGAGAAGAGAAGAGCGCGCTCCAGCCACCGCCCGCCCGGCCCCGCCGCCCGCCCGCCCGCCCGCTCACCCACCTTGACGTGCTTCTTGACCACTTCGGTGCGCTGCAGCCGCTGATCCTCCGGGATGCCGATCTCCTCCCAGATGCCGCGCAGGTGGCTCAGCGCCTGGGTCAGGCAGGCCACCGACTCACCGGCCAGGACCTCGCTGCGCAGGGAGGGAAGCAGGGCGGGGCCCGTCAGCTCGGACGCCCCCGGCTCCCCCCCCCCGGCGCCCCCCCGTCCCGTTTCCCCCCCCGTCCAGCCTCACACCTGCGTCTCATCTCGGCCGGCCAGGCGGCTCCGCGCCTTCTGCGCCTCAGTCCCGACCGTTTCTGCTTCGCGGATTCAAAGCCCCGCCGCGGCGCGATTGGCTGCGTCCGAGGACCCGCCCACGAGCGCTCTTCCGGGGCCGCTGTGGGCGGGGCCGGGAGGAGTCCCCGTGGCCGCAGGAAGGGGCGTGGCTGGCCTCGCACGGGGCCCCCTTTGTGACGCGAGGCTAGAAATTCGGAGCGGCCTCCTCCTGGTAGGGCAGCCTCGGGTGACTCCGGCCAATCACCGCCCCCGAGAAACGCCCGACAGCTCTTGCAAGGAGAAAGGCCGCAGGCTCCGTCCCGAATCAGAGCCACGAGCGAAGCGGGGAAACGGCAGGGAGGGCAGTCAGCGGCCTCCCTTTGCTCCGCCACGCCAACCACGGCTCGCTGCAGGACATCGGGAGGCTACTGCGAAAGCGGGGGGGGGGGGGAGAAGAAGCGCTTTCACCGAGGTAGGGAACGGCCGGAGATCTGAGGCCATTTAAGGCATCCGTCCCGTCCCTGAAGACGAGGGGACCTCTGACCCTCCTGCCCGGTGGCTCCCCCGGCATCATCTTCCGCCACCATCTGCTCCAGCAGGTCCTGCGCGGCGCCCGAGAGGAGAGAAGAGAAGAGCGCGCTTCAGCCACCGCCCGCCCGGCCCCGCCGCCCGCCCGCCCGCCCGCCCGCCCGCCCGCCCGCCCGCCCGCCCGCCCGCCCGCCCGCCCGCCCGCCCGCCCGCCCGCCCGCCCGCCCGCCCGCCCGCCCGCCCGCCCGCCCGCCCGCCCGCCCGCCCGCCCGCCCGCCCGCCCGCCCGCCCGCCCGCCCGCCCGCCCGCCCGCCCGCCCGCCCGCCCGCCCGCCCGCCCGCCCGCCCGCCCGCCCGCCCGCCCGCCCGCCCGCCCGCCCGCCCGCCCGCCCGCCCGCCCGCCCGCCCGCCCGCCCGCCCGCCCGCCCGCCCGCCCGCCCGCCCGCCCGCCCGCCCGCCCGCCCGCCCGCCCGCCCGCCCGCCCGCCCGCCCGCCCGCCCGCCCGCCCGCCCGCCCGCCCGCCCGCCCGCCCGCCCGCCCGCCCGCCCGCCCGCCCGCCCGCCCGCCCGCCCGCCCGCCCGCCCGCCCGCCCGCCCGCCCGCCCGCCCGCCCGCCCGCCCGCCCGCCCGCCCGCCCGCCCGCCCGCCCGCCCGCCCGCCCGCCCGCCCGCCCGCCCGCCCGCCCGCCCGCCCGCCCGCCCGCCCGCCCGCCCGCCCGCCCGCCCGCCCGCCCGCCCGCCCGCCCGCCCGCCCGCCCGCCCGCCCGCCCGCCCGCCCGCCCGCCCGCCCGCCCGCCCGCCCGCCCGCCCGCCCGCCCGCCCGCCCGCCCGCCCGCCCGCCCGCCCGCCCGCCCGCCCGCCCGCCCGCCCGCCCGCCCGCCCGCCCGCCCGCCCGCCCGCCCGCCCGCCCGCCCGCCCGCCCGCCCGCCCGCCCGCCCGCCCGCCCGCCCGCCCGCCCGCCCGCCCGCCCGCCCGCCCGCCCGCCCGCCCGCCCGCCCGCCCGCCCGCCCGCCCGCCCGCCCGCCCGCCCGCCCGCCCGCCCGCCCGCCCGCCCGCCCGCCCGCCCGCCCGCCCGCCCGCCCGCCCGCCCGCCCGCCCGCCCGCCCGCCCGCCCGCCCGCCCGCCCGCCCGCCCGCCCGCCCGCCCGCCCGCCCGCCCGCCCGCCCGCCCGCCCGCCCGCCCGCCCGCCCGCCCGCCCGCCCGCCCGCCCGCCCGCCCGCCCGCCCGCCCGCCCGCCCGCCCGCCCGCCCGCCCGCCCGCCCGCCCGCCCGCCCGCCCGCCCGCCCGCCCGCCCGCCCGCCCGCCCGCCCGCCCGCCCGCCCGCCCGCCCGCCCGCCCGCCCGCCCGCCCGCCCGCCCGCCCGCCCGCCCGCCCGCCCGCCCGCCCGCCCGCCCGCCCGCCCGCCCGCCCGCCCGCCCGCCCGCCCGCCCGCCCGCCCGCCCGCCCGCCCGCCCGCCCGCCCGCCCGCCCGCCCGCCCGCCCGCCCGCCCGCCCGCCCGCCCGCCCGCCCGCCCGCCCGCCCGCCCGCCCGCCCGCCCGCCCGCCCGCCCGCCCGCCCGCCCGCCCGCCCGCCCGCCCGCCCGCCCGCCCGCCCGCCCGCCCGCCCGCCCGCCCGCCCGCCCGCCCGCCCGCCCGCCCGCCCGCCCGCCCGCCCGCCCGCCCGCCCGCCCGCCCGCCCGCCCGCCCGCCCGCCCGCCCGCCCGCCCGCCCGCCCGCCCGCCCGCCCGCCCGCCCGCCCGCCCGCCCGCCCGCCCGCCCGCCCGCCCGCCCGCCCGCCCGCCCGCCCGCCCGCCCGCCCGCCCGCCCGCCCGCCCGCCCGCCCGCCCGCCCGCCCGCCCGCCCGCCCGCCCGCCCGCCCGCCCGCCCGCCCGCCCGCCCGCCCGCCCGCCCGCCCGCCCGCCCGCCCGCCCGCCCGCCCGCCCGCCCGCCCGCCCGCCCGCCCGCCCGCCCGCCCGCCCGCCCGCCCGCCCGCCCGCCCGCCCGCCCGCCCGCCCGCCCGCCCGCCCGCCCGCCCGCCCGCCCGCCCGCCCGCCCGCCCGCCCGCCCGCCCGCCCGCCCGCCCGCCCGCCCGCCCGCCCGCCCGCCCGCCCGCCCGCCCGCCCGCCCGCCCGCCCGCCCGCCCGCCCGCCCGCCCGCCCGCCCGCCCGCCCGCCCGCCCGCCCGCCCGCCCGCCCGCCCGCCCGCCCGCCCGCCCGCCCGCCCGCCCGCCCGCCCGCCCGCCCGCCCGCCCGCCCGCCAGGCTGTGGACTCTTTGTAACCTTTTCTGTCCTTTCCTTCCCCACAAATTACGTTGTCTCCCCCCGACCCCGATTTCCATCCAGTTTAGTTTGGTACAGCTTCCGTTACAAGGGAACGGATTGGGAGTGTTTCTGATTTGGGATTTGGGAAAGGGAGAGGATGAGAGCGAGCAGGCACAAAGGCATCAAATAAACAGGAAACCGCATGATAGGCAATTGATCAGTAGCAATTACATCAATCTTTTATTTTGTCTTATTCCTGTGGCTTCTGGCAAGATGTTTATGTGCATTATACAGGGACCCATTTATTACAGAAGTTTCCAGATAGCTGAAGGCTGAAAAGAGAGGGAGGGGGGCAGTGGGCCATGTAGGGTTTTTTCAATCTATGGAGGATTTTTCTTCATTTTTCCTGGGTGAGGAAGGAAGAGCTGTCTCAAATCCTGGGCTTTCTTCCTTTCACTAAAGACATTCTAATTTTCTTTCACTGCTGCACACTTCTCTGCCTTGCTAGACACTTCCGCTCCCAAGGAAAGTTTCAGTTTCCAAAGGGTCACCTTCGGACTAATAAAAAAAATCCAACAGAGAGATCCCAGCAGCTCCCACCCAATGGAAGACCAGAAGGGAAAAGGTGCTCTATGCTCTTCTTATCCCTGGGAGATGGTAAATGACAGTGATTCTCCAGCTGGTGGAAACACAGCCTCTCCCTGGCTGGGCAGAACAACCAAGGTATTTTCAAGCATCTCTTTGCCTCTAGTTTGCCTTCAATGCGGTCACATCCTCATCTCTATGGTGGATTCCAGCAGGCGAGCACTGCTGGTGATGGCCGTCGTCAGGATTATGAACCGGAGCCCTGGTGGAGAGGCAAGAACCGAAAGTGACCCTGCAGAGAACAAAAGGTTTCCCTGCCCTGGAGGGTGGGATGGCAGTGATGCTGAGACCCCGGCTCAAGCCCCTTGTCAACCTAACCTATCTATCCTAAGAACTGAAGGGGCAGGCTATTTATACCTGCCTTGACTTCCTGAAAGAAGAGTGAGACAAAAATCCAAAAGACTCCAAACTCAGTCCCAAAAGAAGCCTGACGGGAAGCTACCACCAACTGGTTTATCTGCGTAACTGGACACGGAGGGGAAACCAGTTACAAAAAGCTTACTTTTTCTCTTGATTTGCTCAAGCTTACTTTCAAAATAGCTAGAAGCAGGGCCCTCACTTCAAACTAATCACCACCCAGTTTATGTGCAGGAGCTCAGAATGGTGCACCACATGGATCCGCCAACCATTGCCCCAGTTTGGGTGCATCTCATACCTCTTTCTCTGCCAAGGAAGCGGAGAGCAGCAACTTCAGAGAAGGTGCAGCCTCCTAAGAAGACTGCCAGGATGACTTGCTGGGAGGTTGGAGGTCGAGGCTCTTCTGCAGCTGCAAGGAGAACGTACCTAAATCCATGCCTCCAGATCAGTTGGAAGATGCCTATGGAGGCATCTGATTGATCAATACATGGTCTCTCTTCCATGTCCTCCTCAGGTCTGGATCTGCTCAGAGCAGAGTCCTAACAATGATTCCTTCATATCAGCACTTTCCAGAGACCAGAATGGGAATCGGGAGAATCACAAGGACCCTGGCAGCTCTCCTAACTTCCCCAATTCTCTTGCTGATATTGCCGTTATACAGTTTAGCAAGATTGAGTCACCACAAATCTTGGAGGACACATGCCAGTGCTTTTGCTGATAATAAAGTCTGCACCATGACCACTGAAGGGAACAGGCAGCATGCCCCTTTCTGCCCGGAAGAGTGAAGTTGCTGGATGGAGACCCGGCTGTGGGAACAGGACCCCCCCCATCTTAACAAGCAGGAGCACCAGACCCAGCCAGTCACTTGCCTGTGACAAATTCATGGCCCCCAAGCAGCCTCGCCACCTCTTCCAGGCCCAGCCAGCCCCTCCGCTCCAGCACCTGAGATAGAATAGAATCAAGCCAGAGTTGCCAAGGGAGAAAAGGAGCCCTCCCCAAATACCCCCATTAATCCCAGCAATCCAAAGGCTCTTAGCACCTGTTCTATTATCTTGCAACTGAGGGGCACATAGGCGCCACTGAACACGTAGGCCATGTCCCGGGGCACTTTTAGGTTGTATTCTCCATTCCCACGTGGGATCTGCAAGGGAACAAGTGGTCACAACTGAAGACCTCTTCCCTCCCTGCCTTAACTGAATCATGAACTCACCAGGCCCAGCTTCTTGCTTATAGCTCGGAAATTGTTCTTCCTGGCCAGTGAACTGAAGGCATCCGAGAGCTTCTCTGGGGAGGGGGAGGAAGGGGAAAGGGATCCTGAGGACTGGATACCCATCTCTCTGTCCCTCCCCAGAAGAAGCCAGGGCGCAACGGAATCCCAAGGTCCCTTACCTGCTGCTTTATCCGTCACCAGCTTGCTGACTTTGTTCTCCATAGCCGTCAGAGTCTCACCGGACACTTGCTCTGTCAAGAGCCCCAAGTGCTTCAGGTTATGGAAGGTCAGCAGGTGCTCTGGTCCATAACTCTGCCAACGGGCAGGGATAGGCATCACAACAGAACAAGAGACAGTGGAAGTAAGTGAAAGCCTTGAGGAGGGGGGCAGAGTTTCACCTTCAGAAAACTGACTTGGGACCTCTCTGCAACCCAGGGAAGGGCCACATGTGCGGCCTCACCTGCAGGTACTGGGTTTTCAGGGAGCGGTAGTCCTTGGGGGAAAGTCCTGGGGAAGCAGGCAGAAGACGTGGGGTCAATGCACACAGCAGGGCCTGCCTGACCCAACCCTCCCTCCTGAGCCACAACCCACCATTCTCCGTGATTGACAACAGGCACAATATCCTCAGACTCTCAATAGGGGTGACCTGTTTCCGAAGAGTGCAGGAGAAACCGGTCAATGGACAGCCTTCCCCAGGCCTCGGCTCGGGCCACTTCCTCATTCCCCTGTGATCCAGCCTCCTCTCACCTGCCGGTCAATGTGCTCTTCGATGAAGCTGATGCTCTCCCGGATATCAAATCCTTCCAGAAGGGCTGCCAAGCAAACAGAGAGTGATGACAGTAAAGCCAGGCCCAGTCTCTCTCGCACCTTTCTTGCTTGCCAAAAAACCCCTACCCCACCCCACCCCACCCCCGCATGGCCTCTGCCTCCTAGCACCTCCCCTCCTCCTGAGGCCCCTCCAGCTACCAGAAAGGAAGCAGCCAAAGCCAATAAACCATCTGCCAGAAGCAGCCCAACCCTCAAGCTGAGAATCTTCTGGAATCAGGCCAGTGTCCAAGGCTGGCAGGAGGGGGAATTTCCCCACTTCCATATGGAGGCTCCCAAGATCAACATTCAATGCACTGATTCCAACTTTGCTTTGAGGTAGTAGGGTTATATGAAGTGCGGTGAGCCAAGGACATTTTAAAAAAACTAACTAAATCCTTGATACCAAAACTGTTTAATACAGCTTTTCATCCATTCCTCTCCTTGCAACCATGCTCACCCCGCTTCATACCCTGCCTGTCTTCTCCCCTCTTCCTTCCCTTCTTCCTTCATGCACTTCTTTTGCACCTGGATCTGAATTCATCTCCTCTGCAAGACCAGACCCCCAAAGGGCCAAGTATTCCAAGGCCTGGCTCTTCAGTCCTGGCTTTGCCACCCACCCACTCAAGTTTCCTTGATGTTTCTCCTCACACACCCAGCAACAAGGCAGCAGGAATCAATGTCCTTTTCTGCCTTTCCAGCTGCTTATTCCATACAATGGACCACATCCGATCCACTTCCCTTACGCAGCATTTGAAAGTCTTAATGTTTCTGAAACCTTTCCCCCTCATCTGAAAACATTCCTCCAAAGTGCAAACCTCCTTGAGCTGGTCTTTACCATATATGTGTCTTGCAACTACTCATTCTATTTTCCCTGTCAAACACAACTACCTTGATCTCTGGTACATTTTCATTTCCATGCTTGGTACATCACTATAGATGAACACAGAACTTACTGCATGCAAAAGGACATGAATGTTCATGTCCACAACCAGCAAACCTCTGCTGTTGCCAAGAGACTTCCTTATATATTTATGCATAAATACCTGAAAAGACCAACTTGTTTGTTAAAAAACTCTTCTTGTTTCCTGCCCACTTGCTAACCTTCCCACTGGTTTGAATGATTCTCAGAGAATTTCCGTCCTCTGATACCTTCCCACATTCAGTAACCAACTCCAACTCCATAATCAAATTCAGCCAGTTCACTTGTACAACCCTTCTTACCATGTTCCGTCTTCAACAGTTCCTGGAAATCTTGTCTGGTTTTTTTCTTCATGATGGACTCACAAGCCCCAATATCTGCACATATGAGGAAGATGGTCAAACCAGGAGGGGGAAAATATTTTCTGGAACACACCTAAAGCTGCCAGTGAATCCTCCAGCACTTAACAACTAAAGACAACTTTAAGTCCTCCTGCTGGGGCCAGGCCAGAGACTGGTATTACAAAATGGTTGCAAAGGCTCTGCAGCCCACATCTGGCTAGGACGGGGCAGTGGGCCATGGAAAAAGAATCTAGGGAGGTTTTGTTGTTAAGATTCCTCTGCCCGGGCCACCCCGGCTGAGAGGACTTACGGAGACTCAGTAAGCGATGTTCTTGTTTCAGGCCCTTCAGTTCTTGGGAGACAAAGTTCTTCATCTGCTTAATATCCATTCCCCGTCGTCGCTGGAAGAGAGACATTTCTTACAGACTGGGCCAGCCTCAAATCCACCCCTTGTGGCCATTATTGCCCCATTCTAGCCTACGCACATCATACTGGGCCTGCAGGTTCCGTGCCTTCTGACTTAGGAGACCGAACACGTTGGAGAAGTGCTCATTGCGGATTTCGCTGAACACCTGTAGACAGATACAGGCCAGACCATGGTAACCCAGAGAAGCCCTTGGCGCTCTCCCAACCATCCGGCTTCTGTTCTCAGAAACTCCTGAACGGCTTCTGTCCCAGAGCAGAAAACGTTTACCTTGTCCTGGGAATTCAGCAGGACTTTAATGTTTCGGTCAGAGGAGGTAACATCTGGACCAAAATCCACACTTCCTGCAGAAAGTGGGTTGCTCAAGTCACTTGCCCCATGGCACTCAGCTTACCAGGGCCCAGTAATTATTCTGGATGATGGCAACCCCTGGACACCTCCAATCTAGCCCTCAGCAACTGGAAAGTCAGATGCCAATGCCAGAGGCTCAAGGCTGGAGAGGAACTCACCACATTTTATACGGAAAGTATCATCCACCAGGCCTTCATAGATCACCTGAGAACAAAGGGCTGTAACATAATCCACATCTAAAAAGAGATAAACATGAATCCTCTCTTGTAACAAGAGTCCAAGGTGGCTCAGAAGCTAAAAGCAGTGTCTGTGGGGAGGGTAGAAGAACAGTGATCTTAAGCTGGAGAACAGCTTCCGCTTGGGACGAGCGGACCATTTTCCACTTCTATCTACAATTTCAAGCTCATCAATAAACTGTTTGCTCAAAATAAGGCACAACAGCTGCTTCTCTCTGAAATTCCTATGGCACTGGAGTCCCTTTTGGCAATCGCTTGGATCTTTGGCAGCTTCCAGGACATGTGAAACCAAGAACTAAAGTCTGTGGGAATCACTTTCTCTCTTGCTTCCAAACTCCCACTGGAATCAAGGAAGGTTTCTAGGCAGAATACTACCTCCCTCTTCGCTTTCCCCCAGACCCACCTCTGTCTATAAGGAAGACATGGCCAATCTCTGGCTTCCGATCCATGTTGTCAACTTCGCTCTCTTCCGCTATGTCACGCCAAAGCTCATGGACCATCTAGGAGAAATGAAGCCATTGCACTTACCACATCACAGGCAGGACTCTTGCAAGATCCTTTTCTAATGACAGGTGCCTGCTTCGTTACGACAAAAGAGAACCAACATCTTACCAACACAGAGCAAACCTTTCAGGAAGGTATTGGGTAGCTTGGAAGGAAAAGGCCTTTTACATAAACAGGGCTGCATTTAGTCAATGTGTTTTGGGGCCACCCATTCTCCTTGCTTCCAGCCACAGCTCAGCCAACAATAGCCTCCATAGAGCCATTTCTTTCTCTGGGGCTCTCTAAGCAAGTCCACCCGCCAGGGTTGAACTGGCCGCACCTTGGCACACCGCCCAATTCCATAAGTCTCAGTGAATGGGCCAAAGAGAGAGTTCATCAGCTGTAAAGCTTGGGCCACTGTGTTGATCCACTGCTGGTCTGCTTCCTGCAAGAGTAAATGGAATCTTGGAACCTTGGAACCAGAAGGGAATAGTTGACTCTTGGAAACCCAGAAATCTCTTCCTCACCAACATAAAGCCAATGGAATTTGCACACTCAATCAGCATTCAAAGATTAAAGGTTTATCAGTTAAGCATCATGATTTGCAATATGAGCCTTTTACTAATATATGCAAATACTGTAATGTCAAGTTACTAATTGGCAAGTAATAATTAAATATGGCTTTTATTACAAAGATTTCTTTACACAAACATGTAATTTTTTATGTGAATATGTAATACTTTTCTTTAGAGTATGTGCTGCTGCTATGATAATGTAAAATATGATTTTTTAAAAAGATTACTGTCAAGTCCTAAAGATTGCATGTACATTTAAAGGCCGTATGTCCTAAAGGTTGTATGTAAGAGTGGCACAGTGGTTAGAATGCAGTACTGCAGGCTACGGCTACTGCTGCTGGCTGCTGGCTGCCTGCAATTTGGCAGATTGAATCTTACCAGGCTCAAAGCTGACTCAGTCTTCCATCCTTCCAAGGTTGGTAAAATGAGGACCCAGACTGTTGAGAGCAATATGCTGACTCTGTAAACCACTTAGAGAGGGCTGTAAAAGCACTGTGAAGTGGTATATAAGTCTAAGTGCTATTGCTGTTGCTATTTGTGTGCATGTACGTGGATGCAGTACACATGCCTTTGCAGTGTTAACTTCCTGCAACTCCTTGGACAAGTTTTTGCAATTTTCTTGTAGAGTTTTGAAAGTGATTTGCCTTCTTCCTGGACTGAGAGAGTGACTGGCTCTCAGCAAACCCTGCCCCCCCCCCCCCCCGCTTTGGCAGTTTCTAGCCTGGTGCTTTAATCTCTCTGCCTCTCTGCAGGATTTACAAGATGGGATTAAGATGCAATCTCCAAGATACTGGTGAGATAGCAGGCAACCACCAAGACATGCATTACAGCCAGCATAAATGACCTTACCAAATCTAATACTAACCAGAAAATAATCTCGGAAGAACTCGGGTAGCTCCATGCTGATGATGTCATTATCCAGAGGGAGGAGGGAGAAGGACCACTCATCCCAGGTCACATCTAGAGGGTCAGAGATATTGTTTGGATGCCTATTCTCTTATCTGCCTTTCACAATCTGAGTGAATAGCCACAGTTTGAGTCTACAGGAAGAGAGACCAGCAGAATCATCACCTCCCATCTATTTCCAAGCCCCTTCTCCCTGTACTTTTGGGCTGAACAGCAGCATCCAGCTGTGATGCACTGGGCCCAGTTCTTGAGACTTACCACCATAGATCCCTTCCTCCTCCAACACCAACTCACAAGTGTAGAACTGCAGAAGAAGACAGCCAACTTCAGTTAACCATGAACGTGCCATACTTGGAAGCCTCAAGGACTTTAAGGGCTTCGTAATTTTTCCTGGCACAAACCTCCTTTACCAGTTGAGGCTCAATAATCCAGGCAAGGATAACTACAAGGGTGGTGTGTGGTGCCATCTTCAAGACAGTCAGAGCATTTCTGACCAGTACCACATAAGGCCTTAACCTGAAGGTAGTTCCTGGAATCTCATGTTTTTCTGAATTTGGGGCTGTAATAGTGCAGGTTTTAAGGCAGAGGTGGGGAACTCTGCCCCCTTTTTGACTTGTGGACTTAAACTCCCAGAATTCCTGAGCCAGCATGGGAGTTGAAGTTCATAAGTCATAAAAGGGCCATAATTCCCCATCTGTTTTGAGGAAACATAGAAAGGAAAAGCTATCCCATCTTTCCTGGGCATCACAACAGCCTCTGAAACGCTCATATACGCATGCAACCTCAGAGAAGCCCCTGTACCAATGTCACTGGAATCCCAGGCAGAACTGACAAACTGAACTGGGGGGTCGAGGATAAACCAGCACAGGTTGAAACCTCTCTTTCCATCTCAACAAATAGAGGTGGGGAAGAAAAGTTTTTCCAAGTGGGCAATGTTTCTGTTATTCTGCAAGTTTCTCACAAAAAGTTGATGCTCTAATTCGAAATACCCACTTGATGGGCCAGAGGTTTTGGGGACAGGAAACCGAAACCACATCTGCCCCCAACCCTTAGGTAATCTGCCCTGGAATGGGATAGGGGGTTTCTGCTAGGAGGTAGCAGGAGTCTGTTGTACTTAAATGTGAGCTGGCATGCTGACCAATAGGAAGCTCTACGAAACTCAAGCCCATGGTGACCTCCCACCCCTCCTGGGAAGACTTTCACGGGTACACCAGGGTACCCAACTCTTGTGGCCACCACCACCACCACCGAGCCTCACCTTCTGTGGGCTGAAGATGATCTTGTACTTGCGCATCCGACCCACCGCTTTGTCAGAGTTGATCAATTCTGGAAGGAGCACCGAGTCAGCTGCGCCTTCATGGGACCCCTCCACCCTCCCAGGAGGCACTCCCTGCCACTCACCCGCCACCAGCCGGACACTTGCAAGGCGTGGACGGAGCAGGAAGCATAACCTGGAGGGAAGGGCAGGCTGCGGTCAAGGGGACACGGGTGGAGTGCCTCCCGGCTTCCCCCCCCCAGCCCACTCACTGGTCACTGGAACTGTGCGCCGGTTTCTTCTCCAGCTTGTAGAGCTTGTGCACGTCGTGCTGCTGCGCGGAGAGACAGACACGATCGGATGCAGGAGAGAACAAAGGAGGCGCCCACCGTGGATTAGAATGCGCAGAGGTGGCCGGCACTCTCACATTTGCGAACCGGTAGCGAAGGTAAGCGAATACCACTACTGACCCCCACCCTCTGTAACACAAGGAGCCGCACCAGCCTTGCTTCTCCTCCCTCCATTAGTTGGAGCTGACCTGAGTTGCAAGCCAAGCTGTCTTTGCAAAGCTCCCTAGAGGCGCCCCTCTCTCCCTTCCTGGTCCCTCCTAACACAATCTCACCCGTGTCCTCCCCCAGTGGCTCTCCAGGCTGCTACTCCCTCTGCCCCTCCCCCCCAGTCCTGGTGATGCTTTTGCACCACGTGCTGCCCCGCCCCCCCCCCTGCAATCACCCACCACCATCGCATCTGCCTGCCGCCCGACTGGCTGCGGGCAGTCAAAGGCCGCCTGGGCAAACGGGCAGGGACGGAGGCTGGTTGTAAATGGGCTGCAGGCCTAAAGGTCGCAGAGCGGCCCCCCCCCCCGGACCCACCTTCAGGATGGAGACGTTGGCGATGCGGTCCAGCGGGCTCATCAGGTCGGCCTCCAGGAAAAGGTCCTTCTTGCCGGGCAGCTGCGGAACCGAGAACCGGGTCAGGGCCGCCCCTCACGCCCCGCCCCCGCCCGCGCCCCCGCCCGCGCCCACCTGCTCGAGGAGGTAGACCAGCTGGTCCCGCGCCAAACGCTTCAGCAGGCCGAAGTCCGGCAGGTCGGGGGGGCCCCGGGAGGCCATGGCGCTCCGCCGCGACGGTTCCGGCCTAGCGCGCGGCGCCCCCGGCGGCCAGCAGTTCCCACAGGGGCTCCTCCAGGGCCGGGCAGCTCCCGCGGAGGGCGTCGGCCACGCGCGCGGCCCAGGAGAGGTACTCGCGCACGCGCTGCTCAGACCAGCCCTCGGGCGCGCGCCGGCGCAGGTCGCGCAGGTTGTGCAGCTTGTCGGCCAAGGCCACCAGCCGCGCGCCCGCGCTGAGCCCCGCCGCGCGCTCCACCTGCAGCCGCTTCCGCTCGGCCCGGGGCAGCGCCTTGTCGTCGGTCAGCTCCTCCACCAGGCGCCGCACCTCCGGCCCGAAGCGCTGCTCGAGCTCCGCGAAGGTGGCGTCCGTGTCCTCCACCGTGTCGTGCAGCAGCGCGGCCTGCGGGGCGAGGGAGGCTCAGCGTCTGCCGGGACCGCCCTCGCTTTCCGCCGCCGCCGCCGCCGCCCGGCTGGCTCACCTGCAGCACCGCCACGTCCGTCACGCCGGCCTCCCGCGCCAGGATCTGCGCCACGCCTGCGGGAGACGGGAGGGGGGGAGGAACGGAGAGGCGGCGTTACCCGCCTCGCGCCGCCCGCCTCGCGCCGCCCGCCTCGCCGCCCGCCTCGCGCCGCCCGCCTCGCGCCGCCCGCCTCGCGCCGCCCGCCTCGCGCCGCCCGCCTCGCGCCGCCCGCCTCGCGCCGCCCGCCTCGCGCCGCCCGCCTCGCGCCGCCCGCCTCGCGCCGCCCGCCTCGCGCCGCCCGCCTCGCGCCGCCCGCCTCGCCGCCCGGCTGGCTCACCTGCAGCACCGCCACGTCCGTCACGCCGGCCTCCCGCGCCAGGATCTGCGCCACGCCTGCGGGAGACGGGAGGGGAGGAACGGAGAGGCGGCGTTACCCGCCTCGCGCCGCCCGCCTCGCCGCCCGGCTGGCTCACCTGCAGCACCGCCACGTCCGTCACGCCGGCCTCCCGCGCCAGGATCTGCGCCACGCCTGCGGGAGACGGGAGGGGGGGAGGAACGGAGAGGCGGCGTTACCCGCCTCGCGCCGCCCGCCTCGCGCCGCCCGCCTCGCGCCGCCCGCCTCGCCGCCCGGCTGGCTCACCTGCAGCACCGCCACGTCCGTCACGCCGGCCTCCCGCGCCAGGATCTGCGCCACGCCTGCGGGAGACGGGAGGGGGGGAGGAACGGAGAGGCGGCGTTACCCGCCTCGCGCCGCCCGCCTCGCGCCGCCCGCCTCGCCGCCCGGCCTCCTCACCGATGGGGTGGTTGATGTAGGGCGTCCGCTCCGGGTCCTTGCGCCGCTGCGCCGAGTGCTTGCGGGCCGCGAAATCGACGGCGTCCAGCAGCCGCGCTGCCTCGCTGCCGCTCATGGCCTGGCGAGGGGCCGCCAACCGCCTCCAGCCGCCGTCACGGGCTGCCGAGGGGCCTTCGGGGCCGCGCACCGCCTCGCGGAAGCCCGGAAGCCTTTCGCCGGAAGCGGCCCCTGCCTCCCGGCGCAGTTCCTGAGGGATGAAGGCCGCCCTGGGCAGAGAGCGGAGCTTTTGCTCCCTTTTATTTCGGCCGGTTGCCTCTCAGCCCAGCCGCCTCCCAGGGTGGTGGTTGGTGGTGGTTGAAGGGAGAATAGGAAGATTATGTAAAGTAGCCAGATGCGGGGTAATAATTGTCCCTTTCCCCACCGCGGCAGCTTTTTTTAAAAAAGTTTTTTATTTTAAACACATTAAAACAAGACACAAACATACACCGTTTATATACATATCACTTTTTTTATCAGCTCATTCGAAGTGGTCCTTTCTACTATTTACACATGTTTTAACTTTGTCTTAATCTACTTTTATTATCTGCCTTCCTTTATTTCGTCTACATCTCTCGTTTATTCCTCTTTCTCGTTTTTCCCATTTTCCAACTGGAAGGGAATAGATGTACCGAAATACTAGAATATATATGTAAATGATGCCTTTGTATACCTGCACGATGCAAATATTTGTTTCCTGTGACACTGACATATATATTATGCCTTTTGTAGTTATATCACAAACATGCCACATGGACTATTATTGTTATTGAGGTCTCTTGTGAAAATATCTGGCATTTGTCAAATTATATGTCCCACCATTTGATCAGAGCCTTACCTCTCCCCATCCTGCCTAAGAACTATCTCATCTTTGATCTTTTGAGTTCCCTCCACTCCAGGGGATCAAGTGACAAATTAGGAAGACAAAAGGAGGAAAAGATAGATATATCTTTTGAAGGAGAGGGGAATTGAGAGTGTGATTATGTGTGGAGTGACTAGAGATTATAATTTAAGATTTATTTTGGGTTATAATTGTTAGTTTTGATACCCTGCATTTTGTTCTGCGAAGTGGGGGGGGTAAGGGGAGGGAATTGGGGGGTAGAGGGTAGAGGATGGAGTGATGGTTAATGTACAGGGATTATTGAAGATATATAAATATAATTAATGTAGGGTCGGGTCTGCCCAACTACCATTTTAGAATGGTGGGGAGGGAGAAAGGAGGAGAGAGTAGGAGGTAGGAAAGAGGAGAAGAGGGAGAAGAGGAAGGAAGAGGGGTAGAAGAAGGAGAAGGAAGGTGTACGCTGGAGGGAGGAGAGGATGTAGATAAGAGAAGGGGAGGAAGGCCTGGAAAGTAGAAGAAGGTAGAATAGGGAAGAGAGTTAAAAGGAGGGGGTGATGACTGGGCAAGCCCGACTAATTGTATATGACTGTACATTGGATGAATTGTTGGATATAAATGTAAAAATAAAAAAAATTTAATAAAAAAAAGAGGAAAAGATAATGGAAAATAAACACTGCAGGAAGATGTAAATCTAGAGTTAGATCACACTTCTGACTTTTACAATGTAGTTAGATTATATGACTAGAGTAATTAGAATATTACAAAGACCTTTTTTGGTATAAGAGAGGACATTGCTTTGTCTCAGGTTTGTAGTTCTTCCCTGCATGTATCTTGTATGTGTTTGGAACAGCTAACCATTTAAGCTTAATCAAGATTAAATGCTATTTTACTCAAGCCTCTGTTTAAGTTTCTTGTTTGGCATTTATGAGCTTAAAAATATTAATATTGGACCTTACACAACCATTCATACCATCTACACCACACTTTATAATATTCTGTATCCTCTTTCTCCTTGAGTTCTTTTGTTAGTTTGTCTATCTCTGCGCACTTTAAATTTTTTTTAATTAAGTCTTCTTCTGTTGGTGGGTTCGCCTTCTTCCAATTTTGCACACAGACTATGCGGGCTGCTGTTTATATGTGTAATGTTAAATGAAGGGTTTGTGAAAGGCAAACATTGTGAAAGGCAAACATTTTGTTATTCATCATGTATGCATTTTGGAATGCGGGTAGCGCTCTTATCTTGGATGGCAAACCTCATTTAAGCAGCGTTCCCAGCATATACAAGAATACAGGATGAAACAAAGTTGTAGCCCTGAAACACTGCTGCATTGGCTTTCTAGCATGAACACGTATTCTCACGAAAAGCCAATGATGTAATAACTAACCAATTATTGTGCCTTGGAGACCAATTAACCAATAATGAAGTAACACGTATGTGAGACATGAGAAACTGAGAAACTATATAAACTTTGTCTGATGCTCAGTAAAGTGCTGTTGATTCTAATGCTGTTGATTCTGGACATTGTTTGTTGTAAAGTCTTCTCAATCATCTTCAGCGTCCTGGCCCATGCAACATTTGGCGCCCGGAACAGGGACCCCTTACTTCGTCCAGCGAGGACAGGTGCACCTTCAGCCTTCGGGCTTCTCAACCTTTCGAGGTTTCTGTAAATATGGGGTGCTCGCTTTCACATGAGCAGAGAAAGCATGCAAATGAGTTGACTTATCTAGTTAAAAGATCAGGTTTAGTTGGTTCACAGAAAGCTCTTTTTCGGCTGGTACGAGAAATTTCTTTAAGATGTTCATGGTATCCTAAAAACGGTTCTTTAAAATTGTCGGAGTGGGAAAAAATTGGTGAAGCTTTGCATTCTGAGCCAAGGGCAGAGATAGAAATTTTGCATGCTTGGCATTTGTGCAGGCATGCTGTGGAAACATTTGGCCATGAGGAAGTTTCTCTTTTATCTATTCTATTTGCTGCCTTCTGCACCTCCTGATACTGGACAAAAACCTCCCCCTGACATCGTTCCACAATCTTCTTTTCAAAAGATGGTGGAAAATTGTAAGAAAGATGCTGCTATTTCTGGGGAAGAGTTAGCTGAATTGTTACCTGTGTGCCCAGTGCAATATCATCCAGGACCGCAAGCTGGACAACAGATAGCAGAATGGGAAGGTTTGCCATATCAAATTTTACATGAGTTGAAAAAAGCTATTACTGATTATGGAGTTAGTGGAAATTTTACAAGGGGTTTGTTAGAAGGCATTAAGTTTTCGCTCGGAAACTTGCCAATGGAGAAAACAAAGCGTGCCTTTCCCGTAACCCTATCTTCTCCTCCTCCTCCTCCCTCTCTTGTGCAGCCCTAGCCACAACCAATAGTGCTGGGATTGATTTAGTTACTCAGGAAGATTTGGATTTTAAATTTCCCTTAGAAGTTAAACTTGTTCCTTCACAGTTTTCTGGTCCTATTCCCTCTGGACTAGTTGGTCTTATTATACCACGTTCTTCTGCTCATAAATTGGGATGTTTTGTGGTTCCAGGAGTTATTGATTCTGATTATACTGGAGTTATTCTGATGCAAATTTGGGCTAATATTCCACAACTTCTCTCTAAAGGCTCTTCTGTGGCACAACTTCTTTTTCTTCCATATGAGGTTCCTGCTTCTGGCACAGGGCATTGTGGTGATTTTGGTTTTGGGTCTACTTCTCTTTCTATAGGGATATTCATACTAATATATGGGGACAGGGACCTT
The DNA here is from genome assembly GCF_028640845.1 of Ahaetulla prasina. NCBI lineage: Eukaryota > Metazoa > Chordata > Lepidosauria > Squamata > Colubridae > Ahaetulla > Ahaetulla prasina. The sequence goes on along the minus strand of NC_080551.1, from coordinate 143,009 downwards.
CTTTCTCTTCTCAACACTCATCTGGTTTTAGACAATGGCATTTCCTCTTAAATGGATTTGTTTTACACCTGTTTGGATTGAGCAATGGCCTTTATCATCTGAAAAATTGATTGCTCTTCATTCCTTAGTACAGGAGCAATTGGATGCTGGCCATATTGAGCCTTCCAATATCCGTGGAATACTCCTGTTTTTGTTATAAAAAAAGAAAAGTGGAAAATGGAGATTTTTACATGATCTTCACTAGAAAAAATTGACTGCCATTGTGGCCAGCAGGGGTCTCTATATAGCTCCTGAAAAAGGCAAAATTGTTAGACATAATTAATTGGGCCCGTCCATATTTTCAAATCTCTACAGGAGAAATGATACCTCTCTTCTCTTTGTTAAAAGGTTCCAAGCATCCTGGAGACTTGGTGTTTCTCACCACTTTGCAGAAGAATTGTTTACAAAAAATTCTAACTAAACTTAAACTGCGATATGTTGATAGAATAGCTTCTACAGCTAAGGGATTATGGTTAGCAATAATTCCAACGTCACCTCTACCTACTGCTTGTCTTTATTCTCTCTTTACTGAAAAGGCAATTCACATTCATGAATGGTTAAATTTATCTGTTTCTCCTCCGAGAAACATTTTTCCTTATCAGTCAGCTTTAGAAGAATTAATCATGAAGGCAAGGCGACGAGCTTTACAACTAACAGGCCAAGACTTAGAAGGTATTGCTTTCACTCGTACTAAACTTGAACATGAACATTTAATGCCTATCTCTGATTCATATCAGATTGCTTTTTCTCAATATCTTGGTGATATTAGCTATTCTTTGCCTAAAGATCCTCGCATAGTCATTATAAATACATTAAATCTTTCTTTTTCTTCTATTTTTATTCGTTCTCCTCTTCCTGAAACTTTAACAGTTTTCACAGATGGATCACCTACTCGAGATGTTGTAGTTTGGACAGATGGTCAACAATGGTTTTCTAAATACACTTCAATTCAAACATCTGCTCAACGTTCTGAGTTGGCTGCTGTCATTTTGGCTTTAAGATTATTTTCTGACCAATCTCTTAACTTAATTGTTGATTCACAATATGTATTTCTTACAATGCAGTCTCTTCCTTATGCTTATTGTTCAGCTTCTCTTGATGTCAATCTCTTATCTTTATTTTTATCTTTAAAACATATTTTGGAAGAACGTGTTTTTCCTTTATATGTTGAACACATTAGAAGCCATACTCCTTTTCAGAATTCTTTGACAGAAGGAAATCAACGGGCTGATGAAGCTCTGAAAGATATTGCAATACTATTTTCTGATCCTGTTGCTAGTCATTCATATTTTCATCAAAATGCTAAGTCTTTGGTTAAACAATTTCATATTCCTTTTTCTCAGGCTCGTGATATTGTTCGAGGATGTACTTCTTGTCAACAATTTGCTGTTCCTTTTCCTATGGGAGTAAATCCTTGTGGAACAAAAGCTAATCAAATTTGGCAAATGGATGTCACACAATTTCCTAATTTTAAGCCATACACTTATTTGCATGCATCCATTGACACATATTCTCACTTTTTGTGGGTTACTGCTTCTAGACATGAGCGCACTTCTGATGCAGTATCTCATTGTCTTTCTGCTTTTTCTGCAATGGGCCGACCGACTCAACTGAAAACAGACAACGGTCCGGCATACACTAGTAAGGACTTTGTTTCCTTTTATCAACAATGGAATATTAAGTTGACTCATGGAATTCCTTACAATTCTCAAGGGCAAGTTATAATTGAGCGAGCTCATTGAACATTTAAAGCTACATTAACTAAATTACTGAAAACTGAATCTGGTCCATACAATCTGCGAAAGGTTCAAAATTTGATCTCTATTGCTCTTTATGCTTGGAATTGCTTAACCTTTTTAGATTCCTTTTCAGAATTTCAGAGTCTTCACAATCCTATTCCAAACTTCAATCCGAATCTCAAAACGGAGACTCGTCTTCCCAGGTCGCCACACCTCCTGCCATGACTTGGAGTCAAGTTAAAGCTACAACCTATGACGCTCAACAACAACTGAAGAAAGCTTCTTTACCACAAACTCCAGAAAATCTTGTAACTGCAGTCTTTGCTGTTATAACTGCTAATTCTGTTACTATTCTTTTGTGTTGTTTTCTTTGTTTTCCTCCTCCTGTTTCTACTATTTCTGAAACAACTCCTGCTTTTTCCCTCAGTCATAACCTTTGGATTCGTCATGCTCAATATATGTTTTTAATTCATGGTCATAACATAACTTTATATTATGAACCTCCTATGGCTCTTGGTCAAGTTGCTTTTATTCCTAATCTAATTACCTCTTCTACCTTTATTGTTTCACAACTTCAACATATTTCTTCTTCTTGGTTATTTTCTAAACTTCCAAGTCAATTGAATTTTGTCAAATGGAATTATCTTCGTATTAATCAGTTTATGCGAGGTTTATGTTTTTGTTGTTATGCTAAACAAACTTGGCTTAATAACCGGTCTGATTACCCAAAAGCAAAACGTATTTTAAATAACTTGGGAAATTATAGTCATGTACTCAAAAATATTGGTTATGGGGTAATATTAACAAAACATCACAAGGTCCTAATATTGTGCCTGATATGTATCCTGATAATTTTCCTCTTTTTGAAGCCAAAGATTCTTTTAATGTTGGATCAATTTGCGCTGGCTGGCAGTTAAAAGATCCTACTATGTGGTTCTTCTTTGATAAATATGCAACAAATGTACACCCTCAGAACTATCAGTGTGCTGCAATTGGATATTTGTCTTTACCAGTACAAATAGGTGTTCCTGGTTGATTATCATCTCGCAGGAAGCGTGCAGCCTTGGGACTAGCATGTTCTGATGAAGTCATCATGGACACTCAACTTTCTGCATTGTCTACCTATGGACGTGCAATTACTGGAGCAATAACTGGAGTCATTACCTTGGGATCATATCCAGGAATAATTGCTCAAGAAAATAGACATTCTATTTTAGGACTTACATGTCGTTTAGAAAAATCAATCAATGCTACTGCTGCAATCAGTAGAGATTTACAGAATGAGATTGAAGAGTTAAATCAAGATATGCTTCAACAACGTTTTGCTATAGACTATTGGCTCATCAAGGTGGATTTTGTACTTTGGTTGGTCAGCGTGCTTGTGCTGTGCATTTTCATTCACTTAATAAAACTATTGAGGAGGAACTGGCTAATTTACAGGCTTCCATAAAAGATAATGTTCATGAAAAGTTTTCTCCTTTTGATTGGTTAACTAATTGGTTACCTGATTTTTCTTGGCTAAAACTATTGTTTTTCTATGGTTTGATTGTATTTGTTTTTCTTATAAGTTGTGGTTGTTTTATGCAATGCATTCCTTCATTTTGTGCTCTTTTCCTTAAGCCTTCTCCAATTACTTTGCATCCAATTCAATTACGTGCTATTGAAAAGTCTCTCTTTTCTTCATTAAAAACAAAAAGCGAGGAAATGAAGGGTTTGTGAAAGGCAAACATTGTGAAAGGCAAACATTTTGTTATTCATCATGTATGCATTTTGGAATGCGGGTAGCGCTCTTATCTTGGATGGCAAACCTCATTTAAGCAGCGTTCCCAGCATATACAAGAATACAGGATGAAACAAAGTTGTAGCCCTGAAACACTGTTGCATTGGCTTTCTAGCATGAACACGTATTCTCACGAAAAGCCAATGATGTAATTACTAACCAATTATTGTGCCTTGGAGACCAATTAACCAATAATGAAGTAACACGTATGTTAGGTGAGACATGAGAAACTGAGAAACTATATAAATTTTGTCTGATGCTCAGTAAAGTGCTGTTGATTCTAATGCTGTTGATTCTGGACATTGTTTGTTGTAAAGTCTTCTCAATCATCTTCAGCCTCCTGGCCCATGCAACAGTTAAATATTGTATTTCCTTTGTATAATTTCCTATGGGGATCCCTAGTAAAAATTGCTCTGGCTTTCTCTTTATTGATTTCTGCGTTATCTCTTCTATCCACTTTTTAACTTTGGCCCAGAATTGCTTTGCCGTTGGGCAAGTCCACCAGAGATGGTAATATGTTCCATAGTTACTCTTACATTTTCAGCATTTCGGTGAATTACTAGGGAACATCTTTGCTATTCTAGCTGGCGGAAGATGCCATCTATGGAACATTTTCATCTGGTTTTCCTTGTATGCTGTTGATATTGTTAATTTCATATTTATTCTCCACATCTTTTCCCACTTCTCTAATTCTACTGTGTGATTGAAGTTCCATACTATGCCCATTTAATCATAGTTTCCTTCACTATTTCCTCTTCCATTTTATACCGTAACAGGAATTTATATATTTTACTAATTAATTTTTGTTCCCTCCCGTGTATAATTTTATCCAATTCGTTTTGCTCCAATAGTATCTGATTAGTCTTTGTATCTTCTATATATTTTGATCTGATTTGTAAAAATGTCCACCATTCGACTTCCGTATTCAAATCCTGTTCCAATTCTTGTTTTGTTTTTAATTTTCCCAATTTAATATATCCCTGTATCTAATTATTTTAGACCAATCTATTAAATCTGGATGCATTAATGTTTCATTGGGCGAAATCCAAAACCATATTCTCATGTAATGTTGCTTTTTGATTTTGTTCCAGATTAATAATAGTGAGTTCCTAATTATATGTCTTCTAAAGTACCCATGAGTTTTATGCTTTTCACCCCATAAGAATGCATGTGTCAGCCTCCGCTTTAATTAAGTGTATTTCTCCTACTAGACTGCTTTACTGTTTTATTACCTTGTTAAAAGTTTGCTTTACTGAGTGTCTTACATGATTTATGGAGGGGGGGGGAGGTTTTTACTGTTCCCAGCGTTCGGCTGACATTGCATGTGTGGGGGAGGGAGATAGCCTTTTAAATAGACGTTTGAACTGTTTTGGCGCGTGAATATAACGGCAGCTGCTTGCTTCACATTCCATCCAGAAGATTGACAGAGGGAGAATATCGGAAGTGAAACTACATGTGGCCAAGGAGGAAGACGACATTGGATTATTACTGTATGACCTCTAGTAGGGGGAGGGTTCAGGAGAGGATATGGCTCTCTGGTTTTGATTTACTTCCAGTTCTGGCTTTGCTTGTATTGCATACAGACTTGTTTAGTAAAAATTACCAATTTCTTCAAAATGAGTTGGGTCTTTATTTTCTTAAACACTGATCTGAGGCAGGTTGACAGCATGCCATCCTATTGGTAAATCATGGCCTTGTTAACATTCTTTTATTTCCCAACTCCATCCATTCCTTTAACCATGTTAGGTGTGCTGCTTGGTAATAAGTCTCCCAATCCGGGAAGGCTACTCCTCTATCCCTGGTATCTTGTAAAGTTTTTAATCTAATTCTAGGCTTTCTCATATAAATTTTGAAATCAATCTGTTTAATAAATAAAAAAAGCTTTTTTCTATTCTTATCGGTATAACCTGGAAGAGGAACAGACTTTTGGGGAGGATGTTCATTTTTATTGCCGCCACTCTTCCCATCCATGAAATTTGTAGATTTTTCCAATTTTCCAGATCTTTTCCAATTTGCAGTATTAATTTATCATAATTGTCCTTTTTGATTGAGGAACCTCTTGCTGTTAGCCAAATCCCTAGATATATTTTTTTTGTTATCTGAATATTCATACTATTTTCTCTTAGTTTCTTGTTAGCAATTTAGATTTTTTAAAATTAATTTTTAAAACTGCCAGTGTGCAAAATTCTTCTACTTTTTTAATCACTTTGGGGGCTGATTTTAGAGGTTCCTCAATTATAAAAACCATATCATCTGCAAAGCTTGAAATTTATACTCTTCATTTTTTATCTTCAATCCTTTTATCTCTCGATCTTCCCTAATTTTTTTTTAAGAGTGGCTCCAATGATAATATAAAGAGAAGCAGGGAAAGTGGGCATTCTTGTCTCACATCTTTTGTTATTTCAAATCTAACTGTCATATCTTCTGTCATATCTTCAAATCTAACTGTCATATCCCTTGTAGTTTGTTTTGAATATATTTTTTCAATCATTTTTTCAAATTTTGATCTGAATTCCATTTTTTTTAATTTGTTCATAAATCTCCAATTCAAATTATCAAAGGCTTTTTGGGCATCAAGAAAAACCAGTGAAACTTGTTTCTCTGGATGCACTTCATAAAACTCTAATATATCAATTATAGTCCGTGTATTGTTTTTAGTTTGTCGACCAGGCAAAACCCCTTTTTGATCTGAAAGTATACAGGTGAAACTCAAAAAAATAGAATATCGTGCAGAAGTTCATTTATTTCAGTAATGCAACTTAAAAGGTGAAACTAATATATGAGATAGACTCATTACATGCAAAGCAAGATAGTTCATGTCTTGATTTGTCATAATTTTGATGATTATGGCTGACAGCTCATGAAAACCCCAAATTCACAATCTCAGAAAATTAGAATATTGTGAAAAGATTCAATATTCTAGGCTCAAAGTGTCCCACTCTAATCAGCTAATTAAGCCATAACACCTGCAAAGGGTTCCTGAGCCTTTAAATGGTCTCCCAGTCTGGTTCAGTAGGAATCACAATCATGGGAAAAACTGCTGACCTGACAGTTGTGCAGAAAACCACCATTGACACCCTCCATAAGGAGGGAAAGCCTCAAAAGGTAATTGCAAAAGAAGTTGGATGTTCTCAAAGGGCTGTATCAAAGCACATTACTAGAAAGTCATGTGGAAGGGAAAAGTGTGGAAGAAAAAGGTGCACAAGCAGCAGGGATGACCGCAGCCTGGAGAGGATTGTCGGGAAAAGGCCATTCAAAAGTGTTGGGGACTTTCACAAGGAGTGGACTGAGGCTGGAGTCAGTGCATCAAGAGCCACCACACACACAGACGGATCCTGGACATGGCTTCAAATGTTGTATTCCTCTTGTCAAGCCGCCCCTGAACAACAAACAACGTCTGAAGCGTCTTACCTGGGCTAAAGAAAAAAAACTGATCTGTTGCTCAGTGGTCCAAAGTCCTCTTTTCTGATGAGAGCAACTTTTGCATCTCATTTGGAAACCAAGGACCCAGAGTCTGGAGGAAGAAAGGAGAGGCTCACACTGCAAGATGCTTGAAGTCCAGTGTGAAGTTTCTACAGTCTGTGTTGATTTGGGGAGCCATGTCATTTGCTGGTGTTGATCCACTGTGCTTCATTAAGTCCGGGGTTGACTTCCAGTTTGGCTCCATAGGTGATGGCGACGATCGTTATGATCGCCAACCTCTGGATTATGTGGAATCGCTAGGACAGCGTAAATCTGCCATCCAGCGGTTCGGAAAACTCCCTCTTTGGGAGAAGAAGAGGAGATGAGCTGCAGGGTAGAGGTAGAACTTCCCTAAAACCCCTGAGAAAAGGGGTTTGAAGGGTTAAGTTCCCTTCAGCAACCCAAAGTGCTCCAGATCCGAGGATTTTTCTGCTTTGGCGGATTCAATCACCACGACCAAACTCCGAGATCTATTTTGGTCAATAAAGGATTATACCAGACAGAACGAAAGTGGGACAACCTCACGCAAGTAACTAACTTCGCCAACTTCCTGACCTTCGAACCTTCCGCTGCGAGCTTAAGACACATCTATTTATCTGCGCAGGACTGGACTAGATTTTTTAAATTTTAAATGTTTAAATTTTAAATTTGGTTTTAAATGGGGTTTTATTATTGATATCTTTATTTTAAATATTCGGCCTATGTAATAAGTTTTTTAAGTTAATGTTTTACTTTGTATGTATGTATGTTTTTAATATGGCTGTAAACCGCCCTGAGTCCCTAGGGAGATAGGGTGGCATAAAAGTATGAATAATAAATAAATAAATAAATAAATGAATGAATAAATAATCCAATTCCCCATTACTTTGTATCAAGCTTGAAAAATAGCAAGAAAATGGTGGTGAGTTGTTAACAAGTTAACGAGTGGAAGGTGAAAGTGACAGAACTTTTGCTGCTTGCCGTCTGCCGCTGATAGAAATTGCATGCTGTTTTTTACTTTTATTCCTTGCTGCCTGCTGATTGAATCTATGGGAGATTTTTAAAAGACTGTGTTTTCAGGAGGTTAAGAAGATTTAAAGTGAATATTAAGTTTGGAAGAAAAAAAACTTTATAGAAAATGGCAGCTAAACAATTAAAGACAACTGTAACAAAGAGCTCTGGAATCTCTTCAGCTGGCACCTCTCCAGCCCATACAGCAGATACTAAAACATTGAACTTGGAGGCGTTACATTTGATAATTTGAAGGATTTTATATAACATAACATAACATAACATAACATAACATAACATAACATAACATAACATAACATAACATCAGAGTTGGAAGGGACCTTGGAGGCCTTCTAGTCCAACCCCCTGCCCAGGCAGGAAACCCTACACCATCTCAGTCAGATGGTTATCCAACATTTTCTTAAAAATTTCCAGTGTTGGAGCATTCACAACTTCTGAAGGCAAGTCGTTCCACTTATTAATTGTTCTAACTGTCAGGAAATTTCTCCTTAGTTTTAAGTTGCTTCTTTCTTTGATCAGTTTCCACCCATTGCTTCTTGTTCTACCCTCAGGTGCTTTGGAGAACAGCCCGACTCCCTCTTCTTTGTGGCAGCCCCTAAGATATTGGAACACAGCTATCATGTCTCCCCTAGTCCTTCTTTTTGTTAAACTAGACATACCCAGTTCCTGCAACCGTTCTTCATATGTTTTATCCCCTAATCATCTTTGTTGCTCTTCTCTGCACTCTTTCTAGAGTCTCAACATCTTTTTTACATCGTGGCGATCAAAACTGGATGCAATATTCCAAGTGTGGCCTTACCAAGGCATTATAAAGTGGTACTAATACTTCACGTGATCTTGATTCTATCCCTCTGTTTATGCAGCCCAGAACTGTGTTGGCTTTTTTAACAGCTGCTGCACACTGCTGGCTCATATCTAAATGGTTATCCACTAGGACTCCAAGATCCCTCTCACAGGTACTACTATTGACAAAGGTACCACATATACGGTATTGGTGCATTTTGTTTTTTTGGCCTAAATGTAGAACCTTACTTTTTTCACTATAATATAATATATAATATAAGAAAAAGTCAAAGTAATAACAGATGAGATGTCTGAAATGAAAGAGCAGATATTAGAAATTCAAGTGGGAAATAAAGAAGTTAAGGAAGGATTTATGATTGCAGTACCAAGTTTGGCAACAAACGTGATTTTATTAGAAGAGGAAGTTGAGGAAATCAAGCAATTTAATTCAAAATTAGAAAATAAAATGGATGAATTTCAAAGTAAAATGGATAAAACAGATGATGAAATAGTTTTGATACAATATAGGAATATGGAATTTGCTTTAAGAAACCGTGGTCTAAAGGAAAATAAACAAGAGAACTTAAAGGAAATTTTTTCTGAAGCATTTGCTGAGATATTAGCAGCCCGTCCAGCAGATGTGGCTTATCAAATTGACAAAATATATTGTGTGAACTCTTGGAGAGCAAGGCAAAAAAAGTTGCCAAGGGATGTTGTTATCTACTTTACAAGCAGAACAGTGAGAAATCAGATTTTGCAAGGGGGAGAAGATTCATGTTGCTGGTCAAGAATATTTTAATATTAAAGGAAATTCCACCAAAAATGTTAAGGGCTAGGAAGGAATTTGCCTTCCTGGTGAATGAAAAAACGTCAGATTGAATATAGATGGGATATTCCAATTGGTATAATAGTATATTATGCAGGGAAAGCACATCGTCTCAATACAGTTGGAAAAGCAAGAGAATTTAAGGAAATTTTTTCTGAAGCATTTGCTGAGATATTAGCAGCCCGTCCAGCAGATGTGGCTTATCAAATTGACAAAATATATTGTGTGAACTCTTGGAGAGCAAGGCAAAAAAAGTTGCCAAGGGATGTTGTTATCTACTTTACAAGCAGAACAGTGAGAAATCAGATTTTGCAAGGGGGAGAAGATTCATGTTGCTGGTCAAGAATATTTTAATATTAAAGGAAATTCCACCAAAAATGTTAAGGGCTAGGAAGGAATTTGCCTTCCTGGTGAATGAAAAAACGTCAGATTGAATATAGATGGGATATTCCAATTGGTATAATAGTATATTATGCAGGGAAAGCACATCGTCTCAATACAGTTGGAAAAGCAAGAGAAGTTTATGTTGAGGCATTAAAAGCTGGAAGTCTTCCACCATTGGAAGCTAGAAGAAGGGAGGGTGAAGTGAAGGAAAGAGAAGTGAAGCAGGTACAAGAACAGATTGTGATGAAAGAAGTTTTATTGCAAGTGTTGGAAATACCTACGACGGGTTCAGATCCAAAGGAACAAAGGTTGACAAGAGCTGCTGCTAAACACAAGGAACAAGATGTAAAGGCACAACAACAATTGGCAACTACTACAACGAAAACAGTGGGAGGAGCAAGGCCCAAAGAAAAATGTGATCTGCGGCTGGTGTTCCAAAAGTTTCCTTTTGCTGATAATGGCTATTAAACTATTATCTTGGAAAGTTAATGATTTGAATTCCCCACAGAAGAGAAGAAAAGTATTTCATTATCTGAAACAATTTAAAAATGACATTATCTGTTTACAAGAAACACATATTAAATCTTTAGATCAGAAATATTTGATAAATTCAAAATTAGAAAATAAAATGGATGAATTTCAAAGTAAAATGGAAAAACAGATGATGAAATAGTTTTGATACAATATAGAAATATGGAATTTGCTTTAAGAAACCGTGGTCTAAAGGAAAATAAACAAGAGAACTTAAAGGAAATTCCACCAAAAATGTTAAGGGCTAGGAAGGAATTTGCCTTCCTGGTGAATGAAAAAACGTCAGATTGAATATAGATGGGATATTCCAATTGGTATAATAGTATATTATGCAGGGAAAGCACATCGTCTCAATACAGTTGGAAAAGCAAGAGAAGTTTATGTTGAGGCATTAAAAGCTGGAAGTCTTCCACCATTGGAAGCTAGAAGAAGGGAGGGTGAAGTGAAGGAAAGAGAAGTGAAGCAGGTACAAGAACAGATTGTGATGAAAGAAGTTTTATTGCAAGTGTTGGAAATACCTACGACGGGTTCAGATCCAAAGGAACAAAGGTTGACAAGAGCTGCTGCTAAACACAAGGAACAAGATGTAAAGGCACAACAACAATTGGCAACTACTACAACGAAAACAGTGGGAGGAGCAAGGCCCAAAGAAAATGTGATTTTATTAGAAGAGGAAGTTGAGGAAATCAAGCAATTTAATTCAAAATTAGAAAATAAAATGGATGAATTTCAAAGTAAAATGGAAAAACAGATGATGAAATAGTTTTGATACAATATAGAAATATGGAATTTGCTTTAAGAAACCGTGGTCTAAAGGAAAATAAACAAGAGAACTTAAAGGAAATTCCACCAAAATGTTAAGGGCTAGGAAGGAATTTGCCTTCCTGGTGAATGAAAAAATGAAAGAATTTTTTATTATGAATATGAAAAAAGAGACATCTATAGAGATAGATAAAGCTTATATGAGAAGAATTCTTATACAAATGAATATTAAATATAAAAATAGATTGCAGAAAAAGAAATTGGAAGAGGAAATTAAAAAGAAAGAACAGTTATTGATAAATAGCCCAGGAAATAGTAAAATAAAAGAATCAATAAATATATTAAGAGGTCAGTTTAACATGTTGATGGCAGATCAAGTAGCAATTAACTTACAATATGTAAAACATAATACTTTTAATAATGCTAACAAGCCAGGAAGATGGCTTGCTTATTTAATAAGGAAAAAACAAAAATCTCGAACGATTAATAAAATAGAATATAGGGGTAAAGAAGTGTATCAAAAGAATTTGGTTAAAAAAGCATTCTTAGAGTATTATACAAAGTTATATACTAGGGATATGATTGAGGATACAGAAATAGAAAGGTATTTACAACAACGATATTTGTGAGCTTACAGAAAATCAAAGGGAAGAATTGAATCAATTAATTACTTCAGATGAAATAATGTTAGCAATTAAGCAGCTTAAAGTCAGTAAAGCACCAGGTACAGATGGTTTAACAGCTGTTTATTATAAAAATTTACAAAATGAGATGGTTGAACTACTTAAAGAGCTATTCAATAAAATTCAAATGGGAGGGGATGTTCTCCCTTCATGGAGGACAGCTTTTATTTCGTTAATACCGAAGGAAGATTGAGATGGTATTAAAGCAGAGAATTATACGCCAATATCGGTTTTAAATACTGATTATAAGATACTAGCTAATAGATTAATGCCAGTGATGGCATAGAGCTAAGAAGGGGCTTAGAAATTTTATATTGTTAAGTTTTAAGGAGTTTTTAAGGGGAGGGAGGGTTGGGTTGGGGGGGGGACACCCACCGGGGGCTAGGCTGGTCCCTTCTAAGGTTCGCGGTTTGGAGGTCTTTGAAACGGAGGCAAAGGATGAGGCTAAGACTCAACCATGTATGGGCATTTCCATCGGCACGGTATGAGGGAGAGGCAGATACGGTGGAAGCGGGGGCTCATATCATGTTCGGGGACATGTTTGCTAGTGATCATGCACTCCGGGCCCCCAGACTTTACTCGTTCCCCGAGTGGCTGCATTCCCCGGAACTTGGACCTTCGGCTGATGCTGTGCAATGCCAGGTCCGTTATGAATAAAGCCGCCCTCATAGCCGATCTTATTCAAGAGGGGGGTGCGGACCTGATGGGCATTTCGGAGACCCGGTTGGGCACAGAAGGGGGGGGTTCCCCTTACTGAGATGTGCCCACCAGGCTTCTGTGCATTCCATCAGCTGAGGGCCCAGGGTAGGGGTGGGGGGCTAGCGGTTATTATTAATGAGGGTCTGGAACCGAGGGAGGTCACTGTCCCGCAGAGAGCCGGTTGTGAATCCCTCCTTGTGAAGTGGGGCCACAGGGTGCAGGTGGGCGTGCTGATTACGTACCTGGCTCCTTGCTACGTAACAGCAGCCCTGCCCGAGCTGTTGGAGATGATAGCCAGGACGGCAATTGAGACCCCCAGACTTATGGTTATGGGGGATTTCAACCTGCCGTCGGCAGGCGAATCGTCAACGACAGCTCGGGAGTTCATGGCTTCCATGACGGCCTTGGACCTGACCCAGATAGTTAATGGTCCCACCCACATCGGGGGTAACATTCTGGACTTGATTTTTGTCTCGGGACAGTGGCTTAATGATCTGGAGTTAGGGGATCTAATTATTAAATGCCTGTCATGGTCAGATCATTTACTCCTTCAACTAGACTTTCGAACTGCTGCACCACACTGCAGGGAGACGGAGCCGATTCGATGGTTCCGTCCCAGGCGCCTGATGGACCCAGAGAGGTTTCTGATGGAGCTTGGGCCATTTCCTGGGGAATTAGCCCACGGCTCGGCCGAAGAACTGGTAGTCGCCTGGGAAGAGGCGGCGGCCGGGGCTTTGGACCACGTTGTGCCTTTGCGGCCTCTGACCCGGCGCCGAACTCGACCAGCTCCTTGATATAACGAGCTGAGAGAGATGAAGCGCCAGAAAAGACGCCTAGAAAGTGTTTGGAGGTCCAGCTGCTCCGAATCCAATCGAACACTAGTAAGGTCTTATATTCAGACCTACCTAGTGGCGATAAGAACGGCAAAACGTAACTATTTTTCTGCTCTTATTGCATTGGCAGATAATGTTTAGGGTGACCCGCTCCCTTCTCACGCAGGGGGCTCGAGAGGACCCCTTGCAGGGGCGTGCTGAGGATTTTGTGCAGTATCTGTCCGATAAAATCACTCGAATCCAGGATGGACTGGACGCTGATTGGGTAGATTCAGGCGGGATGACGGGGACGGGTCTTGTGGATATTACCTGGGCTGAGTTTGATCCTGTGACTCTCGAGGACGTGGACAGGTTGTTGGGTAGGCTGAATCCCACCACATGTTTATTGGACCCGTGTCCCTCCTGGTTGGTACTGGCCACACAGGAGGTTACACGAGGCTGGCTCTTGGGAGTTACCAACACTTCTTTGTTGGGGGGCATTTTCCCCACTGCCTTAAAAGAGGCGGTGGTGAGGCCCCTCCTCAAGAAGCCTTTCTGGACCCAGCTGTATTGGCGAACTATCGTCCAGTCTCCAACCTTCGTTTTTTGGCGAAGGTTGTTGAGAGTCTGGTGGCATATCAGCTTCCCCAATACCTGGAGGAAACTGTCTATCTAGACCCGTTCCAGTCTGGCTTCAGACCTGGATACAGCACGGAGACGGCTTTGGTCGCGTTGGTGGATGATCTCTGGAGGGCTCGGGACAGGGGATGTTCCTCTGTCCTGATCCTTTTAGATCTCTCAGCGGCTTTTGATACCATCGACCATGGTATCTTGCTGCGGCAGTTGGAGGGATTGGGGGTGGGAGGCACTGTTTATCGGTGGTTCTCCTCCTATCTCTCGGACCGTTCGCAGATGGAGTTGGCAGGGGGGCAGAGATCGACCTCGAGGTGCCTCACTTGTGGGGTCCACAGTGGTCGGTTCTCTCGCCTCTCCTGTTCAACATCTATATGAAGCCGCTGGGTGAGGTTATCCGTGGTTTCGGGGTGGAGTACCATCTGTACACTGATGATACTCAGCTGTACATCTCCACCCCGAGCCATCCCAATGAAGCCGTCGAGGTGATGGCCCGGTGTCTTGAAGCCATGCGGGTCTGGATGGGGAGGAACAGGCTCCAGCTCAACCCCTCCAAGACAGAGTGGCTGTGGGTGCCGGTTTCCCAGTACAGTCAGCTTACGCCATCGCTGACTGTTGGGGGTGAATTATTGGCCCCCAGGGGGAGGGTGCGCAACTTGGGCTTTTCTTTTTTATAGATTTCTCTCCATGTATCTCTTAAACTTAATTCTGATACCATATTGAAAAATTCTTTAGGTAATATTTTCTTTTTTATATTTTTCAAATTACTGTAGTAATCTCTTTTACTATCAACTATGGCATTGTAATCTCCTATTATGCATACATTTTCTATTTCTTGTTCTATTATTCTATTATGCAATTTTTGTAATATTCCTGTTGCTTTTTATTTGGGACATATACCACTACTAATAAAATTTGTTTATATTCCGTATCTAATTTTGTCATAAAAATTCTCCCCTCATTGTCAGCATAGACTAAGTCTGCTGGTTTCTAAGCCACCACCATAACCACTATACCAAACTGCTCTCAAACTGCCAAAGCCGGCGAAAGAGAGTGAAATAGCAGTTTGGTCTTCTCCATGTGTTGCCATTACAATTCCTGTTACCTTGGGCCACAAATTCATACAGGTATGAATACATACATGCTCAATTTATGACCATACAGCCCAAAATTTCTGTTGCTAAGCAAGACAGTTGTTAAGTAACGTTTGCCCCATTTTATGACATATCTTGCCACAGTTAAGTAAATCTGGCTTCCTCATTGACTTTGTTGTCAGGTTGCAAAAAGTGATGATATGACTTAATTGATCAGATGGTTATAAGTCACTTTTTTCAGTTTTGTAACTTCAGTCACTAAACAAATGGTTGTAAGACAGACTAGTTGTACTACTTTCTGCCTATTGCTTCAGCTTATAAGATTCTCCTGAATGCCAGATATTTCTCCCATCTTTGTGTCATTTACAAAGAAATATTTTCACCAAGTTGCTCATAAAGAGCAGGGATCCAACCCAAAGCTGCCTGTGTCTTGATGCAGAACCTCAAGATGTCACCTCATTGGGACAGTTGGTCAGCCAGCTGTGCATCCACCTAATGAGGGCAAGGCCAGCATTCTGCATTTGCCAGCCTCTGTTAAATTCTTTAGGAGGTTCTGCTGAGGTTAATATGGATATGTCAGCCACACTGAAGCAGCTGGTCGTTGGGCTTGGCAGATACTATTCCTGATTTATTTTATTGACTTTATTCCAGCAGCCTCTTGCTGAGCAGATGCTCACAATGCAACCTGTCTGTGGCTCACTGGTCCTTTCTGAAACTAGCAGCCTCTGCCTTTTGCCAATTTTCTGAGATCCTTCAGGCTCCAGAAAGGGGTGCAGGTGGCACCTCTGCAACTCTCTTCAGATGTAGGTCCTGAAAGTTGAACATTGTTTGCAGCAACGTAATACTCCCTGCCCAGAACAGAACAGTTGAAGGACACAGTCCTTTCCTCCAGCTTTTCCCACCTTTCCCCTGCAGTTTAGGATCAGGCCTGAAGGGCCAAGTCTCCTTATTTCTTCTCTGAGGACTCTGAGGGATTTTGCTGCCTTGATTTTACTTGATTAGGTTACTCTTAATGGGTGACCTTCTGTTATTGCTTTTCTTCTCTGAATGACTTGGCCTGGGGAGCATTATCCAGATCTGACTGCCTAGATGGCACTCCACAATAGTTTTCCCAAATGTTCTCAGCTGGATTTCTTTCTCAAAGAAATATATCAATTCACTCGGGCCCAGGGCTGGGAGTGGGTCCGGTGCCCTCACTGGGGCCTCCACAGGCTGTGACGGAAAAAGAATGTGTGAAATTGGAAGGGATCATCAAAATTGCTCCTCCTGGGTGGAAAGAAATAGCCCCAGATGTGACTCCAAGGACCACAATAATCAACGCAGGGAAGGAAAAGAAAAGGCAAGTCGGGAACACCTTCCAATTCCAGACACGGAGGGTGATCATAACTTGAAGGGGAAATGCAGGAATTAGAATAGAATAGAATTTTATTGGCCAAGTGTGATTGGACACACAAAGAATTTGTCTTGGTGCATATGCTTTCAGTGTACATAAAAGAAAAGATACGTTCATCAAGGTACAACATTTACAACACAATTGATGGTCAATATATCAATATAAATCATAAGGATTGCCAGCAACAAGTTATAGTCATACAGTCATAAGTGGAAAGAGATTGGTGATGGGAACTATGAGACGATTAAAAGTAGTGCAGATTCAGTAAATAGTTTGACAGTGTTGATGGAATTATCCAGGGAGGAAGGCAAGTGGGAAATTGGCAGACTCTGTGAATCTTGCAGGGGGCTACCAAAGGTTGCTTCTGGTTTATAAAAGACCAGTGTGGATAAAAACATGGAGAAGTGGAAACAGTAAAAATCCTGTGCCCTGGGAAATGGACAGATTACACTGGACACCTTTCAGGAGAGGAGGGATGGTTGCAGGGGAACTCCTGACTTCCTGGAGGCAGTCTGTGTGCAAAGGGAATGTCAACTTCCAGCTTCTGCGCATGTCTAAGATGGCGCCGCCCTGCTGATCGGGGGAGCGGCGACGGGCCTTTTCGGGCTCTATTCGGGTCTGGGGGGGGCCTGAATAACATCTTAGGCCCCCGCCCTGATGGAGGAAGATCCAGCCACCCTAAAAAAGGGTGGCTGGGCGCTGTGTGACTCCGAGGGGCGTTGGGAGGAACCCCGGAGTCATGGCGCCTTGCAGGCAATCCTGGCGGCCTGCTGAGCCGCCGCCAGCCTTTTCGGCGTTTTGGCGGCGGCGGTGGTGGTGGGGCGCTGACATCGCCCCCTGGACTCCTGCCTGGAAGACTCAGTCAATCTGAAGAAGGGTTTTAGAGTTTGGGCGTCTCCGGGGGCGATGGGAGGAGCCCCGGAGGGGCTGCGCCCCAATGAAGATCTGGAGGGCCGCCCGGGCTCCATCGGCCTCTTTGAACTCACGGCGGCGGCGGCGGCGGCCTGGTTCTCTTCGTCGGGTGCTGGCGCCGGTGGAACCCCGGGACTGCTGGCGGGTCTTGGCGACTGGTGTCCCCTCCCGGATGGTGGAGATTCCAGTGGCCTGCTTGCGGTGGCGATGGGGCTTTCCCGGCGGCGATGGCCGGGCGGAGGCGGTAGGTGGCGGCGGCCTGCCCCGGTGCTTTGATGCGGCGGATGGCCCGGTAGGCCCAAGGTGGTTGTGACCTTGCCCTAATGGCGTGGATATTTGATAGCGCCGGAGGAAGGCCCGCGGGCCCAGCGGATGCCCCTCCATTATTTACCATCTTTAAATAATATCTTTACCATCGTTCCTCCCCCCTTCTTCCATAGTCCACCCCGGGTTGTTTGTATGGGGTGGTGAATTGACTGAGTCAGCGGTTTGGTCATCTACCGCACATGGATTACCTCTAACTGTTTCCCATCAGGACAGACTGGTCATGTTTACTGTTCTGTTTCCCTTCCCCCAATACTCCGAGCAAAGAGTCCGTCAGAGGCCTTCCTTTTTTTTCCCTTTTATTTACATAGATACATGTCCTGGCCACGTCTACCCACGGGCCTGCCAAGTTTCTGGAGATAACGAGGAAATTATAGATAAGGCCAGAATTACTCACGAATATATTCTTCCCTCCATGAATTAGCTCGCGCCAAATTCATTGCTTTGTCCAAGACAAAAAACCAGGAAGTCCCGCCTCCTATTTATAGTCTCTGCAGATGTCACTGCATGACAATTATGACTTGGCTTTGTCCCAACTCTTCCGCTGCTGCGCACGCCGATCAAGCCTTCGTAATCTTGCGTCCCTCCAAAACTGTTCTTGGGGCGTTGCCAAATCAGAAGAAGGCCCGGGAGAATCAGGCCTTGCCGGCCCCTCCCTTTGAGTGGGTGCCAGGGAGGGAGAGGGCTCAAGAGAAGCAGGGCTTGCCAGGTCTTCTCCCTCATTTTCTGAATCATCCGAGTCCAGGAGTCTGGGTCCAGGAACCTGGGTCACAACACTATCCCTCACCGCAGGGCCCTTCCCCCGGGGCTGACGATCGGGATGCGGTCGGGCTGGGTTCTGCTCATGGAAGGCCTGCACCAGGTCAGGGGCATGAACGTCGGAGGCATCTACCCAGGAGAAATCAGTCCCGTATCCCTTCCACGCGATCAAATATTGGAAACGACTTTAGCCAGCGAGAGTCTCGACGCTGTGGACTTCAGATTCCTCCGACCCGTCCTCGGCGACAGTGACGGGTGCTGTTGGGCACCGAAGGGGACTCGTGTGGCCTCAGGAACCAGAAGGGACCGTGAAAACGGGTGGATCCGCATGGATCGTGGCAGGGTCAGTCGGTAGGCTACCGGGTTGATGACTGCCTCGACAGGGAACGGGCCGATGAATCGGTGGTCCAACTTCTTTACCGGCGGTCGGACGGGAGGTGTTTGGTGGAGAGCCACACCGGTCTCCAACTGCCAGCGGGCGTTGCCCGTCGGGAGCGGTCAGCGGACCGTTTGTAGTCCTCC
Source organism: Ahaetulla prasina (assembly GCF_028640845.1). Classification (NCBI taxonomy): domain Eukaryota; kingdom Metazoa; phylum Chordata; class Lepidosauria; order Squamata; family Colubridae; genus Ahaetulla; species Ahaetulla prasina. The sequence continues at coordinate 123,861 of NC_080551.1, read as the reverse complement.
TTTGCCCGATTCAGCTGCTGGCGTACCAACTGTTGGACCGCATGCAATTCCGTCAGGAAGGTCTGCGTTTGGGAACAGGAGAGTCCGGTGGTGCCAGAGGAAGAGCCGCGGATGGTACCCCACATTGGCAAAGAACGGGGTCATCTGAGTAGAGGTGTGCTGAGAGTTGTTAAAAGCAAACTCCGCCAGAGACAGGTAGTCGGCCCAGTTGTCCTGTTGCTGGTTGATGAAGCAACGGAGATACTGTTCCAGTATACCGATGACCTTCTCTGTACCCCCGTCGGTCTCCGGATGGTGCGATGACGACAGACATACCTGCACCTCCAACGCGCCATCAGGCTCTTCCAGAAGCGGGCTGTGAACTGAACTCCGGTCCGAAACCACCCTGTCCGGTAGACCATGGAGGCGGAAGATGTGCTGCAGAAAGAGGCGGGCGTTTTGCGGCTGTGGGCAGTCCGCGGCATGGGATGAAGTGTGCCATCTTGGTGAGCATGTCCACCACCACCAGCACCGTGGTGAACCCAGAGGACGGCGGCAGGTCTGTCAGGAAATCCATAGAGATCGCCCCAGGGTCTGTCGGGTGTCGGCAAGGGCTGGAGGAGCCGGGAGGGGCCCCGTGGCGGTCTTGGCTTGCCGGCATGGTACGCAGGATGTCACGTAGGCATGTATATCATGCCGCACTTGGGGCCACCAAAAGGTCCGTGTCACCAGGTGGAGGGTCTTGAAGAACCCAAAATGTCCTGCTGCAGGGTTGTCGTGGCACTGGGTCATGACGAGGGCTCGGAGTGGTCCTGTGGGCACATATAATCGCCCGAAACTTGAGTAAGTCCTCCTCCAAGGTCCAAGGAGGCGTGGGGCCCACCTCCGCTCTCCTTTGCTGCGACCAGGCGTCCTGGCGCTGCGCCTCGCACCTGGGCCCGCAAGTCCACTGGCTCCGTGCTGCGGCCAAGGCTTCTGCCGCAGCACTGTCCGTGGAGGAAGGGGGTCCTTGGCGCAGAGGTACTCTGGCTTGCGGGACAGGGCATCCGCCCTCCGGTTGTGACCGCTGGGAATGTAGGTCACGCGGAAGTTGAACCGGGCAAAAAACAACGACCACCGGATCTGCCGCTGGTTTAACTTCCGAGCTGTGGTGAGGTGCTCGAGATTCCGATGGTCCGTTCGGACCTCCACCTGATGTCGGGCCCCCTCCAGATGGTGTCGCCAAGCCTCGAATGCAGCCTTGATAGCCAGCAACTCTTTTCCCAGATAGTGTAGTTGCGCTCGGAAGGGTTGAGTTTCCGGGAGTAGTAAGCGCAGGGAAAAAGTGTGCCACCATTCGTCGGAGCCTGTAGCAGCACCGCTCCCAGAGCCACATTGGACGCGTCCGTTTCCACCACAAAAGGCCGGAGCGGGTCGGGATGCCTCAGGACGGGTTCCGTGACGAAGGCTTTCTTGAGGGCTGTGAATGCTTCTTGCTGCGGGGGACCCCACCGAATGCAACCTTCTTCCTGAGGAGCTGGGTAAGTGGAGCTGTCAGTGTGGCGAAGCCGGGATGAAGGTCCGGTAGTAGTTGGCGAAGCCCAGTAGGCGCTGAACATCCTTCACCCGACGAGGGCTTCCCAGCTACACAAAGCTTCTACTTTACATGGGTCCATGGCTATGCCTCGGGCGAGATGATATGCCCGAGGAATTCTATGGAAGTCCGGAAGAAGACGCATTTCTCCAGCTTTGCATTGAGTTGTTGCTCCATAGCGTTGCAGAACCAGACTGACGTGTCGAAGGTGGCTTTCCTGGACCGGGAGTAAATCAGGATGTCGTCAGGTAGATAACCACAAACCGATCCAACATGTCTCGGAACACGTCGTTCATGAAGTGCTGAAAAACGGCGGGAGCATTGGTCAACCCAAATGGCATGACAGTGTATTCGTAGTGTCCGTATCGGGTGCCGAATGCCGTCTTCCATTCGTCTCCTTCTCGTATCCGCACCAGGTTGTAGGCCCCGGAGATCGAGCTTGGTGAAGATCGTGGCCTCCCGCAACCTTTCCAGTAGCTCCGGGATGAGCGGCAGGGGTAGCGATTCCGCACCGTAATGGCGTTTAGCCGGCGGTAATCACAGCATAGGCGCAAGTCCCTGTCTTCTTCTTCACAAAGAGGACCGGGGCCGAGAGAGGGGACTTTGAAGGCGGATGAACCCTCGGGCCAGGTTTTTGTCCAGGAAGTCCCTGAGGGCGGCCAACTCGGGCTCCGACATGGAATACAGGCGTCCCACAGGCAGTGGTGCGTTGGGCAGAAGGTCCACGGGCAATCGAGGGCCGGCGCGGGTAGTCGGTCCGCCTCCTTCTCGCTGAACACGCCGGGCGAAGTCCGTCAGCTCAGGAGGCAAGGTGATGGCAGCGGTGGGGACGTTCTGGCCGGCACAGGTGTGGCGGATGTGATCGACGCACTGCAGACTCGGGAAAGAGATGGCGTTCGCGACCAGGCCACCTGAGGATCGTGGGTCCGAAGCCAGGCCAACCCAAGGACCAAGGGAAAATGAAGGTCCGCCGTGACATAAAACTGGATCGCCTCCTCATGGTCCCCAATAGCCAGGCGCAAAGGCTGGGTGGCGAATTTAATGGGGCCGGACACCAGTTCTCGCCCATCAATTGTCTCTACCCGCATCGGAGGGTCCACGGAACCACGGGACCGCAAACTGGGTCACAAAGGCCTGGTCCATAAAGTTTGTTGTGGCCCTGAGTCCACCAGCGCATGCGCCTGGAGCCCGTCCGACTGGTTCCCCAACCATATCCGTGTGTCCAGAATCAGATGCCGAGGGGCCCAGAGTCTACTTCCGCAACGCCCAGTGGGGCTTAGTACGTGCCCGACCTAGGGTTTCCCGAGGTCGGGCCTGCCCGCTTCGATTGGTCACGCTGTGATTCGGGGACCGGCGTGCCCCACTTCGCTTTCTGGGGCAAGAAGCGGCGGCCGGGCTCCCCACAGTACAGGCACAATCCCCTTGGCGCCTCGGTTCCGCTCCTGGGCTGTTAGGCGAGGTCTGGCCGCTCCCAACTCCATGGGCTCTTCCGCAGCGGTTACAAAACGTGGGGCGACCCTGGGTGCTGGTGGTGCAGGAAGTGGGGTGCAGATGTCGACGGAGGGTCCCGGGGTGCGACGGACGGTCGCCGTTGCAGACGGGCATCGAGGCGGAGACAAAGGGCACCAAGTTGTCGAGGGTCCGCGGCGCCCACGCGGGCCAGCTCGTCTTGCAATTCCTCTGAGAGTCCCTCCTGAACGCTGGCCCACCAGCGCTGCATCATTCCAGTCAGAGTCCTGGCACAAAAGACGAAATTCGCGATGTACTCCTGCAGGGGCGTTTCCCTTGACGGAGTTCCTTAAGGCGCCTGGTTGCCGCCAGCATTCGAACGGGTCCTCATACATGGTGCGAGGTGCTGCCAAAACGCTGTTGGTCCGCCAGCAGGGGCTGTCCTGGAGCAAGAGGGCGTGGCCCATCGAGCAGCCGAGCCGGAAAGAAGGTTAATCACGAAGGCCACCTTAGCCCGGTCGCCTGGGAAATCCTCTGGCCTCATAGCCATGTAGAGCTGGCACTGTCCCAAGAAGGTCGGGAACATCTCAGGCTGCCCAGAAAACTTATCCGCACGGTTATCGGGCACTTGCGGCGAGGAGGAGGAGGAGGATGGGGGGCTGCAGGCACATTCCTGGCAGCAAGTTGGCCTGCCAAGTGAGCCACTTGCTGCTGGAGCTGTTGATTAGCCGCTTGTAGCTGCTCTAACTGCTGCTGTACCTGCTGCTGGTCCATCTTTGGTGGAAGATGTTTTAGTCAGGTCTTGGACAAAATGTTCTGTTTCCCTTCCCCCAATACTCCCAGCAAAGAGTCCGTCAGAGGCCTTCCTTTTTTCCTTTTATTTACATAGATACATGTCCTGGCCACGCCTACCCACGGGCCTGCCAAGTTTCTGGAGATAACGAGGAAATTATAGATAAGGCCAGAATTACTCACGAATATATTCTTCCCTCCATGAATTAGCTCGCGCCAAATTCATTGCTTTGTCCAAGACAAAAAACCAGGAAGTCCCGCCTCCTATTTATAGTCTCTGCAGATGTCACTGCATGACAATTATGACTTGGCTTTGTCCCAACTCTTCCGCTGCTGCGCACGCCGATCAAGCCTTCGTAATCTTGCGTCCCTCCAAAACTGTTCTTGGGGCGTTGCCAAATCAGAAGAAGGCCCGGGAGAATCAGGCCTTGCCGGCCCCTCCCTTTGAGTGGGTGCCAGGGAGGGAGAGGGCTCAAGAGAAGCAGGGCTTGCCAGGTCTTCTCCCTCATTTTCTGAATCATCCGAGTCCAGGAGTCTGGGTCCAGGAACCTGGGTCACAACATTTACTTTACCATCTGCTTTGTCACCTGCTACCATCTTGACCAGCCCAGGATGGGCCTTTTGCTGGATCTTCTCAGTGATGCGAACATTTACTGCGGCTGACCTACTTGCCCTGCGAGATGCCCCTCTCTCGCGGGTTTGGCCCTCCAGATTATCGAGGGCCCACCTTGAGGACGGGCTTTGGAGTCCCGAGAGGTGGCATGCGAAAAATAGGAGGCTTAGGGGTTTTTTAATTAGTTGTTTTAATAGATTTTTTAAGGGGAGTTTTAAAGGGGATTTTAAGGGGGGGGGAGGGAAGACGACGGGTTTGGGTTGGGGGTGGGGGCGGGTGTTGGGGGAAACCCGCCGGGTGGGGTATCAGTTCCTGCGCATGCTCGTGGCGGTGAGTTAATAGGCCCGAGGGTTACGGGGGGAGTTCAGGTTCCACTAGTGGAGGGTGGCGCTATTTGCACGGTATGGGGGAGGGGCAGATTTGGCGGAAGTGGGGACTCGGATCGTGTTAAGGGGGTGCGCGCTTGATGCTTGCAGGCGATCGCGCGCCCCGAGCCCCCAGACTTTTCCCGTTCCCCGGATGGTCAAGACCCTCAGAGCCTGGGCCTTCGGCTGATGTTGTGTAATGCACGGTCCGTGGCCAATAAGGCCCCCCTAATTTACGATCTTATTCAGGGGTGTGCCGCGGACTTTATAGGCATTACGGAGACCTGGTTGGGCGCAGAAGGGGACGTGCCCCTGGTACAGATGTGCCCGCCAGGCTTCCATGCATTTCATCAGCCGAGAGCCCAGGGTAGGGGTGGAGGGGTGGCGGTTGTGATTAGAGAGAGTCTGGAGCCGAGGGAGACCACTGTACCTCAGATTGCCGGGTGTGAATCCCTCTTTGTGAAGTGGGGCCATAGATGTCAGATGGGCTTGCTGGTCACGTACCTGGCTCCTTGCTGCGTGACAGCTGCCCTGCCCGAGCTCCTGGAGGTGCTTGCTGGGGTGGCAGTTGAGACCCCCAGACTTTTAGTCATGGGGGACTTTAACTTGCCATCTTCCGGCTCGTCATCGACAGTAGCTCGGGAGTTCACGGCCTCCATGACGGCCTTGGACCTGACTCAAGTAGTTGATGGCCCTATCCACATTGGGGGTGGTACACTCGATCTGATTTTTGTCTCTGGTCAGTGGTTGAGAGATCTGGACTTGAAGGAAATAATCATTGAACCTTTGTCATGGTCAGATCACTCTCTCCTTCGCCTGGACTTTCTGACCGCCATCCAACACCGCAGGGAGACGGAGCCGATGCGTTGGTTCCGTCCCAGGCGCCTGATGGACCCGGAGAGGTTCCGGACGGAGCTTGGGCCATTTCCTGAAGGTCTGGCTCACGGCACGTCTGAGGAACTTGTTGCGGCCTGGGAACAGGCCGCGGCGGGGGCCTTAGATCGTGTCGTGCCTCTGCGGCCTCTGACCCGGTGCAGGTCCCAACCGGCTCCTTGGTTCTCCGAGGAGCTGAGGGGGATGAAGCGCCGGAGAAGACGCCTAGAGAGCTCCTGGAGGTCTAGCCGTTCAGAGGCTGATCGGACACTAGTGAAGTCCTATACTAGGACTTACCTAGTGGCATTGAGGGAAGCGAGGCGTTGCTACGCCTCCTCCCTCATTGCGTCGGCAGATAACCGCCCAGCCGCCCTGTTTCGGGTGACTCATTCCCTCCTTCACCAGGGGGAGCGGGATGACCCGCTGCAGGGACGTGCTGAGGAGTTTAACGGTTATCTATACGATAAAATCGTTCAGCTTCGGGACGGGTTGGACCAAAATTGCGGTGACTCAGGTGAGACGCTCGAGGGTGGTCTTGGTAACATTGTTTGGGATGAGTTTGACCCTGTGGCTCCCGAGGACATGGACAGGTTGTTGGGTAGGTTGAATGCCACCACGTGTTTACTGGACCCGTGCCCCTCCTGGCTGGTGCTGGCCACTCAGGAGGTGACACGAGGCTGGCTCCAGGCGATTACGACTGCTTCTCTGGTGGAGGGTGTCTTTCCGGCCGCCTTGAAAGAGGCGGTGGTGAGGCCCTCCTCAAGAAGCCTTCCTGGACCCGGCTGTTTTAGGTAATTATCGTCTCCAACCCGCCATGAAGGTTGTAGAGAGTATGGTGGCATATCAGTTTCCCTTGCACCTGGATGAAACTGTCTATCTAGACCCGCTCCAGTCCGGTTTCCGGCCCGGTTACAGCACGGAGACGGCTTTGGTCGCATTGGTGGATGATCTCTGGAGGGCCAGGGATAGGGGTTGTTCCTCTGCCCTGGTCCTATTAGACCTCTCAGCGGCTTTCGATACCATCGACCATGGTATCCTGCTGCGCCGGTTGGAGGGATTGGGAGTGGGAGGCACCGTTTATTGGTGGTTCTCCTCCTATCTCTCCGACCGGTCGCAGTCGGTGTTGACAGGGGGGCAGAGGTCGGCCCCGAGGCGCCTCACTTGTGGGGTGCCGCAGGGGTCGATCCTCTCGCCCCTTCTGTTTAACATCTACATGAAGCCGCTGGGTGAGATCATCAGTGGTTTCGGTGTGAAGTACCAGCTGTATGCGGATGACACCCAGCTGTACTTTTCCACACCGGACCACCCCAACGAAGCTATCGAAGTGCTGTCCCGGTGTCTGGAGGCCGTACGGGTCTGGATGGGGAGAAACAGGCTCAAGCTCAATCCCTCCAAGACAGAGTGGCTGTGGATGCTGGCATCCCGGTACAGTCAGCTGCAGCCGCGGCTGACTGTTGGGGGCGAGTCATTGGCCCCAATGGAGAGGGTGCGCAATTTGGGCGTTCTCCTGGATGGACGGCTGTCTTTTGAAGACCATTTGATGGCCGTCTCCAGGAGAGCGTTCTACCAGGTTCGCCTGGTACGCCAGTTGCGCCCCTTTCTGGACCGAGATGCCCTATGCACGGTCACTCACGCACTCGTGACGTCTCGCCTGGATTACTGCAATGCTCTCTACATGGGGCTCCCCTTGAAGGGCATCCGGAGGCTACAGTTAGTCCAGAATGCGGCTGCGCGGGTGATAGATGGAGCCCCCCATGGCTCCCGCATAACACCCATCCTGCGCAGACTGCACTGGCTACCTGTGGCCTTCCGGGTGCGCTTCAAGGTTTTGGTGACCACCTTTAAAGCGCTCCATGGCATAGGGCCGGGTTATTTACGGGACCGCCTACTGCTACCGAATACCTCTCACCGACCCGTGCGCTCTCATAGAGAGGGACTCCTCAGGGTGCCATCAGCGAGGCAATGTCGTCTGGCGACACCCAGTGGAAGGGCCTTCTCTGTGGGGGCTCCCACCCCCTGGAACGAACTACCCCCCGGACTTCGTCAGCTTCCGGACCTTCGGACCTTCCGCCGCGGGCTTAGAACATACTTATTTAATTGCGCAGGACTGAGTTAGATTTTAAATTTATGGGTTTTAAATTGGGTTTTATTTCTATATTTTTAATTATTGGGCTTTTAGAATAAGTTTTTTAATTGCTTTTATATTGTATTTATGTGTTTTTAAGTGCCTGTAAACCGCCCTGAGTCCTTCGGGAGATAGGGCGGTATATAAATATGATCAAATAAATAAATAAATAAATAATAACTTGTGAAGCTTCCCTAACCTGCTCCCGAGTTGCCATAGGTAGGGGAATGGGGAATCGGGCCTCGCAGCTTCATCAAGGAATTTGCACCTCAGTCAAAATAACGCACATCCTAGTCAACCAAAGTCAAGGCCATCTTCATAGAAACCAGTAATGGCCAGAGGGAGTGACTTCTACAACCCGCGAAATTGCTTCATTGGGGAATGTGACTGATGACACACCTTGAGGGGGGGGAGGAGGAAACAAGGTCATAGGCAGGGCATGAACTGAGTGGGGTCAGAGCTGGCTTCACTTGGTCCGTGCCGGCATGTTGCTCCTAATAAACAACTGGATTTGTCTTGAAACTTTGCTTGAGGCTCCTGCTTTCATTAACGCATTGGTCAGAACCCTGACAGCAAGCCAGCTCTGCCAAAATTAACCAAGACAACCGGGATTCCTGATTATTTCTTCATTTAACATATTTTTTGTTTCTTTTGAAATTTTAGGCAATGAGGCTTTCCTTAAACACTTCATTGCTTTATCTTCTGAATATCTGTCTATATCATCATACAGTTTCTTATAATATTCCTGCAGTATATTCTTTTTCTGCTCATTCGGATAGCACATCACTCCTTCCTCATTTTGCAGTTTACTAATCCATTTTTCTCTTTCTTCAGTTTATATCGGGGTGAAATCTACTCACCTTCCTTACTGGTTCGGAAGTGCACACACGTCACATGCACGCACAGACCTGCGCATGTGCAAAACCTGCGCATGCACAGAAGATAACAAACACATTACTTCCTGGTTAAAACCAGACACTCAGGTGGGTGGGCGGAGTTTTGCTCTGCCATCGCTACCGGATTGCCGAACTACCAGCCACAGTCACTACCGGATTGCACAATCCGTTCCAATCCTGGAGTATTTCACCCCTGGTTTATATGCTAGCCACCTCCCTGGTTTATTTGCATTCTCAAAGAAATTTTGGTTAGTTTTTTTTTTAATGTCTCTCACCAATTCCTTCTCAAGCGTATTCAGTTTATGTTTACTTAAGTCCATTTGTTGCTTTGGCTCCCTTTTTTGAGGTTTCCTCTGCAACTCTGCTTCAGCTCTTCTATATTCTTCTAGGTGTTTCTGTCACTGTTTCTTCTCTTTATTTTTATTCGCCATATATGATACAGTGACTCCCCATATGTATGCCTTCGCAGTGTCCCATAGATTTTGTAGGGATGTATCTTCTTTCTTGTTTTCTTTTTTCTTTTTTAAAAAAAGTTCATTTGTTTTTCCATTGAATTTTTCCTCTTTTAGGATTGACCTATTTAGGGTCCATCTTAATTTTTTTTGCCCTTTCCAACAGACCCTCATTGGGTTATGGTCTGCCCATGTCGAGTCTGGACCAGGACTGATGTCTATTAGAATAATATGTATATTGTTTCTTCCCCTGATTTCTCTCTCTCCAGGTGTCCTGTAAATTTAATTCATCTATTGTTTTGAAGAAAGTTTTAGGCGAAATTCTAATTCTTTTTCTTAATTTGTTGCATCTATAGTGTAATTCTTTGTCTGTTATCGCATTAAAATCTCCTAACATACAGAGATTGTCACATTCTCTGACTTTATGGTCCTCTCCCTTTGGACCATATCCTCTATCGATCTCTGCGTTGATGGACTAGATGTAGCCGATGATATCTGGGCAGTTTGCTTCCTTCCTATCCCTACTTTAGTTAAATTTGTACTTGTCATTTTTAGAAATTTTTCTGCAAAGTTGGACTCCAACAACACTCCCACCACTTTTTCATACTGATAGAACCCTCCACTGCTCATTACTTGGATTATTAATATTAGTCGTTAGGTATCCGACTTATTACATTTATATATACCTAACTATATTTAACTTATTGGTCTAGCACCATATTTTTTTTTATTATTTTTATTTGTCATAACAATAAACATAAGCATCACACAAAATGATTATATAGTATATAAACATATATATGAGGAAATATAAGGAAGTATAAGCATATATATATATAAGAAAAAACAATAGGACAGGAACAGTAGGCACGCTTGTGCTCTTATGCACGCCCCTTATAGTCCTTTTAGGAATGGGGTGAGGTCAATAGTAGAAAGTTTTTGGTTAAAGCTTTTGGGATTATGAGAAGAGACCACAGAGTCAGGTAATGTATTCCAAGCACCGATAACTCTGTTACAAAAGTCATATTTTCTGCAATCTAGATTGAAGCGGTTAACATTAAGTTTAAATCTATTGGTTGCTCTTGTATTTTTGCAATTGAAGCTGAAGTAGTCTTTAACAGGAAGGACATTACAATAGATGATTCATATATACTGTTGTCAATATACATAAGAATAATACGTATATTGTTTCTTCCCCTGATTTCTCTCTCTCCAGGTGTCCTGTAAATTTAATTCATCTATTGTTTTGAAGAAAGTTTTAGGCGAAATTCTAATTCTTTTTCTTAATTTGTTGCATCTATAGTGTAATTCTTTGTCTGTTATCGCATTAAAATCTCCTAACATACAGAGATTGTCACATTCTCTGACTTTATGGTCCTCTCCCTTTGGACCATATCCTCTATCGATCTCTGCGTTGATGGACTAGATGTAGCCGATGATATCTGGGCAGTTTGCTTCCTTCCTATCCCTACTTTAGTTAAATTTGTACTTGTCATTTTTAGAAATTTTTCTGCAAAGTTGGACTCCAACAACACTCCCACCACTTTTTCATACTGATAGAACCCTCCACTGCTCATTACTTGGATTATTAATATTAGTCGTTAGGTATCCGACTTATTACATTTATATATACCTAACTATATTTAACTTATTGGTCTAGCACCATATTTTTTTTTATTATTTTTATTTGTCATAACAATAAACATAAGCATCACACAAAATGATTATATAGTATATAAACATATATATGAGGAAATATAAGGAAGTATAAGCATATATATATAAGAAAAAACAATAGGACAGGAACAGTAGGCACGCTTGTGCTCTTATGCACGCCCCTTATAGTCCTTTTAGGAATGGGGTGAGGTCAATAGTAGAAAGTTTTTGGTTAAAGCTTTTGGGATTATGAGAAGAGACCACAGAGTCAGGTAATGTATTCCAAGCACCGATAACTCTGTTACAAAAGTCATATTTTCTGCAATCTAGATTGAAGCGGTTAACATTAAGTTTAAATCTATTGGTTGCTCTTGTATTTTTGCAATTGAAGCTGAAGTAGTCTTTAACAGGAAGGACATTACAATAGATGATTCATATATACTGTTGTCAATATACATAAGAATAATACCGCTAAACTTAGTGTCAGGCCTGGAAACCATACTAGGCCGTAGGTTTCCAGACGCTGCCACATTTCTCCCCTGAGGGGAAGAAGGGGGGTTGAGGGGTATGGTAACATTCTTCAAACGGTCAAGGTCGGATTGTGTTCACATCTGCAGAAGGAGTGGCAAGAAGAGGTTTCGAATAAAGTGGAAGAACGTTGAACCATGTGACCAGCAGAGGGGTTAGGGGGGTGGGATTTGTATAACTGGGAAAAGAATCCGGAATTTTCAGTTTTGGAATTTCACTCATCGTGTGCCTGTTTCCTTATGCTAGTAAAGAACTTTGAAAGACAATGGCTTCAGAGTTTTTTTATGCAGAAGAGGTTTTTCTGGAACCCTGTCATTATTCCAAAACTCCAAACTTTCTTTGGCTTAACGGTACCTTCTCCTCTGCTCTGAGGGCCTGTTAAGGAGGGTGCTGGGCCCCAGCCTCTGCAACCTCCACAGCGGTGCAAAGACCCAGTGAAGATGGAACGGCAGCAAACAGAAACCCTTGAAGGGGCTGTGGGGCTGGAATCTGAGGACTTGGTCGAGATCACCTACTTCCCATCGGAAGATATGATTCAAAAGCCTGAAGTTGTGGAACCTGTTCGTCAGCTTTGTGCACGGCCTGAAGACTCCGATTCATGGGTAAGCTGTCGCTCCGGCCAAACCCCTCCCCATCAATTGCAAGAAGTGAGATCCCTGGGATAAAACATTTCCCCAGGGCGGAATGGAGAGCCCCCTCCCTCTTCTCAATCTCAATGGAGGACAGTAAAAACTGGAGAATCGGGAGAGTCACTGGATTGGGACCTGAGAAACCCCCTAAAATCCCAATCCCTATTGGACCTCCTGGAAACTTTTGAGCGTTTGGAAGTGAGACCTCACATAAGCTCAGCTCACCTGCCTCGAGAGCCTTTGAGTTTACCTCAGCCTAAATTCATCTTCCCTCCCAGCAGACAGGGGGAAATTACTGAAGCTCGAAGCCATTCCAATGAACGCAGGAGGTCCTCCCTTCCCCTCTTCACACAGCAGGGAGTTCAGGCAGCACCAGTGACTTGGGGGAACCGCAACCCGCCCCCCTAATTGACTTTTCCCACCAGCCGAGGCCTACGCTACCTCCTGCTGCTTCTATTCCTCCTGGTTGAGCATTTTATCCTGGACAAGGATGGATCCAATACCAATGGCAACCAGCGGGTTCAGCACCTTTCTTTCCTGGGGGCCCTAGGCCGGGTTTGGCCGCGCCAGCTGAAGCATGTCAAGGACTTTCTTCTCAGCAGCCAGGGGGGATTCCACCCCCCTTTACAACTCAGCAACCAGCCACGGTGGCTTCAGCCCTCCCACCGCAATAAGCATTTTTACAGCAATCAGCAACAGCCATCCCACAAATTCCTCTTCAACCGCAAGCAGGCCAGCTAAACCCACCTCCACCCCCTCACCCAGCCCCTCCTGCTTTCAAAGCAACCTTTGATGGGAATCCACACCACTTGGCTTACTTTCTCAGCAGAATTGAGGCTTACGTTGAACAATATAGACATCAATACCCATCAGAAAGAAGCCTAATCAATGCCATGGTATGAACATCGGGCTAGCCTCAGAGTGGATAGCTCAACTACACAATGAACGTGCCCCTGAATTAAACGATGTTGACGGATTTATTGCATTGCTTCGCAACCAGTTTCAAGATGATGACCTAATTGCAGAATGTGAAACCACCTTAAAAATGATGAAACAAGGTAACAGGCCTCTAAAGGAATTTGTATGGGATTTTCGAAGACTTGCTGGTAATCTTAGGCATTGGCCAGACCGCATCCTCCTCCACTATTTCAAAGAGGCAATCGATCAAAAAATCAGAAAAGCCTGCTCCACCAGAGGAATCCCAGAACAACTAAATGACTGGTACAACGTGTCCATAGCTCTGGACAGAGAATTCAACCCCCGCCAAAGCCAATCAACAACTACAACTCCACAGCGGCTACCTACAAAACCTTCCCTCTTAAAACCTACCACACCCTCCACCTTTCAATCTTCAACAATAATTAAATGCTACTGTTGTGGAAAACTAGGACACCGGGTTAGACAATTCTTAGAAGGTTCCAATCTTCCTTTTGAAGTTTGGACTGATCACAAAAATCTGAAAGCACTAAAAACTCCTAGAAAACTTTCGCCGAAACAAGCCCGCTGGGCTCAATTAGTATTAGTATTTAGTATTTATTGGATTTTTGTACTGCCCTTCTCCCGAAGGACTCAGGGCGGTTCACAGCCACAATAAAAAACAATGACAATGTACAGATAAAAACAAAGATTAAAAAACTTATTATATGTTTGGCAAAAATTTAAAACATTATACCGTTAAAAACCCCATAAAATTTGTATCAGATATAAATATTAAAATTAAAAATCCTTAAAATTTAAAATTCCTAAGCCAGTCCTGCGCGAATAAACAGATACGTCTTCAGCTCGCGGCGAGAGGTCCGAAGGTCAGGCAGTTGACGCAGTCCAGGGGGAAGTTCGTTCCAGAGGGTAGGAGCCCCCACAGAGAAGGACCTTCCCCTGGGGGCCGCCAGCCGACATTGCTTGGCGGACGGCACCCTGAGAAGTCCCTCTCTGTGTGAGTGTACGGGTCGGTGGGAGGCGTTCGGTAGCAGTAGGCGGTCCCGTAAGTACCCTGGCCCTAAGCCATGGTGCGCTTTAAAGGTAGTAACCAAAACCTTAAAGTGCACCCGAGAGACCACAGGCAGCCAGTGCAGCCTGCGCAGAAGTGGTGTTAACATGGGAGCCACGTGCGGCTCCCTCTATCACCCGCGCAGCTGCATTCTGAACTAACTGGAGCCTCCGGGTGCTCTTCAAGGGGAGCCCCATGTAGAGAGCATTGCAATAATCCAAGCGAGAGGTAACGAGAGCGTGAGTGACCATGCATAGGTCATCCCAGTCAAGGAAGGGGCGCAACTGGCGGATCAGGCAGACCTGATAAAAAGCTCTCCTGGAGACAGCCGTCAAGTGATCTTCAAACAACAACCGTCCATCCAGGAGAACGCCCAAGTTGTGCACCCTTTCCATTGGGGCCAATGATTCGCCCCCAACAGTCAGCTGGAGCTGCAGCTGCCTGTACTGGGGTGCCGGCATCCACAGCCACTCCGTCTTGGAGGGATTGAGCTTGAGCCTGTTTCTCCCCATCCAGACCCGTATGGCTTCCAGGCACGGGGACAGTACTTCGATAGCTTCGTTGGGGTGGCCTGGGGTGGAAAAGTACAGCTGCGTATCGTCAGCGTACAGTTGGTACCTCACCCCAAAGCACTGATGATCTCACTCAGCGGCTTCATATAGATGTTGAACAGGAGAGGCGAGAGAATCGACCCCTGCGGCACCCCACAAGTGAGGCGCCTCGCGGTCGATCTCTGCCCCCCTGTCAACACCATCTGCGACCGGTAAGAGAGATAGGAGGAGAACCACCGATAAACGGTGCCTCCCACTCCCAAACTCCCCAACCAGTGCAGCAAGATACCATGGTCGATGGTATCAAAAGCCGCTGAGAGGTCTAGTAAGACCAGGGCAGAGGAGCAACCCCTGTCCCTGTCCCTCCAGAGATCATCTACCAATGCGACCAAAGCCGTCTCCGTACTATATCCGGGCCGGAAGCCGGACTGGAACGGGTCTAGATAGAAAGCTTCATCCAGGTATTGGGGTAGCTGACATGCCACCACACTCTCTACAACCTTTGCAACAAAGCAAAGGTTGGAGACCGGACGATAATTTCCCAAAACAGCTGGGTCCAGGGAAGGCTTCTTGAGGAGGGGTCTCACCACCGCCTCTTTCAAGGCGGCAGGGAAAACCCTTTCCAACAAGGAAGCATTAATAATCCCCCGGAGCCAGCCTCGTGTCAACTCCTGTGTGGCCAGCACCAGCCAGGAGGGGCACGGGTCCAGTAAACATGTGGTGGCATGCAACCTCGCCAACAACCTGTCCACATCCTTGAGAGCCACAGGGTCAAATTCATCCCAAACAATCTCAACAAGACGAGTCTCCGCCCTCTCACCTGGATCATCCCAATTTTGATCCAGACCATCCCGGAGCTGAACGATTTTATCGTATAAATAACCACTAAACTCCTCGGCACGGCCCTGTAAGGGGTCATCCCGCACCTCCTGATGAAGGAGAGAGCGGGTCACCCGAAAAAAGGCGGCCGGGTGGTTATCTGCCAACACAATGAGGGAGGAAACGTAGGAACGCTTCACCTCCCTCATTGCCACTAGGTAGGTCTTAGAATAAGACCTAACTAGTGTCCGGTCAGCTTCGGAACGGCTGGATCTCCAGGTACTCTCTAGGCGTCTTCTCCAGTGTTTCATCTCCCTCAGCTCCTCAGAGAACCAAGGGGCTGGTTGAGATCTACGACAGGTCAGAGGCCGCAAAGGCACGACACGGTCTAAAGCCCCAGCCATGGTCTGTTCCCAGGCAACAACTAGTTCTTCAGCCGTGACGTGGGCCAGATCCTCAGGGAACGGCCCAAGCTCCATCAGGAACCTCTCGGGGTCCATCAGGTGCCTGGGACAGAACCACCGTATTGGTCCCATCTCCCTGCGGTGGTGGGTAGCGGTCCGAAAGTTCAAGCGAAGAAGAAAATGATCTGACCATGACAAAGGCTCTGTTACTAAATCTCCTAAATCCAGATCATTTAACCACTGTCCAAAGATATAAATCAGATCCAGTGTGCCTCCCCCAATGTGAGTAGGGCCATCAACTACTTGTATCAGGTCCAAGGCCGTCATGGAGGCCTTGAACTCCCGAGCTGCCGTCGATGACAAGCCGGTCGATGGCAAGTTGAAATCCCCCATGACCATAAGTCTGGGGGTCTCAACCGCCACCCCGGCAAGCACCTCCAACAGCTCGGGCAGGGCTGTAGTCATGCAGCAAGGAGCCAGGTACGTGATCAACAAGCCCATCTGACCCCTATGACCCCACCTCACAAAGAGGGATTCACAACCGGCTATCTGAGGCACAGTGAACTCCCTCGGCTGTAGACTTTCCCTAATAACAACTGCCACCCCGCCCACCCCTACCTTGGGCCCTCAGTTGATGGAATGCTTGGAAACCCGGAGGGCACAGTTCGACAAGGGGAACACCCCCTTCCGTGCCCAACCAGGTCTCCGTAATGCCCATAAGGTCCGCGGACCCCTCCTGAATAAGATCACAAATCAGGGGGGCTTTGTTAACCACGGACCGTGTATTGCACAGCATCAACCGAAGGCCCAAGCTCTGAGGATCCTGGCTGCCCAGGGAATGTGTGAAGTCTGAGGGGCCAGAGCGCGCAATCGCTTTTAGACAGCGAGCACGTGCTCCCAAAGATCGATACGGCCCCTTGCTTCCGCCATATCTGCCTCTCCCACTTACCGTACAGATGGAACGACCCTCAAAACCAGGAACATACCCCTCCCCCCTGCCTTCGGACCAGATGAAGTAACGCCGCAAGCAGGCACAGTGTTCTGTTTCCCTTCCCCCAATACTCCCAGCAAAGAGTCAGTCAGAGGCCTCCTTTTCTGATTTATTTACACATATATAAATGTCCTGGCTACGTCTACCCACGGGCCTGCCAAGTTTCTGGAGATAACAAGGAAATTACAGATAAGGCCAGAATTACTCACGAATATATTCTTCCCTCCGTTGATACAGATTGCCCGCCCAAATTCATTACTTTGTCCAAGACAAAAAACCAGGAAGTCCCGCCTCCTATTTATAGTCTCTGCAGATGTCACTGCATGACAATTATGACTTGGCTTTGTCCCAACTCTTCCGCTGCTGCGCACGCCGATCACGCCTACGTAACCTTGCATCACTCCAAAACTGTTCTTGGGGCGTTGCCAAATCAGAAGGAGGCTCCATGGAATCAGGCTTTGCCGGCCCCTCCTCCTCCCTTTGAGTGGGTGCCAGGGAGGGAAAGGGCTCAAGAGAAGCAGGGCTGGCCAGGTCTTCTCCCTCACTTTCTGAATCATCCGAGTCCAGGAGTCCAGGTCCAGGAACCTGGGTCACAACACGCAGGAACTGGACCCCTCCCCGACGGGTTACTCCCCACACCCATCCTTTCCCTCCCCCCCCTTTAAAAACCCTTTTTTAAAAAACCCCAAAGATTCTTCCTCGACACATGCCACCCCTCTGGGTCCCAAAACCCGTCAATAAGGCCGGCCCTCGATAATGTGGAGGCCCATTCCTGTGAGGCGGGGGTGCCTCGCAGGCACAAGAGTTCATGTGGCGAATAACGCATGGCATCGGCCGACAGCTGATTCCGTCCCCTTTATCGGCTGAGATGTTATACTAAGGTGGTTATCCGGGGCTCGGTACAAGATGGAAAAAGTAGAACAAGCAGTCTTTCATGGCTAGATGTAAAGTCCATGATATCCTGGTGGATTAACAGAGAAAGATCTTAAACCGTCTTAAACCAACCAGGACATAAAACACAACTGCTCTGTTCCATAAAACCCGAGTCCCATAGGGAAATAAGTGGTGCTTCCGTCGCCTCCGTCACTGTCCGTCATTGTCCCCCATATAAAAGGGAGACACGTTTAACAGAGACAACAACGCCTCCGCCGTTCCTCTCGTCTCCGGCTCCATCCTCCGAGGGTACCTGGAAATGCCGTCCAAGGGGCCATCTTCATCACCTCCCACAACCCTCCTGGCAAGTCCAAGCCACTCCCTAAAGGATCCGGACGTCGAAAATGCCTCAGTTGGTCTTGCAGCTAGAGGAACAAGGCAGAAATGTCGATCCGGTCGGGACACCATTCTCCCTCCTGCAGCTCATCATGGCCGCTATCCTTCATCGCTCGCCCCTTCTCCAGCACTGTGCGCGGCTACCGTGGGTACTAAGAGGCCAAAGACCTCACCCAACGACCGCTGAGCAGATGTTCCACCGGACCGGAGAATGCTGTCTGCGGGGGAGATGTTCCAGCAGGCCAGGGAGGGGGCCAGGGGGCAGGGTAGATGGGTAAACAATGGTATCAGCTGGGAATACACCGCCCCACCCCCACGCCTCCACATGGCCGTCAAGTCCACCGCTCGCCCCCGCACTCAGCGGGGGGGATGTTCCAACGAGTTGGGGGCCAGAAGACCAGGAGCTGCAGTCCAGGGGCGCAATCAGCGGCGCCGATGAATGGGCGCCGCCCTCAGCTGGGAACACGCCGCCCAATCACCACGTCTCCAATTGGCCGCCTCCACATGGCCACCGATCCTCACCGCCAGCGGGGGGATGTTCCAACGAGATGGGGCCAAAAGGCCGAGAAACGCAGTCCGGGCGCAGCGGCAGAGATGGCACACGCCGCCCACCCCCACACCTCCACATGGCTGCCGACCCCCACCGCTCACCCCTGCAATCGTCAGGGAGATGTTCCAAAGAGCTAGAGGGCCAGGGGCCGTGAGGCTCAGTCCAGGGGGTGCAGTCTGGCGGGTGCAGTCAGTGGCGCAGATGGATAAACGCCGCTAACAGCACAGATGGATAAGCGCCGCAAAACAGCTGAAAACAGCTGAAGACCTGCCGCCCTCCCACGCACCTCCGCAAGGCCGCCATCATCGCCCGCCCCAATATTTTAACCGTTTTAATTTCACTTTACATTACATTCCCGGAGGAAAGAACTTTTTGGCAGATGCTCTTTCACGCTGCCCCAATACAATGGTACACCTTCCGAGGTGGTTCGCCCAATACTCCCCATTCAGCAATTAGCAGCTCTGGCTATAAACTGAAGCCATACCAAAACCAAGACATCACTGCCAGATGAATTAACTAAATTGTTTAAAGAAGCTTTGAACTCTGATGACTGGTTCTTGGCTCATTCGCACGAATGCACGCTCCGTGATGGACTAGCTTGGATTGGAGCAAAACTATATGTTCCTCTATCACTCAGAGAAACCATCCTACAACGATGCCATGATGCTAAAATGGCAGGACATTTTGGGTTTGTGAAAACCTTGCACCTTCTTAAAAGACAATTTTAGTGGCCAAGTCTTAAAAAGGACATTCAATCGTATATAGCAAGTTGCCCTGTTTGCGCATCATCTAAAAGGCCTCCAGGAAAACCTCCTGGATTACTTCAAACAGTGGCCCGGCCAGGAGCCCCATGGAAAGAAATATCTATGGATTTCATAGTGGAGCTACCCAAAAGTGCAGGCAATACACAATCTGGGTAGTCACAGACCTTTTCTCCAAACAAGTCCATTTTATTCCATGTTCCAAAATACCCTCTTCAAAAACTCTGGCAAAGTTGTTTGTGCAACACATTTATAGACTCCACGGAGTTCCTCAACGCATCATCTCAGATCGAGGAGTTCAATTCACTTCTCAATTTTGGAAAGAATTTTTGCGACTGATTGGCTCCGCCCAAGGATTAAGCTCCTCCCATCATCCCCAGACTAATGGAAGTTGTGAACGCTCGAACTCGGTACTAGAACAATATTTACGTTGTTACATTAACTATCAACAAGACAATTGGGCAGACTTACTGCCTTTTGCAGGAGTAGCCTACAATAACTCAATTCATAGTAGCACGGGATTTACTCCTTTTAAAGTAGCTTCAGGCCAAGACTTTGTTCCCATCTCGCAACTCCCAAAGGGAAAAACCACGGTTTCATCCTTGGCAGAATGGATAGATCAAATACAAAGCACATGGAAAATGACTCGTAAGGCGATTGATGACGCCCACCGTGCGCTTAAAAAACAAGCGGATAAAAAAAGATCCCCTGAGAACAAGTACCAAGTTGGAGATAGAGTTTATCTCTCCACCAAATATTTACAAACCACTCAAAAATCTAAAAAACTGGGACCTAAGTATGTGGAACCTTTCCCCATAGTGAAAATCATCAACCCCATGACTGTACAACTAGAATTACCAAAAACATTTAGAAGAATTCACCCCGTTTTCCATGTGAGCTTGCTGAAACCAGAACACACGTCTACTTTCCGTGCGAACCATACACCCCCTCCTATACCAATTCTCATAGAGGGCGAACAACATTTTGAAGTAAAAGAAATCTTAGATTCAAGAAAACATAGAAATAAAATTCAATATCTTATTGCTTGGAAGCACTTCCCTTTGTCCCAAGCTGAATGGGTGAACAAGGAAGATGTTCGTGCTTCAGAAAAGATAGCACAATTCTATAAAAAAATATCCTGACAAACCCTAACTTTTCTCTTTTTCTTTCTAGGACTAACGTCCTTGTTGCAGGAGGGCCGAATGTCAGCCTCCACTCCAATCCTCACATCCTTTTGTACTCTTTATATTCAGTAGTTAGATTGCATGGGGTTTTATGTGTAATGTAAATAGCCCATGAATTCAGTTTAAGTAGAAAGGGCCCTTTAAGAGTGTCGTCTGACATAGTTTGAATTCAAAAGGAATGTTAGAGTGCGCGCTTTCAACGGACATTGCATTCCTGAGATGATTGACAGACAGAGATCTGTGGAAGAAGATTACCACGGTGGGCCGAGAAGGAGCTGGCATTGAACCAAACCTGCTGACCTCTTGGGGGGAGGACGGACTAACAATGGGATATGGAATGTTAGCCATATTTTGTCTCAGGTTCAACTTTACACTGCTGCAGTCACAATGTATTTAGTAAAAGTACTTTTCTTTATTTGCAAATGAAGTCAAGGTGTATTCTTTCCTAAATATAATCAGAAGCAGCCTGACATTTCAGTTTTGGAATTTCACTCATCGTGTGCCAGTTTCCTTATGCTAGTAAAGAACTTTGAAAGACAATGGCTTCAGAGTTGTTTTTTTTTATGCAGAAGAGGTTTTTCTGGAACATTGACACAGCTCATCAATGAATAAGCCCCGCCCCCAGCTGAAGATCTCAGCTCCAGGCCAATCAGAGCCTTGGTTTGTGACATCAGAGGCTCCTCCTAAGCTCATTGGCCGGAGCTCTCCATGACAACCTCCAGCATCCTTGGGGATCAGGACCACATCATGGAGGCTCTGCTCAAAATCCCTGGAAAGTGGCTGGATTGGATGCAGCACTGGAGGCATCCCAGGGCCTCCCTCGCCTGGGCTCCTTGGAAAGGGGAGACCCTCCCTTTAATGCAGAATTAAGGGGAGGGGGAGATTAGAAAAATGGCCTGCAACCTCAGACCACAGACGTGCTGATACCTGCTGTGTCCGCAGCCTCCATCCCTCTGATCAAACTCCTGATCCACTGTGTCAAAGGTTCCTGTCTCAGGAAAGGGGCTGGGAGGGGGCCGGGGGGCTGGGGGGCAGCGATATGAACTAGGGAAAAATTGGCTTCGGGATGTCCCAGTTGGAGAGGCATTGAGACCCCAAAGCTAGAAACTGACCTGGGGAAATTAACCTAAAAGGAGATTCCATTTCCCAAACACACCTGGCGATTGACTTATTTATATATATTTGTTTTTTATGACTCAGATTTTAATTCACCTTTATTCTTTCTCTAAATAGTTTAAGGCGTGAACATATCGAAGACGCCTTTGCCCTCACAACAAGCTTGTGAGGTCGGCTACGGCTGAGAGAGAGGGATTGGACCAGGCTTTCATGCCTTGGATGGGACTGGTAAGTACTTGGAGTGGGGGGGGTCTTTCCTAATCCGGATAGTCACCCCCTCCCCTTTCCCTGTCATCAGAAGCCATCTAGCAGTGCCAAAGATGTATTGCATGATCACTTGCCCCCAAGGTTCCTGTAGCTTCAACACCTTCTATCATTTCATCTCTGTTAGTGAGAACTAAGTCCAATATGGCTGATCCCCTTGTTCCCTTCTCTACTTTTTGGGAAACGAAGTTGTCGGCTAGGTTTGTTAGGAACCTGTTGGATCTTCCACTTGGTGCAGAGTTTATCTCCCAGTTGATGGGAAACAAACTCTTCTTCTCCTCTTCCTCCTCCTCCCCTCCTCCTCCTCCTCTTCTTGCTCCACTTCTTCCCTCTTCTCCTCCTCCTCCTCCTCCCTCTCCTCCTCCTCCCCTCCTCTATTTCTCCTCTTCCTTTCCCCTTCCTCCCCCTTCCCCCTCCTCCTTCCTCTTCCCTCCCTTTCCCCCTCCCCTCCTCCTCCTCCCTCCTCTACTTCTCCTCTTCCTCTCCCTTCCTCCTCCTCCCTCCCTTTCCCATATATCCCTCTTCCCCCTCCCCCTGGGTCTCCAGAAGAACGCAGATATCCCGGCCTCTTGGGGGTCCTGTCTTGGAGAGACGGTGAACAAGGGAAGTGGCAAATTCCCTGGAGTGCCTATATAAGCCTCCGACTCAGCAGCTTGGGAAGACAGCCATTAGAGCTGTCACAAGTGGGGGCGGCCACACCAAAAGAATGGAGCAGGAGAGGTGATTGAATGGAGTATTCTTACTGAAAAGTGATTTGCCAAGGCATAGGTAAGAAGAAAACTTATTTAACTTTGAAAGAAGCCTTCAATTGGAAATCAGCGGCTATTGTGGCAGTATAAACCAAAGAAAAGTAAAAGTAAAACGGAACTTTGCAATTGAAGCCCTTAAAAAACTTTCCATCTGATTTTTAATTTGGTGTCGGAAGAGATCATTACAAGAAACAGAAAATTGAAGGAAACACCGTTCGCTAACAAAAGAACTAAGACCGGAAACAATAACTTTGCTGACTAATAAGGGACATTTTGTTGTGGAAGTATTTGTGAATTGGCAAAAAACATCTGCTGGAGGAAAGAAAGAAAATATATCACGTTATTCAGATCGCCGTGGGAAAACTAGGAAGGAGCATTATTTTTACAGCTCCTGCTAGAAAGAGGAGTAGAACTGACAAGGAACCGATAAGGATTGAAATTGAAACAGTTTCAAGACACATTGGAATTAGACTCTTCCAGAAATAAAGAAGAAAAGAAGAAAAGTGATACATGGACTTGAATTTGGGTTAAGTTATAAATAAATTTTAAAAACTTTTTCTCCTTTCCAATATGGAAAATTGGGAGGAATTATGGGAGATGCTTTTGATGGTCCGAGAGTCTATTAACGGAAACAAACAAGCACAATTATGGCTTAAAGATAAAAAAAATAGAAGATGAGGAAACTATGAGAACTGCCTTGAATGTTTTCCCCTTCTAAATAATCTTCTTCACTATAGAATGATGGACTTTAAATTGTTTGGAAGTTGGGAGAAAATTTGGGTTAGAAATGTTAAGTTTACACAAGCACAGAATTTAAGGGAAAATTTTTATAAGATGTTTTATAGATGGCACTTAGATCCCAAAAAATTATCATGTATGTATCCTAATATCCAAGCGAAATGTTGGAGATGTGATTGTGATGATGCTACATATTTTCATATTTGGTGGACTTGCAAGAAAATTAAGGTCTTTTGGATAAGAATTTGGTGGATTATTCAAAATGTACTGAAGAAGAAGATAAAGTTCCTGCCACAATTTTTCCTTTTGGGAATTATAACGGATTGTACAGGGATTGAGACTAAATTGATTCTGAATTTAATAACAGCAGCAAGACTGTTGATTGGACAACACTGGAAGAAAGGAGAGATACCTACAATAGAAGAATGGATATTGAAAGTTATTAATTTGGATGAGATGGCTAAAATCTCAGCGTTTTTAAAAGACAATACGCAGGAAAGATATTTAATTGAATGGAAAAAATGGATTGATTATCTACAAAACAGATATCAGATTAAGAAATATCAGATTGCCTTTGAATAATTAGAAAGTTATTTTATGTAATGGGGAGGGGGTTGGGAGATGAAAAGCTTTGGATGTGGTTATTTGGATTGGAAGGGAAAATTTTATTCTATGTTTGGTTTATGTATAACAATACCTTGTGATTGACCTGGGAAGCCGGGGGGGGGAGGGGTTTTTTTGGGTGGGAGGGAGGGGGAAAAAAGGGGGAAAATGTTTTTGTTTTTTAAAACTCTTTCAATAAAAAAAATAAAATAAAAAAAATTGTTTGGAAGTGGCCTTGTAACGCTTCCCAGATTGATAGAGGCAGCCACAATTGCTTCTCTCAGATCATTGCTAGATTTTTTACCCTTTTGCATTGTGTTAACACACACTTCAAATGCTGAGACCAGCAAACTCCTGAAACTTTGGCTTTTATAGAAAAAGTCACACTTGCGATGGTTGATTAATCCGGGTCCCTTGATCAGCAGCACCTCTCAGCCTCTTCACACCTGTGGAAGCAGTCAGGATGTCCTTGGCCTTTCACACCTGGCTTCTCCATTTTGGCTCTCTTTCTGTCAAGGAAATGATGACAGGGTGTAATATGTCCTGTAGTTGTTGTTGTTCATCTAAGGTTGCATTTACCTACTTTTAAGAACTGCTTAAGACCAGATGCTTTTTACTGTGTCCTGATACGTGAAACCAGAGAACTCATAGAGGGTCTCCTTCCTTTTCCACATGAAAGAAATTCTTAGGACCTGACAGAGTCCCAGGGTTAGAAGATGCAGAATTGCAAAGAAAGCCCTCTTGGATTATGCAACGGACAAATTATATTAGGAGCTGTGGTCTCATTTCTTTTTTTTTGGGGGGGAGGGGATTTTTTTAATTTTAATTTTTAAACAAACTTCATTGTTAATCAGTGTAACGTCTGGGTACAAAAAATTTTTGGTGTCATCATATTCAACATTTATCATCATTTTCTTAGTACTTATCTTTCCTTTTACATTTAAATTTAATGTATTACAACATATTTTCCCATATTTTATATTGCCTATTGTCTATATTCAGTCTCTATCCATTGATAAAATTGCCCCCATATGATGTAATACTCCAATTCTTCCTTCCCCCTAATGTTAATCTACTCAATGTCAGGCTGCCTCTGATTATATTTAATCTGATTATATTTAGGAAAGAATACACCTTGACTTCATTTGCAAATAAAGAAAAGTACTTTTACTAAATACATCTGGACTGCAGCAGTATAAAGTTGGATCTGAGACAAAATATAGCTAACATTCCATATCCCATTGTTAGTCCCTCCTCCCACAAGAGGTCAGCCAGGTCTGGTCCAATGCCAGCTCCTTCTCGGCCCCCCGTGGTAATCTTCTTCTGCAGGTCTCTGGTTGTAAATCATCTCAGGAATGCAATGTCTATTGAAAGCCCCCGCTCTAACATTCCTGTTGAATTCAAACCATCAATCTCCCCTTCCCTTGATCTCATGTCAGACGACACTCTTAAAGGGCCCTCTCTACTTAACCTGAATCCATGAGCTATGTACATTACACATAAAACCCCACTGCAATCTAACTACTGAATATAAAGTATACAAAAGGATGTGAGGATTGGAGTGGAGTGGAGGCTGACATTTGGCCCTCCTGCAACAAGGACGTTAGTCCTAGAAAAGAAAAGAGAAAAGTTAGGGTTTGTCAGGATATTTTTTATAGAACTGTGCTATCTTTTCTGAAGCACGAACATCTTCCTTGTTCACCCATTCAGCTTGGGACAAAGGGAAGTACTTCCAAGCAATAAGATATTGAATTTTATTTCTATGTTTTCTGGAATCTAAGATTTCTTTTACTTCAAAATTTTGTTCGCCCTCTATGAGAATTGGTATAGGAGGGGGTGTATGGTTAGCATGGAAAGTAGACGTGTGTTCTGGTTTCAGTAAGCTCACATGGAAAACAGGATGAATTCTTCTAAGTGTTTTTGGTAAATCTAGCTGTACAGTCACGGGGTTGATGATTTTCACTATGGGGAACGGTCCCACATACTTAGGTCCCAGTTTTTTAGATTTTTGAGTGGTTTGTAAATATTTGGTGGAGAGATAAACTCTATCTCCAACTTGGTACTTGTTCTCAGGAGATCTTTTTTTATCTGCTTGTTTTTTATGTGCATGGTGGGCATCATCAATCGCCTTTCGAGTAATTTTCTATGTGCTTTGTATTTGATCTATCCATTCTGACAAGGATGAAACCGTGGTTTTTTCCTTTGGGAGTTGCGAGATGGGAACAAAGTCTTGGCCTGAAGCTACTTTAAAAGGAGTAAATCCTGTGCTATTATGAATTGAGTTATTGTAGGCTACTTCTGCAAAAGGTAGTAGGTCCACCCAATTGTCTTGTTGATAGTTAATGTAACAACGTAAATATTGTTCTAGTACCGAGTTCGAGCATTCACAACTTCCATTAGTCTGGGGATGATGGGAGGAGCTTAATCCTTGGGCGGAGCCAATCAGTCGCAAAAACTCTTTCCAAAACTGAGAAGTGAATTGAACTCCTCGATCTGAGATGATGTGTTCAGGAACCCCATGGAGTCTATAAATGTGTTGCACAAACAACTTTGCCAGAGTCTTTGAAGAAGGTATTTTGGAACATGGAATAAAATGGACTTGTTTGGAGAACAGGTCTGTGACTACCCAGATTACAGTATTGCCTGCACTTTCGGGTAGTTCCACTATGAAATCCATGGATATTTCTTTCCATAGAGCTTCTGGCCGGGCTACTGTTTGAAGTAATCCAGGAGGTTTTCCTGGAGGCCTTTTAGATGATGCGCAAACAGGGAAACGTGCTATATACGATTGAATGTCCTTTTTAAGATTTGGCCACCAAGTCCCGGCGCAGGTCTCAACCAGCTACCTGGTTTTCTGAGGAGCTGAGGGGGATAAAACGCCGGAGAAGACGCCTAGAGAGTTCTTGGAGGTCCAGTCGTTCGGAGGCTGATCGGACACTAGTTAGGTCCTATACTAGGACCTACCTAGTGGCAATGAGGGAAGCGAGACGCTGCTATGTCTCCTCCCTCATTGCGTCGGCAGATAACCGCCCGGCCGCCCTGTTTCGGATGACTCGCTCTCTCCTTCAACAGGGGGAGCGGGATGACCTGTTGCAGGGACGTGCTGAGGAGTTTAATGGTTATCTATACGACAAAATCGTTCAGCTTCGGGACGGCCTGGACCAAAATTGGGTAGATCCAGGCGAGTTGTCAGAGAGCCGTCTTGTTGAGACTGTTTGGGATGAGTTTGACCCTGTGGCTCCCGAGGACGTGGACAGATTGGTGAGTAGGTTGAACGCCACCACATGTTTACTGGACCCGTGTCCCTCCTGGTTGGTGCTGGCTGCACAGGAGGTGACACGAGGCTGGCTCCAGGGGATTACGAATGCTTCTTTGTTGGAGGGAGTCTTTCCGGCCGCCTTGAAAGAGGCGGTGGTGAGGCCTCTCCTCAAGAAGCCTTCCCTGGACCCAGCTGTTTTAGATAATTATCGTCCGGTCTCCAACTTTCGCTTCGCGGCGAAGGTTGTAGAGAGTGTGGTGGCATGTCAGCTACCCCAGTACCTGGAGGAAACCGTCTATCTAGACCCGTTCCAGTCCAGCTTTCGGCCCGGATACAGCACTGAGACAGCTTTGGTCGCGTTGGTTGATGATCTCTGGAGGGCCAGGGATAGGGGTTATTCCTCTGCCTTGGTCCTATTAGACCTCTCAGCGGCTTTTGATACCATCGACCATGGTATCCTGCTGCACCGGTTGGAGGGATTGGGGGTGGGAGGCACCGTTTATCAGTGGTTCTCCTCCTATCTCTCTGATAGGTCACAGACGGTGTTGACGGGGGGGTAGAGATCGGCCCCGAGACGCCTCACTTGTGGGGTGCCTCAGGGGTCGATTCTCTCGCCCCTCTTGTTCAACATCTACATGAAGCCGCTGGGTGAGATCATCAGTGGTTTCGGTGTGAGGTACCAGCTGTACGCTGATGATACTCAGCTGTACTTTTCCACACCGGACCACACCAACGAAGCTATCGAAGTGCTGTCCCGGTGTCTGGAAGCCATACGGGTCTGGATGGGGAGAAACAGGCTCAAGCTCAATCCCTCCAAGACAGAGTGGCTGTGGATGCCGGCATCCCGGTACAGTCAGCTGCAGCTGCGGCTGACTGTTGGGGGCGAGTCATTGGCCCCAATGGAGAGGGTGCGCAACCTGGGCGTCCTCCTGGATGGACGGCTGTCTTTTGAAGACCATTTGACGGCCGTCTCCAGGAGAGCTTTTTACCAGGTTCGCCTGGTTCGCCAGTTGCGCCCCTTTCTAGACCGGGATGCCCTATGCACGGTCACTCATGCTCTCGTGACTTCTTGTCTGGATTACTGCAATGCTCTCTACATGGGGCTCCCCTTGAGGGGCATCCGGAGGCTTCAGCTAGTTCAGAAGGCGGCTGCGCGGGTGATAGAGGGAGCCCCTCGCGGCTCCCACATAACATCTCTCCTGCGCAGACTGCACTGGCTGCCTGTGGCCTTCCGGGTGCGCTTCAAGGTTTTGGTAATGATCTTCAAAGTGCTCCATGGCATAAGGCCGGGCTACTTACGGGACCGTCTGCTGCCACCGAATGCCTCCCACCGGCCCGTGCGCTCTCACAGAGAGGGACTCCTCAGGGTGCCGTCGGCCAGGCAGTGCCGACTGGTGACACCCAGGGGAAGGGCCTTTTCTGTGGGGGCCCCCACCCTCTGGAACGAGCTTCCCCCAGAACTTCAACAACTTCCTGACCTTCGAGCCTTCCGTCGCGAGCTTAAGACACATCTATTTATTTGCGCAGGACTGGACTAGAATTTTCAAATTTTTAAATATTTAAATTTTAAATCTGGTTTTAATGGGGTTTTATTATTTATATCTCTATTTTAAATATTCTGCCTTTGTAATAAGTTTTTTAAATTAATGTTTTATTCTGTATATATATATGTTTTATATGGCTGTAAACCGCCCTGAGTCCCTAGGGAGATAGGGCGGTATAAAAGTGTGAACAAATAAATAAATAAATAAATAAAATTGTCTTTTAAGGAGGTGCAAGGTTTTCACAAACCCAAAATGTCCTGCCATTTTAGCATCATGGCATCGTTGAAGGATGGTTTCTCTGAGTGATAGAGGAACATATAGTTTTCCTCCAATCCAAGCTAGTCCATCACGGAGCGTGCATTCGTGCGAATGAGCCAAGAACCAATCATCTGAGTTCAAAGCTTCCTTAAATAACTTAGTTAATTCATCTGGCAGTGACGTCTCGGTTTTGGTATGGCTTCGGGTTATAGCCGGAGCTGCTAATTGCTGAATGGGAAGTATTGGGCGAACCACCTCGGAGCGTGTACCATTGTATTGGGGCAGACGTGAAAGAGCATCTGCCAAAAAGTTCTTTCCTCCGGGAATGTAATGTAAAGTGAAATTAAAACGGTTAAAATATTGAGCCCAGCGGGTTTGTTTAGGTGAAAGTTTTCTAGGAGTTTTTAGCGCTTCCAGATTTTTGTGATCAGTCCAAACTTCAAAAGGATGGTTGGAACCTTCTAAGAATTGTCTCCAAGTGTGAAGAGCCCAATGAACTGCAAATGCTTCTTTCTCCCAAATAGCCCACCTTCTTTCAGTTTCAGTCAATTTTCGAGAAGTGAAAGCACAAGGTTGTAGTTTACCATCAGCATTGTTTTGGAGCAAAACGGCTCCGACCGCTACGTCACTAGCATCTGCTTGTACAACAAAAGGAGCATCCATGTCAGGGTGTTTCAAAATAGGTTCAGCAGCAAACAGTCATTTCAACTTTTCAAACGCTGCTTGACATTCCATTGACCATTCGAGAGGTAATGATGGTTTGGGTTTTGTATCTCCTTTAGTTTTTAAGAGGTTGGTGATTGGCAAAGCAATTTGAGCAAAGGAGGGGATGAATTGACGATAAAAGTTCGCAAATCCCAAGAAACTTTGCAGCTGTTTGGGCTCTTCAGAGCTTAAGTTGAGATCCAACTTAATGTCAGGCTGCCTCTGATTATATTTAGGAAAGAATACACCTTGACTTCAATTGCAAATAAAGAAAAGTACTTTTACTAAATACATCTGGACTGCAGCAGTATAAATTTGGATCTGAGACAAAATATGGCTAACGTTCCATATCCCATCGTTAGTCCCTCCTCCCACAAAAGGATGTGAGGATTGGAGTGGAGGCTGACACTCATTTCTGCACATTCTAGTATCTTCTTCATTACCTCTCCCTTTGTAGGAATTTTTTCCGCCTTCCAATTTTGTGCAAATACCATTCTTGCTGCCATTATTACATATATAATCAAATATATATATATATCTCCTTGTCTCTTGTATAACTAGAGAATAGGCCAAAAAATAATAAGGTGGGATAGAAATAAAATAAATAAATAAATATTGCTTCACCAAGAATCTGGAATATTGACTGTCAACTGTCTTAAGAAAGAGAACGAGAGATCAGAGTCTTGGACCGCACATTAGACAAACAACCTATTGAGATACTTGTGTTAAAGCAACACATGTTCTGTGCAGTCAGAATTAAACATTTATGGACCTTCATTGGAACAAAACATTCACTTGACATCTGCATATGTGGGTCTGATTGTCCCAAAGGTGCTTTTCCAAGAGGCGACTGGACTTTCTGTTTTTTCTTTGAAGATCTTTTGCTCTCATCCAGAGCTGAAGAAGCTTCTTAGATGAGAAGCGAAACGTCTTCAAAGAAAAACCAGAAAGTCCAGTTGCCTCTTGAAAAAGCACTTTGGGGACAATTGTGACCTGGATGACTGAGAATCTCCATAGACATGTGGGTCTGATTGCAATAAACTGTAGGAGTGATACCGAAATATGATTTATGTTTTTTTATTCTTATTCTTTTTTATTTCATCTGTTTCTTGTATTCCATTTTTATATACAGTGTTGTTAACGCTCTGTGCTTAATATTCTGTTTCTTGCTATGGCATAATTGCTAATCAGCAATAGTTTATTTAATTTGTTCATCAATACCAAGTTGACTTTATTAAAAAATAAAGTTTTGGACTTTATCTGACCTTCAATATAACACAGCTTTCTTCCTTACTTTTTCAGGTCAGTGATAACATTGTTTCAGAGGCTCTGAGTGATAAAAGGAAATTCCCCTTTTTCCACCAAATGCTTCCCAGAGAAGGATTCCACTACCCAGCAATTGTCCAGCTGCTCCTCCATTTCAGATGGACCTTCATTGGCCTCTTTGCTTCAGACACAGAGAAGGGAGAGAATTTCATGAAGATTTTTACTCTTATGCTTGTCAGGAGTGGAATTTGTGCTATTATATCACAACGATTGTCAACAACTGGATACACAGCAGCATCCCTCAGGGAGGCCCTCTCTAAGTGGAGACAAGTCAACGTCTTTGTTCACTTCATAGAATATGAGTCCGTTAGGGACAGAGCTCTTCCTTTCCACAAAACACTTATACATTTGCCAGGACCCATCGAAGAGAAAGTCTGGATCATGACAGTTTTGGGAACATCTGCATTGAAAAAGCACAGAGTTTACAAATACATCCATAGTATTTGGAGCTTTGCTTTTCTGGGAAAAGAAAGGCCAAAGGATGCTGGCTTTGAACCTTATTTCTTTGTGGAACATCAGTTTGAAGATCATTATTTCCACTGTTCTCTTTCAAAGCATGTCTTTTCTGTCAAAGGCCGCAGAAGATGCACCCAGGAAGCCCCACTGGATACCCAGTGGAAATGGGACAGAAGACGGATCCCAAATTTTCACCTTTTCTACAGTTTCATTCAGACTCTGGCCCAGGCCTTGAATGCTGCCTATTCCTCCAGATCGAGGAGGGGAAGGAAGGAGGGCGAAGGGAGGTTGGGGGCTCCAAGGCTGCAGCCGTGGCAGGTATGGGGGTCCCGATATTGTGGAATATGAAATATTGCTTCTAAAATAATGTTTCATTACAGCTTTCGCTTCTGCATAATAAATAGAGAAAATAAGGAATTAAAAAGTTAAGGAACTTTTGGAAAAACTAGTTTAAACAGTATTGTTCTTACAGTGAACAAAGGGGTTCAGAAAAGTCTAGAAAGAAAAGGGGGAGGGGCTTTCAGAGCAATAGCTTAACGGACACATTTCACAATATAACTGATTTACGCAAAACAGCAAGAGAAAGTTAGCAAAGGCCTGGTGTGAACTGCACTGAGCAGCTGGGGGGGCAGCATGAAGGAGAAATGTCTCAGCTCCCCACAGCCACTTGGCCATTTATTTATTTACTTATTTATTTATTTGTCACAACAGTATATATAAGCATAAGCATGAAAGTGACTACATAATATATAAGCATATATATGAGCATAAGTATGTGATAACTATATTAATTGAATATAATGAAGGAAACAATAGGACAGGAACAGTAGGCACCTTTGTGCTCTTATGCCTGCCCCTTTTGACCACCTGAAACGGATCAGCGCTGCTGTCAGCCTCCACTCCAATCCTCACTTCTATTTGTACAATCTATATTCAGTAGTTAGATTGCAGTGTCATTATGTTTAATGTAAAATAGCTCATGGACTTAAGATGTATTACTATCCTATTCAGGTTAAGAGAAGACGGCCCTTTAAGAGTGTCTTCTGACATAAAAGAAGAAGGGAGGGGGAAGGAAAGGTTTGAAATCAGCATGAACGCCAGATGCGCGGGCTTTCCAACGAACCCTGCATTCCTGAGATGATAAACTGCCGGAGACCTTCGGAAGAAGATTAGCACCGGGGGGGGGGGGGGGCGAGAAGGAGCTGGCATTGAACCAGCCCTGCCTGACCTTTTGTGGGGAGGAGGGACTAACGAGGGGATATGGGATGTTGGCCATATTTTGTCTCAGATTCAACTTTACACAGCTGTAGTCCAGATGTATTTAGTAAAAGTACTGTTCTGTTTCCCTCCCCCAATACTCCCAACAAAGAGTCAGTCAAAGGCCTTCTCTTCTACTTTATTTACATAGATAAATGTCCTGGCCATGTCTACCCACGGGCCTGCCAAGTCTCTGGAGATAACGAGGAAATTATAGATAAGGCCAGAATTACTCACGAATATATTCTTCCCTCCATTGATACAGTTTGCCTGCGCAAATTCATTGCTTTGTCCAAGACAAAAAACCAGGAAGTCCCGCCTCCTATTTATAGTCTCTGCAGATGTCACTGCATGACCATCATTCCTTGACTTTGTCCCAACGCTTCCTCTGCTGCGCGCGCCGGTCACGTCTGCACAGTCTTGCATCACTCCAAAAGTGTTCTTGGGGCGTTGCCAAATCAGAAGAAGGCTCGGGAGAATCAGGCCTTGCTGCCCCTCCTCCTCCCTTTGAGTGGGTGCCAGGGAGGGAGAGGGCCCAAGAGAAGCAGGGCTTGCCAGGTCTTCTCCCTCACTTTCTGAATCATCCGAGTCCAGGAGTCCGGATCCAGGAACCTGGGTCAAAACAAGTACTTTTCTTTATTTTCAAATGAAGTCAAGGTGTTTTCTTTCCTAAATATAATCAGAGACAGTCTGATAGCTGCCTCCACAGTGGCCGGCTGCTGCTTTCTCCCAGGATCATTTATCAACAAGCCAGAAAAGCCCAATGCAGTTCAGTTTAAGAGAGCGGGGGGGGGGGGAGCCAACCTTGACCACGGATGGAGCCCCTCTGGGCAGGAAGACCGTTTGGGAGGAGAAGGTGGCTGAGGAGGGAGGAGTGCAGGCACAAGGACGGGGGTGGGGGGGACTGCAGGAGGAGCAGCCTTTCTTCCAGCAACAGGAGTCTGTGTCTTCTCAACATGCCCAGAGTTTTCTTCTTCTTCCCCTTTAGCCACCGAGAGCTCCGAGTTCTCCCAGGGTCTGCCTGGAAGCAGCTCCAGCACTTCTGATTGCTGCCTTCACAACTTGCGTGAAGACTGGAGATCCCCACTCTCTACAGTCTTAGCCTCCCGAGATTTCTGCCCCTATGGCTGCTGCATGGCATAGGGTGGGGATGGTCCAGGCAGGCCACCTGCAGGCTTCAGATATGCTGAACGGGCTTGCATCTTTAAGGAATTGGGGGCTTGCCGGGGGCTGTGCAGGAAGTGCAAGGCAAGGCACTGCCACCCAAACACACTGTGGCCGTGATCTCCGCTGCCTGGAACCGCCCGAAAACGCAATGCTCTTTCTTTGCCTCTGCACGCCCCGTTTTTGGAATTGGGGAGGCAGCGGAGATCATGGGAACAGTGGTTTGGGATGGCAGCGCCTTGCCTTACGCCCCCTGTGCAGCACCCGCTTTGTCAATCGAGTCCTGACCTCCACGCTTCCTCGGGCCGCTTCCGGAATGAGGGGGCTTGCCGGGAAGCCCAGCACTGTGTTTACGAGATGGCAGCGCCCAGGAGGACTGAAGTGCTGCGTCTGTATTGGGCCTGGCTGTGAGAAAGCCAGGCTTTCAACGCCTACGGCTATAGGGAGGAAGACGGGGGCGTTTCGGGAGTGGAGCCTTTGGTGCCAAGTCCCTCTTCTGCCCCCATGAAAATCATCCCCACCCACTCCAGTTAAATGCGCGTAGTGTGATAGGGTTTGTTTTAAATGGATAAAAAGATCTGTGCTGCTCCTTATCAAAATCCGAGTGGAAGTGATGCTGATTCTGATGCTGATAGGCAGAGGCAGTGTCAGATTGCCTCCAATCAATACTCAAGAAAGAAAAAAAGGGGGCTCCAGTGACGTCACCCTCCTGCTGGGTGCTCTAACAGAGCACTCCGTGTTAGAAGATTGTAAAAGTCAGTGAAACAGAAAATAAATCACTGTTCACTGAGCTTAGCATAATCTCTGGGTGAAAGAGGTTATCAGAGTTGTGGAAGAGTGGCAGGTCTGATAGGGGGTTTGCTCTCAAGAGCGAATTTTCCTGGATTTATGACCCCACCGAATTCCACTCCCTCCAACTTCAGCACGCTCCTGTTTTTATCAGGAAAAAGGAGAGGAATGTCGCTTCTGCTCTAGAGGACTTATTAAATTGATTGATATTCCAAGCAGACGGGAATTTCACAAGCGTTCGATCTTTGATGCAGAATCAGCACGGCAAGTACCGACTCCCTTTTTGAAACTTGAAACCCTTCTTTGTCTTTGATTAATTGACTTTTAAAATGGCGTCTAAAAGTGAAAGTAAAAATTTTTTAGTACGATGAAGCAGCGTTACTTGTGGATTGTTACAAACGGAGTTTTTTTATACTGAAAGGAGGGAAGGAGAGTTATTAAGTTTGAATTCCTGATTCTTTTGAAGACAGAATGGCAGCTAAACCTTTAAAGCCTTCTGGAAGAAGGGGATCTGAACCAAGTCTTGAGGAAATATTGAAAGAACAATTAAAACTTTCTGAAGATAGGCAAAAAGAGATGATGGAGAATTTTAATGCAAAAATAAGAGAAGATATTCTTATGGCAGTTCAAGGACTGAGTAAAAAAATTGAAGGATTGGAAGTGGAAATGCAACAGATCTCTCAGTCAAATAAGCATTTAGAAGACAAAATGAAAGGTGTTCAGAAAAAAGTGGATCAAAATGAAGATCAGGTTGTGATATTACAATATAAACTTATGGAAGGAGCTCTTAGAATTCATGGTATGCAAGAAGAGCGTGGAGAAGACTTAAGAAAAATTATATCAGAAGCATTGGCTGAATTTATTGTAGTGGACCCCCAAGAGGTAGCTTACCAAATTGATAAAATATATAGAGTTAATTCTTGGATTGCAAGACAGAGAAAGCTTCCTCGGGACATTGTGGTTTATTTTGTGAAAAGGACTATGAGAAATCAAATTCTGCAAGTTTCATATCAGACAATTTTAAAAATTGGAGAACAGGAGTTGAAGGTGTTGAAAGAGATTCCTTCAAAGATGTTAAGAGACAGGAAGGAATTTGCTTTTTTTACACAAGAACTTAAAAAACATCAGATTCAATTCAGATGGGAGGTGCCAGTTGGACTGACACTATTCTATCAAGGAAGGAGATATAGAATTGACACTGTTTTAATGGCAAAGGATTTTCTTTCTACAGTTTTGAAAGTCGAAATAGAAGTGATAGAAAACGTTCAAGAGACTCAAGAAGGCGTGGTGATCCAAGAGCCTTTATTGCTGCCAGTATTAGAGGAACCACAAGAGCAAAGGGTGACAAGAGGAGCCCTTAAGCGTAAAGAAGAGCAACAGTCTCAAAGTAAAAGTCAGGATCCCATTATGGAAGCTGTGGGAGGAGCTAGACGGAAGATACCGGAGGAGGAGCTTCCGTTGTCTGCTTCAAAGCTTCAGGAGGCCAGTAATGGCAAATAGAATCTTGTCATGGAATGTTAATGGCTTGAATTCAGCTCAGAAAAGAAGGAAAATATTTCACTACTTGAAACAATTTAAAAATGATGTGATTTGTTTGCAAGAGACACATATAAAATTATCAGACCAAAAATATTTAATTAATTCAAAATTGGGTAACCATTTTGTTGCATCAGCTTTGGAAAAGAAGCATGGAATTGTTGTATATATCAGGAAGGATATACCAGCTAAGCTAATTGAGGCAGATATTCAAGGAAGATTTATTGCTATTGAACTGGATGTAATGGGGAGGGGGTTGGGAGACGAAAAGCTTTGGATGTGGTTATTTGGATTGGAAGGGAAAATTTTATTCTATGTTTGGTTTATGTATAACTTTACCTTGTGATTGACCTGGGAAGCCGGGGAGTGGGGGAGGGAGGGGGGTGTTTTGTTTTTGTTTTGTTTTGGGAGGGAGGGGGAAAAAGGGGGGGGAAATGTTTTTGTTTTTTTTTAAACTCTTTCAATAAAAAAAAAATACTCAAGAAAGAATAACTCTGACTCCATTTGTTTATAGAGAAAGGTAACTTTTACTGAGCTCGTCAGATAGCAATAGAAGCAAAGCTAGAACTGGAAATAGATATGGCTTACAGATGCATTTCCCCTTATTCAGCCCTCCTCCCTCCAAAGTTCAAACAGCTCTAGTCCATTGTCCTTCTCCTCTTTGGCCACGTGGTACTTTACTTCCGATGTTATTCCTCTCTCTGTCTTCTGGTTGGTATTACTGGCATGCAGTGCTCGTTAAACCGCGTCTGTCTGTTTGAATCCTTCTTCCCTCCTCCTCTCATGTGGCAGCCGGAGCGCTTAAGGGGCCATCGCCCCATTAATCACACATAACAACAAGTAGCAATAAAACATTTAACGAAGTGATAAAACAATTAAACACTTTACTAAGTAAATAAACACTTAAAGTAATAAGCGGAGGCTGACAGGCAGAATTCTTCTTTTCTTGTTTTCCTCCCCAAAAATTAAGGTGCGTCTTATAGTCCAAAACATACGGTAGATGCCAAGAATTCAGATTTTGATCACCTGGAGACCCTGGGGATTCTGCAATGATCGTGGGAAAAACTATCATTAGTCACTTTTTTAGTGCTGTTGTAACGGTCACTAAATGAACCATTTCTCATAATCAGCCTGATGTTTTCTAGGCATTTATGAATAATCTTTTTTCCTAAAATTCATTTTACTGGTCACCTGCTCTAGAATGTCCCCTATAACTTACCAATTGCATAAATTATGTTTTGTTAATATATATTTTGCCAATATATGGTTGAGAAATTTTGCTCAACCTGTTTTTAATTCATGAAGATAGCAGTAGCACCTGTTTTTCTCAATAAGCGTATTTTGATGTTAAAACAACTGTAGAAGAAAGATTCAAGTGTATAAAAGCTAAATATTTTTTTTAAAAAAGCTTTCAAATTGTAAAATTCCTGGATGTTTCCCTTCTAGTTCCATCCTTTCCTGCAGAAGAATGAGTATTGCAATATTTCTGATAGGAAACTCTACTTGGATCAAAATGGAGATGTAGCAGCAGATCTGGCAATGATGAGCTTGTTGATTGTCCCCAAGGAGGATCCTATCGAACAGCAAATGGGGGCTTGGAAAAGACAGAGACTTACTATCCACCAAGGAGCTCTTTCACGGCTAAAGTTGCTCAACAAGGTGGGAAAATTTTGGGAGTCTTTCCTCTTTTTTCCAAAGATTTGGGACCCATTTCATGTGGACTAAGCTCTGTTTCCAGGGTCCATGACCTTCACTGAGAATTGAACATGGGGAGTAGAAACCTTTTAGTTTTCTTTCTATAGACCACTTGGGAGGCTTCAGTACTATTGACCAAGGTCTTCTTCAGATGCTGTGATATTGAAGACTTTTTAGCTGATTCAGCCATGTCCAACCTGGGATGAGAAACCCTCACGTGCTGGAGGTTGTGTTGTTAAGAGCCTCCGGTTTGCTTGTTCCTTGTCCTGAAAGAGCAAAGTAGAAGGGAATTCTGTGGAACAGACCCTGAATTGAGGTTTGGACTGAATGAGATGAGATTGGATCATGGCTGGATGGAGCTCCTGGGGGTCCCATTGGGAGAGAAGCTTCCTCTTCTCCTGCTGAGGGAAAGGCCATTGGGAAATGGTTCCCTCAAAGGGCAGCTCCATGGTCAGTGATACTTTTTAAGTAGTCCAGACCTGGTCAAAGGTAGCCATATCTGTCTCTCACCCAACTGGGGGGAGCAATTGACCTTCTGCCTTTAGGAAGGAGATCCAAGACTTTCAGTTCCCATAAAAGGAGAGTGACCAGTGAGAGAATCCCTTGACCCAGAAACCTGAAACACTGAAACACAACTTTGATTGAAAGAAAAGGTCTTCCTGATATCAGAAGAAACAAGAGAGAGATTGTGACAGGAAACACTACTTAGATTTGGCCTTTGGCTCTTAAGAGGGTCTTTCATCTGGAAATCCCTTGAATGGCCTTTTTTTATCTTGAGTGTTAGCCACCTTCAGTCCCTCCGGGCAAAAGGAGTCTCCAAATTTAACTAACATTAAATGTGGGCCTGTCTTTCCATGCCAGTTGGAGTCTCCTAATTGCAGTTCTTCAACACAAAGGACTCTTTCTTGGATAACTTAGAAATATCTTCTGATATTCACATTCACGTCCCGTCTGTTGCAGCCAAAGATTTGCAACTTAATCTTTTTCAGGGACACTTTCTCATGATCTCCCCTCAATCTCATGACAGTTCTAGAAACAATGCAGAAACCTTTAGCCTTAATAAAGGAGAATATTTGTAGCTCAGGGTTGACATGGGGGCTCCTTGGTGCTCTCTGAGCTTCCTGGTTTTCTTGCAGAAACATCATCAGCTATAATTTATGAGGATTTTTCCTTTATCTCTTAAATGGTGACAAAAGACTATTTTGAACTGGTGACAAGGGGAAACAGCTTTGCAAGGCTTTCTGTAGTCCAGAAGAAACCTTTCCAGAACTTTCCTTCTTAATCACATTTTATTCTACTTAAAAAATCTAATAACAATTTGATACATCTTTGATAACCATACCATGGATAGAAGAAGAGTGGAGGAATGCATTTTAATACAGCCATAAGGAGGAACCAATTGTTTGTTACTTAATGCTTAAATCTTTTCTCAATTCCATCCCCCCCCAGACTTTATTAAGTGGAAAAGTTATTTATTACAGTGTGTTATGGTAGAAGCATAAGAGAAGAATTAAAGAAAGAACCTGCCAGGGTCACATCTCCTTCCGTGTTTGGGAGGAGTCAGAGATTTCATATTTACCTCAGTGAAGCCCAGAATCTACTTGTCTAATGTCCATTTCTCCCCCTATTTTCCATGGATGGAGAGTCCTAACATATTTCCTTTGGCATTCCTTGTTTTTCTGCTCAGTCCCTGCCTCAGTCCAGATGTGTGGAAAGTTGCCATCCTGGATTTGTCAAAAGGGCTCGAGAAGGAGAGCCAGTTTGCTGCTATGACTGCATTCCTTGTCCAGAGGGGACCTTCTCCACTCAGGAAGGTGGGTCACACTGAGGGAAATGGGAGGCTTTGTGAAAATGGATTTCTCCACAGCATTTTGATGAAAGTACAAATTAAAATATGCATTGAAACTCAGCTCTTTTTTTCTTTATTCAAATTGCACTAGAAATCCTCCAATTTACTATACCTTAGCTATAAAGGTATTAGAAAATTATGTTATCATTTTTTCCCCCTGTGGAATGGTTAAGCAAAGCCTGTAATCAGGTTTTGTCCAAAAAGGTATTTTTGGAAATGTAAAAAACCCAGTATATTAAAGAAATATTGCTTTTTGGCTTTCTCAGATACACAAAAATGCACCAAGTGTCCAGAGGATAAATATCCAAATGAGGACAGAGTCCAATGTATCCCCAAAGTCGTAACCTTCCTGTCTTATGAAGAACTTCTGGGCATCATCCTGGTCTCTTTTGCCCTTCTCTTGTTTCTAACCACAGGCCTTGCCTTAATCATCTTCATTAAATACCGAGAAACTCCCCTTGTCAAAGCCAACAACCGGGACCTCTCCCACATCCTCCTGGTCTCCTTCCTGCTTTGCTTCTTGTCTCCTTCTCTCTTCATTGGTCAACCAAAGAAAGCCACCTGCCTTCTCCGACAGACGGTCTTCAGCCTCATCTTCTCAGTTGCCATTTCTTCTCTCTTGGCCAAAACCATCACGGTGGTGCTGGCCTTCCTGGCCACAAAACCAGGAAACCGAGTGAAGAGATGGTTGGGGAAGAGCTTGGCCAACTCCATCATCCTTTCTTCTTCTGCTGTCCAAATTATCATCTGCTCCACCTGGCTGGGAGTTTCTCCCCCCTTCCCTGACTCTGACCTCCACTCCCAGCCTGGAGAGATCGTCCTGCAATGCAACGAAGGGGCCGTTGTCCTGTTCTACGTCACCCTCAGCTACATGGGCTTCCTGGCTGCCATCTGCTTCACGGTGGCTTTCCTGGCCAGGAATCTGCCTGGGGCCTTCAACGAAGCCAAGCTGATCACCTTCAGCATGCTGGTCTTCTGCAGTGTCTGGGTGACTTTTGTGCCCACCTACCTGAGCACCAAAGGGAAATACATGGTGGCTGTGCAGGTCTTCTCCATCCTGGCCTCCAGTGCTGGTCTGCTGGGCTGCATCTTCATCCCCAAGTGCTGCATTATCCTTCTGAGGCCAGACCTGAACACAAAGGAGCAGCTTATGACCAGAACAAATGTAAAAGCATGAGAGATAACACCATGATATTTAAAGAATTGTAAAATTTCCTTTTATTTAAAAGGTGTTTTAATAGGCTTTTCTTTATTTTTATCAGGGAATGGATGAGAATGATTCAGAACCAAATCTGATGTCACTGCAAGGAACTGGACGTGACCTGGAAGGAGAGTCATATCCGGCTCCATTGGGACCTCAAAGGCCTGAGGAACAGCAGCCAAACAGACAAGAGGAGCAGCCATTTCAGTGCTCAATGGGTGGAAAAAGGAAGAGGAGATCCCTCACTTCCCATCAAAGGATCCCCTCGGGGAGAAATCACCTGAAGGCATGAAGCGTGGAACTCCACCGTAGATAGATAGATCTTGAATGGTTGAACAGATGCTTCCATCCATTTCTGCACATTTCAATGAGGTGTTTCTGCTCCTTCTTCCTGAAGAAGAATTACGGATCGATCCAGCCAACCACTCTGGAAGCTCCAGGAGCTTCCTTTCGAAGGTTGACCAGGGATGCCAGAGGCCATCCTGCCAGGGAGTCTCTTGAGGGCCTCTCTCAGCTTTTCCAGAGAAGCCATCCCAGGACACTTTGCCTGGATTCTGGGAATGTCTTGGCTTTCAGATTCTCCCCAGAAGCTTCTCCGGTTTACACGGCAGCATCGGAGGTTTTGTGTCTTCAAGAGCTTCTCTCTTGTCTTCCGGTGTTGTCATGTCCGCCCTTGTGTTTCTTTTGGACTCTGTACTATTAAGTGGTACCGGCTGCTCTCTGCACATCAGTCACCTGCAGCTGTTCTTCCTCAATTCTTTCTCTCTGGAAAAATCGGAAGGTTAGAGATGAATTTGGACCACCAACCAAATTTTCTCAGTTAACCACAATGGCAACTCCAAAAGCACATAAATAGTTTGGGGCAGCAGGAAGTATGGGTGTTAAAATTTTTCTCTTATACATATCTTTGAAAAATCCCATTCACTTCCATGGGACTTACTCCTAGCTTTGTATAGGTAGGACTAAAAGTGTCAGGAGCCAGACATTCATGAATTTTTTCTTTCTTTTGGAATTTTATTTTACAAATTTAGGGATGTTTGTAGTACAATAGATGTTTCAATCCATTCTGGGATTCCTCGGGAGCTTTTCCAAGTTCTTCAAGTCCTCCTCCTGGTCCTCTCCTTCCCCGTGTGATGTTCCAGCCCCTTCAGCACGGCGGTCGGTCTCTGGCTCTGGAAGACTCAGAAGGGGAGATTTAGTAGTAAGTGTTCAAATGGAGCCTCCCCTTTCTAATATTCAGCTATCCCTCCATCCCTTCTAGGGTAAGTTCTTCATCCTGGAATCTTCTTTTTGCTCTAAGGTTATTTTATGTAGGCTGATGAAAGAAATAAAGTTTGGAATCTAAATAGGGATCGGGAAATGGGGGCCTTTGTCATCGATCCCTCCTGCGTCCACTTCATGATTCCAGGAGTGGCTGGACGAGATCTCATTTCTTGAGCAAGTCAGTTCTAAGCTGCTTGCAGAAATCCGGGTCCTCTCCCTCCCTTACTCAGGGCTTCTGTCTAAGAGTTTCTCACCTCCTCAGCCTCTCCCTGAAGTTCCTGAGGATGAGGGCCTTTTCCTCGCTCAACTTCAGGTTGTTTTGCTGAAGGTGTTTAATTTCGGCTTTTAGCTGCCCTCTTTCCTTCACCATGTCCTCAAATAAGGTCGAATTTCTGTAAATTATGAAAAGCAGAAATTAGCCCTATCATGATAGGTGATATTAAATATTTCTCACCTGTGCAGTTGATCTTTTAGTCTTTTGTTTTCCGTGAGGAGCTCCTGTTTCTCTCCAGCTTGCTGCAGAACCCTGCAGAGGAGGCTCTTATATTCGGATCGTTCCACTTGCAGCTTTATCTCCAATTCCTCAATTCTGTAAAAGAGGAAGACAAGAGCGAAATGAGCCCCCTCAGGTTTTCACTCCAACCATCCAACTTGTTTAAAATTAAAACTCCCTAAAAATACCTGGCACTTTCTTTGCCTTACTTTTAAAGTAATTTAGTTTTGCCATTTTGCCCAAGTCAGGGTTGCTGTCCGAAAAATTTCTCACCTCCGTTTCTCCTCCAGAGTCCTGCAGAATTCTGCATTGTTTTCTACAAGCTGGGAATTTTCCTTCAGGAGCTGCTCATTTGGTGAAACCTTCTGTGTTGTGTTACTGCAAATACGAGGACCAGAGAGAAATTGGACCCTTGATTTTTTTTATTTGAATTTTGGATTGTGGGGTTCCTGAGAGCTTCCACCTATGCCTCCTCATGTTCTTTCGATGTCCCAGGCCTTCCTCCTTGCAGGTGAATGATGGTTCTTGAATGCCAGCGGTTGACTTGCTCTTATTAATTTGAAGCAGTCCTTCCTCAGATCTCTCGATCAGAAGGGGAATATGGCCTTCAATCTTTGCTCAATTCTTGAAGAGTCTTATATGTAACATTCTGCTAATAATAATATTGTCCTGAAACATCCACTGTCATTTTATCTAAATATTCATAAATGGAGTTTACAGTGGGGATCTCTTGAGTAGAGATGATGTAGCGGCGAAGCTCCCCTGTGAAGCTCCCCAGGGAGGGAGAATTTCATATCCAATTCTGGGAGGGAAAGTCAGAGCTGCTGTCTAAAGATCTCTCACCTGCTCAGCCTTTCCCTGAAGTTCTTCCGCATGGCCTCTTTCTCTTCTGTGAAGGTGATGCTCTTCATCCTGAGGTTGTCCATTTTCCCCTGTAGTAGTTCCATTCGTTCTGTGACCATCGATGTAAATATCACTGTATTTCTGCATTTCTAAGCTGCTTCAAGAAATCCTGGTCCTCTCCCTCCCTTAGTCAGGGCTGCTGTCTCAACGTTTCTCACCTGCTCAGCCTCCCCCTGAAGTTCTTCAGGATGGTCGCCTTCTCCTCGCTCAACTTCAGGTTCTTTCTTTGCAGGTCCTTTGGTTCTTCTTTTAATTGTATTCTTTCCCCTGCTATATCTTGAAACAACATTGAATTTCTTTAAATTATGAAGAGCAGGAAGAAATTAGCC
The DNA here is from genome assembly GCF_028640845.1 of Ahaetulla prasina. Lineage (NCBI taxonomy): Eukaryota > Metazoa > Chordata > Lepidosauria > Squamata > Colubridae > Ahaetulla > Ahaetulla prasina. The sequence continues at coordinate 79,918 of NC_080551.1, read as the reverse complement.
CCCTCATGAGAGATGAGAGATGGTATTAAATATTTCTCACCTGTGCAGTTGTTCCTGGAGCTTTTTATTCTCCGCGAGGAGCTCCTGCTTCTCCCCAGCTTGCTGCAGAGGAGGAGGCTCTTATATTCCGATTGTTCTACTTCCAGCTTTATCTCCAGTTCCTCAATTCGGTAAAAGAGGAAGACAAGAGTGAAATGAGCCCCCTCAGGTTTTTACTCCAACCATCCAACCTGTTTAAAATGAAAACTCCCTAAAACTACCTGGCACTTTCTCACCTCCTCTGTCTCTCCTCCAGCTCCCTGCAGAGTTCTGCATTGGTTTCAACAAGCTGGGAGGTTTTTTTTCAGGAGCTCCTCATTCGGAGAAGACTTCTGCGTTGTTTTGCTGTAAATTCAAGGACCAGAGAGAAATTAGCCCCTTATTATTTTTTTTACCTGGATTTCGGATTGCGGGGTTCAACTTACTTCGTGCTTTCGGCAAAGTAGTTATGTAGCGTAACTCAGATCTTGATTCTCTTTTCTGAGCCTGTCTATCTGCCTAGACTCATATATCAGCTCCCTCACCCTCCGCTATCCGCTATACTTAGAAATGGACCCTCAAAACATTCCCCAGAAGATTTAGACTGCTTACCTGAGGGGGGTGATGGGGGGTGATGGACCACTGAGGAGGATGCTCCTGGGGGATGGAGGCAATTTGTTGGCCCGTGATGTTGGCCCCTGCTGAAAAGCAATTGAGACCATTAGGACGTTGGGCCTGAGCACAGGGGAAACCCTCCAGCCCAGTTGACATAGACACCCTCCCCCAAAAGAGCCCGGTTTACTTTCATGATTTATGTCTCATATATTACATACCTCTGGGCGTCTCCAGAGCTGCTCTTCTGGTACCACTGGGGAATAAAATAGACTTCTTTAAAAACACAAACTTATTGACCGTGATGAAAGACATTCATTTTTACAGCCACAGTTTTATCTGGGTTCTTCATTCCCAAATATTAGGTGCCAGCTGATATTTCTGGCATCTAAACTCTTTACACTTGCTGCTAAAGTTAAATAGTTAGTAAATGTTTTTAATTCTCTCCTACCTCTGTTTCTTTGAATGAGCTTTTTCTTCATCTTGTGAATGAAATTGCCAGCCATCTTTCAAAGAGAGCAGTTGAGAATGAGCCAGGACAGCCCAGCCAAGGTTCTATGACATGTGCTGAGAAAGCTGCCTGCCATATTATAATAATTATTGGCACCTAGAAGATACAGTAGTAGCCTGAGCATTTTCATTCGGAAAATCCGAAGATAGGTTTTGGGGTGGGTGAGGAGATCTCTGGGCTTTCTCTAGAAGGGAGACTTCCTGCTGCCCTCCATCCTCTCCGCCCCCCCCTCCACCCAAAAAAAGGCAAAGGGCCAACGGTGGAGGAGAAGACATTCGGAGCAAGGGAGGATGGGCTTGGATCTCTGCTGTTGCAAATCTTCATTTTAAATTGCTCCCTTGCTCAGTTTCTCTTCCAAATCTTTGCAGAGCTCCTCCTTTTCTGCCGTGAGTTGGAGATTGTTCACCATCAGCTCCTGGTCCTTCAGCTGGAGCTCCTCTTTTCCTGACCACAGCCTTGAAATCTCCAGGATCTTCTTGTCAGTTACGAGGAACAGAGAGAAATTGGCCTCCGGGCTTTTTTTATTTGAAATGTGACACTTTTTCTTAAATAAAAAAAAATATTAAACACAACTGTGTATGTTTTGTGTCTGTGTTTAGCAATCCAGTTTTTGTATTTCTGCTATAACCATCAGCAGTTTCTCCTTACAGGGAACAATGCTTCAACCATCTATGGGGTATATTAGAAAGAGTAAAAGTGACAAAGGAGTAGATTTTCATGGATTTGAGCTGTATCTGGAAACTTCTGCAGCACAGTATTCTACTTATGGTCATATTTCCCCGCTAAAAGATTTCAGATTGCAGGATCCAATCTGGGTCAGTCACCGGGATCCGAGTCTCTGAATTTCCTTCCGAGGGTGAACTCATCCTCAGGGAACGTCTCTCGACCAGAATGGGTGCTCTGGGCTCTTCTATTCATAGTATTTATGTGGTGCCTGGTTGCATGTGGCTTTTCATTGGTTGATTCAGGTGTTGATGGCCAACTATTAAGTCATTGGTTGCAGTAGTGGGATTCAAATCCCATTGCTACCAGTTTCCTCCTGGGCATGTGTGCACTCGTGCGCGTGCGCAACACTTCTGCCCATGTGCAGAGATGTCCGGGTGGGTGGGCGGAGCCTCCCACCGCCGCCGCTATCAGTTGGCCCAATCCAGGGCGAATCGGTAGCAATCCACCACTGGTTGGCTGGTGATTCCTTAGTTCCTAAGTACCTGATAAACTGGTGGTAAATCAGCACTCCTGTTGATTGACAAAGGGCCCGTTTCCCAGGTTTCAGTCATTTCCCTGGCTATTTTTGTACCTACTCCACCAACAATCTTAGTAGCTGCAGAATTGAACGTAGGTTCTCATTCGTTGCACAGTGAGGCTACCATTGAGTTCAGGTCTCCTCGTCTGACTGCTCACTTGTGTTCTTGCAGTTTTGGTTGTTAGCTTCCTCCCCGCCTGTCCTACGTGTCACAGGAGCAATCCATGCAGGGGATCCAGTAGATTAATTAGAAGTGTCTTCCACCTCCATGCAGACTTTACAATGCATGATTTGTCCTGACATGGTAGCCTCTAGATCAGAGGTCTCCAACCTTGGTCCCTTTTAAGATTTGTGGACTTCAACTCCCAGAGTTCCTCAGCCAGCTTTGAAGTCCACAAGTCTTAAAGGGACCAAGGTTGGAGACCCCTGCTTTAGATGCTGTGTGACGGCCACTTGCAGATCTCGGAAGCTGCGTGTCAACTCTGAAGCGAGCCTGGCTGAAGCCATCTTTTGCTGCCTCACAGTTGCCACGAACTCTGAAAGGGGGAAGGGAAGGGGAAGTAGATCGACTGACTGCAGTCAAAACAAAAAGTTTTCTTGTGGGAACCAAGGTCATTTTAACAGGTGGCAGTTGAAGGAAGGGAGGAGGGACCAAGCAGCCTGCCAGATACTTACATTGGACGATGTGACTGGTGACATCTGGGGAGGAACCATTTGTTCCTTTAATTAGGCTAAAATCCCCGGGAACACTTAGAGTTGGTTTTCACTGGCTGTGCCGATATGATGTATCCAATAAACATGTTCTTTGAGGAAGCGACCCGTCTCGGAGTTCTGCTTTTGGCGGATGACTTACTCGGAACGCTGACATTAAAGTGTCCTGATAGGAAGGACCACAACTGCAATAGAACCGAGTCCCCAGGGGTGTATCTGTGACTTTCACCCCCAGGCTTTCCCCCAGCCTCTCCTCTGCACATGGACCCCAGGAGAAGCAGCTCAGGATCCCAAAAGGAGAAGCTGCTTCTTCCCGTAATTGTCACTGTCTGTGTTTTTGAGATCTCTTCTGCTCTTCTTCCAAGGCCTTTGATGGAGACATCAAAGCTGACAATGAGGCACCGCTGAGTTTGGAGCACCTTCATTCCAGGTGGCTTCACTCCTGGGTTACCTCTTAGATTTATATCTAACCTAAATCTCTTAGTTTTATAAGGTCTCAACATACACAAGGGCTTGATGGAGCATCAGGAAAGAATATCCCGCACCATTTCTCATAATTAGCCATGCTATACGTACAAGTATTTTCATTATTATATCTCTTTCTTTGCACCACCTGCCATATTCACGATGGCCATCAGGTGGCAGGCTATTGCAATGCCATTTTCCATAAGATTTTTTTTTTCTGAAACTTTTTATTTTAAAACAAATATACATAAAAGCATAACACCATCTTCAATTACAAATTCAAACAGTGTGTCGGTTGATTACAAATCTTTTGTGCATTTTCACCATATTCATAGCTTATAGTTTACCTAATTTCTCATTTTATCAATCTAATATGTATCAAATATTATTATCTCCATCAATCATTTATTTAGCTATGTCTGTTTCTTCCCTCACTTCATACAAAATATTCTAAAATTTAGGTTAATTTATATTATACCATTCATTTCATCATCTCTGATCAATCCAATAATAATACATCTTTATATTTCGTAAAATTCTACAATTTTTGTATTATAAAAATCTCTATCAAACTACGTTACCATGTTTTTTTTTCTAACCATTGATAAAATAAGTCCCATATCTTATAATATTGTTTATCTTCCTGTTCTCTAATTTCAAATGTCAGTTTAATCATTTCAGCACATTCCATTATTTTCTTAATAACTTCGTCTTGCGTTGGTATTTTCTCATTTTTCCAATTTTTAGCAAACACAATTCTAGCCGCTGTTGCTACATTCACATCAAATATCTCAATTCTCTATTATATGTTTCAGGTATAATCCCCAATAAAAAAACCTCTGGTTTAAAGTCTATGTGCTTTTTTATCATTTTTTCCAACCATGTGTGGGTTTTACTCCAGTATCTTTTAGCTTCTACACATGTCCACCACATATGGTAATATGAGCCCAGTGTCTGATGGCATTTCCAACATTTTTTGGATTTATTCTTGAACATTCTGGCTATTCTCGTGGGTAGAGGCCACCTGTAAAACATCTTATACAAATTCTCTTTATATGCAGTTGACATTGTCATTTTGTAATTTTATGACCACAATTTTTGCCATTTCTCTAAATCAATCCCATGTCCAAATTTTTCCCCCTAAGCAATCATTGTTTCTTTTTGTTCTTTTTCCAATTTAACCTCTAATAAATATCCATATAATTTTTTAATTACATTTTCATCAGTATCTGTTAAAATTTTATCTAAATTTGTCCAATTATTATAAAAACCTTCTGTCTTAAAATCTTTATCATATCTAGGATGTATTTGCAAATAAGAAAATACAATACAAGTAGGAGATCAGTCCAGTCTCTTCTTGAAAGCTTCCAGGGATGAAGTTCCCACAACTTCCGAAGGCAACTTCTGTTCCATGGGTTGACTGGTCTCCCTGTCAGGAAATTTCTCCATTTCCAGCTTGAATCTCTCCTTGCTCAGTTTCCATCAGTTCTTCCTTGTCTGGAATATGAGGAGGATCCAGAGAAGAAAAGAAAGGGGGGTTCGAATACTTCTCCTACTCAGCCCCTCGCCCCTTATTTCTAGATTGGCGCCCTGTTTCCCGAGGTTTCATCAGATTATGAAAAGAAAGTTTGCTCGTTTGTTAAGGCGGGAATTGTTGGAAGGGGAGAAACTACGGGGGAGGGAGGGAGAGGAGGGGGGGAGGGAGGGAGGGAGGGAGGGAGGGAGGGAGGTTTGGGGAAGGGAGGGAGGGAGGGAGGTTTGGGGAAGGGAGGGAGGGAGGGAGGGAGGGAGGTTTGGGGAAGGGAGGGAGGGAGGGAGGGAGGTTTGGGGAAGGGAGGGAGGTTTGGGGAAGGGAGGGAGGGAGGGGACAGGCAAGGGAGGGAGGTTTGGGGAAGGGAGGGAGGGAGGGAGGGAGGGAGGGAGGGAGGGAGGGAGGTGCAAGGGAAGGAGGGAGGGAGGGAGGGAGGGAGGGGAGGGGGCGCGGCAAGAGGAAGCGGCAATTGCAAAGTGAAAGGGGCCAAAGAACCGCGGAGATTCTCCCGGAGCGGCTTCAACGCCTCGGCCTGCAGCTCGCCTGGAGCGTCTCCGGTGCTGAGCAGGGATGCGGAGGGTCCCACCTGGATGAGCGACCGGGGCGAGCGCTGCGGAAAAGCCAGCCGGCCATCAGCAGCAGCAGCAGCAAGGAGGTCTTTTCCTGCCTCTTTCCCACCCAGAGACAAGCAGGCTCTTTGCTTACCGACCGACCCACCTCAACATCGCAGCTCCTGCTTTCCCTTCGCTCAGCCCGACGGTCCCCAAAGTCCGGCAGCTCCGAGGCCTCTTTGCCTCCCCTGCTATTCCAGCCCTCCCCACAGGGGGCGCCCTTCCTCCCCTTCGGCCCAAGGGTTCAGGCCCCCCGAGGCTCCCTCTGCTGCCCCCCCCCCCGAAGGACTCGGCAGCCCCGCAGAGGCTCCGCTCCCAGCTCCACGCCGTTCGCGCTCAGAGCCGCCGGATCTCCATCCCGCTCTGGGACTTGGCCGACCGGCCCTTGAAAGAGCTCCGCCGCCACAGGAGCCTCTTCCTTCCTTCCGCCTGTCCATCTTCTCCGCCTGGTTGTCCCGCTGGATCCCTTTGCCTCACCTGCGCCACGGAGCTCCGTCTTCCCGGGCCTGATGGAGGCTCTTCAGGGGGAGTTTGGGCTGGTGGTTGAGGTTTTGCTCTGCTGTGTAAGGGCTGCGTAAGAGGAGGACGTCACAAAGAGGCTCCAGGCGCTTTGGGGCAGCTGATCAGGGAGGAAAACAGCCTGGAAGGGAAAGATGGGGGGGAGCTGGGGGGACGGAGAAATGAATACATGCCCAGAAGCTTCTCCTTGGTTTGAGCTCTGAAGTTTTGAGTCGGTCAGGCTGAGACTTCTCCAGTTAAACCAGTGAAACCCAGTCAGTCTAATCCAACAACCAAGGCAAACTCCCGAGGAGCCTCCATCGCTCCCGGCCAGATCGAGGTCCTTGGCGCCGTTGCAGAGAAAGGGATCCAGTGGGAGAAGCAGCCGGAGAAGATGGACAGGAGGCAGGAAGAGCCTCCTTGGACGGCGGAGCTGAAGGGCCACCAGGAAGGGCTGCTCTGCGCCTCCCCAGATGCCTTCGGGCCCTTCAGCTCGGCTGGCGGAGTCCGCGAACGGCGGGGCTGAAGTCCAAAGGGCGACGGGGGAAGCGGAGCCTCTCCGGGGCTGCCGAGGCCTTGGGCTGCGGGGGAGCCGGGGGGGGGCTGAAGTTGAGCCCTTGGGCCAATGGGGAGGAAGAGCGCCCCCTGTGGGAAGGGCGAGACTGGCGGGGGGCCTGGAAGCTGTCATAATAGGGAGGTTTGGGTACTGGGAGGCAGAGCGAAGGGAAAGGAGGAGCTGAGAAGGATTGGTGGGTCCCTGCCGGCTGGCTTTTCCGCAGCGCTCGGCCTGGTCGCCCCTCCAGAGGAGACCCTCAGCAGCCCTGCTTAGCACCGGAGACGCTCCAGGCAGCTCCCCTCGCGCCTTGGCCAAACAGACAGCTGTCACTCAAGCCCCTCGCCTGCCCGGAACCAGCCACGACCAGCAACACGCGACCTCCGCCGGCCTTGCGAACCTGGCCCCGCACTGCCCAAAACCTCCGGCCCTCTTTGGAGAGGAGCCACTGGATGCCGCCTTCGCCCGCAGGCGCCCCTTCCACCTCTCCCCCGCGGAGGACACGCCACGCTCTGCCCCCAATCAACTGCCCCTCCCTCCCTCCGCATATTCTCACAATCCGCGAGTGGAAAAACGCGCTTTCTTTTAAAAATCTTATCAAACTGCAAGCAGCGCCGCGAAAGCCCTCAAGGAAGCTCTCTAACTAATGCAGGGGGAGGGGCAGCTGGATCTCCCAGGTGACAATATTGGAAGGGGAGGTCCTGGAGGCTTCCACCTGCTCTGGCTTGGGGAGACGGGCAGGGACCCTCAGAGAAAGGGGGTCCTGCAAGCACCCGGGCCCCGTCCTGTTCCTGTCCCTCCAAGCAATGGGGGGGGGCTCCTTCCTCTCCCTCCGGACCCTCGCAGCCTCCGGGCAATGGAGGATCATCTGAAAGGAAGGAAGAAAGGAAGGAAGGAAGGAAGGAAGGAAGGAAGGAAGGAAGGAAGGAAGGAAGGAAGGAAGGAAGGAAGGAAGGAAGGAAGGAAGGAAGGAAGGAAGGAAGGAAGGAAGGGTTGGGGAGGAAACGTCTATCTTGGACTTTGGAGATGGGAGGGGCCAGAACCAGCGGCAGCACCAATGGGAATATTCCCTGCTTGAGCGTCATCGGTCTCCGGGCAGAGTCCTTTGTGGCTTCACCTGAAGGAGGAGGGAGTTCGTCGCAGAGAGAGAAGCGGGAAAAGTGGGAGGGGCCAGAACCAGCGGCAGAACCAATGGGAATATTCCTGCTTGAGCGTCATCGGTCTCCGGGCAGAGTCCTTTGGGGCTTCACCTGAAGGAGGAGGGAGTTCGTCGCAGAGAGAGAAGCGGAGAAAGTGGGAGGGGCCAGAACCAGCGGCAGCACCAATGGGAATATTCCCTGCTTGAGCGTCATCGGTCTCCGGGCAGAGTCCTTTGTGGCTTCACCTGAAGGAGGAGGGAGTTCGTCGCAGAGAGAGAAGCGGAGAAAGTGGGAGGGGCCAGAACCAGCGGCAGAACCAATGGGAATTCTCCTGCTTGAGCGTCATCGGTCTCCGGGCAGAGTCCTTTGGGGCTTCACCTGAAGGAGGAGGAGGGAGGGAGGGAGGGAGGGAGGGAGGGAGGGAGGGAGGGAGGGAGGGAGGGAGGGAGGGAGGGAGGGAGGGAGGGAGGGAGGGAGGGAGGGAGGGAGGGAGGGAGGGAGGGAGGGAGGGAGGGAGGGAGGGAGGGAGGGAGGGAGGGAGGGAGGGAGGGAGGGAGGGAGGGAGGGGCCAGAACCAGCGGCAGAACCAATGGGAATATTCCCTGCTTGAGCGCCATCGGTCTCCGGGCAGAGTCCTTTGTGGCTTCACCTGAAGGAGGAGGGAGTTCGTCGCAGAGAGAGAAGCGGAGAAAGTGGGAGGGGCCAGAACCAGCAGCAGCACCAATGGGAATTCTCCCTGCTTGAGCATCATCGGTCTCCGGGCAGAGTCCTTTGGGGCTTCACCTGATGGAGGTGGGAGTTCATCGCAGAGAGAGAAGCGGAGAAAGTGGGAGGGGCCAGAACCAGCAGCAGCACCAATGGGAATTCTCCCTGCTTGAGCATCATCGGTCTCCGGGCAGAGTCCTTTGGGGCTTCACCTGATGGAGGTGGGAGTTCATCGCAGAGAGAGAAGCGGAGAAAGTGGGAGGGGCCAGAACCAGCGGCAGAACCAATGGGAATATTCCTGCTTGAGCGTCATCGGTCTCCGGGCAGAGTCCTTTGGGGCTTCACCTGATGGAGGTGGGAGTTCATCGCAGAGAGAGAAGCGGAGAAAGTGGGAGGGGCCAGAACCAGCGGCAGAACCAATGGGAATATTCCTGCTTGAGCGTCATCGGTCTCCGGGCAGAGTCCTTTGGGGCTTCACCTGAAGGAGGAGGAGGGAGGGAGGGAGGGAGGGAGGGAGGGAGGGAGGGAGGGAGGGAGGGAGGGAGGGAGGGAAGGACCAATGGGAATTCTCCTGCTTGAGCGTCATCGGTCTCCGGGCAGAGTCCTTTGGGGCTTCACCTGAAGGAGGAGAGCCAGTTCTGCGGAGAGAGAGAAGCGGAGAAAGTGGGAGGGGCGATCTTGGCCTGAAGAACCAATGGGAATTCTCCTGCTTGAGCGTCATCGGTCTCCGGGCAGAGTCCTTTGGGGCTTCACCTGAAGGAGGAGGGAGTTCGTCGCAGAGAGAGAAGCGGAGAAAGTGGGAGGGGCCAGAACCAGCGGCAGAACCAATGGGAATTCTCCTGCTTGAGCGTCATCGGTCTCCGGGCAGAGTCCTTTGGGGCTTCACCTGAAGGAGGAGGAGGGAGGGAGGGAGGGAGGGAGGGAGGGAGGGAGGGAGGGAGGGAGGGAGGGAGGGAGGGAGGGAGGGAGGGAGGGAGGGAGGGAGGGAGGGAGGGAGGGAGGGAGGGAGGGAGGGAGGGAGGGAGGGAGGGAGGGAGGGAGGGAGGGAGGGAGGGAGGGAGGGAGGGAGGGAGGGAGGGAGGGAGGGAGGGAGGGAGGGAGGGAGGGAGGAAGGGAGGGAGGGAGGGAGGGAGGGAGGGAGGGAGGGAGGGAGGGAGGGAGGCTTCCACCTCTCCCCAGCGGAGGACACGCCACGCTCTGCCCCCAATCAACTGCCCCTCCCTCCCTCCGCATATTCTCACAATCCGCGAGTGGAAAAAGGTGCTTTCTTTTAAAAATCTTATCAAACTGCAAGCACCGCCGCAAAGGACCTCAAGGACGCTCTCTAACTAATGGAGGGGGAGGGGCAGCTGGATCTCCCAGGTGACAATATTGGAAGGGGAGGACCTGGAGGCTTCCACCTGCTCTGGCTTGGGGAGACGGGCAGGGACCCTCAGAGAAAGGGGGTCCTGCAAGCACCCGGGCCCCGTCCTGTTCCTGTCCCTCCAAGCAATGGGGGGCTCCTTCCTCTCCCTCCGGACCCTCGCAGCCTCCGGGCAATGGAGGATCGTCTGAAAGGAAGGAAGGAAGGAAGGAAGGAAGGAAGGAAGGAAGGAAGGAAGGAAGGAAGGAAGGAAGGAGGAGGAGGAGGGATCGGGGGTCTGAACTGGAGGGAGGAAACGTCTATCTTGGACTTTGGAGGTGGGAGGGGCCAGAACCAGCGGCAGAACCAATGGGAATATTCCCTGCTTGAGCGTCATCGGTCTCCGGGCAGAGTCCTTTGGGGCTTCACCTGAAGGAGGAGGGAGTTCCTGGCAGAGAGAGAAGCAAAAAAATAGAATAGAATTTTTTATTGGCCAAGTGTGATTGGACACACAAGGAATTTGTCTTGGTGCATATGCTCTCAGTGTACATAAAAGAAAAGATACGTTCATCAAAGTACAACATTTACAACACAATTGATGGTCAATATATCAATATAAATCATAAGGATTGCCAGCAACAAGTTATAGTCATACAGTCATAAGTGGAAAGAGATTGGTGATGGGAACTATGAAACGATTAATAGTAGTGCAGATTCAGTAAATAGTCTGACAGTGTTGATGGAATTATTTGTTTAGCAGAGTGATGGCATTCGGGAAAAAACTGTTCTTGTGTCTTGTTGTTCTGGTGTGCAGTGCTCTATAGCGTCGTTTTGAGGTTAGGAATTGAAACAGTTTATGTCCAGGATGTGAGGGATCTGCAAATATTTTCACGGCCCTCTTCTTGATTCGTGCAGTATACAGGTCCTCAATGGAAGGCAGGTTGGTAGCCATTATTTTTTCTGCAGTTCTAATTATCCTCTGAAGTCTGTGTTTTTCTTGTTGGGTTGCAGAACCGAACCAGACAGTTATAGAGGTACAAATGACAGACTCAATAATTCCTCTGTAGAATTGAATCAGCAGCTCCTTGGGCAGTTTGAGCTTTCTGAGTTGGTGCAGAAAGAACATTCTTTGTTGTCCTTTTCTGATGATGTTTTTGATGTTAGCTGTCCATTTGAGATCTTGCGATATGATAGAACCTAGAAATTTGAAGGTTTCTACTGTTGATACTGTGTTGTCAAGTATTGTGAGAGGTGGAAGTATGGAAGGGTTTCTCCTAAAGTCTACCACCATTTCTACGGTTTTGAGTGTGTTCAGTTCCAGATTGTTTTGGTTGCACCACAAGGCTAGTCGTTCGACCTCTCGTCTATATGCGGATTCGTCATTGTCTCGAATGAGACCGATCACTGTTGTGTTATCTGCGAACTTCAGTAGCTTGACAGATGGATCGTTGGAGATGCAGTCATTGGTATACAGAGAGAAGAGAAGTGGGGAGAGCACACAGCCCTGGGGGATCCTTTCGGAATTGGGGGGATGCAGCTCAAGGGGGGCTTCATGGCAGCCCTAGACGGGACCCTCCACTTGCTTTGCTCTCTTTACGAGTCTCAGCCAGGGATTCCCGCTCCCCCCCCTTAACCCTCCCCCAATGACATCCACAACAGGAAGTCTTGAACCAAAACCAAGCTCGTGTGTGTGTGTGTGTGTGTGTTGAACTCCAGCAGGTTCTGACAGGTTCTGGAGAACCGGTAGCGGAAATTTTGAGCAGTTCGGAGAACCGGCAAATACCACCTCTGGCTGGCCCCAGAGTGGGGTGGGAATGGAGATTTTGCAGTATCCTTCCCCTGCCACGCCCACAGAAGCAGTAGGGAAATCCCTGGTGTGTGTCCATTCAGATGCTTCCAGCCCCAGAGGAGGGATCGGGGGCCTGAACGGGGGGGAGGAAACGTCTATCTTGGACTTTGGAGGTGGGAGGGGCCAGAACCAGCGGCAGAACCAATGGGAATATTCCCTGCTTGAGCGTCATCGGTCTCCGGGCAGAGTCCTTTGGGGCTTCACCTGAAGGAGGAGGGAGTTCGTCGCAGAGAGAGAAGCAGAAAAATAGAATAGAATTTTTTATTGGCCAAGTGTGATTGGACACACAAGGAATTTGTCTTGGTGCATATGCTCTCAGTGTACATAAAAGAAAAGATACATTCATCAAAGTACAACATTTACAACACAATTGATGGTCAATATATCAATATAAATCATAAGGATTGCCAGCAACAAGTTATAGTCATACAGTCATAAGTGGAAAGAGATTGGTGATGGGAACTATGAAACGATTAATAGTAGTGCAGATTCAGTAAATAGTCTGACAGTGTTGATGGAATTATTTGTTTAGCAGAGTGATGGCATTCGGGAAAAAACTGTTCTTGTGTCTTGTTGTTCTGGTGTGCAGTGCTCTATAGCGTCGTTTTGAGGTTAGGAATTGAAACAGTTTATGTCCAGGATGTGAGGGATCTGCAAATATTTTCACGGCCCTCTTCTTGATTCGTGCAGTATACAGGTCCTCAATGGAAGGCAGGTTGGTAGCCATTATTTTTTCTGCAGTTCTAATTATCCTCTGAAGTCTGTGTTTTTCTTGTTGGGTTGCAGAACCAACCAGACAGTTATAGAGGTGCAAATGACAGACTCAATAATTCCTCTGTAGAATTGAATCAGCAGCTCCTTGGGCAGTTTGAGCTTTCTGAGTTGGTGCACAAAGAACATTCTTTGTTGTCCTTTTCTGATGATGTTTTTGATGTTAGCTGTCCATTTTAGATCTTGCGATATGATAGAACCTAGAAATTTGAAGGTTTCTACTGTTGATACTGTGTTGTCAAGTATTGTGAGAGGTGGAAGTATGGAAGGGTTTCTCCTAAAGTCTACCACCATTTCTACGGTTTTGAGTGTGTTCAGTTCCAGATTGTTTTGGTTGCACCACAAGGCTAGTCGTTCGACCTCTCGTCTATATGCGGATTCGTCATTGTCTCGAATGAGACCGATCACTGTTGTGTTATCTGCGAACTTCAGTAGCTTGACAGATGGATCGTTGGAGATGCAGTCATTGGTATACAGAGAGAAGAGAAGTGGGGAGAGCACACAGCCCTGGGGGATCCTTTCGGAATTGGGGGGATGCAGCTCAAGGGGGGCTTCATGGCAGCCCTAGATGGGACCCTCCACTTGCTTTGCTCTCTTTACAAGTCTCAGCCAGGGATTCCCGCTCCCCCCCCTTAACCCTCCCCCAATGACATCCACAACAGGAAGTCTTGAACCAAAACCAAGCTCGTGTGTGTGTTGAACTCCAGCAGGTTCTGACAGGTTCTGGAGAACCGGTAGCGGAAATTTTGAGCAGTTCGGAGAACCGGCAAATACCACCTCTGGCTGGCCCCAGAGTGGGGTGGGAATGGAGATTTTGCAGTATCCTTCCCCTGCCACGCCCACAGAAGCAGTAGGGAAATCCCTGGTGTGTGTCCATTCAGATGCTTCCAGCCCCAGAGGAGGGATCGGGGGTCTGAACTGGGGGGAGGAAACGTCTATCTTGGACTTTGGAGATGGGAGGGGCCAGAACCAGCGGCAGCACCAATGGGAATTTTCCCTGCTTGAGCGTCATCGGTCTCCGGGCAGAGTCCTTTGGGGCTTCACCTGAAGGAGGAGAGCCAGTTCTGCGGAGAGAGAGAGAAGCGGAGAAAGTGGGAGGGGCGATCTTGGCCTGAAGAACCAATGGGGCTTCTTCTCTTCGGGAACTCTCTCCTCCTGTGGGCGGAGTCAAGAAAGACTCTGCCCAGAGACCGATGACGCTACAGAAGGGAGAATTTCCATTGGTCCTCCTTCTTCCTGGACCCGCCCAATTCCTAAATCCCCTGGGAAGCCCCATTCAGGGCTAGGCAGCCTTTCTGCGATCCCTTTGCGGAGAGAGGGAACCGGAGAAAGTGGGAGGGGCGATCTTGGCCTGAAGAACCAATGGGAATATTCCTGCTTGAGCGTCATCGGTCTCCGGGCAGAGTCCTTTGGGGCTTCACCTGAAGGAGGAGAGCCAGTTCTGCGGAGAGAGAGAGAAGCGGAGAAAGTGGGAGGGGCCAGAACCAGCGGCAGCACCAATGGGAATTCTCCCTGCTTGAGCGTCATCGGTCTCCGGGCAGAGTCCTTTGGGGCTTCACCTGAAGGAGGAGAGCCAGTTCTGCGGAGAGAGAGAGAAGCGGAGAAAGTGGGAGGGGCCAGAACCAGCGGAAGGACCAATGGGAATTCTCCCTGCTTGAGCGTCATCGGTCTCCGGGCAGAGTCCTTTGGGGCTTCACCTGAAGGAGGAGGGAGTTCATCGCAGAGAGAGAAGCGGAAAAAGTGGGAGGGGGGATCTTGGCCTGAAGAACCAATGGGAATTCTCCTGCTTGAGCGTCATCGGTCTCCGGGCAGAGTCCTTTGGGGCTTCACCTGAAGGAGGAGAGCCAGTTCTGCGGAGAGAGAGAAGCGGAGAAAGTGGGAGGGGCCAGAACCAGCGGCAGAACCAATGGGAATATTCCTGCTTGAGCGTCATCGGTCTCCGGGCAGAGTCCTTTGGGGCTTCACCTGAAGGAGGAGAGCCAGTTCTGCGGAGAGAGAGAAGCGGAGAAAGTGGGAGGGGCCAGAACCAGCGGCAGAACCAATGGGAATATTCCTGCTTGAGCGTCATCGGTCTCCGGGCAGAGTCCTTTGGGGCTTCACCTGAAGGAGGAGGGAGTTCGTCGCAGAGAGAGAAGCGGAGAAAGTGGGAGGGGCGATCTTGGCCTGAAGAACCAATGGGGCTCCTTCTCTTCAGTTTGTTTTCCATGAACTGTAAATCATTCAGGGTGATGGAGTTGCACTCCCTCCATTCTAACAGTCTCCTTCTTTTCTGTTTGTTTATTTTTCATTTATTCCTATATTGGGGAATATCTGTAATTTCCTGAATAATTTTGATTTCCATGGCTTCTCTCCTTTTTTGGATTTTGTGAAAGAGATTCAAAAAGGGTGAAAAAAAGGTGAAAGGACTCTAGATTATTTTCCTCTCTTAGTTCAATCCAATTCTATACCCTGTGAAGACGACTTGGATTCTTTTGTCATAATAATTCTTTGATAATTAATAAATCAAGTTCAAAAGTTATGGTCTTTGGAAAACAGCATCATAGCTGTAGATGCCTATTTGATGGTAATCCAGTAGAGCAAGTAACACCTTTCCTTACCTGGGTTAGTTTTCTCCGAGACTGAATCTTGGCTCCCTCATCATCAAAGGAGCTCAGTTAGAGAAAGGGCAGGAGTGAAAGTGGGGCTTAAATGAAAACCTCATAGCTCTCCAGTTCCCTCAGCCCAATTATTAAAGTATCTGAGGCCCAGTTTTCCCCCATATTCTCATATCAATCTGATGTTTGGGGCTTCAGAGAGAAACCACCAGCAGAACCAACCCCATCACAGCCTCTGAGGAGTATCTTGGGATGGGTAAAAGGACTCCAGTTGCTGCCCTCAGAGCTAATTTGGGAATTTACACAATTACTGTGTTGTCTAAAATCAGAAAATATGGGTATTATTGGCATAATATTTAAAGCTAAAAAGAATCCTCCACAAGGAATCTGGGATATAGTAGCAAAAAGAGATGCAGCAATCCTCAAATATTATAATAGGCCCTTTGTTGGAATAGAATATTTTTGTCGGCATTTCCACATGTTAATCTAATTGGGGTAAATTGTAGGGTGATACAGTAATATGATTTACATTTTTAATACTTTTTTAATTTGTTTGCTATTTTCCATTATTATGATACAATCTTGCTAATAATCTGTCTTTAATATTTGAAACTATGTCTAATTAGCAAACTATTCAAATACATTCATGAGAACCAGATTGGATTTATTAAAAGCAAATATTTTGCATTTGATCTGACCTCAGATATAAAACAGCTTTCTTCACTGCTTGTTCAGATCAGTTATGAACCTTCTTCAGAGCCTTTGAGTGATAAAAAGAAATTCCCCTTTTTCCACCGGATGCTCCCCAAACAAGGGTTCCAGACAGGGTCTCCTGCTTGAGTGAGGGGTTGGACTAGAAGACCTCCATGGTCCCTATTCTGATTCAAAATAGACTCATAAAATCTTCCCTCTGCAGATAGCTTTGTAATCATCACCCAAAACTACTGAATATCAAAACCCATTAAATGAATTACATGAAATTACATTCCTGAATAAAAATCCAGAGGCTTTAGGTTTTCTATTTCACTTTGATTGTTAGATTGTCCATTGTGTTGAGGTCCAGTCTTAGTAAAATCCTGCAACGTTTGGGGAGGAAGATGCAGCCCTGGAGGCCCAGATGGAGAAGACCTTCCCCAGATGACCTGCATTGGGCAACCAAAGGGCCCAAAAGCCCCTGTCACCCTTATTGCCTGGTTCAAAATTCAGGTGAATCCCCCCCCCAATTCCATTCACAGGCAGTCCTTGATTTACGACCACAGAGGGGCCTGGAATTTCTGCCCTCAGTCGTTGCAGTCATGAAGTCGAAGCAGAGCCAATTTCTGAGAGCTTTTATGATATAATGGGCTTCAGTAGGCAAGAAACAGACCAGCATAGATACAACAGCATTGATTGACTTAAAACTGGAACTGAGGAACTGCAGGCAAATCCCTGTAATTGATACTCTGGGCCTACAGGGCCTCCACCAATCACAAGCCTTGAAAAAGCCCCCCCCCCAATACGAATGTTCAAAGTTCCCCCCCAAAAGAGTTGGAGTTAAGAGTGAGGCTCATCTAAAGGTTCGATTCCCTTTAGCCGCCCTTAACTCAACTCTATGGACTCCATCCATCACAGAGAATCTACCTGGGAAGATCTTGGCCTGAAGAACCAATGGGGCTTCTTCTCTTCTTAGGAAAGGGAAACTTTTCAGGGCAGTTTTATTTTAATTCTTTATTGGCACAAAGAGCCTGGTTTGATTACTTCCCATATGATTAGGATCACAAAGCATCTTTAACCAGGGTGGGATTCAAATTTTAACAACTGGTTCTGTGGGTGTGGCTATCTGCATAGGGACTACTCAGAAGGGTGAAAAAGGTGAAAGGACTCTAGATTATTTTCCTCTCTTAGTTCAATCCAATTCAATTCTATTCACAGGCAGTCCTTGGTTTACGACCACAGAGGGGCCTGGAATTTCTGCCCTCAGTCGTTGCAGTCATGGAGTCGAAGCAGAGCCAATTTCTGAGAGTTTTTATGATATAATGGGCTTCAGTAGGCAAGAAACAGACCAGCATAGATACAACAGCATTGATTGACTTAAAACTGGAACTGAGGAACTGCAGGAAAATCCCTGTAATTGATACTCTGGGCCCACAGGGCCTCCACCAATCACAAGCCTTGAAAAAGCCCCCCCCCCAATACGAATGTTCAAAGTTCCCCCCCAAAAGAGTTGGAGTTAAGAGTGAGGCTCATCTAAAGGTTCGATTCCCTTTAGCCGCCCTTAACTCAACTCTATGGACTCCATCCATCACAGAGAATCTACCTGGGAAGATCTTGGCCTCTTGGGCAAAAAGGCCAAATGGGATCTTTTGGCTCTCTGGATACACCTGGATCCCTCCCCCCCCACTGGATCCTGTCTCAAAGAGGGTCCTGGGATTTGGGGCTCAGCTCCATTAGGCTATTAGAAATGAGGTCTGCATTTAAAAACCCAGGCAGAGAATTTCTCCCCTTTCTCTGCCCTTAAAAACCATCAAAGGAGACTTTGGCACCCAGAAAAAGAGGTCTGAACCTGAGCAGCAAAAACACAGGGAGCTGACAGAGGGATGTTGCCACAACAGCAGCAACAACAGCAACAACAACAAAAAACACCCCAATATCTCAACACAAAGGGAATCGAACTGGGAGCTGACCAAGAGCTGCATCAGGGAATCTTGCTCAGTTCTCTAGCTTAGCTGAGCTTCCTTAGGAAGAGGCAGTCTACCCCAAAAGAGCCCGAAGGGGAGAAATAGGCAGCTTTGGGGCTTTGTCCGGAGTGTCCCAGAGGCCTTGGGCTGGCATTGGGGTGGGCAGAAAAGGTGGAGAAAAGATTCTCCATCCTTGGAATCTCCTTGGGATTCTACTGGCTGGATGATGTCATCGCTCCAGCTCAACTGCCAGTTAACTGCCAATCATCCGAGAGAAGATGGCTTTCATGAGGTGAGGAGTCTTCTGGGCTCTTCCCAATTTTACAGCCAAGTTCTCAGAGGGTTGGGAAATTTCAGGGGTGGGAACAGCCGTTTCTTCTCTTCTTAGGAAAGGGAAACTTTTCAGGGCAGTTTTATTTTTAATTCTTTATTGGCACAAAGAGCCTGGTTTGATTACTTCCCATATGATTAGGATCACAAAGCATCTTTAACCAGGGGTGGGATTCAAATTTTTAACAACTGGTTCTGTGGGTGTGGCTTATTTTGGGGGGGGCGTGACTTGGTGGTCATGTGACCGGGTGGGCTTGGCTAGCTGGTCATTGACTGGGTGGGTGTGGCTATCTGCATAGGGACTACTCAGAAGGGTGAAAAAGTTATTTTTTTTTTTTTTTTTTTTTTTTTTTTTTTTTTTTTTTTTTTTTTTTTTTTTTTTTTTTTTTTTTTTTTTTTTTTTTTTTTTTTTTTTTTTTTTTTTTTTTTTTTTTTTTTTTTTTTTTTTTTTTTTTTTTTTTTTTTTTTTTTTTTTTTTTTTTTTTTTTTTTTTTTTTTTTTTTTTTTTTTTTTTTTTTTTTTTTTTTTTTTTTTTTTTTTTTTTTTTTTTTTTTTTTTTTTTTTTTTTTTTTTTTTTTTTTTTTTTTTTTTTTTTTTTTTTTTTTTTTTTTTTTTTTTTTTTTTTTTTTTTTTTTTTTTTTTTTTTTTTTTTTTTTTTTTTTTTTTTTTTTTTTTTTTTTTTTTTTTTTTTTTTTTTTTTTTTTTTTTTTTTTTTTTTTTTTTTTTTTTTTTTTTTTTTTTTTTTTTTTTTTTTTTTTTTTTTTTTTTTTTTTTTTTTTTTTTTTTTTTTTTTTTTTTTTTTTTTTTTTTTTTTTTTTTTTTTTTTTTTTTTTTTTTTTTTTTTTTTTTTTTTTTTTTTTTTTTTTTTTTTTTTTTTTTTTTTTTTTTTTTTTTTTTTTTTTTTTTTTTTTTTTTTTTTTTTTTTTTTTTTTTTTTTTTTTTTTTTTTTTTTTTTTTTTTTTTTTTTTTTTTTTTTTTTTTTTTTTTTTTTTTTTTTTTTTTTTTTTTTTTTTTTTTTTTTTTTTTTTTTTTTTTTTTTTTTTTTTTTTTTTTTTTTTTTTTTTTTTTTTTTTTTTTTTTTTTTTTTTTTTTTTTTTTTTTTTTTTTTTTTTTTTTTTTTTTTTTTTTTTTTTTTTTTTTTTTTTTTTTTTTTTTTTTTTTTTTTTTTTTTTTTTTTTTTTTTTTTTTTTTTTTTTTTTTTTTTTTTTTTTTTTTTTTTTTTTTTTTTTTTTTTTTTTTTTTTTTTTTTTTTTTTTTTTTTTTTTTTTTTTTTTTTTTTTTTTTTTTTTTTTTTTTTTTTTTTTTTTTTTTTTTTTTTTTTTTTTTTTTTTTTTTTTTTTTTTTTTTTTTTTTTTTTTTTTTTTTTTTTTTTTTTTTTTTTTTTTTTTTTTTTTTTTTTTTTTTTTTTTTTTTTTTTTTTTTTTTTTTTTTTTTTTTTTTTTTTTTTTTTTTTTTTTTTTTTTTTTTTTTTTTTTTTTTTTTTTTTTTTTTTTTTTTTTTTTTTTTTTTTTTTTTTTTTTTTTTTTTTTTTTTTTTTTTTTTTTTTTTTTTTTTTTTTTTTTTTTTTTTTTTTTTTTTTTTTTTTTTTTTTTTTTTTTTTTTTTTTTTTTTTTTTTTTTTTTTTTTTTTTTTTTTTTTTTTTTTTTTTTTTTTTTTTTTTTTTTTTTTTTTTTTTTTTTTTTTTTTTTTTTTTTTTTTTTTTTTTTTTTTTTTTTTTTTTTTTTTTTTTTTTTTTTTTTTTTTTTTTTTTTTTTTTTTTTTTTTTTTTTTTTTTTTTT